>NW_026622908.1:38270494-40770494 GCF_023065955.2 Ursus arctos
ATTCTGGATTTGACCTATTCACCTCGTTCCATCCTCTGTCTCTTAACTTCTGTTTCATAGTCTTCTCTTGGAGACTTCTTTGTGCAGCATTCTGGGTAAGCTCTCCAGACCTGCTGTCCAGCTCACTAGTGTTCTCTTTTGCTATGTTAATCTGCTGCTTAATCTGTCCATTAGATTGCTAGTTTAGAAGATTATATTTTTCATTTATAGAAGTACTGTTTTTTTTTTTTTTCAAATCTTCCTGGTCACTTAGTTCCTTATCTATAGTCTCTTATTCCTTATCTACAGCCTCCATTACCAACTCTACTTTTTTAAGCATATGAGACATCCTGGTTTTATATTATGTGTACCGTAAGGCCCATAGCTAAAGTGTTTGAAGGCCTGGGTCTGTTGCTTACTGCTTTGTGTGCAGTTCTCACTTACAGTGCCTTGTGATGGTTACTTTTATGTGTCCGCTTGATTGATCCATAGGGGTCCCAGATATCTGGTTAAACATTATTCTGGGTGTGTTAGTGAGGGTGTTTCTAGATGAGATTAGCCTTGGGTCAATCGGCTGGGTAAAGCAGATTGCCCTCCCCACTGTGGATGGGTTTTGTGCATTGAAGGCCTGGATAGAATAAAAAGCAGTAAGAAAGAATTGTCTCTCTCTGCCTGTGTTCAGGTTAGGACACCAGTCTCCCCCCTACCTTTTGACTCAGCCTCTGACTGAAACTTACATCATTGGCTTTCCTGGTTCTCGGGCCTTTGGACCTGTACTGAAATGATACTCCCAGCTCTCCTGAGTTTCCAGCTTGCCGACTGAGATCTTAGGACTTTGTTTCCAAAATCACTTGAGACAATTCCTTACTTTATTTTTTTCATATAAGGGCTCCTGGGTTGCCCATTTGGTTGAGCACCCAGCTCTTGGTTTTGGCTCAGGTCATGATCTCATGCGTCGTGGGATCAAGCCCCACATCGGACTCCATGCACAGTGGGGGGTCTTCTTGAAGATTCTCTCCCCCTATCCCTCCCCTACTTTCTCTCTCTCTCTCTCTCAAATAAATAAATCTTTTTAAAAAATCTTATATAAATTCCATTAATTCTGTTTCTCTGGAAAACCCTGATGAGTACACTTGGGTCCTGTGTTTTATTCTTTCTTCGTTTCTTTGTTTCTTTCTTTCTTTTTGTGCATGTGAGCTGACTTTCCCAGGAGCTTTTCTGTGGGAATTCTTTGAGGCTTCAGTTTAAGATGAGTTACTTTACTTCAGAGAGGATTTTTGGATTTGCTTCCACAAAGTGCCCCGGGAACAACTATCTGCTTTAAATTCTCCTGTTGTTCTTTACTTGTTTGCAGTGGTGGTGTTTTTGCCTCACAGGTAGTGGGAATTCCCTCTCGGACCCACTTGCAGGTGGACTTGTGGTTAAGAGCATTTTGGGTTAGCATTTCTTTTTCTTCCACTCAGAGTCAGTGCTGAGCCAAGCACACTGTCTGTCAGGTCCCTTTGAGAGGTTTTTTTCTTTCTTAGTTCATTCACTGTGGGTGTCGTTTTTTCCTTGTTTTGCTGTGGGGGGGTGGTTTCTGATTTTATTTCTCATTTGCTCAGGCTCTAGGTTTTGTCCTATTAAACTGAAGTTCTTGGCCTCCTGGGATCAGCAGGTCCCTCAGGGCAACCCCTGCTTCCGCTCTCAATGATCTCTTTGAATTTGCCCTTTCTTGTCATTTTGGGCTCTGATAATTATCCTTACTTTCTTGCCACCTCAACTTGGCATTTCTAAAGATTTTTCCAAATATTTTTATCCCCCCCTTTTGTGTGTGTTTTGTATCAGGAGAATTTACAGTCTCTGCCGTTTATCATGTTGTCAGAAATGGAGATCTAGCCAACCTCGCCAGCCCATTCAGCCGCGTTTCTCTTAGGATGAGGCTCTCCTTGTGTTCATCCTACCCTGGCCTGTAGTTTGGGAACTCCGTGCTCCTTGAGGGCAGGAATATGGTTTCCTGTCTTTGCCTTCCACAGAGCCCATTCCAGAGCTCCCCACACCAAAGCCTTCCTAAGTGTCAGTTCAACAGAAGTGAACCCAGGGGATGGAAGCCCCCATCTGCTGCCTGTGCTACCAGGGACCTTCCACAAGAGGGCAGCCTCCGCCGGTGCCGGAGTCAGATCTACCCCACGGGTCTGGGCAGGGTTTACCGTGGAGGGGCCTGGCTCTCTGTGGCTCCCAAAGGGGCAACGTCAGATGCCCCCTTGGGCTGGACATAGTGGAGAAATCCTCCCCATTCCACATATGGGGAAATGAAGTCAAACAGGAAGGAAGGAAGTGTCAGGCCAGGACAGATAAATCTGAGATGAGGTCATGTGGGGAAGGGCCAGGACGGAACCAGTCTCCTCTGGACTCAGTGTCTTCGAGGATTCTGCTTACACAACCAAATTAAGTTTTCTGTTCCTTCATTCACCCAACAACATTCATTCGGCACCTACGGTGTGCCCCACAGGGAGTGCAGTGGTGAGTTAAACACACGGGCGCCTGGTTGGCTCAGTCTGTTGAACGTCCGACTCTTGGTTTCGGCTCAGGTCATGATCTCAGGGTTGTGAGATGGCGCTCTGACTCGGGCTCTGGGCTCAGTGCAGAGTCTGCTTGGGATTCTCTTCCTCTCCTTCTGCCCCTCCCCCCACTCATGCTTTTCCCCACTCCCCTCTACAATAAATAAACAAAATCTTTAAAAAATAAAAACCCACACTAGGTCCCTGCCTCCTTTAAAAAGTAAAAACCCACACAGGGTCCACTGCAGACCAGCTGAACAACTCAGCGTTTCCCAAGGAGCCCTGGCCTTTTGCTCCTGCTGTTCTTTCTGGCCCTTCCAGAGGTCTTCCACCATCTCTGCCTGTTGAAATCCTGCTTATTCTTGCTGGACCAGCTCCCATGCCTGACTCTCCCTGAGGAATGAACACCCAGCCCAGTGCCTGAACGTGGGGGTCCTGTAGCTTCCTGTGCCATCTCAGGGGACATCCCTAGCCTGTAAGGAGATGGGGGACAAACCATCTCTCAGGCCTTTCTCCACTTATAATTCTCTGAAGGGAATCTGAGCCTTTCTTCTCTCAAAAGTGCAAGACCACACTCTCCTTCCCAGCCATCAACACACCCGAGAACAAAGCAAGTCTTGGGATTTTATCCCAGAAGAGCTGGATCTCCGTGAACTGGGTCATGCGTCCACTCTTCCTGCATGTACTGACGGCATCTCCTATGTCTCAGGTCTCCAGAAAGGAAGCAGACCCTCACTTCCCTCTTCCTTAGGAGACACTTGGAGGAAGTGTGTATGTGTGTGTGTGTATGTCCTACTCTGTGACTTTTGGGGTTCAGCCAGGCTGGGTGGGCTCCCAGCAGAGGCAGCTGGGCTCTCTGTCTCAGCCCCTGTGATACCAGCCTGGCTTCCTGGAGACCAAAACCACAAGTAGAGCACAGAGGCGTGAGAGACACTCACAGGCTGGGTTTGGTCGCATGCGTGCAAAGGAGTGCTCTCTTTCTTGCAGAGAGAAAGTTATAAGCAGGAGCAGCAAAGGTCCGAGTGGGTGCGAGGAGCACATAGCAGCCACATCCCCTCCTGGCCCCAGGATGGCCCTTCCCGCTGGCGGACACTCATAATGGTCAGAGATGACGCCAAACATGTGGCTCTTCTCTGCGATCGTCGGATTGCTGACAGCAGCCCTCTCAGGTAGGACCCCTTTCCCACCTCCTGCCACTCGTGCTGGGTCCTGGCCTCTTGGCCCCCTTGCTGGTCATTTTCTCACTCACCTTTCTAAAGCCTTCTAGGCAAGACTGTCCTGGGAGGCCCCAGCTCTGGTAATGGCGACCGGGACCTGGAAAGGGTCCAGGAACTCCCTGGAAGGGCCGGGGTATACTTGGATGTTGCTAGAAGACTCCTGGGCATGAGATGATGTGGGCAGCAGGCGTGGTGTCTCCTCAGCAGGCTCCCAGGGTCTGAGGAGGGAGACGCCTCCCACCATAGGTTCGGGAACTCCCCAGCCCTATTTCTTGGCAACTCTCAGTAGGGAGCGGACTGCCTTTCAGAAAGGTAGGACCACTGGTGATTGTATTCTCAACCCCGAAGCTGAGGCTCTGGACTCACTAGGCTTCTACCGTTCACGGTAGAACTGTCCAGAAACAGAACTTGGGGAAGCCAATGGGCGTTGAGGATAGCCGTTGGCTCCGGTGCAGCCAGTAGGGGTAGTTTGGGGCACAAATGAATGGGCAAGCTCTTCCCCCCATCCTGAGCTCCCCCTGGGTGCCAAGGCCCTTCGAGACCTGGGCTGGGGCATCAGGTAGCCAGAAAGCTTGGGGCCTGGCTGTGCCCTTCGGATGCTGTTGGCCTCTGCTGCACGTGGGGTGCAAGCCGGCAGGAACTGTTGGGACCTCACATTTTGGGGATGGGGAGATGCATGGAAACAGAATTCTGGGCCAGGGAGTCTAGGCCCCCCTGGCAGTGGCGATATCAAGTGCTTTCTTTCACTTTGCTTTCAGAAAGAGACCAGAGAGGTCCCATCGGGAGGGGCATCCAAGCCGACTAGGAGAACTGGGGAGTGTTTTGGGGTGGCGGCAGCTCTTCTCTCTGCCTCTATCTAGAGGCACGTGCTCCTGACCCCACCCTGGTTCAGGGAAAGCCATGTGGCTCTGGGAGCGGGAACAGGTGTGCCTTCGGCTCCGCGTGGAGCGGCCTGGCTTCTCCCGCTCTGCCAAGAGCACCTGGAGCTTGGCCACCTTCTGCCCCTGAGCTAAGACAGACAGATGGTTGGAGGGGCGTCCCTCCTTCCCCATCTCCATCACCGCCACCCTCTGTCCTTTTCCATGAGGCCCAGCCGCCAGCCTCAGCTTGGAATGAAGTGTGGGACAGAGAGGTCTGCTGGCCGGCCCCGGGGCCCCGGGGACCTGGGCTCGAGTGGTGCCTGACAGCAGGTGGGAACCCAGGGCCCCAGCAGAGCTCAGGAGGGTGAGATGAAGGGGCTCCTGGAGCCAAAGTCCCTCCACCCGAGTCCTTTTCGTCCCCTCCTGACGCTCCCGTCTGGCCCACTCCACTCCCAGTACAGATATTTACTTCATGTTCCTGAAACTGCGTTTATAGGCAAGGGCCCCACTTGTTACTAATACTAGTTTAGTTTTGAAAGGAAACTTTATGTCACTATTGTAAGTGGAAAACTGACAGCATGTGTCATACATGAAAGGTGAAGGTAAACATAAAAATAAACCAATTTCTATCACATGCTAGCAAAAAGTTAAAAGGAGGCGAAGACCTTGGAGCCTGAAGCCCACAGCTGCGCTCTCTGTTGAAGGGGAGAGGTGGGATGGTGATACAGACACCCTGCCCCCAAACTGGCATTCTCTTCTTGACTTTCCAGGGGGACTGAGAGCCCCCGGAGCAGGGACTAGCTTCCCTGCCATGAGATTTCATAGCACTAAATGCTGCTTCCTTAAAGCCTCGAAGGTTCCTGGCGGTGCGTGTCCTCCTGCTGAGAAGTACGGCCTGGCAGCGAGGGCATCGCAGAGGAAACTGCTCAAAAGCCCCGGGAGTGGGAGGGGAAGACCAGAGTGAGCCGATGTGGGGCGGCTGTTCCCCCGGCCTGCAGAGCGGTCCTTCCCCTCCACCCAGGTCCGGCAGGCCCCGACCCGGGCAGAACCCAGCCCGAGGCAGGCAAAATGGACCCAGATCTGCTTGTGGGGTTCTCCTTGGCGAAATTGGTGTGTTGGGCAGAGCGGGTTGGGGAAAGGAAGTGAGGGCCTCCCAGGAGAGAAAGAAAAGGAAAGAAAGAAAAACAACAAAGAGGGAGGAAAGGGAGCTAGGAGACTGAAGCCCATGAGGGAGTTCCCCGAGAGCTGCGAGGGTCATCAGGCTGTGCCCTGGGGTCACAGGCGGGTGGAGGCTGGCCCTCCTGGGCCCTGGCAGGCCCGGCCACGGCCTCCCCTCGCCTGCTCTCCTTTGCAGTCCTAGCACCAGGCTCCATCCTGGGCCTCACCCAGCTATTTCTCTGGCCAGCCCAGCCTTGATTCTGGGCTGTTCTCTCCTCAGGCCTGGGTGTGTGCTGTTGAATGACCAGAGCGGGGACCACACTTTCCAATTCTGCTTGTGCTCCCTGGAGGCCTGGGTCCGGGACCAGTTCGTCCCCTTACCCTCCAGTTTTGTGCCTCAGTTTCCTGATCAGCCAACTGGGGACAAAGAGGTAGAGAGAATGAACTTGAAGCCCTTGGTTGGGGAGGACAAGGTGGGGTCAGGAGACCGGGGTATTGCCTGGGCCCGGCCTCTAATTCACCATGCATGCTTCTCTGATCTGGTTTTGCACCAGTGAAATGGGGCGCTTTGGGCAGAAAACCCCTAAGGGCTCGGTCAGATCTGACATTCTGTGTACAAAATAGTAACAAATAACCAGACCTTTCCCCCAAGGGCTTTGCCGAGGTCGGTGACTCGAATTCCATCTGGACCGCGGTCGGTGAGGTCCGGGGGCTGCCATTGGGCACCAGAAAGGCCATTTGTGGCTGCTCTAAAAAAAAAGTTTCTTAAATGAGCCAATTTCTAAAAATCTGGGTTTTTTTGCTTCTCTTGTAAATTCAATATCCAGAACTCATTTTTTTTATAAGTCCAGGAATTTTTAACTGTGACTCTCGGGGATCCTTTGATTAATATTTCATCAGATCAGGTCGAACGCAGTCAGCTTTCTTAAATAATAAATACCACTCACAAATGCAGCTTTTAATTAAGTGCCCTTGGATCTGTGATAGCCCAGACAGCGACCACCGAAATATGCATTTGAAACCTGGTAGTTTGAGTGGACAAGTGTTGGAAAGGTAACATACAGAGCAGATTTTGAAGATGGGTTCAGAAAAAGAACATAAAGTATCTCATTAATAATTTGTGAATTACATGTTGAAACGATATTTTGCATAGGTTGAGTTAAATACATTTTATTGTAACAATAAAGCTTGTCTATTCCTTTTCAACTTGTAAAAAAATGTGGCCACTAGAAAATCGTAAATGACCTCTGTGGCTTGTGTTGTTTCTACCGGGTAGCACTGCCTGAGATGATCTAAACGGCTTCTACAAATTTAATGAATCTGGTTCTCTTATAAATGCTCCAAATACCTCCAAGAAACAAGCCTTTTCCAAGGATTTCAGAGAATACTCTCCACTCTAAAAAACAAACGTTTAAACAGGGTGAAAATTAAGTTCTCTTAAATATTCTAATAATGTTTACAGACATTGCCAAATTCTCTGAAATTTTTCACTTAAAATTTCAACTAAAGTCGATGACTCGGTCACACACGTGAGCAATGCTAGCAGCCAAGTGTTCTTAGAACATCACAGATCCAGGCCTTTATGCATCAACACACAGCAATTGACCCAACTGACACTTAGCATAACTGTATCGTTGCTATGGGTTTTCATGTACTTCCACCATCTTCCTTTTTAAAATTCGAATCTTCTGGGGCTTCAAAGCCACTTACCGAGGAGAAGAGGATTGTCCCATAGCAGGTAACCTGGATGATACCCCGTAGAGGGGAGTGTCTCTGTCTTAGGGACTGAAATGAGGTCAGCTCTTTTATTGTTTTGCCGAAATGTAAGATATGATTGTCCTGTGTTGCTGATGGGTACGCCGTGTGCTTTTGCATAGCCTCTGCCCTCTGCTCCCGCGGGTCCCTCGACCCATAAATGACTTCAAGACCCAAGGTCTACAAACAATTCTCAAGGTCACCCCTGTCTCAGCCCAGGGGGCTTCAGCACTTGATTGGATCAAATGAAACAAATGTGTTTCCGATTCTCTTCTTCTTTCCCTGCTGGCAAGACTGCAACCGACAGATGTATAAATAATGTATGACCGGCATTTGTATATTTCTCCCGGCTCCGTCTGGCTCTCTGATCACAGGTCAATGACTGGTGGGGGCTTTAGCGTGGCGGTCACCACAGTGGTGATGTGGCACCAGGCAGCTCCCAGGATAACGTGGGTTATTACAGACAGTTCTAGAATGAGTAAGAAACACTGTCCACAGACTCCCTCTTTCGGTCTGTATTTATCGAGGCCCGTTCTGAGCTAGCCTCACTTTCTGATAGGAAGATTCAGGAATTAAATTGGGCCCCCAGCTGTTGATTCCAAGGCTGAAGAATCAGCTCTCTTCCTGAGGGCAGGGAGGGATTAAGCAGGTGGTCCCAACTGAGGCTTTGGGACAGGGCCTTGGAGGAAAAGACCACGCCGGCTCGACAGCCATGAAACCACCAACCACCACCCGTACTGATGCCCAGCTCTGCCCTGAGCAGACCCTGGTGGGCCTAGAATCCCCAGGCCCACCTCCTCTCTACTCACTGTGTCCTCAAGACCCTCCAGCCCACCCTCGGCACTGCTCCCACCCCACCCCCCACCCCTTGGCCACTGGGGCCAGGGCGACCAGAGTTACTCAGGCAGCACTTCCTGGGGGCCCTCGTTCCTGCCCCTTCCCAGTGTTTGAGAAAGCTGCCATCTATCTGACAATCTACTTAATACTCTCAAATGATGTTTTAAAGTATAAATACTTTCATTTTTACAAAAACCTTTATGTTGCTTCCTTAAAGATAGAGCCATTGTAAATCACCTTAATCGCAGTAATGGTGAAAATAACCATCATGGAAACAAAACAATGTTACTAAATTCAGATGTGTGGCTGCTTTCTCTTTGCTCAAAGGGAGGGTTTCTAGATGTCAGGCAGTAAGGACAAGCGCCCTGGGAGATTTTCTCCTCCAAGTCCTCAGAAAGGCAGAAAGGGAAATTTCCTTCACTTAGCTAATGTAAGACCATGTCAGTGACCACCTAAACCAATTTTCAAACCTTTGGGTATGCGTCTCACTCTTTGGAAGCACTGATCCAGAGAAAGGACAATGAGGACAGATAATCTGTTCCCCTTACCGGACACAGCCTGGGGAAGCCTTCTGCTCACCTTCCCAGGGGCCCCCTGGACAGTCCCTGGATTCCTGGTGAGCCTTGAAATCGGGGACGGTGCCCAGATTCACGCCGCACAATTTAGCTGGGAATTGAGCCACCGGGAGAAGGGACCTGGAGGAGGGGCGAAGTGGGGGTGGATTCTTAGAACTCACGCTGGCTCTCGATTGCTGGGTCATCTTGGGCAGGCTCATTCCTTTCTCTGTCCCAAGTTCCTTCACTGGAAAAATGAGCAAATTGAACACTAAAGACCCAGCCGAAACATCTTTGTACTCTATGTCTGTGCCTCAAGGCTTTTACTGTTTGTAGAGTGGGGCAGCCACACATCTGAGGTCCAGTTGTTAGAAACCAGCCCGGGGGGCCCCTGGGCGGCTCAGTCGGTTAAGTGTCTGCCTTCAGCTCAGGTCATGATCTCAGGATCCTGGGATCGAGCCCCGTGTGGGGCTCCCTGTTCAACACGGAGTCTGCTTCTCCCTCTCCCTCTGCCCCTCACCACAGGATGGAAGTTAATTTAGATAATGCATTGGAAAGGAAAGTGCCTGAACATAGCAGTGCTTTAAAATGCTAGCTTATAAATGTTACAGAGCGAGGAGAAAGATCTTGTATATGTGAATACAGGATTTGGTGGTTAACACGCAGTTTGCACAGCAAGCTCATTTACCCACATGACAACCCCATGTATAGATGAGGAAAGCAGGGGTTATCGAGGCTGAGAGATTGGCCCGAAGTCTGTAGCTAGTAAGTGCCAGGACTTCAGCTTAGGTGTCCCGACTAGTCGCTCTGACTCTTCCCTAGGGAGGAGTGGCCTGGCTTGTCTCCCAGCTGGCTGCCCTTGGGGCTTCACGCAAATACGAGGCATCTTCCCTGGCTACGACACCCCCCCTTGCAGCCAGAGGGACCTCTGAAGGTCCGGGGTCCCCTGGAAGCCTTCTCAGGGACAAATGGGGTCAAATGGGGCTGCTCTCACCAAGGCCCAGCCCTCGCGGGGTCTACAGTGCACTTACCTGCCTACCTGGGCCAGAAATGAATGAGGGTGAAGCTAGAGAGGTGCCATGAGCCTAGGGAAAGTCTGCTTGGCAGGAAGCTCCATCTAGTTCCATTTATTGAGCACCTGCTGTGTGCCAGGCCCTGTAGGACAGCGTGATGTGAGATATGAAGGTTTGCCCTTGAACACTTGAAGTGTTGTGGGGCAGATGATAAAAACACACAAGAGTCAACCTGGGATAGGTGTGATGACAGGTGCATTCCGATGACAGCCATAACCACCACCCACTGCAGGGGACTTACCGTTCTCTGAGCAGCAGCTAAGCTGCTCCCGCCCCGCCCTGACATTGGAGCAATCTCCCCATTTTACAGGTGGGTCAACTAAGGCTCAGAAAATTATGTATTTTGTCCCAGGCTGGTGGCTGATGCGGAGTTTAAATCCAGGTCTATCGGTCTTCAAAACCCGCATTCTCCATCACCGGGCTACACTGCCTCCAGGAGCTGGGAGTCCAAGGAGGGAGAGCTCCGGCCTCCTGGAGACAGGGCGGCTTCCCTGACAGGGGAGCACGGATGTCTCAGGGGGCTAGACAGACAGAGAAGGATGGCACAAAGACATTTTTAAAAATGAGTGCATGCAAAAACTGCTGCGGTCTGAGTAAAGTGTATATAGGTTAGTTGTGTTACATCAATATCAACTTCCTGGTTTTGGTAATTTACTCTAGTTAGTTACCGAATATGTCACTATCGGGGAAGCTGGGCGATAGCTGCATGGGCCTTCTCTGTGCTGTTTTGCAACTTCTTGTGAGTCTGTGATTTCAAGATAAAAAGTTAAAGGCGGGGGGGGGGGGGGGGGGAGCATTCCACGTGGAAGGACTGATTTGAGCAGAAGCCTGGAGGTCAGACCGGCAAGGCGAAAATGCAAAGGGGCTAGCGGCAGGGAGGGGCTGACGGCCGGCCCTGCTGGACCTGTAGGTCCTGTTTTCTTCCTCCTGACTCACCTGTTCTGCTGTGAGAGGAGGATGCGACGACGAGCTCAGTGACTGGCACACAGAAATTACACACATAAACCGTGTATTTCAAGAGGTTAGCTGGCCAAGGATAGCTGGGCAATCAAAGGGGTAACGGCCTCCCGGGCCACACTGTAAATTCGTAAGTCTGTCTTCTCACTGCAGCCCTACTACGTGTGAGTTATTACCTCCATTTTAGCGGTGAAGTCGCTGAGGCTCAGAGAGGTGAAGGGACTTCTAGATCACACAGCTAATAGGTGCACAGCTGGTAGATCGTTAACTTAAGCTTATGACTCCTAATCCATGTTCTTTCCCAGCCCTGGAAAATAGGCAGGGTTTGGGCCACAGACCCCATTCATCTCGAGATTTCTCAGGAAAGGTTTCCTGATTCCCTGGAGACTTCATCTTACCCACTGTCGGCTAGGCTGTCGTGGAAACTGGGTAAAAAAAACCCCAAACCTTGAAGCTACTTGTGAGTCAGAAGTCACTTCCTGCATGAATATCCACTCTGAGCCTCAGTTTCCCCGGCTGTAAAGCAGGGTTGATGGTAACCTCCAGAACCCAGGTCTGGGATGAGTCTCCATGAGATGTTGGCTATGAAGTACTTAGAGAAATCTGGGGCTCCCTGGGGGTGCTGAAGAGCCCCACGGCCATAACTGCTGCTGGGCCTGGGGCCATGGGAGCTCACAGGGGCAGCAGAGAAAGAAGAGAGGGAAGCCCCAATTTCCGCCCACCATTTTGTAGATTCCTGTGGCCTGACTGCCTTCTGCCAGAAAATGGCCGCCAAGGGAGCCTCCGAGAGGCTAGCCTCAGTAGAGAGGCAGCACGGAGGGGCTGAGGGAGAAGCTGCAGGGCCCTGGGGAGACACAGACTGGGCTCCCATAATGGGAAAGTGATCCCCTTGCTTTCTCCTGGGCCTCCACCTGTGTTAGGAGGTGGTGGGGTACTAGAAGGTCCACCCTATATTTCCAGGCCTCCCCAACCACTCCATCATGGCCGAGCTGGACTTAGGGGAAGGATTTTATCTATTTTATCTGTGCTTTAGTATAAATTTTGGTAGGGTGTTCACCTTGCCTGGGAGGAGTGCGTGGGAGCTGGGCTGGGCGGGGGACAGAGGTGGGAAACCATGCCCTGGACAGGGGGGCGGTCCATCCCCCACTCTGCTCAGGGAGATTCACTTTCCCTTCCTTTCATCAGCTAAACTGAAGTAAAGGCCCTCTCCAAATGAATTAAGCTCCTTGGAGAAATGTGCCATGCTTTCCAGATAGGATTCTAGAAATATCATGACAGCATCTGGGCTGGAAGAAACCCCAGAGGGCTGCCAGTCATCTGCTCCTGTTTGTTAGAGGAGAAAACCAAGGTGCAGTGTGGGGGGTGACGTGCCCAAGGTCATGGAGCCGGTGCCGGGGTGGGCAGCCCGCTGGGCAGGGGCAGTAGTGGGGGTCCTGTGCTCTCGCACACGCGGCTGTAGTCCGCCGTGGTCTGAGGTGAGCACAGGTGACCCGGGCTCTGAGATGTCAGCTTGGCGAGGTGAGGAGCTGGCTTCCTGCACCCACTCTGCCTGCACACCTCAATGGTTGCCCTGTCCTCAGCCTCAGCCTTCTTTTTCTCTCAGGTTTTTCTTTTCTCCCCAACATTTTATTTCAACAGAATTTCAGGCTGGCTGAGTAGTTGCAAGTTCCATATGCTCTTCACTCAGATTCCCCAACTGTTAACATTTTACCACAATTGCTTTACATTTTCTCAGCCTACCCATTTTTTGGTCTATCTCTTCCTTTTGGCCTAAATCGTTTGAGAGTAGGTTGCAGACATAAGGTCCCTTTCTCCTAAATACTTCAGTCTGTCTTTTTTTTTTTTTTTTTAAAGGACATTCTCTCATCCAGCCACAATACACATGTCAAACTGGGGTAGTTGACGTCAAGACACATTAATAAATAATCCACAGACCTTTTTCAGATTTTGCCAATTGTTCCAATAATGTCCTTTAAGACAAAAGAAAATTCTAGTTGGTGTGCCGTGCTTAATTTTCCTTTGATCTAGAACATTTTCTCAGATTTTCTTTCTTTTTCATGACATTGATCCTTTGAAGAGTCTAGTCCAGCTATTATTTTTTTTTAAGAATTTATTTATTTGAGAGAGAGAGTATAAGTGGGAGTGAGGGGTGGGGAAGCAGAGGGAGAAGCGGGCTCCCCACTGAGCAAGGAGCCCGATGCGGGGCTTGATCCCAGGACACTGGGATCCTGACCTGAGCCAAAGGTAGACGCTTCACCGACGGAGCCACCCAGGCGCCCCGACAGTCCAGTTATTCTGTGTAATGTCTCTAGTCATGGTTGGTTTGACGATTCCTCATGGTTAGTCGTGCCTCCTGTGGCAGGAACAGCATAGAAATGTTTGCTCTTCTTCTCAGTGCATCGTATCAAGAGGCACTGGAGTCAGCTTGTCCCATCTTGGTGTTCTCATTCTGATTGCTTGGCTAAGGTGATGTCTGCTAGGTAAAGTGACTCTTTTCTCCTTTGTAACTAATATGTGTCTTGTGGGCAGATTCTTTGAGGCTGTGTAAAAATGTTAGTCCCCCTCAAACCTTTGCCCACCAGTTGTAACATGATTCAGGGTTCTGGCCTGAGCTGGTTATTATCACCACCGCTTCTGGATGGTGACGTTATGACTCCATCACTCCTTCGACAAGCTTAGTCGCTGACTTGGCTTTCTTTGCTGGTTCGGAGGGTAGGAGCCCGGTGGCTCAGTGCCTGGAAGGCTGGAGCTGATGAGGCAAAAGGTGTTCGTGAGCCCCTCAGGTCGAGCCTCTGGCGGCCGCCATCTTGCCCGGCCTAGATGTTGGAGCTTGGTTCGCTCGTCTCTGCTCTCAGGGCCCCCTCTGTCCCCACCTACAATTTCTGTCATTCATTTGTTGAGCTCCAGCTCCAGGCTGGCCAGCACTCTCAGCCACTGCGGATAGGGGACAAAGCCCTAGACTTCAAGGAGCTTCTATTCTAGTGGGGAACATAGAGAAATGAGCAAGCATGTTTTAGAAGAGTATCATATCAGAGAGGAGTACATGCAGCAAGGGAAATAAAGCCAAGCAAGGCAGACCGAGAGTGAGTGGGATGGGGGTCCCGGTAAGGCCTCTGGAGGCATTTGAGCAGAGATGTGAATGGTGAGATTAGCCTGGAATCCCGAGAGATTGAGAGCAGGGAGGAGGACCTTCCGGGTGGAGAGAACACAGACGTGAAGGCTCTGAGGTGGAACGGTTGATGGACGTGCTGGAGGAGAAAGCCGAGGGGGAGAGAGAGCGGAGGAGATGGAGGTGGACAGGCTGCAGGTGTCGGCAAACACCGATCGCATAGGGGCTTGGAATGAACCCAAGGGAAATGGGAAATCATCGGAGAGTTTCGGGTATCAAAGGACGTGATCTGGTTCGCCTTTATGCATATACAATTATTTAACAACCTTGTCTATGATCAACTCCATATTTAAACCTAAGTCAGTTTATTTAAACCTAGAAATCTTCCATCAACATCGTACATCTCCAACAAATATTACTTCAGTAAATAGAATGTCCGTATAAACAAAACACTGAAAACACATTAAAGAGCCTGCTACACACGCCTGGGCCCCCCTCCCCTCGTGCAGAGTGTGGAGTGTTCAAGGCTGAGCAGCACCACCCAGACCTGTAATCCCCAGCCCCGACGGGCTGCCAAAGGACGAATCCGCTGGCTGTGGGATTCAGCATTATTTGATAACCGATCTTAAATTGTCTGGTTTGGGAAACAATGCGCCGGTGGCAGGGTCAGGTGGGTGGGGGCAGCGGGGGCAGGAGGGGGCTGTGCTGTGAAGGAGGGAAGGGCAGTCTGCGGAGCACCCCCAAACCAGGAGCAGTCAGAGGCCGGACAGCTGCCTCCCACTCCGCAGTCAGACCCCAGCCGGCCCAGCCGGCCCATGTTAGCACAGAGAAACTGAGGCCCCCAAAAGGGGCAGGGCCGTACCCAAGGTCCTAATAATGGCTGATGTCAATTCTACCATTTTCCTTGTCACTCCCACCTGATTCCAGCTGAAAATTCACACCCGCCGTACACATTCGTCATCCTCGTTGTAAAAACATTCTCACAACCACATGAAAAGAAATCTCACCCAGCACCCTCAGACAACTCGGCCTTTCATTCTGGAAGGAGGGAGTTTGCAAGTCCCCGGACCGATGCAAGTGTTTAGTCTCGTCAGCATGGGGGTGGGTGTGCGGATGGGCATCGCACTGGCTACGATCCGTATTTGTCAGGGTGGCTGTGAGCATGTGGACTCTGGGGTCTGGGAGGCGAGGGTTTGATTCCAGGCTCCCGCACCTCCTGTGTGGCCCTGGGCAAGTTCCTGAACCCTCCTAAGGGAAACCAGGTACACCCGAATACCAGCTCCTCCATTCTTATCCTCTAGATGGACTTTACGCCCTCCCTGAGGTTCCTTACAGACCCTTTCCAGCCACCAGCCCGTGTGCGGACGGCCTCGGGTCCAGCCATGTCAGCATAAGCCGTGAAATGGTCCCAGGCAGCACCTGGGGGTTCTGGAAGTGAAGGAGGGGCTCATGTATGCATCTTGCGAGTTCCCCTCTTCTCCCTTCCAGAATTCCCTAGAAGCTTCCATGGGCTCTCCCCAGCCCCTGCTTCTTGCAGGCAACCTTTGTTACAAGTATGCATGACTTCGTTTCCTAGAGCTACCCTAACTCAGTACCACAGATTGGTGTGTGAGCAACAGAAATGTATTGTCTCGAGCTCTGGAGGCTGGAAGTCGAAGACCAGGGTGTCAGCAGGGTTGGTTCCTTCTCAGGCTGTAAGGGAGCGTCTGTTCCGGGCCTCTCTGCTAGCTCCTGGTGATTTGCTAGCGTTCTTGGCCACTCCTTGGCTTGTAGAAGCTCCATTCCAGTCTCTGCCTTCATCTTAACACGGCATTCTTCCTCTGTGCCCACACCTGTGTCCACATTCCCCCTTTTCATGAGGATACCAGTCCTATTGGGCTAGAGCCCACCCTAATGACCTTATTTTAAGTGGATTACCTCTGTGAAGACCCTGTCTCCAAATAAAGTCACAGTCTTAGGAACTGAGGTTAAGACTCCAACATATCTTTTTTTGTGAGACCCAATTCAACCCCTAGCAGTGTGTGTGTGTGTGTGTCTGTGTGTGTGTCTGTGTGTGTGTCTGTGGCTTGGGGGTGGAATTTCTGGGTCATGCATGACTATGGAAATGTTTTCTAAAGTTCTTGTCCCGACTTTGCTCCCCCCCCAGCAATGTGCAGAATCCCTGTTGACCTCTATTCTCAACAGTCAGTATTGCCCCACTTCCTAACTGTAGACAATGTAGTGGGTGTAAGATAGTATCTCCCTGGGGCCTTGCTTTGCATTTGCCGATGACTGTGAGGTTGGATACTTTCTATAAGTTTATGGGTCTCGTGTGTTTCCTCTTCCCTGAAATGCCCATTCTTGCTCTTTGCCCATTTTTCTATTGTTTGCCTTTTCCTTATTGATTTATACAGAAGCTTCTTTTTGGAGGAGGGTTTCCGTTAAGAAAGGTGAGGAGAGGGGAAGAGGCTGGGGAAGTTAGGGCAACTTTTCTGGCCTTCAATTTGGAGGACTGGTCCGCACAGTTACTCTGTCAGGGGAGAAACAGAAAGCCACATCGGGTCCTCCGTCTCTTTCTGGAACCCATGGGGCCAGGGACAATTCAGAATCGACAATGTTTGGATTTCAGAAAGGGGACATGGTGCCCTTTTGTATACTTTGTAACGTCACAGCCGGGGCCTGGTCAGCTGTTGGAATCAAATACGTTAATGTTTCTGCAGCAAAATGTATGATTTTCCACACCATGTGGAATAAACAAAGACTATGAACACCTTGCATTAGTTCAGGTCAGGTGTTGCCACCAACAGAGTTCTGAAAACACTTTTCGTTTGGGGGTCTCTGGGGCTTTCGAATTGCAGTAAGGGATTATGCATGCAAACTTGTGGCCCCTTTCTCTGCTAATCCCTTCATTGCTCCATGAAGGTGATATTACCATCACCATTTACATAGAGAAGGATCATGGAAGCTCGGAGAGGTTAAGAAATCCAGATCCTGGTATGAAGAGGAAGAGACGGGACCCACATCAGTCCGACTCCAAAGCTCACACACTTCCAGCGTTGCCGTGCTGCCCCCAACACTATGGGGGTGACTTCTTGGCTTCTCTGTTCCCCAGGACTCTGGAGTTTGGAAACAGAGTCACAAGCCAGAGGAATGGACTGGGAGGGCAGATTGCAGCTGGGAGTGAGTAGGTGGGAGGTCAGTTGGCCAAGCCAGACCCTCAGCCCCAAGCAGTGGGTGCTGGTGGCCAGAGCCTGGGAACTCACCTCCAACCTCTGCAAAACTTCCCAAGTGCCCATCATACTTTGGTACTGATCAAACATTGAGCCAGGCCTCTACTCACCCCAGATTGAAGCCTAAAGGCTGGACACCATGGGGAGAGGCAGTGACCAGAGATCTTAGCCATCACTGGGGTAGGGGCTGAGAAAGCAACAAGTCTTCCAGTATTTAAATCAGGGCTCGAGCACCTTTGCAGAGAATGATGGGGAAGCCCTGTGATGCTAGGCCCCTGGCAGGGAGAACGAGGGGTATACAGAGAGTGGTGGGTCACTGCTGCCCTTGGCGATCTCTCCTCCTGGTCCGCTCACCTCTGGAAAGATGCAGGTTAGGTCTCCCAGGTTGTCTAAGGCTTGGCTAGCTCTTTCTCTCCATCACTTTCTCATCCCTGAGAATTCCTACTCATCCTCTAAGACCCCTTCCAATTGTCCCTTGCTCTTTGGACTCAAAGTTATTCCCTCTCACCTCTACTTTTCCCAGAGCCCTTTGCTCTGCCCAGGGATAGCCATGAGACCCGACTATAATCAGCCATTAGTATATCTGTGTCCTCCTCCATGGCGTGGGGCCTGGTACGGAGCCTGGCCAAGAGTGAAGAATGAATGAAGGAATGAATGAATGCACCTTCTTGGCTAAGGTTAAGATAGGCAGAAATGTGGAAGGACTTTCGAGCCACCTCAAAAGCACCCTGTGTGTGGCTTGTGAAGGGGAGCATGGGGCAACCTGAGGCCTGGCAGCTAAGAATGTGGGCTTGGACTTGGACCTGAAATCATACTCTACCCCCCACCCCCCAAGATGTTCTGGTCCCAGCCTGAGGTCAACTGCTTGGGAAGGGCCCTGGTTCCTTCCTCATAGGGAAGCTGATGACTTCCAGCAGCTCTGAGTGCCTGACGTCAGGGGGCCCTTGTCTTAAGGGGGGCTTTAGGCCACCTCTGAAAGGTGTTAGCCCCACCCCTAGGAGTTGGGGGGATTTTCATTCCGTGCCCACACTCGAGCTTCGTTCACCCAGAAACTGCTGCTACAGCAGGTCTTGGAGACTCGAACCAGAGTCCCTCCTGAGAGCCAGTGGGTGGGGACAGGCCCCCTGGAAAACCCTGTGTGACCCAGCAGGGTTTCAGCTTCCACTGAAACCCAGAAACCCAGCCCTGCCCCCTGCACAGGGGGTGCCAAGCTCTGGGGGGATTTTATTCTTGAATTTCGCTCCAGCTTAGCACACGAGTTCCTGTCCTGCCTCCAGGCCTCTGCTCGTGCTGCAGTCCCTACCCAGAATGCCCTTCTGCCTCCTCTCCCTGAGGCTGCCTGCAGTGGGGGAAAGTGTGAGTATGGGGAACAAACTTGGATTTGAATTCTGGGTCTGTCAAGCCCCAGCTTTGCGACCTTGGGCTGGTAACTTCATTTCTCAGAGCCTCTTTGTCAGGAAAATGGGTTTCACGGTAATACCCTCTCACAGGGCTGTCAGGGTTCTGTACACAATGTCGATAAAACACTTGGCACAGAGGAAATCCTTGGTAGTTGGGGTCAGCTCCTCCTGCCTCTGTGGAACACTCCTTGACCATCAAGGCCTGGCCCCAAGGTCCCCTCCCCTGCAGTCACTTCCCGGACTCTCTCTCCTCTGTGTTCCTTGAGGACGCCCTTCATGCCTCCAGAGAGATAGGAGTTGAGCTCTGGGCTTCAGGCTCTGGGCTGCAGGCCACCTGGGGGCTCCCTTACCTCCACCTTCCTGCAGCAGAGCCCAGGGAGGGTCTAGCCATGGCACCATCCCGGTAATGTTGGTAGAGGTGAGGTGAGCTATAGAGACTTCTTTTAAAAATAATGGTAACTAAGATTTGTTGAGTATTTACTATATGTCCTGACAATTAAGGCAGCCCAGAAACCCTCTGGGTTCAAATCCTGCTTTGCCTCTTATGGGCCCTGTCGTTCTGGAAATTTCCTTAACCTCTTAGACCCTAAATTTTCCTGTCTGTAAAATGGGGACAGTAAGAATACCTTTGTCTGAGCATTATGAAGGAGAAGACAGAATTGACCACTATTAAAAACCATGTAAGCACTCAGGAATCATTCGCAAGTGGCATTGATAAGACTCGAGCAATTTATAAAGAGTTTTTCACCCTATCTTGTCATTAAAAAACAAACTGTTGTTTTTATTTTCATCACTGAAGTTATATATAAAACAAAAGCTACAGAATTTAGAAAATAATATAGAAAATAAAGAGAAAAAACACACCAGTCATGTTACTGGTAACTGTTGTTACTACCCTATTATAGAATCTTCCAGATACTTTGTTAGAGAGAAATGTTACACACATATAGAGATGCATTGAGAGTGTTTTAAGAATCCCTAGGCCTCCCCACAACCCTCATTTAAGAAACGTTTACATTAAAAAAAAAAAAAACAAGAAATGTTTACATTTATGAACGATTTTATTTATTTATTTGTCAGAGAGAGAGGGAGCACAAGCAGGGGGAGCAGCAGGCAGAGGGAGAGAGAGAAGCAGCCTCCCCACTGAGCAAGCAGCCGATGCGGGACTCGATCCCAGGACCCTGGGATCATGACCTGAGCTGAAGACAGACGCTTAACCGACTGAGCCAGCCAGGTGTCCCTTTTATTTTTTTTAAAGATTTTATCTAATAATCTGCTTTATCCACCTACTACGTGTATGTGCGCCCACGCATCCGTCACATACACGCTTTTGTACTCATTGACTCGGCAAGATCTTGGGTCCTCACTGTGGGCCAGCTGCTGGGTCTTTCTTGTGATGGGACTTCAGTCCTGGGAGGGTTTTACACCTGTGAAGTGGGGGAAGCAAGCCCGGCATATAGTGAGATTTGTGCAACATCCCATAGCGTGGAGTGAGCTGGGTTTCGAACCCAGGCAAGTTTGATTCAAGCATCCCACGCAAGACCCACTGAGTCAGAGTTCTAGAGGAGGGACCTGACATCCCCCTCCTGCACTCAGTGGTCTGAAATCTACGGGGGATGAAGCAGACCCACCCGTGAAAGGCCAGTGTCTCCGGCCCGCTGGGCTCTCTGGGAACCCCGTTCTTCCTGTTATCTCTTGGGATTTAAATTGAGGTGCTCATGAGTCTCTATGCTCAGGGGTGTCTTGTCTTATCACCTGGGACGTGCAAAGAAGGTATAGTTTGGCACAGGAGCCTGAGCAAGCCTTGGGGTCAGAACCACAGAAGGCTTTGCTTTTTGGAGGCACTCTTGTTACCATGGCAACCGCAGGCCACTTCTCCTCTCCAGGAACGCTGTAGATGCTTGTAGAGCCAGGGAAGGGGGCAGCAAGATGTGAGTGTGGGGCAGCTCTCCTAGGCTTCATAAGAAAGATGGGGAGGAAGGAGGGAAGAAGGCAGTCTTTGGGGAACTGGAGTAGTCCCTTTGCAGAGGAGAAGGCTGAAGGGCCCTCAGAGTCATCTTTATGCCTGGGACGGAATATGTAATCAATGGCCAGATGCCCTCCCCTGTCCACTCAGGACCGGACAAGAGAAAGTAGGCCAAAGCCTCAGGATGAGGGATAATAATGACAGCGGCCATACACCACGTGCGCGCTATTCATCTCACATACGCTCTTCACGCAGCCCTCAAAGCAACGCGCTGCGGTCCCAGCATCATGTACGGTGCCAGCTTCAAACTGAAGACCCTCCCAAGGTCACACAGCCAGTGATCAGCAGAGAGGGTTTGGGTCACTATTCTGCCTGTCCCCAAAATATGCATTCTGAATTATGAAAAAAAGGGTTTCCGGAGAGACGCATTGGTGCGTGGGACCCTCCCCCTCCCAGGCTCTTCCCAGCCTCGCTCATCTCCTCGGCACCTGCTCCTGTCACGCCCATGCTGAGCGGTCAGCGGGTGTTAATGGAATTGAACGCAGGCCAGCCAGACACTCATTTCTTGGCTCCCAGCATAATGTCACTCACACCCCCTCACTTTCTTGAGCAAGAGAGAGAATGGGGGAGTTCCAGAATCTCACAGACCCCAGAGCGGTTATGTTGCATTATTCCTATGGTGGAGCTTCTCTTTCAGTGAAGGTTATGAGTTGTTGTTGTTGTTGTTCTTGACCTCCCCTGGGATTTGGTGGTGGAGGGGGTGGGAATTCCACCCAAGCGTGCAGGGAGGATGCCGTGCGGCAAACAGCCTCTGTCATGTGACAGGGTGACCCAAGAAAGGTAAAAAGGCAGGATTTTTGTGACATCTAGCCCTGCTTCCCTCCCAAAGCCCCCACCCCCAGTCCCATCACACTGGAGAGTAGGGTTTCGATATATGGATTGGGGGGGGCACAAATATCCAGTTCAGAGCGTGCCCATTGAGTTTCCTTTATGTCCCCAAGCTTTTCCTAGATAGAGAGGAGAAAACAAAAACTGTCCAAGTAAACTAGGGGTAAAACACCAAGTCACTGACTTGCCTTTAGATTCCAAGGGGAGAGAGGCCACCCCAACCTTCCCGGGCTCGGAGATTCCCAGCAGGTGCAGCCCGGTCTATTCCCCACAGCCGCCCGACACCGGTCACCTCTGTGAGTGAGGGCCACGCTGTCCAACCAAGCCTCCCGGCCAGCCTCAGTCTCTGTGACAGAGTAAACTCAGCCCAACTGGGTGTCACAACCCCTCCAAGTTCCTTCAAAGACAGAACACCCCGAGCTGCTCTGAGTCAAGTTCAGAGTTACTCATGCGAGCCAGCGCCATGCTTCTTTCCAATTTTAATGGAATTACAGGTTGTTCCTTTTTCTTTCCAGTACTATGGATCGCTCCCCACAAACAACCTCAAGGAAAGTTCTTTTTTTTTTTTTTTTTTAAGATTTTATTTATTTATTTGACAGAGAGAGAGACAGCCAGTGAGAGAGGGAACACAAGCAGGGGGAGCAGGAGAGGAAGAAGCAGGCTCCCAGCGGAGCAGGGAGCCCGATGCGGGGCTCGATCCCGGGACTCTGGGATCATGCCCTGAGCCGAAGGCAGACGCTTAACAACTGAGCCACCCAGGCACCCCATCAAGGAATGTTCTTGAAACAAAGACATTCACACAGTCCCGGCCCCCTCCCCGTCAGGGCTCCTTCCCTGAAACCCTCTGGTTCTGTTGATGGTTGGTTCTCTTCTAATTGTCCCTTTATCCTCAGAGTTGAAACGGGCTTCCGAAGGTGCCAGAGCCAGCCTGTGTTGGAGAACGGGTGCGGAAGGGGCGGGGGCAGCTCGAGGCTAAGCTGGCAGGCTCATCTTCTCCAAGTGCCGAGGGCAGTGGGACAAACTCCCAGGGGCCCCTGCCCGGGGGAGAAAGTTCTCCTCATTGAGGCTCATCCTTGGAGTCAGGACCCCTTTCGGAAATTAGTCCCTGGGGCTTGAGTGCTGAGCCCTATCGCTACTGGGGGCTGGGCTATCATTTCTATGTTCAGGGCTTGCTGAGCAGTATAGAGTTGGAAGGAGTTTGGAAGACTCCCCCCGGCTTGTCAGAGCTCCCGCCCCCCACCCCCGGCATGGTCACTGAAGCAAAAGCCAGGACGCTGGATTCCAACTTGTGGAGTAGAGCGGTTAAGAGTGTAGTCTCTGGAGCCAGATAGCCCGGGCTCAAATCCCAGCTCTGAGTTTTTCTCACTGTGTCACCTTGGGCAAATTACTAAATGGCTTTGTGCCTCAGTTTCCCCATTTGTGGGCTGGCTGTGAGAATTAAACTAAATTAGGCCATCTCAAGGATTAGAAAAAGACCACTGTCCTGAGAGTCTGACTCACCGTGGGCTTTGGGGTACACCTCCCCACCCTGGGGCCACAGATTTTGTATCAATTCAATGAAATCATAGGCTTGGGCAGTAATAATAATTACGTCTGCGTGGTCTCAACAGCTTACAAAACACTCACTCACTAAAAGCCTTCTGAGAGAAGCATTGTGAACTCCAGTGTATGGCAGGGAGAGTAAGGCTTACATGTCTAAATGACTCCTGGGTAGTTAATGAGGGCCGGGCTGGGACTCCTGCCCAAGCCCATGGGTGCAAGGCCCACGTCCTCACCCGCACCATGCTGTCTGATGCAAATATGATGAGAGCTGCGTTTGTCCTTTTAAATTTTCCAGGAGCCACATTTCTAAAAGTAAAAACGAACAGATGAAGTTAACATAATGATATATTTTATTTAACCCAGTTGTCCAAAATATCATTTCAACATGCTGACAATATAGAAAGTTATCAATGAGTTGTTTTATAGTCTTTGTGCTGTTCTTTTTTCTTTTTTAAAGATTTTATTTATTTATTTGACAGAGAGAGAGAGACAGCGAGAGAGGGAACACAAGCAGGGTGAGTGGGGGAGGAAGAAGCAGGCTTCCCACCGAGCAGGGAGCTCGATGAGGGGCTCGGTCCCAAGACCCTGGGATCATGACCTGAGCCAAAGGCACAGAGGCTTAACAACTGAGCCACCCAGGCACCCCCGTGTTGTTCTTTTTTCTTACCAAGTCTTTGACACACGGTTTGTGCTTGGCGCTTAAAGCCCACCTCAATCCAGACAGTAAGGTTTCATCAGCAGGATTTAATCTGTATCTCGATTTCATAAAATTTACTATGGAAAAGGTAGATTTGCAGGTCTATGTTGCTCGAACATTTCTTTGGAGTTTTCCAATGACTGGATCGAATATCAGTTTTTAAAATTAGATTTAAATGAATTAAACTGAATAAAATGAAAATTTTAACCATATTGGACAGCATAGCACTACACAATTCTCCATTTCGGACAAAATTATCTCTAACATGTCCAGATTTCTACTCCTCTGCTGTATTTGTACATAAGAACTCTTTGCATATGATGAACCCAGCCCTGAAACGATAGACTGAGACGATAGGACAGATTTCCGATCTATCTTGATAGGGTGTTGAAAGTTGTACAATGTACTGGTTTAAAAGAATGGCTTCTAGAGCCAGACTGCCCAGGTTCTAGTTTTGCCTCTAATACTGACCAGCTAGGTGACCTTGGGTGACTTACTTAACCTCTCTGTGTTGCAGTTTTCTCTGTGATGACCCAAGGATGCTAATAGTACCCACCTCATTGAGTAGTTATGAGGATTCAAATAGCTACTACGCGAGGATAAAGCACAATGTTATCATCTGGGGCATACAGTGAGTGCTCAATATTGTCTTTCATTTTATATTTTATCTAATTATAATAGAAGGATGGAAGGACTAGAAGAGACCAGAAAGCTATCAACCAATTGTCTTGCAAGTGAGAAAACAGGTCCGGGGAGTATAAAAGACCCAACCAGGATCCCACAGAAAGCTAATGATAGAAATCAGCAGGGACCCGTTTCCTTAAAGCTCAGCCCAGTGACCCCTCCACTGTGCTCATCACATCAGTGATGACGTTGACATTTACAGGAGAGGAAACTCCTAGACCCACTGAGCACACGGGCTCTTCATTTCACCCGTGGCTCTGGCTGACACGGCCACACCATCAGCCAGGCCCTCTCCGCAGGCTCAGGGGGCAGAAGGAGAGGACAGTTGGCTTAAAACTCACTGTATTAATACTGTGAGCTAGCCACATGTTCCCCCAGGAAAAAAAGGCCTGTTTGTTTCTTTGGAGACCTTTTTTATTTTGTCGTAGAAGATTTTTTAAAATTTAGAGCAACAAAAGGAAAGAGAAAACAACAAAGCTCGCTGTATGGGTATATTTCTTGCTAGTGTTTGTATTTTTCCTATTTTTTTTTCTGTAGTGGAGATTGAATTTCACTTATTTGTATCCTTTTAGCAGCTCTTCTGGGCAAGGTACTGTGCCAGGTGCCAGGGATATGGGAGTGAACCAAATAGAAACAGTCCCTGTTCCCTTGACCCTGAGAATCCAGCGGGACTGATGGCAGTCAACAGCTCATCCCCATAAGCACTGTAATTGTATGTGGCGGGGCCACAGGGGAAAGGGGTCCCAGGATTCAGGGAGAGGACAGAATGCGGGACCGAACTTGGGCTCCCTCTGGGTCCTAGAAGACCTTCAGAAGCTTGAAAGCAGACTGGGGCGGTGGGGGGAGGCTGGATGAGAGAACACAACCAAATTTATAGCTTTCCCCACATCATTAAAAACTCTTTTTGAATATATTTTTTAAAATTTTTATTTATTTATTTGTCAGGAGAGAGAACACAATCAGGGGGAGCTGCAGGCAGAGGGAGAAGCAGGCTCCCCGCTGAGCAAGGAGCCCAACGCTGTACTTGACCCCAGGGTCGTGGGATTGACCTGAGCTGACGGCAGATTGCTTAACGGACTGAGCCACTCAGACGTCCCTCTTTGTGAATATTTTTGAAAATATTTTTAACGTGGATCTTCCTAACCAATCCCCCAGTTGCTTTCAGACAATTCCCTTGTCTCCAGCTTGGGGAATATTTAATGTTTTTCCTACTAGAAATGACACAGGGAAAGACTGTCAACCACGCAGCATCTCTAAGACCTGGTGCAAGAAGGGTCCCGGGGGTCTTCTCATTTCGTGTTCATAATGAGCTGCAAGGGGGCGTCCTATTGTTCCCGGTGCAGAGCGAGTGCCCGAGGCAGAAGTTAAAGGATCTGCCTGAGTCACACAGTTTGAAAGGGGCCCAGCTGGAGAAAGGAATCTAGAACTTTCCAGCTCTGACACGTGGACTCGAATCTCTGAATAGTAATCCAGGGTAGGCTCCCAGAAGTGAAAATACTGGGTCGGACGGGCTTGGTTTGTTGCTGCTGTTCTTTGGCTGTTGCCATATGGGCTCACGACACTTCACAAGGGTGTTAAAAAGAAATCAATGCGCTCTGTGGCCAGGGATGCCTGCCATGCTCCACACGCTGGTTCCCTCTGCGGGGTCCTCCCTCCCCATGGCTCTAAGCCTGTCCTGTCCTCCCTGCCTTGCCCCCCAACCGCAACCCGGCAGCATCTCTCCCCCATCAGCCACTCGGCAAGCATTTACTATGCTTTCCTGAGCATGTCTGTCCGAGCCAGGGCGCGGCAGGTGCTACTCTCACCCCTGATGGCCGTGCTGGGTGCCCAGGGCAGTGTTCTGCTGAGCCCTTGACGGGACCTGAGAGCTCCCCCCCCCAGCTTGCTCTGACACCGGGCGGCCAGAGGGGGCCTGGCCTCTCCTTCAATGTCAAGGCCTCCTCCCTTTCCATGTCCCCCAGCTCTCAAAGCCTCCAGGAATCCCACAGTCCTGAGTGACAAAAGAGAACGAATGTCCCATTTTCTCAGGCTCCAGGCAAGGTGACTCTTCATTTTTCCTGTCCTCAGTCCCCTTCATTTCATGTCCCCTTGGCATCTTCCCCAGGCTACCCCACCTGAGGTCCTGTCCTGTTCTGCTTGGGGCTGCCCTGAAAAGCGGCCGTCTCCCTGGGCTGGGTGGGGGGGAGCTTTTTCTTCTCCCACTTGGACACCCTCCCCTCCATCCCTTATCCTTTGCAGAATGGGGAGCACAACTCAAGATGATTTTCTGGGGCACACAGCATAACTGAGCTTAGTAGATGAACTTGGTACCTAATAACACGGAGCCGCGTGGGAAGAAAAACATTTAGGGACGCCTGGTGGCTTAGTTGGTTCCGTTTTTTGGCCATTGCTTTATAAGAGTTGTAACATATTACATTTTCTTCTCTGTATCTTGCTTCATTCCTCAACACAGCATGGAAATCCCTCCAACTGGTGTGAGTCCAGTTCACTCTTTATAAAGGCTGCCTGAGAGGACACGCCGTAAATGGACCATAATTCATTCCGTTTCCCCAATGAACGAGCGTTCACTCTGTTTCCAATGATTAATTATCCAAGAAACTGCAATGAACACTTTTAAAAAAAAGGATTGTATTTATTTAGGATGGGGAGGGGCGAAGGGAGAAGGAGAGAGAATCTCAAGTAGACTCTGGGCTGAGCATGGAGCCCCCGACACGGGGCTCGATCTCACGACCCTGAGATCATGACCTGAGCCAAAATCAAGCATCAGACACTTAACCGACCCCCCAGGCGCCCCTGCAATGAATGCTTTTATATTTGAGTATCTTAATGCTGTAAAGCAAATTCCCAGGAAAAGTTAAAGGTTCTTTTTCAAATAAATTTACTGCAGCAAAAAGTAAATCAATTTAAAGAAAATTGTGAAGCAGGCGAGCAGGCAAAAGTGTGCCAGGGGAGCACCCCTCCTACATTGGGCCCTCCGTGAACAGAAGCCTGGATGGAAGGAGGGGGAGGTAAATTCTGCTTTTGTTCTTATAGGCACAGGGCTCAGAGCACGCAAACGCCAGGATCCCTTCTTGGGGTAGAGGACAGGGAAATGCCTGTGACACAGGAAACAAACTGCCTTGGCGATCTCTGGCCTTGCACCCCGCAGTTCCTGTGCACTCTTCCGTCAGTCAGTCAGTCAACAACCACTGAGGTGCACACCCTGGGGGACGCAGGACTGGTTCAGCCTTGGGCCCTGCTCTCCGGGGTTTTCTGGTCTAGCAGAAAGCGTGCGTGTTCTCACACATGAGAAAGTGGTTTCCCAGACCCAGAGAGGCTTCCACATACACACGCCCGGTCACACGCACACAGACACACGAAGACACACACACAAATGGTCACAGCCACACACTCACACGCCCACCACAATCCCACACACATACACAAACACACGCGGCCAGCACCCCAGTCTCCCCCGGGCCCCAGCCCACATATTGAAAACTACTCTGGGGCACTGGGGCCGTTGCTATGGGAACCGGGATTTTGCCATCCTAATTCGTGGGCCTCTGAATTCTTGTTCTGAATATTACATTAGCCATGGAGTCTGTGCTCTGAATTCCGAGTCTGCTCCAGGGGGGTCAGGCTGGGCAGCCAACCAGGGAGTTGGTGAGGACAGGCAATTCTAGGCCTGATTACTTTCTGTCTGAGTGATGGAGTGGCCCAGTTGGATGCTTGTAGGAGAGCTGTGTCTGCAGGCGCGGGTGTGGGGGCGCGTGCGTGCACGTCTGGGTGCAAGTCCCCAGAATCTGCTCAGGGGAGGGTGAGACTGTGTAGCCGCCGTGGGAGTCTGCGGCTCCTATCAGTCAGGCCAGGCCGGGCTGGGCTCGGGTAACAAACACAGGCTGAAATTGTCATGGCTTAACCCAATAAAGGTTTGCTTCTGGTTTGGGGTTTTTTTTGAGTTTTTTTTGTTTTTGTTTTTTATTTTTTGGGGTTTTTTGTTTGTGTGGGGTTTTTTTTTGTTTTTGTTTTTGTTTTGAGGGGTCACCCGGATCTTAACGGGAATGCAGGTTTACTTCTTACACAAAATTCTAATGGGGTCAGCATCCCCTTCTATCTTGCGGTGGCATCAGGGCCTCAGATACTGGCACAACAGAGAAAAAAGACACGAGAACGCTCACTGCCTCTTACCTATGTTGGCTCGTCTTTCTTCCTGGGCAGCAATGGCCCAGCCTAAGTAGGAGACCTGAGTGCAGCCGAGCTCTTATGGGAGCACGGGGGTCTCTGCCACAGTCCTCCCTCTGTGCTTCCGCAAGCTGCAATACCCCCGCCCGGCATAGAGCCAAGTCCTTGCAGACAGCTGAGTCCAGGTTCTGCTTCTCGCTGAGCTGGGTGGCCTCAGGCCGTGGATCAGTCAGGGACCCAACAGGAAATGGGTGGCACTCTCAGAATAGGAGCGTTTGAAGGGGCTTATTTACAAAGAGTAAGGTAAGCAAGAGATGGAGGCAGAGCTGTTTGTACCCAGGGCCCAAGGAGGCAAGAGCAGGGAGCGGTCAGGAGACCAGAAGGAGAGAGTCAAGGAGAGGAGCCATCCCCTCCAGGTGGGGGAGCTCGCAGAGGAGGAGTGAGGGGAATAAGCTACTCCACACCACTCTCCCCCCTCCCTCCTCTGTCTGCTGTGGCTCCCTACTGGCTGAGCCAAACAGAAGCTCAAGGGCCCAGGAAGAGGCTGATGTAGTCCAAACTAATCGGCCCACCAGGGCCCAGTGGACAGCGGCTCTGGAGGGACGAAGGGGACGAGGGGAACAGGAGACGGATTTCTATCTTCGGGCCTCGCTTTCTGAATTCGTAAAAAGTGAATGTTAATATCTCCCTCCCAGTGTGCTTGAAGGGAAATGGAATAAAATATGCGAATAATATA
Organism: Ursus arctos; assembly: GCF_023065955.2. Lineage (NCBI taxonomy): Eukaryota > Metazoa > Chordata > Mammalia > Carnivora > Ursidae > Ursus > Ursus arctos. The sequence continues at coordinate 38,299,820 of NW_026622908.1, forward strand.
TGCCGGCATATGTTCGGCCCCTGGCAAATGTGAGTTTTGCAGAAAGCGTTTACAGTTGGATGGTCTCACCCCAGGGTGCACCGGTGCCCTGAAGTCTGCTATGAATTTCTCAAACAGATTTTCCACAAGAAAATGTTTTTCCTAACAGTAACTCCCACGTTTGAGCTTCTTCTGTATGTCAAGTACGTTACAGACAGTGACTCCTTCTGGCCCAACACTGCTTCCCTAGGGGCTGTGGCCCACAAACTGGGACTCTGGCCGAGAGAGGTTGGTAACTCATCCCTGGTCACTCGGCCAGGAAGCAGGTCTGGCCCCAAAGCCCACAGTCGTTCCTTCCTGCTCTCCTCTGATTTCTGAGCGCGTTCGTACAATTCAAAGATGAAGTCGCTGTGGCAGGAGCAGAGCTGGAGAATTTCCCCAACCTGAACGGAGGCATCCAAGGCCCAGGACCGTGGAGTTTCAAAATCCCCATGAGGCCCCGGCTCCCGAAAGTGGCCCCCGACCTTCAAGGCACCTCTGTGCCGTCTCCTCCTGAGCTCACTCACCCACCGCGGCTGCTGTTGGTTGGTTCCAGGTCACCCGTCTCCAGCTCCATCTGACCAGTCCAACACCAGCTATGCAGAGAGCCCGCCCTTGGAGCCAGGTGAGGGAAGACTCCTTCTGGGGGCCCACAGCCAGCTTTCTCAGACCAAGCCGGTGGTGTCCCGGGTGATGGGGAAGGGAAATGGACGTTTTCCTTTTTCTTTTCCCTTCCTCCCTCCTGACATTCCCTAACTTCAGACAACACGTCAGACAACCCTTCTTCCTGGCTCAATGCCCGAAGTGCCAGCATTCCCTTCATTCTGAGAGCTCAGAACTAGCATCTTCGAAAGGCCACTGATCAAATGTCACATATGCATGGGCAGAATGTTCAGTGAGCATTGTAAGGGGATTTGTTGAGAACGAGCTTGGTGGGGGTGGCAGGGTTCCATCAAGTGGGTCCTTGATTAACTCAGCAGATAGTTATTAAACACCTCCTCTGTGCAGAGCTCTGTGCCACCCTGGGGCTGTAGTCCTGGGCAAAAATGGGGGGGGGGGTGGCTCCCCAAGGAGGGCGTCTGGGGAAGGGAGAACCACCATCCCAAGCAGCCTGCCTTCAACCCCATCGCCGACCCTGTCTCCATCCTCCAGGGCTTCCAGGTTGCGGTGGCACCTAGGCAGAGGGGCCTGGGAGGGGGAAGCGTGGCACCCACAGTACCAAGGAGAGCCCCTGAACCCAGAATTCTGCCCTTCTTTCACACAAGGGTGCCCTGGAGACAGCGGCAAGAGAGGGAGGTTTGTGGAGACTGGACCCCTGGTTCTCTCCAGACTTAATGAAGGCATCCTAACCTCTCTAGTCGCCCTCAGCCCCCTTCTCCTGACTCTAAGGAGAACCAGGTCAGGCCTCAGAGAGGGCTCAGGGACGAACCAGCCCAGCCCCATTTTGCAGACTGTAAGGCTGAGACCCAGAGCCCAGTGGGATACTGTCCACGATAAGGCAGTGGAGTCCCTGGCAGCCGGCGGTCCCCACTCCCACCCCTGAGACCTGTCCTCCTGCGGGGTGGAGGCCTCAGCTGGCGTCTGGCAATTCCAGGACAGCAGCTCGGGGTCCGCCTAGTGAATGGGAGCAGCCACTGCGGCGGGACGGTGGAGGTCTGGCTCGGGCTGTCCTGGGAGCCGGCCTGCGGGGCCTTCTGGGACAGCTGGGCCTCTGAGGCCGTGTGCCGCGCGCTGGGCTGTGGCGGGGCCTGGGAAGCCACCCCGCCCGCCTTGCCGTCCCTGGAGCCGCCGCCTGGGCCAGGCGCGGGGAACACCAGCGAGGCCACGAATGCCACACTGACCCTGGCGCCCGCCGTCCGATGCACAAGTGCCGAGTGGCAGCTCTGCAAAGTGGTGGAGCACGCGTGCGACAGGAACGAGACGCCGGCCAAGGTCACCTGTGCAGGTACGGCCCACCACCCGTGCCTGGCCTGCCCTACCCTCCGGCCTTCAGCCATTGCTGCTCACTCCCCTCCCCAGTCCTCGACGCTGGACCCAAGCCTTACCCTCTGGACTTCCCAACCCCCCGCCCCGCCCCCATCGCAAACACAGCTGGTTTCCACACTGGAGGACAGCAGCACTGCCTCATTTCCAGCTCTGAGCAAAGCCTCTGATTTGGACCCCAAACCTCTCTCCCTACTAGATCTCCAGTTTGACCACTTGGGTCCCCAATCCTAACTGGGTCTCTGGCCCTTACTTACTGGTCCTGTGCCTTCTCTCACTTAGGACCTCTATCTCTGCCCCTACCTCCCTGTACATAAATATGCCAGGTTCCCCAGTGTCCCTTAGCATTGTCACTTTCCAGCCCCCAACCTGCTCTTGAGGCCCCGCCCACCAGGTCTCTAGCCCCGCCCACCAGCCTGCCCCAAAGCCTTCAGCCTTGAGGCTTCCTCTGTCCCGCCCACCAGGTTACTAGCCCCTCCCACCGGCTCCATAGCCCACCCACAAGTATCCAGCCCCGCCCCCATGTCCCAAGTCCTGAGTCCCCTACCTCTGCCCACTAGGCCCCAGTCCAAACAGGGTTCCCCAGTCCTGCCCACTGAATTACCAGCTTCTCTCATTGGATCCACAGCCGCCACTACCCTCCTAGCCCTCTCTTCCTCGACCACCCACAAACCCTTTCCCTTCCTTCCTTCCACAGAGAACCGCGCTGTGCGGTTGGTGGGTGGTAGCAGTCGGTGCGCTGGCCGCGTGGAAGTGTTAGAGTACGGCCAGTGGGGCTCGGTGTGCGACGACACGTGGGACCTGGAGGATTCCCACGTGGTGTGCCGGCAACTGAACTGCGGCTGGGCGGTTCAGGCCCTGCCCGGCTTGCACTTCGCCCCTGGCCGAGGACCCATCTACCGGGACCAGGTGAACTGCTCCGGGGCCGAGAGCTACCTGTGGGACTGCCCGGGGCTGCCAGGAGACGGCTACTGCGGCCACAAGGAGGACGCCGGCGTCGTGTGTTCAGGTCAGCAGGCGGCAGCTGAGCCCCAGCCCTTACCGGCGGCCAGGGTGCAGGGAAGGGTGGCCCCTGCCGGTGCGAGGTCAGGTGCACTAGGGAAGGTAAGACCCAGGCAAGCGATAAAAGCCCTAGGAAAGGAAGCCAGGGGGCGATTAGGGGGAGCCAGCCACCCAGAGTTGGAGGGACAAGCCTGCCCACCTCCTGGAGGAAACCACATCAGAAAGGAGAGTTTTTCCCAGTAGGGAGTTGGTCACCTGGTTCAGAGCAGCAAGGGGAGACGGAGGCAGGGAGGCCCCTGAGGAGGCCGTCAGCAGTCCGGAGGAGGAGCCCATGAAGTCCTGGTCCAGCCAGGCCTTCTCCTTACTGTGCACAGGAATGGGGGGTGGGGGTCTCGGTGAAGATAGATTCTGATTCAGTAGGTCTGGGCAGAACTTGAGATGCTGCATTTCTAACAAGATTCCATGCCATGCTGATGCCGCAAGTCCGCGGACCACAGTCTGCGTAGCAGGCATGCAGTGCCAGCCAGAGCTGGTGGCCGAGATGAGGTGGGGTGCCGATGTAGGAGGGAAAGCACACAGGATCTGGAGACTGATTGCCTGTAGGGTGTTCGCATTCCTGAGTCTGGTCTGGTGGGGGTTTCAGCTCGAAGGATCCCGACCTGATTCTGCCCCCGCCCCACCTCTCCCCTGCAGAGCACCAGTCCTGGCGGCTGACTGGGGGCCGTGACTCCTGCGAGGGGCAGGTGGAGGTGCAGTTCCGTGGGGTCTGGAGCACAGTGTGTAACAGCGAGTGGTACGCACCGGAGGCCCATGTGCTCTGCCGGGCCTTGGGCTGTGGGACCATGGTCGGAACACCCAGCGGGCTGCCCCACTCCCTGCCGGGCAGAATGTACTACTCGTGCACGGGAGACGAGCCCACACTCGCCGACTGCTCCTGGCGGTTCAACAACTCCAACCTTTGCAGCCAGTCCAGTGCAGCCAGAGTCCTCTGCTCAGGTACCCTCCCCGGCCCCCTCCCCCAGATCTGCACCAGGAATTCCGCCTGACTCCGAAGCCTAAGACCTCGGACTAGGTCAGGAATGACAACCGCTGGCATTAGAGGGACCATCGCCCTTACTCACCATGTCCAGGCAGACAGGGCTGATGAATCAGGGCATTCTTGCCCAGGGAGCCTCGACTCAGCCCCCAGATAGTTATGAAGGCCTTACTGTATGCTAAGCAGTGGTCCCTGTTGACTGGAATTGGCTCAGGAGGTGAAACCAGCTGCCACCCCAGGGCTTGTGATCATAGGTGGTCATAGGAAAATAATATTGGGAGACAGGCTCTGTGCCCGATCATGGGGCAGACCTTGGGGAGCACTTGATACCTCTTCTTTCAGCTAAGCCTCATGTCCACGCAATGAATTGGGTTCTACCATATTTCACCGAATCTAAGGTGGCATTCGATATGTCACACTATTATTAGTTTACGTGCCATAAAGGACATAAATGCGGCCAGAATAAACTCACGACATGTCATCGATTGTAGCAATTTCAGAGGGGCTAAAATGCGAAAAAGCCAGAGCATTAGACCCAAGGACACGTGGTATTAACGTCCCTATGGAGTTCAGGCACCTGACTATGAACTCCAGCTCGGCCGCTCACGCACTGGGAGGCTGCAGGTCCGCGGATATGTGCATGCTGACCCTAGCCACTTCGCAGGGTCGCTGGGAAATCAGGAACTATCCACCAAGGGACTTTGTCAGCTCCATCCCTTACCTGTCGAATGATTAGGATAATGATCATCGGGTCAACTTCCCCACTCCCAAGGCCAATGTTAAGTGAACCCAGGACTTAACAGAGAAAGGGATCTGTGGTCGTAGCAGATTTTTACCGAAAGAAGAGATACTTTCTTTTTATTAGCCTCTTATTCTAACCAGAGAAGGTTCCCAGCATTGACTCCATGAGATCTTCCTTATTGTGGGGGGGTGGAAAAAGCAGGTGTCCTTAACCATCTGCCCCCCGCCCCGCTTCCCATGACTACGCCCCTCACTCCAGCCCCCGTGTCTGTCTCGGTCAGTGTCTAACACGAGGACTGGCACACAGTAGGTGCTCAGTTATATGTGTTGAGGCCATGCACGGTGCTTTCCGACAGGCTCCCGGAGTCTGCTCAATCTGTCCACTCCTGAAGTCCCTGCAAGTGTTCAGCCAGTCACTGTAGGTGAGTGTCACTCGGTTCACGGTTTCTCAGAGACGTAAGTGGTAAGTGCGTGAACGCGCATGCGCCCCTGGGAGGGGCCGGAGGGCTGATCCCCTTCCCCCACCTCCAGACAATGGACTGGCCTCTCCCTCCACCCCCACCCTGTCCCACCGCTCTGTTCTGTGGGTGCTTTTGCTCCTCTCGCCTTCCCTCCCTGCCATGTCAGCTCCCCGGCTCCCCGAATCCTGGTACGTCAGGGACAGGAGCCCACTCTCCTGTCAGCTCCTCTCTGAGCCTCAGATCCCTTGACTGTCAAATGGGGGTGATACTCATGGCAGGTTTCTCCTGGCGCTGCTGTGAGTCTCCAGGGAATTAATTTTTCTAAAGCACTTGGAACAGGGCAGAGCCCACAGTAAGCAGTGTTTGAGCACGAGTTATTCTCGCGATTATTGAGGACAGGCATGGAGCCCCTTGGCAGCCCCAGGAGAGCCACAGGGGCTGGTCCAGCTTCACGGGCTCTACGCCGTCCCCTGCTTCCTACCGGAGGAAAGTGGAGATCTTGCTCTCCTGATGGCCCAAGACACCTTCTCTGGGAAGCCAGCCTTGGTGTCCCTTGTAGGGCCTCATACCTGCCCACACCTCCATCCCAGCAAGCATGACACCATATTGGATTGAGCCAACGTATCGATCCCTCCACTAGGCAGCTCCCTCAAGGCCTGTGATGCTGATGTCATATTTGTATCCTTAGGGCTTAGCGGGCACACAGTGGGCACTCAATAATTGTTGAGCGGAGAGAGAGAGATCCCTGTGGGCTGGTGTCCAGGGGAAAGTTTCCTTCAGTCAATTATCCATTCAATATGCATCTCTTGAGCACCTACCTACTAAATACAAGGCACTTGAAAGCAAATGGGTAAATTTAAAAAAAATAAGAGGGGAGGAGGATAGGCCAAAAGGGAAGTGGGAGAGCTGCAGGGAGGCTGGAGAGGCAAGAAGGGCAAGGAGAAGTCTATGTCCATCCCTTTTTCTCCCTGATTTGGGGTTCTTGCTTCCAGAATCTTCTGTGACCGTGGAAACGGAGGACTGGAAATCACGGGAACTGGTGTTCCTCATCCTCTGCGTCATTCTGGGGATTCTCGTCCTTGGCTTACTCATCTTCGTAGCCGTCATCCTCTTGAAAGTTAAAGGAAAATACGGTACGTACAGAGTTCTGGGAGCCACGGGAAAGGCCCAGAGAGGGAAAGAAGCAGGCCTGAGGTGTGACCCTCTCAGGGGGACGTGGGCCTTGCGGGACTCCAGCAGGAGTGGCAGTGATCCAGCAATGGCCACCCAGCCCTGGCCCCGGGGGCCACCTCCCGATGGGAAGGATTTTCCCAGCATGCCCAGCAGAAGTGGTCCATGCAAGGAAGGACCGACCAGACCCTATGTGTACATGCATGTGTGTTTGGGGCAGGGGGTGAGGAGGAAGGTGCCTCAATGAGAATAGGACCAAGCCGACTGGGAGAGAGCAAAAAATGACTCGTAGAATCTCTGCCTCCCCTCCCTCAGCCCTCCCTGCGACGGTGAACGACCAGCACCTGCACACCACCACCCCAGAAGGGATCAATAGCTATCAAGATGTTCCCATCACCATTCCCAAAGAAGAAGGTAGAATGTCACCCACCGTGGGGGTGGGGAGGGCTGGGGAGGACAGGAAGGGTGTCCTTTCTGGAAGGTCAGTCTGTTTAGGTCAAAGCAGTGCCCTGGATGGAGAGGAGACCTCAGCCAGCCCACTGGGGCCTGTGGGACCTTGAGCATGGCATGTCTCAATCTGGGCCCTGATGGGCAGATGGCCTTCCAGGGTAGTCATTCTAGGCTAGGCTTTGGAGTTCTGGAACAATACCGGCTTAGGGAATTTCTCAGAGGACAGTTCAGCCCTGCTACTTGGCCGGTAGGTTTGGGATATTATGGCCTCTTCCAGTGGCCTGCTCCATCAGTCTTCCTGCAGAGCCCCATCAAGATTTTTCTGGAACATCATTTATTTAATATTTTCTGAATGAAAGAAAAATTGAATCGGTCATCCATCTTTTACAACATATGGGTTTATACTTCTTGAAAGTCTTGTAAAGGAACTCAAGCTTAATCGCATTGCATTGTGACTATATTAAATCACCTTTATTTGAAAGCATTCGATGACAGGAAAACCAGTACAAAACTCAGCCAAATAATATAAATATTCTCCGTACACGGTATCCACGCATTCAAGGAAAGAATATGAATACACAACCTAGCCCCCAAGTTAAGCTCGGAGCATTTGCTCACTGACTATTGTGGGCTAGAGGCCAAGAGCCACACTGCCTGCTTCTCTGGGCGAGTTCCCTCGCTGTGCCTTAGTTCCTTCAGCTGTAAAATGGGAACACGGAGGTACCTACCCCACAGAGTCGTTACGAGATTCCCAATGAGATCATTTCTTACATGTCTGAACAGAGCCAGGCATGCGGTGACTGCTCCCCGTTTGTGAAATAAACAGATGTTATTAGTTCCCCGTGTTTGAAATGGGGGGGCTTGGAAAACCCAGGCTGGAGGGTCTTATACAAGACGGGCTACCCGGCGCTCTCCCTGCCCCTCTGTCTCTGGTCCCCACCATCCACGCTCTCCGCTGCCTCTCCCTGCGCCTTTCTGCCCCGCCTTGGCCACGCCCCCAACTCTGCTCTCTCCCCAGTTCCCAAGCTGCCCATCCAGGTCCAGACCCCAGCCCCCAAGGACTCGGACTCCAGCTCGGACTCAGACTACGAGCACTATGACTTCAGCGCCCAGCCTCCCGTGGCCCTGACCACCTTCTACAGTGAGTGCCTGGGCCTGGGCTCCCCGGGGGGCCCACCTGCCCCAACCAGGGAGAGGGCCCAGTTGGCTGGGGACCGTCAGTGGGCTCCACCTAATCACCCCTGCACACCCCCCGGACTGACCGAAGCTTTCAAAGCGCTTTGTGACCTCAGAGACAGCTCCGTGTCCCCAGCCTCCTTCTTTCCCACCTTTGTCTCTGGCCGCACAGGGTCTTAAGACCCGCCCCTTGACCTTCACCGAAAGGTGGCCGTGTCTGTGTTAGGCAAGGAAGTCCAGGCGGGAGACACACTCAGATGGCTTCTCACACGCTCGCACCCCGTCTGTGTCCCACCCTGCCCATCCTCCTCACCCCGTCCCCTCCCTTCATGAGGAGCCCAGCTTGAACCTCTTAGCCGGTTTTTCCAGCTCCGCTCCCTGCCTGCTGGGGATAGGAGGGGGGAAGACAGTGCTTAAGGCAGGCCCTGGGCGGCGCTGGACGTTAGAGCAGAGAATCCCGTGCCTGTGGTGGACTCCCTTGGGAGCTCGTCAAACACTCCTCAGCTCCCGCCGGGACCCACCATATAGGTTAGGATGGGAGTTTGACTGTCTGTGACCGAGGCCCCCAAACGACAGTGCCCTGAGCCGTTGGCAGGGGCCCAGGCTTCTGCTTTCTTGCTGCTGTGCAGTCCCTAAGATCTTGCCCTCATCCACATGGTCCAGAATGGCTCACGACCGTGCCCACATCCCGGGCAGCAGGAGGGGAAGGGAAGGTGGGGCAGGCCCTACCCTGAAAGGCAGGATGCCAGAGACGCCCACATCACTCCCACTCACAGCCACACACACACACACACACCCCGGCCCGAGCTTAAGGCCACCAGCTGCAAGAGAGGCCGGCAGACGAAGTCTCTGTCCTGAGCAGCTGTGTGTCCAGATAAAGGCCAGAGGGTCTCCTCCTGCAGGAGGGGAGCATGGATATGAGGGACAGTGAGGGACAGCTAGCCGTCTGTGCCCCAGCTGCTGAGCCAGGGCCTCTGGGGTGGGAGGCGGGTGCTTCCACTGCGGTCATGCCGCAAAGCCACTTTGGGGACCCACCGGGGGGAGGGGGCGTCCCTAGAACCTGAGATTCTGCGCCCAGGCGTGTAAGATGCAGGACCGAGAGTGCAAAGTCCTACAACATCGTGACTCGATTCAGTGGTACCGGGTTCGAGAGAGCAGACTCCAAGATCCCAGACCCTCAAGTCTTAAGACTCCACAAATCCTCGTCCCCTCTCCGGTTCCGAAGCGAAGGTGCCCCAAAGCCCGGGAGGCAAGGATTCCAGGCCTTCCAGCTTCTGCTCCGGGAAGTCTCGATGGGACACCTTCTGCCCAGAGGCTCCAGGGCGCAAGGAGAGAGCCCAGGACTCACCCTGCTTCCTTACGCAGAAGAAGGGGCGGCTGGGGAGCAGCAAGGGCCAAGGCACTAGGGTTTCTGGCGGAAGCAGCCTGATCCCGTGCTGGTTAGAGACTGTGGTTCAGGGTCCAGCTGGACTAGGACAAGAGCCTGGGATCTGATGGGAAATGCGAAGCCCCTCTGTACCCCTGGGGTGGTCCTCCCACGCTGTTCAGCCTCAGGGCACCCTCCCGAGTCCCAAGGCACAGCGACCCCTCCTCCAGGCTCCGGGCCGAGCAGATGGACCTGCCCCCCTCGTCACCACCCCTCTGCCTGCAGATTCTCAGCGGCACCGCCTCACGGAGGAGGAGATCCGGCAGAACAGGTTCCAGATGCCTCCCCTGGAGGAAGGTCCGATGCCTCCCCTGGAGGAAGGTGAGTCGGGCTGGGCAGGTGCATGGGGGCAGTGACAGCGATGTCAGCCCTGACTCCCGACTGAGCGCCTCAGCTCAGCCTGAGGACCCCCCTCCGCAGGTCCTTCCTGATTGCAACAGTTTCTCTTGGCAGTTAGTTCTTTCTTGAGTCTCATTTAACGCCCTCTTGGTGCACTGCTGCTTCTTTCCTCACCGTCCTCCCTTTCCTGGGCCAGGACTTGAAGAGACGCGTCCTTCCCAGATCCCACCCGTCGGCGCTGGACACTACACGGCAGACACCCCCCTCCTGGGCTCCCAGCACCACCCAAGGAGCAGCAGTGGGTCCAGCACCTCGTCTGGGGAAGATTACTGCAATAGGCCCAGCAGCGGGCCAGCTCCGTGGGCCCCTCCGGTGTTTTCTACAGAGAGGAGCCCCCTCTTGGAGCAGCCCCCGAACTTGGAGCTGGCTGGCTCCCAAGGTACCTTTTCAGGTAAGCTGGGCCCAGGAGGATTCCGTGCGTGCCCCGGCCTCCCATCCCACAGCCGACCTGGCTGGAGGAAGCATAAAGCCGGAAGCCCCCAGCCAGGCTGAGTTCGGGATTCTAGCCCCAGCTCTGGGGCCACTTGCTGGGTGACCTGGGACAAGGCTCCACCCCTCTCTGGGCCTTCATTTCTTCATTCATGGTCAAGTCAGGAACTTGACTCTTGGGAGTCCTGAGGGCGTCCTAGCTCCGGCAGCTTGCGAGCTGGCTGTCTCCAGGCAGACAGTGATCGGCTCTGGGGGGTTCCAGCAGGGCCATCGGCCGATGACAGCTCCAGCACCTCGTCCGGGGAGTGGTACCAGAACTTCCAGCCGCCGCCCCAGCCGCCCTCGACGGAGCAGCTGGAATGTCCAGGTGCCAGTGGGAAGGGAGGTGGTCCTGGAAGGGGGGGCTGACAGGAAGCAGGGGATGGATAAGTGGGGGAACTCTGGATTCATTGGATTCATGAGCCCAAGAGGAAAAGAAGAGAAGGAAAGGGATTCTTTTAAGCAAACAAGAATATGAGGAGGTGGGGAAAATGACTGCAGATGGGACAGAGAAAGATCCAAAGAATGCCTTGAGAGGAAGTGAGCTCCCCATTAGTGGACGCATTCAAGCAGCGGTAGCCAGTGGCCCCTTAGGGGAGACTGTGGTAGCAGGGGGTGTGCCAACAGTCAAGTCACCCATCATTTCCTGTGCAAGCCTGGGGACTACGGCCCTAAACTGCACAGACGAGGCTCTGCTTTCTGGGCTGACATTCTAGCAAGGAAGATGGTAGTGAGCAAGACGACGTGATAGGAGTCTGGTCACTGCACCCCACTCGGCATCACCAGGGAGGGGTGTGGTCTCAGACCCCTTCAGCTCTGTCTCATGGGGCAGGAAGGGTGGTGACCAGCCTCCCACTGACCCAAGTCTCCCACCACACAGGAGCCCCCACCCCGCAGCCTGATTCCATGGACAGCGAGGAGTACGATGACATCGGAGCTGCCTAGGCTGGGCCTGGCTGAGGCCCCAGGTGGCTGGCTCCCTTCTGCTGGACTCCTGCTGTCCCTGCCCGCCCTCCCACACCCCGCCCTCCCACACGGTCCCCCAGGGGGCTGACAGGCCTTCCCCGGAGAGACGCAGGGAAAGCCCTCACCCTGCACTCACCGCTCAGTCTCCGTCCATCAGATAGAAGCTACTGGCACAGACCCCCTCAGCCCCAGACAGCCCCAAGGTGGGGGGTGCTGCCTCTGAGAGGTAGTGAGCGCTCTGTCTCAGGCGTGAGCAAGCAGCCTGGGCCACCTTTCAGCAGGCTGCGGGGGTGGGGGTGTTGAGCTGAATGACTTCTGAGGCCCCAGAAGATCCTCGGGTGTCTCTGCTTTGGTTCCCTGAATCTCAGATGGCTCAGGTCCCGGAGGTACTGAGAGAGCAGAGAGGGGCCCCATCCCAGTGCCTCCCACTTGTGGGGGCGGCTGGGTTGCTGTTGCTTTGACAGGTGGATTCTGGGGCTGGGGGTGACACACCCGCCAAACCAGGCTGGTGGCCAACTGGGCACGGAGTCCAGCGTTCCTGGGAGCAGCCAGCTGACCACAAGCAGGAGGACTGCCCTTCCCCCGCGACCAAGGGGCTGGGGCCTCGGCTAGCCCTGCCTCTAGAGATCCTGGGAGCCCACCAGGGCACAGCCCTGTTCTGCAGGGACTGTCCCTGGGCAGAAGACCCTGGACAAAGGTGGCCCTGGCTCAGCTCCCCCAAAGACTCAGAGTTGGGCCCCGGGCCCCGTGGGAGCAGAAGCACAGAGCTCTCTGCCAGGAGGGGCCCAGAAGCTGCACGAAGCCCTGCGTGCCCATCTGTCTTCTTGGATTGCTGGGAGCTTCCCCAGGGAGTGCATGAATATACAGCCTCACCCGAGCCACGGATACGATCCGTCCAGGCAGCCTCACCCGAGCCACGGATACGATCCGTCCAGGCAGCCTCACCCGAGCCAGGGATACGATCCGTCCAGGCAGCCTCCAGAGAGAGGCCTGCGCGCTCAGCGCCAGCTGCTGGGGTCCTGTTCTGAGTATCCTGAGATTAAAGTCATTGCTGAATAAGACCGGGGCGTAGAGTGACAAGTCCTTGAGCTGTTACAGTGCCCAGCCTCTGTGCGTGTGTGTCTGTGTGCGTGTGTGTCTGTGTGTTTGTGCCTCTATGTGTGTGTCTGTGTGCTTGTGTGTGTGTATCTGTGTGTGTGTGTCTGTGCCTGTGTGTGTGTGCCTGTGTGTGTGTGCCTCTGTGTGTGTGCCTCTGTGTATCTGTGTATGTCTGTGTATCTCTGTGTGTGTGTCTGTGTGTGTCTGTGCTTGTGTGTCTCTGTGTGCGTCTGTGTGTGTGTGTCTATGTGTCTGTGTGCCTGTGTGTGTATCTGTGTGTGTGTGTGTGTGTGTCTGTCTCTGTGTGTCTGTGTGTGTGTCTATGTGTCTGTGTGCCTGTGTGTGTCTGTGTGTGTCTGTGTGTGTCTGTGTGTCTGTCTCTGTGTGTCTGTGTGTGTGTGTGTCTGTGTGTGTCTGTCTCTGTGTGTCTGTGTGTCTGTGTGTGTGTGCGTCTCTGTGTGTGTGTCTGTGTGTGTCGGGTGGGGGCAGCTCTATCCATCACGGTGAAAATGCCAGGGACCTGGAAACCTCCCCTGGCCCAGCACCATGAAAAATGCTGGGGACACGTGCCCTGCCTTCCCGGAGGAGGAGGCCACAGACACGACTTTGGGTTCAGCGGGCCGCTTCCCTCTCTTCTCTGCCCCACTCAGGCCCTGGCTCAGTGGCTCCGAGAGTTTCAGAGACAGGGTGATGCCAGGGCATGTTATGCTCAGAGGCCCCTGGCCGAGAACGGCCCGGCCGGGCGGGGAGGGAGGAGCTGGAGGTGAGGCGGGCGTGTATTCGCTGGGGATGGGCTGCGGTTGTGTGTTCCATCTGCTCGGAGGCGGGACTGTAGCCCGGTCCAAGGGCCGATGCCCAGCTCTGCCTTATGGGTGCGGGCCGGGGGTCGGATTCCTCTGGGGCTCGCAGAGCAGGCAGGTGTTGGAGGAGGCTGGGCTCTGGATCACGCCTGCGGGGCTGAGCAAGGCCCATTTTCCGTTCACCTGTCCCAGAGGCGGAGACTGAGCTAGACCTCCCCTCCCCAGGGCAACTGTCACAGGATGTGGTTGCCCGTGATGGCCCCCTCCTGGCCCTCTGCGCCCTCCCCAGCCAGCGGGGGATTCCTAGGGGAGGAGCCAGTGCTGGGGTGGGGAGGGACAGGGTCCCAGGGTGGTTTGTGCAAGCTTTGTCTGTCAGACAGCCTGGGTTCAAATCCCATCTCCTCCCGGTGCGGCCAGTAGCAAGCCACTCAACGTCTCTGAGGCTTGGCTGTGAGGTTTGTCTGTGAGGCGGGCATGGGGGTAGCAGACACCACATAGCTGGTAGCAAGGGGTAGAGGCTTAGCAATAAACAGAGGGGAGAGAGCTCCTTGAAGGGAGAAAGGAGAGGAGGCGAAAGGACAGCCAACGATCCCCGGGGTCTCTGTGCAGTGGGGCTGGCAAAGGCACGGGGAGCATCTTGTCCCACTCCCACTTTCCAGATGAGGACGTGAGGTCCCAGGAGGCAAAGGACTTGTCCAAGGTCACTCAGAGTTAATAGCCTAGTCACAATTCAGCCCTCCCCCTCCTCCCCGTCCTCTCCCCGCCCTCATCCCCCAGGGAGATGGTGACACCCTCTGAGCCCTCTCTCATCTCTCCCTCGAGCCACCTCCCCATCCCTGGCCCCCTCTCCACCTGCACACACCAGTCTTTGAGAAATTGGGAACCTCTGAGATGATGTCTCCCTTGCCTCTTTGCAGCCTGGCAGCACCAGGGTCACACAAGTCAGGGGGGCTTTCTGACGACTGCCGTCCAGAGCCCTAAGGCCTGCTGCCAGAGCCAGTTTCCCACGCTGGGTGATGGGGGCCGCTCACAGGCAGGGCCTTTCCAGACCATCTCTACACCGTCAGGGCTCTCAGACCATTGCTGATGGAGCCAGACTCTGCTGGAGGTGGAGAGGCAGAGATCAAGGACATCCGGCTTTGATTCGAAGGAGGGAGGGAACGGGAGGAGCGTGGCAGGGAAATCCCAGACGTGAGCAGGTATGCTCACCCTGCACTCTTACAAGACCAGGCATTACAATTAGCCTCCAGGACCTGGGAGAGAAACACCCAAGATGTTAAATGGATGTGGCAGCTGAATCGATTTCAGAAACATCGATATGGGGGGAGGGGCTACCTCTGAGCAGGGTGGCCATGTAGGAACTTCATGGCTCTGCAAGCCGATGAGAGAATGAGCACAGGGAATGGAGCCCAGGAGAGCCCCTGACCCAGCTAGAGGGAGGCCATCTGGAAAGACCTTTTGGCGGGGGGGGGGGGGGGGGGGGGGGCATGATGCCTGAGCTGGGTTGTAAAGGATGAATAGGAGTTTGCTCTCTAGGAGCAGAGAGGAAAGGGCATTCCAAGTCAATGGGGGGGGGGGGGCACAAGCAAAGACAGCACAAGCAACCAAGTAGCTCATAGGGTAAAGCAGGGTCCAGCCTGATTAGAGAAGAGGCTGAGGGCAGTCGGTTCTCATACCAGCTCTGTTTTGTAGGTAAGAAAATGGAGGCCCAGAGAGGTTAAGTACAATGCCCAAGTCACACAGCTAAAAAGCGGCAGCTTTTTCGTGCTGTCTAGCCTCAGTGTCTGAGCATTAACCATGGCGCTTCCAGTGGAAACCTGTTCCTGTCCCTGTGCCGACCGGAGCCATACTGCTGGGCACAGCCAGGGCCCCAGCCTAGCTCTGCGATCCGGAGACACCAGCCTGTCTGTCCACCGACAGCACAGGCACCTGCTGGCCACGGGGATTCGGGGCTCAGGGATGGAGACTCACTCACTATCCGGGCACCTGTAAGGAGCCATGCTCTATCTGGCCCTGGAGCATGAGAGGAGGGAAACCGAGCCCTTCCCTTGGGGAGACACAGACTCCGGCAAGTGCAGTACATGTGGGCACAGTGGTGGCAGTGACGATAGCGGTGAGCGGCCCTCACTGTGTGCCAGGCAGACGTCATTTCCCATAATCCTCCTAAGAGCTCTTGGAGAAGCTACTGTCCTCCCTCATCTATAAATAAGGACATGAGGCCCGGAGAGGTTAAGTGACAAACCCAAGGCCACACAGCTGGGCAGGTAGTACCAAGTTTTCTACGTAACTCCGAAGCCCCGTGTGAAACCGCTGCGCTGCACGGGGGCGGGGCAGGGGGGCGCATCACAGGCACATTTAACCCACATGCACTTCAGTGTATCTGCTCGGCAGCAAAAGAGAAAGAAAAGGAACAATGGAGCCCACAGTCCCCCTTAGTGAACAAACCCCGGAGGGAGGAGGGAAGTGGGAGCTGGGGGGCCCTCTGTTCACTTAGCCCCTGAGAACTGCACCGCCTGGGCATCGAGCCACTTCAGTCTCTAACAGCTAAACTTTTTCATACGTGGTGGGCCTGAGCACAAACCCGCCGCTTCACCTGGACGAGCCGGCCTTGGAGGGAGAAACGCCTCGGTTGGAGGCCCGCGGGACGGGCTCAGATGTGGGAGCCTTCCTAAGGAGCTGGCTTTTTCTTTCCCACCCTCCCTCGACCCTCTCCTTCCTTCATTCCTCTTTCTTTTTGTCCTCCTTTCCTCTTCTTTCTTTCCAGCAGTCAACAGTCATGTGGTTCAAAACTCCAAACCCCAACGCAGAGCAGCAGAGCGTCAAAATCTTGTTACCCACCCATCTGCCCCCTCCCCCCGCTCCTCCCCTCCCCGGGTCAACAGTATTGTTTCTCTGATGCAAACACCAGCAGATACCAGTATCTCTAGCTTCCCCAGCCCCTGCTTGCTAAAAAAAAAAAAAAAAGGGAGGGGCATTCTACCCACACTCCTCGGCTCCTTGCTTCTTCTCACTTCTCAAGGCATGCCAGAGAATTCTCCTGAGGGATTTTAGAAAGTACTGCTGCCCATGTTCGAGTTTTGTCCCACAAGCTAGCCGAGCTCACAACCTTTCCTTCGCGTGCAGCTCTGACACTGTGCCCCAGAGGGCTCTGTGGACAGAGCGGAAGAAGCCACTGGCTCTGACGGAGTGTGCTGGGGAGAGCAGGACAGAAGAGAGAACAAAGGAGTCGGCCTTTGAAGGATGAGTAGGAGTTCGCTGGACAGGAAAGAGTGAAGGGCGTTCCCAGAGACAACATGGGCAAGCATGGTGCTTGTTGGCCAAAGCCTGGGGGTGGGGGGCAGGGAGTCCACACATGGGAAAAAACACTGGGGAGCATCTCAGAGGGTCTAAAACCTCAGCCAAGGGTTAGGTCATCCTTCTCCAGGCACTAGAGTCCTGAGGAATTTCTAAGGCAGGGAAGTGATTGGGTGAGACGGATGTTCTAGAAAGATCACTGCTGTGAGGTGGAGGTGGGTTGGAGGGAGACCAGTTGGGGGTGGTCACCGAGCGTTGATGGCCAGGACTGGGGTGGGGGGTGGAGAAGGATCCCAGGAGGTGGAGGGTGACCACATACACGGGAGATGACTTTCTAACAGGGCAGCCTCCAGCCACAGTGATAATATGACAGTAACATTAAAACAGCTCCCATTCCCTAGTACTTACTATGGGTCAGGTGCTGTTCTGGGAATATTCCAGGTACGGACACATTTATGCTCACAGTGGCCCCGTGAGCATTATCTCCATCTCACAGCTAAGGATACCAAGGCTTCGGGAAGATTCAGAATTTGTTTTTTTTTAAAGATTTTATTTATTTATTTGACAGAGAGAGAGACAGCCAGCGAGAGAGGGAACACAAGCAGGGGGAGTGGGAGAGGAAGAAGCAGGCTCATAGCAGAGGAGCCTGACATGGGGCTCGATCCCATAACACCGGGATCACGCCCTGAGCCGAAGGCAGGCGCTTAACCGCTGTGCCACCCAGGCGCCCCAGATTCAGAATTTTTGCCAGGGCTGGCAACTGGTCGCGATGCGGCTGCTGTCTGTGCTTACTGATCTCAGTGCCCAGCCGGGAGCGCCATACCCTTTACGCTTCAGGCCTCACAGCTCATTGGCATCCTCCAGACATCTGGGAGAGCCCGAGGTAGGAGGCCAGGAGGAGGCTTGGGCACGATTCTCCTCCCAGGGGCCCATCTCCGGTCTGCTCCCTGGGCTGCTGCTGGGGGCTCTGAGGCCCTCCCAGGGTCACGGGCTCGGGCTCCCCTGCCCTGGCCGGGCATCGCCTGTGGGTACCCGACCTTTTCCACTGGAAACCTCACCTGCAAGGCACACGTGCCAAGCCCTGCTCAGGTTCCCATCCCCGGCTGCCGCCCCATCTGCGGTTTCCACTTCCACTCTTCCCTGAGACCCTCCCCAGGGTCCCAGAGGTGGCCAGAGGTGGCCAGAGCCCCGCGTGACTGCTCGGAGTGGGCCGCCCTTGGCCATGGCCCCAGACCCTGGTTCTGGCTTTGTAAAGATGGGATGGAGTCTCCAAAATGGGGAGGAACAGGGGAGACCCGTCGAAGAAGGGATGAGTTCAAAGTAGCCTCAGTGGAAAGTTCATCTCCCACCACATCCTTCAGCTGTTTACCAGTTTGACGCGGCTCTGGCATCCTGACATGAAAAGAGGCTCACCCCTCACCAGCATCATCGAGGAAGGACCGATATAGCAGCAGAGGAAGACAAAGAGGAGGGAGACAGAGGCAGGGAGGAGAGAGGGGGTGCGTGATGAGACAGGGAGGAAGGTAAGCGGGAGGCAGTGTGGTGTTGCACAGACAGTGGGAGAGACGGCAAGGCCAGACAAAACCCCCTCTATCCACCCCCCACCCCGAGCTGACCACTGCCCTGAGTCCCTTACCTATGCGGCGTCACTTAAGCCTCAAGGCTCTCAGGGCAGCAAGATATTCCTACCTCCGTTGTCCTCCAGCGAAGAAAGGTGAAGCCCAGAGAAATCATGGAACTTGTTCAAGGCCACCCAACTAGGACCCGGATGGAGGGGCCCATCAGTAGGGGCTGCCGCACACAGGCAGGAAGGAGAAAAGGGAAGAAGATGGGCAAGGTGAAGGCTGGAGACTGAGACGGGACGGGATAGAGGCCCAGGGAGGATCAGCAAGCATCCCTTCTTACTGTGGGATTGCCCCCCACTAACGGGACCCCAGGCCTATCCTGGCTGAAGGCAGGTGCCCCTTCCTGGCTCCTCCCACCCATCCGTCCCTCAAATGCAGAAGGAGAGAGGAGGAGTCATCCTCCAGGGCCTTCATTGCCTTCTGAGCAACCCCTTCTACCTATGGGGGTCTCCTGCCGGTCCTCCCCCACCGCTGAGCAGGGCTCACCTCGTCCCCCTCCAGTCTCTCACAGCAGGGAGAGGAAAATGGTCCATATCTGCACTCACTAACACATTCGCCCCATGGGTCTGTGAGCCGCACTCCACTGTCCCTCTGGAATACATGAGCAGGGGTCCTACTTCCCTCCAAAGCCTCCCCTTCGAGGTGCGGCCACCCCGCCCGTGGGCCTCGCCCAGACACCCGGGCCTGGCGTGAAGGTGGGTGGGGGCTGCTCTTCTCTGAGGAAGAGCTGCAAACGTAACTAGGGTCAGCACCCCCAACCCTTCTGAGTGACCGAGACACAGTGATACCTTTGTCACACGTCTATGACAGCCTCCTTCTTCTCCCTCAAGCCCGTGGCCCCTTCCGCACCAGCACCCCAACTTCCCGCGGCTTGCTCCATTTCTTGCCCTCACCGTCAAGCCTCCCCCTTTCTGGGAATCTGCAGGACCAGCCGGGCTCGCACCCACACTCCCTCTCTGGCAGAACCGCCCATCCCTGGAGAAGGCCCCTGTGGGGTCTCGGACCATGCAAGGCCATCATGACCTTCTGTCCCCAGGGATTAGTGTGGGACCAAGGTAGCCAGGCCCAGGGAGCCAGACCCTGCTCCCCTGGCTGCTGGGGAACACTCCAGAGTGTGGGCTGATGTAGCAGCTTTGACTCTGAAGCTGCCCGGTAAAAATCCCGAGCCACCTTCCCTCTGGTTCCAGAAAACTCATCTCTCCTATCCATACTCAGATCTTCTGGCTGCTTTGTTGGGCTTTTTTCCTCCATTCTCAATGTTACAGGCTGTTCCTTCAGTGACCCGTGCAGCTGAGATCTGCCCACATCAAAGCACGCCTTCCTCCCAGCCGCTGACCAGCCCCCAGGAGGGAGCCCCGCGCCCCATGCCCCGCCCCCCCCCAGGCTGATTTCCACCCAGCGATCTAGAACAGCCTCTACTCCACCACTTGATCCACAGTCTCTAACCCAGTGGGATGAAGAGCCAGGGGCAGAATGAAGTTGATTTAAACCAACATTTCTCAAACCTCAGTTTTCCGTGTGTCTTCGTGGTTTCGCTCTATCAGCGGAGCATTTCTTCCTGGGTTACTGAATCCGGGCTTACCTCATTTTATTGCGCTTTGCTTATCGTGCTGTGTAGATCCCGCGTTTCTTACAAATCGAAGCCTCGTGGCCACCCTGCATCGACAAAGTCCCTCGGTGCCACGTGGAAAACAGCATTTGCTCCCTTTGTATCTCTGCGTCGCGTGTTGGGAATGCTCACAATATTTCATTATTGTGATCGTTGCTATGGTGATCTATGATCAGTGACCTTTGACGTGACCATGGGAATGGTTTGGGGCGCCAAGACCTGCTCCCACCTAAGACGGCGGACCTTATTCATTCGTGTTGTGTGTGCTCTGACCGCTTCACCGACCAGCCCCTTTCCATCTTTCTCCCTCTCCTCGGGCCTCCCTGTTCCCTGAGACACATGACAATATTGAAATGAGGGCAATTAACAAGCCCCCAGTGGCCCGGAAGTGTTCTAGAGAGGCAGGGTCAATCAATGCAGCAAACTTTATCATTGTCTCATTTTAACAATTTGCCAGAGTGACCCCAACTTTCAGAGCCCACCATTCTGACCAGTCAGCAGCCACCAACATCGAGGCAAGACCCCCCAGCAGGAGAAATGATAACTCACCGAAAGCTCAGATGGAGGTTAGCATATGACTTAAGGTATGTACACATTTTTTTTTAAACATCATGCTGTGGCTCCCTTAACTGACTACATAGCAGAGACATAACTTTTACATATACAGGAAACCAAAAACCTCATTTGACTCACTTTATTTCAATATTCACTTCATGGCGGTGGTCTGGAATAAACCTACGATAAAGCCTAGGTACACCTGTAGCTTTTCTATGGATGGATTCATATTTTTTTAACCTAAGTATATTGCAAAAGAAATATTTAGCCACTTTACAAAATATCTAGCATGTGCTTTTCAAAAATGCTAGTATCACAAACTGTAAAGACCCAGGAACTATTTCAGACCAAAGGAGCTAAGGAGATCTGGCAACTGAACACGAGGTGTGACCTGGGATTTCCTTTTGCTATAAAGGACATTCCTGGGGCCAATGGTGAAATGCGAATGAGGTCTGCAGATTAGATAGTAGGGTTGTATCAGTGTTAACTCCCTGATGTTGATACGTGAACTCTATTATATAGGAAAATATTCTAGCTTTTAGGAAATGCACATGAAAGTATTGAAGGATTTAGGAGTAAAGGGACAACCTACTTTTAAATGGTTCAGAAAAGGGGCGCCTGGGTGGCTCAGTCGTTGAGCGTCTGCCTTCGGCTCAGGGCATGATCCCAGAGTTCCGGGATCGAGCCCCACATCGGGCTCCACTGCTGGGAGCCTGCTTCTTCCTCTCCCACTCCCCCTGCTGTGTTCCCTCTCTCACTGGCTGCCTCTATCTCTCTGTTAAATAAATAAATAAATAAATAAATAAATAAATAAATAAATCTTTAAAAAAAAATAAAATAAATGGTTCAGAAAAAAAATAATCTCTGCTTGGGGGAGGGGGTTGGGTAGGGGCCTCATAAAATAGTAACCCTGGGGGATATCCAGAAATGAGTGGTATCCAGGGATTCTTTATATTATTCTTGAAACTTTTCTCTAAGTCTGAGGTTGTTAAAATTTAAAACACAGATAAAGGGAGCCCAGGGAGCGGGCACACGTTCAAAGGAAACATGATGTTGTCGTTCTAAGGGGAAAACCAGTATCACTTGTTACAAATTGAAGGTAATTCTTTCAAAGCAACGCTCTTGCTATAAATACAGTAGTGGGCTGAGTGTGACCCTAAGATCGGCCCGCCCGTTCTTGGTTACATGTGGGGATGGGAGGGAGGGTATTCTCACATCCTCACCACTCTGGCCTGAGGCGTTCTTGCTTTCAGAGAAAGGCTGGCAGAGGGCTGACAAGGGTGTCGCTTTCTCACTCTGTGATCTGATGATAGAGTCCTGTCCTATGGCTGTGAGCTCAGGGACATTCATTTCATGACAGTTTAATGGGCACCCTCCATGCCAGCTCGTTGGGGAGCCCTGGCACAGAGAGAGGACAGGGTCCCGAGCAGAGACAATTAGAGGCAGTACTAGGATGGAAAGGGGTCCCGGTAGAGCTCACTTTTCCGAATCCAGCATCCTGAAGTCCCCAGAATCCAAAGATGGCAACCCCGGGGGGCTAGCAGGTGCCCAGGGAGCGGGCACCCAGCAGCAGCCACTGGGAGCTGGGGAAGAAAAGAGATCACCAGCATGTGAGAAACAAGGTGGCGGGACCCACCCCCGCAGCCCATCACACCCAGGAAGACAGAGCAGTCTAAGTCGACTCAGTGTTTGGTGTCTTGTTTTGATCCCCCGTTACCCCGCACCCATGCTGCTCCCCGCTCAGAGGGCAAGGGAGGCTTTCCCCCCACTTTTCTTAGGACATATCTTACTTTTAAGAAGTAGCTTTCTGTTTTTTAGATTTACAGAAAAAAATTGCATACACAGCATAGAGTTCTACACCCCATACCAAATCCCCCTGTTACTAACACCTTACCTTACGATGGCGTATTGATCACAATTAAAGAGCCGGTGTTTATACGTTAATATGAACTAACGTCCACATGCTCTTTGGATTTCTTTAATCTCTCCCTAATGTCCTTTTCTGTCCCAGCGTCCCACCCAGGATGCCACATTACATTACGAGTCCCCTTAGATCCCTCTTGGCTATCACAGTTTCTCAGACTTTATTTTTGATAAGAATGATAGTTTTGATAAGTACCGGTTAGGTATGTTGTAAAATGACCCCTGTTTACAATTTGTTGCTTGTCTTGACCTTAGACTGGGGTTACAGGTCTGCGGGAAGAAGACCAGAGGTGACATGTCCTTCTCACCCGATGCCATCAATGAATGATACGTCTATGAACACGACTCACCATTGACCATGGGGAGCTGGCCGAGGCAGTGCCTGGCACTTTTCCCCACCCTACAGTCCTTCTTTCCCTCTTTCTACGCCATACTCTCTGGAAGGGAGTCTCCGTGTACAGCCCCCACGTCAGAAATACGGCATGGCTGTTTCTATGTCCTCTCAGGGGACAGAGCAAAAAATACATGGTACGTGCGCTCACCTGTGTGCGTCCGCAAGTCCGTGAATGCCTCCAACACAGTCACCTGTCTGTGCGTGAACATAAACATGAGCTCCTACAGATGCCCCCAACTTTAGTCCAGCACCATCAGGTCATTCAAACCCTTTCCTCCCGCCAGCAGTGGGATGCTGGCTCCCGCACCCGTGAAGCCATTTCCGTTATTATTTGAGTCTATATGTTATTTTCCCTTCTTAGATTTTTCACATTTTCTCCATGAAGACTATACATTCCTCAAGGGCAAAGGCTGAGCATTATGTTGTTGTTTGTTTTCTGTCCCCTCCCCCCTACACCAATGTCTAGCTGAATGTCCTCAAGCAAAAACAATATCACGAGTATGTTTGCGAGTGTCTACGATGAGCCATTTTCTCTGCTCCTCTCCAGGGATGCAAGGATGAGTAGGACGTGGTGCTGACTCCACTTGCTCCTATTGCCAATAAATACTCATTGAACATTAAACGAAAGATCTTGGCTCCTGCCCGGCACGGCGAGACTTCCAGATCCCAAGTAGAGGATCATGGGAAAAGGAGAGATGGATGGACCCTCAGCTCGTGCAGGCGGGGATTTTTGCCTCCTGTGTTTACTGCTGTATCCGCAGCACCCAGCGCGGACTCTGGCAGATAGCAGATGCAAAATAAATGTTTGAGGAAGGGAAGGAGGGAGAGAGGGAGGGAGAGAAGGGGGGGAGGAGAATAGGAGGGAGGGAATGATGGAAGGAGAAAAGGGGGGGCAGTCCTCAACGATTGTCTGACTACCTTTCAGACCCTTGCACGTGGGCTGCTCACACACAGACACGTCTAAACATCTCCTTCGTTTTGTACCTGATGTCACTCCTATCAGCGGATGAATGAGCGTTGGAGCTCTTACTGCCTGCCCCCCCCTCCCAGTGGTTTGCTTGTGCCCTTATTTTGATATGTTATAAGCATCATTCCATCAAATGAATGGGACCCGGAAAGGGCTTGGACGCAGCGAGAAGCAGCGCCCGTGTCAGAAATCCAGTACAGTTAGGCCAAGGAAGAACCCTCTGCCCGCTGGCTCTGAGAAGCTCTCAGGAAAACCCTTACAATTGGCCCTGAGGTCCCCGTTGCCAGCCCATGTCGCGATTTCTCCCTGTGCCTGGGAAAGGACGGGACGAAGATGTCCTGACTGGACCGTGAGTCAGGCCCAATGGGTACACAAGCCCTCCGAGAAAGAGATTCTATAGCTTTACCCAGCATCGGAAGGTCTCTGGTTCATGGTCTCTCCATCTGAGAAGTAAGCTTGCTGGTTCCTTTTACATGTGTTTCTATAAATAGATAGAGCTGCAAGCTGAACATCTGTGTCCCCAAAAGGGTTTTTTTTTAAGTTGTCAATGGTTGTCACTGTCATGCCTCATTTCTGCCTCAATTTAAAACAATGAAGGGGCTCAGCCTTACTCCTCTCCTGCTCCCTTGCCACCCCCCCATCATGCCACCCTCCGTGGGACACGCTGACCCACCCCAGGGTTGTTCTTCGCTGCCACTGAGCCCCATGCTGTAGGAGCCCAGGCCCCACCTCGGAGGGAGGCTAGAAGACCCCCTCACGCAGGCATGGAGCCGGCATGAACCGTGAGCACCGCCTCTGAACACCAAAGTCCCTGGGTATATTACTCCTTAATTAAGCAAGACGGAAAGATGAAACAGAATTAGAGAACACGCCCGTGGGCCACGGTGGTGGCCATCAGAATGCACCAAAAGCAGAGAGAAAGAATTCTTGCGTAGCTGGGGTTTAGAACAAACGTTCCTCCTCGCTCATTCCATTTGGTTTCATTCCAGCCGCAGCTGCTCTTCCTCCAGAGGCTCGTGTGTTTGCTCTGCACCGGGCGCCTGGGGGGCCTGAGCGACCCTGACAGCCCTCTGTCCACAGCCACGGTTCCCATCTCTCCTTTGTACGGATGGAACCACACAGGACTGGCAGCGGGCGGCATTCAAACCCAGATCCGTGGGGCGGAGGGCCGACGGGCTGCCCCCTCCATGAACGGCCGCACCAGGGGCTGCACCCTGTGAGGACGGCCTCATGCCGGTCACGATCACGGCCACGATCACGGCCACCGTCACGGTGCCCGTGGCGGGGAAGACATGGTGGACCCATCTCTAATCTTCCTGTAAGGGGAAAACGCCCACACGAAAACCGGAAAACAGTGGCACGAGGCAACAATATTATCAGAGCCATCTGAGCGCCGCCC
This sequence comes from Ursus arctos, assembly GCF_023065955.2. Lineage (NCBI taxonomy): Eukaryota > Metazoa > Chordata > Mammalia > Carnivora > Ursidae > Ursus > Ursus arctos. The sequence goes on from NW_026622908.1 coordinate 38,324,780, forward strand.
CCTCCCCAGGGTCGCGATCAGTGGGACCTAAGCATCTCCTGTCTGAGAGGCTTCCTCGGGTGGGTGGAGGGGCCGCAAGGCAGTGCCTGAAGGAGCAGGGTGAAGCAGTTACCCGGGTAAGTCCCGCCCGCCCTTCCAGAAGCATCCAGAAATGCAGCGGTGGGCAGCAGCTCCACCCCACCAGATAACCAGCCCCAACTTCATTTCTCTGGTCATCAGGAGACGCTGCCAGTTTCTGAGTCCCGAAAGGCGGGACATTCGTGAGGACGCCTGCGAGGTGGGGGGCAAGGATCCCACCTGGGAGATGAGGAAATTGATATTCTGGGGACCTCAAATGACAGGGCCCCTGGCCACACGGGCAGCGCCAGCGCGGAGGCACGTCCTGGCTCCCGAGTCCAGGCTTCAGGCCCTCCCCCCTCCAACACCTCAATCCTACAGCCTGGAGCCCGAATGTGACCTATCGACGTGCTTATTGAGGCCAGAGAGGAGACCTTTTGAGATGGGACAGGGCTCCTTGTCACCCAGGCCAGGACCCTGTTGGCAGTGGGTTTGTCACCCCCACCCCACTCCTCAGACTGCCCCTCCACGAAAGCCAGCTGGGCCACGTTGGACCCATGGGGAAGCAGAGCGTGCAGGTACCCTGGCTGGGGAAGCCGGGGCAAGTCCGAAGGGACCCTGAAGGCCCAGCCCTCCCTTCTTTCTCTTTCTTGTGCTTCCCTCCGGGCCCTCAGGGCACAGCCCCCCGGAGTGAGCGGGGCATTGCACAGAATCCTTCCAGGGGACCTGGGGCAGCAGAGCCTGTCCCTGGTCCCTGTAACTCACAGGGTGCGACTGCACTCCCTGCGAGCCTGTCACGAAAGGGGGGCTCTCCACAGACGGAGACAGTGGGGGAGAAAACCCCCGGCCCCGTCCTGCTCGAGCTCAGAGCTGTGTCAGGGCTGTTCTGTGCCTGGCCTTCCCTGAGGCGGCCACGGGAAGTCTGTGGCCTCTAGGGAAGCTGGTGGAGGTTGGCCACTGGACAGTTTGTTCAAACCTTTGCTCACCCCAAACGCTGAGATTGAATGACGCTGGGAAGAGCCCCTTCACCAAAACTGCGGCCACCAACCCAGGCCAGTGCCCGGAACCCTGTCATCAGCACTCCACCCCTTTGGGTTAAGGGGTTACCTCTTCAGAGGTCATTTTCACTTTTATGTATTTACTTATTTATTTTTATTTATTTATTTATTTTGGATTTTATTTATTTGAGAGAGAGAGAGAACTGGGGAGGGATGGGGAGGAGCAGAGGGAGAGGGACAAGCAGACTCCGTGCTGAGCGTGGGAGCCCGACGCGGGACTTGATCCCAGGACCCTGAGATCAGGACCTGAGCCAAAATCAAGAGTCGGACAGTCAACCAACGGAGCCACGGGGCATCCCCACGGGGGTCATTTTTAAAGGTGAGTACTCCTGGGAGGTATTGGCTATTAGTACCCGAGTATGAACTGCTTTCCCAGACTTGCCAGATTTTTGGAGATGGTGGAGATCTCAAACACCACTTTGTCCAAGCAGCACATTTTTTCGGACGAGAAGCCTGAGTTCCAGAAAGGTGCAACGGCTTGGTCCACGGTAAGGAGCAGAGCCAGAGCCACGAGGCGGTTTGCCTCAGTCTGTGGTAGGCAAACATCTTCTGCGAAGGGCCCGATAGTGAATACTCCAGGCTTTGCTGGCCATATGGTCCATGTCACAACCACTCAGTTCTTCCAGAGGGCTGGGAAAGCAGCCAGAGACAAGACGTGAATGAATGAGGTTGGTGGTGTTCCAACCAAACTCTATTTCTGGGCAGGGAAATTTGAATTTCATGCAATTTTTATGTGTCACAAAATACTCTTCCTTGTCCTTATTTTATTTAAGAATGTAAAAACCATTCTTACTTGGCTGGCCATCCGCAACCAAGCCCCAGACCTGACGGACGGCCCAAGGGCAAGAGTTGGCTTGCTCCTGGTCTAGGGAAGGGTTTCAAGAAAGCTGCATCACACGCCCTCGTACCTTCTTTGCTTGTTTTCTACAATGTTGCATGAAGAGTCTGATAAAGCAGGATGTGATTCGCATTTCTTACTCACTGTCCTATTTTAAATACCGACATTTTGAAAGAACGCTGTTACCATCGTCCTTTTAAAGGAACTAGTGGAATAGAACTTTGATACCCACCATCACCCTTTTCTCCTTCCAAATATTTTTGCTGTGATAAAATACATACAACACAAACTGACCATCTTAGCCATGTTTAAGTACACAGGTCAGTGCATTAAACACATTCGTCACCTGCAGCCCTCCCCACCGTCCATCCCCATAGCCTGTCCCTTCTTGTAAAACTGAAACTCTGCCCCCGTGCTAAACACGCACTTCCCCCCGCCCCCAGCAGCCCCCATTCTACTCTCTGTCTCTATGATTTCGACCCCTCTAAGTACCTCACACGAGTGGAAGATGCAGGATTTAATTTCTTGTGACTGGCTCATTGCACTTTGCGCAATGTCCTTCAGGTCCGTCCACGTCGCAGGTGTCAGAAATCCTTCCTTTGTACTCAGCCTTTGAGGCTGAATCGCAAGGAAGTACACGCCACATTTTGCTTATCCATTCACATCGGTCAAAGGGTTGCTTCCTCATTTTCGCTGTGGCGAATAGTGCTGCCAGGACCAGGGAGGGGTGGCAGGACGCGCCGCTCTGGCCTAAGGATTATGTTGAGTGAAAGACACTTGGAAAACAGCAAAGACAAGAAACACACTCTGACCTTCGTTCTTTTTCTTGAAAGCAGGAGAGGAAATCCCCATAGGAAAGATGTCTTCCCTAACACCCAGAAGCAAAGTGGCATTCTTATCATCAAGGACCAGAAGTTGAGACTGAGAAAATTCTGTACGAAGAGACTTTGTTAAAATCATTCTCGTCTTCCTGCAGCCTCTCCTACGGTTTAGTTTCTTCCCCACAATCGCTCCTCTTTGTTCGACCCGCTGTAGAACCGGGCAAGTTTCACCGTGTCCTTGGGGCTTCCCGAGGGCTGCCGGGCACGTATCACTTTTGTAAATGTGGGGCTTCTCTCCCTCTAATGAATCCATTTTATGTCCGCTTGTCAGGCCCACCCAGAACCCTAAGAGAGTAGAGGTAAAAATTTGCCTCTCCTGGCTCAGTCTTGATTTTGGGGTTGTGGGTTCAAGCCCCACGGTGGGTGTAGGGATTACTTAAAAATAAAATCTCAAAACAACAACAACAAAAAACTGCCTCCCGCCCAGCGTACAACCATCATCTGTTTTAAAAATACAGTTGACCTTTGCACAACCCGGGGGCTAGGGGTGCCCACCTCCCCTCCTCGCCCTCTCACAGTCAAAAATCCACATTTGGCTTTGGACTCCCCCCACATTTAATGACCAGTAGCCTCCTGTGGACCAGAAGGTTTGCCAGTAACATACAATCAACCCATATTTTCTATGTTATATGTATTATATACCGTATTCTTGCAATAAAGTAAGCTAGAACAAAGAAAATATTTCTAAGAAAACCATAAGAAAGAGAAAATACGTTTACAGTACTGTACATATCTTGATAGGAAAAAATCCGTGTGTAAGTGGATACACTCAGTCCAAACCCGCATGTGCAAGAGTCAATTGTTTCTAAGAAGCTCTTCTTTACCAGTTAGTATTTCCACGTCATTCCTTTTCCTCCTTGGACACTTGTTCTACTCCTTCCATATAATGTTATTCTCCTGTATTTTCATGCTTTCACATCTCATAATAATCATCCTATCGTGTTTTGAAACAAAAATATATATATACAATAAAACATTAAAACTTTACCATTTCCTGTGGTCAGAAGGCTCTGGTAAAACTTCCCCCCTCGACCACAATTGTCATTACAATTATTCTTAGCCCACGAATAAAAATAACATGGGTGTTATAATTTTGATAAGTGATTATTAGCTACAAAAGGTCACATTTTATTGGCAATGTGTCTCTCCCTTAATCAGGCGTTAAGATCTTCCCCCCCCCCCCATTTCGTTAATGTATCTGTGGATGGATATTATTTGTTGCTAAAACAAGATAGGTACTAGCATCCTGTTTTTCATTTTATAAATGCGCAGGCTGGCCAGGGACACTGGAAGGGACTGTTTTCTATAGTGATGGCACTTCATTTTTTCAACTGTGTCCCATTTAGACGCCAAACCCCACAAAGTAATCTAGCATCAAATTACTTCTTGATTTTCAAGATTCCGTTGAAGATAAAAACCAGAACCCATCCCACTTGTAAAAGGATTTGTTCTCTTGGAGACATTTAACTCCTTGTCACCAGGGCCGACACTTCAAATCGTCCCTTCGTGGGTGTCCCAGCAGTTTGTTAGGGGGCGGGTTAGGTCTGCACGGTTTTAGTAAGGGGAAGAGAGAAAATTATGAAACAGCACGAAAGGACGTGGTCTGGGAGGAGTACAGAGGTCACTGGAAATAGAACCCCCGAAGGCTCCCAGGGCCCCTTCCCATCTGAAGACCAGCAGCGTGGTGCAAAGACGAAGAAGGGCAGATCCCCTGTGCCGAGAGCGGCAGAAACCCTCGGCATGAACTTTCCAGTCCAGGCCCCTGCACTAGGGGATTGACCAAGCTCACGGCTCCTAGCAGCCTAAGGCCACATCCCTGGGGTGACCCAGCCCCCTTGAGCTCCCATCTGCAAAAGCTCGGAGTGGCCAAAAGAATTTACCGTTTGTTCCAGAAAACACTCGAGGCTGGCTCCTTTTCCACGGAGCATTTATTGAAAAAAAAAAACTTAAAAGTGTAACCCTTTTCTCTGTCTCTGAGCTGTACACATATCTCCTTCCAGCCAGGGGTGTCTCTCTCAAGGACCTGAGAGCCATTCCTTTGAATGTAATTGTCGGCAGGGACGGGGCCTCTGGCTCCCTGTCTCAAGGTAGAACCCTAACTTTGATGAATGTCACTCAGCAGACACTGGGTGACCTGATCACGTTGACAGTCACCAAACCTCTCACCTGCTCTTTGTCATTTTTCACTTCCTGGCTCTGCTCCAGCCCCCCCACCCCTTGCTGGCTCTCACGACACCCTCATCCCCTCTTCAGATGACCCGGTCGCCCTGTGTGAATGGCAGTTGAGCTCAGGGGACACTACACTCTCCTCCCGGGTCCAGGAGTTAGCATATCCCCTCCCTGCAGCAAAACTACTGACGGGCTACAGTGTTCTTCCCCGGGGGGAGCCGAGGCCAGATGGGGCCTGGGAGCCCTTGTCAGGCGCGCTCAGGGCCCTCACTGACGCAGGACACGGATCAGCCCGTCCAGCCCAGAGAAAGCAGCAGGCTTTGCCGGGTGGCTGCCCTCACCCCCTGGAGGCCCGCCTCCTCCCCGGGCCTGTCCTCTGTTAGCAGAGGAGTGATTTGCTGGTCCTCTGGGGAGTCCTTCAGAGAGAACACAGCGCAGTCCTTCCAGGCCGAGAAAAGTGACTTCTGTCTGGAGGGGGAGAGACAGGACCCTCACATTTGGGGCCTGGAAGAAACCCTAAAGACCTATGAACGATCGTCTAGGGCCAAGGTCACATTGTCAAGCGAAAGTGGAAGCGGAGGGGACCAGGCGACGTTCCCGAGGCCACAGAGCTAGTCAGAGGCCGCCACGCTTTTCCATTTCGAACAACCCTGACGGTTGTAAATGGTGCTACGTGGCCTGACACATGACATGTGCCAAATAAATGTTTGCCTAACTGTCGGAGGGCGGCTCCGAGTCCCTCACCCTGCGCACCGCGGTGAACCTCGGCCCACTCTGAGCCAGCAGCGGGAGGCCCGAGAGACTGTTCTGGGCGTGGAAAGCCAACATCGAGCTGTATATGGTAAAAATGTAAGTTGACACTTCCCTTCTTTTGAAATGTGGCAGGGTCCCTCCCCTGTGAGGATACAAGGCTATCCTCTCATGGTAGACTCTGGAAATCCTGAGGCTCAGTGCATTTCCGAGGGGACGGTTACTGAGGACCCTGTGCACAGGGCCATGGACTGCTTGACCCTGAGGGGCCCCAGTTGCACAACGTCTAGCCTTGTGGCCCTCCTTGGTGGCCTCTGGAGCGACAGACATAATCCGGGTTCGAGGGTTCAGGTGCCACGGTCCCCTGGAGGGAGAGTATTGGCAGGAGCCTCTGAGCTAAAGTTGATTATAGAGACCTACCCACTCTATTTAAAGCTTAAGAGAAAAAGAAAGCGGGAAGGGAAATGTGAAAGGGAAACAATCTTTAGGCACATCAGAGATGGTGCCTTGGCGGGGAGGGGCCCAGGCTGCTGGGAAAGGGCCTAGAAATTTCTGTGCACAGAGCCCCATACAGTGGGGGTGGGTGCTGGTACCGGTGAAAAACAGAAAACATCCTAAACGCTATCAAAAGGAGACTGCTTACTCATTTAAAGCACACAGCCCACTGTGGAATGTTCTCTGGAGAATGATGTACAGCTGGATTTACTGGTTTAGAGAGAAGACCTCAGCATATTTTTGAAGGAAAAAAATGAATTTAAAAACAGGATTTTGTAGTGAGATCCCACTTATGTAAAGTAGTATCACACACACACACACACACACACACACACACACACACACACGAGAGTATCTGAAGGTATCTGAATAGTCAGGAAACAGAAGCAAGGTCAAGTTCATGGGTGCAGGACCTGTGCAGAGCCCCACACTCAGAAGGGCGCTGTGCGTGCTTTAATACTCTGCCACCGGCTTCGTGATTCTTAATTATGTAGTTGGCTCTGCACAGAATAAACTCACTTAAAAAAAAGTCAACGGGGGCACCTGGGTGGCTCAGTTAGTGAAGCGTCCAACTGTCAATCTCAGCTCAGGTGTTGCTCTCAGGGTGGTGAGTTCAAGCCTTGTGTTGGGGCTTAAAAAAAAATCAGGGGTACCTGGGTGGCTCAGTCGGTTACGTGTCCGACTCTCGGTTTTGGTTCTGGTCATGATCTCATGGTTGTGGGATCGAGCCCTGCATCGGGCTCCAAGCTCAGTGTGGAGTCTGCTTCGGATTTTTTCTTCCTCTCCTTCCCCCTCTCCCTCTCCCTGCTCTTTCTCTCTCTCTCTAAAATAAATAAATAAAATCTTTTTTAAAAAGTCAACTTCATCAAGGCATAATTTACATACAACAAAGTGCATCCATTTTAAGTGGCCAGTTGAGCAAATTTTCACAAACGTTCTATCCGTGTCACCACCACCACAATCACGACAGAGAGCATCCCCATCACCCCAGAATGTTCCCTCCTGCTCCTCCCAGTCACGCTCCTCCCATCCCAGCCCCAGGCAACCACAGATGGGCTTTCTGGCACTATAGCTGACTTGGTCCTTTCCAGACTTCTACAAAACCAGAATTGTGCAGTATGCCCTCCTGCTCTGGCTTCTTCCCGCAGTGCCCTGTTCTGAGGTCCGTCATGCAGTTGTGTTATTCTTTGTGCTTTTTTATCGTTGTGATGGTGTATGGATATACCACAGTCTGTCCCTCTACCTGCTGATGGGGATCTGGGAAGTTTCCAGTGTGGAGCTATTATGAGCATTGCTGCCTTGAACATTCGTGTATAGGCTGTGTCCGGACATATGCTTTCATTTCTCTCGGGTAAATACCTAGAAGTGGAATTATCGTGTTGTATGGTAGATGCACGTTTAACTGTACAAGATACGATCAAACCATTTTCCAAAGTGGTTGTACCATGTTTATATTTCCACCCGCTAAACTCATTTTTAAACAGCACGTTAAATTTTCAAATACCATGTTCGGTGTTTTTCTTCATCCTCCAGTGCAACAGAGTGTCCAGAAAGTCTAGAAATGCATGTGAAACGGCAATTATTTATTGCGCTTTTTTCAGATTAAATATTGGATGCATTGCTTCAAATTTAGAGGTCTTTCATGTGAAAAAGTATCTAGAGGTTGAAGAAAACAGATTGGAAATGTAACCAACGTAAACATTGGTTTACAGTAAGCTTATACTGTTTCCTGAGATTTTGAACACCCCAAGCGTGCAAAAATGACTTGGCGGGGTGGGGGGTCACTGGACGTTTTAGACTGTGGTTTACTTCCTGGCCATGAGAGCTACCCTTATTTTGTAGAAAATTCAGAAAATATACAAAAGAATAAAAGTATGGTTCAAAACTCTAATCGTCAACATGCTGGAATCCTTCCTGTGTGTTCTGCTGGACGACTGTGTGTGTTTCATGATGCTAATTGTACTTTGTTAACTTCCTAACATAGCTCCTTATTTACAAAAGCATTACTTCCTCCTAGCAAAAATTCAAAAATAGAATATTGGTTTTAAAATAGAAATAAGAGGACTTCCTCAAAGTCAACAAGCTGCTGTGCATTTTGCGAAAATTTGCCACTTCTGTTCAGCCCTTTCCATGCTTACACGGGTAGGGACACTACGTGCTTTTAAACACATATAATTTAAAAATTCATAGGATTTTACATCCTACATTTTTTTCACCTAGTAATATGTCATTAACATTCCTTGGAAAACAAGGTTTTTAATGTCTACTTAGTAGTCCATGTATAAATGTACCTTAATTTATTCAACCATTAATCAAATGTTGAGCACTTCAGACAAAACCCTTTTTTTGGTAAACATTTTATTTCTTTATTTGAGAAAGAGTGAGCAAGGGAGAGAGCACAAGCCAGGGGGGACAGGCAAAGGGAGAGGGAGAAGCAGGCTCCCAGCTGAGCAGGGAGCCTGATGTGGGGCTTGATCCCAGGACCCTGGGATCATGACCTGAGCCAAAAGTAGACGCTTAACTGACTGAGCCACCCAGACCCCCACCCCCAGCATTGTTGACTTAACTTGCATGTTCATGATTATTAGAGAGGTGGGATTTTTAAAATATGCTTATTGGCCAGGCCTATCCTTCCATTTGCAAATTGCTATGATGTCCACCTGTTTTTCCATTAAGGAAAATCCTTATCTTTTTCTTATGGAAATATAAAAGTATTTAATATATTTGTGAATACCCAGCATTTATAACTGTGTCTCAAACATCACAGCACTTAATAAATGTTAAGGGAATGAATAAGTCCTAGAGACATTCATCCTTTTTCCTACATGTTGCAAATATGTGCTCTTAGTTATCAAATGGCTTACATTTTTGCTCATGATGCTTTTTAAACATATACTTTGTTGACATTACCTTTTTCATTTTGAAAGAGATAGACAGTTTTCAGAATTGAGTTCCTGTGGGCCCTTCATACGCTTTCCCCATTAATAGCCTCTTGGATCACCAGGATACATTGTAAACAGTAGAAAAACATGGGTGCAGTATTACTTTTTTAAAAGATTTATTTATTTATTTTGAGAGAGAGCAGGGGGAGGGGCAGAGGGAGAAGGAGACAATCTCAGGCAGACTCCCTGCTGAGTGTGGAGCCTGATACGGGGCTCGATCCCACAACCGTGAGATCATGACCCAAGCCAAAACCAAGAGTCAGACACTCGACTGAGTGCCACCCAGGTGTCCTTACTATTAACTTCAGTACAGCGTATAGCGGTTTTTTATTATCATTGCACCCCTCTTTCTAGCACAATGTCTGACACATAATTAGTTCTACGTCAATTTTTTTAAATAGTGATTGGATGAGACTGTATGGAGAAATCCTATTTTAATTGAAATTTTTTCATCTATGAAAGTATAAGACTGTTGTACAGAATGCCTCCTCCTACTGTTTTTTCTTTTTTTGATTCCCCTTGCCTGTTTCACCCCACCCCCACCCTCACCCTGCCCCACCCCCTCCTCTGGCAACCGCCAATCTGTTCTCTGTATTTATAATTTTAGGGTTTTTTTCTTTTTTCTTCTCTTTTTTTTTTTAGATTCCACCAACGCGTGAGATCATATGGTATCTGTCTTTTTCTATCTGACTCAGTTTAGCGTAATGCCCTCAAGGTCCATCCATGTTATCACAAATGGCCAGATTTCAACTCTTTTACGGTTGAATAATACAATATACCACTGCAGGTGTGTGTCTGTGTATATATATATATATATATATCTCACCATTTCTTTATCTGTTCATCCACTGATGACACCTCGATTGTTTCCACATCTTGGCCACTGCAAATAATCCTGCAATGAACATGGGGGTTCAAGTATCTTTTATATATATATATATATATAGTGTTTTCATTTTCTTCGGATATATACCCAAAAGTGGGATTGCTGGATCATAGGGTATTTCTATTGTTAATTTTTTGAGGAACTCCACGCTGTCCGCCATCGGGACTACACCAGTCTGTATTCCCATTAGATGTTGTGAGCATGTGCTTAGGTATCAAATAGCTTACATTTATTCTTGTGATGCTTATTTCCCTGCAGAACTTTAAAATCTCCTTCCGTTTTCCTTTCGTATTTTTTTTTCATTATTGGGTGTTTAGTCTTTTCTTCATCCTTCCATCAGATAAACACAGGCCTGTATTAGCCTCTACTTCTGTTTTCATAAAACACTAAAATTTTAATAACTGGAAACGCAAGCTTTCTTTTACCGCTCCCATTTTTCAAAAACGTCCTGGTAATTCTCATCAGTTTACCCTTTAGGGGAACCCGAAAATTACTTACAATCACCCTCCCGCCCACCACGCACACATCAATACCATTTGGGTTTGGGGAGAATGGCCTTTAACTTCTAAGTTATGATATTTGGTCTTTCCATCCGATATGTCAGGATGCCTTTGTACCAACCCCCCTTCACGTCCTTTGGATGTCTGTTGGCTTGAATTGGAAGGGATGTGAGAGGTCATGAAGCCCAAGGTAGGTGACACCCATGGCACCCCAGAGCTCTGCACCAGCCTCCCGATTTTCCACCTGACGCACCTCGAAGGGCTTCAAGATGATGGATTCATTTGGCAAATATTTTGAAAAGACAGTCGCTGTATTGGAATGTAAATTGATAGACTGCTTTTTAAAGCAATTGGAAAACATTTGCTGAGGCGAGCAATGCCTGTGCTTCTGATCAGGAGACCCAGGTTCGGGACCTGCTAAGAACAGAATGGATGAACATCTGTGCACAAGCGTGTCCGTTAGCATCTGCAGCACAAGGAAAAGCTAGGAATGGGTGCCCGGCAGCTAGCAAAACCATTCAGTCAATTCTGGAATGTGGATCAGGGAGAATTTGAGGCCGTTTTCAGAAGTGACTCTTTTTATAAGCTCCAGCAAACAAACAATGGTGGTTGGGCTGGACGGGATTCTTTTTTCTATTAAAAAAAATATATAGTTCTCTACTAGGAGTACATATTTCTTTGATGGTTCTTAAAACCTATTTTAAATGAGCCATTAATGGTTTTCAAAATTAATACATTTTCATTATAACAAATCCATACTCTGCAAGAAAAAAGGCTAAATGCTGCTCAAAACTTATAGAAGAAAATTGAAATAATCTAAGATCCTACCACCTGGAGAGATTCACCTCTAACATCTTGTTGTACAATAACGAGACAGATAAAAGATGGACAGATGGCTGGATAGATAGGCAGACAGATATTACACACACACACACACACACACACACACACACAAATGCTGCTTTGCAAATGGCTTCCTTCATTCATTAATACGTCATGGACATCCTTCCATATCAATAAAAGTCAATTGACCTCACTCTTTTTTAATGGTCTGCATTACCATATTTCCATTATTTATTTAACTAATCCCCTATTGATGCGCACTGAGCTTGTTTGCAATGTTTCACTCGGTGATTAACGTCATCAGTAAGTGAGCCGGACCGGGAGTCAGCCTCCCAGCTAGTTGTCATTTCTACCGTTCATTCGCTACTCCCATCATGTCCTCTGTCTCCTCCTTTGTAAGATGAGGACGTGGAGGGTGTCACGTGAACTCTGAGATGCCTCCAGCTGCAGCAATCCCTGATTTCTTGAGGAGGCAGCTGATTTTTCGAGAACATGAAGTGCTCAGTGCAATTCAGAGTAAATGGCACAGCTACAGATAGAGCTCTTCTGTCAAATGATACTGTGAAAGGCCCCAGATGCCCGCCAGGCTTGCTTCCTGATCTGGAGAGTGGCTGGAAAGGGACTTCCAGTGCCATCTGGGGCCAGAAACCCTTGGGAAGGCAGCTCTGTCTTCAACCAGGCCAGTATCACTGGGAGCAGTGCAGGGGTGATGCAGTCCCCTGCCGCCCACCCGGCCACCGACACAGAGCCCTCAGTCCCGCCCTTCTTCCCCGCATCTTTCCTTGAGCCTCAAAAATGCTGTGAGTTCTGTGTTTGCTCTGCAGCAAATCTCCCAAGGATCCCCCTACGAGCGACAGCGGATGCGCCCGAAACAGGCCTCGCTTTTGCAAAGAGCTTTTCATGCTGTGTAGTCAGCATGAGAGTGGCCTTTCACGGGACACGATGACACTGACCCAACGGGAACCGCAATGCAACCCCACTGAACACCTACTACATGCTAGACACTGTTATAAGCACATCTCAGGCAGCACTTGATTGCTGAGGCCTGGGCAGTTCCTGGGGCACTTAAGGAAAACCTTCGTCAAGAATCCCAGCTTCAGAAGCGCCAGGGTGGCTCAGTCGGTTGGGCGTCCAACGCTTGATTTTGGCTCAGGTCACGATCTCAGGGTCATGAGATTGAATCCCGTGCGGGGCTCCATGCTCAGCTCCATGCTCTGCTTGAGAGTCTCTCTCCCTCCCCCTCTGCCCTTCGCCCACCCTCTCAAATAAATAAATAAATCTTTAAATTAAAAAAGAATCCCAGCTTTACACAGCGTTTCTGACGGTAGAAGCCAGGCTTAGAAACATCCAATCCTCTATCTAACATATAAATCTTTGCTGGGACCATAATTAAGTCCTCTTCCACAGGAATCAATTTACTTTGGTCCCTCAAGAACTGCTTTCACTGAATTGTGCTTTGAAGCAAACTTAGGCATTGAGGGATTTCATAAGAAAAGCCCCATGAAACTTGCTGTTGAATGCCCATATTGACGACGAGAATGTCTCTCAGGACAGAAGAGAGTGTTCTCAGTCCCCTGGGTTTACCTCTTTGCTTTGGCCACCAGGTAACTCAGAAACAAATCAGGGTTTCACCACGTATCAATGGACAGACGCTTTGGCACGATGCATCACGTGGACAGCCTTCCCACCAAATTCCTCTTATATTCTATCCTTATTTTCCTCTCATGCAGATTTTTCTCATTTTTTAATCCTCTTCCCTTTTATCCACTGCTGCCTCATATCCTTGGCGGAACAACAAGGGAAGTAACTGAATGTCAGAAGTCAGAGATGGGACTGAGGACTCCAGCCCCTTCCCCACATCCCAGGAACAGGAGTCACCTTGATCTGTCACAGGCGGGTCTGAGTCACCTCTAGTCCCTAACTTCAGAGCAAAGCACATCACCGTCCTCTTTCCACATCGTCAACCATCAAAACAGACCTGTTCTCCTCGCCCACCAGGTAAAGCAACAAAGTTAGGAAATTAAAATGGCCCTTGATAGCGCTCCCCCCTCCCCGCCCAGGAATCCAGAGCTCCTTAGCGCCCTACCTGGTTCTAAGGTGACTGAGAAAAAGTCTAGGTTAAAAACACAAAGCAGAAGCAACAAAACCTTTCACCCTCTAAAGCTCCCTTGCTTGTTGCAGAGACACAGGCAAGAACTTCACCTCCCTCGCACCTCTGCTCCCCACCCCCACCTCCAGGCCGGGGAGGTTGGGGGTGGGGGGAGGCATCCCTTATTTGGAACCCAAGCCACTGCCGGATCTTAAAATGCCAGCAGGGTTTGAAGTGACATCACAGAAAGCTGCCTGGTTGGCTGGTTACAGCCTTTCCTTTGTAACTAAATTTCAACGCTGTCCTGAAGACCCGGGCCTTGGCAAAGAGAGATGGTAAATTCTCCACCCCCCAGGGTCTACCCGGGGCCCAAAGGAAGGGAGACCCCACTAGCCCGCCAAGCATCACACAACAGTGTTTCTAAAGAAAGGCTCCTGTGTGCACCCCGCGTACCCAGCAGCACGGTCATTGACTCATTCCACTGACGTTGCTGTTCCGGCACCTCTGACCTTGAGCTCGGGTCGGCTTCGGCTCCTGACGTCTTCCCCTGAACCGCCGGGGATCAGGGCGCCCAGCCCACAGGACTGACGGGCTGTGGACTGCCCTTGGCTGTGGGCTTTCCCGTCTCCCGGGGCGACGGCGATGCTAAGCGAGCTAAGGCGGGAGAGGCCTTCGAACAGCACACGCCCACCACGGACGACGGTACAGTTCCGATCCTCGTCACCATCAAATGAGTGTGACAGTGCGGCCATCTCTGTGGGTACCGCAGCTCAGCGGCCGGCAGACAGTATGCGCCCAGGACGCCCGAGCTGCTGGTGCTTCGGGCTTGCCTCAACTTCTAAGTCTTCAAAGCCCTTGACACCTGCTTTCCACATGTGCTGCTGTCACAGCCCCTTTGCCGCACCGGTTCCCCCCGCCCCGGGGGAAGATGATGCTTGGCTTTTCTCTTCTCTTCGTTTGGTCACGAAACGAGACTCCGTGAAGGAAAATCATTCATGTGATTGGATTTGCTCTGTTGTCCTTTTCAAAATGAACTGACTGAGGTGCCCCCACGTTCGACCACGGTGGGGAGACCAAAGCAGAGAGAGGCCATCCGGAGCCAGTTCTGGGTCCCCCAGCAGGCTGCTGGGCCCTGAGCCTGGCCCCTCTGGTCCTCCGCCTGACTCTGTTTCCCCACACGGCCTCACTCGGTTCTGCCTTGTGTCACCTCCCATCACATCCCAGAAACACCCCGGGCAACTCTACCACCTCCCTGCCAGCCGTTTGTTTTAAGATCTTATTTATTTATTTATTTATTTATTTGAGAGAAAGAGAAAGAGCACAAGTGGGGGGAGGAGCAGAGGGAGAGGGACAAGCAGACTCCCTGCTGAGCATGGAGCCCGACACGGGGCTCCATCTCACGACCCCGAGACCATGACCTGAGCTGAAACCAAGAGTCAGGTGCTCCAGGGACTGAGCCTCCAGATGCCCCCAGCCAGTCCCTTTCAACGGCCACTCAATTTGAGCAGCTTTTTGGGTCTTCCCTTAGTCCCGCGTGAGGTGACACATGGGTTTCCCAACCAGCACGCAAGTCCCCAGCGGACATTTAAACATACAGATCTCTCTGCCTTAGATTGAATCCTTAAAGTGAGGCCATTTAAGACAAGAAATGTAACCGCATGTATCCTGATTTAAATGTAATATAGAGTTAAGGGAATTCCACTCCTGAAGCCAACATTGTACGTTAGCCAACTAGAATTTAAATAAAAATTTGAAATATATATATAGTTAAGGGAAATCGGAGCGCACCACCCCAAAGTAGGCCCCTTTGGCGTAAGGATTGTTTTGAACTGAAAGCCATTCGCTCTGTGCCCTCTACTTTTCCATCGGAAGCAGGGCACACATTTCCTGTTGTAAATGTAACATAAATTCTCATCGGTAAACGTGTCTCCGTCTCCCAGACAGGGAAGAGGAGGACACCTCGTAATCCCTGGCGCTGATTCTCATCGACGGCAAGGGCACCAACTTGACCCAGATCACAGACCTTACCAAATAACCCTTCACTTCCGTGAGCTTCCCTCGCATACTTGCCTTCCCACAAGTGACCTCCCCTAGAAGTCCAGCTCCCCTTTCTTGGTCTAGTTACTGCTCCACGATTGATCACCTTTTGCCACAATGGTGTATTAGCTCCCGAGTCTAACTTCTTAGGGTTTTCATTTCTTTCCTGTGAAGCCCTCATAGTCATGCAAAATAAACTTTTTCTCCCATTAGACTTTCTTTTAGCAGTTTGATTCACATGCCCCCAGCACTGCACTTGAGAGGGTAAAGCCTTTGTTTTTTTGTTTTTTACCTCCCTACATAGTAATATGTTGACATTTTAGAAAATGTACAAACATCTAAAACAAAAATTATTTGCCCATAAGGAACCTCTCCATCCCTGAGACAATCAGTGCTCCCACTCGGGCATGGATTTTCTAGCCTGCCTTTCCCCTCTCCGGGTCAGCACATAGCTACAGAACAACGCAAAGATCAGGGGAGTTGGAGTCACAAAGACCCGGGTCCCACCCTGGCTCCTGCACCTCCTAGCCATGCGACCTGGGATATCGTTCAACCTTCTTAAACCTCATTTATCTCATCTGTGAAATGGGGAGAAGAGGAGGTTTGCCTCACAAGGTTGTGAAGATTCTATAAGATAAGACTTTTACAGCACCTGGCACACAGGGAGGGCCCAGTAGGTGGGAACTACTTA
Organism: Ursus arctos; assembly: GCF_023065955.2. Lineage (NCBI taxonomy): Eukaryota > Metazoa > Chordata > Mammalia > Carnivora > Ursidae > Ursus > Ursus arctos. The sequence continues at coordinate 38,341,016 of NW_026622908.1, forward strand.
AGTATAAATGTTCATTTTAGTGAATAATGAGTAGTCGATATTTTAAAAATTAAAATTCTATGCATATGTTATATACTCAGTACTTTATAAATTCAAAATACAGTTATAAATTACAACTTAAAATATATGACACAGCCATGTTTACGCCGTAAATCCGCAAGCCTAGCTTGAGAGTGTCACTTGGCACTGTGTCAGCAGTGGGTCCCATCGTTACGGGCTGTCGCATGGTTTTTAACGGCGACATAATCGTCACTCCACGAGATCTTTTATTTTGACAGAACTCATCGTTCCTCTCGATGCCATGAAGACACAGCCAGGGTAGGAGAATCACTGAGATCCCTTGTTTCAGCCCCTAAAAAAAGCCGTTGCCCACCCAGGCTCCCTTCGGCCTCATTAAAATCTTTAGGAGAGTGGCTTTCTGCACATTTGGGCCTTTGATTTAAAATCACCAGCTAAAAGGAACAAGTCATCCCTAGAGGAAATAGCAAACATTTCAACTCCAAGTGCTTAGACAGAACTATCTTCCTCCTGCTCCAGGCCCTGCAGGCACCCACCTTTCCTAGGGCCTGGGAAGGAGCCCCCCAAAATGAGAGGCCTGAGCAGGCCACGCGGCAGCCACGGGACCTCTCAGGCTTGAGCTGCAGGGTGTCTGAAAAACACGCTCAGCAGGAAGCAGGGCAGCTGTTGGTGTCCATTCTACAGGTGTGGACTCTGAGGTTGGGAAAGAGGAAGTGCTCAGACCAGGGTCACACAGACACTGCCAGAGCCAGGATCCCACCAGGTCTGACCAGGTCCCTGTCCAGTGCCCTCCCTGCCCCATGACGAGATACATGTCCTCCCAAGAGAGCAGCTCTGAGACAGGAGCTCAGTGCAGCCTGCCCCTGGAGGTCAGGGGTTGGGACCCTCATCACCCTTCCAATCCTGACCAGGGCCCTCCCACCCAAGGCCAGAAAACCCAGTACTCCCACATGCCAACCTGAACCCCGCATCACACCATGTATCATCCTGGCGTGGCTCCAGTCAGGTCCCTCTTGCCACCCAGCCCCGCCTCCCTGGAACAGATCTTCCAAACCTGGAGGGTTAAGGTGAGTCTAGTCTTTGTGCCCCATGACCACAGGGATCTGGGCTGAGTGGTGGACCCAAAGATGGGGACGCTTGTCTTGCCCCATCTCCCCAGCCTAAAGGGGTCCTGCCCTGGGGGCCAGAGAGCTGGGTAGGTAGATGTTTCAGGTGCGGTACTAGCATGAACAGTCAGTCCCCAACATGGCCAGCACTATCTCCCCAACACCACGGAAGGGGAAACAGAGACCAGAAAATGCCGGTCTATATGCCCTAGAATGGCTGGCTTTTGGGTTTAGTTTCTTGGCACCTAAGAGCTTTACAAACGAACACCAAAGAGCTGCAGTGTTCCATGCACTTCTAGTCTCCTACCTGGGGAAGCCGGGTCAGGCCCCAGCCCCACATCACTGTCCGCCTTCCCTCCGCAGGAAATGAGCTCTGTCTCTCTGGAGGGAGGGAGCCACTAGGCAATGGAAATTGATTCCCAGGCCTCAGCAACCTCAGGAAATGGCTGGCCTGGCCATGCATGCCGTCCCTTGAGGCAAAGCTGGAGCAGGAGGAGGGGAGGAGGAGCAGGAAGAGAGGAGGAGGGGAGGAGGGGGGAGGGGGAAGGGAAGAGGAGGAAGGACTTTGAAAATCAAATGGGAAAAAAGCTGTCCAGGCCTCCTGCTGAAAGGAGGGGCTTTAGGGGACCATGGAATGGGTTTGGGATTGGGCTGGTGGGTTCGAGACCCGCTCTGACGCTTCCTAGCAGGTTAACCAGCAAGATTTCAGCTGTAAGATTGGGACAGTCACAACTCTTGGCACTCCGTTCCTTCTGCTGTGAAACGTCACCGTAACAGCCCGAGCACCTGCTGGCAAGATTGGACTGGTGGTGGCCTGGAGCTGAGGTAGGAGTGGAGGCTACAGGGGGACACAAGGGATCTTTTGGGGGTGATGGTAACATCATGAAAGTGGATCGTGGTGATGGTGGTACAGCTTTGTTAAATTCCCCGAAGATCATTCAATTGTGCAATTAACACGAGTGAATTTTATGCTATGTTAATAACACGTCAATAAAGCTGTTTTTACAAAGTACCTGGAGAATAGCATTCGATGGTAAAGATTCGAGTCAGAAACCGTGAACAAAAGTGTTTTGAACAGCGTAATGTGCTCCGGAGATGCCAGTCCTATTATTAACCAGACCACAGCAGACTGTGTGCAACCACAGGCCGACCGGGACCCAGCACTGGTGCTCACGGGCTGGGCCTCCGCTCCTTCATCTCTAGAACGGGGAGAGGAACGGTTTCACGGGGCTGATGCAGAGATGAAATGAGGTGAAGATGAAAGTCGCCTAGTACATGCCTCGCAAATGGCTGTGTGCTCAGTAACCCACCTCTCATCGCTACCTCATCCTAGCTGCCACTATCCCAGCGGCTCGGAGGAGCCCCCCAAGAACAGAGCTAGAGACAGTCCCCTTCCCCACAGTGTCCCTTCTGCAGCTCCTGGCCGTCTGTCCAGTCCCTCGGACTTTGGATTAGACTCGGTCGTTCATCCTGAGCTTCCTCACAGCCGCGCACCAGCCCAGAACCAGGCTCTGCCCATCACAGGGATGCTTCCCGTTCCCCAAGCACTGGCCATGGGAGGTCAGCCTCAAAGACCCCTGGGGAGAAGGAAGGGGGCCCTAGGAGGGGGCTGGGGGCAGACGCTGGTCCAAGACCAGGGAGAAGCCACAGGTTGAGCGGCCCAGAGCCCAGGAAGGCACAAAGCAATTGACATTGGCCAGTGCAAGCTGTGCCTGAGTGGTCACCCTGCTTTATAGTCAAGAGAACCGAGGGTCAGAGGGACGGGACACCCTGTCCTATGTCTCGCAATAGTATGCAGCAGGGCAGGAGTCAAACCTGCTCTGTTTCTACCGAAGGCCAAGTACAGGTGCCCCAAAGAGATGGCCAAGTGAAGGGGGTGGGGACAGCTAGGAAAGGAAGGGAAGGAGGGAAGGAGGCTCTGCTCACCTCCCCCATCTACACTGAGCTATAGAAATCACTCAGAGAATACGGGTGAACATGCAGGTTCCTGGGCCCTCCCCACCCCCAACTAGCTGAAATGGGGAACCCGCATTTTAAAACGTATACCCAGGTAATTCTGAAGAAGTCTGAGAACCACCAGCCCCACATAATACAGGGAAACAGAAATGCAAATAGAAATGCAAACAGAGAAATGACGACGTCCAGCTGTCAGCAGATCCTTACGGGTTCTCTGTGTCCAAGGTCGTGAAAACTAAGCCCCAGCCTGATGCTGGGGTTTCAAACGCGCAGCTCAGTTGCTGCAAAGTGCATCGTAGAGCGGAAGCCTTGCCCCAGCTCCTCCCAGCAACCCTCTGCTGGCAGGCACACAGATCCCCAAGCGCAAAGGAGGAAACTGAGGCCTGGAGTGGGGAAGTCACGTGGCTGGCGGCTGACAGACCTGGCCCGCCAACCCAGAGCTGTGGACCACACGAAGCCAGTCATCACCCCATTGGCTGCAAGCTCGAGTCAGTGCAAACCCCAAACCCCAGACCAGCATCATGAAGACCCCAAAAGTGCTTTTCCTCATCTCATCAATGTTCCATTACCCCCGTGTGTGACCAGACATGGGGGCACAAGCTCTCTGAAGGGTAAATAAGGAGGCAGGGTGCCGGTGGGACTCGTCTGTCAGCAGAGTGCTGCCCTAAGGTCCCGGCACCTGTCTGACGGGTTGACGTTATGCCCGCACGGCCCCTGATGGCTTACACAGTGCTTTTCCAGCATTATCCCCATTTGCTCCCACTAAGAATTCATAGTCCCCGTGACAAATGGGTTTGACCCTAATTTGCAGAATGGGAGCTGAGCTCAGAGCTCAGAACTGAGCCCGATGTCTCTGGTCACCGCAAGAATCCTGACTTAGCTGGTCTGGGGTGCAGCCTGGACAGAGGGATTTTTTTAAGCTCCCCAGGGGATTTCCAAGGGAGCCCTAAAGGAAGCCAGGCTGGATTTCCTGCTCCTTCGCAGCTCAGCCACGTTCTGGGTGCTTTTCCCTGGACTGTTTGGAGAACGCCCTCAAACCCACATGTCCCACGGCTTTCTGTGGCCCCGGCAAGCTCACCTGCTTCAAACCTTCCTTGCCCCCTGTCCCGTCTGTACCCTGACAGCCACAGCAGTTCTTGGGAAAACACGTTATAGCCGGATCCCAGGGCGCGCCCCAGTCAACTCACCACCTCCCGCTCTGGCAACGCAAGTCCAAACCCACCTCCTTCATGAGACCGGCACAGAGTCACAAGGATCTGAAGTGGGGCCCTCCCCACCCCCACGGCACCCAGCTCCCACGTGGCCGAGGCACGTGGCACCCCCACTCCCAAGCGTGCGGGTCAACTCAGGGTTTCAGGCCCTGAAAGCGGGTCAGCCCGTTACTCATCACCCCTGGGGAGTGATGGTATCGGCCGTGAACTGCCTCGAACACTCATCGACAGCCCCGTGGTCATGACCGATGTCGATGCAAGCCGTGTGCTGCGCGGTTTCCATGCATTCTGACGATCAATCCTCAACCCTAGGCTATGACATCGCTGCTATTATTAGCCGAGTTTTACAGATACGGAAACTTGGGCAGGTAAGTGGCAGAGTCTGGATTTGAACCTGGATCAGATAGACACCAGAGCCTGTGCCCTTCTTTCCAGCTGCACGGTCCCATCTCTCCCCCGGGGTTCACACGAGCACCCACGTGGCTGTCCTTCCCCTGAGGAGACGGTGGAGGGGAGAGCTCCAGACGGGAGGCAGAACCACTCGGCCAGCTGCTGGCCACACTGCCTCGGAAGGTCAGGAAAGAGAGCCGAGTCCAGAACCCTCTGGGACCTTCTAGCTAATGTGTGATTTAGCCCCCAAGTCAGGGCACCTTGGGGACTTAAAGGGGCCATTAATAACGACAGTGGGACAGTTGGTAAAAATCAGGACTGTCCCGGGCAAGCAGGACTTAACGGACATGGGACCTCCGTCTCCTCATAGTTAGAGTGAGGTTATTATAAGGACCCACTGAAATCACGTGTGACCACACTTCATAAACTCTAAAACCTTATGTGCAGGAAGGTGCTGGGTTTTTTAATTTTCAGTGACAACGCTGAGGCTCGTGGACGTATTCGTGGTTGGGCGTTGGGAAATCACTGCCACTCAGGACCTCCGTTCCTCTGTGGTGCAGTGAGGAGGCCTGACCATTCGAGTTGCACACCGACGGCACATGGGCGATGTTTGCTCGGTCTGACAGTTTTGTTTGGTCAGCACAGAGTGTTGACATGTTTGCATGTGAGAGCCACAGCCCTGCTGCTCCCCGTTGGCTTATGCCTGGCCTGGTTCACATGGCATGGTCACCTGCCCAGCCCCGGTGGGCATCTGAGTTTGCAACCCCTAGACTAGATGTATCCAGAAGCCCCTTCCAGTCCTGACACTCTAGGGCCCATCCCCACCTGGGTCTCTAGCACTGATATATATTCCAGTGGAAGCTCTGTGGGCAGGGGAGGTGCAGTGAATGTCCACCATTGACCTGTTAGAGGGGTCATGTGCAGCATTAATCCAGACACAAGAAAATCACCCTTCACACCATACCAAGTGGTTAAGTCAACTGTCAGCTGGGAAAAGTAGAGTCACAAAATCAAAGGGTCATCATGTCTCAAGTGGGCGTGTTGGTTTTCCACCACTTAAACCACGGCCAACCTCTTCAGGTTAACCTTGAACCTGACAACTGGGGACAGGAGGTGGGGAGAGGAAATCTTTTACCTTCGGTCTCCTGTTTCGAAAACTCCATAGAGTGACATGCACGTGGCTGGACGGAGAGGCCTTGATGACTTCACTGGGCACAGAACTCAGCCCGCCAGCCCCTCCGGTCACTTCCACCCTCACCCACCCACAGTAGGTAGAGTTAAAGTGGGGCCACTCTCTACAAAGAGCAAATCCACCCTGGTCATTCCTGTGTGAAGCCTTTTGCCAAAGCAACATGGCAGCCGTTGAAAGCACGGAACTTGGAGTTTCCATAACGAATTTGAATCCCGGCTGTGCCTCTCAGGGGCAGTGTGACCTTGGCTGAGCTCCTTGACCCCTTCGTGTCTGTGCACCTGCTCAAAGGGGATAATGACCCCTGTCCTGCCCACCTCACAGCCCACCGGAACCCTACCTGTGAGATCTTGCAGGGACCACGTCCGTGTTAATAGTCCGTGTCAGCTGAGAAAGTCCTCAAGGAGAACCAAGCCCTTCACACTTACTTCCCTCCCTACCACCGAGCTAATTCAAAGGAGTATCACGTCCCATCTTTCATTTCCAGCAAGGGCTATCCATAGTTCTTATCTACACAGGCTGACTAGTCTCAGAGGTCTGATTCTCATTTGGGGTATTCAGTAAATGCTTTTCACAATGACAACAAATACGATGAACAAATACGTCAGTAGATGGATCTTATCTACAGACGAAGCCGAGACTCTAACATGCAGTCAACGGATCTAGTTCATTATTCTTGATGCACTATCAGGGATGGACCTGGGCCTTGTGAGCCTGTAGCTTATAGAGTCGAGGCATTGAGGGGGGGTCTTCTTTGAAAAGGATCCAATAGGACACAAATAAAATTAGATAAAGGGCCGTGGAAGAATCCTGGCAAGTGAGCAGCCCTAAGGCTGACCTCAAGCTTCCAGGATGACCCATCTGAAGCGTGGGGAGGGGCGGAAGGGCACCGTCTCTGCCCCAGGACCTGTCTGCACGTTGGCCCTCGAATTTCTTCCCACCGGTCCTATATCACAAATGCATTATTAAAGACACAGACTCGGGCTCTGAGAGGGAGAGGAACTTGTCCCACCAAGTTGTTCCTGAAAAACCAGACTCCGCATCCCACATTCTTTCAGCCGCGCCACACGTCGTTGAACACACGCTTCCCACATGATGTGGGTAATTGGCAGTGATGAATGGAACACAAATTTGGGGCAAGTTTCAGGTTCACCCAGTCCACACCTCAGCCGACTCCTCCCAGAACTCCTGACTATCACAAACATTCAGCCAGGACCCCACACACAAAAAGTCCCAGGTCATAACTGTATTAGAGTAACGGAAAATGAGAAAATGGAAAAACCTCCATCATTCCCAGCAAAGACTTGACCGCGCCCTCCCAGAGCTCCACCTCGTTCCCACTGAGGCAGCTTCCGGCAAGTGCCTGTTTGTTCGAGCAGAGAGAAACAGAACTCGTGCTGATCTGAATGTCTTACCCCCACTCGCTTGCTTCTCTCGTGATGACAGGCAGCTCGGCTGAGTTTCACAGCATCCCCGAAACGTGCCAGAGTGGGCTGGGCGAGACTCTCGGGGCTCAAAGTCTATCATCACATCTTGGTTGCGACCACAGAGGGCTTTTGTTGTTTTTTTTTTTAAAAAAAAACCAGCTCAAGGGCAGAAGAATTAGTCAGGGCTCAGAGGTTCAGGAACGCCACTGTATGGGACCATAACATCACGGTAAGGCCCCACGGAGCAGTGAAAACTCCCAGGTACTTTACCAGACACAGATAGCAACGTCCTGTTTGGGACACAGTCATCTGGCTCTCCAAGTTCTCAACCCATGGTAAGAGTGCTTCACGTTCTTGAAACTGAAAGACGCATCCAAAGAATCTCGATGACACACCATGACTCCCCGTCCCAACCCCCTGACCCCCACCACCGGGGGCTCAGTTCCTCTCATTCACACCAAAGTGAAACCAAGTTGGTCAGTGTCTGTCAATTTCACTTCCTGCCTCCTGGCTTCCTCCCACCAGGGAGAGGAGCTGCTGGGAGGGATGGATGTCACACCCCGGCGGGGCCGGGCCAGCCCACCTGCTCTAGAAGAAACGCAGCCCTAGTCAGGCTTGAAATATCAAGTGGTTTCAGGAGTCCAGCCCGCTACTCATTCCAGGACCATCCATTCAGTCAGTCTCTCCCGAGGCCTCTTCCGGCTGGGCCGAGAGTTGCCAGGAGTTGGAAAGAAAGACAGTTCGTCCGCTCAAGGGGCTCACAGTCTGGAGAAGACGGACAAGCCAACAGACAGTCAATGCAGAGATGGGGGCGGGGATGGGGGGTATGGGTGCTGCAGGATCCAGGGCAGCGGGAATGTCTGATCTCAAGGAGTCTATGAAGACGCCTCAGAGGAGGTGACAACCAAGAGAAGAAGGATCATAGGTTAACGACAGTGAGAACGTTAGCTGACACTGGCTTCGCACCTATGATACACCCTCATGTTCATTGACTCATGCAGTCTTCCCCGTCAACCTCTGAGATAACTTCCATGATACTTTCACTTTATGGAAGAGGAAACAGAGGCACCAAGATGTTAAGGAAGTGGCCCGAAGTCACCCAGCTGGCACGCGGACAACAAGAGGACAAGTTGACCTACCACGACAGCATACCCAGCAGGACTTGGGAAGTCACAGAGATGAAAGAACATGGCGTTTAGGGAGAGCCGCCAACATCTTGTGAACATACGGCATAGGGCAAAGGTCACAACATGTGGATATCTGGCCCACAGAAATGCTTTGTTGGTGGCCCATGTGGCACCTTTTAAAAAGTATAAACCAACATTTGAAAATTAGACTTCAGGGGTGCCCGGTGGCTGAGTTGGTTAGGTGTCTGACTTTTGATCTCAGCTTAGGTCTTGATCTCAGGGTCATGAGTTCAAGTTCCGGGTTGGGCTCCATGCTGGGCAGGGAGCCTACTTTTAAAAAAAAGCCAGGGGGAGATCATATAAAAATCCAGATTTCCCAGGTTGTGTTGAAAAATCAGGGCCTGAGAACTTGGAGCCTATATTCTTCTATGGCAAGAGGGCTGGGATGGTTCTCCTTAGACGGGGTGCACCCTCCTTGTCCCAGTTCACTGCAGTGCTCCCTGCTCCCTGGGGTCTCCCCTGCCTGGCATTACCTGCAAGCTGGGGGAGGGGCCGAATGCCTAGAATAAAGGGTTTTAAGTGGGGGGAGGGCAAAGCTGGCCTGACCAGATTTCTTTGCTCAGAAAGCACTCGGCGGCTGTGGGGAAGAGGGAGGACGGGGCACGTGATGGAGAGTGGGCAGCCGATTTGGAGCCTGGTACCCCATGAGGGATCCCGATTGGGAGAGGCGTAAAGAGGGGCCCTGCCCCTCTACTGAACTTCTCTGGGGATTGGATTTGCAGAGAATCTTTTCTCTCTTTTCTCCCTGGGGGCTCAGGATGTAAGTCTCACTTTGAAAGCAATATATTCCCCGATGGAAGCCTGATCCGCAGAGCACCTACCAAAATAACTTGCTGTCAAGGGGAAGATAAGGAAGGTGCTCTCAGGAGTTAACTCGAAGGCCCTGCAGCATTAAGGAAGGCGACTCCACTCGGGGCTAAAGCAAACCAACTGCAGAGGCCAGGTCAACCCGGGCCTAACTTCACTCCCAAGCCCGCAAACCTCTCCTGCCTGCTGTTCTCAAGGTGAAGCAGCGTGTAACCAAGGGAGCAACGTCAGGAAGGCCGGGGGGGGGGGGGGGAAGACCCAAAGCCAAAGCCATTTCCCCCAAGGAGAGGGGATGGTGCCGAGCCCCACAGAGGGGCCAGTGAGAAAGACAGACGATACCTCCATTTTCTCTTCTTTTCCTTTTTTTTTTAACTTAAATCCAATTAATTAACATATAGTGTATTATTAGTTTCAGGGGTAGAGTTCAGTGATTCATCGGTTGCATGTAACAAGCAGTTCTCATCACAAGTGCCCTCCTTAATGCCCGTCACCCCATCCCCCCTCCCTCCAGCAACCCTCAGTTTGTTTCCTATGTTTGCAAATGTCTTATCAGATAAAGGGCTGATATCCAAAATATATCTCCATTTTACACATGCCATGAAGGAGCTCAATTCAGGACACAGTCAGCAGCCGGGCAGCAGGCAGACATGCTGACAGTGTGGTCAGGTGAAAAGGAATTCGAGACCTGGGGGATGGATGAGGACATTTGCCTTGGCAGTGGGAGGGTCGTGGGGGTCATACGGGACCATCTGGGCCATTCTTAGCTGTGTGGCCCTGTGTACATCACTGAACTCTGTGTCTGTTTCCTCACCTTTAAAATGAGGACAACGAGGGGTGCCTGGGTGGTTCAGTTGATTAAACATCAGGTCATGATCCCGGGGTCCTGGGATCGAGTCCGGCATCAGGCTCCTTGCTCAGCAGGGAGTCTGCTCCTCCCTCTGTCTGGGCCCTTCCCCTTGCTTGTGCTCGCTCTCTTTCTGTCTCGCTCTCGCTCAGATAAATAAATAAAATCTTTAAAAAATTAAAATAAAATAAAACGAGGACAGTGACAGTTTTCAGGGCGGGAGGAGCGCGTTGGAAGTCTCCAGGAGAGCCCTTCGTAAACTGTAAAGCAACGACAGACCGGAGACGCGTGGTGCTGTCGTGTTGTTGTCGCCGTCAGTTCTCGTCTGTTTGTGAACCCTGGCTGGCTCCAGCTCAAAAGAAGTGAGGCAAGAGGGCCAAACCCTCCATCTTTCCTCCTCTCCCTTCTCGAGGTTCCCACCTCTGATGTCCCCAGACCCTAGGTCCCCCATTTCTGCAGCGGTCGCACATGGGTCGTGCTTTTGCTACCCTGTGCTCAGAATATCCAGCCTCTTCACGCGGGCTCCCCCGATGTGCAGCCCCAGGCTCGTGCAGGAAGGTAGAGGATGCCGGGCCTGCTGGAGGAGCCCTCCTCCCCAGAGAGCCTGGTCCTCGCGTACCACCCAATATTGACTCCATCATCCATCTCACTTTGTTTTCTAATGAAAGCACCCTGTCATCTTTTATGTTTCCACTCAGGAAACGGCGACCACGGAACAGAAAAAAACCAAGATCCCATTTCCCTTGATGGATTCATTTCGATACAACTTCACTCAAGAGCTCGCCGCTTCCTGATTTCACATTTCACCATCAAAGACGAGGGCCAGGGCAGGGCTGGGGGAGCGGTCTTATCGGCAGCATGCCCGGCTGAGAAACAGCTTTCCACCTGGAGAGGGGTTCTGGGAGGGCAGCTTTGGACCCCAGCAGCCAACAGAAAAGGAACACTCTGAAACGTTGATTGCTCCCACAGCCAAGTGTGGCAACAGGGGACAGAAGCCCCGAGAAAGCCCGGAATGGGACAAAACCAGGCTACCTGTACGGATGAGGGAAGCAAGGCCCAGAGAGGGTAGTCGTGTGGCCCCAGTCACACAGCAAGGCTCTAGCTGCCAGTCTCTACACCCTGGCTCGGGCATGTCACCCCTTGATATAGGGATGTCCCCACCCCTGTCCCCAAGGCGGGGACCAAGGGGTCACCTCAGGGGCTCCCACAACCCCAGAACCAGGATTGTAACAAGGTGGTGGTCTGCTATGGCCTTGATGGACGAGAGGACATGCCCTCAGCAGAGTAGGGGGGAGGGACAAGGACTGTGGACACTGGGTCCTCCCCCAAGGTTTTCCTGAGCAACTGCCTGGTCCTTGGTAGATAAGCCAGCGTGGCTGTGAGGCCGTCCACAGAGGAGGTGACCACGCACCTTGAGTCCAGACCTGGCTAACGTCCACTGGAGAAGGATGATTCATTCGTTTATCGGACACACTTTGTGCCGGGCTCGTGCCGGGCTCTGTGGCCACAGCGCTGAAAGCGACACAGCGTCTAGGGCTCCACGGTGCTTAGCGCACAGTCACTAACACTAAACAAAACCGGTGTCGTCCACTGGCCGACCACACAGCCACGCGCGAGCGCAGCCGCCACTGCCCTGGAAGCCATGGATGGATTCCACAGGCGGGATGATGAGGGAAGGAAACCAGACAGGAGACCGCATTCTCTGGTTCCATTTCCACGAAGCTCCAGGGGAAGCAAAACTCGGTGTTAGTGACGGAAGTCGGGACAGGGCTGCGTTCCTGGTGGGAGGGAGCCACTGTGGGCCAGAGGCACTGAGCAGCCTTCCAAGGAGGGTCAGAAACGCTCTCTCTCCCCAGCGGGGCCGTGGCACCGTGGGTGCGTGTGCGTGTGAGTTGTGTGTCTGTGTGGTGCCCACTGTAAGCTTTCTTTAAAATCGTTAACAGTGTCTGCTGACCCCTCTGTTTCAGAGCTAACCCTGTGTCTGCTATATGCTTGATCGAAAGATGAAAAGCCTCAGCCAGAGACAGTTTTGCTGAGTCTGGATCCTTCCTGTGAAATATGAGACCAGGGACTCTGCCACCCCATTTGTGTGTCCCCGGCGATAGCCACGTACAGCTCTTCTGCAGGGAGCAAGTCTGGCCACGTGGCCGCAGAAATGCAATGAACACAAGGCCCCTTTCCCTGGCTGATGCTTGGAACCTGCTTTCTGAGCTCCAGCCAGGTGACCAGAGCCGTGTTCGGCCCAGATGCACCTGCTGGGAGCAGGGCCACACGAGTCTCGGATCAGTGACAGACATGGCGTGGAGGCCCTGGGCTCCAGAGTGACCTAGTTTTGAAGCAAGCTGGGTCTGGTCTGGATGTCCTCCAAAGCTCTTTCCTCTGTTCAGTGGAGGTGGAGGGAGCCCAAAATAGCAACCCTTCCACCACCCACACAGAGACAGCAGGTGCCCGCAGAAGAAGAAGTGTGGGTGGGGAGTGGCTGATGGGCAAAGCCAGGCAGGCTCCAGGTGGAACTTCGGGCTCTGTTCTCCGAGGCGCAAAGGAGGGGCAGGAAAAAGCCCGGGCCATGACTTCGCATGACCGCTGCCCTTCCCCCTCCCACGTCCACAGCAATGACACCAGTACGTCCACCGCATGGACCTCTCTTAGGGCCCAGACTCATACCCCCATTTCCCACTGCCCACGCAGCAACGCTGTTTGGAGGCCCCATGGCATCTCAAGAGGCATAGGACAGAAAGCAAACCCCAAAGAGTCCCCGTCTCAGGACAGGGCTCCTCCAGCCTTCCAGGAACCCTGGCCAAAAACCACGGTGTCATCCCTGGCTCCTCTTCCTCTCACCTCCCACACACGAGCCACCCAGACATCCTGCCACTTCCAAGTTCAACAAGTAGCCAAACTCTGACCACTTTCATCACCCCCATGGCGACAAGGCTGGTCCGAGCTGCCATCATGTCTCACCTCCTCACTGGGTCCCCACTTCCTGCCCTTTCCCCCTTCAGTGCATGCTCCACACGGCATCCCGAGTGATCCTATAACGAGGCCCCATCACCTCTCCAATCTCAATCCTACTTCTCTACCCTGCTCGCACTGTTTCCACCACATGGCCTTCCTGCCATCAAATCCAAGACAACCCCTGTCTCAGGGCCTTTGCACTGCCCGATCCCTCTGGCTGGAAAAGTTCTTCTCCCCGATATCCGCAGGGCTCCCCCTCTCATCTTAGGTGTGGCCATCCCTGGCAACCCTACTTAAAACTGCCACCCTCCCAATTCCCCTCCACTGCATTAATCACCATCTGACACACAAGTTTTATTTATTTTGTGTGTTGTCTGTCTCCCCAAATGAGAATGTTGGAAGCACGAGGGCAGGGATGCTTTTGTTCCATTTGTTCATGGCAGTAACCCCAACCCCAACAACAGTGTCTAGCCCACAGAGGACACTCAAAAATTTGTTGGATAAATGAATGAGTCCAGGCTCAGCGACCTCCCTCTGGGGCCACAGCCTCTGCTGCGAAGCCTTCCCTTCCCCTTGGCCCCTCACTACCCATACTCAGGGCACGCCCTGGTATATAGTGCGTCTCCAGCAGGTTCCCATGTCCCCTCAGTTCCCATGGCTCTCCCCACTGCCCTCATTCAACCTCCAAGATACCCCTTGCCTCCTTGTCCCCTCTCATCTGTCCTGCCTTTTGCAACTTACAAAGAACTTCGTCCTCATGGTGTCAGCTGAACCCACACAAAAACCCCGAGCATCCCTGTCGCACGGGCCAGGAGGCCCAGGTCCAACAACACACATCGGAGAAGGTAGGAGGACCCCTCATCCCGACACCCAGGTTGGCCCTCCCTTGGTTGCCCTGTCTGCCCCCTGCTTCCTCCTGAGCAGCCAGGGCGACAGCCGGGGAGGACAGAGGCCGTGCTGGGCAGAGGACAGGCAAACCAGCTCTGGCCACAGGGGAAGAATGAGTCAGCCAGAAGCCAGGAGACCGGCACCTGCAAGGGGGATGCAGAAGGGAGTAGGGGGCTCAGGCAGGCCTGGAGGATGCCAGGGAACTGGTTTTCCCCCAACCTAAAGCAGATGCTGGTCCAGACGCCGGGAGCCATACCCCGGCCTTTTAATTGTGCGTCTCTGTGGGCCTGTCATCCCACAGCTAGAGATTTGCTGCAAGGCTGTCGCCCGGGGGCTGGGCAGGGGTGTCCGTCCGAGCAGTGCTGGAAAGACAGAACAATGGGAACCGTCCAAGGGTCCACAGCAGGGGTACTGGAGCCATAAATCTTGACTTCCCGGAGACCATCTCCTAACTCAGGGAGACGGCCGTGACATGAAGCCACGTGCTGGGTGAGCCCATCCTTGTTTTCTAAAAAAGGCATGAACGTGGCACAGGAAAGTGTCTAGAAAGACGTGTATCAGACCACAGTGGTGGTCTGTAGTTAGTGAGCCGGGGGGGACCTACTCTTTTTTAAATTCTTTTCTGCATGTCATGACTAATTTACAACGAGCACATACCACTGTTCGTAGTAGATAAGACAGAAGTGTCTTTTTTAGGGAAAAAACACTAAACACCCCGAAGGCTTTCCCAAGGGCCCAGGGTCACTTCTGCTGCCAGACCTCGGCACCCACCCTGCAGAGCAATCGAGGCACAGCCCCTGGCCCGCACAGCCTCTCCTCCCCGTGGCGTCAAGCCCCTGTGTGTGACTGAAGAGGGGGAAGCAGAGAGAAAAGAACCACTTCCTGCAGAGCTGGGGAGCAAGGCAGCTCCGGGGGGAGGAGAGTTGCCCACCTTAGGTGAAAACCAGAGGCTCGCTTAGCCAGTGGGGACTCCAACTCTGGGGGCCACCGTGACTCACGGGACAGCGTGGCCCTCGCTGGGGCCAGGGTCGACCACAGGCCGACCAGGTCACAGGCGAGGTGGGCCCACCAGCCCTGCGGGCCCCGCGGGGACCCTGAGCCTGGTCCTGTGGTAGGGAATAGGGTCTGAAGCCAGGGTCGACCACAGGCCGACCAGGTCACAGGCGAGGTGGGCCCAGCAGCCCTGCGGGCCCCGCGGGGACCCTGAGCCTGGTCCTGTGGTAGGGAATAGGGTCTGAAGCCAGAGCGAGCACACGGCCACAAGAATGGAAGCTCCGCGGGTCCCCCAAGCCACTCCTGCATCAGAGCCCCCAGTGGGGTCCTGTCCAACTCCAAGGAACGCTTGGGCTTGTGCCCAGCAGCCTGGGGGAAACTGACCCCACCCCCTACGGCCACCACCCAGGGAAAGGTATTCATCCCAGGGGGATCAGAATTGGTGAATTTGACTGTGTTCTATCCATCTCTGGAGGCGGGTGCCCAACACAGGCCCGGGGCTTCGTGCATGCGGGGCTTAGTGCACACGTGTTCAATGAAGGTATGAATGAACCGAATGAGCCATTCACAAAGACGAGCCACAACACTGCTTTGAAAATAAGCATCTCAGTTCATGAGCTTCTCAGGGCTGGAAGTGCCTCTATGTCCTGAGGAAAAAAAGCTCTTTTGAAAGACAGAGGAAAGTTAAGAGCCCAAACCTGGAGTCATGGGGCCCTGTTGCAGAAACGGGGCCAGAGGACGGCACCTACCCCCCCCCCCTGTGGAAGGGGAGGGGGAGTCAGCTTCTGGGAAGAAGTGGGGCCTCACCTGGGGCAGTCCCAGAGGAGGGAGGTGACAATGACAGAGCTGGGCCTCAGCTTCCTGCCTTTAGTGGGTGAGGGCCAGTCCACATGGGCTCAGGATAATGAGGCCCAAGCCTCATTCTCTGTAGGCGTCCACCCACCTGATGAAGGTTCTGGGCTCTTCTGCCCAGGCTTGGGGGTGGGGGCTTTCAAGCTTTCCGTGGGCCCTTGCCTGGGGCGGAAGGGGACAGGGATTGAGCACAGGTGGTCTTTCCCTGCGCTGGGAACCAGAGAAGCAGATTCCAGAGAGCTTGGTGCACACGGGGAGATGGGTCACTTGGCACATCAAGATGGCTTCTCTGTGAGTGTGGGCGTGAGGCGGTCACAACCTGCCCCACCCCCAACACACCGGCACCTACTTCGTCCGCTGCCCACCGTCATCCCCCAGCACACACAGTCGGGCTGTGATCGCCCTCAGAGCAGCAGAAGGGATACCCAGAGCCGCAGACCCGACCTGTGGTGGAGAAGCTAAAGGACACAGAGAGACAGCCCTGGCGGTGGGGCTTCCAGAACCCTCAGCTCTGGCTGCTCATTCTGCCGCCCCCAGAGAGACTTGAAGTCAGAATCCCATCTGGGATCAGAAGCCAGCACCCCAGAGGCCCTGGGGAGTTTTCTAGATAAAAGTCAGGGCTTCCCAAGAGGCCTGAGTCAGTAGCATGGGGAGCAACCCCCACTCGGCACCCCTCCCTGCTCACACAGCCATCAGCTCACGGCTTCTCCGACTACCAGCCTGGAGTGGGGGTGCAGGGCTGCAGCTGCCTTGCACTGAGGGGGGTTGTGCCCTCAAGCCCCAGGGCCCCGAGGGAAAGAGGATCAACTGCACCCCGAATTCTCCTGGCTCCAACTCGCTGTGTGACCGCGGGCAGGTCCCTTTCCCTCTCTGGGACTCATTTTCCTGTTCAATGCGATCAAGATTTTGGGCTCTCGGGGTTCCATCTGACCCTGAGCAGCCCTGAGTGGCCAAGCCTGGACCCACTCTGACTAAGTCAGAGAAAAACCACCACTCACAAACCAGCTGGTTACCAAAAGCAGAAAGGTGCCCCCAGAAGGTGGGCAGTGGTCCGGAAATTCAGATACAGGCACCATTGTTAATGTTTTCACCTGAAATTTCACTAAAGATAGTGAACATTTGTGCCACGGGCAAAACATTGCCAAAGATGCTGTTGGCCAGTGGACGAGGACAGCTCCCTCCATCTGTGTATTTATTTTTTATTCCTTTATTGACTTTTGTCCATGAATCTAGAACACATCAATTGGGCCTTCTGGCCATAATTTCTTGCACGTGCTGCTTCTCCCCTTAGATGAAAAGCCCCTGGAGAATCAGGATTTTGTCCCTCCATCTCTGTGCCCTAGTGCCCAGCATGGTGCATTCGGCTCTATAATGCTAGTATTGCTGTTGTTTTCAATTCTAGAACCTGAAGGACACTTCCCATCTAATCCAGTCTTCTCTCTACAAATGGGGAAACTGAGGCCCAGCACATAACTCTTATTTAATCTAACACCAGAACCCCGACTGGGCAGGTTCCATATTATAATCACGCTAATTCTACTTCAAATCAATCCGCACATTCACTGAGATTTAAACCTAGTGGGATCTTTCAGGGGTGGGAGATTTGGCAAATTTATTTGAAAATGAGCGAGAATAAAGAAATGTTTGAGAAGAAGAAAAATGTCCTTCCACCTATCAAGAGAATAGTTAAGTCTACAGATTTATAGGAACTTAAACTATATGTATCATTTCATGGGAAATAAGAAAGAATCCAAAAAAATTAAAAGGCCCAAACTTATAAGAAAATTCAATAGCGTGGTAGTGTTTCTAATCGGGGGCGGGGGGAGTGCAGTTCTCAAACAGTCGTGTTGAAGCAAATGCTCTCCTTTTGGGAGAAAAAAATTAAAAAGTAAAATCTTTAAAGACAATTTTAAATAGTTAAAACGGGTCACATCTCACAGCATACTCAAAAACCATGTAGGTGGTTAAAGATGTCTGATAAGAAAACAAAACAACAAAAATACTGGAAGGAAATAGGAAAATTTTTATAATTTCAGTGTGGAAAAGCTCTTTCTAAGCATGATAGAAAAACCAGACACCATAAAGAGAAAGAAAAAGAATTCTGACCACATACAAATTTAAAACCTATGAATAGTGAAAGACACCATAAAAATAAATTGTGGCAAACAAAAGAGCAGGCTGGAACAAAATATTCGCAACACGCGTAATAGAAAAAAAATTCATATCCATTCTATTAAAGAGCGTCTATGAATCAACAAGTAAGAGACAGACGACCCCAAAGAAAATCAGGCGAAGAATATGAATAAGGAGGTAACCAATGAAGAAATATAAATGTCCACAAAACATATGAAAAAGGATTCACCTTCCCTGATAAAGAAATTAACATTTAAAACACAGTAAGATATTTTATACTTATCACAGTGATAAAAATTAAAATTACCAACAGCACCCACAATTGAGGACATCGGGGACAAGGAGAGTTCCTACCTGGACAGTGGTCATGTCCACCTGTTCAGCTGTCTTAAAAGAACCATTTGGCATCATCTTTCAAAATTGCAAATACTCCTGTACGAAGCAACACCACCTCTGGAAATACATCCTAAAGATAACTGAACACATCTGCTCAAAGACATGTTTGCTGTGCTCTCTTTGTAACAGGGGACCAGATACGTGTTGACGAAGAGAAGGATAAGAGAAATCAGGGCACATTCATATCGTGGATGATGGGGAAGTGTTACAAAGAATGACATAATCCACATATCCTGCTGTGGAAAGTCACGCACAATTCACCGGGAGGAAAGGGGAAAGCAATTTTATAGTAATAAGTAGATTATGATCCCATTTTTAGAATAAACAAATGAATCAAGACTCAGACCAAACTTTTAGCCCCGGTTACACGTGGGCAGCGGGCTTGGTGGAGAATGAGACAGGTGAGAGATGAGAGAATGTTGCTTTTAAAAAACTTATGCTGGGGTTCTTTGAATGTTGCAGTGATACGTGTGACTTTGCACATATGTATACCGTGTGTGTGTGTGTGTGTGTGTGTGTGTGTGAAAGAGAGCGAGAGAGAGAGAGAAATTAACAACGAAACAGTGTATCCTCACAGCCCCCCACACAAAATCGCTATTACTTTTATTTTGGAGATGAGACAACAGCCCCGGGTTATGTCACTTGCAGGAGACACTCACATGCTGTGAAAGCTAAGAAGGAGCTCCGTCTCAGCTTGCCTGAACGGAAAGCCAGGGAGGACCCTTCCCCACCACAGCCCGCCCGTCCTGGACCACAGCGAGGCCGTGTCAATTTTGTCTTGGCGGACCGCGGCTGTCAGAGCAAGTGGGGCCCGCTGCTTCTCCAAGCGCTGTATTTAACATTTCTGATCATTCAAGTATTGGAGTCAGTACTTGGTATAGAACTGCTAAGTAGCAGGGGGGAAATACCAACTACCAGTAATTACTATTAATAGTTTGGAATATTTCTTCCAAGATGTTCACTGCCTTTTTAAAACAGAGTTGATAGTACATTATAGGTCTGATTTTATATCTTTCCTTGAAAATAACATTGTATCAGAGGCCTTTTCTTATATCATTAACACCTTCATAAGCATCACAATTTTAAAACATATCCGTGCTTTAAGTAATGGTATTTTATTCACTACTTAATTTCACTCTGCTTACCTACCCCCCACCCAACCTAACCCACAGGCATCCAAGCGTCCCATCTGAGATAAACCGTATTAACTATATATTCTGTATCAGGCACAGAGATGACTAAGACATACCATACCACATAACACACGGCAAAATTATTCTGGGTGGATTAAAGAGCTAAAGGGGAAAAAAAATCACAGAAAGACTCGAATAAAGTTGATGAGAGAATTTATCAAACCTTGGTGAAGGGGAGGACTTTCTAAGCCTAAAGCGATGGTAGAAACCACAAAAGAAAAGAGCACGAGATTTGGCTACCTAATTTTGATACTCTGTAAACAACGTGAACAAAAAAGTAAAGGTCAAGTAGCAACCTGGGGAAATTATCTGCAACAGATACAACGAAAGATTAATAGCTCTAATGTACAATTAATGGCTGTAATATATAAAGAGCTCGCACAAATCAATACAAATCATCCACTGAGACTCCAGTATAAAATGGGGGAAAGGCTTAGACCTGTGCTGTCCGATATGGGAGCCAACAGCCACAAGTGGTTATTTAAATTTAGATTTAAATTAATTTAGATTTAAATGAAATCCTTAAACTATATTAAATCTATATTTAGATTCAATTAAATTGAAAATTCAGTTTCTCGGTCAAGCTAGCCACATCTCAAGGGCTGAATAGCCACGTTTGGCTGGTGGTTAAGCTGTTGGGCACTGTAGCTACAGACCATTTCTATCCTCATTAAAACTTTGATTGCAAAGCACTTAGACAATTCACAAAAGAAGATATACAAGCACATTAAAAAATTCAACTTCATTAGGAATAAAAGGAATGCAAATTAAACCAAGGTAATATTTTATATTCATCTATCCAGGAGTAAAGTGGATGTTGCTAATTGAAGACCAGAGTTACCAGCCATCTGCAAAATAATTTGGCATAGAAATTAAGAGCAATTAAAACCCTCGGCCCGCTAATTCAGTTCCTGGGAATATATCCTAAAAAAAAATAGATATACAGAAACAGTTTCATGCAGAAAGTTAGTTATCTCTGGTCTCTCTATAAATACAGAAAGAGAAGGAAGTGATTACACCTACGACAGACCCCCCACTTGATGAACCAATCGATCATCAATAAAAATCTGCTTTTTCTGAGAGGGTCTGATGACTTGGGAAATGCCTAAGATATAAGATTTTTTTAAAAAAATCATTCAAAACTAGCCAGCTAGGATAATATCCACTATAAAAATACGGGGATGATATACGCACAAAATGCTCTCAGAGGTCAGAAGAACATGACAGTGCAATGGGGTTCTGCAGGGTTTTTATGCTGTTCAGAGATTTCTGAATGGTTAACGATGATCATGTGCTGCTTTTCTATGGAACTAGAAACATTATTAAAAATTCAGAAGAGGATGGGGTGCCTGGGTGGCTCAGTCGTTAAGCACCTGCCTTCCGCTCAGGGCCTGATCCCAGGGTCCTGGGATCGAGCCCCACATCTGGCTCCTCCGCTATGAACCTGCTTCTTCCTCTCCCACTCCCCCTGCCTGTGTTCCCTCTCTCACTGGCTGTCTCTCTCTGTCAAATAAATGAATAAAATCTTTAAAAAAAAAAAATTCAGAAGAGACGACATAATGGAGTGATTGAGAACACAGACCTCGGGGCAGGAGGGCTAGCTCTCCAGCCTCAGACAAGGTCACCTTAGTTTCCTCCTCCGAAATTAACAACAGCCCCCGCCTCAAAAGGTCATGAGAAAATTAAGCGAGCTGTTGCCTGCAAAGTGCTGGGCGAAGTCAGCACACAACAGAGCGTACAAGCCACTATTTTTATTAACATGGGAAATGGTTGTTCACACTATCGCAGGACAGACCAGGACCCAGAATCCTCTATATAACACTCTCGCAAGTGCGGAAACATACGCTTTGGACATACACTCTACAAAACGTCCAAGAAGATGAGAAGGATCTATTCTAAGTGAAAAGTGGTCACGTCGGGGCCGTGGGATTATGAGTTTCCTTTCTTTGCTAAAGAAGCAAAAAAAAAAAAAAAAAAAAAAACTCCTTTTTCTGCGTTTCCCAAATTCTCCTCAGTGAGGGTGCAAACTTTACATAATAAAAATGCTTTAAAAACAAAAAGCCGACACTGAAATACGTAAGTTTAACCGACTGCGCTCAGGCGGTCAGGTTTAAGCCGCGTTCTGGGTGACGGGATTCTGGGAGGTGATTTAAATTTGTTTTCTGTGTATTTCATGTGCCTGTTGAATAAGTCGTAATTTTTCTAATCACACACACACAAAAAGGTAGTTAAAAAGAAAACCAGGCTCCCTGACCCCGATTAGGGAAGGAAACTGAGTCAGACAGAGACAGGTACTGAGGGGGTGGGACTGAGTGTTGGGAGGACGGTTCACAGGGACGGCTGGGCCTGAGGCTGGGGGCTGGACCCCGTCCTCCCGTCTACACTGGAACACAGCACAGTGCAAACACACCCAGGTGGTGAGGCCAGGTACTGGGGACTGGAAGGGATCCCTTTTTATCTCCTCAGCTCCCCACGAGACATCTGTGAGGTTTTTCCCTGCAGGAGCGAGTGAAAAAGCAATGTCTATATCACGGTCTACGTAGCTGACAACAGATCTACCCCGTTTCTCTCCCTTAGCGTTTTTCCCCTGAGCTCCTGGGAGTGGCCATCCCCACCCTGCCCCCCCGTGACCCCCCAAGAGCTGGGCCCAGTCATTCCAAGCGCCAAACCCACAGGTTGCAGGCCACACACGTAAAGAGGAAAAAAAAAAAAAACCAAAACAAGGAAAAAAGCCCTTTTAACTTCCAAAAGGGCCATGATGGGAACGGGGATGACCCCCTTCTCCCCACGTAGGGTTTGGCCACTCCATCTCTACCAGGCAGAGTTCTGGTGTGTGATTCCAGCTCCTGACCCCCCAGCTCCCCAAAATCCCACAGGGCCTGCGACAAAGTGGGGGAAGGCTTTTTATCAACCGGGAGCTGGGAGTGCTGGGCTTGGTGTCGGATCTGCTCAGCCCGCACGCTGCCGAGGCACTGAACGTAGAATTTTGCTTGAAACGAGTGGGCCGCCAATGGGAGCGTGAGCGACCCGTGCTGGTGCAAGAGGAGGTCACCAAAGTGCAAAGCAGCAGCTCGGTTTTGTGGGACTCACAGTGGTTCTGGGGCCGGACAACAGGACTGAACCCTGGTCATCAAGCCATCCAGGCCGGGCAGTGACTACAAAGTGGAGACAAGATCCCGGGCTGCTTGCAGGCTTGTGGGGAGCGGCGGATGCGTGGAAAGTACTAGTAAATATTAACTCCCTCGGCCCCTGGTCTCTTGTTGCCATGGCAACGTGGAAGGCAGTGAGGTTGGGAAATAATGGGATGACAGGACCCAGGACTCAGAAGAGGAAGTCCTAGCTGCCATTCCAGACTGGCTGGGTGCATCGGTGCCTGCCACCTGACCGTGGGGGCCTCAGTTTCCTTCTCTGTGCAGCGGGGTTCATTTCACCTCCAGGCCCCAGCAGCCAGAACCATTGCCAAAGGCTCCTCGGGGCCGGCCTCAGGGAGGTGAAGAACTGCACGCAGAGCTGAGCTGTCATCTCGGGCGGAACAATTGTACCCAGAGAGCGGCAGTAGAGACGAAAAGCTCAAAGCCTGTGTCCCCAAGCAGTGGTTTGCCAAGTGGGGAAGGTACATTGTCTGCAGCAAAAGCCAGCAAACCAACAGAACACGAAACCACACTTCCATGGTGCACGGCTGGTCCTGACCAGAGGCTCTGGGACCTTTTAAGGTGCGAGGGAGGCACAAAGGCTCAAGGTACGGCCCTTACCCCAGAACAAAATGTGCGAATGCACACCCATGACACTGGGTGGCTTGTAGAAACTTGAAGCGCAAACCTGGGCCCCCTGGTCAGGACCCCCGCCCACCCTGGGCTTAGGGGCACCCTAGACAATCTCCCCAGCCTGGGGTGCCCCCCCCCTCAGGAGGCAGACACCAGGCTGGAGGCCCAGCAGCTGTCCGCGATGTGCCTGGGCCGAGAGCTTCAACCCTACCTCTGGGCCCTGACCGCCCACACTGGTTCATCCCCTCTCCCAGGGCCCCCAAACCCTGGGGCAGAAGAGGGGAGTTCCTCAGCTGGCCCCCAAAGCCCCCCTTTAGATCCACTTACAGCTAGAAATCAGTGGGTAACCGGATCCCCAAAATCTTGGGCTGAAAGACCCCACCTCCAGACGTATCAGCTCTGGGTCCTGCACCATTCTGGACCTCGACACGGTGGGAAGCCCCTCTGCTCCCTAATGTGCCTCCCCGGCCCCACCCCTCCCGCCCGCAGCCTCCCTCTTCAGAGACCCAGGCACCAGGCACGGGAGGACACCCAGTTGACAGTGGAGCCCTTGAGAAAAATCCTCATTCGTGTTTTAAATGTGCCATTCTCTCCACCAACTACGATCCGGAGTTGACCCAGAACTTCGCGGTCCGTCCTGTGGCCACACTGGCCGCGCCTTTAGCAGAGCCTGGGAAGAAGTGAGCTCGCACAGTCACAGAATTTTAGACATTTAGCTCTTCTCTCCAACCCCTTTATTAGAGAGGGAAGTCGGAAGGGAGCTGAGAGGAGAAAAGAAGATGGAGGGTGATGAGGCAGGCCACGCCTCCCTGCAGAGGGGGAACCAAGGAGGGCTTCCTGGGGGTGAAGCCTTGGGCCCAGGCCTGGCTGCAAGTGGGGACTTTCAGAGGGGAAAGTGGGGGCAGGCCCAGCTCCAGCTTCCTTCCGCCCCCCACACTCCTTCCCACGCCCCGCCCAGACCTCACCCCCGGGTGCATTGCCCCAGCGCGGAGCCCGGCCCTTCCTCCCCGGTGCCTGTCTCATCAAGGGCCTAGGCCAGCCCTGCACATCGATCAGCCCAACCTCACAGGGGCACAGAGGGCAGGCCTTGAGAGTGGCCCCCTCAAGGGCGGGCCCCAGGCCCCAGAGACACAGGCAGCCCAGAAGAGGGGCTTCCCTGACACGGCCTCCCCTGGTCCAACCCCCAGGCGGGGTGTGGTTTACATGCCATGAGAGCACATTTTCCTTTCCAGCCTCTTGGAAACCTAGCAGAGTGGCCTTGTCACAGAATCAAGGGACACTTGATGGTCACCGTTTAGGCTCTGGGTACATCCGTTCATGACAGTCACAAACCCCTTCCCTTTTGGAACCTTGGGGATGGTTTGTGCTGGTTCGCCTTTCCCCAAAGCCATGTTCATCCTGAGCTGCCCTCATCAGCGGCGGGGTGGGGGAGGATGGATGGGGGGCGCTCCGTGCGCAGCCGAGTCTGGGCTTTGCCTCCTTTAATCCTCACGACCACCCAGAAAATACTTGTAGTATTCTCATCTTACAGACCTTACTCAGCCAGCAGAGCTTTCCAGGTAATAACAAAGGGGCTCTAGAAGCTCGTTTAACCCTTATCCTCACCAGGAGGCTGCCCTAGACCCAATCTGTCTTGGGGTTCTCTGCTGACGCTCATGCCCCATCCTGCAGGCGGTGGGATGCAGGAGTCTTGGGCTCTCAGCTGGCCTGACCCTTCTTATAGTGCGTTCCCCACCTCGTTGGGCCCCCACGTCCTGTGTTGCAGGCCCCATGACCCCAGTGTGGGCTATGTCCTAAAAGCAGGGCTCCCCTAGAGGACATGGCCCAGTATAGCAGAGAAGGGAGTATCCCCCTGGGCCCTGGGTCCCTGTTGTCTCCCTACTGGGCCCTGTGCCTATGGGCGAGTCACTTCATCTCTCAGAAACAAGGGGCAGACGCGATGTGCGCCACCTTCCTCCCAGGGTGGTGAGATCCACTACAACAATGAATGTGAAAGTTCACCGCTCTGCTCAGTAAGGGGCACAGGTAGGCGTTGTCAGTCCTGGTGACCACAACCCTCCCCAGGGAGGGGGCAGGGACCCTCCCCCTGTTTTGCAAATGAAATAAAGTCGGGTTCAAAGGAAGGAAGGCAGCTTCTCACTCCAAAGAGCCAGGGACCCGGTTTGGCTTTAGGTCCCTCTCAGAAAGCAGCTGGAATGCCCTGGCCACGGGGGTCTCCCTGGCCTCGCAAGGTCCCCCAACCCCGCCCAAGATGTACCAGGCAGCTGGGAGGAGGTGCAAATAACCAAGGATCTAGTGGCAGGAGATCTGAGCTCAGATCCGGGCTCTGTTTCCTTTTCCCCACGTGGTGGTGGAATCACTTCTGTTGGCCTCCCCTTCCTCATTTACAGCAGGGGGACAAGGCACCCGCCACCGGACAGGGCTGTGAGGTGCTGCTGGGAAAAGTGCTTTATAAAGTACAATGCCACAAGACAAGCAGTGAGATCGTCCAAACCACTCACCACGCCGGCCACCTCAAGGCCACTCAGCGCTGAGGAAAGCACCTGTTCTGTAACTGTGGGTTTGTGTGTTTCACACCCTCAGAGAAAGTCCTGTTTACCGTGCGGCGCGCGGGTATCTGTGGGGGGCAGCAGATCTTCAGACTTTGCACAACCTCAGTGGCCATCGCGGGAGAATGGGTAAATAAACTGTGGTAGCAGCACGCTGTGGAATACTAGATGGCGAGGAAGAAGACCCAGCTGCTGCCACGTCATAGCACGGATGACACTTCCGAGCATAGTGTTGGCTAAAATAATGCCAGACACAAAAAAGTACAAACCGTGTGATACCGGTTAGATAAAGTTCAAGGGCAGACATAAGCAATCTGTGATGCTGGAGGTCCGGGTGTTGGTTACCTGGGGAGCAGGTGGTGAGGGGCTGGGGGCACGCACCGGAGGGGGGCTTCTGGGTGTCCAATTTGTGCAGTCATTGAAGCTATCCCTGTATGATACACACGCTTTTCTGTGTGTACCTTTATTTAAATAAAGTATTTTCCAAATTTGGCATCTGGGGCCAAGACCCAGCTCTACCATTTGCATATTGCATGACCTTCAGCCAGTTAAACTCTCTCCACTCTGACCTCGGCAAAATAGGGATAATAATGGTTTCTGCCTCTAGTGGTCCCAAATGTCGACTATTTAAGTTCCGCCTTCGTATTGACCTTATCCCAGCACCATGTACTAATATTTTCTCTTTAAATCAACTCAGCAGTGTTTGCTAAATAACCTAAAAATGAAATTTTATATCGCTCTCATAAATCATGGATTTGGTATGCTAACTATCCACTTCCTACTTTATTCAGTTGATATATGTTAAACACACAACTATTAAGTAAAAATGGTCATCTGTGAGTCACCTCAATTTATCCTCCATATCAGTGATGGTTGCATACTCACACTGGGAAGAACCAAGATAATGGGTTACTCAGAGCTCCTAGCACTGTGCGGGCCCTTAGCAAGTGGTAACCATCATCACCACCATCATGACCAACATCACCAACACCATCACCATCATCACCAGCACCATCGCCATCATCACCAACATCTTCACCAACATCTTCACCATCACCACCACCATCATGACCAACATCACCAACACCATCACCATCATCACCATCATCTTCACCATCATCAGCATCACCAACATCATCACCATCATCACCAGCATCACCATCACCACTAACACCATCACCAGCATCACCAACATCATCACCAGCATCATGACCAACAACACCAACACCATCACCATCATTACCAACACCATCGCCATCATCACCAACATCTTCACCATCATCACCACCATCATGACCAACAACACCAACACCATCACCATCATTACCAACACCATCGCCATCATCACCATCATCTTCACCATCATCACCATCAGCATCACCAACATCATCACCAGCATCACCATCACTACTAACACCATCACCATCATGACCAACATCATCACCAGCATCACCAGCATCATCACCAGCATCATGACCATCAGCAGCAGCAGCAGCAGCATTACTGACACCATCGCCACCATCGTCATCACCATCACCATCGTCATTATCACCACGCACGGAATCAGTAAATACTTGCTTCCAGACCATCTCATGGGGCCAGCTCAACATGGCCCTGGCCTCAGCAGAGCTTGAAGAACTCAGGACACAGACCCATTCTGAAGTGTTGGGATCTGCTGGGATGCACATCCAGGTAAGGACTCCATGTGGGTACAGACTGGATGGAGGACACTGGGCCGTACCCTCCCACCCTCCGGGCCAGGCCAGAGCCAGTCTCTCCCCAGAGGCCTGTATCGACCTATCTCTTCCTGCAGGCCAAGGCTGACGGCACCTGGGCCTGACCCCTCATCCTTCAGCTCACTCTCCTCACCTCTACAACACAGCCAGCTCCTCCGAACCGGCCACCAATGGGCCCAGATCACTAGACACACAGAAGTCATCATGGGAGAGCTCTGGACACTCAGTAAATCATTCAAAATGTGCCAATATTATTTGACGTTCACCCTCTGGGATGTGTCCGCACCCCTCCCTCACACTGTCAGCAGGTACCCAGAGCGCCCGCTCGCAGAGTAGGGAAACCCTGCCCCTGCAAGGGCTCTCCTACCTATTTGGGTGTGGCCCTTGTTAAGTAAATGCAGCCAATGAGCATCCAAATTTACGAGAGTTAAGCTGGAGGGGGGGACGTCACTAATTTAATTTTTTTAAAAGGCTTTTGGTACTTAAAATGGCCATAATCGAAGGGAGGGGAAAAATAAAACAAGATGAAATCAGAGAGGAAGACAAATCAGAAGAGACTCTTCACTCTAGGCAACAAACAGGGTTGCTGGAAGGGAGGGGGTGGGCGATGGGCATTAAAAAGGGCAGCTGATGTAATGAGCACTGGGTGTTGTATGCAACTGATGAATCACTGACCTCTGCCTCTGAAACTAATAATATGCTGTATGCTAATTAATTGAATTTAAAAACAATTAAATAAAAAATAAATAAAATAAAATGGCCATAATCTTTGATTCAAATAATTCTACTTAAAGGAAATAAGGATATTTCTTAAAGATTCTTGTACAGAAACATTCATCACAGAATTATTTTTGATAGTAAAAAAAAAAAAAGTAAACAAGACAAATGTCCAGTTAACAGAGATTAGTTAAACAAGCATCAAGACTTTTATACATTGGCTATTGTAGACCATTTAAAAAAATCATGTTATATAGGGGGCGCCTGGGTGGCACAGCGGTTAAGCGTCTGCCTTCGGCTCAGGGCGTGATCCTGGCGTTCTGGGATCTAGCCCCACATCAGGCTCCTCTGCTGTGAGCCTGCTTCTTCCTCTCCCACTCCCCCTGCTTGTGTTCCCTCTCTCGCTGGCTGTCTCTCTCTCTGTCAAATAAATAAATAAAATCTTTAAAAAAAAAAAATCATGTTATATAAGTATATGACATGAGAAGACACTCAAAATATACTATAAGAGAAAAAGCAGGTTACGAACATATACATGTGTTTTTGTATGTACATATATTTATATATGTATATCTTTGTGTGTATGTATCTTAATATGTACATACATACATATCTTTTATATATGTAAAATATTTATCATATATGATACTAATCCTGAAATACAGTATAATTATTATAATTATAAATAGAAAAAATAATATAAATATAGGCTCTAATACATTAACAGTGGTCCTATTGGACGGTAAAATTACAGGTGGTTTTATTTTTTCTTTATACTCTATTGTACTTGCTGATTTTTGTCAATAAACATGCATTATTTTTATTTTTAAGGGAAATGGAAAATGATATTAAAATGTGATATGTAATATATGACCACACGTGGGACTTTGTTCTTTAAAAACTTTTCTGCAAATCCCTTTACATTATTTTTTAATTTCTCATAAAATCATAATATACATTCTTTGGAAAATATCTCAACAGTACGGAAGTGCATAAAATAAAAACGAAAGCCCAACCCAGCCTTTCCCCCATCTCTCCCGAATCCCGTCCCCAACCATTAATCTCTGGTATCATTATTTTGATGAATAGCCTGTAAAACCGTTTTCTGTTAACGTAGGAACATTTTGTCCAGCCATTCAGTTCACTCGTATTTTTATTTTATGAAAATAAGATCGCAGCATGCAGACTGTCCTGAAATGAGCCTTTTGACTGAGCAGAACGGCCGTATCTCCGAGTGGGTTCCCTGTGGTCTATGTGCCCTTCCTCGAAGGCTCTATCCTATTCCAGAGTGGACCTCGGTGGAATTTATTTGCCCTGCGCCCTGCTTTGCCGTGTTTTCATCACCCCGAAGTGACCTAAACACTCTTATGTATACTGTCTTCCACCCAGGGGAGCATAGAAGAGCTCTCTAAAAATAACACTGTGTATGAGGGTTTTTTGTTTTTTTTTTTTTTAATGTTGTGGCTTTTGCTACGCTTTCAAAAAAAAAAAAAAAAGGCTGTATCGATTTTTTCGATTCTGATCAACGGCATCCTTGAAGTAAGATCTCAAGTCTTAACTCACAGATTAAGAAATCTTGGGGACCAACTGGTGCAGCCCCTTTATTTCATAAATTGAGGCCTGGGGGAAACACTCCACCCCAGACACAGAGCCAGCGAGGGGCTGAGTCAGGACTGACCCCCAGGTCCCCCAACTTCTCGACCCTTCCCACTTGTAGTTACACGGTTATTTTGCTAACATGACCCAGAAGCCTTTGCCCTCAGCCTGAAAAACAGATCCTACGGCCAAACTGGCAAACATCTACTCTCCCTTCGGGTGTCAGCCTGGATGTCACCCCCTCCAGGAAGCCTTTCTTGACTTTCCCAGAGGCTGGAGTGGACATATCTCCTCCTCCCATATAGCTCCCTGCTCTGTCCCAGCTGCCAGTCAGGTCGTGTCCCCTCTACACCGGAAGCTCAGGGCTGGGGGGTTGCTTGCCACTCTGTCTCAGGTGCCCTTGCTGAAAGTCTCCCTGTCATTCATTCCTTCATCTGTTCAAGAAATCGCATTGTGCCGGGTGCTTGATGCTGGGGAGAGAAGGCTTGGGTCGGAGAATAAAAGAGACAGGAGAGCTTCCGACAGGTGCCAGGGACTTCAGAAGGCTGAGCGCTGCCCCCTGGGGCAAAGCCTACTACGCTAACCACCCACTGTGTGCCTTTTCCATGAATGCGCTTGGCCAGTCCTCGGCTAGCATCTGGGCAGGATCTGCTCCACACACTTCAGAGAAGGGAGGCTCTGAGAGCAGAGGCTGTGGGCCAGTGACACCTACAGCTGGCCTGCCGGCCCCCCATGCCCCCACAGTCTCCACTCTAACACAGTGGGACCCTCAGAGGGCAGGGGACGTCCCAGCCCAAGATGCCAGGAAGGCTGTGCTGGGGAAGGGTGGCCCGCAGCCCAGGAGACCTGGGGCTCCAGGTCAAACCTCGCTGCCAGTTGGCTGTGTGCCTTGGGGAATTCGCCATGCCTCTCTGATCCTCAGTTACTTCATCTGAAAAATGGGCTTGGTTAACACTTGTCCTACTCTCTCTACTAGTGGCCGAATTTTCTCAATCCGCACGCGTGCCCCACGGTGTAACAAGTCCAGTCTTACTTACGGAGCAACCGAAGAGAAACCGTGAACGCTGAGTCCTTGAGATACGTGATTCACACCCACCATGGGGCCCTGGGCTAGGAACGTGTTTCTTCCACACCCCCCGTGGGGAGGCCTGCAGCAGGTCCGGGGGTACGGGGTGGGGGTCGGGGTGAAAGGGCAGGTCAGTTCATTCAAGGGCATCTGCCGGGCTGCCAGGCACACAGGCCCAGTGAGGAAGTGTGGAGAGGCCCTGGGGCTGGCCAGGGTAGCCAAGGCCTCAGCTGACCGGCCCTCACACTCAGGGGAGCACACGAAGGTTTACAAACCCTTGCTGTCATTACGACAGAAACTTCCAGAAGCCCTGCAATGCAGGGATCATTCCCTACTCCAAAAGGGAAAATAGCCTGCCCAAGTTCACCCATCTAGCCAGAAGGGAAAGCCAGCTTCCAGGAAGGTCCCCAAAGCCTCTACTCCCCACCCTGAAATGTTCATCACAATATAATCAAGGCTCCAGAGCCCTGATTAGGAGCCAGGACTGTGTTTTGCTTACACGGATTATTCTGCTTCATCTTCAAAACATCACGATCTATACATGAGGAGTCTCGGAAACTTGCTTGAGTCATATCCCCAAGGTTTCACCACCAGGAAGTGAGGCCAGTATTAGCAGAGAGCAAAACCTGGCTCCCAGGAGGGGCTGGGAAAGACTGAGGGGGGCGGTGTGGCTCCGTCAGGTAAGCCTTATGCTGGGGGGGGGGGGGGGTCCTGGGATCGAGTCCCACACCGGGCTCCCTGCTCAGCGGGGAATCTGCTTCTCCCTCTGCCCGCTGCTCCCCCTGCTTGTACGCACGTGCTCTCTCTCTGTGACAAATAAATAAATAAAATCTTAAAAAAAAAAAAAGCCTGGGAGGAAGGTACCCTGACCTGTCCCTGCGGGCTGGACAGGGCCTTGAGGGCAGCCCCACCTACCTGGGACAGGGGGAGATGCACACAGCGCATCACCTCACAGAGCCAGCACACCCCTATCCGCACAACCTCCAATCCTCTAGCCTCTGCCCTTCGCCAAAAGCCGGTACTCGACGCCCTCTCACACAAGAGAAAGAGCCAAACCCTTCGGGTCCCAGAACAGAGAACTAACTGGTACAGCCCCAGAGGGTCCTAGAATAAGAGAACTGCCCTCGGGATCACCCAGCCCCACATTTTACAGACAAGTCACGAGGCCCTGGGCATCTGCCTGACAACCGGGCAGGGCTGGACTCGCGCACGGGTGCCTGCCTGGCCCATACCTGCATGCCCCTCAGCATCCATCCAGAACCAGAATCCCATCTTAACATCCCACTTTCTCCCTCCTCCCCCCATCGCACCCCCACCAGTGATCTCACTGAGCGGGAGCCAAGCTGGGGGAAGGGACGCACTTCCTGACACGGAGCGGGGGCGGGGTGCTTCTGCCAAGCCTGCTCCCCTCAGTGGGCCTCCCTCTCCAAGCTGCCAAGTACAGCTTTTCAAGGATTCAGGTCACTGAGTCATTTGACAAATACTTGCAGAGCTCTTTGCCCCGCCCCCCGTCCCAGAGCAGAATCATCTCCTCTAGCCACCAGGCCATCCCATAGATTCATTCATTCATTCATTCGACAAACACTGAGGTCCTACTAGGCACCTCCTCTCCTACTAGGCCTCCTTCTTCTCCTCCCGACACTCCTCCCTGCCTCCCCGTGCTCGGCTCCTCCCCTTCCCCCTGCGTCCCCGTGGCCCCTTTGCACTGGCAAGAAGGCAAATTCTGGGGGCGCTGGGGAGTCACAGAGCGCAGAGGGGCTGACTGACCCGCTGACAGACGCGTGCACACCCGGGGTTACCTGGAGTGGGCCCAGGGCAGCGCAGGCAGGAGCCTCTCTGGCAGAGGCCGAAGAGGGACTGACGCCCGGGGCCCTGGGGGCTGCTCACCCCCTCCCTGCCCCCCACCTTTGGCCCCACGCCTGCCTGGCTGCTTGGAAAACCCAGCCTCAGCTCAGCTGACTTCCTCTTGTGTCATGGAAAGTGTGGTGATGAGAACAGGAAACTCCCGCCTGGGATCTGGGGTCTGAGCTCGAGGACAGGACAGCGAACCTAGAGGTGGGAGGGGTAACTCGTGCAAGATGGGCACCCAGAGGGGGGGCTGAAGAGGAGGGAGCCCACCAGGCCCAGGGAGGGATGGGGCAGGGACTGAGCCCCCAGGCCCTGAGCTGCCTTCCGTTTTCCAAAAACAGAAAGGA
Source organism: Ursus arctos (assembly GCF_023065955.2). Lineage (NCBI taxonomy): Eukaryota > Metazoa > Chordata > Mammalia > Carnivora > Ursidae > Ursus > Ursus arctos. The sequence continues at coordinate 38,374,181 of NW_026622908.1, forward strand.
TTAGAAACCCTGCCTTTGTCTGTGAGGAAGACTCGGGATCACATAAAAAGCCAAGTTTTCTGTTTGCTTTCTTTGCTTTGGGTCTGTGGGGGCGGGGGGAGTGGCAGGGGTTTTGAAGAGGGAGAAACCTGCGCTCAAATCTTAGTTTTGGCCTCCTGAGGCCAAATGCATTGCTTTCTGAGCCTCCATATCCTTGTCTGTGAAATGGGAAACCACCCCCTTCCCGTGATGCTTGGGAAAAATAAAAGAGACCCCACCCCAGGCTCACCGAGGTACTCAGTAAAATGCCCTCTCCCTTTCACAGCGCAGCGCTGTAAACCAAGGGTCACCGGGGCCTGTGAAGGGCCACTTACGGCGCGGGGCTCGTGTGACCAACACGAGCTTGCTCGAAGCCAAGGCTTTAAGAGAGAAATTATCCAGAGGAGCCCTCCGAGGGTAGGCAGAGCGGGGCCCATGTCTGTCTCCTTCATCTCTGCAGCCCCGGTGGTTAGCATGGGGCAAAATTCTGTTGAAAGAATGAATGAGTGAATTAATTGATAAAAAGTCTGGGATTTCGGGGCACCTGGGTGGCTCAGTCGGTTAAGCGTCCAACTCTCGATTTTGGCTCAGGTCATGATCTCAGAGTTGGGCTCCATGCTGGGCGTGGAGCCTGCTCAAGATTCTCTCCCTCCCTCTCCCTCCTTCAGCCCCTACCCACCCCTGTTCACACATGTGTGTGTGCTCTCTCTCTCAAAAAAAAAAAAAAAAAAATTTTTTTTTTGAAGTCTGGGATTTCCAGAGTCCCAGGACTGGAGGCATGGATGTGAGGGCAGGGGCAGCGTCAGCTCTGAGGAGGGGAAGAGGCACTTCTGACTCCTGTACGAGGTGGTCAGTGTGCCCCCAATCACAGCTGTCATGGGGGTCCTCCGTCTTTGATCCGGCCTCCATTCTTGCCTCTGGTGGTGGATGCAGCACCTGGAACCCCCAAGGGGAGACGAGGCAGTGTGGAATGCTGGGGAGCCAGGGGCCTAGGAGCTGGAGCCGCTGAAGGCTGTGGCGGGGAGGCCTTCACACGCACTTCACGCTTCACGCTGTTCACAGTCAACTCTGTCTCTGAACCATTTCATGCCTCCTGGCGTGGCTCAGATTCTAAGAAGCCCCAAGGAGCCCAGGTCTGGGTCTGCCCCGTCCTGGAGTGCAGAGGGACTGAACCCGGCCCGGGCCCAGGGACCGCAGCCCTTCCCCCATGCTAGGTACCCCCCTCCCCCAGCGAATTTGCAGAAAGCCAGCCACCCTGCCTCTTCCTCGACAGGCCAGAGGTCGATTCCAGCCCTTGTGGGAGCAACATTGCAGGGAGATCACACACACCAGCATAGAAGTCACACAGACTGACGTGGAGATCGCACACAGACACACGCACGCACACGCAAGCCCAGCATTCATAGAGGAGCCCTCGTCTGTCCATCTGTGGGGAGTCACCTCAAATTCCCAGCTCATCCTCGCGAAGGCGAGACAGAGGTTTCCTTCTGGTTTGCCATCACTGCGCCTTCGGCAAGAACAGGTGTGGCACCCCACCCCCACTTGTCACCTCCTGACACAGCTCAGTGCCATTTCAGTGAGACCCCTGCCTGGGGAGCTTGTCCTCCGCCCCCCAGGCCTGCCCTCCGTGGGGCCAGGCCTCCTCCCTCCCAGCAGCCAGGCCCAGAGCTGCCCCGCGCGTGGCCGCGTCCCCGTGTGGTGTGGCCGGGGGCACTGCCCCAGCCCCGGACACCTCAGGCAGGAAGCTGGCAGAGGCCAGGGCCGCCATTCGAACTGGGGCGGATGGTTTTACCGGGAGGAAGTTGACAGTTCAACTTCAAACACGGGTGACGCAGGCCCCACACTGCCTCCTGCTCCCCTGTCCTACCCCTGCCTGCGCCCGCCCGCCCCACCCCCTCCTCCCCGAGAGGGAGACCCGGGACCAGACACCTTTCACCCACGGGCGCCGAGCTTGCCAAGACTGAGGCAGGAGGAGGCCGCGCTCATGGGGTTTCAGCAACCGCCGCTCGCCGCCCTATACCTGCTGGGGGTGCTGGGTGAGTACCGGGACACACACCAGGCTACTGGGACTCGGGGTGCAGGCGGGGAGATGCCAGCTCTTGCCCTGGTCTGACGCAGGCCCACATGTCCCCTCTCTGGAGCATCACGGAGGGTTGGGGCTGCCCTGCTTGTCCCCCCATCCCTTTACCACCTGTCCCAGCTCTGCTTCGTTCTTGCACTGTGGGGGTCCTCCTGCACCCTTCCAGGTGGGACCCATGTAAAATCAGACTCTCAGTCTAGAAATCAAGTCATCCGGCCCCCATCTAGTGCGAGCTTCCTCTGCAGCTCCCCCCACCTACCTGATGTCCGGTCTTTACCTAGATGCCCCCAGGTACAGGGCACCCACTGTCTCCTGGGCAGTTCTGATGGTGCTCTGAGCACGGTGGGCTGCGGCAGGGCAGGGGCTGCCTCTAAGAACACAGCTGAGCATGTGTCAAAGACGTTCCCTTAGTTCCAAGTCCTCCTGACTCTGTCCCAGAGGACCCCAGCCAGGCCGGCCAGCCAGGGTGTGAGCGCACACTGGGTCTGCTCTCACTCCAGGCCCAGCGGAGGGGCTTCAGAACCTGGGCCCCCCGGGACCAGTGTGGAAGCAATCTGGGGCCTCTGAGAAGCCGGCCGGGGGTAAGGTTAGAGGTGGGTGAGCCTGGGGCCTCCTGTTTGCTGGGAGGGAGTTGATGGAAGCTGGCAGTCTCCCCATTTATGAAAGGCAGGGGGTGAACTGGATGAGGTCTGGCCACTTCTGAAGGGTTTGGAGGGTACTGTGGGTGAGAAAGATGTTTGACCGCAGGCCAGGTAGGAACAGGGGGGCGTTACGGCTTCCCAGTTTGGAGGGACAGGACCCAGGGGCCTTTGCCTGCCTGCTCAGGGAGCCTCAGTCCATCCTAGACAGGCTTGTGTGCCGTGTGAGTCGGTATGCGTGAGCAGGTGTGAATGTGTGTGTGAGGATGCATGTGTGTGTTTGTGTCTGTGTGAATCTGTGTATGAGAAGTGTGTGTGTGTGTTCATGGGCCAGACACGTCTCCAAATGTAGGTTTACCTTCTGCCCGTGCGTGTGATGATGGCCCAGGTGCAGACATGTTCGCACAGCTCTTCTCACATGAACCACAAGACATACAAAATGCCTTCTGTCCCCAGGGCAGAGGCCTAGAGATGGCACCCTCCCACGGAGCTGCTGTGGCCTCCTTGGGCCTGGGGGTTCCTAGGACGGGGGCTTTAAGCCCCTCCTGCCCTGACCTGTGGCCTCTGACGCTACTGGGGCAGGGAGGCTGGCCAGGCTCCCAGCTGGGGATGGGGACGGGGTCCTGCTCGCTGGGCCTCCCATCTGAAGCCCATCATGGGGCCAGGCTCCCGGCAGGGTCAGGCCGCTCCCCGAGGCCAGCAGAGCCCAGAGTCACGGAGACTGGGAGGCAGCACCTTCCCCCGGAGTATGGAACCATCCAGAACCCCAGGAGCTCATGCTTTCCGGTGTGTGTGTGTGTGTGTGTGTGTGTGTGTGTGTGTGTGTGAAATGGCGGATAATAAACATTCCCATTGTTCCCTGGGTCACAGCTTACAAAATACCTTTAAAGCCGTTTTCTTCTGTAAGCTTCACAGCAGCCTTTGAGGTAGGTGGGCCCGTGGCCCCCATTTTATAGTTGGGAAACCAGAGTTCAAGAAAAGCCGAGAAGCAAAGCCCAGGACACAGCAGCTAGGGAGAAGCAGGGCCGACCCCTGCCCAGCACTCCCGCGCTCCCGGAGCCCCCTGTACCGTAAGACACACCAAAGCCACTCCCCCAAGTAGGAAAATGGCTGCAGGTCACAACTCCCTCGAGCAGACATGACCCCACCGAGGGCAGGGGATGCTGACGGCAGGGGACACCCAGGGCCAGGGCTGGGGCTGGGGGCCAACAGCGCGCCTACCCTTTGAGCCATTCCGGGAAAAGACACCTCGCCACCAGAGCCCTGGGGATGCCGTGTCTCCTGACTGGCCATCCAGGTTGTGACTTGGGGACCTTTGGGGCATGAAGATGCCCACGGTCCACCTGGAGTGGTAGTGACAGCTGGTCCCCTCTGTCGCTGCCTTTAGCCCCAGCCTGCCTGGGGCTCACCTGCTGGTGAGGGCCCGGCCACCAGGACTGCGGAAGCCAGCACTGGGCCGTGCCCAAAGTCCTGGGCTCTGCAGTTTGGATTCTGGGCTGCCGCTTGCTAGCTGGGCGACCTTGGACCATTCTGTAAGCTTCAGTTTCCTCCTCTGCAAACACAGGAATAAGAAGAGTATGTGTCTTGTAGAGATTTGTGAGGATTAAACGAATGGATGAATGCAGAGCTCAGAGTAGGAATGCCAGTTCAAGGGTAGGAAGGGCTCAGTAAGCACCGATGGCCATAGCACTTAGTACTGTCATCATCACCAGGGCCGGAGTCAGCAGGGAATGAGTGAGGTGGGACGCGGCAGAGAGTCTATTCCCGCCTTCATTTCTCCGTCTACAAATCTGTATGGAACAGCTGCTCGTGCCCAGCGCTGAACAAAGCACCAGGGATCCCCCAGCACACAAGACGGGAGTCCTTCCCCTCCTGGACGGAGCACCCAAAATCGTTACAGTTCCTAAATATTGTGGGAAGTGCAGTGCAGAACACAACAGTGGCCGGGACTCTGTGGCCAAGTTCCCTGAGGAACGGGCCCCGTCCAAGGGGAGGGCCTCTCGGAGGAGGTGGCGTTTCTTCTGAGACCCGGATGCAGGGAAGGAGCCAGACAAGCAGAGGAAAGAAGGAAGTGTCCCATGGGGGTTGGCAAGGGCCAATACAATGGGCAGGACAGGCCCAAGAGGGGCTGGGCATTCCCAGGCCACGGGGACACAGGGGCTCTAGCTTCGAGCAGGCTTGCCCCAGTCTGCTGTTCCAGTGCGCAGAGACTGAGGCCCTTGCTGGCTCTGGGCGCAAAGAATCCAGCAGCCCGAGCTCCCCACCTCCAGGGGGGAACAGAGGAAGTGGGGGCTCGGGCACTGGCACCGGCCCTTCCGGTCACTCCATCCAGCTCCAGCTCCTCAGGGGTGCTCCCCGCAGAGACCAAGGAGGGATTTCAGCTCCACCTGGTAAAACTGACTGCACCCCTCGTCCGTGCGTGCACGTGTGTGCATGCGTGTAGGTACACGTGTGAGCACATGTGTGCGTGCCGTGTGTACCTGCGGTGTGTGTCCTCGTGTGCATGGGTGTTGTGGGTGTGCACGCATGCGTGTGAAAGCCTGTGGGGTTTTGGAGTCGCGCATATTGGGGTTTGATTTCTGTTGGGCCCCTCACAAATGACAAGGACACTTCTCAGAATCTCAGCCTTCTCATCTGTCACATGGGGGTGACCACTGCGCCCACACTCAAGGACAAGGCGATTGTAAATCTGGTTCATTCACTCATTCAGACAGCAAGCGTTTATTGAGCGCCTACTACGTGCTAGCCTCCGTTCTCAGTGCTGGGGACCCAGCAGAACCATCCAGATACCCGCCCTGGCCGATCCAACATAAGAGTCGGGGTGTGATGGGGAGACGGACAGTGATGGCATGGGTGCTGGGAGGTCATGAGTGGGGTGGGGTTGGGGGGTTGGCAGTGCTGAGGGCCACGCTTACCCAGGGAGGGTGCGGCGGGTCTCACGAGAAGCCATTGTTTGGGCAAATGCTTGTAGGAAGCGAGTGAGCACACCGTGTAGGCCCCAGCAGGACGATCCAGGCAGAGGGACAGAGCAGAGGAGGAAGTGTGATGAGTGCCCTCGAAAGGAACGTCCCCACACCTTTCCAAGTCTACACACCCTAATCCCAAACCTCGGGCCAGACATGTTTGGGAATTCAGAATTTTCCAGATTGTGGGTCATACTGTGTATGGGCTGTGTGCTCGTCACCCACCCTTGAGGTCTCGGGCAACACCCCCAATCAAACACATTCCCGTTCAGTGAAACAGGACATCGCACCCTAGGAGAGACCCATAAAGGCTGCGAATACCCTCCCTCCGAGTGCACCAGAAAAGACTTATGGTTTTGGGTTTTGAGTTGCAGATGAGGGAATATGGCCCCAGATCATTTCCTCCATGATGATACTACCACCACCATCATCACGTCCGGTTCCCACAGGAACTCGCTTTTCCCTTGGGGCACAGCTGGGACAGAGGTGGTGGGAACAGGATAGGAAATCGGTGGTGGTTGGCGGCCCTGTGCCACCACAGACTCCCATGGAGATATCCAGGGTAAGCCCTTCCCTCCTTGGCCTCAGTTTCCCCTACCTGTACCCTGGGGCGAGCAGGTTCCAGGTTTTTCCAGTGGTAGATTCCCGAAGGGCCCTGTCAGGTGATGGTGATGGGGTTTCTTGTCCTGACTCTACCGTCAGCAAAGCTGTGTGATCTTGGGCAAGTCGCTCGGCCTCTCTGAACCTCAGTTTGCCGATCTGAAAATGAGAATGAGTGTGGGCCCTTCTTCGCGGGGCCGTGGGTGGGAAAAAGTTTGGGATATGTGAAACTCTGAACAAAACAGAGGGCTTGTCACTGTCACAGTGGAGACGCATATGTGGCATGAAATTCATGCAAATTCCACTGGACGCAGCAGGCCACCGGCGAGAGAGCGGTCACGGTTCAGACTGTGACTGCCATCGTGCCCGCGATCGGCTCACATCCAGGGGTGGGCACAGGCCCCGTGAGCCGGATTAGAGGCCCGCATCTGCTGTTCCTTCTGTGGGCGCCAGGCCCCAGGCCTCTCCTGGCGTTAGCTCGGTGTGACTCTCAGCGTGTCTTGCACATAAAAAGACTCTTGATCAAAAACCAGCCACTTCATCTGGTACTCCACCGGGAAACAGAACGTGGGGCCTTTGTGATCTTTGTTTCCCTAGAGCCTTGCTACAGACATGGAGTAGACACCGCTCCGCTGACCAGTGTCGCGTCAGAAAAGCGGGATTTCTGAACTTCCAGGTCAGCCCCTCATCAGAGGACGAAAGGAAGAAAAATCCAGAACGCCCCAAAAGGCAGTCCGACGTGTGGTGTTCGCTGTGAATTCATGAGACGTTTGTGGACTATTAGAGGGGGCTCCTTGTTTTTGGAAAAGATGGAACATCTGACTTCCAAACCGGGCTAAGTCTTTCCGTTTCCTGATCTGGGAAACAGGGTGATAGGAGCCCCCTTCAGTAACGCTGTTGGGAGAAGGTAGGGTCTCCCGCGCAGAGAGCTCGCCCTGGGGTCTGCACGCGGTAAGGGGGCCATGAACGCTCACTATCACTGTTCCTACCAGTCGCAACCCAGCTCCTCCCCGGGCCCCCGCTGCCTTGCCTCCACTTCCCAGCGCGTGGCGGCTGCAAGGGCCGATGTCCGTGGGTCCCAGCACGCTCTGTGAGTGAGCCTGGGGCCGGCCAGCCTGGGCAAGTTCTGGCTCTGCTTGGTACTGCAAAGGGGAACCGCTACCCCGGAACACGCACCAGCGATTCCCAAACCCAACAGCATCTGCGGATCTCGGGAAAACGCCTTCGGTGCAAATCCTGACCTGAACGAATGGCAGGCTATTTATAATCCTGTGCATCCCACATAGTGTGAAAATTCATACGTTTCGCTGCAGAAACTATCACGAGTTTGAAGCTGGATCTCCAGACACAGGGTGACAGTAAGGTCCCTCGGAGGCGCCGGCCAACCAGATCGGACAGGTCGCCACCTGGGACTCACGGGGATACAGCCCGATGGGGCCAGAGCATCCTATTTTTCAAAAACATCTGGCTCTTGGGATTTTTTTTTTAAGCCAAGCAAAACAGAAAGAAGCACTTTTTTTTTTTTAATTGACTGAAAAAAATGTTAAGCCCCACGCAGAGCAAATAAAACCCATCCAGGGCCTGAGACTGCCTACCTACCGTGTTGCTGCACTGCGAACCAGAGCAAGACTCACCGGGAATGCTGGGGAGGCAAGAGGACAGGGGGTGGGGGTGAGGGTGGGACAGTCTCAGGCTGCCTGGAGGAATGCATGCACGCCTCACGGAGACCCCGCCCGTGCAGCAGGTTCGGAATGGCTGAGTCTCTGTAAATGGGGGGCTGAAGAGAGAGGCCAGGAGAGCCAAGATGCCTTCTAACTCTCTGGCTTTCTGGGCCCTGCACTTTGTTTGCATGGGACCGGCCACTCCAAGCCCGAAACTGGGGGGCTCCGAGGGGAGGCTGGCAGGGGAGAGGAGGGGCCTTTGGAAGATTCTCGTTCCTGGCCCCAGGGGCTCGGCCCCAGTTGTGGATGGCGGATTAGGAAATGGCACAATGCATCCGAGCCTCACATCCCTCACGGTCCCCAGGGTCTCCAGGCCTCTGTTTGAAGCTCCTGCGGCAGCAGAGCCATGGGCCTCAGGCTGCACACGGGGCCGGCTGAGCTGCAGCCCCAGGGGGGCTCACAGAGAACCTGAGTGTGGTCGGCAGGGTTCCAGGGAAGGAGGCTGTCGGTCGCACCCCTGTGAGGAGCAGCTATGAGAATGAAAATATGTCGCGGACAATGAAAACCCGAGCATATCTCTGGACAGACAGAAAGAAGAAGCACCCAGAAGGCTCCGAGTCAGTCACACATCGCACCGTCCACTTCTGCCCGGCCCCTGCCAGCCACTGAGACACATCAGGAACTAAAGGGTAAACATCAGAGAAGTCTGAGCAGAGAGGAAGGTGAGGGATCGTGGCATCTGACTTCCTCATTTTACAGGTGAGGAAACCAAGTCCAGAGAGGCTGAGTGACTTGCCAAGATCACAGAGCAAGTTCGTGGAAAAGTCTCCCCATGGCGTGGTTCACTAACTGAACGGAATTCCAAGTTCACGCCTGCTCATCACGTCTGCGTGCCGCGATCGTGCAGGGCGTTGGCGAAGGGAGGGGAGGCAGCTTGGCCCAGCGGTCAAGAGCACAGAGTCTGTGACAGATGGCTTGGCTTCGAGTCCCAGCCCCAGCGTGACCTCTGCTTAGCCACCTAGTTCATCCTTCCCTACTTCTTCAGCTATAAAATGGGGATCAAAATAAAAGTGCCTACTGGGGCACCGGTGTGGCTCAGTCGGTTAAGCATCCGGCTCTCGGTTTTGGCTCAGGTTGTGATCTCAGGGTGGTGTGATCGAGCCCCACGTCGGGCTCCGTGCTGGATGGGGAGTCTGCTTGAGATTCTCTTTCCCTCTCCCTCCGCCCCTTCTCTTGCTCACATGTGCTCTCTCCTCTCTCTCTAAAATAAATAAATAAATCTTTAAAAAAAACAATAGTATCTACTTCATAGAGCGATGGTGAGGGAGACTGATGGAGGTAGTGATGGTGATGGTGGTGGTGATGGTGAGGCTGATGGAGGTAGTGACGGTGATGGTGATGGTAGTCATGGTGATGGTGGTGGTGACGGGGAGGCTGATGGAGGTAGTGGTGGTAATGATAGTCATGGTGATGGTGGTGACGGCGAGGTTGGTGGTTGTAGTGATGGTGATGGTGATGGTAGTCATGGTGATGGTGGTGATGGTGAAGCTAATGGTGGTAGTGATGGTGATGATGCTAGTAATGGTAATGGTGATGGTGGTGATGGTGAGGCTGATGGAGGTAGTGACGGTGATGGTGATGGTAGTCATGGTGATGGTGATGGTGGTGGTGATGGTGATGGGGAGGCTGATGGTGGTAGTGATGGTGACAGTGATGGTGATGGTAGTCATGGTGATGCTGGTGACAGTGATGATGGTGACAGTGATAGTGACGGTGATGGGGAAGGAGGGACGAGCCAGGAAATCCTGCTCTGCCGAAGACATGAGGCACCCAGAGGGCGGCAAAGCCCTGGGATACCCAGACCCCCTTCCTCTACATGGCATTTTGTTCAGTCTTTCCCAAGCATGTTCTCTGAGTGGGGCCTGGGCCATCCCGTGTGAGATCTGCGAGAATGGTCTGGTCCGGCCCCTGCCCCCAGGGGCTCCAATGTCAGGAGGCTCAAGCCCCTAGGGGACAGGGTCTAGGCTGCGTTCATGTCTGCACCCCCAAACTTGGCACTCTGGAGGCACAACTAGGTGGCAGTGAGCACGGGTTGGGAAGGCAGACTCACGGTTTGAATCCAGGCCCTGGCAGTTGCTGGCAGTGTCCCCCTGGACAGGACATCCTCCCTCTCCCAACGTCTACACCATGCATATATTCAACTCCCGTCATGGAGCCGTGTGGAGAGTAACAGTGATCCCTGTCAGGAGGCACCTGAGTGCTGAGTAGACAGTAGGTGCTCAATAATTGGTAGCTGCTGTTGATAATGAATGCTGACTGTGGTGACCTGTGGAGTAGGAAGGTCTCGAGTGGGGAAGAGAAGTGGCGAGCCCTCTTGTCTGGCTCTCGGCCTATCCCCGGCCGGCAGAGCTCCCCGGCCGTTCTCCCCGCACCTGCCCCAGGCCCCGAGTGCCCCCAGCTCTGAGTACCGATCGCAGACACCCGGGAGCCTTGGCTGCAGGGAGAGGGCCGGTTGGCTGGGGCCTGTCTTCCCTTACAATTCTACCACCAGCTCCAGAACACTCAGGCCAGAACAGGCTTTTTAAAACACACTTTTTTTTTTTTTTTAACACACAACACCAATTTCTCAAAAGCAATTTCAGTGGAACCATTTACGCTCCAAAGCCGTCACCCTGACGGTCCTGGCTCCCAATTGCAAAGCCCAGGGGTCCCACAGGTGGAAATCAGAGCACTTACTTCAAGAGAGAGCTGAGGAGCAAACGTGGAGGGGGTGCTCTGAGCCCATAGGAGCGTTCCACCCCCCACCCTAGGCCCACCCAAATCCAACCTTCACCCCAGCCACAGATGAGCTGGCCACAGGCTGCTCCGTGAGGGTCCCCGTAATGGGCCAGTTTGCCCCCCCCCCCCCCCCCCCCCCCGCTCCAGAGTCAGACGGGACTTCCCAAACGGACCCCGTTGCTTTTGAACGGGCCTGGGCAGGAGCCACACCAGACAGGAGGCCAGCTCCCCAAGAGCCCCATCCACTGGGGCTCTGGTCCTGACTCCTTTGTGCCGCCTGGCTGTGCTATCTCAGCCCCCCCCCCCCGCCGCCATCTCTCCGGGCTTCGATTTCCTCCTCTAGAAACTGAGCTGTTGAAGATAAATTGCTGGCATCCCTATCCCGCCTCGGGGATACGAGACAGTAGCGAATGATGCCTGGGGTTCCCATTCTAGGTCATTCCTCTGCTTCTGTACAACGGCAGTTCAAGCTCTTATAGGTTGAAAGCAACGCTCACGAGGGTTTACGCCGCAGCCGAACGCACAGAAAGGGATCCGTATCCTCACAACCAACCGTGTACTCTGACGTTCTCTATTCCGGTCCGTTTCATTTTGTAAAAAACGGGATGGTTGCATGACGACATAATTTGTCAAAATTAATGGTTGCCAGGCCACCTATCCTTGCAAAGGGAGAGCACGCAGAAATGTTGGGTGTGATGGGACTGTTACCTTGGCTGTGATGGTGATCACCCAGACCCCTGCATGTGTGAGCGTTCATCGATTTGTGCACCAAGGAAAATCCATTTTACTGATGTTCATTGAAAAAGTGAAGTTTTAAAATGGGGGAAAAATTGATAGTTGCAACCCACTGAATTGGTTTCATGACCCACCTAGGGGTTCTGATGCGTAATATGAAACCCTGAATCCCATATTGGGGGGGGTGCAGAAGAGGCCACCACTCAGGCTGTGGGTGGGTGTGAGGTGGGTGGGGGGCAGGAGGGACGCTCCACTTCCTGACCCTCCTCTCTCCTTTCTGCAGTCACTTCCTGCCTCGGGGGGCCCTACTGGGAGGACTCAGGTAAGGAAGAGCCATACAGAGGCTTGGAGCAGGGGGTGATGGGGGGAGAGGGCTGCAATTCCATCGGGCAGTAGGGGGTCCTGCCAGATGAATCCCACCCCAGAGAGAGAGAGCCCCAGCACGCACAGACACGTACACCCACATATACATTTAGACGCCCGTGTGCCGAAAGACACCCATGTGCCGACAGATGGTCATAAAGCACCGCCTGAATGCTAGTTTCAGGATAATTATTATGACCCACTCACCACGCACAGAAAACATACTGGCCCATAATGTACCCTGCAAAGTCCTGTTTCCTACTTGGTCCTGCCAAGTCTCCCTGGTCAAATGCATTTGCAGCTGAGGCTGTAGAGAGAGGCTGCACCAGACTGTAAAGTATGTTGAATGCCCTGCCTTCAAAGTTGGACTTAAAGAGGCTAATGTCTCCCAAACAGGGCTCATGGAACATGTTGCATAAAAAGTAGGCAACATCGTCACTCACTGGAGACTGTGTATACAGGCCTGGAAAAGGCTCTGAGAAGTCCTGCAATGAAGAAACCCGTTCAATATTTTTTAACTCAGCAGTTCTCAGACTCATTTCACCCCAGACCTCACTCTTTCACATTTCCTGAGATAACATCACGCTGAATGTGTTTTGGAAGAAATGTGGCAAGAGGGTCTCATGAAGCCATGTGCAACCAGAAGGAGCTGGAGAGGCCGTGGAGGGGCCTTTCCAGAACCTGGAGCCCTGCGGTAGCATCCTAGCTCTGAGCTCTAGCAAGAGCTTTGTCCTCTCTAAGCCTCAGTTTCCCCACCTATTAAATGGGGAGAACATCTGTTCCCTGGAGAGGATTCAGTGAGTCTGGTCACTGGAGAGAAAGCTGCAGGACATCCTGCCAATGTCAGGGGTTGGACGAGCCCCCTTTGTCTTGAACTAACCCTGCGCTCTGGGCTCCAAGCCCAGAAGAAAAAGGTAGCCTGTCTAGAAGTTTCCAACCAGGGAAAAACCTCCACCTCCCAATCACTTGGAAAAACCTTTTACATTTAAAAATAAATAAATACAAGATTCTTGCATAGGTAATACAGTGGCCTGGCTTAAAACTTTAAAAATATGAAAAGACCTACAGTGATGAATCTCATTTCCATTTCTGTACCCCATCTGCCCAGTCCTTCCCCCACCCACACCCCAGGTAACAACCACACGGACTCCTGTCTCGTCTCTCCTTGTCTATGCAGATACAGATACATATCCTTCTTTTTTACTTCACGGAGCTTTATAAAATCACACTAGTCCCTTTCCTACCTACGATCCAACAATTCCACTCCTCAGTATTTACCCAAGAGAAACGGAACACGTGCCCACACGGACAGACATCAGTTCACGAACGTTCCATGCGGCCTTGTTCACAGCAGCCAAACGGTAGCTAAGTAAAGAACCGTGGCATAGCCACACCGCGAGACCTTATTCCACAAAAAGGAATGCGGTGAATGCAACGACGCAGAAAAACCCCAAAGGCCGAGGGCAGGGGGTCAGACGAGAAAAACAGCACAACAGAAACACAAACACGCGGCATGATTCCATGTACGTAACATCTGAAAGGAGGCAAAACCATTTCTAGCGACAGAAAGCCGATCGGTGGGCGCCTGAGGCTGGAGGCAGGGGAATCGGCCACACCTGGGTGTGAGGGAACTTTCCAGCTGAGGACGGGCATGTCCTACGTCTCCAGCGTGGGGGTAGCTCCAGACGTGCATGCATTGGTCAAGTTCCCCTGAAGGAGCATTCTCACAGCGCTTGTGTCTACATCGTCCCCCAACGACACTGATCTGAGAAGTCAGAAAGCGAAAAATATAAACAGGCAACAGGCCCTATTTCTATGGACGCAGAATTTGCAGAGTGGGCAAGCCTGCTGGACAGTGGGGTGTTGAGCACCCCCTTGCCCGCTGCTCTCAGGTCCCCTCAGCTCTGAGGTCTCCAGCCCCATCCCCTCGGGTCCGGCTTCGGGGGACCACCTGAGTGTCTGGGAAGCCCCCCCCACCCCAGCCATGTCCCCGAGGACAAAGCTCACAGGAGCCAGAAAGGCAGCCCGTGGGGCAGAAGGCAGCCTGGTTGGATGGGATCCTGGCTGGGAGAGGGCAGTGAGGAGGGTTCCCACGGAGGGAACCCCCCACACACACACACCTCTTTGACCCCCAGGGAACCCAGTGAAACTGACAGGCTCCAACTCGCCGTGCCAGGGCCAGCTGGAGGTCCACTTCGGGCACAAGTGGCACACGGTGTCTAACTCGAGCTGGAGCCGGAGCCGGAGCCGGAGCCCGAGCCGCTGGGAGGACCCCAAGCAGGCCTCGAAGCTCTGCCAGAGGCTCTCATGCGGGGACGCCTTGGTCTTGGCCCATATCCCTGACTTCAACAGTCCCTACAACTCAGTCACCTGCTACGGACACCTGGGGTCCTTCTCCAACTGCAACACCAGTGAGCCCAAACAGAGGAGCCCTCTGGGCCTGATCTGCCTAGGTGGGTGACGAGCCGGCCGCACGGGTCCCCTGGGCGTGCACACCAGCCCCGGGGGAGGCTGCCCAGGGCCTGGGATCTGGGGCCCGAGCCGGCAGGTGGAAGGGGGGTCCTGATCTACAACAAAGCCTCCCCAGAAACACACACTGGTGGGGAACTGGAGGGGAAAGGCTGAGGGGTTGTCTGGTGGGATGGAAGAGGTCGAAAACCTGGTTCTGCCATTGCTAACGTTACTGTCTCCTCTTCACCTTCACTTTACCAACAGTAAAATGGGCTGGTGCTACCCACCCCACCCAGGACACTTAGAGACAATGTGTGGCTCAAGTGGGCCTAATGGGGCAAGTGGCACTTCCATCATGAGTTCTAGGTCTTTCTCCAAACTGTCTGGTACCCCCAGCCTTCCCCCGACCCTGCATGCTTTCCCCCCAACCTCCCAGGACTCCTGCCCATCCCTCACCGGAGTCTCTCATTGCAGAGCCACCGAAGACAACACCTCCTCCCACGAGCCCCCCACCCACCACCACTCCAGAGCCCACAGGTAAGAGAATTCTGAGGTTCCTGGGGGCAGGGTGCGGGATTTAGCAAATAAAAACATGGGATGCCCTGTGCCATTGGAATTGCAGGTGGATATGAAAAAGTTTAGTGTAAGTAGGTCCTGGGCAACGTTTGGGGGCTCACCACCTCCCACGGCTGTCGGCCAGTCTTTCCTTCATCCGTGTGTTGGAGCCAGAGAGCCGGCAGCAAGCAAGGCCCCCCAGGGCCAGCCACCACACTCAGGCCCGCTCCCTGCTCTCTCCCTCCGCAGCCCCTCCCAGGCTGCTGCTGGTGGCCGGGCCTGGCGGCCTGCGGTGTGCCGGCGTGGTCGAGTTCTACCAAGGCAGCCTCGGGGGGGCCATCAGCTACGAGGCGCAGGAGCAGGACGGGACCCAGGACCTGAAGAACCGCATGTGTGCGGCCCTCCAGTGCGGCTCCTTCCTGAGGCACCTGCCAGAGGCCGGGACGACCAGGACACAAGATCCAGGGGAGAGCAAGGCCTTGCCGATTCGATGGAAGATCCAGAACGCGAGCTGCACCTCCCTGGAGCAGTGCTTCGGAAAAGTACCCCCCTACGAGGGCGGCCAAGCTCTGGCCCTCGTCTGTTCTGGTGAGTCAGACCCCGCGAGGACCCACGGAGCGCCCCCAGATGGTCTGTCAACACCTGTTCGCCGAAACCCCTGCGTGGAGCACAGGGCCCTGGGCACCATGGAGAACGGGAGGGAAACAGAGGGCCAGGTGGGGTGGGGAGGCTACACTCACACCCAACGCCCTAGAAATCTCCGCGAAGTAACACAGAGCCGGGGCGCTGCCGAACTGGCTGCCGCTCAGGAAGATGGGACCAGCAGGACTTCCAGAACGAGGCAAGGTCTCCTCAGGGGTCTGGAAGGAGGAGAGGAGCGTGGCTTTGGTGGAACAGAGGAGAGAAGGCTTTTTAGGTGGGAATTGTGGCTTGTGCCAAGGATCAGAGCAGGTGGGGCAGGGGGAGGGGACCAGCCTGGCAGGAGGGAAGTCTGTAAATCCCAGAGACAGATGAGGCTAGAGCAGTGGTGACAAGTGGGAGGTCCCCCAGGGCACAGCAGGCAGAGGGAGACCAGAGCAGGTCCCCAGAGAGTTCCCCACGGAGGTTATTGTACAATGACAGGAAGACTGGTGAATCCGGTGTGGCTGAGGGGAGGAGAGCAAAGAGGATGGTCTTGGGGACCCCAGAACCAGGATCACTGGGGAAACAGAGGAGGACGAGACCACAGGTCAAAGTAAGACTGATCATAGCATGCCTCGGGAGGGAGTGGGCTCCCATCACCAGTCCAGACTGTAAGAAGTCGGACCTGCTGCTGTCCGAGCCTTAGCTACCAAAAGCGTGGTCCCGGACCAGCGGCACCGGCTACATCGGACTGGTTAGAAATGCAGATGCCCAGGCCCCACCCCAGACCTACTGAGTCAGATCTGCCTCTCGGCAAGGTCCTAGCAGTGTGTGTGCACACATCTGGGAAGCCTTGCTCTGGACCACTGGGCTATCCTGCTGGCACACCCGCCCCCACCCCCCAACCACCCCCCAGCCCCGTGGATACCTGGTGTGGTTAGTGAGACACCACCCCTTCCAGGTAGAAGCGGCCCCCAGGGTCTCTCCGCCTGATGAGGGGAGATGGTCTGGCTCCCAGCCCCGCCTGCCATGCCCTCCTGCAGTCTACAACCTGCGAAACCAGACAGGGAGGGCTTGCCTTTGAAATTCCTTTCTAAGTAGAAAATTTACTAGGGCCTTTTAGATGGACGTCGCTATGGAAACAGGCCAAGCTGCTGAGATCAGAACTCCCTCTAACCTGAGCACAGGTGTGCCTCAGGCATGCAGCCCAGGCCCCACCCTGACAGGCAGAGACGGAGCCAGTCCTTCCATGAAAGCCCACCCCTGGAGGCTGGGCAGCAGGATGCCTGGGGTCTGTCCCACCCCTGAACTGCCAGGACCCGGAGCAGGAGGTGTTTCCCATCCCCGGGCCTCAGTTTCACCTTTCTGAAAAGCCCTTCCGCCTGCCAAGGAGCAGCAGGCAAATGAGAGGATGGTTCTCAGAGGGACGTGGACCCAGGGACCCAGAGCCTGTTCCTCACTGCTCTTCTCTTACCTTCACCTGCCGGGGGGCCAACTCCCTCCCGTGGCTGCCACGGGCATCGCCACTCTGCCAGCTTCTTCCCTGAAAGCGCCCATGATATCACATCTCAGGATAGCTACCAGCAGCTGCCCACACATGCCAGGGAAAGAGGTCGATGGGGGAAATGCCAGAAGATGCCAGAAGGAGGGAAGGACAGAAAGGAAGGTCATCCCAGCCCCCCCACAACAAGCTGGGCTCTGCCAGGGCCCCCTCTTGGCCAGCGACACGGGGCCCCAGTGGCCAGGCACATAGGCTAGGGGCCAAGGGAGCTCCCTCCAAACCTGCCACCTGCCCTCCATTGCTTCCCCTCTCCAGGTTTCCAGCCCAAGGTGCAGAGCCGCCTGGTGGGGGGCGGCGGCTTGTGTGAAGGCTCTGTGGAGGTGCGCCAGGGCAAGCGGTGGGAAGTCCTGTGCGACGTTCCCTGGGCCAAGAGCACAGCGCGGTGGGAGGAGGTGTGCCAGGAGCAGCAGTGCGGCAAAGTCAACTCCTACCGGGTGCTGGATGCCACCGAGAAGACCACCGGCGGCCTCTCCTGTCCCCAGGAGAAGCTGTCCCAGTGCCACCAGCTTCAAGAGAAAAAAGCCCACTGCAAGAGGGTGTTTGTCAAGTGTGAGTTGACCACAGCCCCCGGGGGGCAGAGGACAGTTGCGAATTTTCCCTCTAGGACCTAATCAGTGAGCGTGTTTCTGAAGGACAGGCTGCAGGACTAGACAGAGAGCTGCGGAGCCCTAGGAAAAGATGGAGAGGTGGCAAATGGGGGTGGCAACGGTGCTCAGACAGCAATGAGCATGAGCCATAAAGAGGAGACTGGCCGTAATGGATGAGAGAGCTTTCAGTCTACCTTCTAGTCTTCCAGGATGGAAGATAAAAAAGCAAGGGAGAAACGGTAATCGAATAACGCATGAAAGAGGGATGGATGGACGGATGGATGGATGGACGGATGGATGGGAGGATGGGTGGATGGATGGATGGGTGGATGGATGGCTGGTTATTAGCATATGATGGCAAGGTTATCACTTATAAGCAACTGGCAAAGTGTAGAACGTTAAATAGTTGGTAACAAGAGTGGCCAATGATTGCTGGATGATAGGTGGTGGCCAGATGAACCGGTAGCAGAGAATTCGAGAGACGGGTAGAGGCAGGTGTGTAACTGCGTTCCAACCACGCTGGTGAATTACTGCAAGGAGCAAGGTCGGGTGGGGGAGGGGGCCGCCAGCAGCCTCCCTCTGATCCGACAGTTCCGATGCCCCAGGCAGGACCGCCCTGACCTCTCTGCCTCCCCCAGGCCAGGACCCAAACCCAGCAGGCCTGGGCGCAGGCACCGTGGCGAGCATCGTCCTGGCTCTTGTGCTCCTGGCACTGCTGCTGGTCGTGTGCGGCCCTCACGCCTACAGGAAGCTGGTGAAGAAATGTAGGTGTGGGTGCCCCAAACCCCCTCCCTTTCAAACCCCTGTGATGGGAGCCAGGAAGGGCGGAGGAGGGCACCTCTGCTTTGCCACCCGGCCCCGCCCCTCTCCTGCCCTTAAGAACAGAAAGAGAAAGTCAGGAACGTAGTAAGCGCTGATGGCCCACACCCGAGCCCCCGCCCCCAGCCCCTCCGCTGCGACTTACCCCCAGGCCGAGGGGGCGTGGTCATTTTCAAACTAGGGCACGCCCCCAGCCTCTGGTTCTGGGTTCCAGGCCTGACTCCACCCCCTGGCGACTGCGCAGGATGCTGATTGAGCCACTTCCTCTCTGAGCCTCAGTTTCTTTATCTGCCTGATGGGCGTTTGCACACGTTGTGAATCTAAGAGGCCGGTATCCTTGGCTTGCAGAACTCTGGAAAAAATTATCCAGAGACAGGAAGTGGATTAGAGAGGCTGATAAGAGAAGGCCTGGAGACGCACAGTGTCAGCCAGGTCCCTAGCGCCCTCCGAGGCTTTATTCTGGTTCTAACGCCCCGCGGTTGTTTCTTCTGAAGAAGCGGCGCTCAGCACATTCCTTTAGCCCTAGATGGGTCCAGTTACCTCTTGGGCAAGTCAGAAAACTGAGCCCCGAAGGACTTCAGGGGGCGAAGTCCAGCAGTCCCTCCTTCAGCGGCACCTGCCGCCTCCTGCCTCCCCCCCCCCATCTCCCCATCCTTCCCTCCCATGATCCCTGCCCACCCCTGTCCTCATGTGCCTTTCCTGTCTATCTCCCAGTCCGCCAGAAGAAACAGCGCCAGTGGATTGGCCCCACAGGAATGAACCAGAACAGTAAGTGTCCCGGGAGGCAAGGTCCTCCCTCAGCCCCATCCAGTATCCACGGGGGTCACAGCTCACAGCAGACCATCATCAGAGCCAGCAGCTACTTGAGACCTCTGATCTCCACCATGGTCATCTAAGGTGGGACTGTGGTCAACAATTGTTACTAGGTGGTACCTGAAAGAGGACTCCATGATCACATAGATTCAGAAATCAGTGAGTTAAGTAACATTAGACTTGGTTCTTTATTTCAGGACTTATCAGAACCTTAATTGGTATTTTTGCAAGAAGGGTCGTCCGAGCCTTTTCTCACGGAACAACTTAAAAAGGCCAGTTCTAAAACATTAAAACCGTTTGAAGCAGCTAGCCCACCCCGCACCCTAGTTCTTCATCCTCTCTCCCTCTAGCCACAGCCAGACCACCCTGATGGATAGAACCATGGCCCTCCTCCCACTTCCCACTCCACATTCTTCCTTTACTTTTGCAAGTCAAGGTGCGTTGTGAAGTCTCTTTTACAATATAAAGCCCCTCAGCTGCAGGAGGGCAGGGACGATATCTGCCCTTCACTTGAGTTCCAATTCCCTGCTTAATAAATGCTTGATGAATGACTAACTGACCGGCGAAGGCCCGCCCGTCCAATCAGATTGCTGGCCGACCCTAAGCTGCTCTAAAAGTCTGGCCCCTGCAAGAAGGAACCTGCCCAGGAAGAAAGGACAGAGGGATGCACTGAAGGAGCTGTGGGTGCCCTTGCCCTCTCCCCCATCACCCAGGGGGAACAAGAGATTTAAATTCCGTGGCCCTGTCGGGAAGGAGGAGGAGGAGAGAACAGCAAGGCTAATGACACTCTCTCCTGCCTCTGCTCAGTGTCTTTCCATCGCAACCACACGGCGACCGTCCGGTCCCAGGTTGAGAACACCTCCGTCTCACATGTGGAGAATGAATACAGTCAGCCACCCAGGAACTCCCACGTCTCTGCTTATGCAGGTAAGCGGCAGCCCACGCTTCCAGGTAGGAAAGCGGCAGAGAGCACAGGGCTCGTGATTGCCCAGAGAAGGGATGCCCCAGGGGAGAGGGGGCTCTCACTGCCCTTTGACAGTGGTCACAGCAGGGTATGGAACAGATCCAGCCTTAACGGGCCTCAGCTTGCCCCCCCCCCCCCCCGAGACCGTGAGCCACTCAGCCAGAGAAGAATACGCAGAGATGCCATTAACCACAGCACTGCTGTGACCTAACAGGCCTGTTTCTCCGCAGGGCCTTGTGGGCCGGATGGTAAATGAGGCCCCTTGGATTCCTTCCAGGCAGAACAGAGCTAGTGGGGGCCTGCAGAAGCCCTGTACTGAATGCTCCCTGACTGGCACGAACAATTAAGCCCCAGGGAGCCTGGAGTTCAGTATCATTAGTGAACACTGGCTGATTTGATCAAAACAGATACAGGACTGTCAAGCCACCAGCTCATACAGCCCCTGTGATCTTCAGACACCCGCGGGGTCCTGGGCTCTGTGGGGCTCTCTCTAGCCTGGTGGGGTAAGCCTGCTGCAAATGGCCTCTTTTCTTTCTGCAGCTCTGGAAGGGGCCCTGCATCGTGTTTCCACCCAGCCTGATAACTCTTCCGATAGTGACTATGATTTGCACGGAGCTCAGAGGCTGTGAAAGGTGAGCCCGGTTCCCTGGCCCCCTGGGATCCCTGAACAGCCCTGCAAATGGGAACCAGACCCTCAGTTCCTCATCTCCTGCCCATCCTGCCCGTGCAGAATGGGGGGGGGGGGGGCTTTGCACATCTTGACTCTTTTTCTTTTTTAAGATTTTATTTATTTATTTGAGAGAGTGAGCGAGAGAGTGAGCACAAGCTGGAGGAGGGGCAGAGGGAGAAGCAGGCTCCCCGCTGAGTAGAGAGCCAGACACGGGGCTCCATCCCAGGACCCTGGGATCATGACCTGAGCTGAAGGCAGACACTGAACTGACTGAGCCCCCCAGGTGCCCCACATCTCGATTCTTGTGAACAGAATAAGCATGAGCAATTCAGGTGACAGGTGATGATTTGGCAATTATAGGAGAAGGACTGTCAACCTTCACACCTGCTCCCAAAGTCCATCTTAGAAGGCCACCCAAAAGAGTCCCGGAGAGTTTCCCGATGGACTTACACCCCTATAGAGCTGCCAGTGGAAAGAAGCAGCCCATGACCCAGAGGGACAGCCTCTGTCCCTGACATCAAACCGGGGGCTGGGGGCCTGTCCCCCACCTCGCTGAATGATCTCTGGGGTGTGAGGTCTCCTCCTCTGACCTGTTTCTTTCTCTCTGCACAGAACCAGGCCCCAGGCAGGAAACACCAAGAGCCAGACCTGTCTCCTGAGAACACTCTGCGTTCGCCGCCGAGAAGTAATTTCTGCCCCAGCCAGAACATGGACTGAGGCAAGGGGGCCTTCAGCTACGTCCCCTGTCCCTGCAGCGGCGGGCTGCTGGAGCCTGGCCCGGGGAAGACCCCACACACAGCTGGGCTGCCCCTCCGCGTGTGGGAGACGTGAGAGGCACAGCCCAGAAACCAGACCCGCCCCCCCAAGCAGACACGTGGGGAGCAGCACCCAGAGGAATTGGTTCTCTCCTCAGACTCTGACCCCAGTGAGGAAGGAAGCTCCCCTCTGGGGCATGGGGCGGGGGGGGGGCTCAGGTCTCTAGTGTCTTTTTAATATGTTCTTTGTAAATAATACTTCTTCTACTTCCTGTGAACTAGAGGGCCTCCCCTCGTCAGTCCACGGTCCAGCCCCTGGACCCCTCTGGGGACAGTGGTACAGCCGTCGTGGCCAGAGGGCTGCACACCTGAAAACGGAGTGGCTCAAAGGCAGCTGTCCCCTGACGCGGAGCCCCGTCACCACCTTGATTCTATGGCTACCTCTCAGCCCCTCGCCCCAAGACGCCTTCCAGAACAGACAGCACTGGATCTCTGGGACCGCTGGCTGCCAAGCCCAAGGGCACCGTTCCACCCCAGGGCCTGGCACCAAGAGGGTGCCTGGTACATCCTAGACGATGTGGGGTTTTGTTTCACCCAGCAGTTTAAAGTTCAAAGCTAAAGTGCTTTCAGCCCATCACAGCAAACTTCTAAGCCGAGAGTCTGAGACTGGGGCTGGACATTCCTGGAAGTTAAATAATTCATTCCCTCAGCGGAAACTGTCTCTGCCAGTCAGGGTGTGTAGACACACACGGTACCCTGCAGAGCCCGGGTTTCCTTAGCGAGGAAGGGAGGACGAGCGAGAGGGGAATGTCTCCCTGGGAGCTTGAAGATCCAGAAAAGGCAGAGACTGGGCCAGGCCCCAGTAAGCCCTTGGGCACCAGTCCCCTAAGGAGGTATCTTGGGTCTGGGGCCTTCCTCCACGCACTCTGCCACTGTCTCCACTGGGAGCAAGAGCTCCTCACAGCCCAAGCCACAGAAGCCAACACTGGAAGAACCACGGGGAATTACTAGAAGGATATGGGGGAGGGGTGCTCACAGAATCAGGGGATCCGGGGGCATTAGCGTGTTACAAGTGTCTGGTCAGCACTCTGCCAACACCCTCCAACCCGGCCTCCCAGCCTCCCCTGCTCAGGACCCAGAGTCCTGGCAGAGCCCAGGGGCCAAGCCAGGTCTCGGATCTGCCCCAACCATGCTAGGGATCTGGAAACAGGGGCACCCAGTCACCTTCCTACACGTGCCAGGGGTGAGGGGCTCCTCGAGAGGGAACTGAGACGTGGCTTTTAGGGAGAGCCGTTGGCGAGCAAGAATTCCTGTGTCGTCGTCCCCCCCCCCCCCCCAGAAGTCCTACTAGCTGGACTAAGAATCAAATTGACGTGAGACGGAGTAACGGGAGAAAATCAAATTTAATAGGAGTGTGTACGGGGAATCCACACAGACGTGGAAATTGCGAAGACAGGCCGAATGAGGTCTATGTGTCGTTTTGAACAAAGGAGAAGGGTAGGGCTCCGGGTCTTCAAAGGGAAGGAATGCTCTTCACAGGGCAGTAAGAAGAGCAGATGTTGGGTAATTAGATGTTTGCCCTGCCATACAGACGGGCCACTCAGATAAAATTTATCTCTGGTAATAACACTCTGGAAAGACCTCCAATTTAGATTCTTCTATGTAGTTAAAGGAGGGCAACAGTTTCTCGTGAGCCCTCGGAGTCTCGATTGCCTTCAGCTCAAGAGTCCACGAGCCAAGTGGCCCCTCTTGGGGAGGCACGCCCCAGCCCCTGCAGGGCAGAGACTGTGACCCAATGTCGCCTGCCGGCACCTTTCCTGATAAAAGCTCTCTACCCTCCAGCATGGCCACCGTGCATGGCCTCAGCACAACCACGGCCCACTTCACCTCCACCCCACCCCCCGCAAAGAAAGGAGCTGCACGGAGGTGTCAGTCTCTTTAGAAAATGGTTTCCCAAGTGGTGGCAGACCTGGGTGGGGCACCCCACGAAGATGTGTTTGGTTAACAGTTGAATAGGAACCATCTGGGCCTTGGAGGTGCCTTTTGTCAGGCTCCGGCCTTAGCAGGAAGACTCAGCCCACAGGCCTGGGGTGGGCGCTGCTCCCCCCAGCGAGCCACATGTGGGCCGCCTTCCTCCCTGCAGAGGGGGCCGTGCTGAGGCCTGGGGCCCCCTCGGGCCCACCCTCTTGCCTTACAGCAAGCTGCCAGAGCCGAGCAGGGGCTGCCCCGGAGCCAGAGAGGGTAGTTGTCACTGTGTGTCCAGCCCTTGTGAGCGTGTGGCCTGATTCCAGCACATTCTCCTCCTGTTGAGTCAAGGAGACTGAGGACCCCGAAGGAAAGCTCACTTTGAGTACCCAGTAACAAGCCTGGCTTCGAGGTCCTTATGCCGCTAGACGCTGGGAGTACTGAAGGGGACCAACATGACAGCCGAAGGGACATTTCAAGTGGCCTCACCCCAGCTGACTCAACAAAGTGTCGTTCTCACTAAGCTAGGAATCTAAACTTGGCACTTAGGGCATGTCCTCGGGCAGCTGGCTCTGCAAGCAAGTGGCCCACCACGGTCTGGGGAGGGCGCCTGGGGATTTCATAGGGCAGGGGCAGGGCGGGGGGAGAGGCGTGGGGAGGGCCTGGGGAGAAGGGATAGCAAGGAGCAGCAGGGGTGCCTGTGCATGGGGGACCAGCTGAAGCATCTCTCCATCAAGCCCTTTCATAGAAAGTGGTACTTCCTCCCGTCAGCCCCTCTGTGCCCCCCTGACCCCCCATCCCCCTGCCACCACTGGGACCCGAAACAAAGCCAGCGACTGGACTGTGTTGCCAGAATGCGATTTCTCAGCTTCTTCCTACAAAGCCAAGTCGTCTTCTAACTTTCCCCAGTGTCCTGTGCCCTTAACCCTGGACACGTGCAAGGTGCAACCAGAGTTCAGGAGGGGGAAAAAGGCAGGAAAAATTTGACTAAAGCCCAGGGATTCTCAACGTGGGCTTAGATTCCACACACTTTCTTCAGGACGGTGGCCTCTGGAGGGTGGACCACTTCTGACACCACAAAGGCATGGCATGGTGGCAGAGCAGGTCAGCCAGCCAGGTGCCAGCCCGGCCCCCGCCCCTCCAGGCCATGTGACCGCATCCTGACCCACCCACCCTGCAGTCTCCTCCCTTACTTAAAACTGGGGATCAAAGGGCTGTTGAAAGGACCCAACGAGATAATGTATGTCGGGTGGCCCTGTTGCATATTCAGTACTGACGATCCACAGCAGCTCCGCACGTTGTCCACAGGCAGCCTGTCCCTGTCACTGCCTGGAAGGAAAAGCTGAAGGGTTGACTGGAGGGTCCATCGGAAGCCTGGTCTCCTGACGGCTCCGAAGCTGCCCTTACCGCTGAAAGCAGAAGACGCCCTCCCAACCTCAGGACAGAACCAGCTGAGCTCAGGGTGGGCTGGAGAGGGGGCAGGCTAGGCGGCGGCTGAAGACCACGTGGCTCACAGCCAGTGTCGTGGCTCCTCTCTATCCATTTACAAACTGGACGGGCTGATGGCAGGTGGCTGGAATGTGGCGCCGCCCCCGCTAGGCTGAGCCCCGCACGCCCCCTGGCGGGGGCCTGTGGCCTACGACGGCCCAAGCTCGGCCCAAGGAGAGGCAAATCCGCAGGCCCAGCGTGAAAAGGCCTAAGATGGAAAATCAAAGTGTAGAAGAAAGGAAAAGGCCGTAAGAGCCAGGCCCCGGGGCCAAGGAGCCAGGGAGGGCAGCCGCAGGAGAGAGGATATCCAGATAGATGAGGCTTTGTGGACATGAGGATCAAAGAGGCCTTTCAGCTGAGCGTGATCCTGACTTCCATGCCTGACACCCCCAACCCTCCAACCCCCCCCCGCCCCCACCTTCACTTTGCAAACCCACCACAGCCACCGCACGCACGACGTGGAACTCATCAGTTTATTATGGCAATTATACAAACATACCAGCGATCGTTCACCCAGTTCAGAAGCTCCCGAACCAGTCGAGTCCATTAGTGATTTCTCTTTATAAATAACTTACAAGCAAGCACGACTGGCAAGCAACCAACAGCGCGAATGGAGCGTCTCCTGGCGAATACCCACTGATGGCGCGCAGGCCGGGGGGGGGGGGCAGGCACCAGAAGGTCGAGTTTCCTCGTGGGCCCCCAGCACCCCAGGCCCACCAGATGCTGGGTACTCAAGTAGTGGACATTTCAAGGCACGTGTGACTTCCTGGCTGACAGCAGCTCCAGAGCCTACCCTTGAGACCGGGTTCACACCCCAACAATCAAGTTAATGCTTCGGTCATCACACCCCTTTGGTCTATTGCCTTTGTTATTACTGAACGTGCTTAAAGCCCCCCCGTGTGCCGGGGGCTGCGCATGGCACGGAGTCACATCCCTGCCCTGTACATTCTGAAGACGAGAGAGGAGCAAAGAAAAGGACTCCGTCCGACAGAGCGATGGTGTCTGCGAAAGCACCAGGTGGGAAGTCACTGTTCGGGCGTCCTCCGATGTCTGTCTGAGAAGGGGTGCTTGGGGGGTGGGAGTAATGCCAGGGAGCCAGAGGACAGAGATGAAGGGGGGGGCTGCTGTGGATGAGATTCAAGGCACTAGAGGAGTGGATGGATGTGGGGGTGGGGAACCCCACAAGTCAACCGGAAGTGGAGGGCCCCAGAGAAGAGAGGGTGGCTGGGGAGGTGACCCAGCCCTCCACTCCTAAATGAGTCCGGTGTGACCACTATCTCCTGGGCCAGAGCTGCTCCCTCCCCTCCAGCCAAGGCAAACCGCCGCCCCCCCCCAATTCTCCAACCAGTGCGAGCAAGGTCTGGGGTCCACCTTCACAATCCCCAGCGTCCTCACTGCTCTGGTTCCGCTGCCGCCATTCAAGCCAGCTCACAGGACACGCTTCTCTGACACCAGCCTATCACAGTTCAGTTATGGCTTTATGGGACTTAAAAATCAGCAAGTGTTTTTCCTAACCGTGCCCTCCCCCTGATGCGACTCCAGCCGTGGTGCGTGGGGCAGGCCATCCCTGACAGACAGACGCACAGTTGTATCCCTGGCTGCGGGCACCAGGCTGAACGTGCCAGATCCCAGGAGAGAGGGGTGGGGGTGAGCAGGGGCCGGGGACGAGCCCCCTCATCACTGAGATCACTGCACTTGGTTCCAGCATCCATGAGCGCAGGCGCAAGTAGACGGCCACCAACACGTGCACCCGCTCACTCACACAGACACCCGCGACGAGGGACCGAACTCCCCACCTGGCTAGCACCAGAGAAGCTGAAGCCACGCACCGGAAGAAGGCGCTCCCTTCCCCTGGGGAGGCCAGGAAGTGCTTGTGACCACAGGCGCGGGCAAGCCAGTCACACTGCCTGGTGCCTTCCAGGCCCGCACACTCCCACCAAGGTCCTCCCCAAGGCCCCCGTGTGCTGACACAAGTCCACTTCCAATTGAACCTCGAATCTCAGCGGCAGACAGGCCAAGGGCTGTGGTACAGGTACAAGTGGAGAAGGGCCGAGGGCCTGGACGATGTCTAATACCCAGGCCAGGTAGGACCCTGAGGTGGTGGAAACCCATAGGGCGGGGCGGGCCCAGGGGGGTAGGGTGGCTGAGGGGGGCCTGAGGGCTGGGGCTGGCCCGGGAAGCTCGGGAGCGGGGACTGCGTTGGGTACGGAGGTCGTCCTCCTGGCGAGAGGTAGGAGGCCTGCTGAGGATAACCAGGACTGGGGGCCCGGCTCCCCGCCAAGGGGTACCCGGGGCCGGAGGCAGCAGTGGGGGCCGCGGGATAGCCTGGCCGGGGGTGTGTGCTCCTCTGCGGGGACCAGGAGTAGCCCGCAGCACCCCGGGGTCCCGGGTGGGCTGACGGGTAAGGGGGGCCCAGAGGCCCCCTGTAGGGAAAGGAGGGCTGGGACACCACGGGGAAGGGGGCCGGCTGGAGCGCACCCTGGGCGGTGGGGCCCATGGGTATGCCAGGAGATGGGCTGTAGGGCAAAGGGTAAGGAGGCAGTACTGATGGTGGTGGGGGCGGCTCTTCGGCTACAGGGGGTGTCGCCTGGGGGGCTGGGCGAGGCGGGGGGCGGCGGGCGTGGAGGAGGGGCGTCGCCGGCCGGCTCCTGGGAAACTCTGGGCTTCCTCATCACATCCTGGAGCTTCTCCACGCGCACCCTTCGCAGATGGGACAGCATCCTCATGGAGGAAAAGTTCTCCAGAAACGTTTCCAAGGGCACCTCGCCCTCCAGGAACTTCTCGGCCATGGCCTGGAAGACATGAGGTCTGGTGACAACAGGGGCCTGCCGGAGATCAAGGCTGCCCGTGTTGCCCGGGAGCAAAGGCCAGCTGTGTGCCCCCACCCCTGCTCAGCCCGCTGCAGACACTCCCTGTCTTCTCTGGCCCCCACTTGGGACTTTCTCCTTCTGGCCCGGATCACTGCTGACACATTCTTTTTTTTTTTTTTTTAAAGATTTTATTTATTTATTTGACAGAGAGAGACAGCCAGCGAGAGAGGGAACACAAGCAGGGGAAGTGGGAGAGGAAGAAGCAGACTCCTAGTGGAGAAGCCTGATGTGGGGCTCGATCCCAGAACGCTGGGATCACGCCCTGAGCCGAAGGCAGACGCTTAACGACTGCGCCACCCAGGCGCCCCTGCTGACACATTCTACCTGCACTCGCTGGGGTGTGCTGTCTCCCTCACAAGAATGGCAGCTCCTGGACGGCAGGGGCTGTGGTGACCACTGCTGTCCCCCCCACCCCCCGACTCCTGCATGTCCGTGATGAATAAATGGATGAACACTAGCGCGGGCGGGCCCTAGGCTGGGAGGACCTGGCAGCTTCCTCCACCCAGGGCACGGAGAACTGGGGGGAGCCCGTCTGCCCACAGACTGAAGAGATGGCCAGGGAAGCAGAACAGGGAGGCCAGGCAGCCGGGGTGGGGCTGGGCGCCAACAGGGCCTCCACGGGGACTAACCGTGTCATTCGCCTTTGCTGGCTACTAAGGCCCCTCATCCCAACTTTGCAGACACCCGGTGCTCCTTCCAAAGGCTCCCGCTCCAGGGCCTGACGCTACCCACAGAAGAGGGCGTGACCACGGCCATCTTACCTCAGACTCTTCTTCGATCTTCATGCCTTCGATCTGCAGAAGGTCTAACAAGGTCTCCGGCTGCAGTGCTGAAGAAAATTTCTCTGGAAGGGAGGGCGGAAAGATCAACATTCTACAAGTGCCTTTCGATTCAGTGTTAGAGGCTGAGCTTTCCACAAAGACCCTCAGAGTGCCCTCTGTGCGCTCCGAGGCCCAGCCATGGCTCGGGGGGTCTGCTGCGGAGCCCCACGGAGCCCCACGGAGCCCAGTTCCCTGAGGTCACCTTCCTGAGCAGAGAGGGGCTCTACCAGGCCCAGCCCAGACCTTGGCTAGCCAGCCTTCCCCATGCCAGCGGCAAGGAGGACTCCCACGTCAGAGCCCACCGAGCAGCCCCAGCCCTGTGCTGCCCCACAGCGGGGAAGTTACTGCACCCTCTGAGCACCACACCTCTTCACGGTCAAGACCAGGACAGCCTTCCCCTCCCAGACGGCAGGTCCCAGGAGACACAGAGAGCCCAGCCCAACTCTGTAAAGCGCAGAGGCTGAGCGGGCCATTCCGGCCAGCAACAGTGCAGGAGGCAGGCTCTCCAGACTCAAATCCCGCATCTAGCCATAGAAGCCTGGCCGTGTTCCTGACCCTCTCGGAGCCTCATCTTCTCATCTATGAAACAAGAACATCAGTACCTCCCCTTCCAGGCTGTTGTGAAAAAGTGGATGTAAAGCACTCAGCACGGGGCCGGCACGGGGTCATCCTCACACCTGACCCTGTCCTGTCCCGGGGAAGGGAGAGGAAACCTGTCCTTCCACACTATTCCAGGAGCTCTTCCCAGGCCAACCTTGAATGGACCTCTAAGTTAACAGAGGAGCACCTTAGAGCATGCTCCCAGGCCGCCCCTACCCAGCTTCGCCTTCTGCTCCTGGCACCGCTCCACGAGCTTCCGGAGCTCCTGGTACTTGTCCGAGAGGTTTGAGCGGCTGATCTCCAGGGGGCCCTGAAACTCCAGGTTCCGCTCCGCCAGGCTCCGGTTGGTGGCCAATGCCATCTCTCGTTCCAGCTGCAGGTCCTGGACCTAAAAGAACAGGACATTGACCGTAAGAACCATCACCACCATCACCACCGCTCACCTAGCAGCAGGCTGCACCTGGGGCTTCTGGGACTCATCGCTCCCGGGGGGGAGGAGGGGGGAAGGGGGTAATACCCCAACTAGGGTCTGATGGACCTGGGTTCAAACCCTGAGCCAAGCGCTCTGACCCGGGCACCTCCCTGAATCGCTAATCTAACACCCCATGCGGTGGACACAGGCGGGACATGCTGAAGGTCCGCAGCTTGCCCAGGGCCACGTGAGGAGCGGGAGGCGGGCCCGCCATGGCCCCGCACTGCAGCCGCCACGGCCCCGCAGCGCGCCTGCAAGCAGGCGGACCAGTAATATGACCGAGTCAGAGGCTTTCTAGGAGGGAAGGGGCCAAAATCCCCAACTACTTCTCCCCAAGATTCGGAGGCAGGAGGCCTCCAGTGAGGTGCACGAAGGCGGCCCGAGTCAGACCACAGGCCGGCCAAGGATGAGGCCCCAGAAAGTTACGCCGAGGGGTGAGGAAGGCAGGGCCAGACCACGACACTGGTTCAGGGGAGACTTGTCCTTGCTTCCCAGGCCACAGGCAGGTCCCACAGAGAAACTGCGTGCAGATGAGCTAACGGCGGGGCCCCTGAGAACTGGAGGGGCCTCAGAGCCAGCAGGGGCCCCCCACCGACACGGGAGACCTGAGGCCCTCAGGCCAACCTCTGGCCCTGGCCGTGCCCCCCTGAAAGCATGTCCCCAAGCAAAGCAGCGCCTTGCCCTCAGCCAGATTAGCAAGTGAGGCGACGCCCGGGAGCCCTTCACAGACCTGCTCCGGCCTGAAGCTCCATCCCTGTGCCAGGGAGGAGGGCGGAGAGTCGGACCTACCACCCCAAGACAGGGACAGTCCGCTGGGAGCCCTGTGCGGCACGAGAAGAGGGCGCTCAAAGGCCCGCAGGGGGCTCAGGGCACGGCTGCGCGAGGGCGGCTGCCACGCGGGGGCCACCATGGTCAGCACGTGATGGACAGACCAGCTCGTCCCCCACAGGCCAGGGCTATCCCGGACGCCTGCCCTCCTGCTGATGCCGAGCCACGGGGCCTTGAGCTCCGAGCTCCGGGGCAGGCCTGACAGAGGAACGCCACACCTCCCTCCCTCCACCATGCGGCCGCTGGGGCCCAGGGATGGGGCCTGCCTGTGGTCTCCCCAGTCTCCCCACCACAGCAAGCTGCCCCCACATCTGGGCTGCCTGGCTTGCTGCCACAAACCCCTTTCGGAGCCATTCGAGAGCTCCAGAGTGGGAGGCCTGAAGCCCTCAGCTCGGCTGCCCCTGAGGGGGCCCCACTGGCCCTCCTAGGTGTCCACGGTCTCCTCCCTGGGTCTCAACCAATAAATCTAAGCTGTGCCATTCAGCCCTGCACTTTGTCCTACACGTTCCTGCCTGTTCTCCCACAGCCTCCCCCAAATCTTTCACCACAGGGGGCTCACTATGAAGCCCTCCGCCAGTCATTTAGAAGAGATCAATCAGACAGTCCTAGCACCCGGCCCAAAAGAGCTCACCAGCCTGTGTGGACCCCACCATTCACTGCCCTCTGTGGAGAGAGGCCCCTACCAGCTAGCTTTCTTCTCTCCAAGCAACGTCCGCACCCCACACCGAACCAGCTCCCGTCTCTCTGCACAGCCATGCAGCGACGAGGGTGTGTAAAATTATCTTGGACGGACCATGGTGGAAACCTCGTCCAAGGGGTTTTGCAAATCTAAGTAGCGCGCCCTACTTCGCTTCCCCCGATCCCAGAAGTGCTCTTCCCCTCCGAGAACGCAAACGGGCTGGTCGGGCTGGCCGCACGCCCCAAAATGCCAGTTGCCTCCAGCCCCAGACGTTCTGCGCGTCGGCATCGAGTCTACCAGCCTGCTCAGCTCGGAAGTCAATGCACGCTACTTACGTGAAGGCTCGCTTCTGCCAAGTGTCAAGCACTTTAGAGCAGGCCTTGGAATTCCTAGAACGCCGTGCTCACAGCGGAGAAGAAACACGTGGTGCTTCATTCGTGACAGACAAACGGAGGACGAGGAGTCCGGCACGGTGCCGGCTCGGCCAGAGCCTGGCCGCGTCATGGCCTGACTGACCACTGAGGTGGGCTTGGGGCTTACCCAACACAGGCTTTGCTTCCAGTCCTTGCTGAGCGAGGCTCAAGGCAGCAGAATGTGCACACCGAGTCCCCCTACCTGTCCTCACACCCTGCCCTCTACTCCATCCCCTACCCCCAGCAAAGACTGCTCATTTGGGTGGAGGGGCAGGTGGGGACAGCCAGAGCACAAGCTAGGAAAGGGCACGAGAACACGGCCTCGCTGGGCACCCCTTACGGAAAGCAGGGAGAAGCTGGACGGCGTGGCTTCCCTTGGGTTGAGAACACACCGTGAATCCTCAGCAGAGACACAACATACCTGTTCATCAGTGAAAATAAAAATCTATTCCGAACGCTAATCCAATGAGCTTGGCGTTGCTTGTACTTGTGTCTGTCCCCAGCATGAGGGGCAGCCAAGGTAGCTTCCAGAGCAGGGGACAGGCTGCAGTCACTGAGGGTGGGACTGCGGGTATACCCAGCTCTTGGCCACATCCGTGACCCTCACAGGGGTCACAGGGTCAAGGAGACAGGAAGGCCTTTATGAAGTATAAAGCTCTACACATTCAGAAGGCTTATTTTATTCCCACGGGGACTGTGACAAGCTAGGATGGTTAGGTGCCGGTTTTGACGGGAAGCGGAATCACACAGGAGATGAGCCCACACCACAGGCCAAGCATGGCTCCTCCCAGAGATGCAGGGCCAGACAAGGCCCTTGGGGAAAGGCAGCCACAAAACGGTACGAGTACTTTTAGAAACCACCTCTAGGGTCAGGCTGGAACAATACGTGGGAACTCACAGAGGGGCCCCGGACGCCCCAGCACTGTCCCCCAGAACTGCCAGAGAGCCCAGGAGCTGCACTCAGATCTCAGGGATTCCTCTGGCTTGGTCCCAACCAGGGGGAAGGCCACAGAAAAGGGAGAAGAACATGGCCCCAACTCCCACCACGCCAGCGTCCCGAAGCAAGGCCGCAGCCCCATCTGCCTTCCTCGGGCCCCAGGACAGCCTTGCTCTACCTCGGGGGCCTCCTGGGCCAGCCGGTGAATGGCCTCCGGGTCATTCTGCATCTCCTCCAGCTCCTCCAAGGTCTTGTCTTTCAGGGTCTCCATCTTCCCTGCGAACACAGAACGGAGGGAAAGACACACTACAGTTTCCCACAATGCTTCCACTTGGCAGGAAGCCTCAGGGAGGAGCTAGGGTCCCACCAAACACATCCCGGCCACCTTGCCATCCCCTGTTCCCAGGGAGACCAGGGAGCCAGTCCTTCCACCAAACCATGAACAGCAGGATGTGTGATAGCCCTCGGCAGCCAGAGGCAACACCACGACTCCTTGGAGTGCTAGATAAAGCTGCCCAAGGAGCACACAGGGAAGGGTGGGAGGAGAAGCCAGGCAGCCGGGGACAGAGACGAAGATGGGCTCAAGGCCGCCTGTGAACCCCGATGCCAGCAGGCCAGCTGGTAAGCGTCTATTTCTGCCCGACCCAGAAACACACCCAAACTTCACACGCGGGGGCTGTGCGGCTTCAGCATCCCAGGCTCAAGGGCATCGCTGTTTGTTACGCTTAGTGCCCCAACAACCCGTTTCCCTCGAGGGGTTTGGCGACCGCAGTCCTCTCCACGCGCTGCAAAAACGGACGGTGCAGGGCCTCCTCGGAGAAGAACAACAACAAAACTCATCACACTGGCCCTCAAGGCGCTCAGAAGGAAAAGAAAACTGACTGACCCCAACAGAACACCTGCTTGGACAGAAGAGCTGGTCTCAGCGGTCCTCCCCCTCCTCTGTCACTCTGCCAACAGGGACATCGACTGTCTGTGTGACAGACAGGGGGGTCACAGCCAAGCCCCGGGAGGGAGCTCCGGGGACCAAGAGGAGGAAGCACCGACAGAGCCAGGCCACTCTTCCTTTCTGCTGACAGCGTCCTCCGTTACCTTTTCTAGACCTGAACCCTCCAGCCCTGATGTCGAGCTTTCTCATGTCAAAAGTGATGTTCGTTTTCAAAAGATCCCAGGGTCCAGAGGGACCGAGACCGGGGGCCCCCGTCCTCCCGCGCACCAGTGCTCAACCGGCAGGAGCCCGCGCTGCTCTGGGATCAAGGACCAGCACAGCACTTGTGTGGCCAGAAGTGACCTCCGGGTCCTAGTTTCCCCGTCTGGAACAGAAGGGAATGGCCTCTCCCAGGTCATCGGAAAGATGAAAGGAGAAACTGATCAACAGGGACAGCCTCCCATTGGCCAGCAAGGTGCTGGTTTACTCCTCACATGCCAGCACGGCTGTTAACGGTGCCCCCTTTCCGTGCTCAAAACTAGTTTCGACAACAAATTATAGGGTCACCCTACTGAGAAAGAGCTAGCCAAACAGAGCTGTCACCACCGCCTCTTATCTCCCGAGGGTTGAACGTGGTCCCCAACCTCTAAGGCAAGGAATGCCGAGAGTTTTGCACATGTGGTCTCTCCTGATCCAGCCGGGGGGGGGGGGGGAGGGGGGGAGCAGCAACTGTGCCTTTACAGGTAGGGATCAGAAAGGTTTGTAAAGGGGAGTGAGAATCCAAACCTCCCTTCTGTCCCCATCTCACCCTGCCACTCCAGAAACCCTTGGTCTGAAAGCTGGCAGCCTGAACAGGCCCTGGGAAGGAGCAGAACTCGGGGGGCATGCTGCTTCCCCCCGGCAGACCGAGTGGGTCCACCATGAACAGGACCAGCAGGGCAAACAGGACAAGTGGAGCAGCGGTCTAAAGACAGACCTGGTCTGAGTCCCGGCCCTGCTACTTCCCAGCCAAGGGACCTCCCACAACTGGGACCTCCCTGAGCCTCAGGTTCTCCATCAGCAAAATGGGCTAGTGTAAGGTTCAGTGAAATGAGGCCAACCCAGTGCAGGCTTAGAACAAACCCTGGCGAAGGTCCCCGACACCACAGAAATTACTTATTACTACGGCCTCCAGCAAGGCCCAGATCCGGCACCGAGCCAGGCTCCAGCACAGAACGGGGTGTCCGCTGGCTCCTGCAGTCAGGACTGCGCGCAGAGAGCCCGGGGCCCAGGCAGCTGGCTGATCACATGCCCCCGGCGCGGTCGGCAAGGTGTCTGCGGAAGCCCAGGGCAGGTACACTCCCACACATGGTGACCCACGGCGGGGGTCACTGTCCGTGCTCGGTAAGCCGTGGATCACACACTTTCTGGTCTCAGGGCACCTTTCACCCCTAACATTACTGAGGAACCCAAAGAGGTTTCCCTTATGTGGATTTTAGGTATTAGTATTGACTGTATTCGATACTAAAAGTGAGAAGATTTTTTTAAATTTATTTTCTTTGAATGTTCATAGCAGCTTTCAGTGGAATAGCCTGGAATTGGAAACAACCCAAAAGATCTCCAGTTAGTCAAGAGTGTCACAAGCTGTGCTACAGCTGTATGGTGATGCACGGCTCTCCAGGAAGAAGGAAGAAATCCACGTCTGCAACTTGAATGGATCTCAAGGGAATTTTTCTGAGTGAAAAATCATTTATAGAACATTCTGCTTATATAACATAGCATTCTTTTTATATAACCTTCTTAAGATGAGAAGGTTGTCGAGATGGAAAACATGCTCGCGGTTGCCACGGGGAGACATTTTTAAAATACAAGACTCTGCGCGCACCCATGTGCCAGAAGCCACCAGAAGGATGATGTAATCGCGTGCCATGTGCCCTCCGAAAAGCCCACCGTATACTCATGCAAGAAACAGTAAAAAGGAAAATAACACCTTAGATTACGAGAATGATTCTGACCTCACAGGCACCTGAAAGAGTCTCCAAGACCCCAGCACCACCCAGGGCTCCTGGGAGCACACTTTGAGAACCACTGGCCTCGAGGCTAGGAGAATGGACTCTGCAGCCAGACTGCCTGGGTTTGAATCCCTCCCTGTCACTCACGAGCCCTGTTGTTAAACTTCTTTGTGCCTTAGTTCCTCCGTCTGTTCGAACAGCCGTGCCCGGAACACAGCGAGCACTGCGTTAAGTCCTTGCATTACAAGGACCCTCACCACCGGCTTATGCAGCAAGAACTGCCAACCTGACCTCACAGAGGCGGCTCAGGCAGGGGAAGTCACCTGCCCACGGTCACACAGCTGGGCAGTGGCAGGCCCCTCCCCGGGCAGGGGGGGGCGGTTCGCAGCATGCCCCTCGAAATCACCAGAGTCCCGAGTCCTCCTCCAGACCCGGAACTCTCCAGGACTCTTCATATGACTTTTAACGCAGTTTTCATTTTAACTAAGCTACCCAGGGCCAAATGTGCGTGGCATCTGTGGCTTTTCTTTCCCTTTCGTCCCACACTCTGAGGGAACTCAGCTTCCCCTGACAGAGGAAAAGCAAAGACCCCAGAGAGGAGGGGTTCGTCAAGCAGTCCATGCAGAGGCAGGGTGCGAAGGCGGGGCTCGATGTGTTGTTTCTCCGGAGTGAGAAACAGGGGAGAGTGTTTCTCCTCTGCCAGGACCCCGAACGCACTTCCGTCGGGTGCCTGTGGCTTGCCTCCTGTGGGCGGGGGGACCGGGCATGGGACAGGGGTCTCCCCTCCAGGA
The DNA here is from genome assembly GCF_023065955.2 of Ursus arctos. NCBI lineage: Eukaryota > Metazoa > Chordata > Mammalia > Carnivora > Ursidae > Ursus > Ursus arctos. The sequence continues at coordinate 38,410,596 of NW_026622908.1, forward strand.
CCGAAGCTCCCGGTCTGCAGCCCATGGCAGGGCCCAGGCGAGGCAGCGTCGGAGGCGGCCTAGCGCAGCGTCAAGAGCGCCCAGCAGGGCGTCGAGGCTACAGCTCCCGAGAACACAGCGCACGCCCTGGCCAGCTCCGTGGGGACAGCAACACGAAGAGCACGCCTGCGACACCGCCAGGCTTCTACAGGCCAGCAGACCCGCGCGACCCAGAGGCCAAGTCAGGGGAAGTCCATGGGGAGGGTCTGCGCTGGGCTCGAGGCCCACAAGGCACCGGGGGCACCGGGAGCTGGCCTGACTGGAAGGCACTGACGCAGAACCCACCCTGCCACCAACCGAAGACTGGCTTCCCTGACGGGCTCGCCTTCACCAGCCACTTTCTTCCCCCACCCCCCAGACAGGGAAATGTTTTCATTAGAGGAAAGTCACCAAGATAAAATCTCTGTAGAACATTCAAGTATGCTGTTTTCTCACGGGGGCTGACAGAAGGCTGTCACTGATACCGCTGTGGGTCTACCGTGTGCGTCCGTCCCGGCACCGGCAGTGCGTCTGGGCGCTCGATGGATGTCTGTGGAAGCAAGTCCCCCCGCCCCGGGTCACAAAAAGAGGGGCCCAATGTCCCTACAACCGGCGTGGGGCTGCCGCTGCTTTCGAGAGGGACAGGGACGGCAACAGCACCAAGCATGTCACTTGTCATCAAAGCTTGGCAGTAACTGTAGACATTTAGCCAGAAAGGGGACTTTGCTGGGTGGAAGAGTGGTGGCCAATCAGAAATAAGTAAGTGTGCTCCCCAGATAATTCTGGGGCGCACTGAAGTGCGCGGCCCCTCCACCCACCGTCCCAGACGAGAGTCTTCCTCTCCAGTCTAGAGCCCCATACCTGGCTCTGTTTGATGGCCTTGAAATCCCAGAGACACGGATCCCTGGGACATGTAGCTGGTGATCCGAATAATCACCGTCTTCAGACAGCGGGAATTCTCCCCAAAGTGGGCAATGCATGAAGCACACAGCTCTCCTACTGAGACCTTCCTTCCCCAGCACGCGTCCCTGGTGGGGGAATCCCATCCCCAGTGCTAAGGTCACCCCCACTTCCCTAGGAGGTCTGGTATGCACCTGCTTGAACTCGGAAGATCAAAGGGACGGGAGAATGTTCTAGCTCCTGTCTGTGATGACTCCCTCTGCCACTCCCTGATTGGGAAAGATGACCACCCCCATATTCAGAAAAGAAACATTGCAGCCCCGTGGTTGCAAAAGACCTCTCTCCTGTGTCAATCCCCTTTCGTGGCAGACTTCAGAACAGGCCACACACGTTTTAACACTTGAGAATTTCCAGTCTGAAACACCTCCATGTTCCAGCAGGTCAACCCCCTTAGATGGAACTCTCTAGGGCAGCCTGTATATTCTGGCATCCCGGATGCGATGGAAAGTAGGCCCCCTGCACACAGCAAGCAGGAACGGGATGGGTGCCACAGCACTTCCAACTCTGCCTTCTCTGGTCCCTAACTCAACAACCCTCCTGCTTCTACCACGCCCATTTCACAGGTGGTGACACTGAGGCCGAGTGGCATATAGCTTGCCTGTGCTGACAGAAGAGGGGACACCTGGCCTAGGAGTCTGACCCTGGCCTGCTGCTCCTTCCACCAGTCTCCCCACCTCCTCTGTGCCCTGGTCTCCTCACACTGCCTCACGGGCACGGCGGGCACGTGTAAGCCACGCATTCCCACTTCTTCCAGAAGGAGGTGTGCTCGGGATCCCACACCCAAATGTGCCACCCATTCCTTTTAGGGAGTCAACTTTCCTTACCTGGGAAATGGGTAAACAATCCCTGCCAGTCACGTGGCTCCTTTCTTCTGAGATCAAAGCCCTTTGCAAACTTCCCCATTAATTTATATAATTGCTCCAGGAACTAAAGCAAATACAGGCTTAATTACCCCAATTTCAGAGATGAAATGAAGCCCAGAAACAAATAATAAAGGTATTGCTCAAGGTCCTGTAAGCTGTTGGGGGTCAGACCACTGGAGATCCAAGTCCCCTTCCATCCCTGGTGTTTTAACAACACAAGCATCTTTGCCCCCCGGCTCTGCCCGTCACAGGACAGCCACGAAGCTAGTTTAGTTATAAGCTTCTCCAAGGTGCAGAGCTTACGATCCCACGCGAGCACGCTGGTTACCCAGGCCCATCTTCGGTCCCTGCCCCCGGCGTGGAGGTGGTTCACGTCCTCGCCCTCTGACAACAGTTCCGGGCCTGGGCTTTACTGCGGCATCGCCCACCCCTGGAAGTGACTGATGCCTTTCTTTCAGAAGTCACAGAGACCTCTCCTGATCCTTAGGGCCACCCGGTGAGGCTGAACACAGCATACACTTCTCTGGGTTCGCAATTCTGAAACGGCGGGGGAGCACAGGACATTCTGCCCGAGCCCACAAAGCAGGTGCCCCTGAAGCCTGGGCACCCGCTGCCAGCAGTGTTCTGCCTCCCGGTCACCCGGTGTGCTGAAAAAATCCAAACCGGCACCTCTCAAAATGGCCACAACCGCCAGGGATGTCACCATGCAGAGAACTGGAACATTACTGAGAAGTTACTTGGGGATCCAGGGTCCAGGGGCTCTGTTTCTAAAGGGGTTGACAAATACAATTACCAGGCCCCTCAGCACCCCAGGCCCTGACCTGCACCCTCTTCTGCTTACCCAGGTGCCCAGGAGGATGCTGGGTACTTCTCAGGTGGTGTCTGGAGAGTGCGGCTTAAGGGAGGGGACAGGAGGGAAGACACGAGCCCTGTTGAAGGCAGGGAGATAGTCTTATTTACCTCTGCCTTCCCAGCGCCTGGCCCAGCCTCTGACCTGCTGACAGCTCACAGCAGTGCTTGCAAAAAGACGGACCAAGGCAGGGAGGGAGAGACTGAGGCAGGGACGGAGAGAACAGGCCGGTCAGCTGGCAGACGAGTCAGACAAGACATGGAGGTGCGAGAACAGGGCTCCTTCCCCTTTTTCACACCCTCCTTCATTTCTCCATGCATTCATTGAGTAAACATTTATGGAGCCATTACGACACGCCAAGAACTGCACCAGACCCCACTTCAAAGGAGCAGGATGAATGAGGACGGAGGGGTGTAAATAACACCGAGTTCTTACTACGTGCCCGTAGTACACCCAAACATGCTAACTCTCCCTAGCTCAATTCTGTTTTTAAAAAGCAAAAACTTCACCACCACTCACAGCAAGTGCGGGTACGAGGGGATGTAACACAGGTGGGGGCCAGTGGAACAAGGAGCGGGGAGGCGGCCGGCTCTGAGGGCTGGGGTGTGAGAAGCCCGCCAGGCCTCACAGGGACAGGAGTCAGAGGGCCAGGGGCAGGTGACAGCGGGGCCCTGGCAGGAGCCACTGCAGAGCCACACGGCTGGGAGAAGGGGAGCGGGACGCTGCTGAGGCGGGCACGTGGCTACACAGACCTCACAGGTGCAACGGGACAATACCTCTCTTAGCGGGGTGATAACATCGACTCAAAGATCAGACGGGGAACAAAGTGGGAAAGGCGACACGTGTGTTCATCTGTGTGCCCTCTGCAGGAAGAGAAAATCTGTTTCCCTATCAATAACCCAAGAAGGAAAGAAACCTTCCTTTCTTTCTCTTTGAGCTCCTCTGCAGCTTTCCCCTACAGCAGAGGTCACAGACCTGGGCACCTACAAGGGCTGGGCAGGCACTTGCGACCAAGGCCAAGTCGCTGGGTACAGAGTGTGTCCCTCTGGAAAGCGGGGGCTCAGCCCAGCTCGAGTATATCCTGCAGGGGGAGGGGGTGGCCGGGCTTGGCCAGAAATCCAGATCCATGTGACACCTCTCCACCTTTAAGTTTTAGTAGCCAATTCAAAAGTTGTAAAAAACAACAACTGGGCGGAGTGTGGTTTGTCAATACTGCTCCCTAGACACGTGCCTGGAGGACAGATTCCATAGCAAAGGAGGCGGGGCGGGGGCGGCCACGAGGTGACAAAGAGCTTTCCCAGGCATCCTGGAGCTCACCTCCTGCCACCAAGGCCTGCGTATGGGGTCAGACAAAGCTGGAGTAGCAGCAAGCAGAACCAAGGGGGCAGGCTTGGGGGTGCGGCCGCTGGGCCTCTGTGGCGCTCACACTAGGACAGGAAATGAAGCCCCGGGCCACAGGCCCCGCAGCTCACAGTCCCAACTTCTTTCTACCACTTGGTATCTTGACTCCATCGATCTCACATGCCTGGACCATAGGGAACATGATGAAGATAGCAGGCCCAAAGGCAACTCCACTACACCCCAGGGGACTTAGGCCAGAGGCAGTGACCTTTCCCACCACTCCCTGGGGTGAAGTGGAGGGGGCTGAGAATGTCGCTGTGGAGAGGGGACACTGGGAAGGGTTCAAACTCTGGGCCGTCTTCCAGATCTGCCTTTAATGGGGGTGGGGGGGACCAACTTGTAGGGATGGTGCTTGCTCGATGTGGAACTTTGCCAGGACTGTTTAGCTCAAAATCAAATGGTCTCAACTGACATCAGATCCTTTACAAGAATAAATTAAAAAAAAAAAAAAAGTAAAGGCAGAAAGCAAAATGCAGTCTTTTCTAAGCTCAGATCAGAGTAAGGTGTGCCAGCCTTGGAGATGGCTTGCGATGCCCGGGGCCCCTTGCGTCTGTCTGAACAATCAGTGCCAGCTCTCCCCCAACAGGATGCAGAGAAAAGCACAGAATGTGGACTGATACTCTGGGTTTGTGCTTTGGCTCCACAACCCTTTAGCTGTGTGACCTTGATCAAGTCTCTTAATCTCAGCAGTTTCCTTATCTGGAAAATGGGCACCATGACGGTAACCCCGCCTTAGGGGTTGTGTGCCTTAGGGGTTGTGAGGAGCGAATGGCCCTGGAGAGGGCTTTGCAAGTTCCTGAGCACTGAACAAATACTAATTATTCTGCCTCCTGGGGGTAATCCGATGATTAGGGGAAATTCTTGACACCCCTGGGGCTCGATATTGAGTCAAGCAAATGTGACTGCTATTACTGAATCAGAAGAACTGGGACTGAGCAGGGTGCCTCTGCTTCCCCGGCTCCCCCTGGCAGACAAAGCACAGGTTCTGATCACTCCCCTCCTCACCGTTAGGAGACCACACCGACCCGCCAGCTACTTTAAGCCCAAAGTCACACTGCAAGCAGAGTTGCAAAGTTGGGCTTCTTGTAAATTTCCCACATCCACTTATGGCAGCTAAGAAGTAGTTACCATAGCAACTTGCACAGTTCAGTGTGCCTGAGTTAGAGAGACCTGGCGCCATCCTATCCCTCCTGTCAAAAACACCTGCGGTTGCCTTAGAAACCTTCCTATCCTACTGCTTAATGAGAACAGAATTGTTGACCTGATCTAGTTTTCTTTCCCTAGAATGAGTCTGGCCGTGCACCGAAGTATCAGACCGTTCAGTCACCTGACTTCCCACAGGAGTTAATAAAAACAAATCAAACCATCATGTACTCCTCACCTGGTCCAAAGCACCATGGACCTGACCTTCCCTCCCTTCAATTTGAAAAGCTGGTGTGTAAGCGCCAGAAGGAAGCCTTCTTAAGTTTTCTCTCCAAGGTATTTCTGGGATTGGGGCAGGGAATTCCTTCCCACCCCCCAGTGCTGAACAGTTAAGACAGCAGGAAGGGAAGCGGAAAGAGTTCAGGGCTTAAGAGCCAACTATTCGTGGATGACCTTTTACTAGCTCTGTGACCTTGGGCAAATTATACCACCCTTCTTACTCTGTTGCTCACTGGTAAAATAAGGCTAACACTACCAACGTCGTGGGCCGTTGTAAGGACTCAGAGAGGTAAGCGAGATAACCTCTAGAGGTGCTAGAAAAACCAGGCGCTGGGGAGCATTAATTCTCACACTCGCATCTTACCACCGTGGCAAAATGCTGCCGGACCTGGCCAGGCACCCAGCTAGGCTCGGGACGGAGGGCAGGTCCTCAGGAAGGCAAAGGGTGTAGCTTTCTGAAACAGGCTCCAAACCAATCTGAATAGAAATCCTCGAATGTAAGTACGCCAACACATGGGGGCGGGGCGGGGGGCTGGAGAGTATGTAAGCTCCCAGGACAAGGCTTTTTGAAGGCAACTGTCATCTTTACCTAAATATTTACGTAACAACCACATGCTCCTCAGGCCCACTGAAGAACTCCGTCTGACACCCCCCCCAAGCCCCCAGAGGCAAGCCACTAAGTGAGAAGACCCAAGAAGGATGAGCCCCTTTCCTGTACCGAACACGGGGACACTCGGGAGTGGCGCAAGACTGGGGCAAACTGCTTTCCCTACTCCGTGGGCTGTGGGCTGCTGGCCAGGCTGGGGCGGTCCATCACCAGAGGACACCTGAGGATCGGAGTGGAGCCAGAGGGCAGGGCTGGCAGGGCGTGGGGCCCCTGGCTACTTACAGTCCTTGGATGGCCCAGCCCAGCCCCTAAAGGGCCCCTCCCAAGCCTGCTGAACCTCCACCCCTCACCCGCATTCCAGGGGTGACTCCACTCAACTCACCCACCTTTCTCTTTCCCCAAACCACCTTCCCCACCTGACCCCCTCAGCTTCACGCCCTCACTCCCAATCCTCCTGGCCACCCCGACGCCTCTCCTGTCCAATCGCCAGATTTCATCTAGTCATTGCTCCAGCGGGAGCAGTTCAAGTTCTGCTCCAGGTGCTCCAGGCACCTCTGGATTCATTTTTGAAAACACTGCTTCCAGCTCCCTCCGCCTTCCCTGCAGCCAGCCATCTCCTCTCCTTCCCTCGTCCCCATCCCTCCAGCTGTCAGGACCTTCACCTCCACCCTCTCTACCCACTCGTCTGGTGTGTCCTGTTGTTTTCCAAGTTTTCCAGTTTTCTAAAGGAGGTCTCCTTTAAAATGTTACCCCAAGCCCCCAGAGCACAGAACAGACGCCAGGCATGGGGTGGGGATGGAGGGAGCCCTGCTCTTCCAGCTCAGTCTCCCCCAAGGCCTTAAGGGGGTCCCCAGGCCACCTTCCCAGAGCACAGATTGAAAACCACTGCCCTTACCCCCCCAACCGCCCAAGTCCCCCTCCTCCATTCTCTTTCAGCTGTGAGATCTCACCAGCACAGCACAGAGAGAGAGGGTGCTACTGTGCACTTCCAGAGCCCTGTGGGGGCCGGCTGAAGTCTCCAGCAGAAAGAGCAAGGGACACGTCCCAGAGCAGCTGACATGTGAAGGTCAGGCAGGCATTTTCAGGATGGGGAAGGCACAGGGCAGAGTATTCCAGGCAGACGGGAGGCAAGAGCAAAGCCTGGGTGCTACGGCTGGGAATGGCTTGCAGGACAGGAGTCGAACCAGGCTTTACCACCACCACTCAGCTCCCTCTGCAAGCCTCGCTGGGCCACCAGTGAGAGAGACACAATGACGGTCGCCACGCATCACGTGCAGAGCACTTACAATGTACCGAGCAGTGTCCTAGGCGCTCTGTCCGCAGCAGCTCGTGTGATCCTCACACCGGGTCCTCGTGGCTGTGTCGCCTTCGGCTTTCCTCATTTTACAGATGAGAAACCTGGGTCGAAGAGAAGACTTGTACCTGATCCCAGTCTCACGACAAGGAAATGGCAGAACCCAAATTTCATTGCGGTGGTCTGGTCCCTGGGGCCTATACCCTTCACCAGGGCACCACGCCACCCCTTAGTCAAGTGTGCGCCCTTGCGACACTGCGCCCAGCTCTGGGGACAAACTTATAACGCGGTCATTCCTGCTGACGTCTTTCCATCAGACTTCTAAAGCATGGGGGCTGGCCACACAGCGCCCCAGGGCCCCAGAGCTCCCAACGGCGCCAGAAACAGCGCCTCCTTCGGGCTGTGGCCCTGCAGGGAAAGCCCAGCCGCCAAAAGCTCTGGGAGACAGACAGCCCCACACCCTCGGTCACTACTGGCTGGGGAGCTTGTGCGGGCTACTCCTTCCCTTTGGACCTCAGTTTCTCCTCTCACACGGGGCTTTTACAGGGCTGAAATGAACTAGCGCCTGGGAAGTCCAAAGCCCGGCGCTCAGGCCGGACTCAACAAATGGTTGGGCCCTTCTTCATCAGCACGGCTGAGCTCCCACCCGGCCTATCCCCTCTGCAGATGCGGAGGACAAAGAACTAAAGATTCCTCCAGAGACAGCATCCATCAACCGTGCCACGGAAATCCGGGGGCCGGATGTAACACACATCAGTAACGCTCCACAGCAGTCAATACGATGGCCAAGAAACAGGTTATTTAATAAGTAGCCCATCCGTGAAACTTCCTGACAGTAAAACACAAGCGGGACACTGCAAAGCCTCCTCCTCTTGTGGCCCACGGCTTAGTGAAAAGAAAACCATCCTAAGCTACCCCACACCCAGTGGCCACTTGTTTTCCCTTTGCCCAACCGTTCCGATGACTCAGAAAGGACCTCAGGCTGCAGCTGTCAGCCTCCCCCCACCCCCCCTTCCTAACCGGGGCAGGGCAAGCTGAGCTAAGCAGGTTCGACCATCCCTTTAGGAGGGATCAGGATTAAGGTCAAGGCAAACACCCGGGAGTCTGTAGGAAGTCACTCAAGGTCTGTCTGTTCAAAAGCCAGGACAACGAGACCACTGTTCTCACTGATTCAGGGCCATCCTAGGCTGGTAGAAGGTGGGGCACCTGTAGACCCTCTCCCTGCCAGTGAGGTCTGACGCTAGGAACTTCTGAATCCCCCACAGGCAGGCGTGCTGAGGGCAACAATGGAGCCAGAGAAAAAAAGAGAAACTAGGCCACAGCCTTCTCGTATCTGCTCTTGACTCAAGCAGGGATCCATGAAGGCCATTATCAAACCTGCAAAGGCCATTATCAAACAGGCGACACCATATCAGCAACTACACCGGGCTCTGGACTCAGTTTTACCGTCTGGCAGAAGGCCTCATCTGAGCCAGCCTCTCCAGCAGCTACCCGCCTGGTTCTAACAGACTCCACCCTCTCCAGCCCTCTCCCACCTACCCCAGGAATCTCTAGAGAACACAGCCAATCAGAGCTCTCACATCCCTGCTAAGAACCTTCCATACCTCCCCAGTGCTTTGGTATTACACTCAAAACCTTGTGCTCCTGGGCTTGGCATACAATGCCCTGTATCAGCTGACCCCAAACCTCCCTTTTCAGCTAGATCTCCTTCCACTCCCTCAGAGGCTGCTCACTCCACCCCAACTTTCTGTTCTACCTACTATTCCCAGAACAAGCAACATGCTTCCAATGGCTTGACAAAAATTCTGCACCTACAGGGATCCTGCCCACAGGAGTCACCAGCTCTGCCACCCAACCTTTGCTCCTACTGTTCCCTCCTCCTGGAATACTCTTTCCTATGCCTTCTCTGGCTTGAAAATGCCTGCCCATCTTCAAATGTCAGTTCCTTCTCCCAAAGACTTCAACCTACCCTCCCACGGTGCTCTGTAAGTACTACCCGGCATTATTATATAGGAATTGGCATGTTTCTCCAGTCAGACTGTGAGCTGTGTCGCTCAGGTCTGCATCCCAGCACTAGATCAATGCCTAGTGGCACACAGAAGGCACTCAATGACTGCTGACTGGACAGGGACACCCACTCTGGGCCGACATAGAAGAACAGGGACCAGATTTCTCTCCTGCCTCAACCAACCGAAAAACCAGACAGAATAAATAGAACAACAGTTTTCAGACACTGGACATTAGGCATTGCAGGAAAGTGATTCTTGAGAGGGGAGAACAAATGATTGCCCCCAGCTCACTGCCCAGAAAGAGGTTCCAGGCCATGATACAGGGACAGAGTGCCTAGGCAAAGCCTGACAGTCTCGGAGGCCACCAGTCTCCCCAGGTTGGGGAAAGGAAGTTGGGAGACCTTGGAGGCCAAGGCAGGCAGACTTTACAGGGTCTATACCAGAGAGGAGATAGTGACATAAAGAGAGGACTCTGGAAATCTGCAAAGGGTCCCCTTCCATTTTTCGGCTGAGTGCTGACAGTACAGAGCAGGATTAGGGGGAAAACTCCTTGGACCTCAAGTTGAGCGAAGAATAATTTGTATCTGAGCCAGCATAGAAAAACCTAGTAATCCACAGGGCATCCGTGGAGCACTGAAGAAGGTACTGTGTTGTCAGTGGGGAAAAATTAACCCTGATCTAAAGATTGTTCTGATCCCAGGTAACAAAACTGAAGAGCAAGCCTTTAAAGGATGAAACTGTTTCCAAGTAACTTACCAGTGTCTCAGAACGATGCCAAGAATATACATAGATACACAAAAATACCCAGCACCCAATGGGATAAAATTTGCACCGTCTGACATTGATCAAAAATTACCACACATACAGGGGCGCCTGGGTGGCACAGCAGTTAAGCGTCTGCCTTTGGCTCAGGGCGTGATCCCGGCATTATGGGATCAAGCCCCACATCAGGCTCCTCCACTAGGAGCCTGCTTCTTCCTCTCCCACTCCCCCTGCTTGTGTTCCCTCTCTCACTGGCTGTCTCTCTCTCTGTCAAATAAATAAATAAAATCTTTAAAAAAAAAATTACCACACATACAAAGAAGCAAGAAAATGGAATCCATAACGAGGGAAAAATCAATCAGCAGAAACAGACTCAGAAATACAGATAACAGAATTAGCATAAAAGGACATTAAAATGGTCACTACAACCATATTCCACATGTTCAAGAAGCTAAAGTAAAAACTGAGCATGTTAAGTAGAGACATGGAAAATATAAAAAAAGACCCAAATGGAACTTGCAGAGACAGAAACTCTAATATTGAGATAAAAAGTATGCTGGAAGTAACAACAGAGTAGGCCCTACAGAAGAAAAGATTGGTGAACTTGAAGAAATAACAATACAAACTACCCAAAACAAATCACAGAGAGAAAAATAAAGACCGGGGGAGAAAATGAATGAAGCATCAGAGAGCTGTGGAACAACTTCAGGCATCCTAATATACTTGTAATTGGAGTCCCCAAAGAAAAGAGAGAAAGGAAAATAGAGAAACTATCTGAAGAATTAACAGTGTGAAAACTTTCCAAATTTTTTGAAAGCTATAAACCCACAGATTCAAAAAACTCAACTAACCCAAGCACAATAAACATGAAGAAAACTATACCATCCATCATGATGATTAAATTGTTTAAAACCAGGGATAAAAGGCGGCACCTGGGTGGCTCAGTCAGTTAAGCATCTGCCTTCAGCTCAGGTCATGATTCCAGGTCATGATCCCTGGGATCAAGCCCCGCAATGGGCTCCTTGCTCAGCGAGGAGTCTGCTTTTCCCTCTCCACCTGCCCCTCACCCCTGCTTGTGCTCTTTCTCAATCACTCTCTCTCTCTCTCTCAAATAAATAAATAAGATCTTTAAAAAAAAAAAAAGAGCGATAAAAGAAAAGCAGAAAGAAAAACGGCACACTGGAAATGGAAGAACAAAAAATAAAAAGGACAACTGATTATTCATATGAAACAATGCAAGCCAGAAGACACTGGAACCACATCTTAAAATGTTGAAATTAAAAGAAGCAACTTAAATTTCTATACCCAGGGAAAATACCTTTCAATAACAAAGGCAAAATAAAGACTTTCTTAGACATCCAGAATTCATCACCTGCAAGAAATATTAAAGGAAGTCCTCAAGTCAGAAAGAACGTGAAACAAAATGGGTCTACCCAGAAGAATGAAGAACACCAGAAATAATAAACATGTAAATAAATATAAAATATCTTTTCTTTTTGATCTCTTTACAAAATAATTGTTTACAGCAAAAATAACAATAATATTTTGTGGGATTTATAACATATGTACAACTGAAATGTGTGACAACAATACAAAGTCCAGCAGGGAAGAAATAAATGTATACAAAATGGTATAATATCATTTGATGATAGACTGTGACAAGTTAAAAATGCATACTATGAATTGTAAGGCAACTGCTAAAAAACAAACAAAAAAGTTGTAGCTAATAAACTAGCATAGGAAACAAAATAAAATCATAAAAAATTACTCAACCCCAAAGAGATCAGGAAAAAAAAAAAAGGAAATGGGAAGAAAGAATATTGGACAAACTGATAACAAACAGCAAGATAATAGTTAAGCCCAACAATACTAATAATCATATTAAACGTAAATGTTCTAAATATCCCAACTAAAAGGCAAAGATTGTAAAATTGAATTTTACAAAATGTAAAACCTATCTATATATTTCCTACAAGAACCCACTTAAAGACACATAATTTAAAAGTAAAAGGATATAAAGAAATACACCAAGCAAACATTGATTTTTTAAACACTACCCATTTTTAAATTGTGATAAAACATATATAACATAAAATTTACCACTCAAACCATTTTAAAATGTACAGTTTTATGGCATTAAGTACGTTCAGAATTTTTTTATCATCCCAAACTGAAACTCTATACCCATTAAACACTAATTCTCCATTCTTCCCTCCTGAGCCCCTGGCAACCACCATTCTTCTTTCTGACTCTGTGAACGTAACTACTCTAGGAACCTTACATAAGAGGAATCATGCAATATTTGTCCCTCTGTGATTGGCTGTTTCGCTTTGCATTATTTCTTCAAGTTTCATCCATGTCGTAGCACGTGTCAAAATTTCCTTCCTTTTCAAAGCTAGATGATGTTCTATGTATGTGCCACATTTTGTTTGGCCATTCATCTGTCAATGAACACTTGGGTTGCTTCTACCTTTTGGCCAATGTGAATAATGCTGCCATGAACACTGGTGTACCAATATATTGGTTGAGTCTCTGCTTTTACTTCTTTAGGGCATATACCCATTATGGAATGGCTGGATCGTAGGGTAATTGTGTATTTAATTTTTTGAGGCATTGCCATACTGTTTTCCACAGCAGCTGTACATCTGATATTCCCACCAGCAATACTAAGGGTTCCAATCTCTCTACATCCTCTTGCCAGTACTTCCGGCTTTTTGGGTAACAGCCATCTTAATGGGTGTGAAGTGGTATCTCATTGTCATTTTGATTCGCATTTCTCTAATGACCAGTGACAGTGAATATCTTCCTGTGCTTACTGGTCATTTATATATCTTCTTCGGAGAAATGTCTACTCAAGTCCTTTGCCTATTTTAATCACATCATTTCTTTTTCATTTTGAGTTGTAGTACTGTATATATTCTGGATATCAATCCAATAATTTTTTAAAAGCTGGATTGGCTATATTACTACGAGATGAAGTAGATTTCATTACCAGGGGTTAAAAGGGCCAATTCATCAAACAAACGACACTCCAAAATGTTTATGTACTTAATAACAGAGCTTCAAAATACATGAAGCAAAAACTGATAAGACTATAAGGAGAAATGGACAAATCAACCATTATAGTCGTAAGTTTCAATGACCCTTTTTCACAAGCTGATAGAACAAGTAGACAGAAAAGCAGTAAGCAGTTAAGACTTGAACAGCACTACCAACCAACCTAACTGACATTTATACAACACTCCACTCAACAAAGCAGGAAACACATTTTCCCCAAGTGTTCACAGAACATTTATCAGAGAACACCATATCCTGGGCCATAAAACAAGTCTCAGTAAATTAAAACATTTCAAATCATACAAAGTACATCCTTTGTTTACAAAGAAATTAAGTTGGAAATCAATGTTTACTGGACAGAAAGAGAATAAAGTCATAGTATAATGCTGACTTTGTGTCTTCTACTGCTTGTAAACCTGCCAAGGGGGGAGTGGATACATTGGCAGTGGGACTGAAAGTACTTAAATGTCTTCAATGCTAGGCATACCTGACCTGGGCTATCTGTTTGATAACGTGTTCATGGTTGAATCTCTCCTTCTCTCTCCTCTCCAGCCCATCCTAAGCCCCAGGGGCCCCACTTGTCAGCACCACCTAAATCACGACAAACCTGTTTGGTATTTGCTCAAGTCTCTCACAGAAACCAGCAAGGGGAAGAGAAATGCAGAAGGAGTACCTGCAAAGTAAACATGCCTTATAAAGCACCCAAATCCTCAGAGACATCGCCACCACAGAGATCTCTGTGTTACAGGGCAAGTATCCGGGAACAAACCAGAACCTTATAAAAACTCTAGACACCGAACAGAAACTAAAAGAATTTCAGAACAATAGAGATCCAGTGGGATTAAAAGAAGGTCTTCGATGACCTGATTATGTCAGCCTGGAAAAACCCTACTGGTACTGGCCAAAAGTATCTGGAAATGATCCACATGGCCAGCTACCCCAATGCCCTTTCAATGGCAGATTTATGCCAGATTAGCTCAAGTCACAGAAATAAGTAAAAAGAAAACAAGAATCCTTAGAAATAATCTCACTTCCAAGTACAGAAAATCTACAAACTCCTTAAGGTGGTGCTTCCCAAATTTGACTCTCAAAATGAATCATGCAGTGCATATGTAAAAAATACTGATTCCTGGGACCCCTCCAGACAATCTCCAGGGGTCTGGCTCCGTATTTTTAACCACCATCACAGATGATTCTTTTTTTTCTTTTTTAAGACTTATTTATTTATTTTAGAGAGAGACAGAGAGAGCAAGAGAGGGGAGGGGCAAGGGAGAGAGAGAAAGAGAATCCCCAAGCAGACTCTCTGAGTGCAGAGCCCAACACAGGGCTTGATCCCAGGACCCCAAGACCATGACCAGAGCTGAAACCAAGAACCAGATGCCCAACCTACTGAGCCACTCAGGCTTCCCTAAGCATCACAGAGGATTCCTAAGGTCCAGCATGAACATTAGCTGTGAAATGAGACAAAGGGGTTAAAAATCCTGACTGGGCACTTCCTGGACATGTGACCAAATTATGTAACATCTCTGCAGCTCCCTTTCTATCTGTAAAATGGGATCACCACCTACCTCGAAGTGTTCTCAGAATTCACTATGTTCAGAAAGCCCCTAAAACAGTGCCAAGAGCACATGACAGTCAGGCAAGAAATCAGAGCTACTGCTACCTCAAAACCAGCCAGCAGAAGCTGCCCAGATGAAGAAATCTAAAATGAAATGTTCTACCTAATGGAAATTACAAAGGCACCAAGCCAGTTTCCAAGATAATCGAGGAAAAAAAGCCTTTCTGGGCACTATGACCACCAAGAACAAAGACTTTCACTTCAGCAGCCAATAGTTCACCCAAGCCCTTCCTCCCACCCAGAACCACAAGGTCCAGGCCTGGGCAAGGCTGCAGCTTTGCACAACAGCCAGAGAGTCCTTCCTCCCCAGATCCCTCTGTCACTGCCACCTCCAGCTCTAGGGCCGACAGTCCTGAGAGTCAGGTGGCAGCATCCTGGGTACACCAGTAGTAAACAGGAGCCTAGGAAAGAGGCAAGGAGCCAATGAAGGGAGTGGAAAAGGCCTGAGTCAGCAACAGGATTACTGAGTGAAGGGAAGGAGTCTGTGAAGTTTCCAGGGCTAAAGGAGACATTTCTAGGGTGGGTGAGGCCAGACACTGTGTACTGAGAAAGCACTGTCTCAGGGGCTGAAACCCCAAGATGCAGGGTCAACTCTGCGAGTAACTCACAGCACAGCCCCAGGTAACTTCTCCCATCCATAAAGTGGGGAAATAAGCATCTTATTGGCTGTGGGGAAGAAATGAGGAGGAACCAGGCACCTATGGGAGATACACAGACACACATATGCCCCACTGCCCTTTGTACCCAAGAGAAACCGAACACATACTGGAGAGAGAGACAACTATATACAGATACACACACACACACACACACACACACACACACCAATGCCCTTTGTACCCAGCCGCTCCAGGGGTAGGGTTTGTTCAGGGACGCTGGGCGCTCCTAGTCTGGGTACAGAAAAAAGGAGAACAGAGCCGAGGCTGAAAGCCCCTTTCTTTCACTGTCCTGGGGAAAGGGCACAGGCAGAGAGTCAGAGACCAGAGTCCCTGTGACCCTACTCTGCCACAGGCCTCCCGTGTGACCTCTGGCTCCCACTCTTAGGCCTGCTTTCCCATCCGTACAATGGGTAAAAACTAATGTCACTAGACTTCTGCCCAGCAAGATGCTCAACTATGGGGTGGGGGTGCGGGGTGGAGAGTGGCGCTGAGGGGTGGGGCGGGGCCTGAGGCGCCACCTGCACGGGGAAGGGACGGGAGGGCGCTAGGGGCAGGGGCGCCGGCCTCCCTCCCTCCGGCGGCGAGGGGCAGAGGCGCCGGCGGCAGTCACGCGCCCCTCGCACCCAATCACCGGCCTCTGCCAGGATGAGGCCGACAGGCGGGGGCGCGCCGGGAGCCACTGCCAGCGCCACCCCCTTCCCCGTCCTCGCCCCTCCCCGGGTCCCGCTCACCTGCCCCGGCCGCCGCGCCGCCACCGCTGCCGCCACCGCCGCCGCGGGTTAAACCACGGCCCGCGCCCACACTTCCGGGGCCCGCAGGCCCGCCCCCTCCCGCCGGATGTGACACCCCTCCAACGTCCGGGACTGGGAGCGGGTCCCGCGCCGCTCGTCCCGTGCTACGCTGGGCGGCCCGCGGGTCCGAGTCACCACGACACTGCTTCCCCCTGCACCCCCCCCCACCACACACACTCGCAGCCCCCCTGGGCCACACCCACGGGAGGCCCCACGAGACCCTCCCGCGAGCGGCGGACGCCCGGGTGGGCCCCGCCCCCTAAAGGCCTCCGCCCCGCCCCTGGGGGGCACCGCCCATTGGGCGGAGACGCGACCGCCCTGAGCGAGTGCGCCTGCGCGGACAGACCCCGGGTTCTCTGGGGGGCGAGCACGGGGTAGGTCTGTTTTATCCGGCTCGGCTTTGGAGAAGCTGTTCAAAGCGGACCAAAAGGGGCCGAGAAGAAACGAATGGAATCCCAGCACCTCGGGAACGCCCTAGGTGGTCTGAGCTCAGGCTGAGGAGCCTCCACGTCAACTATATGGCTCCAGGACGGGAGTGACCACGGATCTGTGTCCTTCCCTGGCAGAGAGAAGCGCCTGTCCGTCTGGAACTGGCTGGCTGGTTCCTCAAAACAACTCTGTGTGGTTTCTCGAGGCCCTAGATTGCACTTTTAGTCCATTCTGTGTGGGTAGTGCTTGACAGAGGTCCTTATACATCCTTCCTTGCCCGGAATCACGAGACCGATGACCTGGGAAGAAGGGCCCTGATGCCAGCCAGCGCTCTCTTCCCTGGGCAGCCAGGCGAATCCCAGTCCCTGTTTTGCCTCTCAGCAGGGTCCGTGATAGCAGCTTTGCAAAAGTGGGATCCCAGGAGGAGAGCTTCTTAGATCAAGGAAACCGTACCACCCAAAATTCTCAATCTTATTAGGTGTTGAATTAAGGCCATCATTGCTAGGGACAAACCCAACTCAAACCAACTTTTGCAGATCGGAAATTATTGGGTCACAAAACCATAAAGTCCTGGGAGGCGGATGGTAGCACAGCAGTATTCAAGGCCTCATCCTCCTTATTTGACTCTGCCCTTCCTTTTGTGACGTCAAAATTCCTTTCAGCAGATAGTCTCAAAATTTCTATTTCAAATCTGGAGAGAATGGATCTGATTGGCTATGGTGATCACCACTGCCCCTATTGGGCGAAGCTTCCTCTTTCTTGCTGCCTCCTGGCTGCCAGGTAGCCTTGGATGAATGACCCTTGGGCAAGGTCAGTGATCACTCCTAGAGCGCAGAAGGGATCATGAGGAAGGCAGTCTCAGCTACTGACTTACCTGAGGGATATCATGGTTGGTTTTTGCAATCATCTCACTCCGAATATAGCGTCAGAGCGGCTCCAGTTCAGAGCAGCTGTCAGAAAGCTGGGTGAAACTGTTTCTGAGGGGTCCGGACGAGAGCGGATGACCTTCATTTTGTGTCATAAACTTTCTGTGCTGTATAATTTTTAATCTGTGCGTATGTTACTTTGGTCATAAAAAATTAGAAAACACAGGGCTCAGACAGTTGAACATCCAACTCTTGATTTCAGCTCAGGTGGTGATCTCAGGGTCGTGAGAGATCGTGATCTCAACTGCGAGATAGAGATCGAGAGAGAGAGAGAGAGAGAGAGAGAGAGAGAGATCGAGCCCTGCATCCGGCTCAGCGCTGGGCAAGGAGCCTGCTTGGGATTCTCTCCCCTCTTCCTCTGCTCCTCCCCCCTTCGCTCATGCACACATGCATGTGCACTCTCTCTCTAAAAAAAAAAAGAAAGAAAAGAAAAGAAAAAATACTACTGATGGACTAACTTGAGTTTATATTCTGCAATCCTTCACTCACTGGTACTGTGTTGGCAGGTGAAATAGGCACGTGATGCTTGGAGCGAGAGTGGTCATCTTGACCTGTGAATTGACCATGGGTTGGAGGCCATACCTGGAGGCAGGACAAAACAGAAGGAGGCTGAGCCCTGACATCCATCGCCAGGCTGCTGGATGCTCACCTCCAGACTTTCACAAGAGAGGGAAATAAACCACCTTGTGTAAGCCACGCTTGTTTGGGGTTTTCTGTCACTGGTGCCCTTTAGGTGTTAGACTCTACTTCCAGAAGGCCCCTCTTGTACCCCCAAGACTGGGTAAGTGCCCCCTTGTCTGTTCTTTAAACACCCCACACTTCTTCTTTTCTTAGCATTTACTACATTTTTGTGTAGCTGACCATGCACTCCCCCTGGATAGTAATTTCCATAAGGACAGGCAGAACCTATTTTATACACCATTTTCTGCAAATGCTAGAAACTCCTAAAACAATGACAGTAATAACTTGTGAAGGTGACAGACGCAATGATTCCACCCAGGGTGTTGAGGGGAAATGACAAACTGACTGCTACATACTTTCCTAGTCAAACGGGTCATTGCCAAGTCATCTGGGTTTGGGGGGTGGGGGTGGGGCTGGCCCTCCTGAATAACCAAAGATGGAAAATTAGGGCAAAGGAGGGAGGGAGGGAGGGAGGGAGGGAGGAAAAAGTGGCAGGAAATTTGAGTCATCTGAGGCAGCTGGCACTGGAAGAGGGTGCCCTTCCTACTTTGTTTCCGCCATTTTTCCACTCCTGGCTCTTTTCGGCTCCCCCGGGCTCTAGCCCACCCCCTTTGGTCCTGGCGTCCTGTCATTGACACTTACGTCCCTATACCGTGCCTCAGTTATACCCAACTTCATTCACATTTCAGAGCGACCCTGATACACACAAAAGAGGAGAGAGAGCGAGAGCAAGACAAGACAGCTCCTTATTCTTCTCTCATTCGTTCATTCCCCATTCATTCACTGCCAAGAACTACAGATACCAAGGTGAACAGACACCATCTCCAGCCTCAGGGAAGTTACATTCTTGGTTGGAACTGGAGAGGACACAGGAGATCTCCGTTCCCCAAGATTTCTCAGTCCTTCAGACGATCAAGAACAAAAAAACTGCAAATTGAAATATTCATTGTGTTTCCTCTCTACCCCCTTCTACAAAGTGTTTGTTGTTTGTTTGTTTAACTCCTCAGCACTGGGTCTTGTTATGCCCATTCATTGGATGGAGAAGTCATGTCCACGGAAGTGAGGAGCGCCAGACAAGTAGGTCAGAGTTTGAGGTGGAACAAAGAAGATATTTGAGCAGCTGAGGTATTGGGGGGTGAGGATTTGGGAACTGGTTGGAAAAGCAGTTTTTAAAGGAAGTGTCGCCCTGTGGTACACAGGACCCCCAATTCGGTCTTCAGGAGATCTTTAGTGAAGACTTTGTCTTATTTTTTTCTGGACTTGCAAGTCAGATTGGTCTGGCTGGTTTTCACTGGGGCTCCTTCCTCCTGGCTCCCCCTCTACGCTCAGCAGTTCTGCCTGTATGACCCAGAAGAAATTGTGCCACTGAGGCAGGGGCTGGTAGCTGCCAACAAAGTTATCCACTCTCTGGCTTTCCTTAAAAAATAGAGTATATTTTATTTTACAGCAATGTGCCCAGTAGCTAAAAAAAAAAAAATCCTGCATTTTTCAACCTCCTTTGCTGTTAGTAATGACTGGGTGACTAGGGGTACTCGGTTGGTTAAGCATCTGACTCTTGAGCTCAGCTCAGATTTTGATCTCAGGGTCATGAGTTCAAGCCCTGCAGCAGGATCCCACTGGGATTAGAGCCTGCTAAGTAAGTAAGTAAATAAATAAAAACTGGGTGACTTTGTGATATAAGCAGAAGGATTGAGAAGAGTTACTTGGAAGGCTGTTTAAAGGAGCTGAGTCAGCTGGGAGGTGAGTCCTTTTGCCTTCCTCACCTTCTTCTTAGCTGCTGCTTCAATTTCAGATGTGATAGCTGGAACTCCTGCAGCTATATTGGACCATGAGGTGACCTAGAAAGTAGAAACCATTCAAGCTCTGGATAGCCTACCCTCAGACCGATTTAAGTGGGAGGGGGGGAATCAAGTTTTATCTTTTTACGGTTACTTTAGGTTTTTCGTAATGTATCCAAACTTAAACCTGATATGGTTATGGTTAATATGGTACTACTTTATTATTATTTGGTTGGGTTTGGTAAATGAATTTATATTTTACAAATTTCTTTCCTTTATTATTTTATTAAATTTACACAGAAACCACACACACACTCTTTTGTCAATGCAAAATTGTGATTATAAACATACATGCTTTCTTAAAGTATAGCTTTTGGATTTTTTTCTTTTCATTTTTTTGCCCAGGATTTCCCTACTTATTAACAGCCTAGTGTATGTCCTCTCATATAATCTCATCCAAATCTGAATCTACTGGCTGAAAGAGGCTGAGGGGCAGGGTGGGGAGAAGCAAAGAAAAGTAAAGTATAGGCATGTGAATGAAGGTGGAGACCATTATTGCTTGTCATAAATATTCTAGCTGGATCACACTTCCCCACCGCTGTCCAGCCCCCGCCCCAGGATTGCATGACTGTGGAATTTACTTCAGCCACTGCAATGTGCACAGAGGTTACTATGTGTCACTTCCAGGTAGAAACCTTCACAAACCAGAGTCCAATTTGCCACCCATCCCTTTCCCTTTCATCGAGAGGGCACATCCATCAGCTTTTCTCCCTGCATGACTGTGATGAGCAGGGCCCCCTGCCAGGCCATGTCAGATGTGAGTGAGCAATAAATCTGAGTTGTGTTGACCCACTGAGATCTGGGGGTTGTATGTCTTCACAGTGTAACAGCTGATCTGCACTGAACTAGGAGAGCGTAACAGGGGATGTTAATTGTCTCCTTCTTCCTTTAGTAATCAAACTCCTAGTCTAGGGCCACCCAACTAACAAGTACATTTCCTAGCCTCTCTTTCACCTAAAAGTACTCCTGTGACTTCATTAGAGCAAATAAGATATAAGTGGAAATAATATTTACAACTTCTGGCTATGTCCTTTAAGAAACGGGGTATATCCTGCTTCCCCTTCTCTACTTCCTGCTGGCTGGAATGCAGATGCAATGGCAGGAGCTGGAGCAGCCACACTAGACCAAGAGACAAATATCATATGTTGAAGATGGCAAAGCAGCAAGAAAAAATTTGAGTCCCCTTCACTAGGGAGCCACCTGGAGTATTACATGAGAGAGAAATGAAATTGTATTTTATTTAAGCCTCGGTTATTTAGGCTTTGGTTACAGAAGCTGAGCCTGTAACCTAATACCCAACCCATGTGTTAGCCTTGTTTTGACAATTAGAGTGTGGAGAATAAAAACCATATCTCCTGGGGCGCCTGGGTGGCTCAGTTGGTTAATTCTGACTCTTGGTTTTGGCTCAGGTCATGATCTCGTGGTTGTGAGATCAAGCCCTGCATCAGGCTCCACACTGACCATGGAGTCTGCTTCAGATTCTGTCTCCCTCGGCCTCCCCCTCTTTCATCCCCTGCACCCCCCCCCCACTAGCTTGTATGCTCTCTCTTGCTCGCTCTCTCTCTCTCAAATGAATAAATAAAATCTTTTAGAAACCAAATGTCCTTCCATGGACTTAGGAATGAGTCAAGTGAAATCCTGGCCCTCCAGAACATGTGGTCTAGCGGGGGTTTCAGAAAATCAAGCAAGGGCAAAGCCACATGGCAGAGAAAACTTCAAGGTGCTCTTATTTCAAAGTTGCTCTCAGAGAAACCAGTGAGAGGCAGGGGAAGAAGGACCCGGAAGGGACCAAGCGAAGCCTGGGTTCTGCACAAGTCCCGTGGCGGGAAGCTCAGCCTGCTCCCACAGGGGGTGCTGGAAGGTAAATCTGGCCAAGGTAGGGGAGCTGGGCTGTCACGTGGCCACAAGCTCCTCTGAGAGCTGCCCTGTGCCCACGGGGCCATTGGAGTAGATCCTCCCAAGACAGGTCACAGGTGCTACTAGAAACAAAAGCACACCAGAGCCGGGGACATGCAACCTCAGGTAACGTCGACGTGTCATATACCCCCTGCTCTCACCAGCGTCGGCTCAAGAATCCCACCAAGGGGAAGAGCCTCTTCTAGACTCTAGAGTGAGCCGTTCTGGCGAACTAGGGAGGGGCCATCAGCTGGAGCAGGGGTGCTTATCACCGGGGCGCCTGGGTGGCTCAAGTCGTTAAGCATCTGACTTCGGCTCAGGGCGTGATCCCAGAGTCCTAGGATCGAGCCCCATATCGGGCTCCTCCGCTGGGAGCCTGCATCTTCCTCTCCCACTCCCCTGCTTGTGTTCCCTCTCTCGCTGGCTGTCTCTCTCTCTGTCAAATAAATAAATAAAATCTTAAAAAAAAAAAAAAGGAGTGCTTATCACCCCAGTGTTTAAATCCCCCCACCCCCACCCCCATGTTCATACACACACACACACACACACACACACACACACACACACACCAGTTTTTTAAGAGCAAGAAGGAGGGCATGGTATGATAGCTGATGAAGTGCTCAGCAAGCCAGGCCAGGCTCAGGCTCCAGCTTGGGCCCCCAGGAACTTTAAGCCTTGGTCTTCTTGCAGCTCCCCCCACTTCCATCCTCACCAGCCTTAGGATGGGCCATGATAAGCCCCGGTCAAACACAGCTCCCCAGGTCTGAGGGCCAGCTGGTGTCAGAATGAAAGGACAGCCGACAGCCTCTCCTCCAGGCAGCAGGGCCCAGGCAGACCCCACCAGGGGAGGGGAGGTCAGGCAGGTTCCGGCTAGAGGCCCACAACTCAACCCGTTCGTCCCAGGCTGGACAGCTCCCCAGAGCCAACATCACAGGGAATGGTGGGGAGAGGCCCAAGTCAGGGAGAGACCGACTAGGCCTCAGACGTGGGCCTCACCCTGCCTCTGAGCTCCAGTCCGTTTTGTCACTTAGTGGCCTTGGTCCGGGGTGACCTTGGCCAAGTCCTTTCTGTTCTCTGGGCCTTGATTTCTCATCTGTAAAGCCAGAGATGGAACCAGATGGCCCCTCAGTCATGACATTGCGCTAAGAGACAGCTCCCTCTTAACCCCTAAGTCTTGGACAGGCTTCCCACATACAGCAGTCTAACAAGTATGAACTTAAGTCCAAAATACATGATCAACTTTATGTAATATTCACGTAACACCTACCAAGAGTTGAAGCACCCTACACATGTGAACGCATGAGGTCCTGTTTTTATTTCCTATTTATTTATTTATTTATTTATTTATTTATTCAAGATTTTATTTATTTATTTGACAGAGAGAGAGACAGCCAGCGAGAGAGGGAACACAAGCAGGGGGAGTGGGAGAGGAAGAAGCAGGCTCCCAGCGGAGGAGCCCGATATGGGGCTCGATCCTAGGACTCTGGGATCACGCCCTGAGCCGAAGGCAGACGTTTAACGACTGAGCCACTCAGGTGCCCCTATTTCCTCTTTAAAGATGGTGACAGGTGCCTGGTTCGGTAGAACAAGGGACTCTGGATCTCAGGGTCCTGAATTCGAGCCCCACGGAGGGCATAGAGCCTACTTAAAAATAAACAAATAAAATAAATAAGATAAATAAAATAAAATAAAAATAAAATAAAATAAAATAAAATAAAATAAAATAAAATAAAATAAATAAAGATCGTGAACAGGAGGCACAGAGAGAGGAAGCAACTTGTCCAAGTTCGCGCAGCGAGTCAAGGCCAGGCTAGGATGTGAACGCAGTCCATCTGGCCTCTAGCACTGTGCTCCTAACCGCTCTGCTCCCTCCTTCTGTAAGCAACGTTTCATTTCCCTAGCGCAAGTGCAATCTTGTCTCCCTTCCCAGCCACAGAATCCAGTGAGATTTGCAGACTATTGTGGGGTCAGGAACAAATGGGGGTGGGGTCCAGACGACATGGGGATCACCCTTACAGTTAGAGCTCCCCCAGCAATGGACGGTGACATGCCAATGCCCTCTGTCTCTGGCCAGGTCACACAGGTGCCCCTCCCAGGGCCAGCCCTCAGGGGTCCCACCAGCTCCTCGGAAGGCCACCCGCTTAGCACCCACCTACCTACAATCACTGTCTCTCTCTGCAGAGCTGAGCGGGTGCAGAACCGGCCTCGGCCCTGCACGGAAGCCACCAGCCCCTGTGTCCCCTAGAGAGGGCCTCCCCCTCCTTTCCATCCTGGCATCTTCTCCTGTGCCCACCCACCCACCGGCGGGCGCTCTCGTCTAACTTCCTCTCCCAAACCGGGGCTGGGGCGGGAGTTTTCTTCGGGATGGCTCTGCAACAGGGCAAAGCTGTCCTTCCTTCTCTCCTGCTGCTGTGAGAACAGGAAGGAAATTAACATTTCCAAATATTACACACACGCTCCTTTCCGTGCAAAGTGCTTGGCAAATAGTTCAAGTAACAGGAGAAGTTGATAACAGAAGGTGTTACAAAATTCAAGTTAAATCTGTCTTCCCACAGTTTAAACTTGGTCCCGTTCCACTGAGAATATTCGCCATAGAGTAAAGTCTAGTCCCTCGTTTTGGTGAAAACCTTTTGGATTTGAGATTGGTCCTTCCACCTCACGGAAGTCTTGAGTTTCCAGGGTCAACAGCCCCCCGGGATGTCTGTGTCCTCTCCCTCTTCCCCTCCCTCCAGAGCTGCAACCTGTCCGCACACTCCCCCACCCGCTTCCACAGCCCCCCTGCTCTGTCTTAGGTACTCCCTTCCTCTTAACCTCTTCCTGCTCTTGCAGCTTCTCCTGGTCAGGCCTCCTTCGCTCTCCGCGGTCTGACATCTCCCTCACCTATGCGGCGCTCCCCATCACGCCTGATAAATTCCACGCTCTTGAATGTGGCATTCAAGGCCCACCTGTGGCCTGGTCTTTGCTCTCCTTTCCCGAGTGGGTCATTAGTGCTATCCTCCCAGATTTTTCTAGTCTTCATTCTCAACACATGCTGGATTACACTGCCATGGTCCCTTGTGGCCGTGTGACTTGCTCAGACCAATGAAATTCGAGCAGTAATGGCACGTGTCACTCCGGGCAAGTGCTGTGACAGCCAGCGTGCGAGCTGGCGCATGCCCTGCCCCCACCACTGGCACTTGCTGATGGCGAAGTCTCTATCGGTCTGCGTCCCCGAGTGGGGGCGTCTCCAATCACAGCCCCACATGCTCTGTAATGGACACACAGGAAGACCAAGAAAGAAACATTATTTTTAAATGGGGGGGTTGTTTGTTCCTGCCCATTCTGACTGATATAATGTGTCTCTTGGACCTATGACCTTTGCAATTCCACCTTGCCTGGCTACCGACCACTGCTTGGGTTCACAGGGATGCCGAGGCTGCCCTCGTTGACTGCCATTCTCTGCTCCCCATGCCCACTCAGCAAAATCCTCTGATCCGTTGAGGCTCAGTACAGTTGTCACTTCTACCGGGAAGCCTTCCTAACTTTCCACCCAAGTCAGCTGAAGGGAAGGAAAAATTCTTCTCTACCCTCAAGGTCTTCTAGCCGGACTAGGAATTCAACTTACATGAGATAGACTAACAGGAGAAAAAAAATCCTAAAGATTTATTACATGCACTCAGAGGCCAAATAATGAAATTGGCATCCAAAGAAATGACCCAGGCAGGCAGTTTTTATACTTTTTAGACAAAGAAACAATAAATCTGTGAGGAATTGACAGGACAAAGAAAACTTAACTTCGGGAGCTTTGATTAGGAATTCTAAACAGGATTTGGGCTCGGGGTAAATTAGTAAAAAGTAACAAGGCTCATTTAGACAGCCTTCTTGGATCTAAATTTCCCATCAACAGCGATGAGGCTCTCTTTAGCTCCTAGTACAGGACAGGTACCTCTCACAAGGGAGATCTCTTTTCTGCTTTCACGGGGACAGAGGAGGGTGTGAGTGTCCTTCTTGCACAGACCATCTGTTAAGTAACTTCTATTTAAAATAATATGCCAGGGCGCCCAGGTGGCTCAGTAGGTTAAGCTTCTGACTCTTGATTTCAGCTCAGGTCATGATCTCAGGGTCGTGAGATCAAGCCCCGCGTCAGGCTCCACGCTTAGCACAGAGTCTGCTTGAGATTCTCTGCTCCTCCCTGCCTGCTCTCCCGTGTGTGCTCTCTCTCGCTCTAAACAGGGCAGTGTTCACTGAAAAGAAGAGTCTCTAACATATCTAATAATTATGCCCTCCATCTCCCATCCCTCCCCGCCTGTCCCCTGCATTGTTTCCTGACCCCCATGCCCAGCATGAATTGGCAGCAGAATAGTCAAGAGCGTGGAATTTGCAGTCAGGCAGACCTGGGTTCAAATCACGACTCTACCACTCACTAGGAGCCATATCTCCTCAAGGGAGTGCTTGAGTCCTCCAAGCCTCAGTTTCCCCATTTGTAAATTGGGAACAATCTCGACCTCATAAGGTGTCCATGGGAAGCACATGGGAGAGGGTATCTAGCATCTACGGGACTCCTTGAATGAGTCAGGCTTGGGGACTGGGAGAGTAGAGTGGCCACAGAAGGTCTTGCTGAGGAGGGGACAGCGGAGATGACAGCTGAAATGTGGAGAAGGAGCCGGTCATGCAAAAGGCTGGGAGAAGAATATTCCAAACAGGGAAGAGCCCTTGCAAAAGCCCAGGGTAACCGAATTCCATAAATGGCCACTTTTCCACCTCCAGTCTTCCTCCCACACCTGGATGTCCCACAGCCCACCAGGGGCATCTAGGCCACATGGCACCCAGCATGACCTCGTCGCATACTTCACCTGCGCGTTACCAGCAAGGGGCTGCCGCAGGAGGAGACGGGAAGATCAGGGCGGTACTGCCAAGTGGGCTCTAGGCCCCGGGCCGTGTGGATACGCTGGCTATCACTGGGGGCTCAGGGGATGTCACTGCCACCAGCAGAGGCTCTGAGTCTCAGTTTGCTTGGCCTCCCGGGTGGAACTTCTAGCACACTGACAGGGCCACGAGGAAAGTAAACGCTCTTGTCTAATCTTCCCCCGTGTGATCATAGGGCCTCCAGAGGTGGCCACTCTCTGGGCAGAATCCAGGTCCTCTATTCCTTCTCCAAAGGCGGCCATGGGGCATCAGCATCAGCACCCACCCCCGAGGCCTACTGGCTGGAACTCAACTCGCAAGCGTTGGAACCGAGGTAATGCCCAGCCTGTCCTTATGGGTCTGCCCTGTCCTCCAAACAGATCCACACAGCACAGTCCCACAGAGCATGAGCGGTTCCATCCCCCATCAGGGCCCTCAAAGCTCCAAGGTCTTTCCTGAGCATCAGACAAGGTCCTTGGCCACAGGCTTGTCGGAGCCTCCGGACTTGGCCACGTATTCCCTGAAGAGCGAATAAGACATTGGGCCAAAGTTGCCAAAGGCTGAGCAGAAATGGTTCATCGCTCTGAATTCAGGCCCGTGTGTGCAATCCAGCAGGGCCAGTGTCGCATGCACGAGGAGGGGGAGCCGTGGGGCTGTTGAGCTGGCTTGAGTCAGGTGTCAAGACGGCCTCCTGGTGCCGCTCCAGCTGGGGCTGGGCCCACTGTGCCTGGCACCTGGGAGAGCCAGCTCCCCACGTCGCTTTCCTGCTGCCCCAAGAGGCAGGGCTGGTGACAGAAGCCGGCCAGACTCGAGGAGGAAGAGGAAGGACCTCAGCTCTGGGACCTGCGGGCCTCTGAGCGTTGCCCACGGAGGCGGGCAGCAGCAAGCCTTCTCCGAGCTGTCCCAGCTCAGAGCCCTCCCAGCCAGACTACCGGACACCGGGAGCCCCAACGCTTCGCTAACTCCCCTTGCAACTTTTTGGTAAGTGACACTTCCCGGCCTCCCATTTCTTCCTCTCTAGAATGAGGGCATTGGACTTGTTCCAGGGAAGCAGCCAGTCCAGACTGCGTGCCAACGCTGGTTAGAGTGACAAGTGGCTGGGGGTGCACGTTGCTCGGACCTCAAGGCCACATCGGGCGCCCAGATTGCCTGGCGGTGTCTGCCCTGCACTCGGGGTGGGAGGGGCAGAGCAGGTGCCCTGTAACTGACACCCATGAGCTGGAGGGCCTCTGGGCCCCATCCTGTGGAACATTCTGCCCCTCGGAATCTGTGGGCTGAAATCAGGTAGTTAAAAGCAGATGTTACTGACGGGAAGGTTGTGGATGCTTCAACAGAAACCCAGGTCAGGCTGATGAATCACCTCTCCTAAAGGAATGAATGCCAGGAAAAGGACTCTGGGGACAAGATGCGACAGGAAGGTCGCTAATCAGACAATATTTTAAATGTTTTGGATGACCAGCCCTCTTGCTGTCCAGCTTGAGAGGATGCCGTCAGCAAGGGACTAATTGCAGGGCCACCGAGTGTGGCTGTCCCTCTTCCCCGTGACTCACTCCAGCAGGGCAGGACGCCACCTCCAGCATTTACTGGGAGACCCAGGGGGGCTGGACCCCTGGTCGATACCTTTCTTTCTCCAGGGCTTCTTCCACGTCCCTCCTGGGTCCTGCACAAGCCGGCCCCTCTCTGTTACTCCCTCCCCCCCTTCCTTTCCAAATCTCCCCCCACTCCCACCCCTGCACCCC
This sequence comes from Ursus arctos, assembly GCF_023065955.2. Lineage (NCBI taxonomy): Eukaryota > Metazoa > Chordata > Mammalia > Carnivora > Ursidae > Ursus > Ursus arctos. Next base: position 38,439,300 of record NW_026622908.1, read on the forward strand.
CAGACTCCCTCCCTACCCTGGCCTTTCCCTCACCCTGCAGATGGCACCAAAGAAGAGGGGTCCAGGGAGGGGGGTGCCCAGTTGGGTTTTTCCTAAAAAGGTCTTCATCCCTTCCACATCCAGGCCCTGGCATGGTTCCTCAAAGTCTCAAGCTGGATGGTCAAGCAGCCCCGGGTGAGAGGGAAGGGGGCAGTTCTCGGGGGAGAGCTGGAGGGATACGCGGCAGAACCTTCCAGTGACTCAGAGAGGGCCCATCCACATCTGCTCTTCTTGGGCCCCTTGGGGTAACACTAAAGGCAGAAACTTCAAAATGCAAGTTTTCAAACTTCTGATCACACAAAATATTTCAAACCTAACAAAAGTAAAAAAGGACAGTGTCACGAACCCCACAGTACCATCACTCGGCGTCAAGAATTACAACACCACTCCCGAGTGTTTCATTATGACCTCACCGTAATGAAAGACCACACACTGGAGGCTGGAGACCAAGACCAAAGCGCCGGCCAATTCCATTCCTGGTGAGAGCCCCCTTCTTGGCCCGCAGACAGCCCCCTTCTCACTGTGCCTCCACATGGTGGGGAGATTGAGGACAGCTCTCTGGGGTCTCTGCTTTAAAGGCACTAATGCCATCACGAGGGCCCACTCTCACGGCCTCAGCTAAACCCAACTCCCTCCCCACCAGCCCACCTCTTAATACCATCGTATTGGGAGTTAGGCTTCAACATATGAATTGGGGGGCAGGGAGGGAGACAACTCAGTCCACAGCGATTACACAAATCTTTGTTTTATCTAGACCCCCATTTAAAAAAAAGTTGTTACTCATTAATTTTTGCTGGTGCATTTTAAGGCACAGATTACCATTTCATTTTAAGACTTTATTGTACATCTCCAAGAGGTAAGGATTTTAAAAATATGTGTAGCCACAATGCTATTGTACCCCAAACAAAATTACCAATAACTTTAATATCATCTCATGTCCAGTCCATGTTCAAATTTCTGTAATTCTCTCAAGAAGCCTTTTAATGGTTTATTGATTTGAATTAGGGATGAGGATCTTAAGAATATAGACATGTGTTGCGTTTGGTTGTTGTTTATTAAGACTTTGAATAAATAATAGTCTTCCCCTTTTTATGTTTTTTTCTTTTTTTTTTTTGCTTAAAGAGTGGGAGTGAGGAGTGCCTGGGTGGCTCAGTGGGTTGAGCATCCATTGATTTCGGCTCAGGTCATGATCCCAGGGTTGTGAGATCGAGCCCCGTGTCAGGCTCCGCGCTCAACAGGGAGTCTGCTTTTCTCCCTCCCCCCCCTTCCCCTGCTCTCTCTATAAAATAAACAAATAAATCTTTAAAAAGTGGGAGTGGGTGGGGGTCACTTATCTTATAGAATGTCCCAAGTGTTGGGTGCAGATGATGCTTCCTTGTTCCTTTATCTACGTACTTCCTAAAGACTGCTAGTTAGATTCAGACTTAAGCTGAAAAACTTTTACCGTTCCACGGATCTCTTACCACATCATTTCAATAGGCACATAATTGATAGATGCTAGGGTCGATCAGTGGGTCCTAATGTGATCAACTTCATCTGTTGGACTTCGCCCTTCGACCTCTCATCGTATGGGTCCAATATCCACTGAGCCTCTTCCCCTAGATCCTTTGTTTTATTAGAAACTGCGAAACAGTGATTTCTTCATTCTGCCATTCCTTCTGGGTTTACTTGCTAGAACTCTTCAATAAAGAAGAACTTTCCTTCAGCATTATTTGTAGTTACCTGAAATATACCTGAAATATTCGCTCAGACAAAAACAGCATAAATATTGATGATTATTTCCCTTTCTCTATCCATGATCAGAATCACGACTTGGTGCCCTAGCAATCCTCCACGACAGCAAAGGAGACACTGTATACTGTACGGAGCTCGTGGCTTTCTGTATATTTAATCTGTTTCAATTGAGTTGATGTGATGCTCAAATTGTCCCACTTGTGGCCACTGGAAGCCTCTTCCTACTGATTCCCGAGCCTTTGCAAGGACTCCAGTGATCTTTGGAGGCTCCCAACTTTCTGCACCTTCGAGACATCCTCGGCCCCTCCTGCACATTTCTTGGCCCAGCGCTGGAATCTGTCATCTCTTCCCGAATCCCCAATCCTCTAGTGGTAAATGGTATCTAGAGGCCACAAGCTGGGCCTCAGGGTACTCCATGCTATCATATTATCATGGCTTCTAGGTTTTTCGGCTGCCAGAGCCAAGAGATAGAGTCAACTCGTGAACAGCACAGGTCTGAGCTATGCGCGTCCGTTTACACACGGAATCTTTCCAGTACATACGGTGCAGCGCTACCAATGGATTTTTCCCTTCCTCATGAACTTCTGAATAACATTTTCTTTTCTCTCCCCACCTTATTGTAAGAATACAGGACATAATACACATACCGTACACAGTATGTGTTAATCGACTTTTTATGTCATCGGTAAGGCTTCTGGCCAACAGCAGACTGTTAGCAGTGAAGTTTTAGCGGAGTCAAAAGTTATATGTGGATTTTTGGCAGCCTGGGGAGAGGGGGTCAGTGCTCGTAAACCCCACATTATTCCACAGTCAACTCTACATATTTTGATAGAAAGAGAAAAATAATCAGTACAAACTTAGACTTCCAGTTCAAGTTTTAAGACCGTGGGAGTTTTATTTAACTTTTTGTTGTGGACTTACGTCTCTTTTTTCTTCCACTGAAAGCCTTGCGTCAGGACAACATTGGCATAATTACTTCCTTACTGGCTTTAACCTCTCACTTCGGGGTTTCAAAATAACAGTGGCAACATCACCAATAATAAGGTTACTAGATGCAGTTCCAGATTTCTTGGTTTTTTCCTTGTTGTCATTATTGTTTATCCTTGGAAAGTACCCCCCACTCTGTGAACGTGGAGTCAAAATTCGGCATTTTAAAGCCATTTGAGGGGCGCCTGGGTGGCTTAGTCGGTGAAGCGCCTGGCTTGGGCTCCGATCATGATCCCAGGGTCCTGGGATCAAGCCGTGTCAGGCTCTCCGCTCAGTGGGGACCCTGCTTCTCCCTCTACCTGCACTCCCCCTGCTTGTGCTCTCTCTCTGAGTCAAATAAATATATAAAATCTTTAAAAAAATAAAGCCACTTGAGGCCATATTTTGCTCTGTGTGGCTATGTCACCAACTTGATAACCATTGGGTTCATTTGTTTTATTTTATTTTATCTTAAAGATTTTATTTATTCATTTGACAGAGAGAGACAGCCAGCGAGAGAGGGAACACAAGCAGGGGGAGTGGGAGAGGAAGAAGCAGGCTCCCAGCGAAGGAGCCTGATGTGGGGCTCGATCCCAGAACGCTGGGATCACGCCCTGAGCCGAAGGCAGACGCCTAACGACTGCGCCACCCAGGTGCCCCTATTTTATTTTATTTTTTTAATGAGCAGAGAGCCCCATGCAGGGCTCAGTCCCAAGACCCTGAGATCATGACCTGACCCAAAGGCAGACGCTTAACTGACTGAGTCACCTAGACACACCGGGTTCATTTATTTTAGTTCTCAATTTCGAGGGATGTCTTTTTGATCAATGGATTCCGTAAAACACTTACCTGGCTGCAAAATCAAACTAGAAAACAAGGGAAGTCTCACTTCTATCCCTGCCTTTCCCCATTAATACCTAGTCTTATTAGTCCTGGGTTTCTCCTTGCTCTGATTCTTATTAAGAACATGTATGTCGTTGTAGGTAAAAGCAGCAAGCTACAAATACTGTACTCTTCTGCCCCCTCCTTTTTTTTTAAACAAACAATATACCCTGGAGACCTCAACCATCTCCTTGTTTTTCCCACCTACATTATACCCAGTTGTGCGGCCCGCACTGCAGCTTACCTGACTGATGTCCCCGGTTGTCGGTCGCCTTGGGCACGCTGCTAATTTTTTGCTTTTGCAAATAACGTTGCAGGGCAGAGCTGGTGTGTGCATCCTTTAAAAAAAATCACAGGCTCAAAATGGCATCACTTCGGCCAAGTCCCCAGGCCAAGCTTAATACATAATCTAACTGCAGTTTCAACCTCCCCCAGAAATGTAATCTTAACTGGTCAGTCAGGAATTTTTCTACCCGCGCCAGTGAGTCTGCCAAATGGGCCATCTCCATCCCCTAAAGGAAGACGAGGTGATCTGCGTGATAAGACCGCTTGGTTTCCCACCCCAAGGGAAAGCAGCCTCACCTGGAAAATCTTTTTCTTTTGCTGGTAACTTTCTTGCCCCACCGTCCTTCCATGAATACTTTCCACATTGTGCCAACGCCTCGGGACTTCCCCTCTGTTTGCTAGAGAGGATGCTGCCCGAGCCATAAATTGTCTACTAAAGCCAATTAGATCTTTAAGATTTACTTGGTTGAATTATCTAACAGTAGTTTTCTATTTTTCTCAAAATGTATCTTTGGATTAGAATCCTAGAAGTAGAATCGCTACATTGAAAAGGGGCGTGTGCGTGCGTGTGCGTGTGTGTGCGCGTGCGTGTGTGCGCGTGCGCGCGTGTGCATGTGTGTGCGTGTGTGTGTGTGTCATTTGCTAGATGCCGTCAAATCCCTTCCATGAGGTTGGACCACCAAAGCTAAATTTTAACAAAGTGGAGAATTGAGGGGTAAGATGCAGCCCCCCCCTTCCATCCGCCACCCAGGCCTGGGGACCAGGCCAGCGTGTTCTCAAGGGTCAGGCCGGGACAGATCTCGCAGAGGAACACCAGGGTCCCCAGCAGTCCCGGAAGGAGCCGTAAAATGCCATTCTCCTTACTTTGGCTGGAATGATACCAGTTGAATGGGCAGCCCTGTTCACCTCAGGCTGAGCAGCAGCTCTGGATACTCTTTTTTTTTTTTTAACCTTCTTTGATTGACAACCTTAAAAATTAATTATTCCTTTCTGCATTTGGTTTGGCAGCCAAAATGGTTCAAGGTATGGATCCCATGGGAGAGCTATGTCAGGTGCTCAGCAAATGGAGTTTACTGGTAAGTTTGTTGGTTGATCTGACCCTGGTGGTCTTTCTTTACCAATGCAAGGAAAGCTCGTGTGGCTAGGATGCATTCAGTCTCTTATTCGTCCAACCGGCGTGAACTGAACTCCCCCTCACTCTGAGCTCTCCTCCAGAAATAAAACCCTATACAGCCTACATGTTGATTCCAGCCCACGTTGCTTGAGGTCTGGCTCATGCTATGTTTGGGGGTCTGTTTTTTGCTTTTGTCTTTGTTTTTGTTTTTTAAGAAAGTAGTTGCTTACATTTGAAGATAAGGATTTCACATAAATATCCAGACTCTAACATCTCTTGAAAACATTGCCCGTCTGGCATCACCAGCCAGACATGGCAACTGCTGGCAGGAGCAGGATAGAAACTGCCTCCTTGACTATGGACTATGAGAAACAAACTGAGGGCCACAGAGGGGAGGGGGGTGGGGGAATGGGATAGGCCGGTGATGGGTGGTAAGGAGGGCACGTATTGCATGGTGCACTGGGTGTTATACGCAACTAATGAATCATCAAGCCTTACATCGGAAACCGGGGATGTACTGTATGGTGACTAACATAATATAATAAAAAATCATTATAAAAAAAAAAAAGAAAAAAAAAAAAAGAAACTGCCTCCTTGTGGTGGGGCGTGAGCCTCCCCGTGTCCATGATGCCGTCCAGCCGTTCCAGTCATCTCCCTCACCTCCTGGATCATGAGTTTGTGAGTCCTGCCCTCGACTGCAAGCTTCCTGAAGGCAAAGACCACTAGTGTCTTTCTGGGGGTTTGTTTGTTTTTGTAATCTCTACACCCACCGTGGAGATCAAACTTACAACCCCCCAAGATCAAGCGTTGCCTGCTCTTCCAACTGAGCGAGCCAGGCATCCCGAGGACCACTTGTGTCTTATCAGACCTTGACTTTGCAGCATCCAGCCCAGGCCTCAGCACACAGTGGGTCCCCAGTAAGTGTTTGTTGTATGAATAACAGGTCTCTCGGATGCACGCGTCACATCTCTTCTAACATTAAAATTATGCAACTGTGCAAAGCAGCATCATGGGTGCCCCTGGTCTGTGCCATCGCACCGCCTAAAGTCGCCTGTATGCCCGTGTGCTGTCCTCGGTGTCTTTACGGCGACATTTGACACCTCCCCCCCTTCCTCCTAGCAATCTCCTCTCCAAATGAGGATAGCAATGCATCCCTCACGGGCCCTGGGAAGAGCACACGAGATCAGGAAAGTCAAGCATAGCACCTGCCACTTATTTTTAGCACGTTATTAGCAGCACCCTTATCTCCAAGATAGGAAGAGTCTCCCCACTCTTTGTTAGAATTTATGGTTGAGGATTATTTGTTTGGTTAGGCTTTTTTTTTTTTTTTTCAGCCAAGCCCCAAGGAAGAGATCACAATAGAAATCTCTGTATTCTGTGAATTTTCTAAATCCCCTCCTCACAAACACTGATGGGGGTAGAGATCTTATCAGAGAGGGTCATATGTCTTATCAGGTCCATTTAGCAGCCCTCAGGGGCACAGCTAAGGCAGGTCGGAGCACATATAACAAGCCACTCATGCTGGCCATTGCATGCTCAGAACCCAAGAAGACAGCATGAAGTGGTTTGGGGTCCTCGCGCTGGTGGCCCTCTCAGAATGCTTAGTCACGTAAGTACAGGGACTGCAGGTGGCATCAGCTCTCTTTCTGGGCTCCTTCTTGCCTTCTTATTCTTCTGCTCATTCATGGGTAGAGAAGAGACTATAATCATTCCCAGACTCTTAAAGTTCAAGTTTCCATTTATTGATCAGTAGCTTACTACGTGCACTGTGGGGTCCAGGTGTCTTGAGGCAGGCCTGCAGGGTTGTTCAGCTCCAGGAGTGCCAATCATATCAGGAGCCTTATGAAATGGTGCCCCTTGGAATTGTGCAGTGCACAACCTTTGCAACTGTAGGGATGGTCCTATCTAGGAACAGCATTTCTCCCGCATTTGTTTCTAGGTCTCCTCTCTGCTGTCACTCCATTTTCCTATGTATATGTCTCTGTCCCTTTGGATGTCTCTCTGCATGCAAAACTCTTTTTTTCTCTGCCCTCTTAATTTCTCTAATTTATTCCCCATCACCTCACTTCCTTCATAACCCCTCTCTTCTGGTTGAACCCTGGAAAAAGATCAAGAGGACAACTGGCAGGCCCAGTTTTGCCTCTAACAAGCAGTGTGACCATAGCCAAGTTACCAACTCCCTATAAAAACAGGATGATGATTTCCATTCTACCTCCCTCCCAGGGCTTCTTTGAGAAAGACACAGTAAGATGACAGTAGCAATAGTGACAACTGCCATTGTCAAGACCTCTTATAGGTCAGGTGCATGATAGCCGTCATTTTGCTTCACACCCCAAACGTTCTACATGAGGGGGTTCTTCTCATACCGCCTTTTTACAGGTGGGGAAACTGAGGCACAGAAAGTCCACATGGCTTACCCAAGATGACACAACAGAACCGGTATTCAAACCTAAGTTTATTACCGTAGTCTTTCCATTGTGATGGGCGGCCTGTCCCGATGATAAGATGACATCATAAAAATGTTTGGAAAATACGCGGTAGGATGTAGCAGTTACATTGTAACACGGGGCAGGCGAGCTCACTGTCTCTCATCTGTTTCTCTTTCCCAATGCTGGCTTAAAGAATCCCTCTGACAAGGATCAAGTCCATCCGAGAAAACCTCAGGGAGAAAGACAGGCTGAAAGATTACCTGGAGAAGCATCCTTACAACCTGGCCTACAAGTTTCTTGAGTCTGGAGACCCGGACCCGGGGATACATTATGAACCCATGAGGAACTACCTGGATGTAAGTGCTGGGGGGGGGGGGCGTTCTCCAGAGCATAGTGCTGGGGTTCATCTGTGGGTGTGAGCAGGGGTGCTGGGGCTCCTGCAGGAAGAGACACAGGAACGGGGACCCCATCCCCAGAGGAGAAGGCACCGCCACCCTCAACTCCTGGTCTGCGGTGACCAGGTCCAACGACGAGCAGGTGGCAGGTAAGCATCCACTTTAGCATCAACGATACGTCAGTGGGCTCCTGTGCGCCCCGGCACTTGGCTTGAGGGATTTTGTTCTTTCTGAACTAAGCAAATCGCTGAGTTACAGTGGGAGGGTGAGCCATGTCTGCTCCAACGACAAAGCCCACTTTTGACACCCCACACAGAGGAAGTTCAGCCTCCACCGCCCCAAGAATGACACCAGTAAAAAAGCTATTGAGCGCCCACAGTTATCATTATTGTTAACACAAGGTCTCGTCTCTTCTCCAAGAATGCATAGCCCAGCCTGAGAGACAAGCAGAAAGCAAATGAATGTCAAGTAAAAGGGCCAACTGCATGGTATTAATATTATGTTTTGAGTTTAGAGGAAGTGGTCTGGGGTGACCCAGGGGGGCTGCCGAGAGGAGGAAGCACTCAAGCTGGGCCTTGAAGGGTGGAAAAGATTTAGTGAGCAGCAGGGGGACACTGAAGAGCTTTTCAAATGGAGGCACTGGCCTGAGTAGAGACTATAAGGTAGAGTGGTTGAAAGCTGATTTCAGGAGACACGGGACACCCGATGGAGCCAGGCACCCTGGGGGTCAGGGAGGACTCGGGCAACCCGCCTTAACCATCCCTTCCCGGCCCCTGCAGCTGGCCTACGTCGGCACCATCAGCATTGGAACGCCCCCACAGGAGTTCAAGGTCATCTTTGACACGGGCTCGACTGACTTGTGGGTCCCTTCCATCTACTGCTCCAGCCCAGCCTGTGGTGAGTGCCTGCACCCCCGTCCCGTGCCCCCACCCTGTCCTCTGCCCTTGGCAGGCTAACAGATGCTCACCTCCTGTGTCTGCAGCTAATCACAACGTCTTCAACCCTCTGCTGTCCTCCACCTTCCGGATCTCGGGCCGGCCCATCCACCTCCAGTATGGCTCCGGGAGGATGTCAGGATTTCTCGCCTATGACACCGTTCGGGTAACGTGGAAACCAGAGGCTGAGGAAGGCTGGCCCGGGGAACAATGACAACTTATATAGGACCAGATGTAGGGTCAGCTGGGAACACCTGTCTTTCCCAAAGTCCCCCAGCAGCTGGCTGACTGCCTGTGGGGCTGTATCCCTAGGGAGACAGTGCCTCCCGCTGACACAGGGACTCCTAGAGTAGCTAACCCAGAGGATGGATCATCGTGCTGGCGGGGGTGGGGGCGTGGATTTGCAGCTCCCTTCCCCTTGGTTAGCTCAAGACTGATTTTCCTGGGAACAGGGAGAGGTGCAGGAAAACTGCCCACTTTTTTTTTTTTTAAGATTTTATGTATTTATTGGACACAGAGAGAGCACAAGCAGGGAGAGCAGCAAGCAGAGGGAGAGAGAGAAGCAGGCTCCCCGCTAAGCAGGGAGCCCGACGCGGTGCTCGATCCCAGGACCCTGGGATCATGACCTGAGTTGAAGGCAGACACTTAACTGACTGAACCACCCAGGCGCCCCAACCGCCCACTTTTATATTCTCAGACTGTGCCAAGCACGGTGCTGGGTGCTTTCGTTGTGAGAACTTGTTTGATCCCACACCAGCCCTACGTGGCGGGCACTGTTACCGCCATCAGGCAGATGGGTGACCTGAGGGAGACTGAGTGCCTTTCCCAAGGTCATGCGCCTGTTAAGTGGCAGAGCTGGGATGCGAAGCAGGACTCACACAGATGGGGGATGTCTTAGGGGAAAGGGCAGAACTGATATGGGGTCTCTGGGGGCTCCAGGCACTCAGGCAAAGAAGCAGGGGCCACAGAAGTGGGGGGGGGCCTGAAAAATGGGTCCTTACCCCTGGGGGCCTCTGAGACTCTAATAAAAACTATGGGCTGTCTCCCCTAAAGTGCCTGAACACACACACACACACACACATACACACACACACACACACACAAAAGCATACTTTCCAGGCAGAATTTTCATAAGAGCTCTGATGGCATGTGGTGTAACAGGCTTCCCTCCTTGAGCGGACATAGAATCCACAATGAATTGCAATGAATTCACTCCATTTCTGTCATCAGAGCATAGTCATGCCCAAAAGAAGACCATCCTCCTCTCTATTCCTTTTGTCCTCAAGTGGAAACAATTTGGTCGCACTTTGAGTCTGTTTCCTCACCTGTAAAAAAGGGATGACGTCAGCAGGAAGAGCAGGTGTTGGTTAAAATCCACAGGGTCCACGCAGACAGCACCCATATCTCTGGCTTGTCACAGGCAGCTGAGGACCCGAGGGCACAGCCACACCTCGGTTTTTCTCTGTGCTGTTAGTGGCATCTCCCAGCCCAGCCCCACTTTCCAAACCTCTCCTTAGCAACACCCTCTTCTCCCACAGTTCGGGGGCCTTGTCGACGAGTCCCAGGCCTTTGGCCTGAGTCTGAGGGAACCCGGCAAGTTCATGGAATATGCAGTCTTCGACGGCATCCTGGGCCTGGGCTACCCCAGCCTCGGCCTCAGAGGGACCATCCCTGTCTTCGACAACCTGTGGAGACAAGGTCTCATTTCCGAGGAGCTCTTTGCCTTCTACTTGAGCAAGTAAGTCTGGGTTGCACGATTTGTCCAAATCAGCTGTTAAATGCTTCCAGTTACATGAAAAATTGCAGACTACTTGATCCTGAGGTTTCTTGAGAGATAGCCTCGTCCAGGGTCAGCAAACTATGGCCTGGGGGCCCTATTTGGCCCACCACCTGTTTTTGTAAATAAAGTTTTATTGAGACACAAGCATGCTCATTTGTTTCCATCTCGTCTGTGGCTGCCATGGCTCTACAGCGGCAGCATGGAGCAGTCAGAAACTATCACGCAGGCTGCCAAGCCTAAAATCATGGTGACCTGGCCCTTTACAGGGAAACTCTGCTGACCCCTGTAGTCCAAGTCCCTCATTTGACCGGGGGGAACTGAGTCTCAGAAGGGAGCTTTGCACAAGATTGCCCAGGCAGGTGGCCACAGACAGGCTGCAGCAAAGGCCTCTCTGAGCTGAGGCCTCTGTGATGGGAGAGAGCCAGGCTTCGGAGGCCAAGTCCCAGGTAGAGGGAAAAACCCATGCGATGGTCTGAAGGAGCACCCAAGGCCCAGCGAGGGAGCCAGTGTGGCTGGAGCACTGGGGGAGGAGGGGGTGGGAATGGAGCCTGGCAGGGAGGCAGGGGCAAGGTTCCCCTGGGGTTCTGCGCCATGTGGAAGTGGAGGCCTCTGGCAGGGGTGAGGCAGGGAAGAGACATGATCCAAATTCCAGTTTTGAAAGCTCACCCTGGTTGTCCGCTGAAGAATGATGCAGTGGAGTGGAGGCAGGGAGGCCAGAGAAGAGGCTACAACAGCCTCTTTAGGAGAGAGAGGGTGGCAGCTTGGTCCAGGGAGGTGGAGGGAAGAGGAAGAACAATGTAGAGTCAGGATATATGTTGGAAGAAGATTTGCCCATAGATTTGCTCTGGAAGGAAGGAGAGGGGTCGGCAGAGACGTGTCCCCCCTCACTAACATCTTGCATGCTCCCAGGACCTACTAACGTAATTTGCGAGAACAGCGCAACATGAAAATAGGAGGCCCCTTGTTTTACAAATATTAGGAATTTCAGGACAGGGACAGCAGAGAGGTAGGACCTTGCTGAGCATGGGGCCCTGCAGCCCGCACCCTGTGTGAGCTTTTCTGAAAGAGGACAGGCCAGACCTCTCTGGCTGGCGTGGCCTCCAACTGCATAGCCAAATGCACGATCGCTGAAGGGGACTGGCAGAGGTGGTGGTCAGAGCCCGCCCTGCAGCCAGACTGTCCAGGTTCGATCTCGGTTTCATGGTCCATTAGCCAGGCCTCAACCCCTCCGTGCCTCAACCTTCCTATCTGTAGAATGGCGAGCAGAGGAGTGCCAACTCCACGGGGCTTTGTGACATGTGGACAAGTGAGCCATGAGAAGCGCGCCCTTAGACGGTGCCTGGTGTGGTGCTGAGCTTGAGAAAAGCAAACCCCCCCTTCCCCTCACAATGAGCCCTTCCTCCCCTTCCCCCCTCAGAAAGGAGGAGGAGGGCAGTGTGGTGATGTTCGGCGGTGTGGACCACTCCTACTATAGCGGAGACCTCAACTGGGTGCCTGTGTCCAGACCCTTCTACTGGCAGTTATCCATGGACAGGTAAGCCCGTCCTCTAAGGACAGCCCCAGGTGGTGCCCACACACGCACGCGCACACACACACGTACGCGTGCGCACACTCACACAGACACATGGGCACACGCACACCACCCGCAGGTTCTAATAGCCCCACGCCCCCTGACAAGGTCTTGACCAGGGAAGAGGGCTCAGGCTTGGCTCTTGGAGCATGAGGAGAGGGGAGGGGAGGCGTACAGGTCTGGGGAACTGAATTCTCTCTGGGAAGAGGCAGCAGACAGAGGTCTGCACCCACCTACTGGGGGAAGGCTAAGTGAAAAGGGGGATCAGGGAGAATTCTACCAATCTGACGGGGTCCCTAGCACACTGGACTGTCGGTTTGAAAGCAAGGAAAGTCCTGGGCAAGCCAAGATGGCTGGTCACCCTAGAGAGAAGCTACCCAGCAGTGGAGAGAGGTCAGCTTCATTCCGGAGGCCTGAAAGCAAATCATGCAAAGATCCCACCCCACCCCCCACCTTAGCCGGGGTACACGGTGGGGCAGAGGCCCTGACAGAGATAATCAGAAAGCTGGCAATCGACCTGAGCACAAGGAGGCAATAACTAATGGGATTCTGTGTGATACCAGCAGACAAAAGCTTAAAATGTCCTTTGGAAGCTTCCATAGCCCGTGTCTTGGCCCCTGGGCTAGCTCAGGCATTGTCTGGCCGGGGGCCCTGGCATCTGAGCTGGAAGCTGGTGGAGAGCAGCCTGTGGTCCCCTTCCTGCCATTCTGAGTACCTGCTGCCCAGGAGAACTCCAGCTTCACTGCGTGGGTCCCCTAATACGCCAGATACCAGATACAGGTCTCTTGTCCCTCCCTCACTTACTGGTTCATTCATTCATTCAACAAACATGTTCAGCATGTGCTGTGCTGGACACTTGAAGGAGGAACTGAGGGTAGAAATTGCTCTTACAGAGCTCATTCCCTAACAGGGCCGATGTACATGAAACAAGTCACACAAATAGTGAATTACCACTTTGATACATGCCAGAAATGAGTAAAAGTACGCCGAGGTGACCAAGAGAGGAGGCTGATTGAGTCTGGGGGCAAGACTTCCCTAAAAAAGTGAAAGGGAAGCTGGAACCTGAAAGATGAGGAGGAATTAGCCAGACAAAGGGAGCGGGGATGGTTCTAGAAAGGGGTACCGGCATATGCAAAGACCTTGAGGCACAAGAGAACTTGGGCCATTCAAGAACTGAAGGAAGTCAAAGAAGGTCAGTATGATCAGAAGAAAGGGAAACAGCTGGCAGGCATGAGTTGAAGGGCTGTTCTGGAGACAGCCAGGGAGGGGGTGGTAGTGAAGGGAGCCCCCAATGTGATCCCGGTACCTGCTTTATCTCCCCTGTCTCTCAGCATCTCCATGAACGGGGTGGTTATTGCTTGTGATGGTGGCTGCGAGGCTATTATTGATACTGGAACCTCATTGCTGATTGGCCCATCTGACGTTGTCTTCAACATCCAGAAGATCATCAATGCCAACCAGTCCTACAGTGGCGAGGTGATGGGTCATGCCGCGGGGACACTCTGGGGCTCTCCATACATAGAAGGATCAGCTGGGTCAACCTCTTTCCCTCTTTCTCTGACAGTACATAATTGACTGTGACGGTGTCAACACTCTGCCTGACATCGTCTTCACCATCAATGGCATCAACTACCCAGTGCCAGCCAGTGCCTACATCCGGGAGGTGACGACTCAACCCTGGGGCCTGGTGCTCAAATCTGGGACTTGCAGGAATGTGGGATAGCACCCGGGAGGAGGAGGCACCCTGGAGGCTAAGCCACACCATTGCAGATGCTGCAGGGTGGCCACGCAGGGCCGGCCTAGAGCGGGAAGTCTGTCTAGAGAAGGCAGAGCTCAGTCTTAAGGAGCCCGGGGCGATGAGGAGAGAAGGAAAGGCATTCTCTGCAGAGGGAACAGCCGGAGCGTGAGTCACAGGAAGGATACAGCAGAGTGTGAGGAGAGCCGCAGGCAGTTCTGGTTCCTGGATGGGCAGCCCACTTCTGCAGCTGCTCAGAGAGCCACTTGGCTCACGGGAAAGGAGGGCGATCCAGCGGAGAAGGGCTGGCTGTTGGGGGGGGGGGGCTGCGGGTGAGGGCTCGGGCTGACTGGTGAGTTTCTGTCTCCCCCAGGGTCATCAGGGTACCTGCTACAGCAACTTTGATGAAGGCAGAGGCGGCTCGTTCCTCTCCGACTCCTGGATTCTGGGCGATGTCTTCCTGAGGTTGTATTTTACCGTCTTCGATCGAGCGAACAACACGATTGGCCTGGCTCCAGCAGTGTAAACGCCGGAGCTGCTTCAGAACGCAACGACACGCCCACTCCAAACACACACACACACACACACACACACACACTCACTTGGGGCACTCCCGCTCAGGGGCCAGCCTGAACTCTGGGGCTCTGTGAAGCCCGGCTCTCGGTGGAGAATAAAAGACCTCATTTTCCATGGTGCTGAAATGAACAAGCGCCTCTCTTTGGATCGGGGGAGGTGCATCAGAATCAGGCAGGACTCCAGAATCGAGTCTGGAACACCCCCCCCCCCCCCCCCCCCCGTGAGAGGAGCCCAACGCCTGCTGGCTTCAACGAAGAGGGAAACTACTGGAAGGCTCCTGGGGACCCAGGAACCACAGCAGATCCAAAGGGCTCGGTGACCCATGAAATCAAAAGCCGTCAGCTCATTCTTTCTCTCCCTCCCTCTTTCCCTTCTCTCATCTTTGATCCTCCTTGCCTGGCAAGTTTCTGTCCTCATTCCTCAGTCTTCCACCAGCGCTGAGGGACTTTGCTGCTGCCCGCCTCAGGGCTTTCTAGCCTTAAGGGATGCAGACCCTAGAAAGAAGCTTAGTACCAGGCAGGGCTCTGATTGGTCCACCTCAGGTCATGTGTCCAGCCCTGGACCAACCACTGTGGCCCGGACTTTGGGCACTCTGACTGGCTCTACTTGGTCACATGGCCTCACCCGGGCTGTGGGCGTGATTGACAGCTTCTTACACAACCACCTGGCCGCGTGAGCTGAGAAGAAACAGTCCGCGAGAAGCGGCAGAGGTGTGTTCTAGACAAATGGGACGATTCGTGACCCCGTTCCCAATAGGCACCACCTCCACATTCAGAGGGATGGTACAGGGTCGTAAAAACAGATCTATGCTTCTGACCGCAAAAGACCCGTTGGCAGTGGCCTTCAGCTCCAGAAGGTCTCTGAGTGAGGCCCTTCAAACTCGGACGGGTCCACTCTGGCCGCCCACAGCAAAGCAGGCAAAGGACCCCAGCCACCAACTCGCTGCCACCCACACCTACCGTGTCCTTTCCGGTCCTGCTTCCCAAGTCACAGGCCCATGTGGATGCCTGAGCCCTCCCCCCCCCCCCCCCCCCGCCCCTCGGAGGCTCAGCAGGGCCCTTCCCTGGGCCTGTGAGACTGTCTTGGGGAGACTGACCCCACGTAAAAGGGGACCCAGGGTGCACAAAGCCTCCCCGAGCTTCCTCCAGGCGCACAGCCATGACGCCGTTTGGTGTGAGCTGCCATGGTTTGGGAAGTTTGGGATGAAGGCGTCACTTGCTCTCCCCTGGAGACCCCAGGTGGAGGCCCAGGATGGGGGCAGCAGGAGTCATAAGGCGGAGGGAGGGAGTACGGAAGAAGGAGTACAAAGGTGGAAAACAACATCTTGTCCCAGTGCACCGTGCTGCCATGACTCCCGTGGGACAAACAGCAGCGACAGTGACGTTTCTTCCTCCTGCGACCTTTCATTGCCACATATTTGCTGAGCACCTACTATGTGCCAGGCCCTGTGGTGGGCCCCTGGGATAGAAGGCGAGAGGAAAGATAGAGACAAATGAGAACACCCACCCGTGTGGGCCGGGTGGGGAAGACAACAGAGGTGTTAGCAGGAGGCCAGAGGATGGACGGGCTTTCTCTTGGGGAGCCAGGGAAAGGTTGGGGGGGTTGGCGTTGACCTCAGTCTTGCCGCCCCAGCCTGGAACATAAGCCCAAGCCCTACAGTAAACATCCGTGTGAGATGCGCTGTGTGTCCACAGTTACCCCAGCCCCTTCGGGATGGCAGAGGGTTACGATCACGTGAGGGGAAGCCAAAGAGGACTAGATGCAGAGCTGATGGAGGGTGAGACCAGAATCGGGAATGTTTTCAAACCAAAAATAAAATTCAGAAACTTAACGAAGACTCAGTTATGTACAGTTTGTAAACTCATTCTCCAAGTGGGTCTTCATGGAACCGCAGGCAACTTCTCTCTTGGTCAGAAGCCACCCACAAGAGCAAGAATAATGGGTGCAGTGAATTGCCTATGCTCACTGTCTCCCCATGACCCCTGCGAGGCAGGAAATGTTGCCCTGATTGTACAGATGAGGGAGGTGTCCCAGCTCCTGGCTCCAGCTCCCAGTGACAGACACATAATAGGCTCTCAAGAAATACACGTTGACTAAATGAATAGATGAATTAGTTAGCGCTCCCACTAGCCCATACTGCTGCATCCATGGCGGGAGACCTGTGTGGTATCAGCGTGGCTTACTGCCAAGATCACAACTCTAAAAGGTCGGGCTTTGTTCCCCTGAATGAGCCAAGCTCAAGGCTGGAGCTGGTGCCTTTTAATGAACCAAACTTTCCTTGAGGCTCTGTGTGTGTAGTCTGTGCCACCAACATGGGCATTAATTCTGATCTTCAAAGCAAAGATCCCCTGAACCACCACCCCCCCCCCCCCCCCCCCCCCGCCAGTCCTCTACTTTGATCCTTTACCAGCTGCATCCCAAAGGGATTATTTAGGCTTTGGTGAGAGAACGTAGGGAAAAGGGAAAAAGATAGCCTTTGAACCCTTCTTATAAGAATGTAAATTGGTACCATCTTTTTAGAGATGATTTATGGTTAAAATAAGATGAGGAGTGGGAAGCTAAGCATTATTCTATGAAAGAGAAAGTCTTCCAACAGCGAGGAGAGGCTGGGGTTGCGCCGGAACAAATAAATCCATTCCCATAGGAAAGCCACCCGGAATCAGACTGTGATGTGCTGACACCTAGTGGCCAAAGTAGATATTGCACACGCGCTCTTCCCAGTCCACGGGCGGACCTGCCCCTTGGTTCCTTCTACTTGAATGGCTATTTGGCAACATGAAACCATTGTCACATCCGCTCTCCCATCTTCAGACCTGCTAATCCCTGTTCAGACTTAGACAAATATATTCCAAATATATATATTTAGTTAAAACTTATTTATTAGCTATACATACTTCCCCAGGGAAGCTATACTAATAAAATTTGGCAAGTGGCACGTGGAGACACGTGCAGCCGGAATCGTGGGTCACTCCCTCCCTCAGCCTTCAGGTGTGTACTCCAATGGCCCCTCCTGGGGAGGGGGGAGAACTTCACTGGCACCTGTCTCTACAATGTCAACCCTCGCCGGCACTCCCCATCCCCTTCCTTGCCTTCACTTCCCTCCACCGTCACCCTGTCACACGCATGGTCTGATAAATAAGATATTTATTTCTCCTGTGATTATCTGTCACCTTCCCTGGAGTGGAAATTCTCGAGGGAGCGATTTGGGTCTGTCTGTCTTGTTTCTCGATAGATCCCCAGTGCCTAAGTTAGGGCCTGCAATATGATATATTCTGGGGATGAATGTTACATGAAACCAATATTAAGAAAACTACATCATCGGTTCACACTGAGCACAACTCTGCAAAAGCAAGACGTGTGGACATTGCCCACTGTCATCCGTTTGCTCGGGCTGCTATGACAAATACCATGGACTGGGGGCTGGGGGACTTACACCACGGAAATTCATTTTCTCACAGTCCTGGAGGCTGGAAGTCTGAGGTGAAGGTATTGGCAGGGTTGCTTCTTCCGAGGCCTCTCTGCTTGGCTTGTAGGTGGCTGCCTTATTTGGTGTCTTCACATGGTCTTTCCTCTGTGTGTGTCTATGTCTTAATGTCCTCTTTTTTTTTTTTTTTTAGATTTGTTTATTTATTTGAGAAAGAGAACATGAGTGGGGCGAGGGGCAGAGGGGGAAAGAGAGAGGATCCCAAGCAGACTCCCCGCTGAGCAGAGCCCAACGCGGGGCTCGATCTCACAACCCTGAGATCATAATCTGAACCGAAACCAAGAGCTGGACGCTACACCAGCTGAGCCACCCAGGCGCCCGTAAACTCCTCTTTTCATAAGGACACTGGTCAGATTGGATGAGGGCCACCCATAGGACCTCATTTCATCTTAATCATTTCTTCAAGGACCCTGTCTCCAAATACAGTCACATTCAGAGATTCTGGGGGTTAGGACTTCAATGTATGAAAACACTGGGGAAGGGGAAAATCATTCAGCCCATTACACAGATAAACACAAAAACTGCCAGGATATGTCAAAAGAATACGGGAGTCTGCTGAAAGGGGTTCCAGGGGCCAAACCCAGGACAATCTAGGGCATGAAAAGTAAGAATAATAATACCGGATTCTAACTCACTGAATAAAACAAGAATCTATGAGCCCATCCTGTTCAATAAATACAAACAGATAAATAAATACATAGGGTGAAACGACAGCTAGTCCTCACCACCGGCTGCCAATTGAAAAATGTAAACGAAAATTATCACTCTGCAGCCAGCACTTTAATGATCGATTCCGGCATGAATCCTCAAGGGATGCTTCAACTTGGGTGAAGGTCTCGTGGGGAACAGCCTCTTTGCACAGTCTCAGAGCACCTCCCCACAGAACACCGTAGTGATCCCAGCGCGAGAACCGCGGTGGACGATCTGGGCAGCCGGGGCCACCTCACCCAAGTCACCAAAGTCAGCTGCACCCAGAATGGGACAGATCAACACTGCCGCCTCCTGTGACATTCCTGCAAAAAAACAAAACAAAACAAAACAAAACAAAAAACAAAACCAAAAAAAACCAACAAAACAAAAACGCATAACCTGAATCGAAAAGTAAGAATACCTCAAACAAATCAAATCCAGGTACGTGCTGCAGAACCAGCCCGGCCTCTTCAGAACTGCCCACGTCAAGCGCAGCACAGGCAGGCTAAGGGGCCGTGCCAGACCGAAGGGGAGTGAAGAGACCAGGCAGCCAAAAAGAACGCATGACCCTGGATTGCATCCTGGGTCAGGAAAAAAAAAATCACCGAGAGGGACAATCTTAGGACAGCTGGTGAATCTGAATACATGCCGTGTGGAAGGTTGTGTATAGTATTGTGTCAATGTTAACCGTCCTCAGTGCGGTCACTGTGCTGTGGTTCTGCAAGCCGATGTCTTTGCTCTTTGGAGATACGCACTAAAGATTCAGGAGTAAAGGGTCCTGATGTCTGCAACTGGCTCAGATTATTCAACCGAAATAATACTCTGTGTGTGTGTGTGTGTGTGTGTGTGTGTGTGTGTGTGTGTGTGTGTGTAGACAGAGCAAAATGGCAAAATGTCACTAATGGGTGAACCCGGGTGAAATATACATGGGAGCTTATGGCACTAGCCTGGCAATTTTTCTGGAAATTTGAAAATAAAATAGTTTCAAAATTAAAAAATGGTTTCTTGCTTGGTGCCAGGGGTGAGACAGTCCCAGGACGGCGGGGGAAGGGATGGTGTCTTACCTGAGCCAGCCCCGGACAGAGAGAACAGGTGGGGGTTCCACTGCCTTCCCACACAGGCACGCCTCCAGCTGAGAAGGGTGACCGGTGCTGCAGGCACACCAGCAGCGTGACTTTCAAGCCTCCCGCCAGAGCCCGAAGCCTCCTCTCCCTGGCCTAGTGATCACAAACTCCTTCCAGAGGCTCTGTCGAGATGCTTAACCATTCACCCAACATCTACTCTGTGCCCGTTTCAAACACCTGTAAAAAGTTGATTCCCCCTGGGAAAGGGAAAACACACTCTTATGCTACTCTCATTAAGACAGCTCAAATGCCTCCTCATCCATGACGACCTCCCAGATGTTCCCTGGCAGTGAGCTCTTTTTTCTAAATGACCTATGGCACCTTGTCTCCTTTCAGTATCCCGCTCTAGTTAACTATTACGATCATTTTCTGCTGGTTATTATAGTGACTTAAGTCTGGGTCTTATGCCTCCCACACAGACGTGAACCCAATGAAGGCAAAATTCGCAGCTAGTTTGTCTCTAACAGGCCTATTGCCCAGCACGTGGAATGAATGAATGAATGAATAAATGGGGAGAGGGACCAAAGGACTCATGGGGAATCCGGGTGCTCAGGAACCAGTCCAAGGCGGGTGACGCAAAGGAGTAAGAGGGTCTGGGAGGGTGGCAGAGGCTTCCGCGTGCAGTCGTGGCCTCCCCGCCCACCACAGGCCAAGGCCAGAAGCCCCGTGTGTCCTGCAGCAGGTCCCCGGCTGGATGCGCCCACTGCTACAAGAACGGCTTTTTTCATCTGGAGCCTGAGGCCCAGGTCAAGGGTTTTAAATACCCTCCGGCCACTTTCCCAGCTCCCTCCACTGTAACCAAACATGATAAAGTCACAGGTCAGAAGCCAGGACCCAGGTCACCGCCAGAAAGAACACGGCCTTGATCAGATCAGATTGGATCAGAACAGACAGAGGACCAGGTCCAGAAGCGTGCTCACCAGGGAGTAATGTGGCATTAGGAGGATAAAAGAGCTGGTACCCCGTGGGGCAGGACTCATTATCAGCGACCTTGACCTCTGTCCCCAACAGGAGTTCACACCAGGCCACCAGGCAGATCCAGCTCCTGGGGAGGCACCCTGAGGAGGAGCGGGGGGCTGTGAGGGGCAGAGGGGCTTTCTGAGAATCCCTTTGTCCTGCTGTGGGACTTGAGGCCAACTCCTTGGTTATGCCCCAGTTCCCGAGAATTTTCCATACCCTGGGTAATATCTCCATCCTCTGCCAGCCCACTCCCAGGTTCCAAACATTTCCTTGTCTGCTTCCAGTTAACCCTTGTTCTGCCCACTTCCAAATGCCTGTCCCCCCCAGGCCCTTCTCTTGCGTTTTACCCAAAGCAGGGCAGGAAGGATCTGGACCATGCTTCTGCCTGGGGGATTCTGCACGCGCACATCCCTACCCCCAGGAACCACAGCCTCCTTTCTGCTTCCTGACCGTGCTCGGGAGCCTGGACCACCGTGCCCAGTGCCCTCACTGCTCAAGGGCCACCAAGTTGGGGCAGTCAGGGCCCCCATGCTCCCGGCCCCTGAAGGACAGCAGGCTCCTGCTGCCCTGGGCCAAGTCATTCACTCGTTCACGCGTTCATGCACTTAATCTATACGGAATGTCGTTTCTGCACCAACTGCCGGATGGCGTCCCAGCTTCTGCTTACATACCTCCCATGGGGCAGAGCTCACTACCTCTATGTTGCCTTATCCATGGTCAACGACTCCATCTGCTTGCGCAGAACTTCTCCCCCTGCCTGGGCCCTAGAGACGAACGTTGGGAGTTCTGAAATTGGGTGTGTGTCTGGGTGTGTGTCTTCCCAGGAAAGTGGTAGTAAATGCTTACACGTGTGGCCTCAGGCTCCAGACAGCCTGGGTTTGAACCCCAGCTCTGCCCCCTGCCAACTGTGAACCTGTGTAACCTTGAACCAGTCACTGAACCTCTCTGCCTCCTACCAATAAAACACGAGGAGGGGGAGCCCTTCCGCATAGGGTTGTTGAAACGAGACTTCGTTGCGTCACACATTTCACCTTTACGCCTGTCGGTCATTATCATGCTCACAGGCATCCATGCCTTACCGTCACTGGCAATGATCTGCCACCTCGTCCCTGGGGTTGGCCTGGGGGTGGGGCCTTTGTCCCACCCGCCCCAGGGAGATGGACTGTGACGGGACGAGTGTCCTCTCTCCCATGAGCCATTTGGCAGCCCTCGGAGGTCTGGAAACCAAACAGAACCACTTAGAAATTCACTTTCCTTAGTGGATAAAGAGGATCCAGAGCCAGAATGAAGGGACTACCTGCTTTTTCATTTTTTTTTTTCAATTGTGAAGCATAACCAACACGTAAACAGGCTTCAGGCATAAATACACGATTTAACACATTATCATGAAACACTTAAGTGACCCCACGCAGGCCAAGAAATGGAACACGCCAGCCCCCAGAAGCCTCTCACATTCTCTCCATCCAAGAGAATTTGCCCCTCTGCTATCCCAAGAATCTCAGGCCCAGCAGGGCAGGCAGTCGGCAGCAGACCCTCTGAGCAGAGGAGTCAAGGATGCCAGCTCCTCCTTCCACTGCTCTGCACTCTAAGCAAGCTGCTGGACCTCTCTGAGCCTCAGTTTACCAGCTATAAATCTGTGAAATGGGGCCATATAGTCCTGGATCCCTTTCCCTGGGAGATCTCATGCAGGCATGTGGGTCCCCGGCCCCACACAGGTGAGTGCTCGACACCTGCAGGCAATTACTTTTACTAACGTGAGTGGGGACAGCCGTCGGGGGGAGGTTTTCTAGGGGAGATTTCTAGGAGGACCCTCACCTCTGCTCCCCCCAAACTCCAAATCCACAAATGAGATAGACACCCAAGAGGTAAGGATGAGAAGAGCCTCTGTTTCACAGTTCTTCAAACTGTGTACCTTCGATTCCCAGGAGTTCCATAGAAATGTCTTGTGGGGTTGGTGGGTCTCCATCCCCTCTGCTGCCCAGGCAACTCAGCTGTTCTCCTTTTCCTATAATGGCTTCACATGCATGGAAGATTTTATAAAGGTATTTTGTCCCTAGACAATTAAATTACTGATGTAAAACTACTACAAGTTGTAATGAAAGACAAGCAACCTAATTGTTTTTTAAAAGAGCAAAAAACTTCAAAAATAAATGTATAAAACGGGTTTGCAAAACTATAAAAAAATAATAATAAATTAATAAATAAATGAGCCAAAGACTTAAGCAGACACAAACAGCCAATAAGCCCATGAAAAGGTACATAGTGTTACCGTTCAGGAAATGCAGATTAAAACCTCAAGAAGGAACCCCCTACCCCCACTAGAGTAGCTAACATTAAATGGCCAACATACCAAGTGTTGACCAGAACGTGGAGCAACTGGAACACCCGTCCGCTGTTGGCGGGAGCACAAAATGGTACAACCACTCGGAAAACTGTTTAGCAGCTTCGACTAGAGCTGAACCTACCCTATGATCCAGGAAGTCCACTCCTGGGTCCAACAGAAATGCATACATATATTCACCAAAAGCCACGTACTGGAGTGTTCATTGCACCACTGTTCCTAAGAACCCCCACTCTGGAAGCTACCCAAAAGCCCATTGACCACAGAAGAGGTCCAGAAAATGTATATTTACACAATGGAATAACACACAGCAGTGAAAATCACCAGTTTTCAGCTGCCCACGACACTGCAGTGAATCTCACAGACGTAATTTGGAGCCAAGAAGCTAGACCCAGAGCGTGCATGTTAGATGGTGCCATTTCCCTAAAATACAGAAACAAGCCAAATGAGTCTTTGCTGTTCGACATTAGGGCGGTGATTACGCTTGGTTTGGGATGGGGGGGGGGTTGGATCTGGAAGGGGGTCTGAGGCGGCTCTGTGGGTCCTTGTAATGTTCTGTCCCTTGATCTGGGTAGTGGTTTTGTTCGATTTATGAAATTGCATCAAACTATTCCCTATGGCACACACCTTTCCGCGTGCACCTTACACGTTAAGAAAAGCTTTTAAAATGATGGCATACGCTGACAAGATACCACCTGGAAAATACACAGACATTTCATTTTTCTTTTCTTTTCTTCTTTTCAGGTTTTATTTAATTATTTGCCAGAGAGAGAGAGAGAGAGCACAAGCTGGGGAGCGGCAGGCAGAGGAAGAGGGAGAAGCAGGCTCCCCACTGAGCAAGAAGCCCTATGAAGAACTCAAACCCAGGACCCTGGGATCATGACCTGAGACGAAGGCAGAAGCTTCACCGACTGAGCCACCCAGGCGCCCCTCATTTTTCTTTTAAAAGCAGGCTGCAAAACAGTGTGTATTGGACTATCTGGCCCCGTTTTTGTAAGAAATAAATATATTCATTTGCAACATTAATGGTGGATCGTTCTGGGTGGGGTTGAGTCACTTTAGAAGTTTTATTTGCCTGTAAGTAATCTACAAGAAGCATGTATTATTTGTAGACCTGGGCCCAAAAAATGTTATTATAAATTTAATTTTAAAACCTGTGCCCATCCCTAAAGCAACTCCACAGGTCTGGGACTGGGGAGTGGAAGTGTGTGGTGGGTATTGTCAGAAGATTGTGTGCCTGGGGCGAGGCCTCGATTGAAAGCCCCTAGGGGACCAGCCGGCCCAATGCCTATCACACCAGCTCGATAACACTTATCGTGCTTAAACGCTCCACTTCAGTCTTGCCAGGATTGGGTTCTTTAGATCTCATTCCATTGATTGATTTGATATGTTCGCGGAAAATTTCTGAACACCTGTGCCCTTGGCAGGGGGTGCCCTGCCTTGGGGATGCCGTTCCTGGGGCCCCTCAAAGCCAAGTGCCAGGCAGGGCTAATGGCAAAGTACACAGTGTTGTCTAATCTTTCTGCCAGGCCAGTCTGGCACGATGAGATTACCTGGCGTCCCACTCCTGGCAGCCAGGGAGCGGCTCTGGCTGACGATCAGACCTGCTCATGGAGGACACGTGGTCCTGGAGTCGGGGGTCCACTTTCCCTCCCAGGAGTTCCTGTGGGGACTGGGCAGAGTGGCTTCCTTGAGTGTCCCCAGGAGGGAGGCTGTGTCCGTCATGGAATGTCCACCTGACGCTCTAACCTATGGGCAGGAGCCAGGTGGGTG
The DNA here is from genome assembly GCF_023065955.2 of Ursus arctos. Classification (NCBI taxonomy): domain Eukaryota; kingdom Metazoa; phylum Chordata; class Mammalia; order Carnivora; family Ursidae; genus Ursus; species Ursus arctos. Next base: position 38,464,112 of record NW_026622908.1, read on the forward strand.
GGCGTAGGCACAGAGCCTGGGCCAGGGCAACGGTCTCCCAAGACCAGAGCCTTCTGTGACACGGGTTCTAGTCCCTAAATAGTGTCACTATTTAGTTATATGGACCTATGTTGACCACTGAAACCTCCCGGACTGTGTCAGTAGGGATAATGCAGGGATGATAACAATTTTTAAAAGCTCATGTATCTCAAAGCACTGAGAAAGTTTAGAGAGCCACGGAAACACAAGTTGTATGGTATGGATGGAGACTCGCATGCCAACTCCCTCCTTGTCATATCGTTCACGTTGCCTGGACAGGAAACTGCCTTGCTGAGCTCTGGAATGGCCCCGAATGGGGATGAGCAGAGGCAGCTACATCGATCTTTGTGAAATTTTCGAGGGGGTTTCTATTGTACTAGTTTCTACTGCTGGTGACAAATTAACACAAATTTAGCAACTTGAAACAACTCACATTTATTATCTCACGGCTTCTGTGGGTCAGGCATCCAGGCTCAGTCTAACTGGTCCTCTGTTTCAGTGTCTCTCACAAAGCTGTGGTCGGGGTATCAGCCAGGGATGTGGTCTCATCTGGGGTTTGACTGGAGAAGGGTCTGCGTTCCAGCTCCCGCGGTTGTTGGCAGGATTCAGCTCCTTGTGGGTTGTCAGACTGGGGGCCTCAGTTCATTGCTGGCTATTGGCTGGAGACCACCCTCTGTTCTTCGCTGTTTGGGGCTCTCCATGGGGCAGCTTGTCTCATCAGAGTGAGCGAGGGACAACATCTAGACAAGGAGTCCACTGGCAAGACAGAAGTGATGATCCCATGTAATGTCATCACAAACGTGACATCTCAACTGCTGTGTCACATCCTATGGGTTAGAAGCAAGTCATGGGTCCTGCACACAGTCAAGGAGGTGGGGTGAGTTCAAGGGCATGGACACCAGAAGCCAAGGATGCTTGAGGTCATCATAGACTCTGCCATAAGCTGAGAATTGGTGCCACCAAGCATTTCAGCCTCCCTCAGGGTGTTAAAATCTCTAATATGGGAAGACTCGATTATCTTCCCATTAGAGTGATCCAAAGACCTACCCAGTTGGGAAGGAAAGAGCCACCCACCATCCACCCTCTCTTGACTTGACCGCAAACGCCTTGAAGTCTTGGTGTATCTCCACTTTGCTCTTGGATGTACCCCCAGCCCCTGGAACATGCCTACCCAGCATGTAACAGGTGCATGATAAAAAGGTACTGAACAAATGTGTAAATGGCTCCTTCAGGTTCCTGCCTGAGGAGCCTTCCTTCTGCTTCCCAGACATATCTCTCCTCTGTCCGAAGTTCGCAGACAAGCTGTGCCTCCAAATAGACGCCCATCTTCAGACTCGAAACCCTGCAACCCTCCAGGGGAGCCCGGACACTATGGGTGCCCCCTAGAAGGACCCCCGCCACCCCACACTCACCCCCAGCATGAGGTGAAGGAGCCCACCAGCCAGTAGCCCCCAGGAGGGCTGTGGTCCCCCCTCGGGCGCTCAGGGCTTCACCACGGCAGGCCAGCTTCATCACTGCTGCCATTCGATGTGGAGGAGAAAAGCAGACTGTGACATTTTACTCGTGGTTCCAAAGGACCGAAACGGAAGCCGGGATGATGCGTGCATCATTCTTTTCTTTTGCATCTCCTTTGACAGTATTACAACATCTTATTGGAAATGAATCCTGTGTGTCCCCTCCCTCCAGGCAGAACCTCGTGCCCAATTTCCCTTCACCCCCTCCCTCCTGTGGCTGTCACTGGCCAAACGCGTCATCTGTCCTAAAGTCAGGTGCACTGCGTCCACTGCCCTAGAGTGAAACATACATTTCCGAGTGCACGATCTAGAGAGAGAGTATTTCCATCTCCCCAGAGTCATGTTCTTCCCCTGGCCTCTCACCTGTGTTCTGTTCCCACTAGTTTGCCTTTCCCAGAATGTCGTATACACCGAATCTTACACAGGTGGCCTTTGGAGTCTGGCCACCTTCACTCTGAATAATGCATGTGCGACTCATTCAGCAGCTGGTTTGTCTCTGTCGTGGAGAGCGGCTCTGTCAGGTGACGACACCACCACTGGCGTATCCAGGGAACAGCTGAAGGACTTCCAAGTTGTCTCCAGTTGTTGACAATTAGGAAAAAAAGCTGTTCTAAACATCTGTGTACAGGTCGTGGTGTGGACATATGGTTTTCATTTCTTTTCCCTAAATACCCAGGAGGGGGGTGGCGGGGTCAAATGGTAAGTGCATGTTTCCTTTATACGAAACTGCTAAGCCGTTCTCCAAAGGGGTGGACCTCTCGCGTGCCAACCTGCAGCGGCGGCCCGGCAGGCCCACCAGCACTTGGGGTTCGACAGTTGTTTCCATGGTAGCCACTGTAAGTGTGTGGCTGGTTAGGGGCGCCTGGGTGGCGCAGTTAGGCATCCGACTCTTGGTTTTGGCTCAGGTCGTGATCTCACGGTCGTGGGATCGAGCCCCAAGTCGGGCTTCGCACTCAGCGTGGAATGCACTTGAGAGTCTCTCTCCCTCCCCCTCTGCTCCCCCCGCTCGTGCTCTCGCCCTCTCTCAAATAAATAAATAAATCTTTAAAAAGAAAAAAAGTGTGCAGCTGGCTAGCTCTCCATATTTAATCCTCACAACGATCCCATGACATTGGTGGGACTATTATCCCCATTTGACAGATGAGGAAACTGAGTTTCAGAGAGACTGGATCACTAGCCCTGGGTCCTATAGACATTCCAAGGCAGGGCTGGGATTCTAACCCAGACCCTGGATCCAGAACTCTTCAGAAGATTCCTCCATGGCCTGCAGTTAACTCCGCTCAGGGGACTGAGGCAGAAGGCACAGGGAGCCACAGAGAGAGGCCTGGAGTCAAGCTCCCCCAGGCAAGTGGCGCAACTTCTCTGCACCTCGGTCTCCTCATCCATCACATGGGGATCATAATATTACTTACCATAGTGAGCTAAGAGTAAGAGGTCAGTAAATCTAAGCTCCCCTGTCTCCTCTAACTGCCAAGGGAGAGAAGCACACGGACGATGCCACTCCAGGTAAATGAGCAGAACGGCTAATTAGGGAATCATGACCCGACTTGGAGCCACGTTCGCAGCCTGCTCTTAACTAAGCCCAGCGTGCCTGGGATTAATCAAAACAGGGTGCTGAACACTCCCGGGCACCTTATAATCCATTGAGGGAAATGAACGATGAATAAAACACGTATGATGATCTTCGTGGTTCATTGCCCACACCTCAGTCCTGAGGGCTCCCTGACTCCCTGCTCCCCACCCACGTTTCCCTTCATTTCCAAGTTGAGAAGCAAGCACAGAAGACTGGTCCTTCTTTTTCTTTCTTTCTTTTTTTTTTTTCAATTATGATGAATGGTTTCAGATACACATAGCAGACTACATAAAGTATAAAAAAATAATGATGAGCAGCCAGGTACCCGCCCCCAGCATAAGACCCCAGTTACCTTTGATTTGAAGCCCTGATGAGCAGACCCTACACACCCCCACACACTCCCTCCCGCCCCGTGGCAGCTTTGAGCCACGGTTTTGTCTGGTGCTCTCAGAATTTCGGCAAGCATCCGTAGGACCGTCAGCTCCACCGTATAAGGGCCGAGATCAGCCCACAGGTCAGAGTGAGAAAGGCTGGAGGGGGAAGAAGAGAGGAGAGGAAGCAGGTACCAAAATATACGAAGCTGGAAAATACGGTGCAAGGATCCACATTTGGGGTACAAAGAGGTCTTAAGGGGTAAGTCTGAAATGCAAATGTGCTATGTACTAACCACCCCTAGTCCCAACCTTGGTTCACACTCTCCACCCCTCCACACTCACCCAGAGACACTGGGCGAAATTTGGAGCTTTCATAGAATCTGTGTCTCCTGATGCTGGAAAAACCAGCGGTGGCCCAGGGAATCTGATTTCAAAACAAGACCCACAGATATGGCTCGCTACTGACTGGCGACCTCCCACCTGCATATCTCCATCCCCCACAATTTCTGAATCCGTTTTCATTCCTCTTTGTCCACTGAATAAATCCCACAAAGTAGAGAACCCTGTGGGTTAGTAAGCATCCTCTTCTAAGAAGAAGATCCTCTTTTTTTTGTTTAAGAGGATCCCCTTTGAAGTCATTCACATGCTAGTATGAATTTGCCCAGATAGCTTTGCTCCGCTGTAGCTGATCTGGCCATGTTTTAAGCATGGAGCAGCTGGGAGAGTCAGACTCTGGTGGGATCTTCAAGGTGGAGGCTTCCAGCAACCTGAGAGGGTAAGAGAGGAGCAGTAGGGAGAGAAGGGGTGCAGAATGAGAAAGGCACAGATTCCAATGACTAACCCAGCCCGGTGCAAGTTTGCTTCCTCCAGCAAAGGAAGGCAGTATTCTCCCACTTGCTCCCCTCCTTCCTCTTCCTCTGTGCTGCACGTACCACTTTCCCAAGAGTCAGCCCAACTGCCATGACAAACCTGTAGGCTAGTTCAACACCCAACCATCCCATAGGAGGACACTTCTATGTGAAAATGTGTCCTGAGTCCCGAACCATCGACCTAGGAATGTGCTTTGGGGATAGCAACTACAGGGACACGATCCATCGCTGAGTGGGGAACTGTTCTCGCAGGGGCATCCCACAGGAGCAGATCGGGGGTACAATGAGCCCCCTTGACATCTGTTCAATGTTAAGCACACTTTGACCAATTTTGTCAAAACATGCAGCTTGTCGGGTTCTAACGAATTCCATTATTTAAGAAATCAGCCCCCGCTCCGTAGCGTGCCCCCTGCAGCTCCATCCCTACGGCAGGGTACGGTCGCAATGGAAATCTACTTGATTGGAAACTTCCCAGGACAGAGCTGAGGGGCGGGGACAACCTTATCAGGAACTGTTCTGTTTGGGGTTACGAGAATGGGTGACATTTGGAGGCTGATAAGACCGATCCCCAAGCCCTTGGACTGTATATAAGGAGCAGCTCTTGCTTGCTGCTGGACACTTCTCAGCCTTCCACCCTTCTCTGGAGACCGGACCGAGAAGAACCATGAAGTGGCTTCTGCTGATCAGCTTGGTGGCGCTCTCCGAGTGCTTTATCATCAAGTGAGTCTGGGGACACGCAGGCCCAGGACCAGCTTCCCAGGGCCGATTCCTTCTGCTGCCTGTCACATTCCTTCCTTTCCCCTCACATTTTTCTTCCTTCTTCCCTCGTCCAACTCCGCTCTGCTCCGCTGCCTCCGGCCTCCCTTCTAGTCTCCCTCTGCCCTTTAGGGGAGCCGGCGCTGCCCACGTGGGGCTCGAGTCCTGCTGGGGCTGGGTTCCCAGCTCCAGGAACCGGGCCGGGTGACTCTGGGCAACCACTCAACCTCTTTGGCTCAGTGTGCCAAAAAGAGAAGCGTCTCCCCGCTTGGTTACCCCCTCCTTCTTCCCCTCTTGGACCAGCTTCCTTTTCCTTCTGAGGCTTCCACGGCACCCCACGAGCAGACTCCTTGCCTCCGTACTCTGCCTCCTCCAAACCACCTGTTTGCAAATGCTGTGCCCTAGGGTTCCCCTGGTCAAGAAGAAGTCCCTGAGAAAGAACCTGAAGGAGCATGGGCTCCTAAAGGACTTCCTGAAAAAGCACAGCCCCAACCCAGCCAGCAAGTACTTCCCCCAGGAGGCCGCCGTGATGGCCACGCAGCCCCTGGAGAACTACATGGACGTGAGTGCCCGGGGAAGGCCCTGGAGGAGAGAAGGGCTCCCGGGGGTCTTGGAGGATGGGCCAGGGCCCCCAGGCAGGAACCCAGGGGGCTGCTCCCAGGCTCTCAGAGGCACAGGGGGTACAGGAAAACTCACCATCAGAGCCGTCGCTCTCCTTTGTTCTTTTGTTCATTCATCCAGTGTCTTTGCACACAGAGGGCCCCCCTTCTGTGCCAGGCACCGTGCTGGGCCCAGGGGCAGCAGCCACGAGCAAAACCAGGCCCGGCCCCAGCCCTCATGCAGCTCACGGTCTAGGAGAGAGAGACAGACAGAAATCAGGGAGATTCACAAACCAGGAAAAGGACAACCAGGCCGAGGGCTGCACAGTAAAGGTCTCATGCTTGGAGGGTGCGGCCAGGGCAAGCAGCGAAGGAAAAGCCGGGGTTTCCAGGGGACGGGAGAGCGTCCCAGGGGGGTGATGGCTCATGCCAGACCCCGTGATGGTGGCAGACAGGTGCATCTGAGGACAGGAGGCCCGTGCTCATGGAGAGCAGAGAGCGAGGGAGAGAGGCACAGTGAGGCCTGAGGGGTCGGTGAGTGGAGCCAAATCAGAGCCTCAGGAGGGTCTGCGGCCTAATTGCCACGGAGCTGTCTTAACCAGGAGGGCTGACATGACCCGATTGGGGCTTTAGGAAGCTCACTGCGGCTCTCCCATTTGGGACCCCATGACAACACCCTGCCCTTCCGTAGATATTGTGTCCCTACTGTGAATGGCCCTGGGCCAAGGGTAGGAGACCAGGTTGCCCGTCCCTAAGGGCTTAGCCTGTGAAATCTGCCAGCCCTGGTGCCGAGCTCGGCTCTCATACTTGCGAGCCACGTGACCTTGGGCAAGTCATTTACATTCCAAGTAAGCCTCAGCTTCCTCGTCTGTGGAACAGAACCACTAATATCTACCATCAGGGTGTTGTTGCAAGTAACGGAGGCAATGGTGCTTTTCGGAGTGCCTAGCACGGGGCCTGGCCCCTGGTAAGAGGTCGGTAAAGCCAGCCCACCTGTTCACTCAACAAATATTTATGAAGTGCCTACTACGTGCCGGAGGCTCTGTGCAAGGAGCTAAGGAAACAGTGGTGAAGAAGTTAAGTTCCTGGAGCTTATATTCTAGAGGGAAAGACAAATAAGAGAGACAAATAAATATGTAAGATAATTTCAGGGAAGGACAAGGGTCACAAAGAAAAAAATCAAGTAAGGGGAAGAAGAAAAATGGGGGAGGGGCAAATGTAGATAAAGGGAGGGATGCTTGGCGGCGACGTTTGACTGGCACTCCAAATGAGTGATGAGTCAGAGCCAGCCAAGGAAAGATCTAGAATAAACATTTCCCTAGCACAAGAAATAGCAAGTACAAAGGCCCTGGGAGGGGAATGAGCTTGTCATCATTGAAGAATTGCCAGACCAGGGGGGCTGGAACAGAGCTGGCGAAGGAGAAGGTGTTGCCACTGAGAAGAACAGTCCTGACTCTGTCCTTTCGTGTCCTTTGTTGAACCTGCTATCACACCGAGGTTTAGGAATCAGACCTCTCCAGGGGTTCCCATCGTTAGGTGACGCGTTTCTCTCTTCATCGACAATTTACTGAGAAAGCATTTCAGCATATACTCTGAGAGCTGCTGTCAGGTTTCACCCCTTTCCGAGACCGTGCATTCCCTAGGACGACGAGACGAAGACACACAAGACAAGAGCTGAAGAGGGGGACAGCAGATTATTATTGGGTGTTCATGGTGCTTAGAAGAGAATAGTCAGAGGGCAACAGGGGAGCAATCAGGGAAGACTTCCAGGTGGGGGGGAGACCCGCTGGGCCTTGAAGGATGGATGTATTGGACAGGGAGAGAAGGGCCAGGAGAACAGTGAAGGGAAAGGCGGGAGGTGGGCTGAGGGGCCCCCTCAGACACGGTCCCCGGGGAGGCCGGGCCGGGGAGTCCCAGGGAATGGTGCGCTCAGTGAACCGTGCCCCCCCACCGCGTCCTGACAGATGGAGTACTTCGGCACCATCGGCATCGGCACCCCCCCTCAGGAGTTCACCGTCATCTTCGACACCGGCTCCTCCAACCTGTGGGTGCCCTCTGTCTACTGCTCCAGTCCCGCCTGCTGTGAGTGCTGGGCCCCGCCTGCCCGGGCTCCCCGGCACCAAGCCACCTGGGAGCCCAGAACCCCCAGGGCTTCAAAGAGGTCCATTTCAAGCCTGGAGGAGGCACTCGGGGATTCAGTCTGCAAGCATTTACTGAACACCTACTATGTGCCAAGCACTGGGCTTAGGTGCCCAGGGATAATGGGGTGAATCACGCACGGTCCATGCTCTCAGCAGAGAGAAGTGTGAAGGTGCTTAGCACCATGGACGGCCATGAGCTTGCTCTGCTCAGGGGAGCAATCAGGGATGACTTCCAGGAGAAGGGAGACCAGGGGGTCCTTGGGAGGACTCTGGAGTCCACTAGGGACCTCCCATCGGGGACATGGTCCCAACTGGCCCTACTAGACAGAAGTGGAAACTGGGAATGCTTAGGCTCTAAAGTTTGGGGAAAAGATTACTTTTCTCCTCCAAAGCACCCCCCCCCCGAACCAAGGCATCCACACTAGGAAGACACTCCCAGCCCATGACTCTCACTCGGCTCTTTGAGTTTGACGTTGTTCCTTCTTGCCCTGGCAGCCAACCACAACCGCTTCAACCCTCAGCAGTCCTCCACCTACGAGGGCACCAGCCAGACAGTCTCCATCGCCTATGGCACTGGCAGCATGACAGGCATCCTGGGCTATGACACTGTCCAGGTAAGCACTTGCTGGCTGGCCACCTCATCCCGCCCAGCCCTGGAGCCATCTTCCCAGGACCCAGGGAACCGCAGTGCACCCCCCAGAGAGAGCTTATTCCAGCAATGCGGGTCTCAGTGACCACAAAAGTAACCTGAGAGGGGATGCAGGAGGGGAAAGTGGCAAAGATGACACAGACATCTCTAGGTGGGGCAGTAGTGGGTAAGGGGATGGGGTGCCAGGAACCATAAGCCAACCTCAGCACCCCCAAGTTGAATGTTAGGTAGGGGACAAGGAGCAGAAGGCAAAAAGGTTCAGCTCTCTTTCAGCACCTCCTCCCCCTTTTCACACCCCCACCTGCAGCCCCCCTGAGTCAGAAGGCCACAAGCTCCACCCCCGCCCCCACAGGGAGCAGCAGGGGTCAAGGGCTCTGACTTGCCTGGGGTCTGCCTTGTATCCAGTCATCGGAAACACACACACACACACACACACACACACACACACTGTGACCATCTGCTCTGCAGCAAATTCTCACTCTGCGTCGCAGACCGTGGCCATCTGGAGATCAGTGGCAATGGTTACTTCCAGCAGAATTAACAAGCATTGCGGGGCCAGTCCTTCCCCCTTCCTTCCAGCCTGCCGCCCTGGAAGCCGAGTCCTACTCGAAATGAGGCAGGGATGCTCCGGCCCAGGGCTGGCACCCCACAGTGCTCGGTCAACACGTGCTGATGGGGAACGTCTTGGTTTCCCCCAATTCAGGTTGGAGGCATCTCAGACACCAACCAGATCTTCGGCCTGAGCGAGACTGAGCCCGGCTCCTTCCTGTACTACGCTCCCTTCGATGGCATCCTGGGTCTGGCCTACCCCCAGATTTCATCTTCCGGGGCTACTCCTGTCTTTGACAACATGTGGAACCAGGGGCTGGTTTCCCAGGACCTCTTCTCTGTCTACCTAAGCAGGTAAGTTGGGCCGGGAGGTCACGGCCACCTGGCCCAGCAGGGGGCTGTCCAGGGCTGGGTGGGATGGACAGGGTCTTGGCAAGCAAGGATTTGAAAGGGCAAGGTCTAAGTCTCAAGAGGTAAATCTTGGAGACAATGGTGCCCAGTCCCTCCTTGACGAACCGCCTTCCTTCGTCTTGTTTCACCAGTGTGACTTTTGTCGCCTTGACTTACACAATCAAATGTCGTTAGCCATTTGCTCCCCAGCACCAGTCCCCTTGCTGCTGGCCCTCAGGAGTGGATTAAGTGAATCCACTTAAAATGGGGGCCAAAATTCCGCAGCAAAAAAATGAAAATAGGGTTTTATGTCTTGAACAAGGGAACGTTTAACTGATGAAAGCAAGTTTCTTCTGTTAGTTAACAAAACCTAGGTTCCGTATGTGACTCTGAGTTAATTGGAAGAATGAATAAAGAACAAGCCAAGGGCTGGTTTGGTTGAGTAAATGTTTATGCAAGAACATCAGAAGGTGTCATCAATTCTCTCAAGACAGTCAGCTTTCCTCTGCCACATCCTTCTCTCTCCAAGTGATTTGTCGTGCTCGATATTTTTCTTGAGTTGCTGACTGTTCTGCTGTCATCTCAGTGGGTCGCATTGCACGGTTCGATGTTTGCAGGGAGATGGGGTGGGGTTAGGGGAGTAGGGATCGTTTTATCCGTGGCCAGTTTTTCCATGGCTAATTTCCTACCATCGCCCACCTTTGCTTCCCTATCTGACCCCAAACTGCAGAGATTTAGAAAGTGAAGCTCCCAGTAACAAGGACTCCTGTAATTTACAGTGGGAGGAGCCATTCATCCGTTTCTCCTCTTGGCCACTTAATATTCTAGTCAGCTCGCACACGTAACCTGTCTTTACGGCTTTACGGCTTTTCTTTACGGCTTTTCGGTATTTCTCTTATTTCTCCAGCCGATCAGGGTTTTTCTCCATCACAGCACTCGGGACGTTTTAGACCAGAGAATTATTTGCCGTTGGGGGCTGTCCTGTGCATTGCGGGACGGTTAGCGGCTTCCCTGGCCTGTCCACTAGCTTTCAGTAGCACCCCCTCACCCCTTCCGAATCACAACAATCAAAAAATATCCCAGACGTTGGCAAATTGGAAACCGCCCGTGGCTGAGAGCCAGTGAACTACATGATCAGGTCCTTACGAGCGGCCACTGCCATGCATTCGCTTCTCTTGAGCTCCTCGCAGCAATGAGAGTGAACATAGGGTAGAAACCACACGCCTTGGAACCAGAAGGACCTGGGCACTCCCTGGCCGTGTGACCTTGGGCGAGTTTCCTCGTGTCTTTGAGCCTCACTGTACAGTGGAAATAAAAATAGTGACCTGTCTGTCATCCACTTGCCCAATCAAGGGTAGCTCTTAGGACGCGCATAGTCGATGTTCAGGCGAATGAATGAATGAATGATTGAATGAATGAATGCCTGTCTCTCCCCCCATTTCCCACAGCGATGACCAGAGTGGCAGTGTGGTGATGTTTGGTGGCATTGATTCTTCTTACTACACTGGAAGCCTGAACTGGGTGCCTGTTTCTGTCGAGGGTTACTGGCAGATCACCGTGGACAGGTGAGAGCTCTGTGGATGGCCAACATCCTGCCGTGGGCCCCCATATAGACTCGTAGGTAACTAAGCTTTCTGGAATCCCCCTGGAACAGCCAGCACAGGGAAATGTACCCCAGGGGGAGAACATGGAAGTTGGCCAAGCCAGAGAGACCCCAAGAAAGGAGGAGAGCCACTTTCCTTCTGGTCAAACAGGCAGGACAATTTACCAGCTTACGTGTCCACGCATCCCAGCACTTAGGGGACCTTGAACTAGCACACGTCCCTCCCACCCTAGAGCGAAGGGGCTGCCTTGTTTCAGGTCCTTCCTTTCCACTCTCCCCTTCGGGGCCCACCCCTGCCCCAAGCAGCCTTGTTCCCCAGCTGTTTGCCGCTCAGCTGGCCTGCCAGGGTGACCAGTTGCCCAGGTTCGCCCAGGAATGAGCAGTTTCCAGGGATGCCGGACTCGCAGTGCTAAAACCAGGACGGTCCTAAACAAACTGGCACGTACTGGTCACCTTGCGTCTGCCCCAGGCCTGCTAAAACTTCATCACGTCTTCCGCCTCCTGCCCGTGCTCCGTATCTCCATCACTCCCTGCCTGTGATGTCCTCCTCCAGCTCTGCTCCTCCTTAGCAACCTCGGGTGTCTGCCTGCCTGAGAAGCCTTCCCTGGCACCCCACCCTCCCCCTGGATTACGCTTCTGTTCCCTGGCCATGTGTCCTGCTCCCCCTGCTCTTGCTCGATCATAACCTATCTTTCCAGCCAGACCAGGCTCTCCCTGCAGACGGGAGCCATGCGGCTGTCTGGGTTTGCATCTCCCGTGCCTAGCGCAGAGCCCACACTCAGTCAATATTTGTGGAATGCATGAATGAATGAGAGAAGCTGGAATTTTATGTATTGGCCAATGGATGGGAGGGGGACCATATGGGGCCACCTGGTTCCTCCTGGGGGAGATACACCCACTGGGGACTCAGGAGACCCTTACTTGTGTCTCGTCCTTAGCGTCACCATGAACGGACAGGCCATCGCTTGTAGTCAGGGCTGCCAGGCCATTGTCGACACAGGCACCTCTCTGCTGGCTGGCCCAACCACCTCCATTGCCAACATCCAGAGCTACATCGGGGCCAGCGAGGACTCGAATGGCGAGGTGAGTCCAGCCCTGACTGCCCTGTTCTAGACCCAAGTGGTGGGTCTGCCATGCAGGAGAAACGGAAGTCTCCTAACCCTCACTCTTTCCAGATGGCGATCAGCTGCTCAGCCATCAACGACCTGCCCGACATCATCTTCACCATCAACGGCATCCAGTACCCTCTGCCTCCCAGTGCCTATATCCTGCAGGTAAGCGGGCTCTGGGCCAGTCGTCTACAGGTGCCTGCCGCAAATGTGGTCACCACCACCGCACCCCCACCCCCCGGCCTTTGCACAAGGCCAAGTGCTCTTCCACAGCCTGAAGCCGACATCTGCTCTGGACAGCCTCCAGAGAAAAAGAAGACTTTTAAAATCAATGCATGAATGAAAATGTGGATGCAGCGCCCCCCCCCCAAGGGGAAAAGTGAGGCGAAGGCCGGTAGCAGGAAAAGAGGACTTCCGGTTGGACACCTGAGGCCAAGCCCTGAGTCTCCATGACTAGCTCATTGTTTCTGAGCCAGTTGCAGCCTCTCCCGGCTCTCAGTGTCCTGGTCTAGAAACTAGAGACGTCAGCATTCCCCACCCCTAGACTGTGGGTAGGGTAATCGAGTGGGATCAACCACATCGAAGCTACAAAGGGTTGAGCAAACGGAAACCGTACCTTCCGTAGGGTCAGGGCTTGTGATGCTCTTACTGTCTCACCAAGTAACAAATCCTTACTTGGTAGAGTCTGACCACAGGACAACGGTTCACCGACTATCACAATGCCAGGTGGAAATCCAGATCTGCTCCGGGGGTTGATGTCACTGAGCAAGAAGTAATGACAGACGGCCAGGACGCTCCCCCCAGGGATGCTGATGAATAGGAGGGGGCGTGGCCTAAGCAGGGAGGGGGTGGTTCCAAAGCTCCCCAGCTCCCCAGGCAGTCAAGGTGGTGGCCTGGGGCCCTAGTAACTGAAAAGGGCTAATGGCTGATCTGCTTTGCCACCCGATGGGGTCAGAACGAGAAAAGGCTGTGTCACCAGGGCTTCCAAAATCCTTCACGGCGGCTGACTTCTCCCTAAACCTCTTAGCTCGGATGCTGATGTCAGGGTTTGTGCATCCGCCAGAAACCCTGGATCATGTCTAGTAATCCCTGGAAACCGACAGCAGAGCGAACAGCTTATACAGGCAGACCCCCGGCCAAGAAGAGTCAAGTCCCCGGGCACGAGCCAGGAAATTCCTCCCTTGCACGTGCCGCGCAGTGGCCCGGGGACCTTGATGCTTCGTCCCCGGCGCCCTGTCACCGCTGGGTCTGTGCCCCGTCTCCAGTTTTCTTCTCCTTTCCTCCAGAACCAGGACAGCTGTGTCAGCGGCTTCCAGGGCATGAACCTCCCCACCGCCTCCGGAGATCTCTGGATCCTGGGTGATGTCTTCATCCGCCAATACTTCGCGGTCTTCGACAGGGCCAACAACCAGGTCGGCCTGGCCCCCGTGGCCTGAGCCGACATCTCTCCCGCCGCGTCCCAGGAAGACCTAGCCTTAGTCGCCCGCTCTAGATGTCTATAATTCTCCTGGTTGTTCTTCCTATGGGACTGTGGAGGTGGAAGCTTGGTCCCCTCCCCTGTCATACCAATAATGTAGAATAAAAACCTTCCCTCCTGAAAAAATGTGCTGTGTGTTTCTCCCTACACCACCAGGGTCGGAACACCGGGGCAGGGGGACAAGATGACCACGTCCACTTGGACGACACCAAACAGTGACAGGGGTACACACCCTGTATTAGAGCCAGGAAGGTGATCGGCCCTCAGCAGGTCCGGCTGGGAGCATCAGAGAAAAACGGGCACCAGAAATACCAGGCCTGTTGACTCCTCACGGAATAGGGCTCCTAGGTTCTTGGTGAGGGAGTCAACTTCTTATTTCTCCCAAAGGCAGTAAGAGATAGAAAAGGAAAGAGATCAGGGGGAGGGAGGGAGCATTCCACTGATAGGGATATTCCTAAGCAGGCTGGGCCGGGGGGGTGGAAGGGTGACCAGATCTGACACCCCCACATCTAACGGGCTGCTCTCTGGGATTAGCCGGTTGATCCAGACTAACACTTGAAGACCCCTCGATGCCCTGGGTGCAGGACACCGAACTGATCCGATGCTTTTCCAGTTCCTGGGGGTGGAGGGGCAGTGGGCGGGGGCAGAGGTTGTGAGAAAGCAGTGGGTGTGCCCATTAACAAATACACCCTCGCCTGCAAACAGAAAATACTTAGAGCAGCATTTCTCCCGGTGGGTTTGGTAGCAAAAGGTCCAGTGAAAAACAAAGTTACAGAATAAGCATGCAACATGTAGCATTCTAGACCCTTCCTGGAGGTGCAAGAGGCCCGTTTCCCAAAGGCTCTGTGAAATGCTCCCACAAAGTCATCTGCTTGACCTTGACCCAGCTCAGCCTGATGCCAGTGCCTCTCTTGCTAGCAAACCTTTTGCAGTCCTGTGCTCCTTGGCTGGACTGCTGGGAAACTCCCACAGCTGGAGAGCTGGATTCCAGGCTGGCGCTGGGCCTCCCTGCGGGGAGGGAGTGACTTTGGGGTGCCCAGAATGGGATGTCTTGGGAAACTCTCTTGTCACATCCTCCTCCAGTTTGTTGTTTGTCACTCTCACAAATGTAAGTTGTTGGGCCCTAGGATGCCCCAGGTCTCCCTAATGTCACAGATCCCCTCCTTAGCCCATTTTCCAGAGCTGAACAATCTTTTTGAAACAGAAATCTTGATCACCTCTCTCCCTTGCTTAAAATCTTTAATTAACGCCTTGCACTTACACTTGGAATAAGATAATACATCTTCCACGCTCTGCATGCTCTGGTCCCTGAGTACCTTCCCTGCCTCATCTTGACCCCTCCCCACCCTAAGCCCCCACCCACCCTGGCCTTCTGCCACCTCCACGAATACCCAACCGTCTTCCCTACCTCTTGATCTCTGTACACACTGTGCCCTTTGCCTGCATTGCTGCTCCCTTTCTCGGACCTGCGACCGCCAAGCATCCTGCAGATCTCGGCTTACACAGCACCTCCCTGCGAAACCTTCCCAGACCACCCTCTCACGGAGAATGGCCCTCCCCTCTGTTAGGGCACTCGGGGCCCAGCAATCATGCATTTATACGAGTGCTTGTTTTCGATACACGAGGGCAGGCACTGCTGAAGCCCCAGCCTCAAGAGCAGGGCCTGGCATATCGCAGGTGCTCAATACATATTTGCAGACTGAGTGATGAATTCAAGATGACTTCTGGAAAGGAAACAACAAGGAAATGGATTTGCTTTCACTGAGGGCATGCTTACAACAGCAGATGGGTCCACTCCCACCCCCACCAACGTTCTGTCCCAGTCCTATTTGGTCCTGAGACAAACAGGTGGACTTCTCATGTTTCTGGGGAGGAATTTCACACTGTCCTGGCTCCTTTGCTGTGTTTGTGTTTCTGGCATTTCCCGAGCACCTCCTATGGGCCAGGCAGCGTGCAGGCTCTGGGGATACGGGCCCGTCTTCCTGGACCCTTCCTGTTCTGCTCCTGGCCCCCGCAGCTGCAGCTCAGCCCCTCCCTCCCCACCCCTCTTCCGTTTGCTCGCCCTGGGATTCCTGGATCCAGACAGAATCTAAAAAGACTCCCCTTTAAACAGACCAGTTGGACTGGGAAACCCGGAGCTGACATGTCTGATCTGACTCTTTCCACTTTGCCCCACGAGATAATAGATTCACATTCCTGTCTCAGGCTTCTCCTCCGTTCATCTGTCTCCATTCTCTGCAGGCCTCAGGGGTCTAAGCACGGCTCCATCTATCCTTCCCTTTCCCACTTGTCCAGGAGTATATTTTCATCTCCTAGGGCTCTGCTCCACTCATCTGTGGAATCCACACCCTCCCGGACGTGGGGTCTCATGCAGTGCCTATGGGAGCAGAAACTGGTACAGCCCCTACGGAGCTCCATTTGGCAACGTCTATCAAAATGAGAAATGTGTATACCTTCTGGCCCAGTAACTTCCCTTCTGGGAATTTATCTTTAAGACATACACTTGCACACGTGCAGAATGATGTAAGTACGAGGTTATTCTTTGTAGCATCTTTTGTAAAAGCAAGATTTGAAACGACCCAAATGTCCACCCATGGGGGGGACGGTTAAGCAGACTATGGTGCGCGCAAGGAGCCGCTCGGCAGCTGTGAAAACGTTAAAAACGAGTATGCTCACTAGATTCTGGGGAAGATCTTGAGAAGAGATCGTTGGGTGAAGCAAACACATGCACAAAAACAGATGACGACCGGGCTTATACCACGCTATCTGTGGGTTACAAAGAAAGAAAATACGATCTGCTTGCGCTTACGTACAGGAACCGAGAAAGGACACCCAGAATCAGAAACCGTAAAAGGAAGGAGAGGGGGGAGCAGGGTAGACGTGGGATGACGGAGACATCCCACTGAATACAATTTCACACAGTTTTATATCTAATGATGTGAACATATTACACATTAGAAATAAGTTAAGGGAGGGTGTCTGGGTGGCTCAGTCGGTTAAGCCTCTGACTTGGTTTGGGCTCAGGTCATGATCTCAGGGTCATGAGATCAAGCCTCATGTCAGGCTCTACACTGAGCGTGGAGCCTGCTTAAGCGTCTCTCTCTCTGGGGTGCCTGGGTGGCACAGCAGTTGGGCGTCTGCCTTCGGCTCAGGGCGTGATCCCGGCGTTGTGGGATCGAGCCCCACATCAGGCTCCTCCGCTATGAGCCTGCTTCTTCCTCTCCCACTCCCACTGCCTGTGTTCCCTCTCTCGCTGGCTGTCTCTATCTCTGTTGAATAAATAAATAAAAAATCTAAAAAAAAAAAAAAAAGGGTCTCTCTCTCTCCCTCTGTCCCCTCCCCCACTCTCTGTCTCTAAAAAAAAAAAAAAATACACACACACACACAAAAAACAGGGCACCGGGTGGCTCAGTCGGTTGAGCATCTGCCTTCATCTCAGGTCATGATCTCAGGGTCCTGGGACTGAGCTCCGCATTGCTTCTCTCTCTCCCTCTGCCTGCCACTCTCCCTGCTTGTGCTCGCTCTCTCTGTCAAATAAATGAAATCTTTAAAAAGATTGTTTTTTAACCTATTCTTTTTCTTTTTTAAAAGATTTTATTTATTTGACAGAGAGAGAGACAGCGAGAGTGGGAACACAAGGGGGAGTGGGAGAGGGAGAAGCAGACTCCCACCTGAGCAGGAAGCCCGACTCAGGACTCGATCCCGGGGCTCTGGGATCATGACCCGAGCCGAAGGCAGATGCTTAACTGACTGAGCCACCCAGGCGCCCCTGAGTTATCCTCATTTGAAACCTGCTATGTTTATCCTTGAGCTTGTTGATCTGAAAACCTCCAAATCGGTCTCTCTTTTTTTTTTTTTTTTTTAAGATTTTATTTATTTATGTGACAGAGAGACAGCCAGCGAGAGAGGGAACACAGCAGGGGGAGTGGGAGAGGAAGAAGCAGGCTCATAGCGGAGGAGCCCGATGTGGGACTCGATCCCGGTACGCCGGGATCATGCCCTGAGCCGAAGGCAGACGCTTTAACGACTGCGCTACCCAGGCACCCCAACCAAATTGGTCTCTTGAACTGGGTCTGACCATTTGGCCCTTTGGGAACTCCCTAGGTCCAGGGAAACTGAGACCATGGACCAGGCTTCCGGCATCCCCTCTTCCGCATCCTCTATGGCTTCTCAAAAGATTCACGAAATGTAGAATCTGGGTAAGGGACACCGAAGGGTGTGTTCACCCAAAACCAAACTCCCCCTGAGCGCTGGAGTCTGAGAATTCCGACCAGCTCCTCCCATTTGTTAAAAGCAGTCCTCACCCATCTGGAGTCTTGAAGGCCGTCCTCCGGCCTGCTGGAGCCAGACAGCCCTGGACGGGGCCCAAGCGTCCTGAGGCTTCTCTCAGGCAGAACAAGTTCTTAGCAAGTTGGATCCCGCTGGGGCCTTCCAACATGTCCCATCAACACTACCTGATGAAGGACAGCGCTGAGCCCCCCAGGGGTCCTGGGAAGGGACTATGCTGACCACCGGGTAAGGTAGTGAGAATCCTGGCCAGCCCGAAGGCCCTCTGCAGACAGCTCCCTCGCCTTTTCCCCGAGCACCTGCGTGTGCCTGGGAGCCAGTGGAAAGGAGGCAGGCTGCAGCCTTGGGCCCAGCTGGCTGGACCTGCTGGAAAGCCAACAACCTGGGAGCAAGAGAGGGACAAGAGTGGCATCCTCACGCCCTCGGGAGGACAATGCTGAGGCACGTGCCACACGGTCTCCCGGAGGGTCTGCAGAAGGACTGGGTGCCCATCGCCCATAGCTGTGGCCTGCTCTGTACTGCATGGTGATTGGTTTTCTTCCCGTCTCTGTCTTACCGCCACCTCCCTCACCCTGCTTCCTGGGATTACACCCCCCCAGCTCAATGATTCTCCCCCAAATATTTCTCTCTAGGTCTGCTCCTGGGGAGCCCAAACCAAAATAGGGTAATCACAGCACCCTCCACAAACTGTCTCTGAAACCCCACCAGAAGAATCCAGCCAGGTGTGATGCGAAGGGACAAAGCCCAGCCTGGGAGTCAGAGAAGCAGGGGCCTCCTCCCTGCTCAGACGTCACAATCCATGCAACCTCAGGACACCTCTCTGGGCCTCTGTGGTCCCCGCTATAAATGGGGAAACAGAGTCCAGAGAAGCGTTTTGTTTTTTTTTTTAATTGGACCACCTTGGGGAAAATGTTTACAGCTATCCTCTCGCCCATTTATTTTTTTCTCCCTAACATTCAAACTAAACACAATTTACTTGAGCTCTATGGAGGGGAAGCTGGTATTCAAACTCAAACTGCACACTTTATTGAATAGTGATGAGAAAATTGGCACGGACTCTCAGCCATTACCACGTTGACAGCTGGATTATTCCAGAAGTGGCAATGTGGAGGCAGCCAGCGCGCTACACGTTCTTCCTGAAATTAGATCCCAGGGGCCATTGTGAAGTTGGCCGGCTGCCCCGGGGTGCAAGCACAAACCACCGCGAGGTACGGAGGCGTTCACGCGTGCCATTGTCACAGCTCCGTGGGACATTACATTGGTGAGGGAGCCCGACCGAAGGTCCCCGGGCGGGTCACAGCTGACCAGGGCATCCCAGACCTCACTCTCCATCACATGCCTCAGGTCTTACTGGACAAGAAGGTCCCTAAGTCCTTTGCATCTCTCAAGCCTTGGGTGTCCACGCTCCTAACTAGAAATCCACTATTCCTGCCACGGCGCTGGATTAGGACCTCACGGCCACACCGGTGTCTGGCTGGATGCCCCAGATGGCCTTGCAGCCAGCGCCACTGCAAATGCTTCACCCTGGGACGTGTGCTGAGCAGCAGGACAGAGAGGAGCCGGGGGGGAGGGGGTGTGGTGCCCCGAAAATGTGGGTAGGGTCTGTGCCCTGGGGTTTGCAGAATGAACGGATTTCCATGATAGCAAGCTGGTGACCCGGTGACAGCAGAGCTCCCTGTCTTCCGCCTCCATCCCGCCCCCATTAACGATAGCACTGTCCTCTCTCCACCTGTCGTGTGAACTGGCCTCCACTGCCTAGATCCCCCTTCAGGACTGACGATTTATTCCCCCAGCTGCTGGGAAGGTTGTCGGCTAATAGTTCTCGGCCATCGGCCCTCTTAGGGAACTGCCTGGGCCGAAGGGAGCCCCCCTGCCAAGGTCACCCCCTTTCCTGGGGCAGCCCAGTTAGAATGACTGGTCAACCCGGGGGTGGGGGGCACAGAGCCCTGGCTCCTGGCGCTGACTCAGGACAACTCTGAAGGGCCATCCTAGCCTCAGGGGGGGTTGGCCAAGGCCTGGGACTCTTCCCTCACTGCTGCCCTCCCTGCCTCCTGCCCGGTGCCGCTGCTTGAGAGGGCCCCTTGGGAACTGCCCACTCCCGGTCCATCGCTGAGGCTCCCACCCAGGGAACCCAACCTGCAAAACCTCCTCTGTCGTCTTTCCCCTTTTCACTGGAGGAGCCCCCCAGCGGCAAAGGCAGCAGGTGTTTCCACAAGACGCCCCCCCAGCTTGATGCTGGTTTTTCTCCCCAGCTGGAAGGTTGAGGTGGGGTGTTAGCTTACCACCTGTGGGCTTGGAGTGACGTCTCCCCACCTTTCCAAAGGCGAGAAGTGAAGGAGCAGGGCAGTCTGGGGGAGACGGAGACAGCCTTTAATCAGGAGACCTCAGGGAGGGATGCGGGACCGCTGGTGGCACAAGCCCAGGGGAATCCTGGGCTCTCTCCGACTCTTCTCCAGAGCGGGGAGCTCAGCAGCCCCAACCTTCCGCAGAAGACAGGCCGGCTGTGGCGTCCAAGGAGGATACTGACCATGGAGAGTGCCGACTACCTGTTCTCACAGCACATTCCACATGCTTCTTGGGGACAAGGCTGCCTGGGGCCCTGAGGACTTTCCAGTCCTCCAGGAGCCCTACAGAAGTGAGGGTCGACGTCACCAGCCTCATTCGCCCCAGAGCCTCCCTGCCAGCGCCCAGGGCCGCTGGCTGTTTTCTCTGTCGGGCGTCTCCCGGGCACGGCCCTGACCTGGAGGCCTGCTTACCCAGTGGACTCTTCCTCCTTCGAGGTCCCTGCAGCGGGCCCCTGGGGGCTGGAGCTGGCCAAGGCTGCGAGGGCTGCAGCAAGTCTGGAGGTGGCGGGAGAGAGTCTGCGAGGCCTGAGGAGGGTGGCGGGGGTCTCTGAGGGGCCGGGGGCCGTCATAGAATGGGCTGAAGCTTCAGTCAGGACAATGGCAGGTGAAGAAGGCCTTCTGGTCGCTGTCTGGGCCCGAGAGGCTGAGGCTGAGGGCTCTGGAGTAACAGGAGGCCCAGGAGCTCCGGGAGAGGCTGGAGGTAGAGTGGAGGCTCCTGGAGGGATCGGAGGCCCTGCTGAGCGCTGGGAGGCCCCGGGCTCCCCTGGGAATGTGCCCCCAGGCCCCAAAGGGGGTGAGGGTGAGGCCTGCGCTCCCGAGGGGCTCGCAGGTAAAGTCTGCACGTAAGACAGGTTCGTTCTGAGGAGGCGCTGGAGGACATGGGGCGCAGGCTTCCGAGGCCACGCTGCTGGGGGGTCTGGACAGGAACTACAGTTCACGGGGGCCTCAGCATCTCCACGGGGGCTCCGAGCCACCTTGCCGACCTCCACTGCCTTCCTCTCTGCGCCATCTAGAGAGAGGTGGAGGAAACAAGATGCACTGTGGTTCTCCCAGACGGCCGAGGCGGCTCTGGGACGAGCCATGCGGGGCACAGAGGCCTCTCACTCCTGGGAAGGCCCCGCTGGGCGCTGCCTCCAGGGGGAGACCAAACAGGAACCACGAGCAGAGGGAGGCAGTCCGCCAAAGTCACTCTGCCAGGCACTGGCTGTGTGACCTTGTACAAGGCCCGTAACTCCATGGGGCTTCTGTAAAATGGGCCTCCGAACGACTTACAGGGCCACTCTGAGGACGGAATGAACGGTGCGCGAGAAATCCCAGCCCAAACCCGGATGTCAACCACGGACGGCAGCTGATAACCACGTGTGAGGGCGGGAGGCGCATTGACGGTACCAGATGTACCGTCTGGCGTAGGCCGTCGAGATGGGGAGGCTCTATCTCCGCTCAGTTTTGCTGGGAACCTAGAACTGCTCTAAAAAAATAAAGTCTATTGAAAAAAAGCCTTTTTTTAAAAATCTCAGCCTGGAGCCCGGCACATCATAAGGGCTTGGTATATGGAAGGAGAACAAGCGAAGGAAGAGGGTAGGCAAAGAGAACACGGGGCAGGAAGGAGCACAAGAAGGAAGAGCGCTGGAGAAAGCTATGCTCAGGAGAGACAGGTGCTGCCAGGCCCAAAAGCCTGGAATGACTGTATTTAGAAAATCGCCGGGAGGACGGTCACACAACTCTGAGAAGCCTGAGGGGACTGGATTGTACGCTTGGCTGTGTGACTTGTCCGGTATGTGAATTACACCGCACGGAAACTGTGACTTTTATGAAGGATCAAAAGGAACCAATTCATATTCCACTGCAACAGGAAGTGGTTTCTCCTTGTATGGAGCTCTTGTTAGGAAGAGGCGCGTGGCGAACGTCGCAGAAGCAGTGTGTTCCAGGAGAAGGGGCCGGGCTCTGCGCCTCACCTCCTGGGCCTCCGTTGCCCCATCTGGAGGCCGCAGAGCCCGGGGGGAAGGGATCAGAGAGACCTGGGCTGAGCCCAGAGCCACCAACTCGAGCGCAGCCTTAAGAGAAACCGAACTTGCCTGAGCCTCCGTTTGCCCGTCTGCAGAATGGAGATCTGATCAGCCACACTCCCACATTCCCGGGAGCAAATAAATGAGGTCACCCAGGTCACATGCTCCGTACGCGGCCATCTTAGCTAACGATTACTCTCGGGACAGCAGGGGGAATAATGGTCTGCTGAGGAGTTTGTGGTGGTTTGAGTGAAGCAACATCTACAAAGGGCTCGACGATTCTCGACAACAGGGCTGTAGGGGCTCAGGCGGCTTCCAGCCCCACCAGCCCTGACGGCAGCTCTTCTTCGGCCTCGGACCCGAAGAGTGACCCTAAATATGGAGGATCCCCTGCCCAAGGCCGAAGGAGTTAAACATGTATTTTATCCAAGAGGAAATCCAGGCCACAAATCAGTAGAAAAATTCACTGTCTTCTTCGAAGTTTAAAAAACATAAAGTAGGGGAACCTGGGTGGCTCAGTTGGTTAAGTGTCTGACTTCAGCTCAGGTCATGATCCTGGGGTCCTGGGATCGAGTCCCAAGTCGGGCTCCCTGCTCAGCGGGGAGCCTGCTTCCCCCTCTCCCCCTGCCCCTCCCCCTGCTTGTGCTCTCTCTCTCCCTCTCTCTCAAATAAATAAATAAAATCTTTAAAAAAAAAAGAAGCATAAAGTAGCCACATTGAAGTCACTTTATGGCCATGTTCAATCAGAAAAATTGAATTCAAGACACAGAACGTAGAGTTGGTGGGACTGGGGGAAGGCAGCTGCATCATGGTGAGTTTCCTGTTTCTCGAGGACCCCCGTTGGGTGAGGACCCCCATCTGGTGACGTGCTGTCCTGCCGCAGGAGGTCCCACAGGGCTCCCAACGCCCCACAACCCAGTACGCCACCTGCTAACCACAGGGCCCCAACACAACCCACAAAAATTGAAAAATAAGTTGTCTGACCCAAGATTTCTCACGGTAGATCCATGATGGGTGGAAAGAAAAAGAAGAAGAAGCAAGAAACTGCCTAAATGTCAGCGTGAAGGTCAGCGGTGAGCGAACCAGGCTGTCCGGAAGCTTTTGACAACGGCCAGCCGTGGACCACGTCAGTACTTCGAAACCACACGTCCCAGCAGGTTGTCCGCGTCCTATTTCTACCTTTGCCAAAAGATTCACGGATGGATGGACACTCACGATGGAGAAAGACAAGATGAAGATGATGGTCAGGGGTCGAGACGATGAAGGAGCGAAAGGCACCAGCTCGGGGCTCAAATCCCGGCTCTACTGCCCATCAGCTGTGTGACCTTGACCACCTCACTTCACCTCTCTGTGCCTCCGTTTCCTCACCGGGAAGACAGAGATGATAACGGGACTTATCTCCACTTAGCTCCTTGTGAAAAGGAGCCCAGCGCCTAAGGAGTATTCACCTCAAATTAGCCATTACTCTTCCACAAAGTCATTCACTTCCTAAATTGCAATTTTTTTTAAAAAAGGAAAAAAGCAGAAGAGATCAGGAAAGGAGGTAATAAGGGAAAGGAACAGCAAAACAACACACGGGTCACGGTGCGGCATAAGGAACGCTGGGTGAGGCTGAGCAAGTCCGGGGAACAGGCTTGTCCTCGCCACATGCTGGCTGTGTGACCTCAGGCAAGACACATTCCCTCTCTGAGCCTGGACTTCGCACATCCAGCCCTTTCCAAGTTCTAGGTTTCTGGGAAGAAGGACAAAGGGCAGAAAGACAGTGGAGAAGCGGCAGGATGCAGAGGCCCGCTTACCTGAGCAAGAGGAACAGCAGTCCCCGGGGGGCCCAGAGGGGTCGGAGCAGGCCGTCGGGCAGGGGACCTCCTCACAGCTCACCTCTCCCAGCTGGGGAAGCACAAGGACACACGTGAGGAAGGCCAGATCATCTCCCCTCCCAGAACAGCGCCCCCACATGCCTCCTCCACCCACAGAGAGACTCTGGGACAGAGGCTGACGCGCCAGGCCGCTTTCAGGAGCCCACAAAGAGGGAGGATACCATCAAATCCAAGGTATTCCGGCTGCTATTTAAAGTTGGGAAGGCAGGAGGAAGATGGGCTCCCGTGGGTTCAGGGGACTCGGAGTTTCGCAAAGGGACAAAAGGCAAACAGCAGTCCCCTGGCCGGGACGCTCCTGAGTCCCCAGGCCCAGCTTACCTGGCACGTGCACTGGGTACAGGGCTCATCGTCCAAGGTGAACACCTGGCCGTTCACCACCTTCCTTCCCTCGTAGTTACAGTCTGCAGGGACAGAGGAGACCGGGCGTGAGAGCCAAGCCCTCCCCGGGAGCCTCGGACGTGTGGCGGGGGCTCCCCCACTCACCTCTGCACACCGGGCAGCACTCCCCGTCGGGGTGGAAAGGGTAGGTGCAGGTGATGGGGCAGTCCACGGGGGAGCAGGCCACGGAGCCCAGCTGCACGACACAGAAAACACACGAGGCCCTTTGTTCTCGGCCACCGCCGGGACCCTTGGGAAGGACGGCCACAGAGCCCCCGAGTGCCCATCGGAGCCCCGTGGCGCGGGGAGAGGTTCATTCACTCAGTCAGAGTCTGTCTTCCTGACAGAACGCAAGCCCCACAAAGCCAAGGGCCTGGCCTCGTTCACGCAGCCCCTCTGTCAACAGGCCCCAGCAGAACGAACCCACGAAGTACCCAGGAAAGGGGAGCACCAAAAACCAAGGAGAGAGGAGGACCCAGAAGCCCGGAGCTCCGCGAAGCACGTGAATGAGCAGGGCCTCTCAGAGGCCGAGATGTTCGCCCTGCGTTCCTCTGATCCTGCAGACCCTGTCCCTTTCCACGCCGCGCCCTCACCCACTGCCAGCAAAGCAGCGTCACCGGCGTCGAACGTTTCCAGCAGCACGAGCAGGAAGGCCTTCCCCCCATCCTCCCAACCCTACATGACACGAACAATCCCACACGCTTTTTCAGACTGAGGCAGTCTGGCTTGGGGGCAAAGCGCACTTCCTGGGGCAGAGACTCAGAAAACCGGGATCCGACTCTTGCCACTTGGGCTGACTCCCGTAGGAGCTTGAGGGAAGAAGGACTTCGTCTCTCTGTGCCTCATTTTTCTGACCCACAGATGGCGATGACGGTGTTCCCACCTCACCAGGTTCTCCCGGAGATTTAATTGGGCTCATGCAAGGAGAGGGCCGAGAGCCAGACGGGCACACAGCAAGAGCTCCTTAACGGGAGTCTATGGAAGACCGCAGCTCCGAGCGTCCGGGTCGAGTCCCTCCCCTGCGCCCTCAGGGAGCGCCCACGCGTTATACTCTAAGGAGCCCCCCAGACGCCCCCTGGTCACCCAGAAGCAGAGGACTGTTCGCCGGGCAGGCTTAAAAAGATTTCTCTGGCCCTGGGTAGGGCTGGAGGGAGCCACCTTTCACCGTGACCCAGAGTGACCTTTCTCATGGAAGGCTCTGGATGGTGCCTCCAAGGTCCAGGAGCTGGTGTGTCAGTCCCTGGGGAGTTTCCACAGACAGGGGGTCAGGGCCGGGTGGTCCGTACCAGGCAGATGCAGCTCAGACACGGGTCCAGCACGGACGGGAAGGTCTGGTTGTTGTAGAAGCTTCTGCCCGTGTATGTACAGCCTACCAGAGAGAGCGCGGGGGTGAGCGCCGGCCGGGCGTGTGGCCGGCGACCGGGCTCCTGCCAAGGGCGAAGGTCCGAGAGTTTTCTGGGTAGCAAAGGTCAGGCCAATTGCCTCCCCAGGCAGTCACCCCGGGGTCTGGGGAAGGGATAAGACACAGGTCTGGATTGGGTGCGGCATCTTTTTTTCTGCACTAGATTCAGCAGAGGGATCAGAGTGTCTCCACTTCCAGGGAAGGGAGCGTCTCCTCCTCTGCCCCTCTCTGGGCAGGATCAGGCCAGAGGGACTGGCCCAGGCACCACAGTCATCCTCTCTGCTCTTCCCCCCCCCAACCCACTCAGCCAGTCCCCACCTTCCAGAACATTCCCCCACACCTCTCCCCTCGGCTTCCCCAAGCCCGCTCAGGCCTGCTCTGAGTGCTGCCGCCTTGATGACATTTATCACATCCTAGGAAGTATGAAAGCAGGTGATAGGACAACAGGGAAATGTTAGATATAGATACATGTTACAGACATGGGACATAGAGACTTACTTCATGAAAAGAGATTAGAAAAACAAAACCATGAGGCTAAAAGTGAGAAGGGGCCCTTTTTAATTGTTTTTATTTTTGCTTTCCATATGTACTTCAATAAAATGTTACTTTTGAAATCATGCAAAAGGGGCACATCAATATAAAAAAAATTAAGTAGCATCGGTATGTTCTCTCACTGTTCCCTAATTGTTTCATAGGTGTGTTTCCTTGGTCACCCCATCCAGGCTGTAAGCTCAGCATATCTATCTGCTTCCAGCACCCACACAGGGCCTGCCTCGGGCAGACTGCTTTGTGCCTCCGAAGCCCGGGTCCCTCATCTGTGCGATGGGCTTGCCCCGTGCGGCCGCGGGCATGGAGCCCACGCGGTCCGTCCTTTGTCAGGAGGAACCTGGTGCAGGGTGAGCCCAGATGCAGGGGGCGGGAGTCAAGGACCCCGCCAAGGGGAGCAGGGGGTGCTGTGTAGCCCCCCAAGCAGGAAATTACCTGCAGAACAGTCCGGGCAGCACTGTCCAGGGATCCGAATTGGGTGAGGGCAGGAGTCCACGCAGTCCGTCCTCTTGCAGCTCACTGAGCCGTCTGCCTGAAGGAAGGAAGGACTTCACCAAGACCCCACCTGTAACACCGGGCCCCGCCTCCCCGCCCCGCTCCACCCTCCCAGCACCGCCAGTCCCCCAAGGAAGGGCAGTGCTGCAAACTGGCCGAGGCTTGCCCAAAGGGCGCCCCGATGCCGCTGGGAGGTGGCAGGTCCCCCACAAAGAGGACCGGCTACTGGGGAAAGGGGGTGTGAGCCTTCCCGATCTAAGGAGGAGGAAGGTCAGAGAGGGGCTTTGGTGTCCGTGGCTTCCTGTCCCTCTCCAGCCGCAGCCAAAGCTCACCACCACCCCATCCAAATCCTTCTCTCAGCTTTTCCCTGGAACCCTCGCTCACCCCAAACCTATGGAGTACAATAAAATCCTATTTTTATAGAAAACTATTCCACCGGAAATGTCTATTTCAGAAGACAAAAGCGCCACATATGGTTTCTTTTTTTTTTCCCCTCTAAGACCCTGAATGTTGATGAAGCTTTTGTGTTGCTTTCTCATACGACGAGTGCCCTGGATCCGTCATAAAGGGGAAAGGCAGCGGATGTGTCCTCCTCCCCACTGTAATTCCGATGGAATGTTTCCAAGTTTTGCAAGGGTCTAAGGCTTTTTCCCTAACCGTGCGTCCGAGACACTTGAAGGCTGTGTCTCTCACACGCCAGCGCGCACACCAGAAACCGGGGGATTAAAATGCAGATTCTGAATCCAGAGGTCTGAGCAGCCCGGAGACTCTGCGTGTGTCACACGCACCACTGGGGCATGGGCCTCATTTTTGAGAAATTAAGCTCTAAGCTCCCAGGGACTACAAGCTCCTCTAAGGCAGAAAGGAAAGCCAACGTGAGCTTAAAGAATGAGCCGAAACGAGAGTGTTTGTCTGCCTCTGGGCTGATCTGACTCTAAGACTCTCGCACCTTCTCCTTGTCTGTTTCCGACCAGCCGAGGTCAGAGATTTAGGTTCAAGAAGGAAACCCTGCAGTTTCGCAGGAAAGGCCCGAACCATGGAGCCTCAGGCCATCCCCCTCCTTCGGTTATCTGTGCCCGGGAAATCCTGCTCCTGGGACCCCGGCCTCCTCCCAGGCAGCAGGCCATACCCCCATTCTGCACACATGGAAGCTGCCGGCACAGGAGGGGGACAGAGGGTGGGCTGAGGTGGCCCAGCTACGGAGCGGCAGGGAAGCCTGGCCAGGAGGGCCGGGGCAGGGCCGAGGGGGCTGCTCGGGGCGAGGCAGGGGCAGCCGGGGGAGCAGCTGAAGGCGTGCAGGTGGCCATTCACCTGGCAGATGCATAACTCACAGGGGTCACCGGGAGACCAGATCTGTCCGATCGGAAACTCGACCCCGTTGTCGTCGAGAGAGCAGCCTGGACAGGAGACAGCGAGGGAGAAAGCACGGGTGGGCACGAGCCCCAAGGAGGGCCCTGAACGCCTGCCCGACCTACAGCGTGCCCCCCACCCAAGGACAGACGCCTCCGCTCACTCGTGCCGCGCAGACGGTCCCCCCGAGTGTCCATTCCACCACCTGCTGGACCCAGCGGCTGCCCGCAGCTGCCAGTCCAGCTCCCTCGTTCAGTGGGTTTTCCCTCCAAAAACGTGCCTGGTCCGCACGGGCAGCCTCATGCAAACAGACGCTTACCCCCGAACCCATAAATGCACACACTCACACACAGGCACGCTCGCACAAGCACGCACACTCACAGAGACCTACATGCGCAGATGCCTCACACACGCGTGGATGTACGCTCACACACAGGCACACTCGCACACACACACACACACACACACACACAGACACACACGGTCTCGGCAGGTGAGGCACAGTCTCAGGCCTGCAGGGCATCCAGGCCCCGTGTGGGGCAGAACGCGGGCATGCAGGGCTGGGGGCCCTCACCTGTCATGGGTGTGGGCTCCCGGCAGGTGAAACAGCACTGTCCAGGGCCCAGCCACCACTCCTCTCGGGGGCAGTCCAGCTCTGGACAGGGTGTGAAGGAACATTCCACCTCCCCATTCTGGAAGAGAACCAAGGGCACAGGCCAGTGATGGCAGCTCCCCAGCCTTGGGCCACCTGGAAGCTACAGAGGAGGCTGGCAGGCTGTTGTCAACCTCCTAAAAGTGACAAAGAATCTCCAAGGAGTGGGAGGA
Organism: Ursus arctos; assembly: GCF_023065955.2. NCBI lineage: Eukaryota > Metazoa > Chordata > Mammalia > Carnivora > Ursidae > Ursus > Ursus arctos. Next base: position 38,493,244 of record NW_026622908.1, read on the forward strand.
GTGGGAGGAGTAGGAGGAGGGAGAGTTGGGGGGAGGGGGGCAGGAAGTGTAGGGGGGAGGCTGGGAGCGTGTTCTGGGATGTCCTGGCTATTGGGCTGGGGGTCCCTGCCTGCCCGGGCTGCAGCCCCAGCACCTCTTCCCCTCACTTCAGCAACAGCCTGCTGCTCTCACTCCAGTCTGCCCTCACTCTGCGGCCAGAGAAAGTTCTCGTGCACCAATGGGATCGCATGGCTCCAAAACTAAAACCCATCAACAGCACTGCCAAGCCCAGAGCCCTCAGCCTGGCTGGCAAAGCCCTTCATGACTGAGTCTGAGGCAGAGGCCATGGGGCCCCCTCCTCCCCAAGACCCCTTCCCCTAAGTACTGCCCTTGGCTGACAGGGGACGGGCCCTCCAGGTACCTCTCCACTCCACTCCCCGGGAGCCGAAAGAATGCATACCATGACCGATACCCAGCGAGGGATCAGCATGAGACCCAGTGGTCACCTGGCTCCTTCCCCTGCCTGTCCTGCTTCCCTGGCTGGCTTCTCCTGAGAATCTTCGGAAAATCGCTTACGCAAGAATCCTGCCCCAGGCTCCGCTTCTCAGACTGGACCCCAACCCAAGCACCATCCCTGTCTGCAGCCTCTTCTCCTGCCTGACTCCAGTCTCCCACATTCTGCGCCCCAGCCAGAAGGGACATCTTCAGGCCCCGACAACAGGCCGTGCGCTCTCGCCTCCTGCCATCTGCTCAGGCAGGGCCCTCTGCCAGCCACATCTGCGTTGGATCCTCTTCTGATTCGTCCCTCACCCCTCAGACCTCACCCCTCCCTCCAAGAAGCCTTCCCCTCCGGTCAGGAGCCCTAGTCACCTGCCCAAGGCCCACCTAGGCTGTGGGCCCCCTGAAGGAGGGGACGGGGGCTGTCCTGTGCTTAGCTGTGTCCCCAGCACTCAGCATTGCTCCAGGCACACAGCAGGTGCTCTATAAAGAGCTCTATTGAAGGGTGAGCTTCAAGGAGACTGTGGGGAGCCCTCGGTGAATGCAGGTGCCCATCATGCCTTTGCTGCCTCAGTGTCCCTTTTGCTGCATGGCAGCTCCTATTCTCCCAGTCAAGGCATGCCAGGGAAGCCCTGTGGCCGGCCCTCTCTCCCGCACCCACCTACCTGGCAGACGCAGGTGGTACACTCGTCACCACCCCCACTGAACACAGCCCCGTCTGCGTACCACCGGCCGTGGAAATAGCATCTCGCTGCAGAGGAGAAAGGGAGAGGCAGCTCAAGGTCTTTGGGCTGGGGCAGCTAAAGAGAAAGGGCAACAGTGGGTCGGGGGGACCTCGGGAAGCTAACACACTCACACCAAGCTCCATAGCACACGCCACGCTCAGGGAGCAACCACTCCCCTCTAAACCTCGACAAAAACTAAGCTGTTGCTTAAAAACTGATGGAGAATGAGAATGAATCACATGTAAACTAGGATCCTTAACCAAAAAGGGAGGGGACTCCCTGAATCACTAAAGAGTAACGGAAGAGCAGAAATGAAAAGAGACTGCCCCAGGGGCGCCTGGGTGGTTCAGTCGGTGAAGCATCTGCCTTCAGCTCAGGTCATGGTCCCGGGGTCCTGGGATCGAGCCCTGCATCAGGCTCTCTGCTCCTCATGGAGAGGAGCTTCTCCCTCTCCCTCTGCCTGCTGCTCCCCCTGCTTGTGCTCTCGCTCTCCCTCTCTCTCTCTGTCGAATAAATAAATAAAATCTTAAGGAAAGAAAGAAAAGAGACTGCCCCAGATACCTAAGACCAGGTCTGGGACCGAAGCCATCCCCTAGAGACCAGGAGGAGTCCATGAAAACCTCTCATCTGAGGATCCCCCCACCAATAAAACAGCCCGCAAGCTGGCCCAGGCTCACGTGGCTTAGTCAGACTGCCCTGGATTCAAATCCCAGCTATGCAACTCACTAGGGAGGGATTTGGGGCAACTTCCTTAATTTCTCTAAGCCTCAGTCTTCCCATCTGCAGAATGGGGTTGATAAAAGATGGTAACGGTTACTACTTCATAGGCAGTATACCTATTCAAAAATGTCTTAACTAAAAGCAATACTTAAAAATAAAGAAAAACATTTTTTTAAAGAACACCAGCTTTGCAATCAGGTAGGCTTGATTTCCAGTTCTGTTCTTGTATTAAGTGGTTATATTTCTCTGGGCAGTGATGACCTTGGTGAGCCTCGGTTTTGTCATCTATAAAATGGGGCTATGAATAGTACTCCCTCAAGGCTGAGACACACGGATTCAATGAGATCAAGGGCTGGCAAGCAACAGCACAGAGCCGTCAGGGAACATTCGTGATGATGATGAGGTCATCCCAGGAAAAGAGAACCACATTTTTAACAAAGGACCAACTCATTAGTGGGGAAGGGGAGACGCCCTCCCAGTCTCAAGACAGAGCCATGCCAAGTGTGGACTCACACCCTTTCCTGGCTGTCTTGAAGGCGCCTCCTGAGGTAAGGGGCCAGCTGGGCGGGGAGCCCAGTCTAGCATGCGAACCACTGTGCACATAGTAGGTCCCCAATTAAACCGGCACTGTGAAGTGCTCCACTTGATCTGAGTTTCTGAAGCCAAAATCAATCTCCGTCCTCTGCTCCACTCACCCTGCTCCCAAAAACACACAAAAAAGCTAACCCCCCCACACCCGAACCCCAAAGAGTCACTGACCTGGAACGCAAGTACAGCAGTCTGACTTCAGGGAGGTCTGACAGGGGCCGGGAGGACACTCGGGGGAGATGCAGGACACATTTCCAGCCTGAGGAGGGGAGAGAGGGTGCTGGGTGGGGGCAGAGAGGAGAAGGACCAGACCCTGGAGCCCCCAGCTCACTCCCTATTTCATCCACCCCTGTCTAACACCAAAGCCTCCTATAGTAAGCCATCCAAGACCTCTGAATGCCACCACGGTGACAACAGGGACAGCGTGCGGGGACCCAGGTCCTGGCGTTTACTAGGGTGTGCCGAGGACATCCTCCCACAGCATACAGAAGCTCTGGAAGGATGCCAAGAAGAGGCAAACAGGGGTTACACCCCCAGAGAGACCTTCTGTGCACGTGAGTTTTGAACCAGGTGACTCTACCAGCGATTCAAAGAATTAACTTAAAACTTGAGAATTAACTGAAAGAATTAACTTAAAACTTCAAAATTTGAAGTTAAGGCAAAGAACAGAAACAAAAACAAAAATCCGCCTCTGGAGCCAGCCGGAGCTGAGAAGTAAGTAGTGTTTGCTCCTCCACGAATGAGCCACGTGACTTTGGCCAACCTACATCAGCCCGCTGAGCCTCGGTCTCCCTGCCTGTGAGATGAGCTGGAAATGGCACCTGCATCCGGGATTCTGAGGATTCGTGCCACAATATGTCCACAAAAGTGCTCGGCCACTGCAGGTGCGTGGCACACAGGGGCAGCTGGTGGCGCTAGCTGTCTCCATGCCCCGCCCCCCTTCCACGGTGGCCGCCACCCTTCACCGCCAGGCCAGTGATGGTCAGAGGGTGGCAGTGAGGGGCGGTGGGCAGAGCCCAGGCCATGGACACGGCGGGACTTAGGCTCAAATCCCAGCTCATGCCTCGGTCTTTTCATCTGTAGAACAGGGACAGACGAGCTGCCAGGAGCCTCGGGTGAGGCGACAGAAGAGCCCCAAGCCCCGAGCCTGGTACGCACGGAGTGCTCTTAATCAAATCTGTGTGACAGCACCTGGCTGTTTCCAGAACACAGTAGGTGCTTAATAACTATTCTTAGAGAAGCGCATTGGCCTACAGCAAAATAATACTCCTAGCAAGCCGCGTCTGGTAGTACGCCTCCTCCTTCCCAAATGCGGATACCTTTATTGTACTGGCAAATATTTTGCCTGGAGAGGAAAACAGCCTCCCTGGTGGGAAGTTTCCGAGGGAGTTCCATCCCCTCCCCTTCCTAGACAGATGGACCCTGTTTGCCTGCTGGCTCAGCAGAAGGCTCCTCGACCCCACAGACCCCCGCGCCTTGATATTCGACAGGTTCTGACCAAAATCCACACCCTGGGACCTCTTCCTCCGTTTGACAAGCTCACCCTTTAACATCCGATCTTTCCCTCTTCCTCTAAAACCCCCAAAGGTTAGGAAAACAGCCACGAGGCTTTGGGGCCCTTGTGGTGCTCACCAGGCAGACACAGACAGTGCAGTTCTCGCTGGGAGGCGAAAACACCTCCCCTTCGGCTCGGATGACGCCACTGTGAAAACAGCCTTTGAAAGACAAACAGGAGTGGGGGCATCAGACCTCTTCAAAGTGGAGGAAGCTTGAGGTCTCATTACTTTTCCAGGCGTAATGTACCTGGAACCTTCTCTCACCGGCCAGGATGCCCCAGGAGTGGCAGATCCAGGTACCCAGAACTGGGCGGTCCTAGGACCCCTGGAGAAGTAAGCAGGAGACACCCACAGGAGATGGCCCAGGAGGGTTCCATTCATGTCTGTAAACCCCAACTCTATTGAGAACATGGCATTTTATTCCTGTAAGGCAGGAGAGGCAGCCAGGCAGCCCTGGGTTCAAAAACTGGGTCTGTCAGTTCAGTTACCTAAGTGACTGTGGATATGTCACTTAACCTCTATGGACTCGGTTGTCTTTACTGTAAAATGGGGACACCACCATGTGCCCTGCAGGGGCCTGGAAGGATCCACAGCCTCTCATATAAGGTGCTCAGCCATTCACATTCAGGGCTCCGTGTACAGCAGGAACATGGTAAAAGGTCACGATTATCAGGAAGAAACCGCTAAGTCTATTCTCATTCTAACCCTCCGGAAGATGTCTTGCCCGCTGCTCCAAGCGCCGCAGCCCCAGCATCTCATTGCCAGAACTTCAAGGAACACGGAAGTTCAGGCCCCTCCCCAGATCTACGGAATGAGAAGCTGTGTTTTAACAAGACCCCAGGGATCCCCATGCAGAGTGAGTTTTGAGAAGCTCTGTCAAAGGACTCGTGAAGATTTAGGGTCTGTATCCTAACAACAAGGGGAGGCAAATAAAAAACTGTAAGCAGGTTATGGGAGTAAATTGGAAAGGGGACAGAATTTACAAAGGATTACTCCTCTGGCTGTAGGAGGGGAGCTGGGGCAGGGGAGGGGGACTACTGGGTAGATCTGGAGAAACTCACTGAATGAATGAATGAATGAATGAATGCTCAAAAAGGATCCCCAGAAGAGGAAAATCTCCCCCTGAGGGCTACCACAGCAGAGACCAGTGGTTCGCAAAGTGTGGTTTCCGGTCCAGCAGCATAACCCTGGATCTTGTTAGAAAAGCAAATTCCCAGGCCCCGCCCACACCTGATAAATGAGACCCAGGAATTACCCTTCAAGTGATTCTAATGTAACCCAAAGTTGGAGAACAGCCTTTCAGCTGCAGAAGGGCTGGGGAAGGGCAGAAGTAGGCCCATGTGGGGAACTCACAGCCTTCCCCAGACCAGCTCCCACCTGTACACGATGGGCAGCACCCCCCATCTTCGGAGGGAATCGGGTGGGAACAAGCAGCTTCACACGTCACCTTTTCACAGGTCACCTCCCCACTCTGGAAGCAGAAGCAGGAGTTCCAGCCATCACAAGGCCCCGGACACCAGACCGGGGCAGCCCCCCGGATCCCTCCCACCTACCTGGCACCAGCACTGGGAACACCCAGGCTCTGTCCAGCGGCTCCCTGATTCATACATGGCTCCCCGGTGCCAGCAGGCAGGGGACCCTGGTGCCATCTGTGTGGCCACTGGGCCCCTGGGCAAGGACGGGGTCACCTCCTGTAGTTGTGTGGGAGGTCCAAGCGTCCCCAAGAGGGAGGCACTAGGCACAGGGGTAGCCACCAGGGTGGCCAGCAGCCGAGTTGGGGCAGAGGGCAAGGATGTGGCTGGTACAGGGGTGGGAGATGGCAGGCTGGTGGTCCTGACCCCAGTGGGGAGCCCCGGGGCCCCGGACGGAGGACTGTGTCCGGGGGAGAGGGCAGGCCGACCCGCCTCCGGGAGCCGCAGTAGCATCTTGGGCGGGTGCTGCAGGGGCTGCAGGATGGCGGACGGGGCCAGCACGGCTTTCGGGTAGGCTGAAACGGAAGCACAAGGTCTCTTGAGGAAGGCAGTGGGGGGCAGAAGGCAAGATTGGGGGACTTGAATGCAGCTCCCCGACCACCAGTCACGGAACGTCTCTGGACCAGTTTCTTCATCAGCAAAACAAGTCTAATACCACCAGTTCGACCCAAGACCCTGGGGGCTGCAGCGACGATCACCCGAGGTGGATGGAAGGAGCAGGCCCAAGTGACAGGTTGGGGCTGGGTCCCCTGCTCCCCCACCGAGATGTGGCTTCCCAGGACGGGATGCTGAGGCTCGGGATGCAGGAACAACGCAGGGAGAGCTGGCCGTGGGCTAGAGAGAGCATGCTCCGTACTCAGATGACCTTGCACGCATGCTGACAGGCACACTGCTGAAGTAAGGCAGAGTGAGCTGACAGCACATTGCCCAAAGTGACCCTGGGAGCCCAGGGTCCTGGGACTCCTGTCACAGGCTCCTCTATCACTTGTTTTTCCCTTTTACCACTTGCAAGAAAACAAAAGGGGTTAGGCAAACAGTAAAATGACAAGGGACAAATGGATGAGAAGTGGAAAAGGTAAGTGAGAAAGAAAGTGAAGAGTTGGAAATAACAAGATGAATTGAAAAAGAGTAGATGGAAAAGGAAGAAGGCCCAAGACCAGGAGGGCGGGGGCGGGGCCGGGCGGGGGCGGGGCCTGGATGGTGAAGGGGCGGGGCCTTGGCGTGCCGAGAATGGCATCTGGGCGGGGAAGGGGTGGGGGTCTGGGTGAACGGGGGGACGGGGTGGGGCCGAGTGTTAGGGCGGGGCCCGGGTCCCCGACGGCAGGGCTGGTGGCTCACTGCTCACCTTCACAGGACACGCGGTCAGCTCGGAGCCTGAAGCCAGGTCGGCATGTGCACAGGAAGCTGCCCACGGTGTTATGGCAGGAGTGGTGACAGACTCGCCTCTCCAGTGGCCTCCGACACTCGTTTACATCTGTAGGAGAGCCTCGCTGCCAACAGCTGCCTTGTGGGGGCGACTGACCCCTTCTTCCTCCAACCCTGAGCCCAGAAGGCTGGGGCAGTCCCCTTGCTGTGTTCTTATAGGGTCCATCCCTGCCTCAGGGTGTGGGACGTGACTCAGATGTCTAGGAGTGGGGCTGAAATCTACTGCTAGTCCCCTAGGAAGGTTCATACATCCGGTTGGCATTTAATGGATGCACCAGTGACTCATCCCCCAGCACTACGCAGCGATGGTTCCGCCCTGTCTAGTGGGGATGAGCCCCGCTGGGAATCTCATCTCCAAACCTTCTACCTTCCCACGTGTGGGTGGGGGATGGTGTGGCCCCTTCTGAAAAAGAGTCTCAGGAATTATGGCACTGCTCAAGGTAGGCTTTGGGACAAATACCAACTCCACCAGAACAAGGTCTGTTTTCAGGCCCATGGGACCCCACCTTCAACCCATGAGCCAAGCTTAAGCCAAACATGCCAATCCCTTTCTGGAAATTTCTGCTAATGGGCTGAGAAAACAGGGGTCTCCTTCTAAACCAGAGGAACCAAGACATAACATGCTTTATTTACCAAGGGGAGCAAAGGCAGCCAAGAAAATGGGTGAGCAGAGAGGAATCCTTGGGGTGTATCTGGGAGAGGGGTGGAAGAGAAACATAACAGGATGAAAGTGGCATGTGGCCAGGGAAAGTCCAAGACGGGGTCTTCCATGAGGAGCCACGCCAACCCCAGGGAAAGGCAGGCTCTGAGCAAAGGCTCAAGTGCTTACAGGCTCCGGGCGGCCAGGAGGTCGGGACCGCTGGCCTTTCCCTGTCCCTGGGCTCGCCCTGTCCATCTTCCTGATGGGCAGCCTAAGTGTGAAGACGACAGGGTCCCCCCACCTTACCTACACAGGAGTGCCGGTTGCCATGGAGATGGAAGCCGGGTCTACAGGAACACCTGTAGCTGCCTATGCTGTTTTTGCACCTCTGCTGACAGGGGGTCCCGAGGCATTCGTCAGTGTCTGCAAGGGACCAGGGCAAGGCTGCAGCTCATTTCCCCGTGGAGTGTCAGAACTGTGTGCTCCCCTCTTCCTCTCCCATTGTCCTTCCCTCCCCCACTCAGGGCCCTGGGAGACCGCCCTAACCCCTCTCTTTCTCACCACCCACATTCAGCCTGTCAACGACATCCTCCCTGGACCAGCCCTCTTCTCTCCATCCTCACTGCCCTGCCCCAGCCTGGGCCACCTTTGCCTCTGGTCTGGAGAAGAGCAATGGCCTGGTGCGTCTCCCTGTGCTCCTCCCAAGCCTTCTGCTACAGTGTCCCGGATATTCTGACCAAACATCCGGGCCACTCCCTGCTCCCATGGGCACCGATGCCGCATCACAGCTCACAAGCCCTGGGTGGCCTTTCCCACCTCCTTCCCTGTCCCTCGCTTTGTTCTGCCACCTTCCAGATGTACCATGTTCTTATGGGCCTCCCTCTTTGCCCATGTTCTTCTGTCTGCCTGGAACCCCCGTCCATCTTGTCTGGGGGAAAACTCCTACTCATACCTCAAAACTCAGCTTCTATAGCACCTCCTCTATCAAAGCTTCCCCGTGCCATTGTTTGAAATCGGGAAAAACTGGAAATCATGTATATGTCCATCAATAAGAGAAGAGTCAGTCCCCTGTGGGAGGGTGGCCCTGCAGAGCCCCAGGCGGCAGTTAAAAAAAGCAAGGCGGGTGCATTTACCCTGACGTGGAGAGATCTTCAAGACAGATTGCCGAGAGGAACAAGAAAGCAGAGGCTCAAATCTCAGCGCTAACATGATCTCGGGCAAGTTACTTAATTTCTTTAAGCCTCAGTGTTCCTATCAGGAAAATGCAAATAAACAGTGCCAGCCTCACAGGATCATTATGAGAAAGAAATGAGAAAATGCATGTCAAGCGTTCAGCATGAGGCTGGAATCCAGCTCTGCACCTGTTAGCCGCTCATGCTATCTCCGTGCACGTCGTGGGGACAGGCCCGGAGGGCACCCTTCAGAGCAATAACCAGGTGCTCGGCTGAGCTGTGTTCCCCCAGATGCACGGGTTCAAGTCCTAACCCCTAATGTGGTGGGATTTGGAGGTGAGGCCTTCGGGCGGTGATTGGGTTTAGATGAGGTCGTGAAGGGGGTTCCCTCATGATGGGAGCTGTGCCCTTATAAGAACGGCCATCAGAGCTTGCTCTCTGTCCCCGGGAGCAGACAGCAAGGAGACTGTCTACAAGCCAGGAAGGGCCCTCACCCGAAAGTGAACGGGCTGGCACCTTGACCTCGGGCTTCCCGGCCTCCAGAACCCTGAGAATAGATTCTGTTGCGTAAATGGCCCAGTCCGGGGGATTTTGTTACAGCAGCCCGAGCAGACTAAGACATCAGGGCTATTCCCGAGGGAGAGCAGAGCGCAGGAGTGGCAGAGAGGCTCTGCAGGTAGCAACTTCGAAAACTTATTTTACAATTTATGACCACTTCAAACAGTAGAAAATAATACCACAGTGTCACGGGGGGTCTTTTGCCTTAGCTGCCTTGCTTAAGACAGAACGCTTCCTTCTGTAACTAAAAGCATCTTCAAGGAAGGGGAATTATGTTAAAAGATCTCCCTCATCCTGCTCACTCAGGAGCAGACTCCTTCTCTTCCCCAGGCTCCCCCAGCCCTTAACCCTCACCCCAACCTCCTTCTGCCCCTCCCCACCAGATAGGGCAGCCGGGGCGCCATCCACCAGGGCAGGTGGAGCTAATGAAAGCGGTGGGTGAAGGCCCACAGCAGGCAGGCCTCTCCACGGCCCTCCCTCACTCAGTGGCTTCCTCCGTCCTGCCCCTGGCTCTCCCTTAGGTGTCTCCAGAACTATCCACCTCCCTGCAAAGCCAGTTCAGCGCAGGGGCCCTAGACATGCCAGGATTCGAGCTGACTCCAGCGCCTCCTGCTGGAATGGCCTTGGGTGAGCCTCAATTTCCCCATCCGTACAGCAGGGATGATAACTGGGTCTCCCTCAGGGGACCATGAAATGCAGTAACACCCTGAGCGCACACATTGAGCTGGGGGCGGTGGGGGGGGGGGGGCACCAGGGTTAGCCTTCGACTCAGAGCCCGGCCGCAGTGGCAACAGCCTCATCATTCCCTGTCCCTGGGCCACTCACCTTGGCAGCTGTGGCGGTCGGCAGCCAGCTGCATGCCTGGCCCACACTCGCAGACAAACCCGCCTTCCGTGTTCACGCACTGGCCCTCGCAAGAGGAGCTGAGGCACTCATCGATGTCTGGAAGAGAGAAAACCTGCTTGCACCGACCACTCTGCACGTTGGTCGGGTGCAGGGGAAAAAATCGGTCCCACGGGGATGCTGTCCCCTGCCCTCAGCAGGGTGGAAACCACCTCCCCACCCCCCAACCCGACACACCGGAGGAAGAAAGACCAGGTACCACCAGGAAAGTCATTGGCCAAGAGGGAACCACCAGAGAGCAGAAGCCGAGGGGCCAGGTTCCTTCTTGGTGACCCACGCAGACCAGAGGACAGAGAGGATGGCTGCGACAGAACCATCTCCAATGGCCCCACCACAGGGCCACCCTAACAGAGCAGGGGAGAGTGAGCAGGAAGGCTGATTCAATTCCATTACGTGCTTATTGAGCACCGCCTGTATGCAGCAGATCTGGAAGGCGGGCCGCTGCGGACACAAAGGTGGCGAAGACATGGCACAGACTCTCCAGCCGGTGACATTGAAAGCCATGCCACCCCATGCCCACGAGGCCAGCGCCCGGCTGGGGGATACGTGCCCCACCAGGGAATGCCTGGAGGACAGATGGGCAGAGGACCAGGAGGCAGCAGGAGGAGGAGGGCCATGAGCAGAGACAGCCTGAGGAGCTTAGGCTGGCCGGGAGCTCAGGTTCCAGCCGGGGCAGCGGGAGGCTGGAGCAGTGGGTTGAGGCTCCTGCCCAGGGCAGGGTGACTGGATCCAAGTCGTCCTTTGGGGAAGTTCAGGCCTGTGGGGTGAGGGGCACTGGGGGAACAGAACTCCCCACCCTGGCTTCGGGGCATCCCTTCTCTAAGAACCACGGCAGCTCTCGAGGACCTACATGATCTGGGCTGCCCACTGCAGTCTGCATTCCAGTCTCCCGCCCCCTGACCCTGTGGCCGCTGGATACCTCCATTTTCCCTGCTTGCTCTCCCCACAGTCGGGACCACATCCGCTGCCTCCAGGAAGCCCACCCTGACTCACCCCATCCCACCGGGATCCCTTGTGGTGGTGGCCCATGCCCCCCTGCCCGGTGCTAGCTTTGACACTGTTCTCTGGCTGCTCCGAGTTCCAGTTTGCCTCCGCAACGAGAAGTGTGTGCAGAAAGTGCTCCCCAGGAAACATTCAGGGGAGGATGAATTGCTTCAGCCTTCCCGAAGAGGGTGTTGCAATGAGCCCCGAGCACCAAAACTCCTCAGGGAGACCCTTGACCCAATGGTTCTCCTTCTGCGAATAATGAGAGGCCAACGAGAAGCCTCTTTACTGCCGCGTGACTTACGGTAGTGAAACACTGCGGACCACCTATGTGAGGGGGACAGCGCGTTACCGCGGTCACAGACGCGGCCGCTAGAAATCCTGTTGTAAGGACTATTCCCCACCCACAGTACGCAGTGAGAAAGAGAATGAACAGAAACGCGACATGAGGTATGAGGCCAATTTGCAAAACACACAGATATGCACACCTAACACACACACACACACACACAGGTACACACACAAACACATGCGCTTCCAGGGAAAAGGGCAGAAGAAACATCATTTTTAGTAACAAATATCTCTGGGTGGGGACTTTGGGGACATGTTTGTTTTCATCTTCTACCCTTCTTTTACTTTCCAAATGTTCCAAAATAAGTTATTTTTTACTTTCATATTTGGGGAAGAAACACCATTTTTACAAAGCCAAAACTCAAAAAAAAAAAAAAAAAGGCTTTCTTTCAGCTCTGTGGAAAGATACGCAAGAAACTGGTCCCAGTGGCTGTCTCTGAGGAAGGGAACAGACTTTGCCTGTAAGAACTTTTTAGAATCACACACACATAGCACTTTTACAAAATAGTTATTGAGGTTGGCTTTCCTCATTTTTCAAACAGCACGATCCCAAGGAAGACTTCCGTGGTTAACCCGCCTCTGTGGGCCCGGTTCGGGGCACTTGGATGGGACCGTGGTTATCCTGACTTGTCTCCCCTTCCCCTGTTCAGAAGCAGGGACCAAGCCACCACTCGTCACTGCAGCCCCTAGGCTCAATGCCTGGCCCATAAGAGGTGCTCATAGCAGAAGGGACCCATGTCTCGTATTTGCCTCGGCCTTGCTGGGCCTGGCCTGCATCTCTCTGGAGACTTCCTGGCAGGAAGGACCGAGGAGACAGAATTCCCCCCCCCCCGCCCCCCAATTCGCCCAGTTCTCTCACCTGTACACCTGATGCCGACAGCCGTCTCTGTCATGGAGAAGCCCACAGGGCACACTCGGGCCACCTCCTGACAGCCACCATGGTTACAGGTGAGGTCACAGCCGTACTCTCCACAGGGTCCGTGGGCTTCTATAATAGGCACCACACCCGTGAACACACAGCACACCACAGTGCCGGCTGCCCCCCGCTCACCGGGGCTCCTCCTAAATTCTGTTGGGAAAGTGGCTCTGGAGGCAAAGAGGCTGGAGCTTAAATCCAGCTCTGCCCCTTCCTAGCCAGGTAACCCTGGGCGAGCCACTAACTTCTGTGCCTCAGTTTCCTCATCTGTAAACTGGGGATGAGAAGGCATACCTAAATGGGTTACTGGAAGATGATATTCTAAGTAAGACACAAGCCCCGAGCCTGGCACATAGTCTCAGTGCTGAAAGAATTCTTCCCATCAGCTGTGGTCCACCCCCAGTTACCTGGGCAGGTGGCTCCTTGCTCTCCGTCCTGGCAGGAGCAGACGTTGGGAGCAATGCAGATGCCACTCCCGCAGCCAAAGGAGCAGAGGGCTGAGAGGAGAAATGCAGGTGAGGGAGTGGGGGCTGGGGCCCCCAATCCGCCCTACTTAGGCCAGCCCAGGGAGCGAGTGCCCTGCTGGGGAGGGTGTCTGGGGCACGGGGACAGGCACTTACGCAGGGTGCAGTGCCCACTGCCCATGGAGGGGGCCCAGCCAGGGCAGCAGCCACTCCCGAAGCCTGAGAGGCAGACGTGGGGGCCCAGCCGGCGTCTAGAAGAGAGCAGAGCGCACTTTCCACATTTCTGCTCTGGGCGAGGGACTGGTCTGCCATGCAGTGCAAGCCTCCCAGCCAGTCAGTAAGTCAGTCAACAAACAGTTCTTGAAACCCACCAGAGGGGCAGTGGGAAGTTCCCAAAGAAAAATGACCCAGTTCCCCCTGGAGGCAGGACAAAGACAAAGGTGTGAGAGAACAGACAACAGCCTCCTACAGAGACCTGCCACATGAACTCAGAGCAGAGTGGCTGGAGGAGTGGGGGGGAACCTCAGAGGGGCCTCAGCACTGAGGGGGAAAGACGGCAATGGATGAAGAGCCCCAGGCACGGCTGCCACAGGGCCTTTGCACTTGCAGTTCCCTCTATCAGGAAGGTCCTTCCTCAGAAACGTACCCAGCTCACTCCCTCCTTTACCCAGATCTCTCTCTGCTTGCACCTTCGCAGAGAGATCCACCTTACCCACCCTTATCTTGCTTTATTCTTGTTCTTAACACTGACTTCTTAGGATATTAAATTATCTATTTGTTGATTCGTTCATTGTCTGTCTCCCCTCTCATTCTCTGAGGACCAGGGCTTCATCTTTTTTGTCCCCCCCCAGTGTCAAGAGCAATCCCTGGCACATAGTAGGTGCTCACTAAAGGGCTTTGAGGGAAAGGTTGAGAAAGGAAGCCAGCAGAAGAGACAAAGGAGGAGGGCAGCCCTAGAGGAGCCAGAGATGTCATTCCGCAGGTGACCTCGCTGTGGGGGGGGGGGGGTGCCAGTAAAGGGGAGCCAGTGTGCCTGCCACTGGGTGAGGCGTGGCAGTACGGCCATGAAGGAGCCACTTTCCCCACCTTCTAGGGACGCTGGGCAAAGAACCAGGTGATAACAAAATAGTGTGACCAGTGCCACCATGGGACAGGCCTTGGAGTCCCGAGGAGGGTCCGGGGAGATTTCCTGGAAGGCCAGGGTCTAGGCTGAGACAGGCAAGAGAAGGAGCAAGCTGTGGGAGTGGAGGAGGGGAGAGGGTGCTCCAGGCAGAGGGAGCAGCAGGTGCAGGGTCCCGGAGGGGGTCGGGGACGGTGACTAGACCTAGTTCGGTGATGGGCTGTCCAGCCCGGTTTCAACTGGGAATCCTGGCACAACGGGAGAGGGACAAGAAAACCCTCCCCAGTCGTGCTCTCGCCCTGCTCAGAGGCTGCGGGGAACATTCTGCTGGTCAGGTCAGGCCGTGTACGGAGCACCCCCCAGGTGCCAGGGCGGCAGCAGGCACTGGAGGACAAGGATGGCAAAGGCAGACTCACTCCACGTGGGGAGAGCTGTCAAACGGGACAAGTACTCTGGAAAGAGAACTCCGGGCACATGGCAGCAGGGAACCATCTGCAGCAAACTGGGCCTGGAGCCTCAGAGACTTTTCCTTCTCTGAAGTCATCACAGAAGAAGCAAAGAAGCGGGGCCCTGGGGGGTGGGAGGTGCTGGCAGGGCTGTCTCACCCGCTGCCCCAGCCAGAGAGCGATTATGGCAGCAGCCCGGGAAAGAGGAGCCGGCAGCTCCTGCTCCTCAGCCGGGGCTCTGAAAGGGACTGGGGGGCCCCCAAAGCGGCAGACGGAAGGATGTCCCGGAGGCTGGTGGAGCCGCACCCTCAGGTGGGCGGGGGCCGAGCGCCCCCAGGAGCCTCCTCGGGCGGGCGGTGACGGGGAGACAGGTGGCTGGAAGGCTGTGGAGCGCCGCGGGGCCGGGCCCATCTGGGCAGGAACTGGCGGTGGCTGCGGAACGCACGTGCGAGCTGCGAGCCTGGCGGGGCCGCCCCCCTGCGCGCCCCCCGAGGCGGTGGCCGCGGGCCAGACCGCCCGCTGACACCGTGTTCCCTCGCTCGGAGCATCACGCACACACGCGCTCAGCCCGCGGCGGCCCGGAGGCCAGGAGGAGACTCGAGGGGAGGGTGGCATCAATCGGGAGAGAGCAAAGGGGCAAAAACCCCACCCCCGCCCGCGCGCGCACACACAGGCGGAAACCGAAACGTAACCCGGGGAGAGCCCGGCGGTTCCAAGGTCCACAGCGAGCGTGCAGCCTGGAAGCAGGGGAAGCCCCCAGCCCCAGAGCGGCCGGCGCGGCGGGGGAGGCCCGTTCGCCAGCGACGGCCAGCCACTCCGGAGACCAGGTGGCACGTCCCGGGCTGCCCTCGCCAGGGGTCCGCGCCCCAGGGCAGACTCAGAGGGGCTCACCCAGCGCCTGGATCTCCCTCCCCACCCCACCCCCGGTCCTTGCCAGGACAGCCCCCTCCAGGGGCGCAGGACTGGCTCCCGCCCAGAGAACAGGCTGCTGTCCCTTTGTCCAGACCCCCTGGGCTGCGCCCGCGCGCGGACAGCGCCGCGGAGGGGAGCCCCGAGCCGCGGCTGCCGGCGGCTCCCGGGAGCCCCTCTGCCCCACGCCGGGAGAGCCCCCGCGGCGGGACAGAGGAGGGGCGCGAGGCGCTTACCTCTCGGCGGCGAAATGCCCGGGCGGCTTCCTCCCGGTGTAGCCGCGGGCCGGGGCCCCCGGCAGGAGGAGCGCGACGCAGGCGGCCCGGAGGAGCAGTCCGGCCCACATGACCGGCGGCGGCGGGTCCCCCCGGCTCCGCTGGGCTCCGGCGCCGCGCGCGGGGGAGGGGGCTGCCGGCCCTCGCCCCTCCTCCTGGCGCCGCGGGGAGCGAACCAGCGAGCCCCGAGCTGGCACGCGGAGCCGAGCAGGGGGGCTGGGGACTCGGAGAGGAGGGGCCGGGGGCCGCGAGGGGACGCGCGGGACGGCTGAGGGGTCTCTGGCACCTCGGAGCGAAACACACAAAAGGCAGCGCCGCCCGCCGGCCAGTGGCCTCTCGGGGAGGCGCGGAGCCCGGGGCGGGGGCAAAGATCAGGGACCCCTGGGGGCGGGGTTTCAGCTCCGGCCCACACCCCCTGCCCGGGTTTGGGAGTCGGCTTCCTGCGAAGGGCTGTGGGCGTCAGACTGAGGCCCGGGGAGGAAAGAGACTCCCGCAGCAAGGCTGGCGCTGGAGGCCGTGCGCCTGGGGCATTGCTGGTCTCGGGGGAGCCGGAGTTGCCAGTGTTGTCCGGAGAAGGTGGGACGCTGGGTCCTTTTGCTGCCGGGCAGTTGTAGGCCAGCTCCCCGCCTGCCAGCAGGTCTGCACACCAGTCCTGGGTGTGCGGGTCAGTGGATCCACCTGCTCCCTGGCCAGGGGGCACTAGCGGGTCGTGAAGCCAGAGGCTCCTCTTTGCCCCCTTCGGCAGCTGCCCCAGGTCACAGAGACTGGTAGGCGGGGAGATGGTGAGCAGGTGATGAAGGAAAATCAGGATCAGCCAGTGGGAGGAAGCGGGAAGGAGGACCCCCTGCCTTGTGTAGGAAGCCTCCCTAGGTGCCCAGATCCAGTGAGTCAAGCTTTTGCTTAAACACTTCCAGGGATAAGGAACTCACTACCTGGCAAAAGGCAGCCCAAGCCAGTTTTGAATAACGACACTTATTAGGAAGTGCTTTTATTTCTCAGCTAAATAATCCCAGTTCCCTGGTTCTGCCTCTGCAGCTGCCCTCCCACGGGCTACCTTGGGCTGTCACTGAGCTCCTTAACACCGGTGACCACAAATGGCCACGGGGTGCCAACAATGGTCTGGACTCTAGTCTCCTTCCTTCCAGATACCATGCTTTTATTAACACAGCCTAACAGGACTTGGCTTTTCTGGCAAGCACATGATGCTGGCGGTTCATAACACAGTTCCCGCTGGAGGTGTTTCGCTGTCATGCTTTTATGTCTTTGCTGTTGTTTCCTAAACACAAGCTGCTAAGCCAATCTCCCCACCTGAACCTGTGTGCTTGAGTTTTCCCAGATGTTCAGATTTAGGCCCATTATCTCACCTTGTTAGTCCTGGTCCATCTTCTAATTTAAGCAACACATTCTCAGTAAGTCGGTCACCAAAATATTCTGTATTGTAAGAAGAGTGCAACTTTCAGATGTATGTCATCCTGAGTCCTACGGACCATCAGGATCCTACAGTATCTTTCTTTTACGCCTTAAACATCCAAAGGTTCACTTTCTCCCTGCCCCGCTCATGCTGCTTTCCTCACTGTTACTTAAAGTGTTTGGGTGTCTGGGCGCCTGCGTGGCTCAGTCAGTTAAACATCTGCCTTAGGCTCAGGTTGCGGTCCCAGGGTCCTGGGATCGAGTCCCTACATCGGGCTCCCAGCTAGTGGGGAACCTGTTTTTCCCTCTCCCCCCTGCTTGTGCTGTCTCTGTCTCAAATGAATAAATAAAATCTTTACCCAAAAAAAAGTGTTTCGATGTCCATATCATCGGGAACCTAGCCCTGATGTATACAAAAATAGGGAAAAACACAAAGTCCTTCCTTTACTTGAGCCCGCAAACTCCACCGAACCACGGCCCTTCATCTTCGCTACCCAGGCCACCACTCAACGCCAAACGGGTCCTGGGTCCTTCCTAGAAGCCACCCACTAATGCTCAACACAATTACGCTGGACAAAAATTCCCTTTTACACACCTGTCCCACCTCGTGCCATCCTCTCCCACACTCCAGCACACCCCGGCTCCCTCCTCCCTGAACTCTGCTGCTCTTTGCCGCCCTCCCCCCCATCCGTGCCTCCTGCTCTCCAGACAATGGCAGGGTTCGCTCCATATTGGTCAGTGAGCAGGGGCCTTAGTTGAGATGCAACTTTGTGCTTGAAGAAAATCCTCATTTTCCCTCAAGAGGAGCTCAGGGTATTTAAGGCTTAGTAAATGCCTACTGGTGAATTTCAAAAGACACCACGGCCTTCCTAAATAGCCCCTGGCATTTCTTTCCTTCCCCTGGGTCCTTTTGACCTTAGGGCATTCACCTTGCTCTTCTCGCCATCAGGTTGCTCCCTGTCTGCTTTTTTTTTTTTTTCTTGTCTTTTGGTGTGGTAGACCTCGAGGCTTCGCAAAGCTTGAGCTCTGACTCTAACTCAATACTGTTCATCTTCAAAGACTGCTTTAGGCATATCCCCTGGTTACAGCTCCTCCGTGTCTCCTTCCCACTTCTGTGGCCTGTGGCTTCTCCGTTAACAAAAGGGACCCTCCACTGAGGGCGGAGGATCCAAGTTGTTGTTGGCTGCAGAAAGGCGGCCTCTGGCTTGTGACCCTTCCAAATGGTCATGTGATGAGTCAGTGTTTCTATTATTCTCCCAAAGGTCCATTCGTGCAGAGGCCTGGAGTGAGCAGCTCACCAGCGCCTACATGGAAAGGAGCCATTCCAGCTGGCTGCAGCAAAGCTCCAAGGGCAACCTTTCACCCCTGGAGAGGTGATTAATGGTTTCTAAGAGGGGATGTGGGAGTGTGGCAGGAGAATGTCAGTTTCCAAAGGATTGCTGGAATTCAATCCTGAGTGAATATACCCAAGATTATAGGAAACAAACAAAAAACCTACAAGGACCCCACAACTCCCTAAGTCAAGACTGAAGCCACTGGTAAGTAATAACCTTCTAGTCCACGTAGCAGGTCTCCGTGGTGCGGGTCAGACCACGGAAAAGGACCAGAATAATCAGCCCACCACCTTCTCTTTCTGATCTTAGCACCTTACAGGCAATCCTCCATCCAGGATTAACATTTTAAAATAATCACAATCTGGAGCCCGTTGCTTGCCTGCCCCATTAAAGCTGGTCTCTGGCAGGGGGGCAGGCCTTTTCAATTCAAACCATGACTTGAAGAATTCAAATCACAGTGTTGAGTTTCAAGTTCAAACCGTGGTTTTTGAGAGATGCTGATGATTTTTTCCCTTTGAGACCCTTATCCCCCACCCTCAGAAATCCCAGAAGAGGAAGGGGAAAAGAACAGTAATGAAACACAAGGAATGCCTCCAAGGAAAGAAACTTACTCCAGAAGACCCCCAAAGCAGAGATGCTTCCTTGCCCTTTCTCTTTTAAGCTCGAATCTCTCAAAACCACAGTTTGAACTTGAAACCACAATTTTCCTGACACTGTATCAAAGGCTGGTCTTAAAGGAGCCTGCCAATATGCCTAGGATCAACCCTACTCCCCACTGTTGGGACAGAGCAGCCTTTATTCCCACTGGATCACTGGTGGAAATGTGGGCCCAGGCACTCTGACCCACTGAGCTGAAAGAAGACAGGCTCTGTTTGCTGGACAGAAGGTTGAACCCCAAATGTGTCCTACTCCTGTATTTTCAAACCAAAGGCGCCAAAGGTTTACTTGATTAACCAGAGGAAATAAAATCAGCCTCCAAAGGGCATGTGGCAACAGGAAGCTTGGAGGCGCATGACGAGCTACTTGCCCTGGCCCAGGAGCGGTGCCTGGGGGCTGGCCAGCTGGGCGCTGGACACACATCTAAAATGACATCAGGAAAGGCAGCCCAAGGAACTCCCAGGCTCGGCAGGTTACTAACAGAGGCAACTGGGAATCACATGGTGGCTACAGAGTCAAGAACCAAAGGCCACTGAATTTTGAAAACCCAACACTCGTGATCCTCAGGATCCCACCAAAAACGATCGCATGGCAAAGGAGAGACACACATGTCATTTCACTACTTGAGAGGAGCTGTGGCGGCAGCCACTGCCCTAAAGGACAGAGACAACTGTGCCCTGGGGGGGGCGCCGTGTGACCCGGATGCTGGGGAGCTGCGCAGAAAGGAAGGAAAGCAGAGGCAAATGGATCTTTCTTCTTAGATTCTACTTTATTTGGTAAAACTCAGAAACTAACAACCAATTCACGGCCCCCCACCTCCTTCTCTCTGAAGGCGGCAGTTCCCCAGAGACAAAAAGGCTGTGGTGGCTTGGGTATCACCCACCATCTCCAGGTTTTAGACTCGGGCACCTCACAGCCTGGTGGTCAGGCCTCCAGACCCAAAGCTCTCAGGCAACAGAGAAAGCAAAAGGAAGCTCTCACTTCAGAGACAATGAACCCGTCCCGCCCCTCTTCCCCCCTACCCACAGCCTCCCGCACCCCCAACCTAAATAAAAAGATAGCAGAAGACAATGCATGAGTGTGAGATACACACACACACACACACACACACACACATACATACACACACACACACACAGCACACACACAGAGCTTCCTTTCAGCCCAAGAGCTGCAAAATCCCTCCCTGGAAGGAGG
The DNA here is from genome assembly GCF_023065955.2 of Ursus arctos. Lineage (NCBI taxonomy): Eukaryota > Metazoa > Chordata > Mammalia > Carnivora > Ursidae > Ursus > Ursus arctos. Next base: position 38,513,543 of record NW_026622908.1, read on the forward strand.
ACAACTGGCAACACCAATCAAGGCCTGGTGTCCAAAGTGATGGTTGGAATCTTCTGGGACTGGTAAAAATCCAGGGAGAAAATATTCCACCTTCACCCCATTCCCAGGTCTCCAGTGAACTGGTTTTAGTTCAAAGAGATCCCCATTTCCACACAGGTAGACTGTGGCTTCTGGGACAGCTGGCTTAGGGAAAGGCTTCCCATGGCCAAGAAGACAATGGTGGGGGAGGGGAGCAGGGCAGGAGAGCAAAGCCTTCGGGGAGGGCCTGGAAAAGGGGCTCCCAGCCCTGGACTAATGGATCCGCGTCAGCTCCTCCACAACCTTGATGAGGTCGTCTGCCGTGGCCTCTCGCTTCATCCCGCTGCCATCATCATACTGCAAGGAGGAAGGGGGAGGGCTGTGAGGGCCACGAGGGCGCTCTCCCTCCCCAGAGGAAGGGGACAGTCACAGCAAGAGGCACCTGGCCCGACGACTGCCATGGCAAGGAGGAAGGTCTCATCAGAAACCCACACCCCTCTCCTGAAAGGTCCAAGTCAGCAAGGTCTACTGATGGCAGAGCTGGTTCGGAGGCCACCACCTGGCATACATCTCTCTCCCTTCCAGGATGTTCCCCAGAGGCACCATCTCCAGCGAGCAATACCCCAAAACTCCACACTGTGGACACTTCTCTTCCCTGCAGGATCCTGACCTGATCCCTGTGCCTGCCATCCGTGGGCTGCCAGAGGTCCCACACATGGCCTCGCTGCTGCAGCACAGAGGTCACACGGGCAAAGCTCCTAGTACAGCGCCATGCCCTCAGCTACATCCCCTTGCCCTCAGACTCCACCTTCCCACAGGGGAAGGAAACTACTTAAGAAGGGCCACCAGGACTTGGGGATCGAGGCGGGAGGCACCCGGCGCTCCGAAGCTCTCCAGCACACCCGGCCCCGCCGTGGACTCGGGTCACAAGCCCAGGGCCAAACACTGCACAGCTCACCTGTAGGTTTGCCACAACCTCCTGCATCTTGGGCCTGCTGATGTCCAGGAAACTCTCAATCAAGTCTCCATCGATGAAGCCCGTGGCTGGTTCTGTCTTTCGTTCAGTATGAAAAGATCTCCAGGTGGACAAGTGAGTCAAGGAATGTGTGATATCTGCAAACAGCCTTATTCTCGGTCCCCCCCACCTCTGCACAGACCACAGTCTAAAGCAATCATCAGGATGAGAACAGGACACATTTTCAACTAAAAATCACATTGCTTTTTGGACAGTTTTGGAACTGAAAGACATTATTAGATAGAATTATTACCCAATCTAATGATTCTCAACTGGGATGATCTTCAAGACAATGGTTTTAGAACTACAGATCAGACACTGCTTAGCCTCCCACCTCCTGCCTGGGGAGGACCCTTTCCGTCTTCTGGGACAAGCAGATGTCCAGAAATACTTGGATCCCGGGTTTCCCAGGGGGCTGATCCCTGGGCTTCTGGAGTTTCTGGCTTCTTCACTTTTCCCCTCCTCTTCCGCTAGCCTCTCTCTGAGGGTTCTCAGACACTGCTATCCCCAACAAGATCTCCGAAAGTATGTTCCTACCGTGGTCATCTAAACTTCCTGTTTGACACATAAGGCCAGAAAGACCAGAGGTAGACCGTTTCAAGAACAAAAGCCTACATCTCCCAGATGAACCAGGTAAGCTGGGTGACGGTACATGGGGATTCACTGTATTATTCTCTCCACTAGCGTGTGTTTGAATTTTTCCATGAGAAAAAGTGTATTTAAGAAACAGCACAGGGGCGCCTGGGTGGCTCAGTCGTTAAGTGTCTGCCTTTGGCTCAGGTCATGATCTCAGAGTCCTGGGATTGAGCCCCGCATTAGGCTCCCTGCTCAGTGGGAAGCCTGCTTCTCCCTCTCCCAACGCCCCTGCTGGGGTTCCTTCTCTCGCTGTGTCTTTCTCTGTCCAATAAATAAATAAAATCTTTAAAAAATAAAATAAAAAACAAAAAACAGCACAAAAGCCTGTTCCCCACAAGAAGCTAGTCAAGACACTACCTAAACGGACCGCAGTTTCCAGAAGCAGCTTAGGGTAACACGGCGGTCTACCTGTGCTGGGACGTGCCTCTGGGAAGGATATAAGGAGTGCTCGATCTTGCCCACACTCTTGATGACTTTATTGAGTCGATTCTGCATGTCCAACAGGAGGTTGTACCAGCTCTCGGACAGCGAGGTCACCAGCCCTGAGGCAGCAAAGGGAGCCAGGAGCTGCAGACAGCTGCAGCGCGGCCCCCGGCACGTGCCCTCTGCCAAGGGCAGGCCGGGCAAGCAGTGCGGGGAGGGACCTCCGCGGAGCCTCTGCTAGCGAACTCCAAGGTGGTTCCAGCTGCTCTCCCCTGTCCCTCAGGACGGTGGGCTGAGGAAAGGGGCCTGGGTGGGAGGGCGCCCCGCAGGGGCTAGCCTTACCAATCATGCCGTTGACCGTGCCGAAGAGCACCGAGCCCTGTGTGGGGGTGGAGGTCTCGCCCAGATTCTGCATGACCAGAGAGCCGTGGCAAAAGACGTTGACGAATTCGCCCAGGTGGAAGAGACCCACCTCCTGGAGGTGCTGCCGCTCCTCGTCGGTGGTGGCGGCACTGAAAGGCAGTGTGAGAAACTCATGCCCCGCACCTCCTGGCCCCCCACGAGGCCCCGCAAGGGCCGGAATGCACTGGACGCCACGTGCTCAGCCTCCCTGGTGAGCCCAGAGCGGCGGGGCCGGTCTGAGAGGCTGACTGTTATGGCCTGGACTCCCTCGTGAGAGAACTCCACCTCCGTGAAGAGGAGCACCCCTGCCTGAGAGAGGACCCAAGGCCCTCGTCACCAGACCCAGGGCCCTGCCCCCGCCGCACCGCCACTCACCTATCCTTCTGACACACAAACAAGTTAAAGGCATTTTCGGCCCCCAGGAAATTGTCATCATCCAAGATTTCCACAGCACTCATCCAGTTGGGATTAAAATCTCGAGCGATCTTAAAATGGATAAGGTACGACAAGAAAATATAATTAGCAGTTGCCCGGAAGCCAGGTCTGGGACTGGCCTTGGGCCGGAAGTCGAGAGCCTGCCCTGAGGAAGACGCAGCCCCGCGTTTCACAACCGCCACTCCACAGGGAGTCTATCCCCCGATCTCTGGCCCACATCCCATTTGGCTGCAGTTGGCCAAAAATGGGGCCTACTCAGATTCAAGCTGGGGGACAGGGGTCTCTGAAAATAGCTCATCAGTGCAGAATGTGTGCTCCAGGGAAAACCTGCTGCCCCCACTGGGCTCGACTGCCCCTCACCACCAGAGAAACACTTGCAGGGCCACATCCTAAGTGAGAAGTCTGCCCCCGTCCCCCCGACTACCTCTTCAAAGTTCCCCTCCATGGGCTTGTAGGCAAGCAGCAGCACTGAGCGCATCAGGTCGCCCACCAGGATGAAGTCGCCCTTGGTCTTCAGGTAGAGCGCCATGATGTTGTTGTAGTGATTGCACTCGGTGCGCAGCTCCTTTTCTGTTGTCCACTCATAGAGCCGCACCTGGGAAGGACATCTCGTTTCTCTCAACCCGAGCGGCCAGATCCTCTCGGACTGACCGCTGTCCCCCTCCTCCATCCTTCATCTGCAGCACCATTTCCCAAAGTGCAGCACGGGATGTGACGTTGTTTGCTGTGGTATCTGCATTATTTTGGCATGATATATTTATGAAATATGAAAATAGAGCAAGCACATCAAACTGGTGACACAAAGTTTCCCTTTACATAAAAAACGAGTCAGTGTAAAAATATTAACAGACAGGGACGCAAATAATACTAAGGACACAACAAAAGATGGATTTCTCATGACTGAAGGCTGATAACTGACCTAGAGAAATATTTCTCAGAAAAGAAGATCCATCTCCAGTTTCCTGATCAGAAAGGAACAAGATCACCTCCCAATGAACCATCTTTTCTGAGCCCTTCTCAAAAGCTACACTTCCAGAACATTCTGACGTGAACCCAATAAGTAGAGAAAATGGAATGGAAATTCCAACAGAAACATCGTTAAATAACTAAAGGACTCTTCAAGCACTAGAGTTGGTGGCCACCCCTCTAGCAAAGGGTTCTCCCCCCTTTCTGTCTTCTCCTCTGAATGTTTCTTCAGTTACGACCACACCTCCAAACGAACGAAGATGCTTTACAATCAGCAGATAGACAGATATCCAGTCAGAGGAAGACAGACTCAACTCCCTGGAGAAGCCTGCCCTGGCAGACCCTTCAGGATCCCGGTGGTCCCACCCATGGCTTCCGCACACACAGGAACTCCTGGGCAGAATGTATCAAGCCATGATTTCTCAGGGTTGTGTAAAGAACCCGAGCTCCAAAGGGGTGTCCTCCAAGAATTATGCATGACAATTACATTGGCTACCACACCTCCACTGGCAGGGTCAAGGGTGTCCAGAGCCCCCCATGTTTGTTAAGCCCAGCCTAAGAGTGGAGTGAAAATGGGGCCAAATGTTCCATGTGCTATTGGCTACACCCACTACCCCTCCACTCCACACTCTCAGCCTATCTGCTATGGAGACAGTCAAGGCCAAGGTAAGACACTACCAAAAACCTAAGATGCCCACTCTTAACCCAACAGACTCTACATCTCTGCTGCCTAATATGGCAGCCACCAGCCTCACGTGGCTACAGAACACCTGAATGGTGGGCGCTTGGGTGGCTCAGCCAGTTAAGCATCCAGCTCTTGATTTCCGCTCAGGTCACGATCTCAGGTCATGGGATGGAGCCCGGCTTCAGGCTCTGTGCTCAGCAGGGAGTCTGCTTGAGATTCTCTCTCCCCCCCTCTTCCCTCTCCCTCTGCCCCTCCCCCAGCTCACATGCACGTTCTCTCTCATATACATCTTTAAAATAAATAAATAAAAAGGGGCGCCTGGCTCGCACAGTCAGTAGAGCATTCAACTCTCGGTTTCGGCTCAGGTTGCAATCTCAGGATCCTGGGATTGAGCCCCATGTCGGGCCCCACACTCGGCACAGAGAGTCCTTGGGATTCTCTCTCTCCCTCTGCCCTTTTCTGCTTGTGCATGCCCAAGTGCGCGCGCTCTCTCTCTCTCTCAAATAAATGAAGCTTTAAAAAAAACGAGAAAGCAAAAAACACACCTGAAATGTGGCTAGCCCAAACTGAGACATGCTGTGAGTATAAAATATAAATCAGATTTTGAAGTCTTGGTATGAAATATACCTACAAAACATCTCCTAATAATTTTTGTATTGATCACATGTTGAAATAATAGTTAGCTTTTTTTTTTTAAGATTTTATTTATTTATTTGACAGAGAGACAGCCAGCGAGAGAGGGGACACAAGCAGGGGGACTGGGAGAGGAAGAAGCAGGCTCATAGCGGAGGAGCCCGATGTGGGGCTCGATCCCACAATGCTGGGATCACGCCCTGAGCCGAAGGCAGACGCCCAACCGCTGTGCCCCCCAGGCGCCCCAGAAATAACAGTTAGCTTTACTGCGTTAAATAAAATACATTCCTAAAGTCAATCTCATCTGCCTTTCCCTTTTATTCGCATGGCGACAAGGAAGACTAAAAGCACACCTGTGGCTCCTATGGTGTTTCCATTAGACAGCGATGGCCTAGACACCTCCTACCCAACCGCGCGCCCGACCCTCCCAACTCCTGAGCACGGGCTCTGCCCCCGCTGGAGCACAGTCACTGGCACCCTCTGCTCTGGCCATCCCCGTTCTCTAACCCAAGCGTGACTCTTTCACAAGGCCCCCAGGCCCCCTCAGCTTCTCCCTGCCACTGTCCCTGTACAGCTGGGACTAGAAGAAAGACAGCCCTCCGCGCACTTCTTGCCAGCCCTTCTCACTTCCATCTCGCCTTCTTCACTAATATGCCAGTCCCGAAGCTCGCCCCACCACACTCTGCCGGCCCCGCCGGCCCCACAGCAGCCATGCGCACCCCCACCCCGCCACGTTCTCCCCCACAGCCTTCCTGTTATTCTTGGTGACTTCTACATTCAAAGAGAAGACCCACTACCAACCTCTTTCCTTTCTTGACCCCCTTTACCCCCGCGCTATCTTGTCCATCCAGCCGTCACCTATCAGAGCCTGTCATTAAAAATAACCCCAGAATCTTGTGTCCTCAGTTTCACTGTTTCTCAGATGCCCCGAGTCCCTCACCATAAGCCTTGCAGATTCTCAACCCCACTGCCCTCTCTGTCTTGATCATGCTCACCAGACATAAGCAGACTCTGGCATGAATCTAGTCTTTAATGAAGGCTGAAGAAACACAATGGATAGCTTGACCTTCGAGACCACTCACGACAGTGAGCTCCCTGGACTTCCCAGTAACTGGATACTTTCCCGGTCCGTTACACTCCAGGTCCTGAAACAAGGAGCCATACCTCCTCAGATCTCTACCACCTCCGCTTCCACCCTTCCTCTCAGCTCCTTCACAGAGGGCAGACACAACCAGGAGAGGACCTCCAGGGCTTCTGCCGTCAGAGGCCCACACGGAGTACTGGGTCCCACCTCCCATCAGTCTGTTCAAAAACATGGCTCTGAGGGGCGCCTGGGTGGCACAGTCGTTAAGTACCTGCCTTCGGCTCAGGGAGTGATCCCGGCGTTCTGGGATCGAGCCCCACATCAGGCTCCTCCGCTAGGAGCCTGCTTCTTCCTCTCCCACTCCCCCTGCTTGTGTTCCCTCTCTTGCTCGCTGTCTCTGTCTAATGAATAAATAAATAAATCTTAAAAAAAAAAACCACGACTCTGGCACCTCCTGAGGGACCATTCTCATTGGCACAGAAACAGGCAGCTGTGTGTCCACGCTTGAAAAGCTAACAACTCTCTTGTCCTGCCACCCCCCTGTAGTCACCCCATGCCTCTCTCCTCCACCGCAAAACTCCCCGAGAATGTTTTCTAATGCTAGTGGTCCTCTCCTCCCAGTCCTGATCAAACCCCCTTCTATCAGCTTTCCACCCCACCACTCGCGCAAAGGGGCTCTGGCCAAGGGCAGCACACCTTCCCCGCTGCCTTACGTTACCTGACTTCGGGCAGCACCTGCCACTTACCAACTCCCTCCTACCTGAAATGCCTTCTTCCTGTAGCTCCCAGAAGTTTTCTCTCTTGGCTCCTCTCCTACTTCACTCGTCACCCCTTCTCCGTTTGGCACAATCTTCCTCATCACTCCAACTTTTAAAAGTGGGAGGGTCCCAGGGCTCAGCCTTCCCATCTCTCCTCTACCCGCTCTCAGCGCACAGGTGAGCTTAGGCCACCCCACCCAGACCGTTGGCATTAAACGTTATGTTGTAACAGCCGGCCTGCCAGTCCCCAGCCCAACCCTTGCCTGGATTCCAATGCTCTCATCCAGGGACCACCTTGACATCTTCACTCACCCCCACTACTGAAACGACCGACACCGTGTCCAAAATCAGGCCTCTGGTTTCCCCCCTGGGACCTACTAAGAACGATACATTTGGTCTCTGCCCCCAGTTCCTAACCCAGAGCTCCTATTGCAATCCCCTGGAATTCCCTGGGTGATAGCAGTCCTTTGTTCTGATGAGGTGGCTCTTGGTGGTTCCTCGATAGTGCAGGATGTGGGCTGGTCACCATGATTAGAAGCCTGGACCTGTCCCCTCCTCCCCCATCCTCCGGGGAAGGGAGAGGCCAGAGATTCAGTTAATGCTCGATCAGGCCTGTGTTGACAGAGCCTCCATAAAAATCCCTCGAGTTCAGGTTCAGAGAGCTCTTGGGTTGGTGAAGAAACCCACACGCTGGGAGGATGGCATGCCTCAACTCCACAAGGACAGAAGCCCCCGCACTCAGGACCCCTGTGGACCTCACTCGATGTTCATCTGGCTATTCGTGTGTACCCTTTACGATAAGTCAGCAAATGTAAGTAAACGTTTGAGTTCATGAGTTGTTTCAGCAAGTTATCAAACCTGAGAGGGGGCTGTGGGAACCCAACTTTGTAGCCATGTTGGACAGCAGTCTGGGTACCCTGGAGCCCCACTGCTTGGGGTGATGTCTGAGGTGAGGACAGTCTTGTGGGACTGAGCGCTTAACCTGCGACATCTGCCACCAACTCCAGGTAGCCAGGGTCAGAACCGAATTAAATTCGAGCACACCCAGTTGGTGTCAGGAATCAGAAAACTGGTTGGTGTGGGGACAAAAACCCCACACATACCTTGTCACAAGTGTTTTGAGCAAAGAAACGTTTCCCTTTACCTTCCAAACTTGCTCTACTCAGTCTTACCCCATCAGTAAAAGGCCAAAACTCCCTTCCTGCTGCTCAGGCCAAACTCTTGGCCCTTTATTCCCCCCCTCACCCCTCATCTGTGCAGCACAAAGCCTCTCCGTGCTCATATGCACAGAAGCGGACTGCGCCTCACCTCCTCCAGCAGCACCATGTTCCCAGCGCCCAGAGGCTGCTGTCTGTGTTACCACCAGAGCCTCACCGATGTCACACTTCTGTCCTTTGGCCCCTCCAGCCATTCCAAGGTGTAAAGTGATCTTTCCAAGACTGAAGTCCAATCACAGCCAAACATTTGCTCAAACCCTCCAGAAGTTTCCATCATCCTCAGAGTTAAAACTCAAAGTCCTTGAACAGCTGGTACATTCAGTCCCCTGGCTGCCCCTGACCACCTCCCTGCACCCTCCAGCTCGCTCCCACACAGACAGCAGGACCGTCCCACTTCCGACTCCTCGCCCTTGGCATCTCCCTCCCTTCCCTCAGGAACCTGCCCAGAAGTCATGGTATCAGCAGGACGCCCTGACCCTGTGACGGAACAGCCATCCCCACCCTGCACTCCTCGTGACACTCCTCCAGTCCCTGCCCCATTTTTATTTCTCACCATCTTGAGAACATACGTGTGCTATTTGCTCCTAAGCCCCGGAGCGCAGCTCTTTGTCCATTTTTTCCACACTCATGTCTCAACACCTAAACAGCACCCGGCACACGAGTGTTCAATGAATTGGTTGTAAACAAACACAACTAGTGAAAAGCCTCGATTTAGAGTACTTAACTGATGCTTGCTTACTCCCAGACCTCTCAGCACTTTGAACATCCCACGATGTGCTGGGGACCGCCAAGAGGGAATGGAGGACACGCTATTTCCTAAACATATTTGACTACGAAACTTTTTAAAACTTTTTTGCAAGGGAGGAGGAATCACGGCAGAAGAGAAGCAGACTTTCCTGGGACCAGTGTTTCAGGGATATACTTAGGACAAGTGGTTTGGCCCACCTCGTTCCATATGGATGAAGCAGTCCCCCGCCATGACACACTCAGGAGTACAGGGGACGTGGCTCTCACCCTTTCCTCAATACCCACAGTACTTAGGATCGGGTTTGCAGGGGAGGGTCTTCCATAACCAAGGCTAACACCTGGGCCAACCTGAGCTCCCCGGACTCCCAGCTCCACCCTCCATTCCCACCACTGTCATTCTTAAAATCTGACACATACGTGGCCTCAGGAAACATAAAGGAGACATGCTCTGTAAACAATGGTGTGCAACCTAGGGCGCGACACCAAGTGGTGCAGGCCTCACCGTGCTGTTGATGCTGGCTAATAGCTTCCCATTAAATTCCACCATAGAGTACACGGCTCCTTTCACTTCCTTCTCAGCCACGGTCTGTAGTTTTCCTGAGGGGAGAAAGACAGTCTCTGAGTCTCCTTTATAAGCCCACACTTTCACTCATCAAAAGAAGCCTGATTTCCCCTCTGGCTTGAATCCTGCTCCCAATCCACCCATCTGAATGCAGGAAAGAGTCCGTGTCTACTGGGCTTAACCACCACCACAACCACAAGCCCCACCAGAACATGCAGGGACTGCAGACTGTGTCCAAGGTCTGCCTCCCCCCAGACTGCGGCTCCAACTCTCAAGCTGGAGACCGGATTCCGTCTCAGCCATCTGAGCGGAGATTTGGGGGCTGCCAGTGAGTCTTCAGAACCATTTTGCACAGGGGAAATGAGAAGAGACGGATATGAACACGAAGTGCTCAAGCTGGAAACAGGACCTACATGGCTGAGCAACCAAGCGGGAAGCAAATCTAGGATTCCTCTGATCCTGGCCACTAGATTCTCCAACCCATAGTTCACCTCTCCCCTCGTCTTCCTTTCAAAGAGTAGAAAAGCAAGAAACACAAGCCAGAGTTTACTTGTGTGTCTGCTCGCTCCCCTCCCCCAGAACTCATTGAGACCGTCAGCAGCTTGAGCGGAAGGAACAGAGAGTCCCGTGTCACGGCAATTAACCCAAGCTCTTCCACCGCTTAACGAAAGCTCTGAAACTAAAAAGATCTGTTAGTTACCCAGAATTTCAAATCTCTCCAAAGCTGGGGCTGTGCCCACTTACCGTCAGAATACTGAAAGACCACGATTCGACCCTGCTTGGGCTCCGCCTCTTCAGGATACACCATGGCCGTGCCCACGATGAAGTACGTGTTGGGGTCTTTGCCCAACTTGCAGGAGACCAGGCTGAGGGCATACTCATTCTGAAGAAACTGGTGGGCATGAAGCACTGGAAGGAGAGCCGGAGGTGTGACTGGCTGCTGACCCCCATGCGCGCGCGTGCGCGCACGCGCGCACACACACACACACACACACACACACGTGTAACCCTGCCCTCCGGGGGGCCCCCAGCCCAGGTCCAAGCCCGGTGGAGCCCTGCTCTTTGTCTCCTCACCTGTCCGGCCCTCACCAGCCCGCGCTACCAGGAGGTGGCCCAGCACGCTGGACTCCTGGCCGACCCTGAGGTCCCACCCCTCCCTTCGACTCCTCCCAGGATGGTCTGTCACAAGGTCTATCAAACTGTGGAATTTATCAGAGCCCAGAACAGGCTAGTTCAGGGAGGACGTGGGCACGAAAACGACAGAAAGAGCTCATCTGCACCTTCGAAGGTGTGCTGGTCAATGATGAGGAGATTGTGCACCTCCACCTCTTCCCCAAAGGAGGTCTCATGTGGCGCCGTGCTGCTGGAGAACAGCTTGCTAGAGCTGACGCTGCTGGACAGGGCCTGGGCACAGAGAACACACACACCCCCTCTCAAAAGCAGACCAGCTGCTGGGAGCCTCTGGGTGAAGGGCTCAGCCACAATCGGGGAACAAAAGCCGAGTCTGAATGAGGAAAGCTCAAGGTTGGCAGCTCAAGCAGAGCCTCAAGAGAGTTCTGGAGGATAGTAGACTGAGCATAAAGAGCCAAAATCTGCATACAAATTGACGCAGCAGTCCAAGACAGAAGACTCTAAGGGCTACTAATGACCATTAAAGCAATGACGCCAAGTCAATCAAACAAAGCTAACGAGGGACAAAGGCAGCCTCAGAAGGGGACAGACTCCATCTCTCTCAACGGGAAGCACGGGGAGCACATGAAATAAAAAGCGAAGTGTAAAGACTGTATATTCTGGATTAGGGAAAGAAGTTTAGATTTGCCCAAGGTCACACAGCTAGCGACTAACCTTGAGGCCAGTTGTCAGACTCCAAATCCCACCTCTTAACCTATAAGGCTATGCTGTCCCAATTACACATACCCTACAAAGTGTCCAAACTGATGATGAAAGAGAATTATTCTCCTGCAAGGCTACAGAGCAGCAATCATTGGCTGCCACACTTATCCCAAATTCTTCCCAACTCTCCAAAGGCGGGCCGAAGCCAGCTCGCTGCCTGTGTTTACAAATAAAGTATGACTGGAACCCAACTATCCCACCTGTTGTCTATGGCTGCTTTTGTAATGGCCAACCGGAGTTGTTTCCCAATGGCTGACAAAGCCATACCTATTATATGATCCTTTCCAGAACAGTTTGCCAGCCCTGCTCGAACGCCATCTTTGTCTGTGCCCTCACCTGGGTGCTGGCACTGGGCCTCAGGGCCGTTGTGCCACCACTCGTGTCCTGGACTTCGATCCGGCTGGAGAGGACCCCGAAGCACTGGGACACTTCCTGATAGCAGATCTTCCTGGGGACCAAGTGTGAACAGTGCCTCTCAGGACAGGTCTGAGAGGGGACGCGCCCCACACCCGCGCCCATCGCCACGCTCCGCAGCCCTGCTCCGCAGCCCTGCTCCCCGGTGCTCACCTGGGAGACTCGTAGAGCGGAACTGTGCGGATATGCAGCTTCTGGATCTCGTCGATGGTGCCGATGGTGAGGGTGCTGTTGTTGGCCAGGGCCAGGCTGGAAAGAAGGGTCTGGGTTTAGACTGAGTAGACCCAAGGAAGGAAAGGATTCTACGAGGCAACTCCGTAAGGGGAAGAAAAACAAGGCAGAATTACACCAGCTTCCTCCAGGCGGTGGCTCTCAACTCCGACTCCAAGCTAAAAACCAGCTGGGGAGATGTGACCTGCTCTGATGCCTGGTCCCACTGCCACCCCCCCCCCCATCTTATTTAACAGGTCTGGGTGAGCCACAACTGAGGTATGTTTTTTAACTGCTTTCTGTTTAATGCTAATTGTGGCATTAGAATCTAGAACTGGTGATTCTCAAATCATCGTTTGCATCAGAATCGGCAGGAGTGCTTGTTGAAGCAGACTGCTGGGCCCCACCCCCACAGTTTCGGTGCCCCCCCTTCCCCTGAAGGCCTGAGAGTTTACACTTCTAATGAGTTCCCAGCTAGTTTGGTGGCTGCTGGTGGGGGACCCTGCTCTAGGAATACAGAATGATCTCTAAATCAGGGGTTCTGAAACTTGACTAATCATTTGAATCACTTGGAAGGTTTTCCTGAAAATACAGATTCTATGGCCCAAACCCCAGATCTACTGAATCAGAATCTGAGAAGGATTCAAAAAAATCCGTTCTTTTTAAAGTGTCCCAGGGATTTCGAATGGGCAGCCCAGCTGGGAGAACCTCTGCTCTACACTTCCCATCTCAGCTATTTATACTGATTCGACACTGCGGAAGGGTTCGAGGAAAACATCATGCTGCCCTCAATCAATGGCTCTTGCTGAAAAGAAAAAGAGGCTCACCTGTCAGGATAGCCATCAGAGTTGAGGGGACACATGTAGTTGACTTCCTTGAGGTTGACATTGGAGAAGACCAATTTGTGGTTGCTGCTGTAGATGACGGTGGGGCGGTCGGAGCAAGCAAAGACGTTGGTGGTAGAAAGAGAACGGAAAGTCCTCAATACCGTGGGCTGGGTGCCCAGAGTCACCTTTTTACGGTCGCTCAACAGGCCTACAGAAAGAACGGCATTAGGAGAAAGTAGGAAGGAAAGGCTGCAGGACAAACAGCTGGGTCGTGAAGGCTCAAAAGCAGTACCCTGAGGCTGCCACACTCCTTGTTTCTCCGAGAGCCCTCCGTTCACAGGGTTATTCTCACCTGTCTCAATGTTGAGCCCGAAGTAGAAAAGCGCCCCATCTCCCAAGGCACAAAGGAGGTAGTGGCTACTCTCAAATGTGGTCATCAGGATGGAACGAGGAATGATCTCTGTGGGAGAGGAGCACTTAAGATCTTGTTCCATGTTCTGACTCTGATCCCAACCTTTCAAAGGTCCTTACGGGACACCTACCTCCACCCAGCATCTCTTTGTGCAGTAGCTCAAAAGAGGGCAGCTTCAGGATACGCGCTGAGATGTCTGTCCAGAGGCCAATGGCACAAAGAGGGGACAGCCCGTTGCTGTCCCCCAGTGGGGTGATGTCCAAGCAGGCCACTTCGTGTTCCATCTCTGTGTGGCTGAACAAAGAGGAATATGGCAGAGGAAGGACGCCAAGGATGAAAGAAGTCCCGGGGAACGGGGGAGGGGGGGAGCGGACAGGCGGGCACACACCTGATCTGCCGGAGCTCCTGAGGGTGGATCTGCAGGTAGTAGAGGGCCCTCCCCACCGCCACCACCACCTGGCTGCTGTTGCAGGAGGCCACGCTGATGTTCTTGCCCTGAGGCTCCTTCCACTCGCTGACCAGGGCTTTGGGTTCCTGAGAGACCAACCTCACAGATGCTGAAGTGATCTAGAAAAAGAAGAGAAAGGTCTCCAAGCACCTGCTGGGATCCAAACACTGCGGGAACAGGTGGTGAAAGCCGCCCTGGTGTATCCGTAAAAATAAACCACCGACATCCTCTCTGCCCTGGGTATTTCCCCCAAACTCCTGCGGCGATCAGTTCTCACAGATGCCCTTGTGCGCTGAAGCCCTGAAGACTGGCTTAAAGCCGCTGCCACCGTACCTACCTGCAAACAGAAAAAAAGGCAACCTGCTTCATTCGGATGAAGTCCTGGGAGAGGTATCGATGGAGGAAGACCTGTGACTACAGTCTAGCAGTTTTTCTCAACCCAAAAATCAGTCCTCTAAAATAGCCAAGTTCTTTACTGTGCATGAACCATGAAAATTACTTAAACTTTGTGGGTGTCCAGCTGGCTTGGTCAGTGGTTTGAGTGTGTGACTCTTAATCTCAGGGTCGTGAGTTCAAGACCCACATTGGGTGTGGTGATTATTTAAAAATAAAACCTTAAAAAAATAAAATTCTTTTTTTTCAAGATTTTATTTATTTGACAGAGAGACAGACTGAGTACAAGCAGAGGGAGAGGTAGGCAGAGGGAGAGGGAGAAGCAGACTCCCCGCTGAGCACAGAGCCCAACAACACGGGGCTCCAACCTAGGACCCTGGGATCATGACCTGAGCTGAAGGCAAACGTTCAACCAAATGAGCCACCCAGGTACCCCCCAAAATAAAATTCTTTAGTAAAGGCTATGAAATTATCTTGAAATATGCTTAATCAATCAATTTCATCACTGAAATAAAATAAAAAGCAGGTCGATGACACTGTAACATACATGTCAATTCATCCTACTCTATCAAAGCTCAGCTCCTATTGGAAGAGGAAAATCCTTTCACAACAGATACATGAGCTGGTGCCAGTCTTTGGGCCACTAGTTAGAAAAAACAGACAAAGCAATGAATCAGTACCTGGGCACCTCCCACACTTGGTCCACAAACCAACAGAATCTTCCCTCTGGCTTTTACCAAATCCACAATTGCCTGTTGGCTAAAAGGAAGACCCACGTGGATAAAAAGATGGAGAGGATTCATTAATCCTCAGGCACACAAGTGCCACACCCGACACTGGCAAACACTGACTCCGGCCACAGTTAAGAGAAGTTCCAAAGGTTGAAGAAGGTGTGCAAAAAGTGAAGACTGCCAGGGGTCACTCTGAACTAGAAACAACCAGGGGATGGGCAGGTGCTCAGAAATCAGACTCTAGGGGTGCCTGGGTGGCACAGTCGTTAAGCGTCTGCCTTCGGCTCAGGGAATGATCCCAGCGTTCTGGGATCGAGCCCCACATCAGGCTCCTCCACTGGGAGCCTGCTTCTTCCTCTCCCACTCCCCCTGCTTGTGTTCCCTCTCTCGCTGGCTGTCTCTCTGTCAAATTAATAAATAAAATCTTAAAAAAAAAAAAAGAAAAAGAAAAAAAGAAATCAGACTCTAGTGGCTAACAAGAGCCAAAGGGATATCTGACCCCATCACGCATATAGATTTTTAAAAACCAGAACAGAGTAAGAGCTCTGGTTCTAATAATTAATGTGGAAAGTGCTACCAACAGTCATATATGGATGGGAGCACTAGAACTAATTAGGTATGTATTACTACAACAAGTGAAAACACGTGCCTCAGAAAATAGGGCATAATTAGTGCGAATGACATCCAAACCATAAAAATACTATGATCCCAGTCTGTAAAAGAGAATGCGAATGAATACTACATATATTTACAGAAGAAAAATAAAGCTGAAAGGAGTAACTCCAAAGTTAGGAGCTGTTAAGTTGTTTTCTCTGAGTGGTGGGTTATCGGGTCATTTTAATTTTTTTCTAGGATTTGTTACTCTGAGAACCATAAAAATGGACTGCTGCAAAATCCTGCAGTGCTCTACACTGCACTGGAAATCAAGTTCAAGGCAACGGGGCTTGCCCCTTTCTGAGTTATTACCTGGATGAGTTGCTGATGAGCCACGTTGCCACAGAAGAAGGTCTGCTGATCATCCACGAAACCCATCAGTTCGGTTTCTTCCACCTCTTCTCCGTTTAACATGAGAACTCTGCGGGGGAAGGGAAGGCCTGGGTCAGCCAGACCAGCTCCCCCAGCTCACAAGAGCACCCCAAGCAGGCGCCAGACTCACCCTTACCTTGTCTGGCCCACAAAAGAGAGCACGAGCGTGTCATCAGTCTCCCGGTTAGGGTCAGACCGCAGCGGCCACAGACCTAAAACAAAGATCAAGGATGAAGATGCAGAGCGCAGCCCAACACGTGGCTCCCCACGTCTAAGGGAAGGCCGGCGGGCCTCCAGGAGGAGCAGGAACTTTGTGGAGTCCGTCCTGAAGCTGAAATAGCCACCCTGTTCTTTCCTGGCTTTAAGACCCTGAAGAAGTTATTTTTAAAACTGTTTTGAGCCTAATATCTTAAAGTCTTTCCTTTGATTTTGGATAGGATGATACATTTCTATGACTCAAAACCAAATTTTATCTTTAAAATGTGTACACAGAAGTTTCACTCCTATACCTCTCCCTGAAACCTATCCCCCAAATAAATCAAGTCTCATTCATTTAAAAAAAAAAAATTTTTTTTTTTAATTTAAGGAATTCGGTAGTCACTGTTTTATAAACAAATACTAATATAGGGGCACCTGGCTGGCTCAGTCGGTGGAGTGTGCAACTCTTGATCTCAGGGTTGGGGGTTCAAACCCCGCGTTGGGTGTACAGCTTATTTAAAAATAAAACTTAAAAGAAAGTTACACACACACACACATATATATATCAAACAGCCTATCATTCATTCTTATGCACTATGCTTTTCCATTTTAAATTAAAGCCCTTATCACAACGGAACAGTACTTTGTTTTCAAAAGCTACACAGCATTTAATGACATAGATGTACCAGTTTTAAGTCACGACTGAAGCACAGACACTTTTTCAGTATTTTGCATACAGTACCACAACAAATGATCTTGTATTTACATCACTCTGTCTGTATGAAGGTCTGGGGGTAGATGCTTAGAATTAGGCTTGTCCATAAATCACTAAATTAATGCAGGTGAAGTTTTGGCAGATGTTACAACGAGCATGCTTATTTCCTCTCGGCCTCACCAACACTGGGTTGTTAAACTTTTGGATTCTGGCCACCTGGTAAAGAATGGTATCACTAGTCGGTTTTGATTTGCATCTCCCTTAGTATAAGTGAGGCCTGTTACCTGTCCCCGCATGTCTTTTGCCAATTTGGGGGCAAGAATTTCGGTAACCTTCTTTGTAGAAATGTTTCAATAAATTGGGTAGATGAGGCCTTTGTCTGTAAGATGAACTACAAATGTTTTTATCTGAATGGCATTTCTTAGAACTTAGCTTACAGTGTTTTGTTTTTGCCATGCGGAAGTGTTTCATGTTGTTGCACTAACCAATCCTTCCCTTCGCTTCTGCACGAGTCAAAGTTTAAAAGGCCTTCCCCACTCTAAAGTCAGAAAGGAATTTCGACAACTTTTTCTTTTAACTGTTGTATGACTTTCGTTTTACATTAAGTCTGATCCATCTGGGTTCTAGCAAGGTATACATAGTACGGTATGTACAGTATGGATCCAAACTTGTCTTTCCCTGTTGATAACTGGGAACACCATTTATTAAAGACCATTTATTTTAAAAAGTCATCTTTATCTCACTGAACTGAGATACCACCACCATCATACACTAAATTGCTACATGCAACTGTGTCTCTTTCTGGACTTTTTGTTTTTGAGAGAGAGAGAGAGTGAGCGAGCGCGCGCACGAGTAAGCAGGAGCAGGGGTAGAAGCAGAGGAAGAGAGAGAGAAGCAGGCTCCCCGCAGAGATTCTCCCAATGTGGGACTCGATCCCGGGATCATGACCCAAGCCGAAGGCAGATGCTTAACCAACTGAGCCACCCAGGGACCCAGGACTTTTTTTTTCTTTTCTTAATTTCTGGATTTCTGAGTCTGCTCAAGGAACTCTGCCTATCAGTGCACCAAAACCACACTTTTATTTGCTACAGTTTAATGGTACGTTTTAATATCTGGTAAAGCTAGTCCTGTGTCACTGATCCTTTTTAAGTCTTCCTGGCTTTTCTTGCTTCTTCCTTTTTCCATTTGGACTCTGGCTTATCTAGGTCAAGAAAAAAACCTCGGGGCGCCTGACTGGCTCAGTCGTTAAGCGTCTGCCTTCCGCTCAGGGCGTGATCCCGGCATTCTGGGTTCGAGCCCCCCATCAGGCTCCTCCGCTGGAAGCCTGTTTCTTCCTCTCCCACTCCCCCTGCCTGTGTTCCCTCTCTGTCTGGCTGTTTCTATGTCTGTCAAATAAATAAATAAAATCTTAAAAAAAAAAAAAAAAAAGAAAGAGAAAAAAAAGAAAAAAACCTCGACATTTTTATTGAAGTACATTAAATACAAAAATAAATAAGTCAAAGAGGGGCACCTGGATGGTCAGGAGGTTAATCGTCTGCCTTCGGCTCAGGTCATGATCCTGGGATGAAGCCGTGCATCGGGCTCCCCTGCTTCTCCCTCTGCCTGACACTCCTCCTGCTTTTGTGCGCACGCTCTCACAAATAAAAATCTTCTTAAAAAAATTTATTCTTTGATGTTTTGCCTTTTTATTACTAACGTAAATTAGCTCCTTTCCTCCACTATCCTTCAAATGGACTCCGTTTTCACATGAACGCTACTGATTTCAGTACATTAATTTTATATCCTACTGCCTTAATGAACTCTCATTGTCTAGTTTTCAGTCGATTCTCCTGGACTTTAAACTTTCAGAATCTCTTTCTTTCTAATTCATAAATCTCTATTTATCTGCTCCCATGCTCTCTCATCTCCTGATAGTCTAAATAACCTTTTATTTCTGATGTGCCTTCTATTTATACCTATGTTTCGCTTTATGATTCAATCGGATCATCTTTTTCTTGGAACAGGTGAGTTTAGCCCATTCACATTTACTGATATGACATGTCAGATATATCGGACCCTTGTGCACATGTCCTATCATTCTGAGTCACGTCTACTACTCATAATATCATAAAAGCCTTTTTTTTTTTTTTAAGATTTTATTTATTCATCTGACAGAGAGAGAGAGAGCCAGCGAGAGAGGGAACACAAGCAGGGGGAGTGGGAGAAGAAGAAGCAGGCTCCCAGCGGAGGAGCCTGATGCAAGGCTAGATCCCAGAACGCTGGGATCACGCCCTGAGCCAAAGGCAGCCGCTTAACAACTGAGCCAGCCAGGCGCCCCATAAAAGCCTTTCACCATGTACTCTTTCTTTGATCTTTTCGATTACTACAGTTCTCCTGGAATTTAGCTTTGTATTTTTGTTCTACAAGTTACTACCTTTACACTTATACCTTTGTATGATAGTCTCAGTCTCCTCTTTTTTTCAGGAATTCTATCAATTCCTTTATAAAAACATTAAACTTAACTTACAAACTTTTCCTTTCCATTTCTCTACTCCATTATCCAATTATACCAATAATATATATTTTCAAGTTTACTTTGGTACTTTTAAATATGTTTAAGCTCCTACCACTTATTTGTCATTATGACTTTTTTTTTTTTACTCTTCATCTGACCTGCTTTCCTCTAGCTCCCATCCACGTGCCTTCACAACACATAATGAGGCCAAAGGCCAAGGTCACTCAAATAAGATTTGCATCCTATGTCTACCAAAAGGTTACCTTTAATGCCTGGTAAGTCAATGCTGGCATGCTCATGGATTCCAATTCCGTTCCGGATGATCCGCAAGGAACCTTCCTTAAAAGCCCCAGAGCAAGTAACCAGCTGCAAACAGAGAAAAGGTTTCTAAGTAACTCCCTCCAGAGCCTGGGGCCATCATACCGATGCCCAGAAAATAAACAAGCCATATCTAATCCCAAGGACCCTTTCAGTGGAGGTAGGTTTGAGGAAGCAGACTTAACAGGGGCTGATTTCCAAGCCCCCAAGTTTACCAAGCAGACAGGATGTTCTGTCCAAGATCCAAAGGTAACTACCACTGCTCCTAGCAAGCTGGCTTCCATCCTTAGAACCTAGTTTACTAGAAAGAGCACAGGCTCTGGAGTCAGACACACCTGTGACTTGGAGGTTACGTGACCTTGGACAAGTTACTTGATCCTTCCCAGTCCCAAGCCTCCTCACTTCTGAAATGGTCAAGAATTCCTATCTAATTAGGGTGCTCATGTGATCACAGATGATGCAGATCTGTATCACAGACCAAAAGATGGTAGCTGTCCTTGCATCATTGGGATTAGTGAGTGAGGCTCTTAAAAGTTATCTTCAGTGGGCACTCCTCACTCCGAACAGACAAGCCTAGGAGGACACGGTTTGAGTGGGCGGGTATATCAACTATCCATTTCTGGGATGACCCCCTTACCTGTCCCTGCCCCTGCCTCTCCAGGTCCACCACGCACATGTCCACAATGGGTCCTAAATTGGTAAAGGTTTCCATGGCCACTACATAGGAGCCTTGTTCATTGCTGTCAACATTGAGCTAAGAAGAAAAAAACAGTCAGTCCTGGAATGCTCCTAAGAGATCCACCCTAACGAGATGGTTATCGTCCAAAAGAAACTCTCAGTCCTATTAGATCTGCCCTTCTTGTGCTTCACTGCATGCTTCTAGAAGGGGACTGCTGACTAAGGAACGTGGTTGGCCTACAGGCGACCCACTAATCAGTCAGGAATTTCTAATCTGTGAGTCCCGCGGATGGATTGCAAAGCAACAGTTTGGAAATGAATGCAAAATGCTTGCATGCATTTTTCTGCAGAGAAGGTCCAAAGTTTTTGTCTTCTAGAGGGGGTCCGGCACATTAGATTATGACATATTTGAAGGTAGCAGCTGGGTCTTGTTCATAATTGTATCCACTGCGCCCAGTACCTTGCTGGCACATCTACAGAATGAACCTTTAACACAAAGAGCTGGTGAGGGTAGGATGTGAACTCAGCCAAGGAGAAAGCTGCATAGTACGGACATGGATGAACTGAAGAAATTCTGTGAGGCTCCAAACACAGAAGAACCCTGATGAAGAAGCAGTAAAGATGGCAAAGAAGCACCCAGAAAGAAGAAAGTGTCTTCTCACCTTCACAAGCTGAGAGTCCCCAAGGCGAGACCCAACGAACACAACACCGTTATCGAGGTATGTCAAGCATTCAGCAATAGAGGTCTAGAAGAGAGTCAATGGCATGAGAGACGTCAGAACGAACACCCCATGGGAGACTGACATGTCCTACCCCCTCCTTGACATCTGCTAAGAAAATGAACAGCTGCAGCCATGAGTCCTGAAACAATTCTCCATTTCAAATCCCCAGGTCACACTAAGCAAATGTTCCTAAATCTCTGAAGCTTGTGACTCCATTTATCACATCCTTACAGTCAGAAAAAACTACACTTTCTCTTGCGGGTGTCTGCTCCAAATCATTTTAATCCCAATGGCTCCGATCTCCTCAAAATAATTAAAACCTCTAAAATTTACTGCATAATTCTTAAACTTTTTAGGGAATCTCTTCCTGGAATTGAGTATCAGCATTAAACTAATCTTTAATTCTGAATGGCATCATTTTCCTCTTCCTTTTTATGCTTGAGGTAGTGCCCAGCTGTCTGTGAGATTCTCTGACATCTCACTTACTCAAAAACCAACTTCCACAGCAGGACTGACCATTCGTGGCTGGGTGCTAAGGACTACAAATCTCACACTGCTCACACTGAGCCACATTCCCACACTCGCTATACCCCTAGGAGAACGCGGCAGAGCAGGGACAAGCCCTACCTCTCCAAGGAGCTCCACACGGAGATCTTTGAGGGTGACAGTGCCGTCCATCTGTTCCTCCTTCTCCAAAAGCAGCATGAAGAGCCGTCCTTCCATGTCTCCCAGCAGATAGCGGGAACCATTGGGGTCCACACGATTGTGACAGACAATCGTGCTTTGCTGCCAAGAGGGAAGACATGGTCATTAGAGATTAAGGGTCTCCCATAATCAAAGAGCAAACCTTTGCGAACCACTCCCTTTAGCAAATACAGCCATTTCACAAGCAAGGAATCCACTTAGCTAAAACTACATGTGTGAGTGAACATGGGGACACTTTTATTCTGAAGACAATTTTCTGAGGAACTCAATATACCTTAAATGGTTATTTACACTGGAACATGGAAACATACAGAAAGTAGGAAGCAGCTCTAAGTATTCGCTGGACTATGGATACTACCACAAGTTTGGTTATTTCTCCTATCACTAATTACCTCCCACTGCTAATGCTACCATAGATTTTGTTATTTACTCTTTAACTTAATTTTGTATTAATTCTTATGACTTGAAACATTAAGGTTTGAAACTTTTAGGACTAGTTTTTAAGTCTATACAACTGATTGCTATGTCACCTTCACATGACCTGAGCTCTGAAAACATTCAATAAAATGGAAAATCCTTCCCTTCTTAAAGTTGCCCCAGTCGATGGAAAGGGTAAACCTACTTTGATTACTACTTCTTTCTTAGTTAGTAAGCAAGCTCTCAGTAAGCAAAACCAGGCCGGTCTTTGTATTCCCAATAACCAACACAGTATCTTATGTACACAGTAAACAGGACAACAGACATCTGTAAATGTCTGTCCCTTTGACAAACAGGGAGAAAGACAAGAGCAGGGTAAGAACAAGGGCAAAAAACGGGAGGGAAAAGTAAAAGACCGCTGCTCACCTTGATAATAGGAGGGGCAATTGCCAGGTATTTGTCACCGTTGTGATAGGTGATTGATTCCTGTCCAATGATGATGGCCCCTCCGAAGGGCTCTGGGACTGCAGGAGAGAGCGCAGCGTTAGAATGCTCAGCACTTTGGACCTGCCAAGCCTGCAGCAGCAAGGGCACCGATCCAGCCATCTCTGAGGCAAACCTTAAGATAATCATTCTTTTTTAAAAAGACATCAGAGTCCAGGGAGCATGATCGCCTTTAATTGAGACTGCTGTCTGAGAAATTTCAGGCTGGCATTATCTAACCCTGGTGATATTTTTATTGTCACTCTTCTGGTGTTTCTGAGTTCCTAAGGGTGGGGAGTCTTCTCTTGTGTTCTTCTGCCTGCATTCCTCCCCTTTTCTCCTAAGCTTTGGTCCTTTCTAACTCAAGGCTTTTTTTTTTTTTCCTTGTTCCTTAGCTTAATTTCCCCCATTATCAGGGCCACCATTTAGAAAAGCCAATTCTCACTTGGGAGTTTTAAAATTTCTCTCCTAGATGAGACACTCGACACAATGTCGTGGGGAGGATACAGGAGAAGGAGCAAAGAGGCCTGGAGTCCGGCCAAGGCTTTGTCAGTGCGGCACAGGCACGGGCAAACCCCTCAAGCCAGGCTTCCTCATCTGTGAAACAGTCAGATTAGATAAACTCTATAGGTCCCTCGCAGTTTTTAAATGTTATGCCCAACAGTAAAATGAGAAGAATTTCTGCACGCCACTTGGCAAATCAATCTCAGCGGTTCGTAGTTAACCCCTCCACCCCCAAATAAAGGAAAGTTGTACTTTTTGGAAGGAGTAAAAAAAGAGATAATCCCAAAGACAGAAATGGGAAAAGCAAAGAAAAGCACATTTAGAAACAGGAGACCTCAGGGCTGCTGAGTAATGAGTGTGCATAATAGCACCTGAGCACCGAACTGAAGGAGCAGAGGTAAGGCAGGAACGAGTAAGGAACGGGCCCAGCCCTGGGGTCGGGGGACAAATCCCAAACCCCAACCAACCTGCAATCACCATGGAAGCTTCAGCTTCTACATTCTCCTGTTTCCAAGGGCCCTTATTGAACTCCTTCTCTCGGAGAGACACCTCATAGGTTTTCACGTGCCGCCCCTGAGGGTCCTAGGTGGGGAAAGGTGGGAGTGGTTAGCCCTTAGGACAGGTGAAGCTTGGACTGGAAAGGAGTCCTGAAAGGGACAGGCCACGACCACCCAGCATCTGACCACCCTGTCACGTTGGTCTTACTATCCTGACCCATGAGTACGTTGACAGCCATCAACTAAGCCTGTGACTGGGTAGACTGAGACTCAGGCCTACTGTTTTCTCACAATGCAACCAATCAAGAAAGGCTTAAGAATTAGAAAAGCCAATCTGACATGCCATACTAATCACCATAAGAGATACAACATATACAGGTACATTCGCTGGTACTTATATATATTTTTTCTATGGCCTCAAGGAACTTATGAAATAGCTTTTTAAAAAAAAGCCAAAAACAACCATACATTGAGAAGCCAAATATACATCTAAGAGATTTAAAAAATTTGTTTGAGGGGCGCCTGGGTGGCTCAGTCGTTAAGCGTCTGCCTTCGGCTCAGAGCGTGATCCCGGAGTCCTAGGATCGAGCCCCGCATCGGGCTCCCTGCTCTGCTGGGAGCCTGCTTCTTCCTCTCCCACTCCCCCTGCTGTGTTCCCTCTCTTGCTGGCTGTCTCTCTCTCTCTGTCAAATAAATAAATAAAATCTTAAAAAAAAATTTTTTTTTTTTTGTTTGAGGGGGTGCCTGGCAAGCAACTCTTGATCTCAGGGGTCATGAGTTTGAGCCCCATGTTGGGTCTAGAGATTACTTAAAAATTTTTTTGTTTGGGGCACCTGGGTGGCTCAGTCAGTTAAGGATCTGCCATCTTCTCCTCCTTCTTTTGAATCATGCCTCGAATCAGTCATGAGGCTGTCAAAGTTACCCCTGAGAGACTAAAAGAGCAGGGACGGGGAGGATACAATCAGCCAGTGGGAGACGGCCTCAACAAAGACCAGATGAAAGTCAAAGAAGTTATGGAAAGAATTCAACACTGTTTGGAGGCAGGGGCCACAGCTTAATCACTGTTAATAGCTCCTGACACACTTAGAATGACTACCTTTCACATTGTAAGTCCCTAAATATTCACAACAATATTTGAATTTTGGGCACAAAACAGGAGATAGTCATTTTTAGTTGATGAAAGATCTTCCCATCAATGACCAGGGGTAAGACTGAACTTCACGAGAAGTTCAAGCTGGGGGTCTGACTTGGGCCCCTGAGACAGACAGACAGACAGACAGACACACACACACACACACACACACACACACACACACACACGAATGAAGATCGTTCACAACTGGCAGCCCTGAGACTAGGAACAGACAGAGTCAGCCTTAAATAACCAACATCAGTGTTTTAATGACCTGGTATTTACAAAACTGAAGAAGGGAAAGAAATTCTAAGTTTTTATTTCAGTAAAGCACAGTGAGCAAGATCAAACAAAATCCCCTGAAGTACTTTCAACCTTATACAATTGAACTTCATTCCAACCAGCCTCTGAACTCTAGCACTTAGGGTGACACTAAGAAACACACAAAAATACATTAGTGTTTCCAATACTTAACACAGATACCAAATGTGCCCACACATAGCACTTGGACCCAGACTATGTTTCCTTCCACCATTTATTCAACCATACGCAAGTGAAATGACCTCGTGCTGTATGGCTCTTTGTTAAAAGGCTGAGATTTAACCAAGATACAGCAAGTTAGTCTGATGCTCTGCCACCCCACCCCCACTTAACAAATCTGGCTCAGAGAACAGCTGCCCAGGATCAGCTCTGCTGAAGTTTTAGGCATAGACTAAAATAGAAGTCAACAGCCAACAAGTCACCAGAGAGTGAGTGCTGGACAAAATGCAAACCCCTTCTTAGAAGACATAAGTAAGTAAACATCACCAAGACGTTTTTTCTTTGCTTATAAGGGCAATTTCTAGATCATTTCTCTACAGCTAAGTTTTAATAATCCCCTAGCATGCCGTTAAGAGACTCAGACAAAGTATAAACTGGGTCACCCTATAAAATCTCCAAGGTCCACAAGAATGTAATCTCAGGATTAAAACCTGCTACCAGCGCCAGAGAGCTTCCTGCCTCATTAAGCACTACTGCAACCGAAATCTGACCCGTATTAATTATGCCATACAAAGCATCTCAGGACAAATACATTAAACTCTCTGCCTACGCTACCAAATCCAGTCCAATTAGTGAAAATCAACTCCCACAATGTGAAACCACATAGCTTTTCCCTCTCTCCTCTGGCTTCAGTACCTGGTAGACAAAGCAGATGGTAGGTGCTTGGCAACCATATAGGAACTTGACATCGATGACATGCAGCTCCTCGAGGCGGATGTTAAAGGCCTTGAGCTCTTTATTGTCCCGGTCTAGCGGAATAACCTTGAAAAGGCCATCATAGAGTCGCAGGCCAATCATCCTGCACTCAGGGTCGATGATGCCAATAATGCCAGTCTCTGAGGGGCGGCCAATCCGGTCCTGAGAAGTAAAACTGGGGTTAGGGAAGAATCTCAACACTCAGAGGAACAGAGGTCACCAGGCACCTTTTCCCCAAGATGATTTTAGGGATGGTAATAAAACTAGTGACATCCAACTAACACTCCAGGGAGCCCAGATGTCAGTGTGTACCTTCTTGCAAAACGCTGATTCTTAATGAATTAGTACCCTGTCCCTTGGACTCTTCCTTTCCTATAAAAGCTTAAACCCTTAGTGTTTTCTCCCTGTTTCTCTGATCACAGAGAGAGCTGCCCCCAGCAGTTCAATTTTCTTTATCACATCATGACAGCTCTATCCAAAAAACTCTCATAAGCCTGAAGCAGCCACCTCACCTGGACATTGCCATGGGCTCGCGTTATGATATCAATGCTCTCGCCACTCTGCTTATATTCCAGGATGCAGGCATTGTATTTAGCTGTCAGGATAAACAGCAGGTCCTTGCTCTCCCCCTGGAAACCAAGGTAATAACATCAATAGAAGTTCTTTTTGAAACAAGAATACCTATCCAGCCTCTAAGCATCTTTCTTTAAGCATGCTAAATTCTTTAAGAACTTTCTTTTCTCCCTGAAGAGAAAAATCCATAGTGAGTAGGTAACACACCCTGAGGGTTTGTGCAAAAGGCCAGAACTGAAGCTGGTAAACATCTAGTCTGCACTTTGATGACTATGCAGCTCTTTGCCCTCCCTACAATAATGTCTTGTCTATTTCCATCTCAAGCTAATCTCACTCATTCCATTCAAATTCTGAAAGATGAATGTAATGCCTCCTCTAATCCTCTCCAACTATTGGAAGAAAGAAAAAAACATGAATAACAATGAAACTAAAATGGACCTACAAAGTCTTACCTACTTCTTAACAGAGACCCCAAAACAGTAAATATTTTGTTCAAAGGTTACAATTAAAATTTTGAATCCACTGCTTTCTTGTCAGATTCAATTAGAATGTAATGAAGCAATATGGATGAAAACATCTGAATTATAATAATGATGATAATACTGTGAAAACAGTTAACAGCAAATGTTTGCTATGTAATAGCTCCTGTGTTATTAAACATTTCATCTTTGTAATAACCCAGAGATGTTATACTGTTATCCCCATTTTGCAGACAGGCAAATAAGGCTCTGAAAAGTTAGGTGGTACCCAAAGTTAAAATTAATACGGAATAAAGCCAGAACTGCCCTAATCTAGAGCCTACTCTCTGAATCAGTATGGTGACCCACATTTCAATCTACTTTAATTTCCCCTTCTAAAGAAGTCAACTCGATCAATTTTTTCCCTAGTGACTCTTCTGCCTCTAGGAAGTTTGTTCAAGAATATCAATTGAGGGATGCCTCAATGGCTTAGTCGGTTAAGCAACTGCCTTTGGCTCAGGTCATGATCCCAGGGCTCTGGAATCAAGTCCTGCATCAGGCTCCTTGCTCAGCGGGAGGGCAGCTTCTCCCTCTGCCTGCTTTCCCTCTGCTTATGCACGCGCGCTTTCTCTGTCAAATAAATAAATAAATAAAATCTTAAAAAAAAAAAAAAAAAGAATAAATTTGAAACCCACCACTCAAAAGAAAGAGACTTTCTCTCCTAAACCTCATTCCACCCACCCCAAGCAAAAGTGTAAAACAATGTATGTAAAACCATCTAAGTTCTCGTTGCTGGGCCCAACCCAGAGCACTTACCTTGGGCCTGAAAAGCTCCATGACCGCAATCTTCCCATACATGCCCACCTCTTTGACGGGCCGAAGCCCCTCAGCAGTGACCACATAGATCTCTAATCTCGTGTTTTTGGCAATCAACAGGTTCAAGTCTTCAGCTGAAGTAAAGTGTCCTGAAAGGAACAGATCCTCTAACTTTTGAAGCCAGAGCAGGATCTAAATAATCCTCACTTCTACTTAAATACCTCCAGAATTCTCATTTACTTCATGTATTTCTCTGGCTCCCTCCATTCACTTCCTTCTTGCCAAATCCAGCACCTCAAAAAGTCTCACTTCATACATTCAAGAAAGCTACTTCCTTAATCAGACTAAGAAAACTGGACTGGGCCTAAGAGCAGCATGTCCTTCAACTGACAATGACTGTGAAAACCTTTCAGATGGCTCTGTGCCCTCAAATTTGACTTTTCCTACTGCAGTGGCAGACTTATGTCATTAAGGGATGCTGGAAAAAGCGTACATCTCCATTCGGCACTTCTCTAAATTTTCACAAACTCTTTACCAAACAGAGCAGAACGAATGCAAATTCTCAAAGCTTTATATGAAAACATTGCTTTGTCCACATCTCTTGCCTTCCCCGCAGTCTACCAATACCCCGGTTCACACGCCTTCAGAGCTTTCCACTTCACAAACAACAGAGTTTTGTTTTGGAATCATGATTAGGATTTACATAAACATACAAATTTGAGGTCTTCATGTTCTGCTGAGAACGTGGATCAAGATGATTATTCCCGGGTTCTGGACATCTGTGCCCTTTGTAATCCTTGCATAGTCAACAAGGCAAACCCAGCACTGGGCTGGGCCATCCAAACCCTCTTCTCCAGCAGCTCCCTCGAGTAAACAACAGCCCCGGGCAGGGCAAAGAGAACTCGTCTCCTTTGGGTGAGTGCGTACATTCCTCACATCCCTCCACCTCCTGCACGTCCCAGGCTCTCCCACAAGAAAATTCTGACCCTCCAAGTCGCCACCACCACGGCCCCTTCCCCTAACCGCACGAGGCCAATCTCGGGGTCCAAGCACCACCGCACAATCAATTCACACTTCGCTCTCTGTCCCAGTGGGCCCGTCCCTGTCCCCGAGGCCAAGTGACCTCCCAGGACGAAAGGGGACCCTCGAGCGCAGCTTCTGCTCCCCAAAAGGCGCGTGCTGAAGACTGCTTCTTTAAAGTCGTGGGCTGGGGGGAGCTCCGTCGGCCGCCAGCACCTTCCATTCCCGGGACTCGGTCCCGCCCGGCCGCCCCAGGAGCCACGGGCCTCCCTAGGCCTCGGTTCCCCCCAGCTCCCTCCCTCGCGGGGTCTCCTGCCCTGGCAGCCTCACCGGTCACGCAGCCGTTCACGGCGGTGGGCTTCTGTGCCGTTACCACGTAGTTGTACGACATGTCGAGGTCTGGGACGGCCCGTCGGCACTCGAGGGCAACGATAGAGAAATGGACACAGGCGAAGAGACAGGGGCCCCCACCCGCGCGCGGCGAACTCCACTGCCGCTGCCTCCGCCCCACAGACACGTTGCAGGCCAGAGCGGCCGGGGCGCGGGGCATCACGGGACGGCCTCACCTGGCCTCTTGGAGGACTCACGGCGCCCTAGGCGGCCAACCAAAGGAGGCCCCGCCCTCCAGAGGCCCCGCCCCGTCTCTTACCGCCAGAGCCCGGAGTACCCGGATGAGGGCGCGCCGTCGGGGGTCGTTGTGAAGCGGCAGCGGCTACGGAGGTGGCTGGTGCGGGTGTGAGCGGGTGGGGGAGGTGCGCGGACACCCCCTCCGCTTTCGGAGCCGACCCGCCGCCCTCAGCCCCAGTTCGCGCCCTTCGCCAATCCACAGACGCTGTCCTCTTCCCCCTTCCATTGCCCTGGGAGGTCTCGGGGCTGTTCTCCTTTTTGGAACCGGAAGTACTGCAGAGGTCTAGAAGGGGAAGGGGGTGACAGCAATTTGTGCGCCTCCCAGACTAGAACCGAAGTCAGGACCTCCCTCTCCTTAGCACCCCCAGTTCATCCAAACTCAGCCGGTACTCTCACCTGGCCCTGTAATGGTTGATCACCCCGCCTCACCTCCTCTTCCTTTTAAACTATGTTTCATTTTTCAGACTTTGAAGGGCCCACTGGGCCACTTCCCCAGCATTATTCGTGCCCCTGTTGCTGTACAAATTATGACCTCAAACACAAAACCAGAAGTTGCTGGGTGAGACCCTTAATGGCCCAAGAAAGCAGTCAGCCCCGCAGTTTCCAGGCCACTCCACACCAGAGAGGCTTTGCAAGGAGTAAGGGAAAACCACGTGGCTTGGAGTACCTTCAGAACGCCACAGAGAAGGCAATCCCCATTTTACCGATGGGGAAGCTGAGGTTCAAGGGAATTGGTCACAGCATAAGCCCTTGGATGACCCTAAGAGACCTCTGAACAAGGCTGAACTGCGGGGAGCTAAAATGTCATTGTAGTTTACCTGTGTGGTTTCCCACACCAAGGACTCTGCCTGACTTCGGAGGCACTGAATTTACCAGTAGAAAGAACACAGGCTTTATAGAAAGACTGGGTGTGGGTTTAAGCTTTGGCTCTTACCAGTGTGACCTTGGACAAGGCACTAGAGCTCTCTGAGTCGTTCCCAGAAGTAAAATGGGGTCACAGACTCAGCTGCCTCCTTCCTGGTATGGTGCCAAGACCAAGTGTGTGAAGATCTTCGTAAACTTAATTCCCTGCACGTGATGCCCACGTAAGAGATGAAGTTACTCTGTGGGTACCTGCCCCTTCATGATGAGGTGGGGTGCTGTTCCTGGGCATAAAGGCAGCCCTGTGCCCAACATGGATCGATCTGTCTTCTGGCAGCCAAGTGCAGGTGTGAACCTTGGTCAGCCCCATGCTCTTCTCCATCCCCAGTGCACGTACTAGAGTTTGGACTTGGATCAAAGTCTGGGGCAGCTCCCTCATTACCAGGGCTCTGGAAGCGTGATTGTGCCAGTAGGCTGCCAGTGCCTCCAGCAGCTCATACTGTTCCCCTCTTCTGCAGGCGCTGCTGCCACCTTCACTGTGCTGAGATCCCCATAGCAGCCACAGAATTGCCCGTCCTCCGGCGCCTCAGTGTGAAGGTGTGAACTCAGCGTGCTTCAGAGCCTCCTCACCATGGTGAGTCCCATGAGAGCCAGGGCAGAGGAAGGATACCGTGGTCTTGGAGCAATGGGGGTGCCAGCCCTAGGAGTGCTGGAGTTCCTTACACCCTGACGAAGACATGCTGCTGCCTCCTGAGGTTCAGAGAGGTTAAGAGAGAGGGTCATCCTTCCTCTCAGGGCCGGATCATTGCTTCTTTCCATTTCCCAGCTGGTCCCACCCGGGCCCGGGGCTGCAGTCCCTGAGTCCCTGCAGGGCCCATGTGGCCCTGGTCTCGGTTGTACATTTAGAGTAGAACATTATTAGTTACCTACTCTGTAATAGACACTGTACCAGTCACAGAAGGAGCCACGAGGGTTCTGATGCCTTTTCCTGAGCCTGGGACAAGTGTGGGCTGGTCCCAGAGGTGGGATCTGCACTGTGGGAGGCTCAGCATGCCCCTGGGGGCATCACTGCAGGCCCACTCTAGGCTCAATCTGAACCAAAGCAGGTTTTGGACAGACCTGGGTTCAAATTTCAGCCTATCACCAACCAGAGACCTTCTTTCAAGAGACTTGATCTCTCTGAGTTTTTTTTCCCTCTCGTCTGCAATGTGAGGCAGATAAAGGCCCAACATCCGAGTGTCTGTGAGGTGTTAATCAGACCAGAATCCTGGGGGCCTCACTCAGTGCCTAATCAACTTCCTTTCCTTTTCTATCCTCTCAGGCCACTGGGAGCCAGGGTTGGCACTGGTTCCGAGCCCTCCTCTGGCTCTGGTTCAGAAGTGGTTGCAAATCTCAGGCAGGACTGACTGTCAGGGATGGCGGGGGTGGGGTGGGGGCGGGGGGTACATTCTTGGAGGGTGGTGGCGCTGGAGGCCAGGCTTGAAGTTGAGACCAACTCATAATTTCTTTGCATATTTCAGTCCCTGGAGGGCTCCGAGAGCCACAAGCCCATGCCCTTACTAGGGCAAGCCCTCTGCCAGGCTCAGCCTCCTGGGGAAAGCAGCATGATAAGGCTATAGTGGAACCATCTTTGGAGCCAGACTGACCCGGACACTTGCTTGCTGTGTGACCCTGGGAAAAGTTATTGAACTATGCCTTAGTTTCCTCTCCAGGCTAATCTTTCCTCTATGGGGTTATTGGGAATATTGCGTGAAACATGCTCAAAAAGCACTTAGACCCTGGGCCTGGCTCTCAGTCACTACTTGGGAACAGAGCCAGTGATAACAGAGTTGTTATTCTGCTCGCTTCCTGCTGACCTCGGCTGCTCTCCTTGGAGAGCTCCCGCAAGGCCCAGGGAAGGCCAGAATTTGCTCCAGGGAACCAGGTGCCTGCAGGTTTGGGGTAGGAGCCTCTGGGAAATGCACCTTGACAGGCTCTGACTCAGCTGCAGCTGCCCTGGGCCACCAGGCGGCGCTGGGAGCCTGCCCTCTGGGCCCTTATTGGGTCCTACTGGTCCCTCTCGCTTTGTGACAGAGGCAGAAAATGCCGCCTCGTCTGCAAACCTCGTTCAGCTAGCACCAGCTCTTCGGAGCCTGTTTGAGAAAGGGAATGACTGCCTTTTATTCAGTTCTTACTCTACAATAGGAATAAACTCTAGTTTATTAAGTCCCCGATTCACTGAGGAAGACAAAGGTCAGAACAACAAGGTGTCTTCCCTGAGTTCTCACAGCTGGTGAGAGGCAGACAGGGAATTTGAGCCCAAGAGCTCATGACTGTGACCGCAGAACCCAAAGCGTTTGCTACTCTAGCCCCCACGCTGTCTCCTTCTGCCTGCACCCCGTGTCAGCTCAGCTCTACCCTCAGGCCAGCTGCCCGAGACCCTCCCACCGAGGTTCCCTGTGGCCGGGTTCCACCTTCCGCTTGTGAGGACCTGCCCACCTCTTCCTGGTGGTCACTGGTTGCTCAAGTCATCCTAACTTGCTTCCTGGCCCAGCCACCGTACGATTTCACACACCCAGACCCTGGTGTGTACTTTCCCTCTGCCTGGACCGTCCTTGTCCTTTGTCCCTGTCCCCGGGCCCTTCATGCCCTTTGCTTCGCTAGCTCCTACTTCTCCTTCACGAAGACTTCCAGGATCCACTGAGGAGATGATACAGGTGCGTTCCTCTCGTGTAGCCCTTCCCCCAGCACGTGGAGATGATCGCTTTGTGTGTCCGTCAAGGGCAGGAGCAGCATTCTGTCTGGACTAGCGCCAGGCACACCGTGAGGCTCAGGAAATGTTTGTCCAGCATCAGAGGCCCAGTTGGAATAGCAAAAGAGTGCGGGGCCTGTCTGCCGCCTTCTCCTGGGACAGGAGCCTCAGCCTGGGACCTTCTCCTCCTTTGACAGAAGAAGGCTGTTGGGTCCTAATTTTATTAAATTTTTCTAGACTCAGGACTCCGGTTCCCTTCTTTTATCTATATTGAAGCCACTTGTCCAGATGAATGTAAGCCATAGTCCAAAACATTTCATAAATTTTGCCCTCAATCAACAGTCCCAAATTAAGAGAACTCACAGAAACTTCCCTGGGGTCCTTATGGCTAAGTGCTCTCCACCATAGCAGTGTGGCTGGGCAGGATGGGAGCGTCCCCACCAACCACACCGGGGACTTCCTCCCACCTCCTCTCTTGCAGACCTCCAAGAAGCTGCTGAACACGGTGGCAGGCTGTGCCGACGATGCCCTGGCTGGTCTGGTGGCCTGCAACCCCAGCCTGCAGCTCCTGCAGGGCCACCGTGTGGCCCTCCGTTCCGACCTGGACAGCCTCAAGGGCCGGGTGGCGCTGCTGTCGGGTGGGGGCTCTGGCCATGAGCCTGCCCATGCCGGTGAGTAGTCTGGGACAGAGGTGGGAGGCACAGTGGATGGGGGCTCCTGGGAGATCCTGCAAGCTGCCAGGAGGTTTAGGAGAGAGCCCAGGTCGGGTCCTGGTTCCCGCTGTCAAAATCTCTCAGGCTGTGATCTGGGGCCAGTCATGGCCTTTCTCTGGGCCTCAGTTTCTACGTCTTTAAAAACACAAGGTTGGGCCAAAGGATCTCTCAGGCCCTTCCAGCTCTGAGAGTCAGTGATTTTGTGAATCCTGGCTTTCCAGGCCCCCCTGAGTCCTCCCCCTCCTCCGTGAAGCCTTCCTGACTTTTCTAACCTAGAGTAGTATCCCTCTTCTGAATTCCCACCCTGCATTTTCACATACATCACGGACAGCCCTGGATTGTTTCCTGCTCAGTGCCAGGCACCTGAACTGTCCTCGAGAACTCCTGGGGGGCGGGGATCAGGCTTTGTATCCTCTGTACCTTTCCTGTCTCCCTCGGCAAATCCATCCGTCCACAAGCACCCTTCATGAGTACCTGTCGTCACCTGGCACTGTTTGGGGCACGAGGGCTATAACAGTGAACCAGAAAGACAAGATGCCTGTCCTCACAGAGCTTCTGTTCTCCGGGGTGACTGTAACCAGGTAAACACGTAAGTGAAAGAGAGTGTTCACCAGAGCGTGTTAAGTGAAGTAGCAAAGACAAGAGAGCAGGGAAAAGGAACAGGGAGTCACTGGGGATGGGGTGATGACTGCCTCCGCTGGGAGGGCAGGGAAGGCCTCTCCAAGGAGACCGCTCCCGAGGAAAGGTCTGTGGAGGGTGACCCCGGTGCTCTTTCAGCACCAAGCACACAGCAGGGTTCACCAAACTGTGAAGCCCAGCAGCGTGGGAAGGCCTAGGGACTGCAGGCACGGGTCCCCAGCCAGCATCTGCTCCGTCTCCAGGTTTCATAGGGAAGGGGATGCTGACGGGGGTCATCGCGGGAGCTGTGTTCACTTCCCCGGCAGTGGGCAGCATCCTGGCAGCCATCAGGGCAGTGGCCCAGGCGGGCACAGGTAAACCTGGCAGGCGGGAGGGGCTTCTGTGGGGAGGGCAAGCACTGATGGGGCCCTGCTGGCTGCTCCCGCAGTGGGGACCCTCCTCATCGTGAAGAACTACACTGGGGATCGGCTCAACTTCGGCCTAGCCCGGGAGCAGGCCCGGGCGGAGGGCATCCCCGTGGAGATGGTGGTCATTGGGGACGACAGTGCTTTCACCGTCTTGAAGAAGGCAGGCAGGCGGGGGCTCTGCGGCACAGTGCTCATACACAAGGTGAGATTTCCCACCTGGGACACTGGCTGGCCGGCGCCCCCCACCCCCAGCCTTCTCTTTCCAGGCAGCATCCGGGACCTGGACCTTTCTAGCCAGCACCCCACCCCCCACCTCCCCAGAAGCTACTCCTTCCCCAGTGCTCCCTGATCCAGGAAGGCCCACCATGCCCTCAACTCTCTAAGCCCAGAATCTAAGCATTTTCCCAGACCCTTCCTCCACACGCAGCCAGTTGCTTTGTCTTCAGGATCCAGCTCCCGAACTGCCCCTACAATGCACGTGCCTCTCCGAGCCCTGCTCTTCCTGTCCCAGCCTTGGTTCAGTGCCCATGTGCTCATGCCCAGCCGGCTGCCGCTGCTTCTCACAGGGCTCCCCGCCTGCTTCCTGCCTACCCCTCCAGTATGTTCCCCATGCTGCCCCAGAGGTGCCTTTCAAAAATGCATATCTGACCAGGTTGTTCGCCTGCCGAAAGCGCTCTAGGGTTCCAAGAGTCAACCTAGGCTCCTTGGTCAGGCACCCACCACACTCTTGCCCCTCCTCCCCGACTTTCTAAGTTCATCCCTCTTAGGCTCCATTAACACCAGTGCACTGCATGCCTGGGCTACAGCTCCCTTCCGGGGCTTTACTGATGCTTCATATAAGGCTGTGAAAATCCTTTCCCTGTCCAGCCCCACTTGGGCCTGGCTACCTCCTACAGTCCCGTAAGGGCCCACCTCCATGTCCCTCCTGTGGGGAGACTTCCCTCCTCGGTGCTCCCATGACATCATGTTGTGATGGACCTCACACTTAGTGTTCGGTTTGTGTGTGTTTGCCCGACCCCAGCCTAGATTCCGATTCCTCCGAGGTAGGGACTGTCACTTATTCACCTTTTTTCCTTCTTAGCACACATTAAATGCTTGGCAAAAAGTGGGTGGGTGGTTGGCCGGGTGTGTGAGTAGACAGAGACAGCCACAGTGTATATGCCACAGAGAACCAATTCTAGGCTAGTAATCAGGAAACTGGCCACCGCCTAGCTGTGTGACATTGGACAAGTCACCTCCCTTCTTGGAGCCCATTTCTCCATTTGTGAAGTCCCTTCTGGCTCCCACAGATTGGGGTTCTTGAAGATTCCAGGCAATTGCCCTATGAACGCAGAGAGTGCGTTGTTCTGCCCTAAATGTGGTGGGCCAGGCTGATGTGGCAGTCCTGAGATGCCGTCTTCCCAGCTAGAAACTCAGCCCTGGCCCCTCTCCTCCCCTCAAGCTGTACACTGACTCCTTCCTCTTATCTGTGTGGGTGCAGGTGGCAGGTGCCCTGGCGGAGGCAGGTGTGGGGCTGGAGGAAATCACAGATCGGGTGAGCGCGGTCGCCAAGGCCATGGGTGAGTGCCGGCCCAGGGATTTGGAAGGGGAAGGCGGGAGGTTGAGGCTGGCCTTGGGACTGACTAGGCGCAGGTTCCCTGGGGCCGCATAGGAGGACTTTCCAGGTGATTCCCCAGGGCCTGAGGGAAGGTCTCCCTGGGGGAGTTCCTAGGGGCTGGCAGCCTTGGGTCCCCAGGCTGGGTTTCTCCTTCACCACTGAGGTGACAAGTGTGGCAGCCTGGCTCAGTGAAGACGGTGCACTGGGCAGGGCCCCGAGGCATGGCTGCTGCCTGAAGCCTGACGCCAAGAACAAAACAGTCACCCTTTCCACGTCACTTCCCGTAGGGACACTGGGAGTGAGCTTGTCCTCCTGCAGCGTCCCTGGCTCCAAACCCACCTTTGAGCTCTCACCAGATGAGGTAGAGCTGGGCCTGGGTAAGTTTGGGGGCCCCCGTCCTGGCCCTGCCTGTGCCCTGGCTTTTGCCCACATCTTATGCCCTTGGAGCTGGTGCCAAAGTAGCCTTAGTAGGTTTTTTTTAGGCTTTTTTTTTTAAGTTTCTGTATTTAAGTAATCTGTACACCCAATGTGGGGCTCAAACTCACAACCCTGAGATCAAGAGTCACATGCTCTTCTGCTGAGCCAGCCAGACGTCCCAGTGTTAGTATTTTTAAGTGGGCATTTGAGGCTCTTCTGGCCCAGCCTGTCTGGTCTCTTAACCTGCTTTGCCGTCCGTACCCAGGGCTCTGGCCATGGGCTGTGTGCCCCACCTACCTCCTTGCCTTTGCTCACACCCTTTCTGGGCCCCTGGGCCCCTGCCAAAATGCAGCCCTTCTTTCAAAGGCGGTTCAGAGGCTACCCAGCTCCCTTCTTCCTCCCCCCATGCTTCCAAAGCGATGGCCAGAGGCCTCATGTGGCCTCGCTGTGATTGCTTCTAGTTGAAGCTACTTAACTCGTTAAAAGTTAAGTAGTTAAGGCTCTGGCTGTCTCCACCACCCAGCCATAAGCTCCCAGAGAGTGGAGACTGTGTATTTTTCATCATTCTGTGCATTGTCCCCCACACTGCTCACATCCACAGCGCTTAGCTAGTGCTGAGCACTTTGTAAATCCTTGAGAAAAACACGATGAGTGAATCCCCTGGCCCTGAGTGGGTCAGCAGTGACTGAGTCTGTCCACAGGGATCCACGGGGAAGCTGGTGTGCGCCGGATAAAGGTAAGTGGACTCCCTGGCCCAGGCTGGTCTTAGACCAAGGCCTTCCAGCACAGCTCACTCCTGGCTCTGGCTCTGGCAGATGGCAAGCGCCGACGAGATTGTGACACTCATGCTGGACCACATGACGGCTTCCTCCAATGTGTCCCGTGTGCCTGTGCAGTCGGGTGAGAGGCTGTCCCACTGTCTCCCAGCCTTTCCTCCTACTCTGGGCAGAGGGCCTGGAGAGTCTCACGTGGGTATCCTTCCTGCCCACAGGCTCCTCAGTGGTGTTGATGGTCAACAACCTCGGTGGCTTGTCGTTCCTGGAACTGGGCACCGTAGCCGACGCTGCCGTCCGTGCTCTGGGTGAGCCTCGCACCAGAAAGGGACTGCCCTAACCCCTGGGGCTCCTTTCCCTGCAGCCCTTTGAAGCTGGACAAAAGAGAAGCAGCCACAGTGGGGTCTTATGATGGCCCAGAGCAGGGGCTGTGTGGGCAGACGAGCCCAGGTCAGACCATCCCTGTGCCCGCTGATACCTGGGGACCTTGAGCCTCTTTCCTTGTCTGTGAAGAGGGGGCAACAGTAGTTCCTGCCTTTTAGGGGTATCGTGGGGATTACATGAGATTAAACAACGTATCACACTTAGCGTGGGGCCTGGCACCCAGTAAGAACTCAGAAAAGGAGACTTCTGATTACCTACCTACCTATAAAGGGGGCACTTCCAGGGAATATGGTAATTCGGGGCATCCTTGAGGGATGGCCAGAGGGGATCTGGCCATCTCCCTACTAACCTCAGGGTCCTAGCTTCCAAAGTCCTTGTGTTCCTCTTCCTGTTTCTCTCTCTCATGCTGAGGACAAGTGCCCATCCTCCGCTCCTTCCCTCATGGACTTCTATGCTCTGGTATTGCAGAGGGCCGCGGGGTGAAGATCACCCGTGCCCTGGTGGGCACCTTCATGTCAGCCCTGGAAATGCCTGGCATCTCTCTCACCCTTCTGCTGGTGGATGAGCCTCTCCTGAAACTGATCGGTGAGACCTGGAAGCTGGGGTCATCCAAGCCAGGCCACAACCATGGGGGACTTGGAGAGACCCCATTAGGGCTGACCATGACTTCTGTAGAGACACCCTTCATGGCTTCTCCAGCCTTCAGCTCTCACTTGAGGACTTGGTATTAGGGTCCTCCCCAGGGACTCTCCACGCTTCCCTTATAGACAGTAGGCACTCGGTACTTGCTTGTTGATAGGGTGGGAGCCAGACACCAGGTGGGGAGTCCAGGTCCCACTTAATCCCTGACTGGCTGACATGTGTTTATGAGATATCCTGCTGTCCCCTAGATGCTGAAACCACCGCGTCGGCCTGGCCTAACATGGCCAAGGTCTCTGTGACTGGGCGGAAGCGGAGCCGGCCAGCCCCTGCTGAGCCTCTGGAGGCCCCTGATTCCACCACTGCGGGAGGTACCAAGCCCCGCTGTTGGGGAAGGTGGCCCGGGGCTGTGGCTTGTGCTCTGAAGGGTGTGCAGTGGGCGGGAGCTCTTGTACCCACACCTCCCACACCGGTCAAGGTGGGTTGTGAAAAGGCCGGGTGGGCCTCTGCCCCACTGTGCCCCGTCTCCAGGTTTGACCTCGAAGCAAGTGGCGCTCGTGCTGGAGCGGGTGTGCGCCACCCTCCTGGGCCTGGAGGAGCATCTGAATGCCCTGGACCGTGCTGCCGGCGATGGGGACTGTGGTACCACCCACAGCCGCGCTGCCAGAGGTGGGTGCCAGGGTCCCTCTGGGGTCAGGAATATGGGTCCTGAGATTTTGGCATTTCATGAACCGGAACAGCTTCAAAAGCATGGGGGGAGTGCTTACATGGAAAGGCCAACATTTATTTTGCGAAGAGAGATCATTCACAAACCGGGCCCCTCTTTCCTCTTTTTTGCTAAGGAAAGGCTCTCCTAATACTACAAACGTAGAAGGGTGGTTGTTGCAAAAAAAAAAAAAAAAAAGTAATCTTTTTAATTTTTTTTTAAAGATTTATTTTGAGAGAGGGAGAGAGAGAACGGGGGCGGGGGCGGGCAGAAGGAGAGAGAGAATCCCAAGCAGACTCCACACTGAGAGTGGAGCCCGACACAGGGCTCCATCCCCCAGCCCTGAGATCGTGACCTGATCTGAAACCAAGAGTCGGATGCTTAACCGACCGCACCGCCCAGGTGCCCCAAATGTAATCTTTTTTTAAAAAAATTATGTATTTACATAGGTATCTACGTGCGTATGTATGTACCCCAAAAATCAAAGAGTTGCGTGTTCTCCTGAGCCAGCCAGATGCCTCAAAATGTAATGTTTTACAATGAACAGTAACTTCAGGTTCAAGGGAAACTCCTACAGTTGTCCTTATTTTTCTCAGCTTAACGGAGACTAATGAAAAGCTCTTAATTATCCCGCATAGTTCTGTCAAGAATCGGGGCTACCCTGGGCCTGGCACCGCTCTTTGCTCTGAATACAACAGTGAGCAAAGCAGATAAAACTCCCGGCCCCCGTGGCTTGTGGCTTATGTTCGGGTGGGGGAGGCACACAGTCAACAGGGACCATCAGTAAAAGACAGAGGATGGCGGTGCGCAGGGCTGAGGAGAAATGAAGCCGGGAAGCGAGGCATGGTAGGTCAGGTTGAGGGTGTCCGGGGCAGGCCTCACCTTCTGGGTGAAGGCCAAGGTTCCTGTCAGTCCCCATTTCCCACCCCTCCCTAGACCGCACCCAGGATGTAGAAAGGGAGCTTTGGGAATCGCCTAGGTTGGTCCCCTCAGCCTCGGCCAGGGGCCATGCCTTCCACCTGCAGTGAGGCCTGGGTGCTTGGTTGGGGCACAAGCAGATGGGAGGGAGGATCACTGAATTATTCCTTTTTCTCTGCCTGCAGCCATCCAGGGGTGGCTGAAGGAGGGCCCACCCCCTGCCAGCCCTGCCCAGCTACTCTCCAAATTGTCCCTTCTGCTCCTGGAGAAGATGGGAGGCTCCTCTGGGGCGGTGAGTGCCAGCAGCCCCTGGGACCAAAGGGCTAACACAGAGGGATCCTGGGATTGGCTGAGGCCCAGGCCAGCCCCATGCGCTCAGCGTTCTGGTCCTCCCCAGCTCTATGGCCTGTTCCTGACTGCAGCGGCCCAGCCACTCAAGGACAAGACAGACCTGCCAGCCTGGTCTGCTGCCATGGATGCCGGCCTGGAGGCCATGCAGAAGTGAGCCAGAGCCCCATGCCTTAGACCAAGGGTGGGCTGGGGGCAGTGGACAGTGTCACCTGCTCCCAGCCAGGCCCCATTCCCCACCCTAAAGGGAGTCCCTGCAGGGAGTCTTACTCATCCTCTTTCCCTGCCAGGTACGGGAAGGCTACTCCAGGGGACAGGACTATGGTGTGTATTCAGCCCAGCCCTTCCCTCTTTGGAGTACAGAATCCTTGAAGGCCACCCTCAGTGGCAGGGCCTGTCCTTACTCCCCTCTCCCTCACCTTGTCCAGCTGGATTCCCTATGGGCAGCCAGACAGGTGCTCCAAGCCTGGAAGAGCCCAGGAGCCAATCTGTTCCAAGTTTTGACCAAAGCAGTCCAGGTGAGTGAGGCTGGACCCAGTGACCCAGGAAGACAGGCTTGGAGTCGCCAGGCTCCTATGTCTGTGTGACCTTGAGCAAGTTAATGTTTTTCCTGTCCCTGTTTCCTCCTGCAAACCTGGAGAGCATTACTGGGCTCAGAGGGTTGCTGTAAGGCTTGAGATATATGGAGCCCCAGGGCGTCTAGGACATAGCAAGCCCTCGGTAGATGGTAGCCTCTTGCCCTGCTAGAGGTAGGCGAGAGGTGACCTCTCCACCCGGGTGACAGTACTTAGGGTGCTGGAAGGGCTGGGACAGGAGGGTGTAGGGTCCATGGGAGGAAGGAGGCCTGCTGGCTTGTCCTTGAATCTGCTGTCATGCTCCCACCCACTCAGAGTGCAGAAGCTGCAGCTGAGGCCACCAAGAACATGGAAGCTGGAGCCGGACGAGCCAGTTACATCAGCTCTGCGCGGCTGGATCAGCCGGACCCCGGGGCAGTGGCAGCCGCGGCCGTCCTCCGCGCCATCCTGGAGGCCTTGCAGAGCCCGGCTGTGTGAGCGCCTCCTGGGCCTTGGTGCCTCTCTCACCACTGTGCAGAGGTGGCCACTGTCGCTTCCTCCTGTCTTCCAGCTGTTACCCTCCCTCACCTCTTGCCCCCAGGGCCTGTCCTGAGTTCAGCAGGGAACCTCTACCAGCCTCCAGAATTCCTACAGACACCATAGGCCAAGTGGGTTGTGTACAACTTTGGCCCGGCCTTTTCCCTCTTCAGGGAGGTGGAATTCTGGGGTCACCCCGCTCTGCCCCCAGCCACTTCAGGGGCTCCACGATAGGCATTTTCCTTGGGTGGCAACATGGCTTTTAACTGGCCATGCTAATTCGGTTTTAAGGTTCCTTGTGAAAGGCCTTTTGACCTTGAGCGAGTGTAGAAAAGCAAGCGAATAAAAAACCACATTGAAGCTAGAGCTGCTGCTTCTGCTGAGGGACGTTTTTCCAGGGGTGTGAACCAGGGGGCCCACTAAAGCCCCAGGCACTAAAGCCTCAGCCCCTGGTTGAAATGATCATGACCCACCGCTTACCACCTGAGACCCAAGGGCAGGGTCTGCGCCGCTGGGCTGGCTCCACTGGGAGCCCCATTCCTGTTTTCCAGTACACACACCACACCTGATAGGTGTGCTTTTCTCAGCACTAAACTAACAGAATTCACGTATTCTTCGGGAATCAAATGGGCAAAATATGGGACACCCGAAGAAACCACCACATTCTAAAGCTCAGCGGTGGAACAGAAACCGCACCCAAGCCAAACCCCAGGCCTCTCGAGAGCCATCATAGATGGCATGAGGGCAAGCAGGGAGGGGCTGCGGAGTCTGGTACACGGTGGAGACCGTACAGCACACACCTGGCCCATCCTCGGTGCAGGGGCGCAGCGAAAGGCACTGGCATGGACTCGAACAAGGACTAAATCCTGATTCTGCTTCGAATCAGCTACGTAAACTCGGGTCCACTATTTAGCCTCTTGGAAGCTGTGGAGTCAGAACAGCACCCATCTCCTGGGGACGTGGATAAGCACTGAACTGAACTGAGTTAGGTGAAGCCCCCGTACAGTCCAGGTGCGTACTGACCGAGGGTCACTATCATCACCAGTGTCCACACCCAACTCCTGGGCCGTCTGCTCCACTGCCAGGTGTCCACAGCTGGTCACCATGGCAAGGGGGCTTTCCAGCACGCACTTTGCCCAAACTTGGCCTCAGGCTCCCTCAATCCCTGGGCCGGGGTCCCCTGTCCCCCATGGGTGTGCACCACGAGTCCCGGATCACTAGGTACGGTTATCAGTACACAGCTGGGAAGGAGACTGGCATAAACATCTGGCCTGTGGATCCCGACTCTACCCTTTCCTGGCCGAGGGACCTCAGTCACCAGTGACCAAGTCACATATCCTTTCTGAGTTCTGGATTATAAAACTGGAAACAGTTCCTTCCTTGTGAGATAACCCAATACTCAGGAGCTTTTCGTTATTAAGGACACCCACACAGACCACGAGTCACATACGATTCCAGGAGGACAGTCACGGGATCTTTGGTGCCTTTTGGTTTGTTCCTTCCCAGGCTGAGGGTCAGAACTGTCCAGAGGCTTTAATAAGTTTCTCAGAGCTCATGTAACC
The DNA here is from genome assembly GCF_023065955.2 of Ursus arctos. Taxonomy (NCBI): domain Eukaryota; kingdom Metazoa; phylum Chordata; class Mammalia; order Carnivora; family Ursidae; genus Ursus; species Ursus arctos. The sequence goes on from NW_026622908.1 coordinate 38,556,857, forward strand.
ACAATGTCAGTAGAGTAGGGAAGGCTTTGATTCTTAAAAACATGATAAATGAAAATCAAGCTTCAGGTTATAGGCCCACCCACATGGAAAGAGGGGGCGCTGGTCATGTTGACTGAGGTGTCTGGCAGTCATCCCAATGGCTTTAAAGGCTCCATCCCCTCAGGAAATCCACTCACAGTCCTGCCATCGGGGCATGTGGGGTTGGGGTGGACAGTTGGCCTCATCGCCACCTGCCAGGGGCAAGTGCACTCCGACCCCCGGTGTCCTGCTGCTTGTCACTGAGGATGGCAGTATGGTGCCTGGAACCCAGCAGGGCTCATTTGGAGAGGGCGGGAAAAGCCACAGCGCCATCACGGAAGCGAGGAGCAAGAACCCCAGCTTCTCCCAGTACCCCAACCCCAGCTTCTCCTCGAGAGGCGAGCAGCTGCTCACCCTCTGGCCTAACAGGAGACTGGGATTGGCCACGCAAGCCACCCGAGGGGGAAATGAGGCAGCCTGACACTCAGCAGGGAGCACCCTGGAAAGTGGCCGCGGCCCCAGGGATCTGCTGAGCACAGTGCACCACAACTCTGGCTTGGTTCGTGGTGAGCTAGAGAGTGAAAACCAGTTGGGCTGGGGCTCTGCCTGCCTGTCCCCGCGGAAGGGGAGGCACACCGTCCCGATGCAGGCAGACGGGGAATGCGGCGACATGACACAGAACGGCAAAGGGCAGTCAGCCCCTCCGCTCTGTGCAGGAGCTGCTCTGCTGCTGTTCTCCCCGCTCTCCTTCCCCTTCCATCACCTCGAGGTTCCTGCCCAGCCGCACGTCTGGGTGGGCTGCCTGGAGGTTAACGGCGGATGGTGCCCACCCCACAGTGCGGGCGGCCCAAAGGAAATGCATGCCTTTAAAGGGAAAGCTGCTGGACACCGCGGCCTCCCTCTCTGTTCACATGCGGATTGCACTTGGGTCCTGGCTCATCTGAGCTGTCGAGATTTTCTACCATACCCTTAGGAGTCTAAAGGGGAAATCAGCTTGACTTCACACAGACAGCAGGAGCAGCTGTGGTGGGGGCAGGGGGGCCGTATGTAAATGAAGAACCGAGAAGTTGAGGCCAGGAAGGAGTACAGAAGCCGAAGCCACCAAGCAAAGCGGGCGGGCGGCCCACTGGTGGAGGGAGCAGGCCCCACATGGAGGCAAGAAGTTTGGGCCCGGAGCCCAAGGCAAGTCTGTTGCTGAAACCAGACAGGAGCCCCAGGCAGAGCAGAGCTTCTGGGGGGAAGCACCTCCACCAGCTTGTGGGTACCCCTTCCTGCTTCACTCCCCATCACGCAACAGGGGCTGGAAAGACAGGCAGAGGCACGGGGGTTAATGGCATCACATCAGAATAGCCCCTAACGTGCAGGAGTCCCACCGGCCCGAGCTGTTCAGATAGACCCCCCAACCTGCAGAGTGGTCCCCACCCAAGCCACCACATCTTTCAGGGAAGCCCCAGAGCCCCTCAGCCTGATACGCACGCCATCTCACATCCTTCAGGCGCCTGAGTGGCCAAGAACAGGCAAAACCTACTCCAAGCACTCAATCCTTCGGCAAGCACCTGCTAGATAAGTTCCCGCCCCCCAACACTAGCCCCAAGTCTGGAAAAAGAGAAATTACGACACCCTTTCATCATGCCCAAGCCCTTCTGTGGGGGAGAGAAGGCCACACTTTCCCCTCGTGAAACCACAGGAATTTGGGGAGGGGCATAACTGGTTACCTGTCCTCTCCCAAGAGACGAGCCCCTGGAGGCCCTCTGCCCGAGCAGCTGCATTTGCCACGATGGCTGGGGTGTCCTGCTTTGATACCAGTGCTCCCCATCAGCCAACCTGCCCCCACCTTCAAGCTACTTGGTTTCCCACCACGTCATTGAGTGGTCTTCCTGGCAAGGCCCAAGCCTTTCCTGGGTGACCCCTCTCGAGACCTGGCCCTACCCCAACCTGGAATGGGAGGCCAGGACCCCATACCTGTCCTTCAGTCAGGATCCCTGGCTCTGGGCGTTTCCAAGACGAAACCAGGAGGATATAGAGCACCAGGAGCCCGAAGACGACCACCAGCATCCCAAGGCTGTTGGCAAAGATAGCCTCACCAGGCAGACTGGAGTATGGCTGGGTGGCATTGTTCCTGAAGATGACAAAACAATATGGACCCTCGAGAGACTTTCTGTTTTTGCCCAACACCATTAGCAGATGGTGAGAGAAGCTTCCAAAGACCATCTGTGACCTGGAAGGTTAACATACCCAGTCCCTACCACCACAGCAAATATCTGGAGACTGCTTTCTACCTCAGAGGGAACTGAAGCTCAAAGAGGCGGAATGAGCTTACCCAGAGTCAGAGAACTAGTAAATGGCATAGCCAAGACCTGAACCCCAATGTGACCTCATAGCTTATTTGCTTTTCACCTGCCTTAAAAGAATGGGGGACGGTAGTGGTTAGGTATGCAGGCTGTAATCTTAACTCAAACCCCAGCTCTGCCACTTACTGGCTGTGTGCCCTTAGGTAAGTTACTTAACCTCTCTGTGCCTCAGTTCCCTTATTTGTAAATGGCAGGGACAACAGTATCTATGTCGTAAAGTGATTAACGGATTAAATTTAAGGTGCTTAGAAGAGTTTCTGACACACAGTAGCTACTAAGTCAATTTGATGGTACAGAAATGTTTGCTGACCAATTTACCGATGTCAACCTAAAGCCTCCATAACCCTCCAGATCAGGAACAAATCCAACCCCAAAAGCTCCCCTCCCTTGGCTAGGTCCTGTGATCACAGGGTACATCTTTTGAAGACCCTATGCTTTCCCCTCCATGTTAGAGTTGGGGCCCCATCCCACTCACAAACTGAAGAAAAGCTTCTCATTAATGCCGGAAATGACAGATGCGATGGACAGAGAGAGGATGATGACTCCGAAGAAGAGGTGGATGGGCTTAAGAAGGCTGCGCAGCCACACGGACGCCCAGGGCAGCAGGAAGACGACAAAGCCCAGGAACCACTGTGGACACGGAGGAAGTACCTGACTGCCCTGTGCTGGGTCCAGAGGGGCGGTGGGCCATCCCGCCCCGCCGGGGCCTCCTACCTTACAGTGGCCCCTCACCCTTCTTTCCCAGCTCACACCTCCCACCAGGTGCCACCCCCGGCTTCTGCACTGTGGTCGTTTTCTTAGCCAAACCAGAATGTTCCATGAAATGCTTAGCTACAAGCCCAGTCTCCCAAAAGCCCAGCCATCCTTGTATGTGTCTGCTTCCTTCCAGTCCTGGCCCATAAAACTCCTTGCTTGTACGGGGCAGACGTCAGAATGCGGAAACCACTTCCAGAATTGCTTCTGGCTCAGAGAAAGGTGGGAACGGGGAAGGTGGCAAAGATGGCCTAGAGTCAGCATGGTATGTGCTTGATCGAGTCAGCTCAGTGTGCTCTGGGACGACAGAGGGGCAGCGTGACGGGTAAGGGCAGGAACAGACGGGTGTGGGAACCAGCAGTCTCCTACGGACATTTAAGCTGCCGATGCTATGGGATGTGCCCTGAGGGTCCGTGTCTGGGTGGTGAGCAGACGGAGTGTGTGACGTGGGTGCAAGGGAAGCCCCGACCACAGCCCGCGGCCACCAGCCGGTAGTGGGACCCCGAGGGACAGAACGCACCTGGCAGGCAAAAAGGAAGACGGTGACGATGCCCAGCCAGCTGTGCAGGGAGTAGAGGTTGGTGATCTTGGAGCGGCGGTGGAGCTGAAAGACGGCGACCAGCCCCAGCACGGTCAGGACGAAGGCCAGCAGGTGCAGGGCCGCGTGGCCGATCTTCCATGGCAGCTTGGGCCCCGTCCAGGACTGCGGCAGGCGGTACAGCAGCGAGGCTGTGGGAGAGAACGTCCCAGGGCCTGGCCTCTTCCCCTCACACTCCCCCAAACGTTAGGGGCACTAACATTGCCTCCCAACCAGAGGAGGGGGAAACGCTCGCACACGGCACCCCCTCCCAGCGTCTCCTGTCCCTGAGTCATTGCTGGGGTAGCAGCCAGCCGTGATGGCGGGGAGAAAACACAGTGATTAAGAGGGAGGAGCGGGTTTCTGGGATCTGCCAGTCTGCCATGGCGTCATACACACACTCGTGTGCAGTTCTGCAGGTGAAAAAGAAACGTCACGTTCGATATTTCTTTTAAGTGAATTCTCACAACTGACGTTATCGGTCACAAACGCAGGCTTTCAGCAAGGTTAGATGACCTATGTCCACATCCGGCCTCTGCCTCTAGGCTATTTGGTATCTTGTTTCCAAATCTCAGTTTCCTCATCTGGAAAATGGGGATAACGGCAGAGCCCATCTCACAGGCTTCTCGGAAGAACAAAATGGGATGAGGTATCCGAGGTACACAGGATGAGCTATGATCAATGTCGTCATCGCTCCCATTTTACAGGTGGGGAAATGAGGTTCACCTGGGCCCCAAGGCCCAGCTCTGAATGCATGGAGCAAAGATGGGTCTGGCAGGAGTAAGCGGCTTCCTCGTGTAAGGGCCCGACTAGGGCATGAGAGGCTTCAGTCTTGTGCTCCCTAAAGCAGAAGTTGGCAAACTACAGCTCACGGGCCAGATCCAGCATTGCCACACATTTTTGTAAGTAAAGTTTTATTGGAACACAGCCACGTACATGTTTTGGGGTTATCTATGGCTACTCACAATACAACAACAGAGACAAGCAGTTGCGACACAGGTCATATGGCTTGCAAAGCCTTTGCCACCTTGCCCTTTACGGAAAAAAGGAAAAAGTCGGCCAACCCCTGCCCTAGAGTATCTGTAAAGCTCCCTTCCTCAGATGCCCCCATTCTCACTACTTCTTCCTGCAAATGACCCCGGGGCCCAGAGACAGCCCGACTTACCCCACTCGCAGAGCCCCAAAGCCAAGACTGACAAAGGCCAGCTCCGGCCAGGGAGAGCTCTGCCCCAGCCAGGCCCGGGTCACAGTACGTCTCCCGTGAGCTCGCACTTACCAGCACTGTAGAGTACCACCAGGCCGACAACCATGAGCACTGGGTGATAGTTGAACATGAGCACGGTGCCATCCCAGGCGAAGCCACCGTGCCACAACTGCATCCAATAGATGGTAAGGATGATGGACATCAAGCCCAGGAACCACAGCGCGTAGAAAGACAAGTAGAACCATCGCACAGCCATTCTGATCGGGCGCTCCTGGAAGAAGCAGAGGTCACACGTCCCTGCTGGCTCTGCTGGCTTGAGTGCGCCCCACATACCGACTAAAGGAGGGAACACCGAGCTCGCTCTTGCTGGAAGCGTGGACGCTTTTCACTTTAGCTCTCCGGCCACCAGCCTGGGCACTGCCCCGTGAGACCTGGAGTACTGGGTAGGCCTGGCCTGGGGTTATGGACAGTAAGGATGGCCCCACCCCAGTACCTGGCAGCACACAATGCAGCCAGCTTGGGCCTGGGGTCGGCTCTGGACAGGGGCTGGACGTCAAGGCTCTCGGCCCAAAACCCTGGGATCAGCCTCCGTTCACAGGACCAAAAGGTAAAGAATCCACCCCACCATACCCCACAAAAAAAGGGACAAGAATTCAAATCCAGGTGAGATCACACAAAGGCCTAGCCCTCAGTTCTAACAGAAGGAGGCAAAATTATCATCTGCAAGGAACCAACACACCGCTATAAGGCCAGCTGAGAGGAAGTCCTACTTCTACAGAAAAGTTCTTCGCCAGATGGTGAACTCTGTGGGGCCAATCCTCCCACTGAGGAAGTAAGGTCAGGCCTTCGCTCTGGAGTCCCCACGCTTCACACCTTGAATTGGACGGCAGCCCTCAGATGTCCCTAGGCCTGAGACTTCTGCTTTCTCTTCCTCTGAGGAAAGTTTAGAAGAGAAAAGAGGAACCAAGAACTCATGGTCTAGAAAGCAAGTTTATTTTGAGATTTCTCTACGTCCTTGATAAACTCAGAAACCAACTCTGGTTTCAGACAAATGTCTAGGGCCCTGCGCAGCTGCTCATACAAACCAGGCAACTGGGCGGGAGGGCTGGCACGCAAACATACAAAACCACAGGACCACCTCTGCTTTCAGCTGACATGTAGGCAGCACGGGCCCGGCTCTCAAGGTAGTCTCCCTGTCCCCCGGACTCACGCCAAGGAGGGGACACTGTGGCATCCTGCAGTTACGATCCCTCAATCTGAACCAGCTAACAGAGAGAAAAGGAAGTTCCTGAAACAGCCAAGAACGCCCACGGAGCTAAAACACTTGATTCCTCACCTATAGACTTAGTGGCAAACTGACAGAGTGGTGGCTGAGGCTCCAGCTCTTATGAAGTGGGGCACCTTAAGCAAATCACTTAGCACTTGTAGGACTCGGTCATCTCATCTGAAAGAAAGGCACGGTAATAAGAACATACTGAAAAGCAGCTATGAGCAGACACCCGCTAGAACCCATGAACATATGATCCCACTTGCTCCTGGGAGGAGTTATCATCCCCATCTTATAGATTAGGAAACCAAGGCTTAGGAAGATGACTAGCAGCATTAGGACCCAGGAAATGGGCAGGAAGTTTCAACCCCTTGTCTGTTTGGCTTCAAGGCTCCTGTTTTTTCCTTGACCATAGGCTGTCGGAAGGGTAAGTGAGAAAATGTCCATAAGGACGCTGTGAGAGCAAAGTATTCTACTTGTCTTAGTGTTGTGACATCAGTTCATCCTACCTACAAACTGCAGCCTGAAGCTCGTGGCCCTCATGCCAGCCCAGGCCTCTTGGTGGCCCTGATACTATGCCATGAGAACTCTCCCATGGCAGGTGTCCTCCTAACCAGAAACAGACACTGAACTCTCACAATGTGACCCAAGTTGGCGGTAATCGCTGAGAAAGGAAGATCCGAGGGGCTGGGGGAGAAACAAGCTTCCATAAGGCTGAGGGAAAATAATGCCACCATTTCCTAGAAGTTTCATGACTCAACTACCAAGCTCAGAGATTTGCTACCCAGCCTCAGAGGTGTCCCCTTAGTCCCCATAAGAGCAGAGAAAAGTTTCAGGTCACCAGATGTTCAGTCACCCCCCAGTGAAGTCAGCATGAAGCACTTGGTCAGCAGGCTCCATCCATCAGACAATTATCTTTCATGACTTCCTTTTCCTTTGGAGGAGAAAAAAAACAGAAGTAAATATAATCCAAAAGGGCTGTGTCCACCCTTCTAAAGAGGTCCTGGATTACTGCTCTGGGACAGACTTAGAGTCATAATGGGGACACTCTTCTGACAAAGGGCTGCAATGTTATACTGCTCACAGGACACAGATGACCCCTTCCTCTGCGCGAGAGTGCAAAAGAATAAAGAAGAATGCAGTGAAAATTGCAACCTTAACACTGAGAATATTCTCTCATTGATTCCAAGAAAAGTAGGTTGTGCTATGATTTCAGGATGTGCTCACCATTGTTTGGTCTCTGATTCTGCCCTCACTTTGCAGAGCCCCATGCTAAGGCAGAAGTCAGCATGGCCTTCTATGAGGGCCAGGCTGGTAAATATTTTAGGCTTTGCAGGCCATAGCCTGTCTCCCAACTATGTCATCGAGTCTTCTGATGTAGTGCAAAAGCAGTCATAGATAGTACCTTCACAAATGAACACAGCCATGTTCCCAAAAAACTTTATTTATGGGCACTGAAATTTCAGGTTCATATCATTTTTACATATCAGAAAATATTATCCTTTTCATTTCTGTTAATCTTTTAAAAATGTAAAAACCATGCAGGCAGTGTGTCATAGTTTGTCGACCATGATCTAAGAAATGTACTCTCCAACCTAATATTCTCCTCAGTCATTGACAAAAAGGATTCTCCCTGGCTGCAGTAAAAGAGATCAGGCCCCAGTGTAAGAAATGGGTAAGTTTCCATTCAGCCCTTGATCTTAGGAAAAAGCTCTATTCCAAACTCTTACAATATTACTTTTATAATTTAGAAGTACAAATAGATGAAAGAACAGAAAGTCAATTTGTTGCCCCCACTTCCAGGATAAATGGTGGGGATTTGGAAATCCTGAGAATCAGACTTCGTGTTCAAGTCCTAAACTCTTCTCTTACAGATCAAAACCACTGTGACCCAAAGAAGGAAAGCGACTTGGCCACGTTGAGTGGCAAAGCTGGTACAGGAACCCGGGTTCGCTTCCCTCAGGTCCAAGGACTCCTCACGTTCAAACGTGGTTTCTGTAAAGTCAGGGATCAGGAGTGAGGACCCCTAAATTGCAGTCAGGAGGTAGACAGGCAAGGCGTTCCTTAGCGCCACAGTGATTACAGACCCGACCTTCCAGACTGCCTCGGTCTGGCTCAGGTGTCTGGAGAACCGTTCCAGGAACCCGGAGCCCCAACCCCGACTCTTCTGCGGGGATGAAGGTCTGCTGGTCCTAGCTAACCTTCGGTGACAATTAGGGCGAGGGGCTCCGCCTGCTGACTGCGGCTTCCGAAGCGCTTTCGTGCCTGTACCACCACACCACGCCTGTAGAAGGAACGGCGCGGACAACGGTGTCCATTCCCTACAAGCGAAAGCTAGGGCCGAGCGAGGGGTAGCGACAGCGCGAAGAAAGGTAGTAGCGGAGCCAGCACTCGAACCCAGATCCCTGAACTCCCCATCCGAGCTTTCTCACCCCCGAACCACAGTGGGTCGCAGGGGTCTCCGAGACCCGCCTCTCGCCACCCGGCGCCGCAGCTACCAGGACTCCAAGCTGATGGAATCACGGACTGTCTGGCAGGCACGCGACCACGCACGCAGCCCGCGCTGCAGCCCCAGTGTCAATGACCCGGGCCGCCCCTACTCACTTATAGGCTCACAGCACTTTCGGGCGCGCGCGGGGCCGCCTGGGAAATGAAGTCCGAGGTTGCAGACTCCCAAGTCCAGTTCCTCCGCCGGCGTTTCATCCCCAGGGAGCGCAGTCGCGGCTCCGCCCGGTCCCTCACCCCCATCTCGTGTTCGGGCGGACGCGAAGCCTCTCGCCGGGGGCTGGCCCTCAGCAAGGCCGCGGGCAGCGGCTGGGAAGGTCAAGAGCTGGGCGCGGCGACGCCGGGAGGGCGGGAGAAGAGCGGGCCCAAAAAAGCGGTAGCCAAACATGGCAGCCGGGTTGGCCGCAGAGCGCGGAAGGAGAGCACAGGACCGGTGGGTAACAAGATACCGACGGAGCCCGCGTCCGCCATCTACTTCCGGGATTTAAAACCGATTTCCGGAAGCCAGGACGGCGTCCCCATGACAACCGACGTTGGGTCTTTGAGGTGAGAGTGGGTGAGGTGACCAAAGTCGGAATTTTTGTTGTTACTGTTTTGGGTGGTTTGTTTTTTGGTTTTTTATGGGTTTTTTTTTTGCCAAGGCAGCCGCATTTTGAGGTGGATTGGGAAGGATTGGGAGGAAGACTGCCCTGGGGACAAAAGGAACGCGGCAGGGAGCGGTGGACAGACCGAAGACGGCTTCGTTACCTCGCGAATCTCTGCTGCCCTAAAGCGGAGGCGACGGGCCTCCTTCCCGTAGAGTTGGCGGCGGGAGGTTCTCTGTCACGGATCCTCACGACCGCCCGCCGCGGCGGCCCGTGAAGTCGTGGTTTAGAGCGTGGGCCCCCCGCCTCCGCTGTGAAGCCTGGCTCTGCTCCCCTGCGACCCGGAGGCACGACTTGAACTCTGACCCTGTGTTCTTGCCTGTAAAACGGGGGGGGGGGGGCTCATTCTTTCCCCCCTTGCAGAGTAGTTGCGAGGGTTAAAGGAAATTGTCCTGGTCGCCCCGTTTCTCACGGTGCTGGTAGTAGGTGATAGCTATCGGTATTATTTGGCGAATGCGGAATCTCCGCTCAGGGAAAGTGCCATCATGCAGCCACTAGGCTGGGACTTCTCGGCCAGGTGAGCTGGATGCGGTCGCTTAACCTCTCAGAGCCTCCGTGTGATCTGGGGATTATATTCATCCTAAGGGCAGCTTCTCAAGATGGGTGTAGGATTAAGTAACCCGATGAATATAAAAAGAGTTTGTAAATTGTAAAACCTTTTGCAGACGTTAATTTGATCTCACCCTCTTACACTTCAGAGCATTTTGAAATTTGTTTATAGATTTGACCCAGCTGGAGGGGTCACAGGACACCTGCAGAGCGACTTCTGGGCCTTGGAATGTATGAAAGTAAAGGCCCAGCTCCCCTTACCCGGTGCCACTGTGTTCCTACCACCTTAAATATAGAGTTTTGCAGGAGAGCGCCGTTTCCTCTGCACTGCCTGCACCACTTCCCACTTATGCGCCAACATCTTTCACACCTAGTTACATATCAGCCCGTCTGTTATAGGAGAGGCAGCTTTGCCCAGTGTTTAAAAGCACAGACGCTGGACCTAGGCTGCCTGAATCCCAATCCCAGCTGTGCCACTGCTACGAGCAGTGTGACGTAGAGCAAATCATTTTACCTGTCTGAGCCTCAGTTGTCCTATCTGTGTAATGGGTAGAGTGATTATAGTGTGTCTTCTATAGACTTCATGGGGTTATTGTGAGAGTTACAGAATTTTAGTGCTTAGAATAGTCCCTGGCAAGGGAGGCCTGGCTGGCTCAGTCAGTGGAGCATGTGACTTGATATTAGGGATCAGGGTCATGAGTTTGAGCCCCATGTTGGGTGTAGAGATTACTTAAAAAAAAAAAAAAAAAATAGTCCCTGGCATATTGTGAGTGATATGTAAAGGTTTGCTGCTGCAGTTAGTATTAGAATTAGTATTAACTGCACGACCAGACAGGCACTCTTTGTAGTGCTCCTAGATTCCTTTGAACTCAAAAGTGGTTAGAAAGAGCTCTGCGTTGGGGCGCCTGGCTGGCTCAGTTGGAGGAGCATGTGACTCTTGGTCATGACTTCGAGCCCCACATTGGGTGTAGAGATTACTTAAAATGAATACATTAAAACTTAAAAAAAGAAAGCGCTCTGCATTTAGAAGTTTCCAGGCATGGAGAAAGTTTGAGGGTGACGGTCCCTAGGAGTGACTAGTTGGGTTTTTTGAGAGGTGGTAGTGGTTTTGGTCACTGATGTATCCCAAGCCCCTAGAATGGTGCCTGGTGTGTAGTAGGCCCTCAGTAAATATTTACTGTGTTAATGGATTTCTAACCATCTCTCTCTCTCTCTTTCTTTTCCTTTTTGCCTCAACAGGCCCTTGTCTTAGAGCAAGGAAAGCAGCTCCGATTTGAGGAATTAGTGCTTCTCCACCAGTGCTGGGGAGAAAGCCAGGAGCTGTCTTCTGGGGAACTGTGGAATGTGCGCCTGGGGGCCCAGTAAAGCAGAAGGAAGATGCTCCAGACCAGTAACTACAGCCTGGTGCTCTCCCTGCAGTTCCTGCTGCTGTCCTATGACCTCTTTGTCAATTCCTTCTCGGAGCTGCTCCGGATGGCTCCTGTCATCCAGCTGGTGCTTTTCATGTGAGTTCAGTGGGTGGCACTGGACAGCTGAACCCAGGCAGTTTGAAGGCCCTGACAATTGTGATTTAGCTTTTTAAAGTTATTAATAGAGAAATCTCAGGGAAAATAAAATTTCGCATGTCTTGGATACTCCACAGACATGTCACGGGTCCCATATTTATACGCTTCTAACAAGGGTCTGGGATCCAGGGAGCAGTCAGACGGTCATTTTCTCCATCTGTGAGTAGAAGTATTGTCTTACATTGCCGTGGAAGAGGATTGCAGAACGGCGGGCTGAAAGGGCAGTCATATCAGTTATATATTTGGGACGGAAGCTATTGGCATTTTTCTTCCACAATGATTTATAGACTCCACGAGGCAAGTTATCAACAGAAAACCAGTCTTCGACACTGTCGTCCTTCATTCAGCAAGTGTTCGTTGGCCTGCCAGACAAGGTTCTGGGTGCAGGGGTAAAGCTGACAATTTCCTGCTTTCTCAGGATTTCCACTCAAGTGGAAAGAGACAATGAATACATTCTTTTTAAAGATAGTTTTGAATAGTAACAAATATTTTTTTTTTTTTTTAAGATTTTATTTTTGTTTTATTCGACAGAGATAGAGACAGCCAGCGAGAGAGGGAACACAAGCAGGGGGAGTGGGAGAGGAAGAAGCAGGCTCCTAGTGGAGGAGCCTGATGTGGGGCTCGATCCCAGAACACCGGGATCACGCCCTGAGCCGAAGGCAGACGCTTAACCACTGTGCCACCCAGGCGCCCCTGAATAGTAACAAATATTGTACAGTGGATGGAAGGCGGGTGGGGCGGAGAGGGGAGGGCTCCTTGAGGCAGTGGGGATAAAGGAGGGTTTCGGAAGAGGAGACATTGGAACTGAGACTTGAAGGGCCCTAAGACACCGGCCGTGGAAAGATCAAGGGAAAGGCATTGCCGGCTCTCTAGATGGAAATGTCTGGCAGGCCCAGGTTATGTGACAGACAGGGCTGGGTTTTTCTGGATATAGGAAAGAAAGCAGCTTCTCCTCCCAAGCATCTAGAAGGTTAAGAGCACCAGAGCAGGAAAGTCTTGTCTATGGGCTGCACCTCACTGATGGGGCCAGCAGGTAGTTTGAGCCTCATGTCATTTGGGACCCAAGGCCCATGCCACCTGGTTGGCGGGTGGGTGGTTTCAGAGGCCTACAGCACAGGGAAGGCCAGACTTCATGGCGTCCCTTAGAACTTAGGGCCAGCTCTTGGGTCGTCACACAGACCTCCATTTGGCTGTGTTCTGTTTGATGTCTGCAGCATCCAGGATATCGCAGTCCTCTTCAACATCATCATCATTTTCCTCATGTTCTTCAACACCTTCGTCTTCCAGGCTGGCCTGGTCAACCTCCTGTTCCACAAATTCAAAGGGACCATCATCCTCACAGCTGTGTACTTCGCCCTCAGCATCTCCCTTCATGTCTGGGTCATGGTAAGAGCGGAACTCTGCGTTCCTGAATCCTTAAGGGGCTAGAAGTATCTTTTCTCTAGGAACCCAGCATCATTTTTTTCCATCTCACAGAAACCTTGACAGGAAACAGGTGTGGATGTTTGTGGTGCCGCCTGGGCTCGGGCATGTGCAAGTTGCATAAGGCCCTTCTGCCCAACCTTTGGTGTTAAAGAACTGCCTTATCCAAGAGTCAGGGGACACTTCTGGAATACTCTCTTCACCTTTGCCCCAAACAGTTCTGCCAAAGGTAAAACAGGAAGGTGACTGTGTTTCATCCTTAGCTGTCTGGGCAGGTGGGTGTTGGGACAAGGTTTTCTTAGACATCGGTGTCTGATGGGAAATGGCCAGGTCAAGAGTGCCACTTGCCCTTTAGCGCTTCATGTCCTTTGCTCTGTCCCCATCACACCAGAAGGACTCATCTCCAGGGTGCCGACACGGCCTTATAGCAGATCCCAGTTTTCACGGTTCCAGATTTCTCCTGCTTCACGAACTGTTCCATCTCTTTGGGTATCGCCTGTGTTTCTCAAGTACTCATTTTGATAGGACACATTAAAACCTCAGGGTTCTCTAGTCACTTCTCTACCAAAGCCGCCTGCCTAGACTGAACCTTCTGTTAAGCTGCCCTTGTTATTCCACGGAGAGAAGTAGAGCTCACAGGAAAGAAATAGCAGTGCCCGAGTCTCTAGGTGCTTCCTGAAGAGGATTGTCTCGGCTCTGGTTCTTGGGACCAAAATAGGTCCTGGCTTTGTACTTTGTACTATAAAGCTGTTAATCTGATTAAACCCTGAGTGCACTAAGCCTTTATCTGACCGGAACTGAGCCAGAGATCTTGAAGGCAAGACAGTGACCACACTGAACTCCTGAGATAATGTATATCACTTCTCCTTGGAAAAGGCAATGGAATGAAAGGGAATAAATAGCTTAGTTCAAACTTCCTCCTTCAGCGTTAAAGAATGCTTCCTTTGCACAGAAAAGGGAGTTTGAAGCTCCTTTGAGAAACACTCCTTGGGGTTGTGGGAAGAAAGAAGGAGGGTGAGATTAGCCTGATTTAAAACCGAGGGTCATTTCTGCAGCTCACCAACTCGGAGATGCTAGGGCCTCATCTGGTCCCTAACCTTTCCCTGTCTACTCATGTCTCCTTCAGAACTTACGCTGGAAAAACTCCAACCGCTTTGTCTGGACAGATGGACTTCAAACGCTGTTTGTATTCCAGAGACTAGGTAAGGACCAGAGCTACCTCAGGCCTCACTTCGGTCCCACCAATGGCTCAGGCAACTAAGGGCTGTGATCCTGGCTTTCCCAGTCCATCACTGCCAGCATGGGATGAGTGAAACAGCCATGACAAGAACAGGAGAAATGACGGCCCACTGCCCTTGCTGGGAGTCACTGGGAAATCATGAGGCAGGGCCCCTCCGCCTTGTTAGGTTGTGTTCTTAGCCTGAAACGAATGTTCGGGAGCATCCCTGAAGCTTCTTTCCTACTTATTGTCCACAGCGGCAGTGTTATACTGTTACTTCTACAAACGGACAGCTGTGAGGCTGGGCGATCCTCGCTTCTACCAGGACTCTTTATGGCTGCGCAAGGAGTTCACACAAGTCCAGAGGTGACCGCTTCTTGTCACACTGATGGGTGGATGCCTTTCCTTCCTGACGGAGACTGTATTTGTGGCCCTGTGGGGTGGGGGTTGGCCCTATGCACAGGAAGCACCTTGACTTTCCTAGGACAGGCTCAGGCCACTCGTGTTCAGCAGTCAAGAAGGAGGATCTTTCCTCTTGCAAATTAAAGTGTTTCCCAATACAGGCTTCAGTACACAACCCTCCCTGGCCTCCTACCTCAGTTCTGCCCCTTTTCCTTTCTTGCTCTCTACCCCTCTTCTCACAGAGGGCTGTGGGGCTTGGTCCTTGGGAAGCTATCACTTAGCCTGGTGCAGGAGGGGCTCCTGGCACCTGCTTTCTTTGCGCCAAACATAATTAATGGATGCAAAGAGGGACATTTCTGAGCTCCTGACTGATCACACCATAGACATTTAGATTTTATACCCAAGGGATTTTTTTTACATTTTATAAATGGGAAATAAATTGAATTCTTTTTCCGTAAATGGTGGAGTATGTTTGTGTAGCTAGATCTCTTGGCAGATAAGAGGCATGTCAAGTCCTGGCCTTAGCGTGTACTTGACGCAGGGAGCAGCTTGAGCCACAGAACAAATAAAGATATTTATCGAGTGCCATTATGAGTACAAGCTATTTTTGTAGAAATTCAAGATGCAATCTGATGTCCCACTTCAACCCTTGGAGTTCCAGACTTCCGTGCCTTTTTTTTTTTAAATATTTATTTATTTACTTACATGAGAGAGAACGGGTGCCTGGGGACGGTGCTGGGGGGGGGGGGGGGCGGGGATGAGGGAGGACAAGCAAAGTCTGCGCTGAGCAGGGAGCCCCACATGGGGCTCTATCTCAGGACCTTGAGATCATGACCTGAGCCGGAGCCAAGAGTTGGATGCTTAACCAGCTGAGCCACCCAGATGCACCTGAACTTCTGTGCTTTATTCAGACTCTCCCCTCCTTCAGGGCCCTAAACTGCCCTCAGAAGAATAAAAATTCTTAGCCTGTTTTGGCAAAAGAAATTTTTAAAATTCACATGCCCGTGGTATCTGTTTTCTTTTGCCAAAATAACGTGTGACAGACCACCACCAGACTTCAGCAGCAAGTACCGATAGTTACATGGCTCTTGAGCCCTGGGGTTCAGCTGATTGGGCTAGTTCAGGTGATTTCTGCTGTTTTTGCTCATGTGTCTGTGGTCATCTGTGGGTCAGCCAGGCAGCTGTGATGATCTTGGGATTTGGGGTGCTGAGCTAACCTAGGCTGGTCTCAGCTGGAAAGACTGGGCTGATCAGTTCTCATGAGTCAGCCTCCAGAGGACTAACTTGGGTCTATTCACATGACTACAGTGGCAGAGGAGCAGAAGAATGAGCCCCATTGTGCAATCTTCCTTCAAGCCTCTGCTTATATTGTGTCTCTTGGACTCCCATTGGTCAAAGCAAGGCATACAACTGAGCCCAGAGCCCAGGTGGGAAAGCACTACAAAGTGTCCTGGTTAAAGGCATGGCTGCAGGGAGGGCCATTAATTCAGTCTAACCACGTCACAAAGCTGCTCTGTGAAACTCATCATTCGGGGGCATTTTAGCGCAGGGGTTGGCAAACTTTTTCCGTGAAGCTCTAGATGGTAAATATTTTAGATTTTGAGGGCCGTATGGTCTTTGTTGCAACCATAAACGTACCTTGCTTCATTGTGCTTCACAGATACTGTGTTTCTTACAAATAGAAGGTTGGTGGCCACCTCGTGTTAAGCCAGTCTGTCGGCACCAGTTTTTTCAAAACATTTGCACGTGTCATGTCTCTGTGTCACATTTTGGTAATTCTCGCAACATTTCCAACCTTTCCATTGTGATTAGATTTGTTACGGTGCTCTGTGATCAGCGATGTTTGATGTTGCTGTTGTAATTATCGGGGGCACAATGAACCGCGCCCGTGTTGATAGCAAACTTAGGCCATAGATGTTCAGCATGTCGTGACTGCTCCACCGACTGGCCCTCCCCATCTCTCTCCCTCTGCTCTGGCCTCCGTATTCCCTGAGACACCACAGTATTGAATTTAGGCCAGTGAATAACCCGACAATGGTCTCTGAATGTTCAAGGGAAAGGAAGAGCTGCGTGTCTCTCACTTAAATCAAAAGCTGGAATGACTAAGCTTACTGAGGAAGACCTGTCAAAAGCCAAGATGGGCTGAAAGCTAGGCCTCTTGGGCCAAACGGCCAAGTTGTGAATGCAGTGGAAAGTTCTCGAAGGAAATTAGAAGTGCTGCTCTGGTGTTCACACAAAAAAACAAAGCAGCCTCATTGCTGATACGGAGAAAGTTTGAGTGGTTTGGATAGAAGACCAAACCAGCCTCAACATTCCTGTAAGCCCAAGCCTAACCCACAGCAAGGCCCAAACTCTTCAATTCTCTGAAGGCTGAGAGAGGTGAGCAAGCTGCCCAAGAAAAGTCCGAAACTAGAGGAGGTTGGTTCCTGAGGTGTAAGGAAGGAAGCCGTCTCCGTAACACGCAAGTGCGGGGTGAAGCCGCTGCAGCGACACCGAGGCAGGACCCTCTGCCAGCAAACAGATCACGACTCAGGACACCCGGGTGGCTCAGTCGGTGAAGCGTCTGCCTTTGGCTCGGGTCATGACCCTGGGGTCCTGGAATCGAGCCCCAAATCAGGCTCCCTGCTCAGCGGGGAGTCAGTCTCCCTCTGCCTTCCATTCCCCCTGTTTGTGCTCGCTTGAGCTCTGTGTCAAATAAATAATCTTAAAAAGAAAAAAGATTACAACTCACTCAAAGCTCAGATGATGGTTAGCATTTTTTAGCAATTTTTAAATTGTTTTTAAGTTCATTTTATTTTTTTAAGGATTTATTTTTTTTTTAGAGGTGGGGTGGGGCAGAGGGAGAGAATCTCAAGCCAACTCCGCGCTGAGTGTGGAGCCTGACGCAACACGGGACTGGATCCCACCACCCTGAGATCATGACCTGAGCTGAAACCAAGAGTCAGATGCTCAGCCAACTCAGCCACCCAGGCGCCCTAGCAATTATTTTTAGTTAGGCACATAGGTAGGGTTTTTTTAGACATAAAGCTGGTGAACACTTAGTGGACTGTAATGTGGTGTAAACACGACTTCTAGGTACACTAGGAAACCAGAAAATTCATTCGACTTGCTTTATTGCGGTATTTCTTGACTGCGGTATTCGGGAAGCAAACCTGCGACATCTCAGGCCTGCCCGGACGCCACTTGGGCATCGCAGCGTGAAAGCAGCCGGAGATGCTACGTCAGCGAATGAGCGCGGCTGTGTTCTAATAAAGCCAAGGACACAGGTTTGAATCTCATGGCATATTCGTGCGTCACAAAATATTTTTCTTTAGACTTTTTTTAACCATGTAAAAATGTAAAGCTGTTCTTAGCTCAAGGGCTGTGCAAAAACAGGCTGGATTTGCCCCAGGCCATAGTATACTGAGCCCTGGTTTAGAGGGCTGGAGTACAGTTCTGGGGGAAGAGAGACTATATAGGTAATCAGCTGTCAAGATTTTAACGGTTATTAAAAAAGAAAAGGTACAGTGTGAAACCGTGTAAGGCCCCATGTCCTATAACTGGAACAAGTCCTCTAAAAAGACCTAACAAAGCAGCCATCATCTGTACTTACTCTACCGTCATCTATAAAACAAATAGCCCAGTTTTGAACTTTTCACAAAGGCTTGTATAGGAATACTACATTCCGGGCGGCGCCTGGGTAGCGCAGTTGTTAAGCATCTGCCTTCGGCTCAGGGCGTGATCCCGGCGTTCCAGGATCGAGTCCCACATCGGGCTCCTCCACTGGGAGCCTGCTGCTTCCTCTCCCACTCCCCTGCTGTGTTCCCTCTCTCGCTGGCTGTCTCTCTGTCACATAAATAAATAAAATCTTTAAAAAAAAAAAAAAAAAAAAAAGGAATACTACATTCCCCTTTGCTCACAACGATTCCTGAAAGATGCAAAATTTTTGTGCCCCAGAATGAATCCAGCCTAGATTGTTCTCTGTGGTCTTTGCAGTTAGTGAGTACAATCAAATGCCTGTTTCCTCAAAATATGTGTGGCACTTCGGGGCCCTGTGAGTTCTGGGGTGTGTGTGTGTGGGTGTGTGTGTGTGTGTGTTTACTTTCCTTAATAGTTAATATATTCAAGTGACACAAAATTCAAGTTACAAAAAGGTTTATGTGATGAATCTTCCTACTGCTGCATCTCAGCCACCGAGTTCCTTTTCCATCCCCTCCCTGAGAATCTGCATTTACCTGTACACTTCTTACAGTGTAACATCTCAGAAACATTTTTACCAAAAATAGACAAACATACAGTTTGCCACAATCCTCTCCCAGTCATTTATTTCAAATCTTTGACAGTATGTGTATATATTTTATATGCAGCTGTGATTATGGGGAATATGCCATAAAACAGTTTGCTTCTCCCCGCCCCCCGCCCCTTAGCAGCAGGAATGTGGATTTAAGATGAGATGTTAAATTAACTCCCTGGGGACAGTCAGCGTTCAGAGGAAAGAAAAGCATTTTACAAATGCTTAGAGAGTTTTAGTAGGAGAGAGTTGCTTCTGTGCTGACCAGTGCTCCAGTTAGTAACTAGAAAAAACAGATAAAACATAAAAATCATCTTTTTAAAGGGCCTCAGAGAATTACTGAAGGAAAGAGGAGTGGGGGACCTAAAATTCTAAAGTAGGGAGATTCATAGAGAAGTAAGCTGACAGTTTGCAGCAGGTTTTCCCCTGGGGGCATTTGCTGATTCTGGGTTTGAGCAAGAAGCTAAGAATCCTGGCATTGCCCAGATGGAGGGTTCCAGCCAGGAGACAAGCCGGCTGAGCCAGGTTGTCTTACAACACTGGAGAAACAAAACACGGCTGGAGGAGGCTTAAACACAAAACAATTACCTCCTCAAGATATTTACCAGATCTTAGGGCCAGAGGCTATCAGAAGCTAAGCCTCAAAGCTCTGAAGAGCAGAACAGAAGTTTTGGCAGATTTACGGTGCTGATAATTAGAATTCAGGACCCGCCAGCGGGAGGGAACTGGTGAACAGATAAAAGCCTCAGGACTCCTTACTAGAAACAAGATGTAACAGGTAAACTGACGCTTATCAAAATCGCAGTGCAGCCTCAAACCATCTAGTTCCTGAGTAAGTTAAGGTAGCAGTCCCCTTCTATCTGTCTTTCAGAGAAGAGTGGAAGAAAAAACATCTAGAGCCACTATATTTTTTATACACAAATTCTGGATCTAGTAATAATTACTGGCAAGTCAAGAGATAGATTCGTATTATTTAAAACCAGAGTAAAAGTAAAAAATATAGAAACAGGTGATCCACATATTGGAGAAAGGAGACAAAGCGTTTAAACTATGATTGATAAACTCATGAAACAGAGGAAAACATGGAGGAAATAGATAAAATATTTAAACTATACCTAGGGACTTCTAATAATGGCTGAGATCCTATGGAAATGACCCCTCCACAGATTACTGTAAAGTCTGGACATAATATGAAAAACAGCTCCTTGAAGATACTGGAGAATGAAGGGAAAGTTTGATGGGCAGTCCACACTCAAAAGAGGAGAATTATGCAGAGAAACTTCCCTATTTTTGCTGCTTGTGACTTGGCAGAAGGCTAAGTGGCATGTGCATATGCTGGTGGAAAATCCCAATACCAGAGTCCCGAGCTGGGGCAACTGAAGGCATGGGAGAGAAAGATGAGAATCTCAGAAAGGAAGGAGCCAGGGAGGCGGGAATCCCCAGATTCTGTCTGCCCACATCTGCCCAAGCCCCATACCGTGCATGCACAATGCAGACTCATGGCAACTCAGCTAATGACAGAAGATCTAGACTGAGATTGGAGCTGCCACTCAGCAAGTGTGGCCTCCAGTGTGTATCCAGCCAGGCTGATTACCTGATGCAACCAAAGATTGAAGAAACCAGAGTCTCCACTCTTTACCATTCAAAACAGACACAGAGGGGTACCTGGGTGGCTCAGTCGGTTGAGCGTCTGCCTTGGGCTCAGGTCATGATCCCAGGGTCCTGCAATCGAGCCCAGCGTTGGGCTCCCTGCTCAGCGGGGAGCCTGCTTCTCCCTCTCCCTCTGCCTGCTGCTCCCCCTGCTTATGCTCTCTCATTCGCAAATAAATAAAATCTTTAAAAAAAAAAACACACATGGACATTGAGATGAATCAGGTATTGGAATTAACAGACAAGGATATTAAAGCAGCAATGAAAATACATTCTCAGCAAAATGATAGGTGACCTCAGCACAGAAACAAATGATTTTTGAAAAACAGAAATTCTGGAAATAAAAATGACAGTAACTGGGAATTTTTGAATTAAATGGATGGATTTAACAGCAAAAGTGGAGATAACAATGAGTCAGTGAACTAGAAGACAGACCAGTAGAAATTACCCAAGCTGAAAAACAGAGGGGAAAAAAGATTAAAAAAAAAACCTCCATAGGGGCGCCTGGGTGGCACAGCGGTTAAGCGTCTGCCTTCGGCTCAGGGCGTGATCCCGGCGTTATGGGATCGAGCCCCACATCAGGCTCTTCCGCTATGAGCCTGCTTCTTCCTCTCCCACTCCCCCTGCTTGTGTTCCCTCTCTCGCTGGCTGTCTCTATCTCTGTCGAATAAATAAATAAAATCTTTAAAAAAAAAACCCTCCATAGACTAGTTATATCATATCAGACAGTCTGACATATATGTCATTGGAGTCCTAGAAGACAAAGCAAAGGAACAGCAGAAAAAATATTTAGGGAAGCAATAGCCAAAAATTTCCCTAATTTGATGAAAGACAGATTTATAGATTTAAGATACCGCACAAACCCACCTTGAGAACACAGAAAGGCCTCCGCTGGGACATCCTAGTCAAATCACTGAAAGCGAAAGATGAAAAGCAAGTCTTGAAAACATCAAGAGAAAACAACACACTGCATAGAGAAGAATAACAATTGACGGCTGGCTTCTTACTAGAAATTGGAAGCCAGGAGAAGAGAACACAACATCTCTAAGATGCTAAAAAACAAAACAAAACAAAACAAAAAGTCAAGTCAGAATTCAGCATTTACCAAAAATAGACCTCCAAGAATGACGTTGAAATAAAAGACATTTTCAGATCAAAGAAAACTCAGGGAATGAGCCGCCAACAATCCAGCGTACAAGAAACGCTACAGGAATTCTCTGGCCTGAAGGAAACGGTAACAGATGGAAACTCAGATTCTCAGAAGGGAATGGAGCGCCTCAGAAATAGTGCCCAGTTAAATAGGAGGACTTTTTACTTACGTCTTTTTTCCTATTAATTTCTTTATAACATACATGAGTGTAGAATGCAAATTTTTTCAAGGACACAGAATATTGACGAGTATATACCATAAAACAATTGGGCATAAAACAATTTTCAATGAATTTTAAAGTATAAAGAGTATGTTCTTTGACAATAATGGGATTGAGCTAGAAATCAGTAACAAGATAGCTAGGTGGCTCAGTCTAGGTCCAATCAGGAGACAGAAAACATACGGTAATTTATACACGACAAGTTTACTACAAATTAATTAATAACTACATTAATAAATTAATTATAAAGTAATGGCAAAAATTATGGCAAAAGAATATAAAGATGTAAAGAGAATTCTAAACAGGTGCCTGAGAGCTGAGGGAGAGTACCCAAGAAAGGACAAACGTGGCAGGGTCCCCCCACCCCAAGACGGAGGTTCAGACCTCACTGCAGCCCACTGGGCGGCAGACAAGTTCACGGGTTTGCCCAGGCCAGAGGTGCTTCGCGCTGCCAGGCAACACACCGTCCTCCAGGACGCAGGTGAGCGAGGCTGGTGAGCAGGTGCACAGGGAGCGTAAGGACACCACCTGCAGGCCCCAGGCCCTGAGCATGCAGTACCCACAATGGGAAGATCCCAGGAAACGACCTTCCAGGCCACAGGTGAGCCAAGACTGTTGGGATGGTGACCAAAGGGGCTAAGCGTGTCCCCTGTGCACGAGGCCTGGAGTGCATGACCTCCACACAAGGCCTGCAGGGCCACGCGAATCAGGCCTCCTGGGAGCAGAGCTAAAGTTGGTGAGCAGATGTGCAGAGGGAGTCGGGGCACTGCTGTGGGGTATATGGTGCCCATGCCTGGGGGCTCTGGGAAAAATGGTCCAGGGCAGAGGTAACAAAGGCTGAGGGTGCAGGTGCAGAGTTCGGGAGTTGGCCCAGGTGCAAGGCCTGGAGCACGCAGCATCCCTGCCCGGAGGGCCACCGCAAGGTAGTCACTGGGGCTGCACCCGGTCTGCAAGGTTGCCGAGGGAGTGCCTGCCCCCCTACCAGTCCCCGCCGTCCCCATGCACATGCACTGCTCATAGACCTTGGCACAGGAGCAAGGAAAAGCAAGCCAGAGCTCCCTGCAGCCAAGAAGACAAGTCCTTTCCTTCCTCCAGTGTCCCTCCAGTGCCCTCTACTGACAAAGCCAACCTCAGGCTCACTGTAAGGAAGAAGTGCTGAGTCCAGTCCATTATCAAAGAACAGGTACTAAAGGGTGAATCTGGAACCAAGAGGCAGAAAATAGATAACAGAATCCATCTTCTTGGCCACTCGGAATCCAGATGTGCCCTTCTACACATACTTGAACTTGCCTATCAGTTATATTCCTACCAATAAGATACATCTATCCTTAAAAGTGATGTTCTCACCCTTCTTCCAAATGAGAAGTCACAGTCGTAACAGTCACTATATCCAGAGCTGGCTATAGTAATTACTCCACAATTTTCGTCATGGTTCCACGAAATAGTCTATTACCTAAAGATTAAATTATAAAGCTGACCTCCCACAATTTGTACATAAAAAGGGAAGCAAAAAGGAGAAAATGATCAGTATATACAGATAAACATACACGAATCAAAGAAACACATGCAAAGCTACTACAGCCCTTGTTTTTGTAATTGGTCATTTTTGTAACTGGTCACAAGGTCAGAGCTGATATCCATGACTTCCTTCTTCAGCTACCCAGTCTGTATTTCCCTTGTCCTCAACTGAGATTCTGCTGCTCTGGGCTCTTTACCTGGTACAGTGACCTAAACCCTCATTCTAAAAGATCTTAGTCCTTAATTGCCCTGCTTTTGGGGGAGCATGGATGTACTGAGAGGTAGCCCCAGAGAATCATCTGGGTTCTAGACCTAGTCTTCCTTGCCTCCATTGTGTAGCAGCAGTGGAATTAAAGTTAGTCACTTGATTCAAATTACCTGTTTCCTGCCCTGCCAGGACCAACTGCAGGTTAACAGGCTTGTCAGCCTGGGTCCACTGAAAACTGTTTTTCTTTCCACCCCCTTGCGAGAAGTGACACACTTGTACTACTCTAAATAGTATTCAGGCTTCAAAACCCAGTTCACAGGCCATTCCCTTGGGAAGTTCTTTCAGTTCCCACCCAGGAGTACTTTGTCCTCTCAATTCCCCTGCACGTTCTGGGTCACGTGGTCATCACTTTTCATCTTTGTGTCTTCTCTGTGCTTCTTGGAGGGAGCCTCTAGTTCTGACTCACTTTCGTGTCCGCTAACTACCTGGTACATAAATGACCGATGCTAAGCCCCACCCGGCATTCGCAGAGCACTAACGGTCGCTCAAACCGTTTCTCACTGTTAGGCCGTTGTTAGAAAAGAGAATCGTGGGGCCAGGGCCTATTTACTAATCCTGTGGTCACGCGGCTACAACTGACCACGTCGGCCAATGCACTGTCACCTGGGGTTGGGGGAACCCGAGAACTGCCCCTGCCCCGGGGCCCCGCGAACGACCAACTCGCCCCCTGCCACTGCTCCCCTAGGCTCAGAGCGCCGAAGTCCCTGCGAAGGCGGTCTCCGCCAGCGCTCCTCCCCGCGCACGCGTGGCCGGCCTCTCGCCGGCCCCGGGCCCTCGAAACCATAGAGTGCCGCGGGCGGACAGAGGGGCCAGAAGCCGGGGTCGCTCCATCCCCCGCTTCCGGCCGCGCCTCGCTGCTCTGGGAGCGGCTGTAGCGGCGTACGCAGTTTCCATGGGGACTGAAGATGGCGCCGCGAGGTGAGATTCCGGAGGTGTGTGAGTCTCTGGTCCTGATGCCTTCAGTGTCCCTGTCTCCCCCGTTAGAGCTCCACCTAAACTCTTCATTCTCGGGTGTTAGGGACCTCGCTCCTCACCTGTCTAGAGTGGGGTTTCGCAGCGACCCCATCCCGAGTGCCTGAAGGTCTCGAGGTGCAGGTCTCAGAAACCCCCAGATCCTGGGCTGGGCCTATTCTAGGCCGGCTCAGTTACGAATTTGCTGTGTGACCTCGAACAGGCCAGTGCTGGCCTTTGCGCCCCAATTGCCCAAATAGTGACGGGGTTAGATCTTAGAGCGGCCTTGACTTTCACCCCCAAGATAAGAGTCGGGTTTGACGGTGATTCCGGGGGAAGGAGGAGATTGAAGGAAGCCCCCTACACACACGCGCGCGCGCGCACACGCACACACACACACACCCTTTCATTATCAGCAGTAAGAAGTACCCCAAGTGGAGTTTCCCACTAGCTGCGACCTCGTGTTTTCTTCAAGTTAGGCACAGAACCATTCAAAAAACAGAGATTGAGGTGCCGTCCCGCCCATCTCTCTTATTTGTGCTCATCTTTTCAGGTAAACGGCTGTCCTCCACCCCCCTGGAAATCCTGTTCTTTCTCAACGGGTGGTATTATGCTACCTATTTCCTGCTGGAACTCTTCATATTTCTGTATAAAGGTAAGGCCTGAGGCTTGACTACCCTTGCCCCAACATCCCTTCCCCACTTCAGCCCAGAGCCAACTCCCATCAGGAGCCTTCTTATTTTTCATCCTTCTCTGTAGCTCCTCTTCACTTCTTCATCATATGGTTTCTTTGAGAATGATTCACTAGGAAGCCCCTCAGCAAGAATTTCCTCAGTTTGGAAAATGTGGGCTTCTCTGTCCTTACTCTCCCTCGCCACCTCTTTGCTAAGCTGCTATTTAAGCTCATTGGTGACCCTCAGAAGCTATTCAGTGGCCAGTGTACTCATTAGATCCAATCATTTTGGAGAGTGGCGGCCTCAGACTTGAAGTTAGGGATGAAATCCCCTAATAGTGAACCTGCCTCCAACAGACACAGTCACACTGTGAGTGAACGTGTCCTGCAGCAGGTTAACAGACCTGGCCCACATCTCACTAACTAGTTCATGGAAAGTTGATAAGACGCATGCCCTGTCTATCCCCAGGTGTGGGGGAGTTCTTGTGGGTGCCTTTACATGTTTGCAAACTCTGGCTTTTGTGTCAGCAGCTCTCCTGCTACCATATCCAACAGCCAACCTAGTACTGGATGTGGTGATGCTTCTCCTTTACCTTGGAATTGAAGTAATTCGACTGTTTTTCGGTGAGTGTTATCCAGAGAGTATTTTCCATTCCTTCTCAGACAGACTGCTATCTGTAACTTGATTAACAAGTACATAACCTAGTCTCACAATAAGAGACCGGATCTGGTGGAATGTCCCATTACTCCCTCTCTCAAGTTTCAAGCTGCTTCATATTTTGGGTCAAGCTTTACTTGTTTGTTGCTCTGTAGGGCCAGAAGTGGGCAGTAGCATGAGATTTAAGTAGTTTCTTCCTAATATCCTAAGTGTTACGAGGGCCTGGTTCCTCTCACTGGCTTGCTTGGGAGAATAGATCTGACTGTAACTCTATGTTCAGAGCGGTATATGTCACATAAGTTAGCACTAAGGTCCTCTCCACTCTCTGAACAGGGATTTCTTTAGGACAAGTTGTTTTTGTTTGTTTGTTTTGTTTTGTTTGAGATTTTATTTGACGGAGCAAGAGAGAGAGAGAACACAAGCAGAGGGAGCAGCAGAGGGAGAGAGAGAAGCAGGCTCCCGCTTAGCAGGGAGCCCGATGCTGGGCTCGATTCTCAGGACCCTGAGATCATGACCTGAGCCGAAGGCAGATGCGTAACCAACTGAGCCACTCAGGCACCCCCAGGATAAGTTTTTTATCCTCAAAGATGCAGAGCAAATTCCTTATTAGTTAGAATATCTCATCCCAGAAAACAGTGTTAAAACACAAGCTGAGAAGAAATAGTTTTTGCAACACATGTAACAAAGGATAAAGAAGGCTTACATGAGTCACCATCATAAAAGATTACCTAATTTTTAAAAATCGGTAAGGGACACTAATAGACTGTTCACATAAGAATAATTACAGAGGATCAGTAATCATGATAAAGTGCCCAAACTCATTAATAAAAAGCAATTGAAGCAACATAGTAACTATTTCATCCATCAGATTAAACAGATTTCCAAATACCCAGTATTGGAATGGGTGTGAGGACCAGGTCTCTATTCCCACACTGTTTGGGAATATAAATTAGAACAACTGTTTTGCTAATAGTTTTGCCATGTAAAATTTGTATTCTTTTTTTTTTCTTAAGATTTTATTTATTTATTTATTTATTTATTTGAGAGAGAGAGGGCATGAGTGGGGTTGAGGGACAGAGGGAGAGGAAGAGAATCTCAAGCAGACTCCCCATGGAGCATAGAGCCTGATGCAGGGCTCGATCTCACAACTCTGAGATCATAACCTGAGCCGAAATCAAGAGTCATACAGTCAAATGACTGAGTCACCCAGGCACCCCTGAAATTCATATTCTTAGTCCTGATAATTACACATCTAAAGCTGGTTGAAAAAAACAAACACTTCCACAGATATGCGAAGGTACCTATAGGAGAAAGCTTATAGCCACGTATTTTGTAACATCAAAACATTAGAGGGGGCCCCTGGCTGGCTCCGTCGTGGAGCATGCAACTCTTAATCTCTGGGCTGTAAATAAATCCAAGCCCTACGTTGGGTGTAGAGATTACTTTAAAAAGTAAAATCTTAAAAAAAAAAAAAAAGAGGGACATCTGGGTGGCTCAGCTCAGTTGGTTAAGTGTCTGACTTCAGGTCAGGTCATGATCTCACGGTCCTGGGATCGAGCCCCATGTCAGGCTCCCTACTCAGTGGGGAGTCTGCTTCTCCCTCTCCCTCTGCCCCTCCCCCTGCTCATGCTCTCTCTCTCCCAAATAAATAAATAAAATCTTAAAAAAAAAAAAAAAGGAAAACAACTTAAACATCTGTCAATACAAGATTAGTTAAATTATGTATTTGCTTCAATGAAATCATTCATAGCCATTAAAAAAAGAATAAGATAGTTATCTGTGGAAAGATGTCTAACTTACATTAAATGGGGAAAAATAAGTTGAAAACAGTATGTAGAGTATGATTCTGTTTTTATAATAATAACTAGTAATATGTAAATATACACACATAAACAAATCTGAAGCAATACACATCGTGCTGTAATAATGGCTATCTCTAGTGGGGAGTCATGGGGCCTTTGAGTTTCCGTATTTTCTAAAATTATTTTCTGTATTTATATTGGTTGAAAAGCTTTCAGTGATTATATATGGTAATTAAAAAGATATTTCCCCCAAGTAAAGAAGTCACTGTCCCTTGAGTGGGAGCCACACTTGAAGCAGGACCTTTGGAGTGAATGACTCCATCCTGTGGCACCTCCAAAGCCCTCACCTTTAGCCCAGTGGGGCCCCATTTACAAATCTGCCCATCTGCATTCAGGATCATTTTTCTCTGCCTTGCCAGTCCATCCCATCCTGTCCCCCCAACCTTTTCTCTGAGCCCAGGGAAAGCAGGCCACTTAGAGGTGACCCCGTGGGCTGTGTCTGACAGGTACAAAGGGAAACCTCTGCCAACGAAAGATGCCACTTGGTATTAGCGTGGCCTTGACCTTCCCATCTGCCATGATGGCCTCCTATTACCTGCTGCTGCAGACCTACGTGCTCCGCCTGGAAGCCATCATGAACGGCATCTTGCTCTTCTTCTGTGGTTCGGAGCTGCTGCTTGAGGTGCTCACCCTGACTGCTTTCTCCAGGTACCGCTGCTGAGGGACCATTTCCTGTCACCTGAGGGTTGGGTTCCCATCTCATCCTAGGGAGGGATTCATTGTTCTTCTGAAGCCTGAGGGATCTGAAGGGGTGCCTATGGGATTGCTTTTCCTATTCAGGGTAGACAGTTACTCACAGAAGACATTCTTGTTCTTTGGTGCCAAGAGGCTTGGAATATGCAACAGTTCAGGCCAACTCCTCTTGTTCACTGGTCTTTTAACATTTTCTTTCTTTCTCTCTTTCTGCCATCAGTGTGGACAGGATTTGAAGTACAGACATTTCAGCCAGCAGCCCTTGTGGGCTGAGACCACAGATTCTTCTGGTCTTTGGCTACACCAGTGAGAGTTGGTGGGTCAAGTTGTCCTGGGAAGGGTTGCAGCTTTTCCTCAACACAGACATTTGGGCAGCAAATTGAGCATGAGGCCACTGGGCATCATCTTCTAAACCAGGACCATTAGCCCAAGAGACTGTTCTACACTCCAGTGTAGGGAGGGGCAAGGCTGTCCCATCCTGGCCCTTCTCCGAACCAGCTCCCTGCTGAGCTCCAGTTCTCCTTGATCCTCGTGGCCAGAGCATCTTGCGTGGACCACGTAGGCTCCTTGCGCTTCCAGCAGGACCGGAGCCACATACTCCTGCATGTGCTGTGCCCCCCAGCACACGAGCACAGAGAGCCTCAGGGCCGTCTGCTCCCAGGGTGACGCACAAGCCTCTCACCTCGTTCCTCAGAGACTGGGCTCCAGAACTTTTTTAGCGGCTCATAGTGTTATTTTTCTACTCTCATCATGAAACAAACATTATTTTATAATAAACGTGTATTTTCTGTCATGGGAGTTGCAGCCTTTTCCTGTGGCACCTGTCCCTGGAACTTCATCCACTCCAAGGGAAGGTAGGGACCATCCCAGCGGTTTGTTCTCAGGCTGTGCTTAGCGATCCTGTGTGGACACAAAGGCAGTGATGATTTTCTTCCCCCAGCTCTAGCCTAAATTCATGCCTAAAGGCACTGCCGACTTCTGTATCTTCTTCAGGCCTGTCATCCTGTGAAAGATGGCTTATATTCTTCACCTCTGCCCCAAAGCCAGCATCTTGTCTCTCATTCCTCTTACAGATAATTGTCAGCTTCTTTCCAGAGTGAGGCATGAGTACTTGGAAGAAGCATATTCAAAACTTGCCAGTATTTTTTGGTCGTTTATTTTAAAATTTCAAGTTAACGTAAAAGGATACATATTTTTCTTTTTTCTTTTCTTTTTTTTTTTAAGCTGCAGAAATGTTGCCCTACATGAGTATATCATTCCCTTTTCCAAGTAACCGTCTTTAAAACTTTCTCATCTTACTCAGTAGGGGCTTTTTTTCTTTCCCCTCAAGAATCCACCAGGAGCCATGACAGAATCCACTTTAGAAAACCTTGAGCCATATAGCCCCTCTGCTGTCAGATGAATTCGAGAATATCTGCTCTTGTTAATTGGTCTTTAAGCATTTCCATGCTGGCTTTTAATTCTGCTTATTTCCTGTGATCGAGCTCGTGCTCATCCTGTGCAGGTCCCCACTGTCCAAAGCACTGATCATTTTTCTTGTTTTCTACCCCTTCTGTGTCCTTGCCTCCTGATTGCCTTTGGAGTCTGTCCAAAAACTGTAGTAGACAGGCCTAATCCACCATGAAACGGTAACAGAAATCCACTTGGAACCTCCTTGATGTTTCAGTCACAACCCCCACTAATTCCCTGACTTTCTGCTGCTCATGCTGTTGCTTTCTCTAGCTGTGAAGAAGTTGCTGGCATCAAGCTAGACAGGACTCGTTCTCCACGGCCTCCCTCTTTCTTTTGGAGGTTCAGTCACTCTCCTGGCAACACAGATAAATGAATGAAAGGCTCAGTTGGACGTTTAGAGGTGGTTTATAACTAAAAGGGACCTTAGAAAGGAATCTAATTCCCCACTTTGCAGGCTTAGAGATGAGAAAGGAACAGCCAAGCATCACACAACTGGTTACTAACAGTTGGATCTAGAAATCTTGCCTTAGGAGTCTCAGTCTAGATCAAGTAAATTCCACTCCTCAACAGGTACCACCTGAGGAGAATGAGAAGTTGGAAATGGGGATAGGATTAGAGCAGGAAGTCCTCTCATGTACTTCATGGTTCTCCGGGAGCTTAATGCATCGTGCTTCCTGTGGATGGCTCCAGATGTTCATTCTTCCTGGTGCTTGCCGGAGCCACACGCGCGGGTGTAGTCACACCAGAACAGAATGTCATCAACAGAAACTGAGGCAGCAGGGAATGGGAATGAGCATAGCCAGTCTTTCAGGGTTCATGGGGGCAGACGCTATACTCGAATGCCAAGGAAAGTCACTTTACCGCCCACCTAGACCTGAAGGATCAGCTTTCTGCAACAGTGGAGAGGAGCTGAGTGAAGGTGTAGGCCTTGGTCACACGGGCCGGTAGAGACCTGCTCAGATGTGCACACTCATGGCTAGAACTTGTCAAGTGACTGCAGTGGCCATCTCTGGAGGCTGAGGTCTGGCCCAGTTCAGGAAGCACTTGAGACACACAGATTCGGGTTTCTGGCTGCATACCACGACAACAATGTATATGAGACTAATAGTCATCCCGTACCTGGCAGAGTAGATTTAATCCACGCCTTGATCCTTTGAGGCAGAAGAAAATCAACTCGAATGTTAAGTCACTTCGTGTCTGAGGGCATTTAGCTTAAAAAGTGAGAGTTGGGATTTGAACCAAGAGTAACCCAAAGATCATTCCCTTTCTGTTCCACCATGGTAGTGCTTTGATGAAGAAATGTGTTGACTTCTCTAAACTACCAGTCCTCACGCTTTAGTTTACATGCAAGTCATCTGGGACATAGAAAGTATTTTTCTAGACCTCACGTAGAAGTGGATGCAGCCCAAGAACAGGCATTTTACTTAGCAAGCATAGCACATAACCGAGATGCAGGGGACCACGGAACTTGCCTTAAGAGCCCACTCCTATTTCACTCATGCTGTGCATGGTCAGAGAGCTCCTGGGGCTCTCCCTCCCCCGGAAGGTTGCTTGTTTTTATGCTGATCTTGCCTTTGCAGGTCCCAATACACATTATGTATCACCTGGTCTCTGGTTCATCTTTTTATACATGTAAATCTCCTCTTGGTTTACCTGGCTTTTTGAAAAGCCAGAAGCTTTCTGGAATTCCAAGGAGCTCACCCACAACACTCTGCTAAACTTTCTAATCTGTACTTCCCGATGTTTAGACAGCAATCCAGTTTCCAAAACATGTTCATATTTGCTCTCTCGGATTCTTAAAACCCCAGTGTGTGAAAGGCAGAATAGCTACTGCTCAGCTCAGTGAGGTGATGCTGCTGTCCGCAGACGGTGGGAGGAGGCACTGGCAAGTAGACTTCCAGACTCCGAGCAGAGGAGTCTCCCTTCCTGACCTTGAGAACATTAGACCTGAACTGTAAGGGGAGGACATTTACTCGGAGAGTGAATCTTAGGAACCTTGAAGGACAAAGGACAACTTGGAATTTTTCTTCCCTTAGTTCAGATGGCTAAGGAAGCAAGCTAACCCCTCAAGGGGCACTTCCAGAGATCTGCACTAGAAGCCCCCTAGCGTCCTACAGGCCGCCACATGCCCGCCCTGTGATTCCAGCTCCAAACTCGGGGCTCAGTGACATCCCACAGGCTCTACACATCAGCCCCAGCCCATGTCCCAGACACCTCAACAAAGCTATTCAATGCAGAATCCATAAAACAGCTCACACCCCATTTATTATTTAAAAATATTTTGTTACAAAAGGAAAAAAATACAATGCAGTATAAAAGATTGACAGCGTCATCAAGTTTATTACACAATTTTCAACCTATCAGAAAGACAAACAAATCACCGACAACAGGGGGACGGGGCCTTGGCCTTTTTGAGGGCTGGGTTTTTTTCCTTTTGCTATCAGGAAATAAAACTAAAATTTGTGTCATTGAGTAAAAACAAAACAAAAATGGGGAGAAAAAATTCTCCGGGTAAACGGCTTTTCTGGTATTCTATATATTTTTTTCCTTAAACTGTCACCTTACTCGGTTTTCTCTACATTTTAAAAAGACACCCGGAGCTGCTCTCGAGGATAAGCACATCACTTAACACTTGGCCAGCTGGGCGGGGGGCCATATTCTGAAGTGGAGGTGGGGATGGGGTTGGGGACAGGGGAAAAAAAAGCTACAAACGTGTAGCCTCTGTCCCAAGGGAATGTGCCTCTCCAACCCTGGGGGGACCCCTCACTCACTGACTGAGGGCTATGTCTGAAACGTGCAGGGAACAGAGGAAGGGTTCAGTCCAACTCAGTCTCTCCCCTCTGAGCCAGAAGGGTCTCCAGTGACCCTACGTCTCAATGCCACGTCTCGTCTCACATGCCACGTCTCTTCTCCTGCTAGATGTCACACGCCCTGTACATGCATGCAGAAGCAGCAGCCATCGCCCCACGGGTACCGCACGACCCTGTTGCTGCCGCCGCTGTCAACAGCAACCACACAACTTGGATGTTATGGGAAAAGCAATTCCATTTGCCTGTGTAGAAAATGGCCCCCAGAGTGGTGGTCCTTAGAACTCTGAGCTGAGCTCATGTGAGTCTGGCTCCACTTCCTCCTCGCTCCTCATCAGAGGAGGGAAGCACCTCCACATAGAGCGAGGGGAACTATTAATACATCAATAGTCAAAAGGTGGAAAGACACCAAATCTGTGACTTCACCTGCCTACTAGTGCCAGGTTCTCCCACAGTAAGTAAAAGTATGTACCTGGGGGATGCAAGCCCATGCTCACATCGAGCTTGAAAAAAGAAAAGCCTCTATGGAAGTAGGCCACAGCCTGCCCAACCTGCCTCGTTCCCCATCCCCTCCTGGTAGTTCACAAGGGTTCTTCATTGCTGAGGTCCGACGTCCCCGTCTCCCAAGGGCAGTAGCCTCCTCTAAAACAAGGAAGCAGCCTTCTTGGGGGAGGGGCTCCGTGTGTGAAATGGAAAAGCCCCAGGGAAGGGAACACCTAGTACAGCTGGTTATTGCAAGAGGCAACCAAGCACGAAGCAGCAGAGGGTGGTAACTGGCTCTGCCAGGCTCCCCAGCAGCAACCTCATGGGCCTTCTCTGCCTAGGAGGGGCAAGTCCACTGAGGCGGCTGAGCAGCAGGGAAGTAGAAAGGTTCAGCCCTCTGGGGGGGGTCAGGGAAACGAACCGTCAATATGTAAGAGGGAAAAGCAAGAACAGGAGAAGCTTCTCATAAGGGAATTTCTGTTCTCAGGGTCCCTCCTCAAAGGGCTGGGAAGGTAAAGGAGTTAAACAAAGAAGTGGTATGTTAGCAAGGGGTTTGGACCCTCTTGGCCCCATCAAACCTAGTGCTGAGGGCAGGACCCTGGGCATATTTTGGCACACCCAGTCACTCTCCTAGATCCTGCACGGAGGATCCATTTTCTTTGGGAAGAAAGTCTTCCCATCAACCTCACCACTGAACTGCTCCTGGAGAATCAGAAACTCCTACGTTTCCTTGGACAAAGCACCATTCTCTATGGAGACCAGGGGCCTGGACATATTTTCTTCCTGTCTGCCACCCCTCCCAACCACACAAAGTCTTTAGGTTCCTTCCCCTGACAAACAGGAGGTGTGGGATGGGGAGGGCTGCCAGGCAATCTTCAATCCTGTAGGGCAGAGGGTATTCCCTGGGTGTCTGAAGGGGGTTAGGGGTTTGGAGGAAGGGGGAGGGGTGGAGTGGCCTCCGTCCTTTAGTCCTGATCAAGGTGAGGAGATGCAAGTCCATTAAAAAAACATTTGCTTCCAACCAGACTCCTGCAATGAAAACATCAGAAGAAAAAGAAAACACACGTTAGAGGTTACCTTCTGATTGATGGGCTTACACTAATTACACTGGCATTGTCTAAAGTTACAATGTATGAAGAAGGGTATATACACAGACAGAATGCAAGCCTGGGAAAGTGAAGGAAAGAAAGCAGGATTGTCTGGGGGTGTCTGGCACTGTGCGTAGTGAGGGAATGACTGCAGGAGCTACAGTGAGTAGAGAGAAAAAAGCAGTGATATCTCACTTTAAGGTTAGGGGGAAACAGACGATGAAACAAAGTCTCAAAGCAGTTTGACTGAAAAGGAGACTTTGGCTGGAAAGTATGGAAACTACAACAATCCAAAAAGAGTTGCGGTAAGGAAATATGGGGAGTTGAAATACCGTTTCAGAAAATCTATTCTGAGCAAGTCAGAGCTTACCTTAAGGGGAGGGGTAAAAATCTGGAAATGGGAGGTACAATGGTAAGAAAACAAGTGTGCACATAACCAAACCCAGTAACCCCCAAATACCCAAGAGGCCCTAGCAGGGAGCAGGTACTTACACAGGAAACTCCTAAATTTTTCTGTTCAAGAAGCCCTGTTTAAAACAGATTCCAAACAGTGCCCTTACGAGTATGTGTGCGCGCACACACACAAAGAGCTGGGGATGTTCCACCCTGTACTAAAACTCAAGGGATCTTAAGTCTTTCCCCAGACAACAGCTTTGTGTGAGGGACCAAGAAACAGCCTAATACCAAGCAAGAGTTATCTGGCCAGGCCCGAAAGAAAGCAAGCACGGAAATGAAAGAATCAGCAGTCACCGTTCAAGAAACCTAAAAGCACAATTAAGAACTTCTGCTGAACAGTAAGGCACTGTTAAGCCACTCACCCCATCTCTACCAACTTAAAGTCCCTAGTACGCCCAGCCCTTTTCCAGTATTGCAGCATCACTAAGCAGGGCAGCAGCCTGGTCAACCTGACCGCATAAAATAGAATTAATAGCTAACAGGAAAAAGGAAGATTAAATTCAGGCTTAGGACTTCTACTAATGGCCAAACCCACAACATAGCCTACACACAAATGCTCACTCTTTATGTACGCTCTTCTGTAACCCGGAGGAGCTATCCAAGAAAAAACCACATCCACAAGCTGCCCGATGCTTCAACATTCTGAAATGGCACGATTTCAGAAAGCTGGGGATCCTCAGAATCTGTTACAGAGGCTCTGCCTTCCAGTGGCGTCTCTAAAGACCTGGGCTGGCAGCCGTTTGTCTCGTTTTCTATGAGGGAAAACTGAAGCTCTCGGTGCCTCTCCACTTCACACCATTTGGGTTTCTGAATCTTTGCACTGGATCAAAATTGAACAGAATGTTTAGTTTTCACTGGACCACGAGGAAAGGAATGAGGTGAGAATGACTATATCTTAAGTAGGATAATATCCTCAAATAAGAGCTGAGAACTACAAGTTGAAGCCAAAGCTGCGCGTTACCTAAGGATATCCTCAAATTCCAAAGCATGCACACATATACTCTGAAAGAGATGTAATTCGGGAACTGTCCATTCAAAACAAAACAACAAAGGATAACTAGTGCATTAAGAAAAGTCAACTACAGCACCCAATTCTTAGAGCCTGTGGTTACACGGGGTGGTGATGTTTGGATGCAGGCAGAAGCCAAAGTGGCCGATGAGACTTTGTGCCCGTGGTGGTGCCCACCGTGAGGAAGAACGGACAGAAAAGCTTGCTGTTTGTATTGCTGCCTCTAGACGGCACACACCTTTTGGCTCTCAGGGAACACTGTCCATACAGTATGAACACTAGTATATTCTAACTGAAACGTGTCGTACACAGAACTCACACAGTTCAGCTAAACAGGCCCACGTACCATCTCCCCAAAATGAGACCTCCTACTTCACGACTTGGTGACTGCAGACAGAATGCGGAGTCCTTAAGATGAGGATGTGAGAAACCAACATTTTTGGGATGGCTGATTCGATTCTTTTGGACTAGTTATTTGGGTAGAATAACCAACATATCTAAGGGATCAAAAATGGGGACCTGGAAAACCTCAGATCCTCCTCCTGTCATAGGCCCACACCAGCCAAATGACGGTTTTCTGGGAACTACTGGGTTATAGGTTCTTCAGAGTTATCCAAACTGCATCACCCTCATAATGGAAAAACAGGCCCATTTTCTAGGTGGAAGAAATGAAGCAAAATGACAGCTAATGTTTCAGGTTCAGATGTTCAATTCCCAAAATACTAATTATCAGTGGATCTCACAATTTCTCTGTCAGAAGGCTGTTAGAGGCGAAGCCACCAGGAACGGTGACATGCAGTTGTATGGTTTTTTGGTTTTTGTTTTTAAGATTTTATTTATTTGACAGAGAGACAGCCAGTGAGAGAGGGAACACAAGTAGGGGGAGTGGGAGAGGAAGAAGTAGGCTCCCAGCAGAGGAGCCTGATGTGGGGCTCGATCCCAGAATGCTGTGATCACGCCCTGAGCCGAAGGCAGACGCTTAACGACTGCGCCACCCAGGTGCCCCTGCAGTTGTTATGTTCTAACTGCTGAAGGGAATGTGGCTCCAGAGACTGTAATTCATGCTCTGCATGGACAAGTACCTCCCTGGTCACTCTTCTAGTCTTTTCCACTCTGAAGGACCCACACTGTGAGGAGCAGGATTAGGGAAGGGGTGGCACTGACCCACAGCAACACTAGCAACTGTGCTAGCTCAAACAAGAGCAGGGAGATGCTGTGACTGCCACAGAAGGCATGGGACAGAACAAGGTCTACCCTAACGCCCACCCTCCTGCCCACTCTGAGGCCAAATGAGGCCAAAGCTATTTGTGAGTTCCACCTCCCCTAGAGTCCTGAGATATATGGGTACCTCCCCAAACTCAACCTGTTGCAAAATCTAGAAAGAAGTATCTAGAACCCACAGCCTAACTGTTGATTTTATATGATTATCTTAGATTTCAGTGACGTCAAGCACTCTGAAATTTTGTTAAATAAATGAATGGTTTAAGAACAGAGAAGGGAAGCAGGTAAAAAAATGTTAGTTAACTTTTCATTTTCCCACTCATTCGCATCCTGAAGAAGACAAAAGAAATTTCCAGCTATAACTGCTTATATTAATGGCAGATAATGTCAAAGTAGAGAGCGGTAGCCAAATATAACAGAACTCCTTTCTTGTTAGTAGGCCGTCAGTAGGCCAAATACTGCACTTTCCGACTGTTTACGGTCCAGCTACTGCTGGTGAACTATAGGCATTCCTAGGCAGTGGGAGGGTCTCTTTTCCCATCCTCATCCAGTCACCCATCTAGCCACCCCAAAGACACAGCCAAGAGCCATTCCTAATCCTCACTCTCTTGTTCAGTTACCATTACTTCAGACCAACCAAACTGGCACACTAAAAAACAAAAAAGGAGGACATCTTCATAACACACCTGATGTGAAACCAAAGTCAAGAAGAGACCCGAAAGTCATCTAGGTAATGCAGTAGCTTCCAGGAACCATAAACAAATCATCCTAGCCAGAGTCCAGACTACTTCTAAAGGTCTCCAGAGAAACAGAATCAAAACCACTCTTGCTTACTCCTATACTAGAAACAATCTTTGCTGGAAGCTTTCTTTCAGTTGGGATAGCTAAATTGGTGGGATGTAACGATGGGGCTGCTGTCGCCTTCTCCCACCCCTCCCCTACCCCAACCGCTGAGGCCTGTCTAAGGATGAAGACAGAGAAAAAGCAGAGCTGAGGGATACGGAGGGCTTAAGTCCTGAGGACACAGCTGGGGCCCCTGGATCCAGCCAAGCCTAACTCAACTTCTCCATAAATACAGTTCTCCTCACAACTCTTCTGCTTTTATTTTGGAAAACAAAAAACAAACAAAAAAACCCAAACCAAATAATCACTGTAAGTTTTTTGTTCCCAAAACAAACACAGCCTTCCACTGATGTATCCTCCACACAGTCTCTACATTATTAAATATGGCTTTTTTTTTTCAGATCAGCTTTCTCCTAAAGTATCCTGAGTTTCAAAATCCTTTTAATAGATATTAATTCTTAAAATCATCAATGTTGCACCTCAAAAACAAGTAGGCAATGGTCTTACTTTTTTGTCTTAGTCAATTTCCTGAAAAGAATCCTGAAAGTTTGATGGGGTGAAAATATAGTTGGCTACTGTCTACTGAGAACTTGGTATGTGACGAGTACCATGAGTGCTAAATGCTCTGGACGGACTGTCTCACTGAATTCAGCTAGACAGCTGCTTTTACTGTCCTCATTTACAAATGAGGAAACTGAGGAACAAAGTAATACGGCCTGCAGACACTGTGCTCTCAGCCC
The DNA here is from genome assembly GCF_023065955.2 of Ursus arctos. NCBI lineage: Eukaryota > Metazoa > Chordata > Mammalia > Carnivora > Ursidae > Ursus > Ursus arctos. Next base: position 38,595,345 of record NW_026622908.1, read on the forward strand.
AGATGCCACGCTGCTCTCAGATACCAAGTCAAGGCAGACAAGACAAAAACAAAACCAGCTCAATCTCAGGTTCATGTCAGGGCGAGACTTCTCCAAATGAGCAGGAAGAGCAGGAAATCTGCCCTCCTCAATGTTCTGTGACCTCAGTCAAAAGTCCTCCCTTTCCCTTTCTTCACTTTAAAAAGAGAGAGCAGAATCTTCACGATCGGTATTTTTTCTTTTATAAAGATCACCCACAGCCGGGCGTGGGGCTTCGTCCCACCTTTCTCAGTGGTGCCGGTCCCGTTCTCTATCCCGGTGTCTCTCGTGCTCCCGGTTCCTTTCTTGGAAATAGTCATCATGCCGATCTTCATTATGAAGCAGGTCCCGATGCCTCCTGCTGCTCTCCCGGGACCGGCTAGGTGACCTCTCTCGGGACCGGTGTCTTTTCCTATTAGAAAGATCCTTCAGCCTCACTCAGAGGGCCTACCACATGCCTTCCCAGAGTGTTGTGTTTTTGGTGTCTTCCAGTATTGTTTGAACCACTTTTCTATTATGGGCCCGATGTCTGAGAATGTTAGCTCTTTGAGGACTAGTCTTTTTTGGAAAAATAGTAACAGTCAAATGTGTTGAGATCTTACTAATGTATCAGGCACAGTGCTAGGAGCTTTACATGCTTATCTCACCTAATCTCTACAACAGATCTATAAGAGAATTACAACTATTGTCCCTTTTTTAAAAATGAGAAAAATAAGGCTTAGAAAACTGAGCGACTGCTATACTCAAAGCCATAGAAGTACTTAGAAACAGAATTGGGATTCAAATCCAAGCACATATGGCTTCAAAGCCCATGTTCTTAACTACACCAGTCTATCTTTATTCCTAAATAGCCCATTGCCTCACCCAACACGGATTGCAGACATTACATTTGTTAATGCAGATGCTTGATTAATTCCTTCCCCTTAAAGACATCAGGGCTAGGCCTGCTCTTCCAGCCAGGGCCTTGCCAGATCCCCTGGGCTCTCTTCCTCCCCCTGCCAATCCCTGGAAGAGTGCTGCTCGGGGCTGGTAGGCCACTGAAGCAACCAACAACTCACCTGGACGAGCTCCCGCTGGCACCCACACTGTAGGACTTGGCTTCAATACCATGAAGACAGTCCTTAAGAGAGGAGATGAGGACACGGCAACGCTCATCATTGGCGACCCGGGACTGTTTGATAACAGCAATGGCTGTGAGCAGCGTCTCAATCGCGTCACTGTAATCCCCTGACGGGGGACGGATGGGAAAGGCCAAGGATGAGCAGAGGCAGTAAACTAACTGGACCAAAAGGAGAATTCAGGAGGACACAAAGCAAGAGTAACTAGTTGTCCCACAGAACCATGGTAAGACGGATGAGGCCTAAGTGGCAAGTAGAAAAGCCGACGGCACCTAAATTCCGACAGTCTGCAATCAGACAGAAGTTCTCAGATGTTGCTAGTGGATGTACAAACTGAGGCAGGGTGGTCTGAGGGCGATCTGATAATATCCATTATAATAAACAAGGTGCATACTTTTTGACCCAGCAATTCTAAGAATGTTCTACTTCTGTTCATGAGTATGTATGCTTAATAGTGTTACGTTTCAGCATTATTTTATCGAAAAATTAGACACAACTTAAAGTTCCTTCAGTCGGGTGCTATATAAATTATGGGGCGTTGGTTTTACAAAATACTACATAGTTGTTAAGAAGCACACGATAAATCTGTAGGTAAACAAAGTAATCCACGTAAAGCGCTTAGCACAGTGCCAGGCACACAGTAAGGGCTCAATAAATGTTAGGTATTATATATTGACAGATGTCCAGAATATATTAATTTCTAAAAAGTTGCAAAAACAGTATTCCACTTTTGTAAAAAGAACAAAAACTATATATATATATATATATATATATATATATGTATGTTATCATATGCACAGAAAAAAAAAATCTGAGGGGTAGACACTAAATTATAGAAGGTGGTCTTGGTGGTGGTCCTTATATAGAGGACTTTTATTAATTACCACTGCACATTTCTAAGTCTGAATTATTTTAAATCTATAATCAGATGTGTATACACATATATGTAACGTGTATCTAACACATCTATAGATGGAGTGTATTTATATATGTATTTTAAATTACGCTGCCATCAAGAACTATCCCCTTCATTCACCAAATGTGAGCAATGCCCGGCTCAGGGATTGTTGTCAGGGGCTGGGTCCTTGCACAATGCTTTTCCAAGCTACATCAAGCACATTACAGACAGAAGATAATGCAAGGAAAGCATGAAACCAGACAGGGGTCCAGTGATGAGGACTGGCAGCTTCCTCTGTGCACGGCATTAAGAACAGAACGGAAACTGTGGAGGAACTGTGATTCTGCAGACCGGGAACACCAGGAGGTCAGCTCTACCAGGGTGGGAGTTTTTGCTTATTTTGTAAGCATTCAATTAAGTATTTGTGGTTTGAATGACTGGAATGAGAACAACAAAAAGGAAGGGAGACAGAGATTCAGTTACTGGTCATCTCAAAGTGAAGGAGTCGGTAAGGAAGGACAGTGACTACTTCCTTTATACTCCTCTGTGTATTGGACTTGTTAAAATGAGCACAGATTACTTTCTAATTAAAAAATCCTTCAGATGTCAATGAAAGTTTTCTGGAGGAAAAAAAAAGAGAGAGAGAGAATACATGTATTTCCTGTCTTTAACCTACTCTGTGGATTCAAATTTTGCAGCCAAAGATGAGAAATTACAGAAAACAGATGGTAATATTTAGTGTTAACTTATTTCTTAGGAGATCTGACAGTCTACATTTACATTAATGTGGGAAACTCGCAAGAAGGAAGCGACTATGACTCATACCATAATGTGAAACCTGGCCCAGAACCCTACAGAGAACCAAAGATTCCAGGCCAGGGCTCTCAAGAGTCACAGCTTCTGTTCTGCCCACTCAATACTGACAGCAGGGCAAAAGTTAGCTGTAAGGGCATATTATGTCTTACAATGACACCCAAAAGACTTGCTTCTTTCTAGGACAGGCTATGGGGAGGCCAGCAGTTCTGTCTAGACCCCCAAATGTAAAGAGATTTCATAGCAAACCACATCTAGTTGGGGCATCAATCCTAAAAAACCTGGGACCTACACTAGGCACTACATAGACACCAGATGCCCTGATCCACTACTGAGATCTCCAAAACGCCAGGAATCTCATTCTACAGTAAACACTACAGTAAGATACTATTAGGTATTTCTAATCTAGTCACTAAGTTTGTTTTCACGGGGCAGGTCTGAATACAGGCTAAATAACACCACTGGAGCTTCCCCAAAGCCATAAAATCAGGTTGTACACTATTCAAAACGTGCCACTCCTGAGACTCTAATAGTGCTCCAACTGTACCCTGCTGAGCTGCTGGCCAATGGAAACGACAAAACACGGAAAAACTGAAGGTAAGGAGAAGACAGCAAAGGTAAGGGTCAGTTACCTGCACTGGCTCCAGATACCGCTTTGGAAATGGCACTGCTGGAAATTGCTCTATTTCGCTTCATGATCTCTTCAAATTCTGCTTCACTCACTGTAGAGGGCGGAGGGCCCGAATCTCGGCTGCACAGAAATAACACCATTTCTGATTGCCCACACCTCTTATCATCTTTACCATAGCCTACTGTACAGTCCTACTTAATCATGCTCTCCTATATAATGCCTTAAATGGTTCTCAGCCTGTTGACGTTTTATGTGCTCACACTCTCTGCAAGGACAGGATTTACAACACATTCTTTTGTAATTCTGGCGTGACCCAATAGCACTAGACATTCACAGCATCCCTAACAGCCACATATGGCACTCAATTTAATCAAGTTCCTTAAAAAGGGATGTGAAAGACATGGTTTGGGTCAAGAGACTTAGATGCAAATGAAACACCAAATAAAAAACATTATCTAACAGATGGTTAACTATTTCCCAGGACTCAACACTATGACAACAGAGTTTCCACAAGGGAGCACACAAGAATTCACACTCACTCACTTTCTCAGGGAGAACAAAATGCTTAACACATGGTCTACCCTACTATACCTGGCTCAGATCTGAAAGGAACAAGATGGTCCTTACCTGCCATGGTGGTTATAGGGTGCTGAGGCCTTCATGTAAGTATCTGGTGGAGGCCCCACTGTCGCATTTGGTGGGGGGAAGAAGGCTGGATTGAGGTGAAGGGCAGGTGGGATGGCCCCAGGGGGAGGTACAGCCAGATGAGGAGGTAATCGAGGAGGAGGGGGCATGAGATGCTGGTAGTGGATGCCAGGAGGAGGAGGAGGGACCCCAAAGCTTGAGGAGAGAGGAGGAGGGGGTGGAATTGGAGGTGGGGGCAGACCCATCAGGGGGAGGGCTGAAGGAGGGCGATTGAAGTAGGGCAGCACACTGGGGGGCTTATCCACACGGGCAGATGAGGGTACAAGGTTCTCAGAGGGTGTGGCCCGTCCATCAGCAGAATCACTAGAATCCCGGGAATGGGCCCGTGGAGGTATTCCTATGAAGCAAAACAGAACTACCATTACTGCCCAAGGCTTTACACGTACCCATGGGACCAGATCATCGTTCAGCAAGAGTCTCCTCTGACACCGTACTGAAGAAGGCGACAGGCAGCTGAGAAAGAAGGTAAAATCATCTACTCCCTTTTCTTTGGTCTCAGAAAAAAAGGGCAGAGGCAAGTTAGTTAAGTCATAAACCGAGAAAGCAGCATCACCCCAATTCCACGTCGAAGAACGCTCTTTATCTAGAACTCTTTGTGCTTCACACTTAATTTATCCTTAGATTTGTTTTCTATTTCTAAATGTAGGATCCTAATTAACCCATGAGAAAATGACGCTGTTGAGAAGTACATTGATTGCTGGATTCACACAGACGTGAAATCACCCCTTCCTGATTAAGAGGTTCAGGGCCTTTCTTCTGAGACCAGCACTAGCTGACCTGAAACCAGTACTATGCCACCGTGCACCTGAAATGTTCTCTCTGCAATGGCACTTTGGCCAGGGAATTTGGGACGAGTGAGGGAAGGGCAGGGGATAGATACTTCCTCCATCCACATACCAACACTGGTCACTGGGATGGGGGAGAGACATACACCACAGAAGACTAGAGGTCAAGTGAGAAGTAGAGAGAAAATGGGAGGTAAGCCAAGACAAGATGTGCCCACAGAATGAGCATGTGGCACAGCTGACAGGAGGGACTCCTAGTAGAAGCGTAATAAAAAACAAGCCTCAGATCTGGGGAACTCCCACTGTATTTTAATGGCCCAAACACTGCACCCCACAGGAACATCACCATAGCACCTTGGTATGGTGTTGTGCACAACAGGGGCTCACACATGCTTGTTTACAGCTGGGAACGTGGCTATCCATTGTCAAGTCACTCAGTTAAACTTGTTCCCTCTCTCCAATTTAATAGTCTACTCCAAGCCTGGTTAATGTGGAATCCAACAGAACATGACCCCATAGCCTTAGGAGTCTTGGAGGCAGAGAGATGCTGTTATCAGTCAAATGTGGACAGAAAGGTGAGTGCTCCTTAAACTAAGACTTGCTGGTAAACCCAACTCTGGTTTCAAGCACGGGGGGACCCATCAACTTAGCAAACCACCTTGCTTTCTCCATTGTAGTCTACCACCCGTGCCAATCACGGCACACTTGTGCTTCATGTCTCATTCACATGGCAACTTGTTTCTTCCCTGAGTTCTCTCACACCAAAGAAAGAGGTATTAGCAAGTGAGATCCTCTGAAAGTTAGCCATCTCCCAGCTACTCTTCCCACTTCTCCAGTTCTGTTTTGTATCTATGGCTACAATCCCAAGAGGAGCAACCATTTTTAAGCAGAGGACGTCCACCAGCTGTACTTACTGAATTAACAGAACCCAAGTCTGTCAATGTGACAGAGCAGAAAAACACCACTCAGTCACCACCATCATTTCAGCAAAGAAAAGGGAACACTGAGGAGTAAACAGCTAAACGGAAGTAGGAATGTTATCCCTAATGCAACTGTACATTTATGCAGCTTGGGAAAGCCAGAAGAGGGCTGAATTATACAAAGGCTCCAAAACAGAGGAACTTGGAAATTCAAGTTGTCAAAGAAGAAAAGTGTGTACCTTTTAACCCAGAGCAATGGGAGTTCACACTATACCCATCTAGGCTCTCAATCTAGTTAAAAGAACAGTTGTTCCTATGCAAGAGAGAAGTGGCCATATCTCCACCTTCAATCAATCAATACAAGGTCCCAGTGGACCACCCAATCAATACAAGGCACTATTTTGAGAGCAGGACCTAAGAAATGACAGAACGCAGGTGATGACACTTTCCCACCACCCCCACCCCATGCCCCCACTGTCATAAAAGAAAAATAAAGGCAGTTGGCTGCTTCAGGCAAAGCCTTGCAGGGTGGCTGCACCTTGTGAGGTCAGGACAATCCAAGGTCTGGTCCTCAGGTTTCGCAGGTTCAGAAACTCGACTTTTAACAGTTCACCCAGGGGTGATTGTACCCTAGGAAATTGATTCACGCTAACCAAACTCACAAGAGACTGATTCATAAACCAGAATGCCAATTTATTAATTTACAATGAGAAATATAACTGCCAAGCAGACCGGAATACTTGTGTCGGCTGGTCAGCGCATTCTCTTCCCAGTAGGAGAGCCTAGTTGGGAAACCAAATTAGTATCAGAAGGTGGCTTGGTGAGTACAGAATCAGAACAAAGGGAGTAAGGTGAACTCAAGGGACACTACCATCAAGCTAAGGTAGCATGATCCAGCTTTATTAGTGGGAAATACTTGCCAAGCAGACTAAAATATCAGGTCATTGAAAGGGCACCCTCTCCCCTGTACAATGCTGGAGAACATTGTTAAACTCTTCTTTTCCAGCACTCCTTTTGGTTGATTCCTTAGAGAGCACCCTTCCAGCACATGTTCATGACAAGATTAGAGCCATCTTTACAAACATTACCTGCACGTTAGGGCGGCTGCTTGTTAATTTATAAAGAGCACGTGTTACAATTAAGTCCATTCGCCATACACTGATTTTTTAGATAAAACCACATAATTTAGAGTTGACAGAAACTTTAAACATCATGTATCTACTTCAGAGAGGGGACGAGGCCCTCAGCAGTAGAGTGACTTGCCCAAGGTCACCAATGAGTCAGTGGCAGAACCAGACTATAACCGGAACCTACCTGACTCTCATCACTGTGCTCTTTTTTGTACACAGCCTCATTTTGGGGTCTACTAATCGACCATGCCACCACCCATAACCACCACCACCCTCCTCCCAACCCCCCCGCATTGTAGGCACAGCCTACGCCACAGACAACAAACCCACAAACTTGCCCCCCTTCATACAGATGGTCTCCACGTACCCCCTCTTGGGACTCGGACGCACTCACGTTTCCGAGCCTGAGCCTCAAACTGTGACAGGTTTTGCCGGGTGGCCGGCCTCACGTCCACTTTTTCTCCATTAAGAACTTTTCCTGGAAGGAGTTCCAACAATTTGTGGACAGAGTTTTCAGAGGCTACCACCACCTCAGCATACCTTGGGGAAGAAAAATTAAAAATGAGTGAGATCTACCAGCCAACCAAGAGACAAACAAAGAAACTCTTCCATTTTTAATGAAAATGGGTAAAGCAAAAGATGCCTTGCTAATACAACATACACAAAACTACCATCAATAAAAAGGTGTCAGCCTATAATCTTCCTACTTATTTGGAATCAGAAATCAGCTCCTTTTGCCCCTCAACAGATGGACATTGTTCCACTGCAGCTAGGTCTCCATTCTAAGGCGGTCTGCCAAAACCAAGGCAATAACTGGGCCGGGGGTCAGAGGGATTAAAATCCAGGGCCAAAATACAGTGTAGATCTGTTATGCCAATGATGACAAACTAAAAGGGGCTTCTCAAATCCAGACCTCACCCTTTGGACTGGCCATTTGCTCGATTCTCTGCAAATTTCAACTCCACCACATCATAGACTCCTATAGAGCGAATAACCTGGATCAGCTGCTGGTCTGTGGTCCACTGGGGCCGGCAAGATGGAAAAGGAAGAAATGTCAAGAGCTACACCCCCTCCCCACCTAAGAATGTCCCAAACCCTTTCCCCAAACCTAGGATTCTAGTCACAACCATGACCTCCCACAGAAACCCAAGAGCCCATCAACATTTCAATTAATGCAGGCTTTTCTTATTATCCTCACCCATCCAGAATTCTAAAACCCCCCACCCCTACCCAATCCCTACTTTTGAGATAAAAAATTAAAACCTATTTTAACTTTGACTGCCATTTGGGCTGGCTGGTTATCAGTTCAAAAGATGATTACTACTAGCTTTTAATTACAGACCTGACAGGCTATAGTTTGACCACTGTCAGGAACTTTTCCCTCAGTATGTACATTTCCTAATTTGGACCCTCCCTCCACCAGCCCCCCAACATGTCTGTCACACAAGAACTTTTGCAGAACAACAATCACCACCTACTCTGAGTGTACTAGAACTATCAAGGTCTTTGATCCCTGTCACCCATCGATATCAAAGGACCATCGAATGACCACCAGAGTTCAAGGTGTTCACTCTGAAATCTCATCCCACAGATGACCCTGCTAGACATAAAGCCCCAGGGTCAGGGGCATTAACAAGATGGCAGAAAAAGCAACTACCCACTTATTGCTTTCTTCGGCACCAGTACGTCCTCAGGATAGTTCTCTTTCAGAGATCAATCCAACCTGATCCCAGGAAAAAGAAATCCAACCCCATCAGAGCACAAAACAGTGCAACAGTGGTTTTTGAAAATGCCATCACCTCCCAGCGCTCTCCCTCCAGCCTACCCAGGCGGCTTTTCGGTTCCCCATGCTCACCCAGGAGAAGCTGCCCACGTAGACAGCAGCTCGCCTATTGCGGAGGCCACTGTACGTGTACAGGATCGCAGGACTCTTGTTATTGGGCTTAGGAGACGGCTCCTGGCGAACAGGAGGCGGCGGCTCAGTGCTACTGCTTCTGTCATCTGAGGGCTGTGAGGTGGCTGTCAACACGTCATCATACAGGTCAATCTGATCTGTATTGTTGAACTCCGGGTCCTAAGAGATGAGGGGTTGGCAAAGGTAGGTTTGCAGACCTTCCACTGGGTTCATTCTCATTCTACTTTACTTAGAATCCACAGTCAAATACTTCATAAAAGAACGTACAAAACTTCCCCGTTCTACTCTAAGAAGCTAGGTAAGAATAATTTTTTACTTAAAACCATTTCACTGAATTATGCTTCTGTAGGTTTTTCTCTCAAGACCCTGTTAGTAGTCTGCAATGTTTCCAGCTTCAGCCAACTGTAAGAATCCAAAGGCACGTTATGATTACACAAGCAAACTGAGAACACGTAAAGATGCACCTGCTACTGATGTCAATGAGGTCAGCTTCTAAAGACCACACCTAAGACAGAGGAACGAAAACTCATTTTCCATAACTTATGCTATTTCCAAAACCAAGAGTTTCACAAAACTTACTACTCTACTTAATAAAAAAGAGAGCAGTATATTCATTTAGAAATAAAAAGCAGGGGAAAAGCAAATTAAAGTGGGAATCCAGAATGCAAAAAAGAATTAAGAGTTACTGGTTTAAACTTTTAGATTTACGCAAATGATTCAGAGAAGCTCTAAAACTCATAGTACTCAATCCCATCTTTTAGTAACCATCAAAGAAACATTTTTAAAAAAGGGAAAAGAGGGGTGCCTGGGTGGCTCAGTTGTTAAGCGTCTGCCTTTGGCTCAGGTCATGATCCAGGGTCCTGGGATCGAGCCCCAAGCTGGGCTCCCTGCTCAGCGGGAAGCCTGATTCTCCCCCTCCTACTCCCCCTGCTTGTGTTCCCTCTCTCCCTGTCTGTCAAATAAATAAATAAATCTTTAAAAAAATAAGAAAAAAAAATTAAAAAGGGAAAAGAATACCTCTGGGAGATTTTCCCTTACTATTTCTCAGATGACAATGCAGCTCCAATACATTACCGTGACGCTTATATATATATATATATGAGAGACTTTCGGGAGCAACACCAGAGATGGTTCAATGATACACAAAAACAGTGAAGTTCTCTCAAAGCTAAGGGTCAGAAAACAGGACAAGCACCCACACCGTAAGCTATATCACAGTAAGTACTTACAATGTGAACGTGTACTCCAAAACATAATGTGAAATATACTTTTTATGTGGTATGTTTACTTGTTTATTGCTGTTATGGATTGAACGTGTCTGTCCCCCCAAAATGCATATCCTACTCCCCAGTGTGATGGTACCAGGAAGTGGGGTCTTTGGGACATAATTACAATTAGACCAGGTTTTGAGGGTGGAACCCTCATGAACAGGATTACAAGCTGGCATTCTGCAACCTGCAAAAGGGCCCTCACCAGCACCCAAACCTAGCTTCAACCTCCCGGTCTCCCGAACTGTGAGAAATAAACTTGTTTTTGGTGTTTTGTTACAGCAGCCAAATTAACGCTATATACTCAAAACCCTAAAACCACAAGAACTGCTACCAGGAAATCTTAATGTCTCAGATTTGCAATGTTATCTCAAAGAAATCTTTTTATGTTAAGGATCACACAGTATTTTTTCAGATAATATTCTAAGATATACCAACAGTGCTAAAGAGGATGCTGCTGAAATGAAAGAGAGAAAGAAGTTCAGTGTTTTAAGAGAACTACAGCTCATTCACGTCATTGCTGTGTTTTTAAAAGGGGAATAAAGGAAGAACCTATGTTAGGTAACTTGTCTAGTTCCCTGAAGAAAGAGAGCATTTCCTCTAATGCAACTCAGGGCAGGAAGCTCCGCTAACTCTCTCTGTTAAATGCCGTCATAAGAACTACGGATTCTACAGTGAGACTAGAGAGGGGACTCCCTACAAAATTCATTCCTAGACCTACATACCATCACAAACTTCTGGAAACCATCTTTTAGTTTCTCAGTTCATCTGAAGTACAATGGAAGAACAGGCACACAAAGACAGCATTATTGGACTGTTCTGATAATGAAGGGGAAAGGATTCTACTTCCTGAGGCATATAAGTAATTTCAAATACTACAAATACTCTATTAAAAAACTCACGAGAGGAGTTTATACCTTATAAAAATATCAGAGAATGGCAAAAGAGAATTTGAAAACAAGAAAGGGGGGGTACCCAGGTGGCTCAGTTGGTTAAGAGTCAGATTCCTGGTTTCCGCTCAGGTTGTGATCTCAGGGTCGTGGGACTGAGCCCCACGTCAGGCTCTACAATCAATGCGGAGTCTATTTAAGGTTGTCTCCCTCTCCCTCTGCCCCTCCCCCACTCGCTTGCTCTCTCCCTCTAAAATTAAATACCTAAAATCTTAAAAAATCAAACAAGAAAAGGAATCAATGAAGACAAATAAGCACAGGTGGACTGTTCTAGGTAGTCAAACTTATAAATAAATAAGCATCTTGCATAAAAAGACTGTAAAGAATAGGAAGAGAAGCAAACACTGGCCAGCACGGGGTGGATAATAAATTGAGTAAAGTGAAGTGCAAAAACTTGACAAACATAATGGGCGTAAAACACTTCTTAGCCCTTATGTCTTGAAGAACTGCAACAATAAACAAAATCATTTATTTACTTATTCATGTAGTAGGTATGGGGATATGCCCTTATGGTTCAAGGTAAAAGAAGAAGATGGAAACCACTAGATCCTCTCCAATGTTCTAATCCTTAGAGAGCACTACTTCACACCAGGGTGCTTTTTAAATTTAAACCAAGGATTCTGAAGTAGAACCTAAAGGGGTATGAGGAAACACATCATCTTGGATACTCAGTGGAACCAACCTGGAATTCCTTCTAGACAGTGTCTGTGATTCAGAGATGCGTGTCCAAAATTTTTAATACAAAAATTACCACTGATAATTGGATAGTGAACTAACACGCAGATCAGAGACCACACACGTCACCCGGAAATCTCCCACACTGCAAGCCTAGGCCAACAATCTACTCTTTCAGGGACCCTCAGAGAGCACGACAGACTCAAGTCCTGAAAAACCTTGTATATGGGTTACCTTACCACTTTAAGAAGCACAAAAGGATTCAATGAATCCAAAATTGTCACAAGATTCAAATGGTTTCTCTGGGCCATAGAACCTCGGGTCAAGAAAGGTGGTGGGAACTGTTCTGATGCACAGAGCAGGCCTGTTGAGGAGTCTGTTGGAGAAACAACGTATCAAGTTCTGTTCGGATTTAACTCTACAGCAACACCAATTCATTCTAACTTCTTCAGCTGGTAAAGCAGAAAAACAGGTAAGGGCCTGAGGTTTTTCTGATTACCAAATGAGCTGGTGATTTATGCAGTGATGGATTAGGTTAAAGCAAAATCTAATTCTACAGATTAAGTGGAAAATACAATGTTTTATGTGCACTGATGCTGAAGGTTTCATTCCAGGGAGATTAAAAAGTAAGTATGTATTTAAAACTGAATGAAGATCTCAAATAGAATTTTGTGTTTAATAGCATAGGAAGGACTATCTCTGAAGCTTTTTAGGTAAAAAAGAACTTGCATGATTTTGAATTTAAATAAGAACTTCTCCACCTATATGCTCAGTGTTTCTACCCTCCAACCCCCTTTTCCTGATATCTGAGGAAAGTAAGAAAGGCTAGAATTCATTGTTCTCAAAGCCACCTACTCGATACCATTGTTCTTTTAACTGTAACTACAGTTCTAAGTTTTTGGCTTTAAAATGACTATATCTAAGTCCTCACCTTATACCCTCCTTCCCTGCCATTGTCCACTGCCCTCAACCACCAGGAATGGAACCTCTTCTAAACACAGGGATCCATTTCTTCCCTGTTCCCTCACTAGTCCTGACACTGTGCCTAGCAAATAGAAATTGCTCAATAAGTACTTGTTGACGGAAGTAGCAAACAGAATTGGGCAACGTGCAAAGCGCCTTGCTTAGCACAAGGAACAGAGGCCAAACACTCAGCAAAGTGGCAGCTCTCACTTTTCCAGAGTACCTCTCCCCAGTCCAAGAGAGCAGCTATGAATTTCGACTCCCAGTGTGATAGGAGTCAAGTGGCTCTGAAAGAGGCTTTTACAGCACATGTCCTAAGAGATTAGGGAGTTAGTACCGTAGGGTTCCATCCAGGAACGTGTTCATTTTGCTTGGGGAGCAAAGTACCTGTGACAGGGTTCTTGTGCACAGGTCAACTTGGGATGAATCTTTAATATTACTAAAACATTCTAAAATCTGTACAATCTGTAATGGCTGTCTTCAGTCTAACCTTGCTTTTAACAAACCTTGCCAAACAGAACTTTAGTCATTTCTTTAGCAGCCTCCAAATTACACTAAACCCACCTTTACCAAAAATTAACTCATGATGGGGACAAGGGGAGGGCAGTGGGCAGCACCTCTCCCTGCACCTTCCACAAATGGACATAAAACATTCAAAATCTATACTTCTTTCAACTTGCCAACCATTAAATATTATCTGCTTGGTATAAATGTCTACTAGATTCCACATACCATCTTTGGCCTATCTTAAACCCATAAAAAAAGTCTTTTCTAACTAAAGAGATAGGAAAACAAATTGAGGCGAATGACTTCTACCCTCACAAAGCAGCGACCACTGGCCAAGGCCTATGCCTTGTCTGGAACTTCCCAGTTATACTGCTTAAGAAATTACTGATTTCCATTTTCTCAGACCAAATGTGGCTAGACCTGCCCTGTTCTGCCCATTTCTCAAAGTGAGTCAGCAGCATTGTTATCAACCCACAGAGAAGGAAATTAAGGGGGGAAAAGGGGTTTTATTAGTAAAGAACTACGAGAACCTTTTCTTCCTGTCTTGTATTAAAAATGAAACAAAGACAAACCACAACTTGTAAAGAGCAGTAAAGGTCTGATTCAAAGTTATACAGAAAACAATGATGTGGAACTAAACTAATACACTAAAACTTTCTTTTCATCCGTAATTATTTGACTTGAGCTTAAAAAATTTCTTTCATGTATTTAGGGCAATCGGCAGCCACATGTAGATGACTCCAGTTTACCTGAGGAGACATGGGAAAATGACTATTAAGCAGTCTGACTGGTGAAGCTGATGGGTACAAACTCACTATACTATTCTACTTTTGTGTTCTTGTTAAAACGGCACAACGTGTTAAAACATTTTTTAAATGTAAACTTGTGCCAAGAAAATGACATGTATAAAAACCTCTGTTGCTTCGTATAAAAGTCAGCTCCAACCAGGGCACCTTCTTTCTCTAATCTGTTCTTTTTTTCCTCTTTCCAGGTCCTTATGTGTACTCACTGAAAGATCCTAGTGGGAAGACCAGTTTACTCAAGTGAAATGGTGCTGAAAACAATCTGGGCAAGATATTACTAAGTTTTAGATAGAGACTATGGAACATTCTTGAAATTGACTTCAGTATGTTAGATTATTGTTTCAAGAGACATCACTACATAGTAATGTTCCTTTTTTTTTTTTTTTAAGATTTTATTTATTTGACAGAGAGAGAGAGCCAGTGAGAGAGGGAACACAAGCAGGGGGAGTGGGAGAGGAAGAAGCAGGCTCCTAGTGGAGGAGCCTGATGTGGGACTCGATCCCAGAACGCTGGGATCACACCCTGAGCTGAAGGCAGACGCTTAACGACTGCGCCACCCAGGCGCCCCTACATAGTAATGTTCCTTAACATAACATAAAGCGATCAACAAATCCAGGGTATATGAGGGGGTCTATACATGCTTTTTAACTGGTTTGTCCAACACTTTTACCTCTTCCCTCAAAACAACTAGATTCATCAACAAAATGTATTACACTAAAATGTCTATGTACCTCTCAAGACTAGAGTCAAACTACTTACAGGGGGAAGGAAGGAAGATCCAGAACAGTTAGAACGAAGCTGCGATTAAATGCTAAAATATCTTTTATACTGTGTTTTTGCACTGCCTTATAGAGAAGGGGACTACATTCTCCAGCTGCCCTTTCAAAGCACTGCAAAGGGGGGCGCCTGGGTGGCTCTGCATTAAGCCTCTGACTCTTGATTTCAGCATAGGTCATGATCTTAGGGTTGCGATCTCAGTTCTGCACTGGGCATGGAGCGCTTAAGATTCTCTCTCCCTCTCTCCGTTTCCCCCTCTCCAAGAAAAAAAAAAAAAAAAAAGAACCGCAAAGGAACAGGTATGAACACTGTCGTCATGAATACTACAGCAAACATAAGTGTGATTTCTAAGTGTGGTTAGTCTTTGAAGACTGACACCCAAGTTTGGCCTCCTGGGGGAGCAAGTTCCACAGGTTGATTCACCATTCTATTAAACCTGATTTTTATTTGCTCTTAAGGCTTGTAAAATTAAGCCTTGGGAACTTAAAATTAACATAAAGCGGAATGATCAGACGTCTTGAAAGTCTGTGATAGAGTAAAATTTTAGACCCGATAGAGGGATGTTCAGGCCTAGCAAGTACTGCAATAGCTTGGAACCACTGCAAGTTTGGTGAAAGTGATTCTTCAGCAGATCCAGGAAAATCCCAATGCTCCCGATGACCCCTCACCTGATTGAACTCCTCGTCAGCATATATATCAATCAAGTCCACTCCTTCTGACATGGCTCCGGAAGGAAGATCACGAGTCCAGAGAACGGACAAAGTAAGGAAGATGCCACTGCGGTATCCTGAAAGAGGCAAGAATTAGAAGGCGTGAGGGTCCCGGGCTGGGAGGAGAGCAATGGTAGCCAACCTCCCGTCTCCAGAGACGCAGCATCCCGACAGCCCAAGCTCGGTCCCACCCGCTCCACTCCGCCCCGCCCCCGGCCTCGCGCCGCCCCTCGCTCTCCCAGGCCGCCGGGGCTCGCGGGGCTCGCTGCCCATCACCCTCGGGCCCGACCCGAGTTGCGCCGCAGCTGCCCGTGGCGCGACGGCAAAGTCCAGGCCTCTGCTCCTAGGGGCCCCGAGACGGCGCTGCGAAGAACGACCGCGGCGAAGCCTGCGGCCCTAGCCCGCCGCACCTGCCTAGGCCCCAAAGCGGCCCCGGCTAGAGTCCCCGCGGGTCGTGGAGCTCCAGCCGCCTCCGCTCCCCACCCAGGCCTAGTCCTCGCCCCCAACTAGGCCCGCCCCACTCCCTCCCCACAGACTCGGCCCGGCGCCCTAGGCCTCCTCCCTCAAAGGCCCGCACCTCCCCCCGCCCGCCGACTCCGGCTGCCCGAAACTCAACCGACCCCCTCCCAGTCTCAGCGCTGACCCCGAGCCCTCTTCCGGCCCAGCCGGCCCCGGGCCGCGCGCCCCCGTTACCGGGAATATGGCGGCGGCGGCGGCGAGTCCGGACTAGGCCCGAAGCGCGCGAACCGCTCTCGGCCCCAGGTCCCGCCCCCCCGCCGCTGGCGTCACACGCACAGCCACTTCCGCCATGCGCAAGGAGGCATCTTCCGGCTCAGGCACTTCAGCGCTGAAGTCCGCACTTCAAGCGTCCGGAAGTTCCCGGAAGTGGCCGGGCCGTAGGCTTCCGGTGTGCGTCGGGAAGAATGGCGGTGGCCACCATATTCCCGGGTCTAGTACGGGTGAGGAGAGTGGAGGTTTTAGGGTCTTGGGCAAGCCATAGTGGGGACTGAGTTTCGTATTCCAACGCAGTCGTGGAGACTGCGAGGAGCATCCGGCTGCCTGATAGCCCAGGGCAAGGGCGGAACCAAGGAGAGATCGGCCTTGCAACATAGGAGATTCAGGTCACATCCACTCTTTTCTGAGCCCACTGTGTGCCTGTCTCGTCCGAGACCCAGTTCAGATTTTACCTGTTTCCCAGGTGTAGCTGGCTGCACTCCCTCTGTGCGCCGCTTCTGCGTGTTCTTAAGTCTGTTTTTTTGTCTAATACCTGTCACGATTTCACATCTTAAGATCATTTTTTTTTGTTGTAGGCTTTTCACACTGTAAACTTCTCTCAGTACTACTTTTTTTGCTGCTTCTCTTCATTTTTTGTAAGTTGCGTTTTCGTTTGTCTCAAGATATTTTCGAATTCCTCTTTTGATTTCTTTGACCCATTTGAACTATGGGTTATTCATGAGCTGGAGTGTGTTTAATTTGCACATATTTGTGAATTTTCCAGTTTTCCTTCTGCTGTTGATCTCTAGTTCATTTCACTGTGGTCACTTATATCATTTTAATCTTTTTTAATTTGGTAAGACTTGTTTTGCAACCTAAGGTGATCTATCTTGGAGAGTGTTCCCATCCAGATGTGCTTGAAAATAATGTATTCTGCTGCTGTTGGGTGAAATATTCTGTACAGGTCCGTTTTGGTCCATTTGGCCTATAGTGTTGTTCATATCTTCTTTTTATTGATCTTCTGTCTGGATGTTCTGTCCGTTACTGAATGTGGAATATTGAAATCTATTTTTATTGTATTGCTGTTTATTTCTCCCTTCAGTTCTGTCAGTTTGCTTCCTATGTTTGGGTGCTCTGGTGTTGGTTGCATATATATTTATAATTGTTTTATATTCCTGGTGCATTTACCCTGTTATTATATAATAATGTC
This sequence comes from Ursus arctos, assembly GCF_023065955.2. Classification (NCBI taxonomy): domain Eukaryota; kingdom Metazoa; phylum Chordata; class Mammalia; order Carnivora; family Ursidae; genus Ursus; species Ursus arctos. The sequence goes on from NW_026622908.1 coordinate 38,612,855, forward strand.
TCATATATCTCGTGACAGTTTTTGACTTAACGCCTGTTTTGATTGACATAAGTAGGGCCATCTTTGCTCTTTGGTTACCATTTGCATGGAATATCTTTTTTCATCCTTTCGCTTTCAACCTTGTATTCTTTTTTTTTTTTTTTTAAGATTTTATATATTTATTTGACAGAGATAGAGACAGCCAGCGAGAGAGGGAACACAGCAGGGGAGTGGGAGAGGAAGAAGCAGGCTCATAGCAGAGGAGCCTGATGTGGGGCTCGATCCCATAACGCCGGGACCACGCCCTGAGCAGAAGGCAGACGCTTTAACCGCTATGCCACCCAGGCGCCCCTCAACCTGTGTATTCTTACATCTAAAAGGAGTCTAGTAAAAGCATGTAGTCCGATCCTGTTTTTTAATCCATTTAGCTAGTCTAGTGTTTTGGTTGGAGATCTTAGTTCATTTACATGTGAAATAATTACTGATCAAGACGTTATTATTGCCATTTTGTTAATTGTTTTCTATCCGTCTTACAGCTTTTGTGTCCCTTTTATCCCCTCCTTGTTATCCTTTGTGTTTCATTGTTTTGTTTTTTGTTTTTTGTTTTTGTAGAGACAAGCTTTAATCCCTTTCTCATTTTCTATTGTATATCTTCTGTGGATGTTTTCTTCTTGGTTACCATGGGGCTTACATAAAACATAATCATCTATTTTAAGCCGATAACAATTTAACTTCAATCACGTACCAAAAAACCTACCCTTTTACTTCTTCCAGTTTACATTATTGATGTCATAATTATATATTTATTTTTAAAAAGATTTATTTATTTCAGAGTGTGCATGTGTGCAGAGCAGGGGGTTGGGGGTTGGGGAGGAAGAGGCAGAGGGAGAGCATTCCAAGTGGACTCCACACTGAGCACAGAGCCCCAGTGCAGGGTTGGATCTCAGGACCCTGAGATCACGACCCAAGCAGAAACCAAGAGTCGGACCATTAACCAACTGCGCCACCCAGGCACCCCCACAATTACAGATTTTTATGTTATATATCCATTAGCTCATATTTTTCTATTTTAACTTCTATACCAGAATTAAAAGTGATTTATGTACCACTATTATAGTATCTTGTATTTGTTATATTTATTTTTACCAGTGATCTTTATGCTTTCACATGCTTTTGTGTTGCTCTCTGTTGTCCTTTGGGTCCTTTGGGCTTCTTGAATTTGGATGTTCATTTCTTTCCCCAGATTTGGAAAGTTTTTGACCATTTCTTTGTGTTAATGTTTTATTTAAGTAAGCTATGCACCCAACATGAGGCTTGAACTCATGACCCTGAGATCAAGAGTTGCCTGCTCTACTGAGCCAGCCAGCTGCCCCTGGCCATTTCTTTAAATAAGCTTTCTGCCCCTTTCTCTTCTTCTGGCTTCCCATAATATTTATAGTGGTCTGCTTGTTGATGTCTTATAAGTCCCCTGGGCGCATTTCAATCTTTTTCATTCTTTTTTTTTTTTTCCTTCCTGTGATTGGGAAATTTCAAATGACCTGTGTTTGAGTTCACTGATTCTTTCATCTGCTTGATCAAGTCTGCCAGTTAAACCCCATAGTGAATTTTTTTCATTTGGTTATTGTATTCTTCAGTTCCAAAATTTGTTTTGTTCTTTTTAATATTTCTTTCTGTTGATATCCTGTTCATACATTGTTTTCTTGAGCTAATTGAACATCTTGATGACAGTTGTTTTTAATTCTTTGTCAGGTAATTCATATGCCTTTGTTTCTCTAGGGTTGGCTTCTAGAGATTTATTTTGTTCCTTTGATTGGGCCATGTATTCCTCTTTCTTCATGTCCCTTGCAACTTTATGTTGGATCCACACTTTCGAAAAAACAGTCACCTCTACCAGTCTTTTTGGACTGGCTTTGTACAAGGAAAGACCTTCACCAGTCAGCTTGGCTAAAGATTCTGGGAGCCTCTCAGACTTTTTGTGTGAATAGTTCTTCTTTAGGCTTGTGCATGTAAATTCCCAGTTGGAAGGATTTGCTGGCTTCTTTTTTTGGGAGAGTCTTACCTGGTTTCTGGATTTCTCATAAAGGGAATTGGTCCATGTATGGTTGAGCTGGTGTCTCTGTGAGAGAAGGAGAGTGTGGGACTTCCTGTTTCATCATCTTGCTGGTGTCACTACCTTCTCATTGCATCTTGATAGGTTTTGCCCTTCTCTGTATTGGGAGCCTTTGGGGGATTAGGGACCATGCCATCACTGTATGCTCAGATTTTAACACAAGCAAGTGACTAAAATACATACCATTCCATAATAATTTTAAGGGAATATAAAGGAAGGAGAAAACATTTCTGCTAGAGAATTTCTGGAATGGTACTAGTTAAGAGCACATTTGCAGTTAGGGCTGGGTTCCAGTCCTAACTGCACTTACTATTTGGGTGACTTGGTAAGTTATTTAACCTCTCTGAGCCTCAGCTTCCTACGCGATAAAGTGGGGACAGTATCAACATAATTTCTTAGGAACTAAATGAGATTGAATGCATTTAGCACCTAGTAAGTGTTGAGTGAATGACAGTGATGGTAGTCCTTATAAAGATGTTTGTGGTTTATTTCAGATGCTTCCTCTGTCAAGGCGCCACCTAGCGTCTCCTTTGCTCAGCATACCATCATTCAGCCGTTTCTACAGAGGTGACAGCCCAACAGATTCCCAGAAAGACATGATTGAAATCCCTTTGCCTCCATGGCAGGAGCGAACTGATGAGTCCATAGAAACCAAAAGAGCCCGGCTGCTCTATGAGAGCAGAAAGAGGGGCATGTTGGAAAACTGTATTCTGCTTAGGTAGGGAAATAAGAGACTTGGTGTCACTTTCTCTTTTACTGGATATAGCTTTTTCAACTTTGTTCTCTCTCTTTCTCCTTTTAGCCTGTTTGCTAAAGAATATCTGCACCACATGACTGAGAAACAGCTGAACCTCTATGATCGTCTGATTAACGAGCCCAGTAATGACTGGGATATTTACTACTGGGCCACAGGTACTGGGCATGATCAGCATGCAGCATGATGTGAAAAATAGGATGACTCGTGCCGATTTGAGTCTGGAATTGTGTCCTAGGCAATTTGTTTCTTTTGTTCATGCAGTCGACATGCAACCCCCGCATGCTCCAAATTTTTCAAAGTGTGCAAAATTTTTTTATTAAAGTTCTTTGTTTTGCAAGCAGTAGAATCCTGTTTAATATAAGCAAAAAGGGAGTTTAGTGGAATGGTGTGGAAGAGCAGAGTTAGGAAAACCAGGCTGGGAATGGTGTGGAACCCGACAGCCCTAGAATGCTGCATAGCAAGTGTTCCTCAATAGTCTCACTCCAGCACTGCCTTTGGGAATAACAGTTTTCACTGTGTATAATTAGGATTAGCTTTGGCCGTGAGTTAAAAAAAAAAAAAAAGCAATACTAGCTTAAACAAATCAGGATTATATTTCTCTCTTATAACAGCAGTCCAGAGGTAGGCCTTCCATTCAGGAGTCATGATGCCCAGATTCCCCTCGATGTGCTCCTTCCGCCGTAGCACGTGCCGTCTACCTCGTGGTTGCTGCGGCTGTGTCTGTCAGGTAATTCTGTTTCAGTCAGGAGAAAATGTGTAGAAGTGAAATTCCCCTTATTTTTTATGACTCCTTCTCAGGAGAATACCTGCACCACACTTCACTAGTTTTCCATTGGCCACAGTTCAGTCACATGGCAATGCCTAGTCATGATGAGAAAATGATATAGTCCATTTTGTGCGTCCAGTTACATTGGGAGTTCTGTTATCAAGGAAAAATGGGAGAATGGATATTAGGGGACGTCTCATCCATTTTCGTCACACTCTGGGTCTTCTGGTTTTATGTTCCCAGTCCAGATTTGAGTCATAAAGTAGAAACCGTTCTGTAGGTTATGAGTATAAAGTGTGATAATACAGAGTCTTGAGGTTTATGTAAACATTGGAAAGCCCACGAAGTGTAAAATATTTACCCTCTGGTCCTTTAGTGCTGTTGAGTAAAATCCCATCATGTGACTGTACTCCACGGTTTTTTATCTGTTGACCAGTTGAGGGACATCAGGGTGTTTCCAGTTTTAGGCGATTATGAGGAAAGCCACTATAAATATGCAAACTCTAAACGTTTGCATATTGCTTTTTGTGGATGTAGGTAGTAGTTTTTCTTGGGTAAATACCCAGGAGAAGGGTCACTGAGTCACATGGTAAGAGTTATGACAAACTTTTTCTGTAGTAGGGCAGGGAGTAAATATTTTAGGCTTTGCAGAGCATACAGTCTTTGTCTTGAGTCTTCCACCCCTGCCATTGGAGCATACAGACTGCCACTGGACAGTAGGTAAATGCGTGCTACGGTGTTGCAATGAAATTTTATTGACAGACACTGAACTTTGAATTTCATACAATTTTCATTGTCACAAAAAATCCTTTTAACTTTTTTCCTCAACCATTTAAAAGTCATTTTTAATGTACTGGCCATACAAAAACAGGCAGCAGGCCATAGTTTGCTGACTCCTAGGCTAAGTGAAAGAGGCCAGACTCAAAGTCCGGCCATATATACCGTATGATGCCGTTTTTATGATATTCTGGGAAGGGCAAAACTATAGGGGCAGAAAACAAACTAGCAGTTGTCAGGGACTGAATGTGAAGTTCCCCATCCTTACCAGCACTTGGTATTATCAGGATTTTATTTGTTTTTGTTTTTAGCCATTCTAAGAAATAGGCAGTGATATTCACTGTAGTGAATTATCGTGGCTCTGGTGATTAAGGGTATTGAGGATCATCTTTAAGTGGATCTTTGCCATTCTTACATCTTTGCTAATACGTCTCTCCAAATCTTATCCCACCTTTGTTTTTTTCTTAATTGGGTTCGTTTTCTAATTGAGTTTTGAGTGTTCTTTATTTATGTCAGGTTCAAATCCCTTGTTAGATCTGTGTCTTGCAAATTTCTTTCTCCTTGCTTATGGTTTGTCTGCGTATTCTTAACATTGTCTTTCAAAGAGCAGTTTTTAATTTTGGCGAAGGACAGTGTTTTATTTGGTGAGTTAGCGGGTTGTGCTTTTGATACTGTGTCTAAGAATCTGCCTTATCTGAAGTCACAAAGATTTTCTCTGTTTTCTTCCAGGAACTTTATAGTTTTAGAATCACCTGTTCAGTTTCTCAAAAAATTGGAGTTGTTTTGGATCAGTAGATCAGTTTGGGAAAATCTTTTGTCTAATCTATGAACTTGCGGTATCTCCATTTATTTAGGTCTTTGACTTTTTTTTTTAACATTTATTTATTATTTTAAAAAATTTGTTTATTTGAGATAGTGAGTGCACGAGCTGGGGAGAGGGACAGGGAGCGAGGGAGACGCAGACTTCCTTTTGAGCAGGGAGCCTGACGTGGAGCCTCACATGGTGCTCGATCCCAGGACTCATGACCTGAGCCAAAGGCAGACACTTGACCAACTGAGCCCTTAGGTCTTTGACTTCTTTATCAGTATATTATTTGTCGTTATATCACAAATTACCCCAAAACTTACTGGCTTTAAACAAACCCACCTTTATTATCTCAACCTTTCTGTGGATCTGGAATCCAGACATGGCGTAGTTGGGTGCTGTGCTTTCGTCTGTCATGAAGTTATAATCAAGGTGTCAGCTTAGGGCCTGGGGTTTCATCTGGAGGCTCAGTTAGGGTAGGATCTGCTTTAAGTTCTCTCTGGTGTTGGCACAATTAAGTTCCTCACAGGTTCCCCACCTGCAGGCCTAAGTTCCTTGCTGGCTGTCATCTAGAGGCTGCCTTCTGTTCCTTGTCACAAGGGCCTCTCCTACTTGTGAAGCTTGGTTCTTCAAAGCACGTAAGCCGAGAAGACAAGAGAGGAATCTGCTAGCAAGATGGAAGTCTCAGTGTTTTGTAACCTAATCACGGAAATGACATTGTGTTACCCTTGCCATATTCTGTTGGTTAGAATCAAGTCTTTAGGTCCAGCCTGTGTTGGGTTAGGGGTGAGAATCATGCAAGAGCATGATACCTGGAGGTGGAGATCACTGGAGGCCATCCTAGAAGTCTGACTGCTACAATCCATGTTTTGTAGTTTTCAGCATATTTTGGACATATTCTGCTGGATTTATACCTAGGTATTTCATGTATTTTGGTGCTATTAATAAGTGGTACTTGAAGAGACATTTTCACTTTCTCATTGTTCGTAGAATGTAGAAATACAGTTGATTTTTGTATACTGTGACCTTGCTGAGCGCACTCAGATCTAGAAGCTGTTTTGTAGATTCTTTGGGATTTTCTGTGTAGACAGCTATGTCATCTGTGAACAGAGAAGGTTTTCTTTTCCAATCTGTATGCCCTTTATATCTTTAATTTGCTTTATTGCACTATCTGGGATCTCCAGTGTAACGCTGAATAGTAGCAGTGAGAGGAGCATCCTTGTCTTGTTCCCAGTGTTGGGGGAAAGTATTCAGTCTTTCACTGTTAATATACAGTTAGCTCTAGGTGAGTCGTAAATGCCTTTTATCAGATTGAGAAAATTTCTTTCCATTTGTGTATTGAGCGTTTTTTCATAAATAAATGTTGAATCTTGTCAGGTGCTTTCTAGGCATTTCTCTAGAGACGATCATTTGTTTGGTCGTATGATTTTTTTTTCCCCCTTAGTTTATTGATATGGTGAATTTTTCATTGATTTTTTACATTTTGAGCCAACCTTGCATTCCCATGATAAACCTCACCTGGTCTTTATGTATTGCTTGATTTGCTTTGCTAATATTTTGGAGATCTTTGTATCTGTCTTCATGGGGGTATTGGTTTTCTTGTAATGTTATCTGGTTTTGATCAGGGTAATGCTGGCTTCATAAAATGAGTTGTGAAGTGTTCTCTTTCATTTTCTGGAAGAATATATGGAGTCGGTGTTATTTCTTTATTAAATATTTGGTAGAATTTCCTGGGGAAGTCTTCTGGATCTGAGGTTTTCTCTGTTGGAAGTTTTTAACTGTAAAGTCTAATTTTTTTTAATAGCTATAGAACAATTCGAGTTATCTCTTTCTTCTTGGATGAGGTTTGTTAGTGTGTCTTTAATAAATTTGGCCACATCATATAAGCTGTTAAGTCTATGGATATAAAGTTGTGGTCATATTCCCTTTTTCTTTGATTGTCTGAAGAGCTGTAGTGAGGTCCCTCCTTTATTTCTAATATTGGTGATTTGTGGGTTTTTTTCGTTTTTTCTTGATCAGTCTGGCTAAAAGTTTATCAGTTTTATTTATTTTTTCAGATAACCAGCTTTCAATTTATTTATAGTTTTTTCTCTATTTTTCTTTTTCATTGATTTCTGATCTTTATTTCCTTTTTTTCTGCTTGTGTTGGGCTTAATTTGCTCTTACTTTTTTAGTTTCATAAGGTGGAAGTTGAGCTCATTGATTTGAGACCTCTTTTTCCATTGTAAGCATTTAGTACTATGAATTTCCCTCTAAGCACTGCTTTAGTTTCATGGTGCAAATTTCTGTTATCATTTTCATTCAATTCCTAATTTCCCTTCTGACTTCCGCTTTGACCCATGAGTTGTTTAGAAGTTTCTTTTTTTTTTTTTAAGATTTTATTTATTTATTTGACAGCGAGAGAACACAAGAAGGGGGAACAGCAGAGGGAGAAAGATGAGTAGACTCCCTGCTGAGCAGGGAGCCTGACACGGGGCTCAATCCCAGTACCCTGGGATCATGACCTGGGCTGAAGGCAGATGCTCAACTGAGCCACCCAGGTGCCCCTAGAAGTTTCATTTAAAATATATCCAGATATTTTTCTGTTACTGATTGCATTATGACCATAGAACTTACGTTGTGTAGTTTCAGTTCTTTTAAGTTTCTTGAAATTTGTTTTATGGCCTGAACTATGGCTATATACTTGATAAATGTCTCGTTTGCACTTATTTGAACATAATGTGCCGTCTGCACCTGTGGATGAAGTGTGCTGTAAATGTCAACTGGGGCAACTTTGTTGATGCCGTTCTTCATGTTCTCTATATTCTGACTCGTTTACTCTGTAATTGTTTGTTGATTAATAAGAGAAGAGTGCTGAAACCTCCAATTATAAATGTGGATTTGTCTATTACTCCTTTCAATTCCCTGTTTTTCCTTCATATGTTTTGAAGCTCTATTTTGTGAAAACACATTCAGGGTTGTTGTATCTTCTTGATGAATTGACTCCTTTACCATTCTATATAATGTCTGTCTTTATTGCTGATAATATTCTTTATTCTGAAGTGTCTGCTAGTAATTTAGCCACACCAGCTTTCTTTCGATTAGTGTTTGCATGGTATGTGTTTTTTCCATCTGTGTTAGTTTTCTATGCTACATAATAAATTACTAGAAACTTAGTGATTTTAGGTAACATAGTTATGCAGATTTACACATATATTCATAGTTCTGTAGGTGAGAAGTTCTGTAAGCCTAGAACTCAGTCTGAAATTGCTGTTCGCTGTTCTCCATTCCTGTCTGGAAGCTCATTCAGGTTCTCAGAATTCATTTCCTTACAGTTGTAGGATTGAGGTCCTGCGTGTCTTGCTACCTGTCGATCTCTTAAAGCTCCTGGAAGCCACTTGCAGGTCCTTGCTACAAGGTTCCTTCCATCCCAGCAAAGAGATTCTTCATCACATGGCGTCCCTCTCAACACTTCAGATCTCTCTGACTTTCCTTCTGCCACCAGCTGGAGAGCACTGCTTTTAAAGAGCACATGTGGGACGCCTGGGTGGCTCAGTCACTTAAGCATCTGACTCTTGATTTCGGCTCAGGTCATGACCTCAGAGTTGTGAGATGGAGCTCTGTGCTGGGTGTGGAGCCTACTTAAGCTTCTCTCTTTTCCTTTCCTCCCCATTCCCCCTTAAAAAAATAAATAAAATAAAGAGCACATGTGATTAGGTCCGAACCACCTGGATAATTTCCCTGTCCTGAGGCGGCTGTGCCATCTAACATAACTTACTCATGGCAGTGAAAATCTTCATGTTCACAGTCCCGAGAAGAATGCAGGGCTTGTATGCCAGGGGAGTGGGAAGTATTGAGGGCCAACTTAGAAGTCTGCCTCCCACACCATTCCTTTACTTTTGACCTATCTTTGTCTTTATATTTAGATCGAGCTTCTTACAGATAGCATATGTAGTCTCTTTTTTATTCAATCTTACAGTTTCTGTCTTTTCATTGGTGTGTTTTGGTCATTTGCATATATTCAGTGAACAGTGTGGTTGAATTAAAATCTGTCTTTTTGTTTCCTGTTTTTTCCATGTCTTCTTTTTTCCTTTTCCCCTCTATTTCCATGTTTTTTCAAATTAAGTATTTAAAATTTCATATGACCTCCATTGTTGGTTTATTGTTTATACTTCCTGTTACCATTTTTTTATGATTGCCGTAGGCTTTACAAGATACATCCTTAATTACTCAGTCTCCTTTCAAGTTATATTTTACTGCAGGTGCCCTAACATATTAGTTATTCTAAATTCTGTAACAGTTCTAACATCTGGGTCATCTCCGAGGCTTTTTCTGTTTGCTTTGTCCCTTCACAGTGTGTTGTGTTTTTCTTCTTTTGTGTGCATGTGTGTCTCATAATTTTTGATTGAGTGTTAGACATTGTGAGGAAGACAGTAAAGAGCAAAGTAAACAGTATTTATGCCTAGAAATGGGCGTGCTTCCAGTAGGCTGTTAGTATGGGGATCAAGTCAGTCTAGTTAGGAGCTCAGCTCTTGTAGATTCTGTTACTGCTGTGCTTGCCTTCACTGTGCCACAAGCCTCTGTTGCTACCATCTGCATAGAGTAGGGGCTGAGTTTCCGGAGGGTATTTCTCAATGTTCCTGTTCTTCCCTCAGCTTTCAGCCTTCCTCCTATTTCTGTGCCTCAGAGGGAATCTCTCTATGCTCTTGCCCTTCCCCAGCAACAGATTCCTGTTGCTTCCCACTTGGGGGACGGAAGGTTGGGAAGGCATTCTCCGTTATCCTGGTTCACCTTCAGTCCCTGTGGCCCCAGGTCTCAGGGGTGGGCTTTCTCTGTGGCTCTGACTGTCCCACAGGATGAGAAGATTTTTTTTTTTTTCCTTTTCTCTCTTCACCATCCCAGATGGGTCCTCACATGTTCCAAGTAGGAGATGGGATTTGCAGACCTACCCCCAGTCTCTTAAGGCTTTTATTTCGCAAAGAAGGGCAGGCTGGGCTCTAAGCTTTTTTGCGGTCTTGGCTGCTCCGCCGCTCCTGGCCTGCACCACTGAGGGATGCGGTCTCCTGCCTCTTGCTCTGAACCTAGTCTTGGTCAGCAGCATGCTCTGGAGGTTTGCTGCGAACAGCCTGGAGGGCGTGCACTCCCCCGGTGTCTGTGGCTAGCCCACGCTTGGCTTGTAGCAGTTGTTAAAAATCTTAGCTGAACTCTTCTTACCTGTTTGGATGGCGTCCAGTGTCTCTTCTTCCTGAGCCCTGTCTCGGGCGAGCAGGTGCTCATGTGCACTTTCTCCTTTGGGGGGCTTCTCTTCCCTTAGATTTTATTCTGCTTGGTTGCCCCGTGACCTTGCTTCTCGCATGACTTCACGGAAAGTCATGCTGTTTGTAGATTTTCTGGCTTTTCTTGTTAGGATGAGCACGGTGTTCTTTCCAGTCTGCACCGTCCTTGGGGGAAGCCTAAACCGCCTGGGCTTTATTTCGATGATCACAGAAAAAAAACAGATGCCGAGCCCACTAGATGCTGGGCTTCTGTGCTCAGTGAGGGGAAGTTAAGTTTTGTTTGAGGAATTCTCCCTCCCAGCATTGTAGTCTTGATAGGACGTTCCCTAAGCTTCCCCCGTGGGAGGCTTTGCTTGTAATTGGCATCTTAAGCAGGTGTCTCCAGGTGAAGAGGAGGTGGGAGGTAAGCAAGCATACTGGGGCCCCCTCGCCCACCCCCAAGACGACGACACTCTTGTGGCTTTGCTCTCCGTGCCATTGTGGCCTGTCCCTCCACATCTGGTTTTCCAGGTTCATGTCCATTTTGTGCGCCTCTGATAGCCTTCTAATGAATTCCTTTTTGCTGAAGTTGGTAGAGCTACTTGTTTGCCATGTACACCGAGGACTTCTGCCTCGGGAAGTGTATAGGCTGGAAGGGGAAACGCAGTACCCAGAAAACACCGAAATACCGAGTGCGGAGCAAAACAGTGCCCCCGAGCTTGGACAGGCCAGGGGCCAGTAGGCTTGTTCATAAAAGGCCAGACGGTAAATATTTTAGTCTTGTGGCCATACAGCCTCTGTCACAGCTACTCATCGCTGCCGTCCTAGTGCGAAAGCAGCGGGACAGTATGTGAACAGATGGGGGCACCTGCTCCGACAGGGGTGACGCACGGCCGCCGCGCTCCGCCGGCTCCCACTATAGGCTGCCGTGTGTATTTGGAGACAATCTGTTGGTTCCTTTCAAAGGCCAGAGTTTCAAGTTTCAGGGTCCCTCTGAATTTTCTCTGCCCATTCCTCTCTTGCAGAAGCAAAACCAGCCCCAGAAATATTTGAAAACGAGGTCATGGCATTGCTGAGAGACTTCGCTAAAAACAAAAACAAAGAGCAGAGACTACGCGCCCCGGATCTGGAATACCTCTTCGAAAAGCCACACTGAGCTGTGTCCCATCGCCTGCCCTGGGGGCTCAGTCCACGGACTCGAACTTAGGATGGACGCTGACCTTGACTTCCTGCTTCTCCGGAGCCACTCAGCCCACCCAGACCGTTGGTCTTGCTGCAAATGATGGACCCATCTCTCAGGACATGTCAGTACTGGCCGTAACTCATTCTGACACTTTTTTGGTTCAGTTTTAAGCCTAAAAGCGCTTGCTGGTGTTGCCGGCCCTCTGGCCTCTTTCCCTGGCTCCTGTCCCCGGAGGCGGGCTCGGCCACAGGAGGGCAGTGTCGGGGAGGCCATGGTGCTGGCTCATTGCTTTAACCAGAAACGTGTGCTCCGTGAAGAGAGGCAGCCAGCTGCGGGGCTGTGTGGTGAGCTTCCCCGAGCAGCCCAGGGCTTTGTTCAAGTGAAATCCCTCCCCGCTTCCCCACCCGCTAGGGTCCCTCCTGCCAGGGCAGCGGACCCTAGCCCCCTGAGCTGAATCTTTCCGAGACACGGCAGGCAGAACGAGGGCAGCCAGCAGGGATGTGTGGGCATGCTGCTGATGAGTCCACATCCTCCTCATGAGATCTTCTCTAAAACGTTCACTCTGTAAACGGAAAGATAATTAAATATTAAAGAATATTTTATGAAGGAAAAATCACAGTTCCCGGCCCTCACACAATTATTTTAATTCTGTCTGTCCTCATATAATCCATAGTCATTTGTCTCTGGAGTGATACGAGGTGACAGTCACGGGGTTTATTCCCACATGGCATGACGGCAAACTTCTGTATTTCTGCAGTCTTCCCAGTCATTGCAGTTGACGAACTGACAACATAAGCAGTAACATCTTAAAATGAATCAGTTGGAAGTGCTGAGCTCTGGGCCCGGAAGACTAATGTGTGGCTAGCAGTGGTCTCCCTGGAGGGATTTTGCCCTCAGACCTGTAACCCAGTCAGGGCTGTTGTCACCCGGGCCGGGACCATCTGATGGTGTGGACCTTGGAAGGCAGGCCAGGGGGTGGATAAGCACAGGGTGGTGAGCACAGGAAATGCACGCAGAGAGAAAGTGCCTGCCTCCAGCGTTCTGGAGCTGAGGGGTTCCCGGAGAGCCGCCTCCTGGTCCTTCCTGCCTCTGGTGTCCCCGGCTAAGGAGAGAAGAGAAGAGAACCAGCCTTTACTTACATGACCCTGTGAGGGCCTCACGGTACTCCTGCGGACAAGGGCTGTTACGCTGATTTTGTAGATGAGAAAGTGCGCTCAGAGAGCAGTTTGTCCAAGGTCGAGTAGCTATTTAGTCAGAAAGTGACAGTCTCCGTTCGTTCTGCCTCCAAAGCAAATGAACTTTCTACTAGACCACTCTTCTTTAGTAGGAAACTTAGTAGGAATTCGTGCTTTGCAAAGTTAGGGCAAAGATCATTCTGAGACGGTGAACCTGTGTGTCACGAAGGGGGCAGGTGGCCGCCAGATGCCTCCCAAAGCCCGTGGCTCCCCAGGGCAGCTCGCGTGAGTGAGGAAGCAGCGTCGGCACTGGTTTCAAGTTCAGGGCCTGGTTCTGCTGCTCATTTGCCGGCTGACTGCATCGGCCTGAGCCCCCATTTCCTCATCCGTAAGACAGGGGCGATGACGGTCCTTATCGTACCTGACTATTTCAGATGAGAAGAGAAAACTCACAGAGCTCTCACCCGGCCCCCAGCACACTCAGCTCTCGGTAGATACTAGGTGTCAGCTCTTGGTCGTGACCTCAGCCCGAGACTTAAAAGCAGTCTCCTAACGCCAGTTGCCTGGCATGTCACTGAGGTCACCAGAGCTCGTGCGGGGCAGTCTTCTGTGCAGGTGGGAAAGCCAAGCACATTGGAGAACCGCGGGGCTGTCGGGGAAGATGGAAGAGCCCCTGGGGGTGAGAAGCAGGCGTGGGCGTGACAGCTGGGAGGCAGAAGCAGGGCCCTTGAGAGGACGAGAGGACGTCCCCTGAGGCTTCCCGCAGACTCTGGCCACTTGGGGCCTCATTTGATGTGCTGGGCGGAGGACGTTAGGCAGCGGGAGAGCTCGTGAGCGAGATGGGGCTGGACTGTAAGATGTGCACACGAACCGGGGAGCGACTTGCCCATCTACTCTGGGCGCTCCTGCAGCCCACCTGACGGCCTGGTGGGCAGTGTGAGCCTTCCCCCCGCCGGGGGTTCGAGGTCTCCTGACCCTGATTTTGTCTCATTTAACATAATGTTCAACTGTTGCCACCGTCACCTGGGACTGGCGTGCTTCTGAAGAATTGTTTTCCTCCCGGGCTGCTGGCTTGTGTCATCTCGGAAAGTGAAGGATCTTGCTAACTTCAGCTGCTCAGTGTCAGACCCAGGGGTGCTATGTAAACAGTTTTTCCCTTTATTAGGCATTAACTAAAACTAGGCTGGCCACAGCGCATTTTTAAAAATTAATAAACATATAGCAAGGGCCAGCAGCCCCCTAAGGATCTGTGGGGAACAGGAGCCGGCCCCGTCGCTCTCAGTCGGACACATCACTGCTCAGTGACCTCATTCCGAGCCGGGGCCGGGCAGATGAGCGTCTGGCCCTGCACTGCCCCGTCTGAAGTGGTCTCGTGAGTCCTGCCGCCCAGGCTGCCTCGTGACCCGTCACACTGGCTCACAAAGGCTGTTCTCTTCCCATGCTTGCCTCTCTTAATCATTTCGAGTCTTGAGAATGCACCAGCCAAACCCCTTTGCCCGAGCTCCGTGCCTTGGAGTGGATCTGTTGGGGTCATTGCAAAGGTGCCTTGCTCTGGCTTTGGGCATATCTGGTTATCTGGTCTGTCCCGTAGCTCCAGCCAGGGTGGCACACTCAAAACCTGGTTCGTGGTTTTAAACATCACCAGGAAAAGAGATTCCGCTGGCAGAGTGGAGGGTCTCACATTTATCTGTCCATCCGTCCACCACACTGCCGTGGGTTGAGGAAGAGGAAGGGTTCACGATACAGAAGCCGCGCAGGCTTAAGGGGCCAGCAGGTCTGGGAGACTTCGGAGCCGACAGCCCCCTCCTCCCCACGGCTGACAGCCGGCGGTGTCCGAGGGGGTGGGCCTGCCACCCTGCAGCTCTCAAGTAAATGGTGCCGATCAGCTTCCAGTGAAGCCACCTCGGGACACTTGAGTTTCCCAGGGAGCCCCCTGGGAGCGAGGAGGGGTGCCAGATCATCCCCAGTTGGCTAAAATGGCATTGGTGGGACAGGTGGCCTGAGGCAAGGGGTGCTCTTGCAGCTTTAAGAAACACCTGTCTGTCAGCACTGTGACATTTTAGGGTGGATTACCGAAAAGTGGAAGCTATCCGAGATAAGAGGGCTTGAAAGGGAAAGACGTGCGGAGAAGAAATCCAGCACCTTGTAACCTATAATCACAGGAGAAGAGTCTGTCTTTTGCTGGGTCCCAGGTCCTGCCTGAATCCGGATACTCCCGCCGAAGAGGAGGATGTTGATATTCTCCTTAAAAAGGGCACCGTGAACACATCTTACATAAGGACACATCAGAGCCTGTAGTTTTAAAGCAAACGGTGATGTTAAGATGGGCATTTTGTTTGCCAGTGGATTTCAGGGGACTTAGTTTGTATCGAGTGAAATGCGCCCCCTTGGCGATGCCCTGGGACACGGTTAGGGCAGACAGAGCAGGGCAGTTGAGGCAGCCGCTGGAGAATCAGACCGAAGGGAGCCTGCCCATCTCCCATTCCTCAGCAAGGTGGGCGCGTTCATCGAACCTCTGCACAGCTCTGTGTCTTTTTTTGTAAAACGGAAAAAAAAAGAACCTCCCCGCACGTGTGGGTGTTAGGACCAAATGAGGTCATGCATGTAAGGCGCCTAGCACGGGACCTGGCACCTTGGCAACACGGTTGCTAGGTAGTCCTAGCAACGGTGCTCTGTGCTGATGGCGGGCCCAGCGCTGCTGAGAGCCCCACCTGCACTCTGGCTGAATGCTCATGGTGACGTAGGGGAGAGGCACGGTTGTCAGTCCCCTCCCGCAGATGAGAAAAGTGAGGCGGGTGAGAGGAAGCTGCTCGCTCCAGGTCACGGAGGGGAAGCAGTAGAGCCAGCATCCGAAGCCAGGCCTCGGGTGGGCCCCGTAGGCTACCCGGCCTCCAAGCAGGAGCGCTGTCGCCAGCACCCCCTGCTCCTGGCTTCTGGTCCTGGGTCTCATCTCGGCCGGTGGAAGACTGCTGTGCGGACTTTGCAGAAACCCTCCCTTGGTTCCCCCAGGACCCCGGGGCCCTGGCTCTTGCAGACAGGACGGCATGGCCTCAGCAGCTCCGGCCTTAACCTCCTGAGCCCTCCAAGCAGGACCGGGGCCACCTCCAGAGAGAGGATGGTGTGGAGTTGAGAGACACTGGATTTGGGGGGCGGTCAGAGGGCAGGGCTCCATCTGCGCTGTGTCAAGGGTTTTATCCTTGAGCAGCAGAGAAGAGGTGTGGAGCTTTCTGGATCTTCCTGTCACTATCTGTCCTTTCCCTCCGAGTTGGAGGCTGGGTCTGGGAGCTGGACATGGCTGGTCAGGAAGGCCACGCAAACCCCATTTCTGGGTACAGAGATGAGTTGCCCAACCTCCCACACACCCCTGGCTCCCGTGCGTAGAGCACGTGACTCTTAATCTCAGGGTCATGAGTTCGAGCCCCACGTTGGGTGTGGAGTCTACTTTAAAAAAAATTTTTTTAAATACATAAAATGTTGTGGAATTTTTCTAACATTGTATTATAAAAAAATTCATATATATACAGCAATGCCAAGAAGAGTTTTGCAGCAAATGACTGTATGTCCTATCCACCACTTAGATTCTGCCATAAACTTTTTCCTTACTTGATTCATTGCCTATCTGCCCATCTTTCCATCCCTCTCCACCCATTAATCCATCTACTTTTTTTTTTTTTTAAAGATTTTATTTATTTATTCGACAGAGATAGAGACAGCCAGCGAGAGAGGGAACACGAGCAGGGGCAGTGGGAGAGGAAGAAGCAGGCTCATAGTGGAAGAGCCTGATGTGGGGCTCGATCCCAGATCACCGGGATCACGCCCTGAGCCGAAGGCAGACGCTTAACCGCTGTGCCACTCAGGCGCCCCTAATCCATCTACTTTTTGATTCATTTCAAACAAAATTATAGATCTCAGAATGCTTCCCCAAAATATTTCAGAACACGTATCATTAACTAGACTTACACATTTATTTTAAGTAGTTTTCTTTTGCTGTAAAATTTACATCCAGTGAAATGCCCAAATCTTAAATGCACATTTGCTGCATTCTGGCAGATGCCCACACCAGACTCCTATCAGGAAACAGGAGTTACCGTCACCCTAGAAAGTTCTCTCATGCTCCACCCCAGTCAGTCCCCACAGCACACCTCCCCACACCCCAGGCAACCACCTCTGACTTTTTCTTTCTCCATAGATTAATTTTGTCTGTTCCAGAATTTCATAAAGACGGGATCAGACGGTATGTACTCTTCTGTATGTGTCTGCTTTCGGTCAGCATGATGTTTTTGGCACTGCCCACACCGGTATTTGTCCTGGTTTTTGTTGGGTCGAACGTATCTCATCGGACGACTCTACCCAATTTAGTGTATCCATTCCGTTGATGGGTACCTGAGCTCCTTCCGGTATTGGGCTCCAGACAATTCTCTTTGTGATCGAATGTTTTTACTTCTCAGTATGTATCTAGAGGTAGAATGGCTAGGTCAAGGTAGGTGTATGTCTGATTGAAAAACGAGGGCCAGCGCGTTCTCCAAAGCAGACATACCATTTTACGCTCTCACGGACAATGTGTGAGACAGCCAGCCGCCCTACAAGCCCGCCAGCATTTGGTGTCAGTCCGTCAAAACTTCGCCATCCTCGGGGGTAGGAACTGGCACTTCCCTTTGGTTTTCATGTGCAGTTCCCTGACGATGGGTGATGTGGAATATTTTTTTTCACGTGCTTATGGGCCATTTATGTGTCTTCTTTCGTGGGGTGCCAGTTCAAGCCTCTTGCCCGCTTTTGAATTTGGTTGTTGTCATTTTATTATTGAGTTGTAGGAATTCTTTATACATCGTGCATACCAGTCCTTTGCCGATGTATGTTTGCAAATTTTTTTTTACCCAGTCTGGGAGTTGTCTATTCATTTTCTTCACACTTTCTTTGAAGAGCCAAAGTTTTACATTTTGATGAAGTCCAGTTTACCAGCTTTTCCTTTGATGGTGTTATCGCTTTTTGTGACTTGTTTCAGAAACCTTTGCCCCTCCCTGGGTCACAAAGGTACATTTATATCTTGAAAGAATTTTTAGATACACCATGAGGTAAGGTTTGAGGCTCTTTTCTCCTTCCGTAGAGATGTTATTCCAACATCATTTATTAAAAAGACTTCCTGTCCTATTGGCTTGCTGTGACATCTTTGTCAAAAATCCTGTCTGTCACTGTGAAAATAAAACCACATTATTGAATTTTTAAATTTTTTAAATAAAATGTTCAAATGAAAAATGCAGCTGAAAGTAATAATTGAATTACAAAAATTCATATTTAAAAATAAGTTCCTAAAAAAAAAAAAAAAAAGCTAGTTCCTCCCTGAGAAAAATGGGACTGGCGAAGACTGGTTTATCATAAAAGATTTCTTGGCTTCCCAGTATCGTTTATATCAAAAATGAAAATCAAGTTCTCCATCAAAAAGCAATTCTCTTTTTAGACCGTGATATTAACCAGCTTTGAGAATGCCAACAGCCCATATGTATGTAGGTGGAGGGAGCAAAAGATGTTAACTGTCTTTCTGATACAATTATTTATCCGTTTGTCACATTAAAAAAATGGTTGTCAGCATCCAGGAGGGTTTGTTGTGGTGACGCGTGTATACATTCAATGCTTGGAAAGCCACACCAGTGACCCCCATCACCTACAGTGCCCGTCATCGGTGTGGCAGGAGGGTCACGTGGTCGCGTGGTCGGCGTCCTGGTTAGTGTCAGGAGGACAGCCAAGACCACGCTGCTTTTAGCTTTATCCTGAGACTAATAATAGCGAGATGTGCTTATCATGGGAGGCACGCTTCTCATTTAGCTCCCTTACTCCTTCTAGAGCAAGGCAGAAACACCCTGGTCATCCCACCTTTACTGGGAGCCAGCGGTGCCGAAAAGCCACGCCACCTGCCCAAGGTCACTCAGCTGGGGAGCTGGGGAGGTCGCACGTCAAGCCGGGCCGCCCGGCTCCATGCCTGTCCTCCTAAGCCCTCTGCAGGTTTGCCTTCTCGTAAGAAAAGAGCTTGGCACGCTGCCTGTAGGCACTGTTCCCGTTACTCGGTGATGTCGGTTCATAAATTGTTAAAAACCTGTCTGTCTCCATCCGTCCTAAAACATCAGGGAGTGTGTCCCCTCTGGGAGCCCCACGCTGATCCTTGGGTGCCCACTGCCTGTACCTCTTGGAGGCCACTGCTGGGGGCGCAGCAGCCAAAGCACCCTGAATCCACGTCCTGCCACGCAGGCAATCCCCACCTGTACCACACTGGCCTCGCTGTCCAGGGTTAACTCCTGACACCGCTGGATGACATGGCCTTCATCTCTGACGACGGAGCCGTCTCGTTCAGCTTGGGAATGATCTCCTTGAGCGATCTTAACAGAGAAGTGGCTTACGTAGAGCCGGGCTTTAGGAAGACCACCGGGGCGGGGCAAGGCACTCCAGGCAGAGGGGAACTGCGGGGGTAAATGAGCCCTGGACAGAATGCAGGGCATGTTTGTAGAAGTCTCGAAACCTCATGGTGAGGCTGGAGCCGAGGGGCCCCTGGTCAGCTAGACTACGCTCATAAATAAGCCTCCCAACCCCAGTGGCTTCACAAAGCCAAGTTTATTTCTCTCACTTGGAGCACTGCAGGTCCCAGGGATGCCGGACAGAGCACCGCAGCTCTCCATGTCGCTGGCCTCTGTGCGGCGACTCGGCGACCCACGCCGCTCCCATCTTTTGCTCTTCTGTGCCAACACGGGGGCTCCACCCCCAGCCTCTTCTGACTCCCTCTGGCTGGGAGTGGCGGTTCTCAATCCCCCAGAACGGGCCCCACTGTGTTTATTGAACCGCGGGGGAGGCTGGGGAATATAAAATCATCCCAAACACGTCCTGAGTGCTTTCTCTGTGCCAGGCTGTGTGCTAAGCACTTAAATGTGTCTCTTCTGAATCCCTCGGCCCCTAAGTGCGTGAGTTCTGCTGTGGGACCTCACCGCTGCGATCTCATCACTCAGCTAAGGGAACAGCCTTGGAGAAGTTAAGGGCATCCGACAGAACAGCCCACATAAAGACAGCGCTGGAGATGTGAACCCGGGTCTCCGTGTATCCAGAACCCCTGCTCTGGGCCCCCTGCACTGAGTTCCTTGCTGATCACTGCTGAGAATATCTTCATCCCACTGGAGCCCCGGGACTGGGTTCTTATTTTCTGCTCCGTCTCATTTCAGCTTCCCCGGGAGTCATGAATTTTTAAACCTCGTGCAAGATCAACCAGTTCACCCAGAGGAGACAGTAAAAGAACAAGAACAGGCAGAAACAGAACAGCCATCAAATAAGCACCGGAGTTCTTCCAGGAAATGTCCACCTGCGGGGGGGTGGGGGGGTGAACCCGAAGAAGTTGTGCAGGCATGGCGGGACGTGCAGAGAGCGTGCTCAGGTCATCAAGGGAATTGTGGCCTTTTAGCAAAAGAGAGACAGAGGGAGAGTGGACTTAGGCTATCAGCCTTGGGCTATTTCAGTTTCTAATGGAACAGAAGGACCTCGAGAGAGAATGAGCTGGGCGACCGCTCTGGCCCAGATGACGGGGGGAGCCAAGCATCATTTCCAGGTCTGTTTGAAGAAACACTTCCAAGGCCCTGAGGCCAAAACAAACACCACATCTCAAACTTCAAACAAACAAGCCAAACCTTCTGTTCTGGCCCAGCCCCCTCTTTTCACAGGCCGCCAGGACCAGAGAGGGGGGGTTGATTAAGGAACGTCACACAGCCCTATTTGTGCCGGAGGTGGACATCGAAGCCAAGTTCCAGAAGAGGCTCAGAAAGGAGCAGGAATGTGACCTGGTCTCACTCAAGACAGGAGCCCTCCTGCCCTTTCCTCTCCCACCAAGTGGGATACACCCCAAAGAAATTCGAGCAGGCACTCAAAGGGACCCATGTGCATAGCAGTGTTATTCACAATAACCCAAAGTGGAAACAACCCAAGGGTCCACGCACGGCTGACTGGTTAACCAACATACGGTTTAGCCACACAATGGAACACTGTGCAGCCTTTTTTTTTTAAAAAGGAAATTTTGACACAGGCTACATTGGGGAGAAAGCTTGAGGACATGCTGCTGAGTGAAATAGACCAGACACAAAAGGACACACACTGTATGATCCCTCTGACAGGCGGTCCCGGGAGCAGGCCAATTCAGAGAGACAGAAAGTAGCACGTGGTTGCTGGAGTCTGGGGGGGACGAGAGCATGGGGAGTGTTTCCTGGACAGTTTCAATTTGGGAAAATGACAAAGTTCTGGGCTATCACCAGTCGTGCAATATCGTGAACGTATTCAATGCCACAGAACTGCACACTTTAAAATGGTTGAAATGGTAAATTTTATGTTACATGTGTTTACCACAATTTTACCACAATTTTAAAGCAAGGAGAACCAAGTCCCCTCTCTGTGTGGCACCCCCAGCCTCCCGCTCAGCTGCACCCCAGAGGCCCACTTTCTGCTTCTTAGTCATCTTGGCCGAGTTGGATGATTTTAGACTTTCTGTGGATTTTCTCCCTGAGGCTCCCGCACTGACCAAGGAGCTGAGTGCGGGAGAGGGCAAGGGAGGCACAAGTTTCAAAAAAGAAAACTGCCATCAAAGCTCAGATTCTGAAAATAGCTTGGAGAACCTTCTAGTTCAACCCATGAGGCAACATCAAAACAGCCACCAGCTTGCCCCTCGGGGCCAGCCTGCCTGGATTCAAATAATGACTCCTCCCCCATTCACTGTGTGACCTCAGATGAGTGAAGCAGCCTCTCTGTGCCTCAGTTTCTTCATTTGTAAAATGCAGGTGCTGACGCTACCCCCCCCCCCCAGGAGCACACCTCACTGGGTGGTGAGGTTTGAATGTTTTTTTTTTTTTATTATTTGACAGAGAGAGAGACAGCCAGCGAGAGAGGGAACACAAGCAGGGGGAGTGGGAGAGGAAGAAGCAGGCTCCCAGTGGAGGAGCCTGATGCGGGGCTCAATCCCATAACGCCGGGATCATGCCCTGAGCCGAAGGCAGACGCTTAACGACTGAGCCACCCAGGTGCCCCAGAGGTGTGAATGTGTAAACACACGTGAAGCACTTAGAACAGTGCCTGGTACCAAATACAGCCCGAGAGAGAGCTTGCTATTATTGTCATCCACATTCAAGTGAATTCAAACTTCTGTTTGAATGCCTTCTGGGATGGCGAGCTCACTCCCCACCAGGCACCCTATTCCCCAGTTAGAAGGTTGGGTGTTTTAGGAAGCTTTTCCCTCCTTGAACCTCTCTTCCTGACAAAGTTGGCCCTGCCCTCCAAGGCCTGCCATGAAGACACACTTCAATCAAAGTCAAACGGCACCTGCTCAGTGGTGTGCTGCCTCATTTGCCCAAGTTGATCTTCCTCTGGGGACCCAGAGCTCGCAGCCCAGAGCCCAGAGTGCAGATGTCTGTCCCCGTTCAGGACTCAGCAGTCAAAGAGTGGTGCACGCTAGCCCCGGACGCCCGCCGGGCCCTCCCCCATCAGTCCCAGCTACGGAGTTCTGTGCACCAGGGCCCCCAAATCCTCTAGCTGGTTCCTGAGCCTCAACCTTCCAGGCTTCAGAGGCGAGGCAGCTGCTGGTGTCTGGGGCCAGCCCAGCTCCTTCTCGCAGGAGGGAAATAGGGCTGAATCTTACTGCTCAGGACGGGGCAGGTTTAGAAAGGAGAAAGTGGTCACCCACCTGGCCAGCGCAGTCTGTCCCTTTGGAAAATCTCTGAGCTCCACCAAATGGTGTTAGAGCCTACTGCTACAGTCCCAGCACTTTACAGCAAATTTGCCAGCACGTTCTAGCAGGCTGGGCGTGGATTCTGGAGTCAGAGCTGGCTTTACCCCTTCCTGCCCGTGAGGCCTAGGCAGTTTCCTCGTGTGTGAAATGGGGGCAGTAACAACAATCTCTGCTTGTAGGTCTGGAATGAAGAGCGAAGAGTTAGCACAGCTCTGCCCCTGCATGGAAAATGCTTAATCAATGGGAACAGTTATGGGAAGAGGGGCTGAGGTGGGCCCTGGATTTCCCACTTACAATCTGGAAGGATCATTTAGTCTGTTGCTTCATTTTACAGATAGAAAAACAGGCCTCGAGCCAAGAGGTCCAAAAGTCACACAGCAATTTGGCTACCGCCTGGACCAGCACCCAGTGAGCAGACCCTAGGCTCCTGTTCCTTGTAGGTTCCAGCCCTTGCCCTCCCGGAACACTTCTTGCCAGGTCGGCCCCTTGGGATCTGGATAGCTGGTGAGGCAGGGTGGTCTGTGGCTGGGGGAGGATAGTGGCTCTGCCCCTCCTCAGTTCCCTCCGGGAGCCCCCCAGCCTTAGGAGGGCAGCACCTGCGGCATCGCTTGCAGTTCCAAGGGACAGCCGCTGGGTGTCGCCACACAGCAAAAAACAAAAACAAAAACAAAACCAAAAAAAAAAAAAAAAAAAAAACCAACAAAAAGCGACAGGCCACCGGGAGCCCAGACCTAATGGGAGTTCAGTCTGGGAGCAAACATCTCCCAAAATTCCCCCCCCCCATTCTCTGTGGGCTGCAGGCCAGGCTGTCCCCAGCAGCTCCAGAGTTTCCGTCACAGTGCTACTGACGATGTCAAACCTTTCACCACTTCCTTTGCCCTGCCAGCTGCTGAAGGGAAAACCTGGCACAGCCTCTCCCAGCTGAGCGCCTCCCCACACAGTGCTCCGGCCACCTGGGACCCATCACCACCCCCAGCCTGCCAGCGCTACCCACCTTTGCCCTGGCAGGGCCCTCCAGGTGGGGAGCCCTCCCTCACCTCCACCTGGTGCAGGCCTGCCACCTGCTAGACACTGTGCGCAGAGTATTTCGAGTGCTTTCTGTGTACCACAACCCCACAGGGAGGCACCGTTTTCCAGAAAGGGAAACTGAGGCACAAGTAACACGCATCGAGTCTTAGTTATTAAGTGGTAGAGCCAGGGCTTATGCCATCCGGCTTCAGAGTCTGAGCTCTCGCACACTTTGTGCAGGGCCACTCTGTCCCTCCGTCCCGGCCACCCAGGCAGGGCTTACTCTCTCTTGCGTGTCATGGGAGGGGCTCACTGAGCCTCTGTCAGTAGACGGGGAGAGCAGGACTGTGCGCATTCACTGCTGGCCTTGCAGCTTCCGATCCCCGAACAGACTCCTTGCTCTGGTGGGTCTCCCCATGGCCCCGGTCACCTCTGAGTCCAGGGCCTCATTGGGGGGGCCAGGCGTGGTCGCAAGCTCCGACCCTGGCAGGCCAGGCACGCCAGGCCGAGTGCAGCAAGGGCATCTCCTGGGTGGGGCAGCCCCCTTTCCCTTGGCATCCTTTTCGTTCCCCTATGAGTCGGGAGGCTCTGGAGCCGGTCATACCAGCTCCTGAGAGTTGAAGGCAAAACCTCCAGGAAATTCGTGAGCAGGTTGTTGAACTCTGCCGTGGTTACAAATCAAATTATAAAAACTTACGATTTCATCAATTATATTAAGAATGAAGATAATAGGGGCGCCTGGGTGGCTCAGTCGGTAAAGCGTCTGCCTTCGGCTCAGGTCATGATCCCAGGGCCCTGGGGTCAAGCGCCACTTCGTTGTCAGGCTCCCTGCTCAGCGGGGAGTCTGCTTCTCCCTCTGCCTGCTGCTCCCCCTACTTGTGCTCTCTCTCCCTCTCCCTCTCAATCTGTCAAATAAATAAATTAAATCTTTAAAAAAAACCCAAAGGTAATAAATACTTCAAAGTCATCACCCCCTTATTATATTACTACATTTGTCTGTCATTCACGGTCTCGAGGTCACTTCTGTCTGTTGGAGCCATACAGGACAAATTCTACATAGTGGCAGCTGCATAGGGGCCTGGGCCTGACTTCCCAACTCGCTGCTCTGTGACCTTGCCTTGGTCGTTTGAGAGCAGCCATGATAGGAGTATTTACACCCCAGAAATGTGGCAAATGCTACATGTCGGGGCACCCCACTCCCACCCCATCCCCAGAGATCCAGTTAAACAGTTACAAGCCTCAAAGCACCCATGGGGCAAATGGGCCAGCCCAAAGGGAGCAGGGCCACAGAGTTGACTCACTCCCATTGTAATCCTTCACCGACTCTGAGGCCTGGCCAGTGCCCTTGGGCCTCACCTTTCCCATCTGCAAAATAGGTTGAGAACAGCAGCTTTGCAAAACTGAAGAGCTGAAGCCATGCCCTCAGGAAATCTGCCCACAGCCCCATGAGGCGGTCCGGTTGCGGCCCTCGGTGAAGAGGAGGAATCGGGGGCGGTAAGAGGACAGGGCCCTCGTCAGAGATGACACATTGGGTTTCGGCCACACTCCTGGCTGCTGGGCTTGTCGGCCCTGTAATCATAGTACCCCGGCCACAGGGTGGTTCGGGGGATTGTCCGAGGTAATACTGTGTGTGGAAGGGATGCCTGGATGGCTCAGTTAATCCTCTTCTTTGGCTCAGGTCATGATCCCAGGGTCCTGTCAGGGAGCTCAGGTCATGATCCCAGGGTCCTGTCAGGGAGCTCAGGTCATGATCCCAGGGTCCTGGCAGGGAGCCTGCTTCTCCCACAGCCTGCTGCTCCCCCTGCTTTGCTCTCTCGCGCGCGCTCTCTCTCTGACAAATAAATAAATAAAATCCTTTTTAAAAAAAATATGTGTGTGGAAGAGCTTGGCACCGATCTGGCTCTAGCAGGACACAGGAAACAGGATAATTCCCCGAGAGGCTTACAAGTGGGATCTGGGCCCACCCACGTTTGAGTCCGAACTCTTCTCTCTCCTTATGTTTTCAAGATCTCTGGCCAGTCAAGACACAGCTTGTCGAAGTCTCATTTTCCCCACGTGAAAAGAGGGATAATAATAGCCACCTGGAGGAGCCACTCAGAAGACTGGCCATAAAGGATCTAAAGTGTCTGCTGAGAAGTGCATACTTAATAAGCGGGAGTGGTTGTTCACGATTATCTTTATTTCTTGTCACTCAGAAGAGAGCACCTCTACCCAGGCCTGTCCTGGGAAGCCGGTGATTGGGGCAGGGGCGGGGGGGCCGAGGCGGCAGGACCTTGGCTGGGCAGCTGCCCTCATCCGGGCCAGGTCAGCCTCTCATGGGCCCTGGCCCTAGAAGGGCTTCAGAAGCGTGGGGACGCTGTTGCTAGGCACCGGTTGCTAGGCGACACACTGTTTCTCCTGGCCTGGCCGCCTCCCAGAGGGCCTGGGCTTCTCTGGAGCAGCTCCTGCCTCCTGCAGCCTCTCACCAGACCTCAGAGCCAGAACAGAGGGCAGGTGAGGGTGGGGCCAGCTGTGGTTGGGCCCCAGGAGGGCCGAGCCCACTTCCCTCGGCAAGACCCAGAAGCGAGCCGAGGGAGGGACAAGAACCCGGGGCTGCGAGTGAGCTGCGGAGCTGGGGTGGGAGAGTGTCTGTCCATTCAGTCCCCAGGGGGGACTTAATCCACGGGTGGATTAAGATCGGGGGCACGGAGTCAGGTACCCCGGGGCCTGAACCCTGGCTCCCCCACCCATTATGAGCTCACCCTTCATCACTTGGAGTCTTTGTTTCCGGCTGTGAACTGGGGAGTTAATAAGGTGCGGGGAAGGAGGAATGAGTGTACACGATCACGTGTTGACCATGACCAGTCCTGACTTCAGTTTGGGGTGTGGGTGTCGGTGCAGAGGGACTGGCCGAGGGGAAGGCACTGGCTGGGGGGCTCGAGCTCACCTCCGGGGTCTCTGCAGCCTGGGCCTGAGGCAGGCTCGGGGCCTTTGGGCTGCTGAAATGCCGGGGCTCCTTGCACTTCCTCCCCAGGTGCCCCCGGGGCCCTGCCCCACAGCACCATGATGGGGAAACTCCCCTTGGGGGTTGTCTCCCCGTACGTGAAGATGAGTTCGGGAGGCTGCGCGGACCCCCTGAAATTCTATGCCACCAGCTACTGTACAGCCTATGGTGAGGCCCGGTTTGTGCAGGAGCCACGCCAGGACGCGGGCACGATGTGGGGGGGCCCTCCCGCTGTGAGAGGAGCAGCCCCTGTGGCCCTCACACGCTCAGAGGGGCCCCAGCACGCTGAACCGATCCACCCCCTGAGCTCCCCAAGGATGTGTCCGCGCCTGTTGGGTCAGGCTGGCTTTGCCCCGCTGCCCCTCCCCCGAGGGCATTCTGTGATTCGGCCACATTGACCTTGCCTCTACCCTATCCTTTCCCTTCCCTGCTGCCACGATCTCGAAGGGCCAGGCCTTCACGGCTCTATGCCTTCTCCATCCCGAGGACCCCTGGGCCCTGGGTGGGGTCGGGGGGCGGGCGTTTGCTGGCCCTGCCTAGGAAGCCCTGCTCACTCCCCTTTCACTCTCCTGCCCCTTGGGCCTGTCTCATGGGCCTGTCCCGTCTCCTGGCTTCCCTGCTGGCAGGTCGGGAGGACTTCAGGCCCCGCATGGGCAGCCACGAAGGCACAGGCTACAGATCAAATTACCGGCCCGTGGTCTCCTACCACGCCAACCTCGATGCCCTGGACAACCCAGCCATGGGGTATGGTCTGTGTAGCCCCTTCTCCCTCCCTGCCCCGCTGAGCCTTAGCGCTCAGGGCCATTGGAGCACACTGGACCCACTGCGGGCGGCATGCGTGGAGACCCTGAACCTTGCCTGGCCTAGGTCTGGGGTCCTGGGGCCCCAACAGAGGCGGCCTCCTGAGGCCACTGTGGGAGGTTTGGAGGAAGTGGGCAGTTTCCAGAGATAAGTGCTGCGGCCTCCAGGTGGCCCTGATAATAGCTCCCGCTCCCGCTTCGCTCTCAGGGAACAAGTCCGCCACAATTTCCAGTCAGTGACCACCCAGAGCTACCGCCCCCCGGAGGTGCCTGATGGCAAATACCCACTGCCCTGGAATGTGCATCAGACCAGCTCTGGCTACTCTCGGGAGAAGCCCAGTGCAGCAACCCCCACTAAGGAGGTCAGTGCTGGGCTAGGGCCAGGAAGCAGGGGGACCCCGAGGCTGGGGTGGAGGAAGGGCTGAGGGGTGGAGAGAGTGAGGATCCCTCCAGCAGGGTGGGACTGCTCTGCCAAGAGTTGGTCAAGGCTGAGAGGCCTGGGTACCGAGGAGCCATAGGCGGGCTGGGAGTCTGCTCACCTGTGTCACCTTTGTCCCCATTCCCGACTGCACCATCACCTCCCCTCCACCTCCATCCCCGTCCCTGTCACTGCCATCACCTCTGCCACCCCCATCCCCATCCCCACCCCATGGTCTCCACCATCCCCTCCACATCTCCAAGGCCACATGACCGTCCTCACCACCAGTCACATTGGCTTTTGTCATCATCGTCCCCATCTTCTTTAATCGTCATTATGATCATCAACCTGTCCCCAGCAGTAGAATGGATACTAAGTCATTCATTCATTCAACCGATACGTTCGAACATCTCTTCTATATACGAAGGTGCTAAGTGCTGGGGGGGAAACGCAACAGGGAAGAGGCAGGGGGTGAAGCAGTAGTGAAGGGTATGCAACTGCAAACCAGGAGGGCGGGGAAAGAGCTTGCTGTGGAGACATGAGTCAAAGACTCAAGAGACGTTAAGTGTCCTCTAAATGATGCAGCGATGTGAGAGAGAGTTCCAGGCAGTGCAGACAGCAAGGGCAAAGGCCCTGAGGTGCGAGGATCTGATGCGACAAAGAACAGCAAGGAGGCAGGTGGCTGGAGCCAAGCGAGGAACTGGGGTCCTTGTGGGTCTCTGTCAGGCCATGGGGATCTACTCCTAGTGCAATGGGATGATTGCAGGGCTCCGAGCAGAGGAGGTACATGACTGGACTTCGTTGTAAAGGGACCCCTAAGGCTACAGATACTCTGTAGGGGTCAAGGGCAGAAGCAGAGTTAAGACGTGACTGCCATCCCCTCGCCTGGAGTATGACTGGCCACTTCCTCCCTCCCAGGTCAGGAAGGTCCATTTCGACACCCAGGACTATGGGGCGCAGGCCATCACAGGGCTGGAGCCCAAGGACGTGCCCCTGCTCCACCAGCCTCAGGTCAAGGGCTCGCTGGAGTGGGAGAATGCCCGGCATGTGAGTGGGCAGAGGGGCCAGACCCACCTCCTTCCCCTTCTGGAGACCGGCACTGCTCTGACTCTCCCAAAAGCCAACAAAATGTGGGCTCAGGGTACCTAGAAAAACTGGGAGAGCCAAGGATATTTGGTATTTCCAAGAGAGCATCAACGCGGTCATCACGGGCTTCCTCACTCGGGTCTTAGGACTTAACCCCAGAGGCCCCTTCTTTCCCCGCGCCTATCCAGACTCCCCGAGCTCCGGGCAGTGAAGTGTGATGGGAGCACCCCCTTTATTCTCTTAGCCTCTCTCTTCGTCTGGGTCCCTGGGTCCCCTGTTCATTCCCGGGAGTCCAGCATGGGATGGGCTTCGTTGTCACAGGGGAACTCACGGTGGAGGGTATGGCGCTCTGCTGCCCCGTCAGAGACGGGTTTGTGCAGGGGCTGCCGTCCTGGCCTTCCCTTCGCGGACTACACCGCACAGGCTACTGGGAGCACTGAAGAGCCACCACCGCCACCAACCTCCCCTGGGCCCTGGTCCACCTCGCGGGCCCCAGTGCTCTCCCCTGTCTTCCAGGGCCCGCGCTTCATGACCTCGGAGTACAATTCCAAGTACCTCAAGGAGCCTTCAAACCAGCCAGGTAGCACATGTCTGAGCTCATGCCTCCCTCCCACGACACTTCCCTCCCCCTGGCCGCAGGGAGAGACACGGGGGTGGGGGGCAGATGGAGCTGGCGTAGCACAAAGAAGGCACCCGCGGAAGAAAGAAGGATACAGAGGCAGCCTGGGGGACCTGTGCCTTAGCACCGACCCCTGAAAGGACAACTCACTGGCTTGGGAGGGCTGTGAATCCTGACCCCAGCCGCCTCCCAGCCTGTCGGCACCTGCCCTTCCTGCATCTCTCCTCTTCTCCTCTCCTGTCTCGTTCTCTGTCCTGGACTCTGGAGTCTTCCTGGTGCCCAGGACCCTATAGCTCCGGCATCCAGATCCTTGGAGCCAGCTCCCTCCCCACTGTCTGGGACACTGAGCCATGCAGCTGGGGCCGGTGGCCAGGGTGGGGGGCAGCACAGGGGGGATGTCTTTTGCAGATCTCTTGCAGAAGAAATCAATTGGCGCCAAGGAAGAGACTGGCTTCACTGAAGAGTCCACCAAGAACCCCATTGTTTTCCAGCCGCCCTCCCAGGCCCTCCCTGGGGACCCGGTAAGTCAGGCCGGTGCCCGCTAGAATCTCAGGTGACTTCTAGCTTTTTTCAAGATGTGAGCTGCAAAACCCTGTGTTCAAACATGAGATGAATGAGTGTGGGCAGAAACCACTGCTTTGGTCCAGCTCCCCCAGTTTGTGGATGAGAAGACTGAGGTCTAGAGAGGAGAAGAGGCAGAGCCAATGTTATGCAGAGTTCACACGAGAGCCCGGGCCTGCTGGTTCTCACTCAGCCTAGTTTCTCCCCAACCTCTTCCCTTTCCTCCATTACCCCAAACACACGCGCGTGTTGTGAGCCCTCCTCTGCGCTCAGGACAGGGGGGCACCTGCCTCTGCCCGGCTGACGCGCCTCTGCGGGCCTCTTTCCAGGTCCTCCTCCCTGGCCGGAGTGTCACCAGGTCCGACTTCCTCCCCATGACCCACCCTCATGTAAGCAGAGCCGGTGGGGGTGGAAGGCTGGCTGACCCCACAGCCTGGGGTCCTTCCGCGGGGCCCTTAAGACAGTACCTGGAGGAGCAGCCATACTGTGGCATCAGGGGCTCCTCTGCTGCCTTAGGGGGACGAGTTCCTGCCTGTGCTGGCCAGAGGCTCCGAGCGGGAAACGGGCTACAACCGAGTGACCGAGAGGATGCTGAACCCCAGAGTGAGTGGCCTTCGGGGCAGGGGGGCACCTCAGAGCAGGAACATTCTGGGGTGGGGGGACAGGGAGGTTCCTTGGCCGCAGAGGCATTTGAGCACCGAAGGATGGGAAGAATCAGGATATTTGGACCCTGCAGGGGAGGGGCAAAGGCCTAGGAACTGGAAAAGTGAGGGTGTCTTTGAACCAGGGAATTCCCTGTGCCTGGAGGGGGAAGGACAAGGTCCTGGGGCTGGGGGCAAGTTAGGACCCTCTGTCCTTGCCGCCTCACCCTGGCCACCCACTACCTTTCTTGTGGCTCCGTCCCCTGCAGGTGCCCCCTCCTGGCCCAGAACCTAGCAGCATGAGCCACCGGCAGTTCCAGCCCCCGCAGCGGGTGCAGCAGACCAACGTTGCCTTGCTGGGCCGGGAGACAGTGGGGAACAAGGTGAGGCCGGGGTGCCCAGCTCCACTCCCAAATCTCCAACCTCTCCTGACCTGACAAGTCCCCTCCATACCTCTGGTGCAGGAGCCCACGGGGTTCAGCCTTAACAATGCCAGCTACTTCCGGAACCCCTATGACCCGGACATGGATAATCGGTACCTGACCACCTACAACCAAGGGTGAGCACCCCCTTCCCTGTCCAAATCCAGGGCTGTGAAACCTGGCACGCATTTCACAGACAGACACTGGGACAAATGATGAGCTCACAGCCTGTCAAGTAGACCAACACTGAATTCATGTGGGTTCCCCCAGCAGCAGCCCCTGAGCCAAGGATTTGAGCGCAAGTCTCTTACTGGGGAGTGTGGGGGAGCTGGGAAGCTGTGGGGAGAAAGGAAGGCAGCCCAAAGCCAGTGTGTTATTAACCAGATATGCCGTGGGAGGGCTCTAGAAAACAGTGCAAACATACAACTCAGAATGATCCCAGCCAAGCGGGGAGAGAGCTGGGGTACTGATATCCCCATATCCATCAATCAGTAGTTAAGGGCTGTCCCCAGGGACCATGCTAAAAATCCCAGGCACCTCTTTGCTACAGGCAAAGTAAGCCCCAGCAGCCCAAGGGCAGCCTTCCTCTGCGCTTCTCTCTGATGCCGTGCCCTCCACTGATGCCCAGGCTGGTGGGCAGGGGAAGAAAAAAGGGGCTGAAAGGGGTCCGGGTGGAGCAACATGGCATCTGCTAAGATACTATGTCCAGTCCATGGTGGGTGGGCTCTGGGCTCCCCAGAAATTAAGCTCTTTGCTGAACATCTCAGAGGGCTTCTGGGAGGAAGTGGCCCGAGAGCCATGGGGAGGACTCCCAGGGCCAGGACTGGATGGGGAGGGCATTACAGGAGTGGGATAAAGGAGGTGTAATTCCGTGGACAAAAGCCTCCTTGCACAGCATCTGCTATCTGTGTCAGCAGGTGTCACCTGTGTCCACACTGGCTCCCATCTCTTTGGTCTCCCCAGTTGCTTCCCATCTTTCGGGCTGGCCCCCCTCTTTGGGATGGGGACCTTGAGGCTCAGATGGGAGAAGTGGCGCCCGAGCCGCGTTGCAGATCTGTGACACAGGTGGCTGTTCCGCTTCCCACAGAGGGCGAAGGGGAGGGGCAGAGACTCACAGTGGGTGTCGGGGGACAGCAGTGTCCCTGCACCTTCCTAGGCAAACGCCCTCCTCCTGGGGCAGACCCTCAGCCCCAGTCATGTCTACAGGGTCCTTCTCCGCCTGCCCGTCCGGCTTTCCCGAGCTCCTGCTGGGTGTCAGGCACGTGCCTCCTTCCCCAGGGGTTGTAATCACTGATTTTCTCATTTATCTCTCTGCACCCCCCCCTTCCTAAGCTCAAGGGCGGGGCCCACATCTTACTCAGAACCTGGCCCAGGGCTCAGTGAACATCAGCAAAGTGGAAGCGAAGTGGAATGCCTAGAGAGAAACGAACGAGTTGGGGTCTCCACTCCCCACCCCTGAGAAGGTCACAGGCCAGGGCAGGAGGCGGCATGCAGACAGTCCTTTATGCTCCAAGTGCTGGCGCGGCATCGGGGCTGCGCAATGGAGGGCCATCGTTCGGGGCAAAGCCAAGCAGGCTTCCCGAGTGAGCGCTCCCCAAGTGGACACGGGCGCAGGGAGTGCCTGGCAGAGGGAACAGCATGAGCAAAAGCAAGGAGGCTGGAGGGATCTGAGGCCCTTTGTGCTCTGCTGGAGCCAAGATTCCTCTCCAAGAGGGGCAGAGAGGCCGCAGAAGTGGCGGAGGCCAGCTTACCGCCCGCAACCCTCCCCCCCAACCCTCCACGCTTCAGGTACTTCGAGAATATCCCCAAGGGTCTGGACCGAGAAGGCTGGACTCGAGGTGGCATCCAGCCGCAGAAGCCCGGAGGCTATGCCCTCAACCAGCCAGTCACCCACATGGAGGCCACCCCCAACCCCACGGAGAGCTTGCGGCGCCTGCACCCCCACGTGGGAAGGTAGCCAGCACTCCCTCCTGCTCTGTCCTTTGCAGCATCCAGGCCTTTTCCCAGCTTCTTCCCTCTTTCCATCTGTCTGTCTGTCTGTCTGAGAGGCCCATTCCCTCTCTCTGGCTTGTTCACTGCTTTTCCTGCTTCTCCTCCCCCCCTCCACAACCAGCGACCCCTCCTCCTGCATGGCTGCCCCCTCACCCCCTGGTTCCCATC
Source organism: Ursus arctos (assembly GCF_023065955.2). NCBI lineage: Eukaryota > Metazoa > Chordata > Mammalia > Carnivora > Ursidae > Ursus > Ursus arctos. Next base: position 38,646,078 of record NW_026622908.1, read on the forward strand.
CCAGAGGTCAGCTCCACACCTGCCCCCTGCCAGGCTTCAGGGGGCGTGGGGACAGAGCTGAATGGACTGTGGTTCTGCCTCACAATGACTCCTTTCGGGCTCAATTCAATTCCTCAAAAATTACGTTTCTAAGACAATGGCCCAGAGTTGGCAGGCGAAGAATGTCTGTGGCTTGGCTGACCTAGCTGCGGGCAGCTCCAGGGGAGGGGCAGGCAGAAGAGAAGGTCCCACCTTGTCCCACATCCCTCTCACCTGCACCCCTCTCCTCCCTGCAGAACCCTGATCTCCGCGGACCCCTTCTACCGAGCATCGCCTCACAGCGGCCGCTTCATGACACCCAACTGAGCCCGAGGCTGGTAAGCGGCTCCCTGCGGGGGCCAGCCCCAGATCGCAGCCCTGGGTCAAGCAAGCCCTGCTGGGGACCCAGCCTCAGTGAGGGGTGGGAGACGGGGGGGGGGGGCGCTCTCAGGGGTGGGGGAGTGCACGAACCACCCCCCCACCAGCCCCTCGGGCCTCATCTCTGTTCCCCACAGGTTTGCCAACCCAACAGACAGGACTGGAGCCGGCTACTCTCCCTGCCCCCACCCCCTCCCTGCCGGGACTCCCCTGGCTACTTTCCTAATGAAATAAAGAGCAGCGAAGCAAGCCCGTGTGTCCAGTCACTGGCAGGGGAGCTGGGAAAAGGATGGGGTGGGGTGCAGCGGGCCAAGAAGGCAGGAGTGGAGGGGTGGGGTCAGCTTTGGTGACACTAGGGACAAGGACACAGATTCCTCTCCTGTCAGGGGGTCTCCTGCAGTCTGTGCTGAAGGCTGGGAGCCCTCGCAGGGAGCAGGTGGGATGGAGTAGGGAGAGGCAGAGGGGGCAGAGGGGGACAGGGGAGGGCAGAAGGGCCTCGGTTTGCTAGTCTGTCAAATGGGGCAGTTAGACCAGAGCAGGACTTCCAGGGCCCTTCTGGGTCCCACACTGGATGGTTTGAAGGAGAAGGGAGGGCAGAGGGGCAGGCAGTCATAGAGATCCCACTCCAGAGACAGACAGACAAGGGCCTGCGAAGGAAGGACACCTGGACACCGACACAGGGAGGGGCAGGGGCTGGTTGAAAAGGCTGGTGCCTCAGGGCAGCCCTTCTGTGAGAATTAGAGCGAGGCTCCCGCCACCCCAGCCCCAAGCACAATCCCTAAAGAGCAAACTTCCTGTGGGAAGAACGCATCCCTTCCTCCAGATGCTGCCGCCTGACACGGAAGCCTCAGCGTGTGGGGCAGAACCCGGCCTACCTCTCAGTGCCTTCCCTCACCTCCACCAGGCGCATTTGCACAGTGCACAACTACACAACGGTACGCTGGGTTCCTGCCAGCACCAGCTCCTCATTTTATAAAGGGGACCCTGGACCCAGAAAGAGTACATGAGTTGCTTAAGGTCATACGGGTAAAGAGGCACCGGCAGCCCAAGGCCAGGATGTCTCCAGCACCTTCCAGGCCAGCCTGCACGCAGAGGGGTACACTCAGTGGTCTAGCAGCTGCCCCCACCCTCCCCGCTCTCTGTGGGCGTCTGTGGAGAAGCACGGCTGGCCCCGGGGGGCCTGGGTGTACCAGCCGTCTTGAACGGCAGGCCCGGGGGCTGTCCTCGCTGGGCCTGGCTGGGACTCCATGTGGGGTGTGGGTGGCTCCAGCTGGCTCCAGCACTGGAGGAGGGGAGGAGGGGACACAGAGTCTCTTGGCTACAAACCCAGCCAGACTCCGGACCCAGTGACAGCCCCACAGGCTGTGGGTGGGGCCTGCTGGTCCATGGCCTCCAGCATGGGGGGTGCGTTACCAAATCAGAGATTTGCCAGCTGGGCTGGGTCCCAACTGTGGCCTGGCCATGATGAGGTGGGGGAGAGGGAAGGGGCTCAGCCGGGCCCTCCAGCCCACAGTCACACACACACAGACCCCTGGAGACACGCACACACTAACACGTACAGACACGTAAATGCCAACAGACAAGTACGTACAGACTAACACAAGCGCACCCAGAGACCGATGGAAACATACACAAATGCACAGATCTTCACATAGACACCCAAACGCTTGTACATGCAGACACACACACACACACACACACACACACACACACACACGCACATACACCACTTCACGTCTCCATGTCCTTCCCCACCGGTGGTGTCCTTTTACAGCTCATGTTCCCTGCTCACCCCTCCTCCATCTGGCTCAGTAGGGGATATGGTGTCGGGGACACTGGAGCCTCATTATGCCCTTTCTGGGTCCCCTCCCATTGTCCTGCATCCCGTTTCCAGGCCATGTGAGCTGGGGCCACCCCATGATGTTTCCCGAGCTAGAGCTCTGGACCCCACCCGAGGGAAGGGGGTTTGAGCATCACCCCTCTCTTTCCTTTAGCCCCTGCCCTCACCCCCTTCCGCCTGTCTCCAGCAGTCCATCCCAGCCTCCCCATTTGGATCCTGGGCCCCAGCCCAAAGAACTGTGTAAGGACAGGTCGACCCAGGGCATGTGGTAACAGGAAGGTGGGCCAACAACGGCCGACACCTAGCTTAGGTGGTTCTGGAACTCCTGCGTGGTACGGAGCGTGGATTTCCCCAACGTCTAGATGAGGAGACAGACGCAGAGAGGCGGAGCCACTCACCCCAGGACACACAGCAGCAAGGACTGTGGGTGGGCGTCCGTTGGTAAGGGCTGGAGTGGGAGCCCAGAGTGGCGGCTGCCTGGGAGGGGTGTGAGTTGACTCCAAGTCCTTCCTGACGTCTGCCCACCCCATTGGGTTACTCAGGGCAGGCCCCTTGGGGGAGGGCACGTGTGAGCTGGACCTTGAAATGGGCAGCATGGCCAGTGGTAGGGGCTGAAGGAGGTAAGGCTGTGGGCGAGGACACAGCACAGGGGCCAGGTCAAGGCCTGGCAGGGGGTCAGGCGGGGGAGGGGAGTGTGAGGCTGTGAGGTGGGCAACCCCATGGGGAGGGCAGGTTGATTAGGTTTCAGGGGTTTTAACTACCATACTAAGGAGCCCTTCTCCGTCCTCCTCCTCAGTTATGGGACCCTGTGTCCCCAAGGCAGGAAGGGTGGCTACTCCCCCCCCCCATGGCTACTTAGGTTACTGAACCCCCCATTGAAGTGGAGGCCTTTACCCTCTCACTCCCCCCTTTGCTGTCAGGTGAGTGTGGGAGCCGATCCTGTGGCTTCATTTTGGGGGGAGTCCCCGTCCCCTCGCCCCTCTGAGACTTGAGTCCTCTGTCTGGCCCCAGCCAGCATCAGCCCAGCACCCTTTTTTCTCCCGGGCGGGGCCTGAGCTCTGGAGTCCAACTGCCTGGGTTCCTTCCCGGCTCTCCCCACCCAAGGCTGCCTCCTGCCACCGTCTGTGGAGGCCGCCTGACCGCTCTGAGCAGCCGCGAGTAGCAGTCCCCAGGCTGTGGGCTACACAAGATGGCGGGTACAAAGGGCTTAGCCAGCGACGGGTAGCTGCCTTGGAGCAGAGGGAACACAGGCCCAGCTGGGAGTGGGGACTTGAGATAGTCACAGGCTCTGGCCTCTGTCTCCTCCTGCTTGGCCCTGGACAGGCCCTTCTGCAGGAGCAGCCCCTTCTTGGGTCAGGTGATCCACTGGACAGCTTGGTCTGGAGGCCTAGGCTGTCCCTGTCGTGTCCCCAAGGCCAACGTCTGCCAGGCTGTCCTGGAGGCAGCCTGCTCTCCCCTCCCCCAGAAACCAGGCTTTGGGCGTGGAGGCCTCACTCGCAGTGGGGCCTCCTGCAGCTGCTACAGAAAGCTTCCTTCCCCTCCCCACAGACGCTTCAGAAACTGTTGTGAGGTGTGCCCTGACAACGATTAGCTTTGTGAAGCCCCCACAGCCTGCTGGGTGCGGGGAATATTCCGTGGGCCCTCATCCTTTCAGCGAGAACACTGAGGGGCCTCCCTCCGGGGGAAGTTTGGGGACACAGGTGGGTGCTGCGCTGTCAGCCGTGGTGTGGGGGTGTGCAGCCCCGAGGGCTGATGGGACAGCAGGATGGGGAGCAGTGCCGGATGCCACGCTCTCGGGCCCCACCTCGGACGCATGGGGACATGGGGACGCGTGTGAGGCTGCTGCCCGTCACAGCGCTGTGGCCGCTGATGGTGACAGGTACCATCTGGCCCGGGGTCACATGGTGACATGCAGAGCCACCGGCTCACGGGCTTGACAGCTGGCCAGCTGGGAAGAAGCATCTGTCTGCGGACCTGGAGGCCCCCCGGGAGGGGAGCAGGAAGCCTGTGTGGGGAGGACGGTGGGTTTGCTGCACCCAGACAGATGGAGGGCCTGAAAATGAGAATCCGACCCCCGCCTTCCTCTCTGACCATCTGGAGGGCCACCCATTCTCCAGGAAATTTTCTGAACAGCCAACTATGCAAGGGTGGAGGAGGAGTCAGAGCCAGGAACCGCCCCTCCCCCACGAGGGGCTCAGTTCAAGGTCAGAAGACAGCCTGCCACGTCTCTCCGTGCTTCTCATGAGATGCTGCTCCAGACAGGGCTCTGCCAAGGAAGTTTCTGGCATCATAAGCTTCACTCCTGGAAACACTGTCGTGATAACCAGTTAATCTGGGCCAGCGAGGAAGCGGCCTCCAGAGGCACACAGCTTAGTGAGCCCACCCTCCGCTGTCTGTGCTCTGAACACAAGGCCTTTCCCGTCACATCTCTGAAATGGGCCTCTCAGGTAGGCAGAAGTGGGGGCCTAGAAGCTTCCTAAGAGAGCCGGGTCATCGCATTTGCAGCCAGCCAAACATGGGGCTGAAGCCAAACATGGGGCTGAAGAAGGGATATGTGAGTGTGTGTGAGTGTGAGCGTATGTCTTCTGAGGTCCCCAGGTAAAGGGACAGGTCAGAAGGGCATCGGTCTAGCCCACAGATCCTGAGAGAGACTGGGTGAGATGCCGACAGAGCTGGTGTTCAGGAAAGACTTGATGGGACTCTGGAGCCCAGCATCCTTACTGTGGCCCCAGTGACAAGGTGTGGTCCCTATGATAAGAGCCTTGCAGCAGAGACGCGTTCTCCTGGAGGGCTCTGGCCCCGGGGGCAGGAGGCTGGCTTTGAAGAACTCAGGCAAACTGGTTCCCGAGCATATACAAGGGCCCTGGCAGTGTGGGTACCACAGTGAAGACCTGGGACAGTGGACCCTCCACAGTAATCATGGGGTTCCCTTAGCGCTCACAGGCTGACGTCTGATCACGTGCCATAGGGGTCAGAGCTCTTTGCAAGCAACAGAAACTGATGTTAGCCAATGTAAGCAGAAGAGGAATTTATTAAAAGGAATTCAGAGCTCACAGAATCTTCAGGTGGACTTGAGAACAAAGCTTAGAGGCTACCCAGTCAAAAATGGGGGGCCAAAATTGTCCCATGAGCCTGGGCCCATGGCAACGGCCTGTCTCCCCCATCGCTGGGCACTGGACGCTGCTGTCCCTGCCCCCGCCCCCCAGCCTTGGAAGGGATTCTGCGCAGTCCGTTCTGCTCTGCGTCCCTCATTTCCGATTCCAAATGGGGGTGGGGGCTTCTGATGGGTGGCTCCCAGGTCCCATACCTGTACCCAGCTTGCAAAGGAAGCTGGGAACGTGAGCTCCCAACATTTTCACCCTGCACGGTAGGATGCACGGGTTCTGTTCTGTAGGGCAGTTGGGATTGTCCCACGTAGGACGATGCTGAGAGGCTCAAGGACTTCAGATGTCCTTCACGACCAGGTTACCATCCAGACGAAGGGAATGAGCATTCGTGCAGGGCCTTCTACACCTGGTGGGGACGCTCCCAGCCTTTAAGGACCCTCTGTGAGACATGGGGAACAGATGCCCTTCCTCAACTTCCCTAACAGTACACCAATCTGCCAGGTCCCTGATGCAGATGGGGCCCCTAAGGTGGGGTTCCACTGGGCACGGCACCCCCTGCTCCCCTGTGAGCACAGCAGGTGTGCGTTTCTCAGCCACATAGTCAGGAGCTGGTGTATCTGTAACTGAACTTAGCAAAGACATTCACCCATCGCTTTCCGGTCCAACTTCCTCAACCTCTTTGACTTTAAATTGTTCATTCCAGACTCAAATCCAATCAAGTCAGGAGTTCTGCCCCTCCTCCCTCTTACGTCCTTCTCCCCAGGCGGGTGCGGAGCTTGCTCTTGCGGGAGAGACATCTATCTATGTGGACTCCCCCTGAGATGTGTGATCTTCATGGATTTTGGTCAATCCACCCGTGTCTTCCCAGAAGCAACTACGACCTTCTGACCTCTGGTTGCCAGGGTGACTCAAACAGCCCTCCAGCTGGACCACACATGGAGCCCCTCCAGGTTGATCAGCTGCTGTCAGCTCACCAAGTCCATCTCAGAGGGACAGAAACTTCTAGATGTTCTCCCTTGTGATACAGGGGTGTGTAGAGAATTCAGAGGAGGAACTAGCTCCCCTCGATTTCTACTCTATTGAAGCTTCTCCATACCGGCAGGGGGGCTTGTGGGAGGCTTCTTGCATTCTTAGGCCACATGTGGAAGGGACAGGTTCCCTCCATCCTGCTGTCCCCTATATGTACCTGGGATGTTTTTCATGCTGCCCTCGGCCTCGGCCCCGGGCAGGTGGCGCCTGACTCCTTTGCAGGCCATCCATCTGTAAGGTGCTCTGCTCTGCTCTGCCCCTTCTCTCCCACCTACTGCTTGAGGCTTTATCTCTTTTTGGGTGGGATCTCGGCTTCTGTGATGACACACGCTTTAACGCTCCAGGCTCCAGGGCTTACATCATCAGCTCCCTTCTCTCCAAGTTCAAAGCCAAGCTTTTGGACCTTCAAAAAATATTTCTCTCTCTAAACCCAGGTCTTGCAGGGCTGTAGGCCGGCCGAACTCTGGGTTTCAAAGCCTCTTTTGCAACTCAAAGCCAAGGATTTGACTCTTTGTTCTGAGTTTCCCTTGTAGAGCAGGGGGAATATAGGAAGCCAGCTTATGGGAATGGGTATGTTGAAAATTGTCTCCAGTGGAGCATCAGTCAATATCTCAGAATGACAATCCCCAGGTCCCGTATTACGCACTGAGACTGCCTGATCATTCTTCAAGAGAGGCTGCCTGCACCCATTCCAGGGCTGGGACGAAGGCGAAGGAAGGGAAGCCTTTTCCTAGGCACAAAATTCAGAGAAGTGCCGAAAAACTCAGCAATCAAGACACAATAGTTGAACCCCATTACTTAAAAGAAAATAAAAGTGAATGCAAAAAATTCACAATGAACAAAATACGAACATTTTAAGTACAGACAGGTTGAGTACTGCTGATTTTTCCTTTTGCCAAAGGCTTCACTGTGGTTCATCATAGCACTGATCGCTGATCCTATCTTCGTTTACAATTTTAATATTTTGTTCATCATAGACTTTTTGCATTAATTTGGGTTTAAAAATATTGCATTAAACTGTTACTTATCTTGATTACTGAGGTGTTTTTTTGTTTTGTTTTGGGTTTTTTTGGCACTCCCTTAAATTTCAGCGGACAAGGTCCCTATCCCCATGGAGCTCGTGTCTTATAACAGGGGAAACAGTTTTCAATCAAGGAATTCACAGGTAATTATTTCTTTAATTGGAACTGGAATAAGCACTTCGAAGGAGAAATGTGGCAGCTTGAGAAGCTATAGCATGGCGGCTTGATGTGCCCTGGAGGATTCTGGAAGGATGCTCTGAGAGAGGAAAGTTTGAGCTGAAACCTTAAAGATGAGGAATGCGAGCCAAGTAGGGAAGGAAGAGGAGAACCCAGCATGGGTCTAGAGGTCCTGGAATAGAGAGAAGCTGGCACATTGGAGAAGCGGAGAGCAAGTGTGCTAGTCGGTCCAGGCTGATTCTGTAACAAACAGCCCTTAAGTCTAAATGGCTAAACATACTAAAAATGTAATTCTCGGGGCGCCTGGCTGGCTCTGTCGGTTAAGCATCTGCCTTCGGCTCAGGTCATGATCTCAGGGTCCTGGGATGGAGCCACATGTCAGGGTCCCTGCTTGGGGGCAGGGGGGAGACTGCTTGTCCCTCTCCCTTTGCTGCTCCCCCCGCTGGTGTTCTGTCTCTCTCTCACATAAATAAATAAAATCTTTCAAAAAATTGTATTTCTCATTCACCTCACCATTTCGTGTGGGTCAGGTCACTCATCTCGAAGTGGTGACGTGGGGATCGGGGTTTTTCCACCTTTAATACTTCAGAAAATCAAAGAGTAGAAGATTGTGTGTGGGTGTGGACCACTTCTGTCCGCCTCCACGGGCCGGTGCTCAATCCGGGTTCCACTCCATCGGCCTAGGAGAAGGAGTTGAGCTGACTGCTCAGGAAGAAGAAGTTGTGACCCTCAGCAGCCCCTGTCTCAGGGAAGGGGACCAGGCCAGGCCAGTGTTTGGCGGTCATGGTCGAGACCTGGGTCTGTAGTGTCTGAGCAGAGGATCCGGCCTGTCCTTGCCCACAGATGGAGGAATGTATTCATGTAAGAGCAGCTGCTAGCCATGAGCACTGTGGTTCCTTCCTGGGAGAAGGAGCTGTCATGCCCAGAACCCATTCGAATGGTCAGGTTCTTGTCTATGGCATGGAGGTGGGGCCTTCACTCTTTTGGCTTCTTTTGCTCCAGCTCTGATGTCCCTGGAAGGGACAAGGGAGAAGACTCACCTTTCAACAGACCTGGCAGGTCACTCTCGGGGCTCAGGTTCCAGGGCAATGTGATCCTCAGGGCATGTCTAGGCTCTCGTTTCGAGAGGGTCTGGGGGGCAGGTGGGCAGTGGCTGAGCTAGCCTCATGAATTTGGCTACCTAGTGAAGGGCCCTGGCGAATCATGGGTCAGAGACTGCCAGGAATTCACTAATAGGCAAACCCTGAGCCCAGATTACAGCCCTGGGGTGCCCCTGGATTTGGGGACCTTTTTGCTCTGCCTTCTTGAATCTGTTTGAGGGTCCTAGATTTGTCCTGTAGGCTCTAGGATGCCGCCAGTTGGCCAAACACGCCGAGCCCTGGGGCCTGGGATCAAAATCTCCAAGTAGGGCAGTCCTGGAAACCTTTTTGCTGTTTGCAGGATGGGGGCAAGCATTTAGACAACCTGAGTGGTTTCTCTAATTTCCCCCAGCCAAGAGAGACGATGAGACGTAGTAGGAGAAGCCCAGACGTTGCAATTGGATGGCCTGGCTTTGCCAATTCCCAGCTGGGCAACCTTGATTGAGCTGTTTCGCTGGATCTGTTTTCTCATCAGTCAAAGAAGGCGGATTTAGTATCTCCCTGGCAAGACTGTGCCAGGTGGAGGAGATAATCTACAGGTGCTAGTGAGTGATAACCAACATTTTCCTGTGGAAGGGAACCAAGGTGAGAGGGGTACGAGTTGCACAAATTCCTTCCCCAACATCCCGACACACACACACACACACACACACACACACACACACACACACTTTCTTGCAGCAGCAGCCAAAGGGATCCTGTCCAAATATGTGTCAGATTGTTTGCCACTCCTCTGCCCAAAGTCTCCCAATGACCTCTCACCCAGAGCCAAAGCCAAAGCCAAAGCCAAAGCCAAAGCCAAAGCCAAAGCCAAAGCCAAAGCCAAACCCTCCACAAAGACCACGGCCCTGCTGAGGTCTGCCCCTCCTCACTAGCTGTCTCTGGCCTCGTCTGTAACCACGCTCCCCCCTTGCTCCCCAGGCTCCTTGCTGCTCCCCCCCTTCCCCACCCCACTCCTGCCCCAGGGTCATGGCACCGCCTCGCCCTCTGCCGGGAATGCATTTCCCCTTGACCTCTGTCTGCATGGTTTGCCCTCCTTCCCATCTTTTCTCCAAGGCCATCCTGTCAAGGTCTCCACTGCCACTCTGTTTTAAATGGAGTCCTCCATCCTCCTCTCTCTCCCTTGCTTCATGTCCTGCATAGCCTGACTAGCCCCTGACAGACCATGCATATGCATTTTGTGGATTATCTCCACTCTCAGGGTTAGAAGTTCTAGAAAGTCAGGAGGTTCAGTCTATAATGTTCACAATCACAGCAAACCCCAGTGCCCACGCATACAAGTAGGGGCTTCTTCTTTGTTGAATGAATACCTGAATGGAGGCAAGGACTCAAGCGGGGGGAGGAGAGGTCAGGGGAGTGAGCCGTGAAGGACACATGCTCAATGTCCTTTTTCTCCAAATGAGGGAGCTGGACTAGACCCCAGGAGATCATGAACCCCTGGGAATTGCACACATTAATGGTGAGTTCCTGCCACCATGCATTGTTGTGGGATGAGGGTCCCTAACTTCTCGCAGACATTTAACAGAGCTCAGCGTCGTCCCTGCTCCGTGTTTCATGGTTGGATCTAATAGTCTCAAATCCTTGCTAAGAACCTACGACGCTGACATTCCATGACCTTCCTCCAGTCACAGCAGCCCCAGTGGTCCTGGCCCCAGAGAGGGGAATGGGAGCCAGAGGGGACCTTGGCAGGGTCAGCGCGGTGGGGAAGGACACCGGAGGGCACAAAGGAGATTTTTGTATTACTACACGTGCTGCCTTTGTCTTTTTATTTAGAAGAACATAGATGTATGGCAAGTATGACAAAATGTGAACAATTGTCAACGCTGGGTACTGGGCACAGGGCTGTTTATCACGGAGAGCTTTGTACTTTTTCTGTATTTCAAAAATTTATTTTAAAAAAAACCCCACAGAGTTGGGGGTGGGCGGGGCAGTTAGAGCTCGTGATGAGGCATAGAGAAGCCAATTCTGGAGGCCTGAGGGACCCGCACTTTTAGGCATTTTCCCGGTGTGTGTGTGGGTGTGTGGGCAGAGGGGACGCCCCGGGTCTGAGCCCATCCCCGGAGCTGTCGGAGCCCTTTCTTCCCGCCCCCCTGCTCCCCCTTCCCAGGTCTCAGTTTCCTGCCTTCCTGGGGAGTAGGGAAAGGCTGAGAGGCCCCGTGCTGGGGGTGAAGCTAATTCATTAGTGACGCGCTCGGCAAGGACCAGGCGCCTGCAGTGCCCGCGTGATTCATCGGCATGATTGCCCCGCTCCCAGCCTGCGTGGGCCCCGAACGCCAGCACATTCTACCTTTACCCACTGAGAAGGGCCTGGTGGGAGGTGAAGGTACATGATCTACCCAGAGCAAGAAAAAGACTCCGAGGGAAAAGAGGGCTGGTCCCCTGTGCCCTTGAACCCAGGGAGCTCTGCCAGGCGGGTGCTGGATCTGCAGGGGCTCCTGAGGCTCCTGCCATGCCCGCAGAGCCCAAGGGGGCTGCCTGGTGCTGGAGCATGAGGCGGGGGGTGGGGGCAGTGGCGGGGCTTCCTCCTCTACAGCGAATGTTCCCTTGGGGAAACTGTTTGGGGGGCAGCAGGGGGGTGAGGGGGAGGTGCTCATCTTCTTCCCCGGCAGCCTGGCTGGGTTTTCTCCAGCTTTTTGGTCTCTTCCAAAAAGTTCTCCCAAATGAGTATTAGAGAGAGTTGGATTGGAGCTTAGATGAAGTCCAGAAGGAGATCAGAACCCTCTCACACCCCAGGTCTTCTGTGCGGACCCCACTTACTTGCTGCCTGAGTGCCCTGCCTCGGCTCAGAGGACAGCCTTCGTTTTGTGAGGTTCCCTCCCAGGACAGGGGTCCGTGGCTGGGTTCCCGGCTCACAGAGATACCTGCCTCTGACTCCCATCACCTGTTCAGCCCACGCCTTTTCATCCCTCTATCTGACAAACATATATTGCGCATCTGAGCAAAAGAAACCAGGAGCAAAAAAAGAAAAAAAAAAGTAGGCACTGAGTAATCTCATTTATATGAAATTCAAGTACAGGCAAAACTGATCCGTGATGATACAGGTCACACTCATGGTTGCCTCTGGGAGGCGGGGGATTGACTGAAAGAGGCTCAGGGGAACTCTGAGTGATGGAAATATTACATGGCTGTTTACATTTGTCAAAACTTATCAAACTGTGTACTTACCATCTCAGCATTTCATGGTATGTAAGGTTTGTTTCCATTGTAAAAGTGTTGAATTTTTTCATCGAATACCTACTATGTGCCAGACATGGTGCCTGCAGGGAAGGAGATAAACCTGTCTGCCCCGGGAGCTGCCATTCCAGCATAGGAGTGGTTCTCATGCTCTCCTGGCATTGGCCACTGCTCTCTGCCCCTGGGCTGGCCTCCCTCCCTGCCTGCAGTGGGGTTGGGGACGGTGGGTCAAAGATCAGGGTGTGTGGGCAGGGGGGCACAGGGTGAGTGACAGGTCCACACCAGCCAGGTTCAAGAGGAGGCATCCAGCCTGTAGACGCTGCTGCCTGGATGTAACTTCTACTCGCTGCGTGACCCTAATCTGGTTCCCTAACCCCTCTCAGGCCACTTTCCTCATCTTTCACATGGGGACTAATGATGCTTGCAGTTTTCACAGCAGAATTAGAGGCTCCGTGGTGAGAAAATTCATTGTTTCTATATATTGGTGTGGCACACGATTCAGAGCACAAATCCCAGCCACTCACCAACGCGGGGACCCTGGGCAAGTTACCCTGCTCAAGTCAAACCCCTCAGAGCCTCAGTTTCTCCACCTGTAACTCTGGGGTAATGAGGGTAGCAACCTCAGACGTGTTGCAAGGATTCAGGGCAATGCTCTTAGTCTAGCGCTGGGCACATGGCAGGCTCGGAGTAAATGGGAGCGAGTGTTTCTGCCAAGAGCTCTGGCAGGAGGGCTCTGAATGGGAGGGAAGAAGGCAGGGGCACACAGCTGTTGGTGGGAGCATGCGCAAGAGAGTTACAGAAGGACAGTGGTCATCCCTGGTGGTGCTCAAAGGGTCTCACGTGTCCCGGTCCTCTGCCCACCGCAGCCACACACAGACCTCGAACGTAGCTGGAGGGACAAGGCAGGAGACTGGAGCGTGAGCGCACCAACAAGGAACCTGTAGGGCAATGGGGGCGGGGGATGGGGGCGGAGCCAAGTCCCGGTGCCCACAAAGCCTCCGATGTGACCCGCCCTGAAAAGTGTCAGAAAGTAACACAGCTCCAAGTTACCATCCTAAAGTGAGAACGGGCGCAAGCCGTTGGCGATGAATAGCCGGCGGCGATGAATAGCCGGCATTGACCGCGCCCCTCAGTCCCTCCCCGAGAGCCACTCGGCCAGAGTCCCAGGTCGGGAGCCAGGTTTTCTAGGTCCTCGGTTCCTTCTGATTTGCTGCTTCGGGTCCACACAACCGCTCACCAAACGGCTCGTAGTGCTGGAGGTGTAGACAGCGTCGGACGTCGAGTCGGTGTTGGCACCATATCCGGCTTTCGGGGCGCGGACCTTGGGTTCCCTCGGCGTGCGCCGGCTCCCGGGGCGGGTCGCCTGGGCCGGCGGGGGGCGGGCCCGGGCGCCGGGACCCCGCTCGGGTGGCACCTCGGCCCCGCCCCGCCCCGCCCCCCCTCCGCCTCATTGGCAGCAGCACACGCGTCGGGGGTTGCCAGGGCGACGGGTCGCGGAGCCGCAAGTCAGCGCGAACCCGAGCCAGTCGGCCTCCGGCGGAGGGAGCGGGGGAGGCCGGAGGGCGGGCGGCGGCGCGCGGCGGCGGGGCCCCGAGCGGGCGCCTCCTCCCGGCCCGGCCCGGCCCCCCTCCCCGCGCAGGGACAGGCCGGGGCGGGGGGCCCCGGAGCCGGCGCGGCCTCTGCCCCGTCGGGGAGGCCCGGGGGCGGCCAGGGCGGGGCGATGCCGGGAGGCGGAGGCGGCGGTGGCGGCGGCGGCGGCGGCGGCCCCGGCCGGGGCCCGTGACCATGGGCATCGCCGAGTCCACGCCGGACGAGCTGCCGTCGGACGCGGAGGAGCAGTTGCGCAGCGGCGAGCAGCAGCTGGAGCTGAGCGGGAGGCGGCTACGGCGGCTGCCCAGCGCCGTGTGCGCGCTGAGCCGCCTGCAGAAGCTCTACGTGAGCGGCACCGGGCTGCGCGAGCTGCCCGAGGAGATCGAGGAGCTGCGCGAGCTGCGCATCCTGGCGCTCGACTTCAACAAGCTCGAGCGCCTGCCCGACGGCCTGTGTCGCCTGCCGCGCCTCACGCGCCTCTACCTGGGCGGCAACCGGCTGCTGGCGCTGCCCGCGGACTTCGCGCAGCTGCAGAGCCTGCGCTGCCTCTGGATCGAGGGCAACTTCCTGCGGCGCTTCCCGCGGCCGCTGCTGCGCCTGGTGGCGCTGCAGTCGCTGCAGATGGGCGACAACCGGCTGCGCGCGCTGCCCGCCGAGCTGCCGCGCATGACGGGCCTGCGCGGCCTGTGGCTCTACGGCAACCGCTTCGAGGAGTTCCCGCCCGCGCTGCTGCGCATGGGCCGCCTGCACATCCTCGACCTGGACCGCAACCGCCTGGGCGGCTTCCCCGACCTGCACCCGCTGCGCGCGCTGCGCGTCTTCTCCTACGACCACAACCCGGTCACTGGGCCCCCGCGCGTCGCCGACACCGTCTTCCTCGTGGGCGAGGGCGCCGTCGAGCGCATGGCCGAGCGCGACGAGCCCACGCCCCGGCCGCCGCCCCGGCGCCCAGCTCGGGCCTTTGAGGATGAGGAGGAAGAAGACCTACTCATAGGGGGCGGTGGCCCCCGGGCTCTGGGGCCCCCCGGGGGCAGCCTCCCCGCCCTGGAAGCCGCTCCAGGACTGGGTACCTGAGCCTAAGCTCTGGGTGATGGACTTCGGCCATTCCGGGAGGAGAGGCTCTGGGAAGGTCTGTGGGAACGGCAGACCCCTACCTTGGGGCAGGGGGGGGGCACTTTGGGCGAGCTGTAGGGACAGGCAGGCCTGGGGGCCATCTGCACATACTCCTGGTTGGTAAGCAACCTGCCACCTGCCTGGTCTCTGGGCAGTCCTCAGACGGGGAAGTCCTGGCTCAGTCTAGTCCCCTCTGGCTCTGTCCAGCCCGACAGAGTCACCGACAGCACAGGGGAGATGCTCTGTGCACGGAATCACCACCTCTGGCTGAGTCTGGATGCCCCGGGTGCCACACCAGCCCTCCTCCTCCTGGAGTTTGGATCTCCTAGACCCACCCTTCCTGGTGCAGGAGCTGCTACCTCTGGGGTGGACCACACGCCTATGGGAGCCGGAACTGTCCTTGGAGGAGGGCCTGGGCCATGCGCCAGTGCCCAGGACAGAAGTGGGAAAGTGGGATTGGGGCCCTAACACCGAAGCTGCCCTTGCCCCTCCACTGGGGCCCATCGCACATACCTCCCTCCCCAGGCCCCCCTAAAACTTGCATGGGGGAGGGGGCGCTTAGAAGGCAGGGTCTCCACCCCCGCCTTTGATTCTGTTCTGTTCTCTCGGCTTGTGCCTGGAATCTCGCTGGGAGAAGAGAGCTCTCTCTCCCTTCCCCACAGCCTGAGCCTTCCAGCTGTCCAGTTTGAAAAGAAGCCACTGTGCCTCTAGGGCCTCCTGCACGGAGGAGAGAGGCTCTCTGCCCTGGGAGGCCGCTCCAGAGCCTCTCCCACTGCCTGCACTCTCCATTCCCTTAAATGGGCACAGCCAGGGTAGCTGGCACGGCGTGGGGCATGGGACAAGCACTGTGTGCCTCCACTCCGCCACCAGGGACGGCCTCAGGGGGTGAGGAGTGGGGTGTCGCTCTGCGATTCCCAGGGCCAGATCTTTCCCATCCAAGCAATAACGGAAGGAGGGGGCCAGGGCCGGGGACACTCAGGGACACCGTCAGGGGCAGGGGCCCCATATGGTAGTGTTTTCTTTAGGAAGAAAAAAAAAAACCTGGCTGTAAACATAAATTATATTTCTTGGAGAAAGAATGTGCATTTCCCACATGCCTGTTTATTTATAAGCCCTGGGAGCGCTGGGTCCCATGGCCGCGGGGAACCCGGGCTCCCTCTGGCCCTGTGGTCTTGTGCATGTGCGCCAGCCCTGCGTTAGGCGGGCTGTGGCCCACAGTTGTGTCCTGTCTGGGGACCAAGTGCCGTCCTCTGTTACAAATGGCTTTGGCTGCTCGAGGCTGGGCTCCTGTCTTGCTCTCGCTCACTCTGCCCGCCAGGCACCCCTCTCACCCCATCTTCTGTCCTTTCCAGCTTGCTCTGTAGGTCCCGGCTCTTAATATAATTTGAATCCCCCTCAAGCTTGGCTGACCTTTCTCTCTTCTTTCACTGGTACTAACCCCCCTCCCCATGTGTCTATTCTTCCCTCCTTCCATATCCCTCACTCCGTTTTCCTTTTTCTTGGTCTCTCCCTCTTTATCTCTTTTTTACTCAGTCATGGTATTACTTTCTCCCCTCATTGTTCAGGAAAAAAAGGAAAGATTTAAAGAGAACCTCATAAAGCCTCAAGCCTAGAGACCCATCTCCCATGAGAAGATGCTGCCAGGCCACTATCACCGTGGCAACAGGGCTGATGGCATGCAAGGCCCAAAGGTCAGGTCCGGCCCAGCAGCTCTGTTGGTCACTGGGCTGGGCCTGGGTTAGAGGGAGGCTTGGGATGGATCTGGGAGCCGTCGTCTTGCAAGTGAGAGAGAAGGCCTTGAATGGACAGAAGGAGCGGGTGGGTGGGGAAGATTGGAGGCTGCCTGCTGCTCCAGAAGGATGAGGGGTCTGGGGCTTGGCTGCCCCTGCTCCCCTGGTTGAAGCTCTGAAGTGGGCCTTTCTGGTGTCTGGGAACTTGGAGGAAGGAATTTGAAATCTCAATACCACTCGAGGTAGGAACCACAGCCGACCAGAGACTGTCCTCTTGCTCCATGATTCAGACCAGGTCATACAGGAAACAGCCCTGGGGCCAGAATCAGAAGGCATGGGTTCCAGTCCTAGTTCTGCTATTGGCCAAGTGAGTTGGAGCACGTCGTGGTCCCCTGGGCCTTGGTTTCCCCATCTGCACACACGGTGTGGGGTTTATTTGGATGCGATGTTACAGCTCAGAATTCCATGCAACCCCCTGTTTCTCTACCTTCCTTCGTGCAAATCTTAGACGTAGGGGAAGTTGGGGTGTGGGAGGAGCCACGGTCACCCTGGAATAACCGATGGCCCCCATAGCCCAGATTTCCTTCCTCTCATTAGTGTGTTTCCCTGCACCTCTTCCCCTGCTGCACCTGCCTGAGAACTCGAGGTGAGGCGAATGCCCCATGTGTACCCCCGGGGCCATGTCCAGGCATAGAGGGCCCCCTGCCTTTCTACACCGTCAAACATGGCACCCTTCTCCACGGCCACTCACCAGCCAAGCAGGGGCTGCCAAGGCTGAGTTTCTCTCCAGGGAGAGGAAGAACCTGTCGGAGCCCAGTTCTTGGCTTTGCTACTAGCTTCCTCCACCACCAGGAACCAGTTCCTCTTGGGAAATGAGACAGTTTGGTTAAAGTGGGTGCGGATTCTTGCCTTGAGAGCACTAGCAAGGGTCTGGGTCTCCATCTGGAAATGGAGAGACCAGGGTAGGAAGGGGGCCATTGCCAAGGGCAGCTGGGCATCACAGATCCCCTCAGTGCTGAAGAGAGCACGGTATTGGGAGTCCTAGCTCACCCCCCACCTAATTGCCTGTGACTTCTCCCTTGGCCTTGGGGGAGCAGGGGGGAGGGGAGAAGACTTTGGAGGGGCCTTTGTAACAGCGGCCATGTCTGCAGCGCCCTGGCTGGTGCGGGGCTGTCAGCGGTGGGTGAGCCTTGAGGGGAGCACACCAAGGAAGCTCTCCAAGAGCTGTATATGTGCCAAGGGGTCAGGGATCCGAGCCGGAGGCCAGGCAGTGGTGACCGTGATGACAAGTGAGCAAAGGGCATGGAGGGCTAAGGGTCAAGCCTCATCCCTGGGGCTCGGGCCCCTAACCCAGTGCTGAATCCACACCACAGGAGATCCCCTCTGTTCTAAGCAGATGGTCATGTCTCTGTGTGGAATGGGTGGGACCCTGCCCTCTCCCAGAGCCTCCCCGTAGCCAGACCTGGCCAGCAGAGCGGCAGAGATGCACGCGCGTGTGTGTGCGTGCACGCATGCACACGAGTGTGCCCTTTTTAAACGTTGTTACCGTCATCCCCTGCTTCCCACCCACCCTCTAGAGCTTGGGAGAGCAGAACACAGTGCTTGGGAACTGGGGGCCCTGCCCAGAAGCACCTCCCTGCCTCCAATGCCACCACACTGGCTTGCTCAGCCACCTGTCCCAAAGCTTCCTGAAGACACCCGGGCACTCTGGTTCTGAGGATGGACATTTATTAGCACACCTGGGCGTGCCACACAAAACATGTATTCCAGACAGGGGTCCCTGCCCAGGGGGGGCTTACAGTCTAAACAAGACACAACGCACACACACATACACACATACACAGGACACAGACACAGGGAGCGGGGCATCTTCATGGGACACGGATGGTCAGGGGAGCCACGGGCTGGGGCGCACAGCATGTTCAAGCGTTGTCCTTCCGTTGTCTTTGTGGGGGAGGGAGAAGAGAGCAGGACGTGGCCCAGGATGGCCTTCAGGAAAGCAGTAGCGTCCGGGAGGGACTTGCGTGGGGAAGAGCACACCAGAGGACAGGGGTCCCGGGCGCGGGGAGAGACGGGCAAATCTCTTGGTGAAGGCAAGGATGTGGGGAGAGCCAACAAGGTGAAGGCGGGCTAACCAGGCAAAAAGTCCAGGAGGAGCCCCTGAGCTCCGCGCAAGGGTCTGCCGCGTCTGCCAGGCTGAGGGGTCCTGCTTTCGGGCCCAGCTTTCCAGAGAGATCTTGAACAGAAGTTCTGGCAAGGCATGCTCTGCAGGCTACTTACCTGACCTTAGGGGTCCCTCTAATCTCTGGGACAGAGATCAGAAGCCAAAAGAAGAAAATCAGCTTTTCTAATGGGACACTGAAGTCAGGTAGGCAGAAATTCAGGGGGCGGAAGGGGGCAGGGCAGGCAGCTTTAGGTGGCTTCTTGGTGTCGCGCAGGGAAGCAGTTGCCCACCCCTGGTGCTGGGGTACAGGGACGCGGTGGCCCCCTTCACTCAGGAGGGGGGCAAGGCCAGCGGGTGGACACACGCTAACAGAGGCGCTCTTGTTCCAGAGGCAGCACCTTCCTTCTGAAGTACCCTGAGAGCGGCCAGGCCTCGGCTTCCCCCAGGCTGTGTGTGTGGAGGGAAGGGAATGGGCTGGGATGGTTATTGCTCTTTTGTGAACTAAGGACACTGGTCCTGGGGAAGGAAGTCACTTGCCCGGGGACCACGGTGGCTGGAGAAGAAAGACACTAGGGCCCAGTTTCCTCAGACTGGGACTGGCCATGGCCTCTTTTGAGTTGGAAAGACTCTTGTAATCCTAAAGGGCTAAATCGGAAAAGGGTGGAGAGAGGCCAAAGATCCAGCCAACAGACCTGGAGCTCTTTCCCGGTCCCCGCAAGGACCAGGAAGAAGACGCTGGTCCGAAACCATGACGGGCCAGCCAGCATTCAGGGGGTGGTAGGCAAGGTGGAAGATCCCGCTTTGGATTGTCTGACCCGCCTTGGAGGGTGGTGACGGTCCCCTGGGAACCGAAGGAGGTAATGCTGGGCTGGCTGAGCTAGAGGGTCTCAAGGAGACTCCACTCCCGACGAGCCTCGCTTCAGCGGGAAGTATGGCTGCTCTCCTGCTTTCTGGGCAGCTGGTGGGTTCATAGTTTAGATCTGAGGAGGGGCTGGAAGCTCAGGGAGAGCCTCATCACCAGTGAAGCCAAATCCCAAAGGTGACAAGGGGAGACTCAAACCCAGGCTCCCCAACCCCCTCGCCCTGCTGCCTCTTCCCCTGGGAGGTGAGGTAGGGCTGGGACCCACGGAGGAAACAGCCGAGGCCCTACTTTGTCACGATCCTTTATTTATCAGAACGGGCCCTGCCACAGAAAGCAGGGCCCATTCCCACAAAAATATGATTTTGCAAAGAGGAAATCTTGCTGGCTTAGAGGGTGCGTGTAGTGGAAAAATTTTGGATGGTTCTTTTTTCCTTTTTTTTTTCCTTCAGTTTTTCTTCACTTCTCTTTGCTGCAATTTTTTTTCTTGTGATAGTGGGTTTCTGTCTGTCTGTCTCCCTCTCTCTTTTTTTTTTTTTTTTTATTAAATAAAACACTTGCACTCAAGGACTCCAATACAATACAAACAGTGGCCACCAACCCCACCCCTGGGGCCCCAGCTGGGCTGGGGGCTCTGGGGGCCCCCTCGGCTTTTTTTTTTGTGGCTGTTTTCCTTGTCCCTTCCCTGGCGTCTGGCGCCAGGGGGCAGGTGCGGGGTCCTGTGGCAGGTGGGATTTGTACAGCGGTTACGTAGGGAGAGGGTCACAAGAGACGATACCTGAACAAGATAACAACTAAGTCTAGGGTGCCCACAAAGACGGCAGATGACGCTCATGAAGGGACCTGGGACACAGTAGAGAAGAGATAGATGGGCCCAGGCCGGCCTCGGCTATCCTGGAGACTCTACAGGGGGAGGGGCAGGCGGGCCTTGCTTTCAGGCTACAGTAATAATACTTTGCTCCCGGGTAGCACCCTCACAGTCCTTCTGCCTCAGCCCCAGGTCAGGCGACGGTGGCCTCACAACCTCCCCGATGAGGTAGGTGAAGTATTATTACCATCATTTTACAGATGGGGAAACTGAGGCCCCGGGAGTGTGGGTGATCTGCCCAAGGTCCTGGGATGGTGGTGGGGCTTCTGTGCCCTCCCCCCCATCCTCACGTTCCCCCATTCCCTGTTTGTTCTCCTCTAGCCCTAGCTCACCCCTGCCCTCACCGCATGCCACGTGCCTCCTCCTGTGCCAGCCCACTGGACCCTTGGCTCACCACTTGCCAACCCTCCCCGGCCTCCCTGCTGCGTATTTGGGGATTGGGAAAACCCAGGCAGGGTTCACTAGTATGCCTGGGTGGGTCAGATTGGGAACAGACTCCGCCCCAAGATGCTCTCTGCATACGATTGGCTAAGAGCCCCGTGGGTGGGGCCCGGGGAAAAAACGACGCAGTTGCCCCGCCCACTCATTGCAGGTTGGTTTGATCCCGGAAGGCTCCGCAACAGGAAGGGGACACGGGGGCGGGGCTGGCACCACGTGGAGGAGGGGTACAGGATCTGAGGGAGGGTTGGAGGAGGACAGATCCCTCGCCTTTCAAGGCTTCCCACAAAACCCTCTGATCACTTCCTTCGGAGTTGCTGCCCTCCCGTCCCACCACCGGGGGCTGGTCCCCAGCCCGCCCAACAAGGACCCTGAAGTTGGGGCAGGCCCCCAATTTTAAGCAAAGCTACAATACAGAAAAACTGGGATTTACAAGAAATGTGGGTGACTATTTGCTTTACAAGAGCACTCCTCGACGTACAAACTGATTCGCCTACTCAGTATGATATTCCTCCAGATCCTGGGGGAGGGGATGGGGGCAGGGGTGTGAGATCCAATGTAATAAATTTTGATACGGGCAGCTCAAGGGGCAGCCTACTGAAGGAAAATGGCTCCCCAATTCCCATGCTTTTGCCATGCTCTGTAAGTGGGGACCCTACCCAGAGTCCCCCTTTGGGGTCAGGTCCCTCTGGGGGTAGAACTGTGGTCCCAGGACGCCACCACAGGCGTGGTGTCCGGGCGCCACCTGGCGGCCTGTGCTGGGAATGTCAGGCCCAGGCTGGCGGACCCCTGGACTTGAGACTGTCCGCAGCTGTCTTGTATCAGGACCCTCGCGGGGCTGAGCAGGCTTAAGCGGGAATCATCCCGGAATCTGCTGTCTCCAAGGGGAGGCCAGTTCTAGTCTCTGCAGCAGCTGAGGCAGAGAAGCCACAGCTGCTTTGTGGGGCAATCTCAGAGCTTTCAGGATCTGAACTTTTCCCTGCTTCCTCTGCCTGGACTGAAAGGGGCAGAAAGGGCTGCTCTGAGGGACTGGGAGCGGTGGGGAAAGAAGGCTGGGCCGGAGACTCCGACCTTGAATGGAAGGGAAGGTCTACGAGCTTGGGGATAGAGGGGTAACAGAGGTCTGCACAGACAGGGAAGGAACCTGGGAAGCATGGAGAATATTGCCAGCTTGGCTGGGATCTGAGATCTGGGAAGGCTGCAGGTGTCTGGGTGATGGGAAGAGAGCTAGTGGGAGCTTGCGACCCTGGAGAAGGAAGGGAGGGGAGTCTGGTGGAATGTGATACACGCAGTAGGTGCCTAAAAGGTGTGAAATGATGTTCCAGAGATGAAGTCGCTCGGCAAGGAGCTCCTGGAGAACTCTGAGCAGAGCAGGGCCAGGGGTGGGGGCGGCAGGAGGTAGCCCAGTTCTCAGCCTGGCTCTCGTGTCTGCTCTTTTCTCCCCCACCCCACATTTTCCCTCTCACCCCTCATCTGCCTCTCCTTGCCCACCCCCGGCTCTGTGCCTTGACCTCTCTCGGCCTCCTGCCCTACCTCACTTTATGAAAGCCTGCCCTCTCTGCACGGCCGGCCCCAGAGGGACAGGGTGAGAGTGCCCCCACCCCCATACACACACGCACGCACGCACGCACGCACACACGGTGGACGTGACGCCAAGTACACGGGCTGCAGCTCCAGGACCCTGGAGCGGGCTATATACTATCCTTGGCATTCAGGGCCCAGCCGGCACCTGAAACTGCTCCCGGATGGGCCTCTCCTGGCTGGGCCGGGGCCAAACGCCTCGGCCTTCCCTCTCCTGGGCCCACATTGGGAGCTGGGGAGAGGGCGGCTTCTCTCCACTCCAGGCACTGCCTTAAAGAAAACGGGGGACCGTGCCCACCTGGCGGGTCTCTGGAGGGATCTGCCCGTCTGCCTGTCCGGCCTTCACGCTCTCCCCTACTTCTTTAGTATCAGCAAGTCAGGAAGGAAAGGGGCAAAGCAGGAAAATGGCTCCCAGAGCCCCTCCCCCAGAGCTGGACCGGTGGAGGATGAGGCTGGTACTTCCTAGAAACGGGGCCCAACTGACTCCTGGGACCCCTCCCTGGCCAAGCCCTCAGGGTCCTCCCCTCACCTATGGCGGGGGGCCAGGCCGGGCATTGTGCATAAAGTGGTGAGGGCATGATGGGGACCCGGGCCCTCGGCCCCCTGGGCCTCCCATGGCTGCCCTTAGGCCTTCAGCTGGTGCCACTGGGCCACCGGCTGCCGGGGACGGGCAATCATGTCCTTCCAGTGCTTCACCTCCCCGGGCCCGCTCTTCCAGGACAGGTAGATCTGAGGAGAGAGGGAAGAGCACCGCATCAGTGACACTCTTGGAGGCCTCGTCCCCTGCCCCCACCAGGGGGTGACGCTCCGTCTCCTCAGTGGCGCCCTAAGGTCATGATCCTGGGGACCAAGGGGCCTCCACCTACAGTGACAGCCTACCCTCAGAGGCTCCCCCTCCTTCCTCCCCGCCAGCCTGACCTATTTTCCTCGCCGTGCCTCCCTCTGGGAGCCTGGGCATGCCTGGCCCTTCCCAATCAGACTCCTGACCTGTTTTGCGGTGGGGGTGGAGGCCGTTGGTCCCCTGCCCTTCCCTGCCCTGTTGGCTACTGTCCACCTCTTCTCACTTTTGATAGCTCCTACCTCCTCGTCACTTACTGCACACCAAGCACGGAGGTCAGGGCTTCATACCCACGGGTCACCAAATCCTTACCCATGGGCAGGTATGCTATCCCCATTTTACAGACGGAGATACAAAGGTGCAGAGGGCGAAGAGACTCACCCAGAGTCATGGAATTTATAAGCGGCGCAGGGGAATGTACATCTAGGCCTTTCCGGCTCTGTACTACCAGCCCGACCCTGCTGGCTTCTGCTTTAGCGGCTTCGCGGCCCCGTGGAGCTGTGTGCTTGGACCCCAGCCGTGTGACTGGAGGCTGGTTAGACGCCTCGGGCTCCCTAAGCGACCCAGGCCGAAGTGAAAACCAATCCTCCTTCACCTTGGCTCAGTCAGCAGAAGGTAGGAAGGTTTCAGCAGGAGCTATAATTGTTTCTCAAGAACGCCCAACTCCAAAAGGCTAAGCTTCCAAGGCGCTTCGAATTAGATACGGTTACTTGGCCTGAGCTCGTCAAGGAGGGGGCTCAGGAGGCCGCAGGCCTGCTCGGAACACAGGGTCCTGCTAGGATCTGGGTGACGCTGCCCTGCGGAACAGTGCCACTGGTGGCCACAGGTTGGCTGGCGATGTCCCCGGGGCCTTGCTTTGAGGTCAGCTGCTTCCCTTAGGGGCCCAGGTCACTCCTCATTTACCCCATACAGGCCTGTGCCCTCGGTGATGCATATTCTTTCCTCCCGTGCTCCTGGCATCTGCCCTTCCCCTCCACCTGCCCTCATCACTGGCTTCCTGCACTGCTCCTGGTCAAAGCTCTGCGCTCCGATGGACAAACATGCCCTTCGTAGGAAAGCTTCAAAAATAACGTTTATTATAATGGCGGCTAACACATACACTGTAAGCACTGTGCTAAGCATCTCGCCCATGTTGTCTTATTTCATCTCAGCACACTGTGAGGTTAGGACTGTCTTACTTCCATTGTGGAAATGAAATGGGGCTCAGATAGGTCATGGCTGTCAAGAGTGGGGCTGGGCCCAGGCCATCCGATTCCCAAGCCCAAACTCTCAAAACAAAACCATAAACGAACACAGGGATAGACATTTCAAAGTAGAGAAACTGAAGGGTTTATGTCACAGAATCACATCCTGGAAAAACTCAAGGCCAGGCATGGATTGTTTTGGTGAGTCTATGATGAGAAGAGGTTACTTTCTACAAGGAGAACATCCACAGATCTCAGGCAGTTCTCACACTACCCTGTGAAGGGCTGTAGGGTTGGTACTATTAGCTCCATTTTACCAACGGGGACACTGGAGGTCAGAGAGACGAGTGACTTGCCCGAGGTCACACAGCTACTTAGCAGCACAGGAGGTGGGAACCAAAGCCAGGTCTTTGGAGTATGACTGTGGCTCCCGACTCTGCTCCACAGAGCTCATCCTCTGAAGATGGGACCTGGGTGACATTGCTCTGAGGTCCTTACCCTGCCTGAGGGTCCTGTCCAGAACACTCCCTTTTGGGGACCCAAGCCACATCTTCCTCCCACTTTCTCTTTTCCCTGCCCTTCCAGTGGTCTGTCCTGAGCTGACCAACCCACAGTAGGACACTTAGGGAAGATTTTGTACTATCGCCTCATGTTTAGCTGAAATGGAAGCCCAGAGAGGGGAGGGGACTGGCCCAGCCCTGAGCTCACCCACTACCCCTGCTGCTGCTTGAGAGGACAGGCGTGTCTCCCCACCCACCAGGCCCCTACCTTGCCAATAACGTCGTTGCGGCTAAGCTTGTCCTTGTCCATGACAGTGATGATGATGGTGGTCTCCCTCAGCTTCTCCGTGGGGATATCAAAGGCAAAAGACTCGTTGAAGATGGGGTTCAGGTTCCTCTTCATCGTCACTGTCTTCTTCTTCTCTACCCGCTTGTCCTTGTACATCAGCCACACCTTCACGTAGGGGTCTGGGGGATGGGTAGAAGAAGGGTCAGTGCGGGGGCTCCCCAGGATCCCCTTCCCGCTGCAGGAGTGGCAGCTGGGGCGGGAGGGGCTGTATGCTTTCCCCAGAGGGTGAGGAAAGCCCCAAACAACGAGAGGGATCCGGGGGACCAGTGGATGGATGAACTGGAAGGGACCTTGGCCATCACCTAGTGCCCGATTATGAACACAAATAAGGAAACTGAGACCCACAGAGGCCAGGTCTTGCCCGAGGTCACGGACAAGAAGTGTCCGAGCTGGTGCTGGAGCCCAGGTCTCCCACCACAGTGCTCCCCTTCTCCCTGATTCTGGTCAGGACAGAGTCCAAGATGAATCAGACCCTGAGGGTGCTCCAAAGGGGGGGGGCCACCTAGGGCTCTAGGGTAGCAGAGTTGAAACCAGAGGTGGGGTGAGAGGGTCAGGGGCAAGTGCTGCAGCTCAAACCCTGCTCTCCACACCCAGCGTGACCGTCGTGTTCCCAGAACCTCCCCGGTCCATCCACCCTTGTGTCGAGAAGCCCCAGCACCTGATGTGCCCCCGATGTCCATGGCTTTGAGGTTCCGGGCTTTGATGATGTTCACGATGATGGAGTTGGCCGAGGGGTTGTAGCAGAGAGACAAGAGCAGCTCCCCTCGGCTCCCCTGGGAAGGAAAGGTTGGGAGTGAGCCTGGGCTGTGGGGAGAGGTGTCCCCCCCACTTGCCTCGGCTCCCCTGGGAGGGAGAACAGGAGCGGTGTGGGGACTAAGGGAGAAGGGACAGTTAAGAGAGCTCTCTGGCTGGCCCCACTGCTTCAGGGCCCTCCCTGCCCCGGCCTGGTGCTCATCCACCCCCATCTGTCACCTCTGTCGCACCAGGTGTCCCCTCACCTGGCAGTTCTGTGCACCGCCCCCCCCCCCCCGTGGGTCCCCTGCTCTCCAAACAGATGCCAGGTCCTTTACCACAGCTCAGGCAGCTCCCCCCAGGGGCCAAGCACCGGTGCGAGACCAAGGGTGGGCACTCTGCTCCCCTAAGTGCACATCTGCCCTTTCCCCACCACCCTCCTGACGTTCCCAAGCTTGCAGGGGGACTAGGACCAGATCTGCCGGCCCTGACCTGCCAGCACCCCCGAGCCAGGGACCCACAAGTGGGGCCTTACACTCCCATCGCTGCATGGCTTCAGATCCTTCCAGAAGGTCTGCATCTGGGTTAGGTCCACCTTGTTGAGAGGGATGGACACCTCCCCAATGGGGTCATTGCGGCTGAAGCGGTCGTAGTCCAGGACCTGGAGGTAGAGGGTCCTCTGCACCACCTTCTCGTAGGGGAAGCCTGGCGGACAGACAGCAGGGGTGAGGAGCCAGGCAGAGGGGCTTCTCGTAGGGGAAGCCTGGCGGACAGACATCACGGGAGAGGAGCGGGACAGAGGGGAAGCACAGGGCAGGCTGGGTCTGGCCACCAGAAAGCCAGCCCCAGGAGGCCTCGGGTGGAGGGGAGGGGCAAAGACACAGAACTGGGGTGGACGCGCGTCCCCAGACACCACGCTTCCCCCTGCAGTGATCAGCCTGTCCTCGCTGTTCTTCAACGGATCCTGAAAGCTGTTCCCTCCTCCATGGCCGCCTCCCTCATTCCAGCCGCTGGCGCATTCTACCTAGACCGTCACTAGAGTTTCCAAACCACCCCCCTGCTTGCACGCCTTCTCCGACCGACCGTCCATTGTCAACACAGCAGAGTGATCCCTTAAAAATAGAAATTGCATCACGACACTCTCCTGCTTAAAGCCTTTCAGTGGCTCCCAGTGCACTTAGAGTAAAAGCCGCGTGCCCTGCCTTGGCTTCGAGTCCTTCAGTACAATCTGGCCCGCTGTCCTTTCCTGACCCCCTCTGCGAGCGCTCTCCACTCAGTGATGGGCTCCAGCCACACCAGCTTCCTTCCCTGCGTTCCAGCACCCGGTGTCTCCTGCCCAGTGGCACCTCCGTCCCCTGCCTTGGCCGAAACAGGTCTCAGCTTTCCTCCCTGACATCCCCAGTGGGGTCAGATCCCCTGTTCTAGATTCCAGCACTTTCTTTTCACATCATGCATGTAACAGAGACGCATCTGTTTCCTTGGGCCTGACTCCCACCAGCCTGGGATTTCCAGCAAGGTATTTCTGTCCTCATGCACTGGATCCCAGCATCCAACACTGTTTCTGGCACGTAGTAGGCACTCGATAAATACTTGTTTAAGTGAATCAATACTTGAAAGGATGAATAAATGGTAGGCAAATGGCCTGATGGAGCAGCAAGAGTGTGCTGGGGCTGGCGGAGGTGAGGGGGAGCCAGGGGAGGGAGCCCGAGGAAGGGCTGAAGCCAGAGTCATTGGGCCTGGGGAGGCTTGGTCGGGGGGGGGGGCAGCCTGGGAGGTACAGGGGGTGCAGGTCAGCCTGGAGGCCTGAGGTGGTGAGATCCTGAACCACGGTGTGATCACGAAAGAGAGAGGACACCCAACGCCTTAGCCTGGCTGGTGGAGAAGATGCGGGGAGAGGAAGAGCTCTGGAGGGTTCTAGCACTTTCAGCCAGACTCTAGAAGCACAACTGCTTCTGACAGGAGCAGGTGTGTTGGAAGAGTAAGTCCTGTGGTCCCCAAACCCCCAGCCCCTGAATTCCTTCAGGGCTTCCTCCTCCCACCCAAGGGGGCTACATCTTGCTCATCTCGGAGTCCCCCCCAGGGACCCGCCCAGGTGACCTTTGCCATCGATTCAGGTGAAATGGTTCTGGAAACGTTGGAGGCTCCAAGAGGTCCCTACCCCAGAGTCAGCTCTCTTCAACAGCAGAGAAGGGAGTCTCTTATTTGGCAAACGCCTATTCATCCGTCGGAACCCATCCTGAATGGCCCCTATGCTGGGGAATATTTCCCAGCACCATTAAGGGGCGTGGATAGTGGGTTCCCACAGCATCTGCCATGCAGAGTATGGCTTGGTTATCTACACACCTATGTCCTCCATTCGATCAGGAATGCCTTGAGGGCCAAATGGTGCCTTGGTCTTTTCTGCACCCCCAGTACCCAGGACAGTGCCTAGCCCATCGTTGGTGCTGGATAAATGTCTGCAGAAGAGACCAGGGGTTTGAAGGTCTGCCCATAAATCTCGCCCCACCGGCTGGCCTCAGAGCCCTCCAGAGAGCCTCGCCTCGCCCTGATTGCCCCAACTCTAAACTGGCCGCCACACTGAACTGGGAAGGAGAAGGGTCCTCCCCTCCCCACGCACAAGCACGCACTAGCTCACCCTCCACGATTCATCTGAGGTGAGCTGGCTGTCACCTTGCAGAAGGGGTGGGGTGTCAAATGACTGGGACACCAGGTGGGGAAGATTCCCTGGGGTGCACACTGAAAATTCTGGAGCACCGAGGCAGCTGGCGGTTGGAGTCGTAGGAATTTATTCTCACTGGCTGAAACGTGTGAGGAAAGGATAATGGCTTCTCTAAGTGGAGTCCAGGCACCAAAAAGGCTTGGGACAGAAATGGCTCCCTGAACACAGCCAGCTTCCTGGTTACCTTGGCTCCTCAGAGATAAGAGATAAAGATGGCCTTCAGAGGGGTTCTGCAGGAAAGAAGAAGGGCACCTGCCTCCGTGGCCTCTAGGAACCGGGGGCATGGTTCAGAGCTGCTGTTCCCATGTGTCTGGATGTGGGGGAGGCGGTGTGGGGGGAACAGACCGAGCGTATTGAACAAACTGATATAAAGGGTTTTCTGGGTATTTTAAGTGCTTTCACAATTTACTGATTTAGTTGTCCTTGCTATTACTCTCTTTGTTTTACAGATGAAGAAACCACGGCCTAGAGAAGTTCAGGAACTTGCCCTGGTCACACAGCCGGAAAGGGGCGGAGCTGGGTTTCGAACCGACAGCCTGGGCCATACCACTGCACTAGTCCCGGCGCTCCGCCTCCGGGTTCTGCGCACGCCTCCCTCCCCGCCTGCCTGCCTGCCCTCCTCAGGGGGAGTCCTGCCTCTGAGCTGAAGCCCCAGGGGCCACCTCGCTTGGCTCCTCGGCCTCTGGCTCTGGTCCCGCTCCAGTAGGCCCTGTCACCTGATCCCAGCCAGACAGAAAATGCTTCAGGTTAGCTGGGCGCAGACACGGCCTGTGCGGGTGAGTGCCAGCAGCCACGCATGTGTGTGTGTGTGTGTGTGTGCGCGCGCGCGCGCGCGTGTGTGTGTGTGTGTGTGTGTGTGTGTGTGTTGGCGCCTGTACCCACGTGTGCCCCTGGGCAGGGGCGGGGGGGGGGCGGAGACGGGACTCTGGGGGCGGGGCGGGGGCAGCACCGGCCTCACCTTCGAAGAGGAAGGTCTCGTTCCAGTGCGGGTTCAGGTTCTTCCGCTTCACCTTGGTCTCCAGCTTGTGCTTCTTGTCTGGCAGCAGGTAGATCTTGACGAAGGGGTCGCTGGTGCCGCTGAAGTCCTTGGCTGGCAGCTCCTGGGCCTTCATGATCTTCACGGTGAGCGTGGACTCCTGGAAGTTGTAGCCCACGCTGAACTGGATCCGGCCCAGGTTCTCCCGGCTGCAGCCCTCGTGGGCCTCGTCCTCCTCGGAGCCTGGGGAGAGCTGGGGGTGGGGGAGAGGCCGGCAGGGTTGGGGCGGGTTCTGGGGGGCCCCCACCACAGCCCAGCACACTTAGGAAGCCTCCCTGGGCCTGAAGCCAAGTCCAGCCGCTGAGAGCACGCTCTCCCTCTGGTCACCGCATGGGGCTGGTTGTGGCCCGTCTCACTCACACTCACATCTGGGCGAGCATCGTCAGGTCCCACAGGAGGGGCAGATACAGGACAGCTCCTGTCCCCCCAAACCCACAGCAGTGTGCACCCTACTCCCCAGTCTCTCCTGGAAGCCCTGGGTCTGCCCACTGACCATGCCCCAAGCTCCACCCCACACTGCTTTGCCCCCGCCTGGCTGCATCGGTGTACCCAGGTCCTGAGCTCCCCCTCCTGCTTTCCTGCCTTCCGCAGCCCAGCGGGGCTCACTGTGAAATCGTAACAGCCCCGGCTCCAGAACAGATGAGGGAGATTGTTCGCATCTCCAAAGAGTTTACCAGGATATTTCTTTGGCAAGTGACTCTCTGGGGTTCCGAGGAGGATGTGATTTACGAAATGAGAGAGGCGAGTTTTCAGCAGCAACATCTAATTTGTGTAAGGCATAAATTCACGCGGGGATGCTAAAAATACAGGTTCCCAGGCCCAGTCCCCAGAGAGCCTGATTGGAGAGGGCCTGGCAACAGAATTGTTCAGAAAGCGCCTGAGCTCACTCTGCAGCGCACCGGGCCTGGGCTGAGGACTGCCGGGAGGAAGGGCCCCCGCCTGCATTCAGCCCCCACCTCCCAGCGGCAAGCCCTGGGAACCTGTATGTTCCCGCATAGGACATACACGTGGAGGGTGGTGTGGGTGTCCCCTTCCCAAGCTGATGCTGAAAAACTCAGGGGAGTTAATTTGGGGGAGGGTCTTCCAGCCAAATCTCAGCTGTGGCCGCTCATGGGAATACCTGGGAATTTTCCCGGCTGCCTGGGCCCCACCCCAGACCCAGGGGTCCAAGTGGCCCAGGCAGCGTCCCTCTCTCGGAAAGCTCCTCGGGGGACTGGATGAGAGCCCGAGTAGGGACTCGTGGTACCACATTTAGGACGACACTGCTGGCCCAGTTTCTCTCCCCACTTCCCCTGCAGGAGGCTTCCCTGTGACCCCTCCTTCCTCCTAGGAAGCGGCCCCGGGCTCTGAAATACTACATAATACAGATAAGAAGAATATATATAGGGTGCACCTACCATGGCGGAAGACTCTTACATCACCTTCTGACTGAATCCTGACAACAGCTGGGCGAGGCAGTTATCACCACTCCCTAGCTGAGGAGACTGGCTCAGAGAGGTTAAGTCACACAGCCAAGATTGCACAGCATTATGGACCCTCTCTGACTTGAAAGCCCACTCTTTCTACCAAAGCAGGCTCACATCCCTGGGCAATTTTGAGACAGCCCCCCAAGCCAGCAAGAACTCACCTGCCCCAGGTGAGAAGATTCAAATCACACTAAGAACAGTAACGACCAGGCCTGGTCTCGCCCTGCGCCCTGTGCTTTGCGCTCTTTGGCTCTCTCCGACGTCTGGATGAGGCAGGCACTACCATGTACCAGTTGGGTTGGGAGCGCAGAGACGTGATTACCTTGCCTCAAGTCACACATCAGGGAACAGTGAGTTGAAACTCGAGGCCAGATCAGTGCCCAGCCGTCATGGGTGTCCTTTGGGCTCCCCTCACCCTGACACTCAGCTCCAGCATCTGGGGCTTCATCAGCCACACCCTGGTCCTGCCTGGAGCTGGAACGGGGCGCTGAGCTGGCTCCCCTGCTCTTCCTCACAGTGGAAGAGGGTGCCTCCGGCTCCTACCCCTTGGCCGGATCCAGGCAACCCTGCAAGTCCCCTCCAGGCCTACTGAGAATGTGGCTTCCACCCCGGGAAGCTTTCCCCTGTGCTCCTGCCCGCTGCTGGTTCCAAGCTCACTCCTGTGCATCTTAGATTCTGCATCTGCGGAACGGGACCGTAAGACCCATCTTGCAAGGTTCCTGGGATGATGTAAATGGGCTCCCGCCCCTCTGCGGCCTGGCCCTGCCACTGCTGGCCATGGGACCGGGAGCCTGGGGCATGCATGAGTAGGCAATGCCAGCGAAGACCACTTGCCCCTCCTGTTCCTTCTGTAGTCTGGATGGATTCCCTGGTGACTGGAGCCCCGCGGACCCCAGCCCCGTCTGAGGGCCCTCTGGTCACTTGGCTCTTGGTTCCCAAAACGGGTGGTCTGGGCGATGAGAGGCCCAAGCTGGGCCTGGCTCTGGGCCTGTTACCAGTTTTCGCAAACCACAGTCCCAAGCCCTAATTAAGCAGCCGGGGCAGCTTGAGGAGTTGTTTCCATGGCAACCAGACTGGCCACCCCTATCAGGGCCCCAGGGGAGGTGCTGCCGGGAGCCCCTGCTCGGGTAGAATCAAGTATCAAAAAGCATGCCAGGGCTGGGGTGACTCAGATGGGGGTGTGGCCTCCTCTCTGACCCCTTTCCCTCAGTCCCTTCCTCTGGCCAGCTGCGGGTGCCTGACCCCTGAACCCCAGCTTCTGACAGTCTGGGGCCTGCTTGTCTTCCTCATCACCATTAATGACAATGACCTAGCTTTGGCCTGGGGCAGGGCAATTAGACCTTGCCTGCCCACCTCCACTGAGAGTGGGCCCTGGGGCCTACACTTCCTTCCTCTGCCTGAGGCTGTCAGTTCCTCCCTGGGGGCAGCAAGCGGCCCGCCAGCTGGCTGGGAAT
This sequence comes from Ursus arctos, assembly GCF_023065955.2. Classification (NCBI taxonomy): domain Eukaryota; kingdom Metazoa; phylum Chordata; class Mammalia; order Carnivora; family Ursidae; genus Ursus; species Ursus arctos. The sequence continues at coordinate 38,678,583 of NW_026622908.1, forward strand.
GGACTATTCCTTCTTGGAACCTAGCTACCCGGAAGCTATAACCAATGAAGAGGCTGGGCAGGGAGGCAGGACAGGCTGTGGCATGGTCCGTCCAGAGGACAGTATGGCTGGGCCCACCTATATGGGTGGGGAAGATGGACAAGAGGGCAGTGGAGGGACAGGCGCACAGGGGCCTACGGTGGGGGGGAGGGGTAGAGGCCCAGGGGAGACCAGCTCCAGAACAGGGAAAATCTGATGCCCTAATTTGGATCCAAGAGAAATGCAGATCCTAGGGCCCAACTCAGGCCTGCTGACTGGGAATCTGCATTTTTAAAAAAAGTTTTATGCATCTAAGTCATCTCTATACTCAACACGGGGCTCGAACTCATGACCTCAAGATCAGGAGTTGTGGGCCCTTCCAACTGAAACCAGCCAGACACCCCATGGGAATCCGCATCTTAAGGAGATGCTCTGGTATAGAAAGGGGCAGTGAGGGTGGATGGCTGAGCTGGCTGGGACCCTAACCGGCAGAAGGGGGGCGGGGGGGGTGCTCTGGGGCCCCAGGGAGCGTGGCAGCTGCCGTGCCAGGGCCTGGGCAAGGGAACTCTGACCTGAACGATGTCATGACTGGCAAGGTCTTGAGAGCCCACAGGCCTGCTTCCCTGGCTCTATAAGAGAGACTGGGGAGGGGACCCAGGTCCAGGGAGCAGAAAGGACTTGTCCCCAGTCACATCCGGTAGGAACACAGCAGACACCAGGTTCCCAACCTCATACCCTAAGCCTCCTTGGGACTTGTGAGCTGTTAAAGCTCCGACTGTGGCCTGCAAACCTCCAGCTGCCCCATCACGGGGTCCTCGCCCTGGGCCCCTCCCCCCTTCCTCCCCCAGCTCAGGTGAGGTACATGGCTGTGCCACTGGGAGGGGGGGGGGCATGGAGTCTCAACCCCTCTCTTGGTGGAAACACCCAAGAGCCACAGGGCTGGGAGCCCCATGGAGTAGGGTGTGCCCTGAAGACCCTCAGCCCCGTTGTTCCTGCCAGGAATCAGGACCCCGGCCCGGGGCGGGGGGGGGGTTCCTACTCTCCTTTTATCTTTGGGTCTCAGCTGACCCCCAGCAATGGGGGGTTAGGGGAGGTCCCTGAGAGGGGGACATGAGACTTGCTCCACTGGGAGCTCCACCTCAGACCTCCCCTCAGTGGGACGCCACTCCAGGAGTGGGGACGTATTCTGCCCCAAGCCTTTCCTCCTACAATCCTAAAAACACCTCCCATGAGTAGGGTTGCTTGGAACCCCCCTCAACCCAGAAAGAGACTGGAGGAAGACGGGCATTCTTAGTCTCACTTGACAAATGAGGAAACTGAGGCACAGAGAGCCTGTTCTGGGGGAAAAGCTGAGAAAAGAACCCAAGCCTTGCTCCCTCAGTCACTGTGCTTGTTGCCCTTCCCGAGTGGACAACTCCCACGCTGTCACCAATTGTCACACATGTCCCCTCCCTACCCCCGGCCTCCCAGTCCAGCTCCTGCCTGGGGCCCCGGCGTCCTGCGCTTCTCACCATGAGCATCTCACTGGTGAGGGAGTTGACGAGGTCCGAGACGGAGGAGTGCGGCTCGGTCCGGCGGTCAGACTCATCATGGGGTGTCTGGCCCGGCACTGGGGCTGTGTTCACTGCCTTCCCTCCTGCAGGCAACCTGGAGGTGGGGGGGAATCCGAATGAGCACGGATCGGGAGGTGGGCTGGGCTGGGCACCTTGGCCGGGGTGGCGGCAGCACCTTCTCTGAGACCCAAGCAGCCACCGCCTCCTGCAGGCCAGCTGGAGCTCCGCTCTTGTCCACGGGGAGGACTGGTTTTCCCCTAAAGCGGAGCTCAGGGCCCATCCCCCTCACCTTAGCACGATCCAGCTAGGCTGCCCCTGTGCGTGGGGTTTTGGTGGGTATTCCCTCTCCTCCTGTTGCCCAGAAAATACCCCACCATCCAGTCACTGCCTGCATGGTGGGCTCTGAGCGTGCCCCCATCCCAAGGCCCCAGCACCCCTGCTTGCTCCAACCTGGCAGGGGAGGCTCCCCAGGTGACATGTCCCGGTCACCCCTCTGCGTCATTACCCTCTGCAAACACGCCCGGCGTGCTATCTCCCAGAGGCCCCACCTGTGTTTGTTCAGCCTGAGAATACAGGTGCCCTTCAGCCCCGAGACTGACCAGGTGAGGTCAGGACCACTGTCCACACAGCTCTGGCCAGTAGAACTTTCTATGATGACAGCAGTGTGCTATGTCTGTGCTGTCCACATGTGGCTACTAAGCATTTGAAGTGGCCAGTGCGACTGAAGACAGAATATTTCGTTTTGTTCGACTAAAACTAATTTAGATTTAAACAGCCACCTGTGGGATAGGACGAGTCTACACTGCCCTTGCTCCCCAGTCCCCACCCGCCTCCCGCTCTGAGGACTGCGTGTGGCATAAGGCTCTCACCCAGGGTCAGAGAGAGACGGGGCACCACCGAGGAGCCCCGGATCTGACCATTCCACGCCAGGCCCTGTGTGCACCCCGACTCCATGCTGCTCCCGAGAGGCTGGGCTCTCTGGCCCAGCAGCTGGGTGATGAGCCCAGGCTCCGTCCAGCTGGGGTTCAGGAAGGGGGCACTAAAAGCCTGCCCAGGGACCAGCCTGGAACATCTCATGAGGAGGAAAGGTGGGGCAGGCAGCGAGGAAAAGACAGGAAGACTGGCAGCATGGGGCTTGGGACAGGCTACAAGAGAAGAGCTCTGAGAGTTCAGAGCCACAGACTTGGAGACACACACGGGCTAGACACACACCCTTGGTACGGACCAGCCGCCAGCACACAGGTGGCCACACGACAGGCAGACAGACATGCACAGAATCTGCCAGGCCCTGGAGGGGAGATACCAGGACCCAACAACAATGTGTATACGTGTGCGTGCACACATGTGTATACACACACACACACACACACACACACACGAGTGCACACAAGCCCGACGGACACCCAGGGGGGACCAGGTAGACAATGGCACAGCAACAAGGCAGGTCGACCAGAGCAGTGAAATGACACACACACAGCGATGATCCCGAGAGGAGACATCCAGGGAGACCCAGGCATGCCGCGGTGTGCATGTGAACCAGACCGACTGAAACAGACAAAAGCAAGCAGCCGTGTTGGGGTGAGACACCCTGAGAATCAGACGCACACGCACCTGCCGTGAGGGCCCAGCCCTGCCTAGACAGCCCAGAACACCCCGCCCTGCCCGGGGCCACCCCGGGGTCCCTCACAGAGGTGTGGCCACAACAATGCACACATGCGTGCGCACACACAGGGACACACGCTCGTGGACACGTGCTTACGCAGACAGGCACAGGGAGGAAGAGGACACTGAAATAGCTGGAGAGGTAAAGTCAGGTTAAAAATAGAGTGGGACAGGAGGAGCGCGCCAGATCGACTGCTGAAGGCATGAGAAAGTTGGAGTTATTTTGACCACACCACAGCATCAGTGCAGCTGCAAAGCAGCCTGGGAAGATGGTCAGCGCCACTGAAGCCACCGGAGGTCACAGGACAGAGAGAGACAGAGAGACAAGTGCACAGAGAGGCAGAGGGAGAGGCGGAGGGGCCCCGTCACTGGCCCAGGGACATCCCTGTGAGGAGCAGATGGGAGGAAGGAGAGGGGGAGAGAGAGAGAGGCCAAGAGAGGTTAGTTGGAGACTAGTGAAGAAGGCTGCAGGGTGGACAAGGGGACGAGCAAGGCGGCCGAGAGGAGAGGCAGAGAGGAGGCAGGGACACACACCAGGACGGAGGAAACATGGTGGTTTTGGGGCGAGGAGAGCGATGGGGGTGGCCAGGTCCCCGCCATTCCCCGTGCCCCACTCGGGTGGGGGTGGGGCCACGGTGGACACCATTCGGATCCCAAGGAGCGATGGAAGGGATGGCAGGGAGCATGACATGGGAATGGAGGCAGGGCAGGATGGGTGAAGGCAGCGGGGCATGGGGGTCAGGGGGGTCTTGGCCTCCTTCCTTCCTCCCTCCTGGGTCCAACAGCATTCCGTTCTTGGGGCCCATAGTACTGAGGCTCAGGGACTGGGAGATCCTGGATGGGGGGCTTCCAGGCCACCAAGGATCCTGGGAGAGAGGTAGTGATGGACCTTCCCATCTCCATGTCACTTGCTAGATGCACCCCTACCTTGTTTGGGAATTGGAATGGCTGCTCCTCCTCCCGGGGCCCTCCTGTCACCCAGGGACCTGCCGCTGACAGATCTCAGGGGCTGAAAGTCCTCCCCAAGGACAGCCAAGGGGTCAGCTGGATGGGAGGGGGTGGGGATCGGGGCAGAAGCGCAGACTCTGGGTCTGGAGGCAGAAACGGAAGAGAAAGGGACAGCTGACCCAAGCCCACCATCCCAAGGTCCAAAGAGCCAGGAACCCAGAGGAATGGAGCCCTAAGGTGCCCGGGAGCCTGGTGGGGTGGTGCAAGTGCCGATGCCAAGCTTGGGACTGGGGAGAGGGCCGGGAAGGAAGCCCTCAGTGCAGGACAACCTCGCAGTGCCCAGTCGCCTGGGAAACACCCCAGAGCCATGAGATGGATGGGGTGGGTGTGACCAGGTGGGAATGGCATGTGTCCACCTGGAGAGTCAGGCAGGGTGGGGGCGAGGGCCCACGGCCTCCACCTCCACACCCACCTTTCCCAGGAAGGCAGGACAGCTGATGTAATGGTCGGAAGGGATGGGCGTGTTAGAATACGGGCGGGAGACCTACATGGCAGAGGTAAAAATAGGCTGTGGGTGGAAATGGAGCCAGCTAATGAACACATGGGTGATGTGAAATCTCGTTTCCAGCCTGCGTCTGCTCCCGCACACTTCACACCTTTCCCCCGGCAAGGAGCTCGGGTTCTCAGCAGGTTTCCAGAGGCCTCCAGCCCCCTCCTGCTGCCTCTTCCCCCCCCATGGCCCCTGGCCCCCTCCCCACGGCACTTGGGTCTGCCTGGGGGTCCAGTCCGGGACTTCTGGGGCACCAGGTAGGCTGGAGGTGGCAGGCTCTGTTCCTCCCACCCCCCAGGACACGGGCTCAGGGTCTGACACCATCTGTGCCAGAGTGAGAGAACCGGTCCCGCTCTTCCCGCCCACTCTCTGGGGGTTTCTGCCTGTGTCCACCATAGACATGCAACTGTGAACTTGGAATAGGAAGAAAGTGCGAGAAACCGCTGGAGGGACAGGCAGTCAGCTGTCTAACTCTTGGCCTACCCTTCCATAACCCACAGGCCCCCGGTGGCGGCCCGGGACAGCCCCTTCCTGCCTTAAGGGCCTCAGGGAATGTCAGGATCCCTGCCCCGTTCACAGGCTCTGACAGGCACCTGGCCTGAGGGTCTATGCCCTCATGAGAAGCTTAGCATGCCCAAGCTGGAAGGGGTCACCCTCTCCAATCCTTCATTCGACAGACAAGGAAGCAGAGACTCAGAGAGGGGCAGTGACTCGCCCATGTCTACAGAGCGGGTCTCTGGCATGACCAGAGAGAGAAGGCCAGCATCCTGGCCATCAGCCCACATGCTCTCTGGTAGGCCTTGGGTCTGACGAGAAGCAGACCTGACTGAGGTGAGGAGCCCTCCCTCTGTGACTACAGGTAGGTGGCTGGCCCAGCCCAAGGCCAGGTGACAGGAGGCAGCCACACCAAGGGCAGGATCACCCCACATTTGCGACGCTGCCCAAGCCCCCTGCCCTCCAATCTTTTCCCGTCTCTTTCCCCACGAGTGCTCCATACCCTCCCTGAGACGGGAGGCACCAGGAGGTGCTTCCCTGAGTTCCTGATGGCCAAGACTATGGCTAAATGCCCAGCCCTCTGCTCGGCCTCTGCAAACAGAGGCCTGCTCTCGGCCCCTCCCCCTAGTCCCTCCTCCTGGTACCTCAGGTTCAGGGCTGCCTCTCGGTTCTTTCTGGTCACCAGGCCTGTCCCGTGCCCCACACCCTCCCCACCAGGGGCTCCTCTTCAATCAGCCAAGCAGCTCAGCCACACCTGCGCAGCACCCCTTCGGTGAGGGGGTGCTACCGTCACCCCAGCAGGACCTCCAGGCAAGAGGGAGGTTGAGGTGGCAGGGATGAGGGAGAACAGGCTGATGGGCCTTCCCTACATCCCCCCCGCCCACCAACCACCAGAGAAACTGGGATTTCAGGGTCAGGGGTGGGGCAGAGATGAAAGATGAGGGGCAGCAAGGGGTGGGGGGAGCCAAGCAGGGAGATGGGGCAGAAAGGCTGGCTTGCTCCGGGCGAGGGCAAGCATGCCTGGGGAGCAGGCTTGATCCAGAATGGTCCCAGGACGGCCACACTGGCCTCGGACCCAAGGGACACCCCGGGGTGGCGTGTGTGAGGGCACCAGCTGGGGAGGAGGCAGTCCTCCCGCTCCAGGATCGCTGAGGGCACCGCCGCCTCATCCAGCAGCCGGGCCAGGGCTGGTGGAGGCTGGCAGCCTCTCCACGCCTCCGTCTCTGCCGCTGCCGCCGCAGGCCCTCGCCTGTGCTCGTACCTCTTGTCCCCCTGAGCGTTCTGGTTCTGCTGGGTTCCTGGGTTTTGCAGGTCAGGGATATTGGCAAAGTCATCCTGTTCCGAAAGCCCTAAGACCAAGGATAGCACCACCATCCTGCCTTCCCTGCCAGAGGTGGGCAGCCCACCGGCCGGGAGGAAACGAGGAGGCCCCACGGGCAGGGGCGGGGAGGGGAAAGAGAGAGACAGAGACAGAGACAAAGAGAGAGAAGAAAAAAGCGTAAGAAACTGGCCCTGCAGGAGAGAAACCACACACTTTAGCACTGTCAACAGTTGTAGAGCAGAGTCGAGTGGAGGCGGGGAGGGAGGGAAGGAGGGAAGGTGTTCTCGGCCTGAGACCCAGCCTGCCTCGGGGCCAGGGACAAGGTGCTCTGGAGAGATTTGGGGAAGGGGCTGGCCAGAGGCCCACTGAACTGGCATGTGCCCGGGACTCTGCCGAGGAAAACTCTGCCGAGGAAGGCTTGGGGGGAAGGCTGTGGGTTGGTGCGGAGGCCCTGGGGTACACAGACTTCCGAGGTGAACTCATCTCCAGCTGAACAAAGGCCAGAGGCTACTCGCTCTGGCCATGTAGGCCCCTGGGAGAAGAGGGAGGGGCTCCATCGCCGTCTTGCTTTGGAACTGTGCAGGCAGGTTTGGGCTCCCAGGTGGGAGGCTCTTAGAAAGTTTGGAAATCCAGTGGGCACTGCACCCTGTGCTTAAGGAAGCTCCTCGTAAAGACATCTCTGGGTCAGGGGCAGCCAGATGTCCTTGACACCAGGAGGGGTCCCTGAACACACAGCCCATCAGAGGAGAAAGGAAGTCCCTTCTGGCTTATGGTGTGCTGGCCATCACGGGCCTTCTCTTGAGTCCCCCTTCCTGGAGATCCAGGGAAGAACCACCAAGGCTTTTGGGTGCAGTTCAGGGGCCTTTCCTTGGAGCAGTCCAGAAGTCACCAAAAAGCAAAGGTGAAGAGAGAGAAAGCGCAGGAGCCTGGCAAGATCTGGAGGAATCCTGGCAGGACTGGAGGGAGCCTGTTTCCGCAGTGAGGAAGATCTGGAAGAGGCTGGAGTCACCCTGCTTTGGGGGAGGCTCGGTCCAGGTGGACAAGGAGCTGGCATGTGGGCAGCAGTGAGGGACCAGAGGTCAAGGTGTGACGTTTTTCATAGGTGGCATTCTCAAAGAACCCCTGAACAACTGCAAGGTCACCCTGCGTTTTCCGAGGACAAAAAGTGACCTGCTGCCCCTCAAAATCATCAGAGTTCATGGGCATTTTCTGGGTATTTGTGGAGCTCATCCAACACTGGGTCTCTCATGGAACAAAGGAAGAGGGGGATTTCAGATGGGGCAGGCAGGAAACATGTGTCAGGAAGGGCCAAGGGAAGGATGGTAAGCCTGATGGAATGTTCCCTAGAGGGGGATCCTCCTTTGGGAAGTCTGCCCTTCAACCATTGTCCAGGAGGGCAAGGTTTAGACAGGAAGAGGTGGCTCTGGTTATTTCCTAGAGAGGTTGTCAGAAAGGGAAGTCAAGCAGGTGAGATGTGGCACCTGAGGCAGGGGGCGGGGCGCAGGGAAAATGGGAGACAGCAATGGGGCCCCAGGGCAGGGAGGAAGGTAAGTGGTTGAACTGCCTGCCTTCTATGTCATGCATCTTTGTCCTGGGCACATTACTCCAGGCTGACACTCATTCTGGCATCTAACTTTTGGGTAACAACTCCCCCTTCCCTCAGGACAAATCCTCGTTTTCTTTGTTCTCTGCCCACCGGTACTGTTTCAGAGTTGGTAAAATTCCATTTGGCTGCTTGGGAGCTTGGTTGAGCTGGGGGAAGGAGAACCCAACGAAAACAACATGTTTTTCCCTGGTTAATGCATTTTTCAGATACTCCTTTTGCTCTTCTTAAAAACAAAACGGCTCCTCTGCATAAATTCCCAATTTGTCATTCTCTCCAGCAACACAGGCTGCAAGGGTGAGAAGGAGGGGCAAGAGGAGAGTCTGGGAGAAGCTGGTGGTATTGGGGGGAGGGGTGTCACACCCATGAAGCAGGAGGAACGCCATCCTCCCCGCAAGAGGGGGTGGGGTCCTAGGAGGCCTGGCTAGCCCTCCCGCCCTGGCTCTCTCCATGGACCAGCAGGATTTGGGGCAAGAGAAGGGCCTCAGAAGCACACCAGCTAAACTGTAAGGCGGGGGTCAGAGGTGGGCAAAGTACAGCTGGTGGCCTGTCTTTCTACAGCCCACAAGCTAAGAATGGCTTGTGCGTGTTGAAAGCATTGCTTTAAAAAAATGTCATTGAGACCACGTGTCCCACAAAGCCTAAAATATTTATAATCTGGCCCTTTACAGAAAAAAAATTTGCCGACCCCTGCTGTGAAGAACGACAAGTGGAAGAGGTGGGGGGCTGGGTGATCTCTAGCGGTGGCCAGCGGGCGAGGGGCCCGTAAAGCCGTGGTGGGCGCAGCAGTGTGGACCCAGGATGCTGGCACAGGAGCGCAGCTCCTCAAATCCCAGTTAAGCCAGGGTGCAGTGGGCAGGGAAGACAGGGAAGAGTCAGTACACAGAGGCTTTCCTGCAGCCTGCTCCCTTCTTCACAGGGCCTGGGGACGGCCCCTGCCCCAGTCTGATGGCTGCTAGAACAGGAAGCAGGGTGACAGTTGTGCAAAGAGCAGCCTGAAGGCAGGAGGGGCAGAGGGGTGCAGGGGCCCCCGGCTCCCCATTCTGTTCAAGCCACAGAAGAACCAATTCCCTCGACTCTCCTAATCCACACCAGTGTCACTGTATCCGTCCCCAAACAAACCGCCACCTGGAAGCCAGGAGGCTCTGCTGGGCATCTTGTCTCATGTGGGCACCAGCTGGATTCCCAAGGGTCCTTGGGTGGGGGTGAGCCCCGGCAGATGTGATGCCCAGATGTGCCAAGTAGAGACATGGGCAGCATGGGCTGCCATGCCAGGGCCATGGGCCACTTGCACGGATGTGGGAAGCTGGCGTGGCAAGCTTCTGTTGAGGGGCCTCTGCCAGGGGCAGCGCTCCTGTCTGCCCCGGAAGCCTGGGCTGGGGTCTCAGCTGGAGAGGTAGGAAGCTTGGAGGGACCTGCTTGCCTTCAGGATCCCCACATCTTGACAATGAGCTGGGCCTTGATCTTAGCCTTCCCCTTCCTCCTCCCTTTCTCCTCTCCCAGGCTTAGTGCTGGTCTCTTGCTCCGTGAAAAGTGCTCCCAGGGAAGACCTGGGCGATGGGAATAATCCCCAGAGCCTGGAAGGAAGGTCACGTTAGGCCGGAGGAGGTGCGTGATATCAGGGACAAAAGCCTAGGTCTGCCCTGGGCTCCGAGAGTCAGTGCAGATGCCCAGAGTGATGCCAGAGAGAGGGGGTGCCCTGGGTGAGGCCCCTACCTGGTAGAGGGCGGCGGGGGTGGGGCAGCATGTGACTGGGGGAATGAGGAATGGCTACAGCTCGATACCCATGGTGTGTGGTTACTTCTCAGACCTGTACACTTGAAAGAAACCTCTGATTTAGAAAGAACATTTTCTAAAGCTTTGGGGGGAACATCTGACGTTTGTCCTCAGGGGATGGGTCATTCTGGGAGCTGGAGGACAGGTGGCTGTAGAAGGTCAGAGAGGCAGAGGACAGGGCTGACGGCGGGAACAGGGGAAGTGAGAGGGAGGGAGGAAGTGCGGGGCAGGAAGGTGAGCAGAGTCGGGTTACAGGGAAGAGGTGATCTGGAGAGTTGGAAGCAGGGCCCGGAGCCCAGGTTTGGGAGGAGGGGAGGAGGCCGGCAGGGAAGCCAGGAGCAGCCTGGGACTGGTGGAAAGAGGAGGAAGAGGAGGGGGACCTGGCGGCCGCAGGGCATTGTCCAGTGTCACCACTGATTTTTTAGTGGTGGGGGAGGGACCTTCTCCAAACCCTGGGAGGCACCAAAGACAAAGGCGGGGAGCCGGGGTCCTCTGAGGGGTGGCTCAGATAAGAATCCTTGGGGGGGGGGGCTTCAGGCACAAGCCTCGAGCCACAGGGGGCTGGGGAGGGGTCGGCCGAGTCTGCTGGGCGCCCTGCCGTAGAGATGGAGGGCCAGGAGCCGTGCAGGGCCAGCCGCTCCCCAGGAGATGAGGGGAGAGAGGCTGGGGCGGGAGGGGGGGGGGGCCGGCCCGCTCGAGGGGGGGACTTACAGGAAGGATTTCATGTCCAAGCCTCGGTTTCGAATCTGCCCCACCACGTGGTCCCAGCTGCCCGGGTTGGAGCGGCTGCGGCCGCCGGCCGGCCGGTACTTGGAGCCGGCCGAGGCGCCCTGCCGAGCCTGGCCCCGGCCATAGGCCCGGGGGTTGGGGCCCGGCGCCGAGGCCGCGTGGGCCTGCAGCTGGCCCAGGCTCTGGCTGGTGGTGGGCTGGCTGGGCGGCCGGCCCCGCTGGTGCTGGCTCAGCGGCTGCTGCAGGCTCTGCTGCCGCATCAGGGTGCGGGGTCGCTGGCATTTCGGCTCTCCCGCGGAGCTGGGGATAGACTCAAGGGTAGTGGCCGTGGACAGGGTGGAGTCCTCGAAACTTGGGGCGGGTGGAGGAGAGGAGAGAAAGGAGAAGCAGGTGAAGGGATCACAGTGGAGGAGAAAGAAGCCGAGGGGCAGGACTAGGAGAGCCCAGGGCAGGGCGTGCTCTGCCGGACCTCGCCGGGCCTCCATCCCCGTTGTCGCCGCTGCGCTGGAGCTGCCACCACCTCACCCAGGAGGCCGCCAGACCCCGCGCCCACCCAGAGCCCGCCCCCCCCTGCCCCCGGCCGGCCCTGCGCAGCCCACCCGCTGGCCTTGGCTCGCCTGGTGCCCGAACGCCTCCTGTCTGAGTGGCCGCGGGAGCTGGGGAGGCTGTGTGGTGAAGGCGTCCCCGGGGCCCTGGGCCTGGTGCTGGAACGGCAGGGGGTGGAGGGAGCTGCTGCCGCTCCCTCCCGCGGTTTCGCGGCGGGGGGGGGGGGACCCCAGGAAAGTCTGCCTCTGTGATCTAAGGACAACCGGCCTTTGGAGACACGAGGAAATCCAGGCCAGTGCCAAGCTGGCCTAGTAACGTGTGGCGAGGCAGGGAAAGCCGGTGATTCTTACGCTTGGGCCACGGAGGCTGGGGACTGTGCTTGGACACCCTCTGTCCTCCGACCTCTGCCTTGTGGCCAGGGCTGCCTTGGGGTTCAGGCTCTGGTGCAGAGCTTTGCCCTTCTTCTGGGGTTCCTTGTTTCTGAGGTGCAGTGTCCCTTCCTGATTTCTTGGGAATGACTCCCAGTCAGAGGAGGGGCCCCGGGAAAGGAGCAGATGAGGTAGGAGCCCCAGGAACCACTTGTCTGGCCTCTGTGCCCCCATTCTGATGGAAAACAGGGTGACCCTCCTAGCAGGCCCACCGGCATCCCTGAAAAATGCTGGTGTGGGGGCAGGGACAGACAGGAAGCAGGACAGGGCTCATCAGAGGCAGTATGAGGTCAGAGGGACCCGGGTTCAAGCCTCAGCTCTGCTGTTTCTGAACCGTGGGACTTTGGAGAAGTGAGCCCACCCCTCAGTTTCTTCATCTGAGTGTCTTCATAAAACCCAGGTGAAAAATCATCCCTGAGCTGCCTCTGTCCCAAGGTTGCCATGAGGACCTAATGAGGTCTGGCCTGGGGACATGTGTATTAGCTAGCAGTCCCCCATGCCAGTGGTACCTGCAAATGTCTCAGGAAACGGAGGTAGGAAGAGTCAGAGACCCCTGGCTTCCCCACGCAACCTGCCTGCTTCGTTCCCCCGGCCAGAGTGGTCAGCGCATCCCACAGGCAGGGCCAGAACCCCAAAGTCCCAATCTCCTCCTCTGTCCCCTCCCTCCGTTTCCCGATCCAGTGGTCGAGGGCAGGGGTTGGCAAACTATGGCCTGTGGGCCAAATCTGGTCTACCACCTGTCTTTGTATTTTTACTGGAACACACTAATTTATATCCCGTCTATGGCTGTGACAGGCCGGAGTTGGCATAAAAGAGACTATAGGACTTGTAGAGCCTAAATATTTCCTATCTGACCCTTTAGAGAGAAAGCTGGCCAACTCCTGGTCTAGGACCACAGGGCAGCCATGTACCCCCCACCCCGGGCTGCCTGCGGGGGTGGGGGGGCAGGGCCCTTGGGGCCGCTTTCACCACTGCAACCAGACCTCAGCGTTGCTCCCCCTGAGCCTACCCTGGGAACCAAAGGACAACAGTTAGGCTGCCCCTGTGGGCTAGAGAGAGAGAAAGAGTGAGAGCAAAAGAGGGAGAGAAAGTCAGAGAATAGTAAAGAGAGAATGAGAGAGAGAGAACAAGAGAGAGAGGAGAGAGAGAGAGAGAGAGAGAGAGAGAGGCAAAACACGGCTTTAGCTGGGAGCTGAGGTCCTGGAGGGGGCAGCAGCCTTGCCTAGCTCCGGCCTGGAGCCGGGCTACCACCAGGGGCAGGCTCAGGCCTGGCCGGGCAGGTAGGCCCTCAGCTCCCTGGGGGCAGGCCAAGGCAGGGGAGGATGACACTTGGATGGCCTTCTCCTCCTCCTCCTTGCTGACCTCATTTTGGTTTCCCATCACATCCAAAATTAGTCCAATTTACAACCTCTCAGTCACAGGAAACTAAAGTTGGTGCCTCCAGGCCTGGAGCCAGTGGATGGCACGGAGGCTTCAGCAAGCCTGAGTCTGTGGCTGGAGCAGCCTGGGGAGGGCGGGGTGCTGGGCCTGGCTCTCCGAGGGGGTGTGGGGCTCCCCTCCGAGTCCTTCCTGAGGCTCGACGTCAGGGCAGAAATCGGCCTGTGTGCCTTCAGTCCAACAAGCAATAACGTCTCAGCGCAGTGGCCTTCCATGGTCCCAAAGGCAGGAATCATAGGCCTTCTAAAGAGAACTGGGGGGGGGGGTGCTGAATGGAGGCAACCGGGACAGCCCCCAACCAAGAAGGGGTTAGGGCTGCTGGTCTTCTAAGTGACAGGCTTCTCCCTTAGCTGGGAATGAGGCAGTTCTCATAGTTGAAAATGGAACCTACGTCCCATAGGACCCTGGTCATAGTTCAAAGGATTTAGAGCCTGGAAGGGCTCAGCTGTGGGGAAATGAACGTTTCTAAAAGCCAAGATGAGAATAAGGCAGCCCCGTGGTGGGGAAGAAGAGAACACACTTTCTGCTGGGAACAGGGGCCAGCCCTATGTCCATGGCCCAAGAGAGGGACTGTCTTGCTGGGCAAGCTCAGAGAGCTTTCAAAAAGGAAACGGCTCTTCTGTCTGACATCCAGACCACCCTCATCAGAAAAGAGAAGCTAGCTGGGGGGCTCAACAACCCAACCGCCAAGAACACACCACCCACCAGCTGACAGTGTGACAGCTCGCTGCCCAAGACTGGGACAGCCAATGGGGATGGCTGAGATGAGGATGGACTCATGGTGACAGCCCAGCTGCTCACGGTGGGCCTGCAGGACAGACAGTGGTGGTGGGGGGGGGATGGTGCAAGCGAGAGTGGGACAAGCCGATGGAGGCGCCTGATGGTCAAGAATGGCATGGCTCAGGCTCTGGGTCTAGAGCCATCTGCTGGCTGTAAGAGGGAAGGCCCAGTGGCAGTTGAGTGGCATCGAACACAGGCTGAGAGCGGTCCAGCTCCCCAGGGGTGGGATGGTCTGATGGCTGAACAATCACGGGTGGCCCACAGAGGGATGACCTGACGGCTGGGATGGGGCAGCCAGTCAAAGAGGATGGGATGACCTGAGGATTGAAATGAAGCCGCCTTGGGGGCAGAAAATGGAATGACTTGGTCACTGGCAAGGAAAGACTGATGGGGGCAGCAGCCGGAGGCTGAGATGCGACACCGTAAGGCTGTTAGCTGCGCCCGATGGCAAGGATGATGCGCGTCTCATGAGGGGATGGAATGAGCCAGGGGCCGAGGACGGCACCTCTGGGGGCAGCAGCGGGCATGCCGGGGGGTCCCGCTGTCCCCCCTGGCGGGGGCCGGCCCAAGCTCACAGCTCCGGCGGCCACAGGGCCATGACTCACTTGGACAAGTTGAGCTTCCCTGCGGCCAGGTGGCTCTGCACCATCCGCCAGCGGCCTCTCCCCGCCTTGCCACCGCTGCCCGGCTCGCTGGGGGCAGCCCCGCCGCTTCTCAAGGCGTCCTCTCCGGGTGGCGGCACCAGCGCTGGCTTCTCCCCCGGCCGGCCTTCCCGCTCCACCGCCAGCCCCGCCGCGGCGGCCACCTTGGCGCCCGACAGGAGGGTGCCACTGGAGGCACGCGGGAGGCAGCCGGGCCAGAGGGGCGCCGGGGGTGGCGGTGGGGGGGAGAGGGCGGGCCACACGTGGGGGTGGGGGTGGGAGAGGGAGAAAAACAATGACAGATAAAAGGAAGAAAGAGACAGTGAGAGAGGAGGAGAGAGACAGACGGACAAGAGACAGACAGAGAGAGAGAGAGAGACATCAGCACTGCTAGTGGGTTAACAGCAGAGCCTGCAGAGAGGAGAGAGGGGGCCGGGCGGGCTGGGGTCGGAGTACAACGCACCACGACAACGGAGGGGCGGCCCCTCCCCACCGCCTGGGGCAGGGGCGGCGGGGATGGGGGGAGGGCAGCCACCTCCAACTCTATCCCACAGGACAACGAAGGGTTAACGACGGAGGAAGAGCGGGCTGTCCAGGCCAGGAGGCCCCAAGGCAGGGAGAAAGAGAAAGCCGTGTTAGTCAGAGTTCATCACCACCACCACCATCACCGCCATCACCGACCACCGCCACCAAGACCACCGACCACCGACCACCGACCACCACCACCGAGCAGCCAGGGCAGCAGCACACAGCAGGGAGGAGAAAGCGAGCCACACCGAGAGGGAGGGACCAAACGGGCAACCCCATCCTGACTGCACAGAGAGGGGAGTGGGGGCCGCGGAGGGACCCGCTGGGGGCTGAGTGTGGCTGCGGAGGGGGCTCTCCTGCTCGGCTGGCCCTGGCGGAGGGGACAGGAGAGGGGAGGCAGGAGGGGTTGCTCGTCTCCATGGTCGGCCTGCCCATGGGTGCACCGGTGGGGAAGTCGGGGGACAGGAGCAGGAGGGGAATTGAGGTCCAGGAGGGGAAGGAGGGCGTGCGCGGATACTCAGTACAGAGGATCAAACCAGGTAAAGTCACTCACTTGAGGGACAGTCGTGGGTCGCCATAAGGGGCGTAGGGTGAAATGTTTAGAATAAACTCCTTGGGAGGATAGGAGCTCCATTTCTGCTGCACTGTGCTCTCATTGTTATTCCAAAAGTCTCTGTCTAGATCGCTGGAGGGGCAGAGAGAGAGGGGAGAAAACAGGGAGATACAAGAAGAAACAAGAACCGCAAGTCCTGCGGGGGCAGAGGGGACAGGGGCCCCGGGGGCCGCGCACACAGAGAGCGGAGAGGGCCGGGGTCTGCTCCTGCGGGAGGAAGAGAGCGGCAGCTGCGCCCCACGCGAGAGCACGCGTGCACACACACACACACACACACACACTCACACGTGCCCGCACAGGCTCACACACTCGAGGGCCAGGAGAAGCCACACAGAGAGGAGGCGAGCTGCAGGTGGGCGCACTGGAGCCTCGCACCCGGGAAGCTGGTGGGAGAGAGAAAGATGGTGAGAAGGGAGGGGAGGAGGGGGGCTGGGGACAGGCCTCGGGGAGGATGGCATGGGGAGTGGGAGAAGGAGAGGGTGCTGGTTTCTGGCTGGAAAGAGCTGAAAGGTAGATCAGACCCTGCTACCAACTTGTGGGGGGGGGCAGGGGGCCCACCGCTCCTGGCCTCAGTCTCTCTGCCTGCCAAACCAGAAGGTTGGCTGTACCCTCTGGGCTGTCAGCTCTCCCACAGTGGAGACCCAAGGTTCTCCCCTCTTCCATCTGCCTCCACTGAGCCACTCCTGGGGCAGGCCCAGCTCCCTGCCCATCCTTCTCCTCCTCCCCGAGGTCCCCCAGCTTCCTCTGTTCTCTCCCCTCCTAGGACACAGCCTTTGTGTGAGCTTGGTGGGATCTCAGCTGAGCTGAAGACATTCTCCACTCATTGCAGATGGCCCCCCAGAAAAGAGAAGCGTCTCCAGGCCTCTGACCTTGCTGGGAGTGTGACCAGAGTCTCCCGGACTCCCTTCAGGTCCAATGTTTTGGGGCCTATGTGGAGGGAGCCTGCCCTTCTCTGTGGGGGTTGATGGGCAGACGCAGCCCCAGGCCCTTGACCTGTACCTGACCTGCCAGCCAGGGTAGTCTCTCCCTGTGCCCCTGATCCTTTCCAAGGTGGCTGCTGGGCCTGGAAGGGACCCTCTGTCCCAGTCTTCCCATCCCCTCCTGCTCTGAGACAAGTCATACCAATGAAGCAGTTAGTCTGGAAGCACAGAGAATGTGGGGACCTCCTCTGGGGGCTGGCTGCAGAAGCCTCAGCCGGCAGAAGGCACAACCTGGAAATCCCAGGAGCCAAAGACAAGGGTCTCCATCAGCTTGTCAGGCTCCTGAGGCCCTGAGGAGCAGGCCTGGGAGCACAGGGAGAGGAAAGGCATAAGAAACAGGCCAAAGGAACATTCTAGAAGGGAACCATGCCTGAGCCCTCAGAAACGCATCTAGGGGAAGGGGCCCTGTTGGGGGTGGGCCTGGCCTGTGCTGAAGCTGTGCCACTGCTCAAGGCCAAGGTGAGGGCCCTGTTGTTGGGGAGGCCACCGTGGGGGAGGTGCACCCCCTGAAGATGGAGCAAACGTGTTCTTGGGGGACCTGTTTCTCTCCCCTGCAACCCCACACCAGAGCTTGACCCTGACCTTGGTTCTCAGCCTCAGACTTGGGAACAAAGGAGAGAAGCTGATCAGCCACCACAGGCCCAGAGGAGATGGTGGTCCCAGCCCAAGGGGGTGTGGACAGCGTCTGTCTGTCCAGACTGTGCTTCAGAAATGTCCCACAGGGACTCCGTACACAGGGTTTGAAGCCAGAGTCCTGAGCCAGTCTGTGAGTGGCGCAGTGGAGGCTGAGGTGGGAGAGGCAGGACAGGCCCTCAGCACTGGGGGGCCCCTCCCTGGGGAGGCTCCCTCAACAGAAGACCTTAGTCCTGCAGTGTAACAGAGAGGTGGAACCGGTTGGAAGGCCTCTGTCCCCCTGCCCCCCCGCCAGATCTCTAAAATCAAGTGTCATCCAATCCTAGGTCCCGGAGAGAAAGAGCCACCAGGGTCATCACTGCCAGGCTGGTCTCCCTCCCTCTATTCCAAGGAGCTCCTGGGTCCTTCATGCTGTCTGTTGCAGTACTGGAAAAGACCATCTTTAATTTTAAAAGTTAGGAAAACACAGGTTCCTTTACTGCAGGACTTCTCAGAGCCTTTAATGGGGGTCAACAAATACCCATATCAAGAGGGAGATAGAGTGTGCAGTGTTTCCCAAACTTAGTTGGTCATGGAAACCATGAAACCTCAGTGATTCATGGAATGACTATTAATCATTTATGGAGTGCTTTGAGGAACACAGTTTGGGAACCACTGCTAAAGAATGCAGATTCCCCGAATCCTTGACAAAAGATCCGCTCAGAGGAGGTCCTAAGCCCATGTGGAGTTTGTGCAGTGGGTAAGCCCTCCTTCCTGCCACTCAGCTGGCTTTGGGCCCTGGCAAGAGGTAAAGGCCTAGGCACCTAGGGGCATGTCGACTCGAAGGGTGGCTTCCTTGCCCTGAGACAGAGGCTCTGACAGCTCCGCAGGGTGGGAGGGGGCAGTGGCTGCAGGGCTATAGAGAAGAGGGGAGAGCCACTGCTGCCCTCACTTTGTCTGAGGGAGCATTCGTGGGTGCCGTCCCGGCCTGCGGAACCTGTCGCCCACCGTGCCTCCTGCCTTCCTTCTTGCTGGTCACCCCATCTCCTCTCACGGGCCTCTCCACGACTACCCACAACATATACCTCCCCGGGTTATGGTCTCTTGGCAGACACAGGCCCCCTGGCCCAGCTGCAAACTGGGTTAGGGGCCTGGTCCGGAGGCGGCACAGGTGCTGGGCTGGCCCCACGTGGTCCCTGTCTGCCGTCAGAAAGCCTGGGGCCTGGGCTCTGCATCAGCCCCTGAGACCTACCAGCTCTCAGCTTTGAAGACAAAAGAGACTGCAACCAAACCCAGCTTCAAAGGCTCCCCAAGGCCTCTTCCCGAGAGCCTCGTCCCACCCCCAACCTTGGCAGGCCCACCCCTCCACTTGCCCGCCCCCCTACCAAGGCACACACTGGAAGCTTCTATGAAGGCCCCAAACAGGGTCAGAGCAAGAGATGAAAACAGAGGGGGAGCAGGGAGGGAGCCCTCAGGAGCAGGGGAGAGGGAGAAGGGAGAACACAGATGGTCGAGAAAAAGGGGGGACAGACTAGGCCTTGGGAAGGGGGCAGAAGGGAAGGTGTGGGGCAGGGATGGTGCCGGCCTTGAGTTAAAGGAAGGAAGTGGGGGTCAGGGCAAGCTGGGGGGCCTTCCCTTCAGGCAAAGCCCCTTGCTGGCAAGCTTGGCCCTGGCAGCCCTACTTCAGCCTGATGGCCTCCCAGCGAAGGCCTGGGTTCAGCAGAGAGGAGCCCTGCAGAGAGACCCCTCATTCCCAGAGCCTCCAGCCAGGTGGGCTGGTTGGAGGGGGGGCTGCCCTGGGTGTGTCCCAGCGACCGTTTGCTGTGGGCAGGCCAAGGTGGTCTGTGGAAGGCAAACCTGCCTCCTTGAAGAGGGATCTCAGAGCAAAAGCGGGGAGCCTGGGTGAGTCAGAGGCAGCAAGACAGGCCCTGGGGACCTGGAGTGACAGGCAAGGGAAGGGTTCCCATTGCTCCGTTTCCCAAGTGGCCCAGTAGTGAGGTCTGCCCACCTGCCAAGTCACCCTCAAGACACTGGTGGGGTCTTAGAGAGGAGACTGACCCCCTCCCCCCCAGAGGGGATCTCAATCCCGGGGCAGGGGCATGGGGCAGGGGCTGGGGGAGGAGCGCGGATATGCAGGGGAGCTAGGAGGGTGTTGGAGATGGCCTGTGAGATGAGGGTGGATGGAGGAGCGAGGGAGGAGGCAGACAGTGCTGGAGGTGACAGTTGCCAGGAAATGGAGCTGGGGTCCTTGGAACAGTTTGAGGGCCTGGGGGGGGGGGGCACAGGCAGAAAAGGTGGAGCCCCGGCGCCACCCTGAGGCACTGGGAGTATGTGTGTGGGGGGGTGGGGGGCAGGGAGAGAGAACGGTACCAAGGTGTGAGGGGGAACCTGAATGGGTGTGTGGCCAGCTCAGGGGAGGGGGAGGCTCCTCCCACTTGGGGGTGCCTGCGTGCTCCCACCCCGTACTCGAAGCCTGGCACCTACTTGATGGCCTTCTTCTCACTGCGCCCACGCCCTGAGTCTGGCGTGCCCACGGTCTCCAAGGAGTTCTTGTAGCGTTTGCCCTGTGGAGAATGCACCAGGGTCACTCCCGGGAGACGGCACTGCACCCGCCCTGCCTCCCCAGCACGGGCCAGGGGAGGGGAGTAGGCTGGGGTCCAGCCTTGGCCACAAGGTCCGGGGCCCACGTGTGAAGGTGTCACTGCCGCGGGGGGCCAGCTCTGCTGCTATCTCTTCCCTGGCTGATAGCGCCTTGGCCCCATAAGGCTCGAGGCCTGACTCCGCCCCTCGAAGGGCACCCCATCCCTGACCCCCAGGGACGGGGCCCCTCCTGTCTGCCTGTCTCCTGGGGCTCTGGCCCAGCTCCCAGAAACACATCTCCCTCTGCCACGGACAGACGGCTCTCAGGCGCCTGGCCACGTCACACTGGCCACGTCACCACCCCCAGATGGTGGGGGTGGCATCCTGCAGGGGCAAGGTTAGCAGTGGCCAGTGACGTGAGTGGTGGGGGCAGGGAGAGGGCGCTGTGCCCAGTCCGGCCAAGGACCGTGTCCAGCACTGTCTGGGGGCTCCCTGGGGTCCTCCTGCCCTGGGCAGTGAGGCAGCGCCAGGCCTGAGCACTCTTCTTTATAGGAAGGCAGCCTTAGGAAGAGGCTGCCCACTGGCTCAGAGGCTGGGGCAGCCTGGCCCGCACCCCAGAGTTCCTCACACCAGCAGGCGCCGGGGAAAGGGCACAGCAGGGCGGGCGGGGGGGCTCCAGGTCCCCTGGCTAGAGGAAGGGTCGTAGCTGCAGTGGGGACCAGGCCTGCTGCTGGGAAGGTGAGCACCATTCACCTTCTGGGTTTGGGTTTCTAAATTTAGCTCATGCAGAGCTGGGCACCATTAACATTCCTGGCTGCCACCAAGCATCCTCACGCGCACCCATGGGCCATGGGCTTGGGCCAGGCCCGGGGCGACGCGGGCAGTGGGGCGGTGGCAGCCCAGACACACACACACACACACACACACACACACACCCCGACACAGGACACAGGCACACGTTTCCCCAACATCCCGTCATGTGCTCCAACACCACAGCCACCACAGCCAATTAGTCCACCCGCCCTGAAGCAAAAGAAGAGCCACACGGCCATGTCCCTGACACCCCTGCCAGTGGCAGCCCCTTCCAGGCCCCAGGGGCCGCCCACTGAGGGAGCCCAGCAGAGGTGGCGGAGGGGAGCGGGGGCAGAGTGGGGGGAGGGGCAGAGTCCTCACTCCACCTTCAGCGCCCCCACATCTCAGGTCCCAGCAACACTGCACCCTCCCCATGTCACCCTGGTCAAGTCCCTTGTCCTCTCTGACCTCCTCTTCCTCCTTTCCAAAAAGGGGTGTTGTCACCGGATGAGCCCCAGCTCCCTCACCCTTCCAGGATCTCATCACAGATATTACTAGTTCTCTCCTGACTCACTTCAGCGCCCCCCACCAGGCCCCTGGGGGGAAGCAGCCCAAAAGGGCAGGGACTGTTTGGTCTCTAGGACGTGGTGCGGAAGCTGGTACCCAGCAGTTCGCAGAATGGATGGCTCCCCTCACCTCCCCGGTCTCAGCCCCAGGCTGAGTGCTTCCCTCACCTCCCCGGTCTCAGCCCCAGGCTGTTGCCTCTGAACCAAAACTTTAAGCGTGAAAACACAGGACCTGCCCTCTCTCAGCTCCAGCTCTGCTCTCTCCCATCAGTACCCAGAAGTTCAAATCCCCACTAATGCCTAGTCCGGACTGGAAGATCACGGCCTGGAGCTGCCCCACGCTGGCCCTGGCCGAGGATCCTTCTCTGGGCAGGACACAGGGAGGAGCCCCACTCCCACCATTCCCTCCCTATTCTCCCCCACTTCAGGCAGTGTGGGGCTGGGAGGACCCTGCTGAGGGCCTCCCAACCCCCTCCCTAGTCTTGGCAGGAGAACTTGCCCCGGGCAGCACTTTCTTCTAAGGTGGGTCAGCTGCCTCTTCCCCGAGGCCAGGCATGGCTGGGTGGGCTGTCCCCAGTTCATCCGGGGCCTGCCCCTCTTCCTTCCATAGCTCAGAGAACCTTCCCCTCTGGCTGCAGTGATCACTCTGCAGCAGGAGCTGTGGTGCTGTGGGGGACAGGAGCCAGGGCAGGCCTAGACTGGGGGTGGGGAAGAGTTAAGGGGGCAATGACAGCAAACCCACGCAGGGTCCAGGAGACACTGGGCAGCTCTAAGGGAGCCCAATATCACCAGCCTGCTTCTCAGGGAGGGGGTTGGTTAGGCTGATCCGGAAAAAGCCAGCTGGAGATTAAGGAAGTTATTAATGTTTGGAAATGGGATCTGGGCTGTCGGGGTATCACATCACTGCTGCTGAGGGGACAGGTGGGCCGGGAGAGCCCAGGAACTGTGTAAGGGGCATGTGAAAGCCCCTCCAGGAAAAGCACAGAGAGAGCCCAGGCAGAAAGCTTCCCCCGGCTCCTCCGATGTGGGGGGGTGGGGGGTGGGGGAGGAGTTGTGGCAGGGCTGGGGGGCTGGGCAGCTCAGGGGAGAAAGTCGCCTGGGATAGAGGACTGTGGCTGGGACCCCTGGGAAAGTTCCTGGCTGGAGGCTGGGGGGAGGGGCTGGGGCCAGGGGAGGTGCCTTCCGCACTGTGGGCCCCCCACCTGCTACAAAAGCTGTCATCTTTGAACACTGGTCCCCAAGTGAGTGGGGTGGGGGGGAAGCTCCCACCACAACACACACACACACACACACACACACACACACACTGCAGTGCTTACCAGGAGAGGCCAGGACAGTGGGGATGAAGCAAGTGTCAGCTCCCTCGGGTGGAGATCTGATGAGATGAAGCCCATCCCACCTTGCAGCGGTGAACAGACACACACTGCACCAATACCCTCAGAGCGGGCACACTCAGCACACAGACCCCCACTCAAGGTCACCAGCAGTGCCTGCTCACACACCTTCCTCGGCCTTCCACTGCCGGCTTGCATACAGACAGACAACCGAACAGACCCTGCAACTAGACGCCCAGGGTTGCGGTGCGGGTATGCTCAGCCCCTCCCACAGCCTCTGAGGACACTCGCACACACAGGCACGTGGCCGAGACCCCTCCTCGGCCTCCCCTGAAATTCCGAGGCAGACACCAGACACCGGGGATCCAGCAACAACGCAGGGCGGCCAGCCTGGCTCCAAGCGCACCTGCACCCCTGGAATGGGCCCAGGTTACACATGCACTCACACTCAGCCCATGCAGGCAGAGCTGGCCTTCTCCATGGCTCCGCCCCAGGGGAAGAAACTCCCAGAAGCTGAATGTCCCAGGATGGAGAGCCATTTTCCCAGTTCTGAGTTTGCCTTGCCTGAAGGAGACAGGCTGGGCTATGGGCCTCTTGGGTCCTTCCCAGAGCTATCTGCCCCTTCTCCTCCATAGGACTGGGTCTGGACGCCCCCAGCCAAATGGTGCCTACGGCCATGGCCCTCCCCCCTCGTCCTTAAGGCCCCTCTATGTCAGGGCAGGGAGGGAATGGGGGTCCCAGATGTGGCACCTGGCCCCCACTCGGACCTTTCTCAATCTAAGGGGTGGAGGTGTCTGTCAGGGACCCTTCTTCACCTAAACCCAGGGAAGGCCCGACATCTGGGACACCTCCACCTTTGGGGGTGCCCCACTGCAGCCCCCAAAGTCCCCACTGCACTTCTGGGCTGGGGCTGCAGGACTGGGGGTGGGGGGGTGGGGGGAATCGGGGTGGGGGTCTAGTTTTGCAGCTGGCCCCTCTCGGGGAGCTGCGGACTGCAGGAGGGGTAAACGGCTCAGCCCGGCTTCCCCTCCCAGGCCTTCGGGTGATGAATGCCCCTCCTGATGGTCTCGTTACTTATTGATGGCCTAATCCTGCTCGTTAATTCCCCAGTCGTCGTTAAAAATGAAAAGAAGCCTTTTGTGCTTGTACAAACCCCAAGAACCAGGATGGATGTGCGGGCGCTGGGGGTGGGGCGGGGCGGGCGGCGCCTCCTCATTGGCCAGGAGACCCTGTTCGGCCACGCCCAGCCCTGGCGGGGAGCAGTGGGCGGCCGGGAGCCGGGCGCCAGGCGCTGGGGTGGGAGCGGGCTGCGATTCTCAGGCTGCAATTACGGTTCTTTCTACGGGAGGTGGGGCGTGTGCGCGTGTAGTTGCGAGCGTGCGAATGCCTGTGAGACTCACGTCTGTCCCCAAATGTGTCCCTAGGTGTGTGGCTCTGGGTGTACATACTGACACTTGGGGCCGAGACCCCTGCAAACGCAGTGCGTGTATGCGTGTGAATTCCTACGGAAATGGGCCTGACTACGTGAGCAGGTGGGTCATCTGCGCTCGCCCTTGAGACGGTTCAGGGGCCAGTAATTGTGGGGGGGGGGGGCGGTGCAGGGCCAGGCCCCGCCCCCGGGGCCCTCAGGAGCCTCACCAGTTTGCGCTGACACCAGTGGCAGAGGCCGCAGAGGACGACGGTGACGCTAAGGCTGACGGTGATGATGGCAGAGACCAGCAGGACATCGCGGGTGGGCGCCCCTGGAGAGGACACGCGCAGGTCAGACCCTCACTGGCCAGGGCCGGCCACCCTCCCTCAGCCCAGAGCCCCCCTCAGAGCAATTACCCTCCCCTTCCGTCTGGCCCCTACACTGGGAGCTCTGAGCCTCAAGTTCCACTCCCAGCTACGCTTGCTGACTGACCTTGGGAAGTGCCTTCCTTTCTCTGGGACTCAGTTTCCTCATCTGTAAAATGGGGGAACTGCAGGTTGAGGTTCCTCCCATGGCCTCCCTGCATGGGCTCTGAGTCCAGAGGATCCGCACCATCACCCAAACTTGACACTTCAAAGGAAGAGGCCAAGTGTGTCCCCCGCCTAGTCAGGCCTTGGTGGACACTTCTACTCCCCCTAAAAAAGCCGCTGCTTCTTCACAACCTTCCTGCCAGCACCCTTCCATCCACTCCAATACTCTGAGCCACAACTCCAGCCCTATTTGCCCAAAGGGCACTATGTCTGAGGACATTTGCCCCATGGGCACTGACAGACCCTTGGAAGTGTCTGGCCCCAACTCAACGGCGACATGTGTAGTCCAAAAGGGAATTTCTGGAACCCTCTGACCACCCCTCACCCCCTTCAGCTCAGCTTCCCTTGGGCTGGAAGCCCACCCAAGTGGGCTCTGTACACCCTGCCCTCCCAACCCTCAGCCCCGAGCTTGCCTCTGGTGCTCCCACCCCATTGGCTCCAGCCCCACCTACGCCACCTGCAATGTCTTAATTGCTGGGGGCACGGGGGGCGGGGCACCGGTAGCTTCCGTTCCAAGAGCTCAGGGGTCTTCTACTTCAGGAGTGGTAATATTGACAGACCTGCCCCGGGACAAAAATGCCAGGTTTCTGTGCAAATCCCACCACTTGCTTGCCGTGGCTCTGGACGAGTGACGTAACCACTCAGTTTTCTCCCTGCCTTCTCCCAGGCGGTCGCAAACATGAGCCCAAACCAAACGCAAGGCAGGCACAGTGTCACCGAGATTCTCACGTGGGGGAGTGAGTCGAGCGAGAGCAGCGTAGATCACACGTGTACGGGAAGTATGTGTGCACTAGGATGCGTCCTAAAGGCAAGTAGACGCTGTTTATTTACAGAGGAGCCTGTGTGGGCTTTTCGGGGCCAGTGAGGGTGGTAATGAAGAGTTGACGATATCTGTCTGGTCCTGGTCCCTGCGGTTTTAGCCTCTGGGCTCCCAGTCTCTCTTGCTTGGCTGTGGGGCCTCATGGAGAAGGGCCCAGCGGTTAGCCCAGCTCTCGGGGCCCTTGGGGCTCCCTCCTACCACCATTCTACTGCTCTGGGCAGCCAGTTCACCATCTGCTCTCCCTCGAGTCCTGCTTGGGCCCCACCTCTCCCTTCCCAACTTCCTGAGCCTCCCAGCTGTGGGAAAAGGCCACCTTCGCCTGCTCCCCAGCAGCCCAAGTGCCAGGCCAACTAAGCTTCCTCCTGTCCTGAGTCTGCAGCTCCCCCTGCCCCCGGCCCAGCCTTGCACTCAGTTCACTATCAACGTCGGGGCCCACAGCCCCCAGGAGCTCTGACCTGGACAGAGAGCAGACACCAAGGACCTGGTCCTGCCCTTCCCCCCCTGGGGGGGAGCTCTGCAAGGCTGGAGAGGCCACATCTGCCACATGGGAGGCCTCCATCTTTAACCTCCAGGCTTCTGAGGGCAGGGGGCAAGACAAGTGGGGCCATAACACCCCAGGTCACGCCACCAGCGCCTCAAGACTCAAGTCTGTGGTAGAGAGAGGGGCAAACACACCTCCCAGGAAGGGGACTTGCACTTCTTCCAGCTGTCTCCACAGGAACTGCCCCTGCCCCCACTGGAAGATTCTGGGAGGGGGGTGCTCTGTGGGCTGGAAAAGCACGTGATCTCACGCCTTCCTCTGTTGAACTCACTTGTAAATAAAATACATTCCATTTTTGGTCTGAGCTTTCTTCAACCACTGTCCATTAAGAATCTAGCATGAGGCACACAGAACAGGCAAGAGGCAAGATTTCAGCTAATTATTTCTTAGCATGTCAGGTGCCCCCGAGCCAGGGAGCGGCAGAACACCCAGCCTGGGGCTCCAGACTCCAAAATACCCAAGAAAAGACCCGAGTGTGAGTGCAGCTTCTGCCTCTTCATAGCTGAGTGGCCTTGGATGAGTGCCTTAACCACTCAGTGTCTTCCAGTAGAGACAACGGTGGCACCCACCCCATGGGGTTACTGTTAGCGCTCGATGTATATGTATTATGATTAAAGTTGGTGGTGTTCGTTTTCTCTCAGCCCTAAACAGGGGGCTCTGGGAACACCAATGAAGAAATGACTGCTGGACTAGAGGGCTATCTGGGAAGGCTTCCCTGAAGAGGTGGTATCTGGTGTGGTCTGGGGGATGACTATGAGGTGAGGGTGAGATACTCCGGGCACAGGGAACAGCAAGAGAAAAGGCAAGAAGGGGGGTGGGGGAGGGGGGAGGGTCAGGCACATTGTTTGAGGAGCCGGTCTAGGTTAGTGGGTGTGAAGTGGGGGAGGACAGGCTGGGAACAGAGTGGGGCCTGATGGGGAAGGGGCTTGTCTATCAGGTTGAGGGGCTTGCTGTGTTTTGTAGGACATGGGAGCCATGGAAGGTGTTTGAGTGGGGAAGGAGCAGGACCATAGGGGGTGTTAGCAAGCTCTTGCTCTGGTGGCTGCGGTGCTGTGGTAGGAGGCCATGCTCCAGCTGGGTTCCCCTGCCCTAACATCCTCTCCGCACACCTTCCTCTCCACATACATCTTGGCCGTGGGATGATTCTCCAACGGGTCTACCCCTCTCCTTGCCAAGAGAAGTCTTTCTCAAAACTGTTCGGCCACCACTGCTGTAGGTAGAGGGCCCCTGAGGACAGAGCCTGTCAATTCCAGAAGCCAGTGGGCATGCTAAGAACAGCCCCCAGAGATCCAGGGAGTGCCCATCTGAAGCAAGTAGCATTCTGAGGGCAGGCAGAATGAGCACTGGGCTTGGAGTCTAGAAAACTAGGCTAAGGCCCTGTTCTGGCCACTAACCAGCTATGTGGCCATGAGCAAGGCGCTTGGCCTCTCGGATGTCAGCGCCCTCATCTGTGGGAGAGCTGACCCCTCCTCTGATGAGAAGCCAGGTGTCCCAGGTGCTCCCCACGAGGTAACAACTCAGTCCTCACAACAGCAACTGAAGTAAGCATTACGATTGTCCCCATTTTGCAGATGGGGAAACAGAGACACAAGGGGGTCAAGAACCTTGTTCAAAGTCATTCCGGTAGTAGGTAGCGGAGCCAGGGTTCAAACTCAGGCAGTTTGGCTCCAAGTTGGCTCTCTTCTGCTTTGTGTGCTCTCTGGAACGGTTAGGGTTCCCGGGAATTTCTCAGGGGTTACCGAGGTGGATGCCAGGTAAGTGAGGCTGCAGTCCCTCAAGCTCTCTTCAAAAAAGCAGCAGCATTTCCCTGTTTCACATCTTGGGCTTTTGTAGAAAGTTCCATTTGAAGAAAGAGCTGTGTTGCTAAGGCAGGTCGAACCCAGGATCCGATTAGGGCACCCAGGGCCTGCTGCTGTCCTCTCACAGACAAGGAGTCCGACCCCTCCCCCCAAGCCCCCGGCCGCCCACCCACAGCCCTTGAAGCCGGGGTGAAACAAAGGCCTGTCACTGCAAATTGCATTGATGCGGTGACCGAAAGTGACACGGTGTCCTCAGCCAGCAAGCGTTCTTGCCATCAAGGGGTGCAGCCATGTGTTCTTCCCCGCCAGCCAGAGTGACCCCATTCCCAGAGCACGGATCACTATTATTCTGGGCTGGAAGGGACCTCTGCCGTCATGGAGTCTGGCCCCAGCGATGCACTCTGGGCAGCCCTGTCAGTGACAAGAAGCCGATTCCACAGCAGGCAGGCCCTCTACCAACAGGCATGGTTAGGGAGGGCTGCTGTGCCCCATGCTGATCGAGGTCTGTCTCCCTAGAACTCCCCCCCCAGTCCCCCCTCGCTCCCAAGCTTGCCCTCCGGAGCTGCTGGGAACACGCTGGCTCCCTCTGCCACATGACAGGCCTCTAAATCCTTGCTGACAGCTCTCATGTCCCCTTCCAGTCTTCTCCAGGCGTAGCCGCCCTGGCCCTTCTAACCCTCCCTCCGATGACACACATGGTTTCAAGTCCCCTTAGCGTCAGCATATTAACATTTGGGGAAAGAAGTATTGCAGCCCTTATCAGCCTTTGACAGGGCCGGGTTCCACAGCCTATCCTTGGGCAGAGGAGACATCCTGGGTCCCGGGGGTGAGACACAGACAAGGGCAGATGGATGACACTGGGGAGGCCTGGGCGGCAAGGGGAGCCAGACCTCCCGGGTCCGATCCCTGGGGTGTCCAGGAGTGGGGCGCAAGATCGGGCATGGGGCTGTCCCTCTGCCCAAGCCCGTGGCAGGCACGTCAGCTGGCCAGAGCTCAGGGTTAACGATGATCCAGAGGGGTCCGGTGCTCCTGACCACGCCAGCAGCCAAGCGGCTCTCGGGGTAAAGCCTGCGTGTTGGAGGAGGGAGCCCACCTCTGCGGGTGGATGACATGCTCATCCAGTCTTCCCCTCCAGAATGTCCACTCAGTGAGGTCAGGGCTTGCTCTCTGTTCACCACTGTCTTCCCAGGACCAAGGAGGGAGCTGTGCATACAGCAGGTGCTTGACAAAAGCTTGCTGAAAAAAATGAGTGAGCAGGAAGCCCCGGGCCTCTAGGAATAATTAGAATAATAATTATATAATAATAATAATAATAATATAATAATAATAATTAAGCACCTCCTGTGTACCAGACTCCAGGGTCCATGAAGGCAAGGGCTGTATCTGCTTTGCTCGTTCCGGGTATTTTGCGACAGGCTGACGCTTGGGAGGTGTAATATTGTGAAATCCTCAGTGCTTGCATGTTATCCTGTTTGTCACCCAAACGAGATGGGAGGGAAGAGATGGGAGAGGCTGCCGTGACAGAGTTTGAGCCTCTCTTTTACACACACACCAGGACCCTTTTAATCTTTACCATGCCATCTTTGCCTGACAATTCCTGATTTTTCTAGACCCCGATGAGAAGCACTTCCTCCAGGAAGCCTTCCGTACGATCCACAGTGGGAATGAATTTCTCCTGCTTTGGAGCGCCCGTCACACTGAGCCTGCACCCTTCTTTTAGGGTGCCGTGATTAAGTGCCAGGGCTCTGGAACCGGACTCTCTGGGTTCAAATTCTGGCTCTTATTCTTCCAAGACATGTAACCTAAGGTTTGCGTGCCTTTGTGTCCCCATCTGTAAATGGGGGCTGATAATGGTACAGGTCTCATAGGACAATCGTGAGGTTTAAAGGAATTAGCACATATAATGTGCTTAGCACCGCAAAATAAGCAGGCAGTAAATGCTAGCTATTATCATAGTACTACCACGTCCGCCCTGTGTTAGAGACATCTGCGGCAAGGCACTGGCGCTCAATGAGTGTTGAATAAAACACTGAACGAGATACGCATCTAGTTCTTCCCCACCAGACAGCAGAGGCCAGGGGTCCTATCTTACCCAATTTTGTGCAGCCGGATCCTTGCCCCGGGGCTTGACCGAGACCAAGAGCATCAGTGAAAGCCTGTGGCCGGGAATGGGGAAGAGCTGGGGCAAGGGGGTGTGGGGGGCAACAGCGGGAAGCCAGGCTGGGCTTCAGGTGTGAACTGCAGACCCGAGCCCGTCCCTT
This sequence comes from Ursus arctos, assembly GCF_023065955.2. Taxonomy (NCBI): domain Eukaryota; kingdom Metazoa; phylum Chordata; class Mammalia; order Carnivora; family Ursidae; genus Ursus; species Ursus arctos. The sequence continues at coordinate 38,708,497 of NW_026622908.1, forward strand.
GCCAGGCTCTGCCCCCACTCCCAACTCCTTCTCATCTCCTCAGCAAGCCATAATTTATGGATGAACAGAATCAAACAGGACTGCTAGCTGCTGGGATGCCCTGGGGAGCTGCTGGAGAGGGAATGGACTTCTGAGGGCACGCTCACCAGCTGCCCCGGGGAGGGGGTGGAGAAGAACGGGAGGGAGCCAGAGGGGGGGAGGTAACACACACACGGGTCACAGACATGGACACCCATGGCTTGTACACACATGGTCACACACCACAGAGACTCACTCTTGGCACAGGCAACCATGCGGCCCACACCCCACACATGTGCATGCAGGTGTGTGTACACACACACACACACACACAGCCCCAGAGACCCACCCCTTGCACAGACACCCACGCTTATTCACACACATACATAAACACGAGGCACAGATACCCATGTACACACAAATTCACACACACGCACGAGCCATGGAGACTCATGCTGTGCACGGACACTGCTCACACTCACACACACAAATATGCCCATGGCCACGGCCACCAGTAGATGCCCCGCCCACTCCGCCGTCCACGAGATCTAGGTGTTCACGCACACGCTCTGGCCTGGAATCCTCTCCCATGCCCGTTATTACTCTACTCAAGTTCTGGCTGTCCTTCTGAGGCAGAGCATTGGCACAGGAAGTAGACCTGGGGGCAGATGGCCTGGATTCAAGTCACACCTCTGGCCCTGGCCAGTGACCCCGGATAAGGCCCCTTCTGGGCCTCAGTGGTTCACCTTCAAGCAAGGAGAGCAGCCCCTGACGTCCCCTGCTGGGGTTCTGTCAAGATAAAATAATAGCTCGCATCAACTGAGTACTCCCATTTAGGGGCGGACGCTGTGCCAGGAAGTTTCCATTTGATCTCCACAACCGGGTACCAGGATCATCCCCATTTCACAGAGGAAGAGACGGGCGTGGCAGACTAAGGACGCAAGCCTGCCCTTCACCGCAGCTCCGGCCGCCTCCCTCTGAGCGGAAGGGTGTACCAGTGCTCCATTATGGGCTCCACTGCGTGACCCAGCCACACCTCACTTTCCTCCCGCCTTCAAGAAAGCTAACCTCTTTCCCACTTTGGAACAAGATCTTCCCTCTGCCTGGAATGCCTTCTTCCTATCTTCTACGAGAGGAGATGGTCTTCATTCCCTGCACATTCCTTTCTGCCTCCTCTGTAACTATGGCAATTCATCATTGTGGGTTAATAATTAGCACTTACCCCACTGCCTTTCTGTCTTTCTGTCTTTCCCCCACTGGGAACCCCTGGAGGGCCAAGACCCTAGATTCCTCATCTCTGTAGCCCCAGGTCTGGTACCTAGGAGAGGCTGGATAAGTAAGTGCTAAACAAATGCATGAAGTTATTCAAGGCCCCCAGGTAAGCCTGCCTCTTCCAGGAAGCCCTTCCTGATGACAAGTGCTCATAGCAGTCTCTTCATTCTCCAAGTTTGAATTAGCTGACCTTCTGTCCAGCACCCTTTTCTTGGGGGTAGGCTTTTCTCCCAAGCAGAGCCAGTGGGGTAAGATCTTGTCTCCCCCTCGCTTGGGCTCTCCCACAGCCCACAGCCCACAGCCCACAGCCCACAGCCCAGGATACGAGACAGAGAAGCTGCTAGACATGCTGGAAATCTGTGCACACAGACTCTTTCCCCCAGATTTCGCCTGCTCTTGCACTCTCGGCTGGTGACACACACACTCTCCATATCCAGGCCTTCCAAAGTTGTCCCATCACTCCCACACCCTCCTAACCTAGACTGCTTCCCTCTTTTGGGATCCCCAGATCCCAGGCCCTTGCTCTCCTTACCAAATACCTTTCATCATGGTAACTCGTGTACGCTCCTCACTGAATCATATTCGCGGTCTTCAGCATCCTTCTAGAGGGGAAATACTCTCGTACTTGTTTTACAAAAAAACAAACGGAGGCTCAGAAGGGTTAAATACTTGCCCATGAGCAGAAGAGAAGTAAAGCCAGGATTGCACCTGGAGTCTGTAAACCTCAAACCCTACAGCTCTCTCTCTCTTGTTCCACCCAAGGGGAGTTGAGCCTTGAACCAAGTCACTCCGAGGATAGCCAAGAGAAGAAAGAAATGGAGAGAACACAAAATAAAAGGCAGTCGGGGAGAGGAATTCCCCCCCCAATTTTACCAACAAGAGCCATGCCCGAGTTACTCCAAGTGCTTCAGAAATTCCTCTCACACACACCATTCCCAGGGATCCTTCCTCCCTCCACTGGCCCAGCCCTCAGCCTCAGTAAAGCACCCTCATTAGAGAGAAGGTCCCCGAACGGGCTGGGGGGTTGGGCCCCTGGGGTTAGACAAGGGTGAGCAAGAAACGGAGACGGTGGGGTAGCCCAGGATTTGCCCAGGGCCCTGTCTCTGGTACCGCCTAGGGCACAACCACTATTCCGGAGATAAAGCAGAGTGATGTCGGGGGTGGTTGGGGCTACGTCTGCCAGCACCTTCCTATCCTAATCCTGCCTCCTCCCACCTGATTCTGCACTACTTACGACACATCATGCCCCAGCGCCTCCCCCCTATCCTTTGGTGGCTGCATGATGACGTTCAAGGTGGAAAGCAGTGAAAGCTAGAGTCACAGGTTTCCAAAGGAAGCACCCCTCCACGTGCATGCTGAGCAGATGGAAATGGGCGGAAGGTGGGAGGGCATTTACAAGTGCAGAGCCTATCAGCCCCAGGGCTATTTGGGCATGGGGGGGGGGCATTTTTGGTAACTATTCTACCTTCCTTCCTCCTCCCGACCCAACACATGCACCAAAGCCAGAAAAAGGCAGAATTGGGGAGAAAGCAACAGAAAGCCAATGAGCAAAACTCTGAACCCTACACAGCCAGGGAAAGTTCTGGGCCTCCTGTCATGCTGAATTTTCTGCCCTCTCTCTACTCTAAAACTCCCCCTCCAAGCTACCCACCTTGGGAAATAGAAAATAAGAATGGGTAGATAGAAGGGAGGGGAAAGACAGCCTGGCATTCATTTCCCAGAAAAGCTGGGCCTCTACCTTCCCCTCATGCCCCCTGGATAGTCTCCCTGAGTGTCCTTCAGAAAGCCAAGGAGACGCCCACAACCCCTCAGGCTTCACCCAGGGCGGGCGCAAGGCTGGTGAAAGAGGAGGCCCTGGGGGAATTGTTTTGGAAAGTTACAAGTAGCTGAAAATAGGGGCTTAGCACGAGCAAGCTTCCTCAACCTTGACTGTAATAAAAACAGATAATGCGTGAGTGAGCTAGGGAGAGAGCGCTGGCAGGGGCCGCAGAGGCCGGCTGGATGCAGACGGTTTAGAATTCAGAGGAGATGCCAAGTGAGTAAACAGCGAATGAAGGATTGTCCGGATGGGCCAGGAGCCGTTCCAGCAAGAAACTGGACGGGGACATGTCAGGATCCACCAGCACTTCGACTCCTCATCAGGCGACCAGGGCCTGGTGAGCTACAAAGGCCTCATCCATGCGTTCTCTATGCCTTCTCTACCTTGGCTCTCTTTTCTAGCAGAGAGCATGGCCTTGGTAATAACGGCCCACGTTTGTTCAGTGCAGAAGAGTTCACAAAGTACTCCAGAGTTTACCTACAGTTTCATATCTCTTGCCATACTTAATGGCGTTGGAGTATCTTCTGCCTGGTGACCCACTACCACCATCACCACAGCACAATTCCTGGCTTAGGGAAGCCTGGTACATCTGGCTTCAGTCTTTAGCCTCAAAAGATGGTGGGGGGGGGGAGTGAGACCATCTGCAGACTCCAGAGAGCTGCTGGGTCTGGAAGTCATGAGGGTCAAAGCCATCCCAGCCTGAGTTAGCTGGGAATCGCCACCCTCCCCAGCCACCCTGATCCCAAAGCCAATGAGCCACCTGGGCACCCCTAAAAATGATCGTGTCCATCAGAGCAGCAGGAGCCAGGAAAGCAGGAGCTCAGCTGGAGGGCTTCTCCACCAGGAGTGGGGAGCAGGGGCGGGATCAGGAACGTGTGATGATTAAGTGCAGGCCTTGACCACTAGTTACTCCTATGAATAATGCATTGTTGTGCCTTGGCCTAAGTCAGCATCTTATTGTTATTAATAATACACGGCTGCAAAGAAGCAGAGGTTGGAATAGTGCGCTCTATTTTATTCAAGGATCTCAGAGCACTTAAGAGTTTCTCATGCTGATGACTCAACTCTAGCTCCCCAAGTCACAGGCTTCCTTACAGACCAGGGCACCTGTCCTGCCCTGACACCCTCCCACCTGATGCTTGGAGCCATGAAAAAGCCTTAGGGGCTAGGAATCTTCCATCCTGAGATTCAGATTCTTGATTGGTGTTTTGGTGGGGGAAAGGGTACACTTAATCTTTGCCAGCTCAAGGGCTCTCAGGGATAGAATAGAATGTGAAGCTGCTCCCAGGGATGTTTAGGGAGGAGGGAGAGAACTAGTAGAAATCCAGGTGGGGAGAAATGGCTGGAGAGAGACCACTGGGGATCTGAATCCAGTTCTGCCACCCAATTTGCCGCTGTGGGTGTGTAGCCTTAGGCAACTAACTCAACTCTCTGGGCCTAGGTATCCTCGTTAGAACATGGGGTGGGGGACTGAGATTCCTTCTGGGAGGTGCCATTCTACCATATTCTGGGGTATCATTTGCACCACAAATTCTTGGAGGGAGCCGCTTTAGAGGGCTGCCCTGGGATCTGTCCATGGTGCTGAAACAGGTGGACGGCGCGGTACTCCTGTCCCTGGTGCTGAAATCCTTTTCAGTGCTGGGACTGCTTCCTCCTCTAGGCCGCTGTTTGCATTGCCCCTAACGAGCAGGATCCAAAGGACTGGAGATGTTTTCAGAACTGCAGCACAGCAATCCCACTTTCCTCTGCCAATTCCTCCCTCATCAGCCACGAGCTGAAGCCACGGCGGCGACCAGACAACTTCAAGAGCTCCCTTTCCCCCGTGAGGTCCTCAGGTTCTGAGGACCCAGTCAGCACTCCTACTCAGGCCGAAAAAAAGCCTCCCGTTAATGTAAATGCCGCCTCCCATTCCCTCAAGTGGAGCCCGCCGAACTGCCTCCTGGCGGCTGGTGATGGTATTGCACTTAGAGCAGAGACACATAAGGTCCCCAGCGGTGGCGTGGCGCTGGGCGGGTGGGGAAGGAGTGGCCTACAGTTCCCCGCCACCGCCCCCTCATCCGTACCGGAAAAATACGGCGCTCTGAGCTTGCGGCCGTGCCCAATAACCTGCACGTTTCAGGCAGTCCAACTGCCCTGCGACCGCCCTGAAACACCATGCTGCCTGCTTCACAGGGAAGACTCAACCCAGTGGTCAATCCCGGGCAAGGGAAAAAGTTCTTGCTCCCTCTAACACAACTTTTCCTCCCGCTGTAGGGTGAGTCCTATCAGAATGAGCACAAAGGCTTGTAATAGGGCCTCCCTGATGGCAAAGGCCCCCCACCTCACATCCACCCAGACAAGAAACTTGTCCACAGCTCCTCTCTAGGAAAAAGTGGGAGTCAGGGGAGAAAGCCACGGTTTCTGCCCACTCCTGTTCCCTGCTCGCCAGATGGGGGTTCTTTGAAAAGCAGATCTGCTTGGTGTTTCTACGACTGCTTCATATTAGCCTCATGGGGTGTGGAAATTTCCCTCTTTCCAAAAACAAACATAAGAGCAAATAAAACCACCTGAAGACAACGCGCCAAATCACTGCTTCTCTGGATCCAGGTAGGGAGTAAAGATAAGAGTCTTTACAGTAGATACTGATAATATAATTTATTGAGCACTTACTATAGGCCAAGAACTGCTAAGAGCTCTGCAAACATTTTCTCATTGAAAACTACAACCCCTCCCCTGGGAGGAAGCATGATGGCCAGCATTCTACAGATGAGGAAAGCGGGGTCCAGAAAAGGGAGATGAACACTCAAGGTGGCGCAGCGGGAGCTGGAAACAACATCTGTCTGCCCTTAATCTTACAGCTCAGCAGGACCCACCACCTCCTCCTTCCATGTTCTGGAAGCCTCGCTGCCCCACCCCTCCACATCCTCACATCTCATTGGAGAGCACACTGGAGGAACACAGTAACACCTCACTCCCACAGCCCTTACAGCCTGCAAAGTGCTTTCATAGCCATTGTCCAAAACAACCCTCATGATACCGAGGCATTCTTCTGATTTGACAGGACAGAAACCCAAGGCACAAAGAAATAAGCGGCTTGCCCCAAGTCACACAGTGAGTAGCGGAACCAAATCTCAAACGAAGACGGTGGTACTCCCAGCCCAGTGCTGTCTCTCTCTGTACTTCCGTAAGGCTGGGGTCCTGACAGTAAGCCACGGAGGGGGGTCCAGGGGCTTCCTGAGACCCTGACCTGGGCTGCTTCCCTCCCCCTGGTCCCCAGGGGCCATCAGTTGGCTCAGCTCTACCTTGAAGTCTCAGAGTCTCATTCTAAATGAAAATTTTTTTCCAGGCAATTACTTCCTACTAATTAGGAGGCAAGGCTGCCAGTCCCTGGGCCCTGGGCTGACCCCCTTTCTCAACTCACGCGGGTGGGGGGGTGTTGAGGTACTGAAGAGCGGCACCAGGCACAGAAACTGCCTGGCTCGGCCCCATCAGCCCCACCATCTGAAGGAGGCAGGGAAACTCTGAGGGCAGGGGAACCCGGGGGAGGAGTAAGGGGTGCCAAGGAACTGGAAGAGTGGAGGTGGAGGTGGGGACACTGGGGAGGGAGGGAGGGAGCCAGGGGACAAGAAATGAAGGAGCCTAGACATGCCCATGCAGAGTAAGAAAGAGACCTCAGCTCAGAAGCAGCAGGGGGAGCCGGGAAGATCCAGAGAAGCAGGGACATTTGTTCCCTGTTGTAGGAAGGAAAGAGAAGGAATGTCAGGAAGCAGAGAGACAGAGGAGGGGGAAGAGCTCTCTCATCTGCAGAGGGAGAGGAAGGAAGAAGGCGCCCTGGAAAATGGTCAAAATTACTGAAGTGCAAGAGGCAGAGAGAGGGAGGCACGGGGAGACTCCAAGAAGGGGAAGGAGAGAGGAAGGACAGGAAGGAAGGAGGAATTGCTGAAGGAGAGCCCTGGGGAGGAGGGCAGGAGAGCGGGGGGGGGGGGGGGGGGGGAGGACGGCTGGAATGGCAGCTCCCAGGGCCCCAAGAAGGGCTCTCTCTCTAGTCATCGTCCTTGAGCCTCCCCCAATGTCAGTGCCCAGCCGGTCAGGCCTGCATGCCCTCCTACGCAGCCACAGGTGCGGGCCAGCATGATGGCAGGCCACCAGTCAGCTCAGGCCCCAGATGCTCCACTCACCCGGGGCAGCCAGCTGACCTCTCTTCCTGTCAACCTGCCACCCCTTCCAGTCGCCTGAGCCAGGGACCCTCTGAGGTCACACAGCAACATGACCAGGAGGCTCTGGGACTACAGGGTCCAGCCCCTCTACTTTATAGAGGGAGGACCAAGGACCCGAGAGGAAATGGTGCTTATCCAAGTTCCTATACCAACTGAGTGATGAGGCCAGATGTAGAGGGTTCAGGGTCTAAGTCCCACACCTGGGTCCTGGTCCTTCCTGGGCAAAGCCAATAACAGGAGACAAAGATAGGTATTGGTTCCTAGCAGGTCAGTCCCTGATCAATCTAAGGGAGTAAGGGCAGCCAGGGGCTGAAGGGGAAGCAAGGGAAGTGACTGTTTATGGAGCACTGGGTAGGAGGATTCTGCATGAGCTCTAATTGCACATAACATAATTGAGCATTTACTAGGTACAGTGTTCCAGCCACTTCAGACGCTGCATGCACGATCTCACTGAGTCCTCATGATAACCCTATAAAGTATGTATTACTGGAATTCCATTATAGGGAAGAAACTGAGACTCAGGAAGGTCGAATCATTGGCCAAGTCTACAGGCTAATTGGTGGCATGTTTCTAATTCAGACTACTGACCACTGCCCCGAGGACCCATCCACCCAGCGTTATCTGAAGATGCTCAGATCCCCAAGTTCCCATGAGCCCAGCCCAGCTCTGGCAGAATTGAGGCCCCAGATGCCAATGGGGTTACAGTCCTGTGTTGCAGGGCCTTCTTGTGGTCCAAAGTGGGGGCAGTGCTACATTTGAACAAGCCCCGTCTTAAGGCAGTGGAGCCTGGCTTCTAGTCCTGGCTCTTCCACTAACTGACTGTGTGACTTTGAGCAGGTCATTTGCCCTCTCTGGACTGCCCCAGGAACTCCATTACTTTTGATCCAGAGCCCATGCTCTGGCTGCCACTCTGCATTATTTCCCTAATGAGTCTCTTAAGGGACCCGGCTTGGTGCCCTGGAGAGGTCTTCCCCTGCCCCTCCGCACGGGCACACATGCCGTCACATTTCCACAGGGGATGCACACATGACCATCATGTGTCTGTGTGACCCAACATCCGTTGGTTTATGCTGCTACACCTGTCCCTGCGCCTTCACCCAGTTTCTGCCTGGAACAGCTGCCCTCACCCGGTCCTCCAGCTCCGCAAGCTTTTTGGCACCCAGAACAGGCCAACTCCAGCAGGTCCCCATGCGTGCACGCACAGGTCCCCTTTTCTGGGCGCTGGCGGACTCGTGGGGGGCCCTGTGCCAAGTGTTAGCGCACGGCCACGTGGCAGTGACGTGGGCCACCACACCCCTTCTCCTCTGCCCCCCTCTAGTGCCTGGGTGGCTCACACATCCCATCGCACACCTGCCAGCACCCCCATCCACGCTGCCTTCCTCACGCCTCTCCCCTCGCAGAAGCGGGCACCTTCTCCAGGAAGGAAGCAGGCACACGCCCAGCCTGGCTCCCACAGCCTCAAGATGCCAGCCAACTCAGGGGTGGAGAGGGAGGAAGAGCCATCGACCGGAGGCTCTGAAGGGCCTGGGTTCCACAGTTCCTGTCTGACACGAAGCCCTCCCTTAGGTCGGAGGGCCAGAGCTCTTGAGACCCAGAAATGGGGTCAGATGGGAGATCGAGGGAATCGCTGCCCATCACGTCTGTGTCGGACCATAGAGCCGTGAGGGCTTCTCTGGCCAAGTTAGCACCGCACCCCCCCAGCACCCCATCCTGGTCCCTGCTCTCTCCTCCCCCTGCCCAAGCATCTCGGAGTTCTGGGTATTTTTAGACCTCAGCTGACAGGCTGTGAAATCGCTTCCTTCGCACCTCCCCAACCAGGCGGGGGCTGGAGAGGGAGGAACGGGGCTGGGGGGGCCACACTCAGCCGATTCATCAGGCTCCTCCGGGGCTGGCAGGTGCCAAGCAGGGAGTGAGGGGTTCCTCCCCTTGACTGAGAGGAACCTTCCACCGAGCCTGCAGAGAGGGAGAGGAGTCAGGGTGGGAAGGGAGCTCCACCCCACTCCAGGGACCTGAGAACAAAGGCTTTAGGGGATGCCTCAAGCACTAAGGGAGGCACTGGGGACACCCTCTGAGTCCAGCTCTGCAGCCAGTACCAATTCCTTCCAAGTGATGGGCCGAGAGACAGGCTGGCTCAGATCCCAGTGGGATTAGGGAGGCACCAGGCAGTAGAGCCTGGTGGTTAAGACCCAGGCTATGGAGTTAGGCTGCTTTGCAATCTCATCCCTGCTCTGCTGAGTGACCCGGTGAAACACTCTACCTCTCTGGGCCTTGGGCTTCTCACCTGTACCGCAGCGGGGGCGATACCTCCCTCGTAAGGCTGCCGTGAAGAAGAGATGAACTGCTGAACGTGAAGGGCCTGCCAGGCCCTGTTAGGAGGAGATTCTCCCCGCCACCTCCCCAGACCTGCCGTTCCCTCCTAACCACGCCTTCTCTGGGCTGCCTTCCTTACCCTAATCCCTGAGGCAGGGGCCGATGCTTCACTCTGGCGTTATGCTCTTTAGGGCCTGTCTGACCCAAATCCGTAGAGGAACGAATCCTCGGTTAAGGTGGGCGGGCAAGGTAGACCATCCCAGCCTCCCTGCTTCCTGCGGACATCCACATCATGTGTGCACAGGGACCCAAATACCAACACGTGTGTGTGCTGCCGGCGCCTGGGGGTGAGGGCATTTGCCCTGGGACGAGCCCCCAGGGAAGTGGGAAGATGTACTCAAGCCGTGCTGGCAATGGGCCCCTGTGCCCCGGGGCTGTGGGCATGGAGAGGGAGGGGCCTGCCCAGTTGCCACGGAGACAGGTTGGCTGTGGAGGGGCTCTGGAGCTCCCGCCCAGTAGAAGCATGAGTTGTGTGGCTTCCCCAGGGCCTGGCCCTGATGTCCATGGTGTGGGTGGGGTGCAGATCCAATCCCCAGGAGCACGGGTTGTGTCCACTGAGCCCTGGACCTGCCCACCTGGGTGCTGTAGCCTTCTCCGGAAGGCTGTTTCTGATACCCCATGTCCCTAGGTAAGCCCCCTGGGGGTGTCCATCCACACCTATCTTCACCTGCTGCCTCCCTGTCTGCCCATGACCTGCCACAACTTTCTGAGAGCAGGGCCCCAGTCCAGCTGAGCACTGCTGGCGGCCTGGTGTGGTGCCTCAGACTCAGCCCTGTGCAGGGGAGAGACCCAGGAGGGGCTGGGCAAAGGTGGGAACAGATGGGACTCCAGCTCCGTGTACCTGCCTGCCTCCGGGCTTCCTACCCTCCAGACTGCTACGAAGTTAAAGTTCTCTATAGAGATCTGCTTAAAAATCATCCACGGCTCTCCATGGCTCTAATAAAAAAAAAAAAAAATCCAGTGTTCCTGTTTCCGAACGCCAAGAACTTCATCATCTGGCCCAGCCCACCTTTTCCAGGCCTCATCTCCTGCTACTGCCCCCCAAAGACCTCTCTCTTCTCGCCCCATTCAAGCACCCACGGCTGCTCCAACAGAACAAGACCCAGCTTCTGGGCCACAGCATGTGCTGTCCTCGCCGTACCGAACGCCTCACCCCTGCTGGTCATGTGGCAAGCTCTTATTCTTCCTTCAAAACCCAAGGCCCTGGACTCCAAGCTCATGCTCTTGAGTCTGCTGGTGTTTGCTGGAACCCCAGGCCGACGGCTCACTGCAAAGTCCCCCTTCCCAGGTTGGTGGGAGGATGGGAGGGCTAACGTCTGTCACGTGCTTAGAACAGCACCTGGCACGGAGGGATCCGCTCAACACATGTTTGCTCTTCCGAAGGTAACTGACTGACACCGCCTCAGTGAAGCCCTCCCTGACTCCTCCTCCACGGCGGAAGCCGGCACGTCCTCCTTGGAGCTTCCGGAACCCCCATGCCAGACATCAATCACTTGGTGCAGGATAATGTTGATAACAGCTGTCACTGGCTGAGTGTTTACTATACTATGTGCTGGGCTCTCTGCTAAAGATGTTTCCCGCCTTACCTCGCCTCATCCTCCAACCCTGTGAAATAAGAACCATCATCAGACCCATTTAACCGAGAAAGAAACTGAAGGCAGAAGAATGGAGGGACCTGCTCCTGGGACAGAGCAGCAAGTGTGTCTGCCAAGGTTCAAACAGACGGCTAGCTGTGTGACCCCAGAGACCTAGCTTAAGCAAGCCACCCCCTGTAGCACATACGGGAAGAGCTGAGCACATCCTGAGTGCTCCCCAAGCAAGAACCTGCTGTTATTAGGGCGCTCGTGTTATCAAGGGAGGGAACACGTTCTGCTGGGTGACCTGAGAGGGGCTTCCTGAGACTGGACCCCCTACAGAGCATGAAACCCCCATTACTGGAGAAAGAGAGTGAGGGCTGGGAGGGGCCCTCGGGCTGCTGCAGGCAGGGGTCAGGACGGTCAGGAGGCGCGCAGGGCCCGGCAAACCTGAGGGGTACTGGAGTGAGCGAAGGCGCGGGGGAGGGGGGTGCTGGAGCGGGCCCAGGTTGAGCAAGGGGGAGAAGGCCGGCCGTGTGCCGCTGAGCTGGCCACCACTCTCCGGCCCCGCTGACACCACCCGTGGTAATGAGACGGATCCAATTTGTACCCAGGGCCCCGCCGGGAGCAGCTGCCGCCGCAGGGTTTGAAGTAATTTAATTGGACACATTAGCCACAGAGCTCTCCTCTCTGCTCCCCTCATGCAGGGCCTCACGCGGGCACCCCTTGTGGCCGCCCACACCCCACGCTACCCCATCCTGGCTGGAGGCAGGGTACTCCGTACTTCACCAACCAGCACCATGAGACCCCCACCTACTAGGGCTGACCCTCCCCCCTCCCCCACCCCGGCAGACCTGCTCTCTCATTCCAGGGGCTCCTGAGGGCTCTAGAACCCGAGAGCTGGCTGGGCTCTACAGGCACCAAGTTCTCCCCTTTCTCTGATGCAAGTAGCAACTACAGGCTCCCCCTGGGGCTGGGCTCAGACCTCTCCCTCCTATCTCCTCAGATGGGCAGAACAGGTCTTCCCCTTCCCCCCTACCAGCCTGCTGAGAGCCCCCAGCTTCCTGCACTCTGAGAAGGGCATCAAAGGAGCAGGACCACTACCAAGATGGGGGTGAGGGCGGTCCTCTCCTCAGGGCTCTTGAGGAGGGGTACACACACGCACAGAATCAGACATACTACGCACACACAAACACGCGCACGCCAACAGACCCACACGCTGTCTCAGAAATGCCCGGATTTGTATATACCAAAGCTCCAACTCCCTCCCGTCCACACCTATGCACCCCGCACAGCCAGGTGAGGCCCTCCCTGCTCCCAGCAGATGGAAGCCTCCGAGGCAGCCCAACCGGCAGGTGGGAGGGTGTGGCAGGGGGGGCAGGCAGGGCCCCTGGAGGGCGTAGGCCCGGCCTGGCTGGGGATCGGGCCAGGGGAGGTGCCCTCCCCGCTGCTTCCCGTCACAGCTCCCCGCGCACCTCGAAGCACCTAACTACAAATACACTCATTAGCTGCTGTTTACAGCCGGCACTCAGACGCGCGCGCGGCTCTGCCCGAGTCCAGCTGGCACCCGTCCCCGCACACGGAGCTTTCCCCCGCGAGCCCCGCCCTCCCTCTGCACCGGTGCCCCAGCCCTCACATTCAATGACAAGAATACATCAGTTCCCCAAACAGCCCGGCTCACCATACAAGTCAGCTCCCGGCCCAGCACCGGGCCCCAGGAGACACACCTCTTCCAAGGGGCCCTCCAGATGGAAGCTACAGAGCCCCCAGGGCAGGCCAACATGCCAGCCCACCTCCCAAACCAACTGGGTCTGGAATTCCTGGCGCAGGCTCTGGGCACCGTCCAGCCCCTTCCACAGGTCCCATGCCATCGTCTGCCAACTCCGTTCCAGCCCTCAGGGAATGCTGCTGGGTGAGACCAAAGCCCTGCCCTCCAGACACAAGTTGGACACGGCCCAGCCAGGCTGCCCCTACTGCCTGGAAGGTCAGGCACCTCCATGTCCACGGAACTGGCACAACCCTCCTGGCACCACCAGCCGGGCTTCCCTTTGCAAGGCAGGCGGGTACCCAGGCCGGGCCTGGCACAGGCTGGCTCCGGCACCTGGCCAGACCAGTGACCGCCACAACAGAGAGAGCCAACCTCACCAGCCTCACGTCCCACCTGCTGGGCACTGCCCACGGAGCCAGGAGCTGGGTCCACGCAGAGCTGCCTGTGCCCACCGGGAATGCACTGGGGCCTCTGAGGAGAGTGTCCTAGTGACTGCCCTTCCAGCCAAGCGTCCCTGGCTCAGGACTTGGCCTCCCACCCCCCCCACAAGGCCCCCCTCACTGCTCCTCTCCCTCCCTGCCGTTCACAGCCTTGCTCCCCTGGGGGAAGCAGTTATTGAAAACGGTCCATCAGATTCAATAAGGATTCAAAGTCCCTCAGAGACTAGAGGGTGGGCGGGGAGTGGGGGTGGGAGGAAAGGAGGGGTGCAAGAGGGAACAACCACCCACTCCTCCCCTGCCTTTCCCTCAAGGCCTCCTGTAACAGCTGGGCTGGGGGGAGGGGTGCGAGAGAGGGGACAGCCCTTTGCTGCTAGGCTATAATGCCTTCAGGGCCCCTTGGGCCTGAGCTTGGAGTCAGCCAGGGGCAGGGCCCAGCTGCCCAGGGCCTGACACCCACCTGTTCCCCCGCCTTCCAGCTGTCCCTCACCTGTCACCTGCTGGCCTGCATGTTCCCACCCCAATCCAGCCTGCTCTGGCCTCTATTCCCCCACCAGGAGGGGCTTCGAGGCTATCTCCCTCTCCACCATCTCCCAGTCCTTGGGCACCGAACCTGTTGGTCAAGCTGTTCCCACAAAGCCACCCAAGAGCGTGACCCAAGGCCTAGGAGGGTCCTGTCTCCACAGTAACACACAGCTTGGGGCACTAGCTACCTTGGCACAAGCCCACAGAAGCCATCCCTCCCACCCAGGGTTTCAGGCCTGCCCAGCCCCAGCTGATCCCCTGCCCCAGTCCTGGCCATGGCCTGTTGGGAGATTGTTGGCTCTTCAACCCTAGACTGGGACCCAAGCCTGAAATGCAAGCCAGGGAGGTCTGGGCCTGGGCAGATGGGGCGGGGGGGGGGGGGAGGTGGAGGGGTAGATGGGAGGGGGGGAGAGTTTGACGGTGAACCAACTGGTCAGAGAGTCAAGCCTCATCGGACCTTCCCACACTCCAGTCCTCATCCCTAATCCTGGTGGCCCTTTCAGCCATACCCCTTAACTCCTGCCCCACACATCACCCAATGGCCTCTGTCCTTAACTTGTGCCCAGCTGGTGGAGGGTTGGCCTGGACAATTTCACGGTTCCTTCTGCCTTGAGAGAGGAGATCCACTGTGCCAAGCCCCCCCGCCCCATGCAGTGTGTCCCCTGTGCTCCCTGAGAATGACCTTTCTGTCAGAGTCGCTGTAGAGGGTAGAGCCCACTAACAGGTGGGACAGACAAGACTCCAAGCACTGCTACCCCTAGGGACAAGCTCACAGAGGGCTGGGGCAGGGCAGGCAGCCTCAGGACCTGACCTCTCTCCCAGCACTGCTGCACTGGTCCAGACTTTCCCTCTCTGGCCTTGCTCCCTCACTCACTGCAAGGTCACCTCTCTCTCCCTTCCTCCCTCCCCGAAGCTGTCTTGCCTGCCCACTGCAACGCTGACCCCTGCAGGCCTGCTGAGGCCCTGCCCGGCCCGGGTCCTGGGTGCAAGGGACACAGGGAGGCCTGACCAGGCCAGTTTCAGGATGAACACAGGATGAGAGTTGAGGACAGGGAGAGGGCCACCTGCCTCAGGGAAGGGACAGAGAGAAGTTGCAGGCAAGGCTGCGGAGGCTGAACAGAGTTTGGAGTAGAAGCCCATGGGGGTGTATGGGAGGGGGGCTGGTCTTTGCTCTTCACTGGGCTCTGGCTTTTTCCCACAGTGCCTTCCTCAGCTGAGCTAGATTCCAGAAGTGCCTCAGGGCC
Organism: Ursus arctos; assembly: GCF_023065955.2. Classification (NCBI taxonomy): domain Eukaryota; kingdom Metazoa; phylum Chordata; class Mammalia; order Carnivora; family Ursidae; genus Ursus; species Ursus arctos. The sequence goes on from NW_026622908.1 coordinate 38,723,720, forward strand.
GTGGGCCCAAGTGGGTAGGGAACTGTGGACAGGGTCTTAGCCAGCAGGCTGAACCCTGTGGAGACCAGGGTGAGTGGGCTGAGGGAGGGGATACTCAGGGACACTCTGGAACCAGCCTGGGATGTGGAAGAGCAGGAGAACACAGGAGACGGAAAATAGGAAAATCGTAAAAAGGATAGGGCCACAGGTGTTCCTGGGAGTGGGATGAGGAGGGGATTAGGACAGACAACTACTGGCCCCTGGGGGACCAGAAGGAGGGGCCGAATCACACAGGAATTAATTTGCACATCTCACCCCTACTAGGTGCAAGCCGAAGGGGAGGTGGGGGACAGAAATGGGGGGTACACATAGCTCTGCCTGGGGGAGCAGAGTCTAGGGGGGCCTGAGGGGAGCTGTGGTTGGAGAGAGTGTGTAGTCTGGCCTGGAGCTCTAGGGGTTCTAGGAGGTGGGCAGGGATACAGGGGACTGGGGTACGGAGGCCAGATTGATGATTCTGGGCCCTCAGAGAGCCCCAGGGGACCCAGAACCAAAGGCAGACTCTGTCCTCTCCAGCCTATTTCTGACCCCATCCAGTCCAGTGGCCACACTAGAGGGAAGTGAACGCCAGGCCCGGCCTGTTCCTGGTCGGGTTGGTCAGTGCTACACCTGCCCCTGGCACCTGGTGGGCCCTGCAACAGCAACTGGGCAAGACAGGTCTCCACCCCAGGGGGAGGCCTATTTGGAGGGGGGAAGAGGGAAATGCCCCGGGCAGTGCCTGGATGCCAGAGGCAGCACTGGGTTGCAGGCCCTTTGCCCAGAAGATGCCAAGCATGTCAAGTTGGCCTCCATGGAGAGGGCAGAGGTGCTCGGGGAAGCAGTGATGTCATGGTGCCCAGGCGTGGGAGGAAAGAGGAGGGAGGGAGAGGGGATGAGGGCACGGACCCAGGCCATTAGGCTAACAGGAAAGGGGAGGCTGTCAGCCTGGCAGGGCAGGGGGAAAGGGAGTGTCCTCACTGCATTACCCCTTCCAACCTCATACCCTAGAGCTGGCCTCTGAACTAAGCGACTGGTTTCTGAGAGGGCGATCCAAGCCAGAGACTGCCTCTGCCCTCGGTCTGAGTGCTGGAAGCTGGCAGCCTCGTGGGGGAAGATGCCAGGGTCGGCGACCTGGGTTCAGACAGATGAAGGGAGGCATCTCCAAAGGCAATGTCCCCTCAGCCATCACCTAGAGGAGGTTCCGGAGAGGGAGACCGAGTCTCTCTCACCCTTATCCCCAAGCACTGAGTGGGTGCAATGCCTGGTACCCAGTAGGTCCTCCTCAGTGGACTCAGTAGGCTGCAAGGATTTGATGGGGGTGAGGCCCCTACTCCTCAGGAGGTAGGGAAAGGCTGACGCTGCCCCTAGAGGGAGAACAAATGTGGGGCTGGGACAAGAGTGGACAAAGCTGGTGTCCACTGGACTGCCCTCAAAATCCTTGGGGCTCAAGGTCCCTTCTGCAGAGGGCCTTAGAGCTGTCCCTTCCCCCAGCATCCCCAACCCTGGGAGGTCAGCAGCAGCACGCCTGGAGGCTCTTTTTGGGAGCAAGTCCTCAGCCTGGGGTGCCTTGCTTTTGGCATCACCGAGAAACCCAGAAGCAGAGACCCCGCTGCCAGAACTGGCAGAATGGGGAGTGCTGGGTCTGGGGTGGGGCATCCCAGGTGGGAGCTGAGACAGACTGGGCATGAGCTGCAGGGGACCTGCCTACAGGTGGGCACTGTTTGAGGAGGCGTCAGGAGCCAAGGAGGAAATGGCAGAGCAATTTCCCGAGGAAGGAGGAAAGATTCCTTGGCTGGGCTTGGAGGATGGCAAGCAGACTGGGCTCCCGGGCCACTCCCCGGCTCCCTCGGGAGAGATGCAAAGGAGCCGGCCCCTCCCCCCCTCCCCCGACAGGACTGGAGTGAGTTTGGGGATCTTTGCTTTCCCCCTCCCCAAACCCAGGAGCACATTCCCCTGGCACCCCCATTCTCAACAATCTCTGCTCTCTTTCCCTTCAGGTACTCCTGTCTCGCTCGTCACCGCTCCTGCGGTTCCCCACCCTCCCTCTCCGAAGCCCCCCACCCCTGCTGCAGCACCAGATTCCCACTTGCCCCTTGGCACCCTCTCAATTCACAGTCGGCACCGCCGATGTCACTCTGCTACCCGGTGCCCACAACCTTGGCCCAAAGCTGCCTGGGATCCTTGCCCTGGGGTCCCCCAGAGCTGGCATCCGAGGGCACTGGTGCTGGGGACCCGGGGGGTGCCTCTAAGGGCACTGCCCGGTTCCCGCGGGGGCAGTGGCTCCTCGCTCCGCCACACACGTTGTCCTTGGGCTGCTGGGGGGGGGGGGGGAGGAGGTCCTTGTGGGGACACTGCGAAGCCGGCGCCGGGCATCAAGCCTGGCAGCGCCCGGACTGCGGGGGCCGGGGTCCGAGCCACTGTCACTCCAGCCCGCGCCCCCGGGGCTGCGATGACCCCGGGGGTAGTCTGTGCGGCTCCGGCGGACAGCAGCCCCGGGCTGGAGCTCTGAGACGGCGCCCGGCGCTGCCGCCGTCCTGCCTGCCGGTGCGGGGCGCCCCAGCCCGCTCGGGGCCGCGCTTACCTGGGCTGGCCGCCTCCGGGTCCCGGTACATGGTCCCCTCGTCGCCGGCTCCCTCCGGGCTCCTCAGAGCCGCCCGCGGCCGCGCGCTGCTCCGCCGCCGCTGCAGGACATGGGGCCGGGCGACCCCCGGGGGCGGGTCCGAGGGCGGGGGCCGCGCGGGCTGCACCGAGCCGCGGAGCCGGGGAGCGGGGGCCGCCCGCCAGCCCTCCCGCCCGCCCGCCGAGCACGCTGCCGCTGCCGCCGCCGCCGAGCCGCGCCGAGCCTCCTCCCTCCGGCCTGCGCGCCGCGTGTGCGCGCCGGAGCGTGTGTGAGTGTGTACGAGGCCGTGTGTATGTGTGTGTGTGTGAGCGCGTGTGTGAGCGCGCCCGGGGCACCGCCGGCGCCGCCCGCCCGCTGCCGAGCGCCGCTGCCACAGCCACCGCTGCCGCCTGCGCCCGCTGCTGCCCGCTGCCGGCAGCGCGCCGCACTGCAGCCTGCGCCCGCCGCGGCCCGGAGCCGCCCCGAGGGCACCAACGCCGCCCCGCGCGCGCCCCGCCCGCAGCCCCCGCGGGGAGGGCACGGAGCGCTCGGGTGGGCCCTGCGAGCTTGCGGGTCCTGCCGCACCGCGCGACCAGCCCGACCGGGGCGCCCCTGATGGCAGCAGCTTCGAACCGGGCGCGGAGGGGTGGCTGGCCACCTCCTCCGAGGTGCCCTTTGACTCCGTTCCAAGAGGCGTGGAAACCCACTCCGGGTTTTCCGCTTGGTGGCGGCTCGAGGGCGTCAGCTCGGGACTCGACAAGGTGGCGGTTCGGGGAAGTCGGGCTGGTGTGTGCAAAAACCAGGAGTGGATTTTTTTGCCAGAGCTGAGCCTGGGTCCGTCACTCTGGCCGTCCCCCAAATTTGAACACAGCTGGAGCAGAGAGGATCAGAATCGCCACCCTCAGTGAGGGATGAGGCCTAGTGACCCTCCTCACTTAACTCAGTCGCCAGAAAGAAAACAAACCTTTCGGCCTCTGTTCATCCCTCTCCTCACCGCTCCTCCACTTCACCCCCCAATGCCTTTTCCTTGACCCCAGCACTTCAGTGGGTGAGAAAGAAATCCCTCCTTCTTCCAACGCCGGGGCTCTCTTGGCTCTCTCAGCCACTCTGCCAGGTCTGCACAGCCCAAATCAGGTGAACCCTAGAATTGGAAGTGTTTGATTCTGGGGCAGGGAGGAGAAGGGGCCCTTCTCCCCCAAATTTTCAAAGCCTGGAACTGAATGAATTCTTGGTGGTTTCAGGTAGGAGACCTCCCAGCAGACACCTACATACCTTATCAACTACACCACCACCGCCCGCTACGCGCACATACACGGGCACACAATCCCAAGATACATGCACACTGGAGTACTGCTCAGCAAGGGACCTGCCCTACCCTAAACCGAAGGGGGTGGGCAGGAGGGCAAAGCCCCTAGCCCCGCGTAGCATCCTGCCCTCCCCTCCACTGAGAATGAAGTTGGAAGGTGAGCCAGGCTTTGTAAAATCAAAGATTCCTAATCCCACCCGGAGAAATCCACTTAACTGACTATACCGCACAGCTCACACCCAACCACACCTCCACCCTCCCCCAACACAGGAGGCCGCCAGCACCCACAGCCTGTCTCAAGTCTCCCCCAGTACTCACTCACTCACTCACTCACTCGCACAGGCATACACCCTATACCCTTGAACTATTACACACACACACACACACACACACACACACACACTCGTGTACGCAGTCACACACTCACCTCCACCCCCAGCTTTTCAGTTGAGAAACAGATAAGGAAATTCCCCCAATCAAACCTCCATGAAGAGTGTTCCGGTGGAGAACAGATTTCCTTGGATTGAATGTTCTAATTAAAAATGGAAGAAAAAAAAAAAGGCAGCCGTAGATTCCAGCCCATAATTAGTCCCTGGCCAGAAATCTCAGCCCTCATCCCTTGGTCAAGGGCCATTATGTTTCGTATACCCTGAGGCCATCCTCACCCATATGCAGCCAAAAATCCAGGGTATATCCATATACCACTTTTTGGCAAACCCCAGGAAGCCAAGCCAAAAGGCTGGGACTCCAGGGTCTTTGGTCTTGACGTGTTCCTGCTCCCATCCCCAGCTCCCCCTCTCAGTGCCCAGCTAGGAAAGACCAAATAGTCTACCCCTTCCCACCCCTACCTCATGTCATCAATGGGCTCCACACAGAAAGGTTCCCTGCTCAGGAATCTCCCCATCTATCAACCCAAGAGTCCAGATGGGGACAGCAGAATTCATCATGGCAACTCAAGAGATCTTTATGAGCATTTAGAATCATGGAGCTTTTCAGAGTTGGTGGGGAGAGGACCTCTGAGAGGCCACCACTCGGGTGACAGATGGTGAAGACAAGGCCTCTATAGGGGGAAAGAACTGGCCAGGGAGCTCAGGGCCCCAGAGCTAGCAGCACGGAGAGCTGGGAAGAGAATCAGGAGGAGACCCTTGGTCTTGGCTCCAGCCTTTGCCAACCAGATTCATGAACGGACCCAGTGCTCGCCCTCATCAGAGAGCTTACAGCCTTTCCCTTTCAAACATAAAAATCCCAAACTCACTCACTCCCAGGAGGCAGTAGACAGCCATGGTGCCAGAACGTCAGAGATGGACAGTCCCTCAGACATACTAGATAAATCCCATGAGATGTCGCTGTGGAGACTGAGGCTCTTGGGGCATTGGGAACCTCAGTGGGTTTTACTTCCTGACTGCATCATTGACACAGGAAAACCTTTGAAGACACCCTTTCTCTGGGCCTCATTCACTTTGTCTAGGGGTTGCAGAATCACCGGGAAGAGAAAAGATTACAGATTTACGTCGCCCTGCCATGCATAGCTGTGTGACCCCAGGCAGACTACTTGACATCACTGGGCCTCAGTCCTCATCCATACAAAAATACCACCTATTTGACTATTATAAAGAGTAAACAAGATGATACCAGTAAGGCACTTAAAATGATACTTGGAACATAGAACTTATTCCTGATTGATCTCGAACATACCCCTCGTTACCATGTTTTGCCTCTCAAGGAAGTTCTTCTAGATGTCTGACCTCGAACCATTCTGCTGCATCTGGAGGCTACTCTCTCCTGCAGGAGCATCAACAAGAGCCAAGCCAACTGTGAGTCCCTGTCTTCTGAGCACTCATGGAGGACCGGGCACAGGCAGGAAATGAAGGGTGCGGAAGTGAGCAGGTCCTCTGAGAAAAGAGATCAGAGGGAGGGAATCACCCCTGTCCTGACTGCAGGTCATGGCCCTCTAAGGTGACGACCCGGGCCTTTGGTGTTCTGCCCCTCCCCTTCCCACCCACCGTAGAGGGGGGCCCAGAGAAAGCTTCTCGTTTTGTGACGCTGCCAGCTTCTTTGTCCTGGGTTCCATGACGTGGCAGGAAATGCTGGCAGCACCTGGTTCCCCAAGGAATGCCCCACTGAGTACTGTGGGCCCCTCAGGCCTGTTTCCTATCTGGGGCGGTCATTAGGGCCCAGGTGTCCTGGGTCGGCTTCTGGAGGAACAGAGCAGGGAGGGACGGACGTTCTGTCCCTCTGGAGCAAAGACCAGGCCCGCACTCTTGTGAGCAGGGCCCCTGAGGCTGCCTGGCTCCGTTGCTAGGCCACGGCCGGAGGCAGGGCTCCTGGGTTCCCCCTCCGGCCTCTACCTGGCATAGTCTCCAATGCCGCTGTTTCCCCACAGCTCCTGTCCCCTACCCCCCCCCCCACGGGCTGAATTATTAATAAAAATGCTGAGGAAGCTGTTTGTGCAGCTCACATGACAGAACAAGCACACCTCTCCCCTCATCACCATCCATGTGGCGAGAGGCTCAGGCTAAGCATTTCCTTGATCCAGGAGGGGCAGGCGGAGACCAGCCAGAAGGCAGCTTTGAAGGGCACCAGGAGAGCCCGCTGGTGAGCCAGACTAGCAGCGAGGATGTGCTCTGCGACCCAGTCCTTGCAGCTCGCCCTCCCCTTCCGCCTCGGCACGGGGCAAAAGTCTGGGGAAGGCAGAAGCATAAAATGAACAGACATCAGCTCCCCAGGAAGGACACAACAACAAAGTCCGAGAAGGCAGCCCTGGCCATTCCTATGCCCACCTCGTCCCAATGGAGACCCAATCAATGCTTGCTGGTCAATTGCCTCTTCTCCCCAGACCCAGTGACCGCTGAATCTCAGAGGCTTACCCAAGGCCCCGGCACACTTGTCACACTTCTGCCAGCCCCTGCTTTGGAGACCTGATACTAAAGAGGGAGCCGGCATCCAGGAAAGAATCCTAGATTTAAACTCTGGTCTTGCCTCTGCCACCATCTAGCTGTTTGGCTTTGGCCAGTGACTTGACATCTCAGTTTTCTCATCATAAAATAGGGCTGTAATAGCATCACGTGGGGATGGAGAATATGCTGGGGAGATAGCAAGACAAGGGCTGGGTGTCTTTCATGGCTCCCTTGCACCAAGGCACCTGACCCCTCCCGGGCACCAAGGTCTCTGCCCCAAGCTGACCTTCCATAGCCCTGGGTCCCCATTCTGTATCTTCAGGTCATGCTTCAGGGCCAGAAGCCCCTTCTGCACTCCCAACCCCACCCACATCCTTTCTCCCTGAAACCTCCTCTCTCTCCATTGTCACCCTGCCACCCACCCCTTCCCCATGTGCTTGGCTCAGCCCCTCAGATTCCAAAAGATGAAAGCTGGTGCCCCTTCTCCTTGCCAGCTGCTGCGTGGGATAGCCCCAGACTCAGTCAGAAGCTTGGCCTTAGGCCTCTGTTTTGAGATACCCCCTACCTCTGAGTCTTGGGCAACTCTGGGACCCTGACATAGGTTGAGAGCCATGGGAGCCAGCGAGATGCCCTTTTCAGGATGCACCGTAGAAGCACCTTGGCTTGCCAATTACAAGCTGAGTGACCTGGGGTAAATCACTAGATCCTTCTGAGCCTCAGTTTACCAGTCTGTACTACAAAGATGTTGGTTTTTAATCTCGATTCCACCTTGGACTCCTTTGGAAATCTAATGAACTCCATGGACCTCCCCCTCCCTAGAAAAATGCATATTCAAATACAGATACAACGTTTCGCCCATAATTGGGTGGGAGGGGGTCCTACAGGTTTCACATTAAAATCCCTGGTTCAGAGGCCTACAGGGTTGCTTCCAACTATGACAGTCTGTGCCCAGTTCTCGGCCCTACTCACCTCCCCACAGTGATTCTTGGGTCCAGGTAGAGGTGGGCTGGCGGTGGGTCCCCACCATTTCTCCCTCCCTGCTCAGCGGCCCCCTCCCCCAGCGCTTGCTGTAGTGGGAGCCAGCTTGCCAGCAGCTCAGACCAGTTTCAGTACCTCTTGGAGGCTACCGAACAGGCTTCACCTGCCTTTCAAGGTATTTAAAGGTTCTTTGACCAAATGCTTTTTGATCCTCCGCTGATGGAAACCAAGCCGAGGCTCTTTCACCAACGGCCCCCTTCCCCCATATATTAGTGACTAAGAGCTCTTTTGATATTGCAGAAGCCTTCTGTGGTTTGTTCAAAGCCCTGGCCCTTGTGGCCACCTCCCCCAGAGACCCAAGCCGTCAGCTCCAGCCGCCACCCGCCCACCCCCAGCGGTGGCCTAGTTAATAGGGGCCTCCCAGAGCTAGAGGCTCCAGCCTGCAGCTGTGTGACCCCAGACCTAAGGCCAGCCGGTAGAGGGTCTGCTTCAGTAAAGCCCTGCTCCTCCCAGGGAGCCCCCGCCCCGGGTCCGGGTAAGATGGGGTCGGGGTGTCCCCCAGACCCTGGGGAAACACGTCTCTTCTTCCCGGCCCAACTTAGGCTGCACAGACGGGCATGCGGCCCACGGCATCAATTAACCTGTTTCCAGGGTCCAGTAAATGTGATCCCTTAGCCTGAGGCTAAGCAGGGGAAACTGAGGCTTTGAGAAGTCCCGGGTACAGGCGTTGGTGTATGAGGGACAGGAGCCGGCACCCACCGACTCAAGACCTTCGCCCGCTCCGCAAGCCCCCATAACAGCCGGCGTCACTCTGCCCCCCTCCCTCCTGCTTCTGCAGGGCCGCGCGGCAGCCTGGGGTGGGCCCCAACTGCAGAATCCGTGGGCGGCGGGGGACGAGGCATTGGACTCCCGGCCGCCACTGCCCCGCGACGGGCGCGGCTGCCCTTCTCGCCAACTTGGACGGACCCACCCATAGCGCCCGGAGTCTCCCGCGGGGCGGGGGCCCGGGGCGGAGATGCGCGTGCGCGGAGGGGGCGCCGCGGAGCCCGCGTGAGCTGGTGAATTACTGTGTGCAGAAGAGGACGCGTCAGCCCCCGCCCGGGAGGAGGCGGCGCCGGTGCACCCAGCACCTAGGTGGGGGCCGCAACATGCCCCGAAGGAGCCCCAATACTGGACTGAGGCCCCATCCTGGTGCCCCACCTGGAGTTGAAGACTGCAGTGGGGGTGGGGTCCTATTTCTCAGCAGGTGAAAGGGTTATCAGCACCGAGAGAGCTGTGACTACCCCCAGTCCAGGATGCCTGGCTCTGCACTTGGGAGGATAATAGGAGGGGCGCAGCACTCTGGGATCTGGGCGAGTTCAGGTCAGTTGGCCCCGTCTCTCTTAAAGGCTCCTTGGGGTCCTGGGTTCCTTGGGCCGCCCAGACCAAGCACCAGAATCCAATCCTGGCCTTGCAATAATTATAATAGCAGTGGCCAACATTTATTGAACTCTGAGGGCTTGACAGGCCCAAGTGCCAAGTGCATAACAAGCATTATCCCACTTGGTAGTCACAGCAGCCCCATGAAGAAGTCTGGTTGTGATCCCCACCTGAAGGTGAAGAGGCTGAGGATCAGAGGGGGTATGGCTTGCCTGAGGTCACAAAGCCAAGAGAGATGAGGGATGGGGGCAGCTGGGAGTCCTAGACACCTCTGACTAGTTCTAGAGTCTAAGCCTTCAACCCCTGGGCTTTGCTTACTTTCTTCACCTTGGAGCTTTTAGGAGGCTGGGCAGGCCCAGCTTCTGCCCTTCAGCCCAGTTTGGCCCAGCTGATGGGAGAAAAGGGGGGTGAACAGAGGTGGGGCAGCCCTGGAAAAGAGGGGGACCACCCCCCTCTCCTGCTGTTCCATTTCCTCCTGGATCCTCTCTCTTCCTGCCCCCCAACTGTGGGTGTCCCCGAAGGCTTTGTCCTCAGCTGTCATCATCTTTCTCACCCCACACTCTCTCCCATGTGAGTTCATGTGCTCCCACCCCGTCAGCCTAACTCCCACCTCTGTCTCGGGGGCCCTGACCTCCCTCCCAGGCTGGGATCTGCCTTGGTGAAGCATTCCCCCTCCCCCAGTGGAGTAAATTCATTATCTGCCTTAGAGCAGCTCCTCCCTGGGACCACACCGTGCCTGTTCCAGCCCCATCCCTCTCCCAAGCTCCAGATGGGGTCCCCAGAGCCTCCTACGGCTCCTCCCCTACATTGGATCAGTTTCAGATCCTTCAGACCCTTTCTCTGTGGACCCTCTCACACCCACATCCTAACCTTGGCAGTTGCCTCCCTCAGTTAGACACTCACAGCCCTCCGCCTCCGCACCAGCTCCAAACCAGTCGCCTCCCTCCTCCATTCCAACCCAGTGCCCTCCCTCGCTCCCTCGTGCTGCTCCCCAGCTCTCTGGCCACCTCCCCCCAACCCAAGGCTTTGATCGCCTCCCCACAGCCTGTGGAGTCAGATACAGGAAACTTGGCCTGAAACAGAGTCCTCCCCCGTATGTGGACCCGGCCCTCCTTGTTCTGTCCAATGCCCTGCCTTCAGTTAAAAACCATTCCTGAATTTCTGCCGTGTGTTTCCACCCTTCAAAGCTCCATCTCAAATGCCGCTTCTTCCAAGGAGCCATCCCTGATTCTCCCAGGGGAGTTTTGAACTCTCCTCTTCTGTAGCCTCAGCCCCAATGGAATTATCCACTTCAGTCATGTTTGTATATCTCTCCAATCCTGCTCTCTGCCCACCTCTCACACCTATGTGATGGCTTGGGAACTCCTTTAAAGGCGAAGGTGGTCCATTACTATTCTCATCTTCATTCATTTTTTTAAATTGATCCATTTAGCAAACACTGAGTAGTTACTGTGTGCTGGGTACTGCAAATACAGGATCTCTGCTCTGTGCTCCACCTCTGGGTAACTGGCATACAATGGGACAAGGGCACTAATGGAGGGATGCTCAGGGCACATTCAGGGATAACTTTGCCCTGCAAAAGCATTTCTCCAGGCTCCCGAATGCCAGGCTCTGGCCGAGGTACTAAGGGAGAATAGGAGCTGGAGTAAAACCAAGCCCTGCCCTCCAGGATTGTAGATACATATAAACAATATGATCCGTGTACAATGTGGATCTGAATAGAGTGCTATGAAACCATAGAAGACGGAATAATGACTTTGGCCCCGGGAAAATCCAGAAGCTTCCCCAATGCCCAGGACTTGCACCAAGTGGGAGCCTCTTGAATCTTCGCTGAATTAAATTAGGTGGGGAGGAGGGGATATAATAGAGGCTGAAGAAGGAAAGGTTATGGAGGGGAGGGCAATGACAGAGCATTGTCACGTCTGCCACCCACCCCAGAGGGATGGCTTGTGGATGAATGAGATCATGAGTGTGCAGTGCTCTGAACTCTTGGGAAGAAAGTGTATACACACACACACACGCACGCACACGTATATACGTATATACGTATATATGTATATGTTTGTATATATCACTGATATTATTAGTCTATTCCCATCAGAACAGTAAGTTGTTCTTTCTGAGAAGTCTGTTTCCCCCTCAGAAAATCAGGTGTACCCTATGACAACTTGATTCTCTCTCTGGGCCTCAGTTTCGTCATCTGCAACGTGAGGATGTGGGATGAGGCAGTCCTGAATGTCTCTGGCTCCTCTGGGGAGTGGCTCTGTGGGACAGCTGTGCCTGCCCAGGAGTGGCCCTCTGTCTTCTCCTGCCCAACACACCCTGGGCTGAGCACGGGAGTCCGAGTGACGTCACAAAAGCCGCTCCCCGTCTTGTTTATCTTTCTGGGCAAACAAGGGCACACAGAAAGGGAGGCAAGTGTGGACTTTTCGGCTGGAAGCTCCCCTGTAAATTGTGGGGTAGAGGACGCAGGCTTGAATTTTGAAAAGCCCCCCTGTGTGGGCTCCTCCCCTCCATTCAGATCTGGAGCCTGGGTTCCCCTGGGAAGCACCTGTCCTTCTCCAAAGCCCAATGGGCATCTCCCTTTATGGCCAGAAGTGTTGGGGTACATAATGTTCCCAGTGAATGGGGATGGAGTCTGGAGTAGGGGGAGAGAGAAGCTTCTACCAAAAACCTCCTTTACCCCCTCACCTGTGTGTTCCCTGCTCATTCACTGCACTTAACTAGCATTTGCCCCACCCCTTCCCATAAAGCAGAACCTTGGCCATGTCCCTGCCTCCTCTCTTCTCCTTACCCGGCACACATAATTGGGGACAAGCCCTGGCCTTTCCCCTCCTGGCTATCTCTCCAGTCCTTCTCAACACCCCTGCCCTCCCCCAGGCCCTCTTTTGTCTCACCAGCTTTCTCCCTGGGCCCCCTCCTCTGCCTCCAGCTGCCTCCCCTCCCATCCACTGTCCCGTGCACATCTAGGCACAAGAGCTGGGGAAAGGATGGTGTTGGGGACACCTTTCAGAGAGAGGGCAGGGCGAGTACGATGATGGGAGAGGTGATGGAGCCTAGTGTGGGAAAACTCAGAAACCTGACTGGGGAGGGTGGCCAGGGGTATCAGACACACCTACTGTGTGCCAGGCACTGTTCCCACGCTGGGTCTCCAGCAGTGACCAAAACAAAGATCCCATCGGGGAGCTGGCATCTAGCAGGGGGAGAGAGGCAATGGTAAGTGAATGTCCTAGTATGTTAGGGGATGATGAGTATGGTAGGAAAACAAAGGGTCAGGAGAAGCAAGGGTTATCTGGCATGCTGGAGATGGATTGAGGAGGTGACATCTGGGCACAGACTTGAGGGAGGTGAGGGATTTAGGCCTGTGGCTATCTGGGTAGCAGTATACCAAGAATTGGGAATCGCCAGTGCAAAGGCCCTGGGGTGCAATTGTGCTTAGAGAGTTTGAAGAAGAGCCAGGAGGTTTGTGGGGCTGGAGCAGAGTGAGTGACGCAGAAAGGAATAGGAGAGGAGGTCCGGAGAAAAAGGGGGAGTGGGGAGGGTTGGTCACTGTAGGAACTGTGGGAGATGGGAAGCTTCTGGAGTGTCTTGTGAGGTGGAGGGATGTGAGCTGACTTACACTATCAAAGGAGTAAGCTGGCTGTGTGTTGAGGGAGCTGGGGCAGCGAGGCCAGTTAGCAGGCGGCTGCATTGATCCACATGAGAAGCCATGGCAGCTCAGACCAGGGGGTGGTGGGGAGTGGTGGATTCTGGATCTATTTTGAAGGTAGAACCAACAGGATTCTTGATGGACTGGTTGTGGGCCGTGAGAAAAAGGGAGGAGGCAGCATCACCTCCCAGGTTTGGGCCGGAGCAATGGAGGGATAGGATTGCCATCGACTGGAAGGGCCAGCTGGCATTCCAGCAGCACTGTTTCTGTCTTCTTTTTATTATTCCCCACCCAGAAAGAGCCTTTTTAGACTTTTTTTCTGCAGTTATCGTCTATGCAATTTTAATACCGGAATTTAAGTTATAATATTATAATACTATAATGCATATATGTTTGTGGACTCTGGCCCTTTGGAGAGTCACAAACCATTGCAGCATCCAAGAGTTTTTGCTCCCCAAGAGCCAATTTCCCCCCTTCCCTCCCCCAGGGAGATGGCTGCCTGTGGAGAATGGATGGTTCCAGCAAGCAAGGAGCTCAGGTTCACACTGGTCATTGGATTCGAGCTGTCTGTTCCAGGGAGGAGGTGTCGAAGCCACAGTTGGAGGTCCAGGCTGGAGGTATGGGTTTGGCATACGTCCTTGGCACACAGCTGGTGCTTAAAGCGGCAAGACCAGAGATGGCTAGGGGAGTGAGTACGGACAGGGACCAGGACCAGGCTGGAGGCTAGGAGGAGAGAAGGAAGCAGCGGAGAGGTTGGAGGGAACCAACTGAGCGCAACAAGCCTGGAAGCAAACCAGAAAGTTGTTCAGGGGGTGGGGGGTGCCGAACTGTGTCCAGTGCGGTGGGGAGGGCCCGTGGTGGTAGCCTGAGCCCCGTGGAGGCCACGGGAGATGTGGATGGGCACTTGTGATGGAGTGGGAGGAGGGGGTGAAAGCCAGATTGGAGTGGTTTCAGCGGAACAGGCGGAGGGGAGCATCCCTGCAGAGGGGAACAGGGAATGGGTGGGAGCAGGGGAGGTGGGATCACGACAGGTTTGTGCTAAACGGGTAGAAGAGCTGGCGGCAAGCTCGTTGGCTGATGGGGGTGCTCGGGTGGAGGGAGCAGGTGATGCTGTGGAGGGTGAGGAAGCATGGGGAGACCTGCTGGAGGGGTGTCCTTGAGCAGAGCGGAGGGCTGGGCTCCGGCGCCTGTGCCCGGCCCACGGTGGACGTGGGAGCGTGGGCAGTCATGCCTCGGAGGACAAGGGAGGCAGTGCATGTGGGTGCAGATGCTACTGGGGGCGGATGTGCCCGCGAATCCAGAAGCACTTCTGAGAGATTGGATTGTGTTCGGGAGTGTGGGAAACAAGGTCAACAGCTGAGAGCGAGGGTGGGGGAGGCATGGGGGGGCGGTGAGATCGTGAGAAGTAGTCACCCACGAACAGGGGAACAGGGCGGTGGCCGCGAAGGGGTCTGCAGCCGTGCACCTTCCTGCCTGGGCCCGGGGCTTGGTCAACCGCCTACCTCTCCAGCTCTCCGGGCTCCCGCACTCGGCTGGACTCCAGGCGTTCACTGCTCTGTTTGCCCCAAAAGAGGGCCTCTTCTTTCCTTCAGCATTTCTGTTACCAGTCGGGCAGCCAGCGTTTGAATTCACCGTGACTCAGTTGCTGGGGAACCTTGGGCAAGTGTTTTAATGTCCCTGTGCCTCAGTTTCCTCCTCTGTGAACTAGGGACAGGGTAGGAGTATGCCCTCTGTGCTGCTGCTGTTCTGTACCTGTTGCCTGGCAGAGATGAGGGCTCGGGAAACAAGCGAGGAGGTGTGGATGGAGGGAGAGGAGTTTGCTCAGGGCCCCTGGCATGGAGGGGTGGGCTGAAGAGGGCTAGTGTCAGATCTATGTCCTGCCTGATGGAAGACTCTGTCCGCCCAGGGGGACATGCAGCTGGGGGCCCTGCCATAGCTCTCGGGTAGGCAATGGCCAGCTGGGAACAGATCCACCAGTGCAGCCCAGGACAGTCCCTAACTCAGCCCAAGTCCAGGACCTCACATTGGCCTTGTCTCAGCATGGCCCACCAGGGCGGGGAGGGAGAGAGGGCTGGAGTTGGCACCTCTTTCCCCAACCCCACCCTCGGGACTTCCTCCTCAGCCTGGCCCTTCCTGTTTTCCTCCCTGGCCCCCGGTGGCCATTTCCTCCAAGGAGTCATGACAGGATGTTGCTTTCTCTCTCCAGATCCCAGAGCTTTCTGGGCTTGCAGACTTCCAGATCTGGGCCTTTGGGACCCCCTAGATAATTGTCTGCTGGCTAGTCCCTTCCCGGAGGCCTTGATGCCAGGGGCTCCGCTGCGGACATATAGTGTGTGTATATGTGTTTCTGAAGGAGATAGGAGGATTCATGGGGGCCAGTGTGGTCTTGCATTCCTCCAATGGGCTGGCAACACACCACGGAAAGACCATGGAATGGGAGCTGGCATCCCTAGGAGGGGCTCACAGCCCTGGCCTGGGTACCTTCTCTGCCGTGCCTAGCGGAGGCCTCCTGCTCCTGGAATTTCCCCCATCCCCCACCCCCTACAACCTGGAGGTAGCAATAAAGACTCCCTTAGAGGGGGCCTGCCAGGGGCAAGCACTAATGGCCAGAATGGGCTCTGTAGACTGTTACGAGAGCTGCAGTGTTCCTTACCATCCCCAAATGCCTGGCGGGGAGGAGTGGGGAGGGGCTGTTAAGTGCCAGGTGGTGTTAAGGCTGGAGTGGGGGCGGCGGCTGATGAAGTGCTCAGCAAGGCCCTAGCCCTGCCTTCCGTGCCTTCATGAACTGGCCAGCGCCCACCATCAGCTTGGTTCTTGGGTCCGGCTGCCCTGCTCATGCATGTGTTCCACAAGCAGGCAGCCTGATGGAGCCCATGCTCCCGGAGCCTCCCCGAAACTGGCTGCTGCCCCCTTCCCATGCCTCGTGGCCAGCCCCACCCCTCAGCCCCTCCCTCTGGGTACCCTGGAGGGGAAAGGTCGGTGTTCCCAGGTAGGACTGTGTCACAGGGTCCAGGAGGAGTCCCTGGAGCTGGGGGACTTCAGTCATCACTTAGCAATGTCCTCCCTGTACTGCCTGGAGAAACCAAACAGAAAGGGCCTGGGACGTGCCTGAGGATGCACAGCCGTTCTTTCTGGGATACTAGCTGCCTCCCTCTGCAACAGTCAGAGTCCCCTGCTGCCCCTCAGGGGACTATAGAATGAAAGAAGTCACCCCTTTCTTCTCCTACCAGTGACGCTGAGCCAGAAGGAGCATGGCACGGTGATGGGACCATTCCCTTTTATGGAGGGCCTGCCGTGTGTCAGGCAGTGCTGGGGGCTAGCAACACCGTGGTCCGTGAGGCCAAATCTACCCTCGTAGGGCTCCTAGTACTGCATTCAACCCTCATATCACCCCATGTGCTCAGTATTTACAGGTGGAGAAACTGAGGCTCAGAGATAGGGAGTGAAGTGAGGTCCCATGGCCAATAAGTGGCTGAGCAGGGATTCGAGCCCAGGTCTGTCAGACTACGTCTGCAGCCAGATCTCTTCCCCACTGTTAAGGCAGGAAGAGCCCGAACTGGGAGTCAGATGATGTGTACTGGCCACTCCCTGGGGTCTGGGCTTTGGGACAGTCTTCCCCTCCCTGGGCCTCAGTTCCCTCATCCACAGGTGATCCAGAAAGTTCGTTCCAGTATTTCTGCAATTCTGTAATGTCAGAAAGACCTAGCAGTCTGTCTGGCCAGAAGATTCGGGCAGGAATTCCTTTTCTCCCCAACATTGTACCCCAGGTGGGAGGTCAGGGACCCAGCTCAGCCATGAACAAACCTTTGCAGCATAGGGGAGGACTAGAAGCCTCAGTCAGGCTTGGACCCTGACCTCACAGCAGCCTAGCCTGGCCTGCCTTTGCCACAGTTCTCAAGGTGATCCTGTTTTCCATCCCCACTGCTGGTCCCAGCCCAGACTCTGCCTCCTCTAACTTGATACATTATCTCGGGGAAGCCCAGGCCTCTCTGTAGGCCTAGTTTCCACATTTACTGGATGAAACCATTTCTGATGTGCCCCTGACTTTGCCAATCTGATTCTAAAAGCCTGTTGAGCCCTTCATGGGGGCCCAGACCTTTCTGGGAATGAAGTCAGCCCCGGCCTGGTCCACTGGCCGTGAAGTCTACTCCTGCCCCATGCTCTCCCCATAAACCAGAAAGGGAAGAAGGACCTGCCTCAAACTGGTCCTAGGGCTTCCCTGTCACCCCTCCGTCCTCCTCGCCCACACCGGGGTCTGAGTCAGGGATGCCTCCTCCTCTAGCCAGTCATGGGGTAGAGAAGACGGGAGGCGGGCAACCAGAGGGTCACGACAGGTGGGGCTGGGTGGTAGCAAGGGCTCCACAGAGACGAGGCTCAGCAGAAAGGCATTTCTCATCGCGGGCACGCCTGCCAGGTGGTGGGAGGACCATTTCTTTTTCTTTTTTTATCCCCATCCAAAGTGGCTGGGAGGGAGGGGGGCCCAGGAGAAGAGACTCCTGAGATGAGAGACAGGGCTCTATGGCCTAGACTCAGACTGGTGGGTACTAGCACCCAGGGGACCTTCCGTCCCCCTTGCAGACCCAGGCCCCAGTCCTCTCCCTCAGGTCTTGTGGGCTCGGGTGCCGTACCCCACCCATCTCCCCGATGAGGTGGCTGAGAGATGACTGGCAGCTCAGCGGCCGTGGGGTCAAGCGGCCAGCCTCCCGGGAGTTCTCTGTCCTCTTCAGGCAGGGATAGGGGTTTGGAAAGCTTACCCATTGGGAGGGAATGATCCCCCCTCCTCTTGGTAGAGAGAGGGGAAAGAGCCAGGCAATAGGGAAGAGCAGAGGCTAGCCCAACTATTGAGAATTCCCAGAATTCACCATGCTTCCTCTACATTTCAGACCTCTGCCGGGGCTGTTGCCTCTTCCTAGAACACTTTCCTCTGCCTGATTAACTCCTTCGGACCCTCCAACTCATAATTAGATGTTTCCTCCTCCAGGGAGCTCACCCTGATTTCCCCCAGAGTCAAGTAGCCCGGATGTGTGCTTCATTGCTCCCTGGGCTTCTCCGCCCAGAACACTAATTGCCTGCCATGCAGCTATGTTTCCTCTCCTTAGACTGGCAGCTCTTTGAGGGCAAGGTTGTGCCTTGTTAGCCTCTAACATCGGGATCCCTCTACCCAGCATGGAGCAGGGTACACAATTTACTCCAAGAGCTATTTGTTGAATGACTGAATGACTGAATGACCATCTATAGAGATCAGCTATGTCCCAGGCCTATGAAGGGGTTCAATGGTAAAGAAAAACCAGCCCTAGCCCTGTGGCGCACCCACATGCACAGTGGTCCAGGACACTGTCCAGAGTGGACCTGGACAGGGTGTGCTGGGAACTCAGAGAAGTGAGGGAGGGGTAGCATTGGAGAAAGGATCCTAGGAAGCTCTGGGAAAAGGTACAAGGGGCCTAAATGACAGAGAGTTTGGATCAACAGTGAGAGCGTGGGGGTGCTGGCTTAGTGACCCCAGAATAGGTTGCTTTGTCCCAAGCCTGGGACTGCACTCAGGAGAGGACTGGTGAAGGGGGTCACTGGACAGGGAAGCTGGGTCACAGTGTTATGGAGACCAGAAAGGGCAAGCATCATGCTCAAGGTAACACAGTCAGACCCAGCTCCTCGCCAGGGCTCTGGGCCATCCGCTGCGCCCACCCCCTACTTGGCAGCCTCCTGGCTCTGGGCACACAAGCTGTCCCAGGCCCCGGGGACGCAGCGCCAGAGGGAGGTAACAATAAAAGCTTATCAAACAGCTGGTAGGAGGCAGCCGCAGATTTCAGAGGCTAAGTAATCTGTGTCTCATGTTCACTTAGCGGAGCGTGAGCCTCTGAAATGTCAGCGCTCGCGGTCTGACCCTGCAGTGGCCAAAGCTTTTGAAGCAGAGGGAAACGGAGTCCTTCTGCGTTCCTAGAGCTCTGTGCTGGGCTCTGTGGTGTAGGTGAGAGAGTTTTCAGCTGCCAGCCCATCCTGGTGGCCCCAGCTGGCTGCACACAGGGAACTTTCTGGGTCCTGGAGAGGCCATGCAGGAGCACGGAGTCAGAGCTGTGCATGTACAGATGGGGAGACAGGAGGTTGGACATGGGGACCCACCATTGATTGGCTCCAGAGCCTGTCTTACCCATGAGCCTCTGCTGCGGCTGAGTGCCCTGGTGCCCCGCCCGCAGGGGCAGAGGCAAGGGGTCCTGCCCTTATCCAGCACCACCCTTCACAGGGCCATGGAAATGATGCCCCACACGGGCCACATTGGGGCCAACCTCAGAGCTGGCCTTGGAGCCTGCCTCCACCTGTTCCATCTCAGGCACATCCTCAGCCCTCCTGGACCTCAGTTTCCCCATCTGCCAAGTGGCTGGAAGCCGATGTAAGATTCCATCCTTCTACAATATCTTACAAATGATGAGTAGGACAGCCGCCCCACTGCCTCCCTTACTCTCCTTTCCCTGTTTTCTGCAGCTTGGGGTCTTTGTTTTGTTCACTGAGGTATCCCAGCAGCTGCAATCGCGCCTGCAGATAGTAGGTGCTCAGTAAATACCGGGGGCTATTAAACTCCCAGCATGCACCCAACTTCCCCCCTGCAGGTCCCCTCCTGATTAATAACGGCCCCTCATCTGTTTAGTCCCCTCCTAGGGGCTGCATTGCAGACTGATAGGCACGTGTTGATATGCAAATCTGGAAGCCTCCCCTGTTTCTAGTCCACCTTCTCCTTTCCATAGTGGGTGCGTGGGAGCTAGCCATGTCTTCTTTTAGATCGCCCCCAGCACGGTGAGGCTGAGTGCCAGGGCCTGGGTGGTACAGCCGATGTTCGGTGGAGTTGTTTACTGTCTGCCCGTGACTCACGCACAACAGCCCGGAGAAGGCTCTGCCCAGGCTGGACCCAGGCATGGGGGAGCAAGGGAGACCATGGTCTTAAAAGCCCTCTGGGGTCCTCGAACAAGGGCAGAGGGGCCAAAGGCCTTCTGGAATAGTCCTGGCCCAGGGGAGCAGGCCTGGGGAGTTGAGGGGCCAAAGACAGCCGGGCGAGGGTGGGGAAGTTCTGTTCGGGCTCACTCTCGTTGCTTCTTTTGTTGCCAACCGTTGATCCAGGCTTCCCTCTGGGCGCCCCAGACTGGGAGCTGGGGGACCCGAGATGCATCAGTCCCCGTCTTGGCCTTTAGGAGCTTACAGGTTGATATAGAGGGTAGTGGGTGTTAGGGGTTATAACGTTAGGGGTGTAGCTGAGGGGTGGTATGGGAGTGCAGATGAGGCTGTCATGCATTCAGACTTTGTTTGAGGAAGACCTTTCCTGGCGAAAGGAACAGCACACACGAAGACACAGAGGCCGGGCTCAGACAGCAGGGAAAGTTCGGATGCTGGCCCTGCCCTCCTGCTTTCTGACTGCGGACCACGCCCACCCCTCTCCCATGGTTCCGTCTGAGAAAGTGGAGGTGGTGTTGCTTGGGTACGTGGCTAGGGATTCTCCTAAACGTTTTCCGTGGGCCTCGCCAGGTCTGACAGCAGTTCTGTGGGAGCATGCGCGGGTGAGTTACTGACAGGGTGGGGCTCTGGGCAACAGTGAGGTCCCGGTGGCTGGGCAGGCAGGACAAACAGGGCTGTCTGTTTAGGCAAGGAGGGGAACCTGGAGTAGGACACCACCAGCCAATTAGACTGTCTGTCCAGACCCAGTGTTTGCTGATGGAATAAGGGAGTCAGCTGTGCCAGCAGCAGGGAGTGAGGTGGCCCTGACCTGCACACACATGGGCTTTCCCTGGAGCCCCTCCCCTAGAGCGCCAGGCAGGGCACTGGCTGGCAGAGCCCTTGGGGCGCCATATGCCCATTAATGGAAGTGCTTGGAGAATGCAGTCCAGGCTGGGTCTCCAGCCCTCCTCCCCAGCCTCTGGCTCTGCCTAGGGAAAGGGGTAGAGGGAGTGGCTATCCCCCTCTGGGAGGGGAGAAAGATGCTGGGGCCATCTCCTTGGTCCCCTGAGGAAGTCCTGCCACATGGGTTTAGTCTTGACTCTGCCACCAACTTGGTGGGTGACCCTGGGTCTGCCTCTTCCTCTCTTGACTTCAGTCTTACTCTAAAGATGAGAGGCAGGAAGAGAAGCACATTACCATTTTCCCACAGGACTCCTTTGGTCAGAGCAGCTCTGCTTTGAGCAGCCGGTCTGATGATTCCCTCATGCGCCAAACAATTACTCAGTGCCCACTTCATGCCAGGTGGGTATCAAGGCAGAGGAGACAGCCAGGTTTCCCAGCCTCAGTGAGTTCCGTCTGTAGAAGGGGGGCTCCTGATTCCAGATCCCATGCCGGGGCCGCGTGTGGCTCTATGGCTCTGGGGGAAGGTTCCAGAGTCACACAAGCTGGGGTTCACCCTCGCTAGCCATGTGATCTTACCCACCCATTTGTGCCTCGTGTCCCTCGTCTGTGGACTGGGGAGAGGAGAATCACCCCGCCCGTGGGACCGGCTCGCATGAAGGCTTTGGAAGTGCATGGCGGGAGCTGCACAAGCTTTGGTTGCTATTAGTATTCCTGAGGGTCCTGACAGCTCCCTCCAGTTCTGGGAAGGGGCAGCCCTAGAGAAAAAGTCCCACAATCCAGGCAAGAGGAGGAGAGGAGATGGAAGACCCCCAAATTGGTAGGGAGCCCGGGTTTGGGTGGAGGTAGATGGTGCTGGGAGGTGGTGCCTCGGCCCCTCACCCCTCGCCACTGTATCCCATCCATACCCCAAAGAAGTCAGCAGCTCAACTCTCCTCCGATACCCCCACCCCAGTACACACGCAGGCCTCGGGAGAGAAAAACCGTCATGCTCTAGGTCTGCTTGGCTGGAGAAGCAGGGAGGGAGCCAGACAACCATTCCATCATGCAGATGGCAATACGGAGGCACAAGTGTCAAGGAAACAAGTCCTTCAGCATCCATCGGGGCCAGGGAGAGACCCCAGGCCTTCTGAGCCCCAGCCTGGACTCCTGCTTCATTCGTGGAGAGCAGTGAGGCTCAGAGTACCCTAATACCAGGCCAGGTGGATCTTCGCTCCACCCTGCCCTTCCAGGCGGCCAAGCCACCCTGGGCACACCCTCTGTGGTGCTCGACTCCCCCGGGGGAAGCAGATGGTGCTGGGCCTGCCAAGAAGTGTCTGTCCTGGAGCCCAGCTGTTGCATAGATGTGAGCCTGCGGCGGGGGAGGGGGGGCGGGGCGGGGGAGACGGTGGGGGGTGGGGTGGGTAAGAAAGGCAGGGACCCTTGGCAGCTCAGACCTGAGTCACCCTTCAGCCCAGCGGTGGTAATGAGCGGATTAGAGTCATTACAGCCGAATGGCTGGGCACGCACTCGCTCACCAGAGCAACCGCCGGCGAGGGCTGCTCACACGCGGCCGTCCCCACTGTCATGCCAGTCCCGCCTCGCTCCTGCCCTCCCGGCGACCTCACCTCCCGGCAGCTTAGGTGGCCTTCACATGCCTCATTAGAGCCTCCTGGGCATGCCCACCTGGCGCTTCCTAGATATCACCCCTCTCCCCCCTTCTCCTGGGCTTGGCAGGAGGGGCCCTGGAGCCTGACTTGGAGGCTTGATAAGGGGGCCCAGTCATCCTTGCCCAGGGAAACTGGTATAAAAATCCCCCTGTCCACCTCCCCCTGGAACTGGACAGGGTGTGGCAGGGACCCAGCCACCAGGGCCCATCCTTGCCTGTCTGGTCACCTACCAGGGGTCTGAACGCACGGAGGGCTACCTAGTTCTGGGCCAGGGACACCCTGGTCCGCAGCCAGGGCAGTTCCTCCTTTCCCACTGGGCTTCATGTCTTTCTATCGGCTTCCTCCTGCAGCAGGAACACAGAACCAACATGTCCCATAGCTTACTGAGTACCAGGGTGACAGTGCTGAGACTTAGTGCTTAT
Source organism: Ursus arctos (assembly GCF_023065955.2). Lineage (NCBI taxonomy): Eukaryota > Metazoa > Chordata > Mammalia > Carnivora > Ursidae > Ursus > Ursus arctos. Next base: position 38,746,472 of record NW_026622908.1, read on the forward strand.
GATGTTCGAACAGGCATTGCTCTAAGGGTGGGACGTGTTTGAATTCTCTTTGTCTTCACGACAGCCCTATGAGGTGTATTATCATCAGCCCCATTATTAGATGAGATGATTTAGGCCCAGAGGGGTTAAGTAACTGCCTCAAGGTCACACAGCTTGTGAGCAGTACAGCTGGGCTTCTGTCCCACCTCCTTTCTCCAGAACCCTCTCTTCAACCACCACATTCTGCTTGTCACTGACCCCAAGCCTCTCTGCCTGTAACCCTGCTCATCTCCTGGGGGAATCAGCTCTGGAAAGACACTTCTCATCATGCCTGTCCCCCCATGAGAAAGTCCTCAAACCCCCATCCTTCCTGGCTAGCCTCTAGCCTCCCTCCATTACTCATGCTCGGCTTGTCCTCCACATTGTGGAGACTCAGCTCATATCTCACACTTGCTGGCCACTTTCAGAACAGTCCCACCTCCGTGCTTTCACAAGGGCTGTGCCCTCTTCCTGCACTGCTCCTTCCCATAGATTCTACCGGCTCCGGTGCTACTTGGCCTGTGTGCCCGAGCTGACCAGGACAAACAGGCACCTGCAGCAGCACAGTGGGAGGAGACCGGGGGGGGGGGTGGCGCAGAAAGGAGAGCGGGGGCTCTGGGGGCAGGTATGTGACCTCAGGACAAGTCACTATCTCTCTGAGCCTGTTTTTGCAAAAGGAATACGCAGGAAAATTCATCCTAGCTTCTCAGGTTTCACCATCATGTGTGGGAAGGTCCCAGCCCACAGTAGGTCCATCACCACCTGCTGTGACAGATGTCGGGAAGCCCCTGCTCCATTTGTGATGTCCAGAGAAGGACCTCCCTGCCCCCGGTGTGGGCAATGCAGGGAAAGCCATCGCCGAGGCCTTTGTCCCTAGGAAGACACCCACCCTCAGTGCCTCTCTGCTTTGGTCCCATCACTAAGAACAGGGCCAGGAAAAAGTTGCTGTACACCAGGCAGCCCCCAGCGGCCAGTCCTGGCAGAGCACCGGCCCCCCATCTCTAGGAGCCCAGCACCAGCCATCTCTGCTCCAGGAAGGGGTGGGCGGCATCCTCCTTCCTCCACAGCGCTGCCGCCTCAAGGAGTCCGAATCCAGGGAGACGGTCTCCTGGCAGCAGAGTCCCCACTGCCCGCCCTGCATGGGTGTCTGTGATGCCACCACGCCCGGGGGCACAGGTGCTCCGGCATCTGGGCTCACTAGATCCTGGGAGTGGGCAGGGGGTCCAGCCAGGGAGGCTGGAAACAGCCAGCCCCAGGTGCCTACTTGTCAGGAGGCAGGTGCCAGCATGCCCCCCCCCCACCACCAGGGAGTTTGGGCAGGTGAGACAGTGGTCCTGGCTGCCCCCAGCTCGTGCCATCATGAAAGAAAACACCAGGCACAGGTACACAGCAGGTGCTCAGTGAGGGGGCAAAGCTTCCCCCTTTGGATGCCAGCAGAGCCAGAATCCCCAGGGGTGGGGTGGGCACTTGACAGTGGCTGTTGGAAGGATATAAATGTTCAACCTTTCCTCGCAAGAGGGGCAGTGGTGACGTCCACCCCAGGACACTCCTGCACCTGTTCACTTCCACCCACTGCCCCCTCCATGCACCTACCCCACGCCAGTCTCAGCTGTATGGGGGCCAAGGCAAGGAAGGCAGACCTGACTTGTAAAACTTCACACCAGCTTTGGGGCCATGGTTGATGGACCTGATACAGCTCCTCGGTTCCAGCCTTCTCCTGTGTTTGGGGTGGGCTTGAGGTCCCAGGCCTGCCCTCCCACCCCAGCTCACAGGGTTCCCACCTCACTGCCCGGACTGCTGGGCCCCAGCTTCTGAGGGTACCTTGACACCATTCCCTCCACCCGCCCCTCCCCAGAAACACAAAGCTAAATGCTCATCTGAAGCTCAGTCTCAACCAGGAAGGCCTAATAAGAAATGGATATTTAAAAAATAATTTATAAATACAAACTTAAAAAATAACTTACATTTATATTTTGAACGGATAATGCATTCACATGATTCAAAATTTAAACTTCAAAAAGGACATACCGTGAAAAGTCATTCCTCCGCTGGGCCCTGCCCCTCCCATTCCCCTCTCCAGACAGGAGCATTGACGTCAGTCTTGTGTGTTATTCCAGAGATTTCAGTAGATGAACCATCATCACCTTCATACCTGTTTCATTTGTTAGTCTTTTAAAAAAGATTTATTTATTTATTTTTAGAGAAAGAGAGAAAGAGTGCACGGGCAGGGTGGGGGGGGCAGAGAGAGAGACTCTCAGACTCCTCCCTGACCCTGGAGCCTGAAACAGGGCTTGAACTCAAGACCCCGAGATCGTGACCTGAGTCCAAATCAAGAGTCCGACGCTCAACCAACTGAGCCACCCAGGCACCCCTCATTTGTTAGCCTTTGAAAATGCATACACATCACGCTCTGTACCTGGCTGTCTCCCCTTAAAAACATATCTTGGTTTATTGTTTTACGTCAGTTGCAAAACCATTCCTCATTCTTATTTTATGGCTGCATATTACTTCATCGTATGGAGGGACCGCGAGTTATTTAACCAACTCCGACTGGAGCACATTTACCTTATTTCCAGTCTTTGGCAATTACATTAAATGTTGCAATGAAGAACCTTGTATGCGGGCCACTTCCAGCGCTCGCTAGCAAACCTGTGGAAACGCAACGCAGGGGTAGAACAGGGGAACAGTTGGGTTGGGCGTGTCCACGGGGGCACGAGCAGCTGGAAAGGGGTGGAGAGGGTCACGTGGTCCTCTCCTGGTTGCTAGACTCCCACCAGCCAGGTCTGTCTTTGCCTGTTCTCTCGTAGCTTTGCTGGCACAGCGTTGCATCAGACGTTGCAAGCTTCGCCAATCTGATCTTTGAATAATGATGTATCGGTGTGGTTAGAAATTTTAAAACAGCAATTATATTGGTGGCTGTTTACTGAGCAGGAAGGCACCATGCCAAGCAAGTTGCATGTGACATTACCTCACTTCTTACAAGGAACCATTGGACGTAGAGAGCAGGGGTCCCATTTTACACAGGAGAAAACCAAGGCCCAGAGAGGTTAGGTACTTTCCTAAGGTCCCACAGCCTTGAAGAGGCAGAGGGGGACTGGGGACTACCCCTCCCCAGCCCTGTCGGGGCTCTGGGCCCACCCAGGGCTGTTGCTTCCCAAGAGTGGGTGATGGAGCAGGCTTGGTCCCACAGTCCTGCCTGGGGGTGGGGCCTGCCCCGAGAAGGACTCTCAGAGCCCGAGCTCTGCCCTCCCAGGACTGAGGCTCAGCAAGAGGTAGGCTCCACTGGTCCTAAGCACCAGGCAGGTTGGCATCCCCAGAGGGCAGAGCCAACACCAGCACCCTTGGCCCTCATGGAGGTTCGTTTCCTTGCAGCAACTTCCGGAGACTGCCCCCCCCCCTCCCTTTCCGGAGCCGTACCCGCTGCCTTCCCCAGGCAACCCACAGCCCCAGCGGCCTGTCAGCCTTTGGGTGCTGGGCCCCTCAGGCCTGGCCCCTCTGCTCTCTGAGTCTGTGGCCCCCTAGATCCCTCTGGCACAAAAGATAACCAACTGGTGAGTGTCTCTGCGTTCTCCCCTGCCTGGGCCAGAGGTGCGGGAAGGAGGGCGCTGAGCCAAGACTCAGGAGTCCCCCTCAGCACTGTGTGGCCCTGGGACAGTGCCTTTGCCAGTGCAAACCGACAAGTGCTCCCAGATCTGCCAGCTCTCCCAGGGCTGGCCTCTAGTCCAAGGGAGGCCGAGGACGCTCTGGCTGACAGGAGGAGCTGCTCTCCCTTACCCCACCCTCCAGGAGACTTCGAGGCTTCCACTTCTAGGGCCTTTTCCCCCTGCTCCCCTCCCCCAGGCTGCGAATGGCCTGAGGACTCTGAACTCTGATCCCCGCCTGTCCAGCATGGGTGGGGCAGAAGGTTCTGTCAACAGCAGCAGAAACTCGTTAACTGAATGTCAATAGGATTAAAGGCTCCGAGACTCCAGTAGCTGAGTGCGACGTGCTGCGATGTGATGGACAGTGCGGAAGGACTCCCGGGGCCAAGGTGCGCATGCGTATGTGCGCGTGTGTGCGCGTGCGCGTGCGTGTGTGTGTGTGTGTGTGTGTGTGTGTGTGTGTGCGCGCGCGCGCGCGCGTGCGTGAGTGTTGGGGGGGTTGGGTGTATCTGCGCCTGTGGGAGAGAGAGAGAATAAGTTTGCAAATGAAGATTGAGCCCCGAGAAGCCTTCTGAGGAGGCTGTGGACGGTGTCCTCAGGGACTCCAAGTGGCAGCTTTGTCACTCAGGAAGGATGAGCTGTATCAAGCACCCACGGGGCGTCAAGCTCCGCACTGGTCGCTGGGGGCAGGTGGGAGCCGGAAGGTGGGAGCTGGGGTCTGAGGACACACAGAGGAGCAGGAGGGGCTCCGACTTAGAAAGATCCACACCCTTGGTCACTGATGAGTCTGAGGCCCAGAGAGGCTGGGGCAAGGTCTCAAGGTCACTCAACAGGCCAGGCAAAAATCTGGTCTTGAGCCCGGTGCTCCCGCACACGACCATACATTCACTGCGCGGCGAGTGTGTGCGTACACACACACACACACACACACACACACCCTTGGTGCCTCGTGCAAGGTGTGGAGGACATCTTTCCCAGTCTGCTGAGCTAGCAATTCGAGGGAAGGTGGCCAGGAACCGTGAGGTTGAGTGAAGATTCGAGTCCTGCTCCCTGCAATGGAGGAGATGCTGGAGACAAGGGTTTGAGTCCCGGCTCTGCCAGGCTTTGGGTGCACGGCCTTGCCTGGGGACTTTCTTCTCCGAGCCTCAGTTTCTTCTCCTGGGACAGCTGGTTGAAAATAGCAGCTGTGAGGAGGTTTAAAGGAAAACCCAGGGCCCATAGCCAGCCTGCGTGATTCTGCCTCGCCTTTCCCTCACCGGGTGCATGGGAAGATCAGTAAAGTCTCACTGAATGGCACGGGCCCTGGGTGAAGTCACATAAAAGGAAAAGAGGACTGGTGGGTGTCCAGTCCCATGTCCGGCCCTCGGGATCTTTCAGCTACGGAGCCCAAAGAGCTGATGATGGAAATCCCAGGCAGAGAGCCCTGGTCCAGCAGGATGGGCCCCACCGAGCCAGCCAGAGCAGCCCTGCCCATTCCCCTCTGAGGCCCCTTCGCCCAGGCATAGCTCAGGGCCCTCTTTGGGGAGGTGCCCTCAGCAGTGGGGAGTCACAGAGCTACCATTTCAGAGAGGGCCTGGGACTCTGCTGTGCCCGTCTTGCCCACGCAGCTGGCTGGCATCCAGACAGGCAGGCAGGTTGGCCAGCGGGCACTCTGGGAATGTAAATTCCACATTTGCATCATGGATGCTCCTGGCCCCAAGGGCCGCTGACCTTTACAGTTGCTGCCTGGGTCCTTCTTCCCCTGCTAGTCCGCCAGGCTCAGCCTGGTTGGCCATTAGATGCTGGAGCCTTTTAGAACAGCAGGAGAGGGACGGGGAGGGGGGCTGGCGGCTCCTGGGGCCTAAGGGGAAGGGGCCCTGGAGGTGGGTTCTGCAGAAACCAGTTTGCCCTTCCCTCTTGACCAGGCAGGGGGAGCCCACAGTCCCCTGACTCAGCATCCGCTGTCCCTCACCCTGAGCCAGGATCCCTTCCACCCCCCAGTGCGAGTCATTGCCTGACGCATGGACAGCCTGAGCCCCCAGATTAGCAGTGACATTGAGATATCAGTCACCCCCAGCTGCCTGTGACATCTCCCCAGGGAGTGCCCCATCTCTGCCGAGTGACAGCAATGCTGAGCGCACTGTCAGCTTTTCCAGGCTCAGCAGTCAGGACTGCCCCTCGAAGGGTGGAAACCCCTCCTCAGCCCACCCCTACCCCCTCCAGGTCCCCGAGGACTCTCGTCACGGGTGGCTTGGTCAGCCAGCTGGCTGGGCAGATTCCCTAAGATGCATCTGAAGTCCATCTACAGACTCTCCAGGAGCGCGGGCTCTGCCCCGGGTCCCAGGAGCACAGAGATGGGGACCCTGAGTCACGCCCCTGGCAGCTCACAATCAGAAGACCCCATTTACGAATTTTTAGTGTCCATCCCACTGATATCTCTTGGGCCAGATGCTGGAGATGCTTTGATGAATGTTATGGGTTGAATCGTGTCCCCCAGAGGGCATGTTGAAGTTGTAACCCCCAGTACCTCGGAGTATGACCTGATTTGGAAATAAGATCATTGCAGATGTCATCGAGTTACGATGTGGTCATTCTGAGGGTGGCCCTTAATCCAATAGGACTGGTATCCTTCTTGGAGGGAGGATGGCCATGGGAAGACACAGACGCCAAGAGAGGGCCATGTGACAACAGAGGCGGGGACTGGAGAGAGGGATTTGCGAGACACCGAGGATTGCTGGCAACTGAGAGGCAAGGGGGGATTGTCCCCTACAGGTTTTGGAGGGAGCACGCCCTGCTGATGCCTTGATTTCGGACTCCTGGCCTCCAGAGCTGTAGACCATCCAGTTTGGTTGTAGGGCACCTGGCTGGTGGGATTGGTGACGGCAGGAGCCGAAACAGCGAGTGACGTGGTCCTGGGCGGCCGGAGCTCACGGTGCAGCAAGGGAGACAGGCCCCGGGAAGCAAGTTAACAAGTGAATGTGTAGTCACAAGACATGGCACTCGGGAAATAGTAGCTGACCTTTATTAAGTGTTTGCTACCTGCCTGGCACTGTTATGAGGCTTTTTATATACCTCTTTTCATCCCCACACCGAGTCTGTGAAGCAGCTCTCATGAGGTCTGTCTCACAGACGAGGAAACAGACAGGAAGGTTGAGCAACCTGCCTGAGGTCACACAGCAGGAATAGGACAGGGAGGGAAATTGAACCGGCCAGTGTGGCTCTGGATCCCACAGGCTTAGCCGCTACTCTGTGCTGGGATGGAGGAAGCAAACAGGAAAATAAAGGAGCGGGGGCTGGGGAACCATCTAGAAAGAGAACTAAGGATCCTTTTCAATATAAATGGGACCAGGTCACCCTCCTCTGGTGGGACCTTCAGTGTATCCGGTTTTTCAAAGTCCAGGCTCGGCACTTGGCTCCTCGCCCACCCTCCCAACTGCAGGAAGCAGATGCTCACAGAGGCTCAGAGCGCCGACTGGGGTGCAAGGCTGACCCGAGCGAGAATCTGAATCCAGCTCTGCTGCTTACTAGCCCTGGGACTTCTGAGCCTCAGCCCCTTCACCTGTAAGGTGGCAATGGGAAGATGACCCCATGGTTGCTGGAGGGGCTCATGAAAGAGGGAAAAGCAGCCACTCATAGCAGGCCCTGCATAATTGTCCTCCCCCGAACCCTGGGCCCCCACTGCCCCTCCATGGGCCCCTCCACCCCTCACTGGGGTTCCCCCACCCCTCACTGGGCCCCCCACTACCCCTCACTTCTCTTGAGAGAAGTCCTACACGTTAGCTCACTCCATCCCTGAAGCAGGAGCCTAACTTTGTCTTGCCTCAGTTTACCCATCCTGGCAGTGCTGTGGCACCTGGCATCCTCGCTCTGCTTCTGGTCCCCACTGTCTTCTCTCACTTGTCCATTTGCCTACCAGCTGTCCCCCATCACCCTTTCCTCACCACCGGCTGTCCTGACATCCTCCCTTGCCAAGTGTCAGCCTCAGCTGGGGTGGGGGGAGAGAACAGGGGCCTCTCCTCTCTCCAGTTGATGTGCAGATTATATGGCTGCCTTTCCCAGAAGAAAGTGGGTGACAAGGGTAATTAGCTGCCTGCCAGCTAGCCACTCTGAGGAGCCAGCTCTGCCCCTGGGAGTTCGTGACAGTAGGAAAGGCCTCTTTCACCTCCCACTGTGGTCAATGTCTCCCTTACTCCTGAAGAATTTTGGATGCTGGAGCCTTGGGAGTCCCCAGCTCCTGAGTCCCTCTAAAGGGGGCTTGGCAATCAAGGAGTCTTATCATGTTACAGAGAAGTGGAAAAAGTTCTGCCTGTGGTCTTAGAAGGCCTGGGCTCCAGTCCACCCCTTTTTGGCTTTGTGACCTTGGGCAAGTCAATGCCCCTCTCTAAACCTGATAAACAGAGGGTGCCTGGGTGGCTCAGTCAGTTAAGCATCTGCCTTCGGCTCAGGTCATGATCCCGGGGTCCTGGGATTGAGCCCCGCTTTGGGCTCCCTGCTCAGCAAGGAACCCACTTCTCCCTCCCCCTCCGCCTGCCACTCCCTGTGTTTGTGCTCTCTCTCTCTCTGTCTAATAAATAAATAAAATATTTGAAAAAAAAACATTAAAAAATAACCAGATAAGGCGCCTGGGTGGCTCAGTCAGTTAAGCATATGCCTTCAGCTCGGGTCATGATCCTGGGGTCCTGGGCTTGAGTCCCGCATCAGACTCCCTGCTCAGCAGGGAGTCGGCATCTCCCTCTGCCCCTCCCCCTCTGCTCTGATCTCTCTCTCTCTCTCTCCCTCCCTCTCACACACACACACACACATGCTCTGTCTCTCAAATAAATAAATAAATCATTAAAAAACCCTGATAAGCAACATGATGTACAGTATGCCCTAATATACAAATGAGAAACGATGCGCTCTAAGCCCCTCCATCCTGTGACTCTGGCCAAACCGGCTGAGTGCCCATCCCCCCTTTGCTAACCACACTCAACTTTGTTTGGGGTTGCCTTGTCTCCCATCCCTGTGGATGGGTCAGGGCTAGTCCCAGATAATCATGCTCCCCAATTTCCCAGCCTCCAATTTCTGACCAATGAGGCACACATAGAAGCTGACTGTGTGGAGTTTCAGGAGAGCTTTTTATTTTTTAAACAAGGAGCAGACAGGGCTGGTAGTGTTCCTTTTGACTCTAACTTCCTTCTTTCTTGACAGGAACCTAGACGTGATGCCCGGAGGTGTGGCAGCCATTGTGGCACCATAAGGTTGAAAGCCAACATCTAAGGATGGTGGAAGACATCATCAGGCCAGCAAACCAGCCCAGGCAGCTTGCCTGTAGATTCCTTGTTATGTGGGGAGAGGACACCCTAAAATGTTTAAGCCACCGTTTTCAGGTTTTCTTTGACTTGTGACCAAAGGTGTTCCTCACAGATGCAGATTAGTATCTGTTTGGGGGATGTGTCCATTGCTGTAGGCCACTTCAGCATATTGGGCGCCTTGCTCAGGGGCACTATAACATAACTGCTGACTGAATAGTAAGATCAAGTTTTTCTAAGTTAATAATCATGATAATAACTCTTATCATTCCTGTCAGTATTATTATCCCAAGTATCAAGGACTTGTTCTACCCTACTCTATATGAAGTATTACCTCATTTAACCCTCCCAGCAATGCTATGAAGTAGAATCTGAACTGTCCCCATTTTACACATGAGGAAAACTGAGGCTCAGAAGGGGTCACACGGCTGGTCGGTCGTGAGGCTAGAGTTTGGCCCAGGTGTGTGGGCTCCAGTACACACCTTCTATTCCCCTCACTTTACACCCTCAGGTCTGGAGAACCGGCTTGATCATTTTGTCTTTTGGCCAAAGAACAGTCGAGGGGGGAGAGCGGCCTTGCTAGGCAGTGTGGCCCCGTGGCTCCCTGAATCTCAGCTGTCATAGGTAAGTGTGAGGGGAACATGAGGTGCCACGCCTGGCCTCAGCTGTTCCTCAGACTCTTCTGGGAGGGCCCCACTTATTCCTCAAAGATACCAAGCACAGAGGAAAGGCTGTGGAGGAAGCCCTTCTCCTGACCCCTGACACGGAGGCACCCCCTTGCTCAGGCAGCTTGGCCGAGGCCCTGTTCTGGGACCAGGACGGGGCCGGAGCCGGAGCAAGGCGGTAGGTGTCTGCCCTCCGTGAGCTTAGACTCTAGGTAAGCCCAGAGCGCCGAGAGAGTACCCGGAGGGGCACATATCCCCGAGGAGGAAGGCCGGGGAAAGGTGAGAGCCAAAACCAAAGGAGGAGAAAGGGGCAGGTCCCTGGGGCTTGAGAAGCCTTGTGGTGTTTGGTGGAGGAGTGGGGGTCATGGAGGGTGGGGCCAGGGCCGCACAGATCCCATTGCTCACTCCAGAAGGGGATGGCCATTGGGTTCACATTTGGAACATCCCTCAGGTCTCTCCTGGGTTCCCTGTTCTGAGTCTCTGAGGCCCGAGCTTCAAAGGCTACGCAAAATGGCGGCCACCCCAAGGTCGACCATTCCTGAGAATTAGCCCCCTGGGATGGGCCAGCCAGGGGAGGTCTGCAATTTCCCCCAGTCCTACCCTGGGATGATGGGGTCGGGCTGGGCGAGGGTCTGTTTTCTTGCCATCCTTCAGGTACTAACTCTGGGTTCCAGCAATTCTTGGGAATTAATGCGACACCAATGATGCCCCTGGTGACTGAGGAACGTTTATGTTGCGATGTTTAAGCAACTCATATTACTCTTCAATTTGTGTACCTAAATTTGACTCTAACGTGCATGGAGTGTGATGCTGATTCTTTACATTACCCACGAGATGGGCTTTGAACACTGGAGTTGCCAATAGTGTTATTTTTTTCCAAAACGTTTAATAATATTTCATTAAAATTTCAGAAGAATTAATAAAAATTCAGATTTTATTTTAAATGTTATATTAATCATAATTGTATTTTGTCTCTTCGTTTCCATCAAGTTTGACTATTTTATTTTGAAGATTTTATTTACTTATTTATTTGAGAGAGAGAGAGCACGAGCAAGGGGAGGGGCAGAGGGAGAGGAAGAAGCAGACTCTCCGATGAGCAGAGAGCCTGACACGGGGCTCGATCCCAGGACCCTGGGATCACGACCTGAGCTCAAGGCAGATACCTAACTGACTGAGTCACCCAGGCGCCCCCAATTCTGACTATTTTAGAAAAACATCTTTTTGAAAAACATTTTTAAAATTTTACATTTACCATAATTTATCTTTTGGATGAAAACTGTATTTTATTTCTTTAGCCTTTTTAGATTATGCCTGTTACTGGAACACAAATTAGTAAATTTGGTGAAATAAAGGCATGAACATTTTTATGGAACAAAACCATAATAATTTATGAATTATGTATATCTCTATTTTACTGCTTGTCCACACACAGCCGGTCCATCAACAGAACACCCAACACACCAGCTTTCGAGCATATAAAAACCAGAGCTTTATACGTACTTTCCCACTTTACCACTATGGAGCTGTATTTGTCAAGGTAAGAGACAGGAACATATTTTATTCCGCAGTTTGTTTGCTTGATTTTTAAATATTTAGGCATATGGTATGTGGGTCTCTGTTTGTTCTCCTGCAAATATTAGAGGCAGAGCTCTCTTTTCAAATAACAGCTTTATTGATTGATAGTTCGTATGCCATAAAGCTCACCCTTTTAGGGGCACCTGGGTGGCTCAGTCGGTGAAGCCTCTGCCTTGGGCTCAGGTCATGATCCCAGGGTTCCAGGATCGAGCCCCGCGCCAGGCTCACTGCTCAGCAGGGAGTCTGCTTCTCCCTCTGCTCCTCCTCCCACTCGTTCTCTCAATATCTCTTTCTCAAATAAATAAAATCTTTAAAAAAAAAGCTCACCCTTTTAAAGTGGACAACTCAGTGGGTTTCAGTGTATTTATAAAGTTATACATTGACTACCACCACCTAATTCCAGAACATTCACATCATCGCCCCCTCCCCCTTGAAACCCTGCATCCATTAGCTGCCACTTCCCACCCTCCCCTCTCCCCAGCCCCTGGGAATCACTAGTCTACATTCTTTTCCTATAACCTTGCCAATTCTGGACACTTCATATAAACGGAGTCATATAATGTGCAATGTTTTGCGTCTGGCTCGTCTCATTTGCCGTCCTGTCTTCAGGGTTCCTCCATGTTGTAGCAGGTGTCAGGACTGCCTGCATCCTTTCCAAAAGCTGAGTACTATTCCGTGATCTGGATAGACCACCCCTCGATCACCCCTTCATCAGCCAACGGGCATTTAGACCGTTTGCACTTTTTGGCTCTTACAAATCGTGCTGCTGTGAACCTTTGTGTATAATTTTTTTGTGGACATATGTTTTCAGTTCGCCTGGTCACATACCTAGGAGTGGAATTGCTGGGCCATATGGGGACTCCGTGTTTAACTTTCCGCGGAACTGTCAAAATGTTTTGCGAGGCGGCTGCCCCGTTTTGCATTCCCACCGGCTCGGCACGAGGGGTCTGATTTCTTCACCTCCTTGTCAGCACTTGCTGTTGTCTGTCTGTTTGATTATAACCGTCCTCGTGGGTGTGAAGTGGTAGCTCGTGGTGGTTCGGATTTGCATTTCCCTGATGACTAATGAAGTTGAGCATCCTTATGTGCTTATGGCCATTTGCATATCTTCTAGGGAGAAATGCTTATTCACATCCATGCCGACTTTGTAATTGGGTGATTCAGGTCTGGTTTTTAATACGTATAGGGATGTGGCGACAATCATGACGACCCCAACATGAAGCCTCACGCCTGCTTCTGCACCAGCCCCTTTGGGGTGGGCAGACTTCACACTTTCATCTTTGCAGAGGCAGTTCCGATCCCCTAGGATGCCTGCTCTTTTCACCTCTTCAGCAAAGCTTTCTTGGTAATCCTTCTTCCGTCACAGAGTGGCGACTGGCCATGGTGCCCCGAGTCAGCTACAGCCCATGGCTGGGGACATGGGCTTGGGAGCCGGGCTGCCCGGTTCACGCCCACCCTCTGCCGTGCCTCGGCTGTGCAGATCTGAGCTCTAACTGCTGTTTCCTCCTCTCTACAATGGGAATGCTAATGCCTTCCTGAGAGAGTTCTTGGAAGGATTGCTAAGAACATCCGGGCAAAGCCTATGGCATACTGTCCCCGATCAATACGTGGCAGACACCCCTCACCCCCAGGCAGAGCACTTCTGATGACGTGGGGGTCTCTACTCTTAGGGCAGGACTTTTCATGTACAGACGGTGTTCACTGGAGCAAGCCCTTGGGATGTTTGGCTGAAAATGGCCTCCCAGGGTCCCATGGCAACAGGGGCAGTATGCAGGCCCAAGTAGACGTTGCTCCTTGAGGTCTCGAGTCTGGGGTGAAGGCTGTGGGCTCCCCCTCCTCCTCCAGCCCTGATTGTCCACCCGCTCCTCCCCTCTCCTCCCCTCTGTGTCACCCACGCTTCCTCACCCCTTCCCGAGTGGCGTGTGACTGCCCAGAGGACGTGAGAAGCAGCTGGAAAGTGATACAACACCCCTTAATTACCTTTGTTCTTTCTATATCCCAGCGCCTAAATTTAGCCAGCGGAGCCTGGGCACTGGGGACCCAACTCCTTCCCCCACCAACGCCCCAACCTCAGCAGAGGCAGGAAGATGAGTCCCAGGACAGGGCTTCTCGCCCAGCACCTGTTCTTACTACCCTGGGGGGGGGTGGGGGTCAGGGACATCTCCGAGAGGGCCAGGGACGTGCTAGACTCCAGGAGGGACCCTTCCTTGAGCAGTCAGAGCTGTAATGCATGATGCAGGAGAATGCCACTTGCCGACCCCCCTGCCCTTTGTGATGATGGGGAAGCCGGCTGGGGGGGGGGGGTCAGAGAAAGTGTCCAGAATGTTAGGGACACAGGCTCCGAAGTCAGACAGCCCTGGGTTCTCAGTTTTCACTCTACCACCTGCCAGCATTGGGCAAATCAGCCAACCTCTCTGGGTGTGTTTCCTCATCTGAAAAATGGGGACAATCGTAGGATGTCCCAAGTAAGGTGGTCAGGAAATCGCAATGAGATGATACCAGCAAAGCACGGAGCATCAAACGAGCGCCCAACAGACTCAGCCCCTGTTGGTATCGAAGTCGCTTGACATGTGGAGTGGCCCCCCACGCCTCTGGACTCACCCCCCTCCTTCACCAGTGACGCTGCACGCCTCTGCTTCAGAGAAGGACACTGAGGCAGAAAGAAGTGAGTTAACAGGCCCTAAGGCAAACCCAGCTAGTTGACTACAAGGCTGGGATTCGAACCCAGGCCTGCTGGCGCCAGAGCCCTCAGCAGCTATGCCCTTCTGTGCTTTGCATTGACAGAGGGGCTTCACCTCTTCAAAGTTCGTCCCCAGGCCCACTCCTTCCAGGAAGCCCTCCTGGCTGGCTCTAATGCACGTCCCTCCTTGTTCTCTGGGGCAAAGTGTGTCTCCTGCAGAGTGTGACCCACTCCCAGGCTTCAGGACAAATTCTAGAACAAGAGGCCTTGCTTGTTGCTTCCCTGAGTCTCTGAGGTTGTAGGACAGAGTTGGTGTGCGCTACGAGTCTCTGCTCTTTGGGGTAAAGAGACAAAGGAGAACCAGCAGGTGGGAAGAGAAATTGAGTTGGGGCAGAAGGTTGGGCCCGGAGGGGGTGTCAGGTATGGGAAAGTGTGCACCCCAGAGACGGGCGACAGGGGCTCACCCCAGAGCCAGGAGGCCAGGCAGTCCTGGTCAGGGCTGGGGTCAGGGTCAGTCAAGTCTGGGATGGATACCCTCAGTTCTGGGTCTCTGGGCCTCAGTTTCTCATCTGCAGAATGGGGCAGTAAATGCAGGCCTCCTAGGGGTGGAGAGAGGATGGAGAGATGGGAGTGTGTCCCAGTCCTGTGCCCCTCGTGGCCTTCAGCCCAGTGTCACAGCTGGACAGAGCCTGAATCTCCCGTTCCTTCTGGGGCAGCCACTCGGGTATGACCGTTCTGCCTGGACAGCATACTCGGGCACAGCTCTCTCTCTCTCTCTCTCTCTCTCTCTCTCTCTCACACACACACACACACACACACACACACACACACACACAGGTACACAGCGTCTCTGCTTCTTGGCCACGCTGGATCTTGCAGGCACAGTCCCTCAGAGGCATGGGTTTGGGGCGGTGGGGGCAGCGGTCCCCCCACGCCATCAGTGCCAGGCTGTCATCAGGCCTCACCAGCTTTCATTACCTCACTAATAAGGCCCTTTCATCATCCCATGCCTCAAGTGAGGAAACCTGGGCATAGAGGGGTTAAGGAATGTTCTGGAAAGACAGAACTTGGATTCCGACCCAGGCAGTCGGAACCACCACACTCCTCTGCCTCCCCTGATGAGACCCTGTCCCTGATGGGCTGCAGTCAGTAGACAGCTTCACAACGCGGGAGGGGCCTCAGGGTGTGCGCTGGAGACGGCGTTTCTGAAGGAGCGCTTCGAAGGTTCGATCCTTCACTGGAAGTTGCCCTCACTGAAGGGGCTCGTTGACTTGGGGGCTTCTCCCCTATAATTCCTCCGCCCGTAGTAATAATCATAAAACAACTCACAGCTAATATTCTTCCAGCCCTTTTGTGCACCGGGCCACCGTCCTGACCCTTCCCACGTGCTAAGTCGTCTCATGCACACAGCAGCCCTAAGAGGAAGGTATTGTGCATGTCCTCGTCTGGACGAGGAAACCCAGGCTCAGAGAGGTTAGTTCTCAGGTGACCCCCAGAGCTGGGATCAAACCCAGGCAGCGGGCTCCCGGCATTCCTCCGCACCGTGCCCTCTGAACCTCTCGGCCCCCTGCCTCCTTCTGCCACCCCATCTCCTCTCCCCCCATGCTGGGAACCCTTGTTTCCCCCAGAACCAGGAAGGCCTTCCCAGGATAAGGAGGAGTGGCTGAGGCAGCCCCCCTCAGCGTGGGGAGGAGGGATGATCCTGGCAGATGCCCCAGCTGCCCCCCACCCCCAACCCCGCCCCCGTCCTCCCTCCTCAGGAGTGGCCTGGCCAACTGGCTCTGGGAGCCCCAGAAGCCTCTACGGAAGGCAAACAAACACCGGGCTCAGAGACAGAATGGCCTGAGCTGAGCCCGGTGAGGAGGGAAATGTTTTCCTAGCTGCCTCCCTTTCTCAACACCGCTCCCGCCCTGGATCCAGTAAGTGGCCTGACCACGCAGAGCAGTGCCCAGGCCTTGAAGGATTGCTCCCTCATTTATGCACGGAGGGACTTGTTCCCGTAAAGGGCTCCATTAAATCCTTAGCCAGCGGCTGTATCCTCCTCTGTCTCCATCTCAGCCAGGGAGCAGAGAGGGGTGCTTGTCCGGTCCTCTCACAGAGGTGAGCCCTACAGGGTCTTCATTACATGGCAACTTTATTGGTATTATTATTAGGTCACCATGGCAGAGAGAAGGCCGTACGACCTTGTGTGTTGGGAAACGACCCACCTGGGAATGTTACACCCACCAGGGTGTTAACTCAAGTTTCTCTCAGGAACACTATCAACTCCTCCAACAGGGAGTGGCTCATATGTCTGGTGCCTCTGGGAGCCCATGGGTCTCAGGCCGGGAGATGGGGTCCCTGAGTCATGGCATCCAGAAAACCAGGCGTGTCTGGATGGGGGCGCCTGGCAGAGGGAGCCAAGCTCTCTCACGATGCTGATGTTGCATGTTATCTGCAACAAAAAGCACGTTTCCTCCCTTCCTTCCTTCCTCCCTCCCTCCCTCCCTCCCTCCCTCCCTCCCTCCCTCCCTCCCTTCCTTCCTTCCTTCCTTCTTTCCTTCCTTCCTTCCTCCTTTGAGCACATCTCTAAACATCCTATTGAAACTGCAGGGAAGGAAGACTCTGGAAGGGTCCGGTGAGCAGGGGACTGTACCTGCGGTAGAATTGTCTGTCGCATGCCTGCTGTCACGGCTGAAGAGGTGTAAATACCCCTGGGGTTTTCCGTTCTTATTTTCCTTTATGGATTTCAGGGGTGGAACAATGGTGCATAAGGGCTCTTGAGGCTCCCTGCTGACCTGGGATGTGGTTCAGGCTTATTTTCAGCTGAAGGAGATAGAAAAGCCCAAAGAAATAGTGCGTCAGACGATACAGATGTTATTTTTTCTCCCAAGTAAACAACGTTTGGCAAAATCGAGTCCAGGACTGTTGCGGCAGCTCCACAAATATCAGAACCCAGATCACCTCTTGGTTGCTCGGTACCTTACGATCCAAGATGGCTGCTCCAGCTCCGGCAATCACAGGCATATTCCAGCCAGCAGAGAGGAAGAAGAGGCATAAAGGGTACAACTCACTGGGGAAGAATGGCTATGTACTTTCTGTCCCTATGCCTCAGGTAGCCTGGGACTGCCGTTGACTTGTTACTGCTACTCTTAAGTCCCTATCACAAAACCAGAACCACCCTGAGTGCAACACCCAGAGCCCTTATTCCGATGTTCAAGGCCCCTGGCCATTGGGTTTCCTCACCCACCACAACCGCAGGCAGCCTTTGCCCAACTACTCCGAGCTACCTGCCGGCTCCATTTCTTGCTTCACCAGACTGTGCCCTCTGCCTGAATGCCCCCTTCTGGACCTCCTCTGCCAGGGCCCTCCTGTTCAACCTCAGGAAACTGTTGCCTTATCAGGGCAGCCTCACCGGGCCCCTCTCAGGAGAACCAGAATCCCTTTCTCCAACCCTCCCTCGGGCTTCCGGAGCCTTCCGTCATCCCTCTATTTATAGCCCTTCAAGTCAGGTGCCCCTGGACACATTGCTGGGAGGGAGGGAAGGGCCCCAGGCTGGGAGAGCAGGTTCTGTGACCTGCCTGGGAGAAGGGCTGGGATTTTCCAGGACAACTCCTGTGGCCTGAGGTCCCTTCATTCACCCCCGGAGCAACCTCAGCATTGCTGACTGGGGGCGGTTGCCATGTGCCCTGGGGCCTGGCCGCGCCGGTCTCTGACTCCTACACCCGAGCCCAGCCTGGCCCCGCCTCCATCACTGTGTACAGACCTGAGTAATGCGGGTGGGGTTAGATGTCTCTGCTGGGGAGGGTCCCAGCCAGAAAGGGCCTACCTGGGTGAGAAGGCAGGGCTGGCTGTAACTTCGGGGAGTCAAGGGGGTGCTCTTCGTGGACGCTCAGCTTCCCCCCTGCTTGCCTGGCTGGTTCGGGCCGCCTGCCATGGACGGTGGAGAGACACCGACCCTCCAGGAAGTCAAGCAGGGAGAGAAGGGTCCTGCAGACCCACACTGCACGTCACTGTCACCTCCCCTCAGCCAGCCCAGCCCCTCCTGGTTTCCACAGTACCTCTTAGTCAGCTCGACACCGACCCACACTGGATCCTTTGCCCTGCCGGAGCCATCGCTCACCCCCATCCCCAGATCGCAGGCTTCCCACCCTCATCCTTAAAGGCCTCTCCCCACCCCTGCTCCCCAGTGGCTCCACCCCCATTTCTCCAATACACTGACGAATCTGAATTCTGAGTCAGAGTGACCCCACCCCCACCCCCCACCTACACACCCACTTTCAGAGAAAGACAGTGATGCCAATGCCAAGGATACGTCCCGCCTGCCAGCAGAGGGCCTGCCCCTGCCCTTTTGTGAGCCCCCATACCTGGCCCTGACCTCCTGGACTGAGCCCTTGACCCTTGAATGACTGGAGGTACACTCCATGGAAGACTCAGCCTCTGTGTCACCACTGAGGCTCACAGTCCCAGCTGACCAGGACCTTCCTCCTTGCTATGGGCTACACAGCAGGCTGAGTCCGGCGTACCTATCTCGAGCCTCACCTGAACCAGGACTGGGATCCAGCATTTAGAATCAGACAGGCCTCGCTGTGTGACCTCTGGCAAGTTACTAACCCTCTCTGAGCCGATTCCAGTCTGGCTCATGGGGCTCCCAAGGGACCAACGGGCCCTTACCTTCCTGCAGTTTGAGACCCCTCTCTTCCCTCCCTCACCCTGGGAAGATCAGGACAAGAGACTCCTTCCTCCATGGGAGTAAGTTAGAAGGGAGAGGGAGGACTAGTGTGCCTTCGGGCCTTTCCCCGGGAGCTGGCCTCCGTCTCCACCTAGCTTAGAAACCACTGGGTGGGTGGGGGAGACCACAGGCCTGCCTGGATCTAGGCGCTGGTGCCAAGGAGGAGAAACAGTCTAGGGCGCCTCCTAGTGGACACCAAGAAAATGTCTACCCTGGCGGAGGGCAATTAAGGGTTTCTGGTCCAGCCCCTTAAGTATGGCTCTCAGCTTGGAGGCCGGGTCCAGTACGCCCCCATCACTGCCGGCTGTGGCAAAAGCGACCCTCACTGGGGAACCTCAGTTGCCTCATCCACAAAACAGAGATGATAATCACACCACTAGCACACAGGACCACAGCGAGGCTCCTGTCCGGGGGGCCGGGCAGCCCCGCCTTGCCCCCTGTACTGTTTTCCAAGGTCCGGAGAGGCTGGGCCTTGCTCTAGGGCTGCAGTGAGCTGGTGGCTGAGCCGGGGTGAGGATCCAGGGGTTCAGCCTCCTGGTCCAGTGATCCTTCCACTCCTGGGTGCTGTTCAATGAGACCTTGGTCTCCCCGGGCCTAGTAATTCCTCCCTGTGGCTCTGGGTGTTTTCAGATGTTTTAGTGCTATTAACACACCTGTCCCAGGAACTAGCTTATGGCCGCATCCAATTAGCCTCCCTGCCAACAGTGATTTCTTTTCCAGCACTTGCAGGGCCATCTCTGTTCCCATCTCTTTCCCCAAAGACAGAAGGCTTGTGTGAGCCTGGAGGTGGCTGTGATGTCCCTCCAGCTGGGGCGCCTCGGGTCCTCTGCCAGGAAGCAAGGCTGACCTGCTCGGCCAGCCCCCACGGCCCTGGTGGTGGGGTCTTGTTACTGTGCCAGGTCAGGACCTGTGAGAGAGAGAGAGAGAGAGAGAGAGAGAGTGTGTGTGTGTGTGTGTGTGTATTGTGGGAGGTAGAGGGAAGAGACCTCCTCAGGGGAGAAGGGGAATGCAAAAGGGGAGCCCAGAGCTCCAGCCCAGAGGACCAGTTTATTTGATCTGTCATGGAGTGAGAGGGAGCCTGAGTAACAGCCACTCCCGAATTCCAATTCCTCTTGGGTGGTGTTGGGGATGAATCTGGGGCACGGAGCAACTGACTGGAGGGAAACTGGGCCAGCCAGGTGTGGTTGTAGAGCAGCTGGGGCATACCCAGAGCGGCTGGAGCTCTCCCAGCTCCCTTGCACTGGGTCCCTCTCGATGCCGCCCCAGAATCCTCTCTTATAGCCCGGGAAGGCCCCGGGCTTCGCTAGAATCTGAAGGGCCCGCACTCATACACCCACGCGTGCTGTGACACGGCTAGCTTCTACGAAACTTCCTCGAATACACAGACCCAGGGCAAAGACAGGGACTGCGGGGCCGCACGACCCGGGAGAGATTCACACACACATATAGCCACACACACACACACACACAGGCGAAAGGAAAGGAGCAGGGTCTAAGGGGCAGGCAGGGTCTTGGGGAGTGGGCTGAGAGCTAGTGGTGTGAACAGATAGTGGGGGAAGCCATGGGGGTTCCAAGCAAAGGAAGCTGTGCCCCCTCCCGGCCAGATCACCTTGTCCTGATCCCCACGACGCTCACCAGGGCTGAAGCTGGTAACCTGAGCCAAAGCCCGGAAGGCCACGCTGGAGATCGGATGGCTCCAGGAGGCCCTCACCCCCACCTCCCCCTGGTACCCCAGCTGAATAGGCCTTTACCTCCTCCCTGCTAACCCCTCACCAACCTCTCTGGCTGCCAGTTCTGATCCCAGCTCTCCCCTCCCCTCCCTTCCCCTCTCTGGGGCAATACCCTCGTTGCCTTTGTCCACGTGTCCCTGGCCTGCCCCCTCTTACTGTGCCCCCCTTTGCCTTTACCCCTGTCCACAACGAACGCCAGCTCACCCTCCAAGGCCCCACATCACACCTCCTCTGAGCAGCTTTCCTGCCATCCCTCCCTGAGACAAAACTAATCTCTGCCTCCTGGCGCTCCCGGGCCCTTGCTGGGACCTTGCTCTGAAGCCTTCCTGATGGAATGCTCCAGGAACGCACCTGACTCCCTGACCCCACTGAGAAGATTGTGCTTTTTCTGGTTTGTACCAAGGGCAGCAGGAAGCCACGCAACACTTTTAACCGAACTAGGCAAGGATCAGATTTGTGATTTAGAAAGGTCACCGGGGCAGCAGGAGGCAGGGAGAGGGAGCATGGGAGGGGCGGGCAGGTGGGGAGATGGGCAGAGTCAAGATATTCAGGGTACAACCTCCCCACAACCGGTATTCCCCACGCTTGGCTGTACACTGGATCCCTTGGGGGAAATTTAAAAAAGAAAGAAGAAAGAAAGAAAGAAGGAAATTCCTAAGCTCTACCCCACGTACACCTCAATAGGATCTCAGGGGTCAGTATCAGAATCTGCACTTTTTTACAGTAGTAAAAAACATCATAAAAATCTTAACCGTTTTTAAGCGTACAGTTCAGTAGTGTTAAGCACGTTCACCTTGTTGCAAAGCCAAGATCCGACCTCCTTCCATCTTGCACATCTGAAGTTCTACACCCAGTAAGCAGCTCCCTTCCAGGCCCCCCAGCTCCTGGCAACCTCCATTCTCCTTCCTGGTTCTATGAAGTTCACCTCCCTAGATTCCTTATATAAGTGGAATCAACCAATATTTGCCTTTTCGTGACTCAGAATCTGTAATTTTTTCCCCAGGATCTGTATTTTCTAGATTCCTCTAGTAGTTCTGATGTGGCTGGGGCGTGACCCGGAGTTTGGAAACCACTGTCCATGTTACGCAAGCCGGAAGGTGCCCCCTCTCTGTCACTCCACTCTTAGCAGCAAAAATCAGATCCTAGGACCTCTGACCTCGAGTAGGTGTTCCCAGTGACCTCGGTAGAGAATTTTCTTCCCTACAGGCCCTTGTAGTCTACGGAAGTCAGGCCAGCTAATAAGTCAACACCCCAAATGCTTATATTTACTTTTCATACCCTGTGTTTATATAATGTTTTGGATCTTGGCTACTCCAGTCTGGTCCCAAGCCAGCAGCATCAGCATCCCTGGGAACTGGTGAGAAATATGGACTGGGAAGCCCAGTTTAGGGTTTACAGAGTGAGGTCTGCTGGGGGCTAGAGGAAGGAGGCTTGATCCCTGAGCTCCCTGCTCCCAAGGAGGGGTAGTTGACAGGCTAGGGAGGTGGCCCAGACTGAAGTGGGCCTGGTTTTGTCTCTGCCACCCTCTGCCACTCACCTTTGAATGAGGCTGTCCCTACATACCTGTCAAAGACCATTGCACCAGGGCAACCCCCGCAGGCTTAGCCCCTGGCCCTCAGTAACCTGCCTCATGGTCAGCTCCCCCAAGCCTTAGCAGCAAACTCCTAGGCCTTTGGCTTCTGCCTGGGAAAGCCGTTGTGTCCTTTGCAGCCTGTCTGGGGGAGGATGGCCCTGCGCTTGGCCTGATCCAGACCCTTCCAGCACGGCACCTGCTCTCGCAACATGCCAGCAACCCCATCTGGTCCTCACGATGACCCAGAGAGGACGTACTTAGGATGGTGGCTTCCTGTGAGCTTATGAAGCAGCAGCCACTGGGGAAAGCCTGGGTCCTCCCAGGACCCCACGAGGACGCCACAGGAATGTTTCATATTTGACAGATGAGGTAATGGAGGCTCAGGAAGGTGAAGTGATTTGGCACTGCCCCATAATTACTAAGTGCTGGCGTCGGGATCTGAATTGAAGTCAGCCTGTCAGGTCTGAGTGCTTAACGGAGATGTCTCCGTCCTTGCTGTCCTTTTATAGAGGCGGGACACTGAAATTCAGTTTTATAACCTGTCTGAGTCTTCCCTGGTAAGTCCCGGACCAGGGTCTTGAACTCAAGACTGTGTCGGCCAGGCCCTGAATTCTTAACTGGCGAGCCAGCTTTCTTTCTTTCTTTTTAAGATTTTATTTATTTATTTGAAACAGAGATAGAGAGAGCCAGAGAGCACAAGCAGGGGGAGCGGCAGGCAGAGGGCAAGGAAGAGGGAGAAGCAGGCTCCCCGCTGAGCAGGGGGCCTGATGCGGGGCTTGATCCCAGGACCCCGAGATCATGACCCGAGCTGAAGGCAGACGCTTCACCGACTGAGCCACCCAGGCACCCCAAGCCGGCTTTCTTTACCCCGTCTTACAGATGTGGAAGCTGAGACTCCGAAGCTGAGCCGTGCGACTCTCCCGAGCGCTGGGACCGTCCATCCCATTTCCAGCTGCCTGTGCTCACCCCTGCCATCAGAGCCCTCCGCCTGCGCTGTCATCTTAGCGATCACGACACTGGCGGCCGGGGCTCCCGGAGCCACAGCTGCAGCCCAGAATGTGTGGGGAGCTCAGCACCGCGGGGAGAAATGGAAAGTGACACTTGCCAGCCCCACGGCTGGGCGCCCGAGCGGCGGAGCGGCTCGCACACCTGGGCACCAGCGGTGGCGGAGCTCAGCAGCTGTCAGCGGGTCAGGAGGCGGCGGGAACGGAAACTGACAGCTCACCCCTCCTTCCCCCGGGCACCGCTGGGCACCCACCGCAGCCGGGGCGGAGGCTGGGGCAGAGGCTGCGGCAGGGCGGGGCTGCAGAGCTCCCCGGGGCCACCCCTGGCTGGCCAGGCAGGAAGGGCAGTGGCTTCGAGCTGGCTCCCCATAAGAGGGCAGGGTGTGTAGGGGCTTGCTCGACCTCTCTGGGCCTCGGCTCCTCGTTTAAGAACTGTGACCGGTAATAGCACCTCTGGCATTGCGGAGAGCCTTAAGAACGTGTATCAGGTGCCGACACCCAGTCGACATCATCACGGGGGCTGCCCAAGTCCAACAGAGGCAATTTACACCTGGCTGCTGTGAGGGCACAGACAAATTATAAACAGGGAAAGCATGGAGGGCCTGGCATACAGCAAGCTCCATGTCAGTAATAGGTATTATTATCAGGAGCAGGGCTGGCTACGTAATTTGCAGAGCCCAGTGCAAAATAAAAATGGGGGGAGGGCTTTAAAAGCAATTATTAAGAATTGTAAGACAGCAACAACAGAGCAGCGGACCAAGCACGCGGCCCTGGGTGACTGCTTTGTTGCACTGGGGAGCTGGCCCTGACCAGGGCACGGGACACAGGACACTGGGGTCCCTTACTGCTGCACAGCTGTCTGCCCTGGGGAGGGCTGCCCGCCCGCTCAGAGCTGCAGGTTTCTCCACTCCTGCCTCCCCTGGTCTCCAGATTATTCCAGGGGAATAATGTGGTGGGGAGCTCCTGACAGCCCCCTCCTGTGGCCCAGCTCCAGATTTGCTTGTCCTGCATGACAGAAGCACTTGAGTCCGTGCCCTGGGCTTTGAACCCTTCCCAACAGCCCCAGAATCCTTGCGTGTCAGGGCACTTCGAGATCATCTCCATGCGCAACCCCTCCCCCCCAGGACAGGAAGGCTCTGCCCAAGGAAGCACAGGACCCCAGCGGCAGGATGGGAGAAAGACCCCGCCTCGGACCCCCAGCCTAGGAGTTCCGGCTCTCAGAACTGGCTCAGGCACAGCAGCGGATGCCAGGTTCCGCGGTGGGAGAAGGGTGGGCTAAGGAAGGAATCGGCCCATAGGTCAGCCTGTGCTGTCCCCGGAGGGGGGTGTGAGGGAGTTTCTGTTCTCTTGGCTTCTCTGCGTTTTCTGCAATTGCTTTTGTACAAATTGCTTTTGTAATAAGAGGAAAATATCATAACCGAACCTTCATTTAAGGAAAAGCAGCGTTCTCAAAGGAACCAAGAAGACAGACCCTTGCTACAAAGTGTATTCAGAGGGAAGACAATTAGGAATACAGCAATAGTGAGATGAGAACAACAGAGGTTGTAATAAGTCCTCTCGGCTCAGCCCTCAGTGTGAACCGGCTTTGCAGTTGAGAAGGGGCTCTGAGATTCCGGATGGGGGCTGGGTGTGCGTGCGCGTGCCAGTGTGTGTATATGGTGCGATTGTGTGTGAGGCTGCGAGTGTGTGAGGTGGGGGGACTGGCGGCCCCTCTAGAAGGAGTCCCAAGGCAGGAACCCCAGCCCGCCAATGGCCCTGTTTCGTTGCCCCGTTGGAGCTGGTTTCTTCTTTAATAAAACAAAGGAAACAACGTCTGCTTCACAGCTTGTAGCTGCGGGGATTAAAGAAAGGAAGCCCCCACAAAGAGTTAGCACATAGTAGGTGTTCAACAGCTCTCAACTGCCCCCTCCCCCCAACACTGACATAGTTCCTGACAGTTTCAGAAGCGGGTCCTCACTCTGGTCTGTGACCTGACCCCAGGGGGGAGCCGGTGGCATCCACAGGCTAGGCCAGGGCATTCGGGCCTGTCACAGTCCCACTGGGGCTGGGGGGATGGGGGGGAACGGGCCCTCCTCCTCCTCCTTCTCCAAGTTAGCCCCTGGGAGCAGAGCCTTTGGAGGGACCCTGGAGCAGCCATTTGACGGAGCGTGGAGACCCCTAGTGGCCTCATGGGAGATTGCACCTCTCCGCCCAAAGCCTCCCACCAGGTCAGGGGCTGCTCCCCCCACCACCCCAGGACTTTCCCTTGAGGCTTAGAAAACGTTTCCTGAGCTCCTGCTAAGTGACAGGGCTCATGCTAGGTTCTGCGGTGGCAGAGAGGAGGTGATCCCCACCCCAGAGTTGCAGAGGCTGGGCTACCCCACTCCTACCCCCACATACAGTCACAAAGAGCACAGGAATCAGTGAGAAGCCTGCTGGCAAGACACCCCATCTCCTGTGTCTTGCTCTCCACATCTGTCTCATGGGAGTGGTGTCCCATAGAGCCCCTGGAACGAGCAAGAATTTACAACTTATGATATTAGAAGTACAAAAAGGCAGATGCTTGGAGCCAGGGGTCTCACTCCTTTGCTCCTCTCGAAACACGTTGCAAAGTGCTAGATACTTGCTTGAAACAGCACTCACGATGTGCCAGGCACTGGAAGAAGCCCTTTGCAGGTGGCATCTCACTGGTCTCCAGCCCGTGGATAAGGAAGCCGGTGCTCAGGGAGGTTCAGGTGAGTAGGTGGAGTGGGGATTTGAACCTAAGCTACCTGGCTCCTGAGTCCAACGCTCTGGTGCATAAGGCAGTCTATCTGCCTAGAAGCTGCCCGTGCCTTGCCAAGCAAATTTACTCTCCTCCCTGGGCTTCAGAGCTCCTCTTGGTCAGGCCAGATGCTTTGCTTTTTTGTTTGTTGTGGGCGCTGGCTGGTTCCCAGCCGCTGCTGCACAGCGCTGGGTTCACTTGCTCTGAGTACGTCCCAGGCACTGGGATTTTTAAACTTCCCCAGTCGTTCGCATATGCATCGAGGGTTGAGAAGGACCTTCCAGGCCCAGGTATAGCGATTAGACTTTATTCTGCTAGGTATGAAGCCTGGGGAGCTTCCCTCCCTTCCCCTGGGCCCAGGTCATCTTAATTACCTTTCATTCCTTATTTATTAGATAAGATTTGCCCCTTTGAAGTGTATGGTTCGGTGGGCTACAGTATATCCACATGGTTGTGCAACCATCCCCGCTACATTTAAATCACCCCAAAAAGCAACCCTACACCCGCTAGCAGTCACTCCTCATTTTCCCTCCATCCAGCCCCTCGCAATCACTGATCTGCTCTCTCACCCTACAGATTTGCCCTATTCTGGACCGTTCACATAAATGGAATCATACAATCATACGTGGCCTTTTGTGTCCAGCTTCTTTCATTTACCATACTTTCTTGCTTGCTTTTTTTCTTTTTAAAGCAATCTCTACACGCAACATGGGGCTCAAACTCGTGACCCTGAGATCAAGAGTCGCGTGCTCTTCCGCCTGAGCCAGCCAGGCGCCCCACACCGTATTTTCAAGGTTCATCCATGTTGTAGCATGTCCCATATTGACAAATAATATTCTCTTGTATGGATGTACCACGTTTGAAAACCCATCCATCGCTTAACAGACGGTTTTAAGGCTCTCACGTTCTCTTGGCCAAGAGACGTGACTTGATTTACCCAGGTGGAGGGGCCAGGAGAGGCCCTGGGGAGTCCGGACACTGCCTCTGGAGCCTGCTTAAAGGAAAACCCAGCAGAGCAGGGTTGTGAAAATCAACCCCCAAGACCTCCCAGGGGCACAGTGGGCACCCCTGAGCACCCCTGTCCCCCCACGTCTTTCAGTGGAGATCAGCAGGGACCTAGGCAAAGCTGGATCCCGGAAGCTGCATCATCAAGGCATGGCCGAACAGTGGAAAACAGAGATAACTTCAACGTCTGACCGTAAAGAATTTGTTGAACAAGCCGTCATGTCGATCCAAGGGAATACCACGGAGTCAAAAAGGACGCGCTCTCAGCCAACTTTGAGTACGCTTATGATGCCAAGCCCGTGTGCGCATGTCACACGTGCTGGCTCACCCAACCCTCGGAGCGACCCGGAGAGGATTCCCAATTTAAAGGAGGACACAGAAGCAGGGAGCAGCTAAGGGTCTTGTTCAATGCATTACAGCTAGAGGTGGCAGTGCTGAGATCTGAATCAGGATCCACTTGCTCAATGTTTCTGCTGTACTTCCTCCCCGAGGGTAGGAACGATGTTTACCGACGTGAGAACCAGTCACAAAATATTGGCTCGGCAAAGGGGTCGGGTTATGGCAGGGTATGCGAAATAGGAATCAAGACTTGAAGGAAATAGGCCCAACTGCAAATAGGGAAGCTCTCTGCCCATTTGCAATAGGTGTAATGTTTACTTTCTGCTTCGTGATTGTATTTTCCCAGTTTTCTACGAGGAGCATGTTTTTGTTCTCGGGAAGAGGAGTATTTTATTTGGATCACTTTTAAAAAAATAAACGACTTGCATGCTTTGGTGGCGGGGAACAGCCTGGGGTACCCCCAGCTGAGGGCAATTTTGCAGTATTTCTCGAAGCTGCAGATGCCTTTCTCTGTTGACTCAGCAATCCTGAGTCTACGTTTTATCCTATAGGTCAAGCTGTGCACGGACGTTGTCTGAGGTTACTCACTGCGGCTTTGCTGAGGACAGCAGAAGAGCGGAAGCCACTTAAGCATGCATTTAAAGGGATTTGGTTAAATCAACTCTGAAAGGAATAATATACAACCGTAAAAAAAAAAAAAAAGCAAGGAAGTGTCCTATACCGCTAGGGAAAGAGCACTGGAATCTTGTTAATGAAAAGGGCATGATTCAGAACGGCGCATTCATAATGTTCCTTCTGTGTCCGGAAAGAAGAGAAGGGAGAAAGAATATTTTGTATCTGCTTGGACTTTCCCCAAGAGGTGCTGGAACAGCAGAGCGATAATCAAAATATTTCACATCCCGTCCCATATAGAACAGATGATAGCCGGCCCTATAACCACGGCAGGAGAGACACCCAAGAAACCGAACAAGTGGCAGCCTGTGGAAACAGGAAAATGGGGTGAACAGGGCAGGGGTGAGAATTGCAGTTCCCAGTATCTGCCTTTTTAGATCGTGTTCATTTTTGGACTGTAAGATTGTATTGCCTGGTCCAAAAAATGATAATTTTTAAAAATACCACACACAAGATGGTGGCTTCCAGTCCCTGCTCCCCCTACCCACCTTGGGGGCACGGGGACGGCCTGGGGAGAAGAGGGCTTGGGGGAATGTGGCGAACTCTGGGTGTTGGGGACAACCCCCTTGGGGCCGCACCGTCAGTCTGTCTGGTGCTACAGCGCGGGGGTGAAGCCTCAGACCGTCTCTGGGACGTCACCTCCGTTGTATTGGCCCAGGTGTGCAGAAGATGGCACAGTTGTAAGGGCAGGGGTGTTCCTTTCCTCCTCAAGGACCTCTCAAGCTTTCCACTGGGGACCAGGAGCCTGGGGCTGCTTCAGCTACCTTGGTTTGGCACAGTGCCAGCACATAGTAGGCTCTTGTTACTCATTGGCTTAATTAATTGCTCCCTCACCAGCCTGATTAGTTCACCGTGGGGTGGTAAGCCTCTTACACAGACCGGCCCCAGCGGCTTAAGCCGTTGAGTTGCTGGTACATGGGACCATATTACTTTAATCAGATAATCAGATTACTCCCTTCCCTTGCATCTGGCCGAGACCAGGGCATTACAGAAAGGGAAATGAAAGCCTAAAGTTTCCATCCCATTGAGTAGACGTTTATCACATATGTGCCATATGCAGGCCGCGGGCCTAGATGCGACAAGGCGGCATGCCATTGGACTTCCTCTCCAGGGGCATCCCATTCTCCGTAGCCCCTCTGCAGGGGAGATTCGCCGTAGCTAACATTTATGGAGCCCTCACACATGTAAAGCTCTATGCTGAGCACTCCTTGGCGTGCACCATATCTCTTGGTCTTTGGTCTTTGCAATAATCCTGCGTGGAAAAGTGCTTTCGTTATTCATGGCCTATAGGCACAAGGGTCGTGAACCTGACTCAGACTCACTTAAACTAGAGGACATTTTATTTATTTTTTTTTTAAAAAGATTTTATTTATTTATTTGACAGAGATAGAGACAGCCAGTGAGAGAGGGAACACAAGCAGGGGGAGTGGGAGAGGAAGAAGCAGGCTCATAGCGGAGGAGCCCGATGTGGGGCTCGATCCCATAACGCCGGGATCACGCCCTGAGCCGAAGGCAGACGCTTAACCGCTGTGCCACCCAGGCGCCCCTAGAGGACATTTTATTGGCCCGTACAACTGAAGGTTGGTAGGCTTCAGGTATGGTGAGATCAAGGCTCTGGTTATTTCTCCATCATCCTCTGTATCTTCTTGGTGCTCGTGCTGGCTTCCCTCGTGGCTGAGACACAGCCTCCATAGCAGCAGGGCCAGTATGTTTCCTTGTCTATGTCCAGCAGAAGGGAGACTAAGATTCCCAGCACTCTGTCTCAAGAATAAGGAAGAGTCTTTCCTAGAAGCTGCAAGCAAGCCTCACCTCCCATCTAATTAGCAGAAATTGGCTTAGACCTGTCCATCCCATAATGCAGCGGTTCTTAACCCTGGGGATGCACGGGGTTGGGGGGGGGTTGAAAAATTACTTGGTGCCCAGACACTACTCCAGTCCTGTTAAATCAGAAACTTTGTGGGTGGGACCCAAAGGACCAGCATTTTATAAAAGCTTCTTAGGTATTTCTAATGCACGGTAAGGGCCTCGGGGTCAGGCTTTCGACATTGTCTCCCAAGGAAGTCATCTGTCCAGTGACAGAGAGCTGGCTTGACCGAACCAGGAAAATTCCCACCTGCACCCATTGCTGGACCCCGCCCGCTGCCCGCAGTATACCAGCAATTAATAATTTTAATAAGTCCTATAATTTTCTTGTGAATAGCATAATTATATTGCTTGGCAATTTGTGTGTGTGCTAAAAGCATTAATTTGTTCAATGTAAACATCTAAAATATGCCACGATTATTGCAAGCTTTGTTAGCCTGTCTTTGGTTTTTTTATACAAGCTGGGAGCTTCCAAACCCGGAGCTGGCCCAGGCCCCCCTCCTCTTCTGAGAGATTCCCAACCTGATATCCAGCCACAGGCCGGCTCACCGGGTTCTGGACCCTTCCCGGGGTGGAAAGTTGTGTTTTTGACCCCAGTTTGTCATCGTCCTGTAGTTGCATTTCACGGTAGCACTTCACCATGGCCTCATGGTGGTTGGATGTACCCCTTGCTCTTGACATTGAACTTGATCATGTGACTTGCTTTGACCAGTGGGCTATGAGAGGAGCAGAGGCTTGAAATGTGCTTTTATGGCTAAGCTTGCCCCTTTGCGCTTCCGCCAAAGCCACTGGAAGGACATGTCCCAGATGGCTGCTGCCCCTTCTGTCTCGCCCCAGGATGAGCCACGCATCCGGGCTGAGCCAGACCTGCTGTCTGCAGTCGAGCCATCTAGCCAAGCCCCACCAGGCTGCAGACCCATGAGTGGGGGAACATGCGATTGTCTTTTTAACCCCTGGAATTTTTTAACCCCTGGAGTTATGCAACAGTATTGCAGTCTGCATTGCCTACTGCACCTTGGCAGACTGGGCTGTGGGCACACATACCAGCCCCAAGCTCTCTTGGCCTCAGAGGCCATTAGGGGCCCAGCACAACAATGTTCTCCTCCTGGGACCCGGCGATAGCATCTAGTGTTTATGAGAGTTGTAGCCAGGCCTTAGTCGAAGTACAGTGATTCCAAGCATAGGTTAATTTGGAGCCGGACTGCCCGCTGGGTTGGAAGCCCAGCGCCACCACTTATGGGCTGTGTGACCTTGGACAGGTCACTAAACTTCTCTGGGTCTGGGGTACCTCCTCCGTAAAATGAGGGTGAGAATAATACTACTAACCTCTATCCCACAGATTCAGCAAATCAGCTTGTGGAAAATGCCCCGAGTGTGCCTGGCACGTAGTGGTCAACGCCCTGTAAGTGTGAGCTCTTACTTGAAGCACTCTCCATGCTTTTCACTCTCTTAACAAAGCAACCAGAGCGTCTTATCGTCATTTTGTGGATAAGGAACTGAGGTTAAGAGAGGTCAGCTGACTTGTCCAAGGTTACACAGTGTGCGAGTCACGGAGCCAAGGTATGAAAACAATCCCATCTGATTCCAAAACATTTTGTTGTCTACATATTCCCCACATTTCATGTGAGCTTGGTGTGCGTCGGGCAACAATAAATGCCAATGAATGAACAAACAGCATGGCGAGGTGGAAAACAGGCTGGACGGTGACTAGGACTCCTTATCCAGTGCTCTCTTTAGTTCATCTGGCTTTTCACTGGGCTGGGGACTGGCTGGTGAGTGGGGATCTCCACTGGGATGGTTTGTGGGGAGTGGGGTACGATGGCAGCTACCCTGGGTTGGGAGGCAGGGCCCCGCATTCAAGTCCTGACTCTGGCACGTTTGGCTGTGTGTCCCAGGGCCAACTGCATTCCAAACCCTCTGAGACTCAGTTTACTCCCAAGTCAAAGCATGGTCCTGCAGGAAGGAGGGCCAGGGAGCAGCAGGACAGCAAGGCCGGGACTACTTCCGGAGCCCCAGAGCCTCATGTCTGTCCTCTGCCACCTGCAAAAAGGCTCCCTCCTTCACAGAGGGAAACCTGAGCCCGGCTGAGTTGGCACATTCCAGGGTCCAGATCTCTGTGTCCCCCTGTCTCCCAGCCCAGAGTGAAGGCCTGTCAGTCCAAAAGGCAAGGACAGGTGCCCCCTCAGGGCAGCAGTGTGCCCTGGGCTTGACCCACAGGCTGGGCCCAGAGCGCTCCAGGGCCAGATATGCCCAGGCCTCTCCTCTTGGAGAAGGGCAGGCAGAGCCCCGTGGCCCGGCCTAGGGAAAGAGAAAGGACCCAGAGGCAGGGATCAGGTCTTCGCTCTGGCCACTTAGCCCCACAGACCCTCAGTTTCTTTGAAATGGAATCATAATTCCTACATCTCAGAACTTGGCAGAAGTTCCAAAGGACGACCCGGGAGGAAGAAGACCCTCTGTTCAAAATATACGAAGGTGAGAGTGTTACATTTGACTTAAAACCCTTCTGTGGCCCCGGGTGCCCCGTGGCTCAAGTCGGAGCCCCTCAGCCTGGCCCTCAGAGCCCCCTGAGCTGTGCACAAGGCACAGCCTCATCCAGGCCCTCACTGCCAGAGCTAGTGCTCTAGGACTCAGTTTCCATGTCTGAAACGAGAGCAAGGAGCTCAAAGGGGAAGCACTCCAGCCCAGCCTGGTAAGAAATCAACACCCCAACTCAGCGTCACACATGTCCTGTGGCTTCTCTGTGATGCACCGTGAAGTGCCAGCATCACCCATGATTGGTCCTCACCCAAATGTCTCATTGCCTGAGTCCAGCAATTTTAATGGAAATACAGGAGAGGAAGGAATGCACTTAACAAGACAAGAAGGGAAACACGGAGACAAATACTGAAGGTGACACATTTTGCAAGACAAGGGGTCAAATCTTCCCATGTCATTGTCATAAGGAAGGGATCGGCCAGACCAAGGGAGCCCAGAGGACATCCGACCAGAGGGTCCTGACTCACCCTGGCTCGCAGGAGTCAGCCTAAAGGACGGTTAGGGGACAATGAGGGCATTTAAATACAGCTGTGCACGGACAAATAAAAACGTCTTGGCAGGGAGAGGTCGAGATTGCTAACTGGAAAAACCAAAAAGCTGATTGCAATGCAACACGGACACTATGATCTTGTTTTGATTAAAAAAAAAGTTATATATGCATAAAAAGATCTGGGAGGACAGACAATAAGGCATGGTAAGTGATACGGCCCAGACGGTAGGAATAGAGGGGATGTGTTTGCTTATGTTTGCTAATCGGTGTGTTCCAACTTCCTACAATATACAGACACAGCTTTGGTGATTATTAAAAGTTAATTAAGTTAAAGAAGTTCTCTACTCAGTCCCTAACTCTGCTGGTTTCTCCTGGCCTCAGCCACGTCTCCCAGCTCCCGCCCCATCTGTGACACCATCCACACGACGGATGAGCACTGAAGTCTGGGGCCACAGCCTCCTTCCCTCCCTCCCATCGTGTCTCCTTGGAGGAGTGTCCACTGAATTACAGTAACCCTCTGGCTCCTCTCCCTCCTCCACCCTTGCATAAAAGTGACTTATCTGATGGCCCAGGCTGGGAGGAGCTCTTTTGGAAGCCCTTACTGGTCTGCGTCCGCTGGGCAGCCAAGAGCCTCCTGTGTCCCCACTTTGGGCCAGGGACTGGGTGGTTTCGGTAAGGAACTGTCACGTTCAAAGTTGAGATGATGGGTAGCCCCTTGGCCATGACTCTGAGGTCACAGCCATAGGGAAATATTTTGATCTTTATCTGCCTGGCTGTTGTGTGTCTGTCTTTCTCAGTTGGTTCCAAACTTGGATGGGGAAGAAGAGTGTCCTTTACTCGATTCTCTAAAACCCAACCTGTTGCTCTCCTGCCGTGACCTCCACACCCCCTGCTCACCTCTAGGGCCTGGTGGAAGGCGATCTTTTAGAGACATTGTCTAGAGGTGCAACCTCAGGATTGAGTCTCTACTGCAGAGGAGAAGAATAGGAAGTCCCTGGCTACAGCCGGAAGTGGAGGTACGGATGGTGGGGACTGGGCATCCAGACAGAGGAGACTAGGGGGCGGGGCAAAGGCAGAGGCTGGTGGCCCAATGAGAGGGAATGAGGAGCTGAGATGAGGTTGTGCCTTGTACACGGCTCGTGGGGGCTCTACGGGCCAGGCTGAGGGGCTCCGACTTGAGCCATGGGGCACCCGGGGCCAGGGAAGGGTTTTAAGTCGAGATGTAACACTGTCACCTTCGTATATTTGGAACATCTCTTGGGGCCGCTCCCTAGGAGCAGGGAGACCAGCAGTGGGATCGTTAACTCTGAACATTTACAGAAAAAGGAAAAAGAGCCATTTAAAATAATAAATGGCAGCAGCCTCCACATTCAGGGGAACTGAGAACTTCGTCTCAGGAACAAATCACTCCTGGTTGGCAGGGGCTCAGAAGTGGGTTTCCTAAATTATGCCAAGGGGAGCCCTTGGGCGGTGGTTCTCAACCGCCTCAGACCCGAGCCCCCTTTGGATGACAAATATTTTGTGATGTGCCCTTCACCAAGCCGAAATGAAATTCATAAATAATCACACATGCTTTAAAAAAACCAATGTAATATCCTAACTATAATATGAAGGAGAAATAAAAGGAGAGTAATTTTTAATAAAGTAATTGCAGGATGAAAATTCGCAAGCCGACTGCCGCAGGAGATGGGATGACGTGGCCCCACGCTTGCTCCTAGAAGTGGGGCCACTGGGAACACCACAGCCACAGAGGCAGACAGACCCAGGTGTTTCCAATGACTCAGACACCACGAGCAGAGCTGATGTGAAATGGGCAACAGGTCTTGGCAAAATTCCGAACAAAACAAAGGACAATCTTCTCTCTCCGTGTACATAACAGTCGCATTCCTAGAAAATTCTGTGTATATTAAAAGCATGCAAAAATAATTTCGTGTTTATATACAAGCAGGTTACACACACACACACACACACACACACACACACACATTCTGACAAAGGAAGTGCCCTTACAGATTTCCCAGACTCCTACTAAGGGGGCTGTCTCGGCCTCACTGAGCATCATTGTCCTAGATATTGACTGTACTTGAGACCCAAATGTATACTGTGCAAAATCAACTTTGCATCTACTCCTGGTGGCTGAGGGGGGTGGGAGGCTGTGGAACTGGGAGGAAGGTCCAGAGAGGGGGCTGGTGAGCAGGGCCCAAGAAATGGCATCAGCCCTGAGCCAGATGACACCTCTGGCTGGTGAGACATTTACTGTGATGGGGATGGACATGGTAACGGGGCAAGATCTGTGGTTCAGTTGTAAGTTGTTCTGAAGCTGTAATCCCCACCCCATCCCCCTTCCCCAAACCTTCTGAATAAGTAAAAATGAGGGTTGGGGCATCTGGGTGGCTCAGTGGGTTAAACCTCTGCCTTTGGCTCAGGTCATGATCCCGGGGTCCTGGGATCAAGCCCCAACATCTGGCTCCATGCTCAGCGGGGGAAGTCTGCTGCTTCTCCCTCTACCCTTTCCCCCTGCTCGTGATCTCTCTCTCTCTCAAATAAATAAATAAAATATTTTTAAAAAGATGCTCTCTCCCTCCCCTCCTCTCTCTCTTAAATAAATAAAGAGATAATTAAATAAATAAAATCTTTTTTAAAAATGAGGGCTCATGAGCCGTAACTGCCAGACACTGGGTGCTTTACCCGCATCAACTCCTGTGAACTTCGATCAGCCCACTTGTTCCAGTTTTATAATGAGAAAACCCAAGCCAGAGGAGAGAGAGTAACTTGCCTGGGGTCAGCTAGCCTGTCGATGGCAAAGCTGGACCTTGAACCCTGGCAGTCTGGCTCTGTGGTCCTGCTCGATCACCCCATCAGCAAGCCTGGGCTGTGTCCTGGTGAAGCACCATGGAGGGAAACGGCATCCGCAGGTGCGGAGCTAGGAGAGGGGGGCAGAGAGCTGCACGGAAAGGTAACAGGAGACTGATCACAAGCATCCCTCAGAGACTCTCAGAGACACGGAGAAGGAAGCTAGATTTCCCCCGGTACAAAGAAGAGGAAGGCAAACCGTTCAACTGGGTCTTCCAGGGAGGGCTGACTCCAGGGAGGTGGAAGAACCAAGTGTTCCATCACACCCTCCCCACCCCATTCTGAGAAGCACAAAACGGCAGCACGAGCTTACAGCCAGGGCCCATGTGAACACTTTTGTTTTCTGTACACTTAGACGTCCGCCATTTTACCTATTCCCACCCCATTTGCTAATAACCGTATTTTTATGTATTTGTTGGCTGAGAAAATATAACACAAAAGACCGCTGTGAATTCAGAAAAGCTTTTAGTGAATTTGAAAGTTAATTAATCACAATGGCATCCACATGCATTTGGAAAACGTTACGTATGCGGAAGCCGAATGCTTTCCAGCTGCCATGCTTGGGAAACTGGTGGGAACTGGGAAAGGCAGTTGACGTGTCAGCCATCAATCCCCCAGGCCCCAGAGCATAGCCCTGGGGAGTCTCTGGGTCACCATGACAGTCCCGATGCATGTCACCTCCTCCCTGCTGGTATAAACCCCGAAGACAGGCTTTGACTGGGTGGTCCTGATGCCACAGGACTTTGGGTTCCTTGGCCCAATTCCAATGTGTGGGGGAAGGAGGAAGGGGGTTCCTCACATCAACAAGCAATTCTCCTACATCAGCGGGGTATTCAAGAGTTCAACTCAATTCTAAGACGGTCTACCTGGAGGGAGCATCAGATCCCCCAGGTGAAGGGCTCAGTCCCATAAGACTGGGCTCCACTTCAGGTGCCAATTGCAAGTCCAGGCTGTTCCCTCAGCTTCTGACCAACTGGCTATATATGAGAGGTTCCCACATCCCCCTCCTTGGATTCCATTAATTTTCTAGAGTGGCTCACAGAACTCAGGAAACCCATATACTCGCTAGATTCCCAGTTCATTACAAACGATGTGGAAGATACAAATCAACAGTCAGATGAAGCGACATGTAGGGCAAGTTCTGTCCTCATGGAATTTGGGGCCTGGTATTGTGACACATGGAAGCATTCTGGTTCTCCAACCTTGCAGCTCTTTAAACTCTGCTTTTGGGTTTTTATGGAGGCTTCTTTACATAGGCATGATTGATGAACTCTTTGTCTATTGGTGATTGATTTGACCTCCAGTCCTTCTCCCTTCCCTGGAAATTAGGGGGTGGGTATGGTTGGCTCCCCTGGCAACTGTCCCCCATCCTTAGGTGCTTTCTGAAAGTTACCTCATTAACATAAACACAGGTATGGTGGAAAGGGGCTTGTTATGAATGACAAGACACCCATTTCACCTTTACGTCTCTGGAGGGATTTCAGGAGCAAAGGACAAGAGGCCAAATATTATAACAAAAGATGCTCCCGAGGCTCTTTTGCTCAGGAAATTTCAAAGGTTTTGAGAGGCGTGAACCAGGAACCATGGATGAAGGCCAAATATCTATAAGAAACATATTTTGGTCATCAGAATGACTGAACATATATTTGTTAGGAATCACAACACCACGCACTCACTATGGAGCTGCTCAGTGGGGTGAAGCTTAGACCAGCTCCCACCACGGGGTAGGCTGACCTGTCTAGCCCATACACAGTTGTCTTCAGAGTGGGGGCCAGGCCAGGGCAATTGCCTCTGACAGAGGGAGCCACTGCAGTGGATGGGGAAGGGAACAAATGGGAGACCCATTCCTCAAAAGGTGGCTGGAAAATCAGCTAAAACTGAAAGGAGTTGACCATACCAGATGTTGGCAAGAATGTGGAGCAACTGGAACTCTCATATTCAGTGAATGAGAGTGAAAATTGGTAAAATCACTTTGTAACAGTGGAAGAATTGACCAAACCTGACAAACATATATCCTATGACCCAGCAATCTATCCCTAGGAATATACTCAACAGCAATGGGTGCATGCATACATTCACCAAGACGTATACACAAATGCTCATAGCAGAAAATATCCGTCAATTATAGAATGAATCAATATTAGGTTGAGCTTTATGAAGTGGCCTCATTTTTGATAGATGAAATGGTTGGAGGTTAACAATTTCATTTGATTAATCCTCATAGCTTTGGCGTATTTATGCCATGGAATACCACACAGCAATGAAAAAGAATAAGTCACTGCTACCAGAAACGATTGGGTACATCTCAAGATACAACAATGAATGAAAGAGGCCAATCACAAAAACAAACATACTCTATGGCTCCATTTCTTTGACGTTCTAGAACAGGTAACATTATCCGTGGTGACAGAAGTCAGAATGGTGGTTTCCTTCAGGGAGTACTGACTGGAAGGGGGCGTCAAGGACTCTTCCAGGATGCTGGAATGTTATAATTTGGATGTAGGCAATGGTTCCCTGGTTGATTAATAAATTAATCAAGCTGTACAGACTTAAGATTAGTATGTAACTTTTATCTCAATGAAAAAGTAAAAACAAAGCAAAACAAAACAACAAAAACAACCTTAAAAATGGCCCAAGAAGCACATGACAAGATGCTCAATATCACTCATCATCAGGGAAATACACATCAAAACCACCATGAGGTGTCATTTTATACCCATTACGATGGCCATTATAAAAACAAACAAACAGAAAATAACAAGTGTTGGCGTGGATGTGGAGAAACTGGAAGCGTATTACTAGTGGGAATGTAAAATAGGCAGCCACTATGAAGAACAGTGTGGCAGTTCCTCAAAAAAATTAAACATGAGGGGCGCCTGGGTAGCTCAGTTGGTTAAGCATCAGCCTTTGGCTCAGGTCATGATCCCAGGGTCCCGGGATTGAGTCCCACATCGGGCTCTCTGCTCAGTCGAGAGCCTGCTTCTCTCTCTCCCTTTGCTCCCCCTGCTTGTGCACACACGCGCGCGCTCTCTCTCTCTCTCTCTCTCTCTGTCAAATAAATAAATACAATCTTAAAAAAATTAAACATGAAATTATCACAGGATTCAGCAATGCCACTTCTTTTTTTTTTTTTTTAAAGATTTTATTTATTTATTTGACAGAGAGAGAGACAGCCAGCGAGAGAGGGAACACAAGCAGGGGGAGTGGGAGAGGAAGAAGCAGGCTCATAGCGGAGGAGCCTGATGTGGGACTCGATCCCGGAACGCCGGGATCACGCCCTGAGCCGAAGGCAGGCGCTTAACCGCTGTGCCACCCAGGCGCCCCAGCAATGCCACTTCTGAGTATTAAAAACAAGCTGACAGGCTGAAAATGGAATAGCTTATGCCAAGCCCCAACGACCAAACCGAGGCTTTACTTCATGATGCTTTTGGCTCTCCCAGAAATAAAGTCTTAAGCCAGTCAATCAGGAATCACCTGGTGGGTGATGAATCACTGGATTCTGCTCCTGAAATTGGTGCTGCATTGTATGTTCGCTAAATTAAATTAAAAAAAAAAAAAAAAGGAATCACCTGGCCAGCACTCATTAGTAATCTGCTTGATAACCCCCGGCCACCCTCTAAAGGAAAGTAACTTAGCAGTAAACAACCTACTTTTCCTTGTTCCCACTCCCTTCTGCCTAGAAAAGTCTTTCATTTTTTTTTTTTAAGATTTTATTTATTTATTTGACACAGAGAGAGAAAGAACACAAGCAGGGGGAGCAGCAGAGGGAGAGGGAGAAACAGGCTCCCCGCTGAGGAGGGAGCCCCACGTGGGGCTCGATCCCAGGCCCCTGGGATCATGACCTGAGCTGAAGGCAGACGCTTAATGGACTGAGCCACCGAGGCGCCCCTAAAGTCTTTTATTTTGGACAGCTCCTTAGAGCTCCTTTCTATCTGCTAGATTGGATGCTGCCTGATTCAAATCAATTTTTGCTCAAACTCAAAAATTTTAACATGCCTCAGTTTCTCTTTTACCATAAATACATACCCAGGTATTTGCACACCCATGTTATATCATTCTTGTTATTATTGCCAAAATGTAGAAACAACCTAAATGCCAACCAATGGGTAAAATGTGGCTTATACATACAATGGAATGTTACTCAGCCTTAAAAAGAGATGCAATTCTTTTTTTTTAAGTTTATGTATTTAAGCATCTCTACACCCAATGTGGGGCTCAAATTCAGGACCCCTAGACCAAGAGCCGCGTGCTCTACCAACTGAGCCAGCCACTGAATCCAGTGCCCCAAGATGCAGTTCTGACACCTGCTACAATAAGGATGACCTTGGGGCACCTGGGTGGCTCAGTCAGTGAAGTGTCTGACTCTTGATTTTGGCTCAAGTCATGATTTCAGGGTTGTGAGATCGAGCCCTATGTCAGGCTCCTCGCTAGGTGTGGAGCCTGCTTAAGATTTTCCCTCTCCCTTTGCCCCACCACCCCCCCCAAAAAGAAAAAGAAAAATAACTTAAAAAAATAAGGATGACCTTGAAGACATTATGCTAAGTGAAATGAGCCAGTCACAAAAGCACATAATATTGTAGGATTCTACTGCTAGGCGGTCCCTAGAGTAAGTAGTCAATTTCATACAGACAGAAAGCAGAATGGTGGTCATGGGGGGCCAGAGGAAGGTGGGAATGGAGACTCCTTGTTTAATGGTTATAGCGTTTCAGGATGGGCTGACGAAAATGTTCTTGAAATCGTTGCCCAGCAATGTGAATGTACTTAATGCCACTGAACTGTCCACTTAAATGGTTAATTTTATGTTATGTATATTTTAGCGTGCACACACACACACACACACACAATTTTTTTAACGGCTAGGAAGGGGTGGGAGGATGGGCAAAATGGGTGAGGGGGAGTGGAAGATACAGGCTTGCAGTCATGGAACGAATAAGTGACGGGACTGGAAGCCTCAGCATAGGGAACATAGTCAGTGATATTGTAATAGCTTTGGATGGTGACAGATGGTAGCTACACTTGCGGTGAGCACAGCATAATGTATAAACTTGTCAAATCACTATGCTGCACACCTGAAACTAATGTAACATTGTGTGTCTATACATACATTTTTTTTTCTTTTATTAGAGAGGGAGAAAGAGAGAGAAAGGGGAGAGGGGCAGAGGAAGAGGGAGATAGAGAATCTTAATCAGACTTCATGCTCAGCCCCATACAGGGCTCAATCTCACGACCCTAAGATCATGACCTGAGCTGAAATCAAGCGTGGGCTGCTTTAACCAACTGAGCCACCCAGGCGCCCCTAAAAAATTGTTTTAAAAACTACGAAGGAGAGGGTGTCTGCGATCCAAGGCCAGCCCTGCGGTTCCTCGGTTGGCCCCACCGGCTACAGCCTGGCTGGTTCTGTCCCCTCTGATACCTGCTCTCCCGGGGAGACCCATGGCAAGCCTGCCTCTAGTGCCCTACGGTGCAAAAACTTGCTTACCCCCCGGACACCGACTTCAAAAGGCAGGGAAGTCTCTGAAAGAGACTTTGGAGCCCATTAGGAAGCCACTGTCAGTCATAAATTTACTAAAAAGGTCACCTTCTGCCTCACACCTCAGGAGGGGATGTGTGACATCAGTCTGTCTGATCCAGGTATCAGCGTGGAGTTTCTGCTGACTACGCTCACGTTTGTCACTGAAGGCCCAGGGCAAAGCGAAAGCCCCTTGGCTGAGCACCTACTGTGTCAAGCACGCCAAGGCTGGAACCCTTATCACTGCCCTACCAGGGCAATATGATTAGACCCATTTTCTTGACTGGGAAACTGGAGCCTCAGAGAGGGTCTCACAGCCAGAATTGGGGGTGGGGGGGGAGGTTGGACTTTAGAGCCGGCTTCGTTGGCACCAAAGCCTGCTTGTTGACATTTCCACTTCAGGCCTGGCCTGGGGGAAGTGGGTTCTGGGAGCTTAGTAGCCAAGAAGTACTTTCTCAGAGGAGGCAGGAGAGAGGGCAAAGTCCACTTGTGGAGGCCTATCAAAATAGAAGTCCCAGCTCTTCCCATACCCTGCAGGGCTTCTTCATCCAGAAGTCTGTCTGGTAGAGGAGGCTTCTGGCTAGAGGGACTTCCGGTGTCTCCCACAGAATATAGCTCTCCTCCTGCCTTTGCCCGTCTCCCCAACCACTGCCAGGGTCAGCTTGACCCTTCCCAAGAAGG
Source organism: Ursus arctos (assembly GCF_023065955.2). NCBI lineage: Eukaryota > Metazoa > Chordata > Mammalia > Carnivora > Ursidae > Ursus > Ursus arctos. The sequence goes on from NW_026622908.1 coordinate 38,788,029, forward strand.
AAAGGCTTGAGAAGAGAGAGAGTGCATGTGTGTGTGTTGCGGGGGGGGGGGGGGGGGATGGGGGTGATCCTGACAGCTCAGAGCAGGCTGACTGGGGGGGGGCAGGAGGGATGGGGGGTGAGGGGAGCCTAGTGGTACCAAGTGGATGGAGCCCTGGAATGGAAATTAGAGCCTCGAGTTTTAGTCCTAATAGCCTCCATCATGCTGTGCAACCGGGGCGGGTCCCCTATCCTTCCTGTGCCTCTGTTTCTTTATCTGTACAAGGGTGGGGTTGGAGTTCATGATTCCTAAGGGTTCATCCACCAATTACCCCAATATGAATTGAGACCCTGGTCTGGCCAGCAGCCAAGCTTTGGGGACACAGAAGACAGACGGGTCCCCTACCCTCCTTGCGTTGGGTCTAGTGGGGAAGATAGACACTGGTAAGTAATCACAAGCACTCTGTGTGCCCTGGGAGAGAGCCATGGGGGGCTGCAGAGACCCACAGCCAATAGATCCAAGCCCACCTCAAGGATCAGGCTCCAAGAACAAAGAAATCAGCTCAAAGAACACCCTGCTTTCTGCCTGGGCTTCATCCTGGGACCCCAAGTGGCTCCCCCGAGTGCTCCAGACCCCATCGCCTATGGGCAGCACATCAGGGGCACAGGGATCCCAAATGGGGGGCTCCTACCCCTGCTTTCCTGAGGAGCCTGGGAAGAGACAGAAGCCATCTTTCTCGGAAACGGAAACTCCTCACAATCGACCGGAAAGGACTGAGAGGAGTGAGGGCCGAAGCGCCTGGCACAGAGCGGCTTGCAAAAGGGAGCGGCAGAGACCGGTGGTGTCCCCATTGGTCTTCCAGGAGGCCAGGGCAGAACAGAGGTGGGTCCTGCTGGCACCGTGGCTCTCAAACTCCACTGCATGCTGGGATCGCCCAGAGAGCTTTAAAAACTGCTGACGTTGAGTCTCACCCCCCGAGATTCTGCTGTAACTGGCCTGGGTGTCGGGGGCCGGGGTGGGGGTAGCCTGGGCAGATGAGTCTAACGAGCTAAGCTGAGGACCAGTGACCTGGCAGAAGGCTGGAGTCTGCTCAGAGGCCACGGAAGGCGATTCAAGGAGGCCAAAGAGGTCAGAGGGTGTCCAGGGAACAAGCAGGCTGTGTGCTCTGAGCAGCATGGGGATGCGGGTGCCCAGAAAGGCCTGCTCGGTGGTGGGGCAGCAATTAATCCCCACCTCACCCTCAGCCCTGTCCTAACACTGACCCCCCACCTAGGATTGCCAGATAAAATACAGGATGCCCAATTAAATTTGGATTTCAGATAAATTGCAATAATTGTTTAGTATAAGTATGTCCGTGCAATGTTTGGGACATACTTGTTTTAAAAAATTATTTGTTGTTCACCGGAAATTCAAATGTAATTGGGCATCTGGTTTTTTTATTTGCTAAATCTGGCAACCCCACCCCACCCCACCACTGACCTGCTTCAGAGAGCCCTGTTTCGGGTCTCAGCTCTGATTCTAACATGTGAGGGAGGGGGAGGCTTGGGCAACTCACTGTCCCTCTCCCAGTCTTGGTCACCTCACCTACTTATAAATCCCTCCTGCCTCGGGGCCTGGCCAACGGTTTCTAAGGCAGTAAGCATGAGTCACAGGTCCCCGGAAAGGCATCGAGCTGTCTGTAAAGGAACACAGGGCCTTTCTCACTAGGAGATCATTTCCCTCCCGGGGGTCTGATTCCCAGGAAAAGTTTTTCAAGAGTCTTCTTGCCCTGGGGATGCTGGCGAACCAAGACCGCAGAAGAGGGCAGAACATGGACTGGTGGTATCTGCGGGGTGTATGCTTCTCTCTCTCTCCCCTCCTGTCTTCTTTCCTCTCCCCTCCTCCTCCTCTCTGACTTCCTCCCTGCATCCATTCGCCTTGCCTCTCAAACAGAAAGTGTTCATTCAACATTGAGCAGGCGACTACCGTGGGCCTACTGTGCATGAGGCACTGGACAAAGTGCTGTAGACACCGTGGTGACCGAGTCTGCCCACACGGAGCTTTGGGCCAGGGGCGGGGGGCAGGGAGGATGGAGGCAAGACTCAATCACTTAAAGGAACATGCTGTGGCAAACCTTGACAGGGCCCTGGAGAAAAAGAACACACCCATTAAGGAAACTGATCTCCCTCCTTGAGGACATATCCTGGGCACTGGTATCTAAAGAGTCGGGGAGGGGTGCACCCAGCAGCAGGAACAGCCTGTGCAGAGAGACCTCTGGGGAACAGCGTGGCTGGTGTGCCTCCTGTGGCCAGAGAGTGGAGGACAGAGCACAGAGTGGCTCGGGTTGGGGGTGCACCTGCTGGCAGGGCCAGAAATGCCAGGTGGCGGGGACCATGAGAGGAATTTGAGTCGTTAGCCCATCCCAGGACCTAGCAATTCCATGCCTACCCCTCCGCCTGTACGGATTTCCCATCGCTGCTACAACACATCGCTACAAACTTGGTGCCTTAAAACAAAAACAAATCTATTATCCTATAGCTCTGAAGGTCAGAAGTCCAAAATGGGTCTCGCTGGGCTAAAATCAGGGTGTTGGCAGAACTGTGTTCATTCTGGATGCTCTAGGGGATGATCCGTTTCCTTGCCTTTCCCAGCTCTTAGAGGCCATCCTCATTCCCTGGTTCATCTTCAAAGCCAGCTGTTGGAGTCTTTCTCTCACTGCCCTCTCGCTGGTTCACTCACTGGGCTTCCCTTTTCTACTTACAAGGACACCCTTGTAATTACAGTAGCCCCACCCAGATAATCCAGGATAATCTCCCCATCTCAAGGTCAGCTGATTAGCAAATTTAATTCCATCCACAGCCTTAATTCCCCCTTTGCCCTGTAAAGTAACACATTCACAGGCTCTGGGGGTGAGGATGCGACATCACCAGAGGGCCATAACTCAACGTATCACACTATCCAAGAGAAATAGGCATAACGTCCACCAAAAGACTTGGACAAGAATATGCGTAAGCAGCCTTACTCTTTCGAGTCCCAGACTGGAGGAGACCACAGATCCATCGACAGCCTAAGAGACAAACATATCATAGTATATTCACCCAATGAAATACTACACAGTAATAAAAACAGAATGAGCTTCTGATACATAATAACATGGATTAATCTTACAGACTTAATGTTGAGCGAAAGAAGCCAGACATGAAAGAGTACGTACTACCGATCTTCCTTGACTTACGGTGCAGTTACATCCCCCATAAACCCATCATAAATGGAAAATATCATTAAGTCGAAGATGCATTTCATATACCTAACCTATAGAACATCATAGGTTAGCTTTGCCTCCCTTAACTGCGCTCAGAACACTTACATTAGCTCCCAGTTGGGCAAAATCATCTCATGCAAAGCCTATTTTATAATAGAGTGTTGCCTTTCTCGTGTAATTTATTGAATACTGTACTGACAGTGGAAGACAGACCGGCCGTGAGCATATCGGTGGCTGAACCCTGTGACTCTGTGGCTGACTGGGAGCTGAAGCTGGCCGCTGTCGCCTAGCTTCCCAAGAGAGGATCGTACTGCACGCTGCTGGCTTGGAGAAAGGTCACGATTCAAACCCTGAAGTATGGTTTCTACTGAATGTGCATTGCTTTCGCACCATCATAAGTTGAACAATCTTAAGTTGCATCACGGCAAGTTGGGGACCATCCGTATATGATTCCATTTGTAGGGGGGCCTCGGTGGTGCAGTTGGTTGAGCTCCTGACTCTTGGTTTTGGCTTGGGTCGTGATCTCAGGTTAGTGAGATTAAGCCCCGTATCCAGCTCTGAGCTCAGCATGGAGTCTGCTTGAAATTCTCTCTCCCTCTGTCCCTCTCTTCCCCACTCTCTCTCTCAAATAAATAAAGAAGTCTTTTAAAAAATGATTCCTTCCATTTGTAAGAAGTTCGGGAACAGACAAAACCAGTGTATGACATAGAAGTCCGAATAGTGATTATTTCTCAGGGGTGTGGGTGGGTATTGACTGCACCAGGAACTGGAAATGTTCTGTATCTTCTGCAAGCTGCACACTTCATTGTATACTCAGAAAAATAGGGTCTGTATTTTAAGAGCAATAGGAAACCACAGCAAGATTTTAAGCAATGACATGACATAATCTGATGTCCATTTATAAAAGGTCACTCTATTTATCAGATAGAAAATAGATGAGCCGTCAGAGCAGAGAGGAGTCTGTTGGAGTTGCCCTGAAGAGAGACAAAGGTGTCCTGGATTGGGCGGTACTGGTAGAAATGGATGGAAATGCGTAGTTTCAAAGACAGAAGGAAGAATCAGTAAGACATGATTTAGGGTATAGTTGGATAAATGGATGGGCAGACGTATGAAAGCGTTGATGGACAGATGTGTGGATGAGTGGATGGACGGATGAGTAGATGGATTGGGTGGGTGGATAGTGGAGTGGGTGGATCGATGGATGGGTGGATGGGTGGGTGGACGGACGGATGGGTGGGTGGACGGATGGATGGATGGATGGATGGATGGATGGATGGATGCGTACGTAGGTGGGTAATGCACAGACTGGGTAGAAGAGAGTGTGAGTGGATGAATAGGTGGGTGGCAAGATGGATGGGCAAAGAGGCAGGTGGGGCAAGGAGTGGCCGGGTGAATTGGTGTATGGATCAACTTCCTCAAGAGGACAGACTCTCTTCTCTTGTTATTTGTGTCCAGAAAGTGCAGATGAGTCGTGCTAGTCAGTAAGCACGCAAGCTTTCCCCTGAGATATCTGTGTTTACACTCCTGTGGTTCCCCAGTGCCTCAAGGAGAAAAACTAGTTACTACAATACCCATCAGGGAGCAGACACTTACAAATAGGCTGGTTTAATGAGATGCAAGGATCCCCCAATCCTCTGAGCATTACAGTCAAAATGCTGGTGATACCCAAGTGAACGGAGGATGAGGCAGGAATAGAAAAGCCTCCCAGTCCTTCCCCTTGGAAGCCATGAGTCCTCCTATCACACCCGCCACCCATACCACCTTCACCATCGCCTCCTTCAGCATTTCCACCCCCTGATCACCCCATCAGTGTATGGATTTGTTGAGACTCTAAATTGCTTTCGCTCAGGTAAGAGGTATGGGCTTGTAGGCTCCCTTCTGCAGGGCAGGAACAACTTTCTTCCTCTTCCTCCTCCTCCTCCTCCTCTTTTTTTTACAACTTGCTTCTTGCACAGAACCTCAAGCACATCCCAGTGGTGGCTGGCCTTTTAATCCCTTGGTGGTCCAGCCCCCACTTCCGGGCTATTTGCCCCCATGACCCATTCCTGTATCTCAAAGCAGGAGGAACAAGAAAGCAGGGAGGGCAGCAGTTTTCAGAGGGAACAAGAGCTGAAATCCTTCCAGTAGGTGCCCTGGGTAATCCAAAGCCGGCTTCAGGTGCCCTAAACCCCAATTCACACGCATTCCCTAGTCCTCACAACTGGCTCATTTCTCTCCCTGTGGGAGTCTGACAGCTCAGCCTCCTGAGGGTTTCTCTCACCTCCCCAGGCAGGCTGAGTTTGTGCTATTTGGGTAAACAATATTCCCCTTGGTTGTCAGATGCAGGCCTATTTACCTGGTGATGGGACCGAGTGATTCTTTCCCACCCCAACACAGGTACTGGGACTCAGGGTGGGAGCCAGCACCCAACAACACTCAAGGAAGGGCACTCGGCCTCTTACCACAGCTACTGGGACGGTCACATTCACGACTTCACTCAGGGGCCTCTCTGGACTTTTGTACCTGGGAACAAGCTAGAACTAAAGTGACCATGCCCCAGAGCTGTGATTTCATCCAGTTATCCTATACCCTGCATCTAAGCTAAAATAGAGTCATTGGATCTTCCACAGCCATGAGCAGATACTCGATACTTTAAAACCCTGCATGCTCTGAGTTCCCCCAACCTTAAGCCCCTGTGCTGTGTTGGCCCTCCCTCCCTCAGGCTGTGAGGAAAGCTGGTCACTGAATCCCCCATGCCACGGGGCAGTACAATCGGGGGGTTGGTGTCCAGCTCTGGAATTCTGCAGTTTCCCTCTGCAGGCAGCTCTACCCCGATGCAATCACTGGCCCAGCCCTCCCATTATGCAGCTGCTGGGAGCTGGGAGTCTGGGGCAGGGCACAGCTGTGCCAGCTGTCGGAGACAGATTACGCTATGAAGCTCGGCCATGACTCACATTCCAGTACAGGGGAAATGTGCAAAAGTTATACACTGTCTTTGGGGTGCCAAAAATCATCTTGGTTTTGTCTTGCAAAATGTTCAGCTTGCAGAGCACGGGGCAGACGGAGGAAGGGGGTGGGAAGGAGGCGAGGGGAGCAGATCGGTCTCCAGTCAACTCTGCCTGTCACACACCCTCCATGGCTCTAATAACAACACTCAGCATTTAATCAGCCCCTTTGTGGAAGCAGACGATGTCACACTCATTAATTAGTTAATCTGTGCAGCCCCCCGGGAGGAGGAGCCATGTTATTATCCCCACTGGGACCCAGAGGGAAACTGAGGCCAGAGTGGGAATTTGACACCGAGCTGAGAGCACACAGCCTGGCAGCTGGACCAGGACCAGTCTGTGGCTTATGGCCCCTTCTGGCAGCCGCACTGTTGTCCTCCCCCCCCACCCCCCACCCCCCAGCTTCAGTCTGCTCACAGCGCTGGTGGCTATCTCCAAAGACACCTGGCCAAACTGTCAGGATTGGGCCCGAAGGCACTCCCAGGAAAGGGCAAGCAGGGCATTGGAGCAGAGAAAGTTCCGCCTGATAGCTGGACCGGCCAGGCCCCTAGGAAATACAGGGTCTGAATCAGACTCCTATTCCAGCGGGCTTTTTCCCAAAGGTTTCAGAAGTGGGGGTGGGAATGATGGTAGTGCCTCCCGCCGTCATCCGAATGTCTTCTGTCTACTTCCTGTTCAGACAACTCTGGGTTTTGATTGTCTTTATTTTTTTTTTTAAAGATTTTATTTATTTATTTGACAGAGATAGAGACAGCCAGTGAGAGAGGGAACACAAGCAGGGGGAGTGGGAGAGGAAGAAGCAGGCTCATAGCAGAAGAGCCTGACGTGGGGCTCGATCCCATAACGCCGGGATCACGCCCTGAGCCGAAGGCAGACGCTTAACCGCTGTGCCACCCAGGCGCCCCTTGATTGTCTTTAGAACTGAAGGAAGGAACAATTCCACCAGGAGGCACAATCATGGCTCCATTGAATTGGAAATTGAGACTGCCACCTGGCCTTTTGGGGATCTTCACCACACACACACACACACACACACACACACACACACACGGAGAGGGTGTACGGGTAGAACCAAGGGTCCCCAAGGAGTACCTCTGACATCATCCTGCCCAGTGGTAAATGCAGATGGAAACTTGTTGTGATGCTTTACACCGGGGATCAACAGTGGCTCAGGCCCGCAAGGATGAAGACAGGTCAGTCTACCAGGAGAAGAATTCTGACCAGAGGAGACGCAGGTGGGAGGCCAGTGGAACGTGAAGTAAGGAGTCAGAGGACGGAAGTCATAAACACCTTTTAGGAGTTTGCAACTGTTGCAAAAATAAAGAGTTCAGCTCCTCCTTGTGTTTTCTTGCTGGTTACTGGAGATGCCCTCCTTTCCTTTTTAAATAGGAATGATGGCAAGGAAAAACCGTTTTTCATATCTTTCCTTTTCCTTCCCCCCCAATTTTTATTACAACAGTTAAGTCAAAGTTATATTTATATCAAACTTTAATGTGCACACAAATTGTCTGGGGATCTTAACCTGCCGAGATCCCTGGGGCTGAGATTCTGCATTTATAACCCACGCCCGATGGTGTCAGGGATAGGCTTCAATCAGGAAAACTTAAAAGACACGTTGGTGATGGTTAAATGTACCCTTTAATTCGGTTGTTAGATGCCCAGATGGACTCACTTGAGGAGAGTAGACTTGAGGAGAAATGGACATCGCCTTGAAAGTCTTGGACTTGGGTCTTAACCATGACATCAAGTCTGGAGGGGCATGACCATGGAATATTGGAACTGGTTTGGATGAATGGAAGGAGGGCACGCGCGCGTGCGTGTGTGTGTGTGAGTGTATACATGTGAATTTGTGTGCACGGGGCAGCTAAGGGGTGGAATATAGTTACTACGATCAACCATGGCCCAAGCTGGACCAATAAGATTCTTTCTTCTGGGAATCTAGAACTTGGAACCAAAAGACCTTAGATTTGGCAGTTTTGATTCTGACTAATTACAAGGATCTGGTAAAGGTCTGTAAACTGTTAATGCTGCAGTCAGTCCTTAGAGCCTCCCTGACCCCTGCCCTTCCTGAGGCTAGGAGGGTGCAACATTTCATTGAATCCTCTCAGCCATCCCACCCCACTATTTGTTCCCACACCCATCCCATTTTCTGTTCTTTTTTTTTTTAACCTAAGCTAGAGTTGGCCTTTAAAATAACACAAGTGACACAGAATTCCTCCTAGAGGTAGCTTCCACCAGCTTCCGCAGAGAGGCTCTGGACTCAGTCTCACTTCAAAGGCAATTTTCAGGCTGAGGCTCCGCGTCAGATCCCCTTACACAGAGCTTCTTATGCTCCACTGGGCTCCCCTTTGCAGAGCCACGGCCGATCACCCTGTTTTCCTGAGATGACCCAGGAAACATTTTAGAGGCCTTTCCCAGGCAGAAACACACTACTCTCCTTTTTGCCTCTGAAGAATTTCTACTGGACCTTTGAGACCCAACTGGGTCAACCAGTCTCCCAGACCCAACTCCCTCCCCTGGGGCTTGCTTACAAGTGCCCCTTGTAAGGAGCCCTCTCTGCTTAGCTCCTGCACTTAACCACCCTGAATTGCGGTGGTCCACTCCCTTGAAGCCTGAGCTCCCTGAGGGCAGGGCCTGGCTTCTGCTTCTCTCTGTGCCCACTCGCTCTCCCCACTCTCCACCCTTATTAGCACAACGCATGGGGACAGTAGCGTTCCCAGCTCAAGAGCAGCTCTCAGGGAAGGTGTGTTAAGTGATTTACAGCTTGAATGAATGGGCGTGTGTGTGTGTGTGTGTGTGTGTGTGTGTGTGTGTGTGTGTGAAGCCAAATAGGAGGGGAGATTTTCTTCATTTACCAGGAATTTACAATTGACCAGGGGCCATTTTAGATGCCAGGCACAATGCTGGGCACTGGGGGGATGGGAAATGGGGGCAGGACACAAATGATGGAGTGTTCCGACCCCTCACGGACCACTCAGTCACCTCGAGGAGGTGGAACCCATCTCTCTCTTTCCTCCCCCTAAATGAACCAGTTCTCCAGTGATCCTACTTGCTTTTTTAACTCTCCCACGCTAAACCCGGTCACGCGGGGCCCGAAGGAGGTGGACCCAGGCGCTCCCTCCCTTCCCCGTGTGCCGCTTGGCGGGTCCTGCCCCTCCCGGCCGCCTACGGAGCCCCGGCCGCGGCCGGAACCCTGCGCCCACCGCCCCCACGCAGCGGGCCCGCGCCTGCGGAAGGCTCGGCTGGCCCCGGCCTCGGCGCCGCTCCCCTCCCTGGCACCAGGGGGCGCTGCCGCCCCACGCCCGTCGCCATGGTCACCGCTGGCGGCGGAGTGGGGTTTACGTAAAGGACGCAGCGTCCCCCGGGGGGCGGAGGCGGCTTTCGCGCCGGCGCCGGCGCCCTGCGGAAGCGGCGTTAGTGAATCGGGGCCTTGGGGAGCCCAGGATGGAGGTGGCGGTCGCGGCGGCGGCGGCGGGCCGAGCCCTGCGGAGGGCGGGAGGTAAGGGGGGCCGCGGGCGCGGCGGGCCGGGCCCCGGGCGCGGGCGCGGTGCGAGCGGCGCGACGGGCTGGGCAGTGTCCAGGGCGCTCGGTGGCCGGCCCGACGGGTCCGCTGGCAGAGGTGCGGCTGCCACGAGCGCCGGTGGCAGGTGTGAGATCCGTGGAGCTCCTGGCACCGGTGTGGGGATGGTGACACCCGTGGCACGGGCGTGGGCAGCGTGGGGCTGGTACAGGCAGCGTGGTTTCCCTGGCACGGGTGTCAGAAGAGTCACCCCCACCCTGGTGTGGTGGTGGCCGCCCAGGTGTGAGGCGGGTGCAGCCCTCTGTGCAGGTAGGTGGTGGGCTCAGCACTAGGACTGGTTCAGGGTGTCAGTGGCCAGTTCGTAGGCGCGTGGCGGTGCCCCTGGCATGGGTGTGAGGAAGTGCTGCCATTGCTAGGGTGTTGGATGGTTCTGGCCTGACATGGTCTGGAATGATGGCACTTGGACTTGAAGGATTGGTGTCCACAGCATGACAGGAGTTCCTGGTGTGACTGCGAGAAATGGCCTTGGCACTGCGTGGTGCGGGGAGCTGCTTGGTCCTGGCCGGGGAGACTCCGTGGCTCCCAGACCCTGGTGGATGGGAAGGGTATATGTCCAACCTCCCACTCTGGTGATGATGAGGGGCATGGCCTCTGTCACTGGGGCCCACTTTTAATGCCTCTTGGGTACACCGGACTGAGGAAGGAGAAAGGCTGGGAGGAGGTTGGTATCCTTTATAATGGACATGAAAGAGAGATGCCAGGACATGCTTCTACCACAAGGAACCTAACGGTGACCCAGATGGAAACCTCACCAGGTACTGGCATTGTCCTGGGCTCATGTATTCATCCAGCTTTGGAGAAGGAGGAAGGGGGGGGGGATGGTTCTCAGCCGTGATCACTATACTTGAACATGTGTCACGAGAAATGTACAGGACTGAGAGGTGACCCGTATCAGAGCACTGGGAGAGGTGGTGCACTGTCTATCTGTACTCTCTGGCCCTGTCTTCACTTTGGGTTGATGGTTCATTCCGGGGTATCTGGGAGCTGCCTCTCTTCTTTGATGCTTGGAAGCCTTTGGGTCCAGAGGATCATTTGCGGAGGCGGGGGGGATTACTTGAAAGATGTCTGCAGCCACTGGGAGTGTGCCAGGATTGTGTCTGCTCCCACCAGTCTTTTGGGAAGCTTTGGGTGAGGGTCTCACTCAGCATCACGTGGTGTCTACCTCTCAGAGGGGCGATTTACAGAGCTCCAGGGAAGTCTTTGGATGTGGGGGACATCTTTAGGACTTTATAGATCTCTGGGGGCAGTGGAAACGGGAGAGAAGAATAAATGGGGTGAACTTGGGCTGGGCCTGGGGAAGGCCTTTAGGAGTCCAGAAGAACGCTGTGGAGGGTATGAGAGGCTAGGGTGGTGGGTCCCGCTCATTCTCCAAGGTGGGTGCTTGGAGATACCGCTGAGATTCCTTAAAGCCGGCGTGTCATCCGGTGCACATGGAGCCAGAAGACTTACACTCGAGTCTTAGCTGTGTGACCTTGGGCAGGTGACTCTACCTCTCAGATGCCTGTCACCAAGTGGTCATGGAGGAGGAAAGGAGACAGTGCACGTGGAAACCCTCTGTAAACAGTGACAGGCTGTGCAAAGGTCAGAGATTCTCATCAGGTAGAGAGACCAGGGTGGGAGGCGATAGTAGTAGAGGCCTGGAATGTGACTGGGGAGGAAGGCTGCCGGAAGGTCGAGGGCCTGTCACAGGGAATTAGAGGCCCTGAGTGTAAAGGCTCCTGGTGGGGGAAAAGTGGGATCTGTTGACACTGTGAGTCAGCTGCTGGGCTGGAACCAGGCCCCAGGTCTCCCGAGGACGGTCCTGAGCGCATGGCCGCAGCAACTGTGCTGTCCTGCAGGAGCGGCCCGAGCAAGAGGAAGCCTTCGCTTGCGCTACAGACACGCCTCATGGTCACGCAGGGCTGGGGGTGTCTGTAGCTGACACATCTGGGGGACCCGTGTGGCGGAGAGACTTGGAAGTGTGTGTGTTCTCTTGAGAATTTCCTTTGGCTCCAGGTTCTGAGCATGGGGGTGGGGAGCGTCGCATCAGCGTTTTTGGGGCTGTGGCCTGAAGAAAGCAAAGTGGGTCAGAGCCACCAGAGTGGATGCAGGGCTGGGGGGTCCTGCCGGAGAGGCTGGGGCTGTGTGACAGGAGGTCCGGGGGCAGTAGGGGGGTGCCCGCAGATACCGGGACAAGGAGAAGGGGCGATGGGCACCCTCCGAGGGGTCCTCCGAGGGCGGATGGGTGTGGCACAGATTCCCCGGGACGTCTCACCCGACTCAGCCCCACTTCTGTCTGAAGGGCCTTCCCACGTGGGAAAGATGAGGGCGGCTGCAAATTGCGTTGCTTTCTGCCTCCAGGGGCCTAGTGCCTGACAGTGGGCTGAATTACAGACCCCATGAGCTCCAGCCCACTTCTCAAACACTCCGTGTGAGTGTCTGTTTTAGCCAGTAACCCATTCTACAGGCCTGCTCCCCGAGGCAGAAGGTTTTCGCTGCAAGTCCAGGCTGCGGTGTCAAGCTTCGTGAGTAGAAGAAGGACACAGCTCCCCAGACCCAGGGTGGTGAGCTGACTTTTCCATGCTGTGGGACTCGCCCGGCCCCAGTGGCTGCTGCCTGGACACCGGCAAGAGCTTCCTGGATTGGTGGGAGGGGTCCGAGGCCTGTCCCCCACGCTCCCGGCAGCGCCCTTCTCTGCCTCCCCTGGGAGTTGCCCACACTTCGGCTCCTGTCGGAGAGCTCTCTACAGTGTAAGCCTGTTAAGAGGCAGCCCGGAGCCTCCCCGTTGTGAATATTCAGCGTTTCGTCCCCTTAGCTCACCCTCCACACCTCAGCCCCGTTGGTTCTGCTTTGTGGCTCAGCCTTAAGGTCTTGGGCTTTGGGACCCCATTGCAGCCGCTCCTTGCCATCTGCTGGGGGTGCTGGGACTCTGCACAGCAGGGCTGGGTGGCAGGTGGGACAGATAGGAGACACCGAGGAGGAGTTGGCCTCCGTTCCCCAAAAGCAGAGCTGAGCTTTCTTGCGAGTCTTCAGGGTTTGAGCCAGTAGGGAGCCTGGCCAGGTCACCACCCGTTGTCCTTGGGCACGGACGCTGCTTTTGAGCAGATGCCAGCTGGGGCAGGGGGACTAGTCACCTAGGCGTGGACATCGAGGGCAAGCAGCTCTCTGGAGCCGAGATGTTTTCAACTCTGGTTGTCAGTCCTATTCCTATGGCTTTGTCCATGTTTCTCCAGAAGTTGCTGAAGTCAGCTCCTGGCAACCGTCGCTCCTCAGCTGCCCCGTAAATCATGGTGCCCGGCTGCTCTGCTGCAGGGGTGCCAGGGAATCGGGCATCTCTGGACAGAGGATTCTGGACCAGAGCTGAGAGTGCCAGGCCAGCCGCCCATGCCCGAAGGCACAGCCTGTCTCTGGAAGCCACTCCTCCCCCAGCCCTTCCTCCAGGGACCAGAGGGCGACCTCGGGGTCTGATCACCTGTTGGCCCAGCGCTCCACCTGAGTTCAGCTTCTCACTGGAACCGCTTTACATTACGTGCTAGTGGCCCGAGCAAGTAGCGCTGGGGGAAACATCAATGAGCGTGCGGTCAGAGGAAGATAAATCTTCTAGAACCGCGGAGCCCGGGACATGGCAGGATGTGGTTACCTCCCCAGCGGGCAAGGCTGAAAACTGTTCATCTTGATTTTCCTTTTTTCCTCTCTGATGCCGACTTTGGCTGGGCTGGATGTCTCTGGGGCAGACGCCGGAGTGTGAGTGTACGTGTAGGTGAGGAAGACCCAGGAGATCCCCGGACCCCTGGAGACCTTGGCTGTGGAGGGAGCGGTCCAGGAGATGAGGCGGAGGGGAGTGCTGTGGCCGCAGGTGAGGGTGTTCGGCAGGGACAGCCAAGCCCTCCCCACGCTGGTGGTTGAGATGAGCAGGGGTGGGGCTGTTTCCGAGGCAGGACCGCTCGGGGATTGCACGTGTGTGTAGCCGCGTGTGCCCCTAGCTTTCTGTGGGAAGTGAGGGCTGAGGGGGTGTGGAGCGCCTGGTGGTGTGGGAACTTGTGGGCTCCTGGGTCTGGCTGGCCCGGTGTCAGTGGGTGTGAGGAGCGGGGCGTTGCTGGGCTCCACGGAGCAGGAGAGAACAGTGGGAGCCGGGGAGGGGGGCGCCTTCCAGCTGGGGGGGTGGGTAATGTCTCCGGTTGTGATTCCTACGGAAGGAGCCTTTCTGCTTTCTCGGTATTCCTTAGAAGGAAGCCCAGGCTGGAGGTGTGGCTCTCCAGCGCCCATATGCTCACTCACGCCTGCTTCTGTGCTCCTCCTCAAGCCCCCTGCGGGTCAGCGGGGGACAGTCCCCTGGGACGGCAGAAGATAGCGTGGCGGCCACGGGCATGAAGACTTGGGGCTCTGCGGTCAGACAGACCCAGATTTGAATCCCGGTACCTCTCTCTACCTCAGTTTCGTCATCTTAAGGTGGGGCTGGTAAAACCTCCAACCAGGGTGATTGATTTTAAGAATTCCACGACCTAATAATGTCTGGTGAGTGGAAAGGTCATGATGAAAGCAAACACACACACGTGCACACACACACACACACACACACACACAGAGGTGTTTTTGCTTTTATAGTCAGAATGTTTTCTACAGAAAAGCAGTTACATCATGATCTACGAATGTTAGTGTGTACCAAGGAAGATGGCATAGCTCATGACCTTTTTCCTGATAAGGAGAAGTTAGCTCCACCCTACCCTTGGCATGGATGGAATCGTGCTTATCTGTCAACAGAATCGAACACAGGAATAATGTCTTGACCCCTGGGGACAGTTGTCACTTGGGATTTGTCAGTGGTCCTTTCTTGAGCACCTACAGTGGTCTGGGCTCGGTGAGGCCATGGAGATGCATTGGGCATACCTGAGCCTACGAGGTGCAGACTCTGCCCTCCAGGAATTCAAAGTCTCTCCAGAAGATACGTGACGGACATAAAGGTCTGTGCCACAATTCCAGGAGAGGGGTCACTAGAGGCCAAAGGAGATTGAGGAACTTGAAAGGGAGAGGTCAGCAGAGACTTGGGTGGTGATGGCCTTTCATCTGGGCCATCCAGGTGATGGTAGAGGAAGTGGCAGCAATGGGGGATGTGGCCGGGAACGTTTGGTGCTGGCAGGTTGTGGTCTGGCTTGAGCGCAGGGTGCACGGAACGGAAACAGCGAAGGCTAGGCTTGACAAAGTGACTTGGACCTGGGTCCCCGGGAGCATGACAGCAGGGCTGCGGGTTGGGTCTTTGGAAGACATGGGCAGCCACCGAAGTGTTCTGAGCATGAGGGCAGGGGCAGCCCCCCCGCCATAGGCATCTGGCAGCAGGTGCCGGGAGTAGGGAGGCCGGCTGGCGGCTAGGGCAGTGCCCAGGTACAGAGGCCCGGGGGAGGAAAGGGGAGAGACCAGCCTGCCTGATTATGGAGGGGAGGTAGAAGCCAAGAGATTTGTCAGTTTGGTCAGTAAGGGGTGGGCCCCGGGAAGGACCCGGAGGCCAGGCCCAGGATCAGAGCTGAGCCCCAGAGTCTTGGCCCGGCATGCATTTCCCACACGTGCCTTTCTGTGGTCTTGATTCCTGTCTGTTGCAGCCCGAGGAGAGGCTTTCAGGGACCCCCGTGAGGCTGCTTGTTCTGCCTGCAAGGCTGTTCTCATCCCCGAGGACCCATCGAGGGGGTGCCAGTGTTTCTGGCATTTATTTCCAGGCGTTTGATCATTTTCTCACCAAATTACCCCTTGAAATTTCGCCTGCCTGAGTTCAGCCCAGGAGGTTACTATTCTGGGAAGTTTCATCAAAACCCTTGCAGCGTTTGAGAGTTCTCTGAGCTGGGGGGGCAGGTGGGAGGAGAACAGGGTTTCTCTTCACCTGTGTTTTGGGGGCCGCCGGTTTCAGTACCTGGAGATGGTCCTGGCCACGGAGCCTGCCGGGCAGGGGTCTGGGGAAGGACGGGCGAGGCTGTGGAGGGGGAGGCAGGATGCTGCTTTTGATTCATCCCGAAAAAGCCCCTTGTCGTTGCCTCTCCTGGAGCCATTTAATTAATTTATGATTGATGTTCCTGGACTTACTTGAGGTTCATTTATTATTGATGTGCCTTCCTTATATACAATTCACCCTGTCCTTTTGAGCACATGGCCGCACCTGCTGGGCAGGCCCCACGGTGGGGTGAGCCCTGTAGGGCTGCTTCTCTGGCCCTCACCCCCCGACCTCGTCCACGGGGACAGAGCCCTGCACTCGGCTTTTGTCAGACTTTCTCAGGTTGGGGGTCCGAGCAGACCCCAGGGCTTCCGTCTCAGCCACACCATAATAGTAATAATAATGGTTTCCGTTTTGTGAGCATGGGGGAACTAACCCAGCACGGTGCATTCTTGCTCACTCTTTCGTCTGTCTCTCTGACGACCGCTGGCTTACAGGAGGCTTTGGGAGGACATATGGCAGGTAGATGGGGAGCCAGGTGTGAGCCCAGGACCCTCGCCTCCCCTCTCCAAGCCCTGCCTCTCCTTCGGGCCCCACGTGGGCCGTTCCCCTATGAAGCCTTTCTCCTGCCCCCCTGGACTCCAGCGCTGGCCTAGCTAACAGGAGGGCCTGTAGTCCCGGCCCTTCTGAGAGTATGTTGTGAAATGTTGGTGGCTTGTCCCCCTCCCTAATCCACAGCCTCAGTGAAGACTAACAAATAAGGGCCCGATAGCACTTCCGGAGCAAAGATGCCAGGCGCTGTGCTAAGCACTTTTCGGGCATTAGCTCATGTAATCCTCAGGACCACCCCAAGGGGCAGGTGATGTGAACCCATTCTGTAGAGGAGGTTTAGAAATGTGCTCCCGGCACTCGGCTAATAGATGGCAGAACCAGGATTTAGACCCCGGCAGCCTTGAGATACAGGGCGCTTACTGATTCTCTCCCTGCATTCCCTCTCTCTCCATCTCCTTAGACCTGTTTGTTTATCAGATGTCTGTATGTTTATCCAGTGGCCACATCCTCCTCCTCGTGTCTGGCCTGAAGTGTTGGCCTGCACGGGGCCCCCTCCTTTGCTTTGGGGACCAGGAGTGCCCACTCACATGGGATAGGTGATTTTAGGGAGACAGCAAGGCTGGTGGAGGGCACTGGGCCTGCATTCTGCCCCTGGCCCAGCTGGGCAACTTCAGATGAGTCATTCAGCCTCTCTGAACCTCAGTGGCCCTGTTTATATGTTAGCAACGGTGGTATTTATTTTCTCGCTCTCTGGCTGTGCCCATGGTCAAAGGTGATGAGGGATAGGAAAGACACTGTACTGATCAGGGGCTTGCTTGTGCATGAGTTCTAAGCACTGGCATAAAGGCCAGGAGTGCTTAAGGCTGGACGCAGAAACCCAGGCCGGGGGATCTGTACCCACCTTCTGAGCTGCCCTGAATGGGCTGATGCAGTCCATGGCTTGCCAGCTGGCAAGGACTTGGACCCTGTGTGGCCAAGAGCTGGGCAGGAGGTCCCTAGAGTGGGTGCCAGGCCGTAGCCTGGTGTTGCGGTTGGCTGAGTAGTCCCTGGGTCCCTGGAGGTGGTCCCTCTCGCACTGGGTCCTTGGGTTGTGTGCAAGTGCATGGAGCCCTCCTGGGGTTCTGGGCCCCACTACCCCTCTCCTCCGGGCAGCCTGACTAGGTTAATTCAGGCTAGGTTTAGTGAGGAAGGAGGATAGCTTGCCAAGTAGCTGCCTGGACCTCCCCTCACCCCTCAAAATATGCGGAAAGCCTGGTGAAGAGGTGAGCCCCGCGTCTGTTCCGGAAAGCGGTGAGGCTGTCCGCCTCCCGATGGCAGGGTTCCCAGGGCGTTGGCTAGGAGTCCGCTGCTTTCTCATCAGCCCTGGGGAACACGGCGCAGGCTGCCAGGGCCCCCAGGCCTGGAGAGGCGGGCAGAGGTCTGAGACCGTGGGTTGGGGTGAGGCAGGCCTGGCATGGCTGTTGGAAGTCTGTGGCGGGGCTGCTGTGAGGTGACGTTCCGCTGCACTTCCCGTTTCAGACTCTGGTCGCCGGGATTACATCAGGCTCCCCGGGCTCGCCCTTCAGCCAACTCCCACCTCATCCCGGCGCCCACGCTGCCCTGGGACAGCTGTCCCGCTGCAGCCTTGGGGCAGCCCTGGGCCCGGCAGTGGAGGGGACTGGCCTGGCCTGGCCCAGCTCAGCAGCGGGCACCAGCCACCCCGCAGGGGTGGTCTCCCTCTGCACCTGACCGCCTCACCCTTCAGGACCACTGGTCTCCAAGACCATGCCACCCTTTGACTGCTTTGATTATTCACCTCTGATTCGTCCTCTTTCTCTCTCTTTAAATTTAGCATAGCCTAGGCCTGCAAGCTTGGACTTTGGCATAAAGATGGAGCTTTATTCGAGTCCACTATTGCTTGGGCAGGTCACTGGACCTCTGAGCCTCAGTTTCTTCATCTCGAAAATGGGGGCTCTGATGGAATAAGGCACATGGGGCTGCTGTCAGGATCCAATGAGATACCACCTTGGAAGTTCTGCCCAGTGCCAAGAACATCATCGGTACTCAATAAATGTTATGTGCTATTATTAATTACCATGATTATTTCAGCTCTTCTCGGTCAACCCAGGTGGGCGCTAAGCTGAGAGGACCCTCCCTTTCCTGAGGCTGCTCCCGTTCTCCTCTGCAGCCAGGCAACCCCAGCACTGCTCCTGCGATGCAGGCCGGCCCCTTGGGCTTCCTCCTCTCCCCTCCCGCTTCTGGGCCACTTCTCAGGGCTGGCAGTGTCCCACCTTCCCTTTGGCATCGTACCCTGTTCCTGCCCCAACCCTCTTTTAGGCTGGCCCGCATCTCCCTCCCCCTCCCCCTTCCTTTTGGTTCCTCTCCTGGTTGGTTTCCTTCCCCTTGGCACCTCTTCCTTCCGGCTCCTTTTCTTTGTACATCTTTTCCTCCCCCGAGGCCTTTGGAGGAAGCCAGTGTCTTTCCTCGGAGACCCTCTCAGCCCCTCCAGTTGCACTCGGCTGTGGGAAGCTGGCCTGGGGGTCAGATTGTGCATCCTGAGAGTGGGGGCCACGACTCGCTCCTCAGCCAAGAACACTGGCAACCCCTGACAAATGCAGACTCCCATAGCGTCGACCTCCAGGCTTGGGAGCCTGCCGGGCGGACAGCCACCCCAGGGACTGCAGAAGGAGGCCACTGCTGCCACGGGGAGTGGGCTGGCAGCCATGGTGAACCCACAATCCGGGGGCCCCAACCAAGGCTGGAGCTTCCAGTCACAGCAGATCCTCTTCAGTTCTAAGGACACGCAGAAGAAGGCCAGAGACAGCCCCCGTTTCCAAGAGCCAGAAAACCAGCCGCATCTGGAGTCTCTTTCCTTCGGGGAAGTCACGGAATTTGTCTCAAGAGGTTGCTTCAGTTTCATACCTTTGGAAAGAACTTGGTCTTCCTCCGCCTCCTTCCCTGGGACGGGGGCCAGGCTGTGGAGAATGGTTTTCCACCTCTGTCCACCCGCTTCTTTCCAGGACATTTCTCAAGCACCTGCAGCATGCCAAGCTTGTGCCCGGAGCTGAGCATAAGGAAATTTGTCACCTCGCCCTCGGGGAGTTCCCAGGTTGGGGACTGAGCTATGGCACTCAGGACAGATGTAGCAACGGCAACGTGAGCCCACACTTCCCGGCCGGTCCTCTCTGCCGGCCGCGGTACTGAGTGCTATACGTGGAGTCGGAGTTCATGAGTGCAGAGAACAGCCATGGTGGGCACTCGCCCAGCGCAGGGCTCTGCGCTCAGGGCAGTGCCGACCCGCCCCGAGGAGGGAGGCCCTCGTATTTTACAGCAGAGGGGCAGATCAAAGACCTCAGCTCCTTTGGAGAATTGAAGGGACCCGCTTAAGACCATAAATTTGCCACTGGCAGATTGGGACTCAGACCCGCATCTGGCTGGGCCCTGCTCTAGGGGTGTTCCTTCTGGCTCTCCCACCTCGCATTGGGCTTGGGGACCTTCTGAGCCATGGGAAGAGCCAGTTCCTAAAAAGGAAGGCTCCCTTCGACCACCCTATTGCTGGGAGAGCGGCCTCTCCCGCCGCCTGGAAGCCGGGTCATTCCCCATGCGTAGGCCGCTGGTGGCTTGTAGCCACTGCGTCCTCAGACCCCGCACCTCTCTGGCCTTGTCAGGCGGCTTTCAGGCGCACACAGGATTGTTCCTCTCACCCCGCGTGCCCCCTGCCAGTAATGTTGAGCTCTTGCAGATTGTTCTCCGCACCACCCGCCTGCTCAGCCGCACAGTTTGATAAAGGGGCTGATGGAGGGCCCCTGCTCTCTGGAGCCGCCTTCTCTACTTCTTGGCCCCTTTCGAGAGCCTGGCTCCCTCCCTTCCCCAGGTGAACCCTATTCAGCAGGCTTCTGGCAACGGTAACTAAGCCGGGCACCCAGCCCACCACCTGCTCCGTACTTTATAAAAGTTTAACCTTAATGGTGTAACGAACTCCCATCATAAAGCAGCTGGAGCAGTGCATCCTGGGATGTATAAATTATAGGAGCCCTCTGAAGTTGTAATTGGAAATGGCAGCAACTGGAAGGTTGAAAGAGGCCGGCCTCGCTGGGCTGAGCACAGCTGTTCTCTCCGTCCTTTCAAAAGGCACACAGAACCAGAGTCTGGCTGTGAAAAAAGAACATCCTCAGACCAAACCGAGTTCTGGTTCCTCCGCCCCACTTCCCATTTCCTGCCCCCCGACTGTGTCTGCAGAGCCTGTGGACTTTGGAGGCGGGACCCCCACCCCGGCCCTGTGCTCTGGCTCAGTGCCACAGACAGAATGAGCTGGGACGAAGTGGACACGGGCACGGCGTGGGCCCCGGGTTCACCGTTTCCCAGGGAGCGGGAGCTACAGAGTGACTTCCCCTGTCTCCCGGGTCCCATCCGTAAAGTGGAGACTTCAAGCCCACCTGGGTGGTGGGTTTTCGACCGGGGAGCCCCCCCCCGGAGTGTTGGGATGCGGGGTTAGGAGCTCAGGCTCTGAAGCTGGGCCGTCTCCTTCCGGCTGCGGCTCTGGCTCGTGGTGCCTGTGAGACCTTAACCAAGTCATTTAACCTCTCAGCTGCACCTGTAAAATCAGGGGACTCAGTGACCTACTTCCGAGGAGTGTCAGGAGGATGATGTGGGATGCTGCTTGTTAACTACTCAGCGTGGTGCTTCTTTCACCGGCACACGGATCACCTGGAAAGCTTGCAAATGCAGATCCCCTGGAGGCTGGCTGGGGTCCCAGATCTGCTCCTAGTGATGTGGTTCACCGACCACAGCTTGAGTGGCCGGGACATGGTGTTTGACCCCTAGAAGTGCTTCGTGAGAGCTAGCTGGAGTTATCTACCCAGGCAAGGGGCCTGTCGCCTGCACCTGCTGTCCTCTTGGGTTTAGTTCAGTGATCCTGGGTGTGGCCCATGGGCCAGCAGCACCTGGGAGCAGGTTAGCGATACAGAATCTGTGTCCCCCCACCCGCAACTCAGAATCTCTGGGTGTGGGGCCCGGGGACCTGTGGTTTAACCAGCTCTGGGGTGCTCCTGTGTTCGCTGCAGTCAGGGAGGCACTGCTGGGCCTCTAGAACAGGGCTTCTCTGAGTGCAGGCTGGTTCATCCGAGGCTCAGAATCACCCAGGGTTGGCCATGGTGGGACTTGCTCCAAATATAGGTCCCTAGGTCCTACCCCGGACCAATGGATTCAGAATTCTTGGGTGGGGCCTGGGAATCTGCATTTCTCCATCTCCCCCTGCCATTCCAGCTCAGAGTCACTGGAACTCGCTGTAGAGAAGAGCAGCCCCCCCCAACCCTCCCCACCTTGTATAGGAGGCTTCGCCTCTTCCAGGGGGGGAGGAGAAGGAGCTCTAGGTGGGGGCCAGGAGCCCTGGGCTCCAGCACCGTCCCACCTGGGGGGCTGGAGCTGCTCTGCCTTGGACCCAGCTGTGGGGGTTTTCTCACGTGAGGAGAGGGGAACAGCCACCGGTAGGGAATTGGTCGAATGAACTCACATACACCAGGCACGTGGCCTGGTCTACAGCAATGAGGGAAGATTAGGCCAGAACAATGTTTAATGAGGAGAAATGTTCACCTTCTCTACTCAGTGGGAAAAAGCCGTAGGTACAGAATGATCCCATATTTGGACAGAGGAAAGACTAGACAGATGTTAATAGTTAATCATTTTCCTAGGAGGGTCATGGCGACTTCTATTTCTTTCCGTCTATTTTTTGTTTCTGTGTTCTATAGAAAACATCTACTTGGTAATAAGAAGAAAAAAGTAGACACAGATAAGCATGGGTGGCCCAGGGTCCTCGGGTCTCCTTTGCCAGTGAGAGCCCCAGAGTCCCAGGACAGTGCTCCTCCCACTTGACCTACCTCCTGGGTCCCCATCACCTCCAGGCTGTGACCTCACCCCTGCCCTGGTCCTTCACACAGTTTCTCCCACTTTTTTTTTTTTTTTTTTACTTCGTCTCTGCTTTGAATCTTCTCTGGCAATGGCGGGGGCACTTCTCCACTTCACACAAGGTAGGCCGGGAGGGGAGCGGGGGGTCACCTAGGCATGTGCCTAAACCTCCGTTCCAGAGTCTAGCACCTAGGATGGGTTTGGGAAGTCATGGTTGAATGGAGGTTTGGATGCAGCGGGGGACTGGACGAGACGCATAGCTGTGCTGACCTCGGGCACGCCAGCATGCTTCTCTGGGCTTAGATGTCTCTGAGATTTGTGGAGGCTTGAGCTTTGCCTCCCCCCAGGCCCTTCCAGCCCCAACCTGTAGGGAGTCACATACCTTCCCACTCCTGCCCCCTCGCCTGGTTTTTTAAGCAAGCTCTGCTGCCCAAGAAGATGGCACCTGTCTGTCCCAGCTGGCCCGTGAGAGTGTGTGCAGAAGCAGCTGCACGGGGCTGGGCCTCCAGACAAGGGTGGGGGGGGAGGGGGCCTGCGGTGCTGGGAAACAGAGTAGGCCCCAGTGCCAGGGAGCACCGGACAGTCCTGAATGTGAGACCGGCCTCTCGCGAGCCCCAGGTAGCCTCTGTGCTGCCTGCGGGTGAGGTGTCAGCTGTCCAGCTGCTCCTGGCCAGAGCTGCCTTTATCCCAGTGCCCCCTGCCTGGCTTGACAGCTGAGACCCCGCTTCTGTCAGGCCCCAGCAGCCCCGAGTCTCTGGCCCTTTCAGCTGCTGTTTTCCAGTGAGTGGCTCAGGGAGGGTGGGAGAAATCCATTCAAGCCATTTGTTTTAAAGACATTTAAGTAAACCCATGGGATTTGTGTGGCCATGTCTTTTCAGTCTTCTTTCAAAGAAATGGATGGTTTTCTGGGCCTCTCCCACCACTGGCTTCCCTGCCCGGCAAGGGCAAGAGGCCCAGGCTTCAGGAGGAATCCTGCCAGGGTGGGAAGACCAAAGGGGTGGGGGGTGGGGAGGCAGGGGCAACCTGAACTTGAGCTTCATTTCCCCACCTGTGGAGGGGCTCCCGTCCAGGTAACACCAAGGGCTCACCTGCCCTTTGTGCACTCCCGAGTGTGTTTTTCCTGGCCCAGGGAGCCCGTAGAAATCAGCTTTGCCAGCAACCCAGAGGCAGGAGTTGGGAGCTAATGGTGGTGCTCAGCACACAGCCCTACAAGGGCAGAGGTGAGGGAGGCAGGGCTCTGTGCTGGCTGGGGTCTGGCCCAGGAACAAGGTGCATTTGCCTCTGGGGTTCTGGGAGGCTTTCTATGGGGCAGGAGAGAACAAGCAAGTCTTACTTTCCTGGCGTTTTCTTCCCTATCGACAGTGATCTGTTCAGGCTCCCGCACTTGTAGGAAGCCCTCTCTGTCCACCTTGGGCTGACAGGTGTCCCCACTGTGGGGTCCCCAGCATCATAGCTTCATGGCCTCTGGCCTGCATGTGGGTTTCCTTCTGCACTGTGAGCTGCTTGGGGATAGGGCTTGCCACCTCCGTGTTCTGATCCCCAGAAGCTCCTTCTTCTTCTTCCTCCTTTTTTTTTTTTTTTTAGATTTTTAATTTATTTGGGAGAGAAAGAGCACGTGCACGAGTGGGGGGAGGAGCAGAGGGAGAGGGACAAGCAGACCCCATGCTGAGCACAGAGCCAAATGTGGGACTCCATCCCACAACCCTGAGATCATGACGGAGATGAAACCAAGAGTTGGATGCCCAACTGACTGAGCCCCCCAGGCGCCTCCCAGAAGCTCCTTCCTAAGGTCCCATTGAGTACATCTGAAGCCCCAGCTGGCACTCCCAGGCCCTAGGTCTGGTCTCCTGCCCTGGTCTTGGAGCCCACTGAGGCAGTGGTAGGGGGGCGGGCGTGCTCAGAACATCACCCTCCCCACACTCTCCTCTCTTATGCTGGGAAGGGAGCCCTATTTGGGCAGGAGTCCAGCTGGAAGGGAATGGGGTGATGGGGTAATGGGGTGCACAGTGAGGCACTGGCCCGAATCTGCCACAGGACAGACCCAGCCTGCAGCTGCCCTAGGCGGGATCTCGCAGACCCCTTCCCCTACAGCCCGCAGCAGTGAAGTGCCCGCTAACACCAACCGGTCTGGCTGGTTTGTGGGGACCTGGCCTGGTTTCCTGAGGGACAGGATGTCCTGCCGGGAGCAGCCTTTGTGCCTGTCCTTTCTGGCCTTTCCCTTTCAGGCTCTCAGGCTGGTCCTCTCCTGGCCTGTTCTCTTCCTCGCTCTCTTGTCCCTGTCCTTGAGGTGCAGGGCAGCATGTGATGGGGGTACCCGGGCAGGAGTTGGAGGCCTCCCAGGAATGAGGTGGGTGTGTCCGTGACCCTGGCCCAGCGGGACCCTGGGGGTGCTGAGGCCCTGGCAGCAGCATACCCAGTGGTTGGGGGGACAGGTCCCAGGCAGGAGCTGCCAGGGGCCATGGAGACCATTGTCCCACCTCCTCCCCTACTGCCATGCCAAGGATAAGGGAGCGGGGGGCCTGAGGAGGCCACAGAGCAACGTGTAGGACCAGAGCCTTGTGGCAGGGCTCCTTGGCACTGTGACTCCTTCCTGCCGCCACCGCCACCGCCAGGCTCCCCTCTCAAGGAGCAGGAAATGGGGGTGGGGGAGCCCGGGTGTTCCTCTCGCCCTCTGCCGGGAGGGGCCGGGCGCCCCACTCCGTAGGTGTCAGCGGAACTGTCACCCAGCGGCGGGCGCCGGGCTGGGATTTCCCTGGCTGACTCACCCTGGCCTGGCTGTGAAGCAGCCTAGGCAGGAGTGACTTGTGAAGGTGTCTGAGGAGCTGCAGCAACTCGCACGGAGCGAGTCCCGGGAATAGGGGAGCAGGTCCCTGGGGCTGGCTGTGGGCGGGCCCCCCAGCAGAGCGGAAGACCCTAAGCTCTCCACCAGGCTCACAGCCGCACTTCCCAACACGGACGAGTGGTGAGGCATCTCGGGCCTTGAGCACCGGCAGGGCTGCTCCCTGCCTCCCTGCAGGAGCCCCCCCAGGGTGAAATGCCTTCCCTCCAGAGAATAGAGAAGCCATTGAGTCCCTTGATCCCCAGGCACTTCACAGACAGGCGCCTGGGGGCGGGGGGGGGGGGGGACTGTGGGAGGCAGGAAGTGGGGCCAGCACAGTGACCCAGCCAGGGGCCAAGGACCCTTGGAGAAAGGGAGAAGATTGTAGGCTGTCCCCCCCAGAAGAATTCACATGAGTCTGCGAGAGGTTTCCAGGCCCACAGATGCCCTAGAGCACATCTTGGGGCCCTCCTCGGCCCCAGCTGCCAGTGCCGCCCTCAGCTGAGAGCTGGCAGCGGGTGGAGGTGTCACAGCTACGGTGTGTGGGGGACTGGGGGGGGACCGTGCAGACAGAAATGTGGAGTGTGCGCCTTGCGAGCAGGCCCGTGGGGGTGGTGGCAGCAGAGCCGCATGGGGCGGGCTGGGCTGGGGGTGGGATGGGAGGTACAGTTCTGAATGGTTGCCCCAGAGTCCCTGCCTTCCTCTTCTTGGTGGGGGGAAGAGTCACCCCCTGACCTCTCCAGGCTGGAATAGTGGGGGCTGGCAGGGCCGAAGTTCACAGGGTGGCGTTTGGGACCCTGGCACAGCTCAGTCTCAGCGGACAGACTTCTCAGCCCCCTACCCATGCCTGGCATGGTGAGAAGTGGAGCCATTTCTGTTGGCTGGGTGCCACGGGGCAGCCCCAGGGTGTCCAACAAGCAGGCCATTTAAACCCCTGCAAGCACGTCTGGCTCCTTTGGCCACACTACTCCCTCCACGAGCAGGCACAGGGCAGGGTGGCCCAGGGAAGGAATGTGGCCTGCGGGCCCCGCCTCCTGAGTGACAGGGCTGGGGTCCCAGCCAGGAGGGCAGGGCAGCTGTGAGTCCTGGGCAGGCAGCGCGGACAGGCTGGGTGCAGGCAAGGCCTGGCCTGAACCACCATGGGCTCTTAAGGCAGGGCTGGCCCTCGAAGGGCAGCGCTCTTTGAAGGACAGAGGACAGCCCTGCCCAGGAGCCTGCCAAGGGCCTGGGAACTGGGCGGTGGCACAGGGTTCCAGGTTCTGCGCCTGGCCTACGGCTGACCTCAGTGTTGCCTGGGGCGGGCGATCTGCATCCTTGGCCCTCACCCTCCTTCCTAAAATGATTGTATGTGACTCAGGGGCCCAGAAGGTTCCTTCACACCCAGATGTTCTCCTGTCCTTCACTAAGTCCCCAGCATTAGAGAACAAAGGAGAGCCCCAGAACCTAGTTGGCCAGGTACTTATGCAATGAGGGGAAAGACAGGGATCCCCCCGCCCCTGGACTCTGTCTCCTCCTCCTTCCTCTCCGGGGTGTTGGGGCAAGTGAGGTGATGACCCAGAGTTGCCAGTGCAGGGCCTTCCAGCAGCTGGTCAGGCTGGGATTGTACCCTTATTATCACTATTCTTGTGGTGTTGGCTCCCTACAGCCTGGAGGGGGGCTCCCTGGAAGAGCCAGTGTGGCTTGTGTCCCAGGCTGGCTTCCTGGCCCCATGGTCAGGTTGAGTAAGTAGCAAGAGGGCAGAGGGGGGAAGCCGGCGGCTCCAGGTGGGCAGGAGGGGGGCCCTGGCACCTTCTCGGGCTTGGCCAAGCCTCCAGCTCCCATCTGCAGAGGGGCGGCCCACCCTCCACGAGTTGGCGGGAGACCTCAGCACTGAGGAGTGCGTGTCCCCAAACATCTTGTTCACAGCAGATGGCAGCCGCAGCTCCCTTTCTCCCTGCAGGGCTGGTTGCATTTCCCGTCCCTTTGCTCACCCCTCCTGTTAACTTTGGTGTCTGCTTTCCAAATTGGGGAGGCAGCCTGCAAACCCCCAAAGCCACCTGTGACTGTGGGTGAGGCTAGGGGTTCAGATCATGGACCGTCTCCAAAGGAGAGGAAATCTTGGGCCCCCATCTGCTTGTCCGGGACGCTCAGTCTTGCCCTGCTTCCTGCGTGCTGAGTCTCTTTGGCCGAACAGGCAGCAGCACGATGTCAGAGGAACGAGGGAGCAGGCCCAGGGCCTGGTCTGACATTTCTCCAGCAGCTGCTGACCACCAGGCCCTGAGCTGGGTGCCAGGGACCCAGGCAGAGGGTGCAGCGCTGCCCTCTGGGAGCTCCCAGCATAGTGAGGAGCCAGGGTGCTCTGGGGAGGAATGGAGGGACACTGATCAGGTCTGCTTCGGGGTTCGCAGGCTTTGGGAGGCTTCACAGAGGCTGTGGTATTTGGGCTAAGCCCTGAAAGGCTGAGGAGTTCCCAGGCGAGCAGGATTAGAAAAGGCATTCTGTGCAAAGGCACGGAGGCATGAAGAGCTCTGACCCCGCAGAATGCTTGGCTGTGGCAAAAAGCAGAGCGGATGAAGGGCAAGCGGCCTCATCAGCACGTGTGGTTCAACCCCAGGGTGGGGTCTGCAGGGGGAACCTCACTCCCCTGGCTGCTCGTGGGGTGGGGTCAGCTGAGGCAGAAGCCCTGTATGGGGAACAGGGGTGGCACAGGCCTCGCCTTGCCCTGGGACCTGGCCCGTGGCTGCCCTGAGTTTGGGGCCCACAAGAGCAGCCCCCTGCTGCTGGAGCAGCCTTCCCTGGAGATGTCTGCCCTGGAGGCTGAGGCCAGGGGTCACGGGGGTCATGAGTGAGGATGCCCTTGGAGGGTGAGGTGCGCAGGCCTCCAGAGTGCCACCCCATGTTCTGTGACCTGCTCTACCCGACAGCCGTGTGACGCTGGGCACAGCACCCATATACTGAGACCCTCATCGGTGCCAAACTGTGCTCAAAGTGTTTTCCAGACCCCATTTAACCTTCCCAAGGGCCACCAACTTGGGTGCTGCTAGCCCCAAGGTCCTGAGACTTGTGCAGGGCCACAGCCAGGATATGGCCAAGCGGAAGGTCCAGGCCCAGGTCAGCCTGACCCTCCTTGGCATACCTCCTTCTGGATTGCTGGCCTGTCCCCTAGAGAAGGCTCATGGTGCCTGGGGGGCAGCACCCCAGCATGGTAAGCCCGGCGTCCTGAGGACTTGTGCCCTGCCCGTTTGCACCTGCCACCGCCTCCCCTGCCCCTCCCACTCAGGTTCCTCCCAGGGCCTCAGCAGCAGCTGCGGGCAAGGCCACTGTGAGCAGCCGAGTGCCAGCCTGTAGGGCAGCAGGCCCAGCAGAGTGGTGGCCTGCGGTGTTTGCTTTTCCCAGCCCTGCGTTTGCTGTGTCGCTTACACCTGGCTCACTGTTTGCCCAAGGATTTGCCCTCCTGGAAGATGGGGTGGGGTGAGGCTGGGCGAGGGTGGCAGGCAGGTGGTCCGCTGCTTCCAGGTTTCCAGCTTTTCTGCATGACTGAGGAGGTCCCCGCTGCCCGTAAGTGCCATGCCCTCCAGGCCCACCGCTGCCCCAGCAGGACCTGGCCTCGCCCGCGCGGAGCATGTGACTCGGCAGTGCCGGGGCCTGGCATGCCTGGCATGCCAGGGCGGCAGTGGCAGTGGCAGCTGGACGGGCGACAAGGAGCAGAAGAGGTCCCAGAGCTCTTATGTGGGGCACTGGCCTCAGAGTGTGGGGGCAAGGGGCGGCGTCAACGGGACTTTTGTGTGCCCGGGGCCGGAGCGCGGGGCCCAAGCCGGGAGCCTCCCGCACAGGCACATCTGCCCCCTTCCTTCCTGGCGCTGTGGCTGCCCGCGGCCCCACCCTTCCTCCCAGGGAGGAGTGCTTGCCTGGACTCCGCCAGTCCCCGCCCTGCCCTGCCCTTCACCCCTCTTCCGATGAATCAGCCCCAGAAACTTGATGATTTCTTCTTGCGCCCTGGGCCTGCCTCTCCACTTGTCCTCCTGACAGCAGGCTTCCAGCATCCTCTGTCTGGTCTGAGTCTGCTACACGGGCAGTCACTGACCAGGGGACGTGCTGCTGTCTTCTTGAGGCCACGGGCCTGGTTCTCGCGGTTGATGGGAATCCATGAGGCACACAGAGGCAGGGTGGGTCAGGCATCCCGGGGAAGAGGCCCTTTCTTCACTGCAGCTGGGGCCCCAGGGAGAGGCCTGCATTAGCTGGATAGGGAGCCAGCACCTCCCTCCTCGCCGTCCTGCCTATGACCAGCCTACAGAGTGGCTCTGGTCCTGCGAGGGTGAGGAACCTCGGCCTGCCATGGGGGGTCCACCCTGCTTTGCACTGTGGTCTTTAGCAAACCCACTGCTCTGGCCCGTGGTCTCCCCACCACTTGGTACCTGTCAGACAAGCTGTGAGGACAAGCGGGTTGACACCAAGAGGCTGCACGGCCCCCTCCATGGGTAAAGAGCTCTGTAAACAGAGGACGGCCCAGAGAGTGTCATTACTCAAGCTTGGGGACAGCCTTCCCAGGTGGGCACAGCTTGCTGGAGGTTGCCTGGTCACTCCCATCCTGGCCTTTGGGGAGCTGGCTGAGTGCGTCTGGCTCCTGGCTGTGGGGAGCCCAGGTCCCTCCGCCACCACCTCTTAGCTGGGGAGGAGGACAGGTGCGGAGGAAGGGCAGTGTCGGCCTCTAGTAATTAGTTTAAGTCACTGTGGCCGCCAGGCCCTGCGCAGCCTTCCCTCCAACAGGTCAGGGATGGGTGCCCGCCCCACGATGGACAGTCCTCGTACCCCACATGCCACTCCTGCAGCGGCAGTAACGACCCCTAATGTGTGTCGTGCCCAGCACCCGACTGTCGCTCCTCACGGCAACGCTGTGGGTCTCATACCTGGCGACCCTGTTTGCGGGGAAGGAAACACCTGTCTGTGTCGTGCTGTACCCCACATCGCTCAGATGTTAGTTATCCCCCTTTTACCGGAACCGGGATCTGAGGGGCTGCGACTTGCCCACATGTATTCATGGCTGGGCCCAGGACCAAGCCTGGATTCTCGGATACCAGGCTCCACGCGTGTCCCACTCTGGGCCCTGCAGTAAATCGACGCGCTAATAAACGAGCACATTGATACGTAATTAATCCCACCTTGGATCCCTCCGTTCTTTTCTCTCCGGGGAGCTCTGAGCACTTCCCAGACGTGATCTCATGCATCCTCCCGGGGCCCAGAAGAGGTGAAAGGAGGTTCTGTGCGGAGTGGGGTGGTAGAGCTGGCACAGGGGGCCGCGGGTCAAGAAAGTAGCCCCCTCACCATCCAGGCTGCCCCTGCCTCTGGTCCCTCTGGGGTTGTGCCTGCGTAGCCAGGAGGAGAGACCCTGGCATAAGGCCCACGGGGGGCAGGGATGTAGGGGCCCAGGGCTCTGTCTTCAAGGGAAGTCATCCCATTGCCGAGGCTTTTTATAGAGTTTTCCTTCCAAGAGGCCCCTGCTACTTCCTGTCTGTTCTCACACTCCTAGGAAGCTGGCAGAGAGCAGATGAGGGTCACAGGGAGGGAGGCAGAATGAGGACCTGTAGGGCATCTGTTCCCCCAGAGGCCCAGGAGGCAGCCCCGCTCTTGTCTGCATTGTCTGGAGAGGAACCCAGGCGGAGAGACTTCCTGCGGTCACACGGTCACGGGCAAGTCAGCGGCTGTGAACTTCGTTCTGGCTGACCTCACAGGCTGGTGCCCTTAAACTGCTGGGCTGTAGTGTGGCCATTCCGGCCCGTCTCCCTCCCCGGGCGCGGTGAGGTGCTCCTGTCCATACCTCTGAGCCTTCTAAGGGATCGCACTCCCGAACCAGAGATTGAAGAGCATTCAGGGGACTCAACAAGCGAGTCCTGGGGAAATTGGAAATGATCTGGTCCCTCACCTTGTTTTCGGATGGAGATGCTGAGGCTCTAAGAGAGGAAGCCAGATCCGCAGGCTGGATCTGGGCTGCAGGCCACGAGGGTCCCACGGGGAGCCCTGGCGCTGGGAGAGGCCTTGAGCACCCATGGAGGTGCCCCCTTCCTCCCCGCCATGTGCTTTGCAGAGCGGGGCACCCCACGTCACCCTCCCGCAGACAGGCAGGGAGAGCGGGGCTTGAGGCGCAGAGGAGCCCCTCAGGCAGCAGGCCCTGGTCATTGCTCTGCCGCTCTCTGTGTCCCCTCAGGCAAACCACCCAACACCCCCTTCCTGCCACAGTTCTCTGCAGCCGCGAAACGAAGACGCCACCTTTCTTCCCGGGTCCCGTGGTGAGGTCGTCGGCTGCCAGGGAGGCCAGGGCGCACTTGCTGCTGTGGGAGGGCGGTTCGGGATGGAGCTTGGATCCAGCAGATGGGGCCAGCGGAAGGTGTGGAGAGGGCCTGGGGCTGGAAGGCAGGAGCCCTGGGTTCTGGGCTGGGCTCTACACAGGCTCCCTCAGCCGGGGCTTGGGCATAGCTCCTCCTCCTCCAGCAGCAGGGACTTGGTGGGTTCCTGCCTCCTGCAGGGCCCCTGCCCTAGGAGCCGCACCCTGGTGGGGCGGGGGGGGGGGGGGCAGGTAGTAAACAGGATGACAGACGATAAGGCCAAGAGTGCTAGATGCTGGTGAGTGCCCAGAGGAAAATTCAGGAGACACAGAGAGGTGATGGAGAGAGACAGGGATGGGCACCCCTGATATTGGGCAGGCGGGTCAGAGGAGCAAGGTTTGAGCTAGGAACTGAGTGACAGGACAGAGCCAGCCATGCAGAGATGGAAGGCGGTAGGGGGCATGTCCAGGTGAGGGGAGGCCTGAAGGCCTGAACGTTGAGACAGGACACACTTGGCTGTGTGAGGGACAGAGAGAAGGCCCGAGCGCTGGGGGGTGATCTGCGAGGGCGGCCCGGGAGCAGATGAGGGCAGGCAGGCCCACAGAGGAATCTCTGTCTTCATTTTCTAAGTGGGGAGGCTGGAAATGGTGGGGGGGGGGTTGACCAGCAGACAACCGTCCTCTCTCTGAGCCTCTGTTTCCCCTCTTATGTGATGTTGGCATCAGCTCTGAGATGTCCCCCCCAGATTAGGGCCCCTCCCCGTGGTTGTATTTGTGGTCAGAGCTTGGTGGCAGGAATAGTGAGGAGTTGAATGTTCACAGGAAGTACCTGCAACCTCCAGCTCAGCACTTCCACCCTGAGCAGTGGGAGCAGAGCCTAGTGACTCCCCTTGAGCGGGTGCGGGCCGGCCGGACACCTGGGCCTGCCGCCCACCTGAGGGCTGGACCCGGCTGAACTGGATGTCCAGGAGAGGACGTAGATGTTGGGGTGGGGCAGGCTGCCCCAGGCCTGGGTTTGAATGGCGCTCCTTCAGGGACAGAGGAAACCAGAGCACCATCCATCCTTCCCTTTCTGCAAGGAGAGAGAGGCTCCCGGAGTATCATGGCCCCTGGAGCCAGGACCATTTGGTGTTTGTCCAGTTACACGGACCATCTGGCTGGGGCATCCTTGACAGCACCCTCTCCCTTACTGCCCCGTCCCGTCTGTCACCACTGCCTGCTGAACCTCAGTGTGGGCCCCCACTTCTCTCCAGCCTCATGCCTGCTATGGCCCGTGGTTGCCCGCTGTTCTCGGGATAAAGCTCAGACCCACTGGGCCCACCAGCCTTTCCACCTCAGGCCTCCTTTTTGCTTCTATCCCGTTCATCTGGTCTCTGCTCAGTCCTTCCTGGTCCTCCTATGTGGGCCTTCCTGCTGAGGGGCGTCCTCTGTGATGCCCTCCCCTTGTGGCCTCTTTCCTCTGGCTTGTTCTCCAGACCTCAGCCCCTGCTCCCAGTTCTTAAGGCAGCCGGTCCTCACCTCCTTACTCAGGCTCTGACGGGTCGCCCCCTCGGAGCACGCATCATGGAATTTTCCCTGGCTGTATGTGAAGATTAGCTTCAGGTCTTTACATTTTCTGGCCTGTGGGCTCTGTGAAGCCTGGCCCCACGTCAGCCCCTGGCATGTGGCAGGTACTCTGATGACTTGCTGGATGGGTGGAGAATGGCCTCATGCCCGCATTTCATTATAACTAGCTTTCACCTGTGTTCGCACTACCCGGAGCCCACCCCTGGAGCTGTTCCCAGTCCTTCTTCCTCTCACATCCTCCCCTGTCCCAAGCCAGGGAGCCTGGAACCCAACCCTGGCCCTGTGGGAGAGTTGCGGGTCCACACAGCTGCTGGGCCGGGGGCCACCTCTTGTCCTGTGCTCCTGGGCCGGCCAAGCGGGGGGCTTGGGGCCTGGGCCTGTCGGGTCTATCGTGGAGAAAAGGGCTCTCTCAGAAGCATGCTGGCGGCCAGAAGAACGAACGAGTGCCACTCGTTCTAATAGCACTGTCAGCCACTCTGGGAGGCTTCCAGGGTGACGAGAAGTTGGGAAACCAGGTGGAACCTCGGTGTCACAGTGGGACCAAGGAAGGGGGGAAGGGGGCCCAGGATCGGATGGTTTGGGAGCCTTCCCCCCTGAGCTTGAGGCCAGAGGTGGGTGGTCTCGGGGCCGAGCTGGCAGCCTTGGGCACTGCATCTCCTTTGCAGGCTGGCCAGGCCTTTGTTCTCCAGGGACCCGGTGTCCTCAACGCTTGCCATAAAATGGTAGAAATGCTGGGCATAGGAGGCTCGGGGCTGGAAGCCATAGCTGTCTCCCTCAGTGTTGGGGCTTTCCCGTTCCCGGCCAGGGCCCTGCTTGGTGTCGGTGGGCTCCCAGGCTGCAAGGATGTTCTAGTCAGACAACCTTGGTCTAACCCTGGCAGGGCGGGGGCACCCAGGAGGCCCCAGAGCCCACGATTCTAGGTCACCTCCTGCAACATCCAGAGGCAGGAGTGGTATTTATAGCAGCCAGTGGCCACCAAGGGTGGGGAAGTCAGCAGGCTCTGTGACGCAGGCCACCCCCTTCAGGTCCCCTAGCTCTCCCTGACTCCGTCACTGCCACCCCCCCACTCCGGAGCCTTTCTGGGACAAGCGGTGAAGGGCTGGGCCTGCTGCGAGAGCAGGCATTGTCACGCTGCCTCCCCAAGCCCTGGAGGAGATGAGGTGCCACTTTCTGCCTGGCAGGAGCCTCGGCCTCTGCCAGTCTGGCCGGGACCTTGTCTGTCTCCATGGTCCCAGGTGGGCATCCTGTTAGCACTCGGTGCCCGGCCCTGCTGGTCCCTCTTGGTGCTGTCAGCTCTTTGTTGAAAGCCTGCAGGATCGCGGGCCCCGGCTCCCCTGGCCCGTCGCAGGCTGATCAAGCAAGGCAAGGGCTTACGGCCAACCGGGGAGGGGCCCTGAGCTTCACTAGGGAGGGGCCCCTGCAGTGAGTGGGCCATCTGGAGAGGAGGAAACCCCTGGGCTTGCTCAGTTCTGGGCGGATGAGAGACATAGTCAGGAGCAGGAAATGGGCTTGTCCGATGGGCAGGGGCGGAAGGGGGGGCGGTTGGTGGAGACCTTTATAGCCAGTGGTTGGCAGTTTTGATCTTATTTAAAGGGCATTTCAGAGCCATAATATGCTTTTGAGGAGGGGGTTGATTTAATTAAACCCGTAAACTGTGTGTATCCGTAGCTAATGCTCCCGAGCACCTCCTCTCTGCCAGCCCCTGCGCTCAGCACTTCACAGCTTTGAACTCACTTTGGCCTCACAGCAGCCCCAAGAGGGAGGCACTGTCATCACCATCCCCGTTTACAGAGGAGGAAGCGGTGGGTCTGTAGTTGATTTGCCCGGGGACGTCCTACGCTCTGAAGGTCGTAGCTCAGTGGACATCTGAGTGAGGAGGGGACACTGGCAGGTCTAGCCCTGCCCTCCATCCAGAGAAGAGGACCTTCTGAGCCCCTGTCCCTCCCTGGAAGCCCGGGGTAGCTTGGGCTTGGGTCCAGCTTTGTCGTGCCCAGGAAGGTGGGAGGGAGTGGTTGTGGGGGAGGGGTGTCCGAAGGGGAGCAGAGTCAGCCCCAGGCCCCAGGCAGAGCTCCCAGTGTTTCCTGTGACCCCCTTTTGCCCTCAGGGCTCCGGCCAGACAGACTCTGTGGCCTGTGGAACTAGTTTGGGTTCCTGCCTGGAACCCCAGGGCCCTCTCCTCGTCAAAACCAGGTAGAATTCTAAAAGTCAAGGCCAGAGTGGACTTGAGAGGTCATCCTGCCCAGTGCCTCTCGGATGCTTTTAAGCACTGAGACTGTTTTGTTGTAATAAAAGGTTACAAGGAACCCCCATATGTAAAGCCGCTAACGTCGACTCTGACTGACATGGCACACAGGAAGCTCCAGCCCTGCCTGCTATGGCCACTTACCCTTATCTGGGGGTCCCTCAGGGTTTCCAGAACCCCACTTTGAAGAGTATTGACATCCCTTCATTGGACACAGGAGAGGAGGGCCCCATGGCGGGGGGGCTGGGCCCAGGCCTGTGTGCAGTTGAAAGCCCCCCATGCTCCTTCCATCCATGTTCGGTGGGGTAGAGGACGTTGGCTCTTGCTGTTACATACGGGAATTCTGCAGATCTCCTCCCCTGGGAAGGAGCTAGTGTTACGTTGTCACTCGATGCCTGCCTGCTTCCTTGATGCCCAGGGAATGGTAGAAGTGAAACCCAATAGCCCAGGCGGCCGGCCTGTGCCCTAGATGGCCATGCCACCCATGGAGCTGGCCCCTTCATGGATCCGGGGCCCATGCAGACTCAGGGAGGCATTTTCCCCGGTGCAGGCCAGACTCCGAGACCCAGCCCACAGCCTGAGGAGGCGCACCAGGACCATGGCTGCCTGCACAGGGTATGCAGGGCATGGGGCGAGGCGGCAGGCTGGGTGTGGCCCACTTAGCATTCTCATTAACAGCCTCACTAGGGGACCTCTAATGAAGTGGAAGGTGCTAATTCCTCTCCGAGGTGTTGCCAGCACCCGGGACAGGGAATCTCCTCTCTGGGAAGCTCTGCGAAGCCAGACCAGGCCGTGCACTGAACTGCCTGGTAGAGGGGGCCGTGAGCAGGGCTCCCAGCAAGGAGCTTTCACACAGGCCCTGCGGGAGGCTGGAGAGGGAGGGGCAGGGGGTAGGGTGACTAGGCTGCTGGGCGGGGCAGGTGGGCATGAATAGTGGGCCTCTACCCCGTAGGGCATCCTGAGTGTGAGCAGTGCGACGTCTTGAAACTGCAGACACAGACGTAGGGAATTCTAGCCAGAGCACAAGCATGGGCTTGGATGGAGCTCCGTGGTACAGGCTGACCCACTGGATGGTGATTCCCATCGCATGGGCTCTTTACGGGTGAAAGGAGGCAGGGCCAGTGAAGCCCCAGCGTGAGCAGGTGGGGCTCCCAGGAGAGGTAGGTCAGGGCATCATGTGGGTTGGCAAGGGTGAGGGCAGGCGTGGGTCAGCCTGGTAGCCAGAGATAGAGAGCTGGGCCTTTCTGTAGGAGGGTTGTCTTAGCTGGCAGAGAAATTAGCAGCCCTGCCACACGTCCGGGGGTAGGGGCTTGGTGCGGCGAGGAAAGGTCTGAGCACTCAGGAAACACGACTCACAACAGTAGTGGCAACTAGTACTTTCTACGAGCCGAGTGCTTTGTGACTTTACTCCTTGTGATCTCCTTTGAAGCAGGTACCTTCACTGTCCCATTGTGCAGATGAGGAGTCTGAGGCTCAGAGAAGCAAAGGTCACAGACAACTAGAAGGGATGGAATCAAGATTCCTTCCAGGGCTGGAGGGGAGGCAGCCGTGGGCTCATTGGCTGGCTATCACCCTCCAGGTCCGTGCATTGAGGTGGGGAGGGTTCCAGGGGACAGCTGGGGAAGGGTGTGTTAGAGAATGTGGGAGGACCACAGGGGCGTTAGGGAAAGGACTCCCCCTGGGTGGAAACAAGCCTGGGACCAAAGCCTGCCAGCCTGTCCCCCCCACACCCCCCCAGACAGGCAGGAGGAACTGGCCTGGGGCTCGGAGACAGCCAGGCAGCACCATCAGAAGGCCGGAGAGGCCGCCTCCCCGGGCCACTGCTGGGTACCTTTGCCCCAGGCACAAGAATGAGTGTGGTTCAAGGGCCCTTTCCTAATTTCAGGAAAATAAACAGCCTGAGGAAGAATTCAGAAACAAAACCTGGCCTGGCCAGAACCTCGGGGACCCC
This sequence comes from Ursus arctos, assembly GCF_023065955.2. NCBI lineage: Eukaryota > Metazoa > Chordata > Mammalia > Carnivora > Ursidae > Ursus > Ursus arctos. The sequence goes on from NW_026622908.1 coordinate 38,825,019, forward strand.
TTTCACTGTTGGAAACAGGTCCCTTGGGCCCAGGACCGAGTGGGCCCTAGTGTTAACCTCCAGAAGGGAGGGAGGAGCGGGGGAGGGCTGTGGGGTGGGTGGAGGGCCCGGGCCTCCCTCCTCATTCCTCAGCAGCCAGTTGCCCTCCTGGAGCAACTAGCAGGAGACCAGAGGCCCCAGTTGATTCCCAGGGAGCTGGCTGGTGTCAGTGACAGGGCCGGTGGCAAATGGCAAATCCTGTTTGTTGTAGAGGAGGGGAAAATAATTAGCGTCAGAAAGAGAAGCTGGAGCCTCTGTGATAAATGGAGCCCTGAGGAGGGCTCCTCAAGACGCCTGGGAGCCCGGCCCGCAGCTTCCTGCCCGGCTCCGCCACTTCCTGAGTGACCTTGGGCAAGTTACTTAACTTCTCTGGGCCTCAGTTCCCTCATCCGAGCACTTACCTCATAGGGTTGTTGAAAAGATAAAATTAAAGGAGGCAGTGTCTCTGAACTCCTTGCTGCGGTACCTGGCATGTACTAAGTGCTATATAAGGTTTTAAAAAAAATAAATAAGCAGGTGTTGGGGCGCCTGGGTGACTCAGTCAGTTAAGCGTCCGACTCTCGGTTTTGGCTCAGGTCCTGATCTCAGGCTCCTTGTTCAGCAAGGAGTCTGCTTCAGATTCTCTCTCTCTGCTCTCTGCCCCCCCCCCCCGCATGCTCTCTCAAATAAATAAATAAATCTTAAAAACAAACAAACAAGTGTTAAAATAATTGCTGGGGCTGTTTCTGGGCCCAGCCCAGGATGGCTAGCCGTCGAGGCCCCCGGCAGCTGGGGCTCCTCCTTTTCATTCTCTTCCCTGAACTCCGTGCCCGACCCCAGATTTCTTCTCTGCGGGAAGGGCTCTGGTCAGCAAGCAGGAGGATGTGGCCTCACAGCCTGACTTGGCCCCTCCCTCATCAGCTGATTTCACCTCCTGGAGCCTCAGTCTCCCCTCAGGTGACAGGAGAACAGCCCCGCCCCCAGGGCCGCAGTGAGGGGCAGAGGGGGCGCCTCCCCGTCAAGGCCATCCTGGTGGGGAGGGAGGGGAGGTGCTCGTTAGTCTAAGACTCTGGGGACATGGGGCGCCTGGGTGGCACAGCGGTTAAGCGTCTGCCTTCGGCTCAGGGCGTGATCCCGGCGTTATGGGATCGAGCCCCACATCAGGCTCTTCCGCTATGAGCCTGCTTCTTCCTCTCCCACTCCCCCTGCTTGTGTTCCCCCTCTCGCTGGCTGTCTCTATCTCTGTCGAATAAATAAATAAAATCTTTAAAAAAAAAAAAAAAGACTCTGGGGACAGAGGGCACAAGTGGCAGTGGCGTGCCCCTTGTGCTCCCCACCACACCGGGCACGCCGTGTTAGTCCCCGGGCCTGAGCGTGTGAGGGCCCGGCTCGTGCTGAAGCCCAGCCCCAGCCCCGGGCAGGCTCGGCGCTGCCTTCCGCTCGGGCACAGCTGAGGCGTGAAAAGCAACAGCTTTTGGGCCCCTAACTTGGGTAGCACACACCCGGGCCCAGGCTGCTGGCGCATGCGGCCCCCAGCCCACGCGCGCTTTCTCCCTGTCGCCTGCTTCGGCTCCTTCCCCCTTCCCGTGCCTTCCAGAGCCCAGCCTCCGTGTGGGGCCACAGACCTGGGAAGGAGAAGGGGCATTCAGGGTGGCAGGAACGTGTGGGTCTTAGTGTCTGTGTGTGGGAATAAGGAGTCGGACGGAAGGAGGCCAAGATATTTTTTTTTTCTCTCTTGCAAGTCACTCAAGGAGACTGAAATCCCAGCGCCTTGTCGTGGGATCTTTGGGCAAATGTTGCACCTCCCTGAGCCGTGGTTTCTTCGTCAGTGGAGCTGGGCTAACAGCCTGATGAGGCTGGAATGACACCACATTCACGGCGTTGGCTCTGTGCCCTCTCCCGGTCCCATAGCCTGCTCACCTCCAGCCAGGGCTCCTGGGCTCAGTCTTCCTCGTCTGCTCAATAGGCCGATACCCTCTCTCTCTCATGTGACGGTGTGACCGTGAGTCTGCAGCTACACGGAGACCTGGAGACTTCTTTATGGTTTCCAGGACCCTGCCTCCTCATGCTGTGAGGGGAGACTTGAAGCCAGCTTCTGGGTTCAGAAGCGGGCATTTGGTCGAGGCCCGCTCCTCAGAAGCGGTGTGTCGCGGTTAAGACATGGGCTCTGGAATTAGACTGTGTGACCCTGGGCAAGTCACTTCACCTCATCTGTAAAATACAGGCAGTAGCAGTACCTGCCTCCCAGCGTTGTTCTGAGGACTGAGTTATGTGTGCCAAGGGCTTAGACCAGGCCCAAGACGTGGTAGGCAACTGACAAACGCTAGAGGAAACGAAATGACTAGGTCCCCACCTTACCGGTGGGCTGTCTCCCCCCCATCCAGGCCACCCTGGAACCGCCCTAAGGTTTCAGGAAATCAGAACCAGGTACTGTGGGTTGATCCCCTCCCTCTGCACGTACTCTCGTGGATGCCACGTGAGTGAGCAGGGAGGTTAACTAGCTCTCTTACTAGCCGTGGAACCCCTGGGGGCCACCACTCACCCTGCGGGCTGCCCGGGGCCCGCACTGCAGTCATCCCCCAGGTCAGACGCCCTTCCCCACCGAGGCTAGACGAGCTCCAGTATCCAACACAGGAACAGTCTGGATCAGACCCAGAGAGCCTAGGCAGCAGGTGCCTGCCCCTCTCACCTTGTTTGGAGCACCTTCCCATTTCAAAGCCCTTCCAAATGGGGAATCCCATTCATTGTGGGGTAGGGAGGGAGTCCTGGGCCCTCCGCTCAGGGAACCATGGATCAAAACAGCCTGCAGAGCTCAAAGAGACTTTACAGACTACCCAGTTTCCTTTTTCACTTTGGCTGCCGGGAAACATGGAGTCTAATAATAGTTTAACACGTGGTTCCTATGAGAGCGTCTATGTCTTCTTACCCGGGTGCAACGGATTCCCCCCACCTTCTACTTTAATTGCCTTAGTTTTTGTGCTGAAGTGTGTGTGTTCTTAAATTCATACTCCATCTCTTCATTGTTTCTGGTTCCTATAAGGCACCCGCTGCCGTTTGTTGTGAAATCAAGTAATTACGAACAGAAGTACAAAACCACAAGCCTCCCATCGGTGGCCCAGGCTCCTCATTCTCCAGAAGAGGAAACAGGTCTGGAGGGGCAGTGGCAGTCTGGCCTGGGGACTCTGCTCTCGGTCCGGGACTGGCAGCTCTAAATGAGGCTAGGCCCGGCCCCGTTGCCAGCCTCGGCAGGCTGGGGTGCACGGAGGCACCCGGGAAGGGGGGCTTGAGTCTGAGGTCTCCTGTCTTTTGCCAGCTGAGCTGCAGAGTAGTGGGGACCCTGCCGTGGGAGGTGGAGAGCCAGCCACGGACGACTCTGCTTGAAACCGTATAAGTGGTTGATGCCTTCTTGGGGACGGATCTCACGTGGACCGGCCAGCTTCCAAGAGGGTCACATGTCAGGAGCTCTCTTGGGGGAAGTTGAAGTGGGGCGTGCATGAGGAACAAGGGCGGGGGCCAGCTCCGGGACTCTGGGACTGTGTGTCCAGCCCCTGGTCATGACACCGCGAGGGAAGCCGGGAGTCCCAGGTATCTTTCTGAACCTGCTTCCTCGCCCATAAAAGGGGGTGACGAGACTTTCTGAGCCCCTTCTACCTGACATTGCTGCATTAGGTGCAAGCCCTGGGTGGCAGCAGGTATGGCCTGTGTCTCCCGCTGCAGAGCTCCTGCTCCCCGGAGGGAGCCGGGGGGTCTCTGAGCCGCACGGCCTCCTTCGGGAGTAGTGCTCTTGGAGGAGCGTTGGCTGGCCGCTTCCTGTGTGACAGCCGCTGTCTTCGGCGTATGGCCCATCTAACCCTGTGACAGTTCTGAGGTAGGTACTGTTCTTAGCCCATTTTAGAAATGAGGAGCTGAGGCACAGAGAGGTAAGTAACTTGTCCAAGGTCACACAGCCAGTCAGTACAGAGCCAGCTTTCAGGCATGGTCTGTTTTTAGAGCCTGTGGACTGAGTGCTCGTGTCACCCTGCATCCCTGCCGCGAGGGTGGGAGGTGATTAGCCCAGAACTTGAGGCACAGGAGGTGCTCACCTGGTGGCAGGACCTGTGGTCTGGACCTGGTCGTTATCCCTTTCTTCCAGCTCAACCCCCAGCCCATCCTGGAGGCCCACGACCACCTCGGGCCAGGTGGGAGATCTCACGGGCTGACCTGGAAGCTGGAGGTGGCCCTCGACGGGCCTCCCACAGCATGGCATCCTGTCTCCTGGGGGGCTGGGCTCAGCCCGGCTCCAGTGACCTGGCCCCGCTCGAGGCTCCCGCCAGCTCTGGGCCATCCGGAGGATAGACCCAGCAGCCGTGCCCTCCTCCTCCCTCACCTGGGGGCTCTCGGCACCCTGCTGCCTAGCACCCACTGTGAAGGGGCTCTTCTCCCCAAAACCTGCTCCCGGGGCCGCCCCCAAGGAGACCTTAGGATCAGAGGATGAGGCCCAGCCTGTGGTACTTTAGCCAGCCACCCTCCAAGGCCCGTGGTGCAGGCAGGTTAGCCTGTCCAAGCTTATACCTGTTCGGTCCAGCCCTTTCTCACCAGCTGGAGCCAACCATGGGTGTCAGCAGGACCTGCCCAGACCCCAACACCCAGTCACAGATCACCCTGCCAACTAGTCCCCGGAGAGCCCCTCAGGAGCTCGATTATGACAGCCCCACGAATAGACGCTTGGCGTCTGCCCGGCCCTGTGCAAGCCCTCAGCGACATCATCCCAGCCAGTTCTCACTGCAGCCCTCTGAGGGGTGCCTTTATCCCCGGGTTGCTGACAAAGAAACTAAAGCCCCAGACTGTTAAGAGAGCCCTAGGAGGGGGAAGATGGTTCTCCCTCGGTGGTCAGGGGAGGCACTGGGGTGGGACATTTCCCAAAAAGCCAAGGATATGCGCGAAGAGGGAAAGGAGCCATGTCTGTGGCCCTTGTGGCTGGAGGGGAGCTGTTGCAGCAGCTTCGGGGCATGGAGCGGTGGTTTAGGGCTCTGAGGCTGCTCAGGAGGAGAGGGGCTGGTTTGAGGTAAGATGTGTTTGGGACAACGCTGCAAGACCCCAGCCCTTAGGGACTCTGGTTGAGCTGGGGTGGGGATAGGCAGCGAGGACTTGGCAAGTTTACTATAAGACGCTGTGCCCAGGGCTGCTTTGGGATGAGAAGTCTGGGGATCCCATAAGGGAGCAGCCTGCTTTGCCCGAGAAGAGTGGGGCTGGGGGTGGGTGCTGTCAGGGATGGTTTCAAAGAGGCCATGACTTTTGGCTAGCCTGGAAAGATGAGTAGGATTTCGCCTGGAGTAAGCGTGGAAGCTTCCACTGAAGTGTTTTTAGGGAAACAACAAGTTTTGCGGGGAGTTGGGAAAGGAAGGTGGGGCAATGTGCAAAGGGGATGGAGTGCCTCCCCTTCCAGAAGGAACTAGCTGTCTGAAGGCAGGTTCTGTGCTTGTAGCTGACTGTGTCCTGAATCCCCAGAGGTTGGAGAGTATCTTTCTGGCCCAGGACTCAGAGAGGGCAAGGCACCCGCACAAGGTTGCACAGCCTGCCAGCCAGAGACTAAGACCCTTCGCCACTGCCTGAGGGGCTTGGACTTTATCCTGCAGGCATAGGGGGCTATGGAAGGCTTTTAAAGTAGGAGATAGCGTGTGCGTTTTTTAAAAAAGGGTTTTGTATCTTTAGAAAGAGGAACTCCCAAAATGGTTAATACTTAACTTAGGGGCCTGAATCAGCAGCAGGGAAATGGGGCTTTGTGGATGGGGGCAGAAAGACTCTCAAAGGCCACTCAAGTCAAACTATCCCCGTGCAGAGGGTCTTGGCACCCCATTCAGACCAGCCTGAGCTGGGGGCCTAGCCAGGGAATATGGGAAGCCCCCAGAAGTGCCTCTGTTCTCCCCTGTCACCACTCCCGCCCTGGAGGTGCCCTGGTCTGGGGTAGGGAGGCGAGGCTGTGCGTCACAAATGCAGTTGTTGGAGGGCGTTGACCCTGTGCCCCAAGGGAGGAGAGCCAGAGGAGGGGCTTTGTGGCAGCCCCAGACCAGGAAGAGCCTCTGCCCTCCCCCTCCTGAGACATTTCCTCCAGATGAAATCACACCCAGCAGGGGAACAGGCCCCCATTGTAAAGGGCTGGGGTCTCAGAGAAAGGGTGCCTTTCAGGCCCTTAAAAATAGCAGCCCTGACATTGATGAGTCCGCATGGAATGGAGTGGCCCATCCTCTCCCAGCAGCATGGGCCCTGTCACCCCCATCCCACACACCCGTGACCTGTCGTTGACCAGCTGGAGTATCCGCTAGCCCAGGCGGGGGAGGGGCGGCTGATCCACCGGGGCTCTCAGGCTCTGCCTCACCCGCTCACTGGGCCCGTCCCTGGCATTATCAAGCATGTCTGGGGCCTCTGCAGACGTTCTCCCCTGTGGTCCTCACCAGAACTTTAGCAGGTGGGGTCGAATGACATTTTACAGGTGAGGAAACTGAGGCACAGCTAGTAAGTCACACGGCCAGTGGGTGGTGGGGCCCAGGTTCGAAGCCAGGCAGCCAGGGCACCCAGCCCCACACCTAGGACTCTGCCGTGGTGCTCTGGCCATGGGGACGGGCTGGAGGGGCAGGGTATGATGCCCAGGCCTATACCGGGGCACCCAGGGGGTCAGCCCGAAGGAGCCCTGCCACATGATCTAGGTGGGCACTGGCACTGACCACGGCTGCTGGCCTCAGGCTGGTCGCCCCCTGAGCCTGGGCAGAGGCTGCCACTGCCATACCTCTCCGGCGTCTTGACACGTCTTGGGCTATGCCTGCAGGGCCGGGAGCCAGGCTTTCCCCACCTTCCCTCCAGAGAGCAGGGAGGGCAGGGCCGTGTGCACAGGTGGGGCTGTGTGTGTGTTGGCAGGTGTGAGGTGAATGGCACGTGTGAGTTGAAGGAGCGTTAGCCAGTCTAGACTCCCAGAAGTGAAGGGTAGGGATGAGAGGCGGGTGCCCCCCGAGGTGATTGGGGAGAGGGCCTTCCGCAGGGCCCACCTGAGAACAAGATGTTCTGGGCGGGACCCTCACCCTCCAGCCCCCTGGGAAGGCACTCCCCTTCAGCCACCACTGGAGGGGTCGATCGGATTAGTGCTTAGAGGGGATTGGGAGCTGCCGCACCTGCTGGGACACCCCCCCCCCCCCGCCGGCCTCGTCATCCCATTCATGTGAGGGGGCCCCCTGAGCCCAGTATTTTTAAGGCGAGCCACCTGGAGATAGGGAGGGGCTGTAGAGAAACGGGGGGCTGAAACACCAGCTGTTGGCAGCTCTGCCCTGCCCCAGCCCGGCTCCCAACCCACAGTGTCCTAGCCCCTCCCGTCCCTGGGCCATCAGCTGCTTGTCAGGGACGTACCCTGCTGGGGCCCCAGGCCCCCCGCCCCCGCCCGGCCACCCCACCACACGGCTCCGTGCTCTTCATCCTTCTCCCCACTTCCCAGAATCCGCGCTCTGACTCCTCCTTGGAGAGAGTGGGATGACATCACTTCCTGAGGGGGGGAGGAGTAGGCACGACCCCGACAGGCTAGCCCGCCAGGCCGCCAGCTCGCAGGGAGCAGCTTGGCAGCGGCTGGCTGAAGTGGCTGCTCGGGAGAGAGAGGGGCAGAGACGGGCCAGCCTGGACATGCCCGCTGGCCACCCGGCCGCATGGCCCCTCGTCCAACCTGAGGGCTGTGCCCACCGGCCGGGGGATACTCGGGCACTTGCTTCCCGAGTGATGCTGGTCTCTGAGGACACTTGCTTTCCCCGGAGCCGTCACCGGGGAGAGGAGGACTTGCCGCCCGCCTCTGGACCAGGTGCCATGTAAGCCTTTGGGCCTGGGGGCAGCTGCCCACCAGCAGGGCGCCCACCCCCACGGCAGGGGTTCCTCTGCACAGTTCAGCACAGGGCTACCCTGGAGCCCCTCACCAGTATCTCCCAGACCAAACCCCCCACGTGGGGAGCCTCCTGGCCTGCAGAGCTCCCCTTGCTCCTGGGGCTCTAGGGCGTGGGGGCCCTGGATTCCTGGGTACTCCTCCCTGCAGCTGGCCTGCGGTTGATTTGAAATCAGCTTCAGAGAGTTTCGAACTGGGCAGTGAAGCCTGCATGGCTCAGGCTGGGCATGGGAGGTGTGGTTGCCAGGAGGATGGGACTCTCTCACTGCCCTTCCAGCAGAGGGGCTGGGAGGCCGCAGTCACGCCCCTGACCCTGGCTGCCAGCTATGTTCCTCCTTACCGAGAGGCATAGTTGTGGTTGGGCGTTCTGTCCGAAGAGTGTGAAATCAAGTCATAGAGCGTACTCCCGGGGGTTCCGCAAAGCAAGAAACTGAAGACCTCGTTCAGCCCATATTTACTGAGCACCTGCTATGTGCTGGGCGCTCTCCTGCCCCCATACTTGCTAGATCCATGCATGCCCTTCCCCCCACGCTCCCCAAGGGCTTCAGCCTTCCACCTGGCTTGTTGGGTTTGTGCTGAGGGACAGGCCCACGCTTGGTCTGGGAAGCCCCCACCCCACCCCCAAGGACTACACACACTGGGCCAGGTCTCCTTGAGAAAAGGCAACAGGGGAGCTGGGGGTTCCCGTCATCCCATGTCAGGGGAGGCAGGGATGAGCCCAGGTCTTTAATGGAACTGAGCACTTACTGTTACAGTAACCCCAGGGAGAGCCGATCCCCTTGGGGGCAAGAGAGTCCTCAGGGGTAAGGCCGCAGCCTGTCTCTGGCTGCTGAGGTCCTTTATAGTGGCTCTGGGGGGTGGATAGGGCTGGAGGTGGGTCCTGCCCAGGCACGGATTAGCATTTCCAACGGCCTTGGGAGCACCTGGCCCGTGGGGCCTGGGAGAGATGCTTGTGCTCTGGGCACACCTGGCCAGGAGCGTGGTGGCCCCGGTGCCGCCGCAGCCCAGGCAGCCACAGGGTCCTCTGCTGTCTTTCAGGAGGTGAGCACCAGGCCCGCTGAGCCTCTGCAGAGCTGCCAGCCATGCCCGGGATCGTGGTGTTCCGGCGGCGCTGGTCTGTGGGCAGTGATGACCTCGTCCTGCCAGCCATCTTCCTCTTCCTCCTGCACACCACCTGGTGAGTCTTCGGGCCACGCCACAGGCCTGGAAGAAGGCTTTCTAGCCGTCCGTCCCGACCCTGTCATGCTCCCGGCTCCTAGGAGTTGGTGTCTAACACCCACTGCTTAGGGAGATACCCACGTGGAGCCCAGAGACCCTGCCACTGGACCCAGCACCATCGCCGGGCAGGGCTGCAGTGCCGTCCGCCCACGGCTGGCAGCTGGGCTCCCTGCTCTCGCTTCCCTGTCCCTGGCCGCCTGTGTCCGCAGAGGCCAGGTGGACAGTGGTCCTGAGCCCGAGGCAGTGAGGCCGTCCACCCGCCGAGCCCCGGCTGGCCAGGGACCGCGGAAGGTGCGCAGACTGCCCTGCCCCGTCTCACTGTGCGTCTCCCCAGGTTTGTGATCCTGTCTGTGGTGCTCTTCGGCCTGGTCTACAACCCCAACGAGGCCTGCTCCCTGAACCTGGTGGACCACGGCCGTGGCTACCTGGGCATCCTGCTGAGCTGCATGATCGCCGAGATGGCCATCATCTGGCTGAGCATGCGCGGGGGCATCCTGTACACGGAGCCCCGCGAATCCATGCAGTACGTGCTCTACGTGCGCCTGGGTAAGGGCCACCCGCCGTGGGTGGGGCTGCTCCAGACCACCCCCACCTCCACCCTCCTCCTGTGCTCCGCCGTTCAGCCGGCCGACAGGCGTGGGGCACGGGCGCTGGGCCGGGCCCTGGGCCAGCACCAGGGGCCAGCCGCGAACCAGCAGACGTACTGGGCTTGCGTTCTAGACCAGGGGCGGGCAGACTGCAGCCCGAGGGCCACAGCCAGCCTGCCGTCTGTTTTTGTAAATAAAGTTTTATTGGAACCCCGCCACACTCATCCGTTGATGTGCTCACTGTCTCTGGCTCCTTGTGCACGGCTGCAGCAGAGCTGAGAAGTCGGGACAGAGAATAGACCCACAAAGTCTAAAATATTTACTCTGGCCCTAACAGGAGAAGTTTGTTGGCCCCTGTTCTAGGCCAAGCGCCTCTCTTCTGCTGCTTTGAAATCCTCCCCCAAAGAGCGCCCCCCCCTTCCCCGGAAGCCCCTCAACGGTCCGGATCAGCTCCCTGGGGGGCCTGCTTGTGTCCTCTTTCTGGGCTTGGGTTCCAGCCGCTCCTCCCCATCTTTCCTAGCGGACACTTCTCTCGTGCTTCCAGGCCTTCCCCGTGTTAGCTGAGGGAGGAGCCATTATTGGCTCCCTTTACGGATGAGGACTCTGGGGCCCCGGGGAGGTCACATGGCTAGTGTGCGTGTGCCAGAGCTGAGATTTGAACCCAGGTCGTCTGTCTCCCAAGCCCGCACGCTCAGCTGCCACGGGTGCTGCCTCTGGAGCTGGGGCCTCCAAGGCTTCCCGGTGCCCCCACCCCCGGCTTGCGCAGCAGCCGCCGCCTGCCGGGGTGCCTCCCTCCTCCTGCCCCGAGTGCTGGAGCCTCCTCCAGGGAACTAGCAGCCTCCGTGAGATGAACACTCTCTCATCTAATTCTCCGCAGTCCTGTAACGCAGACGTTGTCACCCCATTTTACAGATGAGGAAGCGGAGGCCCAGGGAGATTAGGTAACTTGCCTGAGATACGCCCGATACCAGAGTTCACGGACCTAAGTCTAAAATCCTGAAAGAGCAGAAATGCCTCTTCATCACCCGCCTTTCCAGTCACCCTCTCAGGGAGGCGTCGGGGCCTGAGGGCACTTGACTAGAACAGGGTGGGCGCATCGCAGCAGGACGGAGCGCCGGTGGGACAGCCTCGCTCCCTGGGCCCTCTCCGCTGCGAGGCCCGTGCCGGGGGGCGGGGTCCGGTGCTGCTGCTGCAGAGGGGCCAGGCGGAGGCCCCGGGGCCCTTCCCGGGCAGGCAGACGGTGCGGTCCTTCAGCGCGCTCCCTGCTCCCCTTGCAGCCATCCTGGTGATCGAGTTCATCTACGCCATCGTGGGCATCGTCTGGCTCACTCAGTACTACACCTCCTGCAACGACCTCACTGCCAAGAACGTCACCCTCGGTATGTCAGCCAGCCCCGGGGTGGAAGGGACCGGGGCAGTTTAGAGAGGATGAAGTCCAGGCACCTCCCAAGGGAAACGGTTGCTGTGAGACGCCGGGCAGGGTGGGGGCCGAGGCTGTGGGCTTCTTCCCGAGCTCGGCCGTCCACCCTCGGGGGGACCTGGCGTGGAGGGGTGGGCAACAGTGGAGGGCCCCTCGGCTCCTTGCTGGAAACCCCCCGAGCTGCCTGCTCTGTACCAAGGGTGGGCCGTGAGGTCGTGGCTCAGCACGGATGACCAGGTGGCCGGCAGCTGGGGCCAAGGGCTTCTGAGCCTTGCTCTGGGGCCCCAGAAGCAGGTGATGATGGGGAGGTGCCAGCACCCCTTTCCTCGGAGCTGGTGAGCCAGGGAGGTCCCCCCAACACGTCCACCTCGTGCTTCCCACTGCTGCCCCGCAGGGATGGTCGTCTGCAACTGGGTGGTCATCCTCAGTGTCTGCATCACTGTCCTCTGCGTCTTCGACCCCACGGGCCGCACCTTTGTCAAGCTGAGAGCCACCAAGAGGCGGCAGCGCAACCTCCGGACCTACAACCTCCGGTGAGTGGGCAGAGCGGGCCCCGTGCCTCCCCAGACCCATATCAGCTTGCGGCAGCCGTGGGCGTGGGTTACAGTCTTAGCCTCTCCCTGCCTCAGTTTCCAGGTCTGTAAAGCGGGAGTCACGACAGCTCCTGCCTCAGACTGCTGCCGTGAGATTTAAATCAAATAAGGGCAAAGCGGTTGATGCTCTGCTCACACATTTGGTACGTGCCCAGTCAATGGGGCCATCGCGACCATTGGCCCCATCTTCAGTGCTGTTAACCACAGCGGTCATCATGGCAGGAAGCACGTCACACCCAAAGCAGGCCAGGCAGCACACACACTGACAGAAGCTCCACGAGGGGGCTGTTAGCATCATCCCTGTAATACAGACAGAGCTGGGATGCGGAGAAGTCGTGTGACTCGCCCGAGTGACACAGCTGGGTTATGGTGGGGCTATGCTCCAGCCCAGGGGGTCTGGCTTTAGGGCCCTTGCTCCTAGCCGCTAGGCTGGGCTGCCTCTAGGATTAAGGGGGCTGGAGGAGGTTAATCAAGGAAGGCCTCCTGGAGGGGGTAAGTTTTGCACGGTGTTTTGAAGAAACGGGAATGCTGTGCCATGGTAAAACAAAATGAGAGAGGGAATCCAGGGTCACAGTAATTCCTGTTTAGTGAAAGAAAAAGATGGGCGGGGGGGCTGGGGCTTCCGGGGCGTGGCGCGGAGCTGCTACTATGGCTTAGAGGCCCTGCCATGAGCCCTTTCCCACCATCAGTCCACTCAGTCCTTTTGCCGACCCTGGTACCCTTAGGAGACCCATTCTACGGATGAGGAGCCCAAGTTCCCGAGAGGGCAGGTCACTTGCCCCAGGTCCTGCTGATGGGGACCAGAGCCGGCACTCCAGCTCCAGGGCAGGGGAGTCAGGAGCCCTCGGCCAGACCAGCGGGTTGCCCAGGCCCCCAGGCCCGGTGGGAATTCTCCTCACCCCGCCCTCCTGCGCCTCTGCTTTCGGCTCCCCTCAGGCCCTCCACGTCAGCTCGGAATAGCAGCCAAAGCCACACCCGTGCCTGGGCTGGCCACTTCCCAGCCCCAAATACCAGGTCTTGGAGCCAAGGCCCCAGAGCCCGTTCTCCCTCCCGGCGTAGCAGGCCACCACCACCCGTTCCATTTTGCTCATTCTGAGCATACGCCCCCACCTGACCTGGTTTCTGGGCTTCTGGGGCCCTGGGAAAAAATCTCCCCTCCCTGACTCTGGGTAATTGCCTTTGGGGCCCAGGGAAGCCAACGCCTTTGCAGTTGGGGGCAGTCGTTTTAATTAGAAAGTTGTCCTGCAGTTTCGGGCGCTGTGGGGGTAAGAGGCCTCAGAGCTCACGGGCTCTGACCTGTTGCATCTTCTCCAGCTCTCTGCAGGGGTCGGGAGGGCAGCCTAGGCTGCGGCTTGGTTAATGTGACCGCCTCTCAGGCTGGTCTCCACTGGCCCTCCCTCAGCTCTGAAATCAACAGTTTTTCTCACAAAGACATTTTCAAGCCTGCCTGCCTTTCATCCACTTCCAGGTTTGGGGATGCACACAAGCCCCCCCCCCCCCCCCCCCCGCCCCGTGCCACACTGACAGGTTATTTTAACATCCGGAGGTCAGGAAGCTGTTTAAGTCCTGGGCCCTCTCTCCTTCCAGTGAAATCTGGTAGGGGTGAGGAGATGGGTTGCTCCCAGGGAGGAGTGCTGGGAAGACCTTGGATCTTTGCAAGGGTGTCTGCACTCCCAGAGGGGGTGCTCGGTCCATGAACTTGCTGTCCGGATTCAGTATTTCTCTGCCTGTGTTGGTCTCTGCAGCCTAACTGATGCATCAGGCCAAACCTGCCAGTGGCTCCATCTGCCTCCTGGTGGGCATAAGGGGTAGTGCAGTAAAGCATACACCAGCATTTCTATCAGCCAGAGGCCCCGCAAGAAATACGCTTTGAATGTTTAAAAGCCCATTAGATTAGAAAAGGTCAAAGAATGTGATGCTCTGGCTTGCCAGCATGCTGTCCCTTCACGAAGCCCCTGGCAGGGGGATGTTGCTTTATGATGTAAGGCTGCCCAAATCCCTTCGAGCTGGTAGATTCCAGAAGCAGCAATTCCCTTGTACCCCTCGTACCCTTTCCTAACCCCTCCTCTAGCCCTCGAAAGCCCTGTGGCGTTCCCTGTCCTTGTGGCCCACTGCCTTATGGAACCAGGGCTGCAGGAAGCAGCCCTTTGCTGCAGAGGGGAGCCAAAGGGCTCGGGAAAGAGGGCCTGGCCTGTCACTCCTGATGGATACTAAGTGCCTTGCAGGCATTTGGGGCCACCCGCACCTTCCCCTACTGACCATCAAGCATCAGCATCTACAGGGACGGGGGGTGGGGCACATGTCACAAATGCAAACCAGCCTCTTCTTGCTTAGTCTGGAAGCTTACATATTTAATGTTGGGTCTCTTAAAATTTATGCTCAAAACACCGATTTCGGGGTGCCTGAGTGGCTTAGTCGGTTAAGCGTCTGCCTTCAGCTCAGGTCATTATCTCAAGGTCCTGGGATCGAGCCCCGCATCGGGCTCCCTGCTCAGCAGGGGAGTCTGCTTCTCCCTCTTCCTCTCCCTTTGCGCCTGCTTGCGTGCTCTCGCTCTCTCTCTCAAATAAAAATAAATAGAATCTTTAAAAATAAAACAAACAAAAAAACCACACTGATGTCTGGGCATCCAGCATTGGAAGGGTCTCTGTGGATAATTGGCCAGCTGCCCTGCCTTTGGTTGCAGCCTACTGGATACCCTGACTCCCCATCAGAGCAGCTAGACACACTGGGGCTGGGGCTGGGGCTGGGGGAGGGAATGGACAGGCGCCAGCCATGGAGATGAAAGGTGGGGGCCCTCGTCCCCTCTAATGTAACAGATCCAAGGAGCTGGGAGATGCAGAGCCTTATGCACCCCTTAAACTTCACCCAAATATGAAGAGTGTTGGGTTTCTGAAATCCTTTCCAAAGGGAAGCAAGTCCGTCCAACAGGTCTGCTGCAGTGAGTTGGCTAAGAGACCCAGCACCCTGCTTCGGTGTCCCAGGGCTCTTAGTTTGAGCTGTTGGACACCTGAGCCACAGAGCAGTGCCCAGTTTGGGCTCCCACCTCTAAAGCCCCCCGGGACATGCTGGTATTCAGTCTGCCAGGAGCTGGGAGCATGGCCAACCATATGGCATCTTAGGCCAGCAGGGGTCCCCCCCAGGGAGGGTCATGCTGGCTGACATGTCACCAGCTCACTGGCTACCCAGCTTTGGCCAGGCCCAGGCTTGTTCTTTCCTAGACCCTCTGCTGGAGAGCCCTTTGGTGGGATCCTGGGAACAGGCCGCCCTGTTCCCATCACATCTGGGTCATGGCTCTTCTGGTCCCGTGTCCTGACCTCACACATACCAACTCTCTCCCTTTGCAGGCACCGCTTAGAGGAGGGTCAGGCCACCAGCTGGTCGCGCCGGCTCAAAGTGTTCCTCTGCTGCACTCGGACCAAGGACTCCCAGTCAGTAAGTACTGGGAGGTCACTTCCCTCTGGCTCACATCCTGCTGGCAGCCACTTAGGGGCCGTCACTCCTTGGCAGAGCCGGGTGGGGCAGGGCTGCTGGAAGGGCGCTGAGTTTTAAGCAGGAGCAAGGTGAGGACCTGTTATCCACTGACCTACTCACTCCCTCCGGCGTGTGAAGCAGCCAATTCCTTGCTTCGTCAAGGGGACAGCAAGGTTTCAAGACCTTTCATCTATGCCCTTGGAACTTTGAGTAGTTTAGGAGAGGAGATACTAAAAAATCAGGGTGACCTGAAAGCAAAGAAAAGCAACGTGTCACCAGCTGCAAAGGCCTCTGGGAGATCTGTCGGAGCTGTCAGGTGCCGAGCCCCAGACGCTCACAGCCAGCCCTCCATACCTGGTGCTCGGAGAAGCCGCTGGAGGGGCCCAGTGCTGCTGAAGGAAGGCCGGCTCAGCAGAGGGCGGCCCCTGGGGGGGAGGTAGGGCCCTTGGGGTCCTTGAGGCAGACCCCCCCCCCTGTGCTGGCAGGACCCTTAGAGACCATCTAGTGTTCCCCCACCCCCCACCCCTCATTTTGCAGATCAGAGAGCTGAGGCCCAGAGAGGTGGTGTGACTTGCTCAGCGTCCCACAGCTAGTTAGTGGCAGAGCCAGTGAGGTCGGGAGACCACTCCTCCCTGAGCCAGACAGCAAGTGCCCTCCATGGAAGCCACTGGAAGCCTGAGTGGCTCCTTTCCACCAGCAGCCCCTGGGGAGCTGTAGAGTGAGTAATCAGATATAAGAAAGCCCCTCTCTTCCTGGAGGTTCCCTGGTGGGTGGGGATCACCCCACGGGCCTCTCTGGAGGGTCAGGGGAACACACCCACCCCTCCTGGGCACATGGCAGAGTTGGGGCTGATGTTAGGGCGCGGCGGGGACGGGTGGCCCAGGATCTGGGTCCCATCGAACCCTGGGGACCAGGCCCAGCCCAGAGCACATTTTGATCACTCTGTGCTGGGTGGCTTAAAATTTGAACTGAGTGCCAATGTGAAAAATCAGGGCATTCATGTACAGTTTCGTATTTCTAGATGTGGCAGCGCGGGCCCCTCGCAGGGCAGTCAGCCAGAGCGAGTAGTAGCTTGCGCCGTTTGGCCTCATTAGGCCTCATTAGGCCTTTGAGTTTGCAACCCCTGATTTTTGTTCTCTTACGAGTGCCAGGCACTCAAGGGTGAAACCCAGCAAGAGAGAATCACTTGCCATGAGTTTGCTCCCCCCAGCAGGTTAGGGAAGAGGTTCCCAACTTCCACTTGGACGGAGGTGGGGAGGATGCGGAGCCCACTGACGGGCGTGCCTCCTGCCTTCTGCCCTGGGCTCAGGCTGGCCCGAGGACCAGGCTAGCGGAGACCGTAGAGGGGCCACTGGCCCGGCGTCGCAGCCTTCTCCAGGCACATCATGAGGGTCCCTGAGCCTGCAGCTGTGGGCAGGTGGGGGAGGGGGCCTGACACCCTGGAGGCTCAGTCCTTAGGAGGCCCTTCAAGGTCACAGCTAATGGGAGGTGGGAAGAAACTCAGTGTGGGGAGGCAGTAGCCAGGAGCTCAGTTTTGGCTTCTCTGCTAGAGAGAAAGGCGGAGGAGAAACAAGCCGGGCCGAGCAGGCCTTGATTCCTAGTGGCTGGGGAAAGAACAGGAAATGGCTCACGTTGGCATCTGTGCGTGGTAGGCGGTGATGGTGAGTGCTGTAGGAGCTCTGAGGACAGAAGAGGGCTGGGAGGTGGAGGACGGACAAGGTTCAGTGGCTGTCGCAGACAGCTCTGGCCAGGTCTGCGGGGGCCCAGAGCCCAGGCTAGGGCCCTCGGGGTCACGGCTGCAGAGGGCCATGCGGGGTTGGGCCCGGCCGGTGCAGAGCAGGTGCCGGGGGCAAGCTGGCACTGGGCCCAGAGCAGAGCCCCAGCCCGGGGGGATTCATGCCCGGTCTCTTGCCCTCTCTCCCGCTCCCCTGCCCCTGCCTCCCGCCCCCCCTGGACCTCACAGGATGCCTACTCAGAAATCGCCTACCTCTTCGCCGAGTTTTTCCGCGACCTCGACATCGTGCCATCCGACATCATCGCTGGTCTGGTGCTGCTCCGGCAGCGGCAGCGGGCCAAGCGCAACGCCGTGCTGGACGAGGTGAGCACCCGCCATCCTCCGGGCCTCTCCCCGCTGCCCTGCTGCTGCTGTGCCCGCTCCCCGGGGTCCCCCCGGTAACCCCCTGATGCCACCTCTCCTCCTGGCTCTGGCTTGAGTGACTTCCCTCTGCTGGGCCAGCCGCCAGAGACTTCTAACCACGAGGCCCTCATGAATGATGCTCAGTGCTTCGGGCCTCCGCACTTGCTTCCATTCCACCCCCCCCCCCAAACCCTGATCCCAGCTGGGATCTCCCGGCATCCCCTACAAAGCATGTTACCCTCAGCTTGGGCAGAAATGTCCCCGGGGGCGGGGGTGGGGAGTGGTGTTTGATGCTTTTGGTGGAAAGGGAGCAGCTGGACATGTGAGAAGACCTCTGATTTGGGAAGACTGGCTGGTTCGTGGAAGGGCTAGAAACCACACACTCCTTTGGACGTTCAGGCCCCTGGGAAGCAGTCAGAGTCTGGGGGGCCTGGACCCCTTTCTCAGCCATGCCCCCTGGACCTGGGACAGTCGCTTTCACACCCTGGTTTTACAGGCGAACAATGACATTTTGACCTTCCTGTCTGGGATGCCAGTGACCAGAAACACCAAGTATCTCGACCTCAAGAACTCGGTGAGTCAGAGCCACGTCCCATCCCACCCCACTCCAGGTCCCTCCCCTCTGCCGAGGCGGCCTGAGCAGACCACCTGCCTGCTGCCCCCACAGCATGGGCTGCACCTGCTCCTCTGTGGGTCCCCCTGCAGCTCTCCATGTAGCCTCCCTCCTAGTTCCCACCCTTCTTCCTGAGGACCGCCCCCATCACGCTGGTCCCACAGTCAAAACCCTGGAATCAGCTTCACCACACTCAGAATGTTTGGCCCCGGCCTCTTGAGGTCATGGCTTCACGGGGGTGAGCTGCTTATCCGATTGCTGTTGCTGTCCTAAGAGGCAGCACGACGTGCCTCACTGGTTTCAAGCTTTTTTGAGCAGCGCAACCTCTTCGCAAGAAACCCAGTATTTCACAGATAAAGGTGGGACCAATCCTGTGGCCAGGGAACCCCTCCCCCCACAAGGGCACTGTGTTCCCCCAGCTGAAACTGCAGCCAGCGGCCTCAGGAGCAAACTGAGGGGCGCTTCAGCTCTGCCGCTGTCGCTGTGGCCTTGAGCAAGTCCTCCCTCCCCTCTGAGCCTGTTCCTGTATGCGTAATGGACCTGGGCACACCTGCCACCCAGAGCTCTAGTGGGGAGGAAAGGAGCCATTCTGAGTCCGGTTCCCAGTCGGGACCTACTAGAAAGGATTCCTCCCTCGTATCTAAATCCCCTAGAAAAGCCTCCAGTCTCTGTCTGTCCCCACTGCCCAAAGTAGGCGTGTGCATCCCCTCTGAAAACGGCCCGCTCGCAGCAGGGGCCCAGCCTCGCTTACCCGGGTTGCCCTGGGCTCTCTCACCATGTGAAGGAGGAGGGGCCAGAGGCGGGCCGCAGAGCCTTGAGGTGCTGGGGTCCCTGCCCCCCACGTGGCAGAGCCTGCCAGCACCCCGCCCTCCAGCCGGAGCCGAGCTCCGACACACGGAGAGGATAATTACCTTCTCCAGCTCATTCCTAAAGAGCAGACAGAGCTGGCCCGGGGATGGTTCCACCCCTCTGGGCCCTTATTAAGGTGCTACCTGTTTCTCTTCAGAAGATGACTAATCACCCTCTTTAACTTTTACAAGGTGACTAATTCCCCCTAAGTGCAGGAGCCCTCTGGCGCCTGGCACACCCGGGACACTGGATGCCGCTTTGCTGGGACACCTGTGCTTCCCGGATCCTTCCAGCCCAGCGGGCTGATAGTAGCCACTGGCCTTAGACGCTGGGTTTCAAACTGGCACCTTTCTCCACAGTCTCCACAGCAGATCCCAATCTGCTCCAGACATCCCTGCAGAGCCCATGACTTGCCCAGTCAAACTGGAGTCTCCCCATATTTGCGGACAAAGAACTTGCAGGCTGAGACAGTGTTGATGACTTGTCAGGTCACCCAGTGTCTCCAGGGCCGGCCCTGCTGCTCCAGACCCGGACACCCCCAGCTGAGGGCCCGGACACCCCCAGCCCAGGGCCTCTCAGGGTTAAACTTCCCTTCCCAGGCCGGATTCCCGAGGCGGGGTGGTTGCCCTTCATACCTCCCCCTTGCTTCCCTTCTCTGGAAAACGGACAAGGAAATCGATCCAGTGCTCCGAGTGTTTTTCTGTCCCCAAATCATTAATTCTGAGGCTGGAGCAGCAGAACAGGTCCCAGGAGGCTTCGTGCCCTGGTTGCATGGAGATAATTAGGGAAATGCAATTATCATCTGGACGAGCGGTCCTTCCTCCAGGACGGGAGCAGGGTGGGCCTGCGGTCCTTGGGGAGGCCAGGAGGGCAGCTCCCTCCCCCATCCAGGGAAGCCCCTTGGGCCTAGAGGCTGCAGGCCGGAAGGGCAAGAGGTGACTGCCTCCACCTCCTCTCTTCCAGCAAGAGATGCTCCGCTATAAGGACGTCTGCTACTACATGCTCTTCGCCCTGGCCGCCTACGGGTGGCCCATGTACCTGATGCGGAAGCCGGCTTGCGGCCTCTGCCAGCTGGCACGGTCCTGCTCGTGAGTACCCCCGTCCCGTCCTTCCGGCAGAGGTCCTGAGGCTGGGCCAGCCGGTGGGAGACTCTCCCCAAACAGACTGTGCCTGTTCCCATCTCCGCTGTGGTCTGTGGCCTGCATGGCTTCTCTTCCTCACCGCCTCTGGGCCTCGACCTCTCTAGTGGCGCGTTATCCTGAGGCGAGGAAGACCGTGGGCTTTGGAATCACACAGTATTTGGTTTGAATCCAGATTTTGTCACTTGTAGCCTTGGGCAAGTCGGCCTACCTTTGCAAGGCTCAGTTTCTTCACCTGGAAAGTGGGGATGGCAATACATTCCTCCTGGAGTTGTTTTGAGAGGATTGAATGAGTGTTGCCTAGCCTCTGACACTGCTGGCTCCCTTCCCCTCCCATCCCTCTCTGCCCTGCTCCGCCTCTCCTCTCCCCTCCCCTCTACCTACATCTTTCTTTCTCCTGCTCCTGTCCTGTGCCCTGTCTTTCTGAAAGTAGAGACCCAGTCCATGGAGGCCTCTGGAAGGGCATCAAAAAGGCCCTTTAGTGAAAGACTTTGACCCTCTTCACAGGGATTTGGCAAGGCACCTGCCCCAGACCTGCCCACAGCCCACCTCTGGGGGCTGGGCAGACACTGTGCTTTCCTCACTGGGCCAGAGAAGGGCACAGCTCCGGGAGGGGCCCTTCCCCGTCCTCGGTGTCTCCAACCTTAGCCCAGCCCAGACAGAAGGAGGACAGCTCCCTGGCTCCCTGGTCTGGAAAGGCTGGCATTCTGTGACTCCCCTGCCCTTGGGGCAGCCACACCCCCTCCTGCGGGGCCCTTCCTTTCTACAGAAAGCTGGGTGGCTCTTGGGACCCCTTTCTCCCCATCCCCCAGTGACAGAGTGAGTGGACCAGGCACCCCACGCCCCCTCCCACAGCTGGCGTTCCTCCCAGCGTCCTTAGGAATCCCTGCCACTGCTGAGAAGCTTCTCAAAATGAGCTCCAGACCAGGAGTCTCGAGACCCCGGCTCTGACAGGCCCTGCTCCGTTACTCACTGGCAGGGTGGGGACATTGTCGGTGCGGGCAGTGCCCGTCCCGCCTGCCCACGGGGTACTTCAGAAGCCAGGGAGTGGCTGACGGGCTGGGCACTCAGGGGGATCCTCAGACAGGAGGGTTGCTGCGATTTCTTGGCTTCTCGGGCCTGCAAGGGGAAAGAAGACCGCCCTCGAGCCCAAGGGTCTGTCCCTGAAGGCCGCACTGTGGTGGCCACATGCCGGCTGAGGCTGGAGAGAGGAGGCAGCTGCCTGGGAACAGGAGTCTGGCCCCCAGGCCCGGGCTGGCCCCCACTTGGCCCTACAGTTGGTGGAGGCCCCCCCACATGCCTTGAGGTAGTCACCCACCCCAGGCCCCGAAGCTTCCCAGACTCGGCTGGACCTGAGTTTTCCCAGCGAGGCCTCGCCTCATTAGGAAGTAGGTAACAGTCCCTTAGGTGCTGCTTAGGTGAGGACAAACCTCTGGGTTTGTCCCAAGAAATTCAGGATTCTTGATAAAATCTCAATTGTCCTCTCGTGACAGCGAGCCCACTCGGGCCCATCTGTTGGCTGCTGGCTCCCTCTGGCGGCCCGAGGAGCCGCTGCACCCCTCCGGCCCTCTGCTGTTCATCTGGGGGACGCGGGCTGTGTGCCTGGTACGGGGGTCGCGGCTGTACACAGGCAGAGCAAACCCGGCCCTGTGGAGCCGTTTCCTGGGGGGAGGTGCGGACAGTACACACACAAGGACGCGGAGCCTGTAGGAGCAGAGGGACGCTGGGGAGAACCCTGGGGAGGTGTTGTCAGGCCGGGGAACGGCGGCAGGGGGCTGGCTGTGCTAGAGGAGGTGACCAGGGTGGACCTCACCGTGACATACATTTGAGCAGAAGCCCGAAGGAAGTGAGAAGTCCTGTGGTGCAGTCTGGCCAGTGCATCCGCGGGCAGGCAGTGTGGCCTAAGGGAAGTCGGAGGCAGCGAGCCAGAGAACCGAGGCCCGATGGGGCAGCGCCGTGGACCCTGGCAAGGACTCCAGCTCTTACACTGCACAGGAAGGGCCTCAGCGTAGGGTTTTGTGTGAAGCGACATGGCTCGACTTACGTCTTAGAGGGTCACTTTGGCTGCCGACTGAGAATGTCGAGGGCAAGAGTAGATGAGGGAGACCGGTCAGGAGGCCACCATGACGTTTTGAGGCAGAGATAATGGTGGAAGGGGTGGAAGGCACGAGGGAAAGTGGTCGGAGTCTGCTGTCATTTGAAGCCAGAGTGAGCTGATGTGCCGAGTGACAGGCTGCGGAACGTGAGGTGGGGAGGGGACCTGAGGCCAGCTCCAAGTAGGGGGTTGGGCAAGGAGCAGCCGGGCGTGGGGGACTCAGGAAGCACGTGAGCTCGCGGGGCCTGGGGCCCGGAAGGGTGGGACTGAGGATCCCCCCGAGTGCCCAGGCCGGCAGCTCAGAGGCGGCGTTGAACACCGGAGACGGGTGAGGAGCTAGCAAGAAGAGCGTAGCTACGGCCGAGGCCGAGCCCAGGGAGGCTGCCAGTGAGGGAAGAGCAACCTAGGGGTGAGGCAGGGAGAGCATTGCGGGGAGAGGGAGAGGCCCACCGGGGCCCCTGCCGCCCTGAGGCCGAGTACGGTGAGGACCATGGGAGTGCCCGAGGGAGGTACCGGAGAGGCTGGCAGGGACAGTCGCTCTCCGGGTCTCTGAGCCCCCGGCTACCCCCCGCCAGGTGCTGCCTGTGTCCCGCGCGGCCCCGCTTTGCCCCAGGAGTCACCATCGAGGAGGACAACTGCTGTGGCTGCAATGCCATTGCCATCCGGCGCCACTTCCTGGACGAGAACATGACCGCGGTGGACATCGTGTACACGTCCTGCCACGATGCGGTGAGCAGCCACGCTGGGCCCGTGCGCAGCGTCCCCCCCAGCCTCTGTCCTCAGCGGGCTGCAGTGACAGGCGGGGCTGGGCCTGCCCCCCCAGCTGGACCCTCTC
The DNA here is from genome assembly GCF_023065955.2 of Ursus arctos. Lineage (NCBI taxonomy): Eukaryota > Metazoa > Chordata > Mammalia > Carnivora > Ursidae > Ursus > Ursus arctos. Next base: position 38,847,885 of record NW_026622908.1, read on the forward strand.
CCCACCCTGCAGCCTGGCCCGCACCCCCTCTGGGGCTAGGAAGTGGGCCCCAACCCCACACCCAGCGCTGGGGCCTCTTGGCTCAGCCCCCTGGGGGAAGGGATGGAGGGACTCAGTTGCGAGGCCCTGGGGAGGGGACAGCGGTCGCTCTAGACTCTGCTGGCAGGACAGCAGCACTCAGGCTGCCTGAGCTGGGGGGAGCCTGGAGGGAGCCCCGGCAGCCATGCGGGGGCCCAGGGAGCTGGTTCCTTGTCCAGGAGACCTGCTTAGGTCACTCCCTGAGTCTGTCCCCATCCCAGGGCCATTTGGCTCATGAGCCCCCCTTATCCTAGGTCTATGAGACCCCCTTCTACGTGGCCGTAGACCATGACAAGAAGAAGGTGGTCATCAGTATCCGGGGAACCCTTTCCCCCAAGGTAGGCTGCCTGCGGCTCCCAGCCCACCCCTTACAGCCCCTGAGCGGTGCCCACCTCCCCCTCCCTGTCCTCCCCCAGCCCTCACCTGTCCTCTCTCTCCACAAGGATGCCCTGACAGACCTGACTGGGGACGCTGAGCGCCTCCCCGTGGAGGGGCACCACGGCACCTGGCTGGGACACAAGGTACTCTTCCTTCTGAGCGCTGAGGCCCCTTGCTTTCTCTCCTCCCCTACCAGCACACACACCTGTCCTGCTGTTGGGGTGGGGGCTCTCCCTTCCTTGCTGGGCCCCCGGGGAGACATGGGTCAGAGGAGCGTGGATTCATCTAGAAGGTCCACTGTGGCCTACCCACCGGGAGCCCCACAGTCCTTCCTGGTACAGATCCTGTCCCAGAAGAGCCTGAAGAGGCAGCTGGGAAGGGATTGGTTTCTATAAGACATACAACTCTTCTGAGCCACAGTTTTGTCGTCTGTGAAATGGAAGTGATGTGGTAAAGTCTCCACCAGCCCCCACAGCCGGGTGGTTAGGAGGGCCAAAGGGGAAATGGTTGGGACAGGATTGGTGAGTTTCCAGTCACCAGTTGGGCTGGTCTCTAAAAGACCTCCCCCCTGGGACGCCTAGGTGGTACAGTCGGTTAAGGCTCTGATTGTTTTTTTTAACCTTTTTTTTTTTTTTAAAGCTGTTATTTATTTGAGAGAGAGAGAGAAAGAGCACGCACATGAACAGGGGGGAGGGGCAAAGGGAGAGGGACAGGAAGGCTCTCCACTGAGTAGGGAACCGGACACGGGGCTCGATCCCAGAACCCCGGGATCATGGAATCATGACCTGAGCCGAAGGCAGACGCTTAACAACTGAGCCACCCAGGCGCCCCAAGCATCTGATTTTTGGTTTCAGCTCAGGTTGTGATCTCAGGGTTGTGAGACCAAGCCCTGTGTCTAGCTCCACACTCAGCACAGAGTCTGCTTAAGACTCTCTCTCCCTCTCCTTCTGCCCCTCCCCACTGCGTGCTCACTCTCTCTCTCTCTCTCTCTCAAAATAAATAAATAAATCTTAAAAAAAAAAGATAAAAGACCTACCACCCCGTGACACCCACCTCTGTTCCTCCTTACCCAGGGAATGGTCCTCTCAGCTGAATACATCAAGAAGAAGCTGGAGCAGGAGATGGTCCTATCCCAGGCCTTTGGGCGAGACCTGGTGAGGCACTTTCCCTGCCCCTGGGCCCTGGCCGTGCCAGCTCTGCCTCCCCCAAGGCAACACTGGGGGCAGGGTGTGTGCACGGTGGAGCCCCCCCCTACGCCCCACAAGTCAGGCTCCTACACTCTCCTTTGATGCCTGATTCCCAGCCCCCTCCTCACTCGCTCGGTCCCTCCCACCCCCTCTGACCTCTTCCTCTCTTGTACCAGCGTTTCTTGGGCTTCCCTGCTTAGCCCCCCCCCTTATGAGCACCTGCTCTGTGCCAGGCACTGGAGGCACAAAGATGGTTCTGGGCAGGGGCTTCAAAATATAGAATAGACAACAAAGAAAAATAATTAGAGTCCGTAGGAAGGGTGTTGCTGTGGGGGGGGTGATCTGGATCCTACCCACTGCCTGCTCCATGGGGAGGCAGCCCCAAGGTGCGGCCAACCACCCTTCCCAAAGCCAAGCAGTCCCTGGCCTCAGGAGACCCCGTCTACTTGTTGGGGCACAGAAACGGGGGCAGGTGAACAAATGGGTATTCTAGAGGATACTCTCCATAGAATGTTCACTATGACAGTAGAGTGTAAGCACCATATATAAAGGTCTTCGTGAGTAGAGATGTGGTGTCTAGGAGGGAGTAAGCCTCTCCCGGAAAATCAGGGAGGGCTTCTCCAAGGAGGTACTCTGAACAAGGTTTTGAAGGATGAGTAGGAGTTTATTAGAAGAGTCTCCCCAAGGAGTTGCTCTGTGTGAGTCTAGCTTGGCTCTTCCTCTCCCTGCCTGGTATTAGCTAGTCCAGACAGTCCATGCGGCAGGGTTCTCAGAATTCTCTCGGTTTTCAGGGCCGAGGAACCAAACACTACGGCCTGATTGTGGTGGGCCACTCCCTGGGTGCAGGCACCGCCGCCATCCTCTCCTTCTTGCTGCGCCCCCAGTACCCTACCCTCAAGTGCTTTGCCTACTCCCCACCAGGCGGCCTGCTGAGGTGAGCAGCCTGGGGCCTGAGAGCTGGCTTGGGTTGATGGGGGCTAAACTCTTGGGAGCTGGCCTGGGCAGTCTGGCTTCTGGTCACGTGGAGGCCTGCAAATGGCCTGGTAAGTGGAGGGAGGGGTGCTGGGTTAAATGCCAGGCGGACCCAGGATCTAGGCCTGGCAAAGCCTCACTGGCAGGAAAGGTACGACCGGGAGCAGGCAGCCCAGCTTGGCCCCCCGGAGGGCCTTGTATCAAAACACTAACCCCGGGAATGCTGGAGCAGGGCCCCCTCACCACCCCTGCCTTAGCACCCCCTGGCTTCCTTTGCAGCGAGGACGCCATGGAGTACTCCAAGGAATTTGTGACGGCTGTGGTTCTGGGCAAAGATCTTGTCCCCAGGCGAGTCGCAAGTCACAAGTCGCTCCCTGTCACCACTGTCCTGGCCAGCTGTTCCTGCCTCCTTGGGGCCTCTCCCTCAGATGCCCATCTCCCCCGGGAATCCCAGAGCCCCCAGAGTGAGAGGACAGGTGGCCCCACCCTGCCTGACCTCCCTTCCCCGGCTAGGCCCTGCTGAGCTGCAGACTCACCCCTGCCCACGCTCCCACCCCATGATCCTGATGGCGTGGTGTTCTCCTTCCTGCGGCTGTCGTGTGCCTGCCCCTCTGCCCCCACACCCCACACCTCTCCCAGTCCCTGGCCCGGCCAGGCTGATACCCGGCTTGCTTCCTTCCCCAGGATCGGCCTCTCCCAGCTGGAAGGCTTCCGCAGACAGCTCCTAGACGTCCTACAGCGAAGCACCAAGCCCAAAGTGAGCCCCTCCCCACCCCCCACTTGGGCATGCTGGGCCCTGGGCACCTGCCTGACCCTTGGCACAAAGCACCAGAGGGCTCAGCCATGTGAGGCCAGGCCAGTTGCGGCTGGTGTCATGGGAACCCTGGGCCATCAAACTCTCAGCACCTCCACACTCATCTCATCTCCCCCATGGCCTGTCCTTGTACAGAGGGGGAAACTGAGGCCCAGAGTGGGTAAGGGACTTGTTTTTGCTCACGCAAGCTGTCAGGACTGGGACCAAGGGCTCCTGAGTTCTGGCCCCGTCACCCAGAGCTGCCTAAAGTCAGGAAAAAGCAGGCCCGAGGTTCGGTGCTTCAAGTTTGTGACAGGAAGGCCTCTGCCGAGCCTGCTGCGGTTCCCCAGGCTTCACGAGTCCAGATGCCACCACCGGAGAGCGTCTGGGTGCAGTTTGTTCTGATGCTCCATTGGGGCTAAGGAGAGGCTCAGCCCTGCCTCATCCCTGTCAGGTGTCCGAGCACGCTGGGGGCTCGTCCTGTGTCAAGCTGGCCTCAGCGTGCCAGGCGGGCATGGGTGCCGTGGCCAGGTACCCCGAGACAGGCAGGAAGGGGCCAACCTGGACCAGCATGTCCTCTCTGACCCCTGGGCCCACCGTGCTCATCATCTCTGCCCGGTTTGGACTGTTCCAGCCTTGGTGCCCATGACCTTCTGGCAGGCAGGGCCCTGGGCCAGGCACCAGGGGGCAAGGGTGGGCAGGGCAGCAAAGCCTTAGGGGGCCATGTCTGCCTGGAGGAGCCTGGTCCTGGGAGGCAGAACTGCTCCTCTCGGACCCAGGCCTGCGCATTCGTCAGGCCCAGGAGGCAGGTGGCTGGGGGCCAACCCAGATGTGGCCAGGCCTCTTAGATGCAGCTGGAGTGAACTTCGGGGTCTGCTCTGTCTCTGACTGGGGACATGACCTAGAACAAGTCCCTTCCTTTGCTGGGCTGTTTCCCCATCCTCTGGATAAGCAGTCGACTGGCCTTCCAGCCCCTTTCTAGCCCTGAAATTTAATACTGTCACGTCATCTCTCCTTGGCATCTTTTTGGCCATCGTGGCCACCATATGCCTCAGCCACTGCCTCTTTAGGTGGGCATTGTTCAGGCCTCTGCCCCATGGCCATCGCAGCTCCCACTGTCACCTCTGAGCCCCCTTCTGAGCCCTTCTGTGGCCCCTTCTGCCGCTGCCCACCAGCCAACCCTGCTCAGCTCTGTCCCCATCTCCCCTGCACAGTGGCGAATTATTGTGGGGGCCACCAAATGTATCCCCAAGTCGGAGCTGCCTGAGGAGGTCGAGGTGGCCACCCTCGCCAGCACACGGCTCTGGACCCACCCCAGCGACCTGACCATCGCCCTGTCAGCCAGCACCCCTCTCTACCCACCCGGCCGCATCATCCACGTGGTCCACAACCACCCAGCAGAGCAGTGCTGGTAGGTGCTGCCTGCGACCCTGGGGCAGCTGGGGGGTGGCAGTGGCCAGGGACATGGGGGATGGGGCTGACTTGACGTAGTCAGCCCCTGGGACTGGGGGCAGAGGCAGGGAGATGGTGGCCCAGGATACTCCTGGTGGGGGTTGCCCTAGTCTTGGGCCCTGGCAGTGGAACAAAAGACAGTCCAGAGCAGGACCCCAGGCTCCTCTATTGATGGTGCAAGCCTCTGTTCCCAGTGTCAGGCCTTTCCTGGTGTCCCCCAGGGTAGTTCTCCCCACTTGTGGTCCATTTAAAAGCGGATGCTTTGGGGGGTCACCCTGAGGCCCTGGCCAGCTCACACCTCAGTTGTGTGGCATCCCCTCTGGGATTAGTTGGCAGCAGTTGTGAGCAGGGGTGGGGCAGTGGGGGAGAGAGGAGTGGGCCAGCAGTACGTAGACTTCTTCCACTTCATGCTCTTTCAGAGGGTGGGGCTGAACCCTCCGTCCCAGTGACAAAAGGCTTGTGAGCAGGGCCTTGCGCGGGGCGCAGGGCTGAGCGGGTGTGCCCCAGGCCGTGAGCAGGTAGCAGGCTGTGTAGGGACTGTGGCTGAGGCCCATTTGGCATACACATTCCTGGCTGGGGGAGAGGGGAGGGTAAGGGCTCCAGGTGAGGCCCGAGCAGGGAGCCCAGGGACCTGGAGGCCGGAGCCAGGCTGCCACCCACCCTCAGCTTCGTCCGGCCCCCATGCCCCCCAGCTGCTGTGAGCAAGAGGAGCCCACGTACTTTGCCATCTGGGGTGACAACAAGGCCTTCAATGAAGTGATCATCTCGCCGGCCATGCTGCATGAGCACCTCCCCTATGTGGTCATGGAGGGGCTCAACAAGGTGAGCCCCCGGGCAGCCTGGGCAATGACGCCTCATCAGAGCCCCGCAGTGCTCTGCGGCCTGGGTCTCCGTCCCCGTATGACAGGCAAGGGTGCGGACGCTCGGAGAAGTGAGTCAGAGCTCCTGTTCTGGTCTCCACACCCCTGCTGTCCCCGCGGTCATGTGGGCCCCATGGTGGGGAGGGGTCTGGGAGACTCCCAGGGACCTGGCCCGTTACAGACATACAGCCGAGCGGGGGCACCCTCAGCCGTCACCTGGCCGTGGAAAGGCTGGCCATAGGGAAAGAGAGCGCCAGCCTGGCCCCTCTGTGGGGCAAGGCGTGATTGCAGGGCCAGTCCCAGGCCTTCCTGGTGGAGCAGGGACCTGGGCTGGGGGTGGGGGGGAGCAGGAGTGGGGCCCGGCCAACCCCACGAGGCTCTGGCCTGAGAGGCCTGGCCTGCTGCCCCGCCCCCACATGTGATGGTCACTCCTCCACCACCGCCACCAGCTTGCCCGACCTGTCCCCAGGTGCTGGAGAACTACAACAAGGGAAAGACGGCCCTGCTCTCTGCTGCTAAGGTCATGGTGAGCCCCACCGAGGTGGACTTGACTCCCGAGCTCATCTTCCAACAGCAGCCGCTGCCCACGGGGCCACCCATGCCTGCGGGCCTCGCCCTGGAGCTGCCCGCCCCAGACCACCACAACAGCGTCAGGTGAGTCCTGCCTGCTCAGCCCCACTGCCCCAGAGCGTCCGTGAGGGCGCCGCAAGTGCGTTCCAGCACATGAATGCTTGTGCGCCTGCGTACCCCGCGCATGGGGCCTACGGGTGTTCACATGCGCAGGAGGGCTCCAACTTGCTTCTCCGCTCGGGGTCTCCTGGTCTGCTCCCGTGGCCCCCTAGCTGGCCATCACTGAAGCCCACTTGGGACAGTGGTCGTCTAGGGATGTGCAGACCCGGGGCCACAAGCACAGAGATTCACTCATAGCCATTTAGCCCAAACAGACGGATACCGTGCACTTACACGCGCGCACACAGGTGTATCCGTAGTGATGCTCACACGTGCACACGCATACGTGTTCACTAGCAGTAACTGCAAGCGCACAGAGGGCCCCACAGACATACTCACGTGTAGGACATACAGCAAGTCAGACGCTGAGCCACGCGTACGGAAGGGCTGCTAGGATGGGCAGCCGTGCAGGTGGGTGTGTGAGCACACCTGCGCCCTGACCGAGCCCCACACACTCTTACAGGGGTTGGCTCTGAAAGGGTGGCTGGGAATCTTCTTGCCTCTCTGGGACACTTCCGGGCCAGGTCACAGATTTGGACAGGAGGCTGCTCCGAAGGGTGGTCGCCGCTTCCTGGCCCTTGGTGGGGACACCTGGACATCTCTCCCTAACATTTGTGCATTTCCTGTGGCAGCTGCATGACCATGTCTGTTCAGAGGAACTGCAACCCCCCCCGCCCCGCCCCTGCCACTCCCCCATCGGTCCAGCAGAGGGGGCTCTAACCCATGGCAGAGGCGGGAGGAACCACAGTGGGAGGAAGGAAGTGGTCCCAGGAGAGGCTGCGAAGCTGGTCCTGAGGGTGCGAGAGAACCAGTGGGGGCAGCTCTGGGCAGTGCTCTCTCCCTTTCTCCCTCCCCCGTCTCCTCTCTCCCTTCCCACCATTGCCTCATGAGTGACCTGGGGCAGTCCATCTCTCTGGGTCCCAGGCTCCCGTGGGTGCCAAGTGCCCCAGCAGCGCTCCGGGCACCCTAGGGCTCCCAGCGGGGCCTTAGGCCTTCAGTGCCCCCCCCACAGCATCAGCCCTTTTGCCTTCTAGCTTGGGGTCTTGTGACTTGTTTTTTAAAAATGAGGGCCCCTGCCTCACCTTGTTGAACAACCCGCTAAATTACCTCTCCCTTCCTCCCTTCCCCAAGTTCCCTGCACCCCAGGAGTGGGAGGGACCCACCCCAGAGTCTCTGCCCCTCCTGAGTCTGGCGCCCCCCTGCCCTGCCCTCTGTAGGAGCAAGTCCCAGTCTGAGATGAGCCTGGAGGGCTTTTCGGAGGGGCGGCTGCTGTCGCCGGTGGCGGCGGCCACAGCGGCCCGCCAGGACCCCGTGGAGCTGCTGCTGCTGTCCACCCAGGAGCGGCTGGCGGCGGAGCTGCAGGCCCGGCGGGCGCCGCTGGCCACTATGGAGAGCCTGTCGGACACCGAGTCCCTGTACAGCTTCGACTCCCGGCGCTCGTCAGGCTTCCGCAGCATCCGCGGCTCGCCCAGCCTCCACGCCGTGCTGGAGCGGGACGAGGGCCACCTCTTCTACATCGACCCCCGCCATTCCCGAGGAGAACCCGTCCCTGAGCTCGCGCACCGAGCTGCTGGCGGCCGACAGCCTGTCCAAGCACTCCCAGGACACGCAGCCCCTGGAGGCGGCCCTGGGCAGCGGGGGCGTCACCCCCGAGCGGCCCCCCAGTGCCACGGCCAACGAGGACGAGGAGGAGGGGGGTGGCGGCGGTGGCGGGGCAGCCCCAGGGGGAGAGCTGGCCCTGCACAACGGGCGCCTGGGGGACTCGCCCAGCCCTCAGGTGCTGGAGTTCGCCGAGTTCATCGACAGCCTCTTCAACCTCGACAGTAAGAGCAGCTCCTTCCAGGACCTCTACTGCATGGTGGTGCCCGAGAGCCCCACCAGCGACTATGCTGAGGGCCCCAAGTCCCCCAGCCAGCAAGAGATCCTGCTGCGCGCCCAGTTTGAGCCCAACCTGGTGCCCAAGCCCCCAAGGCTCTTCGCCGGCTCAGCTGACCCCTCCTCGGGGATCTCGCTCTCGCCCTCCTTCCCGCTCAGCTCCTCGGGCGAGCTCATGGACCTGACACCCACGGGTCTCGGCAGCCAGGAGTGCCTGGCAGTGGACAAGATCCGGACTTCTACCCCCACCGGCCACGGGGCCAGCCCGGCCAAGCAGGACGACCTGGTCATCTCGGCGCGCTAGCACCCCAGGAGTGGCTGCCGGCTGAGGCCCAGGCTGGAGCAGGTGGCCCCTCGGGCTCCTGGTGGCTGCCCCCAGGGCCAGGCCGCTTTGAGGAGAGGCCCCCACCGAGGGGCCAGTTCAGCCTCAGGCATGGGGCACTGCTGCTGAGCTGGGGGTCCGCAGCCCTACCTCAGCTTAGGACCACCGGGTGGCCGGGTGGCCGGGATCTAGGTCCTCTAGATGGGGGAGGGGTGTGAAGCAGGGAGGAGCCTGGGGCAGCCTGCCAGGTGGGCAGGGCAGCACTGCGCCCTCTCAGCCTGACTGTCCCCCGCAGGATGGGCAGTGGGCATGCCGACTCCCCAGCACAGCCGTCTGGCTGCTCTCCCAGGGCCGAGATGGAGAGCAGCCCTCTCCCCACATACTCACATCTGTGGTCCAGGCTGCCATCTGCCCTGGCCACCCCCCAGATCTGGTGCCTAGTGGCCAGCCCCCTGGGGTGACCCCACACCAAGGTGGCCCACAGCACTGTGTGTGTTTACAGATGCCGCTGGGCTGGGCTCGGGACGTTTCCTGGGCTTCCAAGCCCCCCTCCCCAGCCGCATCATGTGTTCGGAGCAGGGAGAGGAGGGGGCCCACTCCACAGAGCCCAAGGCAGCCACGGGCCTAGAGGGGGCCTGGACGGGCCTGGAGGAGGGTGGGGTCAAGACTACCCCTTCTCTGCTTGGTGTCCCTCATGCCGATCCCTTGGCAGTGGGTCCTGGGCACCCTGGCCTGCCGCATCTGCCTGTTTCTTCCTGGCTTGCCTTCTACCCCCAGGGATCCTGGCCACTTGAAGGGCAGAAGGCACGGATGTGACCACCCCTGGCTGCAGTCAGTGCCCTGGGAAGGAGGACCCCCAAACCCCCCTTCCTTTGAGGGCCCCACGTAACCCCTTTATATCACCTCGGTCGCACACCTGGGCAGCCTCTCGGGGGCCCTGGGATCTGAAACCAAACATGCCTCCGCTCCCCTCAGTTCCCCCTCCTCACTGGCCTGAGCGCTCTCCTGGCAGCGGGCTTCTCTTCCCTCCCACCCGCAATGTCCTGTGGGCAGGAAGTGGAACCAAGCGTGGGGTATTGGGGGACCCAGCTAAAGGGGGAGCAGGAGGGCCAGGGGCTCTGGAGCTATCCCCGTTTAGTTGGAGGCCTCCCCAGCCCACGCCGGAAGGGTTCCTTCCCTGCCAGGTGGGGGACGCAAGGGGGAGCTGGAGAGCGCCGCCCATCCCTGCAGCCGGGTGGGGAGGTTGTGCATGCTGGCCTGGGGGGGGCGTGTGTGCATGTGCATGAGTGTGTGCCGCTCCCCAGGACAGGGCTGCGGAGGCACCCACCCCGCCCTACCTGCCCCTCCTGCTTGCTGCCCCTCCCAGCCCGCCCAGAAACAGACTAGGATGGAGGCCTGCGGGGGGGGGGGGGGGGGGCATAGGAAGAGCTCAGTTCCAGACGTTACCATCCCCCTTGTCCTACCTGCTGTTCTGACCCCGGGGTTTGGAAAACTGGTGTGTGCCCAGGCACTGACCGCCCGCTTGTGCCTTCGTCTCCTCGGAGGCAGACTCCCCCATGCTGGCCCCCCCGCCACGGCCTCTCCGGGGCTCCTAGACTCCCCTGACCAAGACACCACCCCCAATCTCATGATCACTGGTATCTGGGGCCTGTGTCCTGACCTCCGGCCCACACAGCTGGGACTGGGCTGGATGCTGCTCTGGGACCCCTGCCCCCCCTGACAGATGGAGACAGAGACCGGGGAGCTGGGCCTCCCTCCCTCTCTGACACCCGCTCCTCGCAAGACTCCAGGACGCCCCTGCTGAGGGGTCCACGGCTGGCAGAGCCTGGACCCAGCAGAAGCAAGATGGAATCAGTGGCTCTTAGAGTTTAAAAAAAAAACAAATCGTAAATCAGAGTAAAGTTCCAACAAGCACCTCAGCCAATTGCAGGGAAAGACTTGGTGTCTGGCCTTTTAATTCCGCCTCCGCCAGGGTGGGCCCTGGGACCTCTGAGGGGGTGTGGTACCCACCCATGCCCAGGACTGAGCCATCAGGGACAGACTCCCCACCCCCAAGGCTGCAGCCACACAGGGTTACAGACTTGGGGCTGGGGCAGGCTCGGACTCAGCCCTGGATGCCCCAGGGTCAGCCCGCCCCTTCCTGCCCCCTCCCCGCCACACCCCTGCAGGAATGGGCCTGCTGAGCATCTCTCCCTTCCTCCCCACACCACACTTGGGGGGGTCTGAGCCACCCCCCTCAGCCCAGCTAGGCTCAGACCCACCCCCACTCTATCCCCCAGACCGCAGCACAAACTCCCAGCCGTGAGCTGGCCCGTTCTCCCAGGGGCCTGGGCGACCTCCATATGCAATCGGTAGCGAGCAGCTGGGCCCCACAGACACTCAGGCACAGTCCGTGCCATTCTCCCGTGACTTTTTTTACTTCCTGTATGAAAGATCCAAACTAATATTGCTGTAAAAAGGAGAGACAAATTAATATAGCTTATTCTATAAATATATCTGTATATAAAGGTTTCTGTATATTGTATAGAGCTGTGTATAAACTGGACGTAGAACCACGCTGGCCGCCTTGAGTGACCTCTCTTCCCAGCTGGTGGGAGGGCCTGGGGGCCTGCTACTGAGGCCAGGCGTGGGAGGGGCCCTCGGAGACTGGCTGGCGCTGCTGTCGATGCCCTGGGCTAGGACCACACTCTGAGCCACAGTGAGGGATGAGAAGACCCTCAGAGCCCCACACCAATGGGGGCAGTCCCTTGTTGAGCCCTGCCCCTGTGACAGATGAACAGCGGGGGGGGGGCATCCGTGTTCATGTCCTCATCAGGGCCTTAAAAGATGGGACTTGTCAGTCCCTTTCTCCTCCCTGCGGGGTCTGGGGCACAGAGAGGGTAAGTAAGCTTCCCAAGACCACAGAGCCAGCTTGTGAGGTACCAGACTGGTCTGACAGTTCCCACCCCTTCCCCCCCAATACTTGGAACTACAGCAGAGGGGGAAGGACTCCACTAAAGCCCCCCAGTGGGGTAGCACTGAACTGCGAGGGCCACTGGAAACCTTTGCTGAGTGCCTTTTCAGGAGGGTACAAAATAGCTGGCCAGGCCACCCCAGGGACCCCAGCGCATGCAGGCTCCAGGACAGTGAGGCCTTGGGGAACGGCTGCGGGACTTGGGGTGAGCGGCAGGTTTGTTGGGCACCTGTCAGCGCCGGGCAGGCCCGCTCCCTCCACGCAGCAGGTGGCGCTGTTCCTCTAGCCAGTCCCAGGGTGCCAGCGGAGGGGCCCAGGCACTGAGCCAGCCAAGCTTTGACCTGACCTTGACCCTCCAATTCCCTACACTGCCCACCTTCTCAGCCCTGAGTCTGGAGGGACCCCACCTGGTGGATTTTGGGGGAAGGTGATAGAACAGTGCCTGGCTCCCCCAGCCTCTCGGAACAGAAGAGGCTCCAAAAGGCAAAGACCCGCTTAAGGTGACTCAGGCTGTGGGGACAGAATCCCGGCCTGCTAGCTGAGGACTCTGGCCTCCACCTTCACTTTCTGGTTTTCCAAGGGTCTTCCTCAGAAACTCGGTCTCACTGAGTTTGCAAACTATCCTGCCCAATTAGCGGAGCAGAAGCAACCTGGGGCCAGAGAGGTTCTGTGACTTGCCCAAGGTCACACAGTCAGAATGTGTGGGGAAGGGCTCTCAGGAGGGGCAACTCTGGGAAGGGCTGGAGCAGAGCTGTGCCTCCCATCCCCACTCAGGCCCTGTGGATGGCCCTGCCCACCTCCGTCGGGAGGACGGTGGGAGGGAGGTTGTCCTCCCCCCACCCCTCTCACCCAAGTCTGGGGAAGCCTCACCGATGCTGGGTTCCCACTCACCACCCCTTGGGCCTTCCTCCCTTCCTCTGCAAAAGGGGCGGGTGCCGGGGCTGTATGAGCCCATGGGGGGTCAGAAGTCCCGCAGCAGGTAGGCCTGGCCATCTGGCCAGCTGATGGGTCCCACCCTCTCTGGGCCTGGGCTCCTGCTGGGTACTCTGTTCCTCCAGTTACCCTCAGTCCCTGCCTCCCTCTCCCCAGCGCTGCCTCCTTCTGGCCCTGCGGTCACTCACCAGCCAATGCTGAGCACCAGGAACTGTCTGGAATAGAAGCAAGCAGCATTTATTGAGCACTTTGTGACATTTTACCTGCCCCGAGAGGCAAGGCGGGAATAATAGGCTGATTTGCAGATGAGTCCTCCTAGGCAGGCCCTGGAGGATGGTTGAGATGACCACAGGAACAGCTGCGTCTGCTGGGCCAGGAATGAACTTGCTCGCTCATTATGGCTTGGTGGGGACAGGGGGTGCAGGTGGGGCGGGCTCCCCTCTACGGATGGCTCCCTTGAAGTCCTGATTATGCAAGGTTCCCTTGGGCTCCCTTACCAGTCCTAGCCGCCGCCCTGTCCCAGACAGGCTTCATTACAGACTTTGGGGGTGGCAGCATCGACTTTTGGCTGAGCCCCCGAGTCTGGGGCTTTAGCCACTCCTCTCCCCCGGCCCAGGGATGGGAACCTCTGGGGCAGTTGCTTCTTTGGTCAGTGGCCTAGGGGACCAGGGGAGATGGTAGGGCCAGAACCCCCTTAGCCAGGCCAGCTCCCGCAGGATGAACAAGAAGCTCCATCCCACCCCATCCAAGTTCAAGGCCACCCCAGAGGCGTAATGATCCAACTTGAGGAGTTGGGGTGTTGGGGACAAACTATGCATATCTCACTCCTTTGATGACCCATACAAGGACAATGCTGAGATCATCACGATGGCCCTCAGATGGTGGACATTTCAGCACCATGTGGAATATGGTGGAAAGACCTGTGGGTAGGTGGAGGCTTATAAAGGAGCTAGTTTTCCAGCTGGTCCCAGGCAACTCCTAAAATAAATTCATTTAAAAAAATCACATGGCGTAGGCGGGTGTCTACTTTGTCCGCAGGCAGGCCTGACCGGGTGGGGGAGGGGGCAGAGCAGAGAATAACAATTGTCTTAAGGGAGGCTGCAGAGGGCAAAAAAACCTCTGGGGTGTATCAGCTGGAAAAGAATAGGCATCTCAGTGTGGCCCTCTCCCCCCTTCTCAGCCCGGCCCCTGCGGGGGGAGCACCGTCCGCACACACAGCTGGGGCCTCCAGCAAAACCCCATTCTATATATCTAGGAGCAACAGCTCCGAGAGCGGCCCCTGGAGGGACAGAACCTCATTGTGAGGCGCCCGCCGGCCTGGGCGCCCCCTCCCCCAGCCCCAGAACTGTTGTGGCATTGACCCTCCTCGGTGGGCCACCGTGGGCCTGCTGACTGGGCCACATCTGGGGCTCAGGCCCCGGCCGCCCCTCCCCCGTGGCTGGCCCCCGAGGAAGGGGAGGGCTGCCTGGGTGGGAGCAGCTTCTCAGGCTCTCACCCCCATGCCCACTGAGCAGCCCGGCTCGCCCCTCACGCTCTCCTCAGGGGGCCACTGGCGGGCAGCGTGGCTCCCTCTCAGCTGGCGGGGGTGGTCCTCCCACCCCTCCGGGCCTGGGGTCTCAGTCCCAGTCTCATCATCTGTTAAACAGTGGTCGGGTGGGATCAGTGTTCCAGCTCTGACTGGCTGTGTCTGAGGATCCGGAGAGGCTGGGAGCAGCACCAGTCCGAAGTGAGATGATTCACCAGGTCAGAGATTCCAGAACTCTCTGCTTCCACAGTTTCAGAGATCTAGGATTCTGCCGTGTGAAGATGCCATTGTCCATTCATTCCATGTATATTTACCGAGAACGTACTGTGTCCCAGCTAGTGTTTTTGGTGTCAAAGCCGCGGCAACGACCAGGTCTGAAAAAAATCTCTCACCCTCACAGGGCTTCCAATCGAGAGCGAGAAGGAGAATCACAAACACTAAGTAAAAATCTTTTACGTGGTGAGAAAGAAGGGCAGGTAGGGGGAATTGCTTCAGGTAGGGTGGTCAGAGAGGTGATGAGCGAGAAGGAACCTGGCCTGCGGGGACAAGCACTGTAGACAGATGGAAGGGTAGGTGGCCGATGTACACCTGGCGTGTTTGAGTGAGGGCAGGGAGGCCTTGGGGGCTGTGACTTAGTGAGCAGTGGAGAGAAGAGGAGGAGCTGAAGTCAGTGGTACGGGCAGGGGCAGATCATAGAAGGCCTCGGAAACCAGGACAAGAGGTTTAGATCTTGTTTTGAACACGACAGGAAACTACTGGTTTTAGCAAAGGAATGACGTGATCCGCTTGACGTTTTAAAAAGAGTGATTTGAGGGGCACCTGGGTGGCTCAGCTGGTTAAGCATCTGCCTTAGGCTCAGGTCATGATCTCAGGGTCCTGGGTTTGAGCCCCATGTCGGGCTCCCTGCTCCGAGGGGAGTCTGCTTCTCCCTCTCCATCTACCCCTCTTTCTCAAACAAATAAAATCTTGAAAAAGAAAAGAAAAGAGTGATTTGGGAAGTTCTAGAGGCCATCACTGAGGACAGAGGCAGTGCAGTTGGAGAAACAGAGACGAGGAGGCGCTCCCCAGGTGGAGACAGAGGGACGGGGATGGTGGGTTTATTCCGGACACACTAGGATAGGAAGTAGAACCCGTGGGCCTCACACTACCACACAGGGAGACGGTGACCGAGAGGCTGCTTTTCCGGGTCCGCCAGGATCTGGCTCTGAAGGCTGGCTTTGACCCCGATTACCTTGAAAGCCTTCGACCTGTGCTGTCCAATATCGTAGCAGCACGTGGCTGTATACACTTGAACTACTGAAAATGAAATAAAATTGAAAAGTCAGTTCCTCAGCCTCACCAGCCCCATTTCAAGTGCTCGATAGCCACGTGTGGCTAGTGGCTGCCCTCCTGGATCACCCAGTCGCCCAGAGAACACTCCCGTCATCAGGGAAAGTTACCGGACAGCCCTCCGTCAGACAGGACTGCTCATCGCGGAGCCCGAGCCGCCTGCTTCAGAGCAAAATGCACGTAGTAGTAGTAGTACGTCTTCGGTGGGCTACCTGCCAGGGTTAGATGACGTAACACTGTGAAGTCCTCAGTGCCAGGCCGTTCACCAGATGTGGGCTGCTATTCTTGCTGAGGTCGGGGGGCCGAGGGAGGAAATGGGGGGTGTCTTCTGAGGTTTGGCCCGAGAAGCTGATTCAGAAGCCTGCTGACCCTCCCCTGCCCTACGGGAGGGCGAGGACCGCGGGGCCGGGCGTGGCCGCGGACCCCGGCCCCAACCCCACGGTGACCCCCCCCCGCGCCCCCCCCCCCCCCCGCCCGGGAAGTCGCCCCGCGCCCAGCGCCGCCTGGAGGAGCGGCAGCGCGGGCCGGGCCGGCAGGGGGCGCTGGGCGCGGCGGGCGGGGCGCGGGGGGCGGGCGGGGGCCGGGCCAGCGCCGCGCGAGGGGCGAGCGCGCCGGCGGGCCGGGCGCGACCGTAGCCGGAGCCGAGCCGGGACTGTGGCGCGGGCCGCGCCAGCGATGCCGCGCCCCCGGGCCGGGCTGTAGCGGGCCGCGGCGGAGCGCGCGCCGGGCAGGCCGGACATGGAGGTGGTGGACGAGACCGAGGCGCTGCAGCGCTTCTTCGAAGGTGAGCGACCGCGGGCCGGCCGGGGGCGGGGGGGCGGCGGCGACCCCCCCTGTGCTGGGGACCCCCAGCCGATCTCCCCGGGGACTGGGACCCCCAACTGTGCCTCGACCACGCTGGGGCTCCTCAGAAAGCTTCCTCTGGCCTCCCGGCTGGCTCCCAGGGCTGAGAGTCTCCTGGAGGTTACTGCCCCCCTCTGCCAAAGTTGGGCACCCCCTCCCCTTTCCCCCGCCACACAGCTTCCTTGGAGCTGGCTCCCCTTCCATGCCTGCTCCTTCGTCATGCCTTCCAGGACCTAAAGTCTCCCTTAAAACCTGACGCCTCCCACTCCTAGTGCACTTCGGGAGTTTGGGGACCCTCTGCTCTGCTTCCCTGGGACCTCATACAGACCCAGACTCCCGGACCCTCTTTGAGGCCGGGACCCCGGCATGCCTTCTACAGTCTTCCATGCCTCTTAGTCTGGCTCCCCAGCCCCCCAGCATGCCTTCCAGAGGTCGGGCCCCTTGCCTAAAGACTCAGGCAGACTTTTTCAGGTAGACACCCTACCCCCAGCCTGACTCCTAGGAGCTGTGCTTGCCTGAAACCTCCCCACTGTGCTTGCCTGAGACTAGGACCCCCTTCAAGATTGTCACCCACCTCCTGCAAGGCTGCTCCCTCCCCCAAGGCTGAAATTCCCCTTGAAGCAGCTACCTCTCCCTCACTCAGGCCTTGGAACCCCTCCCCAGCATTCCTCCATGGGCTGGATTCCCCCCCACCCTGAAATGCTTTCCCTGGGCTAGAACCTTCTCAAAGTCAGCATCCCTGCTGCCAGCCAGCTCCATACTCTGAGACCCTCCGAAAGTGGTGACCTGCATCCTGCTAGCCCTCTGAGTCTCCTCAGGGCTATTCCACCCACACCTGTGCCTGGAGCTATGCCCCCTCTGGCTGTTGCCCCCTACACCAGGAGTGACCTCACCCCCTTACCTCAACCCTGACAGGACCCTCCCCAGGGTTGGGATCTAGACATCTACACACAATCTATAGTGTTTTCTTCTACCCCTGCTCCCCACCCCCCAACACACGCACTGTGGTTTTGGAGGTCCGCTCCTACATCCCGCAGACTCCCCTCCCCTTTTCCTGGGTAGCCCTGCCCCTCCTCCAGGTCTTTCCCCCTCCTCCAGGGTGCTGGATTCTGGAGGAATGGGACAGAGCGTGGGAAGGGGAGGCAGAGGCGCAGGCTGACATCTCCCAGCCCACTCTGCTTCTCAGAGCCTCCCTAGAACATCTCGCCAGCCCCTCTGGCCCCTCTTGTGCTTCTGTCCACCAGCTTGGGTAGCCAAGCCTCTGTCCCCACCCTCTTTCCCCAGGCCCTAAGCCCACAGCCTACTCCTCAGTGTGAACCTGCCCCTGGGGACGGGGTGATCCATGGGGCACCCCTCTGCTGGGGCTGTTGGGCTCCGGGCGGTGGATCACGGCCCCAGTTTCAAGCGTAAGACCCAGATGCCTTTGGAGTCCAGGAGGGAGAGAGGAAGGCCTTCCTTTGCCTCAGTGTCTCCCTTTCTGTGACTTGGGGGGTAGCCGCCTGTGTCTGCTCCTGCTTGCTGAATAGGTAAGGGCATCTTCTAGCCTCAGGCCTCCTCACTTTGGGATTCTGGACACCCCAGCAGATCCAGACCCCAAGAAATCAGGCTTGGACTAAATTAAATGGTTGATTCCTAGGTAGTTGGGCCATGTGAGGATCTTAGGCAGTCCCCCCATCAGTCCCAGGTGCTCTGGTTCTCCCTCGACACTGTTCATCCTTTACGAACCCTCCAGGGGCCTTATGGGGGCTGGGGGCCCCTGGGAAGGAGGGAAAGGGTACTATTTTGGGGCTGCCCTGAGCCCACTAGATACCCAGGACGACCTATGGGCCAGGCCCCCCTTGCTTCCTGCAGATGTCCCCCTGCGTCCTCCCCCAGGACCCTTCACCTCAGGCAGAGCGGTGGGCCTGGCTGGCCCATGCTCCCCATCTCCTGAGCCAAACTTTCCCTCCTGGCCGTGGGTGGGGGGTGGGGGCTGACGCCACAGCTCAGCCATGCGGCTGGCCTGGCGGGGAGGCTGTGCTGCTCCCTCCAGAGAGATAAGAGGAGACTCAAGAATGTCTGTGGGGAGCAGGGGGGGGTGTGGGGCTGCCCGCTGAGGCGGGTGGAGGGAGCCAGGGGCTGGAGAAGTGTTCCCAGAGCCTGAGATGAGCGGGAAAGTGGACTGGCGCTGAGGGCTAGGAGTCTCTGGGGCCACTTGGGAGGGGAGAGCCTGGCGGGGAGCAGGTGTGCAGTGGTGTGGGGGGGACCTCAGGGCCAGGCCTCAGTGTGCTCATGAGTGTAAGTGTGAAAGCAAGTGAGTGTTGTGCAAGTGGCTATGTTGTTCCTGAACTCTTAGCGCTTGGGGCTGGAACCTGAGTTCTCATTCTGGTCCTCACTTGGCCTTGGTCACTCCCTGTGGACAGGGGGGACTGGGGCAGGGTCTATGCCTTCAGCTCTGGGCTGGAGATGGAAAAAGGCTTTGCTGAAGGGCAGGGGCGGTCAGGACCCTTTGTCTGCCATGGCCCACTCTCTAGGAACACCAGGCCTATGTCCTGGGTCCTGCTTGTGCAGTGGGCCAGCCTGGGCCCCACCCCGGGGTGGTGGGCTGGGGGCTAAGGCGCTTTGGGCCTCGGGTGGGAGGCTGGGACAGGGCGGCCCCCTCGAGGCTGGTACAGCCGGGCCCCCGTGACCGCCCTGCTAATCCCCTAGAAGGAGGCTCCGGCCGCCTGGATCTGCGGGCACAGGGCCTGCAGAGAGGGGACCCTCCAGGCAGGATGCACTGGCTCCCAGCAGGTAACAGGGTCGTGGTGGCAGCTACACTCCTCAGCATCTTGATTGGCTGGGGCCTTGGATTCCCGGAGCCCGGTCAGGGACAGGGGCAAGACGGCATCAGAGGAGCCCGACAGAACCTTAGAGGTTCCGGTGCAGGCTCGGGTCCTGCCGCCGAGAGCTTTGTGACCCTGTGCTGAGCTGTCACCCTCTCTGAACCCCTTTTCCTTACTTGTGAGACAGGAGGGGGTGGCAGAGAAGGTCTTGATGGTGCCTTCGGATTTGAGAGCCTTGTCTCCCAGCCCTGGGAACAAGGGCCGTTTTAGAGCATGGGAGGTGGCAGGTACTGACCCCTGGTTCCAGGGGTACCTGGGGCTTGAGTGAGCAGTGCGCCCCTCTTCCCCCAAGAAAGCAGCTGTTGTGGGGGAAGCCTTAGAGACCTAGGGGACCTGGGCTTCCAGCAGGTGGTGAAAAGGCCACTGAGAGGTGGGGGGATCTCCGCTTGGCCTCTGGAGCCTCACCAGGGCGTTCACTCTTTCCAGACCTGGTGGGTGGCTTGGGCTGGTGACTTCCCTGCTTTGGCCTCATTTCCCCTCCTGGGGTAGGCCGGTGGATTGGACCAGACCAGGGGCTTCCAATGAGATTTTTTGTAGCCACCAAAGAAAGGCAAACTCATGGCCTCCTGATACACAGGGGGTGGGGCGGCAGGGCTCCCCACAGCCCCCAGAGCACTGGGATCCTGATTTGAAAGCCACTTGAGGGAGGAGCCGGCACTGGCCCCCTTTCCCAGGGGCCACGACTCCGAGAGAAGGGAGTTAGCCAGCGTTAGCCAGAGCTGCCACCAAGCCCCCAGCTCTGTCCTCTGCCACCAGGGCCTTGGGGGAGGAAGAGTGGCCTGGGGGAGCCGGGGGGCAGGAGGAGGCCACAGGGGGAGGCCACCTAACGATTCTTGGGAGGGGATGCCCACCCTGGTCTGGGGCTGAGTTGGGGTGTGTGATTCCATGGCACCGTGCCCCATGGCAGCCTGTCTGTCTGTCTGTCTGTCTGTGGTGCACCAAGGAGGAGGATGAGGGAGGCAGCTGGACCCCTGACTGTCGAGAAGATGAGATGGGGTGCCTTCTGGAGGGGTCCTGTCCCAGCTCTTCCTCCCCGGGTCCTGAGTCCAGCCGGAGGGGAAATAGTAGTGGGGGGTCTGACTCATCCCCATGTCCCCAACACCCAGCACAGGGCACAGGGCGGCATGGGGCTGGGGGGGGCAGGAAACGTTCTCAGGGTCACTGGAGGCAACAATGGCTATGGGAACAAAGGCGGGGTGGGGGTGCACCCGAGGAAGCCAACTCTCTGGGAGGGCCTGGGGTCAGTGCGGGGGTGGGGGGTGGGGGGGAGGAGCAGGCTCTCTCCAACCTGCTTGCCTCAGCGCCTCTCCTGAGTCTGGGGGCCTTGGCAGAGTGCCCCCTGGGGTCTTGGGCAGTGTCAAGCCGGGTATTTGGGGGAAAGACAGGTAGGTCGCTCTGGGCAGAATGGCCTCCTCCCGGGGACCTGGCCCCCACTCTCTGACTCTCAAGGGCTTACAGGACTGGGGGGGCCCTGGCAGCTGAGGCTGCTGGGTAAGAGCCCAGCAGGGCTGCTGATTGGCTGCTACCCTTGGACTTTGCCCTCTGATAAGAACGGGGAGCAGAAATCATTAACTGGATCATTAACCAGGGGTGGCCCTGCCCTACCCAGGCTGCCTGCCCTTCCTTCCCGCCTTCTTCCTCCTCACTGTCCCCTCTTTTGGGCCTCAGTTTCCCTCACAGCCTGGCTGTGTGCGTATGGGGGGGGGGCTCCTCTCCTTGGTGAAAGTCTTCAGCCCCTGCTGCCACTGGGTGTACGTTGCCCCCCTGGGTTGGGGGCAGGTGTGGGATGTGTCAGGGCCTGTGCACTCGCCGGAGTGTGAGCCCTGCTGCCTGCCCACGGCCCCTCTCTTGGGCGGATCTCTGCGCTTCTTCGTGCCTCCACTTTCTCATCCTTGAAGTGGGAATACAGTTGTAGCTAGTACCCACTTCTCAGGGTTTCTGCGGGGATTGCGTAAACTGGGTGTTCGGAAGGCCTGGAAAGTGCCTGGTACGGTGACGGTCCAGAACTGTCTGCCTGGACGGTGATTATTGTCCCGCGGGGCACGCACAGCCTAGTTCGCCAGGCTCGCCGCTGGTATGCTGCCCCCCACTTTGAGGTTGTATTGATCCACGGGGTAGGTCAGTGCCCCACCTCGGGCTGGGGCCTGTGGCTGGTGCTGTGTGCTTTGGAAAAGCCCCTCACACTCTCTGGGCCGCTTATGCCAAGGATGGGGGGAAACCAAGAGCCTTATGGGCTGCGCTCTGGAGGCAGGGACCCAGCTTCCTGCGGTCCTGCTGCTTCCAGCTGGGGAACTCTGCCTCGGGCTGGCAGCAGGGGGGAAGGGGCTGACTGTCCTTTGTCTTTGCCACACCCAGGCCAGAGGTTTTTGCAGAAGTTGCCTCCTGGGAGTCTCGGGGCTCTGTGAAGTCCCGGTGGTGTCTCATTTCCAAGAGGGAAGTGCTGAGGCAGGAGAGGGAGGTGATGTGTCCGGCTCACTCAGGGCTGCCACAGCAGGGCCGGAGTGGGACCCTGGGGCTCCTGTCACAGTTGGGTGCCAGCCTAGAGTGGGGCAGGGACGGGGCCTCTCGAGTGCCGAGGGTCCCGATCCACCACGGATGGCTGGCCTGGGTGACTTCCATTCAGCCCCTTGACCTCTCCGGGCCTCAGAGTCCTCACTCAGATGGTCAAGGCTGTGGGCTGTGTGATGTGAGCTGTGAGACCCCTGGAGTGCCAAGGGCTGGAGGAGGAGGGGAGGGAAGGGCAAAACTCCGGCTTGGGGGGGGGGTGCAGTTGGGTCCAGAGGCTCCACTGGCCTGGCCTTTGGAGGCCCCAGGGCATCCTGTCCTCCGCCTGTCTCCGGGCCGCATCAGTGGGAGAGCCCTGCCTGCCTCTGACCTGGGTCCCTCCAGCCCTCAAAAGGTACAGCCATAGCCTCTGTCCGTCTGTGGAATTTGGGGACGCTTGCTCCCTCGGGGTCTTCCCTCGCTCTCCTCTTCACCGTCTCAGTCCCTGAGCTCTCTTCTCCCTCTGTGGTTCTCCCTTGTGGGGTCTGCAGCCTGGGGTGGGGGTAGCTGGGGGTCTGCGACACTGAGTTGGGTATTGGAGCTGGCTCCAATTAGACCCGATCATCAGAAGGGCGGTTGGGCTGGGCCTGCCGTTGGCTCAGTGAGCGTTCAAGTCTGGGCGGTGTAACGACATGGGAATATGGGAACATGGGAACATGGGAACAAGCACAGGCATGCTCATACCTCAGGGCCTTTGCACTGGCTCCCCGCTGCCTGGAATGCTCTTCCCAGATATTCCTGTGGCTCACCGCCTTCCCATCTCTTCTCAGTGAGACCCTCCCTGACTATCCTATTAAACTGCAACTCATCCCTGCTCTCCTGCCACCCCCGCCCCCTCTCTCTGCTTTCTCCATAGCATTTGTTACCTTCTCAATCTGGGGTTTTCTCCCTCTATCTTGTCACCGGACTCTGCCTCCAGAACGTCAACTCCTCATGGGCAGGAGGTTTTGTTTTGTTCATTACAATAGATCCAGAGCCAAGCATCGTGCCTGACACATGGCATATGTTCAGTAATTGCTCGAATGAATGAGTACATGAATGAGGACACGTGTCAGTGTCCTGTGTGTGTGTACGTGCACGATCATGTGTTTGTCAGTGGAATTGTGCCCTTGTGTACGCGCACGTGTCAGGGGGACATGCTGGTGTGTGAATACAGACGGACGTCGGACGTGGGTAACCCTGGTAGGGACGCGCCCACCCCAAGCTGCAGGGTCTCTACTCTGCCCCTGTGGGGAGGGCCTTCCGCAGCCTGCCTGCCCTGGTCCCTGCACAAGAGGGATGCGGCCATCGGGTGGGCGTAGAGTCAGGGCTGGGGACTAGTGTGGGTCCCCACAGAACACGTTGCGGCTTCTGGGCTGTTCTGTTGGACCTGACTTGGAGCCTCTTGGGGCTGTGACTTCAGCCTTGTGTCGACCCGAGGACAGATAGCTGTGTGGGGTCTAGGGGAGGGCATAGCTATAGCCCAGGGGTGGCCGAAGACTCCAGGTCCCCTGGAGGAGATGGGGTTCTTTTGCGTTTTAGGCAAGAAATTGAGAGGGAATAAAGGCAACCGTGGGTCTGATTTAAGGACCTGATGGCAATGACTTAGGAGCCATATCCTTGTCATTCAGCCCCAGGCTAACTGGGGACTTGATGCAGAGATGCAGAGGATAGCTTGCAAAGTCAAGGGTCTGACCAGAAAGTGTTTTGAATGAGAAAGTCTGGTCACAAGTTGAAGCCTGAAGCGGGGACGGCTAGCAGTTACTACATTAATCACAGATCATATTAATAAAGATAGAAAGTTCAAGCCAAAGGAGGTGAGAGCCATATTGTGCCCTGTCCCAGAGTGGACTAGCTTGGAGCATGTCGAGTAGCTCAGGCAATTTTGGGAAATAAGCGACGGCACTGGGGGCCCACTTGATTGAGGAGATCGAGGAGGGGCTGCCAGAGCGGGGAGGTAGTCACAGGCTTACCCGCTGGCGTGGGGGGGCGATAGCCAAGGCCTGGAGGCCGGACTTTGCTGTGTGTGTGCCAGGATATTAGCATGGCGCCGGTCATGCATCAGAGGGACTCAGGAGAAGACCGGAGGCCCCCTCAGAGGCTCTCTGGAGCAGATATGCAGTCAGATGGAGAGGCATGGGGGAGAGGGGTACAGCCTGGGCAGGAGAGGAGAGGGGAGCCCCAAGAGAGCTGGAAACAGCAATGAATGTTATTTGAGGAATGGCCTCTGGGGGTGAGGAGCTTTCCTGCCATCTCACTGAAGACTCACGACCGCTCCGTGATGGAGGGATCCCTGCTTCACTTGACAGAGAAGGAAGCTGAGGCGCAGGGAGGTCAGGTCACTTGCCAAGGGTCACATAGCAATGGGGGGGGGCCACATCCGTTGCTAGGCCTCTTGACCCTAGGAGTCCCTGAGGGCATCATGGGGGTGCTAGGGTGGGCAGTCCCCTGACCATGGCCTGGAGCCAGGGTGCCCTCAGAGTCAGATGCCTGGGGTGGACCCCCAGGGCAGAATGGGGGAACAGGCTTGGGCCCTGGACCCTGTCAGCCCCAGGTTCTGATCAGCTAGGCCTGGCCAGCATCCTTAGGCCCTGGCCTCCCCTGCCCACAGCCACGTGGCCGACGGGATTTCCGCCATGTTTGGGACATGAATTGACAAGTGCCCCATTGACGGGTAGGGGGGAGGTGTGGGCAGGGCACAAGCCTCCCACTGTGCCGGGTCCCCACCCTCCCCCGTTCCCTGGGACAATGGCCCAGACTCAGCCAGCGGCCACAGCTGGTGGGGGGGTGGTCATGAGCATGAGGAGGGGGAAGGGAGGGGTCCAGGGTGGAGGACCACCTGGGCCCCCACCCGCCCTCATCCTGCACCTGGCTTGTATCCCTTTGGTTCTTCTTCTGCCCAGCTGGGTGGCCTTAAAGGGAGGAGGAGAGAAGAGGGGAGGGGGCTTCCTCTCCGTAGCCCCCATCCCATCCTGCCTGGGACAAGACAGTGTCTGGCTCCTGTTAAAAGCAGGTAATAAAGGCCCTAATTAATGAGGAGCAGCTGGGGCGCATAGCCCAGCAGGGCAGGGGCGGTACCTGGAGGGGCCCTGTCTAGCCCTGGACCCTGACCATAACACAGCCAGAGGGAGGTCCCCAGACCCAGGCAGGCCTGGTTCTAGTGTTCTGCGTGCCACTTTGCTCATTCGTTCCGTGAACATTTATTGTGTGCCTACTGTATGCTTAAATGCTTATACCCCGGAGAGGCAGAACAGGGCCGGACTCCTATCCCGGGCCCCACACGTGTAAACTTTGGGCAAGGCATTTATCCTTCCTGAGCCTGCTCCTTCTGTAAAATGGGGAACGAGCAGACCACCTCTCCTGTAGGGTTGTTGTTTGTTGTTATGGGAGTTAAATATGGGCCATATAAATGTTGGTACAGAGTGACTACTCAGTGAGTGAGCTGTGGGCAGTGGGTGGGCAGTGGACAGACCCTCCACCCACCTGTGAGGTCTGTGCTGGGCAGCCGCGTAAGTAACCGGATGAGAAAGTAGAAAGGAGGCCGCCAGTCACGGGAATGGGAGTCAGAGGGCGCCTCTCTGAGAAACTTACCTGTAAGCCCAGCGAATAGGGATGGGCTTCCTCCAGCAGAGGGAACAGCATATGCAAAGGCTCCAGGATGGGGAGAGTTGCGGGGAGGGAACGGGTTAGGAGAGGAGGCTGGAGGAGGTGGGCAGGGGGGCTGCCGTGGACCTCCAGGAGGGTTGTGGTTATCCTGAGCAACGGGAAGTTGTGGAAGGGTTTGTGGGGGGAGGGCTGGGATGGTGGTTTGTGACCTGGTGGTGCCACTTTCTGACTGTGGGACCTTGGGCAGCCTCCCCACCGCTCAGGGAGATCTTGGAGGCTCAGCTTCCTGCCTGGAAGGTATCTGTTGTTGGCTCAAGGACGTTCCAGAGCTCTTTCTGGGAGCAGTCGGTGAGAAGGGACCCCCAAAAGTGTGCTGATGCCTTCCTCCTGGGTTCCTGGGGGCTCTGCCCCAGCCTCAGGAATCTCTGGGCTCCGGCAAGCCCCCACCCCCACCCTGTCCTCCCGAATGTTTGATTAGAAGTTTCCAGTGTGTTTTCTGGGACAGTCTGGGGGCATCTGCCTGGTGGCCGGACCCCTTAGGCTGAGCCGCGTGGGGAGAACATCAGGCAGGACTTGTGGGGTCCCAGAAGAGGAGAAGATGTGGGCTCTGTGTTCCTCAAGAGGCCCACCAACTCCCCAAACCTCAGACATCTCCCCCACCCCGCCCCAGTGGTTCCCTCCTCCCTCCTCTGTCCTCCCGTCCTCCCGGCCCCTGGCACGGGAGGGTCTCTCCTCCCCTAAACCACATCTGGTTCTCGTTAGGGTCTCCCAGGATGCCTCTGCCTGAGGCCCCCCTATCCCAAGGGAGGTGGGCAGGAGGATTAGGGGTGATTAGGAGTGCTCCTGGCCAGAGGAGGGGAAGGAAGGGAGGAGGGGGCCTGGCCTATTATAAATAGCAACACCATGACTCCATCACCCCATCATTCACCATAGATTCCAAGTTCAGTCTCAAAAACCTGCGGCTTCAGCAGCAGGGGGGCGGGGGTTGGGGGGCTGGCTGTTAATGCTCCAGTGCTCCCTCCCTCCCTATCCCCTGAGCGCTGCCCCCCCCCACCGCCACAGCCCATAAGGTGGGGCAGCCCAGAATGGCCAGGAAGTCTCATCAACCACCAACCACACCTTCCCCCTTGGAGTCAGGCCCCTGTGCCTGGATTTGAATCTTCCTTGCTGTGTTACTTTGGGCAAGAGACTTGACCTCTCTGAATGAAGGGCATGATGCTAATAATTGGGAGATAATCCTGTGAAGCCCTGAGAATAGTGCCGGGACCTGGTAGGCAGGCCGTCACTATCGTTGTCCTCTTGTCATCATCACCGCTCTGGACTGGGAGGATTAAGTGTCACACTGACGTGAAGAACGCACGGGACGCCTGGCATATAATAAACTCCTGTGATTGTTAATGCTTTTGGCTCCCAAAGTGCCTGGCATACAGTAGGCATTCGATAAACAGGATCTTCGGCTAACACGGAAGGATGGGGTGGGGGCCAGAGCGTAGATGGGAATCCTAGAACCTTGATGTGCAGACCAGTCATTCCCAGCTTGAGAAGCTTCTCGAGCCCCGGCCACACAGGGCTCTGGACGGACACTGGCAGGGCTCGGTGGGTGTCCCTGGTTCCCGGCTGGGTGATCCAGGGGTGGGGGCCAGCAGGAGGGCCTGTCCCAGGCAGCGCGCGTGACTCCTAGGAGGGCTTAGCCACTCATTAATCACCTAAGCGGGGCTCAGCATTCTTGAAATGCCGGCTGGGGCCAGGGAGGGGCCTTTGCCAGGGGCTCCTAGGGACCCCAGGGCTCTGGGACTGTGAAGTGAGGACAGCCACTCCATTTGCTGAGCACCCATTATATGCCAGGCACCGTACATACCTTAACTTGTTTCATAGTCAGCCCCGTAAAGTGTTAGCTGTTCATGTCCCCATTTTACTAATGAGGAGACTGAGGCTCAGAGAGGGTATGTGATCCGCTCAAGGTCACATAGCCAGGAGTAGGTGAGCCAGAACTTGTTCCTGGATCTTCTTGAGCTGTTCCCAGGGCTCACCTGGGAGAAGGCATGAGGCTGAGACCCCAGGCTCACGGCTCCAGGGTCCTGTGGGACGGGTACCCCCTGCCTCAGTGGGGCTGGTCAGCCCAGGTCAGCAGTGTGGGTGGGGCCGTCCTCCATTATCGGGGCTGACGCATCTCCTACGTCAGCCCCCTTATCACCCCGCCCTCCTGCTCCCCCCCTGCAAGGTGACCCTGGGAGGGGAAAGGCCAGCGCCTCCCCCTCTCCTCCCATGCTTATGCCCAAGAGCCCTGGGTGCCTTTTCTGTGAGTCCCTCCCCTTTGTGGGGCTGGGGCCAGGAGGGAGGGCCCAGGAGAGGGCGGTGGAGGAGCAGAGCTTGGGCGGCCATCATTCCCTGCTGTGAAGCCCCCCACAAGCCCGGTTCCTCCTCTGGAATACCAGCGCTGGGCACCCCAGCCCCCTTTATGGGGGTGATGAGCTATGCATAGGCTGAGCTGGGCACTTTTGATTCCAGCCCCCATTCCCTCGCCATCTGCAGCTGGGGCCAGGGTGCGGGAGGCTCCCCCGCCCATGTGGGCCCCCCAGGTTGTGTGATTCGGCCCAGCCCGGCATCGGGTTCCTGGGTGCCCAGCAGCTGGGCCGTCTGGAAGGAGGCAGGAGAGGGTCATCAAGTCTGGGTCCAGCATTCAAGGGTGGTGGGCATTCCACTGGGCACGCAGTTCAGGAAAGTACCTCATTTACTCCTCACAGCCCCCCATAAAACTTTGGAACGATTACCCCATTTTACAGACAGGAGGAAGAACTTGCTCATGTCCCCGATCTGTGCTCTGGGCTCCTCCCCTCCTCAGAGACTGCGGGGAAGGCTGGCGGGCCATGGAAGCACCATCGCAGGGCGGGGGCGTCAGTTGACATCTCCGGGGGACATGGATGTGCAGACATGGAGGAGCCCCGGGGGCATCTGTTCTGGGGGACCCGGCCTGGGGAGAGCCACAGGGCAGGGCCCAGAGGCCTCGGGGTGGCTCACATGTGCCCCTCCCCTGCAGGCCACGACATCAACGGTGCCCTGGAGCCCTCCAACATAGACACCAGCATCCTGGAGGAGTACATCAGCAAGGAGGACGCCTCGGACCTGTGAGTGTCCCCGCCCCCACGGCCTCTGGCCTCCGCCTCTCACCTGGAAGGTGTGCTGCGGCCCAGCCTGCAAGTGGCTCCCCACCTCTCCCCACGTGGACTCCTCTGCTGTCTCCTGCCGCCCTGCAGGTGGGGGCCTGGGAGGGGCTGGGGTCCGGGCTGGCCCTGAGCTTCTCTCTCCACAGCTGCTTCCCTGACATCTCTGCGCCAGCTGGCGCAGCCTCCTATCCGCATGGGCCGCAGGCGCTCCCCGGCTCCAGCGGGGGCCACCACCTGAGCCCCCCTGGGGGCGGACCGTCTCCGGGGCGCCACGGCTCCCTCCCCGCCCCGAGCTACAGCGCCCCGCTCAACTGCAACAACAATGCTATGGCCTGCGCTCCCAAGCCCTTCCTGGGGGGCTCCGGGCCCCCCATCAAGGCAGAGCCCAAGGCTCCCTACGCCCCAGGGTGAGTGAGGGCAGGGAGTGGGGGGGGCAGGCGTGGGGGGTGGGGGCAGTGGCCACGCACCTGGCAGTGGTGACAGGGCTGCCCTGCCGGTAGGTAAGGTGGCTGAGGAGGGACTCATGGCTTTGTTCCGAGGCCGTGGGCCGCCCCTGAGGATGCTGAGCAGGGGCGCGATGAGGGCTGACATAAGTGCTAAAAAATTCTCCATCAGCTGTGTAAAGAGGGGATGGGAGGGCGTGAGCCTAGGGACACGGCTACGTACCTACACTAATACACACATGCAGACACGTGTACACACACCGGTCACACCAGGTCCCCTTACTGCCCCAGGCCCATCCACTCCTGCATCTAGCTCTTTGCAGTGGCCACAGGGAGCCCTTTCCTGAAGCTCCCACTACCCATGCCAGCCTCCCAGGCCCTTTCCTCTCTCCGACGAGTCCCCACCAGGGGCCCGGCCGTAACCACAGGATGCCCAGCCAGACTCCAGGGCCGCCCACAGACCTGTGCTAACGAGGATAGACAGGAACATGGGTCTGCTGGGTTCAGCAGAGGGGCTCGAAGAAGGTTGTGGGTTCCCCAGTGTGGGGCAGGAGCAGGGGACCCTGTCTTTGGCTAGAAGAGTAATAGAGTGCTAGGGGCATGACCCTATCTACACAGCCTGGCTCTACCTCCAGCTCCAGCATTTGCAGACCATTCCCCCCCCCCCCCCCCCCGGCCCCGGCGTGCTAACCCACAGCCTCGGTCAGGGCCTTAGCATCTGCGGCTGTAGAGGGAGCTCAAAATGCTTTCCCCTCCAGGACTGTGGAAATAAAGGGGAGGAAGCCCAGAGCAAGTGCGGGGGGCACGGAGGTGGCTCCTGGCTTACTGGGGGAGGGCCGCGGGGGCTAGCTGGGACGTCAGAGGTGAGCTTTTGCTGCGGGAGGCAGACATCCGGCCAAGAGGCTGTCCCTGAGCCCAGACCCCGAAGGGCAGAGACTGCGGGAAGAGCACGAACCCAGGAGAAGCACCTGCTGGGTGCCTGCTGCTGTGCCCTGTGGCTCTGCGTCCGCTCATGGAGCCTCTCCAGTAACCAGCTCCTTCTTGGGGGAACCCAGAACCAGCTGGCCTGCAAGCAAAGCCGTGCTGCCCCCCAGCAGGATTCGAATGGTCACCGAGACCATGTCTCAAGGAGACAAGGGGCTTGCCCAGAACCACACGGAGTGGCCCTTCACTGTCCCTGTGCCTGCCTGGTCCCGTTCTAGGCGCCCAGCGAGACAAACACATCCCTCCCACGCTGGATCCTGCAGGCCAGTTGGGGAGAGACTTACAAATCAATAAATCACCAAATCGAGAACTAATGAGCAACACGAGGAGTAGTGGGGAAAGAACACGAGGTCCCACGGGCTGGAGACGGGACCAGAGGGTGTGAGGGACCTTTACACACCAGCAAACCCAACGGCCACTGCACAGGGAGCAGGCAGGAGATGGTGGGCGCAGGGCAGAGGCCCCAGGCAGCCCTCGGGGGCCTTGAAGCTGCAGAGGGTCGGGCCCGTGACCTTTTCTGTCATCCTCACCCAGCCTGCGGGGCTGGCTGTGTGGCTCACCCAGGGGCGGTGAGGACTCTGGAATCAGCCCAGGGCTGTGTCCGCGAGGGCTCGGCTGCCTCAGGCCGCCGCCTGGGCACAGTGGTGGGCCATCTCTCCAGATGTGGGGACCAGGACAGCCAGAGAGCTGGGTGCCCGCTTGGCCATAGCCTCCCCTCACCGGGCGAATGCAGGGTTTGCGCAGGACGTGCTGATCTCTCAGGGTTGAGTTTGTTCTTTTGCCTGAACCGCTGATAAAACAAAACCTGCAAGAAAAAAATCCACCCAGACCTGGTGGGCTGGCTCCCTGCCCAGGCCATCCCTGCCCGTGCTGGGGCAGCCCAGCCCCCTAGAGCCCCCAAGAGCTCTCCCCTAGGGTTTCTAGAAAGTGGGCACGCTTCAATGGGTGTGGGAATCGAGGAGCAGGGCCCAGGCCTGTGCCATCATCAGGGACACTGGCTCCTGGTCCCCAAGTGCCCAGTAGGTCTGAGGGGATGCTGGGCAGGAGCCCAAGGCCCCCCACCTACGACTCAGCCCCAGGCCCTGCCTGGCACCCCAAGGTGGCTCGTACAGAGAAATTTCCCTGGTGGGGGGGGAGTGAGAGGACCTCAGGGCCTGCAATGTCTGGGGTCTCCAGGCCCCGGCCCCATAGAAGAGCTGCCCCCCAACAGACCTTTCCTCCTGCTCCCGCAGCACACTGCCAGATTCTCCCCCAGACTCGGGCTCCGAGGCCTACTCCCCCCAGCAGGTGAATGGTGAGTCCAGCGGGCACCGCCCTCCCCCTCTGGGGTTTGGGCAAGTGGTTGGGGCGGCCTTATCGGGAGGGAGGGAGCGAGGGAGGGAGGGGGCCAGCGGCCGCCCAACAGGCCCAGATTATCGCTGGTCAAATACTCCCCGGCGCTGGCTATTGTTTCCCCACGGGCGGGTGGGGAGCCTGGCCCTGCCTCTGAGCAAGTGTCCCTGCCCGTGATGCCACCCGCCTGCCCGCCTGCGCCATCATGGACGCGCCCTTCGGTGGTAAGTGGACGGCTGGGGAAGGCTGTGGGTGCAGCCTGAGGACAGGCCTTGCTGGCCTCCTGGGCCCACCTCCCCTGGTGGGGGGTGCCAGGGGGGCAGCGGGCCCCCAGGTGGCCAAAAGCAGAAGGATCTCGGGCAGCCGTCTCCCCACAGCCCAGAGAGGGGTCAAGAGTTCTGTTTATCTTACCAAAAACATTTCTGGAATGCCTTCTGGGGAACAAAGGGAGCTGGGGGGCTGGCCCCTGGGAGCCCGCTAGAGGGGCTGCCGGATGGAGGAGGGCCGCCACAGGACTGTGCTGGGGGTCCCTGAGAGACTCCTTCCTGAAGCCCAGAGGAGGGTCAGGCCTGAGCGGGGCTGGGGGAGGACGTTGGGATGCTGCACCTTCCCTGGAGAAGCTGGGCGGCCA
Source organism: Ursus arctos (assembly GCF_023065955.2). Classification (NCBI taxonomy): domain Eukaryota; kingdom Metazoa; phylum Chordata; class Mammalia; order Carnivora; family Ursidae; genus Ursus; species Ursus arctos. The sequence continues at coordinate 38,879,661 of NW_026622908.1, forward strand.
GGCCTGGGGGGAAGGAGCCGTTTAGGACAGCGGGGGGGGGGGGGCGGGGGAAGCTGCCTGCCCCCCCCCCAGGGGCTTGTCTCCCTGCTGGGGCCTCTAGTGGCCAGCCTCAGGCCGTCCAGCCCTCCTCCCAAGTGGGGTTGGTGGGAGGGCAGCCCCCGCGGCTTGTCTCAGGAGAAGGTGGGAAACGGGAAACCCTGTGCCCCCGAAACGAGTGATGTAGGTCTCTGATGCCCACCCCCCACCATCTCTCCCGCAGACCCCCATCTCCTGCGCACCATAACCCCCGAGACCCTGTGCCACGTGGGAGTGCCCTCCCGCCTAGAGCACCCGCCTCCACCTCCGGCCCACCTTCCAGGCCCCCCGCCGCCCCCGCCCCCGCCACCTCACTATCCTGTCCTGCAGCGGGACCTGTACATGAAGGCCGAGCCCCCGATGCCCCCCTATGCTGCCATGGGGCAGGGGCTCGTGCCCAGCGAGCTCCACCACACGCAGCAGTCCCAGATGCTACACCAGCTGCTCCAGCAGCATGGAGCTGAGTAAGGCTGGGGCAGGTGGGCTCGGGGGCGGGGGGCCAGGGCAGCAGCAGCAGGCGGGACGGAGATGGAGGTGGGGACAGGGGTGAGCTGGGAGGGCAGAAGGCTCTGCCCCCCGGAGAAGGGGGTCAGCACGTGTATATGGATGTGCCCACCCAGCAGCCCTATAGCCGTGGCCAGGTGCTTCGGACTACCTTATTTGGTGAGCTTGGCCACCCCCATTGCCCAGATAGGTAAACTGGGGCTCCCAGGGGGAGGAAATGCTTGTCTGGGTCATGGAACTAGGAAGGGGCAGAGCCGGCACTTAAACCTCGGGCTGTGCCTTTCCCCAGACACCAGTGACTTTGCAGCCTTCTCAGGTTGTCCGGGGCTCTGGAGGAAGTTCTAGCCACGGACCCAAGCTCCCGCTCTGACTCCAACCAGTGGAATTGTCCTTTTATCTGTTTGTTTGACACATCGAGGTGTCATGAAAGGTTTAGTTCAAGGCAAGGCTCCACATCCCCCTCCCCAAGGAACTCTCCATCCCAGCCTTGGTGGCCCGTGCTCCCTGGGGCTTGTTTCCGGCCTCGGAGGCTGCTCTCCGTGGAGCCCCCATGATAAAGAGTGGCCCTGAGAAGGACACCCCAAGGAAGGGACCAGCTTGTTCATTCCACAAATGATTTGGGGGACTCTGTGCGCCAGGCCCATGGCTGGCCTGATGGGGACACACAGACAAGTCAGGTGTGGCTCCTGCCCTCCTGGTTCCATGACCTGGGGGGTAGAGAGGAGCGACAGAAGCAGAGAATGACATTACAGAGCGATGGGGGAGCACTGAGGAGGAAAAGCCCAGCAGCTCTTTGGAGGAGGTGTCCTCTGGATTGGGCATATCCTGTGGAAACGGAGTGAAGAGGGGAAGGGGGCTCAGGAAGAGGGCAGAAGGCTCTGCCCCCTGGAGTCATGGCATGACTCTGTGTCGCCCCCAGGCTCCCCACACACCCCTCCAAGAAGAGGAAGCACTCCGAATCACCTCCCAGCACCCTCAATGCCCAGATGCTGAATGGAATGATCAAACAGGAGCCCGGAACCGCAACGACCCTGCCCACACACCCAGCTCGAGCCCCATCCCCACCCTGGCCTCCCCAGGGCTCCCTCTCACCTGGGCCCGGCTCCTTGCCCCTCAGCATCGCCCGGGTCCAGACACCACCTTGGCACCCGCCAGGGGCACCCTCACCAGGTATGTGCCTGGCCTGCTGGAGCTCACAGGGGGCCAACCCTTGAGGATGGGGAGTGGGGCCCACAGCCCACGTGGTCTTCCCTCCAGGTCTCCTGCAGGACAATGATAGCCTCAGTGGCTCCTACCTGGACCCCAACTACCAGTCCATCAAGTGGCAACCGCATCAGCAGAACAAGTGGGCCACGCTGTATGACGCGAACTACAAGGAGCTGTGAGTGCCCTGGGCGCCACCCTACCCCTCCTGCCACCGCATCCAGGGCTTCCCGGCCCTGGCATCATGGCCCCAGAGCAGGGCCTGAGAGCACACTGGGCACCACAAGGGCCCGGGTTACAGGAGAGCAGCAGGCTCAGGGCGGAAGCAGGACAGGCCCTTGGGGTTCCCGACTTGTGGGCCCGCCCGAGGCCTCCTTAAGGAGGTGGTGTCTGTCAGGGAGGGGCCAGTGGGAGCCAAGGCCGGAGAAGTGGGTGGATGGGTGTTTTCTGGCTCCTCCTCCCCCACTCCTTCTGCATTCCAGGAAGGTAGCAGGAAGCTGTGTTGGCAGGGCCCTTCCAGCAGCCCCCTCCCTGGAAGGGAGGGCCGAGGGGGTGGGGGAGGACAGGCTGTCCAGGCATTCCTAGCTCTCCCTCAGCACCCACCCATGTGGATTCAGCTTCCTGGGACCAGGCCAGGACACTCCGGGACCACTGCCCTAACTCCTGCAGAAGTCCAGTGGGGGTGAGAGCGTGGCTCACCGACTCCCTTTGGACACTGCCAGGCCTGGGCAGGGTGGCTGAGGATAGCCTCCTGGACTTGGGCGCCCCAGGCTGTGTGGGCTTCACTTGGGTGCCCCAGGCTGTGTGGGCTTCTTAGCCAGAAGCCCTTGGGGCTGGGGGTTTCCAGCTACTGTTAGTGGCTAAAGGATCCCTTCAGGCCCTGTCAGGATGGGAGGAGAGGTCTTTGGGGATCCCACCCTTATGGCCTGATGAGGACCCCCCCCCCCCACTCTTACTACCGTGCTTTCCAGGCCAGCCCTGCCATCTCAGGCCCTAGGGCCGGGAAGCTGGCCGCTGAGGCCCCCAGTGTGGCCCATGTACTTCCTGGGTGTTCCCCTGGGGCAGGCAGGTGGGTGGAGCCCCAGGCCTTTCTGTAGATGTTAGCCAGGCCCCCAAGTCCTTCCCTCAAGTTTGGAATCATTCTCTGCCCATCTTCCTCCAGGCAGGCCCTGGGCATCAGGGGCATTGCTTGTGCCTGGGGACCTGGGTGAACATGGGCTAACAGTTGCCCCCTTTCCCACCACCTGGAGGTCCCCCAAAGGATCCATACTTGGAATCCTTGCCCAAAGCAACAGATGGGTAAACTGTGGCTGAGTCTGCACTGCCCAGAGTGCCCCTCTCCCCACCTGGGCAGATGGAGGAGTCGGAATGACGACTCTGGGGGCTTGAGCAAGCCAGTGGGCCAGGGCTGGGCCAGTGCCGAGCCGGCGCCTGGTTCCACCGTTTCCATGGCAACCAGCTGTCAGGCCAGTGAAGCTCTGCAGACGCACCCCCTCTCACCGCATCTCCCGTGAGGGAGGGGGCTTCAGGCAGCACTCTGGGAAGGAGCCAAGTGTGATGAGGGGCGGTCGAGCCCCCTCCTCAGGCGTTCACTCCCCTCTGGTGGGCCTCAGGGGTCTTGCCCTGCCTCCCCCATCGCCAGGCTGGACCTGGCCTAGCCACGTAGAGGAAAGAATATTGGCTGAAGAGTTGACAGACCTGAGCTCAAATCCTTCCAGGAACTCTGTTTCCATTTCTGACAAGTGGGGGGCAGCCCCATGAGTGGTCTGAGGATCCTGGGCGGTACCGGATAGGACATCACTTTGGAACGCAGGCATGGGGGAGGGACATTCCAGGCCTGGCTTTGGTCGGGGGGGCCTCTGGTGAGTACCCTCACCTGCCCCCAGGCCCATGCTCACCTACCGCGTGGACGCCGACAAGGGCTTCAACTTCTCGGTGGGCGACGACGCGTTCGTGTGCCAGAAGAAGAACCACTTCCAGGTCACAGTGTACATCGGCATGCTGGGCGAGCCCAAGTACGTCAAGACGCCCGAAGGCCTCAAGCCGCTCGACTGCTTCTACCTGAAACTGCACGGAGTGAAGGCAGGTTTGGGGGCTCAGCGAGGAGGGGAGGGGAGGAAAGCCAGGAACGTGTGGGGAGAGGAAAGACCCCAAGGCAAAGTGAGTGTTCCTGCACCCTAACCGTCAGCCTCCTCAGCCCCCTTCTCAGCTGTGCTTCCTGATTCCTTCTTTGCCAGGGGACCCCAAGTCTACACCCCCAGCCCACACCCTTCTCCTGACCCTTCTGTCGGCTGCCTTAGTTCACCATCCCCAAATGAACCCCCTGTCAACCTTCCCCTCCTCCGGGGCCCCCCACTCAGGGAGTAGGGCTCCAGGGCCCTGGTTACCTAAGCCATAAATCCAGGGGTTCACTTGCCCTCACCTCATCATGCACCAGGCCTGGCTATTCCCCTAGAGCACTGCCCACCCGGTTCCTCTCCCCTCTCTTCTCCCTTCTGCCTCTCCCTGGACCAGACCATACCCCCGCCTCGTCTAAGTGACCACAGTACTTCCACGCCGGCCGCCAGCTCATGCTTTCCCTGAGACACCAGTGGACATGACAATCGTCATTCTTCCAGAGCTCCTGGTGCCCTCCCAGCAAAGCCTTGACTTCTGAGCTTAGCCCACAGAGGCCTTTGGGACCCAGCCCTTCCCTCCAGGCCTGCCATTTGTTGTGCCCCAGACCAGTTGTGCCCATCCCCAGCCCCCGCTTTCCAGAGGCAGCTCCCTTGCTCTGGGACACCCCGAGAATGCCCATTCCAACCCTCCTCTCCTGGCAAACTGCTCCGGGGCCTTCGAGTTGACTCTGCTACAGTCCTGGGTCCTTGGGGACACCTGTCCTGAGGCTCTTCCCCTGGGGGAGAGCGGTTGATTTGGAGCCTGTGAGCTCCCTGGTGGCGCGGCTGGGTGTGTTTCCTTCGGTGCGGGGAGTTGGGCCTGGTGCCTCGGCATGGGTCAGCTGCTGCTCACGGAGGGGCCGCGGGGACGTGGGTGTGGGTGGGAGTGGGTGTTTATGGAGGTCAGCTTGGGAGATGTGTGTGGAGGCGGGGGTGTGTGTGGGTGGGAATGTGGGGGCCGTGTGTCCGCGGAATGCGTGAGTGGGTGCATGCGGAGCTGGGAGAGTGATGTGACTATGCCCTCATTGAGGGGGAGGGCCACGCCTCCACTTCTGGGGGAGCTCTGGCTGGGCCAGTCTGGGGCTGAGCGGCTAAAGGGAGGCAGACCCAGCCAGGGACCTCGGCCCTGACGGGTCACCGGCCTCTGCTTCTCCCCAGCTGGAGGCCCTGAACCAGTCCATCAACATCGAGCAGTCACAGTCAGACCGGAGCAAGCGGCCCTTTAACCCTGTCACGTAAGTGTCTGACCCTGGCGGGGGGAGGTTCCTGGGAGGGCTGGACCTGGAGCTGGCTTGGGAGCTGAGGGGGCCAGGCAGGCACCCACCATATCTGCCTCCTGCACATTCCCGACTGTGCCCCTGGCCCTTCGAGGCCCCTCCCTGCCTCCTGAGTCCCCTGCCTCTCCTCTGCAGGGTCAATCTGCCCCCTGAGCAGGTCACGAAGGTGACTGTGGGGCGCCTGCACTTCAGCGAGACCACAGCCAACAACATGCGCAAGAAGGGCAAACCCAACCCTGACCAGAGGTGAGCAGGCTGGACCCCAGCCCCGGCGGGCCCTCCATTTCTGAGGAGGAGGGGCAGGAAGACAGCACCCGCTGCACACGGACCCATTTTACAGAAGAGAGACCTGAGCCTCACACCTAAGGCTATTGGGTTTAGGGTTGAGAGAGCAGAAGCCCTGCTTCTAGATAAGCCGCTCTGTGGTGTCCCAGCTGTGGGCCCCGGGGAATTTCTGCCCCCTAGTGGAGACTCGGGTTCCTCCTCTGTAGGATGAGGTGTGCGTGCCCTCTTGCCGCGGGGGGTGCTGGGAGCCTGGTGGGTGTACATGGGACATGGGAAGGGGGACCGGCGGGCAGGGGCAGGTGGGGCAGGACCCTGGGTGCCTCTAAACCCCTGTGCGCCCCAGGTACTTCATGCTGGTGGTGGCCCTCCAGGCCCATGCGCAGAACCAGAACTACACGCTGGCTGCCCAGATCTCAGAGCGCATCATCGTGAGGGTGAGGGCTACCTCCTCCCAAGGGATCAAGGGTCCTCCCCAGAGCTGGGAGAAACAGCAGCCAGGAAAAATCCTGGGGTTCTGGGGAGTCAGGAGCTAGAGTGCTGATCCTGCTAGGCCCTAGCTGGGTGGCTTTGGGCAAGTTCCCACACTCTGAGCCAGTGTCTCCTTCACAGGGGTGGAGGTGGACAAGACCTGGGTAGCCTTCTGAGATCCCACAAGTGACTGAAAGGGGCCACAGTGGGAGGGACAGTTGAAGTTGGGCATGGTGGGGTGAGGATCCCTGCCTGGAGCTGGAGGGGTGGCTGCAGGGTTTCCCCTTTGGCCAGGGCACTGCAGGTCCCCCGTCCCCTGAGACTGATCCAACCCCTTCCCCCCAACTTGTGCTAGGCTTCCAACCCGGGCCAGTTTGAGAGTGACAGCGACGTGCTGTGGCAGCGGGCGCAGGTGCCCGACACGGTCTTCCACCATGGCCGTGTGGGCATCAACACGGACCGGCCTGACGAGGCGCTGGTGGTGCACGGCAACGTCAAGGTCATGGGCTCGCTCATGCACCCCTCGGACCTGCGGGCCAAGGAGCACGTGCAGGAGGTGGGGGCGGGGCTCTGGGCTCTGGGCGGGACCGTGGGGCGGGGAGAGCTGACTTACCCGCGAGAAGCGCGGGTGGCCGGGTGGGGCCGCGAGGGGCGGATGGCTTGTGGGGGCGGGGCTCGTGGAGGGGCGGGGCCAGGTGGAAGGGCCTGGTGGCAGGGGAAGGAGGTGAGGGAGGCAGGCCCTAGATTCGTGCATCGCTCGACCCTGGTGCTGCCGGGTCTCCCCACCACGCTGCAGAGCCTGGGCTGCCGCCCTCTTGAGCTCCGGGGTTCACCTCGGATGGGCCCGGGAGGGGAGGGGTTCAGTCTCGGTGCTGGTTCCGGTGCAGGTGGACACCACGGAGCAGCTGAAGAGGATCTCGCGCATGCGGCTGGTGCACTACAGATACAAGCCGGAGTTTGCAGCCACGGCGGGCATCGAGGCCACGGCGCCAGAGACGGGTAGGGACCGGCCTGCGCGGACTGGGGCTGGGGCCCGGGAACCCGACAACCTCGGTCCTCAGTCACCCCGCCCCCGTCCCAGATCGCTGGAAACCCCACTCCCAGGAACCCCTCTCCTTGACTCCTGGAACTCCTACCCAAGGAATCCTGCCCTCTAGAAGCCCCACCCCTCAGCCCTTGGAAAATCGGGCCTCCCCGGTGCCGGGTGGGTCCCCCCTTGACACTGGAAGTCCGGGAATTGTGGTCCGGGGATCCTTGGCTCCTTAGGTGAATCCTGCCTTTATCTCTGCCCGCTTCCACTGGGATCCTTCCTCCCAGGAATCCACCCTTGCCCCAGGCGGGGGAACCCCACACCTGAGCCCCAGAATTGCAACCTTCTGAACACTTGTCCCTCGGAGCCCCCTGGTGCAGGACGCCTTGGATCCCAAATCTCTAGCCCCCAGAATTTCACCCTCCTCAAACCGGCCGCCTCCTTACATGATGGTGCTGTGGGCGTTCTCCACCCCACTTCCCCACCCAACTCCCCAGGTGTCATCGCCCAGGAAGTGAAGGAGATCCTGCCCGAGGCCGTGAAGGACACTGGAGATGTGGTCTTTGCCAATGGGAAAACCATAGAGAACTTCTTGGTGGTGAACAAGGTCTGCAGGGTGGGAGGACTGGGGGAGCCCAAACGCAGGGGGTGGGCCAGCTGGAGGGAGTTCATCTCCCACTTCGAGACTGGGAGCGCTGAGTGCAGGGGGTGGGGGCAGCCCAGTCTTCTCTCATGCAGCGTCCAGAGCCCCCTCCCCACCCCCCAGGGAAGGGTGTGAGCGTTCAAGGGCCAGCTGGGGACTCGGCTGCGTGGTCCACAGTGAGAGGAAGCCCACTGGGGGTCATTGTCCTCCCCTTAGAAAGGGGGCTAAAGATAGTCACTGCCAAGCCCTTCTCAGGTGGCAGTGGCAAGGCTCAAACATGGCTTATGGTGAGGATGAAGCTATATGTTTTGGTCTCGGCTGAATAGTAAGGAGCAAAGCGTGAGACACCACGTTCCTCAGATGAGAGGCTGGGAGCCTCTGAGAGACGGTGTTCTGACAGGGGTGGGAAGGGCCGTTCTGGCCGGAGCAGCGGTGCAGAGGTGGGAGTGCTGTTCGCAGGCAGGCACAGGGAGTTGGGGGCGGAGCTGGGGCCGGCCTGGGGAGGGAAGCTTGGAGGGCCTGCATGTGGCCGTGGGTCGTGGGGCTCCCCTGCTGCTCTCGGTAGCCCAGGGCTCCTGGGGGCTGACGGCGCCCATCGCCCGCGGCAGGAGCGCATCTTCATGGAGAACGTGGGTGCCGTGAAGGAGCTGTGCAAGTTGACGGACAACCTGGAGACGCGCATTGACGAGCTGGAGCGCTGGAGCCACAAGCTGGCCAAACTGCGGCGGCTGGACAGCCTCAAGTCCACGGGCAGCTCGGGCGCCTTCAGGTGGGGGTGTGGGCCAGGCAGGGGCAAGACCCCCTTCCCAGAGGCACCTCTGACCCTGGCCTTCTCGCTGCAGCCATGCAGGGAGCCAGTTCAGCCGGGCGGGCAGTGTCCCCCACAAGAAGAGGCCCCCCAAGGTGGCCAGCAAGGTGAGGGTGGACACGGGTGGGAGGCAGGGTGGACTGGGCCCTCCCTCTCCAGGCTCTCTTGACTGCGAGGGCTCCTCTCTCCCCCCAGCTCTCTAGCTCTCTGGCCCCGTTTCTCCTTCCTCTCCCTCTATCCACCCCTCTGCCCCCCACTGTAGGGATGAGTAGACCTTAGCACCCCTACCTCCAGCAGAGCCCACACCAAGTGACACCGTGGGTTCCCTAAGTCTGGCCCTTTTCTGCTTCTTCCCCTTTTCCTCTCGGTCCTCAGTCGTCCTCTGTGGTCCCAGACCAGGCCTGCATCAGCCAGCGCTTCCTGCAGGGAACCATCATTGCCCTGGTGGTGGTCATGGCCTTCAGGTAACTTGTGCCCCGGGCTCCAGGGGAGGCTGGCTGAGGAAGTGGAGCTGCCCTTGGGCCCAGGCCTGGAGGAAGAGGAAGATGTGGCTGGGAGATGAGACCTGGCTGAGGTCTCGGGGAAGGAAGTGGGCTGCCTCCTTCTGTCCCATGCCCCTGGGGCTGGGGAGACCCATTGAGAGGCATCATTCATTCGCAAGCCCGGCCCCTGGAGCCAAGGGCCACGGACCCTTCCCTAGAGAGAGGGCCGGGACCGTGGCTCCAGCTCTAATAGTGGCCCTTTTTTGTGGCTCCCAGCGTGGTGTCCATGTCCACACTGTACGTGCTGAGCCTGCGCACCGAGGAGGACCTGGTAGAAACTGATGGGTATGTCCCTGGAGGCCTGGCTGCCAGCCAAGCTGCCAGGACAGGCGGGGCTTTGGTGGGCAGCCCAGGGGCAGAGGAGTGTGGAAGCTGCTTCCTCCAAAGGGGACCGCGCCTTAGGCTTTCAGCTTGCCCAGGCTTGCAGGGGTGGGTGGGGAGGTCTCCCTGGAGGAGGGGTAGTCAGTTCGCAGTCCCCGCTGAAGCCCATGTTTCTACTCAGTGCTCCTTGAGGTAGCTGGGCCTCTGTGAGTCAGGGGGCATCTGAGGGGCCCAGGATGGAATGGGGAATCGGGGAGAAGGGCCAGGGTGGGACCCTGGGCTCTGTCTGCCCACTGTCACCTCAGCTCCGGGGCTATCTCTGACCGTGTCTTTTCTCTCTCTCCTCCCCTGCACCTGTCCCCCCTCCTTTTCCTCTCTGCCGCCCCTTAGCTCTTTTGGTGTGTCCACTTCCTGTCTTCTGGCCCTGCTCCGGCCCCAACACCCTGGGGGGAGTGAGGCCATGTGCCCATGGTACGTGTCTGGACCAAGCCCCCTCCCTCCTACCTCTGGCTCCTGCCACCCTGCTCCCTGCCTCTTTTCCGCCATCCCGGTCCACCTCCTCCTGTCCCTCCCGCTTCTCTGGGACTCCCGGCCTCCCTGTCCAGGCTGTCGCAGTCCCTCTGAGCTCAGCCCACCCCTCCCCAGCAGGTCCAGCCAGAGCTTCGGGACCACCCAGCTCCGACAGTCCCCCGTGACCACTGGGCTGCCAGGCACACCGCCCTCTTTGCTGCTGGGTGCGTGCCTGCAGTGGGTCTGGAGGGTGGGCATGGGGGGAAGGGGACTGTGTTCTGGGAGGGGGCTCAGCTGCCCGCCTCTAGCTCACGCAGCCTCTGGCTTCCTCAGTGACCACCGGCCTGACCAGCTCGGCCCCAGGTCCGGTCATCCCCACCTTGGACCTGTGCTCCAGCCACCCTTGCCCTGTCGTCTGCTGCTCCTCACCTACCCCCAGCCCTACCGCTGCCCCTAGTCTTGGCCCCAGCTTTAACCCTGGCCACGGCCTCAGCCCCAGTCCCAGCCCCTCCACCAACCGCTCAGGTATGGCTATCTCGGGTCCAGGGATTTTATGTGAGTCCAGAGAAAGGCCCCAAAGACTCTTTGGGGGGAGGGTATCCCGGAGCCTAGAATGAGGCTTTGGAGAAAGATTGGTGGGTCTCCCTGAGGGGACAAAGAGACAGAGGGGGGTCACCCAGAGTCTGGTGAAGTCCTAGAGAGAGCTGGACAGGAGGCAGCCAGTTCCCTCTTCTCAGCCTATTCCTCATTCTACAGGGCCCAGCCAGATGGCCTTGCTGCCCGTCACCAACATCAGAGCCAAGTCCTGGAGCCTGTCAGCCAATGGGATTGGCCACTCCAAGCATCCAAAGAGCTCAGAGCCTCTGGCCAGCCCTGCGGTCCCCTTCCCCGGAGGGCAGGGCAAAGCCAAGAACAGCCCCAGCCTTGGTCTCCATGGCCGGACCCGCCGAGGGGCCGCCCAGCCTGGCCTGAGCCCTGCTCAGCCCACTCAGGCCCGGGGCCAGCCAGGTACTTGCCCTACCCGCCCCCCAACTTCTCAGCCAGCAAGGCTCGCTGGCCAGGGTGCATCTCAGCCCAGTCACCGGAAGGCCTGGTGCAGGACCTTCAGTCCACAGACCTCTGCTGGGCATTGTGAAGTCCCGGCCGTCAGGCCAGCAGCCTTATGTCGCTCGCCTCAGTCAGTGCTCACACTTTCTACGGGAAGGGATCATTCCCGTAGTTCAGATGGGGAGACGGAGACGGGTCGTGTGGCCGGGCAGTGGCAGAGCTGGAATTCCATTCCACGTCTGCCTGATGCCAGGGCCCCAGAGCTCGCCGAGGAGGCCAGGAGCCTTCAGGGCTTCAGCCAAGTGGCTCTGCCCTAGATTCTGGGCCTCCTTACCAGCTTTCATTTGATGGGTTTTGCGGCTGAAAAAAAAACAGCTTAGAAACCGTGACTTGCTGAGGTTGAAGTTCAAAGTGATAGGGAAACCCCACAGGGCAGCTGCTCACTGGCCAGCGGTTTCCGGGGCTGCTGCTCTGTGGCTGGCTCTGCACAGGGTACTGGGGGTGACGAAGACGGGCACGGTCTAACTCCGAATTGCTCAGAGACCTGAGAACACAGCAGTGTGGTAGCGTGATGGGGCTCTGAGGAGATGTGCAGGCAGCCTGGTGACTGGGGAGGGCACTTCGTCCAGGCTGAGGTGGGGAGGTGATCAGGAAGGCCTCTCTGGAGGAGGTGACATTGGAGCTGAGTCTCTGAACGACCACTGGAGTTTGCCCAGAAGAGATATGAGAAGGGTACCTTCCATCTTGTCTGTATCTGGTATCTGTCCGTGACCCCAAGGACATGGGGTCCTCCGGGGGTCCTTGTGTGCCTGGGTTGTGCCTCATGGAGCTGAAAATGTGCCAGGTCCAGCAGATGTTCCATGGCCCCAGCTTCCGCTTCCTAGGTGGGGGCGGGGGGGGAGGCGGTCAGGCGCTAGCCAGCCCGTAGATGACCAGGAAGGGCTGCCATGTCACACTTCAGTCCCACCCCTACCCAGCCAGTCAGTCTGTGGTGGGTTCAAACACAGAAAGCCACAAGCCCTCACGAGTGGGGTGCTGGTAGGTGTCTAACAATTGGCCCTTGGGGGAAAAAAAGGCCCTGATTTGTGAATACTCCCACCATGGCCGACTTCAAGCTACCAAGTTGATGCCGCTGAACTGAATGTGGAGAAGAGATGTGTGCAGTCAGGAACAAAGAACTGCTTGTGGGCTACTAGAAGCCCCTAGCAAGGGATATGGAAGACCCATCCCAGCTCCTGGTGTTCAGGTTCTGTCAAGGAGGCAGACCTCAGGCTCATGGGAAGCGGCTCTCCGTAGTGCTGCTGGGGAAGAGGGTGGTGTGACCCTGACCATTATGGGGGTCTGGAAAGAGTAATCTGAAACTTATTTATACTAAGGTGTGAGTGACTGAATGCGAGCCTTGCAAGGAGCGGCTTGGCTGCTTCTTATTTGTATCCTGCCTTGTCACCCTCCTCCCTGCCCCCACAGCTTCTCTCCTTGCAGACCCAGTGCCCTCCCTGACCTCCATCCAGGTGCTGGAGACTTCAATGCCCATCACTTCCCAGTACTGCGCTCCAGGGGGTGCCTGCAGGTGGGCCTGGCTCCCTCCCTTCACCCCAAAGACAGATCCCCTCGGGTGACATGAGCCCAAGCAGTAAGATGCCCAGATGTCGTCACCCTCCCCCCACCCCAAGGGGGGGCAGCCCCTTTCCACAGGCTCCAGTACAGACTGGGGGCGGGGGTGTCCAGGCAAGGGGCTTCAGCAGGGTTGCCTTGGGCTAAGGAGCCACTTTTGCCCTTTCAGGCCTGGCAACTTCACCTACCACATCCCTGTCAGCAGCAGCACCCCGCTGCACCTCAGCTTGACCCTGCAGATGAAGTGAGTGTGGCACGGGGGCATGGACAGACACAGCGGTCCTCGGCAGCTGGGGGAAGGGGTCTGAGGGGGGACGCTAGCTGTATCCCTTGCTCTGTGCTTGACTGGCTGGGCAACCCTGGCAGTCTCTGGGCTTCAGCTCCTTATCTAGAAACTGCTGTTGCCTCCTGGGTGTGAAGAGCATGTGGGACGGTAGATGGGAAAGGGCTGTCTAGGGCCTGACTAGTAGGCGTCATTTTCAGGCTGTGTGAGGAATTGTGGCTTATTTCAGCGGGGTGGGGGGTCTTGTGGAGGGCTGGCGGGGGGCAGGGTGGGGTGGAGGAACTCGGAACCCCATTTCTGCGTTAATTGGGCCTCCCCCCAGCTCTTCGTCTCCCGTGTCTGTGGCGCTGTGCAGCCTGGTGTCAAAGGAGGAGCCGTGTGAGGAGGGGGGCCTCCCACAGAGCCTGCACACCTACCAGGACACCCAGGTAGGAGGCGACTGGGAAGCTGTGGGCCAGTCAGACCCCAGAGCTGCTGCTTCCCTGGCACAGCTGGACCCCCAAACAAGTGAAGAGAAGGAGCTGGGAGTCAGTGAAGGCATCTCCACAAGGGACCCTTTAGGCCCTGGGCCTCTGGGCTCACTGCAGAGTGTCTCCGGGCCCTGTCCTTGCTCCGTCCCATCCCTGGCCCTGCCCTGCCAAGAGCCCCTGGGAAGAAAACCGTCCCACCAGGACTATCCTGGGATGAACGCAGTGGTGGGGATGTGGAGGGCATTCTAGGAGTCCTTGGCAGGGAGAGCTAACCTTCTGTGTGCTCGGGGTCAGAAAAGCCACCCTAAAGTCCTGTTGAATGAAGACGAAACCTGCAGCAGGATTGGGGTCAGCTGGACAGGACAGTGTCCCAGGAGTAGAACAGCACGTGCACGGGTTTGGAGGCCAGGGAACGCGTGGCCTCCTGGCAGAGCTGGACACGTGGCAGGCGGCTAGGAGTCGGGAACCAGGAAGGAGCCGGGTCCTCAAACTCATGCGGGGCGGCGCGGCGGCATGATTGGTCCTCCAGTTTGGAAGCTCCCTCAGCCTGCCCTGTAGAGGCCTGCCTCCTGCTCTGACAACCAAATGACCATCACCCTTTCCTTGTCCTGTTCCTCACTGGCCACGTGACCCCCATGGGACCCAGAGTTGTGACTCTCCGCCCAAGTGAAGGGAGTTTCTTCTCACCAATTCATTTTATTCAACAAAAACATATGGGGGTCCCTCTGTCCCAGGCCCTGTGCTGGGCCCAGCTGTGGGGAGATGGGGGGGGTGGACCCATGCCTTGGAACATGCACTTGCTAGCTGGGGAGAAAAGATGTGCAGAAAATAACCTGAGAGGAGGCCGAGTGGGTGAGCACGGGAGTAGAGGGAGAGCCCAGCCAGCTGCTCACAGCATGTGGAGCTCAGAGCGGGAGGCCAAGCCAGAGCCTCAGCTGGGACACGGGAAGCCGTCTGAAGGTGGGCCTCAGGCTCCCCTGCAAGGGAGAGAGCACCACAGCAGGGGGCCCTGTGTGTCCATCCCCGCTCTGCCCCGCGATTTCAGGCAACAGCTCAGCTCCCTCATCTATAAGCCGCATGGCCTCATCGGGTTGGAGTGAGGATGGGGTTCATGAGATACTCCAATGTGCCTGGAGTATAACGGGGAGGAAAAGCAGCAAGAGACAGCAAGGCAGGGACCAGGGGAGGATGGCTAGGGACTTGTGGGTGCCTGGCTCAGAGTCTGTGTAAAGGGTGGCGGCCACCGCTCCCCAAAGCAGAACATGCTCCCTCCCTTCTCTCTTCCCAGCTCCGACTTTAGCCTCCAGAACACCTGCCTTGGAGCCCAGGGCTGCAATGACCCTGCTCAGGGCTGCTGGTTGGGATAGGGCCAGGGGGCTGTCTTCACCCCACCCTCTCCTCTCTCTCCAGGGCACTTCCCACCAGTGGCCAGTAACTATCCTGTCTTTCCGAGAATTCACCTACCACTTCCGGGTGGCACTGCTGGTGAGTACAGGCACCCCGTCTGTCCCCAGAGGTCCGGGCACCTGCATCTCAAGTGTGGGGCTTGGGGAAAGTATGTGGGGGGGGGCTCCCAGAGCATATGGCAAGACCTGTGGTGCAGTGTCAGGTGATATGGCGGGGGGAGGGGGAGTGCTTCCTGCCCTGCGCCCCCAGAGCCACCTCACCTGTTCCTGCTGACCCCACCCCCGACCCAGGGTCAGGCCAACTGCAGCGCGGAGGCCCCGATCCGGCTGGCCACAGACTACTACTTCCATTTCTACCGCCTGTGTGACTGAGCTGCCTTCCCCGAGGCGGCACCACAGCCAGGCCCGGGGCCCCGCGTGCCCCTTCCACACTGGACGCGGTGGTGTTACACTGGAGCCTGCCACCCGCCAGCTCTCTTGTTCACTGGCACTCCCTTGGAGAGACTGAACGGGGCTTGGCCCTCCCCACGACTGGGGAAACTGGAAGTCCTCACACTGGAGTTGCTGTTCCTGCCGGCTGCCCCTCACACACCACAGGGGGAGCCAGGGAGACCGCCAGGGGCCAGGACAGGACCACTTCGTATCTGTCCAGATACGGCGGTTGGAGGGCTGGCTGCAGGGGCCCTGGAGGCAAGGGTAAGCCTGTGATTGTCCAGAGCCTATGCTCCCACCACTCTCCCCTTTTGAGACTGCGAGCCACCTCTCTTTTGGAGTGGGGACCTGCTGCCTTTGATGTCAGCCAGGGACTTGGCTGGAGCCCTAAAAGACTTGGCTGGATCCACGAGTCAGCGGCGAGTACCCAGCCCTCCCCCTCGAAGCGGCTGGCTGGGGGGTGGCAAAGTGGTGGACTCTTTGGGGTTTGACTGTTACGCTGGACTTGGGACTTTTAAGCTTTAAGTGTGGTCCAGGAGGTCTCTTCTCCCTGGGAGCACTGGCTCCCAAGAGCTCCCAGGGCCGCTGAAGCCAGCCCTGGATGGGTTGGACAGACCTGTGCCTTCTGTACACTTAGTGCCTGGCCGAACCAGTCGGGGGGCCAGGGGGCCGGGTCAGCCTTGGACCCTTGAACCTGGAGTATCCTGGAAGGGAGGTTCCCCGTGACCTGCCCCCCCCCCCCCCATGGGTGTTGCGGCCCCATGGCCTGGGCTTCTGGGAGCTCCAGGGCTTGCAACGGTATCGGTGACCCCTCATTCTCTGAGCAGAGGAGCAGGAATCCCTGCAGGGCAGCAGGCTGGTCTTGGCTGGTGCGTGGAGACAAATAGCTTTTGCTGTTATTAATGAAGTAATTACTAAAATGCACTTAAGCCAGGGCAGGGGTGGAAGGCTGGAGGTGGAAAGGCCAGAGAAGTGCAGAGCCCTGGGGAGACACTTAGAGACAGGGCCCTGGCTCCATCCTAGGGAGGCTTGAGACACCCATCCCACTCCCGACCACTAAGACTCTGGCTTCTCCCTCCTCCCTTGTCTGCCAGCGACCTTGTCTCCCCAAATCAAGGGTTCCCATGTTGGGCTCAGCTAGCCAGCTGGACAGACCGACGCCAGGCAGGAGGCTCCATCTCCGCCCTCTCCTCCCAGAGGTGGAGCAGTGGGCTTGTGTTACCCAAGAAGTCTTAACCCAAGTGCCAATGTGAAAGTAACGGTTCTTAGTGGGAGCCTGGAGCGTTCTGAGGCCACACTCAGGCTCACGGAAGGAGCGTGGAAATCATTGAGCCACGTCTACACGGGTTCATAAGGGGGACAGGAATTGCCATCCCTGCCCTGTGGTACTCTGCCACCTCTCTGGACACCAGGCCTTACCCCTCTCTGACCTATCATTCTCAGCTGTGAATGGGAGTCCTTTCTGTGGGGAGCTGAAATCCTGAAGAAGCCTGTGAAGTGCGGGCCCCCTTCTGCCCTGGGTCTCAAAGCACTTATCCTCAGGGGAATTGGGGGATAGGGATACCCTGTCTCCCAGCTCTCTCCCCAGTGTGGCTCCACTCCCTCCTTCTGAGGTAGGAATTACATGGCTCCCCACACCATGCAGGGGGCCAGGCCTTACTTAGGACTACTCTGTTCTCTCCCCCCCAAAACTGGGGGGAACTCTCCCGAAATGCCTTAAAACTGCTGAGCCCCACTGGGGCTTCCTCAGTGAGGGTGCCTGTCCTTGGACTGTGGCCCCTCAGTCCTTAACTGGAAAGTGACCCTCCACTGCCCCCTGGAGTCCTTCTGGACACAGCATAGCCCCAATCTGGTTAGCAGCTGGCTGTTTCCATGCCTGAGGAGGGGTCCTCGGTGCAAGGATTGGGGCCAAGCTGGGGCTCCAAGCTGCTTGGGCAGGATGGGGGGTCAACCTTGGACCAAAGTTGCCTTAAGCCCATGAAGGTAAAAGGGCTTCAGGGAAGGGGAGTGGGTCACCTGCTGGAGGCTGACAGCTGCCCGGCTGGCACTGGTAAGTGGGTGTCTTGGCTCCATTCCCTCCGTGGGGTCCAGCAGCCATCCCTCCCTTCCTCTCTCCCCTTTGGCATTTATTCCTATAGCCACTGGGCTAATCTCCCCCAAGCTTCAAGCTGTACATAGGGCCTCTCAATGCACAAGTCCCTCTGCCCATATTGTACCCCCCCCAGTAAAAGCCTGCATGTGCATAGAGCGCCCCTCCCTCCCAGTTAACTCCCAGTTCCTGTCCCTGAGTGCTGACTCGTATTTATCGTGTACCAACTCTGACTCTGGAGTGGGCCGAGGGAAGCAGCCCTGGGCCTGCTTGCTTCCTGTCCCTGTTCTTTTCTTCTGAAGTAAATATACGTATATAAATAAATGTAAAAATATGGCTTTGTATCTGACCTTGCCTCCCCATCTCTTCTTGAGACTGTTGTGGTGGGAGATGAGTCGCCTGTGGGGCTGAGACCAACTGGAGTCTCTGGGGTTCCTGAGCCAGATGGATGCCTTGTATCCCATTACCCTCCTTAGCTTCGTGCTAGGCTTGGGAACAGGATCAGCAGCCCCCTCCCCGAGCCACATCCCATGGACCTACTGCGGCCCCACCTGGGTTAAAGGAGTCACCCTAGGGTAAACCTCCTCTGGGGACAAGCTGAGCCTTGTGAAGGTCCCCAGCACACAGAATGGTGGCCACACTTAGAGGATGGGACTGGCTCAGGGCAGACTTGATTGGTGTGGGTTCCCAGAGAAGTCTGCTCTAAAAAACACAGAAGAGGATAGGCCTGGCCCCCTCCTATCCCCAGAGCTTTAAATTCCAAGGACAGACACCCCTCGCATACCCGCCTCACCCCTCACAGGTAGAGAGAGAGTAGGGCTTCCCGGCAGCAGGAACGATCTGAAAGGCAGAAGAAAAATGGGAAGGGGTGGGACCAGGGAAGTCACATAGGTCCCGGCGCCACTCCACCACCACCCCACCCCTGCGGAATGGGCGCCAGACGGGAGCGTCACGCGTCTGCCTTTATTGGTAGCAGCAGGTGGGACACTCCAGCAACAGTAAAAAAAATTAATTTACAAAAGCAGGAATTCAGAGAAGCCGCCTGGTTGGAACCTGAAAGAGGAGAGGGGGTATCAAAATGAGACCGATGACCCTTCTTTCCACCCCCTTTTCTCACTGGACCCTGTGCTCCTGGGGCAAGGGCTGAGGGGCACACTACTCTGAAGCTGAGCCACCAAAACCGATTCTCAGTGACCTGTTCAGTGGATTATCTGCAGCAAGGGTTTCCGGGTTTTTCTTCATCACTGTCAAGATTTTAATGACTGCAAACAGTCAAACTAACCACGATGGTATGGCTTGCAGCAAGTTCTAAGTCCCAGATTCTGACCCCCTTCTAATTCATTCCGCAGCGGCCACTCTAGGTCAGTGGTGTATGGTGTGTAAGAACGCAAATGTAGAACACGGGAAGACTGCGCCCACAGCCCTATGAAGTATATCCCAGAGCCCGATCAAGGCCCTGGGCAGTGTGCAGAACTTAGAATGACAATGTAGGTCACAGATCCCCACACGTGTCTGGTGTCCCTCTCCACTCTGCTGAGTCTGTCACCACTAACCAAAGTGTTGCACAGGCCTGAGGACCCTGCTGATGGGGATGCGGGAAGCTTCTCTAGTGCCCACCCTGTCACAGCTCTTACCCTTTGGAAGCTCATACGTAGATGCCAACCCAGAGCAGGAGGAAGAGGACTCCAAAGCCCATGAAGAGCGAGGCCACCAAGGAGATGAGGAGCTCTTTGTAGATATCCCGAGTGTACTTGGTGGAGGTAACCTCATAACTGGAGGGTGATTAAGGAGAAGCAAAGGGATGGACTGCATAGGACAGGAAGCCTGGCCAGTGCAGCTCTGGGAAAAAGGTACAGAGTGAGGGCTTTCTAGAAAGCTTGCCTGGCTAAGTGTCGCCAGGAAGAGCAGCTGGAGAGATGCCCTGGACTCTGTTGCTCCATACCAGCCCTCAATCGCCCGTGAAGAAAATCAGGCCCAGAGGGGTTAGGTCATTTGTTCCAGGTCACACAGCTAGTGAACAGTGGAACTGGCACTAGCCCTCAGATCTCCTGCCGCCTGAGCAGACCCTTCTTTTACCACTTTTCCAACTTCAGATCCCCTATCCCCAACCTCTAGTCCAGCCAGGCCTTCTGTTCACTATCCTGGAAATCTGAAGAGCAAACTGAGCTCCCCTGAACTTGGGAAATAAGGCCTGACCTTGGACATCAACAGCTTTTCTTCAACCTCCTTACCTTCCCCCTACCCCCACACCAGAGCAAAACCGGCAGGGTGCATGTACCCAGCATGGTTTCTCCCTCGGTTTCCCACATTGCTAACTCTGGCCCACTGGCTGCTCAGTAAAAGGATACACGAAGAACCAGGCAGTAAAGAACATGCCAATTGCCAAGAGCACCACGGTCAGATGGGGGAAGACAGCAGGGTTCACTGGGCTGGTGTATCTGCTCATGGCCTCGAGCTCCTAGGGGAGGGCATGAGATCAGAGCTATCAAAGAATCGCAGGACTTCAACCTGAGGGAGGGTGTGAGGTCATCAAGGAGCCCCCTTCTTCTAGGACTGTTAAAGGTCTGTTTCAGCCTGGGAAATATGGAAGTCTGTATTTCCAGCATCAAGCGATTCCATTTGGAAGTGACAACAATGACATTTTAAACTAAGGTGATGCTTTGCTTTTTCAACATGAGACAAGAAGGGCAGCTGAGAGTCTGAGGCTGACACAGAAGGTGACTGATTAGCTATCGACCAGTGGCCCCTAACATTTTTTGAGACCACTGATGACTATGAAAAAAATGTGATAAAAAGTATGGATCCTCCCCAGGGTAAACCACAGGCAAGAAAAAGTTTGCCTATAATTTTAGGAGCCACGTCTGTAGACACCAAGCTCAGAATCCTGCTGTAATTCAGAGCCTGGGCCAGGACCCAAATTCAACTACTCTATCTGTATTCTTCACACTATGCTATTACAGAATCTACTGGCCAAAGACTTCAGTTAATAATCTGGCTCTACTGAATAACAGGACTCTCAGTAAAGTAGTTATAATAACACCACTCACAGAGTTGATATATGATTTAAGAAAGATGACCAACGTCAAAGCATCTAGCTCACTTCCTGGCATAGAGTAGTCCTTCAAAAGGTGTTTGTTTCCTTCCCAAGCTTACAGGGAAGATTATGAGATAATGCTTGTGAAGCAGGGCCGTAAACCTAAAGTTCTGTACAAATGTTGACTTCCATTGTCACTCACTAGCCAACGCTCCTAAAGTCCAGAACATAACAACTCTAGAGAAATAAATTGACCCCATTGTTCTAAGAGACACTGGAATTCAATTCAGTAAACATGTATGCCCCCCCCCACCCCCAAATGAGAAAGACAATCGCTGCCATTTATTCGGCCTCCAATTGCAGGCCCTGTGTTTGGCGCTGGGAATACAAAGATGAATAGACATCATCCCAGAGCTAGATGCGCGTCAGACGGTGGTCACTAGGAGGCGTGGCAGATAACAAAGAAGTCCATGACATGTGGCAAGAGGTCTGTACAGAGGTTGTGGGAGCTCCCAGGAGAGAGCGGCCGAGTGCCTGAGAGACTTGGATGTGCTTCACCAAGAAGGTGACATCCGCCCTGGGCCTTGCAGGATGAGTAGGAGTTCAGCAGGAGGTAGAACTTTCCAAACAGAGATAACACCTTAATCACAGGTAACAGAGATAAAAGCTCAAGGTATTAAAAATGCACCTCACACGCCTCACCCCTTAAAAGTCGCGAGATCAAAACCTCAGCCGAACGAGTCCAGGGCAAGGGGCTTCCCTTCCCACCCCTTAGCCCAAGCCAGAAGATACAGGAGCCTCCAGCTGTCTGGATCTCGGGCGTCTGAGGCCTTCGCGAGAGAAAGGGGGTGTGGAACGGGCCCCAAGGGCGCCCCACAGGCCTGTCCGGACCGCCCCTCAACCCCCTCACCATTTTGTCAGGCACAGGGTCATCCGCCGATCCGCCACCGGAATAACACGTCGGCAGGAGCAGGGGCCCTGTTCGGCCGGAAGAGGAAGTGCGCCCGCGCGAGTGGCATTGTGGGATTTGTAGTCCTGTGGGTTCAGGGGTAACGGGGGCTGGGACCTGTGGGCGCATAATGTGGGGCTGGGGCAAGCGATGGAGAAGGGTAGGGCAGAGCCGCTGAGAGGGCTCGTTCTCCCCGGCGGGACTGTTTGCCACAAGGGGAACTGGCCGAGGGGGTCGGGGCCTGCACCACACTTCCCAGGAGGCTGTGCGCGGCGTCGGGTCACGTAACGGGAGCGCGGGCTTTGGAAGGCGGCGGAGCGGGACGGGATCCGCGGCTGAGCTGAGGAGTGTGCGGGGTTGAGCACAGTCCTGGGTAGCACCGGACGAGCGCTAGCTGTCGAGGCCTCGCGCCACAAAGGCCAGGTGAGACCCCATGGGAAGGAAGCGTCTCCGAGGGCGGCGGGGTCCGCCTCGCGCTGGTTGCTGTGGGGGACCTCCGTCTGCCGCGCGCGGGGCGCAGACCAGAGCGCGGGCCCGCCACCTTTCCGCTTGGACCGGTCGCCTAACCTCCGAGAGTCTTGGTTCATTTGTGGAAGGAGGGAAATAGCTTCCACCTTAGGGGGCCGTTGTGTATTTCGACCAAGATCCTGGATGGGAAACATTTTGGAGACTTCACTAGTTTAGACCCCTTTCCCACCTCCCTCTGTTGCGGGCTGTGGGAGGCTGGCCGGCCAGCAGACACTGAGCCCTCGGTAAGCCTTTTAGCAAAGCAGCCAGCCTGAGGCCGGACCCAGAGGATCGAATGGCTTCTGCGGGAGGAACGGTTCCGAGGACCCAGTGTATGGCAGGAGCTAGGGGATGGCGGGAGGAGGGCATGGCTGAGCAGCAGTGAGAAAGGGCAGGCCTTGTCCCAGCCTTGACATTGGCCCCCAGACTGAAGGTAGGTTGGGAGGCAAAGCACGGAAGATCTTGACGCCAGGTTGAGGTGTTTGGACTTAAGTAGAAGGGGGCATGTAGCAGCATCACTTACGCCTTAGAAGCCTGTGAAAAGTGGGAGCAACGAAAAGGTCTTAAAAAAAAATGTCTAGTGTAATAGTTCTTGAAGTGTTGGACACGTACCACCAGCGGGCACACGATGACTTTAAATGGCACCCAAAAAATCCCTTTTAATAGTCACATTTAACACATTTATAACGGATGTGACACGGACATTACTGCTTAAGAGGAGTTCTCTTTTTCAGCCTACCTTAGTTTTTAAAGCAATGGTGTTCATTTAAAGAAAATAGTGAATGAAAGTACAGGTTTTAGATGAAAGTGGCAAAAAATTGTGAGGGTCGTTTGGATCTGACCGTAGTTTGGGGAAACACTGCCCTGGGAAGTGCTCGTGGAGGGGCCTGAACCACAGAAGTGCAGTATGGTGCTGAGCGCCTATAGCCTGCCAGGCTCCTAGATCAGGACCTAGGGTCAGGTAGGAGCCATGGAGTTCACATTTCAGACTCAGTGTTGGAGACAGGATACAAAGGGAAAGACTAAAAATTCCCAGCAACATCATGGTAGAAGTGTCGATGGTGAGAGGGATACTGAAGGGAGACTCGAGCAGCAGCAGTTACGAGAAAGCCACATAACTCCCGTTCAGATATGTTGTTCTTTGCCAGTCCTTCTTCAGGGCTACTGTACGAGTCAGGATTCTCCAGGGAAACAAGATACAGGATATGGACATATATAAGATTTATTTTAAGGAGTTGGCTCAGGTGATTGTAGAGGTTGGCAAGGTTGGAAATGCTCGGTTTAGAAACTCATGCAGGAGTTGATGCTGCGGTCTTCAGGCAGAATTTCTTTGGGAAACCTCAGTTTTTGCTTCCAAGGCCTTCCAACTGAGTGAATGAGGCCCACCCGTATGATGGAGGGTAATCTCCTTTGCATAAAGCCAACTGGTGATAGATGTCGAAAATAACTTTCACAGCAACACCTGGGTTAGCGTTAGAGTAAATAACCGGGTGCCTTAGCCTAGCCAAGTTGGCACATAAAACTGACCATCACAGCTGCTAAGAGGCGGGGAGCCAGAGAAATGAGTTTGGGGATGTTCGGTGACTGGCAAAAAAGTACAGAGGAGGAACGTATGAGTTGTCAACGAACTGGCAAGAAGATAGATAACTCGTGTTTATTTTGCCACTGTGCACATTCAGCCTTGTATTATGGTTGCTTTTGTACCTGTGTCATCTCGTTGTCGTCTTTGTTCAGCCAGTATTTGCTTGTCCTTCAGGGCTTGGTTCTGTCATTACGATCCCTGGGCTCCTCAGGCCAGGCCAGGCACTCTCCTCTGGACTTGCAGGGTCCTTGATCCCAGTCAGTTTGTAGGCCTTACCGCGTGCAAGCCCTGTTGCTGCCTTATCCACGAAACCGTAAATCCGTCGACATCAGCAGGATCTTATTCCTCTTGACACCCAATTTTCCCCCCAATACTCAGGAAGCCTTAGTATTAATTGAGGGGACTCCCTTGCTAGACAGTAAGTTTTTTTGCGAATGGCGACTTTGTCTTGTTCATCTTTTCATCCTCTGCGGTCCCAAATTGGCGTCCTTTTTGTTGTGCTCAGTTTGTTCAGTTGAAGGCATGAAGTTGGTGAGATAGCACCAGTTACAACCCTTGATCCTCCTCTTCTTATTTTACTCCTTCCTTTTTTAGCTGTCGCTCCTCTGCATTGCTATGGGAATTCAAGGCCTGGCCAAACTGATTGCTGATGTGGCCCCTGGTGCCATCCGGGAGAATGACATCAAGAGCTACTTTGGCCGCAAGGTGGCTATTGATGCATCTATGAGCATTTATCAGTTCCTGATTGCTGTTCGCCAGGGTGGGGATGTGCTGCAGAATGAGGAGGGGGAGACTACCAGCCACCTGATGGGCATGTTCTACCGCACCATCCGCATGATGGAGAACGGCATCAAGCCCGTGTATGTCTTTGATGGCAAGCCGCCACAGCTCAAGTCAGGTGAGCTGGCCAAACGCGGTGAGCGGCGGGCTGAGGCAGAGAAGCAGCTGCAGCAGGCTCAGGCCGCCGGGGACGAGGAGGAGGTGGAAAAGTTTACTAAGAGGCTGGTAAAGGTCACCAAGCAACATAATGATGAGTGCAAGCATCTCCTGAGCCTCATGGGCGTCCCGTACCTTGATGCGCCCAGTGAGGCCGAGGCCAGCTGTGCTGCCCTAGTGAAGGCTGGCAAAGTCTATGCCGCGGCCACCGAGGACATGGATTGCCTGACCTTTGGCAGCCCCGTGCTAATGCGGCACCTGACTGCCAGTGAGGCCAAGAAGCTGCCCATCCAGGAATTCCACCTGAGCCGGATTCTGCAGGAGCTGGGCCTGAACCAGGAGCAGTTTGTAGATCTGTGCATCCTGCTGGGCAGTGACTACTGTGAGAGCATTCGGGGCATTGGGCCCAAGCGGGCGGTGGATCTCATCCAGAAGCACAAGAGCATCGAGGAGATTGTGCGTCGGCTTGACCCCAACAAGTACCCCGTGCCAGAAAATTGGCTCCACAAGGAGGCCCAGCAGCTCTTCCTGGAGCCCGAGGTGCTTGACCCAGAGTCTGTGGAGCTGAAGTGGAGCGAGCCCAATGAAGAAGAGCTTGTCAAGTTCATGTGTGGTGAAAAGCAGTTCTCTGAGGAGCGAATCCGCAGTGGGGTCAGGCGACTGAGCAAGAGCCGCCAAGGTAGCACCCAGGGCCGCCTGGATGATTTCTTCAAGGTGACTGGCTCGCTCTCTTCAGCTAAGCGCAAGGAGCCAGAGCCCAAGGGATCTGCTAAGAAGAAGGCAAAGACTGGGGCAGCAGGGAAGTTCAAAAGGGGAAAATGAACGAGTTTCCCCTCACACTCCTTGACCCCAGAATATCTGTTTTATCGTACCCGCAAGAGCTAGCACTAGAGAAAGTTCTGGGGGCAGGGAGGGGATTGCATTGCTTCTCTAGCTCTACCCTTCTCAGTAGTGCTTTTCCCTTTTGTACTTGATCTTATGGCAAGAAGGCCACAGAGCTACTTTGTTTTCTTCTTTTTTAGCTCAGGAAAGTATGTCAGGCTCAAAACACCTCTCAGGCAATTTAATGGACTCTGAATCTATTGTTAAATGAAAGTGCTAGCAAGTTTTGAAGAGGGAGTGGGAGATAAATGGTAGAGACAGCAGACTGGACAAAAATGATTCCCTAGCTGACCGGAGTGGTGGTGGAAGCAGACTGCACTTCTCTCTGGCTCAGCCTTGACCTGCCCTGTGGGACAGCCATCAGGAAGACCGAGTCTTAACAGATGGGGAGAGCTGCTGAGAACTAAGACAGGCAGGGAGAACTGGAGTCCCTGGAGTTGGCAAGAAGGGTCCGATTACTGGTTATGTGTCCTGGGGTGGGCAGAAACTTGAACTTGTTATGTAACTTGAGTCTTCACAGTGGTTATTTAGAGACGTAAGTTGGAGAAATCCTAATGTCCTCTCTGAGGCAGTCAAATGAGTTGAGACTTTGGGATAAGATGCTATTTTCATGTGCTGTTTTTGTTTTAAAGGTATGAGAAAAGAGTCAATAAAATTATAAAAGTAACCAGAATGTCATGTTCTCTGAAAACATTTGAAAACATCTCAACTGTCCCCAGGCTTCAGGCAGTATCATAATGTTCTTTTCCACCCCCGGAGGAGAACACCCCAGAATTGTACCGTTACAAGAAGTTTGAGAGTGGCCACAAGATGGCACCACACTCCATAGAATGGCTAAAGCAGCTTTGGCGGTACTTAAGCCATTTGGAGGAGGATGCCTAGTTTAACTTAACTAGGAAAGAAGTTTTAATAGATTGAATGGGTTTCTAGTTTCCCACCTACTGTGTGAGATTAAGGGGCTCCTTTGAGAAAGCCTCACAGTTTTGATCAACTACTTTATAGCGTACGAACATTTACCTTACCAGTTTATAAATTGTGAAAAAACTGTCCAGAAATTACTTTCCTGTTCCTTTTGTGACATCAAATTCAGGTTGCCGTTTCCCTTAGAGATGGAATGTTCTAAAAGTTTTATAATCCTGATAAACCTTGGTGGGGAGTTTCTAATTTTTTAGCATTCCTGTCAGTGCTGTTTGAAGTTAACAGGCAACACGTAAGCAGTCTGAAATTTAAACTGCCAATATTCTAACAGATTAAGCAGGTAGAAGACTGAAGGCTGGTGGTTTTCAAAATTGCTAACGGGGTAACCTATTTTTCAAGTGAAATCTTGTGTGGAACCTCAGGATATGAGCTTCTCTGGTTGAAGCAGGAGTGGGACATAGTCTCCCCAGCAGTGCCCTCGTACCTAGGGAACTCCCACTGGTGTAGACAGAAAGTTCTATTCGAGGGCAGGGATTTTGGTTGTGTTCACTGCTGTATCCATTAGTTGAATGGAACGGGTTTTCTCAGATTGGCCCAAGCCACACTACTTTTGGGAGTGCCAAGTAATCTGATTCTAAGTCTGTGGTAATGATGATGGGGCCCAGAGGCGGAAAGATGTCTTAGGGAGTGATGGCCTCAGTGCTGTAGCTCTAGTTAAGGGCTCGTACCCTGTGGTAGTCAGACATGTAGAATGGTTTTCTTCTGGTTTTTTATTTTTTAAAAGATTTTATTTCGGAGAGAGTGGGCGTGTGTGTACGAGCAAGGTGGAGGAGGGCAGAGGGAGAAGCAGACTGCTTACTGGGCATGGAGTCTGACCTGGGGGTCAATCCCAGGACTTGGATCATGACCTGACCTGAGCCAAAGGCAGATGTTTAACCAACTGAATCACCCAGGCGCCCCTCCTCTTGTTTTTTTTCCAATTGAGTTTTTTCTAGTTTATTAACCACTCACAGCACACTGCAGGGAAAACCAGTTCTGCAAATTTTTACCTAGCATGTTCTAATGTTCTTGCTCAAAGGGAGCTGTTGTAGCAGGACTGAGGTTAAAAAGGCATTGCTTTGCAATCCTGCTCTGAAACATTGCGCCTGCAGGGAAAGATTCAGGCAAAACAAGAGACTTCTAGGGACTACCTGCATGGAGACTAGAAACAAGGTCAAAAGGGTGAGGGTATTGCCTCCTGATAGGAGACGCATGCACACCTGGCTAGCGTATCCGGGCAGTCTAGCACTTGAACATATGGGGGTCATGAGAAGGGGTTGGCTTTCCTTTTCCTTGCTGTAGTCTGCCTGTGCCTTGGTATTCTTTTGGAGGATCCTTATGTTCCTCTGCCCAAAGGCTTTGTGCAAAGGAGAGTCTATTAGGGAACTCAAAAAGTCAGAAAGTTCCAGCCATAGAGGTAGGTGGTAACTTACAGCACAAGCACGGGGAGTCCCATCAACCTGTGCAGAAGAAAATCGTGGATTACAAGTGAATAGCCTTTGTTTGGTCGAAATTAACTTTATTTTTCAGCTTTACCTCACCTGGATTTGGTAATAAAATTGGCACACACAAAAAGGATACAGATGTGGGGCCTAATTAAAGAAAGTGCTTCCAGTAAAGTGGTGGGAAGATGAGAGTAACAAAGGTAAACATGTAGGTTGGGATTCTAAAACACAGAGTTCAAATACTAGTTTTGCCACAATCTGTGAATGGAGGTGACTTGTCCTCTTTAAGCTTGTTTTCTCATGTCCTTGCTTGGATTTGAAATCACTCATCACACTGTTGAAACAGTCTGAGCCATTTTGTCACTGGCGTGTCCCTCTGTGGCCTTGCGAGACCGCACTGGTCTAGGTTGAGGAGAGAAGGCCACAGTGGTTGAAGTGCTTTGAGGACTTGGACGTGGCTCAGTAAGCCTTGCTGGGTTTGCTCAGATTGGCAGCCAGATGGCTTGACAGGCTGGTGATAGGACACCTAAACCCTGGGTAGTAGGGACCAGAGTGATGGGGCAGGATCAGCATCTATTCTGGAGTGAAAGAAGAACTTTTCAATCCTGTTTCTAGTCTTTCTACCCAGGCTGTTTCAAACCAGGTTCGGCCCAAATGGAAGAGCCGAAATCTTCTGCCACCTGTCCGGCCCTGTCGTTGTTGTCTCTTTAATCTTTGTTTTTGACAAACCTCTGAGTCATTCCAACAGCCTTTCCACAGGTGGTACTTCTAATCCCATCGCAGCTCGCTTTCAGAAGACCTTCATTCTCTCCTACAACTAAATGTGGACTCTCCTACGGCTCTGCTTTTTTTCTAGTTTGAGTTTCCTCCTCTCCATTTCCAAAATGCTCAGTATGCTTAGAGTAGGTGCTGTTGAACCAGCAAATCCCCCCTCACCTGCGCAGGAAGGCTGTGGCTGTGCGGAAGGCCGGAAGGCCATGGGGTGAGAAGAGGGTGTGAATGCTGATGACAAGCCCTGGGGGTTAAGGCAAGACTCCTGGGCACATTCCTTTGTTTGCTTTAGAGATGGAGATTTTTTAAAAAACTGTATTTCAGTATTAGACGGATAGGCTTTGTAAGAGATTATCCTAAATTCCTACCTGGTGTCCGGCTGAGAAGATGCTTGAAGAGTTGATAGTTCACAAACTGTGTTTTTATCTTCCTATCTCTGGTTTAGAACTATGAAGTGATAATATTTAATTCACTGCTCCTACTCAGAAGTAATACTGTAACATCATTTAGGTTGTAGAAAATTTCTTAACAACCCCTGTATTCTTTAGGACTGAATTTTGTGTTTTCCTCATGACTGGTAATTCAGGGTCTCCCAATGTGGTCACTTGTGCTATTTTGTTAAACTTGGAATTACAGGTAGGAAGACAAAGGGAAACCACTGGGAACCCCCATTTGTTTCTAGGGAGGAGAACATGAAGTTGCCCCATCTGTTTGCTTGTTTGTGGATGAAGAATCAAGAAGTGGACTCTCCATCCTAGCAATGTCTTGTTCCTTGGGTGGTGGTGGTTACAAGAGGTGATCCCAAGGTGAAAGGGATTTTGAATGGCCAGTTAACTCTCCTTGCTGTTTTGGCAAGACCTAGGACCTAATGCTCCCTGGGTGCCCTGGATGGAACATAAGCTCAAAATTGATAATGCCAGGATCCTTCAAAGTCAGATGTCTCCAGCACCACAGTCCTGGCTTTGCTCTGCCTGCTTCTACAAGTGGGAAAATTGCTTCTCCAGGAACCTAGGTCCTGCCTAGCCCTAGAGTGAGCAGAGCCTCCCAGGCAGTGCACTATGCCAGGCCTCAAATCTAAATCTTGCTCAGAAGGTTCAGCCACTCTATCTCCTCAGATAGTAGAGAGTGGAGAAGGCACTGAGAGGCCGACCAGGAGATGGGCTCACCCCATTCCTGGCTAGAATTTTAATGCTAAATTTCTTACTGATTTTTGGGCTTAGTAGTCCTTCCTCCCTATTCTTCCAACACCCTCTGACTCCCTCTTTGCTCACCAAGCATCAGTATCTGCCAAACTAAAAAAAGGAAAGTAAACTCACATCTCTGCCCCAATAGCTCCATCCCTCCCCTCCAGGGGGCATGCATGTCCCCCTAGCCCTTTGGGTCTTAGGTCTGTGCCTAGAAGATGAAGGGGAGGGGTTTGAATTGAGCCTTTATCTCCTCAAACCCACCCCCTCTGAATATCATAATTATAGTGGCATTGTCCCTCAAGCTCCCCTCTGCTTTGGTGCCAGAAACTCCTCTTCCAGATGGGCTGGTATTATTAGTGAAGACAGGCATCTCTTCCAGATTGGGGGGGGGGGGGGTTGCTGTTGTTACTGGTGAAGATAGGCATCTAGCCAGAGCTGCCCAGACTCCTTCAGTGAACTGTGGGGGCAAGATGGGAGCAGGAAGTGAGTGAGAGAGGGCGAGCAGAACCAGGCCCAAAAGCCAAACCACCCTACAGACTTAGAGGAGTGAGGTTTTTACGGAAGAATGGAGGCCGATCTCCACAGCATACAGCCCCTTTCCTCCCTTTGCTTCTGAGAAATAGCTTGGGCCATGGCACTGGGAAAAAGGCCTGACGTGGCCGCAAGACCAGTAGAGCACCCTGCCTTTGTCTTGGTGGCCTCTATTCCGGAGGACTGGGAAACCTGCCTGTTGCTCCCACCCCACACATCACCAACCCCATTGCCTGCCCTCTTCCCACCCTACCAGCCATCTTCCGAGGCTCAGGTACTCACTAGACGATGTCGGCGAAGGCTGAGAGCAGGGGCTTGGACTGGTACTCTATGCCATACTTGGCACACAGGGACTGCACCAGGGGAGCCACTTTATGGTAATTGTGTCGAGGCATTGTGGGGAAAAGACTTCAGGGAGAATGGGACAGTCAGTGGCTCCTACTCCGCTGTTTCCACCTCCCCGCTTTCCCCACAGAGACCCTCCCAAGGACCCTGCTTCTCAGGTCTCCCTACTTACTGGTGCTCAATCTGGAAGTTGAGATGTCCACTGAACCAGTCATTGAAGGCAGACTTGTGGACATTGCATGTTGCGTGGAGCTGGAGGAAGAGGGCAGGGAAGAGTGTGGCTCTGGGTGCCAGATGGAAAGGCCAACCCAGCCTTCTCCAGGCAAAGCTGGCTAAGAGGAAGGGGTGTGGGACAGTTCCTGGTGGTCCACATGGTGGCAGGAGAGAAGCTTCAAGCTAATGAGGCAGTGCTGTTTGGGGACTTTTGTTGTTACTGCCCCCACCCCCTAGCCTGCATGGGCCCACCCACCTTTTTCATTAGTTGGGTTATCCCCAGGTCTTCCAAGTGACCGTCCCTTACCTGGATGGAGACCCAGTCCATGTTCCGGTCACGATCAATGTGCATGGGGATATGGTTCATCTGTGTGACCCATACAAACCAGTGGCTTTCCAGGAACCTGGTGAATATGGCACACAGACAAAAACAGTACAAGTTAGAGTTCTTCTCCCTCAGATAACAGCTCTGGCCTGGCCATCTTCCCAAGCCAACACCTGAGACACCCCCTGCCGCCTAAAGCCCCAGCACAGACCCCAGACCAGACTCGTTATTCCTGAACATCTGCTCTTCTTTGCTATCCCTCCTTCCCCATCAAATACTACCTGACCACGAAGAAAAGGCCCAGGATGCCTTTCAGTCCCAACAACGGCTGGTAGGTGAGGAAGAGGCGGACGTAGAAGGTGATCATCCAGGCCAAGTCCTGCATTGAGAGGCAGAGAGCATGACGACTGGCACAAAAGCACTTCTTCCTCTTCCTTCCGTTTCACCTATTGGCATGGTACAGCCCCTCTGCCAGGGACCCAGACTGGAACACTTTGTCACCGGCGGCTTCTCTTCATTGCCCAGTCCCGCAGTATCTTGTGCCACCACTCCTTCCTTCCGTTCCTGGTGGCAGCCCCCAGTCTTCCTTGACTGTTTCCTTCATGGGTGCCAAGGCCTCCAGGGTCTCCCTGCCTCCAGCTCCTCCCAACCCATAGAAGTTCTTTATCCATAAAGGGGATGCTCATGCTGCCAGAGGAATCTTCCAGGACAGTGGCTCGGTCTGTGCCAGGGCCCTGATCACACCACAGTTCTCCCGTGCCACGAGTCCACAACCTGTCCAAGTGGCCACAATTGCCCCTCCCTTCCCAGCTTCCCTGCTCAGAGTCCATCCTCCCCCCACCCCACCTCTGCCCATCCGCCAAGGGCAGCTACAAAAGTGACTTCACAAAGCCTTTTCTGATACCTCTCATCCACCCAGAGGCAGGCAGGGCCATTTTGGAATCCCAGAACCTTCTGCATCTACCTCTTCCCCACCCCAAAGCCTGGCTCCTGCCTTTATGCCAAGCACAAGAGCCTCAGGAGGGACTAGCTGAATGAAATAGGCCACTGGTGGGGGTGGTGCGCACCTGGGGGCCTCGACAGTTGAGCATCCAACTCTTGGTTTTGGCTCAGGTCATGATCTCAGGGTCGTGGGACTGAGCCTGGCGCTCTGTGCTCAGCACCAAGTCTACTTGAGAGATTCTCTCCCTCTGCCCTTTCCCCTGCCTGTGCACGCGTGCGTGCTCACTCTTTCTCTCATAAATAATGAATGAATAAATAAATAGAAAGAAATAGGGCATTGGGAGTCAGGCTGTCTGCTGAGTCCAGATCATCCCACCTGGAGACAAGGAAGGTCTATATTCAGTTTTATTAACTTTGCTCTAAATTAGGCCTGGAGGAAATCTCAGCCTTCCTCTGGAGAACCCCCATTCCCCTCCCTCAGGATTCTGAAGACAAAGGATATGGGAGTTGGGGGCCATGGATACTCACCACCCACTTCTTCCGATGGATAGCAAAATAGAAAATATACCACTGGAAGTAGAGAGGCAGCAAGGCTGGGGGCCCAACTGCGAAGGAAATGGAGACAGGGAGGGGGCGTGAGCAGCATGAGGGCAGTTCAGTGCCTGAGAGGTGGCCTCTGGCATGGGGCTGCCCCCCGCCATCTCTTCCCGTGGCCCCTTCCAAGCTGCCTTGGCATTCCTCACTCCACTGGAAGCGGCAGGCACCGAAGGTGGGCATGAATGCAAGTCTGAAGAAGGCTAAAGCTCCCAAGAGGCTGCAAGGAGGGTGCGGGTGGGAGTGGCAGTCTTTTCCCACGGAAGAAGGCAGCTGGGCAAACTCGAGCTCCGCACACGGAACCTGCTTTGCTGCCGTGCCTTTAGAAGGGTACTGCTAATGCTCCCTGTGTTCCCTGGCCGCAGGCCTGCCCCTGCCTGTCCTTGCAGTCCCCTGCCCTGTGTTCCTGGTGGCTCCGCCATGCAGATGAAGGGAAAGGAACAGGAAAGTCTGTGTGGGCTGGGGGCGGGGGGGTGCTGCTGATGCTTCATACGCTGAAAGCTTACTTCTTCGGACTAGGGAAGTAAGCTTGTACCGCCCAACCTGAAGCCCTGAAGGGCAGGTGTGGGAAGGGGCGGAGGGGCTTCTCTGAAAACTGGTAGTTGAAGAAGTGGTCCCGTCCTAATGCTGTCCCATTTCCTTTTCTGTATCCCTTCTCTGCAGGGCCCTGATGCTCCTATAACCCCCTGCATGACCGTGCTCACCTGTGGCTCCTCTGTCCTGATGTGCCACGGATTCTAAAATTCTTCCAGACGTTTCTGCTCTACCCTTCTACCCCATCCCCCTTTCTCCAGTAATGATGGTTCATAATACGCAGTTAGCATAAATTCCTTTGAACTAAAATGGGATCAGTGGAATCCTCCTTTCCAAATTTTTAGGAATTAGAAAACTCAAATTTTAGGCATTATGAAGATTTTAAAAGCAAGGAATATACAGTAGTTTCCAGAGAGAGCTTAAGACAACCACAGAAACGTCCTCCTTTTCAGCTCTAACAGCCTCTCCACTTCCTTTTTGAGTCCAGTCCTCCCACAGCCATGTCTGCCTTTACCCCCCTGGGTGTGGGACGGCCCCACATAGTCATCTTGGCCCAAGTCTGTTTCCCAAGGTTTATGGTGTAATCAAGATGCACCTGAGCGCTAAGTGCTCTTGTGGAAGCCAGGGTGGAACCAGAGGAACTCGTTTGCCCCCGATACACATGACCCTTGACCAAACATTAGCCTATTAAATTTTGCTCAGTGGAGATGGTAGTCTGCTCCCGTGCAGGGAGTAACCAGTCGGAGACAGGGTACTTCCTCCAGCCTTTACTTAAAATACCATAATCCTTCAGAAAGTCACTTCTTCCTCACATCCCTTCCACACCCCCATCCCCAGAGAGTCCCCCTGTGCTGGATGAGGACACTCACTCAGGAAGAAGTATTTGTGCTGGTGGTTGTATGGCATGTACTTTTTCTTCCGTTTCCCAAGCTGTGAAGAAAAGCAAACACAAGTCAATACCACAGACCAGTCAGCCCCTTCCCCTCCCGCTGTGACCTTGGCTTTTCCCAGCTCAGGAGTTGAGGCCTACTCAAGGGGCTGTCAGCTGAGCTCGTTGGTGCTGTCAGAATGCTCCAGCAGGCCTGGCCTTACCTCTAGCACCCGGCACATGAAGGCCTGGGCGGTGATTGGCCAGCTGCGTGCACCGTGGCATACAGCTCCGTGGCCCCTGCCCACGCGAGGTCTGAGCACAGTAGTGTGCAGGTCCTCAGGACTGCTCGTGTTCATCCAAAGACACCTCGGGGTTCCAGGCCCCTCCGCATCCTCCCCCTTTTTCCCCATCTAGTACTTTTTTTTTTTTTTTTTTTAAGATTTGTTTTCGTATTTTAGAGAGTGGGGACGGGGGAGAGGGAGAGAATCCCAAGCAGACTCCCCACCGAGCACAGAGCCTGACAGGGGGCTTGATCCCAGGACCCCGAGGTCATGACCTGAGCTGAAATCAAGAGTTGGACACTTGAGCCACTGAGGCACCCCATCCATCTGGTACTTTTTGGACCATAGACAACCATTCATACCCTTACAGAGGCCAGTATTCCCTCTACATCCATCCATCCAGACCCTCTTTTGGTCTCTTGACTACAACATGAACTTTATAAAATCCCTTGAATGCTAAGTGAAGTTTGGCAAATATCTGCGGGAAGGAACAGAACAACTTGGCAATCTGAAGATTCTGGCACGGCTTTTCCCGAGGGTAGTGATTATTTTGTAAGCCCGGCTGCTGAAGAGACGGGCCAATGCTGTCAGGTCAGGTAGCCTGAACGCCTAGCGTGGCCGCACAAAATCATGACAGCAAAGCTCTGCTGTCTCTCCTGATGGCTCCTTCTGCCCCTCTTGCCCCAGTTAGTTCTGGCAACTGGAGAGCCCAGAGCACAGGAGGCACTCAACTGCCTAGTAGAATGCCAGCTCCTCTCTCTTCTGTGCATCCCCCCGCTGTTTTTGACAATAACATTTATTATTATTTATTGAGAGCTTATTGCCTGTGCAAGGCATTTCTGCTAAATGAAGCATTCTTTCTTTATTAACTGATTCAATTCAACAAGTATTTACTGAGCACCTATTATGTTCCAGGCACTGTTTCAGGTGCTAAAGAGACAGAGGGGGAACAACACAAAAGTTCCTACTCTCATGGAGCTTATAATTTGAGGGGAGGAAGTTGGTGACAAAACGTGTGAACGGAACTCAAGGTAATTACAGCTTAAAAACAGGAAAATAGGACAAAGTGTGGGAGGCAGTGTTTTGGCTCTGGTGGCCAGATATGGTCTCTCTGAGGTGTTGACATCTGAACTGAGATCTGAATGATAAGGAGCCAGCAAAGCAAAAATTCAGGGGAAGAGCATTTAATGCAGAGGGAACAGCTACTGCAAAAGCTCAGGCTGTTTATGGGACAGAAGGGGCAGTGCGGCTGGGGCAGTAAGCAACAGGGCAGAAGGGCCGATAGGCTGGAAAACTAGGGGAGGCCAGTTCACAGTGGACCTTAGAAGAGCCCTGGGAAGACCCTGGTAGGGAGCCTGGGTTTTATTCCATTGGTGATGGGAAGCCACTGGAGGGCTTTCAACAGGTGTAGCATGTTCGGCTTTGCACTTTGGAAGGCTCACTCTGCCTGCAGGAGGAGAGAATGACCTGCAGGGTGGAGGGAGAGTTGCAGGGAGACTAGTGAAGTGTTGGAGCAGGAATCAGGCTCCAAGATGGATGGGGTGGAGGATGGGAAGCAGTGGAGATGGGAGAAGTCAGTGGATTAGGGATGTTTTGGAGACAGTATTAACAAGGCCTGCTGATAAACTGGCTGCTGGGGTGAAGTTCACCCCATCCCTAGAAACATTAACCAAGGGGAAAACCAGAAGAGGAGCACCTGCCTTGTTGGTGGGGGTGAGCGGGAAGAACACTGGCCTATTTTGGAACTGCTATGGAAGGGAGCCCTAGCCACTGCTGCCTCCCTGAATGGCAATCAGATGCTATTATGATCCTAATCTCTGCCCTATTGTGTTTCAACTCTTGGACAGAGCCAGAAAGCTTGTATTTAGGGTGAGGTCCCCTGCATTATCTTGTTCTCCAGGGGACTCGGGAGGCCGGGAGGCACTAAGGTGGATGCCCCGGGGCCAGCATGGGGATCAGCACCCAGAGGGGCTGAAGCAAAGGCCAAGCAGCCTGCAGCCAAGACATTTCTAACAGGCAGCCCATCCTCAGGCTCATAACCAGACAGAAAAGTGCCTATTGATCCGAGATCACTTTCTGTTTTTAGTGTCTGCCAATGGGAGTTTCTTGAAAACCCTAGTACCAAGAAGCAATAAAGGCAGTGGTGAGAAAGTTCTCTTCCACTTAAACTCCCACTTTTTTTTTTTTCAACTGTCTATAGTGATAGTAGAAGTGCTACCAAGAGCTCTGTGCTCTGCCTAACAAATCACCCACACGGGTGGGGCCAGGGCTGATTCATCATCCGCACACTGTTGACCGTAACACGGTGTTGGACGTGCAGCAAGCCAAGTCCTTGCTTAGGAGGTAGAAAAATTAGGACATTATGGACAGGCGGGGCATAAACCTCAAACAAAGGGCTCCTGGTGCCAGGACAGGCAATGCTGTAAAAGCCTTTCCATGGAGTCCTTCTCCTGGCCAGAGGGGGAGGACAGCCAGGCTGCCTTCCACTCACTCATGCCTGGAATGGAATGGTCCTGAACAGCTGAATTCTTGGCATGCTGAAGTATCCTACAGTGGGGGGGGGGGGGGGATCTGGCAGGACTCTGACTGCAGCCTGGAGCCTTGGCACAAAGGGTGTTAAAGTAACTTTACAGACAGCTCTGCTGGCCGTTCAAAGCCTCCTGTCGCCTTATGTTCACTTAGCTCTCCAGATCTCCACCCTCACGCACTCATCCTTAGCAGCTGCATCACCCTTTTTGCTCATAACCTCAAGTGATAACTCAAACCCAACACTGACCAGCCTGGAAGTCAGGCCGGGGTCAGATGGGTGGGAAGAATTACTCAGCGAATGAGTGTTCCAGGCACTGGGCATCAAAGAAGAGTAAGACAGTCCAGCCCTTGATGGGGAAGACTGCACACAGTAGGATATCAAAGTTGTGGGGGGCAGGTGACTGCCTGGGGTAGGAATGTCTAAAAAGCATCCCCAAGGAGGACCATAATTTGGTTTACAGAGATTTGCACAGTAATCTGGTCATCATTTGTATCGTTTGCAGCACAAGGTGCCTTTACGCAGGAAGTACTGGCTTGCACTTACCAGGGAGAACAGGTAATTCTGTCCTGGACAGCTTATTTACTGCCTGTTGCCTCCCATGACTGCCAGTGAGCCAGCCTGGCCCCAGTCTCACCCACACTGCCAGCATTTGAGCATTTTCCCCAGAGCCCTCTCTTCTGGCTGGCTCCCATTCTCCCAAGACCTTTCCACTGATATTTCTGCTCACCTCCACAGAGAGGATCTTCCCCAAGGCAAAGAAGAGGGGGTGCATGTTGATGTCTGGGTCTTTGCCGAAACAGTTGGGTTTGGCATGGTGCTGGAAGTGCATGTGGTTCCACCAACTGGCAGGGGCCCCCTACAGAAAAGCAGGGACATGAGTATGAAAACCTAGCATTCCCCCACCCCCCAAGGAAACCCTTCATTGACTGGAGTTTCAAGAGCCCCTCCCTAGCCCATTTACCTTCAGGTGGCCAATCACGAAATGATGTAGCAGGTGGTTCCAGGTAGAGGTGCTGAAGACAGACAAGTGCCCAAAGTCATGCTGTAGCCAGCCGGCCTGGGCCTGAGTGAGAAAGGTTAGCGCTGAGAGCAGCCCGCCAGCTCAGGCTCCCTCTCAATGACCTCAGTGGCTCCTCTGCCTCACCCCCTTCCTTCGTCTGCCTAGCCCTGCGATTGCCGCAGTACCTCGAGCATGTCAGGAAAGGAGTCAGGAAGCCTGGGTCCTAACTCTGGCTCTGCCGCTAACTCATGCGAGAGTTGGGGCAAATCACTCTCCTTTCCCTGTTCTTCAGTTTCCCTAGGAGAGTTCCGATAGAACTCTCTGGAGTTCTAAGACTTATGATGGAGTGAATATCCAGACTACAGAAAAAGACAGAGTGACAAACTCAAGAGGGAGTAGCAGGCTTGGCAAATGGGTTCTGATATTAGGACCCAAGCCTTCTTAGCAGGTTAGGCAATGTGGTGGTGAGGAGAAAGCCAAGCTTTTCTGAGAAATCAGAATCTTGGTTCTTCGCACATTGGGCTACACTTGGATGAACAGAATGAAGGTGCACACGTGGCTAAGGAGCAGGTAAAAGGCACAGAGGGTAAAATGTCTTTGTGCACTAACTCTCCCCCACATCCTCAGAGCTGCCCCGGTCATAGGGCCGGGCTCCTGGGCCTTCTGAGGCATACAAAGAGCTTTCCCAAGGATACAAGGATGCTAAGCACGGCTGTGCTCTTGACTAGCCAAGAGCTCTCACTTGAACCGTGCTGAGCAGCACTGCACAGAGGAGGAATGGCACAAGGGACGTCCCAAAGACCCAAAGAGTGAGCCAGGCAGCAACGTCCAGCAGCAGGATGTGCAGTAGGTGCAACAGGAAGAAGACATGGTTGGCCTTCATGAGCCCCATCCGCTCCACTGTGGCCCGCAGCTCTCGGAACTCATCAATCAGCTCTTTCTGTGGAAGAGTAGAGAAGGAGGGGCTGTTATTCTTCCCAGCTGTAACCCAACACTGCTGGAGACAAGGGCCCTCTTAGGCCCCCACCCCCAGATAGCTGTGTTCCGGATGTCCATAATCCTAGTCAATCTACCACAGCACTGAGGAAAGATGACAGGTGCTGTGGGATCATGCCTAAGAGCATGTGGTCTTTGGAGTTAAACAGGCTTGATTCAAGCCCCTGCTCTGCCATTTACTAACTGTGTGATTCTTGGCCACGTGGCTCACCCTCTCTGAGCCTCAGTTTTCTCTTCTGTAAATGTGTGAGGGATATATGGGGTTATGGCGACACAGAGTAGTGCTTAATAGGTCTTGATGAGGGTAGTGGTGGTGGTGGTGGTGGTGGTGGTGGTGGTAGTGGTAGCCTTGTGAGAGCCACAGGTTTCAAAGCCCTGATCCCTTATGCCTGTGTCCAGTGACTGTGGGAGAAACAGGGACCTCCAGATTTCACAAGAATATTGACTGTGGGAGCACCTGGGTGGCTCAGTCGGTTAAGTGTCTGCCTTCAGCTCAGGTCATGGTCCCAGAGTCCCAGGATCGGGCCCTGCATCAGGCTCCCTGCTCATCAGGGAATCTACTTCTCTCTCTGCCCCTCATCCCACTATGCTCTCTCTCTCTCCCAAATAAATCTTAAACAAAAACAAAAACAAACAAAAAAAGGACTGACTGATCAACTGTGATGTTATCTAGGCCTTCCTTCTCCCCCCTGCCCTTCAACAACCGGTGTCTCCAAACAGTCTCACATTTTTAGTGGGCTCAAAGCTGGGCTGCTCTGGAGACAGTTCTCCAATCAGGAGAGAGTTCATATACTTCCTCACAAGGCCCTTGTTGATGTGGAATGCCATAAAGGGATCCTGCAAGGATAGGGAGAAGACAGAGCAGTTAGGAACCCAGCCCGGGCCCCCTGGGGCTCCTAGAGGGCTCACACCAGAGGCCATCCTCTTGATCCAGCAAGGAGGCTGTATCCAAGTATGAAGAGACACCACTTCCCTCCAGTCAGCTGCCCATTGAGGATGCTTAGATCTTTCCCAGGTGTGCACAGCTCAGGAACACCCAGCATGTGTTCTAGTGAAAAGGGCACCACAGCAAGGAATAGGAAGTGTGGGTAGGGGGACCACAGAAAGACCTCTTTGGTCTGGCCTGTCCTCTAGGCGTGTCTAGGGACAGCTTTTGCACAAGAATTTAAGAACTTGGTGAGAAACAACTAGAAGGGATGAATGGGGCTATAAGTCTTCTGTTTTTACCTAAGGGACTTTTAACAGACCCTTTCTGAGCCAGCGTTCTTCATAAAATGTGATTCCCTACCTCCGGACTGGGAACTTTTGCATTTCTCCCCCTTTTTTCTGCCGCTGTTCCTGGTAGGGTTCCATATTTCTCCTAAGACTCTGACTATCCCCTGACAGAGAGTGGCTAATTTTGGTTTTGCTAGGGGGAGTAGGTCAGGCGGCCCCAGGCTTTATCCGGAGGCGGTACTAGAGGTGGGAGCCGGGGCGGAGCCAGCGGCCGGTGGCACCACACATCTGGACCAATCGCTAACCCCGTTGCGGCAGGCCCCAGCCCCGGCCCCAAATCACACTGCGGGAAGACCCGGCGTGGCGCCTCCTTCGTCGGCGCATGCGCCAGCCCACGTCCTCGCTCTGCTCGGCAGTCCCCGCTTCCCAGTCGCTCGGGGTGACCACTGTAAGCTCAGGCCTTGCTTGCCCTTCCCCCCCCCCCCCCCCCCGCCCGGCCGCCTCACAGGGAGGGCCGGGTCCTCAGGCCAATACATCGATGCTCCGTTGCGACATAACGGGTACTCTCATGGGCCCGGGCACCCTTCCGGACCGCAAGGGTAGAGGGTAGGGACAGCGGAAGGGGTCATGCCGCTGGGCGAGGGCTGGGGAAAGATGAAGGAGGAGGGGACGCGGCGGAGCAGTCTACAGGGTCTCACGAGGTGATCGCCGGCTTTCCAATCATGGTAGGAGGCGCCGGTTGCCTTACCTCCAAGAGCAGTGGTCTAAAAGGGGAAGAGTGGGACTGGGGCTGGGTGGTGCGCTGACCCCCATAGCGAGGCTAGAAAGGATGCGAACCACAGCCCGGGAGGGCAAACAGCTGTCCGCTGCGGCGAATAGCTGGAGACCCCGCTGGCCTGCGGCCGAGTGACCTTCCACCATGATTCGGGTTTTCTCGTAAGTGTAAGCTGACGCAGGCTCCCCCACCTACTGCACGCCGCTCCATGACCCACTGTGCACCAGCAGTTGTTAGTCCTTTCCGGCCGGTGAGGCCTCTCCTTCACCCTGTACGGGGGTTCCCACGGCAGCGGGCACCAGGTGGCTTCCCGCCTCGGCCCTTATACCCGAGAAAGCTTCCCGCTCCCGCTCCCAAGCCGACACGCACAGTCTCGACGTCCGCTTTTTCCCTTCCCACCCACCGGGACAGGTCGAGACTCCGTCTTCCTGCCACCGACCCCTCCTCCCTCGGCCTCAGCCGCACCGCGGTCCCCGGCACCCTGCATCCTGGCTTTCCTCCCGAGCTTGTCCTGCTCTGGGGTCTGCCTACGTCTGGGGACCAAAGACGGGGCCACAGATGGAACGCACGCACAAGGGCTGCGCAGTCCTTTGTTTGTGTGGGCACGTTGCCGGCCTCCATCCCCACTCTCCTGATTCCAGTTTTCACAGCCATTCTCCTGCCCTTGCATCCCGTGCTAAGTCGTGGGCAACGGGTAATGCTCGGCGCCTGCTGGCTCTTCCCCCGAATTAGTTGGGAATTCGTCCATGAGTGCCAAACTTCCTGCCTCGCGCACTCAACCTCCGGCCGCAGCCACCCGGCCCCGCCCACTCCCTTGCCGCGGTAGGGCAGCGCTCACCGTAGCATCCTGCCCCGCGTAGTGGCTAATGACCCGGGAGCCCCCGGGGTGCCGGCGGTGGAACTCGCTGATGTTGTACACCTTCCGGTCGATCACGAGCCACCGCTCCTCATGCCCGGAGCGCTGCGCCACCTCGTCCCACGTGAAGTAGCGCTGGGTCGGCGCCTGGGTAGGGGTCTCGGAGTCCATCTGGGAAGGGGCGATCAGGCGCGCGCTCCGGGCAGGTGGGGTAGCACGCGCCAGCTTGGCGTGCTCGGGGAATGGACCCGCTTGCGCGCGCCGGGTTTTCAGCACCCGCGGCGCGGACCGCGGAGCCCTGATGCGCGCGCTCCCATTGGTCGAGCCGCGTGGCGCGGGGAGCGAGCCCCCGCCTTCCCTCGGCGCCCGGCGGGGGAGGATTAGGGCGGGCGCGCTGCCTCGCGGGCTCGGCGGAGGGTTAGCCTCGGGGTTCAGTTTCCCTGACTCGCGGCTGTGGCTCCCGGGGGCCCCGTGGGCTGGATCGCAGTCTCTGCAGACGCTTCTGAGGGTCGAGGCTGCCCCAGGGGAATGGTCCTTAGGCCACGGGCGCCGACCCAAGGCAGATCCATATGATGAACCCTCGAGTCCTTGCGACTGCGCCCATCGTTGTGGGGCCTGAAATAACCGTGTGAGAACCCTCGGCGGTTACTTTGTGAGCGGCGTATTTATAGTTAATTGGGTTTGGAGCATGTTAATGCTTTATTTTGCCCAAAATAACGTTAAAAATGCCCCACAATTTTTGTACCCGTTTACTTTTTTTGTCTTAATTTTTGGTCTATTTTGAATTAACTGGGATCCTTAAATAAAAGGAAGTGGTCTTCAGCATCCCCTGACCTCAGGGGGGTTGTGTGTGGAGAGCCCGGGTCTTCAAGCTGAGGCGCCCTGGAGCCATAGGAGGTCTTTAAGTAGAGGGATTTGGGGCTCAAGAGGGAGTGAGGAAGCACCCAGAGGCTGGGGGTGCCGACCAAGAAGCTGTTGCAGTGTGAAGAGAGCCAGAGTTTACAGCTAAATTTTCGTTTATTTATTCAACAAGCACACTATAAAGCACTTACTATGTTCCAGGCACTGTTCTTAGTGTCTTACAAACATTAATTCCTGTAATTCTCACAACAACCCACTGAGGTAGAAACTAGTATTAACCTTACAGACAGAGGAGACCTTATGAGTTTTGTCACACAGCTAGTAAGTCGCAGGGCCGATATTCAAACCAGCCTGTGCTTTGAACCCCTAGGCTCTGCTGTCTCTCCTCTGAGGACACTAGTATTTGGGTACTTTGATGGGACTCTGCTGCCAAGAGAAAGGAAGCAGAGCCTTGTCCCAAGCACCGAGCTAGAGAGTCTGAGCTCCTAGGAATAAGGAGAGGGGCATACAGAACAGACTGGGAAAAGTATGGCTGGATTTCTGGTAGAAAAGGACCTTAATTTGTTCAATCCAAATATCTCGTTTTATAGATAAGAGAATTGAGTTTCAGAATGGGGGAAAGGACTTCCCCATTGTCTGAGAGGAAGCTCAGGTGTCCTGGCTTCTGGTTAAGATTCCAGAGCCCTTGGGGCGCCTGGGTGGCACAGCGGTTAAGCGTCTGCCTTCGGCTCAGGGCGTGATCCTGGTGTTATGGGATCGAGCCCCACATCAGGCTCCTCTGCTATGAGCCTGCTTCTTTCTCTCCCACTCCCCCTTCTTGTGTTCCCTCTCTAGCTGGCTGTCTCTTTGTCTGTCAAATAAATAAAATCTTAAAAAAAAAAAATTAAAAATTCCGGAACCCTGCACCTTCTTCCCAAGTGATAGACAGCTGCCTCTCTGTATGCCAGTTTTCATTTTTAAAAAACAAACTTGCCTAGCAACTTGGCAGTTTGTAACCAGCTATAAAATGATTTGTACCCTTTGTTTTGTTTTTTAAAGATTTTATTTATTTATTTATTTGACAGAGAGAGAGAGAGAGAGAGAGAGGCACCAAGAGAGGGAACACAAGCAGGGGGAGCGGGAGAGGAAGAAGCAGTCTCCCAGCAGAGGAGCCTGATGAGGGGCTCAATCCCAGAACGCCAGGATCATGCCCTGAGCTGAAAGCAGACACTTAACGACTGAGCCACCCAGG
This sequence comes from Ursus arctos, assembly GCF_023065955.2. Classification (NCBI taxonomy): domain Eukaryota; kingdom Metazoa; phylum Chordata; class Mammalia; order Carnivora; family Ursidae; genus Ursus; species Ursus arctos. The sequence continues at coordinate 38,923,174 of NW_026622908.1, forward strand.
CGCCCCTGATTTGTACTCTTTGATGAAGTAATTTCATTCTCGGAAAAGCGAGGAGTGGGAAACTACAAAGGTGTTTATTGCTAATTTAATAGTAAAGACTAGAGACAGCTACAAAGCCTGACAGAGAACCCTCAGGCTCACTGGGATATATTAGGGCAATGAGGAATTACAGAATGATTAAAAATGACCACGATGTGAATTATATTTATAGGTAGAAAGTACTTTGCAGTGAAAAGAGCAGAAGCCAGAGTAGTATGTACTCACTGATTAAACATATGTAAGAATCGCATAGGTATTAAATAACAAGAGACTCTGTCACGGTTAAAACATTTCACAGTTTAACATTATTTTTCTGTAAAGTTGCTTCATCTCACTGAAGAAGGAGAAGGAGCTTGCTGCAACCATTATGCCTGTAGTGAGGTCTCTTATACTTCTAGTGGGAATGTAAATTGATGAGACTTTCTGGAAAGCTAGTTTGGCAACTTTATTTAGAACCTTAGAAATGTTTCTAATAATTTCCTGTTTCGGGATATAGCCCAAGGAAATTCTTTTCCCCCTTGTGCTGTGCTTTTTATTCCCAGGACTTAGGCATTCCATAACTTGAAGCCTATCTCCCCACTTGCCCTTTTGTCCATTTTACGCCCCCCTGCCCTGCCTCCTCCTCTCTGGCAACCACCAGTTTGTCCTCTTTATTTATAGGTCTGATTCTGCGCTAAGGAAAGCTTTTGGGAAAAATATTTATAACCAAAAAATACTCACTGAAGCAGTATTTATGATAGCAAAAAATGGCAACCACCTAAATGCCCATCAGTGCAATATTAAGCAGATGTTAAAAATAATGTGCTGAAATTTTACGGGCTGAGGAGATAATCATCGCTCTAGAAGAAGACTAGAAGGAAATGATAACTATTTCTGGATGAGTGGGACAAGGTCCCTTCTATTTTCTTTAATACTTTCTGAATTTTTTATGATGTGCTTGTATTACTTTTACCTTCAGAAAAAACATTTACTGTTTTAAAATGCCACTTGCAGGATGATTCTGATTAACCCCACCTTCCTGAAACCATTCATCAAGTGTTTGTTAACTTTTATGGAGTGTCTGCTCTTTGTCAGTTAGTTTAATAGGTGCTGGGAATACAAAGTCCAATATCAAATGGGTCATACCTAGTTTAAGGCCACTGGAGAAGAAAGACAAATTCGTGATTAGAGGTGGAGAGGATAGGGGGCGCCTGGGTAGCGCAGTCGTTAAAGCGTCTGCCTTCGGCTCAGGGCGTGATCCCGGGCGTACCGGCATCGAGTCCCACATCGGGCTCCTCTGCTATGAGCCTGCTTCTTCCTCTCCCACTCCCCCTGCTGTGTTCCCTCTCTCGCTGGCTGTATCTCTGTCACATAAATAAATAAAATCTTTAAAAAAAAAAAAAAAAAAAAGAGGTAGAGAGGATAGATGCAAATACTCCTTTTTCTAATTCTCAACATTTAAGAAGTTTGTGTGACGTGGATTTGCCTTCGTGTTTTTTCCTTTGCAAATGCTCTTGTGCTGGTGCAGTGTTTTGGCTGCCTCCTTAACTAGATTATCATCAGGGACAGCGACTATAAATTCTGTTTCATTCTACCTGGTATATTCAGCGTACCCTAGTTTGGGGTTCGGTGTGGAATCAATACATTTGTTGAAATAACTGATCATTTCAGCCTGAAAAGAAATGCAGGTTAGCAGCCAGATAGGCCACCAGACAGATACCCTAGTGCCCTCTTGTTTCCCTGCGCTCCTACATACATAATCACGTAGATTGTAAAAAATCCATTCCCAGGCCTGACCCAGGGGCCAACTGGGCAATTCCTTTGCCTCTTGAGCTCTGCTGATCCCATTAACTTGCCTTATCCAGGAAATGAATCCTATGCGTATTTCTGGATTGGGACTTATGAATACTCCTCTAACTATTGCGGCTAAAATTACTAAGGGAATGGAGAAATCAGCCGAAGACCCTAATACCAGTTCTCATCAGATCATGTTTCCGTAACGGGACTGCAAAAGGCCATTGGAACAACCTGAGATGTGAGTTCAGATTCTGATGTCAAGAATTGCAGATGTCATAGACAATGGACTGAACCCTTCACAAAGTCAACAAGTAGAGGAGGAAGAGTGTTGGCGGTGCTTGGCTTCTGCCACAGCCTGTTGTCATTTTGACGGTGCCTCAGACCATTACAGATCAAAGCCATCCTCTTCGTGGCTGGGCTGCTGTGAAATTAGGTAATTCGTGGGGACACAGTGAATACAATACCTTACTCACATTAGATGTTAAGGTGAACTGAAATCAGTCCTTGTGTTGCGAAAAATCATTTGTAATAGCGCTCTAAGTTATGTCAAGTATTATATTAGTAAAGAGTAATCATGATACATAGGGCTAGACCTAAAGACAAAGAGTCTCAAGATCACGCTCTTATTAGAGGCACAGGGATGACTAGAAAGAGTATTCTTTCGGTTTACCATATTCTAAGAACACGGGAGTTGGGGGGCAAGGGGCCCATGGAGGATGAACTCACGGAACTTTCTTCATGGGATCTTATGACTGTCTAGAGTATAAGCACCTTACAGACAGGTATGTTAAACCCACTGTTTTATAGATACAGTGATTGAGATCCAAAGAGTTGCAGCCAAACACAAAAAATAGGAGATCTCGAGCTGGAATTTACCCCTAAACCTAATTATAACTTTAGTTCCTAAATGGTAGGTTCAGTGAATGTGTTTGATATAAAGCCACCCTGGTTCAGAGAAGATGTGGCAGGGTCAGCCTGCGTTGTCCTTGCTTGGCTGGGGCTCGTTCTACCTCACAGGCCCTCAGGCTTGCCTTTGTGAAATGGGAGAATTCAGGTCTAAACTGGTAGGCCCCATACCTTCAGATTTCCCCCAGGGAATTGGTCTACACTGCCCCGGGCTAGCCTTTTAATGCCACACTTTACAGTACAAAGGATCTCTATTTAAAAGTAAAAGAATAGGACTGCCTGGGTGGCTCAGCTGGTTAAGCATCTGCCTTTGGCTCAGGTCTTGATCCCGGTTCTTGGAATCAAGTCCAGCATTGGGCTCCCTGCTCAGCGGGGAGCCTGCTTCTCCCTTTCCCTCCACTGCTGCTCTCTCTCTCTCTGTCAAATAAACAAATAAATAAATAAAATCTTTAAAATAAAAGAGAAAGGCTAAGCTTAGAATCATTATGATGATTGTCCGGGGCAGGGTAGCAAGGCATCATATACATACACCGGAATATATTTAGTCTTTTCCCTATTACTGGACATTAGTTTAGAAGTTGTGGCTTGTATAAATACTCGAGCGATGAACTTTTGTTTAAAAACCTAAGGTATTTGTTTATGTGATGAGCGTCAGGATAAGTTCCATGTGCAATTAGTAGATCACATGATAAAGAACATTTTAAGGCTCTTCCTATTGTCAGATGGTTTGTCAGCAAAGGCTGTTTATCGAGAACTTACTACGTGTTCTTTAGTTTCGCTGCTGCTGTCATCCACAGAACAGGAAAGGCACTGCTGTCTGGCGAGCTGCCTCCCCACCAATCCTGTGAGCTCCTGATGTATAGGAATGAAGTACGACCAACCTGGTCTCCCCCGGGAGTCTCCCAACCCCCTCACCATCTATCCGAATAATGGTAATATCAAACTATAATCCAATTTTGTTCTAAATGCATTTCCGAGTTAGACAAGAATCCATTAAGTTCCAATAGGATGTAGCCAGGAAGGGAGGCAAAGGTAGAATAGAAAAGATAAAGATTGCTGTTGGAAAGACCTCAGACCTCGTCCCCCACTCCACCTACTGCTGTGTAATGTTGGACGTCATGTCAGCCTCTCTGGTCTTGAGATTCCTTGTCTAAAGTGAAGAAGCCAGATGCCTTCCAGCTCTAGCAGTCTATGCTTTTTTGCTGAAAGTTTTACTCAAGACCCCATATCTCTGGTAGTCACCTAAAGACAATGCCTTTGATAATGCTGCTTCTTAGATGGAGTCCCCATCCAGTCATATACGGCGACTAAATTTGACAGCCTTATCATTCTACCATTTTTTATTCTCAAAATTATTGAATGTTTTAAAAAACAGTTCTGACTTTCACCACAAGTTAACAAATCGTTTTCCAGTGAGCTTGGTTCAAGTAGTTTGGCCTGACTGATATTATTCGCTAAGATTATAGGTGTGTGGTATTTGTACATGCCATGTGTCCTTTTTAAATTTTTATTTCATTTAATTGATTAATTGACTTATTTATTTATTTTTGGTGGGCAGCAAAGCAAGGTTTATCGTGCCATAGCAAAGTGGTGGTACAAAGCTCTCGAGGAGGGAGGGGACCCAAGAGGGTTGCCCTGACCCTCATTTAAAGAAAAAAAAAATGAGGCAGGTCAGTCAGAAATCTCCATTTTATCATGAGGAAACCATGGGTCAGAGCGGCCAGGAGACCCAGCAGCCTGCAGTGAAGTGACGGGGTAGGAATACTAACAAGCGCTCTGATTGCTTTTGATTTGTGACTTCCCACAAGGAGGAACAGGGCCTGTCCCCCTCCGCCCCAATCCACGGCTGGATTTGTGATGGAGGGCTGGCTGACGGACTCATTCCTCTGACAGCAGTAATTGGCCCAAGGGTTGGACATGTGACCTCCAGCCCATGAGAGTTGTTCCCTGGGATTAATTCATGGAAGCAGGGGGTGGGGAGCATTCTTTCTGCTAGGATTGCTCGGCAGGCGCAGCCGAGTTTTCTGTCACGTGGGAAAGATCTTTCTGCAGTAAGAGAGAATCTGGCCAACAGGGGAAGAAAAGCAGAGATGTTAGAAAGTGTCAAATTGCTGCTTCCATAGGCCGTGGTTTCCGGAGCTGTTTCGTTCTGTGACGTATCTGGCTAGTCTTCCAGGCTAGGTGAGACAGTACATTTCTTTCTTTCCTTCTATACTAGTATAAGGAAATAAAGAAATGAGCCCCAACCCTCTGGCTGTCAGGCCAGGGGCCTTTTTTCTAATGTAATAATAGCAGCGAGTCATTGAGTTGAACACTTAAAATGTGCTCAACACTTCATTTTATCTACTGAACCAAAACAAAAGTTTTCATCCAGCAAGCCTAAATATGGAAACCCAGAAAAGAGAGACCCCCTTCACCAAGTACTATGGCATCTAAACTATCTTTTTTTTAAAGAACTGAGTTAGAGTTTTTATAAAAATGTGGCCAAGCGATTGAGCCCTGGCAGGGGAGGGTACTTCGCTGTGGGGCAGGGCTCCAGACTTGGCCTGCCTTTCTATACTAGTGGGGCCAGTCCTTCCTCTGCTTCCTCCCAGTTGTAAGGCTTCCTCATTCTTACCAGCCATTCCGACTCAGCTTGCATTGCGTTTTTGAGGGAAAGGGCCCATATGATGCAAAGTCTTCCCGTTGCTAAATCATTTCATAAACATTTCTAACCCATTGCTCTTCTTTTTATTGAGGTGTAATTGACATATAACATTATTAATAGTGTCAGGTATACAATATAATGATTTCATATTTGTATGTATTGCAAAATGACCACAGTGAGTCTAGCTAACAGCTATATCATTTTAGATTGCAGAACTCTAGGGGCATCGGGTGGCTCAGTTGGTTAAGCATCTGCGTTCCGCTTGGGTCATGATCTCAGGGTCCTGGGATCGAGCCCTATGTCTGGCCCCCTGCTCAGCGGGAGCCTGCTTCTCCCTCTCCCTCTGCCTGCTGCCCGCCCCCCCGCTTGTGCTCTCTCTGTCAAATGAATAAATACAATCTTTAAAAAAAATAGCAAAACTCTAAATGTTCACATCATTAAATTTAATTACTTTCAGGCTTTATGTTGAAAACACAAAGAGCATTTCTTTTCTTTTCTTTTCTTTTCTTTTCTTTTCTTTTCTTTTCTTTTCTTTCTCTCTCTCCCTCTCCCCCCCACCAATTACTTCCTTTCTTCCTTCTTTCTTTCTTTTTAAAAGATTTTATTTATTTATTTGACAGAGAAAGAAAAAGCCAGAGCACAAGCAGGGAGAACAACAGAGGGAGCTGGAGAAGCAGGTTCCCTGCTGAACAGGAAGCCCAATGCAGGGCTCAATCCCAGGACCTTGGCATCATGACCTGAGCCAAAGGCAAACACTCAATTGACTGAGTCAGCCAAGCACCCAACGAAGAGCATTTCTCATTAAGTTTATATGTGTTGGGCTCCTGGGTGACCCAGTCAGTTAAGCATCTGCTTTCAGCTCAGGTCATGATCTCAGGGTCCTGGGATCGAATCCCGCATCAGGCCTCTTGCTTAGCGGGGAGCCTGCTTCTCCCTCTACCTCTCTTGCTCTTTCTGGCAAATAAGTAAAATCTTAAAAAAATTAAAATAAGTTTATATGTGTAGTCCAGACCACTCTTTGGAGCTTCTACTCACATATCTATTGCCTTCTTTCCACTTCCGCTGGTTGTCATACCGTCATATCCAAATTAAAATGTCCAAGCCCAAACTTTCCATTTCCCACTTCACCTACCAAACCTGTCTTCCCAATCATTGTAAATGCTCTGCTGACTCGGTGAACAAGCTAAAGACCTGGGACTCATTTTTTTTAAGGCTATTCTAGAATTCTTTTTAAAAAGATTTTATTTATTTATTTGACAGAGATAGAGACAGCCAGCGAGAGAGGGAACACAAGCAGGTGGAGTGGGAGAGGAAGAAGCAGGCTCATAGCGGAGGAGCCTGATGTGGGACTCGATCCCATAATGCCGGGATCACGCCCTGAGCCGAAGGCAAACGCTTAACCGCTGTGCCACCCAGGCGCCCCTGGGACTCATTTTTGAAACTTCACTCCCCATGAGCCCCCATGATTGATCCATCCCAAGTCCTGCCAGCCATACCTCCAGAAATATCATAAATCTCCTCCCTTTCCTCAGTCTCCAGGGTCTCCACTTTATCCAAACTACTGTCCCTTGCTTGGATTCCTACAGTAGTCTCCTAACTAGCCTTCCTGCTTTATCCAGATTTGACTCCCTCCTATCCATTCACAGAACAGCTTGAGTGATCTTTAAGAATTTAAGATCATGTCAGTTTCCTGCTTAAAACCTGCCATTGGTTTCCCATAGCACTTGAAATAAAATTCCTACTCCTCTGGCCCCCTGCCTCGTTCTCCAGTCTCATCTGATGGCTTTCTTCCCTCACCACGTACTCTACAGCCATAGTGGCTTTTCTCTTTCTGAAACATGCTAAGCTCATTCCCGTATTAGAGCTTTTGCATATGGATGTTCCTTCTGCCTGAAATGTGACCCCCTGTTCCTCACAGGATTATCTCCTCAACCATCTATTCCCAACATAAATTTCATTTCTCCAAATGCTCCTTCCATAACTCTTAAGGGAGGTGCTCCCCCATTCTGCATAATGCTGCTTTCTCATGACTTTAACATCATCTGTTTTCTTCTCATAGGACTTGTAATTTTTTTTATTTAAACATTTTTAATTTATTTAAGATTTTATTTATTTATTTATTTATTTATTTATTTGAGAGAGAGAGAGAGAGTGCCAGAGAGCAGGGGAGGGGCCGAGGGAGAGGGAGAGAGAATCTCAAGCAGATGCCATGCTAAACAGGGAGTGCTACCCAGGGCTTGACCCCAGGATCCCAGGGTCACCACACAAGCTGAAGGCAGATGCTTAACTAAACTGAGCCACCCAGGTACCCCTAATTTATTTAATTTTTTAAAAATTTATTTATTTTAGAGAGAGAGAACTGAGTAGGTGGGGCAGGGAGGGCAAAGGGAGAGAATCTTTAAGCAGACTCCATGCCAAGCTAGGAGCCCAACTCGGGGCTAGATCCCATGACCCTGAGATCAGGACCCAAGGTGAAACCAAGAGTCAGACACTCAACCACCTGAGCCACCCAGATGCCCTTATTTATTTAATTTTTAAGTAGGCTCCATGCCCCATGCAGAGCCCAACATGGGGCTTGAACTCATGACCCTGAGACCAAGACCTGAGCTGAGATCAAGAGTTGGACACTCAACCAACTGAGCCACCCAGGTGCTCCCAGATTTGCAATATTTTATTCTTTCTTTGCCAATTTTCTGTCCCCCTGACTGGATTATAAACTTCATGAGGGAGGGGCTTTGTCTTGCTCACTGTAGTATCCCTAATATGTACCCAATACAATTATTGGGTACAATTATTGTATTTGTTGGATGAATGAATAAAATCAGTAAGAAAAAAATAAACCAAAATGAGTGATGCCAACAGGAGGTCATAAGAAAAAATGTATAGAGCGCCAATAAACATGAAAGGATGCTCAAACTCTGTTCCATAATTAAAAGGGGGTGCACTTTTCATGTATCAGATGGGCAAAATTTAGAGGTTTGGCATATATCTTAGATTTGGTAAGAGTTTGAAAAAACATATTATGAGATGGTAAATTAGTGCAGTGTTTTTAGAAAGCATTTGGCAATATCCATCAGATCATAAAGGCGTATGTCTGTTGACCCAGAAATAATAGAGATAGACTTGAATAGAACGCAATTAAAATGTTACAGAGTATTCATTGTAGCTTTTTAAAATTTTTTGGTAATAGTAAGAATATGGAAGAATTATAACTGATATTTTTGAGTACTTGCTGTGTTCCAGGAACTGTTCTAAGCATCTCACATATAGTATCTCATATAACTCTATGAAATGGTTGTTATCATTATATCCCATTTTTTAAGTGGGGAAATTAGCTGGTAGATTCCCCCAAGGACCCACAGCCAGTAGTGGCAGAACTAGGAATTTAACCTAGAGCTGCACATTTGATCATTAATGCTACACTATCATTTCAAACAACCTAAATGTCTATCAAAGTAGGGAACAAGTTACATAAATATGGTACTTGAAATTCTACACTGTATGGCCCTCCCACCATAAACAACCATAAAGCTGCACAAAATATATGACGTGATTGTTTTTGGACATTATACAATAGGCAGTACAAGATCATGATCCCCAAGTGAAAGGAGATATACAAAGTGGACTGCACTGTCTCTCTGGCTTTCTGTCTGATGATACTTTCTGATGCTGTGGTGTGGTGGAATCCAAGCAGAACACAGCAGAGACTTATTTTAACATTTGAAACTTGAGACAACAGGGATTTATGGGTCATGCTATTAGAGAGAATTCAGAAATCTGCATATGGGTCTTCTTAAGTTTTTAGGCAAATACTAAAGACTTAATATACAGGGTGAGACTTCACAAGTCTGGCAGAGAACAGCTACTTGGTCTCACAGTACTGGGGGACATAGGAGTTCCTAATAGCCAGAATCAGGAGACCTCCCTAAATATTCCATGCATTCAGCTAAGGACCCAGAAAGGCAATGCATTAGGAGTAGCACCACTCTAGCCCTAGACTATGTGTCATTCTAGTCCTTTCCAATAAAGTTTTTTTAAGAAAGATTTTATTTATTTATTTGAGAGAGAGCAAAAGTGAGAGAGATCACAGGGGAGAGGCAGAGAGAAAAGCAGACTTGCCACTGAGCAGAGAGCCTGACGCAGAGCTCAATCCCAGGACAACAAGACCATGACCCAAGCTGAAGGCAGATGCTTAACTGACTGAGCCACCTAGGTGCCCCTCCAATAAAGTTTAAAAATAAGCCTCAAAAAAATGAGGCTTACCTGCCAGTTAATTAACTGTTGATTAGGAGAAGACACAACAGGGGTGCCTGGCTGGGTCTGTCAGTAGAACGTGAGACTCTTCGTGAGTTCAAGCCCCACATTGGGCATGGAGCCTACTTAAAAAAAAAAAATTAAAGAAAAATAGAGCAAGACACAACATCTTTTAAAGGAAGGCTAAATCCTGACACTAAAAAAATTTAGCATCCACAATTTCCAGCATAAAATGGAAAATTTCTGGACATGAAAAAGTCAGAAAAATATGACCCATAACCAGGCTTTAAAAAAGGACAATAGAAATTGACCCATAGATGACAAATGTTGTTAACAGAAGACAAGAACTTTTAAACAGCTACTATAAATATACTTAAGGACTTAAAGGAGAAGATTTCCATACTGGGTAAGCAGATGGAAAAGAAATAGAAATTTGAGAACTGAGAAATATAACATTTGAAATATAAATTCAATGGGTAGAATTAATAGCAGAGAGAAACTACAGAAGGAAATATCAGTGAAATTGAAGATAGGAACATAGGAATTATCCCAAGTAGTGTTCACAGAGGGGAAAAACTAGGAAAAAGAGAAAAGGACAATAACCATCGGACAGTATCAAATGGTCTAACGTATATAATTGCAGTCCTAAAATGAGACAAAGATTAAGGTAGAAGAAAATAGTTAAAGAAATAATGGCTAAAATGTTTCCAAATTTGAAGAAAAATAACAATTCACAGATCCTACAAGCTCAATGAATACCAAGCAGGAAAAAGTACAAAGAAAATCACACCCAGGCAACAACCTAGTCAAATTGCTAAAAGTAAAAAATAAAATCCTGAAGGTACCTAGAGGAGAAAATATATATTACAGATAGGAGAACAACAAGAATTATCACTGATTTTTCACCAGAAATAATGCTACCCAGAGGACATTGGCAAAAGTACTGTTAACCTAGGAATCTATATCCAGTGAAAATATTTTTGAAAAATGAAGACCAATAGTGGTGGTGGTTGTGGGGGTGTTTAGGGGATATAAGGAAACTCTCTACTTTTCACTCAATTTGCTGTGAACATAAAACTACTCTACAAATAGTGTATTAAAAAATGAAGACAAAATAAAAATATTTTCAGGCAAAAAGGTTGAGAAATGAGAAAATTCACCAGTAGGACTGCATTACAAGAAATAAAGTGGTAAAGTAGGTTCTTCAGGTTGAAAGAAAAGGGTGCAAGATGGAAATGGGGGTTTATACCAGCGAATATAAGGCACCAGAAATGGCGCATGTGTGGGTAAATAAAATTTTTTCTCATTTATTAAGTTTCTTTCAAAAAATTACTGTTCAAAGAAATATATATATATATATATATATATATATATATATATATATATTACTATATTGTGAAGTTTATGGCATAATGTAAGATTCTTGCATTACATGTGAAGTGATATAATATTAATTCATGATAGACTGCTAAGTTATGAATGTATATTGTATTTCTTGAAGCACCTTTTAAAAGAAAGAAGTATATCTAAAAAGCTAGTGGAGGAGATAAAATGAAATACAAAAGGAAAAAAAAGCAAGAAAAAAAAGGGATAAAGGAACAAAGTATAGAAGAGACAAAGAGAAAACAAATAGCAAAATGATAGACTTAAATCAGTCATATCAATAATTACACTACATGTAAATGGCCCATATATTCCAGATCATCAAAGTGAATAAAAGAGCAAGACTCAAGTTATGTACAAGAGTTGCATTTTGAATATACTGACACAGATATGTAAAGGAATAGAAAAAGATACACCATGCAAATTCTAATCATAAAAAAGCTGGAGTGGCTATATTAACTGATATCAGATAAAATAGACTCTGAAATTAGGAGTATTGCTAGAGGGATTCTCTTAATAAACAATTCATCAAGAAGAAATAAATATCCGAAATTTATATGCACTTAATAACAGGTTTAAAAGACATGAAGCAAAAACTGACAGAACTAAAGGGAGTAGACAAACCCATAACTGTAGTTGGAGGTTTTAGTACTTCCTTAGTAATTTATAGAACACACACAAAAAAATTAGTAAAGACATAGAATATTTGACCAATACCATTAACCGCCTTGACCTATTGACATTTATCAAACACTGCTTTGAACTACTACATACACATTCTTTTCAAGAGCACATTGAACATTCTTCAAGATAGACTATATGCTGTGCCACAAAATAAATATATATCACTAATTGCTGAAGGGCTAAAATCTTACAGAGTATATATATTTTTTTACCACAGCAGTGTTAAATTAGGAGTTGAGTACAATAAAATGTCCAGAAAATCCCCAAATATGTGGAAATAACATATTACCAGATAACTCATAAGTCAAATCACAAGGAATTAGAAAATATTTTGATCTGAATACCGAGAACGTTTTTCAAAGAACTGGAACAAATAGTCCTTAAATTTGTATGGAACCAGAAAAGACCCCGAATCTCCAAGGAACTGTTGAAAAGGAAAAACAAAGCTGGGGGCATCACAATGCCGGATTTCGAGCTGTACTACAAAGCTGTGATCACAAAGACAGCATGGTACTGGCACAAAAACAGACACATAGACCAATGGAACAGAATAGAGAGCCCAGAAATGGACCCTCAGCTCTTTGGGCAACTAATATTTGATAAAGCAGGAAAAAACATCCGGTGGGAAAAAGACAGTCTCTTCAATAAATGGTGCTGGGAAAATTGGACAGCTACATGCAAAAGAATGAAACTTGACCACTATCTCACACCATACACAAAAATAAACTCCAAATGGATGAAAGACCTCGATGTGAGACAGGAATCCATCAAAATTCAAGAGGAGAACATAGGCAGCAACCTCTACGACATCAGCCAAAGCAACCTTTTTCATGACACATCCCCAAAGGCAAGAGAAACAAAAGATAAAATGAATTTATGGGACTTCATCAAGATTAAAAGTTTCTGCACATCCAAGGAAACAGTCAGAAAAACTAAGAGGCAGCCCACAGAATGGGAGAATATATTTGCAAATGACACTACAGATAAAGGACTGGTATCCAAGATCTACAAAGAACTTCTCAAACTCAATACACGAGAAACAAATAAACAAATCAAAAAATGGGCAGAAGATATGAACAGACACTTTTCCAATGAAGACATACAAATGGCTAACAGACACATGAAAAAATGTTCAAAATCATTAGCCATCAAGGAAATTCAAATCAAAACCACACTGAGATACCACCTTACGCCAGTTAGAATGGCAAAAATAGACAAGGCAAGAAACAACAATTGTTGGAGAGGATGTGGAGAAAGGGGATCCCTCCTACATTGTTGGTGGGAATGCAAGTTGGTACAGCCACTCTGGAAAACCGTGTGGAGGTCCCTTAAAAAGTTAAAAATTGAGCTACCCTATGATCCAGCCATTGCACTACTGGGTGTTTACCCCAAAGATACAGACGTAGTGAAGAGAAGGGCCATATGCACCCCAATGTTCATAGCAGCAATGTCCACAATAGCTAAATCGTGGAAGGAGCCGAGATGCCCTGCAACAGATGACTGGATTAAGAAGTTGTGGTCCATATATACAATGGAATATTACTCAGCAATCAGAAAGAATGAGTTCTCAACATTTGCTACAACATGGACGGCACTGGAGGAGATAATGCTTAGTGAAATAAGTCAAGCAGAGAAAGACAACTATCATATGATTACTCTCATCTATGGAACATAAGAACTAGAATGATCAGTAGGGGAAGAAAGGGATAAAGAAAGGGGGGGTAATCAGAAGGGGGAATGAAACATGAGAGACTGTGGACTATGAGAAACAAACTGAGGGCTACAGAGGGGAGGGGGGTGGGGGAATGGGATAGACCGGTGATGGGTAGTGAGGAGGGCACATATTGCATGGTGCACTGGGTGTTATACACAACTAATGAATCATCGAGCCTTACATCGAAAACCGGGGATGTACTGTATGGTGACTAACATAATATAATAAAAAATCATTATTAATAAAAAAAAAAAAACAAAAGAAAATATTTTGATCTGAATGATAGTGAAAACACGACATATGAAAATTTGTGGGATACATCTAAAGCTGTGCTTCAAGGAAAATTATAGCTTTAAATACTTATTTTGGAAAAGAATGTATAAAATCAATGAACTATAAAATACAAGTGGGGAAAACCAATACAAAAATTAGTTTTTTGAAAAAAATGAAGCAAAATTGATAAATCTCTACCAGAAATGAGGAAAGAAAAAGAAAACACAAATTACCAAAATTAAAAATGAAAAAGGAGACATTACTATAGATCTTACAGACTTAAAAAATAATAAGGGCATACCATGAATAACTTTGTTAATAAATGAACAGCTTAGATAAAATGGACAAATTCCATCAAATACACAACTTAATAAAACTGACATCAGAGATTTTAAAATCTAAATATCCCCATATCAAAGAAATCAAATTTGTAATCCTCTCATAATATTCTAAGCCCAGATTCTTTGATGGTTAAGATTATCAAATGTTTAAGAAGGAAGTAATAGCAATCTTACATGAATGTTCTCAAATAATAGAGAAGGGGATATCATTTTACGAAGCCAATGTAATCCTGACCAAAATCTCACAAAGACATGACAAGAAGTTGAAATTTCAGACCAATATCTCTTACAAACATAAGCATAAAATTTTCTATTAAAATATTAAGAAATCAAATCAGTAATATATAAAAAGAATATAAAGAAATGGAGTTTATCTCAAAAATGCAAAGCTGGCTTAAAATTTGAAAATCAAGGCAGTGCAACACATTATCAGAATAAAGGAGAGGGGCCCCTGGGTGGCACAGACATTTAAGTGTCTGCCTTTGGCTCAGGGCGTGATCCTGGCGAATGGGATCGAGCCCCACATCAGGCTCCTCCGTTATGAGCCTGCTTCTTCCTCTCCCACTCCCCCTGCTTGTGTTCCCTCTCTCACTGGCTGTCTCTCTCTGTCAAATAAATAAATAAAATCTTAAAAAAAAAAAGAATAACGGAGAAAAACCAAATGAGAAAAACCAAATAGATACTAGCAAAAGCATTTGACAGAATTCAACACGCTTCATCATTGAAACACCCAAAAACCTAGGAATAGAAGGGAACTCCCTCAATCTGATAAAGGACGTCTATGACAAAAACCTACAGCTAACATCATACGTAAAGGTGAAAGACTAAATGCTCTCTCTCTCTCTCTAAGATAGAAAAGAAAGCAAGAATGTCTGTTCTCACTACTTCTGTTCAACATTGTACTGGACAGCCTAGCCAGTCACATAGGCAAGAAAAAGAAATGAAAGATATACAGATTGGAAAGGAAAAAGTGAAACTTATTACTTACAGACAAGGTGATGTGTATGTAGGAAACTATGGGAATCTGCAGAAACAACCCCCCCCAAAAAAAACCCTGCCACTAGAACTAATAATTCAACAAGGTCACAGGATACATGGTCAATATATAAAAATGAATTGTATTTTGAGGCACCTGAGTGGCTCAGTTGGTCAAGATTCTGACCGTGCTCAGGTCATGATCTCAGGGTTCTGAGCTCGAGCCCCATGTCGGGCTCCTGCTCAGCAGGGAGTCTGCTTGTCCCTCTGCCCCTCCCCCATCTGTGCTCTCTCTCTCTCTCAAATAAATAAATAAATAAATAATATTTAAAAAATCAATTGCATTTCTATACACTAGCAGTGGAAAAATGGAAATTGAAATTTAAAACTAATATTTACAGTAGCAGCAATATGTGAAATATTTAAGGATATAGTTTAACAAGAGATTTACAGAGTCTTTATAATGAAAGCTATTTGACAGCACCATGTGAATGTCTAATAGGTATTTCAAACCGAATGTTAGAAATGGAATTTTGGGGGCACCTGGGTGGCTCAGTCTGTTGAACATCCAACTATTGTTTTCGGCTCAGGTCATAATCTCAAAGTCATGAATTTGAGCCCCAAGTCAAGCCCTACTTTGGGCTCTGCACTCAGCAGGGAGTCTGCTCGAGATGCTCTCTCTCCCTCTCCTCTGCCCCTCCCCCCTCTAAAATAAATAATACATCTTTTAAAAAATGGAATTTTGATTTTTCAAACCTACATCTGCTCCACTCCCCCATCTTGATAAATGGTATCATTATCTACCTTGTTCTTAAGCCAAAGGCCAGGGGTCTTTCTCAATTTCTCTTATTCTTTCATCATCACCACCACCACCCCTTTCCTGGTACATCCAATTCATTTGTAGGTCTTAATTGTACCTCTAGAAGATCTTGAATTTATCCACTTCCCTACATCTTCATCACTTCTGCCCTTATTAAAGCCACTTCTATCTTCTGCCTGTAGTTCTCCAATAGTGTCTTATTTGGGCTCCGTGTTTCCAATCTTGCCCCTTTATAATCCATTCTTTACACATAGGCCAAAGTAATCTTTTTAAAAATGCCAGATCATTCCTCTCCCCTGCTTGAAACCATCCAATCATTTCTCAGTGTACTTGAAATATAAACACTTGCCAAGACTTTTAAGATCTTGAGTGTTCTGGGCACTGCTTCCCTCTCAAACCCCATTTACAGCGGGTTCCCATGCAAGCACTGTATATTCCAGCCACACGGTTCTTTTTGTAGCTCAGACACTCTGAATTCACCACCCTTTGTTCTTTGTTCTTGGAATGCTCTCCCCCTCAACATTTTATAAATGTGACTCCTTCTTATTCAGTTCTTAGCTTAAATAAATGTGCTTATCTCAAAAAGGTCTTCCTTGCCTTCTTGCAATGTTCCAGATTAGATGAGAGATTGGCAAGAAGAGAACACACATGCACACATATGCACAGAGACATACATTCCTACTTTAAACTGCTAATTTATTTAGCCTATGGTAAGTATTTGTAGGGCATGATATAGCTATAGAGTGGAGATCCCATCTGTCTCAACTTTTCACTTGCTCCCTGATCCCTCTACACAAGGAGGGTCCTTGCAGAATTGAGAAGGAAACCAGATTCTTGCCACATCACTGCTTTTTTAAACTCAGGCTTACATCACCAAGTGGGAAGACTACACTAACAATCTGTCTGTTTCCATTTAAGGGCATCTTTATACACATTGGGTCTGCTAGTTCTTAACCATATTCTGTACCAGCAAGACTGTATCCTCATCTAGGGAATGAATCACATCTTTGCTTCCAGCTCTCTAACACTGCACATAACCTGTCTCCCTCTGGCATCCTATCTCTTCCTACCCTCTGTCAGTTGCTATTACCTGATTTTTGGTTCTTCACAGCACTTATTTCTCTCTGAAGTTAGTAATTTGTTTGTTTTCTGTCTCACCAACTAAAATATAAAGACCATGAAAGTGAGACTTTTTTTCTTTCTCATACACAGCTGTACTTCTGACATGTAGAACAGTGCCTGCCATATAGTAGGTATTCAATAAATATTTGTGGAATGAATGAGTGGTTACCTCCTACATCCTGTCTTGCCACTCTCTAATTCCCTTTCTCCCATGGCCAGTCAACCTCCTGGCTGTTCAGTGCTTTGAGATAAAGCCTAACTCCTTAACATAACTTGTAAGGCTCTTTGTGAGCTATTCCTTCTTGCCCCTCCAGCCCCATCTCTCGCTCTTCTTGCCTGAAATTCTCCCTTTCACTCCTCCAGCCCTTGACTGGTCTCTGTGCTCCAGACCTACTGAACTTCTTTCAGATCTTCATAACTGCCAAGTTCTCTCTCACTTCTGTCTCTTCTCAATTCTCTCTCACCTTAGTGTCTTCTCACTTCTAGAAACATTTTGCTATCACTCCTCAGTCCCTTTTCACCTAACTCCACACAAACTTCATGGCTCTCAGGTCACTCTAGAACCTGTATCTCTTCTTAACACTCAGGCTTTAACTCACTATCTTGTGACTGTTGTGTAGTGATGTGTCTCCTCCATACTGGGATCTCCATGAGACTAGGGCTATTCCATTTAATTATACATATGTTAATACACACACACACATGAATCTTGAAGAATGTTCACAGTGCTAGTGAGATTGCTCCTAGGTAGGCAGAATAGATTTTTTTTAATGTTTTAAAATGCTTATCTATATTTTCTGATTTTTAAGATGAACATTGCTTGTTATACTACTAATAACACAATTTCAAAACTTAACTATAAAGCTACAGTAATTACAACAGTGTAGTATTGGCAAAATTATAGACAAATTAGATCAATGGAACACAATAGAGTCTAGAAATAGACCCACACAAATATAGTCACTAGCTTTTGACAGAGGAGCAAAGGCATATAATGGAGAAAAGATAGTTCTCAACAAATGGTATTGGTACGACTGGACATCAATATACCAAAAAAATGAATCTAGACACAGACCTTAGACCCTTCACAAAAATTAACTTAAAATGGATTATAGACTTAAATGTGAAATACAGAACTATAAAATCCTAGAAAATAACATAGAAGAAAATCTAGGTGATTTTAGGTTTGGTGATGGCATTTATATCACCAAAGGCATGATCCATGAAAGAAATAACTGATAAACTGAACTTTAGTAAAATTAAAAACTTATGCTCTGTAAAAGACACTGTCGAGAAAATGAGAAGACAAGCCACAAACTGGGAGAAAGTGTTTACAAAAGACACATCCGATAGAGGACTAGTATCTAAAATATACAGAGGGGCACCTGGGTGGCTCAGTCAGTTAAGCATCTGACTCTTGATTTTGGCTCAGGTCATGATCTCAGGGTGGTGAGATGAAGCCCCTCATCAGGCTCCACACACAGCACAGAGTCTGCTTGTCCCTCTCCTGTTCCTGCCCCTGCTCACACGTGTGTGAGTGCTCTCTATCTCTAAAATTAATCAATCAATCTTTTAAAAAATAAAATATACAGAGAAATCTTAGACCTCAAAAATTTTAAAAACGAATGGAAGAAAATATTTGTAAACCATATATATGATAAGCAGTTATTATCCAAAATATGTAAGGAACTCATACAACTCAAGAGCAAAAAAGCATATAATCCAATTTAAAAATGGGCAAAGGACCTGAATAGACATTTTTCTAAAGAAGATACACAAATAGCCAACAGGTATGTGAACAGGTGCTCAACATCACTAGTCATCAGGGAAATGCATATCAAAACCACAATGAAATACTGCTTCACCTGTTGGGATGTCTGTTATCAAAAAGACAAGACATAACAAGTGTTGATGAGGATGTGAAGAGGATCCCTCATGCTCTGTTGGTGAGAATGTAAATCGGTACAGCCACTAGGGGAACCAATGTGGAGGTTTTTCAAAAAATTAAAAATAAAACTACCATATGATCCAGCAATCCCACTTTGGGTATATGTCCAGAGGAAATGAAATCACTATCTTGAAGAGATAAATCTGCACACCAATGTTCATGCAACATTATTCACAATAACCAAGATATGGAAATAACCTAAGTGTATGTTGATGGATGAATGGATAAAAAATGTAGTATACACAATATAATGTTATTCAGCCACAAAAAAGAAGGAAATCCTGCCATTTGCAACAATATGGATGGACCTTGAGGGCATTATTCTAAGTGAAATAAGTCAGACAGAGAAAGACAAATGCTGTATGATCTCACTTATATGTGGAATCTAAAAAAACCAAACTCATAGAAACAGAAAGTAGTTTGGTGGGACGATGGGGAAAACGGGTAATGGTAGTCAAGAGTAAGAAATTCATCCAGTTGTAAGGTGAATAAATTTTGGGAATCTAATGTACAGCATAGTGACTACAGTCAACAATACTGTATTGTATACCTGAGAGTTGCTAAAAAAGTAGATCTTAAATGTTCTCACCACACACACACACACACACACACGCACACACACACACACAAAGGTACCTATGTGAGGTGATGGATGTGTTAACCAACCTTATTGTGGTAATCATTTTGCAGTGTATATGTATATCAAGTCATCTGTACATCTTGAACTTGTACAACATCATATGTCAAACATACCCCATGAAGCTGGAAAAAAATAAGAAAACAACTTGATTTAAAAATGGGCAAAAGACTTGACCAGACACCAGAGAAGATATGCAGATGGCAAGTTAGCATATGAAAAGATGCTCAACATCAATGTAGTTAGAGAATTGCAAATTAAAACAATGAGATATCATCACACACCTATTCAAATGGCAAAAATCCCAAACACCGATAATACCAAAATGCTGGCAATGATGTAGAGCCACAGGAATTCTTATTCATTGTTTGGTGGAAATGCAAAATGGTACAGCCACTTTGAAAGACAGTTTGGCAGTTTAGTAAGACTAAACATAGTCTTATCACACGATCCAGGTATTGCACTAATAGGTATTTACTCAACTGAGTTGAAAACTTTTGTGCATATAAAAATGAGCAACCAGTGTTTACAGTACTAAAACCAATGTTTGGCTTTATTCATAATTACCAAAACCTGGAAGTGACCAAGATGTCCTTCAGTAGGTGAATGGACAAACAAACCGTGGTTCATCCAGACAATGGACTTATTTTTTTTTAAGTGCTAAAAAGAAATGAGGTATCAGTCCACAAAAAGACATGGAGGAAACTTAAATGTATATTGCTAAGTGAAAGAAAGTCTTAGTCTCTTCAGGCTAATATAACAGAAATACCACAGACTGGGTATCTTTAAGTAACAGAAATTTATTTCTCATAGTTCTGGAGGCTGGGAAGTACAAGATCAAGGTGCTGACAGAATGGGTGTCTAGTGAGGGAGTCCACCTCCTAGATGGCTGTCTTTCTGCTTTCATCTCCATGGCAGTAGGGTGGAGTGTTTCTTTTGTAGGGCTCGCTCATTTTTCTATCCCATTTATGAGAGCTGCACCCTTATGACCTAGTCACCTCCCAAAGGCCTTATCTCCAAATACCATCACATTGCGATTAGTCCAACATAATGAATTTCAAGAGAGAAACAAAGATTCAGTCCATTGCATAGTGTATGATTCCAATTATATGACATTCTGGAAAAGGCAAAATTATGGAGACAGTAAAAAGATCAGTGGTTTCCAGGGCTTAGTGGGGCAGGGAGGGATGAATAGGTGGGGCACAGAGGATTTTTGTGGAGTGAAACTATTCTGTATGATACCATGATGGTAGACACATGTCATATATTTGTCCAAACCATAGAATTTACAACCCTAAGAGTGAACCCTAAGCTATGGACTTTGGGTGATAATGATGTGTCAGTACAGGTTAATATGTTGTAACAAATGTACCGCTGGTGGGGGATGCTGATAGTGGGGGAGGCTGTGTGCATGTAGGGACAGGGGTTATGTGAAAACTATGTGTACTTTCTGCTCAATTTTGCTGTGAGCCTAAAACTGCTCTGAAGAATAAAGTCTATAGAGAGAGAACTTAAAAATCAAAACCCATCTGTTCCATAGCAGTGGTAACCCCACCAGGGGTCCAACCTGAACCATCTCTGTAGTATTCACCTTCTTTTTTTTTCTTTTCAAAATTTTATTTAAATTCTATTTAGTTAATGTACAGTACAATATTGGTTTCAGGAGTAGAATTCAGTGATTCATCACTTGCATACAACACCCAGTGCTCATCACAACAAGCACCCTCTGTAATCCCCATCACCCATTTAGCCCATTCCCTACCCATCTTCCTCCATCAACTCTCAGTTTGTTCTGGACAGTTAAGAGTCTCTTTTGGTCTGTCCCCCCCCCCCCCATTTTCCCCCTGTAGTACCCACCTTTTTTTTTTTAAAGATTTATTTATTTATTTTAGAGAGAGAGCCAGTGTGAGTGGGGGGAGGGGCAGAGGGGGAGGGAGAGGGAGAGAATCCCAAGCAGACTCCACACCCAGCTTAGAGCCTGACAGGGGGCCCGATCCCACAACCCTGAGATCATGACATGAGCTGAAATCAAGAGTTGGATGCTTAACTGACAGAGCCACCCAGGCACACCTGTAGTATCCACTTTCTAACTCTAGGGCTTTGAGCAAGTCACTAGAGGGCTTGATATTGGTTCTACTTGAAAATGAAGAATTGACTGAGATCTGTTCTTGTGCTTTTGAGTTTTTCATGAAGAAGTAAATTAAAAATAGAAATCAGTGTGGCATTGTCACCCTTCATTTTGTCAAATAAATATATTTTTTAAAACTCCATCTACTGTTACCATTTCATTATAAAAAATCATTTTAGTACAAAAAATTAGGGCTTAATTTTTATTTATTTTTTTAGGATGTAACTTTTAAATAATAGGCAATTATTGAAATTTAATACCTTTAGTTTTATGGAGAACTCTACATTTTCCCTTATTATTCTGAGTTTTCCATTAACTGCTGCAAACTCTATCATATCTGGTACCAGTCTCTGGACCAGCACTTGGACTGACTAAATATCTTCCAACCCTAATATTCTGAGACTTAATGCACAAGTAGAGTTTGTGCTGCAGAAAGGTCCACAGTAGATATCTTCAGCGTGGGTCCTAAGCAAGACAGTGAAGAATAATTATCAGCATGGAAGCCTGCCCCCACCATATATGCTAGGCATATTATTGCTAATACTTAAAACAACTCTATAGGGTAGATATTATAGGTGACAAAACTGCGACTCAGAAAAATCTGCTCTGAGTCATACGGTAGTGGTGGCAACACCACTTTTTAAAAATGGCTCCTTCCATCACTCCAACACGTGAATTACTTGAGATCAGTCTCCAGGCCATAGTAGATTCATGCAAGATTCATGCATCAATCATGCATGATTCCTTGGAACTTGATCCAAAGAGGGCGTGCCTGCCAGAGCCCTTCCTCATGGGTTTGATTATACTTCAAGAGATTAGAAGGCATTACAGTCCAATGCAGTAAACCATAAGATCTAAGACCTGGTGGTTTTCTGCACCTTATCCACCAGAAACTGGTCTGCAAGGAGAGAGAATGACATGACATGAATTAGAAACAGGAGGGGGAAACCTGGAACCTTCAAGTCCCTAGATCCATTTGTTCCCAAGCCCCCTCTGCCCCCACCTTTCCACAGTTAGATTGTTCCACCTTTCCTTGAATTTAGTGAGGCAACACATTTGTTCTTTTTTTCTGAACCCATTCAAGTTTTGTCACACAATCAATATAGCATAGATCCCAGAGCTCTCATCCTTCTGCCCCAGGAAGGAGACAGCTCTATATTATAGTGGAAAGAATGTGAACTTCAGAGAAAGATCCTTGGCAAGGTGAGGACAAAACAATGCCTCATGGTGTGAGAGCTTTGGAAACTGTTGGATGCACTTATGTTAAAAGCCGTCACAGAAAGGACAAGAGACTGGGCTGTTGTCTCAAACACCAGATAGTACATTTAGGCTGTTATGCTGGAGGACAAAGGTCTTAGATCTATTTGAGAAAGGAAAGCAAAACAAGTCCCGTATGTTCATTTTCAGTTCAGCTACTTTTTTTTTCTCTAAGATTTTGTTTATTTATTTGACACAGAGAGAGAGAGCACAAGCAGGGGATTGGCAGGCAGAGGGAGAGGGAAAAGCAGGTTCCCTGCTGAGCAGGGAGCCCGGCATGAGGGACAATCTCAGGACCCTGGGATCAAAGGCAGATGCTTAACCGACTGAGCCACCCAGGCACCTTCAGTTAAGTTACTTTTGAAGTAATAACAAAAAGTACATTTTACAAAATGACACTCTCTTCTCCAGAAGTCATGTTTTATAATTCTAACATTTTACAATTCCATTTATTTTTAAAGAACATATGTACATTCATATGGTTCAAAATTCAAAAGATCCCAAAAGGAATACAATGAAATTCTCCCTCTCGTTCCTGCACCTGACCCAGTCCTCCCTACCCCCCAGGCAACCAGTGTAACCAGTAAAGAAATCTTTCCAGAGATAACCCTCTGCATGCATATGTTGGCTTTTGCTGCATATACAGCAAAAGAGTCACTCCAAAACTTAACAGCTTAAAACATTTGTATTTACTATATACAGCAAAAGAGTCACTCCAAAACTTAACAGCTTAAAGCATTTGTATTTACTCAAGATTCTATGGGCCACTGGACAGTGTATGACCTCTTTTTTTAATATAACATTACTCTGAGTTGTAGGAAACATAACAAGCTTTCATAACACAAAAGATAGAAACTTAGCTAAAATGAGAAGATGGGGGAATTCTCCCCCAAAAAGTAGGAAGATATCACAGCCAGGGACTTGCTCAAAACATATAAACAATATATCTGAGCAAAATTTAGATGAACAGTCATAAGACTACTAGCTGGACTTAAAAAAAGCATAGAGAACACCAGAGAAGCCCTTGCTGCAGAGATAAAAGACCTAAAAACTAGTCAGGCTGAAATCAAAAGTGCTATAACCGAGATGCAAAACAGATTGGATATAATCACAACAAGGATTGAAGAAGCAGAGGAGAGAATATGCAGTTAGAAGATAAAATTATGGAAAATAATGAAGCTGAAAAGAAGAGGGAGGGAAAACTATTAGATCATGAAGGTAGACTTAGGGAACTCAGTGATTCCATAAAAGTGAAATAATATCTGTATCATAGGAGTCCCAGAAGAAGAGTGGGGAAAATGGGGTAGAAGTTTTACTTGAACAATTATAGCTGAGAACTTCCCTAATCTGGGAAAGGAAACAGGCATTCAAGTCCAAGAGGCACAGAGAACTCCACTCAAAATCAACAAAAACAGGTCAACACTAGGATATATAGTGAAATTTGCAAAATACAAAGATAAAGAGAGAATCCTGAAAGCAGCTTGGGAAAAAAAGTTCTTTACAAGGGTGGACACATAAGGCTGGCAGCATATGTGTCCACAGAGACCTGGCAGGCCAGAAAGGACTGGCATGATAAATTCAATGTGCTAAATGGGAAAAATATGCAGCCAAGAATAATTTATCCAGCAAGACTGTCATTCAGAATAGGAGAGATAAAGAATTTCCAAGATAAACAAAAACTAAAGGAGTTTGTGAGCACTAAACCAGCTCTGCAAGAAATCTTAAAGGGGACCCTTTGAGTGGGAAAGAGAAACCAAAAGTAATAGAGACTAGAAAATAATAGAGACAATCTATAGGCACAGTGACTTTACAGGTAACACAATGTCACTAAACTCATGTCTTTCAATAATTACTCTGAATGTAAATGGACTAAATGCTCCAATCAAAAGACATAGGGTATCAGAGTGGATAAAAAAACAAGACTCAAGGGGCGCCTGGGTGGCACAGCGGTTAAGCGTCTGCCTTCGGCTCAGGGCGTGATCCTGGCATTCTGGGATCGAGCCCCACATCAGGCTCCTCTGCTATGAGCCTGCTTCTTCCTCTCCTACTCCCCCTGCTTGTGTTCCCTCTCTCGCTGGCTGTCTCTATCTCTGTCGAATAAATAAACAAAATCCTTAAAAAAAAAAAAAAACAAGACTCATTGATATGCTGCTTACAAGAGACTCATTTCGGCCCAAAGACACTTCCAAATTGAGTGATGGGGTGGAGCACCATTTATCATGCTAATGGACATCAAAAGAAAGCTGAAGTAGCCATACTTATATGAAAAAAACTAGATTTTAAACCAAAGACTGTAATAAGAGATGAAGAAGGACACTATATCATAATAAAGGGGCCTATCCAACCAGAAGATCTAACAATTGTAAATATTTATGCCCCTAACTTGAGAGCAACCAAATACATAAATCAATCAATAATGAACTTAAAGAACCTCATTGATAATAGTACAATAATTGTAGAGGGCTTTAACACCCTATTCACAGCAATGGACAGATCATCTAAGCAGAAGATCAACAAGGAAACAAGGGTTTTAAATGTCTCACTGGACCAGATTGACTTAACAGATATATTCAGAGCATTTTATCCTAAAACAGCAAAATACACATTCTTTTTGAGTGCACATGGAACATTCTCCAGAAAAGATCACATACTGGGTCACAAATCAGGCCTCCACTTGTACAAAAAGATTAAGATCATACCATGAATGTTTTCAGAACACAATATTATGAAACTAGAAGTCAACTACAATAAAAAATTTGGAAAAACCACAAATACATGGAGATTAAAGAATATCCTAGTAAAGAATGAATGGGTCAACCAGGAAATTAAAGAATTAAAAAATACATAGAAGCAAATGCAAATAAAAACATGACAGTCCAAAACCTTTGAGATGCAGCAAAGGCAGTCCTAAGGGGAAGTATATAGCAACACAGGCCTTTCTCAAGAAACAAGAGAAGTCTCAAATACACAACCTAACCTTATACCTAAAGGAGTTGGGAAAAGAATAAAGCCTAAATCCAGCAGGAGAAGGGAAATAATTAATGTTAGAGCAGAAATCAATGATATAGAAATTTTTTTAAAAACCCAGTAGAACAGGGGTGCCTGGATGGCGCAGTCATTAAGCGCCTGCCTTCAGCTCAGGGTGTGATCCCGGCATTCTGGGATCGAGCCCCACATCAGGCTCCTCCACTGGAAGTCTGCTTCTTCCTCTCCCACTCCCCCTGCTTGTGTTCCCTCTCTCGCTGGCTGTCTCTATCTCTGCCAAATAAATAAATAAAATATTTTTTAAATATTTTTTAAAAATCCAGTAGAACAGATCAATGAAACTAGGAGCTGTTTCTTTGAAAGAATTAACAAAATTGATAAATGCCTCACCAGCCTTATAAAACAAAAGAGAAAGGACCCCCCAAAATAAAATCATGAATGAAAGAGGAGAGATCACAACCAACACTGTAGAAATACAAACAATTATAAGATAATATTATGAGCAATTATATGCCAACAAATTAGGCAATCTGGAAGAAATGGATGCATTCCTAGAAACATAAACTACCAAAACTGAAACAGGAAGAAATAGAAAATCTGAACAGACCCATAACCAGCAAAGAAATTGAATCAGTAATCAAAAATCTCCCAACAAACAAGAGTCCAGGGCCTGATGGCTTCCCAGGGGAATTCTACCAAACATTTAAAAAGAATTAATACTGATTCTTCTGAAACTGTTCAAAAAAATAGAAATGGAAGGAAAACTTCCAAACTCATTCTGTGAGGCCAGCATTATCTTGATCCCAAAACCAAAGACCCCACAAAAAAGGAGAATTATAGACAATGTCCCTGATGAACATGGATTCAAAAATTCTCACCAAGTTACTAACAAATTGGATCCAACAGTACATTAAAAGGATTATTCACCTCAATCAGGTGGGATTCATTCCTGGAATGTAGGGGTGGTTCAAAATCCACAAATCAAACATTGTGATACAGCACGTTAATAAAAGAAAGGATAAGAATCATGATCCTGTCAATAGATGCAGAAAAGGCATTTGACAAAATACAGTATCCTTTCTTGATAAAAACCCTCAAGAAGTAGGGCTAGGAGGAACATACCTCAACATCATAAAAGCCATATATGAAAGACCCACAGCAAATATCATCCTCATTGGGGAAAAACTGAGAGCTTTTCCCCTGAGGTCAGGAACACGACAGGGATGTCTACTCTCACCACTATTGTTCAGTGTAGTACTGGAAGTCCTAGCCTCAGCAATCAGACAAAAAGAAATAAAAGACATCCAAATCAGCAAAGAAGTCAAATTTTCACTTTCCTCAGACAACATGATACTCCATATAGACAACCTGAAAGACTCCACCAAAAAAATTGCTAGAACTGTTACAGGAATTCAGCAAAGTCGCTGGATATAAATCAATGGAGAGAAGTCTGTTGCATTTCTATACACCAGTAATGAAGCAACTGAAAGAGAAATCAAGGAATCAATCCCATTTACAATTGCACCCAAAACCATAAGATACCTAGGAATAAATATAACCAAAGAGGTAAGAGATCTTTACTTTGAAAATTATAGAACACTTATGAAAGAAATTGAGGAAGACACAAAGAAATGGAAATCCATGCTCATGGGTTAGAAGGACAAATACTATTAAAATGTATATACTACCCAAAGCAATCTATACATTCAATGCAATCATTATCAAAATAACACCAGCATTTTTCACAGAGCTGGAACAAATAATTCTAAAATTTGTATGGAACCAGAAAAGACCCCGAATAGCCAAAGTAATGTTGAAAAAGAAAACCAAAGCTGGTGGCATCACAATTCTGGACATCAAGCTCTATTACAAAGCTGTGATCATCAAGACAGTATGGTACTGGCACAAAAACAGACACATAGATCAATGAATGGAACAGAATAGAGAACCCAGAAATGGACCCTCAAATATATGGTCAACTAATCTTTAACAAAGCAGGAAAGAATATCCAATGAAAAAAAAGACAGTCTCTTCAATAAATGGTGCTGGGAAAATTGGACAGCCACATGCAAAAGAATGAAACTAGACCATTCTCTTACACCATACACAAAGAGAAACTCAAAATGGATGAAAGACCTCAGTGTGAGACAGGAATGCATCAAAATCCTAGAGGAGAACACAGACAGAAACCTCTTTGACCTCGATCACAGCAACTTCTTACTAGATATGTCTCCAGAAGCAAGGGAAACAAAAGCAAAGATGAACTGTTGGGACTTCATCAAGATAAAAAGTTTCTGCACAGCAAAGGAAACAGTCAACAAAACTAAAAGGCAACCTACAGAATGGGAGGAGATATTTGCAAATGACGTATCAGATAAAGGGCTTGTATCCAAAATCTACAAAGAACTTATCAAACTCAACACCCAAAACCCAAAAAATTCCAGTTAAGAAATGGTCAGAAGACATGAACAGACATTTCTCCAAAGAAGACATACAAATGGCTAACAGACTTATGAGAAAATGCTCAACATCACTCATCATCAGGGAAATACAAATCAAAACCACAATGAGATACCACCTCACGCCAATCAGAATGGCTAAAATTAACAAGTCAGGAAATGACAGGTGTTGGCGAAGATGTGGAGAAAGGGGAACCCTCCTAAACTGTTGGTGGGAATGCAAGCTGGTGCAGCCACTCTGAAGAACAGTATGGAGGGTCCTTAAAACATTAAAAATAGAGGTGCCTGAGTGGCTCAGCTGGTTAAGCATCTGCCTTCAGCTCATGTCATGATCCCAGGGCCCTGGGATCTATCTCTGTGTGTGGCTCCCTGCTCAGCAGGGAGTCTGTTTCTCCTTCTCCCTCTGCCCCTTCCCCTGACTCGTGCTCTCTCTCACGTGCATGCTCTCTGTCTCTCCCTCTCAAATAAATAATAAAATCTTGAAAATAGAGCTATCCTACCACCCAGCAATTGCACTATGAGGTATTTATCCAAAGGATATAAAAATAGTGATTTGAGGGAGCACATGCACCCCAATGTTTATAGCAGCAATGTCCACAATAGCCAAACTATGGAAAGAGCCCAGATGTCCATTGACAGATGAATGGATAAAAAAGATGTGTGTGTGTATTATATATAATGAATGTATATAATATATATTATACAATAATATAATATATAATATGTTATATATTATATAATAATATATAATATGTTATATATTATATAATAATATATAATATATAATGAAATATTACTCAGCCATCAAAAAGAATGAAACCTTGCCATTTGCAATGACGTGGATGGAACTAGAGTATATTATACTAAGTGAAATAAGTCAGTCAGAGAAAGACAAATACCATATGATTTTACTCATATGTGGAATTTAAGAAACAAAACAGATGAACATAGGGGAAGGGAAGGAGAAATAAAGTAAGATAAAAGCAGAGAGGGAGGTAAAACATGAGATGCTCTTAACTGTAGGGAACATACTGAGGATTGCTGGAGGAGAGGTGGGTGGGGAGGTGGGGTAACTGGGTGATGGGCATTAAGGAGGGCACTTGATGTAAGGAGCACTGGATGTTATATGCAACCGATGAATCAACTAAATTCTATCCCTGAATTTAATAATGCACTATATATTAACTAACTTGAATTTAAATAAAATGTAAAAAAAAAATAAAGAAAGAAAGAAAGAAAGAAAAGATTCTATGGACCAACAGGGCAGCTCTCATCCAGGCTTGCTCAGTGGGGTGGATGATCTAGAATGGCCCTGGTCCCATGCCTGGCAGTTGGCAGGCTGTTTGGTACACACTTTCCATCATGCAGGCACTCGTGTGATGACAGAAGTGCTCCCAGCAGTGAAAGAGGGTGTGCTCCAATGCACAAGCACTTTTGAAGCCTCTGCTTCCATCCTGATTGCTAATGGCTGATGAAATTTTGACCAAAGCACATTAAATCAAAGAAAATGGCCAAAACTGGATTTAAGGGGTCTGAAAAAGTTGACTCCACATCTTGGAGGAAAGAGCTGTAAAGTCACATTTGCAACAGGGTAAACGTTCAGGTATGAGAAGGGTTAGTGGTATTTTTTTTGCAGTGTATCATAGGTATGTTTGTTAATATAAGTGGATATGTGAGTATGTATGTGTATACTTTTATTATTTTTTACATAAATGATAGTGTACTGATATATGGGTTTTCACAAATATTTAAAACCTGTTTTACAAACCTTGTTGTCTATCAAAATGGAAGTTTATATTTTAGGTGGTAAAGCCAGATTGTAGTCAAACAATTTGACAGGAATGGCACCTGGCTGGCTCAGTCAGAAGAGCATGCAACTCTTGATCTTGGGGTTGTGTGTTTGAGCCCCATTTTGGGTATAGAGATCACTTAATAAACAAACAAGCAAACAAACTTAAAAAAAAAACCAGTTTGACAAGAGAGTTCTCTCTTTATGTCAAATAGTAGGAAGCTCAGCTAATCAAGGATCCTTTTATAGTTCTCTAAGATTGGAAAGTCATCTTCTCACAGAATTACTCACAATGTCTGAATAATCAAAGTACTTTTTGGTCTAAGGATTTCCTTTGTAGTGTCCAGTTCACTAGAGCTGATTCCCTCTTGAAAGAAATCTCATTTTTTAACTTATCCTTTATCCAAGAGGGGGCTTGCATTGTTCTTCAGGTCTCAAATGACACCTTTTTCAGAAGGCCTTCCCACAGCTATAAAGGAGTACTCCACTTCAGCTCCTAGCTCCTCCCCCTTTCCAGCTTTATTCTTCCAGGTAATATACTCCCCACCCAATATACTATATTTCCATCTGTTTGTCATCCACCTACACCTAGTTTAGGAGGGCAGGGACTTTCTCTTGTTTACTCCTGTATCCCTGGCTCTCAGCACAGCAACCCATAGAGAGACCTTGATAAATATTTATTGAATAAGTGAAAACAGTGGCTATTTCCAAATGTTGGTTGCCTTTCCAAGTCCCAGTTGCCTTGTATTTAAGGTGGAGGTTTTCAGTACCTCCATCATTAGATTTCCATGTGGAGTAAACAAGCTTTACATGGACAATAC
This sequence comes from Ursus arctos, assembly GCF_023065955.2. NCBI lineage: Eukaryota > Metazoa > Chordata > Mammalia > Carnivora > Ursidae > Ursus > Ursus arctos. The sequence goes on from NW_026622908.1 coordinate 38,954,132, forward strand.
TTCGTGAATGTTGACATCCAGACAGACCTCCATGGCCCTGTCAAGCAGATGTGCTCACAGCCTTCACATAAACGAGGGCATAAATGTTTCTAAGAGTGAGTAGTACCTCTCCTGGGACATCTGAGCTTTGATGTGGATTAAAACCTTGCAAAAAGAAGAAGGTTTGCCTTTTGTGAGGTTACTCTCGACTTCCCTTACAGTGTAGTAAACTGAATACATGTCTGTCTCCACACGCTCCTCATCCCATCCTGATATTCCGTTAAAATTAGAAAAATAAACAGAAAGCTAAATGCATAAAACTGAGGAGAATAAGATGGGCTTTCAGCAGATAAAGGATTTCCCTGAATTCCTGAAAGATGTTAAGGAGCTAGAAATGCCCTGATGGATGAAATGGAGCCAAGAATAAACACTGGAGGATATAGCCAACCTGCTGAACCAAATCCCCCAGAGTGGGGAACCTCCAGAAAGAAGGTGGAACCAAAATGGGAAGGTCTCATCGAAGATTAAGGAAAACCCATCACCCAACCACTCGCACTCCCGAACCCTCTCCCTCCTACTCCTGTGCCAGTAGATGGTCAGCTATTTAGCTTTAGCCAAAAATCCAGGAGAATGTTTAAGAAACTGAATGAAATGCAGCTAAAGTGAGTGCTGGATCCCCAGAGGAAATCCCCCTCCATTCTTGCATGGTTACCCATAACTCAAAGCATAACCACTCATCCCAAAGCAACACATGCAAACCAACAAGCCCTACCAAGGTACACAGATGGATGGTTAGGAGAGAAGCTTTGTGGGGGAAGAGGAAATACCCACTGGCTACTAGGATAATCAACCTTGCCTTCATTAATACATGTAAAATGTCAACCAAGGAAGAAGACCAGGAGCATGGAAAAGAAAGACAAACCATTCCTGTACAGAGAGCCAAAGTTGGTCATTCATTCAGTCCTGGAACAGACTTCTTAGGAAGGAGATGGACAACAGGGAAAGAGGAAATAAAGGAATGAGAGGAAACACTTATTAAGCACATACATCTCCTCTTGGGGGACACAGAAATGAGTAAGATCAGCCCTCATTCATATTTGTAGGGATGGGGGAGGGCTTCACAGAGGGTGTGTTTGAAAGGTTCTTAGATGGTTAATTTTATGTATCAATTTGGCTGTGCCATGGTGCCCAGATATTTGGTTAAACACTATTCTGGATGTTTCTGTGAGGGTGTTTTTGGGGTGAGATTAACATTTAAATCAGTGGACTTGAAGTGAGGCACATTGCTCTCCATAATGTGCATGGGTCTCACCCAGTCAGCTGAAGGCCTTATTAATAAAACAAAAGACTAACTTCCCCTAAGCAAAAGGGAATTCTGCCCACAGATAGCCTTCAGACTTGAACTGCAACAATGGGTCTCCAGCCTGCCCACTCTGCAGATTTTGAAGGTGCTGGCCTCCATTATCACATGAGACAATACTTTTAAATAATCTCTTTCTATATATGTATATACACACCCATTCTGTTCTGTTTCTTTGGAGAGTTCTGACTCATCCAGTGGGTATCTCTGACCCTCTCCAAGGGCTCTCCTGGCCCATTTTACTCATGGAAAGGATGGGTATTTCCTGGTAGATACTAGGAGGGCAACCATGGACTAAGTTGAGACCGTTATTCTATGCCATGGAGGCAGCAATCAAGCCAGAGAATTTTTTGTCACAACAGAGATAGTTTGAGAGCAAGATGAATGTAAGCACCAAAGTCTCATCTCTGCTGCTTTCCAGCTGAGGGCCTCGGGCACTGCACTAATCCGAGCACTGGAGATGTCATGATGAGGAAAACTCTAAGGAAGAAGACATTAAAGATCAAAGTCATAACTGGTTCATCTTAAGTGTACAAAATGCTGCCAAGAAGCAGTGTAGATATTCTGCGTGCTGAGGGGACTGTGACCAGTTGGGAGGTCAGGGAGGGTTTCTTTGAGGATGTGATATTTGGCTAAGATTCAAAAGGAGGGGTAGGAGTCCGTTGGGAGTGGGGAGAGCCTTCCAGGCAGAGGGAACAGCATGTGGAAAAGCCCAGGCTGGAAGGAAGTTTGCAGAGCTGAGAAATCCTACAAGGTTGGAGGGAAGTGGGTGAAGGAGAGGTTGATGGAGTTAATATTGGAGAGGTGAGCAGGGAGATGGGTAGAATCTTGTAAGGCAACATAAGGAGTGCGGACACTTTTAAGGTACATGGAAAATTATCACACAGTGTTCACTGAGAGAGTGGCCTGATTATGCCTTCCTCTACCTTTTCTGTCTCTCCTTCCACAACTCCAATAACATGTATGTGAGAATGGTTGATATTTCCACAGCTCACAGGGGCTCTGCTCATGTTTTGTCAGTCTTTTTTCTCTCTGGTCCTCATTTTTGGACAGTGTCTATGGCTATGTCTTCAAGTTCACTGATCTTTTCTTCTGCAGTGTCCAATTGACTGTTTATCCCATCCAGTGTGGTTTTTGACTTAGATATTGTGGTTGTCATCTCTAGATGGGTCTTTTTTATGTCTTTCTTTTATCTCCTCATCTTGTTCCTGTCCCCCTCTAGTTTCTTAAACTTATGAAATTTATGATAGCTCCTTCATATCCTTGTCTGCTAATCCCGTTATCTCTGTCAATACTCTATCTGTTTTCCTCCAAGCTATGGGACATGGTTGCTGCTGTTTTGCATGCCTAATGATATCTGATTGGCTGCCAGACATTGTCAAATTTACACTGACGAATGATGGATTTTTGTTGTACTTATATAGTGCTGAGCTTTGTTCTGGCACACAGTTACTTGGAATCAGTTTGGTCCTTTTGAGGCTTGCTTTTAAACTTTGTTGGGGTAGGTCCATAGCAGCCTTTAATCTAGAGCTAATCATTTCCACCAATAAGGTGCCACCCTGGGCATTGTGAAGTCTCCTCTTTCACCTCCTGGAACCATTCCCAGTGCTGTGTGATTCAGGAATTATTTGGCTTACAGCTTTATGGTGGTTCTTTCCTTGGACAAGTGGCTTCCTCTCATGTGTGTTCTGGTCAACTCTCAGTCAGAGAGTGGAGGAGGTTCTCCTTTGGTTCCCTGTGTAGTCCTCCTACCTAACATGGGACTTTCTTGTGACTTAGTCCAGATAAGTTTAGGATAGAAACCATGGTATTGCTTCCCCTCCCCTATTCAGAGATCTTGGCCTGGCCCCCTGGCACATAGCTCTTGCTGTCCATGATCGTCTGCTCACTTTCCTATTTCAGCAAGAGGGTGTGGGTTTCCAGGAATGAGATCCTGTGGCACATGAAAGTTTTTTTAACCTAGAATTATATTGCTTAGAGAAAACAACAGAAAATGGCATTTTAGGTAATCCCTGTCTGAGTGGGTCTCCTCTGCAGCTCTGTCCTGGAATTATTCCCTGAACCAAAACCCATAGTCTGACTTTTGACTCGGGGTCCTTTGCCTCTGTAATAACACAAGGGAATCTGGTTTTCTGATTTGCCCTAAAATCCAAGGAATTCAGTCACCTGAGTCTACCCAAACATCATATTTTAAAACAAACCTCTCCAGAGGAGTCTTATGGGTTTTTTTCCTCCTTTTTTTTCTGTAGCAATGGTAGAACCAGTGATATGAGGCCAGGCCACCCCACATACTCTGGAACACCAAGACTTAGGGCCCAAGGTTTCAGATTGATGTGTCAGAAACTTCTAGAGATAGATTTTTTTTTTTAAAGATTTTATTTATTTATTTGACAGAGATAGAGACAGCCAGCGAGAGAGGGAACACAAGCAGGGGGAGTGGAGAGGAAGAAGCAGGCTCCTAGCGGAGGAGCCTGATGTGGGACTCGATCCCAGAACGCCAGGATCACGCCCTGAGCCGAAGGCAGACGCTTAACCGCTGTGCCACCCAGGCGCCCCTAGAGATAGATTTTTAAGGAAGATTAGCAAAGGATTTATCTGTCCTAAAAGGCTAAATCTCTTGCTGTCTCATAAGGGCATCAGTGACTTGATAAAAAGGAAGGGAGGACCCACCATGCCCAGCCTATTCAAGGTGAAGCCATTTTATTTTATTTCTTTTTTAAATTGAGGTAAAATTCACATAACTTAAAATTAACCACTTTAACGCGTACAATGCAGTGGCACTTAATACATTCCCAAGGTTGTGCAACTCTCACCTCTAGTTTCAAACCATTTTTTTTATAATTTTTTATTATGTTATGTTAGTCACCATCAGTACATCCCTTGTTTTTGATACAATGTTCCATATTTCATTAGTTGCGTATAACACCCAGTGCACATGCAGTACATGCCCTCCTTAATACCCATCACCAGCCTATCCTAATCCCCCACCCCCTCCCCTCTGAAGCCAAACTGTTTTCATCACCCCAAAAGGAAACTGAATACCCAGTAAGCAGCCACTCCCCATCTCCCACTTTATCCCAAGCCCCTGAAAGAAGCCCTGTTTTGCACAGGATTTCTAAGTACCAGGGTTGGCATTAAGAATATTTTTTCCTGGGGTACCTGGGTGGCTCAGTCAGTTAAGCATCTGACTGTAGATTTTCGTTCAGGTCATGATCACAGAGTTGTGAGAACAAGCTCTGAGTTGGGCTCTGTTCTGAGCATGGAGCCTGCTTAAGATTCTCTTTCTCGGGGTGCCTGGGTGGCACAGCGGTTAAGCATCTGCCTTCTGCTCAGGGCGTGATCCCGGCGATATGGGATCGAGCCCCACGTCAGGCTCTTCTGCTATGAGCCTGCTTCTCTCTCTCCCACTCCCCCTGCTTGTGTTCCTTCTCTCGCTGGCTGTCTCTATCTCTGTCAAATAAATAAATAAAATCTTAAAAAAAAAAAAAAAGATTCTCTTTCTCTCCCTCGCCCCCTCCCCCTCCCCCTCCCTTTTAGGATTAGCAAGCACCACTACCCTTTTGGAGTTCTCTGCCTCTGAGATGCTTCCACTGGAGCATTGTGATGGCTGGGAATGAGTGGAAAGCCTGCACGTGGGCCAAGCTTCTCCTGTGGCCTGCAGAGCCACAGAGGTAGTGCCCCCCCAACAACCCATCCAGGAGGCACAGCTATGGAATAGTCACTGGGCTCCCCACCCTCTCCTGCTATGTGGGAAAACTCCCTCCCATGTCCTCAGGGCGCTCTCAGTGGGCATTCGCATGACCACGTTACCGGTCACGGATTCCACGTTTCCCTGAGGTGTAGTCTGCAAACCCTGTATGCTTGAGGACAATCTGGTTCTGGAATCCCTGGCTGGAGGATCTGACAGGGGCTCTGGGGCCCTTGGCAGATGAGCAACTTTGGAGAAGGCCTAGCAACTCAGTCTTAACAAGCTCCAGAGTCCCAGGGTGAATGCAGAACTCTTCAAGACCCTTCTGGGCACGGCTGTGGGCCCCTTGAACTCCTGGCAGTGACTGCGTCTGGCATTGTGCATCCAGAGCAGTGGTTAGACAGGACCCGAACTGCTGAAGCAAGCTTTAGCAAGAGGAGAGGTCCCAGGAGTGGGGCTCAGCTGAAGCCTGTTTCTGTAATGCTGATGTGGATTTCTGGGGTCTGGGGAAGTCTCAGGGGTTAGGAAGCTGTGCCATTCAGAAGACATGATTTGCTGGACTTCAGAGGCTCTGAGAGCAGAGGCATGGGTTTAGGGGCTGAAGGGGTGGCAGGCTTGACTGGATCCAGGGTCAGAGCATTTTCGCTGTGAGTTTTGGAGTTCTCCTTCATTAGAGTTCCCTTAAATCTTGTCAGAATTCAGTATTAACCTCCTTGCTATTTTCTGGCAGGGAAGCCATGACCCCCAGATGGCTGATTAGCCAGAAATTTCAATAAGGCACCTTCATGAGTCTTCCTGAAAGGCTTTTTGCCTTTCAGAATGAATGCAGGGGGTGGATGTCATCAGTGACTGTGGAAACCCTTCCCAAGCCTTGGGCTAAACTCTGGAGAGTCCCTCTGGAAGGAATGGAGGAAAGGGGAGCCAGCAGCCCTGATGACCAATGAGCCTTGGTTTGCCCACCTGTGTGGAGAAAATGGCCCTAGACCTTCTATTAATGAGGAGGACTTGTTTCTCTCTTTCTCACTCTCTCTCCCTTTCTCTTGTCCCCTCTCCCCACCTTCCTCTTCCCTGTCAATGGACTTCTGGAGAAATATGAGGCTTTTTTGTTCATCCAGGAATAGGTCAGCCTTGACATTTGTTCTGGTAGTTTCCCCTGTACCTCTGTGTAATGAGCCCTATCTTCTGGGAGGGACAGAAGCAAGGAGGCAGTGAAGTAAGGCACCCAGCACCATGTGGGTGGGAGAAGGGGAGGATGCCGAAGAACTTAGAAAGGAAGCCTGCCCACTGTGTAATAGGACAGGTAGCTGAAACAGCTGGAGGCAAGATGGGAGTGGTAAGAAAGAAGCCAGTCATACCGGTAAGCCAAGGCCAGACATTTGGACTTTTTCTAATGGAAATGAGAAATTAGGAACAGTTTTAAGTGGCAGAGGGGCATGAGGAGAACCCCTCTGGCTGCTGTGTGAGAACGGCTGGCGGTCTGGATGGGGTGGTGGTGGTGGAGAGGGACAGCATGGATGGGCGGGCCTTAATGTTGACGGAACTCGGCAAGGCAGAAAGAAACCAATAGTGACTTTTTGTCTTGGGCAAATAGTGGTGCTGTTGGCTGGCAGAAGGAAGAGAGGGGTGCAGGAGCAGGCTGAGGGCCTGTGAGGAGTTTCAGTTTGGATATTCTGAGTCCAAGAAACCTTCTGACACCCGGGCAAGGCTGTCCATTCGCCAGGTGGAGACAGAGGTCTGGTTAGAGATGTGGGTGGTGGGAGAAGGCAAGGAGCAGCTGAGCTGCCTCAGGGGCAGAGCATGACAAGTGAACGGAGCTCTGAGGCAGCTCTACAGCCAGGTGCTGGGCTAAGGAAGGGGAGCCAGAAAGGAAGGAGGAAAAGCAGGAGAGCCTGGGGTCATGGCAGCCAGGGCAATAGCATATTTCCAAAAGGAGAAAGTGGGCACCAGTACTAGCACCTTCTAAGAGTCTGTGAACAGTCTGTTGCCTTTTGCAGTCTGGGACCACGGTTGTCTTGGTGAGAGCAGCTGCGTGGCACAGAGGGAGCTGGGAAGTAAGGAGTGCAGAAAAGCGGGCCTTTTAGGAAGTTGGTCTGTGAAGTGAAGGCAACAGGGCTTCACTTGGGGGCATGGAGTTGAGGGGAGGGGTTACGGATGCAAGAGACGTCAGCATGTTTGTATGTTTATGGAAAGGACCAAATAGAGAGCAGGAGGTTGACCAGTCCCCATTGAGGACGTTTGGGTGTTTTCAGTTCTGCTCTGATAATGGGACAGACAGCCTTCTGTCCTTCTGTCTTTCTGTCCTGCACATCCTTGTGCCCTTGTCCAGCAGTGTCCTTAGAATAAAATCCTAGAAGGGGAACCACTGGGTCAAAACCTATTACATTTTAAATTTCATTATATATTATCAAATTGCCTTCCACAAAACTGATTTAGGCAACTATTTATTGGTAATGACATTCTCACAAACTTTGAATATTATCTATTTTAAGATCTTTGCCAGTATGATTGATCAAAAAGATTTCTTGTTGCTATTTTTTTTAAGACTTTATTTATTTGACACACAGAGAGAGGGAGCACAAGCAGGGGGGGGTGGCAGGCAGAGGGAGAGGAAGAAGCAGGCTCCCCCATGAAGAAAGCCCAATGCAGGGCTGGATCCCAAGACCTAGGTGTCATGACGTGAACCAAAGGCAGACGCTTAACTGACTGAGCCACCCAGATGTCGCCCCCCCCCCGTTGCTGTTTTATTTTATTTTATTTTATTTTTTTAAAAGATTTTATTTATTTATTCGACAGAGATAGAGACAGCCAGCGAGAGAGGGAACACAAGCAGGGGGAGTGGGAGAGGAAGAAGCAGGCTCATAGCGGAGGAGCCCGATGCGGGGCTCGATCCCACAACCGCTGTGCCACCCAGGCGCCCCACCGGTTGCTATTTTATATTGCATTTCTTCGGTTACTAATGAGGTTGAGCATCTTTTCTTACATCACTGACAATTTTTATTTCCTGAATTACCTGTTCATGTCCATTGCCGATTTTTCTATCAGGATGATAGTCTTTTTTCTCATTCATTTGTAGGAACTCTCTACTAAGGATATTAATTGTAACATATTTTTACCTGTAAATTTGTTGTATGTCAGTTACCTTTACTTTTCCATACCAAAGTTGGAAATCTTTTTGTGGGCAGCCCTTTTGTTCTCTTACGCTTGGTCTAGAACTTGATGGTCTTGCTCAGCCCAACAGTATCTTGGCAACCTCTCCTTCTGGCTTGCAAGAGTTTCGCCATCTTTCATTTTTTTTCTCTTCTTCTCTTGACCCATACTTGTCTTCTTCTGTCAGCCTCACTGGGGTCCACAGATTTTGCAGTTGGGAAGAAAGCCAACATGCCTTTTGTGCTATTTCCTCCTGGGGGGGGGGGGAGTTGTCTTTGAACCTTTTCTGGGGCGAATAGGCACTCTGAGTTTGCTTGCCTTGGGCTTAGCTGGGCAAGTTCTCTGTGATAGACTGGCAGACATGTGTGCTGTTCAGTCATCAGGGCGAGGTCCCAGTAGCAAAGTTCCAAGTACCAGTGAAACTCCAACTGTGCTCACAGCCCTCCCGGAAAGCCCTGGCACCTTGGACCCTACCTCCTACACCACGTGGGGGAAAAAGCATAATGAACCCTTATGTTCATTGTTTTTATTCTCCTAGGACTCAGGAGGTGATGGGTGTCGCCTGTCAGGTGCTCTTGTTGCCACTTTGCAATCTCCAATGAATTTCATTTCTCTCCCTCCTTCCCCCAGTCTTTTTATGACTTCAGTGCTTGGATTACAGACTGAGATTAGTTGTTATCAGAAAACGCGATCAAATGTGTTGGAGGGAAAATCTGTCGGAGATTAGCATGTGGAAGAAGAGGGAAAGAAAAGATCACCTTATTGTTTAGTGACAAAAGATGTCAAGCCTCCTAGTAGGAGCCAGTAGTAGAGACAATAAGATAAGGAACCCTCAAAGGCCCATCCCCCACCTTCAACAGTTTTCACCCCACAGCCAGCTTTGTTTCATCCCCCATATTTCTCAAGTATTCTTTTCTTCTTTTTAATTTTTTTCTTTTTTAAAAATTTTTTATTATGTTATGTTAGTCAAATACAGTACATCCTTAGTTTTTGACATAGTGTTCCATGATTCATTATTTGCGTATAACACCCAGTGCTCCATGCAATATGTGCCCTCCTTAATACCCATCACTGGGCTGTCCCAATCCCTCACCCCTCTCCCCTCTGAAGCCCTCAGTTTGTTTCCCAGAGTCCATAGTCTCTAGTGGTTCATTCCCTCTTCTGTTTACCCCCCCTTCATTCTTCCCTTCCTTCTCCTACTGATCTCCCTGCTATTTCTTATGTTCCATAAATGAGTGAAACCATATGATAATTGTCTTTCTCTGCTTGACTTATTTCACTTAGCATTATCTCCTCCAGTCCCATCCATGTTGCTGCAAATGTTGGGTAATCGTTCTTTCTGATGGCTGAGTAATATTCCATTGTATATATGGACCATTCTTCTTCTTTTTTTTTTTTTTTAAAGATTTTATTTATTTATTTGACAGAGATAGAGACAGCCAGCGAGAGAGGGAACAAGCAGGGGGAGTGGGAGAGGAAGAAGCAGGCTCATAGCAGAGGAGCCTGATGTGGGGCTCAATCCCATAACGCCGGGATCACGCCCTGAGCCGAAGGCAGACGCTTAACCGCTGTGCCACCCAGGCGCCCCTGGACCATTCTTCTTTATCCATTCATCTGGTGAAGGGCATCTCGGCTCCTTCTACAATTTAGCTATTGTGGACAATGCTGCTATGAACGTTGGGGTGCATTTGGCCCTTCTCTTCACTATGTCCGTATCTTTGGGGTAAATACCCAGTAGTGCAGTTGCTGGGTCATAGGGTAGCTCTATTTTTTTTTTTTTAAGATTTTATTTATTTATTTGACAGAGAGTGAGACATCCAGCGAGAGAGGTAACACAAGCAGGGGGAGTGGGAGAGGAAGAGGCAGGCTCCCAGTAGAGCAGGGAGTATGATGCGGGGCTCGATCCCAGGACTCCGGGATCACGCCCTGAGCTGAAGGCAGAGGCTTAACGACTGAGCCACCCAGGCACCCCAAGGGGTAGCTCTATTTTTAACTTTGAGGGACCTCCACACTTTTCCAAAGTGGCTGTACCAACTTGCATTCCCACCAACAGTGTAAGAGGGTTCTCCTTTCTCCACATCCTCTCCAACATTAGTTGTTTCTTGCCTTGTCCATTTCTGCCATTCTAACTGGCGTAAGGTGGTATCTCAAGGTGGTTTTGATTTGAATTTCCCTGATGGCTAATGATTTTGAACATTTTTTCATGTGTCTGTTAGCCTGGTTTGTGTGTCTTCATTGGAAAAGTGTCTGTTCATATCTTCTGCCCATTTCTTGGTTTGATTATTTGTTTCTCATGTATTGAGTTTGATAAGTTCTTTATAGATCTTGGATACCAGTCTTTTATCTGTAGTGTCATTTGCAAATATCTTCTCCCATTCCATGGGCTGCCTCTTAGTTTTTTTGACTGTTTCCTTGGCTGTGCAGAAGCTTTTTATCTTGATGAAGTCCCACAAGTTCATTTTTTCTTTTGTTTCTCTTGCCTTTGGAGATGTATCACGAAAGAAGTTGCTGTGGCCGATGTCAAAGAGGATGCATCCTATGTTCTCCTCTAGGATTTTGACGGATTCTTGTCTCACATCGAGGTCTTTCATCCATTTGGAGTTTATCTTTGTGTATGATGTGAGAGAGTGGTCAAGTTTCATTCTTTTGCATGTAGCTGTCTAATTTTCCCAGCACCACTTATTGAAGAGACTGTCTTTTTTCCACTGGATGTTTTTTCCTGCTTTGTCAAAGATTAGTTGCACAAAGACCCGAGGGTCCGTTTCTGGAGTCTCTCTTCTGTTCCATTGGTCTATTTGTCTGTTTTTGTGCCAGTACCATGCTGTCTTTGTGACCACAGCTTTGTAGTACAATTTGTAATCCGGCAACGTGATGCCCCCAGCTTTGTTTTTCCTTTTTAACAATTCCTTGGCAATTCGGGGCCTTTTCTGGTTCCACACAAATTTAAGAGCTGTTTGTTCCAGTTCTTCGAACAATGTCATTGGTATTTTGATCGGGATAGCATTGAAAGTGTAGGTTGCTCTGGGTAGCATAGACATTTTAACTGTGTTTATTCTTCCAATCCATGAGCATGGAATGTTTTTCCATCTTTTTGTGTCTTCTTCAATGTCTTTCAAGAGTGATCTGTAGTTTCTAGAATATAGGTCCTTTACCTCTCTGGTTAATTCTGAGATATTGTATGATTTTTGGTGCTATTGTAAATGGGATGGATTCCCTAATTTCTCTTTCTTCAGTCTCATTGTTCGTGTATAGAAATGCAACTGATTTCTTAGCATTGATTTTGTATCCTGCCACATTACTGAACTGTTCTATAAGTTCTAGTAATTTGGGGGTGGAGTCTTTTGGGTTTTCCATATGGAGTATCATGTCATCTGCGAAGAGAGACAGTTTGACTTCTTTTTTGCTGATTTGAATACCTTTTATCCCTTTTTGTTGTCTGATTGCTGTTGCAAGGACTTCTAGTACTATGTTGAATAATAGTGGCAAGAGTGGGATCCTTGTCGTGTTCCTGATCTTAAGGGAAAGCCTTCCAGCTTTTCCCCATTGAGAATGATATTCACTGTAGGCTTTTCATAGATGGTTTTTATGAAATTGAGGAATGTACCCTCTATCCCTACACTCTGAAGGGTTTTAATCAGGAAAGGATGCTGTATTTTGTCAAATGCTTTTTCTGCATCTATTGAGAGGATCATATGGTTCTTGACTCTTTTCTTGTTGATATGATCTATCACACTGATCGATTTGCGAATGTTGAACCACCCTTGCATCCCAGGGATGAATCCCACTTGGTCGTGATGGATAATCCTTTTAATGTACTTTTGGATTCTATTAGCTAGGATCTTGTTGAGAATTTTGGCGTCCATATTCATCAGGGATATCGGTCTGTAATTCTCCTTTTTGATGAGGTCTTTGCCTAGTTTGGGGATCAAGGTAATACTGGCCTCATAGAATGATTTTGGTAGTTTTCCTTCTGTTTCTATTTTTTGAAACAGCTTCAGGAGAATAGGTATTATTTCTTCTTTGAATGTTTGGTAGAATTCCCCGGGGAATCCGTCAGGCCCTGGACTCTTGTTTTGGGGAGGTTTTTGATCACTGCTTCAATCTCTTCATAATTAATCAGTCTGTTTAAAAAATCAATTTCTTCCTGTTTCAGGCTTGGTAATTTATAGGTTTCCAGGAAGGCATCCATTTCTTCCAGGTTGTTTAATGTATTGGCATAAAGCTGTTGATAAAAGTTTCTAATGATCCTTCCTATTTCATTGGTGTTGGTTGTGACCTCTCCCTTTTCATTCAAAATTTTATTAATTTGGGTGCTTTCTCTATTCTTTTGAATAAGTCTGGCCAGTGGCTTATAGATCTTATTTATTCTTTCAAAGAACCAGCTTCTAGTTCTGTTGATCTGCCCTACTGTGCTCCTGGTTTCTAATTCATTGATCTCTGCTCTAATCTTGATCGACTGCTTTCTCGTGCGTGGGTTAGGCCTGTTCTTCTGTTCCAGCTCCAGCTTCTTGAGGTGAGAATATAAAAACTGCATTTTAGATTTTTCTATTCTTTTGAGTGAGGCTTGGATGGCTATGTATTTTCCCCTTAGGACTGCCTTTGCAGTGTCCCATAGGTTTTGGACCGTTTTGTTTTCATTCTCGTTGGTCTCCATAAATTGTTTAAATTGATTTTTTATTTCCTGGTTTATCCAATCATTCTTGAGCAGGATGGTTCTTAGTTTCCAAGTGTTTGAGTTTCTTCCAAATTTTTCCTTGTGATTGAGTTCCAATTTCAAAGCATTGTGGTCTGAGAATATGCAGGGAATAATTTCAGTCTTTTGGTATCAGTTGAGACCTGTTTTGTGACCCAGTGTATGGTCTATTCTGGAGAAAGTTCCATGTGCATTCGAAAGGAATGAATATTCTGTTGTTCTGGGGTGTAGTGTTCTATGTATATCTATGAGGTCCATCTGGTCTATTATAGCATTCAAAGCTCTTGTTTATTTGTTGATTTTCTGCTTAGGTGATCTGTCTATTGCTGATAGTGGAGTGTTGAGGTCCCCTATATTAACGTATTTTTATCTATATGTCTCTTTATTCTGGTTAAGAGTTGGCTTGTGTATCTTGCTGCTCCCCTGTTGGGGGTGTAGATATTTATAATTGTCATATCCACTCATTGGATACAACCTTTAAGAATTATATAGTGTCCTTCTGTATCTCTAATTACAGTCTTTAGTTTAAGATCTAATCTGTCTGATATGAGAATTGCTACCCCAGCTTTCTTTTGAGGTCCATTGGAATGAAAAATGGTTCTCCATCCCTTCACTTTCAGTCTGGATGTATCTTTAGTTTCAAGATGAGTCTCTTGTAGACAGCAAATGGATGGGTCATGTCTTTTTATCCAATCTGCTACCCTGTGGCGTTTATGGAGCATTTAGGCCATTCACATTGAGACTGATTATTGAGAGATATGATTTTAATGATGTCATGTTGCCTGTGAAGTCTTTGTTTCTATAGACTGTAAATTTCTGTTCTGTATCACTCTTGGGGTCTTTTTACTTTTATAGAACCCCCCTTAATATTTCTTGTAGGGCTGGCTTGGTGGTCACACATTCTTTCAGTTTCTGCCAGTCTTGGAAGGTCCTTGTCTCTCCATCAATTCTGAATGACAGCCTTGATGGATAAAGGATCCTTGGCTGCATGTTCTTCTCACTTAGTGCTCTGAATATGTCTTGCCAACCTTTCTTGGCTTGCCAGGTCTCTGTAGACAGATCAGACGTTATTCTGATGTTCCTCCCTCTGTAAGTGAGGATTCTCTTCCCCCTGGACGCTTTCAAGATTGTATCCTTGGATCTAACATTTGCAAGTTGTACTATTATGTGACGTGGTGTCGGTCTGTTCTCATTGATCTTGGGAGGGGTCCTCTCTGCCTCTTGGACACGAATGCTTGTTTCCTTTGCCAGACTAGGGAAGTTCTCAGCTACAATTTGTTCAAATATCTCTTCTAGACCTCTCTCTCTCTCCACCCCCTCGGGGCTGCTGATGATTCTGACATTGGAACGTTTCATTGAGTCAGTAATCTCCTGTAATCTACATTCTTGAGATTGGATTTTTTGAGCCAAGTTCTCATTTTTTCCTTTTTTCTATCCTCCCATCTTCCAATTCACTAATTCATTCTTCTGCCTCATTTACCCTGGTTGTCAGAGCATCCAGTTTAGACTGCATTTGATTCATAGCATTTTTTATTTCTGCCAGATTTGCTCTCATTTCCACCCTTAGAGATTCTATATTCTCGTTAATATTTTCGTTAATATTTTTTTCAAGCCTACACATCATCTTGACCATTGTTACTCTGAACTCCATTTCTGACAATTTGGTTATATCCATATCCATCAGTTCTATGGCAGAGGCCACAATCTGTCTCCATTCTTTGCTGGGGATTCCTGCTCCTTGTCATTCTGATGAGGAGAGGTTGCGGGGATGCACAGAGCCTAAATTATTGACCAGGACCCAGGCAGTGTGCACTTGTTTTATAGGGACCTTAGGGACGTGGGCTTCTTGATTTTTCAGCCTGCCTTCTGGGGGAGGGGCCTGCCGCACTGATACTGAGGCAACCCTGTTTGGGTAGAGTTGCCTGGTGCCCTGCGAGGAGGGATGGGGATTGGCACAATGTGAGCTGATATTTCTGGGCTTTTCTTTTCTGGCAGCTTTCCCTGGCAGTTTTCTGTGCCTCTTCTGAGAGTCAGAGCAGCAGTGGCTGTATCCTAGCCTCTGTCTCAGAACAAAGAGATTGCAGTCCGCTCTTCACTGAGCTCTCCTGGCCTCTTTAACTCTGTTTCTGTCGGTGCTGCTAAAAACCCCACAGCGTCCCGGGTTGTGTGCCCCACAGCCACTCTCCCAGCCCTCACTTCCAGGGCCCGCACGTCTCTGTCCTTTGTGCTTCTAACACCGCCAGCCGCCCCCGGTTCCCGCGCACTCCTGACCTCCCTGTTTCAGTGTGGTTTGCGCACGCTCCGGAGCGCCGGTTTTCAGTCTGGTCGCACGCGTATTCCCAGGCTCACGGTCTTAGTCTGCTTTCTCGCAGGTGCCTGTCCACGAGTCCGGCCACCTCCCCAGTGTAGGTGGCTACTGCTTCCCGGCGCCCGACCGCAGCGGCTCTCTCCCCCTTCCGTTTATCTTCCGATATCTGTGCACAGATTCACGGCTCCCCACTTCGTACCTCAATACCCAGCGCCGGAGATGTTCGTTTGTAGAGATCCAGATGTATCTTCCTGCGTCTCAGGCTGATTTTATGGGTGTTCAGGATGATCTGGTAGACATCCAGTTCAAGTCAGGGGACCAGCTGAAAAAAGGTCCCCTACTCCTCCCCCATTTTTTTCTTCCTCTCTATAGTATTCTAAAGCAAATCCCCAACATCATAAAATGTCATTGTATGTAAATATTTCTTTATGTATCTCTTATAGATAAAAAATCAAGACCACTATTGCACACCTAAATAAACATTATCAGTAAGAGATGGCAGTGTGTAAGTGGCTGGGACATAGAAGAAGGTGGGTTTTCTTTTTCTAATTTGCTGTGCAATACCTCGGGCAAGACAGTTAACTTTCCTGTACCTCAGTAGTTACTTCATGTAGAAATAGGAGGATTTGCTTCAAATTAACATGGGTTACATTTACAGAAGAGCTTTCTTTGCTAAAAAAAAAATTTTTAAAGTAATTTTATATCTTAAAGTAACTTTATCTGGAATTTTCTTTATATAACTAAGGTAGGGAACAGTAAGGTTCTTTTTCAGATAGAGGAACTGAGGGCTGAAGTGGTCAAGCCCCTTGTTCATGGCTCTAAGAAGTCTGGGTAGAGCCAGAGTTAGAAGGGGTTCTCCTGTGAGGGGGGGGGCATGAGAAGAGGACACCCCAGCCCTCCCCTCTTAGTGCACCCTGAGGAGAATGGGAATGGTAGGGGGCAGCCCTCTGGGGCATCCCCTGCAGTGCCCTCTGCTGACCAGATGGGCAGTGTGGGCTCACGGTGTCCCCAGGGCAGGGGGACTTGGACTGCCCACACCTCCCAAGCCTGATGGATTCAGCACATGACCAATAACATCAGTTGAAACGAAAATTTTAAAATAGCAACAGAAGAGGGGAACGAAAAAGAGCAGGAAGAACCTTGATTTAGTGCTAACGTGAAACTTGGCAGTCAGAAGGTCCAAACTCTTTTTGCAGTTAAGGAGACTGAGGTCTAGAGAGAGGTGACATGACTGACGTGCATGGTGAGCGAGGCCCGACAAAGCCTCCCCACAGAGTCTCTCCAGCCTCTAACCCAGCCGGCTCTCTCTGGGCCACCAGAGGTGATTGAAGTCACAGAGAAGAATGGGAGAGGATCTCTTCAGTGTCCACGTTCCCCAGAGTTGGTAAGATGCCACTCTAATCATCTGTGGCCTGGGGGCATGGGAAAGTTGCAGTCTGTCCTAGATACTCTGGTGACCTGGGTCCCTGGCAGTCCTGCCTGGAGCCTTTCTAGCAGGTTCCCCTGAGATCCTTCCCTCCCCCAACAGCTCTAGCCTCACAGGGCAGAGAGGTCAGTTTTCAATACAGCCTAAAGGACAGCATCTTTGACATTGAATGAGGGTTTCTGCTTTGTTTAATATTAGCCTTTTTCATTTTGTATTTGAATTTGCCATCCCATTAATTTTTAACCTTTTGAGATCATTTCATTTTAGGTGAGTTTCCTGTGAGCAACCTATAGTTTGACTCTCATTTTTACTGCATTTTGAGTCTTTGTCTTTCTATTAGGGGAACTTAAATCATGGATAATCATGGCCAAAACTGATATATATGTGGTCTACCCCCCCAAAATCCATAAGATCAGATCATCAGATAAATCCCAGTTGAGGGACATTCTGCAAAATATCTGTCCGGGGGGTGCCTGACTAGCTCAGTCAAATAGGTGTCCGACTCTTGATCACTGCTCAGGTCTCGATCTCAGGGTTGTGAGTTCAAACCCCATGTTGGCTCCATGTTGAGTGAGGAGCCTACTTAATTTTAAAAAGCACACACACACACACACACACACACACATATATATCTGACCAGTACTTCTCAAAACTGTCAAGGTCATCAAAAACAAGGAAAGTCTGAGAAATCATCACAGCCAAGAAGCGCCTAAGGAGACATGATGACTAAATGTAATGTGGTCACCTGGACAAGATTCTTGAACAGAAAAAGGGCATTAAGTTAAAACTAGGAATTCTGAATAAAGTATGGATTTCAGTTTAGTTTTGTTTTTTTTTGTTGTTGTTTTGTTTTGTTTGTTTTAAAGCTTTCCTACAAAACCAAACCAAAACAAAACTCTAGGCCCAAATGGCTTCACTAGTAAATTCTGCCTAACATCTAAGGAGAAAATATTGTCAATTCTACACAAAATCTTCCAGAAAATAGGAGATGAGGAAATGTTTCCTATGTAAAAAAAAAAAAAAAAAAAAAAAAAAAAAGGGCTGAAAATCTAGAACAAACACAGGAGAAAATCCTAGTGACTGAGTTAGGAAAAGATTTCTTGATTATACAAGATGGCATGGACTCTAAAAGAAAATAATTAACAGATTGGACTTCAATAAGATTAAAAATGTTTTCAGGGGCTCCTGGGTGCCACAGTGGGTTGAACGTGGGACTTCTGGTTTTGCTTCAGGTCATGGTCTCCAGGTTGTGAGATAGAGCCCTGAGCAGGGCTTTGTGCTCAGCAGAGAGTCTGCATGGACTTCTTTCTCTCCCTCTGCCCCTCTCCCTGCTCATGCTCTCTCTCTCAAATAAATAAATAACTTATTTATTTGAGAGAGAGAAAACACAAGGAGGGAGGAGGGACACAGGGAAAAGGAGAAGCAGACTCCCTGCTGATCAGGGAGCCCGACGAGGGGCTCGATCCCAAGACCCCGGGATCATGACCTGAGCCAAAGGCAGACACTTAACTGACTGAGCCACCCAGGTGCCCCAATAAATAAATCTTTAAAAAAATGTTTCCTCTTCAAATGACACGGATAATAAAATGAGATGTGGAGTCACAGACTGAAGGAAGATGTTTGTGTGACATCTGTCCATACACATAATATGTAAAGAACTCTTACAACTCACTTATAGGAAGACAAAAACCCAATAAAAAGTTGGCAAAATATTCCAACAGACACTTCACCAAATAATATAGTTGGGTGGCACACAAGGCACTTCATCAAAGGTTATAGATATGTGGCAAATAGCATTATTAGTCATTGAGAAAATGCAAATTAAAACCACAATGAGATGACTAAAATTGAAGACTAACAATGCCACGTGTTGGCAGAATGTGGAACAACTGGAACTCTTATGCACTGCTGGTGGGAATGCAAAATGGCCCAGCCACTTCAGAAAGCAGTTTGGAGGTTCTTTTTTTTTTTTTTAAGATTTTATTTATTTATTTACCAGAGAGGGAACACAGGCAGGGGGAGTGGGAGAGGAAGAAGCAGGCTCCCAGCGGAGGAGCCTGATGTGGGGCTCGATCCCAGGACCGTGGGATCACGCCCTGAGCCGAAGGCAGACGCCCAACGACTGAGCCACCCAGGCACCCCTGGAGGTTCTTATTAAGTTAAGCATAGATTTACTATATGATCCAGCAATTGCATTCCTGGGCATTTGCCCAAGAGAGAAGAAAGCATTTGTCCGTATAAAGACTTGTATAGAATGTTCATAGCGGTGTTATTGACAAGACACCCAAACTGGAAACAATCCAAATGTCTAGCACCTGGTGAGTGGAGAAACTAAGTGTGAAGTCGCCATACAATGGAATACTACTCAGCAGTGAAAAGGAACCAACTACTGCTACTGGGCAACAGTACGAGTGAATCTCAAAAGTGTTACACTAAACAAAAGAAGTCAGACACAAAAAACTACATAGTGTATGATTGTGTTTATAGGAAATTCTAGGAAAGACAGTGATAGAAAGCACATAGTTGTTGCCGAGGCCAGAGGGTAGGAGGAGAGGTTTGATTGAAAAAGGGCTTGGGGAAACTTTTTGGGAAGATGTGGAAATGTTTCATAATATGATTATGGTAGTTGTTACATTACCATATATATTTGTCAAAACATGAAACTGCTTAAAAATGGTGAACGTTATTGCACATAAATTTTCTCCCAAGGAAGTGGACACAGGAAATTGGCAAAGGGTTATCAAATGTGTTTAGTAGGAGTGCCGAATTTTTCCTTGCCCTTATTGTGTAACAAAAGTTCTATCTTTTGGGGTGCCTGGGGGGCACAGTTGGTTAGGCAACTACCCCTTGGTTTTGGCTCAGGTCATGATCTCAGGATTGTGAGATCCAGCGCCGCACTGGACTCCATGCTGAGAGGATCTGCTTGAGATTCTCTGCCTCTCCCTCCCCCTGTGCCCCCTCAAAATAAATTAATAAATAAATAAAATCTTTTTTTTTTTAAGCTCTATCTCTTTGTGATGAATGGGGGCAGTTAGCCCTGCCAGGATGGTGACTTATTTTCTTGCTTATCTATTGGCATGAATATCCCAAAGTTATCAGGAACAAACCACAGCTTGCACTTTAATGGGACTGCTGCTGAATCTTCTGGTGGCACTGTTCTACTTCTGGGAACCAGGACCTCTAAACTCACATTGCTCGGAGTTCCAGGATTTGGACCCACAAACTCCCCAAGTTGGGTCACTAGGACTGGTGGTAAACAAGACCCAAGCAGTAGGGCTTCCTGCATTTCAGCCTGGACCTACTGTGGAAACTTTTCCCTCTTCTGAACCCCACTTAAAACTAGCCTGCCTTCTATGTCACACAGCAAACGGGTCAGAGTAGTATTCCCAAATGTAGCATGTGAAACTTTCAGAACCTGGGAGAGTCCCAGTGAGGGATGAAGTTTATCCTTTATTTTGTCTTTTACTTTGGAAAGGATGTCCTAAAATGCTGTGAGATCCCTACAAACTTCACTGATATAGTAGGCCTTTAATTCTTTTTTTTTTTAATAGCCTTTAGTTTTCAGAGAAGTTTTAGGTTCGCAATAAAATTGAACAGAGGGTACAGAAATTTCCCATGTAGCCCTGGCTTCACACACGCACAACAGCCTTTCCCAATATTAACATCCCCTGCCAGAGTGGGACATTTGTTAACAATTGAGGAACCCATATTGACACATGATAATTACCCAAAGTCCATAAGTTTACATTAGGCTCCACTCTTGGTGTTATATATGCAATAGATTTGGACAAATGTGTAATGACAGGTATACACCATTGTGGTATCATAGAGGGGTGTCACTGCCCGAAAAACCCTCCGCCCAGCGCCTATTCATCCCTCCCTTCCTACTGATCTTTTCACCATCTCCATAGTTTTGCCCTTTCCAAGTGTCATATAGTTGGAGGTCGCCTTTTCAGATTGGCTTCTTTCACAGAGTCCTATGCCTTTAAGATTCCTCCATGTCTTCATGGCGTGATAGCTCATTTCTTTTGAGCACTGAAGAGTATTCTATTGTCTGGATGTTTACTTATCCATTCACCTACTGAAGGACATCCTGTTGCTTCTAATCTTGGGCAATTATGAAATAAGTTGCTTGAACATCTGTGTGCCTGGTTTGTGTGTGTGTGTGTGTGTGTGTGTGCATGTGGACATAAGTTTTTAACTGGGACGTTGACTCTTCATAGGATTTATCTTCCATCCTTTGAAACAAATATGTCTTGTCAAGACTCCAATATACTTTCCACTTTGTTCATTGATACAGTGGATCAATGAGGTATTCTGCGGAATATCCACATTTTCCAAATCCTTTCAGTCTATTTCATGACAGAGGAAAGAGAGTTAACACAGCCCTGGGGCAAGACCATAATGGATACTGTTGTTCATCCCTTGTGAATGTGAACAGCTTCCCATCTTCGCTCCAGATAGGACAGAAAAGAGCTTATTTGCCATATCAGTGACCATATACCATGTACCTGAATGGGAAAGACTCCCCAAAGTTGACTTGAATTGAAGCAAGAGGACTGAGCCTTTGTTTTGCTACCAGACACTTGATTGGGTGAGTCAGCTCTCTTCACGTGAGGACAGTTCCTTGGGAAGGATTCAGCTACAACACTCCCTGCAGTTGGGGGAATGAGTGTCTTGGACCTGGAGAGGAAAAATCCAGACAGCATCCCATGTCATCCAATACAGATATTCGTTAAACCAAGTGGGGATGTTGAGTAGACAGGGGAGCTGGGAGAGATAGCTAGGGTTGGAAATTGAAAGGGGGGAGTCTTTGTCCTATGGATGTTGTCTACAGCCAGCTGTGAAACTGGATGAGATCACCAAGAGCATGGAAGTAGATGAAAACAAGAGAAGGGGAACCAAGGACTAAGCCCTGGGGCCCAGCAACATTAAAAAAGAATTCAGTGAGGGCAGGCATCTTTGTCCTTTTGTTCACTGATGTATCCTAAGATCTTAGAACACAGTAAATGCTCAATAAATATTTGTTGATTAAACTAAATAAGGTTCAGGGAAGAACTGTAGGAGACGGAAGAGGGATTCAAAATCATGTCATGTATCTGGGAGGAATTATTATGTGTGATAGACTTAACATTTATGTTCCCCCTTCCCCCTACAATTCATATGTTGAAGCCCTAACCCCAATGTTATGGTATTTGTAATGAGGTCTTTGGGAGGTAATCAAGTCATGAGGGTAGGGACCTGGTCTGATGGGATGAGGGCCGGTTTTTTTTGTTTGTTTTAAGATTTTATTTATTCATTTTCCAGAGAGAGAGAGAGAGAGAGAGAGAGTACAAGCAGGGGAGGCAGCAGGCAGAAGGAGAAGCAGGCTCCCCCCGCTGAACAAGGAGCCTGATGCAGGACTCTATCCTAGGACTCTAGGATCATGACCCGAGCTGAAGGCAGACGCTTAACTGACTGAACCACCCAGGCATCCGGGGATCAGTGCCCTTTTAAGAAGAGACGCCAGAGAGCTTAAACTCCTTCCCCCCACCCCCGGACCCAGGAATTACTATGGAAGACACAGCAAGAAGTTGGCCCCATCAGCAAGCCAGGAAGGAAGTCCTCACCACAATCCCACCATGCTGGCACCCTGAGCTCAGACTTTCAGTCTTCGGAACCGTGAGAAAACAAATTTCTGCTGTTTAAGTCACGCAGTCTACGGTGTTTTGTTATGGCACCCTGAGCTAATATATTATGTATCCTGAAAGAAAATCTCAGTAGGAAAAACAAACAAAATTATCAGCAACCAAGAGCATTCAACTGTAATTCCAGGCCAGGTCCTGTACAAAACAAGTTCCAAAGAGCAAGACACTGGTGATCCGAGGGCCTGATGACCAGCCCTGGCCTGCCACAGGGTAGTCCTGTGACCTTGGGCAAAATATTGCCACCCCTGCCCCTACCTTCACTCCTGCTCAAACGGAGAAGTTTGGACTATACAAGTTTTGTGAATGCATGTTATTCTTATTCTAAAATATAGAAGAAATGCATGTTCATTTAAAAACTTCAACCATCGCAGAAAAATGTGGAGAAGAATGTGAACATTCCCTGTGCCATTCTCTCTGCAGAGTTAACCACAGTTTCCTGAGTAGCATGCATCCTCCCAGATTTTCTTTTTCTGCCGTGGTCCTGCTCAACTTTTTACCCCTTCATGCAGCCTTCTCATGTCCCAGGTCCCAGATTGTCCTGTTGGTTTCCCCGTTGGTGCTTTATATGGGGAGACAGAGGCTAAGGGGACGGGAGGCAAAGAGGAGCAGTTACTTCTCTGGGCTGTTCATGGAAGCAGCCGTTCAAAGCACCACATGCTTCAGAGCAGGAAGCCCCTGAAGAGCCATTTCCGGAACTGCCCAGCCCAGCACCCAGCTGACAAAGAGAGCCAGTATGACTGGGATGCTTCCACCGGTGGAGAAAGAGCCAGAATCTACACCTTAAAGGACAAATTCTGAATGCATTTGGTCATTTAATTGTTTTAACTGCGGTACACCATACATACAGTAAAACACACATATCTTAAGCATACAATTTGAAGATTTTTACACGTGTGCGCACACACACACACAGAGAAACACCCCTATGCAAGCACCACCCAGATGAGGAACATTTCTAATACCCTGGAATTTCCCTAGGTCCCTTAGCGGGCAGTCCGTCCACCCTGAGGTCACCGCTATTCTGACTTGTATCACCATTCGTGCTGGCTCTTCTTGAATTCCTTCCAAATGGACTCTGACAGAGTGCAGTATTTTATGCCTGCCTTCTTTTATCATCATTGTGCCTGTGAAATTCCTCCAAGTGGTTGCACATAGCAGTGGCCATTCTTCTTACCGTTCAGTGGTATCCCACTGCGGAACTACGTCACAATTTTTTTACACTTTATACAATTGACTGACATTTGTTGTGCTTACTGTTTGGGGCTATTATGAATAAATAATATTCTGCTGGTTCTTGTATGTGGTTTTTTTTTAGACTATTTATTTATTTATTTGTGCGTGCGTGCGCATGAGAGAGAGAGAGTGAGAGTGAGCAGGCCCAAGTGGGGGGGAGGGGTAGAGGGAGAAGCAGACTCCCCGCTGAGCAGGGAGCCCGATGTAGGACTCGATCCCAGGACCTGGAGCCGAAGACAGAGGCTTAACAGACCGAGCCACCCAGGCGCCCCTTATAGGTGTGTTTTGATGGGCACATGTGCTCGTTTCTCTGGTGGATCTCCCTAGCCGCAGAATTGCTCCCTTGTGGTTTGTTTCCTAAGGAAATGTTCAGAAGGATTTGCAGGGCTCTGCCCTGGCCATGGATGCCGAGGCCTCAGGAGGAGCTGTAGGAAGACCGTGGAGTGGTGAGGTGGTCCCCCTCTGGAAGGAGCAGCAGCCAGAGGCTGACCTAAAGAGCCCCAAGACGGCAGAGGGGTTATCTCGCCCAATCCCCGCCACCAGGAGCAAGGCTGAGCGGCCCGTTCCAAGGCCAGCGCTTCTCTGACTCCCCTGGCTGTTTATCTGTTGTGCTTTGTGACTCGGCCCCCCGGCTCAGGGACTGATTTGTGGGGGGTGAGTTCACATCCTCGGACCTGCAGACAGGCTCACCTGGCTCAGGCCAGGGTCCGTTCCTGCCTAGGGAAGGACTTTGAGTTTTCAGGAATGAGCCCTGATCAGCAGGAAGCCAGGGGACAAATCAGCAGCCCCAGTCCCAGCGGGACCAGAGCTCCTGAGGCGTTCACCTTGTGGTACCATCAGGGCCAGCAAATCAGAGTCTGGAAGCAAAGGAGGCAGGACTCTCCCGAGGGAGCAGATGCAGATAGCCTTCCACGCCCCGTATCTCCGAGCCAGCCGGGCTCAGCGTGGGACACCCGGGGCCTCCAGCTATACCTACAGCCCTTCTGAGCACTTCATACAACCAGACACGTTGCAGTGTCACTGGAGTCTGCCTGGAAATGGCTTTCAGAAACCATTTTACTTACCGTCATCGGTCTGAGAGCGCCAGCGCCACCTCGGGGCCCGCAGCACAGGCCCTGGGGTTCATACAAAGGCAGCAGGAAGAAGGGGGGGAGACAGGAGTCACCATTGCGCCAGACCGTGGAGCCTATGCCCCAGCCCTACCAGTGGCTGCCCTTGGGAACCACAGTTTGCTCAGGGCTCTGATGGGCTCACAGTTCCCGTTCCTGTGTCCACCCAGAGTTACTTCGTTCACCAGAAAGAGTAGCTATGGCTCTGTAAATATAAAATATGGTATCAGTGATTGTTTATGGTCGGAGTGAGGGAATGATCATTGATGTGATGTTGGCCTCATCGTCACCCACTCCCCTTCCCCAGCGGAGAGCCGGTGACTGTGGCACCTGCCTCAGCCCATGGGAGGAGAGAGGGTCACTGAGCACAGGTGTGATCAGAGTTGTGGGGAGACAGGCAGGAAAGGATGTCCCCTTCAGGGCCTTGAGTCAGAGGGTTACCAGATCCGCAGTTATTATTATCTTTGTTTGTAGATGAAGAAACTGATGGTTAGAGGTCAAGCAATGAAATCAGGATTGCACGGTCTTTAGCAGCTTGAGAGCCAGGCTCCTGCTCCAAGTTGCACCTGTTTCCACAGCCTCTCCTGAGCAGCATTGATCCCGATCCCGATGCGGTTAACTCGGGCAGGGGGCCACGTGAGGCCCTGCGAGCGGATCTGAGATTCCTGAGCCAATGCCCCCTGGGAGAGCTTCTCAGCAGGGTCCCCGTTCCGGCCCGTGCCACCTCTCCAGCCTTCCACTGACCCGTACCAGTCCCCCAAGCCAGCCAGCCTTCTCCACCTTCCAGGCCCTTCTCAATGCTGCTGCCTCCAAGAAGCCTTCCCCGATTGCCCTGGCAATTTGAACCTGATCTCTGATCGTTTTTGTTTTGTGTTGTGTTTAAGGAAAGAACATGCGTCAGAGATTGATTTAACTCATTCATGAGGGAACCAGCAGGACAGTCACGATGGCGCCCAGGCGAATTCGAAGAGCAAGGTATTTATAAGCATTGATAAGTTTGGTGGGGTATTGGTATTGCCCTCCGGGGCAAAAATCCTTAACCTTTGAAATGATCTCTTCTGCCTGAGGGAAATCATTTGCACTCTGCCTGACCAGAGGTGACAAATGAACATG
Organism: Ursus arctos; assembly: GCF_023065955.2. NCBI lineage: Eukaryota > Metazoa > Chordata > Mammalia > Carnivora > Ursidae > Ursus > Ursus arctos. The sequence continues at coordinate 38,979,875 of NW_026622908.1, forward strand.
GAACTTCACAGACCTAGAGCCTTCCATCAGTCCTCAACAGAAAGTCAGATACAGGTGTGGACACTAGATCAGGAGTCAGCAGACGACAGCCCACGGGCCACACCTGGCTCTGCCCTTGTTTTTACAAGTTTTAAAGGAAGCCGGCCACGCTCATTTGTGTATTTATTACCTGTGGTGGCTTCTGCACCAAACTTTCGTAGTTGTGACAGAGATTGGATGACCTGCAAAGCTGAAAATATTTACCGTCCCGCCCTCTACAGGAAAAGTTTACTGACCCCTAATCTTCATTGGATTTTTTTTTTTCTTTTTCAACTTTTTTTATTGTGGTAAAATACACATGACATAACATTTATCATCGTGACCATCTTTAGCTGTGCAGTCCTGGGTATTAAATACGTATTGTTGTATGGGACCTTCAGCACCGTGGGTCACCAGAGCATCTGCATCTTCCCAAACTGAAACTCTGTCTCTATGAAGCAGAGCTAACACCCCCCAGCCCGCTCCTCCCCAGCCCCCGGCAGCCACCCTCCTACTTTCTGTCTCTATGAACTTGACTCTTCTAGTAGCTTCATGTAAGTGGAACCACACAGTAGTTATCTTTTGTGATTTTTATTTCTTTATTTAAGAGAGAGAGAGCGCGAGCATGAGTGGGGTGAGGGGCAGAGGCAGAGGGAGAAGCGGACTCCCCACCGAGCAAGGAGCCCGATGGAGGGCTCAATTCTAGACCCTGGGATCATGACCTGAGCTGAAGGCAGACGCTTCATGGACTGAGCCACCCACGCACACCTGTGCTGAGCTTATTTCACTTAGCATAATGTCCTCAAGGTTCATTCACAATATAGCGCGGGTTAGGTTTTCCTCCCTTTGTAAGGCTGAAACATATTCCATTGTGTGAACAGACTACATTTTGTTCATCTGTTCATCCGTCAGTGGACTCGTGTGTTGCTTCTGTGTTTTAACCGTCGTGAATAATGCTGCTACGAACAGAGCTGTAAAGTACATCTCTGAGACCCTGCTTTCAGTTATTTCAGACATTAACCCAAAAGTGGAATTGGTGGGTCATATGGTATTTTATTTTTAGCTTTTTGAGAAACTGCTCTATGATCTTCCATAGTAATGACACCATTTTGCGTTCCCACCAACAAGTGTTTCAATTTCTCCATGTCCTTGCCAATACCTGTGATTTTCTGGGGGTTTTTTTGTTTGGTTGGTTGGTTCTTGATAGTAGTAGTCGTCCTAATCTCCTAGGTGTTTGTGCCTACTCTCTGCTTCCCCTACCCCTGACACTCTGCCTCCAGAGCCCCTTGTGACCTCAGGGCGAGATGGTCCCATCCGCTGGGCAGGGGCAATCATTTCCGTATCCCCTTCAGTAACTAGCACGCTTGTCATCTTGAATGGTCCCTGGTGTCTGGGAGCTTACACGCTACAGGGCGAAGTAAAGGATGTACTCTTCATCTGCCCGAAAGACCATGCAGGGCGTGGCTGGGACTATCTAAAGGCCACTAGCAGGGTGTGGCTGAAGCAGGCTCCCTCCTTCTGGCCTCTGCCCTCTCCATCATCTGGCACCGCCCTACCCCAGAGTTCTCTCAAAAGCACAGCTGTGGTATCCTAGCTCTCTCAATGGCTCCTTATTTCCTCACTTTTCAGAAATAAAAGTATAGACTTCTTAGGTCAGTGCAAGGACCGATCCGCCCTTCTGTCCCAGCCTTGGCTCTGGTAAGCCCTGTCTGTCCCGCTGTCTCAGGGCCACTGAACACCCCCGTTTCCTGAGCACACGCTCTGTGCCATCCTGGCTTTCAAGGCCCAGCTCCAGGGCCTCACCAGCACCCCTTCCCCAGCTGGAAGTCCTCACACTCTCCTCCTAGTTGTGACGGCCCATCCAAAGCTTTCCACAGTGGTGTGTGTCATGCCTGGTGCAGGGAAATGAGCATGGAATGGAAATCTGAAGATCTGAGTCTGACCCTGGCTCTCTCTCCAGCTGGCTTTTTGTCCAGGGTGAGTCACCCCTCCTCTTGTTTCTGCATCTCTAGAAAAAGGAAATTGGTCCGGGTCATCTGGAAGTTTCTGTCAATAGCTAAAATTCCATAATCCTCAATTATTTGTCCTTTCCTGATTTCCCTGCCAGACTGGATGTCCTTTAGGGCAGAGACTAGTTTGTTCTTTGTTGCCCCCGGGACCCACTGGAGAGCTGTCCATGCAGTGAGATAATTTCAGATGGATTTCAAAAGTTTTCCCTCCATCAGGGCTCCTGTCCATGGGTAGCTTTGGGGCCCTGTGGTGTTTTCTGCACCTCACTCATGACATGCGCACTGTCTAGAATGCACCCTTTCCTCCCACCTTTCTAGCTGACAGATTCCTGCTCAGAGAGCCGACTGCAATGGCGTCTCCTCGGACGCCTCTCTCACCCTCCTCTGCGAGCCGGCCTTCCCAAGCCCCCCTGGCTCTGGGGCACTATCTCGCCGGAGCAGAATCAACAGCATTTTATCTTCTCCATTAGCCTGTGAGTCCTGAGGAGCACAGTCACCTCTTCCTCATCACCGCCGCCACCCCAGTGTACCTGCCAGCCGTTTGCAGACAGGAGGAGGTGACATCGGCGTGAATGAACACAAAGGAAGTGTTGTGTCCAGGGATGTTCCAGACTTTCAGCTTTCCCTCTGACCGCACAACGTCTCAGGATGTAGATGGAGCCCCGGTGTAGTGCCTGTGCGACCGAATGACCCTTACTCCTCTCACCCTGTGTCCCCTCTCCTTGTTCCCTTGCTCGAGGCCATGGCCCTCCAGAAGCTCCTTCTCAGCCACACCCCTAGGGGTTCCAGGCGAGTGTGGTGGCTGCATCCAGCTGCTCCTGCTGACGCTCAGCCCTTGGAAAGGGGCCACTAAGCCAGTCTGGGAGGCGAGGGAAGAGACCTGCCAGTGGAGCTCCAAGGAGTGAGCTCAGACCGGGATTAGTCACCCCACTCAAAAGGCTTTTCGACCCAGCACAGCTTCCTCCTTCCCCTTGGGGGTTAGGGGAGGCCAGGACCTGCAGTTTGAACCACCGTGCTGTGCCACTGGACATACAGGGAAAACAGACAAAATGAAGCAGTCTGTCGCAGAAGGGTCCCAGGCTGCAGGAACGGGGGCACAGAGGAGGCTGGGGCAATGTGTCTCCAACAAAGAGGGGGTAAATCGCAGTCAGGGCTGTGCTGTGAGAGGGAGGCTGGGGGAGAATGGCAGCCTTCAGCAGTTTCCCAAACCTGCCTGGGTGTCAGAACCACCTGGAGGCCTTTATTTGTCTTGTTATGAGAGAGTAAATTTTCTTTCTATAGAGTCATAAATAAGACATGGATAGTAATATCTAAAAAAAAAAAAAAAGGCCCAACCTGACTGACAGGGTTAATCAGTCTTTCTGAGGTCCTCATGAGTGTGGAGCAGGCTGGGCATGGGCAGTACGGGCAGAGGCCAGGAGCAACGGGTGAAAATGTGTTCAGGGAGGAGGACCTGGACTCTGGCAACTCTAGAAACCTAGAAACCTCTGTGGGTGTGGTCCACCAGGGCCGGCAGCGAAAGACGAAGACTCTACCACATGGGATGGAAGTCAACACAGACGTGAAGTACCCACCGGTGATGGCCAAAGGTGGGAGCTGAGGAAAATATTGGGAGCCAGGTTCCAAGTCATTGCACAAGAAGAGGAAAGAAGAGAAGCCCTTTGTTAGCTTGAGCCATAGACTCCCATGCTCTTGAATCAGTGTTTCCAGGAGCAAGATCCTTTGTTCCTAGTGTGGCCAGCCTGGCATGGGTCCAAGAACTGGTCAGCCATTGGGATGGGCAAAGAGCACTGACAGGAGGTAAAGCGCTAAGCCACAGACCCAGACCTACCAAGTGATACCTGTGTGATCTCAGGCTGCTACTTCCTGCTCCTTTTTATCTCCAGTTCTTCATCTGATCAAAATAAGAGACTGTAACACCTCCCCAACTGCTTTGATGGAGGGAGGAAGTGAGATCATGTAGGTGGAGGTATTCTTTGGCCCCACTTCCATGGCAGTCGGACCCAGGGCTAGAGACCCCTTGCCGACGCTAATTGTGAAGGCTCAGGAGGGGATCTCTGTGGTTATGATTCATAGGGGGCATGGTGGGGTGGGAGTGGGTTAGTGACCCAAACCAGGTGGACTTTGCTAATGTCACCTGAGAAGGTATGGGCATCTGGGACCAAGGCCTGGCCAGTAACATGTCTACTCCCCTACCATGGTGAAAAATGCAGAAGTATGAATGCCCAGGCCTGGGCACACCATTCCTTCAGAGCACAAGATGTTGACGTACTTCCCAGTTCTATGAGCCTGGCAGATGGCCCAATGCTGACTTTTCCTGAAACACTGAGCTGCGGGATCTTAGGGTCTTAGGGACCTCATTGCTCAGATAGGACCTGGAGATTCTCAGAAGAAAAGGCTTGCTTAAGGTCACATAGCAAATTAATGCCAGAGCCCGGTTGCAGGAAATCACTCCCACACTGAACTCAAGTCTGACCCTGAAGAGGGTCAGCACAAGTTAGGGCTTGGGGAGAGATGAACATTCTTCCCTGTGGGGGAGGCCCCATAGCGGGGGGAAATGGGCCCAATATACCCTCTCACCAATGAAACCATGAACTCTCATCTCTGATCCCTTTTACCCCATAAGGTAAATTTAGGGAACATTCAGACAGGCAAACAGGGGGGACAGGTGGCACTTTTTCCAGACTGGCATTCTCTGTGCCAGGTAAGGGCAGGGAGGAAGGCCCAGCTGTAGGGTTCGCTCCGAGGGATCCGGGCTAAGCCTGGGATATCTCAGGCCAAAGACTGTTTTTGCTTTATGGGCACCATTTTGCTGCCCTCTGCACTGCCTTCTGGGAGCCCAGTGTCCTTGGGAGAACCCCTTGCTTGCTCTGTCTGCAGCTTTGCAGTAGGAGCTGCAGGGAATGGTTCAGGTCTCTGCAGCAGCCCCTGGGGCCTTTCAGCAGAATCAAGCACCACTGGCCTTGTCAAGACCCTTGGTGGGCACGTGGGTGGCAGGAGCATGTCAGCTGGGGGCTAGAGGCAGGCCCGGCCACCACCTGGCTGATGACTCAGAAAGACTAGTTCAGGAAGCATCTGTCACAGAGGACTTTGACATCTTGTCTTTCCAACGACAGCCTTGATCATCTAGGAAGCTCCCAGAACTGAAGGTGGTCACGCCACCTGCCTGTCCACCACCACCCTAACATTAATGGAAAACACCCTTTGAAAGAGAAGGGGTTTTCTTTTTAGGGGGTCACCAGGAGCCATCGGAGAACAGGCAACAGGAAAAAGATCTTGGAACCACGGAGTCGGGAGACCTGGGACCCAACCCTTGCCGGATGACCTTGAAACAGGTCAGTCTCCGGCTCATCTTGTAAAATGAGGAGGAAACCCGCTGGCCTGGCTAACCCACAGGTGCTTGTGAAGTCAGTGGAAATGTGTTAACATGGTGTGAAGCACTCTCCTCATGGCAGGGAACCCCTCTGCCCTCATCTCTGGCTTGTTGCCAGTCACAGTCTACCCACCCCTGCCCTGGCAACTTGGCCAGGCTTCCTGGGCCTTAGCTCTTGTTGACCCTCCACGTGGAGCACCGGACAATAAGAGGCAGGGTACTGTGAAAATAAGAAAGGGGTACAGGGCTCTCAACTCTAATACATCAAACCTGAACTCATGCTTTCCTCCCAATTCTGCTGCTTCTTGAGTCTTCTCTACCCGAGGAACGGAATTTCCCATCAAGGTAGCCACAGGAATCAGCAACCTGGACATCCATTCTAGTAGATTCCAAGACCATGGCTCACTTTTCCCTCCACTGGGCCCACTGGAAGTGAGCTAAGTAGAGAGTCACTGATTTTCAGAGCACTCCTCCCCACCCCTCTCGCCAGGGGAAGGAACCCCAGCAACTGGGATTTCAGAGCTCTTTAGGGAAGAATGGAGCTCAGAGAGGAATTGGTCAGAACCACCCAACGGGGGATGTCTGGGGGTGGGGGACAGAGGCTTATTTGGGGAAAAGAGAGCAAGAAGGGGAGGAGGGTGGAGGCCCCAGGCGACATGCTCCAAGGTCTAGGCAATAAGAAACAAAGGAGCAAGGAGAGCAGATGGGAGGGAAAGCCCCCAACCCAACCTGAACCCTACAGCAAAGACTTGCTTCAGGATTTGGTTTGGGGAGGGCAAGGGGCCAATATCTGCAACTGGTAGAGAAATGGACAAACACACCCTTCAGGGAACTGTTCACCTTGGGGGCAAGAGCCATGCTCTCCTGCAAACTTCGTGTTCCTGCAGGATTCACCTTGCCTGGTCCTCACCTGCCTTGCCAGTGCCATCAGAGTGGGCTGTCCCCCACACAGCAGGCTGGCTTGTCTAGCTGGTGCCTCCTCCAGAGCACCCTCTCCCTGCTCTTCCCACGGAGGCCCTTCCTCACCGTCAGCTCTCATTCACAGGACATGCTACTAACCATAGGAAAGTGTACAATTTCGGGTCATTTAGTACATTTACAATGTTGGGCCACCATCACCTCTCTCTAGTTCCAAAACACTTCCATCTTCCCCAAAGGAAACCCTATACCCAAATAAGCAGTCACCATCCCCATCCCTGTTCCCCTTGAGCCCCTGGCAACCAGGAGCCTGCTTTCTGCCTCTCTGAATTTTCCATTCTGGCTGAATAATATCCCATTGTGCGAACATATTGCATTCTGTCATCTGTTCCTGGCCATTCGGGCTGCTTCCACCTTTTGTTGCACTGAATATTCATGAGTGAGTATTTGCTTGAATACCTATTTTCAATTCTTTGGGGTGTATACCTAGGAGTGAATTGCTGGGTCATATGGCCATTCTATGGTTAATTCTCTGGGGAACCTTTAATTTGTGTTTGATGTCTTCCTTACCCCTAGATGTCCATACCTGTGCCATCCAACACTGTAGCCACCAGTCCTGTGTGGTTGTTTCCATTTAAATCAGTTAAAATTAAATAAAGTTCAAGATTTAGATCTTAGGTCACACTGGTTAGGTTTCAAATGCTCAGTAGCTACATGTGATCAGTGGCGACTAAGGTTCCATCATCCCAGAAAGTGCTGTTGGACAATGCTGGTCACTGTAAGATTCCCCCTGCCAAATCCATCTGGTTTACCACAATGTACCCAATGCCTAGGGAAGTGCCTGGCACGTAGGATTGTTATTTGAGGAAGGGAGGGTTGTTTTCAGAGTCATTTCTTTATTTGATCTTCTCAAAAAAACTCTAAGGGAGGCAGGAAAAGAAGGACTTTTCCGTTTGTGCAACTGAGCAGGCTTGGGGAGTGAAACTGCATGCCAAGAGTGTCACAGAGCTGGTACGGGTCACAGCCCTGCACCCTCCTCCTCTCCCCCCCCCGCCCCGAGTCAGACCTTCAGTGACTCCCGAGGCATCCGAACAGAATAGTAGTGGGCAGCTCGGGGGCCGGAAAACCCCAAAGGCAGCAGACACAGCAGTCTGGCTCTAGAGGAGTGAGGGTGTTTTTGATCTGAAAAGGACTTTGAGCAAGACCTTATCCAATCTCTGTATTTTATAGATGAGGAGAGAGGCCGCAAGAAGTTATGCGTCTGCAGGATTGGTTAAGAGGCAAAAAGTCTGGGTTGGGACCAACCCGTGGAGGGCTTGGAGGGCAGGACCATAGCTTTGAGGGAGTCACTGAAGGGTTGAGACTAGAGAGCTGGGCACACAGCAGGCTTCAGTGATCACTTGTTGAGTGTGTGAATGCATGTCTGAGCCAACACCGGCTGTAAGAAGGAGCAGACTGATATGAATACATATGGGAATGCACAAGGACCTAGACGACTGTTTGCCAGTGGGCCTCCAACCCCACACTCAAGCCTCAGCAATGCTATTAAGGATCCACTTGGGCAGGTGACAAGAAGGGGCTGAGGCCAGAGAGAGTGCTGCCCCATATTGTCTGGGGTATAACGCCTGAGCGACCCTAGGAGATGTCCCATTGGTAGCATCTGCAGGCAGGACCAGACAGACTGAGGCTGAGGGAGATACCAGTTGGAAAGCCACCGTAACCTGCAGCAGGATGGGGGTGGCAGGGACAGGAATCAGTGAAATCTGAATGACATGAGAAAAAGAATATTGGAGCAAGGGCAGGGTATAGAGAGGGCAATGGGGATCTTGAGTTTTTGTGACTTGGAGCCAGGAAGTAGGGGAACACTGGTCATTAAAGAATTCAGGAAAGGACCTGGTGTGTCCAGGAAGGTTAAGGTGAGTCTTAGACACAATGGATGATTCACTTGTAGAATATCTGAGCTGGAAGGGATTTGGTAATATAGTTCTCCCTCTTTGTTTCACGGAGGCCCAGAAAGGGGAAGGGGGAGGGTTTATAGACACACGGTGTGTAGAAAAACGAGGCTGGAGCTGGCATTTGGTCTTGTGAGGTTTTCATTCTCTGCCACCGAAACCGCTCTCATCTCACTTCATCCCCCACCAACACCACCCAATGCATCCCCGCTGGCTGAGAAACAGGTGTTACTTGCCTTTAGTAACATTGAATCCTGTCGAGTGAACACTTGCCCCATCGAGAATTACATAGTGGGTGTCTAAATATAAGCCAAGTGCCGATCGTGGATCCTTAGGACTTAAAGATGTAATCAGTTCTGCTGAAGACAATTCTGACCAGCCTTTCAGTGGATGATAACCTTGGTGGTTTTGGATACGTGGCTTCTCCGTGAGATCCTGGATGGCAAGCGCCCAGCACGGTTCCAGTACACGCTTGCTATCTGCTCTCTTCCTTCTCCAGAGCATGGCACAGATGACCAGGCTGGCTAATCACAGCAGTTGGTTGGCTGGGCCAGGGAGATCGAAGACATGAAAATGCCTTGAAAATTGAAACCCCTGGCATAACTAATAACACAATGCATTAGCATGGCTGGATCACGTTGGCAGGTGGCGGTGGGGGGATTACTTTTCTTGGAAATCGTGACAGTGCCTTGAAAAGGAAAGAGCATACTTGTAGACATAGGTGTTGTTAATGTGCCTCAAATATGAGGTTGTGTAGGAGTGATGGCTAAGGGTCCCTTTCCCTCCTGTCCAGCCTTGGGGACAGAGTCACTGGAGCAGGTGGAAGAGGAATCATCCTTCCTACCAGCTCACTGAGTGGATCTCCCGGGGAGGAGGTAAGACTTTGAAACTTACCTCCTGAGTTAATTACCAATAGGCTTTGGGGATGATCAAGAATGAGACATCTCGGGGAGCCTGGGTGGCTCAGTTGGTTAAGCTTCTGCCTTCAGCTCAGCTTCTCCCTCCGGCTCAGCTTCTCCCTCTATCTGACCCCGCCCCCCGCTTGTTCTCTCTCTCTCCCTCTTTCTCTCTCTCTTAAAACAAAACAAAACAAAACAAAACAAAACAAAAGAATGGGACATCTCCTAGGGTCGTTCAGGCGTTATACCCCAGACAATATGGGGCAGCACTCTCTCTGGCCTCAGCCCCTTCTTGTCACCTGCCCAAGTGGATCCTTAATAGCATTGCTGAGGCTTGAGTGTGGGGTTGGAGGCCCACTGGCAAACAGTCGTCTAGGTCCTTGTGCATTCCCATATGTATTCATATCAGTCTGCTCCTTCTTACAGCCGGTGTTGGCTCAGACATGCATTCACACACTCAACAAGTGATCACTGAAGCCTGCTGTGTGCCCAGCTCTCTTCTAGGAATTGAGTATACAGCAGTGGGCAAATGGACCCCGGGCCCTGCCCTCAGGAAGTTTCCACAGTAGCGGGAAGAAAGACCATAAACCGGTCAACAAAGTGTGACAATGCCTCTGAAGGAAAGAACGCTGCGTACTGGAGAATGGCGGGGTTGGGGGGGCGGTGGTAGTGGTCACAGAAGACTTCTCTGAGCTATGACCTTTAGCCAGACGAGGGCAGGGGGGAGAAGAGGAACATTTTTAGGCAAAGCCGGAAGTTTGGGCCAAGGCCATGACACAGGAAAGAAGTCTGGTTTTGACTTTTCAAAACCAAAGAGCAGTTGCGGAGTGGGGCATTCGGGCTATTCTAAGTACCATGGGAAAGGTTTTAAGCAGGGGCGTGCCAGGATCCAATGAATATTTCAAGATCGCTCTGGGCTGAATGGGTCGGGAGAGTCAGGGGACTCTGTGCCAGGAGGGAGAGGAAGTTTGGAAACCGTGCTGTGCTGACGGCTCTTTGTGGGGCGGGACGCAGGGGGAGGAGGGAAGAGGTCCCCTATTTAGCTTACAGGCTTGTGCACCATTCCAGAAACTGGTATAGGAGCACTTGGCTCATTGGAGCTAAGCGGTCTGCGCCACGCCTCGGCAGCCCGAGGGACGTGCTGAAGAACGGCGGGCATTAGAAGGGCTGCAGGCACCTGTGAGGTCCCTGTCTGCAGGGTGCTCAGGAGTTTGGGGTTTGTCATTTCAAGAAACACAACCTGGGTATGGGTGGATTTCACCATCGCATTGCATCTTTCTACATAACAGCAGGGTGTTGGACCCAAACCCTGTCTTCATTATTGTAACCCTTAGGAGCCAGTTTAGACATCGTCCTCCCCCCAGTCATAACCCCTCTTAAAAGTTGAATGCCACAGATAGCTGATTACCTACTGTCTGTATATTTGTGTTTATATATAGAAAGAGCAAGATTGGGCACCTCGGTGAAGCGTCTGATTTCGGCTCAGGTCATGATCCCAGAGTCCTGGGATCGAGTCCTGCATTGGGCTCCCTGCTCAGCAGGGAGTCTGCTTCCCCCTCTCCCTCTGCTCCTGCTCATGCTGTCTTGCTCTCTCTCTCTCTGACAAATAAATAGAATCTTTAAAAAAAAAAAAAAAGAGCAAGATTCTTTTCGCCCCTTCCCCAAGGAGCAATATTTCCACCTCGGGTTCACGTGATCCTGCCCCACCAAGAACGCATGCTGGAAATCCGAGTCCCCCCGGCTCTTACAGGGCCTACAGAGGGCATCTCACGTGACTTGCCAACATGTCCGCTTTTTTTTTTTAAGATTTTATTTATTCATTTGAGAGAGAGAGAGAGAGCGAGAGAGCACACGAGCAGGGGCCGAGGGAGAGGGAGAAGCAGACTCCCCGCTAAGCAGGGAGGCTGTTGCGCGGCTCGATCCCAGGACCCTCGGACCATGGCCCAGGCTGAAGGCAGACATTTGACAGACTGAGCCGCCCAGGCACCCCATCAACATGCCCACTTCTGCTTCCTGGAAGAAAGGGCTTTGGTGCCTCCCACCCCTGCTCAGCAAGTGCTGCGGAAAACCCTGCGCTTCCCCAGGTCACCTTCCCAGACTCAGAGCAGCAGAAGTCTTGAGAGCTAAACCCACGGGTTTCCCTGCACCTCACCATCGTCGCAAACCCTGCTGGTGTCTTGGGAAGGAGGTTCGTGCCCCTCCCCTCTCCGTATCCTGCTATGTTTCTGGACCCCGAGGCCCAAGTGCCCTTCGTTTCAGAGCGAGCTCATGAAAACCTTCAGCCATGCTAAGCAAGACGCCGCTCTCTCCAGCTCCGTGGTGCCTGTGGGTCCGCCCCAGGACTCCCAAATTGTGCGCCCTCGAGAGCCCTTTCCCCAGCTGCAGATCAGCTTACCCAGCACGTCCAGCTTAGGCTCCACCAGTCTTCCCCACGCGGTGGAGCGTTTACAACATGCCCTCGCTCACAGGTGTCACCTTACGGCCCTGACAGCACCCCATTTTACAGATGAGAAACCAGGATCCCCAGAGGGTTGGGCTAGAAGCAAGATCACCGAGTGAGTGGTTCCAAGGCCTGTTTTCTTCGTTCTGCCCCAGAAGAACAAGGAGCCTCAGCCACAGTGGGACGGCATCTCCTGGTCCCTCAGGCGCCACAGACCTCCTCAAAGTGCCGTCCCCACGTCAGCATCTGTCCACAGATCGTTACCCGGCGATGTTGAAGTCAGAACGGGAACTGAGAGTAAGCTTTAGGAAGTGTTCCTAGGGATTCCATGGAAAAGTTTTACACCTACTAATTCTGATAATAAAAAAGTCCGGCCTTGGATAGAGGATGATTTTTTTAGTGCTTTTTTTCTAATGATTTTTCTAATGACTCATTTTTATTGTATTTTACAAAGGTGTCTGTGATGGATGGGATTTTTTTTTTTTTTAAAGCTGGTCCTTCACCACCAATAGTTTGAGAAGCACAGGGTAGAGGCTGTGTGCTTCCTGTCTCTCACACACGGCATGGAAGGTCTTCGACCTTAGGATTAAAGAAATAAGACTAACATGGGGCTGTTTGTCTGGACTAACTGGTGGACTGAGCCCAAAGGTCTCTCTTTTTAGCCCTGAGCAGACACACGTCAAGGTCACCGAAACCTGGCTCCTGGGGCCTCCGGGTCTCCCTGAGCCCATCCCAGGGGAATGGTTCCCTAAACCCGCAGGGTTTGCGATGAGTGGCTCCATGTGCCTTTCACTGCAGGCTTGTCCACTAAGACATTTGACAGAGCAGCTGGGAGTCTTATTTCATTTAATTATGAAATCCGCATCCTCCAGACGGGGAATCCAAGAACCAGAAGGAGGAGGATTTATTTATTTCCTGTCTCCAGTGCCTGGGAGGATGCCTGTCAAAGAGCATCCAGCAGGGTTTGAGCAGAGAGCTCCTGAGCTGGCGGGACGGCCCTACACCACGTTCAGAGTGTCACAAAGCAACCACGCTTCCCCTGAGCCTCCCAAATCTCGCACACGTTTCTCCTGTGGCCAATGCCAACGTGGCCAGGACCCTAGAGAGAAGGCAATTCTGTGAAACGTAGTTCAGCTTGACTAAGGCGACACACAGTAAAGCCACCACCACGCCCATAAATGCTTAGCGAAAGAATGAAGTGACTTGCCCGAGGGTGCACAGCAAGCAATTGAGAGACGAAGCTGAATGGGAGTGGTGGTCTCCTAGCCCAAAGACGTGGCTCTATGCGTACCTGCAGAGAGGATCCCGCTGCTTAGCTCCGTGAGGGGGCCACAAGGCAGGACGCCCCACTGCACTGCTCGGACTTCTTTCCTCGAAGCTCCCCCTGGAGCTGGCACAAATGTGCCGTGAGCATGCGCAGTGTGTGCCCCACGCCCAGGGTTCAGCTCTGAGCCAGCGTCTCCCCCCGGGGAGCTACAGGTCTGAGACGTACAAGTGCACAGATGATGTTGGTACTACATCTCCACGAAGTGTTTTGGGAGCACAGAGCAGGGAACCTCTGACTTGGCCACAGTGGAGGTGACTCAAAAACCGAATCCGAAGGTCCAGCGGGAGTTGCAGGCAGATGAGGTGAGCAAGGGCACTCTGGCCAGAAGAGCATGGACCGAAAGCCAAGAGGACTGACGCAAAGGCTGCAGAGTAGGACGATTGGAGTTGAGCAAGGAGCCTAGGAGACCGATGTAGGCGCCAGATCACAGGGCCCGACATGCCGTGGAAGTCTCTCCCTGGCAGAGAGACACGGCTGCCTAAACTCGGATGGTACCTTCTGGAGGGAAGAGGAAATACACTGCAGAGACAATCAGAGGTGGAGCTCAGCTAGCAGACGTGGGATCTCTTAGAGGGCAGGCGAGGGTGTAGGCTTGAATTCGGGGCCTTCGAGCAGCAGCCAACAAGGATAAGGAAGCCTTTCCTTGGGCCACACAGGTGTCATAGCCCAGGGCACGAAGTGAGCACAGGCAGCACCAGCAACCTCTGTTGCTTCAGAGTCAATGTCTTCAGCAGGCACGAAGGCCCAGAGTGTTTTGCCAGCCTCCCAGAACCAGTTTAGACAGGGCTCCCGGACGACTCAGAAACTTGGCAAGCTGTTCCTCCCAGAAGCTAGCTCCAGGCTCCGGCCGGCCCCTGCTCCTACTGCCCAACTTCCTCCTCAACTCGGCTACCTTGAAACGAGGGAATGTGGCACCTCGAACTTGGAGCAACCTATTGCTCTTGGAGAAAGTAAAATTTAGAGATTATCTACTCAAAAACCATGTTCTTTATAAGAAAGGAGAGAGCCAAGAGGTGCCGAGTGAGGGGAATGAACCTGGCTCTATTTTTCCCCCATTTGGTGTTCTTACTAGAGCACGTCTATCACCTGGTTGTCCCTGGCCTTGCTTGGCCTCCAGATAGAGACGCCGAGGAAAAGGGGATGCCAGGGCAGGGTGCCATTTCCCCGGGGTCATGACCCCACGTGAGGCATGCTGCTCTGTCAGCACAGGGACAGGTCATCCGAGGACTGACGAGCCTTAGTGTGGCCGAGACCATCCATGGCTACTGCATTTTATCTGAGGTTTCCAGTGGATTTCATTGAGGCTGGATCCAGGTGCCTAGACAACTCACATTAGAAACAGGAACCTCTCAGATTTCCTAATTGCCAGCTGATTTTGGACAAGCCAATCTCTGGGCCTCAGTTTCTCTGTCTCCAAGTGAGAACGGATCATTGCAAGGCTCCACTCCACCCCAAGTGACGGCATTCTCGTGACCCTGTCCCATCTGGGCCTACAGCTGTGTACCCCAACGGGGTTCTGCCCGAGCTCCCGTGGCTGCACTCCCCCTGTGTCTCAGCTCTGCTCCTGGGCCACCCCCCGCCCTGCCAGTCCTTCCTCTTCCTCTCAAAGGTGGCCATGCACAGGCTGAACTCTGAGGACACCTGTCCTGCCTGACAATGAACATGGGTGAAGAGCCATTGAAGCATGATGACAACATTTCCGCCCAGCTCTGCTGACTGCTGAAGGCCTCCCCCCCACCAGTATTAGAGCCCTGAAATAGAAACCAAAAGGCAAACTCCAGTCCTGGCTCTGCAAACGGCCATGGTGCCCTCACACAACTAAATTAGATGCTAAGTTACCCCCAGCTCCAACATTAGAGATGTATGTAAATGCTGTATCTATATATAGCCGTGCACCCGCATTATTTAACCTCTATCTATAACAATTTCAAAGTGCTTTTCTAGCCATTGTATCGAGCAATTGTCGCAACGGCCTTTTGAAGTCAGCAGGGTATGTATGTAACTTTTGCACAAATGGGAACACGGAGGATCAAAGGGTTAAACGAGTTGCCTGAAGTAATGCTAGTTTGGAAAGAGTTTGTACTTTGGAATTAGACCTGAAAGTCAAATCCCAGTTATGCCAGTTACTTAACTTTACTGGGTTTTGATTTCCTCAACCATAAAATGGGGACAGTAAGATCACACCCACGTGTCTGTGTGTTCCCTCCTTTAAATCACCCGATGTTTGTCCACCAGCTATAAGAGCCAACTGTGTGGTGAGCCAGAGCCTTGTCCTTTCTGGTCCTTAGCCATTTTGTTGCTATAATGAGGTCCTTCCAGCTCTAAAGACTATGACATGATGAAATGAGCAAATGTGCTTGAACTTACTCACTTGAAAGCAGAACCTAAGGTCTCGAGCACCACTTTTCCTCTCGGTGGTCGACTACACGGCCCACGGACACGCTTGCCTGCTCACTCTGAGCCAGGGCAGGAGCGGGCAGCCAGGGCAAAGAGCTGTTGCATGAACGAATCAATGGTTTTAGGTTTTACTGTTGACCGTTTGGACACTCCTGTCATCAAGGCAGTGCAATGTGGTGCAAAGAGCAAGAGCCACGAATCGACAAATCCCATCTCTGCTTAGAAGCTGTGGGACTTTGATTTAAGGGATTTAACACAGAGCTTAGTGCATAGTAAATGCTCAAGAAACGTTCATTATCAGCACTGGTAGCCAGAGAAACAGATACTGACGGTGGCCCCCAAAACCTGCCACTTCTGATAGAATAACCATAGCAATAAGAATAAATCCCTGGGGTACCTGGGTGGCTCAGTCGGTGAAGCATCTGCCTTCAGCTCAGGTCATGAACCCAGGGTCCTGGGATCGAGTCCCACATCAGGCTCCCTGCTCAGCAGGGAGTCTGCTTCTCCCTCTGCCTCTGTGTGCTCTCCCTCTCTCTCAAATAAATAGCAATCTTTTTTTAAAAAAAGAATAAATCCCTTATATCAGGTATATCACTTCATAAACTGTCAAGTGGTTTTAGTTTTTATTGTATTTATCTGATTTTTATCTTTATAATCCTATGAGGTAGGTATTACCTCCGTTTGACAGATGAGGAGACTGAGGCTCAGTGAAATAGTGACTTGGTCAAGGAAGGTCATACAGCCAGAAGGGGCCAGAGCTTGGACTAGAATCCAGGCCTCCCCTTTTTTATTTAAAATTTTTTTTTATGAAGTCATCTCTATGCCCAACGCGGGGCTCGAACTCATGATCTCGAGCTCAAGAGTCGCATATTCCACCAACTGAGCCAGCCGGGTGCCCTGGATCCGGGTCTTCTAATACCCGTATTCTCCGGGGTCTGGTTTGTGGTCCATCAGGCTACCGTCCTTCCCTGACAGGGACACAGAGGGACACATTGGAAAAGTGCACACAGTGATCTCTGCTGTGAGAATCAGAGACCCCACCCAGCCTGGGTTCCCCAAGTAAGTATTCCCGAGAGGGCATCACCCGTTCATTCTTACCCTGCTTTCCCGCTACGTGAAGTGAGCCTTCTTTTTGTATGTATCATTGTGACCCCTCTTGATTCAGTATTCTAGGACTTCGTGAACACGTCTGACTCCCCCCACTTTATCCTTCCTTATTTCTCCTTTCAATCTGCAGATTGATGAGAAGTACCCTTCGGCATGAACAACGTCCTTCTCCTTAGTCACTCGTTGGCTTCGTGATCAGAACTGTGTGGGACATTCCCAACAAGGATTTTGCACAAAAATAAAGTGATATCCCCCTCGCGTCCTCTCCCAGACTTTTTAGCCATTTGGTTTGGAGCTGCAGACAAGGCCAATGCCTTCTGGGAAGATGGCTAATATTTACGTGCATTCTTTCCTCACCCCACCCCTGCTTAATTCACTAGGCAGCGAGAACCCCTGGGCAGGAGTCTTCACTCAGCCGAATGACATTGCCGCAGGGTATGCGGTGGCTGAGTGTGGGGCACCCTCCCCCCCGGACGGCAGCAGTGGAAATGGGATAAAAGGGGCAGAAGGGAGACACTGTCGGAGGCAGAATCTGTTGAACACAATGACTTTTCTTTGCCAAGGTGGGAGGCAAGAGAAGAAGAAAAGGCAATCTGAAATTCTGAGCCAGAGTGACAGGAAGCAAAGTGGTGTCATTAATAGAAAGGAGGAAGTTAAAAGGAAGCGCTGACTTTTGGAAGGAAAGATGACAAATTGACTTTTGCATCTGAAACAGTGAAGATGAGACCCAACTAGGTCCAAAGGACACATCTGCTGAGACCTAATTCTTGACTCGGGGAGGTTAGGTTGAGTCTATGGTGCGACCCGGACATTCAGATTTGCCTGTGTAGGAAGTAAGTGGATGTAGATTTGAGGTCCAGAGTCATCCCTGATGTGGTCACATCCCAAATGTGGCTCCAAAGGAGAAAATATTGGGCCACCCAAGGGTCAAGAACATTTAGAGCGGAGGAGGAGGAAGACAAGCAAACGGGAGACAAAAAAGGGGGTGGTCCAACGGTAGAATCAGGATGTTGTATTGCCAAGGAACCAGGAGAGGATGGCATGGCAAGAGGAAAGGATGTCAGCCTGCCAGAAGTCTCTGAGAGGTCTGAGAAAAGGCGATTGGACTCACTGGAGACCTTTCAGAGAGGGTTCTAGAAGGTTTGATGGGAGCAGGATCTGAGGTTTGCATTCTAGGACTCAGTCTGAGTGCCCGTGCCCACATTGGCAAAGACGGAGTAAGAAGACCCACTTTTGGCCTTTTTGCGAGGAACGAGACCCAGAGGAGGAACAGTAAGTCCCTTTGGATGCCTCCTTTGTCCTGGGCATTGTGCCAAGTGCTTTAGTCCACCGTGCGAGAGTCCTTTGGACACCCTAACAGGAGAGGCCAACACGGGGGATCGTTACCACCACTATTAAAATCAGAGAAGATTATAATGATCAGAGAAATGAATGGGAGACAGGAAGGAGACCCAGAGAGGGTCGGCTGCTCATTCACAAAACCTGACAACGCACGGACTGTGAAAGATAAGAGCCATAGCTTTAAAGATTAGTGGTGTTGGGGAGCCTGGGTGGTTCAGTCAGTGAAGCGTCTGCCTTCGTCTCAAATTATGACTCCAGGGTGCTGGGATTGAGCCCTGCGTAGGCAGGCTCCTTGCTCAGCAGGGGGCCTGCTTCTCCCTCTCCCTCCAGCTCCCCCTGCTTGTGCTCTCTCTTTCTCTCTGTGTGTGTGTGTTAAAAAAAAAAAAATTAGTGATGCCTTGGCCATCTTTATCAACCAGGGAAAGGAAGAGCCAAAAGGGGTCAGGAGGAGTGTACTGCTTCGGCCACTGGCCCTCTGCCTCTGAGGGACTTTATGTCAGAACCTTGTTCCCTCTCTTCACCCCCCCCAAACCACCCCCCTCGCCGTGGCTGCCCCTGCAGGTGTTTTCCACATTCACTGTCCCTCTGATTAACTAGTCTCTTCACTCCTGCCACCCCACCCCGTCCAGCAGCAGACCTCAGAGAGCCCCTATGAGCACAGACCGAAAGGCCCCCCCAGCCGTTCTGTGGGGACTGGCTGCATGGGCTCCGCCCTCAGGCCCTGTCTCCTAAGGTACCGCCCCCCACCCACCCAGCCTTTCACCCACTTGGCTGGTGGGGAGGACCTGGGCTCCAAGCCACCCAGGCTCTTCTCTTTTGTTCCTGACAAAGTGCAGTGATCACAATGAGGTCCCAGCAAAATCCCCAGGAAGCTGCAGTCCTCGGGAGGAGGGATTCTGTGGGGCAGGGGGAAACCATGGGAACCGTGACCCTCTCTGAGATCACCCCTTTTCCTAAGTGGCTATGAGGTCAGCTGAGTATTATGGGGATTTCTCTAAGGATTCCGTCTCATAGGCCCTTCAGAGTAGTGACAACAGTAAATAATGGAGCAGGAGAACGGCAGATAAGGGCCGTGGGCTCCCTCTGGTTTCAGCCTCTTTCACTCTCTTATGGACTGCCGCAGGGTCCCCCTGGCCTCCCACATCCCACCCCAGCCTGAGCTTGCCTCCCGAAGTCTCTCCTGGATCTGGGCATAGCCAACACTTCTGCTTTATGAATCTCCCCGCCTCCCCCAGGATAAAGTCCTCCATCCTTGGCAAAGCCGGCGAGGCTTTTCCCAGTTTTGGCAGGTCTTATGAGAACTGTGGCTGTTCTTTATTCCCCTCTGTTCTTTATTTGTTCATTCATGCACGCAGTCATTCATGTCTTCAGCAGATGCCTTTCTGAGCCTACTCTAGGTGGCATTACGCTGGCAACTGCTGGGCACGCCACACCCTGGCTGGTCCCCACTTCGTGCCCATCCTCAGTGCACTCACCACCTTTTAGACCTTGATGCCTTCTCATGGCCTATTCTTAGCCTTCGAGACTCCTCCATGAGAGAGTCCCTGGCTCTCCCGTTCAGATTATCACTCCTTCTGAGGCTCCCCAGCCTTTTAAAATTTTTCATTAAAGTTATCTATGTATTTGTGATAATCCCCCTTTGGAAAAAAAAGTCACAATCATGCTTTCTGTTTCAGTTCTCCTTTAACAGACATAAAAGTCAGTGTACCCCTCCCGGGGGGGGGGGGCTTGCTTCATCCTCTCTTAGCCTGTGAGCCGGGCTTTTTGGTTTGGGTGTGGGTTGCTACACTTTAAAGCCAGAGCCGCCTCGTTCTCCTCCTGGTAGAGTTTGTGACATGAACAAAGTACACTCGGGACTGCTACCAGCCTGACACAGAGGAGGCTGACCACCGTGACAATGGCACGAAGGGGACCCTGTGTGGCCTCCACTGTCCTGTCCCCTCCCCACCTGTTGGTTGGAGTGATCTTCCTACCCCCCCCTGCATCAGGTTGCTCCCCAGCAAAGCTTTCTACAATGGCTCCTTTCCAATGACCTCATTAGGAGAGAGGCAGAGCAATGTCTGCTAGCTGCAAGTACCTGCCCAGTTCATCTTTCTTAAACCTCAGTCTCTCCAGGTTGTAGTTCGATATAACAACATGGGTCCTGTTTGTCATTGAACACAGGCCTGCTCTGCTTGCCCCACAATACAAGGTATTGGGGCAACAAAAGCAACTTTCTTCGAGAAAGCCAGCTAACCAAGAAGACGGTGGACTAATGTCCTGAAAAACCATCTTCCCATCTCGGTGCAATGAGGGGTTTTTCAAGGGGGAGGGAAACAGGAAAAAGAAACTGGCTAAGGTGCCACCAGGGTTTGAGCAATCAATCAGATGTTTTTGATAAACACGGACCAGGATCTTCAAGTTCCCTAAGAAACTCTAAAGAGAACTGATTATCATACGCTTATCATGTGCTGGGGGACTAACAGGCAGGAACATGCTGATTATTTTGTGCAATGTGTTCGGTCTTAATCCAGTGCTCCTATTAAAACCTAAAAGTTGGTTAGTTCCCCGCAATGGGCTTACAACACTCAGATGGGTCTACTGTGGAGTAACAAGGGAGGGAGAAGTGTTCAAGGCAAAATGAATTCAAGATGGAGTTAGTCCTGCTACACGTTCGCCTTACAGGGTTGGGGTGAGAAGCTACTGAGCGGAATGTGCCAGCCCTCAGGGACCTAGAAATCTTCCCATTGAAATATGAACCCCTGATTCCCAAGGCTGTCCTCACCCCGCCCCCTCCCTCTGTTCATCCTTCCTTCCCACTTATCCTCAGTCCACCTTCAGGATCCAGGGCTCCGATCCTAAGCAAGCTTCGTCCAGCTGGAGTCCGGGGGCCTGCGTCTCCTCCTAGCCTTTTGATGCCTCCAACTTTAGTCCCTGGCGTCAGTCCGGCACTACTGTCCGGTGACTCGTGTGTGGTCCTGTATTGCTTCCCTGTTCCGTCGCCCAGCTAGCCTGCGCGCTTCCTGAGTACAGGGCAAGGCCGGTGTCCGCTTGGTGGTCGCGCCCCCGCTCCCCCCACCACCATGGCGCCCAGCACAAAGAAGCAGAGCAGAGGTCCGGCAATTCTTTTCTGAGGGCGTCTGATTACAGGGTTCGGAGCCCTGGACGAGTCCGAGGCCGGCTCGTCTCTTCCAGGAGGCTGCCGCAAGGCGCCACTGTGCAGAGTGCGGACAATGCGGCGATACCGGAGCCCGGATTCCGGCGGGCCGGGGAAGGGCGTCACCCAGCGGAGCCGGGCCGGGGCCGGGGACGCTAGTGTGCCCGCGTCAGGTGCAGAGCCCGGGAGCGCGGGGCTTGGGCGCCCCGGAGCGCGCGGTACCCAGCACCCGCCCCTGCTCGCCCGCCCTGCTGCTCTGGGTTCTCCTCCGGCGCCCCGGGGCTGGAGCGGGGGGAGGGACGAGGTCGGACACGTAGCGGCCTCGCGGCTGGGCTCAACTCAGCACGGGCGCGCGGGAGGGGGAGCCGGGGACCGCCGCTCCAGCCCGCTGGCCTTCGAAAGATCCTCCTGGGCCAATGGCAGGCGGGGCGACGCGCCCGGATTGGTGCAGGCGCTCTGCTGATCACTGTGGAAACCCGGGCAGCGGGGAGCGCGGGAGGATGCGGAGCCGCGGACGGGGGGAGCCAGAGGGGCGGGCGGAGCCGGAGGGGCGGGCGGAGGAGGTGGCCAGGTCCTGAGCGACCCCGGAGTTTTTCCTGGAGGCAAAAGTCCACAGAGAGCTGACGCGCGGAGGGCGGGGCGGAGGAAAAGAACCGCTTGGGGGCACTGGGAAGCCGGGGATAGTCGGAGCGAAGGCTGGGGAGCCAACTGAGCGCGGGCGAGGAGGCTGGGGGAGGGGGCTCAGCGGGAGGGGGAGTAGGAGCAGACAAAAGCCGAAAGCGAGGAGGGCCCGGGCCGCACACTCGAGCTGCGGGTGTGGAGGCCACAGTGCACGGGGCATACCCAGTCGGCAGGCAGCATGGGGAAAGGGGGGAACCAGGGCGAGGGGGCCACAGAGCGAGAGGCGCCCATGCCCATCTTCTACTGGGAGGAGATTGAGAAGCACAACCAACGCACGGACAAGTGGCTCGTCATCGACCGCAAGGTCTACAACATCACCAAATGGGCCAGCCGGCACCCAGGGGGCCAACGGGTCATCGGGCACTACGCGGGGGAAGATGCTACGGTAAGGGTGTGTGTGTGGTGAGGGGACTCTCCTGCTACCCTTCTCTGCTGCAGGCGGGAGTCAGGAGCCAGGTTTCCAAACCCGACCTCCAATGCTGAATGGAGCGTGGGGCGTCCAGGAGGCAAAGAAAGTGTGCCTACTGCGCTCGTTCCCCGCCCCAAATCCTCCTCCTTTAGGACAGCGGGGCCATCTGGCTCTGGGGGTCGGATTTTGGAGCCGGGGAGAGAGCAGCGTGGGGGAGATAGATCCAAGCGGCGGGGAACCGGGGCTACCGCGCGCTAGGACACACGCCTCCCAGCCTTCCGCCGGGGAGCCAGGTACTCCCCAAAGGGGTCGCTCGGGCCCTAGGGGTTTGCCCCCTCGGCGTGGAAGATGGCCGCTCCTGGGCACCGTGAAACGGAGCGGGAGAAGAGCCAGGTGTGGGACTCAGCGCGTGTCCCTCACTCTCTAGTCAGAGTAAGGGCGGAGAAAGAAAAGGCCTGTGCCTGGCTGGGCTTGCTCCTGCATTGAGAAGGTCCGCAATGGCTGCCAGGGAGAGATGGGCCGGGAGCTCCTGTTCTCACGCTCTCAAGGACTACCAGGACCCACCCCTCAAGGGTCGGTTCTTGGGCACCGGGGTGGGGAAATGGAAGGAGAGTCTGCAAAGCCCAGGTCGAGAGGGGCCTGGAGCTACAGTGCGGATTTAGCAGCGCTGGGCTGGCTTGGCAACAGGTCCAGCTGGGCCAGGGTTACTCTCGGATTTCTCAACTACTCAATGGTCCTCTGTTCCTAAATCCTGCCAGGAATGCCCTTCCCTCCTCTGCACTCCTGAAGGTATTGGGAGCCCAAGGTATTGGGTGCAGAGCCCGGGCAGCCGTCTTACCCACAGGGCAGTGTGGCTCTGCCCCTTTGGCCCCTTTTGATCGCCGAGTCTGCAGTCCTTGCAGTCCTTGCGTTTCTTTAAGGTGCTGCTGGAGCCCAGGGGGCTCAGATGGGACAGAGGGAACCCAAGAGAGTCAAGGAGGGAAGAAAGGGGCCTCTGGGTGGCAGCAAGTTGGAAGGCACTTGGGAAGGGTGAATAGGGGAGAGGCCATGGGAGAAATACCTAGATCGTGGCGCTTGGACACCTAGCTGACCAGTTGGGGGCTTTAGCTGTCCTAGCTGTGTGGGCCCCTGTCAATCCGTGGAACTTTTGCTCTTCCTACCTCTTCCAAGTCTCCTTGGTTGAGGAGGCCTACCCCGGCAGGCAGACCAGGCCGTTAGAATCGGGGCTGTGGATGGCTTGCGGCTTTGGTGAGCCTATGCAAGGTCGAGAAGGTGGTCAGCAGGACATGGTGCCTACAGCTTTGGGGTCCATCCGGTTCTACCTGCTTGTGAACATGGTTTCAGCCCTGGGGCTGTACCGCTAATTGTAACTTGGCAGGTATAAGGTTTTCAGACCATCTGTGTTACATCACGTGGCCCTTCCCACAGCTGTTTGTGGAAGCTGGGTAAGGGCAATTCTCAGAGAAAAGACTTGCCTCCTGGTCGAGGTCTTCCCACTAGTAAATATATTCTCTTATGTGGAAAAATATATACTGTGCAGCAAAGGGTTTCGTAAGCTGTGGGTAAGCACTAGAAACATTTCTTCTTGTGCTGGTGAGGCAAGTGCGAAAAGGTGAGGATTATGTAAAGTAAGCAACAAGGAATTGGGTGGAAAAAAGTTGAAACTTTTTGAAACTATTGCAGCTTTATGTATTATAGCGACACATTACACAACCCTTACCCCCCCTCCCCCAAAGCTTACCATCTTCTAAGATGAGGCTTTTAGGGCCTGGCATGTGCTAACTGGGGATATAGTGGTGTAACATGGGGTGGGGTGGGCAACTGGATTCTCCTCTCTTTGCTGTCTGGGACCAGGGTGGGAAAAGGTCATGGGCAGCATGGGGCATAGGGGAAGAGGACTCGGGGAAGCAGGAATAGGCTAGGAATCAAGAGACCCTTGGTCTTAGGCTGTAGGTGGCTTTGCCCCTTAGAGCCTGGACTTTTCTTTAGAGCTTGGGGACAGACAGAGTTGTTGGGCCATGCAAGTTGGGGAGGGAACGATCAGCAGATAAGAGTTCGATCCCCTGGAGCACTCAGCACACTGTTTTCAGTTGGTCACAGGGCAGTAACATCCTCTTAAGAGGCCAAAAGTCAAGGAAGCCATTCTTGGGACAATTCAGGGCCTCGATAAGGGATTTTCCTGTTTCTGAAGAAAAGGCCTCAGAAATCAAGACTACCTCTTCCCCAAAAGGGCGACCTAGCCGAGGGCCGTTGTCATTTGGTGCTTCTGCAGAAGTAACAACTTGGCCTTGCTTGTAAGAATATAGGTGCTTAATTTTTGCAACTCACAGAGCACGTTCATGCTGGCCCTCAGATCAGGCCTGTAGGTATCTCTCGTTGCTCTTAGGTTTAAAAACCTTGCTCAAGTTTGAAAACCTTGCTCCAGTGGCGGCGCTCAGCCCTAAGCTCAGATCTACCATGATAGAGTCCTCCAGACCGCCTTCCCTCCTCCCTCCCTTCCTCCTCGCCTGTTCCACCCCTCCTACCCTCTGGTGCTCCTCCGCTCTCCGCCTTGCTGAGGGCAGAAAGAACCCTGCATGTCCCAAGGATGTCTGCTCTTCAAGGCAGGGGCCCACCACTGCAGAACTTTCCCCAATTGGGGCTTTTAACCTTCAGCTACGATTCATCACACATTTTTTTTTTAAAGATTTTATTTATTTATTCGACAGGATAGAGACAGCCAGCGAGAGAGGGAACACAAGCAGGGGGAGTGGGAGAGGAAGAAGCAGGCTCATAGCAGAGGAGCCTGATGTGGGGCTCGATCCCACAACACCGGGATCACGCCCTGAGCCGAAGGCAGACGCTCAACCGCTGTGCCACCCAGGCGCCCCGATCACACATTTATTTAGTGTCTCCGCGGCTCTGAGAGGGGCCCTGGGCGTTAAGATGAACAACTCAGACAGTGACCGCATCTGATGGGTTTGCTTCCCTCCTTCCTCTTAGGCTGGCACTTGACGCTGGACCCTCTCCTTCTAGGCACCAGCTCCCCGACTCCTGCCTTGCCTCCGGCTTTTCCTGCCCTATCTGCATCAGTCGCCTCTTAGAACCCAGGGAAGGCGAGAAGAGGTCAGGGCTCTTTCCATCTGTGAACTTGCTCCTGTGTTGTTCTTATGAAAAGGCAACCTACTGAAAATGGAATGAATCTCCGACCTCCACCTGCTTTACACAGGGCAGGGGGGTCACGGGATTCGGTGGCAGAGGACCTAGGTTTGCATCCCTACCTTTATGAATTCCTAGGCGAGACATTTCCTGTGAACTTGGCTTTCACGGGTCTGAAATGGGAGGTTACTGCCAGGCTCCAATGGGCTGTGCATGAGTTCACTCTTTCAACGTCAGGACGCGCTACAGCTGTGGGATCATTACGGGGTGTCCCTTAGCCGCCTGCGCACGTGTGTGCACGTGTGTGCATGCTCCCAGCACACAGAGCAGGGAGGTCAGTAAATCGGACACAGAGTGTGAAGAAAAGTCGAGTGACCCCATTTTCACCAAAGGAAAAGGTGAGGACGACACACGAGATCTCACCTCTGTTTGTGCCCAGAGGGCAGCCGTACCTTTGGAGCCGGACCTGGGCAGGGTGGTCCCATCCCTGCCGGCTGCAGCCTCAGGCAAACACCCTGCCCAGCATCCTCCCATGACTTATTATTTGTGAGAATCCCTTCAGGTCCTGCGGGCTCCCTCCGTGGGCACCTGCTTTCTGTGCGGCCGTGGCCTTCGCAGCCCTGGGGTCTCGCGTGTGCCAAACATCGGCCGGGATGCTTGCACCAAGGGCGCTCTGCTTGCAGAGCTCTGCCCATGGCTGCCATTGCTGCTGTCCCTGGGCTGGGGCAGGGTCCAGGGCCTCTGTCTCCAGATGAGAGCTCAGGGGACTTCCTCTGCTTCTCCCTCTTTAACCCCGTGTTCTGCCTGCAGGGTCCTGGTTCCCAGGGCCACTACCTGCAACATCCGGTGCCCTGAGTGTGCCCCTCCCGTCCGTCCCAGGTCCCGGGCTCAGTGCCCAGATGTAGAAGGCTGGACTGGAGACCAGGCTTGCTTTGCAGAGAAGGTGGGCACAGCCAGAAAGAAACCATGGCGTCCGACCCCCGGCGTGGTGGGAGCCGCCAGCTCTCCCCTGGGTGGGGTTGGGCCAGGGAAGGTGTCTTCATGCAGAAGTTGGCTGGCTGGCGGTGCTGAGTGGTGGCGGAAGTGGGAAGTGTCGCATACGGTGTCTTCCATTTTGGAATTTTTGGCCCTTCCTCCCACAGTACATACACCGGCCCTCCTGAAGACAGTTGTTTGCTCTCAAGCTCTCGCTGCTCCATTCTCTTCACTCTTGTCCCAGGCCTTCCTGAAAAGCGAGGATAGATTCTGGTTCCAGTTCTTGTTCCAAAGTCAACGTTTGCATTGGCACCGTCTTGCCTTGCCTCATGACCTCCCTAGCACCAGCCAGACACATCTGTAACCCAGCGGTTACTGGGAACCTTCTGGAAGAGTGTGAGGTCCCTCCGTGACACTTTGAAGGGGAAGACACAAAAAGTGCTCAACTCTCAGCTAGGAGGAAGCTCGTTTTGATTGAGGCATGTGTATTAGCCCTGGAAACCTCTAGAAGTAGGCACACCTACAATGTGGCTGTGGCTAGCAGCTTCACCTCCCTCAGTCTCTTTTCTTGTCTCTAAAACAGAACCTGCCTCAGAGTTCGGTAAAGATTAGCGGCTTACGTAAGCTGGTGGCTAGCCTACATGTCCCAGCATGTGTTAACTGCGACTATCAGAGTGAGATCTGGAGAAAGTAAAGAGTTCTGGTCTGAACATGATTGCAGAGTGGGAAAGTTTCCTGGGGTTAGAGAGGGCAGAGCTGTGGGGTCCTGGGTCCTCACATTCACTTGTGAGCCCCTCTTAGGCAGCGGCGTAGGCCCTGGGGTTGCAGTGAACGAGACGGCTGGGGCCCCTCCCTTGTGGAGTTCATCATGGTCTAGAGGGGGAAGAATGGCATACATGGAAGTGAGTGACACAGCTTGTGAATTTGGTAACTGTTATGAAGAAGGCATAACAGGCCAATGTCCAAGAGAGTGCGTGGGGCTGGAGGGTGGTTGGGAAAAGCCAGCCCCAGGCAGTATGGGAGCAGGGCTCCCGGGCAGAAGGAAGTGCTGTGCAAAGGCCCTGGCGTGAGCACGAGCTTGGTGGGCTCGTAGGTGGTCTTCACCTGGCCTGCTCAGAAAGCCGTCAGACCTACCATGGACGACCAGATAATCTAACAGCGTGTGGCTTCCTAAACTGGCGTGAGGCGTGAGGCATGTGGTGCAGTGGTCCCTGAGTCAGGTGAACCTGGATTTGATCCCGGCTCTGCCTCTTGGAGCAGAGGATGTCCGCTCCCGCGCTCCGGTGTCTCATCTATACAGCGGGGCACTCAGCCTTCTGGGAGGGAACGTAAACAAGGCTCCTGGCTCCCTCCCGGTCACGTGGGGAGGTGAGAGGCCACCTGAGAGCCCTCTGGATATGGCCAAAGAATGGCCTGGGTCAGGACAGGAGTCTGTCTGTCTATCTGCTCCCACAAGTTCCCCAGCCCAGGTGGGGGCTTGAGGGCATGACCTGGACCTTGGGGGTGGGGGGGGGCGGGCAATGGGTGCTGGTTGAGAAATGAGTCTCTTGCAGACTTGAAGTTTACCTCCCAGTGAGGAGTAGAGAGTGGTGGTTTAGTTACCAAACACAGCAGTTGGCCCGCAGGAAACTGCCTTACCAAAAACTTCCTGTCATTTCTCAAAAGCCGTGGCCTGATGTGAGAAGGACCAATGAAAGGGCAGTCTTGCTCACCACAGCACCACTGACTCCCAGGCCCTGCTTTGGAAGCTGCTGGGGGGCTTTTCCCTGGGGCCTTTGGACTCGGTGCCGGGAGGGGCCTCACTTCGCAGAGAGCGCTGAGGCGGGGTGAGGGCGGCTGGCCCAGAGCGGCAAAGCTGGTCAGCGCGGGCCACCAGGCCTCCCCACTGCCTGCCCGGGGCCCCAGAAGAGCCTCACGTCTCTTCTCTGAAAATACACTTGATCTGATCTTCTGCTCCTCTCCCTTTCTGTTCAGGTAGGGGGGCACGGACCTTTTTTAAAACTGTACAAGGGATGCAGTAGGGAATTGGGAGGGGCCTGGCGATCACTGTTGGGAGATAACTTTAGTGGGGAGTTTAAACATGCTTATTATGAGCTGTGGGCCCGGTTCTTCCCTCCTTTAAAAAAATGTGAAAATTTCCAAACATGCGGAACTGTTGAAAGAGTAAGTGAACGCCTGTATTTCCTCAACCAAGACCCGTAATCTCAACATTGTGCCATGTTTGCTTTCGCTTCTTTGTGGGTATGGGACTGTGTGTGTGTGTGTGTGTGATTTTCTGTTGCCGAGTCCCGTGAAAACAAGTTGTCTCAGTTATGCCACCTCGTCCTTATATTCGTCACCACCTGCTCCAAAGAACGGGGACATTCCCTAACATCATCACCATAACTTTGTTGCGATTAAGAGAATGAATCCTAAGTCCCTCATGTGACCAGATAGCCAGTCCATATTCACATTTTCTCATTCAACCCCAAAAATGTCCTGCGAAACGGCTGGGTCTTTATTTTTTAACCCCCTTCCAAATAGGAGCCTTTCAAATCAAGCATTGCCATTTTAATAATCTTTTTGTGTATCTTTTTCAGTTTTTGAAAAGCTAGACACCCCCTCCCAAAACACACACACACACTTCTCCCCCGCACTGCATTGATGTTTTCCATGGTTTCTCGTGGTGTCATTTAACTTTGTCCTCTATCTTGCAATGTGTCCAAGTTTGCTCACTGCACAGTGAATGTTTGCCACTGGGACATCATAGCCCATAATGCCAGGCTCATCCCTAATGGAGATGCCATGTTTGTTATGAGACGATTTATGTAATAATATACATAGCGCATATAGAAAAGAACCCAGAGGGAAACAAGGTAAAATATTCACAACAGTGGTCCCTCTCTGGGTGGTATTTATTTTCCTCTTTATTCTTCTGTACAGTCTCTAAATTTGCCCAAATCGTGCACATTATCACTTTTTAATTGGGATTACAATAATAATATTATTATATAATATTTTTAAATTTTTTAAAAAATATTTTATTTATTCGAGAGAGAGAGCGAGAGCGAGCATGAGCAGGAGGGAGAAGCAGAGGGAGAAGCAGACTCCCCGCTGAGCAGGGCCCCCCCCCCCGCCCCCGACATGGTACTCTATCACAGGACCCCGGGATCATGACCTGAGCTGAAGGCAGACACTTAACCGACTGAGCCACCCAGGCGCCCCTATTTTTTAAATTTTAAAAGCAATAAGATAGCAGTGTTAGAGAAAGTTTGAGAAGAAATAAAGCAAGGCATAATGCCACCACTTTAACACATAACCGTTTTAGGGTTTCTCCAGAGGTTTTTTTTCATCGTTTTCGTAATTATTGTCATACTTCTTCAAATTATGAAAAAGGTTTTTTCAGACATGGTTTTTAACTAGTTCTTTATTTGTTATTGGCTTGACATGATCTCCCAAGCACATTTTCCGTGCTGGAGCGGGCCCCAGCCCTGTGCTTTTCTCTGTAAGCCCTGTGCGTGGGGTGGCGGGTGGTGTAGTTTGCTGGGTGCCAGTGGAAACGCCGTCCCTCCTGGGCCCTGCCCAGCCTGTGCATCTTCCTGCAGGGGTGCATTTTTCTCACTCACCCGGAGGCATCCTGAATGCGTGCACACACCCTTGGTGAGCTCAGGGCGGAGACCCAGGGGTAGAGCCAGTTCGGCCGGGCACTGAGGGATCTGCTGAGATGAGGCTGGAGAGAGCATTTGGGGCCAGGTCCTGGGAGGCGTCGATCAGTGTCCAAGTGGGGACACGGAGAGCAGCTGCTTGTGAGCCCCGTCCTCTGTGGGTTGAGGTCTCCCACCCAACACCTGCTGCCCTGCTCCCCAGGATGCCTTCCGTGCCTTCCACCGTGACCTTGATTTCGTGCGCAAGTTCATGAAGCCTCTGCTGATCGGAGAGCTGGCCCCGGAGGAGCCCAGCCAGGACCATGGCAAGAACGTGAGTGTGCCCAGACCAAGGAAGGAGGGGAGGGTTTGCGGGCAGAGGGTGTGCCCGCCCAAAGACAGAGAGTGCCAGGTGTGGGCCAAGGGAGCTTTCTGCCTATCCAGGGGAGCCACCGTCCAATGCCTGGGGTCAGCAGGACTCCGAGACTCCGTGGCGTGCCCTTTGCCCTTGCTCCCAGCCTGGGCTGGCCGCCTACCTTCGAGTGATTCGTTCCCAGCCTCTTCACCTCCCGGGTCTCAATAGAGTTAGGCTGGGCCCAGGGTCTTCACTTCTGGTCCAGTCCTCCCACCATTTTCTCTCTCCTTCCCTGGGAAGTCCAGCCCATTCCCGCTCCCCCGGCTCTTCCCGTCTCTGCCCCTCCTCTTTCTCCCCAGGGCTGATAGTGGGGAGATGGTCTTCACCCCTCCCTGGAGCTGACCTGGGGTTCCATCCTGGTTTCTTCCCCCGTGGTTCCATCCTCTGCCCTCCCTAGCCCCCCTGCAGGCAGGCAGCTTCTCTCCCCTCTTCGTGTCCTGTGGGCTCCCTCCTTCCTGACCCCTTGCTTCTCTGGCCCCTACTTGGTTTCCCCGCTTTCCCTTCTTAAATGGTGTTAGCCACTCTTCAGATCCTTTGCCACTTACCACCCAGGCCCCCAAACCTGGCTTCCTCCACCCACATGGCACCCCATCTACGCTGTCAGAGCTCTCTCTTCCCCCTGCCTGCCCGACCCCTGCCTCCTAGCTGCCTTCTTTCTCCATGCCATGTTCATGGTTCCAGAGCCAGCCCTGACTCCACCTTGGCCTCCCCGGCCCCACACCCCCAGGGCCCCCCCAGTTGTCCCACCTCTCTGAGCTCTCTAGGGCCAAGGATGTTGCCCCGCAGTCTTGTCTCCGCCAGCCCAACCCCTCAAGACTCGACAGAGTGCCCAGAGCACTCTGGGGGTGGGGGCGGGGGCGGGGGTGTGTCGTGGGAAAGTGCGAGCTTGTGTGTGGGGGTAGTGATATATATGTGTCCATAGCATAAATTTTACCATTTAGCCAGTTTTGGATGCACAGTTCGGTGACTTTGGAGCCTATTCACATTGTTAGGCAACTTTTACCACCATCCACTTCTAAAACGTTTTCATCACCCCAGATTATAACTGTGCCCATTAAACATGAACTCCCCATTGAACAGTCTCCCTCCCCGCAGCCCCGGTAAACGCTCCTCCACTCTCTGTCTGTGATTTGCCTACCCTAGGGAGCTCAGTTATGTGGAATCATACGGTGTTTGGCCTGTCGTGTCTGGCTTGATTTCACGGAGCCTGAGGTCTGCAAGGTCCATCCCTGCAGTAGCGAGGGTCAGACTCTCCTTCCTCTTCGAGGCTGGAGAGGATTCCGTTGCGTGGATAGACCACGTTCTGTTCAGCCGTGCACCCAGTGAGGGATGCCTGGGTGGTTTCCGCCTGGTGCCTTGGGAATAATGCCACTGGGAATGTGGTGTGCAAAACACCAGCTTTTGAGTCGAATCCTTTCTCTGCCACCTACCTGGCTGGGACCAAACGCGCAGTCATTGGGTCTGTGGAGGCCCACGCAGCTGTCGCGGGAGTGGTGCGCGGTGGCCGGGCTCACTCCGGCCACAGGCTTGTGGGTCGGCCCCTTGCTTCTCCCAGCAAGAACACATTGGTTTCCTCCAGTGCAGCCAGGCGGCTGACGCCTTCCCTGTGCGCTTGCTCAACAGTCCCAGATCATCGAGGACTTCCGGGCCCTGAGGAAGGCCGCCGAGGACATGAACCTATTCAAGAGCAACCACCTGTTCTTCCTCCTCCTCCTGGCCCACATCCTCGTCATGGAAAGCATTGCCTGGTTCACCATCTTTTACTTTGGCAATGGCTGGATTCCGACCGTCATCACGGCCTTTGTCCTCGCTACCTCTCAGGTGAGGCGTGGCGCCCTCCCCGGACGCCTGAAGCCCCCACCCTCACTCCCCCCAGCTCACAGAGGCCGGGGACGCGTGAAAGCTGGCGCTGTGAAAGCATCTCTGTCCCCAGGCCCAAGCTGGATGGTTGCAACACGACTATGGCCACCTCTCTGTCTACAAGAAGTCCTCGTGGAACCATGTCGTCCACAAGTTCATCATCGGCCACTTAAAGGTAAATACCAGCAGCGCTGGTCTTCTGCCCATCAGTTAGTGGTTGGCACGGCCCTGGCTGACTTTGCCCCGGGTCAAGTCTCCTCTGGGGTCAGTGCCTATGACCGCACGGTAACACGGCAGGTCCGCTTGGAAGCCAGGCTTTCCTGCCGGGCTGCCCTGGGCTCTGGGACTTGGCAAATCCTCCCCTCCTCTGACCTTTTCAGCCCTGTCTCCGTATTGAATTAGACCCGCAAAGGCAGCGTGCTAGTTACGAGGACAGGGATGTGCTGCTTTTGTATGTCGACTCAGTGGATGATACTGATTATATCATTTACCCGTTGTCTAAAGACTTATCTAATAAAGCCCTCTTAGTCTGAAAGGGAGATACTGTCACGGAAGTCAGATGGCACGATGATCAGCTCAGCCGCAGGACCAGAGTGGTTTAAGGCTCATGGGGAAATAGTTCCTCTCTCACCCCCTCTGCCGCCCAGGAGGTCGCCCCACAAAGCGTTACCGCGAGGCAAGTTCGTAAAAAGACAGGCTGCACTTGCCAGCGAACTTGTGCTCGTCCAATTGGCTTATCTCCTTGGTTTTGGAACTAAGTCCTTGCCGGCTCGTTCTGCAACAGATCATCCCCCACTCGGCCCTTTCCCAGCAGCACCCAGCTGATCCTAAGAAGGGCTGTGTCCTAAAGAATCCCCTCCCCCCTCCCCCTGGCTCCGGAAGAGCTACCTGCCTGGGTTAAGCGTACCCCCCGCGACGCAGACCGTGGAGAGCCGGTGGCTTGCCGGCAGCGGATCTGGTTGGGGGCGGACTAGCACTGAACTAATAAGCAGTTCCCTCGCAGCTTGCCTGGCCCTGAGCCTGAAGCGGCCTGAGAACCTGGTTTCTTTCCAGAAATTCGGGGGTGAAGGGAGAGGGTGTGCATAGTAGACTGCTTTGTTTCATTTTATACTCTTGTCTGCTGGATAAAACCCTCCTCAGTATTGGAAAGTAACATTTTACTCGCGACCCACGTTATCCCTGCCCGCTTAACAAAGATGGGTTGTGTCCTGTTTCCAGATTCTGGGTGGGAGCCGGGAGGGCCTTTCCTGCCTGATGGCCCTTAGCTTTTGCAGGACCTTGGAGTGCAGCTCTTGTGTCAGACGGAGGACGAGGCCAGGACAGAGGACTGGCCTCCACGGAGAACGTGGGTTTATGACGTCAGAACTCTGGGATACGGGGAAGACGGGTACTTGGGCTTGGAGGTTAGAGGTCAGGGATGGGGGTTGCACTCATAGCTGGCCATTCCTCCGCTTCGCTGTGTCCTTCTTGCCGTGCGAAGGTCAGGGGCACAGCCATGCAGCTCACCCTGGGGGTGCCCCAGAGCCAGGAGCCTCGCAGCCTGGCTGAAACCGCTCCGGCACCACATAGTCACATGGCTCCTGGTTCCCTCTGCTGGGAACAAAGGAGGCTGGCTGCAGGAAGGTCCCCAGGTGCCCTGCCACCTCGAGCATCTTAGCTCAAGCTGGTGGGGAGCAGAGAACGGGGTACCGGGAGCCTTGAGGGGCTGGGACCTGCTTCCTACTGGCAGCCTGAGCCACTGTGGGATTCCAGAGTGGGCTCTCCCCATCCCATCTTCCAGTCTCTTCCGACAGACATTTCTTCCAGAGGACGATTTTGTACAAAGAGTTCTGAGCCATCACACCTCTGTTGAAAACCCTTTAGCCGTTCGGCACTGCGCGTAGGGTAAAATGTACACTGCAAGGCCAGCACCGTCCACACTCCAAGTCTGAAGACGGAAACCAGGAGACCGCCAGCCTTTTTACTACACCCTCTTGGGCCACCAGGGCCAGGACTAGGGTGAAGCCTAGGGCACAGAAGTTAAGGGGACAGCAAAAGACTCAGGAATCAGGATGAAAAACATTTTAATATATTTTTTAAACAAAATTAATGCCAAAGAAAATCTACAGTGAACAAAAGAGCAACATTTTGGATAAAGATCAGGACTGTGCTGGGCCATACTGGAAGCCGAGGCAAAAGGAAAAATCTGTGACCCTATATACATGTGTGTAGGTATTCTTTTTTTAATGGTTAGTCTTTTTTCCTCAGAACATTAAAGTAGTTGAGAAATATTTAAGAGTTGGGAAGTTGAATGTATTAAATGTTCCAACATTAAGGGAAAGTATATTATTTGTACCAAAACAGAATTTATTATTATTTTACTTTGGTTTAAGTTAAAAATTATTCAAGGGGCTCCTGGGGCATCTGACTGTTGGTTTCGGCTCAGGTCATGATCTCAGGGTCGGGAGATCAAGTCCCACATTGGGCTCCACGCTGGGCAGGGAGTCTGTTTGAGATTCTCTCTCTCTCTTCTTCTGCCCCTCCCCCCTAAAAAAAATTTTTTTTTTTTTAATTTTTAAATTAAGATTGTCACTTGGTGGAGAAAAGTCATCCAACTTGGCACTTCTCTCATTTGAAAATGAGACAAACTGAAAAGTCAATTCGGAAACTATTGTTGATGCCGTTGTGACCAGTCAAGCCAGGGGTACGCATTTTTCACTTTCCCGCAGGTGCTGATAGGGCTCAGCCCAGGACTTTCGGCTGTGGTCTGGGTCTCTGGCCCAACCACGGGGCCTTTGGCTTCTGGAGCAGCCCACACCACCCCTTCCCCAGCCCCCGAGGCCCTCACCTGGCCTCTTCCCTCTCTCTCGCTCCGCCTGCCCCCCCCCCCCCCCCCGCCCAGGTTTGCTGGTCTTCCCCGGCCCCATCTCCCTGTGCTGGGGTGCCCTTCTCTCCCTCTCCGGGCCAGGGCTTGCCTCGGGATCACTGCTTCATTCCCAGGGCTGCCTCTCATCCCAGGACATGCAGGGCTTCTGGATGGGGAGACGAAGCAGGGCTCCGCCTAGTGAAGAATGGAAGAGAATCCCAGCAGAGGACTAGCTCTGTCCCGAGAGAGCGAGACGGCCTCCCCTCGCTGACTCATCACCGGGGCGTTCACAGCTCATCTCTCTTTCCTTCCTTCATTCATTCCACAAACATCCCTGGGTCGGTGTTTTCTAAACATCTGCCTACTCCTGACGTGGCTTGCTCCTCGACTTCTTTGTGCTGGGGACTTTCCATGTGACCTTTCCCAGGAGTGGGGTTCCTTCTGGCTGGAAAGGTGAATGTGTCATCTGATTCCTCCATCTTCTGAGCCCTCGCTCACTGACATTTTTTTTTTCCTCTGATGGGTTTTGAGAACCACAGGCTTACAGGCAAAGGCCACACCTGTGCCCGTCTGTGCCTCTCCGTGTCCAGAGACCGCGTTTGTGCCAAATTATCTTCCAAGTAAAATGTTTGTTTTAGCAGTTAGTCAGATGTTTGGCCCAAGCATTGATTGATCCAGCCGTAGTTCGCCAGTAGAGTGAAGGGTCGATAGGGTCCCATTTCCTTCTACGGGCCACAGGGCAACTCTGGGGGCAGGCGTGCCTCCAAACTGGGTCAAGAGCTTGAGTTGGTGAAACAGAGCTTTGTGACCTTGAAATAAATACTCAGGGAATGCTTCCCGTCTCCTAGAATCGCGGTTTTGTATTTTCATGTTAGAACCTGGGAGCTCTTCCATAAGCCTCCCTGTGGCCTTCTGGCTGGGACCTCACAGAGTCCTCACCGCTCAGGGCAGCAACCTATCTGGC
Source organism: Ursus arctos (assembly GCF_023065955.2). NCBI lineage: Eukaryota > Metazoa > Chordata > Mammalia > Carnivora > Ursidae > Ursus > Ursus arctos. Next base: position 39,015,702 of record NW_026622908.1, read on the forward strand.
TATTGGATGGTCTCTTGGCAACTGCTTATAGAATATTCACAGATTTATGCAACCATCGTCACAGTCGATCTGAGAATATCTTCATCACCCCCAAAAGAAACCTCATACCTCTTAGCTGCCACCTCCCAACCCCCTCATCGCTCCCACGTGTCCCCAACCCTAACCCTAGGCAACTGCTAATCTTTCTATCTCTAGAGTCTCTAGTCCGGACATTTCCTATACATGGAATCGTGGATGCGGTCCTTTGTGTCTGGCTTTGTTCACTCAGCAGGTGTTTCCAGGGTCCGTCCACGTTGTAGCTGCTGATTCATACCTTCCTATGGCATGGCCGAACAGTTTCCACCTGTTGGTCATTTTGAATAACGGGAACATTGGCGTACAATTTTGTGTGGCCATGTTTTCATTTCTCTTGGGTACACACCTCGGAGTAGAATCCTGGGCCACGTGGTAGAGACCCCTTCTTACCGTTCCTGCAACAGGAAGTGTTTCTCCTTGTATCACACGGCTCTCGAGGGACGTGCAGAGGCTGAGGGGTGTGGAGGCTCTCACCTGGTACTTGCAGAGGGCAGAGGCCACCCCACACTGGCCAAGGCGCTCGCCATGTGCTCTGGCACCAGCTGGCCTCGACCGCCATTGCTGTGGGGGCTGGGGAAACGGGCCCGGAGGGATGGCATGGCTTGGCTCCATTCCCAAGTGCTGGCCTCAGAGCTGGCCAGCACTCTGGACTCAGTACTGACAGGGCCGCATTCGGAGGCTCAGGGGCCCAAGGCCCTGTGTGTGTATGATGGCACAGTCAGTCCTGAGTATTGGTGGTACTGGGAACCTGTCCCCCAGAGAACTGCACTGCTCACCCCGTTCCCCCCCGCAGGGTGCCTCCGCCAACTGGTGGAATCATCGCCACTTCCAGCATCACGCCAAGCCCAACATCTTCAACAAGGACCCCGATGTGAACATGCTGCATGTGCTCGTCCTGGGCGAATCGCAGCCCGTTGAGGTACGCTGAGGGTCTGTGTTGGCGTGGGAAGTGTCTGGCCTGAGCAGGGACCAGGGAAGGAGTCCTGTAGGTTGGAGAGTCAGCCAGACGCACTGCATCTGCTGTTTATCTGGAAACCCTTCCCGGACGCCCTGAATTATTCAAGCTGGAACGTCGATAGAATGGCCTCGTGTGTAAATAATGAACCACCAGCCCCGCATCAACAATAGATGCCTCTCTCCCTCCCGTGGGCTGGGGAAGAACACTTCCTGGCTCGTTTCTTCCTGGGGGCCGGGGAGCTCTGGTCCCGGTTCAGCAGGCAGACACAAGTCCAGGGCTCGAGCGTGGTCCCCAGAGACCAGCTCAAGGAAGCCTTATTGGGAGAGCCACAGTCCTCGATGCTGAGAGGGACGTCAGCATGGTCTGGTCCAACCTGCATCACCAAACGTGACAAAGGGAGGCTCCACGGAGCGAGGGGATGTGTTCAGGACCCTACAGTTTAGTGGCGAGCCAAGGATGAGGCCCCGGATCTGACAGCAAGGTCATTTCCTTCTCTAGTCTGGACTAGAGTCTAGCACACTGCCTTATGTTTATGTTGGTTCAATTTCTATTATAAATACAGGATTTACCTGTGGCAGGCATTTAAGTATGACAGAAATACACAAAATTACAAAGTGAATCTCCTGTTACCTCCATCATCCCCCTTTGCCCTAAATATCGTGCCGCTGATGACAACAGAGTACACAAGTCCTTCCAGATTTCTTTTATCTGCAAACTCATGTGCACACATTTGTTTTTATTTATTTATTTATTTATTTATTTATTTATTTATTTATTTATATTATTTAACAATTTATTTTATTTTTTTTACTAAGAATTAGAATAGCCCTTTTAATTGAAAATCCTTTTTTTTTTTCATTATGTTCAGTTGGCCACTGTACAGTACATCATTAGTTTCTGATGAAGTGGTCAATGATTCATTAGTTGCGTATAACACCCAGTGCTCATCACAACACGTGCCCTCCTCAGTACCCATCACCGGATACCCCTCCCTTCTGAAACCCTCAGTTTCCCGGGGGTCCATAGTCTCTCATGGTTTGTGTCTCTCTCTGATTATCCCCTCTTCAGTTTTCCCTCCCTTCCCCTCTGGTCCTCCATGCTATTCCTTATGTTCCACATATGAGTGAAACCATATGATAATTGTCTTTCTCTGCTTGACTTATTTCACTTAGCGTAATTCCCCCCAGTCCCATCCATGTCAGTGCAAATGGTGGGTATTCATCCTTTCTGATGGCTGAGTAATATTCCATTGTATATATGGACCACATCCTCTTTATCCATTCGTCTGTTGAGGGCATCTCATCTCCTTCTGCAGTTTAGCTATTGTGGAGATTTCTGCTATGAACTATTTATATGTTTTTAAGGATTTTACTTATTTATTTGAGAGAGAGAGAGAGAATGAGCAGGGGAGAGGGGCAGAGGGAGAGGGAGAAGCAGACTCCCTGCTGATCAGGGAGCCCGACTGGGGCAGGGTGGGGGGGCCTTGATCCCAAGACCTAGAGATCATGACCTGAGCCAAAGGCAGACGATTAACTGACTGAGCCACCCAGGTGCCCCAGCGTGTATTCATTTTAAAAACCAGAATTAGGGGCACCTGGGTGGCTCAGATGGTTAAGCATCTGCCTTTGGCTCAGGTCATGATCCCAGGGTCCTGGGATCGAGCCCCGCATCGGGCTCCCTGGCCTGCTTCTCCCTCTCCCTCTGCTGTTCCCCCTGCTTGTGCTCTCTTGCTCTCTCTGTCAAATAAATAAATAAAATCTTTAAAAAAAATAAATAAAAATAAAAACCAAAATTAAAAGTTAGACATCCTATTCTTCGACTTGCCACCTTACCAAACACGGGCCTCTTTCTGGAAGTCCAAGTGCACTGGCCTTTGCCTGGGTCCGTCCGGTGCTCCGTTGTATTTCTATACCATCATGTAACCCATGCTATTTTGTAAGATAGGAAACTTGTTGCTAATTCTCAATTTCTTTTTAATAAAAGCACCCCAATGCCTTTAAAGAATGCCCTCCTCTAACACATTTTTTTTAGAAAGTAGAGCCCCTATGGGACAGCCTCTACGTTAGGGCTTAATTTACCAAAAAATCTACCTATGCTTTGCCTTTGGGACGTACGGTGATGAGGTTAGCCCAAGTTTAGAGGATCCTGTTGGTTTTAGTACAGCTTGTAAGCATCGCAGTGCCGGGCACAGAGGAGGCGCTCAGTAAGCATCTGTCGAGCGAGCACCATTGAGGAAGGAACAGGGTCTTGGAGTCCCACCAGGGGTGTATTCCTGGCAATGTTGGCATCCGAGGCTTGGAACAAGGAGAGGAGAGAGGCTGTTCCTCCAGTTCTAGTTTGTACCCTGTCTCTTCCATCTCGGTGCCACCCAAGAGAATATCGGAGCAGAAACACGGGTTTTCTGCGACGCTGTCCGTTGCAAGGGAAATTGGCCAACATTCAGTACTTGGGAAGCCAGCAGCCTCTCTGACCAGGCAGGGATTATATTCTCTTCCAAAGTACCTGCTGCTTGCCTCTTTCTTCTAGGAAGCTGTTTGCTAGCTTTGATTAAAGATGTCCAGTTATCACAGCTGATTAACTTGGGGCTTTCTGATGAGTGAAGACAAAGGCTTCCCTTTCTGCATGAGGCTTCATGTTGGAGAGCTGTTGGCTCTCCTGCCAGATGTTCTCTGCGTTCCTAACACCAGAAATCTAGTCTCACCAGCTCTGCTGGCAGGAAGGCTTCCTTTCCGCTCTGCGCCGTGGCCAGCGAAGCCTCTCCCAACACCTCCTCCCCCTAGACACCTCTTCGGTGCCAGCTTTGGGCCGGTGGTGGAATGGCAGTTTTTGGAAATCCGGTTACCCTGTTGCTAGTAGCATCTGAAAAACCGTGGCCGGGGCCACAGTGCCCTGCGGAAATCCTCTCCTCTTACACATGTGTGGGGGAAAAAGGCCAGATATTTGCCGGGTTCCTGGTAGAGCTGTGCCCCGGCGTCCACAGGACCATGCTGCTGCCCTCAGAGGGACCCCGGCAACAGCGGGTCCGATGGCCTTGTCTCCTGCCAGGCCCACATACCACATACCACACCAGGGCCACCCACCTGGCCCCATGTGGCCAGGCCTTGGGGTGTTGAGCCAGCCTCTGACCTCCAGAGCAAGGAGACCAGGCCTCTTATCTCCAGGCCCCGGTAAACAAACTGCTCCAAAGGGCTAGGCAAAAATTAAATAGAGGGATCTCAACAGTGAAGCCCCTTTCCTCATGAGTTCTCTGCCTTTTGGTCTTATTTATGACTTCTGGGAGGATTTTATTTGTTTTATGTAGCAAGAGGTATTCACTGTTTTTTTCCCTCCTGCAGATTTCTTTAATTTCTTTCATGCTTAGAAAGTTGTTTGGTTTTTTTTTTTTTAAGATTTTATTTTTAAGTAGTCTCTACACCCAATACGGGGCTTGAACTTATAACCTCGAGATCAAGAGTCACATGTTCTACTGACTGAACCAGTCAGGCGCGCCAAGAAAGCTCTTCTTACATATTATTTTCAGTGCTTTGTGGCTTCGCTTTTGAATTAACTTTGGCCAAACAGGCTGTGGGTAGGCTGGTGTCCACCCTTCACGTCTCTGGAGTCAGCCAGATTCCCCAGGACCCCCACTGGGGGTCATGGCCCCATCCATGCGGGGGAGTGTGCCCCCCCTGAGCCCCGCGCCTGGGCTGGGCGGTCAGCCTCACGCGGGGCACCGTCCGCGAGACTCGGGCGGCCCTCCATCCACCCCTGGCCTTTCATTACTGGCCGCAGCCCTCCCAGCAAGTCGCCGTCTTCACACTCTGTCTTTCCATCCCGCAGGAAGGCCCCTTTCTCCAGTTCCTCAAGCCTCTTTTTCTTTCTCTCAGAAAAGTTTTATACTTTATATGTCTCGTGGGTGTTTCTTTTCCTGTTCAATCATGGCTCTTTCCTACTTCTGTTATTGGGATCGATGTTTCTCCAAGGTTCCGGGAAGCTGTTGATACTTGATGGTTAGGCTTACGTCCAGCCGGTGTCCACTCAGGCCTCTCTGTGATTCTAGCTGTCTTTCAGTTGGTTCTTTCGAGTTTCCTTGGTAGACAATTACATCCTTGAAAATAATGAAAAGGTGCTTTTTCTCATAGCTCCACCCTCTTACTTCTGGAGCTTCCAGAACAGAATTAAGGAGAGGTGAAGTCAGCGGCAGGCTTCGCCCCTCCCTTTATCTATCTGCCACATCCCAGAGGGGAACCGGGAGGCCGTTACCGCCATGGCACTAGAGGTGGGCTTTCGGAAGCGGTGAGTGTTTGCGCCTCCCCACCGGAGAGCCTGCCTTTCCACCCATTTGGGACGCCCTCCCTGCCCCACCGCCTGTCTGTAGCCACCCCTCCAGGCTTCCTGCTTCAGGCAGACCTTTGTGAACAGGCCAAGGGACCAGGCCTCCCTGGGAACAACCTCCTCTCAGGGCCCATGGCCTGGGGCCTTGTCATTCTGTGCGTGCCCGGCCTGGCCAGGGAGCTCATTGCTCTCTGTGACTTTGCAGGCTCCCAGAGGCGGGGACTGGGCTTTGCGACAGCTCCCCTCCCCCAACCCTGACTGGACAAGGAAGGCCCTTGTCATCCCCCAGACATTTTGTTCCAAAGCTGAAATGTCCCCTGCACACGCCCCTGGCGTGCACCCAGCCTGCAATCCACACCCGGCCCGGGGTCTGTGGAGAGACTGAGCACAGGACGGTCAGCCCCGCCTGGGCAGAGGGGTAGAGACCTCTGGGAAACCAGGCCACCAGGGCTGCCAGGGCTCCCCCTCCCTCCACCCCGGTTTGTATCCCTGTGAGCCTCCGCTTGGGAACGCATCAAGGGGAGCCCTCGGCCTGCTACCATTTTCATCTCTCGACCACAACAAGCCACCTTACCTGAGTGAAAGCCCTCTCTGTCTTCCCTGAGCCTCACCTATGACAGCCCTGCCAGCCAAGCTTTCTCCCCGTGTGTGATGAGGACTGTCCTATAGGAGAGGAGGTGCGGGGAGGAGGGCAGACTCTGCCAGAGTCTGCACACCCAGCACGGTGCCAGGCCCTGGCATGCAGGACGTCACTCAACCTTTGCTTAACCATGAGGCGGGAGCTGTCATCACGCCCATTTCAGAGGTGGAAGGGCTAAGGCCGAGAGACATGAACTAACTTGCTTGAGGTCCTAGCAGGAAAAGGCAGCGCCACCGCCCAAACCCAGGCTGTCTTGCTCCAAGCCGGGGCCTCTAGGTCCCGCCGGAACCTGCCCGGGGCCACCACCTGCTGGACCCTAGGGAACTGGCTTGTTGGGTCATTCCAGCTTTCTGGTGAATTGAGATGCCAGGAGCACCCCCCCCCCCCAGCTCCGTACGTTCTAAACCCCTCTTCCACCCCTCCCCGCATCCATGACTTAAGAGACCAGACGTTGGCAGAGAGCTGAGCCAGCAAGTTAGCCACACATCGTCACACCGAGTGGGTGCTCTCTGGTTTTCTGAGGAAAACTGGTGCTGAGGGCCAGCCATACCCCGACAAGTGGCCTTGCAGTTAGTGGCCCCACCTGAGGTCACCGAGATGGGAACAGATGTGCCGTGGTGGCTCAGTGTGTCCCCACACACAGCTCGCCGTTCTGTTCCTAAAGGACCGTGACAGCCACCTCATCTGCCGGTCCCTCAGCAGCCCCGGGGAGTGCCCCTCGGACCTGCAGAGGATGAGTCAGGAGCCCACAGCTCATGGTGGGGGCAGAGCAGGGTGTGCGTGTGAAGCAATTCGCTCAAACACTGAATTGTGTCTGAATCGCAAGGCCCTGCCTCCCTGAGCCCAGGAGCCCCCAGGGTCTGACAGAGAGGCTGGGGACCCGGCCGCTCCTGCAGGACTGTCTGCAGCACTGAAGGGGCACACGTGGGAGCCAGGAATGCCCAGGGCCCCGGGGCAACTGGGGGAGCGTCAGCACATGTGATCTGTCGCTCCCCAGAGGTCACCATAAATCAATAGAAACAGCGTGCTTACCATGGAAACACAACTTCAATGAATTCCCTTGTGCCCCCCACCCCTGCCCCGACAGCTTAGCCACGCCTGAGTCCTTCTCTGGGGACTCTCTGGTCTGCCCACCTGCCTGGGCTGCCCTTAGTGTTCTGTTCCCAAGCGTCTAACCAGCCCAAGAGGGTTATTGGGGCCCGGGGCTACCTCCTGGGATGACCCGTGGGCAGAGCTGTGGCAGGGAGGGCTCCTGTTCGGGGCCGAGAAGCCTGCAGACAGAGGCTGGACCCATGGGTCTGTTTCCCGGCTTCTGGGAGGAGGTTAGAGCAGGATCCAGGGGCCTGTTCTGTAGGCCACATGCTCCCTGGAACCCGGACCACAGCATTCCCCATCCGACAGGCCGCCGAGGGGGTGGGTGCACCTCTACTCCCTCCTCTGAGAACTCTCCCAAGGCTGCCTCTGAAGCCTCCTTGGCTGGGACCTCTCCAAGGCCAGCCTCAACCCTGGCCTTAGTGACCGTCCTTGTGCCAATGGCCACACTTTCTGGGGATGAGTGAGACCCCTGCCAAGGCAAAGGAGGCCACATGGGATAAAGGGGTCGGTTTGAGTTGTGCTTCAGCCAGATGGGCCGTGACCATGGGCCCTGGTGCCAAGATGCTGGCCCTGGGAGCAGGCTGGGCTTCCTTCCCACCCGGGGCGTCTCCTTTCAGGTATCGTGTGCCCTTCCTGCCATTTTGACGGTCCTTTCCCTCTCTGCTCCCACCTGCAGATGGGGGCATGAGCTTAGCCGACATCTGGGGTCTGTCCATCCGTAACGTGCCTCCATCTCCCGAGTGCAATAAGTAGGAATAAGCACCTTCAAAGGGCTGGATCCGGGGAAGGGCGAGTGAGGGGCAGTGTCCCAGCGGCCAGCCCCCCGCGTTTATTCCTGTGTTCTCATCGGCTCCTCTTAACAACCAGTGATTTGGGTGCCAAATGGGGTAGGGGTGCGGGGGCTAAGTGATCTGTGCAGGGGATCTTGGCAGATCTTGGCACCGAAAGCAAGAGCAGGGACCGCTCTTTGAACAACATCTTATGGTCTCAGTCCCCAAGGAACAAGTGGGCTGGTCTGCAGAGGGCTGGACCCTAGCATGCAAGGGCTCCAGGGACCCCGTGGGGCAGTGGCTTCCCTACAGGCTTGTGCTCGGCATGGCCTGAGCGGCTTTGTGCAGTGAGGGTGCCCAGGCCCCGGCACGGCCTTCCTCGCTCTGACTGTCTGGGCATCAGGGTACCCTGGGGGTGTCCCCGGCCTGCCGGCATTCTCCACGGAAAGTTACCTGCCTGGGAGAAGTGATTAGCTTTGGAAAATTGCAGGAGGCTCTGGGGAGGTAGCTGTTCCCAGCCCGGTGACTATTAGCAGTTCCCCAGGCCCTTAGCTGGGTTCTCCTGGCGGCTGCGGGCTCTGGGGAGCTCCCCAGGGTGCCCTGGGAGATTTTCTCACTCTCGAAGGAGTAGAGACTGGCCAAGGAGCTCCTTCGGTGGGACCCCGTATGACTCGTTCAGTTGAGCGTTCACTCCACAAGCATTTATTTAGTGCCTGTCGTGTGGGCTCTGAGTCAGCTTTCCTGGGTTCTGATCCCAGCTGGGCCCATTTCTCCTGTGGCCTTGAGCAGCGATTCGACCCTGAGCTTCACTATAGAAGCCCCAGCCTTGTGGGCTTTGGGGGGAGGGTGTGAGCGGAGGCAGGCCTGGGACGAAGCTCGGGGTTGGTGCCCTCAGCTGGGGCCGAGGAAATGGTGGCCAATGTTGGCCGGGGCAGCTAGGAGCCAGAGGGCCGGAAGGGCCCAGCCTTGGGGGCCCAGGGTGCAGACTGACAGGACAGGAATGGTGACTGCAGGGCGAGCGGGGGTCCCCGGGCGCTCACCCTCTCTTCTGTCTCCTCAGTACGGCAAGAAGAAGCTCAAGTACCTGCCTTACAACCACCAGCACGAGTACTTCTTCCTGGGTGAGTGCTGGGGGCTGCCCTCCAACCACACCCCAGAACGGCCATCTGCCCCCCGCCACCTGCTGCCCCTTCAGACCCAGGAATCGCCCCTAAGCCTGTTCGAGCAGGAGGGGCCGGCCATTCTGAGCAAACTGCTCCTGGCATACGGTGCCAACGGGACCCAGAGGCCCAGGCTCCCGCACTCGGGGGTCCAGGGGGACGGGGACGTGTGCTCCCAGCCCCTCCTCAGGCGCAGGTCGCTGCCTCTGCCTGGGCCCCCCGTTCAGTGCTCGCCGGGCTCCCCCCGACCGAGCGGCCGGGAGCGCCGGGACAGGATGCCTCTAAGCGCCTCTGCTCCCCCCACAGTCGGGCCACCGCTGCTCATCCCTGTGTACTTCCAGTACCAGATCATCACGGCCATGATCGTTCGCCGAGACTGGGTGGTGAGTCAAGCGTATAGCTGGCCTGGGCGTGGGGGCGCAGGGGCAGGTGGGCCCGGGGGTTGGCACAGTGCCCCCGCTCCCTGCCCCTCAGGGTGGGAGGGTGGCCTCTTCACTCTTAGGAAGGGACTTGCTCTGGGGCTGCCGGGAGCCAGGGAGGCCACGGCCCTACACATTCCCCCACTACCCACACACCGTGGGGTCGGGGGAGGGGCGGCCACGGCCTTTGCAGAGCTCCCTCAGAAAGCTCCTGGAGGTGATGTGATGAGAGCCAAACTGGACCTGCCTGTCTGCCGCTCCGGCCGCTGCCTCCCGTGTGTCCGCGTCCCCCTGCAGCCCTGAGACCCCGGGGCCGGGGCACACGTGCTCCACGTGGGAAAGGGAGAGCAGCTGGGCAGCGGCTGAGATGATAGGTGGATGTGTTTGTTCAGGCTGCACAGCGAGGACGCTCTGTTCCACGACAGAGACGTGGCACTCAGTTCTGGGGGCTGGGAGTCCGGGACGAGGTGTTGTCGGCGTAGGTCCTTGTGAGGGCGGTTTCGCAGGACCTGGTCAGGGCCGGTGTCCTTGGCTGTTGGGCGGCCCATGTCTCGGCATCATCATCTCTGTCTGGAGTCCCCTTTCCTAAGAACGCCAGTCACAGTGAGCTAGAGACCACCCTGTTGACCCCAGCTTAGTGAATTACACCTGCCACCACCCTATTTCCAAATAAGGTCACTCGAGGCCTGGGATGAGGGCTTCAACGTGTGCACTCTAGGGGACACAGTCCAGCCTGTGACACCAGGCTCGGTGGATTCTCCCAATTCCGTGTCCAGAGAGAGTGCGCGCATGGCGCACGCCCCCGTCCTTGGCTTTACGGGGATGTGCAGGTGGGATTCGGCCTAAAACGTTGACAGAATGACCTGGGTGGGGTAGTCACCAAAGGGCAGAGCCTGCTTGTGGCAGAGCGGGGTTCGCGGGTACAGGGACAGGGCCCCCTGCCCTGGAGACCGAGGGGAGGGTCACTTAGGTATCATGGTTCTTTTTTTTTTAATCCAGTTTCATAAATGAAAATATTGAGATTCTGAGAGTTCGGGACTTGCCCAGGGTGACACCAAGGGGTGGGTTGGGCACTTAGAGCCTAGGCCGTGCCCTGTGCTGTCCCCCCCACTGCGGCCACCAATCTCTCCAGTAACAATCCGTCATATTTCTATAGCCTTTGCAGGCTTCCGAGTACTTTGCCTGGCCTCTCTCATCGGAACTGTGGGCATAGAGGCCACGCCTGTTGATTCTGCCGATGTCCAGGACTGGGACTCAGGCGCCAGGGGGTCGGGGGGTTGGTTAGCGAGGTAGCCGGACTCCGGAAGTCTCTGCCAGTCCTGTGGTGGTGGAACCTTTGCCACCCACTTGTAGGACACGATATTTTTCCAGAAGTGAGCGTTTCATCCGTACTTTGTCCCAGCACGGCCACCTACGTTATGTCCCTTTACCCTGGTTTATGAGTGAAGTGACACGGGCGGAGGGATGGAGTTTCTGGGTCAGTTGCGCGGTGGGAATTTGAACCCAGATCTCTCGCCTGTGGTAACTCTGTTTCCACTGGGCTTCCTGGGCCCTGGAAGGAGTCACACAGCTGAAAAGGAGCTTGAGCCCTGCCACGTGGGGTTTCGTGGTGCTGCTGGGCGTATTTTAATCAGCTTTTATGGTAGATGACTCCTGCCTGAATATAGACTTTTTTTTTTTTTTTTTTTTATTGTGCTTGTTCCCCAAGAGACAAAGCACTCAGTAAAGACAGCAGGAAAGGAAATAAGACTGTGTATCCAAATGGGATCAGAGGGCAGACCCAGGGAAATTTGATAGGGCCCCTCAGGTCTTTCAGGGCCCTTGCCCTTGCTGGGGAGTAGGGCTCCAGCTGGGTGGGAGGGACATGCCTCCAGCCTTGGGCTCCTTCTACGGAACAGCTGACGGCAGTCAGTGCTCGGTGCTGGGGATGAAGTGTAGATAGGATCCGGTGCCCTCGCCCGCAGGGGTCCATGACTGCGTGGGGCAGCGGTGGGTCCCGCGCTGTGCTTTTCTGGTTTATGGTAAGAACGAGCTTACGTGCCAGGTGCAGCCCTGGCTTGGGGCCGCGGCCTTCCGCAGAAGTGATTCTCTTGGGCCAGTTGGCACTATCTGGAGACATTTCTGATTGTCACAACGCAGGGAGATCGCGTAGTACTGGCAGCAGGCATCTGGTGGGCATCTAGCCGGGGATGCCGCCAGGAACCCTGTCAGGCAGGGCGCAGCCCACAGTGAGGGCTTATCCAGGCCCAGACGCCAGTCATGAGGAGGAGAGGGGTTGATCCACTCTGAGAGCCTCAAGGAGGGGGGTTTGTACAGCCCTGGCAGTGCTGGTGGTGACCTACCCTGGAGACGCCTCTCGGCCTCCCTCCCTGGAGGTTCTCTGCGTCCGACACCACGAACCACTCTCTCCCGAAATTCTCCCTGTCAGCTTCCCAGTCCCAGCTCTGCTGGTTCTCCTCCACCTCTCTACTCCCCCGCGCCTGCTTCACACCCTACCCCTGAAACCGGTGGTCCCGTGGTCGTGTGTCGCTCTGCACGAGGAGAAACGAGCAACCACCCCCCACGGATATACACGCACTTCCTACTGTACCACGGACACACGCAGAAGAAACAAAGGCGAACGTGATGAAGGGAGGAGCGGAACTTGGAATGCTTGCTTCTCCCACCCCCTTGGAGATCCCTCGTTGGGTCCCAGGTCATGCCTGGGGCCCACTGCCCACTCCCCAGACTCTCCCTTCCCCCAGACCTCCCAGCTGCTCCCCTCTGCCTCTCCCCCCCAGCTGATGGCACCCGTGCGGGGACCAGCCTGGATTCCTCACGACTAAGCCATCCCCAGATGCAACTGCCCCGGGCTCCTAGATCTTTCTGGAATCTGTATCTCCTCCTTGGGGCTGCGGGCCCTGCTCTGGGTCGCCATCATTTCATGTCTGGGGGACTGAAATCACCTAATCCCTCCATCTCCAGTTGCCAGGGCTCTATTTTAAGATTTGAATGTGACTGTTCTTCCAACGTGTAAAGCTCTTGGTGGTTTTCTTCCACTGCCCGAGAAGTAGAGGTCAATGTCCTGCGGCAGACAGGGCCTGGCCCCATCTCCCACCGCCTGGCGAGCCCACGGGATGCAGGATCTGCACGTGAACCCAGCCCCTGCCTGCTCGCCTCCCCTCATCACGCCGCTGTCTTGCCTGTCTGGGCTTTTTTCTGTATCGTCATCCTGCACGTGTCTCCTACAGTTCTCGGCTCAGCTGACCTCTGGCATAGCCCACCCAGCCCAGCTCAGGCAGCACCGCCCGAGGGAGGCCTTTCCTAAATCCGACCGTCGTGTCAGGGCCACCCCTGTGCTCCCCTCGCTTCTGTCACCTTCTGTACTGGACTGAAGGGATCTCTTTATCAGTCCAGTCTGTCCTTCCAGACGCAGGGCTCTTGAAGGATCTCCTTTGGTTCCCAGCACCCAGCTCAGCCTCCGGACAGAGAGGAGGCATACACGGAGTTTCTGGAGCTTAATTGCACATAGACTCAAGGATGAGTTTGCCAAGCAGACAAGGGGGAAAGGAGGCCCAGGTGTGACTGGCTGCATGGGGCCAGGTCAGTGGACAGGCATGTGGAGGGCCCATGCGCCCTACCCAGGGGCCGGATTTTATCCTGTATCCCCTAGTGGGGAAGGAGGCGAGTGGGGGCTTTGGGGATGGCAGTGTCATGATCCATGTTAGGAAGATCTCCATGGCGACAAAGTGCGAAGGGACCGGATTAGAGTCATTCGGAGCTTATCCTTGCACGCTACGCTCACTGTTGCAATGCGTGGTCAACCCATGCACAACTTCGGCGGGGGGGGGGGGGGCTCACTCCCGATCCTGCACCTGGGGGCACGGAGGCCTGGCTGAGTACATCATCTACAGCCACCCAGAGCCCTCGGGTGAGCTGGGACTCACAGGGGCAGCCCGACCCAGAGCCTGTGTGCCGATCACTACCCTGCTGGGGCTCTGGGAAGGAAAAGTGATGGGGGGAGAGGAAGCAGTGCAAAGGCCCTGAGGCGGGAATCAGCTGGGACAGGGTAGCCAAATAGAGAGTGGTTCCTGGCCCCCCGCGCCCCGCGGGAAAGGCAGGTTCTGCGTGGGGTAAGCAGGTGGCTCTGCCTGCCGTGGTACCCGAGGGAGAGTGGGAGACCAACGGGAGGCCCCTGCTCTGGCCCGGTGGAGGCACGCGGACTCGGGTCGCAGAGAGGTGGTGGGGAGAGAGGGACCCCCTCCACAGAGCGTGGGCCTGCGGGGCTGCAGTGGAGGGTGGAGCGGCCGGGGCAGCCGAGGGGAGCCCTTGTCCAGGTGAGGGAAGATCCGCAAGCTCAGGCTCGCGTGGCCACCCCAGTGAGGGCCAGGAAGGGAGAGGGGACGGGAGGGGGGCCAGCATGTCAGAGGGGGCTGGGGGGCCCCTAGGGAGAGGATGGACGGGGTCGCTGGCCTTTGTCCTTCGAGGAAGGAGATCCCAGGTACTGAGGGGTAAGAAGGACATGCCCAGAGAAGGGCAGTTGTCGGGGGGTCTGTGCACCTTCAGAATCCCTGGGACCCTGAGAAGGCTGCTCCTGGCTGTCAGCTGGTCCCTGCCCTGTTTCTCCGAAGCAAAGCACCCAGCCCCCTCCTGCTGCTCACTCAGCATTTGCCTGGAAACAAAGACCTGGCCAGCCCTGTGCAGGCAAACATCGTGTCCTCCGTGGGCCTGGCGCCCAACTTCCTCGAGGCCCGTTGGGGGTTCTTGGACACCTTTGCCTAGCGGGGCGCGGGGGGCTGCGTGCGTATCTGTGGTCAGGGCGTGGTGCTGGGGCGGCAGCTGTCGGTATCTAGGCTCGCTCTCTCTGCAGGACTTGGCCTGGGCCCTGAGCTACTATACCCGGTTCTTCGTCACCTACGCCCCGTTCTATGGCGTCCTGGGGGCCGTCATTTTCCTCAACTTCATCAGGTACCCGAGCTTGGCCCTGACAGGGCTTTGACTCAAGGGCCCGTGCAGAAGGGCTCCGAGCTCCCCACTTCCTGCCCAGGGCCTCACGCCCTACGCCTGCCCAGGCGGTCTGGGGCTGGGGGAGAGGGTCTGTTCCCACCGTGGCCGGGCCCCGTGGCAACTCCCACAGCTCCCGAGCTGAGCTGTGCTCTCTCTCCTCCAGGTTCCTGGAAAGCCACTGGTTTGTGTGGGTCACACAGATGAACCACATCGTCATGGAGATAGACCACGAGCCCTTCCGCGACTGGTTCAGCAGCCAGGTGAGGGCAGCCAGAGCTGGTCACTGGGGCCCCGTGGAGCCCGCGGGTCCATTTCCCCGGCCTCCAGCACTTGGCTGCTTAGTGGGCCCATGGCTGTACTGGGCTTCCCTGGGGCTGCCTGTGGCCTTCCGCTGGGAGAGACTGGCGGGGCGTCTGGGTGGGCCGAGGTCTCTAGGCGGGGCGGGATGATCGGGAGGGGTGGGCCTCACGGGAAGGAGACCAAACCACCCCTTCATTCTGCCTTCTCCTCCTGGCCTCTCCCCCGGCCCCCTCGCAGCTGGCGGCCACCTGCAACGTGGAGCAGTCCTTCTTCAACGACTGGTTCAGTGGGCACCTCAACTTCCAGATCGAGCACCAGTGAGCGCGGGCGCGGGCGGGCGGGCCGGCTGGGAAGGTGGGTGGCACCAGGGGAGGGAGGAGGTCACCAGCCCCATCTGGGCATGGGCGGCATATGGGGGCTGCCTCCCTCTCCACCCTGGCCAGGCCTCCAGAGCATGGCTCTGCAGCCAGCCCACTGAGGTCAGGGCGAGGGGCTCACACGGCCCTAGTGACAGCCACTCCTCACGGTGTGGCCCAAGCTTTGTAAGGACAGAGAGCTGGAACCAACGGTCTCCCTTGATCCTGTAAGCCTAGCAGGGCGGGGTGATCGATCCCTTTATTGACAGGGAAACTGAGGCCCAGCTCTCCCCATGTGCCAGCCTCCTGGGGGTGGGGGGCGCACAGGGAGAGCTGTGGACCAGGTCTCTCCAGCCCTGACTGCCGTCTGTGCGGGCTGCGAGCGGAGGCCGGGCGATCCTCACCGTCCGCGCTCTCCCCAGCCTCTTCCCCACCATGCCACGGCACAACTTCCACAAGGTGGCGCCGCTCGTGAAGTCTCTGTGCGCCAAGCACGGCATCCAGTACCAGGAGAAGCCGCTGCTGCAGGCCCTGCAGGACATCATCAGGTAGGGGGAGGGGAGTCCGAGCTTGAGGTCCCTGGGGCCCAGGGAAGAGGCTGAGAGGCGCGTAGCTGGGACTGCCCACGTTGGAGACTGACAGCCATCAGAGGGGGCGAGCCCTGCTGGCACAAGTGTCCCCACCAGGCCACCTCCCTTACTAGGAATGACCTGGCTTCGCTCTGGGCTGGATGGGGACCCTCCCTTTGTCCTTCCTCCGGCGGGGGGGGGAAGGTTCCCTGGGGAGCCCTGAGCAGGCAACCCTGCGGCCCCGCTGAGAGCTGGGAAGCAAAACACCCCCAGCACAGCTTCCGCAGCACCCCTTTCCCTGGGGCTCCCCAGCTGCGCCCCCCCCCCCACTCCTGGGCCCCGCCTCCCGACTCCTGGGCCCTGACGGACCCCTCCTCTTCCCAGGTCCCTGAGGAAGTCCGGGAAGCTGTGGCTGGACGCCTACCTCCACAAATGAAGCAGCAGCCCTGGGGGCGCCCACGGGGAAGGGGGAGCAGGTGGGAGTGCTGGCCACAGGGAAGGGTGGGCTTTTGTTCTGAGGGGTGTCTGCGAGGCTGGGGTACATGCTGGCTTGGGGATCCCATTTTTTGGTCTTTCTCCTGTTTTCCTCTCCAATTTCTCTTTGCTTCTCTCTCCCACACCCTCCCTCATGGGGCTGCCCCCCTCTATCTGGTGGCCCCTCCCCTTCTCCCACCTCCCACCCCCAGGAGCGCAGAGAGGTGCTCTGTCCCGGCCCCCAACTTCTGCCCCTAAACTTCTGCCAGATCAGAGGTCCACAAATACTGCCCACAACACCACCCTCTTGCTGCCTGGCCTCTAGGCCTCACACCTCCTTGTCTCCCTCAGACCCAGTTGGTCCCCACAGCTCCCTGGCCCGCAGGCCTGGCCGCCCCCCACCCCCAGCCCCGGCCCTGGTGTTAGGGAGTGTGGTTCACCGGGCTCCCTCTCGGCCCACACTGGGGCCAGAGCTGGGGGCCCCCCTGCTGGCACCACTTGTCTTCAGATGTCCGGGGTCCTGGCCCTGATCCCGGCTCCCTTTGCCCGCAGCGTAGCCAGCTCAGACTCAGGGCCCAGGCAAGTGTCCTCGCCCCACGGGAGCCCTCTGACCCAGGGCTTGTGCAGGCTCCACTGCCTCGGACCTGGGGGCCGAGGGGCCATCCTGAAGGTGGGCTTAGCCGAGGCCATGGCCAGGCTGGCGGATCAGCGGGCAAGTCGGCTCAGCCCTGCCCCCACATCCCCTTCAGATGTTTGTCGGGGCTGGGAGACCTAAGATTCTGGAGCTATCGGACCCTTCTCCAAAGTGCTCCGTTACCTGCCAGGCAGTGCCAACCAGTCTCTAGCTGCTTGGCCGAGTGGCCTTGGGCCCTTCAGGCTGCAGGAGGACGCCTCACACAGCCCCTCCCTGTGCTGGGGCTGCTGGTGTGGACGTGCTCCCACTGCCTTCTGCTCTCTCCTGTCCTCTGGTTTTTTAACCTTTTGTTATAGATACATTCTGACGGGGGGGCGGGGGGCAACAACAGGGCTGGGCCTTGTCACAACCTTTACCACCTGCCTCTGCGGGTCCTGCCGTGGGCTGAGGCCGGCTCACTCACAGAGGCCACAGTGACCCCGACTGTGGGGGCTGCTGGGGCCGCTGCTGTCGAGAGGGCAGTGGGGGCCCAGGGGGAGGCAGTCCCAGAGGAGGTGACCCTGAGGATCTGGGGGTTTGGGAGGGAGATCTGATGAGGGCCAAGTGAAAACTGCCACAAGGAGTTTGGGGCTGGAGGCCAGGCAGCCGAGGGGATGGGGAGTGAGTGGGAGGGAGGGACCCAGGGCTGCTGCGTTTGAAATCTAACCCACTAACCAGTATTTAGCTTCGGGGGAGGGGAGCAGAAACAAGCTCAGAGTGGAGGCCTTTGGGGGAGGGCTGTAGTCCCCAGCTTTGGCCAGTGGGGATGGGGGGGATACATCCAGCGTGACAGACCTGCGGGTTGCCACGGCAACGTGGGCCCCCAAGGCCCTCCCACTGAGAACACAGGCCCCAGGAGCTGTCCTTTGCTGGAGACAGAATGGATCCATAGGGAAATGATGTTAATTTTTACCATGTCACTTCCCCATCCCTACATTTTTTGGAAATAAAAGTAATTTTATTCTCACTTCTTGCACGTTAACGCTGGGCGGGCTGTCGGGATGGAGGAAGGGGCTTTGCAGCCAGGGCACCAGGGGGGAGACCCATGCTGGTAGAGGCAGGCTTTTTGCTGTCCCCTCCCCCACTGCGGTCACCCTACTCTCAACCCCTGCTGCCTCTGCTCAGGAGAGAACTTCTCTCCCTTTCCCTGAAGTGCGTTCACACAAACCCAACTCCAAACATGCCGAAGGAGGCATTCTGGAAGGTCTCTGGAGGGCAGCAAGGAGGAGCTGGCACAGGCCACCTTCCTGACCTCCCCATTCCCCGTCTCTGTCCCCAGTTCCTCCTGGGACCAGCTGTCTGCTCACAACCTCACCAGTCGACTGGCTTCTGCCAGACTCCCATCCCCCCCCATTTTCTAGTCAGTGCACAGAGCACTGGGGGCAAAGAGAATCTCGGAAGGGGCTTTGGAAAGTCCTAGAGACCTACGCTTCCATCTTGTGGCCCCTGTGTCCTGCTCAGGGGCTCATTTGGTCCCCATACCCTGGGGAGACGCCCATGCCATCTTGGCCCAGGGCCACCAGTTCACAGGTGGCGGCACAGACACAGTCCTGGGTCTGTCCTACAGCCAAGCCTGGAAAAAGTTCAAAGGGCTGTGCCAGGAGCACTGGTACCGTTTGCCCTCCACTGTGCCAGCAGCCCACATGCTGCTCTGCTCCCTGCCTCCGGGCTGGCTCAGCCGGCAGGTCAAGCTAGATGTGCTGGGGAAGGGCCAAGAGGCTCGGCCTAGCCAGCACCTCAGGGGTCCCCCACCTGGCCTTGCATCTCCTCCCAGCAGGGCTGGGGAGGGCCGGAGTCGACCCTCGTGCCCTTCTTGCTTTCCCTGTGACCCCGGTATTGCGGGCAGGGGTGGCTTTCCCAGGCGGGGTTTGGATGGTTCCCCAGTGGGTGCAGGGACTCTGCAATAGGACCCAGGATTGCAGAAGGAGCCCTGAGCCAGGCGGCCGAGACCCACTGAGTGGCCTTGTGTGAGTCCGCTGCCCTGGCTCTGAGCCAGTCCCACCATTTATATAGCGAAGGCACTGAGCTCCGGTGATTGTCACTCTCCACACCTGTGAGCCCCTGGCCTGGCCCTACTGGAGTAGGCCCACTAGAGGCCTTCGAGGCTGAAAGGCCATGAGGAACTCACCTTCCATCCTTCTCACCTGGGCCTGTGTTCCGCCTCCTACCCGGGCTGGGTGTGGCAGCCCGTCCCCCAGGATTGGACAGTAAGGCCCCGCCACCCTACCATCTGTGAGCCTAGGGTCCTTCTCCATGTGCCAGGCAGGCTCCCGGGGACGGGGAGAGTGGCGGGGAGGACCGACGGGCTAGCTGGACGCTGGGGCTCTGAAGGCACCAGCTATCCTGGCTCTGCTGCGGTGCTTGGATCTTCGCTGTGGCTCTTTCCCACCACACTGTCCTTGCGCTCAAGTATTACCCTGGCGGCGAGGAGCTGGGGACACCCATACCTGCTCTCTGCTTCATTGTTTCTCCTGTCCCCACCCCCGCACCCCAGCTGAAAGTTATGAGGCCCTGACATGTGAGG
Organism: Ursus arctos; assembly: GCF_023065955.2. Classification (NCBI taxonomy): domain Eukaryota; kingdom Metazoa; phylum Chordata; class Mammalia; order Carnivora; family Ursidae; genus Ursus; species Ursus arctos. The sequence goes on from NW_026622908.1 coordinate 39,035,015, forward strand.
TCCTGAGTCATCACAAGACACGAAGCTTCCAGTCACGGGGGAGGCTGGGTCCAGAAGGGAAAGGACTGGCCAGAGGCCATGCACGGGCAGCAGCTGGATCCCTGTGCCTCACCCAGCACTCTGCCCCGCCATCTCCTTTGCTCCCTCAAGGGAAGGGTTGTTTCCCAGAACAAGATGTCCCCCCACACCAGCATGTCAAATGTCAGACCACTCCCAGGAGGCCCAGCAGCTGGTCAGAAGGGGCGGAGACGGTGGAAGGAATCCTTGGGGAGCTGAGAGCCTGCTCAGTTTGGTGGGTGGCCTGGGCAGGTGCAGGGTGCCAGGCCTGGAGGGGGGCTTGGCACAGCTCCCTGGGCTGTGTGTGGGCCTGGCGCTGCAGAGGTGGTCAGTGCCCTGGCAAGTTCCTTTGGCGTCCCGTGGGACACTCAGAAAAACTCTTGGTCCTTCGGGGGGAGAGAGGAGGCCTTTGGTGACAAGGGGCAGGGTGGAGGTGGCAGCCCTGGGCCCCAGCTGTCTTTGGGGTCACCAAAAACTGTTCAGGAGACTGTGCCTTGGGCCAAACAGGACTCCTCGGCTGTCCTAGCTGCACCGTCCCTGGAGAGGTGTCCCCCTCTGGACAGGATGCAGCTTCTCAAAGAGCCCCTGGTCTGACACCTGACATGGAATGATACGCCGTGGATCCCAGGGAGTGCCTACAACCACTTCTGAAGAAACTGAGGCCTGAGAGGAAGGCATGGCCCGGGTCCGGAACTCCGGGGCCCTCTTGGCTGCGTTTGACATTTCGAATCAGACCGGCCCAAGCATACACAACCAGCGGCCACCTAGCACGCTAGCATTTGAAGACCACGTCTCCACTGCCCTCTGCCATCATAAATACGTTTCTTTGGATTTTGAAGGCATTTAGTTGTTTCTTCCAAATCACTTGGTTCAAGAGCAAGTATCCAGGAGAATTAGGGGCAGGTCCCAAGAGCTCGGAAATGGCCAGGCATAAGAAGCAGCCAGGCGCTCCCGGACCTGAGGGGGGCGGGGGGAAAGACCCATGAAAGATCTGTGACCTGTCCTGTCACATAGGAGTTGGTTCACAACCTGGACCAGCCACTCCCAACACTACAGGCAGGTCTGGTTCTTGTGAATCTCCTTTCCCACCATCTGCCCGGGTGCCCACGGGAGACTCCGTAAATGCTGGTAGACTGGGAACAAATCAGCATGTCCTGCTGCTTTCCCTCCGCACCCAAGACTGTGTGCAGACCATAAAGCAGAGAGATATGGGGTTTCTTGGAGGCTCTGCCAAGGCCCTTCTTTCCTTCCTTCCTTCCTTTTACAAACCTGGCCCACACTCCCTAGGTTTTTGTTCCGGGACTCTGAAGAGACCTGATAGAGAAGGGGAGCTCAGCTCAGGAGAGGGGTGATGACCTGCCCGCATGGGGGACAGAGTGGGACAAGGGCAAAGATGACCCGCCAGTGAAGGATTCAGGCAATAAAGAGAGACCGAGGTCGGGTGGGGGGCTACTTGAGGCCAGGTGGCTTCTCCGTGTCCTCTGAGCAAGTCATTAGGCAACCACCAATTTGCAGAAGGAGAGCGCACTCCCAGAGGCCACCACCAGGGGCATCACGGAGCGTGGCCTGCCCCACAACGGTGCAGATACTCTGGATGCCCCTAGGTGGCGCCGCAGGCTCAGCATTCCCGCCGGCGGGGACGTGCTGCCCTCCAAGTACAGAATGCTAACATTTCCCATAAGTGCACGTGCATCAGAGCGACTGCAGGAAATGCAGTGACTGCACATGAGATAGAGCGACTGCCATCCCAGGGCCCACGTGGCACCCAGAGTCAGCAGGATTTCCAAAGGTGGCCACAGGAAAGGGGTCTCGCAGCAGAGGAACGGCCGTGCAGGGACCCTGAGTGTGGGATCTGCTCCAGATGGAAGGAGTTTGCTTTCAAGGCAGGAAGTACCTTTCAGGGAGCAAATGGGGTCAGAGACAGCCACGGGCTTGTCCCAGGTCCCAGCAGGTGCGGCCCCGGGGTGTTGGACCGTGTGCATGAATTTCTTTTAAATTTCTGAGCCCTGTTGCCAAGCCCTACGCAAAGAACCTTCCACACAACATCCACCTTTTACCTTCCAGCACCCTAGGAGGTCATACTACCACTCAGAGAGGTTGAGTAACTTCCCACAAGGTCATACAGCCACCAGTCCCGGCAGAGGCATGACCTCCCCCCTGCTTTACCTGACCAGAGAAGGGAGGGTGGGAGCCGCATGGATCAGGGTGGGGCCGGGGGTCCTGGGAAAGGACTGAGTAAGACCTCCAGCATGTGTGCCCCTTCCACCTCCTGAAGAGAACCCAGCCCGGGGCAATGGCAGCCCTGACAAAGGGAGGGGCAATCCTGCGGCTGATGGCAAGACTCCCGCTCCCCCTCCAGAAAGGCCCTCAGGGAAATCCTAGCTCTGCATTTGGTTTCTGTAAGCTGCTGACACCATGCAGACACCTGGTCCCCCAGGGCAGCCATGCGAGAAAGCCGATGCCCCCTCCTGTGGGCCACCGAGCACACTCAAGCTGCACCCCTACCAGCCTGAGGCCAGGTGCAGGACCGGTGAGGTGGCCCTAGGAGGCCCCTCATTATAGAGGCTGTGGGATGAGGCCCCCCCACCACGGAGGCTGCGGGAAGAGGCCAGTGCACGTCCGGGCCACACTGACTTCCTTTTTCTGCACTCAGGGGACACCTCGTACATGGCCTTCTGCCCTGAGCCCTGGTCTGCTGGACCAGCCCCTGTCCCGCTGTGCAGAGGAGTCAAGTGAGGGGAGCCCAGGGTGACTGCCCAAGGTTTGCGGCAACTGGATAAAGAACAGGAAGGGAGGGTCCAGGCCCACAGAGAGATCTGAGACGGGTGCAGCGGCCAGCTCCCCGACCCAGGGCCGAGGGGACCTCTGAAAGCCACCATTCACCACCCCCGTCCCCACCTTCATCTCCCAGCACCCCGATGGCCCCAGGGCCTGAATTCTCTCAGGAAGTCTGGGGCAGACTCCAGCCCCAAGATTCTTGCAGATTCAATACTCTACTCCATCATGTATCTGGGTTTGTTTTTATATAAAAATAAGAGTTTTCCCTAAATTCTTGCTCTGGGAAAACATGCCATGCTGTGTGGCTTTATGCACCATCCCCCTAGCCCTGGTCCTGTTTGGCCAAGAGCCATGGCCTCAGGGCCACCAAGCAGACAGGTGAGGGGGCCGAGGTGAAGACAGCAGATCCAGAAGGGTAGGCAGGGCCCCCTCGGCCAGGTGGGGAGGGGGGAGAGGGGGAGGTGTCAGGCCGGCCTGGGCCAGCTTGGTGTCAGCCAGGGCCCTGGATGCTGCCCTCACTGGTGGAGGTAGGCTTCCAGCCAGACGTCACCAGACTTCTTCAGGGACCTAGAGGGCAGAGATGCGGTGAGTGTGTTGACTGCAAGATACTATCTCCCTGCCCCCAAGCCAGTGAGGGTACGTGTACTTGTACGTGCACTTGTCCCCATTCCTCTGGGGCAGGCAGCTCCAGTGGGGGGTGGGGGAGCGCAAGGGTAACAGGAGAGGAAGCTACTCTCTCCTTAACTGGAGTAGAATCTAGACCTTGCCTGGGGGCAGACGGAACACAAAGGCCCAGTCCAGACCGCAGTCTGCATGGCCTGTCCGTCTTTCACCCAGCTCTCTCTTTTGTCTCCTGCTGGGCGATGCCACCCTGGGACCCCTATGTAAGCCATGGAGCCTGCCCCCCAAGAGCCTGACGACAGGCAGAGGAGCCCAGAAGGATCCACAACTCGCAAGGAAAATTCAGTGCCAAGGGTTCTAATGGGGCCGTGCCGAGTGGCAGGGGCTCAGAGCCCGGGGCCGGGAAGGAAGGGCCTCCAAGTGAAGGGAACGGCATGTGGCAAAGCACAGAGGTAGGGCTACGGAATCTGACCGCGGTTTCCCACTGCCAAGGCGCCATCCCTCGCCTGGACAGCTGCAGGAACCTCCACTCTACTTCGACTCGAGCCCCGTCGGTGCATTCCCAGTCAGGGTGTCTTTCCAGAATCCCAGTCCTGCACGTCCCTCCTCCACTCACGTCGGCACACTCTTGCCTCAGGGCCTTTGCACTGCTGTTCCCTTGCCCCAGACGTTCTCCACCCTCACACCTGTCCCCATCGCCAGCCCTCTCCCCTCTTGCCCGTCTCTGCTCACATGGCGCCTTCTGAATACCACCTACCCTGCCCCCCTATTAAAATCCGAGTCCTGCCTGGCACTCCCATCCCCTCGCCCGCTCCCATTCTTAGGTTTTGTGGGTTTTGTTTTGCCAAAGCGTATCTTCTCTTCCCACATTTTCTGCACTTATTTGAACCGCTTTCTGTCTCCCCTACTAGGCTGTCAGCTCCAGGAAGGCAGGGCCCTCAGCCTGCTCTGCTCACAGATACTGACGCACTGAGAGCCCTCAGGACAGAGTCTGGACCCACAACAGGTGCTCCCTAAAGCCGGCGCTGTGAGAGAGCCCTGGGAAGGGAGGGAGGGCACAGACTGAGGACAGAAAGGCTGATCAGAAAGGCCTCGCACGCCAGCTCTTGGAGAGGGACCCGTTTGGGCTCAGAGAGCTGCCCGGGAAGGGGCCCCAGGAGAGCCACTGCGCGCGGGGGCCCTTACCCAACTATGTCCACCAGGGCGGTGAGGAAGGGCTTCACCTCGTAGCTGAGGCCGTGCTTGGCACACAGCGCCTGCACCAGCGGGGCCACCTTGCGGTAGTTGTGCCTCGGCATCGTGGGGAAGAGGCTGGCAGGGACAGGGGGACAGCGGGTGCTGGCACCGGAGGCGAGGGCGGGCCGGAGGGAGCCCTCACCCGGCCATCACCTCCCAGGCCTCCCCGGGGATAAGCCTAGCCTCATGTCAGCCCTGGGACTCAGGACTCACTCCCCGCCCCCCCCCCCGGGGGTCCTGCAGGGCCCACACTCACTGGTGCTCAATCTGGAAGTTGAGGTGCCCGCTGAACCAGTCAATGAAGAGCGAGGGCTCCACGTTGCAGGTCGCTGCCAGCTGCCAGGAACGGGTGGGGCACCGGTGAGACGGGTGGGCATGCGGCCCCCATTCCCCCTAGCAGCCGCAGCCCTGCAGCCCACCTGAGAGCTGGCCCAGTCCCGGTGCTTCTCGTGGCCGATCTCCTTGGGGATGTGGTTCATCTGTGTGATCCACACGAACCAGTGGCTCTCCAGGACCCTGTGAGGGGAGGCTCAGGCACTGCCCGTGTCCAGCTCCCCCCTTGGATCGGACCTGGGCCTAGGCTTCCTCCTCTGCACCATGGACTGCGGTAACCCCTCCCCCCACTGGTGTTTAAGGAGGCTGAGCAAAGCAGGGCCCACAACCCGGCGGAGCCCGGAGCAGCCCTGCTCATGAGGGTGACATCCACGGGGCTGCCTGTAAGCCAGGCGACGGCCCCAGACCCGCCGCCCCTGGGATCCTGCCGCTCATGTTCCTCAGCCCCCCAGGGAGGCAGCCCTGCCGTCCCCACACTGCAGACGGGGACGTGGAGGCTCTGAGCGTGCATGGCTGGGGCCAGGGGCCCCCGCTGCCTGCGTGTGGCCTGTCCAATCCCCTGCCAGTCGGAAGCTGGCCCTACCTGACAGCAACAAAGAGGAGCAGAGCCCCGGGGAGGCCGTAGAAGGGGCTGTAGCACAAGAGGAAGCGCGAGTAGAAGCTGGCGGCCCACAGCAGGTCCTGCGGAGGAGGGGACAGGAGCCCCGAGGCCCCGAGGCCGCCGGGACAGGAGCCGGCATCATCCACCTCTCCTGCGGGCTGTGCCTCGGAGCCCCAGCCGGGGCCCTGCCCCTCTCCGGGCCTGTTTCTCAGCAAGGTAAAGGGACAGGGTCCTTGCCTTCCCAGCCTCATGGGGCTGACTCTGGAGAGGAAGGTGCCATGGGGGGATCCCTCCCTGGGAGACAGCCCAGAGGCTCCCCACCCCCAGGGAGGACGCCCCGACTGGGAGAGACCCCCGGCATGCCCGTGCACACTTGCACACGCACACACGTGTATCACAGCGTCACTTGCACACCTGTTTGCATCCGTGGGTAGGGCTGCCCCGTCGTGCCCCACCTCCCGTCGCCACAGCTGGCTTCCCGGGGAGACCCGCGCCGAGCCCCCACTCACCGTCCACTGCATGCACACCAGCATGTAGGCCAGATTCTCCACTTCGAAGTTCACCAGGGTGAGCAGCGGTGGGCCGACTGCAAGGGGGCGCGAGGGGGCTCAGGGGGAGTAGGGCTGGGGTGCCAAGCAGGAGAGGCCGAGGGAGTTAGGGAGCGAGGTGCCATTATCCCGGGAATACCTGTGGGACCTCAGGCTGGTCCCCTCCGGCCGGGTGACCCCGCCATCACCCACAAGGCCTAGTCCACGGTCTTCCCTTGGCATCCGAGCCTCTGTGGGCCCGGGGCCAGCTTCCCACGTCCCCACCCTTAAATCCTCACTCTGGCCACCCCAACGACTGCCCCAGTGCTCGAGGGCTCCGAACCCCTCTGATGTGAATGCAGGAAGGAATTCCAAAAACTCCGGGCAGGGCCAGGGCCGTGGCTGCCTCTGGCGAGGGGAGAGTCAGCCCCGGCTGCGGGCTGGGGTGACCGGGGCCCGGGGAGGCCTGCAGGTGCTGTACTGAGGGAGTTTTAACAAGTGGGCCCCTCTCCCGGGAGGTGGCGGAAGTTGTCCAGGGGCGGCAGGCACCGTCCCGGGCCCCGCGGTGGCCCCCGCTCCGGGAGGACGGACGGACGGACACTCACTCAGGAAGAAGTACAGGTGCTGGTGGTTGTAGGGTAGGTAGCGACGCTTCTTCTTGCCATACTGTGGGGACAGCGGGGCTGGGGAGAGCGGCCCGCCAGGCCCGCCTCCTCCCAGGTGGGGTCAGGGGGCTGATGGCGGCCAAGGCAACCCCAGGTTCCAGCCATTGGGTTCATCACCCCGGCAGGCTGGCAAGCGGGGAAGGGGTGCCCCTCGGGCAGGGGCTCAGCCTGGAGTCAGAGCGGGGGGCCACCCTCCCCCACCCCCACTGAGCGGCAGGCCCAGCCGAGAGAGTCCATGTGCTCCCCACACACCTCAATGGACGACTCCCCCAGGAGGAAGACGGGCGCCACGGTCACATCTGGGTCTTTGTGGAAGATGTTGGGCTTGGCATGGTGCTGGAAATGACGGAAGTTCCACCAGTGGGCCGAGAAGCCCTGCAGGGGATGAGAGGGGCTCTCAGGGCTGGGGCCAGGCCCGGTCCACCACCCCATGCCCGCACACTTGCGCAGACCCGGCGAGACACCCCCAGCTCAGCCCCTGCCTCCCCACCACCCATCCCACCCCCTCACCTTCAGCTGCCCCATCACAAACTGCTGGGCCACGTGGTTCCACTGGGACTTCCTGAAGACCGAGGTATGGCCCAGGTCATGCTGCAGACACCAGGACTGAGCCTAGGGACAGAAGCAGGGTCAGGAGCCGGTGGGAGGGAACTGGGGGGGCTCCCAGCTCCCAGGGCACCCCCACAGCTAATGCTGTGTTTTAAGACCCTGTGGGCCACCTTCCTCTTTTTAACAGATGAGGACAACCGAGTTTCGGGAGGCCTGGGGCTTGCAAGCCTGTCAAGGAGCTCGTTTAAAATGCAGCTTGACCTCCAGATACACGCATTGTGGGGCCTCTGCGGCTCATTCATTCATTCATTCATTCACTCAGCAAATACATCCAGAGTGTCCTCGTGGGCCAGGCCCCGTGCTACTGGACAGTTTCGGTGGCAGCAGAGCAGTGCTGGAGTCACCTGGGAGGTGGCCAGGACAAGGGCGGCAAGGGCGCTGGGCACCCAGCCCGGGCCGAAGAGGTAGATGACAAGCCAAGCGAGCACCTCCATGGCCAGGATGTGGCCCAGCAGGAGAGCGAAGAAGGCAGGCTTGGCCTCAAACAGCTCCATGTCCTCAGCCGCCTGGCGCAGGGCTCGGAAGTCCTCGACCAGCTGGGCCTGCCGCGGTGGAAGGGCTGGTCGGCTACAGAAGCGAGGGCCCGGTGGTCCCCGGGAGCCCTGTCCCAGTGCCAGGCCCCGGGGGTGCAGCCGGAGGGACAGAGGGGTGAGAGCACCGTCCTGGGGTCTGAGCTGGGGAGCCGGCTGGTGGCAAAGGCTCGCCCCACAAAAGGTGTGGGGCGCATGAGAAGCCAAGAAAGCCAGGGCGGGGAAAACCCTTAGAGCCCAGTGCGTCCAAACCCTCAGTGTAGATGGGGATCCTGGGCCCAGAGCAGGAAACACAGCAAATGCGGGCCCAGCCAGCCTTGGGGCCCCCAGCTCCTGCAGGCGTCCCTCCAGCTCCACCTTCAGCTACCTGCCCAGGAAGGGATGGCAAACCCAGCCTTGGCCCCGGGGAGGGGCCCCTGGGGAGAATGTGGATGGAGTTGCTGCTGGCGATCGCCCCCACCCCTTCCACACACCCCCCCACTGGGGGCTTGGCCTCCACCAGGGCCCCCACTCACGTCCTGGGGTCCATCGTGGCTGGGCTCCTCGGGGGCCAGCTCTCCGATCAGCAGGGGCTGCAGGAACTTGCGCACGAAATTGAGGTCCTGGTGGAAGGCGCGGAAGGCATCCTGGGGAGAGCCGACAGTCAGGAGGACAGACAGATGGCAGATGGAGACAAGGCGAGAGGACCGCTGATGGAAGGGAGGGGCACTGATGGATGGAGAATCAGCTGGTTGTTCAGCAGTCACATCAACAGGGCCAAACAGGTCCGCCCTGCCCACTGGCCCGGCCCGGTGCCCCCCAGGCCCTGGGAGCCCTGTTGGAAGCGCAGCACCTGCTGGGCCCCAGCTGCTTGCCCCAGCGCAGGGGGCCCTTCTCCAAGAATCAGGCAATGGCCACACAGACTGAGTTCTTAGGTTTGCAAGGAAGATACTCAAACAGTAAAGCTCATTTGATTTTTAAAGCAGAAGTGGAAAATATCACTTAAAAAAAAAAAAGCAAATGAAATAAATACTGCACGTTCCCGTGATTCTCTGTAACAGCTGGGGGTGGGGGTGAGGGTGGGGGTGCAATGCAACGGGGGGTTGGAGGGCCAGACCGACAAAGCAACAAAGCGCCAGGGACCGGGACCAGTGAGGAAGGCGGCCCCGGGCAGATCTGAAAGGTTAGCCAAACTGCAACGGTACAACGGGGTTCCTTAGTCTCGCGGAGTGAGTCCTGCGGCGACGGGCTTGCTCCCAGCTCTTCACCGGATCTTTATCCCTGAGCTTTCAGAGGCTCTCTCTGAAGGAACCAGCCCTCGCCACCCAGCTGCCTGCAGGACAGGAAGGAGCAGTGACTGGGGGGAGCCGTGCTGTCCCCGTGGGCCTGGGGAAGGGGCCTGCTGGCGGCCAAAGGAAACAGCTTTGAAGAAGGCTGAGAACGGGGCCTCCTATTGTTCTCTTGCTCGCAAGCCTTCCCCTTTCTGGGGGACGTCCAAACGGACAGCTGGGCCCCTGTACTTGCTACTGTACATCCCACGTGGTCCTGTGGGGAGGAGGCACTTCGGGCCCCTCCAGCCCCCCCTTAGAGGCCACACCTGTGGGACCCACCCAAGGGGTCCCTTTTCCTGTTGTCTGCTCTCTTGCTGGCCTGGGACAGCCGAGAGACTGGGAGAGAAGGGGGGGGCTGGGAAGGTGCAGCTTCTGGAATACCCTAGGCGCTGGGGAAGGTGACTTGGGGCCCGTCCCTGAGCTTCTAAGAGGGGACAGGGCTGTGTAGTGCAGATCTCCGCCTCTCCAGGAGGAGACTTGGGAGAGAGGATGTGGAGGGAGGCCGGCCCCACAGGAAGCTGCCTGGCCCGGGCCTCCTGGGGAACTGGGAGGGAAGACAGCTCTGGGGTTCGGCTGACCCCACTCACTGTGACCTTGAGCGAAGTCTGTCCTCCTGCTGGGACCAGGCAGAAGAGGGCAAGACACCAGCGCCTTTCTCGCTCTGGACTGGGAGCACTAACCTTTCTGTTCTCTTACTTTACGCTGTTAACCATTGTTAAGTATATAGTTAAGTGGCCTCAAGTGCGTTCACACAGCCGGGCGACCATAGCCACCGTCCGCCCCGCAAATTTTCACCTCTGCCCCCATCAAACACTGACTGCCCCCAGCCCCCAGCAGCCACCACTCTGCCATCTCTATGAATTCGACTACTCTAGGCACCTCTGATAAGAGGAATCGAACATATTCGTCTTTCTGTGACAAACCTGTCACCCAGCATCACGTCCTCAAGCTTCATCGTGTAGCAGGTGGCAGAATTTCCTTCCTTTCGAAGGCTGACGAGCACTGACTGACTCCCTCTTACTTCCTCTGAAAGTCCCCTGGCAGCACATGGCTCCGGCCCCAGGATTTCTTCCCTGCTCTTCCAGCCCTTCTTCTCCCCCTCCCCCCATGCTCTGTGTGTCCCGGGGTCACCCTGGCGCCCAGCAGACCCCCAGACGCTCCGGGGCCACACTCTGGAGCAGGCCCGCCTCCTGGACTCTCCCTGGGCCCTGACTCACCCAGGCCAGGCCTGGGGATGCCCTGAGGGAGAGGGCCACCCGAGGGACTTCCAGCCACGTCTATCCACTGGCGTGACAAGGGGAGGTGTGAGCCCCCGAAGGGCCGGTGAGAAAATCCCACAGCTCACAGACAAGGCTCCGGCTGAAAGCTCCGGGCACGCTGTGGCAGGTCCTGGGAAAGCAGGGGGACACCACTGAGCCGTTCTTCCTTTTTTCTTTTTTTTAAGATTTATGTATTTGAGAGAAGGAGAGAGAGAAACAGACAGAGACAGAGCAAGCGTGAGCAAGCAGAGGAGAAAGAATCTGAAGCCGACTCCGCACTGAGCTGGGAGCCCGATGCAGGGCTCAATCCCACAACCATGAGATCATGACCTGAGCCGAAGCCAAGAGGCGGACGCCCAATGAACTGAGCCGCCCCGGCGCCCCCAGCCTGTTCTCATGCTCTCACTACCAATAAGGTGCGTCGCTGGCCTCAGACCAAAACCTGATGCCCCAGCAAACAGCTTCTGCTGGAACACTTGGCGGGGCCATGTGACCAGATCCCCTCTGGGCCCAGGGGCTGTGGGCAGAAGACTCAGAGAGGTTAAGCCACTTGCAAAGGTCACGCAGCTCCATCTGATGGAGATGGGATCAGAATCCAGTCTGACCGGAAAACCGTGCTTGGGGCCACGTGGCACTAGCCCCAGGGAGGCCACTCCTGGGCCAGAGAGGAGCCAGCGGGTCTCGTGGGCAGCAGGTGCAGGGCAGTGGGGTGGAGAGTGGCCCTCACCACGAAGCTGGCCACCATCCCACAAAGCCAAGGACCGGGCTGCTTGGAGGCTGGACTGCGGGGGACAGGAGGGTGGTCCTGGTGTTTCTTGAGCTGCACTGCCTGAGTTTCTGGGGACCCCACCCTCACCCACCCCTGGTGCACCCGGAAACGTCCTACGACCGTCCCCCACCTAACGCACCAAGGGTGGCCCTGCAGGTCTCTCCCGCGGTCCTGGAACAGAGCTGCGTGAGACCACTGGTGGCCCTCACAGAAGCTGCTGGTGGCAGTGACAGGCTCCGTCCACAGGGCTGTCACCAGAGCCTGGCACAGCAGGGGCTGGATAGCAGGTGTGAACACATGGACAAGAGCCAACTGTCCACAGCCCACAAGGCCGGGGTAAGAACCATTTTACTGGCACGGAGGCTCAGAGTGGTAGGGACACCTGCCCATGTCAGAGTTCGTCACATCAGAGCTGGGATTTGAACCCAAGTAGATCTGTGATGTCCATGGCCCTCCTAGCCCTGCCTTGGCCCCTGGAGGGGCTCCTGCCCTGCCCCACAGCCCCTCGTGAGCCCCAAGTAGCAGCCAGCTACCGGGCGGGCATGGGGGCCTCCGCGCCAGCCTGCTGGGGGGATGGCCTCTGAGCAGCCCGCCGTGGTGAGCCGAGCTGCAGAGCCCCAGACAAGATCTCACACCCTTCCACTTTGTATTTCCTCATCAGTGCTGCAGAAACCGCTGCTGCCCATCTCACGGGGCTGCAGGGAGGACGGAGTCAGCGCAAGGAAAAGTGCACTTCAAAGGGCCTGACGTCCAGCTCTGGCCGAGCCCCCCCGCTCCCCCCCCACTGGCCCTACGCGCCCTTCTCCTGAGTCCGCTGGGATTTAGCGGCCTCCAAGGGCGGACCTGCGGGTGTGGGGTAGGAGAGGGGAGTGTACCCTGCCAGTCAAGTCCCAGCCAGCCTGAAGCTGGGGAACAGGGACACAGTGGGGACAGGCGAGCATTCCTGTTCACTCCCCAAAGAATCAGGAATGTTCCAGATCAGGAAGGGAATGGAGCAGGGCTGCCGGGGGCTCAGGGGGTCTGGGTCTGTCCTTGCAGCCTCCTTAAGCCTCTGTTGAGGAGGCAGAAGTGGGTTGTAATGATGGGGGACGGGGGGGGGGGAAGCCTCAGGGGATACCCCAGGAACCCCTCCGTCCCTTCCTCTCCCAGGTGGGAAGATAAAGGAGGCCCTCATGTCCAGCACGCGTGCTCCTCCCATCCCCCACCCCCAGCACTCCTCCTCGGAGCCAGCGGGGAAGTACTATCAGGGTCCCCATTTTACAAACGAGGACACGAGGACACGGAGGCCAAAGGGCACACAGCTCTGAACACAGCACGTCCAACTCCCACCGTGCAGGCCCACCCAGCGCAGTGAGAGACCCTCCCAGAAAGCTGCTCCCGGTGCCCCTAGTGCCAGGCCCGCACCCGCCTGAGGGCTCCACCCAGCACCCTTGGCTTCACAAGCGTCAGGCACCCCAAAGGGGCCAGGCCCTCTGCCACCACCACTCTCTAGCTCCCTGGGCGTGGGAAACCACAACGCTTGCGTGCCCTCGGGGAGAAGAGCAGAGGGCTGCCAGGGCGCCCGGGCCACTAGCGTCCCTGCGTCTGCACTGTGTTCCTGCCCAGCACTCCCCCAGGGCAGGAGCTGGGCGCTGCAACTACCCTGGGCAGGAGCCTGAGTGGGTGGGGACCCTGCAGAAACCACCTACGGAGCCTAGGGAAGTCACACTCCATGGGGAGTGTCAGGCGGCAGGGCTTTCCAGGCAGCCAGCCTGGGGGGCGGGAGCAGTGGGGGGGGGGTTGGAGCGGGGTCCTGCGCGTTCCTGGCCAGCCCCCACCAAGGCCCCCGCCCGCCAGAGCCGCCATCTGCCCCACCTCCCCCAGCTCCGACCCAGGCACAGACCCCACCCTCCAAGCCCAAGGACCAAAGCCCTGCCCCTTGAGGGCCCCAAGAAGGTCCTTTCATGTCACCCACAGTCAGCCTGTCTCCTCACCTGCAAAATGGGCCAACTCTCATACCTGCCTTCAGTGGCTTGCTGTCCGAACACCCCTGGAAGCTAACTCCTAATACCGCCCCTCCCGGTGCCCCTGGGCCCCCAGCAGCTCCCTCCTTCTGCCCTGGCCATGCCTGCCCTTAGGAGCCCAGGTGAATGGCCACCTCTTCTGAGGGACCTTACCTGGGAGAAGGCAGGTCCCCCACCATCTCTTCCCTTAGCCTCCTGCCCTTCTGGAGGGCTCTGCCTTCCGCTCCACAGTAGGGATCCCCTTAAATGTATCTCAGATTGCCCTGGCTTCCCTGCTCTGCCCTCCAAGATCCCCTTAGAATAAAACCAAAGTCCTGCTTCCAGGGACACAGAAGCCCAGCGGGAACCAGCTCCTGTTACTTCTGGACCTCGCTGCCTGCCCTTCTCCCCACTGCTCTACTCCAGCCCTGCTGATATCCTTGCGGTTCCTTGAGTACCTTCCCACCTCTGAGCCTCTGCTCCAGCTCGACCCTCTGCTAAGGAACTTCGTCCTTGCGATGTTTTGCTCGGGGCTGTATCTTCAGAGATTAGAACAGAGTTTGGTGGATACGATATGCTCACTGAATATCTGCTGATGGGTTTCATGATTCAGTAAGTGAAGAATGAATGAATGGATGGAAAAAAAACAGGTACGTCACAGGACAGCAAGAGGACGGGCTACGGATTCACATCTCAGACCCCCGCCACTTAATTTCAAGTCACTTTCCCTTTTTGAGCCTCAGTTTTCCCATCTGTAAAGTGCGAAAATCACTAATAGTACCTGCCTCAGAGGGGTACCCTGAGGACTAAAACAGAGTATCCATAAATCAAGTGCAGAATTTGGAGTCCGGCACGTAGTAGGTACTCAATGCCCAGCCCCGGTATATTCCGACCGGCAGCAGCCAGGCCCCGACCCTCCCCGGCTGGCTCTGCTAGTCTCAGGCGCCTCTGACTCTTCGGCAAACCTGGCTCAGGGCCCAGAGCACTCTCCCCAGGGTACCCAGCTTTGTATCCCAGGATGGCCACAGGCTGACTTCATGGCACAGGAACTCTGGGAATTTCCCGGCAGGAAGGTTTCTGTTGCCTGGACATGAGAACAGCTGATGGGCGGCTGGGGCTAGAGAGAGGTGGCTGGGGGAACACAGCCCTAGCATGACAGCTGCCCCACCCCTACCTGTGCCCTCGGGCCTGGGATGGGGTGCCTGGGGCCCGGACTCCGCCACACATAGCACTGGGCTGGGTGCATCTGTCATCTGTGCTGTGGGCCCATCAGAGACAAACGTTAGGGTTCCCCATCCCCAGCCACTTCAGAACCCCTTTGGCCTGAATAGCCCAGGTATTGCTGGCAACTCCGGACCCATGTTTGGAGCCCTGAGGAAGCTAAGATGGCCCCAATGCCACTCCTTCCCATTAAAGCCATGGCTAGAACCGGACAAGGCCACCCAGCCCAGGGGCGGCTACGGCGTGGCTGGTCCACCGCCCTCTGTGCTTGGCAGGGCCCACTCACGCTCACCAGCCAGCCACACGCACCAAGCAGGAGAGACTACGTGGCAGCCCTGGGGCCACAAAGTTGAGAAGGCACGGTCCTGCCCGCAGCTGGCTCACTGTCTGGCCCAGCTCTCCCCACTTTACAGATGAAGAAACTGAGGCTCAGAGGAGTAACACCTGATTCAAGGTCACTCTGAGTCTCCAGCGGCAGAGCCAGGACCCAGCCCCAGGGAGCAGACTGCTTTTTAGCAATGAGAAAGAGACCTTATTGGCGATGAACCAACGCGAAACCTGTCAGACGGCGGTCTTGGGGTCGAGCGCTAATGGTATGATGGGGTTGCCATGTGGGAGGCCCCCAGCACCAGCCTGGGCACCAAGCTGGAACAAGTGATTGAGAAATGCCCTGCGTCATCCTTCCCCTCAGCTCCAAGGTTGGGGTGGCCTTGAGGGGTGGCCAGGGCCGTGGCACCTCACCCCCCCCATGCCCCAGCAGAAATGCACACATGCACGACCACGCACGCAAATGCGTACAGGGCTCACACGCGTACAGGCTTGTGCGTGGTCACACACTTGGCCCCCAGTCATCTTCAACTCCATGGCCACCACCTGGCCCACGGGCAAGGCTTTCTGTCAGGTTCTAGACTTTCAGGAGGCTTCTGACTCTAAACCCTCAGCTTCTTAGGGTGGAAGTGGGGAAGAGAGACCTTTTCCCTTAAAGAGTCCATGGAGATTGTCCAAGCCAGCAGCCCTGGTAAACAGGGACACTGAGCTCCTGGGACAGAACCCAATTTCTTCTGCTGCTTAAAGTTCTGCCAGTTAGGGATTCATCTCCTGACATCTTGAAGATTCCTGACACCCAGGCAGCCAACCTAGAATGTTAGACGGGCAAGGCAGAGCATCATGGCCTCAACACCTTGTCTCCGGCTGGGGGACTGCTGGACTCCAGGAAGGGGCCGATGAGAAAGGAGTCTCCTCACAACAGCCTGCTCGACCACTGGACTCCGGCCAGACAGTCCCAGTGGACCAGGCCACGTCCCTCCTTGGCAAGACATGTCTAGACATGGGCTGGGAAGGGGAAGTTGGGGTCCCCCAGGGCCAGCCTATTCCTGGGGTGACCATGCTTCCCGAGGAGGCCCACCCAGCCTGGCTGGCAAAGTTCTCCCACGTGCAGCTGCCAGCCCAGGAGAGGTGAGTCACTGCCCCTCAGAGCAGTTTACAGCGGCTCTTGGGAAAGCCACAGACCTCTGGGCCCTGCCCAAGCCTTGCTGCCCAGCCCCCAGGCTCTGGTGGCACATCCCTGCCAGTCTCCAGCGGGGGGGGGGGGGGCAGACCCCACCCTACCCCTGGCACTCAGCAAAAGGAACCTGGCCTGGGGGACCCAGAACTGAGAGGAGAAGCTCAGGGCACACGGAGGGCTCGTTGGCCAGGACACACCCACCTCTGAGAGCCCCTTACTCCTGCACAGACCCTCCCCTGCCCTGCCCAGGCCTGCCCCAAGGCCCTGAGGGGAGGTTCTCCATGCAGGGACGTGGCCTCCTTACTCCACATCAGGCCCTGGCTTGTCCATCCCAATCCTGGTCCCGGACCAGGAGATCAAAGGTCAGCGAAGAGTAGAAAGGATGCCAGACCCCGCAAGTAGAGAGGGTCCCAGTGCCCACGACCAGGCCCCGGCCAGCGCCAGGCTTCACCCGGCCAGCGGTGGGCTTCCTTACCGTGGCGTCCTCAGCGCCGTGGTGGCCAATGAGGCGGCTGCCCCCCGGGTGCCGCTGTGCCCAGCGGCTGATGTCGTAGACGCGACGCTCGATGACCAGCCACTTGTCGCCCGGCAGGTTGTGCTGGCGGATCTGCTCCCAGCGGAAGGTGGGCAGCGGCGCCCCCGGCTGCGCGTGCCCCCGCCCGGGCTCCCCGACGCCGCCCATGGCTGCGTGCGAAAGCCCTCGGCCCCTGGTACCTCTACGAGGTCCGACAGAGTCCCCGAGGGGAGCGAGTCGCGGCCCCAGGGGCGTCCTCCGCCGCCACCGGCTCCTCCGCGGCCCCGCCCTGCCGCTGCGGCCGCCGTACGAGCGTGCGCCTGCCCGGCTCCCAGCGCAGGGAACTTTTCCCTCCCTTATAACCGCGCTGACAGCGCCCGCCTCGCCTCCTCCCCTCGCCCGGCCCCGCCGGCCCGCCCCGCGCGCGCTCCAATCCCCGCGCGGCGCCTCGGCCTCCATTGGCTGCTCCGCGCTCCGGGCCGGCGAGGGCGGCTCCAGGCGGGCCCACCCCGCCCGCCCGGGCCGCGGCCACCACGCTCACCGCTGCCCCGGGCGCCGTCCTCTCCCGGCCCCTGGCTCCAGGCTCGCGGCTCGCCGCCCGGAGGGCCGGCGGGGCGGGGGGCACAGGGAAGGGACGGGACTTTACACCCTGGACCAGTGCTGCCGTGCCCTCGGGGGCCGGGTCTGCGCCGGCGGGGCTTGAAACCACGGTGTGCACACGGGGCTTCCAGCCACGCGTCCTGGAACGTTCAGTCCCGAGCGCATGGAGGTGGGAACGCTGCCTCGGGGTGACTGTAAACAGCTTTTAAACAATCGGCCCCCGGCGTCTGCGCAGCGAGGCCGCCGTCGGGGCTGAGCAACCGGCCGCGCCAACCAGCCCGGCGCGGGGCAGTCTGCGGGGGCCGTGGTCTTTCTGCCGCGGGGGCTGCAGGGTGGGCATGTGGAGGGGGCAGGGGCACCGGAATCGGTAGCGGGTTGCTGTCATTCACTGGCGGTTCTGCTGGGTGGCTTGCTTGTTACAGCACACTCCCCCCGTTTTACTTAAATAAATTCAAGTCCTTTTGAGAGTGTAAGATGCTCCCCAAACTACTTTTTCTGTGTTTTTGAGATAAAGACACCTGTTCCTAAAAGCGAAGCGCTCGCACTCGGCCTGGAAAGCAAGCAGGCCAAGGTTATGCGGCGGCAGCGGGTGTGAAACTCGAGCCCGCACCGTCACCGGACAGCCTGCTGCAGCCGGACCGCCGCGCTCACCCCCAGGGTGGGATTCAGCAGGGCTGGTTTGGGGGCAGAGAATTGCATTTGGAACAGGTGGTGATGCTGCTGTGCTGGTTCAGGGAACGCTCTTGGAGCACACGAGGTAGATTCTATGATACGCCAACCTTTTATCTTGGTTTAACAATTTGTAGGAAATCATTATAGCTAGTATTTGTGGGGCAGGAGGGCCAGGGCGCCAAGAAAGGCTGAAGGGGCCTCTGGGTTCTCCTTGGTACCAAGAGACCTCTATTCGGTTGCCAGGACAACCAGTAAGGCCTTGCTGTCACCATGGCCCTGGGCTGCCTGAGCACTGAGGTGTCCTTGAACCCCCTCCCAGAGCATGTGTGTGTGTGTTGGGGGGAGGGGGCGGTAGAGGTGTGGTGTGGCTGGGGCTGAGGTGGGAGATGACTGCAGATACCCCTGCTGCCCCCCTGTTCGCAGGTGAGCACAAGGATAGGGGGCAGGCTCTAGCAGGAACCGAAACTCCTGCCCCAATCTCCAGCCCCTCCACAAGGGGCGTGGCCCCCACCCCAGCTTCAGCAGCCCTCAGTGTTCAGAGGTTGGCCCCTGACGCCTTCCCTGGCCCCGACCTGGTCTCAGCCACGGGCAAGGCACCTGTGGGACTGGAATGTGTCAGAACCAACACTTCCCCCAGCTGCTCTGACGGATGAGGAAGATGAAGGCCTGCACAGGGTCCCCCAGGAAGTAAAGCAAGGACAGGGCTTGGGGGACCACGGTGCCGCCCCTCCAGCCACTTGATCCCACCAAGGAGAGAGCAGTGGTCGAGCTCTCCAGATGCCTGTGAGGCCTGGACTGTGTGTCTTTTTCTCAGAGCGGAACCAACAGCCGCCCACACGATTTCTCTGCAGGCCTCGGGGCCTTCCATAGATGGCTCTACCCCTCCAGGCTTCAACCCAGTGGCCCTTGCAACAACTTCTAAAATCAGAGGCTCTGGGAGAACTTCAGACTCTATTATCCCCCTCCCCACACCCTCCCTGTCAGGGCATTGAGGCCGCTCAGACCACTTGGAAAGGGAGAGGCTGCACTTGACATTCCTGAGCTGCCATTGGGCCACCGCCAGGCATCAGGCACCGGGCTGAGGCAGGGGGAGGGGCGAACTAGCCAAAAGGCAAGGGAGGGTCTGGCCAGCTGGAGCATTTTGGGGGGGAGGGTGCCTGCTCGAGGTTGAGCCCCTCCAACCCGTGGCTGGCCCCTGGCCCAGCCCCTGCAGAGCTCCTCCTGCCCGGGAGCGGACACGCAGGCCTCTCGTGGGACACACTCAAGTCTCCACCCCCTGTGGAACCCCTAGCCACGGTCATGGAGCCGAGTGATACTTGCGCAGGCCCACGGGGCTCGGGCAAGCGGCAGAGGGCTAGCAGTAGCCCAGCTGGGGGGTGGGGGGAAAGCTCTGGGCTACCAGAAAGAGCAGTCCTAAAGCCCAGGCCTGTGTTCTACAACAGACACACGAAATAGACTCGAGTCAGAGCTTTGCAACTTGGCTTTGAGCCCACCACACTGTGGGCTTGGTTATTAGGCCCTGGACACAACTTGTTGCCGTGTGAGGGGGGGCCGGGGGTCACAGAATAACAGAAGAGCCGTGGCCCAACCAGCCACGAAAGTCTCCCCCGGAGGCAACACTAGGGTACAGGGTAGGACTCCTCAGAACACCCCTTAGTTCCAGGCAGCTGCTTGGAAGTGGCCAACGAGCATAGGAAGAGCCGCTCAAGGGCATTAGCCGTGGAGAAATGCGCATCAAAACCGCGGTGAGATATCGTCAGCCATTAGGATGGCAATTACCGAAAAACACCAACGTGACACATGTTGGCGAGGATGTGGAGAAACAAGAACCCCAGTGTGCTGTTGGCAGGATCGTAACATGGGACCACTTCTACGAAAGACGGCTGGGAGGTTCCTCGGAGAATCCAGGACAGAACGACAGCGTATCACGCGGCTAACCCGCTTCTCGGTATTTACCGAGGAACGCACAGGAATTGAAAGCAAAGGCAACATCCAATCAGGGCGGGCTCGGCAGATGGTAAAACGTGACACAGCAGAGCAACGTGGACGGCCCACGTGGGCTCAGGCTCAACGGCCACGATTGGAGCGAGCTTTTAAGAGATGACCACATCGGCCAGGAGCACTTAGAGAGTTATCTGGAAAATGCACTTGAGAGGAACTTCTGTCCGGCTGATGTCCGTCAACCCTCCTCTCCCAACTCCAAGAGCCAAAGCCTTGAGCCCCTCCCTCCGGAGAGCCCCCAGTCACCCCCAGAAGCCTGAAGAGTGGGGGTGGGGGCAGATGTAATGGGGGGAAAATGTGGGAAGCAAGCCTGATGAAAATCCAGCCCAAAACCGCCTGAGACTTGGTTTCTCCATCTCCGAGCAACAGGGAAGAGCCCCGTCCTGCGCCAGGTGCAAGGCAGGTGTTTGGGGAAAGGAGTCCTGGATGGGGCTTTGCAGCCAGGCTCAAGCATTCCTGTCCTGGGGGCACCTTTGTCCGAGTGTGGCCTCTCTGTGCCTCGGGGGATCCATCTGCAAAATGGGGAAATAGTAGAAGCTCCTGGGACGGCTCTGAGGTGAAGTGTATGGGTTTGCTTAAAGGGCGCGGAGGCAGCCCCGGGGCTGATGTTAGCGCTCAGATATTAGCTACCGTCGGGAGGTCCTGAGGCCAGACTGTGTGTCCCTGGGTCCCTCGCAAGCACCCCACCCAAGTATCTCCGCTGTGGGTGGCCCACCGCAGCCCCACCCAGGCCTGACAGGAAATCCTCTCCCAGGGGCAGGCCGAGCAAGCCTGGGCTGTGGGACCCTCTGCCAGGGCTCTGAAACGTGGCCTGGTGTCTCCTCGGCCCTGGGGGTGGCTTGTCCAGGGCCCCAGAAGCTTCAGGGCCCAGACCTTCGTTCTCTTTCTCCCCCAGCTGACCCAGGACTGACCGAGAGGAGGGCAGAAAGAGGCAGGTATGCAGGAGAGGATGTCGGGGTCACCCGTGTAACACGGCGGCACACACCCTGCCCTGACACCCTCGTCGATTTCCGTGCTACCCCTGACACCCTGGAGATATTACCTGGGCATTGTTTTTATTGCCAGTCTCCCCGCCGAGCTGCTCAGCTCAAGCACCCCCAGCACCGGGGCCCATGTCTGGCACAGAGGCGCTGCCCCGCATTTGTCACGCCACTGGACGTCTGTCATAGGAGACCTGACCAGTGGATATCTGAGGGGCGGGAAGAGGGAGGGGATTCAAGTCACAGATGGGAGGGGAAGAGGGGGAGACGAAGTGGGGGGAGAGAAGGGGAATCCAACAGCGAAAGGGCTACTGGCTGGAGGGAGTGATAGGGTTGGGTGGCCTTGACAGAGTCCTGGCCAGCCCACAGCCAGCCTGAGGCCGGTAGGGACCCCCCCACCAGCCCCAGTACACACTGACCCAGAAGCTGCTATGCTCCCCGCCTCTCCGGGACCCCCATGGGCCTGGACCCACACCCCTGCAGGTGGGGAGGGGATCTGGAATCACAGGATACCTCCCCAGGTCCACCCTGGGACGCCCGGCCCTTGCTAAGAATCCATCTGCGAGCAGGTCTGGAAAGGCCTGAGCTGTCAAATCCCTGCCCTCCCTGCCCGTGCTGCTGGCAGACATCACCAATCGATCCGCACCGTCTTGCCCTCACCAGGCAGCCTCAAGGTTTTGATTCTGAACTCTAACCTCCCCTTAGACAGAGACAGGGAGGCCAGAGGGGGATCTGCCCAAGGTGCCCCTGAGACGGCGCGAGAGGCAGCCTCAGCATGGCTGCTCTCTCCCCACAGCAGGCCCCTCCGCAGGGGAGAGGAAGCGGGGCTCGGCCCTGATAACCCACATCCCCAAGGACCACTAGAGAGGGCTCGAGTGGTACTCCCTACAGCAATCCCTTCAGGATTTGGGCCTAATCCCAAGCACGAGGGCGGGCTGGGGAAGGATTTGGTTTCATTCCTTCAGATGCCCGAGCCTTGGCCCGGACCCCAGGGCGCCCGAGTGAAGGCGCGCGGCTGCCCACCCCTACCAACAAAGCCTTCCTTTATTAAATAGAGATCGGGTCACATTCCACTCAAAGGAGAAAATCAGCTGTGCTGAGGGATGTATCCAGGTTGGACCCCAGTCCCAAGCGGGCTGTGAGGGGTGAGGAGGGCCTGGGTCCTGCCCACCCTACCCCAGTCCTGTGTGTGCAGGGCTCTGCGGCCTCAGCCCCCCTGTCTGAATGGCCACCCACAGCGGAACATAGACCCGGGCCCTGAGGCCCTGCCTGTGCTGCACTTGGAGAAGAGTATCCTAATCCTTCCAGCGGTGGTGGGGGCAGGGCCTCCTGGAGCACAGGGCTCAGGTGGGGGTGGGGGAAGGTCAAGTGCACGGAGGAGGGGCCCTGATCCATCCTAAGAACAGTTTGGGGGCAGTTCTCAAGCAGATACAGGTTGGTGTGCGAGTCCCTGACAGCCCGCTGTGGCCCCACCGCCCCTCGGACACTGGAGACAGCTGGCCAGCTGGGGGCCGGTCCGACAGGGAGGCAGCCTGGGAATGGGTGAGGGATGGCCACAAGGGGGTGCTGGT
Source organism: Ursus arctos (assembly GCF_023065955.2). NCBI lineage: Eukaryota > Metazoa > Chordata > Mammalia > Carnivora > Ursidae > Ursus > Ursus arctos. Next base: position 39,057,355 of record NW_026622908.1, read on the forward strand.
GGCCCAGGGCTTGGGAACGGAGGTGGGGGGGGATACCCTGGAAGTCAGGCCACCCACCATGACCCCTTTCTGAGGACGTGGCAGCAACAAGGCACCTGCAAGCAGCAGCTCCCAGGCCTGCAAAGGGGGTGCTGCCCCAGGTACCCCCTCCCAAGGGCTGAGCCCCTGAGTATAAGTCCAAGCTCCTTGGTCTTTGGTGCTTTCTTGAAAGTCTCATGGTGGCTGTTGTGCCACTGGTGAAGAGAGAGGGGTCAGCTCATGAGGTCCTGTCTGTCCTGGGATGAAGGTTTGGTACCAGCTCAGCAAGGCGTCCACGGCCTGGCCATTTGTCCATCTGCTCAGCTTCTGGCTCAGCACTGGCTCCAGGACCCTGTCTTCCTGTCTGTCTGTGCTGGGGCAGGTGTCGGCTGCTGCTCAGAGCCCCTGTCTAGGCCCGGGCCATGCCCTAGGCCTCCTGGGGGAAGAAGCCGAGCTTGGCCAGCGACATCTCCTTCCGCAGCCTCGTGATCTCCCAAAACATGGGCTCCGCTGCAGGCGGAAAGAAGGTGGACAGCTCAGGGACAGGGTCCCCTCAGGCCGATGGCCTGGCCCCTCTCCCCTGGCTTTGGGCAGGGCAGCTGGCAGGCACCTAGGGCTCCCCAGGCCACCAGCACAGATGACCTCAGTGAGTGGCCGGACCTCTTCGAGGCTCCACACTAAGGCCTTGCAAACTGTCGAGTGCTGAACACACGCTGCACCAGCATGCCGGCGGCAGACGTGGCCTCGCCCCCACGACCTGACACCCACACGCACGAGCACACTGCCACGCATTTGGCGGGCTACAGATGCTGCCCAACCCCATCTCCCCGGGGTCTCAGAGACCCTGAGCAGTCAGCAGAGCCACGGGATCAGTCCAAGTTCCCCTCCAAGGTCTTGACGCCCAAGCTGGGGAGGAGAGACTCAGACTCCAAACTGACAAGTCTGGTGGAGGAGTGGGACGCTAGGCCTTGCAGAACAGGGGTAGAGGGGACGACAGGTGGATGGAGGATCTGCTGGGTGGACAAGCATGAAGTGGGAGGTGGCAGCTGGTGTCGAATGACCATGAGGAGGCCACCCCCCCGTGGGGAGGAGATCCACAAGGGACACCCCATCGTGCAGGGCTTCCAATGCCAGGCCGGCACCAGGGTGCGGTCCCCACAAACCCCGGGGCCTGGGAGAAGTTTCTGGGTGGGAGAAGGCAGCGGGACCTGGCAGAGCCTGGCAGACTCCTCCCCCCTGTCGGGGAAACAAACCACAAAGGTTGACCCCATCGGCTGCTGGCCCGCCCGCTCCCTCGCACGGGCCACCCGCGCCGGCCGCCAGGGGGCGCTCACCTTCCTGCCGCACCAGGCCTTGCTGGATGTAGCGGACGTAAGTGAAGAAGTTGCACACTGCGGTGATCTGGGGACAGAAGCGGGGAGGCTGTGACATGCCAGCCCTCGCACTTGCGGTCCCCCCAAAGCCAGGGCAGATCAGAGACCAGAGCGGGAAACCCCACGTCCCATCAGAGCCAGATAATGCTCCCGGAGTTGAACAGGGCTGAGCTCTAAAATTTAATCACCCGGGCACCTGGGCGGCTCAGTCGGTTAAGTGTCTGCCTTTGGCTCAGGTCATGATCCCAAGGTCCTAGGATCGAGCCTCCGTCGGGATCCTCGCTCAACGGGGGAGTCTGCTTCTCCCCTTCCCTCTGCCCGCCCCCCTCAATATCTACGTAAATAAAATCTTTAAAAAATATATCAATAAAATAAAATTTAATTACCAACAGTGGTATTAGTTCTACTCCCAATAAAAACAATAACAGCAACTAGCATTTACTCCAGCCCATGCACCCAGCGAGGGAGACGCTCATTCCCGCTTAAACATGGGGAAAACAGACACTCCCAAGAACAAAGCTACTGGGCAACAATTAGAGAGGCCACGGACACACTAAGTGGCTGGACTAGAAGGTGAAACCAGGCGGCCTGCCCTGAATCCAAGCTCATCCTGAGGGGCCTGCCTGCTCTGGGTGCTGGAGGCCCTGGCCAGCCAGGCCTTGGCCCGGTGCTCCTCCTCATGCCAGGATAGGCAGGGGCATCAGAAGCTGCACACCAGGGCTGCCCTGGATCCCCAGGCCTGAAGTCCCCGGCCTGGCCTGCAGCCTGCTCCACGCCAGGCCCTGTGCTGGCCACCATGGACCCCAAGCTGGCTCAGATGTGGGCCCTTCCACAAAGGCTCTCCTACCGCACAGAGGGTGCTGCTGGTACCCTGCCCAGGCCCCTTCCCCAGGGTGGGTGGGGCTCTTTCCGCACTGCTGAGAGTGTTGGCCACCAAGGGCTCATTGGTGCCCCTCCGTACCCCCTAGCCCGGCATACCACAGCCAATGACTGGCTGGCATGTGGTGTATAAAAGGCCAGCCCCCTTGCCTCAGGGTGGAACCCACCCTGGGCTCCAGAGCCCCTAGGGATCAGGTTGCTGATGCCACACCCTCCTTTGCCCCCCCCCCCCCCCGCATTCTGCTTCCCTCACTCCTCCTAAGAATGGCATAAAATCCTCATCTCAGGCTCAGCTTCTAGGGAACCCAACCGAAGGCAGGGCAGAAGGCGGGAGGCAGCTGTACCCGCCACAGTGCCCACTCAGCGTCCAGCGCTCCAGGGACAGGACGCCAAGTGTGTGGGGGCCCACAGGGCCCAGAGTCACAGGGAGGGAGCCCTCAAACACACAGGAGTCCTTGCCAGGAGGACAAAGTGGGTGCGGGGACTGGCGGCCCCAGAGAGTGTGAGAGGGGGTGCCCCGGTGAGGGGACTGACTGCTGTGGCTCAGGACAGGCAGAGATGGCACGGTACAAGTGGGCGTGCCAGGCCGCGGTGCTTCCTGGGGGCCAGAGGGCCCCACGGGAGGCTGGTGAGCAAGGAGTGGCAGGGAGCTGTGGCGCTCTCTCCCCAGGGCTGTGCTTTGGGTACGGAAACCTCTTCTCCCTATGGATGCCACATTCCTTGGTCTCTTCAGGGTGGGGACCTCCTCCTTCTAAAACTTCACACCATTCTCATCTCCCATCCCGGCTCTGCCCAACGCAGACACATGCAGGCCTGGAAGAAACACGGTTCTATAGTGTTGGTTTTAGTTTTTGTATCTATAGATTTGGTTTTGTCAGGCACAGAAGGTTGGGTGAGGCTCCTTCTGTTGAGCCCCGGTGGGGATCAGAAAAAGGTCACTGGAAAGGGCTCTGGGCACAGAGGCTCGGGGTGGAGGCTGCAGGGAAAGCGGACTGTGCTCAGAATGGGGAGGCCCCAGATCCAGGTCACACGGCTCCTTTCTAAGGCACAGACTCCCCATCTGCAAAGGAGCTCAGCTCGCTGCTGTGGGATACATTAGGACAACGTCAGGACCAGACAAGCTGCCAGGCAACGGGGCCATCTGTCCACTTTGATCCCTACGAGCAGCCTCTAGTAGGTCAAGGGCAGGCGATGGTTCCTACAAAAGGGCCCATCCACAGTGTCACCTTTGCACCAAGCTTCAGAATCTTCTAACACATTCTCTTTTGTTCCTTACGATCCTACTCATAGTCTGTGAGGGGACAGAGGAGTGGGGACCACCCCCTCCATCTCCCAGCTCACTGAGGCCACTGACCCAGCCTGGGCCACTCAGCAGGTGAGGGTGGAAGCTGGGATTCCCGGAGGCCTGGAGGCACCCACCATAACTGCAAGGCTTGAGTAACAGGCCTCAGAACCTTCTCAAAAGCCTGGGGCCAGAGCCTGAGCTGGGAGGCAGGACCCTGGAACTTTAACCTGAATTCTAATGTCACTCCCATGATTAGTTTCGGCAACCGAACAGGTACCTCAGTCCTTTGCCCCTGAGTGACTGAGTCCTGCCAAGAGCCATGTGAGCTCAGAAGAGGACCATTATCTCCAGAAAGGATGCGGCCAGCCTGCTCCCTGACTGCAGCCCCTAGGCCCTTGAGCAGGAGATCCAGCGACGCCGTGCTGACTCCTGCCCCAGGGAGACCATGATAATAAATGCGGGTTGTTTTAAGCCACTAAGTTTATGGTAATTGGTTCTGCAGTGATGACAAACTAATTCACCAGGCTTGGCTGTGTGGCCCGAGTCAGTCTCCGTACCTCTCTGAGCCCGTGCCCTGCTCTGCCGATCAAGGTTGTGCTCCTAGGCCTGGGGCCCAGAGTCCCAGTCCAGCGTGGCCCTAAGAAGCCCAGTGACCCTCCCACTGGACGACTCACCCTGGCCCGGGAGGACGGCGAGATGTAGTAGTGGCTCTCGGAGTCCCCAAGCCGGATTCGGTGGCGACAGGCACGAGCCAGCCCGCTCAGGGCACAGGTACTGGAGGAAAGCAGAGGGGACTGTGGGGGCTGGCGGGGGCTCGCCCACACAGCTCACGCAGGGAGGATGCAGCAGGCAAAAGGAATGAACCGAGGGAGGGAGAGGCAAGCAGACCTGGGGGCGGGGCCTGGCATTCTCTCCCTCGACCCCAATTTCCCCAGGAACCCGGCGCCAAGCCAAGGAGGGGGCAGCCCCAGAAGTCCCTGGGATAGACCTTTGACCTAAGCTGGATCTCACCCCTAAACCCCTCACCTTGCCCCCAGTGGGCAGGAGAGCTCAGTGCACCTCATGACAGGTATACCAAAGCTCCACGCTCTGCAGCCCCTACAAACGTAGCCCCTACTTTACTGGGGCCCTCGGACTCAGTCATGCCTTCCCCAACTAAACTGGAGTCCACGCTCTCCTCCACTTGGTCACCGAGTCCTCAGGCTAGGTCACGCCAGCAGGGCCTTTTGCTTGAATCCCCTCAGCTCCTCCAACCAGCCCTTTGCCTTATCTCTCCCCTTCTCCACATTACAGCCAGGGGCTCCTCCAAAAGCCCACAACTAGCCCATCGTCTTTCCCTGCTGCTTTCCTACTGCCCAGAAAACCATTATGGAGACTCCGGAGCAGAAGGTGGTTAATTAGGCTCCTGGCTGCAGGACTTATCAGTGCCTTTGCTGCCTCCAGGTTCACTGTGCCTCTGATTGGAGTTGGCAGCCCTCTTTTTAGAAAACATCTATCGATGATTGTGAAATGCTGGCCTAGTGGGTCAAAGCCCACACCTCATTCGAGACCCTTTATACTCTGGCCCCAAACATCCTCAGCCCCATCTCCTTACCCACCCCACTGCCTTGCCCACAAACCCAGTGATGTTTCCATTAATACACCGGCTTCTCATACCTTCACTCATTTTGTTCCTTCTGCCTGAAAGGCCCTTCCCTGCTTGGCAAACTGCTATTCACTCTTCAAAACCTGGCTCAAATGTGCCCCTCTATGACAAGGCTCCCCCATGGGGCTTCCCTGGCAGGTCAAATCCTGGGCTCCCGAGGGAAAGTGCTCCCCACCACTCCCCCCACTCCACCCTGGCTATCTGGTGTGAGCCCTGCTCCACGGCAGCTGAGCCGCAGGGAGGACAAGATGCCAGGGCTGTCTGGTTACTTATTAGCACAAGGACAGCCAACAGCGACATCACTTACACGTCAGTCGGAGCCCAGAGCCCACTGTGGGAGAGAGGGTGGGGGTGGGAGAGGGTTGCCTGTCGGGCAAGCCAGGAAGAGGGAGACTCCCGGCAGGGCCTGGGGATCTAGGACTAGAGGCAGGAATTCGTGCCAAAGACGCCCCCTTGCCCTGCCTAGGGTCGGCCACCGCGCCCCTGCACTCCTCCCCAGCCAGGCCTCTGCGCCACACTCCCGCCCCCCTTGGGTTCCACACCAGGACCCCCGGAGGCAGGCCTGAGGCCTGGTCGCTGGCTCCCCCGTCGGCAGAACGCGAGGCTAGGCACGGCGTTCTCAAGCGGGCGGCAAAGGGGGAAGGGCGCCACGCTTACTTGGTGCTGCCACATGCAACCGCGGCCACCTTCACCGCAGGCAGCGTCTGCGAAGCCACCGGCTCGATGGTGAGCGTGTTGTCCTCCACGGCGGCGCGCACCAGCGCCGAGAGCTGCGACAAAGCAGGGTGGCAGGCGGGGCGGTGAGGGGCTGGCCTCCGGCTCACGGGCTGGGCCCCGGGGTGGCCGCCCTTGGCCCCGCCTCACCTCCTGCATGGTGAAGTCCAGACAGGGGCCCACGTCCTCCCGGTAGACCCTGTCGAGGAAGGGGCAGGTCTTGTCCAGGGTGGGTGACTCCCGCCAGGCCTGGAATTCTGCAAACAGGGTTGTGTCCACCTGTGGGGGAGGGTGAGCCGGAGGGGGTGGTCAGGGCTCCGGGGGGCCAGCACGGCAGGGACAGCAGAGCCAAAGGAGGCGGGGAGCCAGGGAGGTGGCAGGGCAGGCCCAGCCTACCAGCGGGTCTGTCCCCAGTGGCCGAGCAAGGGAGCAGAGCCGAGCAAGAACTGCCTCCTTCCCTTTGCACCCAGGGCCTCGGAACGCAAACGGTCATAGCTAGCCGTGCTTTTCGCTTCCCGGTTCTACGTTACAGACTTGGGTCCAGGGCCTCGTCCTGAAGACCCTCTCTGCCTCCTGGAGGAGGAAAAGCTGAAGATGGGCCCTGTGAGTACCCCCCCCCACCCCCGCGCACACACAGACACATGCACACAGAGGGAACACACACAGGGCTGCCTACTCAGGAGACATGACTGGCTGGCCGCCCTGGGGCACATGCAGTGTGAGTGAGGCTGGGTGGGGGCAGAGGGGCGGCCCCTCTCCCGAGCCATTACCTGTTGGGAAAAGGAGAGAGAGGTAGCGGAGGTGGGGGCTGTGGGTGGCTCCCCAGGCAGGAGCTGCCAGGCTGGCTCGTAGGTGAGGTGAACAGCTTTGCTGGGGACCACGCAGAGGAGTAGGGAGAGGAGAGGGGGCAGCCCGGGCTAGGGGGCGGGGGGGGGGGCAGACAGACAGACAGGTGCACAGAGACAGACAGGAGGAAGGAGATGTTAGTGTTCGGTCAGAAGTTGAAAACTTGGAAGTGGGGGCGAGGCCTGGCCTGCGTCCCCTCCCTGGAAGCCCCAGAGACACAGGGCAGGATGGAGCTGGGGGCTGCCTTGGTGTCAGAGACCACAGGACCCCGAGTCCCATGTAGCCCTTGCAGGGCTCGCGGGCTGCGGCCCTGAGCTGAGCTCCTGACACCCAGGTCTTGTCAGTCCCAATGGCCCCAGGAGGCCCTACTTACGTGAGAAAGCTGAGGCCCTGGCAGGTGCCTTCTCTTGCCCAAGGACCCACGGCCAAGGACATCACAGCCCACTGCCCAGCCTAGACCAAGTACCCCAGCTGAGGGGGGAGGTAGACAGCCCCCAAAGGCTCTGCTTGTCTAGGTACCATAGCCAGAAGGCACTGAGGACCCTCGAGGCCAGGGAGGTCACAAGCTGGTCCTGGACCTCAGGGCTGTGGGAATGCAGGGCCCAAGCAGCCTGTCCCCAGAGGCCCAGCAGTGACCTCCTTAGGCCCAGGGAAGGTGTCTTCCCAAAGAACTCCCCCAGCGCCCCCCAGCCCAGGCCCTCAGGCCCCAGGCCAGCCTCACGTGCCCAGAATACCACCTACTGCTTGGAGGGGCGTGGAGGGGTGATGAGGCCCTCACGGTACCCATGAGGTGTGCCCACAGTACACTCAGAGCCTCAGGGCCAAACCTCCTACCATAAAAAGCCCGCGCAGTCCTCCCCAACAGAGGACACAGAGGCCTGGAGATGGCAGGCCAGGCTCCAAGCCACACTGCGAGGCGGCAGGCCTCCCCACTGCGCCCCACAGCCTGGCCGAGGCTGGACACCATCTCCCTTTCCCATGTCTTCTGCCCGCCCGCCACGCCTCACCTCTTTGCCCTCCTTGTCCGGGGTGAGGGTATGTCCGGCCGCGGGACACACAGCGGGGCAGAGGGCGCTGCTGGTGCTCTTGTGACGCAAGTGTCCCTTGCGGGGTCCAGCCTTGGTGGGGCTCAGCAGCTGTGGGTGGAGCTCGCGGTTGGGAGAGGCTGGCGTGGACGTGAGGACCAGTGTCTTCAAGGCGCTCACCTCCGCCTGCAGCACGTCGATCTGGCCGGGATGAGGGGGCCGTCAACCTCCGTCCAGGGCTAACCAACCGCCTCCCGCCCCAGCTCAGGACAGCCTGGCCCAGAGGCAACCAGCCCCCTGCCCCTTGCCCCTGGAACAGCCTTTGAGGTGGGGACCAAGACACCCATTTGACAGACAGGGAAACTGAGGCTCAGAGATGCCCATGGCCTGCCCGAGGTCACCCTGTGCGCCAAGGCTCCGTTAGATGCCCCCGTCTGGGAGCTGGCCGGGCCTCACCTTGCCCCGCGCCTCTTTCAGCTGCTTTTCCGACGCTGCCTGTTTCATGTTGGCTTCCCGCACCATCTTGTGGGCTTCCTGGGAGGAAGGCAGCCCCTGCATGAGCGGCGAGGAGCCGGCGCACCTCCAGCAGACCCATCCCCCAACCTGCCCCCCGGCCGGCCGGCCACGGTACCTCGAACAGGCTGGCCGTCAGCTCCTCCAGCTCCCGTTCCAGCTGCTCCCGCACCTTGGACAGCCGCTCACACTCCTCGTCCTTCAGCTTCAGCTCCTGGGGGGGTTCAAGGTGGGTGGCTGTCAGCCCCACGGGGCCCCAGGCCTGGCATGGGGCGGGGATGGGGGACCAGGCCCACCGATCAGGCTTCACTGCCAGGGTCCTCTTCCGTGGGCCTCTGAGCCCCAACCTCCCTTCCTCTGTTGCCCTACAGTTTCTGATGCGTTTCCCACTTAGCTTATAGCACGATGTCGAAACCCCAACCGTCAGTCTACGAGAGCTTAGAAGAGGCTTTCAGAAAATCCTCCAAAAGTCACCAGAACTGGTTTCTCCTCTGTGCTTCCGTCGCACCCAGCACCGGCCTCCACGCAGGTGCTCAGGGAGGGCCCACAGCACCTCCGGGTGGGCCCCTTGTCCCCGCCACCCTCGGAGCCCCACCTTCTGGGCTTTGTGCAGCTCCTCCTTCAGGAACTCGGAGCCCTTCTCCCGGATCTCCATGGAAGAGCTTCGCAGCCGCAACACGTCCAGCTGGCCTGCCGCAGGGCTCTCCTCACCTTGGGCCTCCTCCCCTCCAGGGGTCTCCGCCAGGCCTCCTGGGGACTCCCTGGGGCTTTTGCAGGGGTCCACGCTCTTCCAGGGGACTGGGACAGCTTCGAGGGGCGGTGGGTGGCCTTTGTCTGGGTGGGGCTGGCTGTGAGGCAAACAGCAAATACAGGGTGGGGTCCTGAGACCCAGAGCTGAGCCGGGGGACCCACCCTGGGCCACATGTCTGCCACTCTGGGCCTATTCTGGGGCCCAGGTAAAACAGGGACACTACCCGTGAGGCTATCACTGTGTTGTCCCGAGGGCAGAGGGACCAAACACGGGGTCTCTTGGGGGCCAGGACAGGACTCATTCATCTTTGTCAACCACCCTCTCCAGCCTGGGGTCCAGGGCTGGGCTTGGCACACAGTGGGTGCTCAGCTGTCTGTCCGGCAGATGACTGTGAATGTGTCCGTGCTGAGAGTCCGAGTCTCCATCTTTACAAAGCGGGCACAAGCCCCTTGGCCCCACCTCTAGGGCCACCCAATGGATCTGACACGCATAAAACCTTGCACACAGGGGCACCTGGGTGGCTCCGTGGGTGAATCAGCAGCCTTCGGCTCAGACCATGATCTCAGGGTCCTGGGATCGAGCCCCGCTTCTGGCTCCCTGCTTAGCAGGGGGGGGGGAACGGGGGGGGGGCGGGTCTGCTTCTCTCCCTCTTCCTCTGCCCCTCCCCCCACTTATGCTCTGGGGAGGGTTTCTTTCTCCAATAAATAAATAAAATCTTAAAGCAAAAACCTTTGCACACAGGAGGCACTTAAGTGGGAACTGCCTTCTAGGCTATTGTTAATGCAAATTTTATGCAAATTATACCCCACTTAGAAGGTGGGCAGGAGAGGAAGGACCCAGCCAGGGCCGGCAGAGCGGAGGCAGGAAGATTCTGCCAAACAGCCCCGGCCAGGCCGACTGTCTTCCTGCTCCCCGAACCTTGTGGGGAGCAGTCCTGGCTGTCCTGGTCTGCCTTGTGACCTCAGGCAAACACCCCCGTCTGGGCCTCAGGATCCTTCTCTCCCTGAGGTTGAAGACCCTCGAGGTAGCACCGCGGCCAGCAGCCTCGGTCCGCCCCCCACTGTCCACCCACACCCCCCACTTTGCAACAGAGCCCACGGAGGGAGGGAGGCAGGAAGGGAGAGGGCTGGGCGGCCGGCAGCCGTTTGTGCCAAGACAGCACCTCTGGACTCGCTCACTCAGCAAAAGCTGGCGGTCCCGACCCAGCAGCTTCAGAGCCGCGGCGGCGGCTGGCGGCGGCTGGGCTGCGGGTGGGGGGCTGGGCTGGGCCGCTGGCAGTGGGGGGGACGTAGAGGGCAGGGGGCTCCCAGGGGCCCACACAGGAGGGAGGGAAGACAGGCCAAGGGGTCAGGGGACTCAGGCTTACGAGGGGAAAGTGTGAAAGGCAAGACTGGGGATGGGTCCCTCCTCCCTGTCACCTGGACCCTGAGCCGGTCACCAAGCAGCCCCTGAGCTTTGGTTTCCCCTCAGGTAATACGAAGGGACGGGCAGCCGGCAATGAGCCCATTCCCAACCCTTCACATGGTCCCGTCCCTGCGCCCAGCCCAGCCTGCCCTCCGCTTTGGAACCGGTCCAGAGTGTGGCCTCACGGTTCCTTGGCTGGGTCCCGCCTGGCAGGGACCCGGGGCTCCGGTGGACGAAGTGGGGAAACACATCTATCACTCCATCGACAGCGATTACGCCAGACGGGGATCCTTCCTGATACCTTTGTGTGGGGGGGGGGGGGGGTCCTCATTGGCAAGGGGTCCCTGAGGCGCGAGCAGGGGCTGTCGCAGTGCTGTGGTGGCCCTGGGCTGGGGTCTGCGCCCAGGGGCCTCACACAGGGCCCAAGGCTACCCGGGCTGCTCTGCGCACGTCCTCTCAGTGACAGCTCTCAACAGCATTCGTGGGACTGTCCCCATCCTACCGATGCAGGACGGGCTCTCAGAGAAGCACAGAACGTGCCCAGGCTCCCACGGCCGGTGGGCGGCAGTGCTGGAGCCAGGGCTTCGGTCCAGGCCCCCAGGGCCCCCCGGCCGGGAGGTGGGGCTGTGCGTGTGGGATCAGGGCAGCTGCTTCAGGATTGAGGGCTGCGAGGCCCAGGCTGACTCCGGAGACTCCTCCTTGGCTACGGCTGGGAAATCTGACCCAATTCTGGCCCCACGGACAGCTCAGCTTCCGCTCGGGCCCAGACACTGCCTCCCAGGACGGCGGGCCGGAGCCGGGGGAGCTGGGGCCGAGAGCAGAGGCCGGAGTCCACGCCAGGCTCCGAGCTGGGGTCTGCACCAGCCCCTGGGACCGACTACAACTGTCCGAAGCTGCTTCCCCACTGTGGGTCGGGGGTAAGGCACCTGGCGGAGGTGTACTAAGAATCCACGGAGACGTCACCAGATACGGCACCAGGCAGAGACTGAGCCATCTGTGGCCACACGTGGCAGACACCCCCACCGTGCCTGCCCGGGCTCTGGGTCCTGCAGCTGAAACCACAGGCCTCGCAGAGGGCTTCTGACTGAGAGTCTGGAGGCCTGGGACCAGGGCCATGTCCTCAGGTGACAGAGGATGGCCCTCGTCACTCAGGCTTGACAGGGCAGCACACCCCAACCCAGGGGCTGCACACTTCAACAGGCTGTGCAAGAACTGTGGGTCACAGATGGGGGTGACCAGCAGGGACGGCACGGGACACAGGGCAGGATCCCAGGTTTTAGACACCCAGCCTGCTGTCTTCTCTTCTGTGAGGACCACCCCAGACATCACCCGCACCCCTGCTGAGGAGAAAAAGACCTCCGGCCCTTCCCACGAGGGCCACCAGTGTGGTCTGGGGCTCTGGCCAGAGTGAAAGACACGAACTGTCCTGTTGGTCCCAAGGGCATGGGCTGGGGTTATGGCCGGATTGTCCCCCATCATTTTCCCAACAGGCTCTCACTTCAGCCCATGGCTGGGAAGGATGGGGCCCAATTGTGCAGCCAGAGGAAACGGTGGCCTCTCCACTTCCCCTCTCCCCAGTGTAAAAGCCCAACTCGAAAATCCTGATGGCAGAAAGTGCGGGAAGAGCAGGGCTGCCCGGTAGTTACCAACTGCCCAATGCCTGGGCCAGGGGTTCAGGAAAGACTGGGGTTCTCCCTGTACTGGGAGGGAAGCTTGAATCTGCAGGCCCTCTCCTCACACTTCGGGACGGTGAGGCAACTCGGAAATTTCAGAGGAAGGAGGGACCCCAGGCCCCATCGGTCCAGCCCAAGCCAGAATCCTCTCTCTTCACACACTTCAGCATCCCAGGCCAGGGGCTGGAAAACCTCGATGCGAATGCCCTCAGGGCTGGGGGACTCACTCCTTGGCAAGCATGGGCTACCACTTAAGTTCTTCTGCACCGCACCCTATCCGTGCCTTTCAGTCCAGGTCCACGGCCCTCTACTCGAACCTTCTCAGCCCCCACTCCCTGCACAGAGTCCAGAGTCCAGAATATGCTACAGGGAAGGCCTGTAATAAGACCCAGGGCCACTGGGAAGAGGTTAGAGACAGGAGATGGTAAGAGTCAAGGTCAGAGGAAAGTGGGAGCGTCCAGCGTCCCCCATCCTGAAGCTGGCTCCGCTGCCTAGAGCCCACGACAGTTTAAACAGGAAAGGCCCCACTGGGTCACTTCCCCAGGAAACACACAGCGGGGGGCGGGGGGGGGAGCAGCAACCACAATGCTCGCCCCCGAATCCTGACCTAGGAGGGCCAGCAGGGCTTTTGTCCCCATCCCTAAAAAATGGCAAAATGATAATGAGGACCCGCGGATTCTATGATCCCCAGTCACTCAGCAACCCCCACTGGGCCAGGAGGGCCTGTCCAGAGGCCACTCCGGGGGCCAGGAGGGCCCGACTAGGATCCGGCACACTCTTCCCAGCCCAACCCGCCTGCCATGAGCTCTCTCTGCCCTTCCATCTCTCCCTGTCCACTGACCAGCGCCCAGGTCACCTCTGTGAACTAAAGATCCCTGTACTAACGGGCACGAGGGGTTCATTAGAGAAGAAGGAAGGAACTAGTTAGGGAAGCTCTGAAGCGGAGGGGGGGGAGGAGAGGCTGGGAGGGCACGCGGACCACTTACCCTCTGCCCGGGGAGCTCATCTGGTCCACGGGGCAGTGCCACGGCTCAGGGGCCCCGTTCAGACCCACACCCCTGCACCCACAGGCATTCCGGTAAGCCCAGAGGGCATGGAGGCAGACAGCCAACTGACTCCCGTCCGGGGGCCCCCGGAGAGTCCCAGGAAAGGTTTCACCCATTGGCTCCCAGCCAGGCCTGCAAGCCCGGCCAGGTGGAGCGGACAGAGGGGTTGTGTCTTCAGCTCCAAACCGTCACGATACCGCTGAAGGGAGATGCTCTCCCCAGCCCGGTCTGGACAATGAGGTGCCTGGGGTTCAGAGAGGGATGGCGACCTGACCGGACCATGTAGCAAAGAAGTGGCAGGGTGGGAACAGAACCCAGAGTCCCAGCTCTATTGCATCATGTGACCTGTCACCCAGAGAAATCCAGACGGGACGAAAGGGGATGAATGGTGGTTTTGGAGAAGTGAGGCAGGATGCAGATGGGGTTTGAGGAAGTTTGAGCCAGTGCCTGAGGGGGAGTGGGGGGGGTAGTGGTGGGGATGGGGGGGAGTTCCATCCAAGGCTGTTGCATAAGCCAGGCAGGGATGTGCAGAGGGGACAGAGACACAAAAGCCTCTGACAGGGGAATTGTGGCAGGAACCGGGGGCTGGAGAGGGTGACAGAAAAAAAAAAAAAAAAAAAAAGGCAACAAAACTACAGTAATTACCTGACATAATGAAATGGTGCCCGCGACTGGAATAAGGAACTGGGGGGGGGGGGCTTTTGGGGGAGGGAAAGGGGTGGCTGAGGCGTCTGGGGAGTGGCACGTCCTGTATAGGTGTAAAGGGGGCCGAGGGGAGGTACCGGGCCAGAGGGAGCAGCTGTAGTCATAGCCTGCACTGGGGGAGGAAACAGAGGAGCCCAGGGCCACAGAGCCAGCCTGGAGATCTGAGAAGCAGTTATCACCTGGGCGGGAAGGGAGGTTCCAGAATGGGACAACGGTGTCATATCTGTCACACAGGAGAACAGAGTATCAGGCTCAGGCTCGCGAGCAGAGCAGGACCCTGGGGGGCAGAAGCAGGTGAATCTGGACCACTCCAGCAAGGGGGACACGGGTGTGTGCCTTGTGGGAGAACATGGTGGAGGCCGGCGGAGAGGTCAGGAACAGGTGCAGGACGAAGGCAGGGAGGTTGGAACACCTGAATCAGGTGGACCCGGCCAAGCCAGCCTCTCCTTGCCATAGCCCCGGGGCTGCCGGCCCAGCCCTGACAGGGAATCCAGCCCTGCGTCTCCCCTGGGAGCCAGCACCAGGCCTGGGAGGGCGGGGGCTCGCAATCCATGCTGGTACCGGGCAGGGAGCACGGCACCTGCCTCACATCCGCCTGCTCAGTCCTACCAGAAGGATCCGACACCTCGAAAATCCCACACATACAGAATGAGGACCTATCGTGTGCTAGGCACCCCATCGGCCCCAATCCACCCAATCTGCACAACCACACAGCAACATCCCTGAGCCCCCTTCTGACCGCATTCTAATCCACTCTGCTGCCCCTCCCTCACCACCACCCTGCTGGGCACAAATCTTGGGCCGACCTGGGAAGAGTCTAGGCCAAGCAGGTTTCTAATGAGGGTCTGAGCTCCGCACACGCGCAGAGTAAGGGACCGCAGGAGCTTGTCTTCACCCGCTGAGGGGCAGGGTGGGCAGTTAGACCATGGAGAGTTTCCAGGAAGCAGCAGCTGGGAGAGGTGCACAACTGCTTCCCAGGCAGGAGGCCCACCTTCTTGCCCCCGGAGCCCCCAGGCCATACTTCAGATGAAGCCTGAGCCTACAGACCCCTGTGACTTAGGCCCAACAGGCAGGAGCTTGCAAGTCCAAGCCCCTTAGGGTAATCAAACCCCAGAGCAGTTAAGTGACCTGCTCAGGATCACACAGCCCATCTGCTTGTTCCCAGCACCCTGCTTGTTCCAAAGACACAGCCCTCCATCCCTGGAGGGTGGGGGAATCTCATTTCATTCCTGGGCAGTCCATCAGAGCCTGGCCCTCCCTAGCGATAGGCATGATGAGCCCCATCTACCAGACAGGGAAACTGAGACCAGGGGAGACAACTAACCCAGAACTCAATTTCTGACCTTTGCTGACCAAGCCCCGAGTGCCCAGCCCTGTATTAGCTGCAGATACCCAACATGCTGCCCTCACCCCATCTCCCAGCAGGCTTGGCACCCAACTACGGACACGAGAAACTATGGGAGATGGAGAGGGCAGCATCCCAGTTTGGGGGGAACTGTCTCTGGGTTCAGAGTTCAGGGCTCCTGCTCAAGGAGTCCCAAGGAAGAGGGCCCACCTGAGCTCCTGCAGAGTCCTGCCACTGCCACCCACCCCAGGGGAGTAGCCTTGGGTCCGGAGCCAAGGGGATGAACCGGCACCAGGGTCTAGCCATTAACAGCAACCATCCTTCATCTACATATGAGGAAAGAGGCCCCAGAGACATCGACAGCTTAGCCAGGGCCACTGACCCCTGACCCCAGATTCCTCGTACTCTAGAACGAAGGGCCCAAATATACACCTACCCAAACTGTCCTGAGCCCCTGGGGGCCACAAGCCCAAGCAGCTCAGTTAGACTTACATGGACAAGTGTGACCCCAAGCAGGGTCCTTCTGGCTCCTGCTGGGGTATGGGCGAGCTCCTAGGACACTGGGCCCCCAGTAGATGCTGGCAGCTTGGCCCCTGATCTTTCAATCCCTCCCTCTAATATCCAAGTGTGTGGGGGGGGGATCCATAAAAACGCAGAGCTCAAGGTAACCCCAAAACTCTGCCTCTCACTCCTAGGAGTCCAGCTCCTCCTTCCGCCCCTCATGCTTTCCATCTGCATTTATAAAGCACCGACTAGGTGCTCTGTACCTGGCTAGGCCCTGGGGTTAGGCTAGGCCTTGGGGATCTAAATGTACATGCAAGAAGTGAGTTATAGGGCCTCTGGGTGGCTCAGTGGGTTAAGTGTCTGCCTTCAGCTCAGGTCATGGTCCCAGGGTCCTGGGATTGAGCCCCACATTGCATGGGCTCCCTGCCCAGCAGAGTCTGCTCTCTCTCTCTCTGTCTGCCCCCCACCCCCCACTTGTGCTCCCTCTCTCTCTTTCTCTCAAATAAATAAATAAAATCTTTTAAAAAAATGAGTTATACTGAGGATCATGCAGGGGTCAGCTTGAGAGCCTGGTTCATCCAGAAGGCTCTTGGGAATAGGGCAGGGAGGCTGGACGGGAGGTCTTCTCCAGGACCCTGCGTCTTTTTGACACTGTCCTTAAAGAGAACATCTATCTACTGATGGCTCCCAGCCCTGTTGTCTGGCCGTGGCAAAGGGCACCCTGGGCATGGATCAGCCCCCAACCCTCCACCCCACAACCTGGAGACCCAGAGAAGTAAGGCCATACTCTCAAGATTACATAGCAACTCTGTGACTTGTTTTGCCTGGGAGCCCCCAACATATGGGTTCATAAGCTTCTTCCAGACTGGGCTGCCCCTTAAACAGTTAACCCCACGCAAGACTGTGCTAACCCCACCAGCTCCCATACAACCACTTTCTCCCTGAACTCAGTCTTCTTCAGGGGTGGGGGGTGAGTGGGACATTTCCAAAGAACACATGCTCTGCTTCACTCTTCATTCTTTAAGAGGCATGCCTCGCCACACCTCACCCCTACCAGGAGCCCTTTCTCTCAGCACCCCCTACTGGGGACAAAGCCCCACTACTCCCCAGCATCTCAGCCCAAGCTTTGCTAGGGGCCATGGAGTCAAGGAGACCCAGCCTGCATCAGAAACCTCTCCAGCCTGCCAGCCCCCCCCCCCCCAAGACCTTTCCTCGCTCCCCAGCTCTGGCTGGGAAAGAGCCCTGTCCTGGGACCGTCCCCCCCCCCCTCCAGTTGGCCCAGTTCTTTACAGGAATACAACCCACCCCACACTGGCCACAGCTCTTCCAGGACCTGGCCTTTCCAGGCCATGGGGAAGAGGAAGTGTTTGCCCAAGTCCCTGAGAAGACCACAGCCTTCCTGCACGAACAGGGCAGGAGACCCACTCCAGGTCGGCCAAGGGACTGGGATCACCCTTGAGAGCCAATCAATAGTAATAGGGACTGGGGCCACTAAGCCAGGACCCAGGGCTGCGCTGCCCTCTTTCAGACTGCAGGGAGGTCCTACCCCACACCTCTGAGCCGGGCCGGATCCAGGAGCCCCAGACCGACGTTCATCAACTTACTAGAGACCTTGGCAGAGACCCAGCCCCCTTTCCCAATTGCACTGCTTTCCAAGGGTTCATCCGGGCTAGGGGGGCCCCTCCTCCAGGTGCGTACCCCAGCCTTACTCTGGCTGGCAAGCCCCCCCCCGCCGCCCGCCCACTTCTCACTCGCGCTCCACATGAGCTAGGAGTTGGCTCGGGGAAGGTCTGCCGCCCACCCTTCTCACTCGGCACCCACAGAGAGCCCCCCGACCCCTCCCCGCGGGGCGTCCTTCCCCCTCCGCCGCGAGTTGGCTCGCGCGTCCCGGGGCTACAGGGCGCCCCTCCGCCGCGGGCCGGGCGCACACGCGGCGGGGACCCGCAGCCCCCGAGGCCGCCGCGGCCCGAGCCGGCGCGGTGCGGCGAGCGCGCGCGGACCTACCCGCTCCACATCCCGGCGCCGCCGCGAGCTCCCTGCGCCGCCCCGCGCCGCGTCCCCGCCCGCCGCCTGTCAGTCCCGCCCGCAGCCCCCGGCCCAGCCCGCCCCGACCCCCACCCCACCCCCGCCCCGGCGGGTCACGTGGCCGAGGGGGGTGGCCCGAGGACACGTGCCCGTCCCCGCCCCTCCGCCGCCCGCCCGCCCCGGGACAGTGCGATGGCGGGAGCGGGGGGAGGGGGGGGAGGAGCCCGCGGCCGGCGCGTCCTGCGGCCGCCGCAGCGCTCCGCAGCCCGCGGCTGGCTGGTGTCCTGTCCCCCGCCGCCCCGGCCCGGGCCCTCGGCCGCCGCTGCTCAGGAACCTTGGCGGACCGTCACTCGGAGCCCGCCGACACCCTGCGGCGCCCACAGCCGGCTCCCGAAGCCGGCCCGCGGGCGAGCACTCCCCTTCCCTGGGCTCCCTGCTCTGTGCCCCCTCCTGGGGAACATCCTGCTGCGTGGAAAAGGGGCTGGACCCCAAAACAAGTTTTCTCGGGTTTACTCTGAGCGCTTGTCTTTGGCCCAGGTCTTCAACGCCACCCCCACCCCGCAAAGGGGCCTTCCCCTCTCGTTATGAACACTGCCTGCCCATCCCTTCCCTGCCTTTGCCCAGCGTCTACAGTCTGGGGGCATGCACATTTCTTTCATTCGTCCGTTTGTTCGTTCATTCATTCATTTATCCATCCATCCCTTCTGAACACAAACTACGGACCATACAAGGGCTGGGGATCCAAAGGGAAACTGCATGGACATCTGCTCTATCATGCTAAGGCTCCAATATGGTAGGGAGATGGCGGGGTGGCAGAATTACTCACAAGGACCTCCACTTCCAGGGCCACCGCCCAGAGCACGCTCTACTAAGTGCTCAGTGTCTTTGTCACAAGTAGAAAATGGTACTGCCTTCCGAGATGGGCACGGCCCATGCCAAGGTACAGGATTTGGTGAGTGAAGGGCAGGCTGGATTTCATGCCTTGCTCGCTTACTCCCTTGGCTGGCACCTTGTGCAGTGAACAACCTGGGCAGCCCACTGTGATATCCCTTCTGACTTACCAGAATCATTCTGCCCAGACCTCCAATGCCCTTCATTCTGTAGGGCAACTGTTTCTAAGACTGTGGTTTCCCAAGGGCAGGGCCCATCTCCTTCTCTGTGCACTGTTTCTCTGCCTACCCCAGCCTCGTCCGGGGTCTGGCCCAAAGCAGATGTCATCATGTTTGTTGACTTGAATCCTATACCAAGTAAGTCTTGAGCAACTGCTGTCTCCCTGGCCTTGGCTCTGTTCATTATTTAGGGGAAGGGGGAGAAGTCAAAAGGAGCTCGGGACAGGGTCCTTACCCTCCAAGACTTCACAAGCCTGGGCAGGAGATAAGGCTGGTCTAAGTCATGGTAACCCAGACTGGTAGGAGATAAGGCACAGGGGCCATGTCAGCCCAGGCCAGCCAGGCCTCACTAGCTCCTTCCACAGCCCAGTGAGCTCTGCTCCTCAGCTGAAAAGGATTGGGCAGAGAAAAGTTCAGGAACCTACCTCATGTCACATAGCCAGGGGTGATGGGGCTGTGACCCCTTACATCAGTTTTCTGAAAAGACAGCCCAGAAACTAGAGAACTCACTAGAAGCTGCAGCTGTGTGTAGTCAGGCAAAAAGGGGAGCCTACTAGGGGCCTGGTCAGCAGGTGGAGGAGGGAGAAGTTTTTCAGGTCAAGGCCTCCAACCACTGTCCTTCCCCACTCTCCCCACCATCCCCATCCCCACCTGGCAGCCTTGACCACAGAGCCTTGGCTGGAAGCAGATGAAGAAGAGGAAACCGCCGGCCTGGATGACCCAGGGCCCAATTCTGGCTTATGTCTCTCCTCAGCTCACCGTGTGACCCAGAATGTTTGTCTTGTCCTCCCTGAGCCTCAGACTGTATGTCTGTACACCCAGGGTCACCCCTTGGCACTGACCTTGTAGGAGGCTCATGAAATTCCTCAGAGTTCCATGCCAGTCCCCTGTCAGGAGCCTGGCTTCCTCCTCCCTCCTCCCCCAGTGCCGCTACAGAGTGGCAAAATCCCCCCCCCCCCCCGCCACCTCTGTGACGGTGACCGAGGTCACTGGCTCACCTGTCTGTGTCCCAGGGCTCCTCTCCCAAGTTCCCCTCAAGTGCAGGGCCCAGAACTGATGGGGCGTAGCGGACAGCCCCTGAGCTCAGCGCCAGGAACACGGGGCATGTTCCTCGGGCAGGACACCTGGTGTGCTCCTTGGGGTCATCCATGCCAGGGCCAGCCTGAGGGTCCCTCTGGAGACTGCCAGGCAGGAGGGTGGCAGAAGCCTTCTCCCCACCCCACCCCCCACCCCCCGGGCTGAGCCTCACGATAACCTTTGCTATCTCTGAGGAGCAGCAGCCGGGAGGAAGGCCCCTCCCAGCAGGCCTCTATCTCCCGAAACCCCGTAATTATTAACTCCTGTGGCTCCGCGGGCAGCAGAAGGCACGGGGGCCCTCGTTCCTGGGCTCCAGGCCAGGAAAGGTAAGACTCCGTGAAGGGTCATGGGAGCTTTCCTCTACGAGCCCAAGGCCCCAGCTTCCGCTAGGCCCAAAGGAGGAGCTGCCTGTCCCTTCCCCACCCAGGCTGGCAAGTTGGAAAGACCTGTCCAGCCCAGGCTCTATCACTAGTTGGTTGTGCGGCTTTGGGCAAGGACCCCCGCCTGCCCCACATCCCATCCTTGGCCTCAATATCCTCTTAAAACTTGTAACCGCCAACAAAAAGGCACAACTCAGTGCAGCAGTTAAGAACACAGGCCCAGGGGCGCAGTGGTTAAGCGTCTGCCTTTGGCTCAGGGTGTGATCCCGGTGTTCTGGGATAAAGCCCCACATCAGGCTCCTCTGCTATGAGCCTGCTTCTTCCTCTCCCACTCCCCCTGCTTGTGTTCCCTCTCTCACTGGCTGTCTCTGTCAAATAAATAAATAAAATCTTTAAAAAAAAAAAAAGAAGAAGAAGAACACAGACCCGGTGTCAGACAGGCTGGACTCAACCCCATTCCAGACTATGAGCCTTTGGGCATGTTAGTCTCTCTGTGCCTCAGTTTCCCTGACCATAATATGGAATCTCACCCTCTAAGGCATTCCAAGCCAGCTGCTACTGCCCAGACATGCCCTGCACCACCCCTTCCTCACACAATACCGTCTGCAGCACATCCTACCCCCAGCTGCTTAATCCTTTTTTGCTTGTACGCCCTCCACCAGGAAGCCTTCCCCTGTGGATTGCTTTCCTGAGAGTGAAGCCCTCGGGCACGGGTCCACCTTGTGCCATGACACATAGAACTGTCGGGCACCCCCACAAGAACTGAGTGACCCCGTGGGCAGAGGCTGGCCCGCACTCACCCCCAAATCCTCAGTACTCCCTTGTCTGGGACATGGTCAGCCTCAGGCCGCCGGGGTGGTTGGAAGGTTCCACCCTGTCCCATTTGGCTTGAAATCTAAACCTAGTTCTGCTGTTCCCTGGCTGTGTGACCTCAGGCAGGTCACTTCACGTCTCTGGGACTCAGTGCCCTCATCTGTAAAATGGGAACAGTTGTCCCCAGTGAAGTTGGGAACAACCCAGCAGGTGACATCTGTGAAAGGTCCGCCATCCTTGAAGTGAGTGTGCTCTGCTTTCCTGTCTCACCTTCCATCTTCTTTCCAGTCAGCCTCGGACTTCCCGCGGGGGAGAAGCTGCCGGTTCCTGACTAGCAGTCACACCCCGCCAGCCCTGCCCTGCGGATAACAGCATCTCCCACTCAGGCTTTGGGCTTCGAAGCTCTCAGCCTAATGCAAACCAGATGCTGGCCTTGCCTTTCCTGGCAGTGAATTTTCCATGGCCTGCTCCCACCCCCTTCCTGTTTTTGCTCCTCACTGATACCCTGCGAAATTCTCCAGTACCCCCACCTTCCTCTGCAGGGCAACCTCTGGGCCCACCTGGAAACAATTAATGGAAAACAGGAAGTATGAAAAGGGGGGAGGGTCTCCCCATCACCCTGACATGGCAGGAGGGGAAGGCGCTCAGCCTGGCTGATGACAGAGTGTATGACAGCGTGTCCCCCACTGCCAAGCATCAGCCTGCCCCTCGGGGAGGAAACGGAGTTCGAGCTGCTCTGGGGACTGTATAGAAAAAAATTGCTCCTTTCTGGACATTCGGCAGAGCTGGGACTTTGTGGGGAGCTGTAAGGGCCTTGTTCTTGTCCTTGGCTGTGATTTAGAAAAATCAGAGCCAGAAGAGGCCCAAGTCCCTCCAGCTGCAGATGAAGAAACTGAGCCTTGGAGGCTCGTCCAGGGTCACCGGTGAGTCAGAGCCAAGAGGCAGCCAGGCCTGGGACTGCTTGCCAGTAAAAGTGGCTCCCCGAAGAAGTCACTTCCCGGGCTTACTATCTCAGCGGCATTCCCACTGCCCTTCCCCCCACCGCCACCGTGGAGCCCTGGGCCCAGTCAGTCACGAGGATGTTCACAAGGCCACCCTCAGCACCTGGCCAGGCAGACCTGGATCTTCCCCATCGGGGGCGGGCGCTGGGGAGGCCTGGGGCAAGGCCAGGAGTGTGCCTGTTGTGAGCTCTTCCTTTATCCTCAGCCCCATGAAGCAGCTCAGGGCATCCAGGCCTGGCCGTCAGTGGGAGGACTCCACCATTCCCATGAAAACAACATCACAAGGGCTCCCTGAGAGCTGGGCTCTGGCCACGCCTCCCTCCGCCAGCTGTGCAGAGTGTTTGGACAACTGGATGGAATGTTTTGCAGCTACAGTCCTCCCTGGATCCCTGAGCTCAGATTTCAGGAGGGGCGGGGCAAGGATGCTGGCTCTAGGGAGAGGGAAAGAGGCTCAAGAGGTCAAACATGAGTCTGGAGCCCACTCCCCGCCCCCTCTCCCCCCTCCCACTCCCTGCCCAGGCCTGAGCAAGACCACTGGCTGCCCAGCCCCAGTGTGGTGGGGAGCTCGAATCAGACTCTGGGCCCTGAGAGGACAGGGCAGAGGGTGGAGGCAGCCAAATGGTGTCAGAGATTTGGTGGGGCTGACCTGGTGACGTCAGGCCCTGGAGACAGTCAGGGCTTGGGGCTGGGCAGGGCCCAGGACAGCACTTCGAGAACATTAAGATTGCTAGCTAAGACTCCACCACAGAGATCGGTCCATCTACCACCATCTCTGTTTCACAGAGAGAACAGTTGGGGTCCAGAGGGAGTAGGAGATCACCCCAGGTGACCCAGCATGTGGGGTGTAGAGCTGGGCTAGAACCCAGGGCTCCAGATCCTAAGCTCGTTCTTCTCATCATTCAGATGCTCCCCCCCTCACCTCCAGCCCCAGAGACACACGCACCCCAGCCAGTGAATCATCATCCTTGCTCTTCCTCGGAAGACACAGACAAAAGAACCTACGTAAGTGGGGGGCTCCAGTTTCATAAAGAGAATGCACAGACAGTAAGCTCGCTGCCAGCCTCTGAGAGCACTAACCCACTTGTGGACAGGGGTGGAGGCCCCCAGTAGCCAGGATTTCTGCACCACCTCTGACTCTGGGGCCAGAACTCGCCCAGAGTCCCCAACACAGCTGCTCAGGCCTCGCAGAGCCCCTTGAATAAGGCTGAGTAGACACACAAGTTCTACACCCAACTATCTGGAAGATAGTTGGAGCCTCAGTTTACCCACCTTAAAACTGAGAGGATTGTCTTTGCCCTACTTGACTCGCCGCCATATTGTGCGTGCTGAAGGCAAGGAGTGGAAGCTTCCAGCGGACCCCTTTGGAGACTTTAAATATTTCCTAGCAATAAAACCATTGGAGCTCACTTGCGAAGAGAGGAGGGAGGGGACTCCTTTGAGCCCAGACGGGTATAGGAGGCGCATGAAGGTGCCTGGGGCCCTGGATTCCTTGAGGTGGAAACTGTTTGGCCACTCCCAGCTCCTGGGGAGGTAAAGTTCAGAAACCTAAGGGAATTTGAGAACCAGCTAAACCTTCAGAGGCAGATATGACTAGAGGGGGGTGGGTGTGCCCCCACCCCACAGCTGGTGACTCCCTTCCAAAATGGCGGGGTGAGATGGGGACTGTGCAAGGATCTTTCTCTTTTTTTTTTTAATTTATTTTTTTTAGTAAACTCTACACCCATCATGGGGCTCAAACTCACAACCTCAAACTCATGACCAAGAGTCGCATGCTTCTCTCACTGAGCCAGCCAGGCGCGCCTGTGCTAGGATCTTTCCATTTGATTGATTTAGTTCACCCTCAAACCACCCAGTGTGGTCCTTCATTGCTTTCTGTTCCCATTTTAATGATAAAAGAATGAAGACTAGGAAAAGTTGAAAGCATTTGGCAACAGGGAACAAGTGAAGGAATTAGGATTTTAATCTACATTGTCTGACTCCAAAAGCTCCTGTCATTATCCCTTCACCCATCACCCTCTCAAAGGGTGTGGGGAGGCTTTTTTGAGAAAGGAGGGCTTGAAGACTAAGCAGGATTTAAATATATAGAATGGAGGATGGGCATTCTATGCCAAGGGACATCAGGACCAAAGCCTTGGAGATGGGACAGAACGGGGCACATAGAAGCAAACTCTTCCCTTTGGCTGGAGCTTAAGCTGATTTGGGGGACACTAGAGAAAAGACTGGACAGGCAGCCTTGGGATGAGTCATAAGGAGCATTAGAGGCCAAGTTAAAGAGTTTGGACTTTATTCTGAAGGCTCCAAGGAGACAGTTAAACATTTTTGAGCAGGAGAGTGACGTGATCAGAGCCCTGCTATGGGAAGATTAAATTGACAGCAGTGTACATAGAAAATAGAAATGAACACTTATCAAATATCCAGAGAGGTAAAGGCTTTCTAAACTTAGATGCATTTGAAGAGACCTCAAAAGAAAAAATCAATAGATCTGTTTACATTAAAATTTAAAACTTCTCCATCTTCCTCCTTCCACCAAAAAATAACCAAAATTAAAAGGCAAATAGCCTAGGGAAAATATTCCCAGCAAATGGCAAAGTGTTGACATCTTTTATATATAAAGAACTCACAAAAATCAATAAGAAAAAAAAAACAACCAGGAGCCCAATAAACGTGTTCGTTCCTTCATTCGTTCATTTATTCAAGCAACCGTAATGAGCACCTGTGCCAGGTGCTGAGAAGATATTTGTGGACAAGACATAATTTATTTTTAAAAAATACATAGAAATCTGAGAATAAAAGGGAATTTCATTAAACTGATAAAGAGTATCCACCAAAACCCCACAGCAAATGTTATTCTTAATGGTGAAATGCTAGAAACATTATTTTAAAATCAGGAATGAGACAGGCATAGCTGCTATCATTGCCTCTATACTGTATTGGTGATTGTAGCCAGTGCAATAAGACTAGAAAAAGAAATTTAAGACATAGGGGCACCTGAATGGCTCAGTCGGTTAAGTATCTGCCTTTGGCTCAGGTCAAATTCTCAGGGTCATGGGATTGATTCCTACATTGGGCTCCCTGCTTCTCCCTCTCCCTCTGTCCCTCTGCCTGCGTGTGCTCTCCCTCTCTCTCAAATAAATAAATAAAATCTTAAAAAAAAAAAAAGAAATTTAAGACAAAGATTGGAAAGAAAAACCAGAACTGTTGTTTTTCACAAACGATTGTCTACACTGCAAATCCAAAGGATTTGGATATTTGCAATAGCTAAATTTTTATAATAAGAAGGCTTGGAGAAAAGGTTGGCTATAATATCAATATAAAAATTATTTGCAGTTCTGTATACTGGTAAAAATTAGCCAAATAGAATTTTTAAAAATACATTATTTATTATAGCAATAATGATAGGCATCTATAATAAATCTAACAAAATATGTGCAAGATTTATTATAGAGAAAGTTTTAATTTTGGATACAAATTTAAAAATTATAATCATTATAGTATTAATTGAATAATCTAATTTATTCTAATAATAAAAATATCAAAATGATGCAAATTATAAAATTAGATATTTCACAAAAATGTCAATTTTCTCCAATTTGATCTGGATTCAATGCAGTTGCAATCAAAATTCTAACAGGGATTTTCTTAAATATGACATGCTGATTTTAAAATTTATGTAGAAGGGGCACCTGGGTGGCACAGCGGTTAAGCATCTGCCTTCGGCTCAGGGCGTGATCCCGGCGTTATGGGATCGAGCCCCACATCAGGCTCCTCTGCTAGGAGCCTGCTTCTTCCTCTCCCACTCCCCCTGCTTGTGTTCCCTCTCTCACTGGCTGTCTCTATCTCTGTCAAATAAATAAATAAAATCTTTAAAAAATAAATAAATAAATAAATAAATAAATAAATAATTAAAAAATTTATGTAGAAGAGTAAAAATATCTAAGACATCCCTGAAGGAGAAGAATGAGGCAGTTGCTTACTCCCCAGCTATCAGGACTTATAAAACTGTAGTAATAAAAACAGTATGATATTAGCTAAAGAATGAACATATATAGACTGATAAAACCAAATAAGGAAACCAGAAAAAGACCCACACGTATCTGGATCTCTGATGTTCAGATACAGTCTTGCTGATCGGTGGGGAAAGGAAGGGACCAATTGATATATTGCGTAGGAACAACTGATCAAGCCTATGTGGATAAAGTAATTGGAAACCTATCTCACACTATGCAGAAAAAGTAATCCCAGATAGATTACCAATTTAAATATGGAAGGCAGGGGCGCCTGGGTGGCGCAGTTGTTAGGTGTCTGCCTTCAGCTCAGGGCGTGATCCCAGCGTTCTGGGATCGAGCCCCACATCAGGCTTCTCCGCTAGGAGCCTGCTTCTTCCTCTCCCACTCCCCCTGCTTGTGTTCCCTCTCTCGCTGGCTGTCTCCCTCTGTCAAATAAATAAATAAAATCTTTAAAAAAAAATAAAATAAATATGGAAGGCAAAACTCTTAGAATAAATTGTAGAATATCACTTTTACTTCAGAGAAAGGAAGGATTTTTAAGTAATCTCTACACCCGACGTGGGGCTCAAACCCATAACCCCAAGATCAAGAGTCACATGCTCCACTGACTGAGCCACTGACTGAGCCAGAAAGGAAGGATTAAAAAAAAAAAGACATAAAAAGTGCTAACCTTCAAAGAAAAGACTGATAAATCCAACTACATTAAAATTGAGAACTTCTTTTCATCAACTGACACCATAAAACTAAGTCAAAAGATGTGTCATAACCAACAAAGTTTTAGTATCTATAATATAAAAGGAACTCCTAGAAGTCAATAAAATTATCTTAAAAATTTAGAAAAATGGGCAAAAGACATGAACATGCATTTCACAGAAGAAACATTACAAATGGCCAATAAGAGTTTGAAAAGATGATCAAACCTAATCACATCGGTTGTCAGGGAAATTCAAGTAAAATCACGAGACACCATCTTACATTTGCTAGGATTGGCGAAAGTTAAAACATCTGATAACACCAAGCGATGAACAAAACGTGTATCCACAGAACTACAGCGTTGGTAGAAGTGTAAATCGGTAACCCTTTGGCAAACAATTTGGCATTACCTTGTGGAATCGAACATTTGCATATGCTATGACCAAGCAGTTCCCCTCCCAGGTCTCTGTGCTACAGCAAGTCTAGCACTTTTGCCCCAGGAAACCCGTACAAGACTGTTCTTAACAGCAATCCAAACGTCTAACAAGCAGGGACTGGATAAATGCATTTTGTTGTTGTGTTAGTTTCCTATAGAAATGGTATCAAATTACCATAAACAAGGAGGCTTAAAACAACAGAAATGTATTTTCCCACCATTCTGGAGACCAGAAGTCCAAAATGAAGACCTAAATGAAGAGGTCGGTTGGTCCATGCTCCCTCTGGGGGCTCTAATGCAGAAGTCGTTCCTTGCCTCTTCTGTGTCTGGTGGTAGCTGGCATTCCTTGGCTTGTAGCCACACCACTTCTCCATTATCTTCACACTGCCTTCTCCTCTTTTGTTTGTGACAAATCCCCCTCTAGTTCCCCCTTATAAGGACACTTGTGATTGCATGTAGAGCCCACCCTGAAAATCCAGGATAATCGCCGCATGTCAAGATGCTTAACTTAACCAGATTTGCAAGACCCTGTTTTTATATAAGGCAGGATTTACAGGTATTATATAAGATCAGGGATTAGAAGTTGATATCTTGGAGGGGGAAATGGCCTTTTATTTTTTTTTTTCAGTTTTCTACCGTCTGCTATCAGTCTGTCACACACAAAATACACTGATTCCATCCCGACATCTTTAAAAGTCTTAACCCATTGTAATATCAACTCAAGCCCCAAACCTCATCTAAATATAATCAGCACCAACCCCCTAATCTCACCATCTAAACACGGCTTGGTAACATCTCTATATTGTATTGGTTGATCCATTCTGGGGAAAAAAATTCCTCTCCGTCTCTGGAACTGTGAAACTACTAACAAGTTACCTGTTCTCCAAATACAATGGAGGGATAGGCATAGCGTAACAGTTATAGACATCCCACTGCAAAAGGGAGAAAATGGAAGAGAGAAAGGGGTTGCTGGTCCCAAGTAATTTCAAAATCCAGCAGGACAAATTCCTCTACTTTTCAAGGTCTGGGACTAACCCTTTGTCACCCACAGTTTCAGCCTCCGCATCTGTGGTTCTGACTTCAGGTCCAAGGCTCTGCCCTCTGGGCCTGAGGCTATTGCCTTCTGTCATGCTTCCTTTTTCTTAACAGTAGGCACCTGTTTGAAGTTGAGTGTTTTATAAGCCTATTTCCTGCCTCTAGAATGGTGGGAGTCCAACAGCCTTCCTTTATTCCATTTTGTCTCTGTCCCTTTCCCTTCAAGATGGCAGTGTTTCTGCTGGTGTATGTAATTCTGGAAAATCTTGTGGGTCTCCTGTGTATGTCACAGATTCACGTCATTAAACAAGAGGGTCCTCCACAGATCTTTCCTGGATGGTGCTATCTCTATTGCTGGCTTCTGCTGAGATGGTTGAGTGGATCCATGAGTCACACACCTAATATTCTCAATACTAGCAAAAGGCTGTCCAACCACACCCATGGCCTTCTCTCCAGAGCACATTTTTCTAACAGTAAATCTCCTAATTTTAGCATATTTCACAATCTGGATAGGCTGCAATTTTCCCCCATCATCATGTGTTGGTTCCTTTTGGTGTAATAGTTCTTTCCCAGTGTATCTTTTTCCTCTCCCGTTTTACAATGATCAGCAAGAAGAAACCAGGCCACATCTTTAACATTCTGCTAGGAAATGACCTCAGCTAAAATCCAAGTTCATCACATAACAAGTGCTTCTATTGTGCTTCTCAAAATTCTTCCAGCATCTACCCATTACCCAATTCCAAAACCATGTGTAGAATTTGTGTTAGTTTGCTCTGGTAACGGTAACAAAGCACCACGACCTAGAAGGCTTTGAGCTGCAGAAACTTATCTCACACCATTCTGGATGTCAAAAGTCCAAACTTACTATTCCTGTGACCAAATCAAGATGTCGGTAGGTCCAGAGCGCCTGGGTGGCTCAGTCGGTTAAGTGTCTGCCTTCTCAGGTCATGCTCTCAGGGTCCTGGGATCGAGCCCCACATTATCGGGCTCCCTGCTCAGTGGGGAGTCTGCTTCTCCCTCTCCTTCTGCCCCTCCCCCCTGCTCATGCTCTCTCTCTTTCTCAAATAAATAAAATGTTAAGGAAAAAAAAAGTTGTTCATAGGTCCAAGTTCCCTCTGGAGGCTCTAGGGGAGACTATTCCTTGCTTCTCCCAGCTTCGGGCAGCTCCTGGCATTCCTTAGCTTCACTCCAATTTCTGTTTCCATTGTCACATTGCCTTTTCCTCTCCTGTCCGTGTGAAATCTCCTTCTTCCTCCCTCTTATATGGAGGCCTGTGATTGAACTTGGGGCCCATCCTGATCATCCAGGATAATATCCACACACTCTGAGATCCTTAACTTAATACAGCTGCAAGCATCCTGTTTTCACATAAGGTAACATCTACAGGTTTCCACGATTAGGATCTGATGCCATTGGGGGGGCCACTTTTCATCCTATAATAGTTATGTCCTTATGATGGAACATTAAACAACAGTAACAATGAATGAATATTTATATGTCACTTATTTCTCTCCCTACTCCAATGTAAGTTCCATGAGAGTGGGGCCTTGTTTCACTCATTACTGTATACTCAGTCCCTGGAAGAGTAACCCCCAGGTAATAAATATTTGCTGAATGAACTACTAAAATGGATATTTATATGAACAATAATATAGGTAAATAGAACATTTTATGGTATAACATCAAGTGTAAAAACAGTACATACATTTTTTAATTTCAAATCTTTGTGGGGGCACCAGGGTGCCTCAGTCAGTTAAGCATCTAACTCTTTTTTTTTTTTTAAGATTTATTTATTTGACAGAGAAAGACAGTGAGAGAGGCAACACAAGCAAGGGGAGTGGGAGAGGGAGAAGCAGGCTTCCCACCGAGCAAGGAGCCCCATGCGGGGCTCGGTCCCAGGACCCTGGGATCATGACCTGAGCCGAAGGCAGATGCTTAATGGCTGAGCCACCCAGGCGCCCCAGCATCTAACTCTTGATCTCAGTTCAGGTCTTGATCTCAGGGTTATGGGTTCATGCCCCACATTGGGCTCCATGGTGGGTGTTTTTTTTTAATAAATAAATTATTTTTTAATAAATAAATTTATCAAATAATTATTTGATAAATTATTTGATAATTAATTATAATTATTTGATAAATTTTTTAAATAAATAAATTATTTTTTAATAAATAAATTTATCAAATAATTATTTGATAAATTATTTGATAATTAATTATAATTATTTGATAAATTATTTGATAATTAAAAATTCTATGCTAAAAAAAAAACTGGGGACATCAGTGAAAATGGAGCAGGGAACTCCAAGAATCCATCTCATCACAAAAGCAGCTAATAAACTGGCAAAACTGTCAGAATCAGCTATATCAGAACTCTGGAAACAACTCAAAGTTGACATCAACCAGGTGAACACTTAATCAAGAAATAAACCACTGAATCTCAGTAAGAAAACTTCATGATAATTTCACTTATCTTGGCCATTCCCCACCATCCAGCTCTGTGGAAGCCTTAAAGACAACGTTCTTGGTCTAAGTTCCTAGTATTGGAAGGAGCAGAACAGACCTGCTACTGAAAGCATTGTGGTTGTTTGTTTTGAACTGTCTGGTGGCTCTCTGAATGTCTGGCTCAAAGGGCTTGCTTTTATTTTGCCTAATTCAGAACTCTCCCAAGGCTGAGGTGGTTACCTGGGGGGCATTTGTTGAAAATATATAAAGGCAATTACATTAGCTGCTGCCATCTGGAACAAGGGATCACATTTAGAGAAAACAACAAATGAATAAAGAAGCTTAGGAAGAAAAGCTGGGGGATGAAACAGTTTAGGATATAAGGACTTTGAAATGTTCCTACATATTCCTGGGAATAGAGGTCCACATGCATGCCCAGGGCTGGATACATGCTCAGAAAAGATCTGAGAAGGCTCTAAGATTTTACCTTTAGCTGATGACCAGGCTCTTGCAAACAGGAAATGAGGGCTAAAGTTGAGTTGTAAATTACTTCATTGAGTGTTAAAAGAATTTCCCAACACACATACAGAGCTCATCTGCAAAGACTGGGAGGTTTTTGTTTTTGCTGTTCTAGGCATTCAAGGAAATCTCTGTCAAATGACTATATGACCACCAACCTAATGAAACAGAGACTTCAGTAGCCATGGACTACAAAAAATAGACTTTACAGAATTAGTTCCAGAAAGTCACTAAACTAACGAACAATTTTTACTACAAGCAGCAACAAGTCCAAGCATGGTAGGAAATCCTATTTCCAGAGTTGTATTATAATACTCAGAATGTCCAGTTTAGAAAAAAAAAAAGTTATGAAGTATGCAGAGGGAGCATGGCCTATATATGGGGAAAAAATTGTCCTTGAGGAAGCACAGATATTAGATATAGTAGACAAAGACTTTACTTATTTATTTTTAAAGAAGATTTTATTTATTTATTTGTCAGAGAGAGAGTGAGCACAAGCAGGGGGAGTGGCAGGCAGAGGGACTCCCCACTGAGCAAGGAGCCCAAAGCAAGACTCGATCCCAGGACCCTGGGATCATGACCTGAGCTGAAGGCAGATGCTTAACCAACTGAGCCACCCGGGTGTCCCATGACAAAGCCTTTAAATCAATTATTTAAGATATACTCAAAGACCTAAAGGAAACCATGTGCAAAGTACTAAAGGAAAACATGATAATCATATCTCACCAGACAGAAACTATCAGTTAGGAGACAGAAGCTATAACACAGAAACAGATAGAAATTCTGATTTGAAGAGAATTAACTGAAATGAAAATTTCACCGGAGGAGTTCAACGGCAGATTTGAGCAGGCAGAAGAAAGAATCAGCATCCTAAAGATAAGTCAATTGAGATTACCCAGTCTGTGGAGCAGAGAGAAAAAAAGAATGAAGGAAAATAAACAGAACCTAAGAGATTTATAAGACACCATCATGCATATTAACATGTATAGTGGAAGTCCCAGAAGGAGAGGTGGGAGAGAAACAAGAAAGAATATTTGAAGATATAATGGCTGAAAACTTCTAAATTTGATGCAAGACATAATCTACACTTCCAGAAAGATTAATTAACTTCAAGTAAGATAAACTCAGAGATCCATACCAAGACATAATCAAACTGCAGAGGGCCAAAAACAAAAAGAGAATCCTGGAAGCAGGAAGAGAAAAGTGACTAATCGTGTATAAGAGAAACTCAATAAGATTAAAAGCTGATTTTTCATCAGAAACCTTGGAGGCCAGAAGGCAGTGGGAGAATGTATTGAAAGTTCTGAAAGGAAAAAAAAAAAAGGCAACCAGGAATTTTATATCTGGCAAAATTATCCTTCAGGAATTAAGGAGAAATCAAGACATTTTCAGATTAGCAAAAACTGAGAGAGTTTGTCACTAGTAGACCTTCCTTACAAGAATTGTTGAAGAGTGCTTCAGGCTGATATGAAAGGACATGAGAAGGTAACTCAAATCCGCATGAAGAAATGAACACTGATAACACAGATATAGGTAAATTTTAAAGTCAGCAATGATGTATTTTTAGAACATAATTCTTCTTTTTTTAATAGATTTAAAGGACAGCTACAATAATTATACATCTATACTGATGGAAACCTGATGTATAAAGATGTGATTTGTGATGCTAACAACATAAAGGGCAGGGAATGAAGCTGTAGAAGAACAAAGGTTTTGTATACTATTGACTAAACCGGTATTAAGTTGAACTAGATTATCCTAAATTAAGATGTTAATTGTAATCCCCAGGAAAACAACGAAGAAAATAAAATATCTAGTAATAGAAACAAGAAGGGAATCAAAATGGGACATTAGAAAACACCTAACACAAAAGGAGGAATTGAGAACCATAATAACAACAAAAGATACAAGACATAGCAAACTAATACAGTGGCAGAAGTAAGTTCCTTTCGTAATTGCAACTAAATACAAATAGATTAAATTCTCTAATTAAAAGACAGAGATGGACAGAATGGATTAGAAAGGATACATAATGCAACGATATGCTGTCTACATGAGTCTTTCTTTGGCTCAAAAACTCAAATAGGTTAAAAGTAAAAGGATGAAGAGATAATCCATGCCAAAAATCAACAAAAAAGAGAGATCAAGTGGCCATACTGTTATTTAAAAAATAGACTTTAAGGCAAAAATTATTTAAAAAGACAAAGAGAGACATTATATAATGATAAAAGGCTCAGTTCATCAAGAAGATATAACAATAATAAACATATATTGAAGGGAGAAATGAACAGTCCAACAATAATAAGGACTTCAATATTTCACTTTCAATAATGGATAGAATGACAACACACGAGATAAACAAAGAAATAGAAGCACTGAATGACTCTATAAACCAGCTAGACCTAACTCCACTCAACAACAGCAGAATACACATTCTTCTCAAGTAAGCATGGAATATTCCTCAGGATAGACCATGTCTATACCACAAAACAAGTCTCAATACATGTAAAAATACTGAATGCATATGAAGTATCTTCTCTGACCACAATGACATGAAACTAGAAATTAATAAAAGAAGGAAAACTGAAAATTCTGCAAATAGCATGAAAACTGAACAGCACACTCGTAAGTGCTCAATGGATTAAAAAGGGAAATTAGATGAGATGAATGAAAACAGAAACTCAGCATAACAAAACTTAACAGAATGCAATAAAAGCAGTTACCAGAGGGAAGTTTATAGCTGTAAACACCTACATTAAACAGGAAAAGGATCTCAACTCAATACTTAAACTCCCAACTTTTTTTTAATGGGCCCAAAGAAGATTTTTGAGTCATGTAACTGAATGCCCAGAAGCAGGATTGCTGCAGACATGGACTGTTTCAGGGGCTCAAGCATAGTCCTCAAGATCCAGTGTCTCTCTTGTCCTCTTCCTGGTTTGACTGGCTTCTCAGACTGGTGCTCCCTTTTGGTAGCAAGATGGTTATAGTCTCCAACCTCATACTGTCACTCAAGACCAGCCCTAAACTTCAACTTAAGGAGCTTACAAAAAGAAACACAAACTAAACTGAAAGTGAGCAGAAGGAAGGAAATAATAAAGATTAGAGCGGAAATAAATGAAATACAGAAGTGAAAAACAACAAAGAGAATCAATGAAAACAAAAGTCGCTTCTTAAAAAAAAGAGTAACAGGGGCGCCTGGGTGGCACAGCGGTTGAGCGTCTGCCTTCGGCTCAGGGCGTGATCCCGGCGTTGTGGGATCGAGCCCCACATCAGGCTCCTCTGCTATGAGCCTGCTTCTTCCTCTCCCACTCCCCCTGCTTGTGTTCCCTCTCTCGCTGGCTGTCTCTTTGTCTGTCGAATAAATAAATAAAATCTTTAAAAAATAAATAAATAAATAAATAAATAAATAAATAAATAAATAAATAAATAAAAATAAAAAAAGAGTAACAAAATTGATGAATTTTTAGTTAGAATGACAAAAAGGTGAGAAGGAGATAAAAGACTCAAATTACTAAAATCGGGATGAAAGTAAGGACATTACTATCTTCTAGATACAAAAAGGATTATAAGAGAATATGATGAATAATTGTAGATCAACAAACCAGATAACCTAGATGAAAAGAAAATTTCCTAGAAACACACGAACTACCCAGACTGACTCAAGAAGAAACAGAAATCTGCATAGACCCATAACAAGAAATTAAATAAGTAAAAAATTTCCAATAAAGAAGACTAGGACCAGATTGCTTCACTGGTAAATTCTCTCAAACATTTAAAGAAGAATTAATACCAATCTTTCTCAAACTTTTCCAAAAAATAGAGTGTGCTTCCTAACTCATTCCGCGATGCCAGGATTACCTTGATATTAAAGCCAGACAAAGACGTCATAAGGAAAGAAATCTATAGACCAATATTCCTTAGGAATATAGATGCAAAAATGCTCAGCAGATTATTGAGAAATTTGAATCCAGCAACATATTAAAATGATCATACTGCATGGGCAACTGGGATTTATCCCAAGAATGCAAAGATGGTTCAACACATGAAAATTAACCAATGTAATATACAATATTAATGGAATGGAGGAAAATAACCACATGACCATCTCAACTGATGCAGAAAAATAATTTTATAAAACCCAACACCCTTATGAACCTTGAAAATATTACGCTAAGTGTCATAAACCAGCCACAAAAAGACAAATCCTGTATGATTCCACTTACATGAGATACTTAAGAGTAGCCAAAATCATACAGACAAAAAAGTAGAATGGTGGTTACCAGGGACTGGAAGAGGTGGGGGTGGGAGTTATTGTTTGATGTATATAGAGCTTCCGTTTTACAAGACAAAAGTGTTATGGGGATAGAAGGTGGTGATGGCCGTATAACATCATGAATATATATGATACCACTGAATTGTACACTTAGAAATGGTTAAAATGGTAAACTTTGTGTTATGTATATTGTACCACAATAAAAAAAGGTGGGGAAAAACCCACCTAACACCCTTGCATGATAAAAACACTCATAAAAGTAGGACTAGAAGGGAACTTCCTTAGCTTGATAAAGGAGATCTGTTGACAATCCACAGTTGGGACACCTGAGTGGCTCAGTCAGTTAAGCATCCGCTTTCGGTTCAGGTCATAATTCTGAGATCCTGAGATCAAGCCCCATGTCAGGCCCCTGCTCAGTAGGGAGCCTGCTTCTCTCTCTCCTTCTGCCCCTCTCCCCGCTCGTGCTCTCTCAGTCAGTCACTCTCTCTCAAATAAAAATAAATAAAATCTCCAAAAAAAGAAAAAGAAAATCCACAGTTAATATCATACTCAGTGGTGAAAGACTGAAAGCTGGACACTCAGTCAGTTAAGTTCTGCCATCGGCTCAGGTCATGATCTCAGGGTCCTGAGATCAAGCCCCACGTTGGACTTCCTGCTGAGCAGGGAGCCTGCTTCCCCCTCTCCCTCTGCCGTCCCCCCTGCTTGTGCTCTCTCTCCTCTCTCTCAAATAAATAAATAAAATATTTTAATAAAAGAGAAAGAAATACTGAAAGCTTTCCTCCTAAGATCAGAAACAATATAAGGATATCTGGTCTAGCCACTTCTATTCAACACTTTACTGGAAGTTTTAACCATGGCAAGAAAGTAAATAAAAAGCGTCCAAATTGGAAGGGAAGTAGTAAAACTATATTTGTAGACGGTGTAATCGAATATAGGAAATCCTAAAGAACCCACACAAAACCATCACAGCTAATAATGAATTCAGCAAAGGTGCAGAATATAAGATCAGTATGCAAAAATCAGTTATATTTCTATACACTAGCAATGAATTATCTGAAAATGAAATTTAGAAAAACAGTTTCATTTACATTACCAAAAGTAACAAAATGTTTAGGAATAAATCTAACAAAGAGGTATAAGTCTTGTACACTGCATACTACAAAACATTGTTAAAAGAAATTTCAGCAGACCTAAGTAAATGAAAAGACATCCTATGTTCATGGATTGTAAGGAAACAATATTGTAAAGAAAGCAAAGTGATCTACAGATTCGATGCAATCTCCACCAAAATTCCAACTGTCTTTTTTGCAGAAATGAGCAAGTTGATCCTCAAATTCATATGGAATTGTAAGGGACCATACGTAGCCAAAACAATCTTGAAAGAGAACAAAATTGGAGAACACTTCCCGATTTCAAAACTTGTAAAAAGTGACACAACCAAAACACTGTGGTACTGACATAAGGCTAGACATATAAATTAATGGGATAAAATTGAGAGTCCAGAAATAAACCCATACATCTATTGTCAGTTGATTATCAACAATAGCACCAAGACCATTCAATGGGGAAAGAATAATCTTTTCAAATAATAGTGCTTGGAAAAGTAGGTATCGGCATGCAAAAAAATGAAGTTGGACCTTTACCTCACACCACATACAAAAATTAACTCAAACTAGGTCAAAGACCTACATGTAAGACCTGGAGCTATAAAACTGTAGAAAACTTAACAGTAAATCTTTATGACCTTGGATTTGGTAATGATTTCTTAGACATGACGCCAAAGAACAAACAACAAAAGAAAAAATAAACTGAACTTCATCAAAATAAAAAACAAAAAACTTCTGTGCATCAAAGGACATTCTCAAGAAGGTGAAAGATGACCAAAGAATGAGGAAAAATATTTGTAAATCATATATTTCTTATAAATCTAGCATCCACAGTATATAAAGAACTCTTAAAATTCCACGATAAGAATATATGGGCAAAGGATAATGGGCAAAGGACTTGGATAGACATATCTCCAATGAAGACCTGAAAATAAACAACAGGCACATGAGAGGCCCAACATCATTTGTCATTAGGGAAATGCGAATCAGAACCACAATGAGATACCACTGCACACCCACTAGGCTGGCTTTTTGCCGGGTGGGGGTATAACAAGTGTTGGCGAGGAGATGGAGAAACTGGAACCCCTCATGCAGTGCTGGTGGGACTATGAAATTGTACCGCCACTGTGCAAAACGGTTAGGTAGTTCCTTGAAAAGTTAACCATAGAATGACCCTATGACCCAGCAACTCCACTCCTAGGTATATACTCGAGAACTGAAGACACATTTAGAGATAACCTTGCCAACATATATACGTAGTAGTAAAAAAAAAAAAAAAATGGAAACAATGCAGATGTCCGTAGCTGAGGAATGAATAACAAACTGGGATCTATCCATACAATGGAATATCATTCCACCCAGAAAGGAAGGAAGCAGCCCTGCTACGTGGATGAGCCTTGAAAACACGATGATGCCAAGTGCAAGAAGCCAGACATAAAAGGACAAGGATCACACGATTCCATTTATACGAAGTGTCAAGAAAGGGCAACTCCACAGACATAGAAGAAGCAGATTGACGGTGACCAGGGCTGGGAGAAAGGGGTGAATGAGGAGCAACTGCATGATGGGTCCTGAGTTTCCATTCGGGTGACAAGAATGCTCTGGAAGGAGTGGTGATAGTTGAATGAAGTAAGAGTCACTGAATTGTACACTCAAAATGGTTAAAATGATGAATTTTATGGTATATGACTTTTTCCTCAATATTAAAAAAAAAAAGGAAGGAATTAAGTCAAAATGATCACCAATCACCCAGCTGGTGGGTTAGGGGGATTGTGGACAGGGTCTGTGCCTCACCTGGCTGGCCGCAGTGGGGCGGAGTCCATGGGGACAGGGCAGCTCGGAGATCCCCGTGTTCTCCCCAAGGCTGTGGTGAATCCTCTCGCCTGTTGTCTCGGCTTGGGCTGGCTCTGGCCTAGTCCATGCTATTCCATTGTCATTGGCAGGACTGGGCTTGGTGAAGCTGGACCCAGTGCGTCCCAGCCTCTCCCAGTCCCTGTGGTCTTTCTGCAGGAGCCAGAGCTTATGGGTTTATCTCTTGGGATGTTGAGTCTAGCCAGCCTTTTAGGGGTCAGGGCTGCAGGCTCCAGGGTAGAGGTGCTGTTATCTGTGTTGCTTCCAGGTCCCAGGCTGGCAGTATCCTCCCCCGCCCCTGACCAGATATGCCAAGCCCCCTCCTTTTCCCTCTTGGCTTCTGCCCTGTTTTTTCTGTGATTGGCCCAAGAGGGGGTGTGGGCTGGCAGGCTCCCTACACAGAGCCTGGAGGCAGCATCCGGGGCTGGTTGACCTACCCGAGGGCCCCCTGTCTACTGCCCCCAGCCGAGCTGGGTCCGCTTCTTCCTGCCCAGCTGAGGGAGGGCCTGGAAGGACACCGTAGCAGGCCCTCTGTGATGCTCCTGTCCCCATGGTGATCCCAGATGAGAAGGCTGTAGCATTCCGTCCCTGGAACTTCCACCCCTCTTTCCAGCTCTGTTTTGCCTGTCTCTAGAGATGGCTCTTTGCTGGTGGCCTCAAGAGCACGGGCTCTGCAGCAGTCAGCGTGTCTTCTGTGCACCCCCTATCTCTTGGACCTCTCTTTAACCCCAATAGAAACCACTACCCTAACAGTAAGCCTCCACCCCTCAGAAACTGACCGCCACCGGAGACGTGATGGTGAGTCGTGGAAAAGCCACAGCATTCAAAATGAGAAGACCCAGATTTCAGTCCCAGCCTGGCCTTCTAGAGCTGTGTGACCTTGGACAAGAGAGGCCTCAAGCTTCAGCATCCTCCTCTGTAAAAGGTAGATGATGAAACCCTACTGAACTGTGGCTCAGGAATGCCTCTGTGACTTTGCGTGGGCTTTCCCTTCTATGTAATACCCTTCCATCCTTCTCAGCTCAGGCAAACTCCTACCCATGCCTCAAGACCCAGCTCAAATGCTCCCTTCTCTGTAAATGTTTCTCTCTGAGCTCTGTGGGCTTGACACAGATATTAGGCTTTGCCATTTTGTGTTAAAGTTCTTTAAGTGTTTCCTTCATTGTTATCTGACTAGGAATTTTTGGAAGCAGGAATCAGATTAGGCTTATTTCTGGCATCAGAAATGGTTTGTTGGATGACTGCTTTGTGGAACGGAAAGCAGAAGAGGCTGACCCTGACTGGGTCGGACCCCATCCTTGCAGGGGTCAATCCTGGGGCCCTTTGTCCAAGCATGGCGTGGGTCAGTTTGTATGCCTGAGATGCGCCTGGATGGCTGGGGACATTTTCACAGCCGAGACCCAGCGGAAGAGACCCTGGCTCATGTCTGGGGTCTACCTGTCTTAGCACTGGGGTGCGGCTTCTTATGGGGTGTGTCTGCGGATATCCTGGGGCATCTGGGAGGGCAAGGGGGCTGGTACAGCACTGTCAGCGGGGTCCTGGTGAGACTTGGGGTATTGACAAGAAACCTGCGGTTCAAGGAGAAGAGAGGGAGGACTTCAGTTGCCACTGTGTCTTCCAGCTCCTTCTCATGGCTCTACAGCTGCTGGTCGGGGTCAAGGAGATGAGGAGACATCATCCAGTGTCAGCTCCAGGGTCCCTACAGATTGGGACCAGCTAACAGGGCTTCCAGGGCCAGAGCCAGCTAGTCAAGGGCGCCCTCCAGTGGTCACCATGGGGAAGGCAGGAACCTGATGACAGAAAGAGGTGTTGATATGGAGTGAGCTTCCCCGTGCCAAGCGTGGTGCCAGGCACATGTTTCAATTTTAATTAAAAATATATCGATCATCTGCTAAGCGAAAAGCTCTCTCTTGAGTGTTGATTTTTTTTTGGTGGGAGGAAAAGGGAATACAAGGTAGGGAATTAT
Source organism: Ursus arctos (assembly GCF_023065955.2). Lineage (NCBI taxonomy): Eukaryota > Metazoa > Chordata > Mammalia > Carnivora > Ursidae > Ursus > Ursus arctos. Next base: position 39,097,814 of record NW_026622908.1, read on the forward strand.
CCATTACATCAGTGATTCTCCACCCACGCTGTCTTTTGGACTTGCCTGGGGAACTTGAGAAGACATCCACGTCTGGGATCCGCCAGCCCAACCGAATCTGGAGGGGTGGGGCAAAGGCGCCAGGGGCAGGCGGCCAGGCATGAGAACCACTGGTTTGGAGAGTTGACTAAATTGTTACCCATCATCCTCATTGCTGAGGTAGGTGTTATTGTCCCATTTTCCGGATGAGGAGACCAAGGCTCAAGTTAAGGACAGCGATGGGAAAGATGTTTCCCACAGCACAGGCAGCAGGGGTATAGCAAATACTCCTAAAAGGCTGTTCCTGATCTCTGAAGAGACTCCCTCATAACTGCAATGGCATTATTTTAAGCTGTGATTAGAAAAGTGTCCAAGGTTGTGAAATAATCCTTTCCCCCAGGCAGAGAATTACAAAGGCAGAGGTGGTGTGCACAAAAGTCCCCTGCAGGTGCGCCTGGGTGGCTGTCAGTTAGGTGTCTGCCTTTGGCTGGGGTCATGATCCCAGGGTCCTGGGATGGAGCCCAGCATCCAGCTCCCTGCTCAGCTGGGGGCCTGCTTCTTCTCCCTCTGCCTGCCGCTCCCCCAGCTTGTGCTCTCTCTGTGTCAAATAAATAGCTGAAAAATCTTACCCCCCCCCAAAAAAAGTCACCTGCAATCTCAGCACTGTTAACACTTAGGAGTAGGTCAGGGAGAGGGGGAAAGAGGGGAGGGAGGAGTTGGAGAGAGGAGGAAGGGGGAAGGGAGGGAAGGAGTGGATTTATTTTAAGGCTCTGGGTCATATCGTAAATCAGGACTTCAGAAAGTCCGATCTGAAGACCACTGGCATCATAATCCCCGCGGTGCTCATTAGAAATGCAGCCCCCCCCCCCGGCCCCCTCACCTCCCACCTGGTCGAAGCAGAATCAGACCCTGGAAAAAGATCCCGAGAAGCCGCCCATTTCATATACATTACAGACCATTCTCATGGCCACTCAGTGAAGACCAACAGCCACTGCGGCTTCAAGCTTTCACAAGAGGAGCCTGGCCTGGACACCCATCACTTCCAGTGGCTTAGGAGGGCTCTCGGGGATAGCTTGATGTATTAAAATGTTTGGAACCAGGTGCTGAGATATTAACCGGCTGCCCTTGGGGACCCGGGGACATATTCCCATTTTGCCTGGGCTGGCTGGAAGCCACCAGCATAAACACCAGAGCTGCTGTGTCATCCGGCACCAGGCCCAGCCCCCACACAGCAGCCTCCTACCCCCGCACCCCACCCCCTTCTTCCATAACTGTGAACCAACCTACTAACTGGATTCTGCCAGCCAATCACAGCCTGAATAACCTATGATGTCACCATCAGCCAATCAGAGCTCCTCACTGGCATAGGCAGACCTCTGTCACTCTTACAAAGGTGATGAGGTCTAAAGCAATACCATCCTTTTTGGATAGGGACACTGAGGTCCAGGAAGGAGCAGAGGCCCACTAGGGTCACCGCACACAGGGGCAGAGCCAGGACTAGTAGCCAGGAGTTCTGACTGTGGTCCAGTGGTCTTTCCATTGCCCTCAGTGCAGCCAAAGCCGCCATAGGGCCTGGCCGACAGCCCCCTCTCTCTGTGTAGCTCCTGGCCCAGGAGACAAAGACCAGGGCCCTGGCCCCACTCCCCACAGCTCTGCCTGCAAGACCTCAGTGGTCAGAAACAGATCCTTTGATCTCTGTATTTGAGGGCCCAGGGAAAATGGCAGGATTGGGCCCATGGTGGAGGGGAGTTGCCCTAAGTTCTAGCCCTCCTCTTAGTCCCCACCCACCCCCAACCCGCCAGCACCGGCAGGAATTAGAGGGGCCCTGGGTCCTGACCAGCCGTGCTGGCTGCAGCTAATACGCAGATTATGAGAAGGGGTCCAAACAAAGCTCCTTTGTGGAGGCCCTGGCTTAGGGAGTCAAGTGACCGCTTAACTCACGCATGGGCAGGGCCAGCCCCGAAGTGTGGGTAGGGGCACTGGCCACAGGACCCCCAAGAGTCCCACCGGTCCAGTGGCCAGAACTGTTGTGGGATTGCCTGAGAAGACTGGAGCCCCTCTTGTGAGTAGGGGTGGGCCCAGGCCAGCTGGGCTGGGGCTTTGAGGGCCTACGGGGTGGACGGCAGTCCCTGCATGGGTGCGTGTGATGGACACCCACGGGCAGCATGTACGCGGGTGTGGGGGCACCTGTGTGTCTGTGCAAAGCTTCCGAGGTGGGAGTGAGCTTGGCGTGCACGAGGCACAAAGGCATGGAGCCCCCGCGCTCCATCAGAGCAAGCAGGGAGAGGGTGGGTGTCAGTCATTGCTTCGAGAAGTTTTTATGGAGCACCTCCTACGAGAGCACAGCGGGGGGTTCCATTCTCAGGAGGGAATGGTCAGTAAACAAGCAGACGTCCTGCAAAATAGAATTTCAAGTACAGCAAGATAAAATGTTGTGTAGAGAAATCGACAAGATGAGGGGGCAGAGAGTACCAGTGGCACTGGGATGCTATTTGCAGGTACAGTAGTTGGAACACCCTTTCTGGGCAGAGCACCTGAAGTGGGAAGGAGCCATACCGTTAGATGAGAAAGCGCATCCTCCAGGCGGAAGGATTAGCAAGTGGAAGGGCCCTGGGGTCACTGTTCAGTAAACGTTATTTCAGCATCTCTACCAGCCAGGCTCTGTTCTGGGCAATGGGGACAGGGCAGTGGACAAGACTGACCAGGCCCCTTACCAGTCTTGCTCCAAGGTGGTTGCAGGTGCTTGGGAGCTAATGAACAAAATGGGCTCAGAACGCTGCCTGGCTTAGGGGACCAAGCCCAGTAGGCAGACTTCGCTATTGCTGCTGTCATTGCCTTTGCCATACAACTTAAGGGCACAGACCTATCTGTCTTCCTTGCCAAAGCTGTGGGCAGCTCTGGGCTCCCTTCCCTGGCTTCCCATGTCCCACAGACAGGAAGAGCCGAAAGGGCCTTTGAGGCCACCTCATTCCCCTCCCAGTGTCCCGACAGGAAAGCTGAGGCCCAGCGCAGGGAAGAGTCCCAGCTAAGATCGCTCCTGAGGCCCAGACAAGGCCCGACCAAGGCCGCCATCGGTGTCCCTCCCTGTCTGTCTACTAGGACCCAAGCCCACTTGCGGCAGCCCAGTGCCCGGCCATGACCGTCACCTACTCGAGCCAAGTGGCGAACGCCCGCTTAGGCTCCTTCTCCCGCCTCCTGCTGTGCTGGCGAGGCAGCATCTACAAGCTGCTCTACGGGGAGTTCCTCATCTTCCTGCTCAGCTACTATGCCATCCGCTTTGTTTACAGGTGCGCGGGACAGCCTGGGGCTGGGGCCTGGGAGGGGCGCAGCTGGGGCTTGGAACAGCCAGCCGGCCAGCCAGGGGCCCATGTACCAGAGACCTCTAAGGCTGACCTGAGCTCTTGGCCAAGCCCTGGGGGCGGGAGGGCTGGGGGTTGGGGTCTGAGGAGGAGGTAAAGGGAGGCAGCTCCGTGAAGGCTGGGAGTGTCTTTCCTCCAACCCAGGGAGAGGCCCTGGAACCCAGGCCTTACCTGGTCCTACTCAGCCAGCCTGTTTTCCTGAATCCCACACAAGCTCACAGGTCCAGACCATATATTTTTTCCCCCAAGAAAAACGTGTACTTAAATAAAATACAGGACAGATATAATCACAGAATGTATGAAAACATTTTGAAGGGGAAAAGCATTGACTGAAATGGATTGAAAAACTATTAAATACAGGAAGTGCTTGAATTCGTAATTATAATACCAATAACAAAGCACATTGGTTTTCATTGGTTGTTACTCCGGCATGAATATACTTTTTTAAAAAATTAGACTTTATTTTTTAGAGTTTTAAGTTGACAGCAAAATTGAGCAGAAGGTAGAGAGTGTCCATATACCCCTCGAACACACACAGATGCCCCCACTATCAACACGCCACATTTGCCATAATAGATGAACCCACACGGACACACCATTATCACCCAAAGCCCACAGTTTGCACTAGGTCCCCTCTTGGTGTTGTTACATTCTATGGGTTTGGACAGATGACATGTATCTACCATGATAGTATCACACAGAGTAGTTTCACTGCCCCCAAACCCTCTGTGCTCACCCATTCATCTCTCCCCACCACATGGTTTTTTAAAGACCAAACACCCTAGTTTGAATCTGCTTTCAAACTATTCGTTTGGATCCTTTAAAAGGGTCAGTGGTGCCTAACAGTAACTCCTTCGGCAGGATCGTCCTTCCTATATCTCACAGGAAACCTCTTCCAGCCTTGGAGCAAAGGCCCCCTTGGGGTTTGGGGCTGCCAGGGAAGGAGTGGGACCTGGCTCGGGCCAGTGAAAGGGACAGGGAAGTGGTGGGGTAGCAAAGAGGCAGTCACGCTCCTACCCTAGGCCTGGCTGGAGCCCCCCAGTGTCTACACATCCCCTCACCCCCCCCCCCCCAGGATGGCCCTCACAGAGGAACAGCAGGTGATGTTTGAGAAACTGAGTCTGTATTGCGACAGCTACATCCAGCTCATCCCCATTTCCTTCGTGCTGGGTGAGCTCCCCCTTGGGCGTGTCGGGATCCCAGTGGCACCTCCCGGCTCCACGCAGGTGGACTACCAGGAACTGGCTGGGGAAGGCCAGTGGTGTGTCAGTCCCTCTCGACAGTTCAGGGAAATGGGGAAACTGCAGCCAGACGCACTGAAGTTAGACGTTAGGAAGGACGTCCTGAGGTTAGCACTCAAGACCCCAGCTTCTGAGGGCAGAGCTAACTGGTCCCTGGAGCCTCCCAGCAGGAGGGGAGGGGTCTGGCAGATTCTTGGGATAGGCAGGGGGCCCCTGGGAGAGAGAACTCCGGCTCTTGCGCCTTCATGCGGGGCTCTGATGGTCTTCCCCTCCTGAGCGCCTTCCAGGAGGGTCGGGGCTGGGCCCGCTGCCATCAAAAAGATGGAGAAACCGAGGCATCGCCCTCGCTTGGCTCTGGCCGCAGCCTGGGCCCTCGCCCCTCGCCCTCCCGCCTCTCCTGCCCAGGCTTCTACGTGACGCTGGTCGTGACCCGCTGGTGGAACCAGTACGAGAACCTGCCGTGGCCCGACCGCCTTATGAACCTGGTGTCGGGCTTGGTGGAGGGCAAGGACGAGCAAGGCCGGCTGCTGCGGCGCACGCTCATCCGCTACGCCAACCTGGGCAATGTGCTCATCTTGCGCAGCGTCAGCGCCGCGGTCTACAAGCGCTTCCCCAGTTCCCAGCACCTGGTGAAAGCAGGTGGGCGGGGCCGGTGGGGCCCGGGGCGGGGCCAGGAGCGGGCATAGGCGGGGCCGGAGCCGATGGGTGGAGCCAGAGGCCCCCGGACTGAAGATTGGGTGGGGCCAGGAGCCGGGTGGGGTTGAGACCTCGTCGGATGGGGCGGGGCGGAGTCGGGTGCGCGAAGATCCGTGTGAGCGAGGCTCGGAACCGCGCGTGAGGATCGGGGTTTGAGATAGGGTTAAGGACCCTTGAGGGATGAGGGAAGAGCGGGGACTGAAGGCCGGGGGCGGGGCCTTGGGAACTGGTGAGAAAGTACCCGTCTGCCTCCCTCTGCCCTTTCCCGTCCAGTTCTGCGGGTTTCCAGTCTGCATTTCTGTGACCTCCGTCTTTGACCTTCCCTGACCTGGTCCTGATTAATAAGACAGACCCTTCTCACGTGCTCAGGCCAGAACAGCACACAGTGGGCACCCAGTAATTATTTGTTGAAAGAGGATGGCAAAGGAGCTCCATGGTCCCAATGAACTTGGGCCAAAATCCTGGGCTTCGGCAAGGCCTGGCCACCCCTGCCAGCCATCGTTCTGCGGGTTCCCCCACCCACTGCCTTCTTCACTCCACCCTGCAGGCTTTATGACCCCCGCGGAACGCACGCACTTGGAAAAGTTGAGCTTGCCGCACAACACGTTCTGGGTGCCCTGGGTGTGGTTTGCCAACCTGTCAATGAAGGCGTGGATTGGAGGTCGAATCAGGGACCCTGTCCTGCTCCAGAGCCTGCTGGATGTGAGCTCACTGCAGAGATGGGGCTGATGCAGAGTGGGGACGGTTGTGCCCCAGGTGGAAAAGTTTCCTACAAAGAGAAGGATTGTGGCTCGTTCTAGAACCTGCCTTGGGATTATAGGATTTTGACCAACGGGATTCCACAACCCACGGTGGCCCCTCCCCCAAATTCCCCTCCCACTTCCTCTCTAAAGTGAGCCTCTGAGACACTGGCTCCTTTTTTTTTTTCTTTTTTTAAGATTTTATTTATTTATTTGGGAGAGAGAATGAGAGAGAGTGAGCATGGGGGAGGGTCAGAGGGAGAAGCAGACTCCCCGCTGAGCAGGGAGCCCAGGACTCCAGGATCATGACCTGAGCCGAAGGCAGTCGCTTAACCAACTGAGCCACCCAGGTGCCCATCCTGGCTCCTTTTTGATAGATGAGGAGGCTGAGGCCCAGAGAGGTTAAGTGAGCTGCCTATGACCACACAGCCAGGGCTGGACCTTGAGCTCCAGACGCCGGTACCTAGGGAAGAGCTGGGGTTGAGCCTGGGAGCGCAGCTGGTGGTCAGAACCCCAACCCTCCCTACTGCTCCCCAGGAGATGAACATCTTGCGTACTCAGTGTGGACACCTGTTTGCCTACGACTGGATCAGTATCCCGCTGGTGTACACGCAGGTGAGGACTAGGCTAGTGAAGCTGTCCCTTAGGGAAACAGGGACTGGGAGGACTCAGGAAACAGCCCGTGATGGGAAGAGCTCACTTAGGGGCTAAGAGGTTCACCCTGGGAGTTTAGGTCTGGACTTTGCAGGTTCTCTCTGGTGACGGGTTTGAAGAGTCCAGGCTCCTGCCTGGTTCAGGCCAGTGGAGGGAATGTGATTATCCCTGTTTTAAAGAGATCGCGGAGACCCAGGGTCATTGCACTGTGCAAATCAGAGCAAGACCTCGTCCTCCCAGCCTAGGGAGCTTCCTGATCCCAGGTCCCCAGCCAGCCCATTTCTGCTGCCACCTCCTTTCCCTTCCCAGGTGGTGACCGTGGCTGTATACAGCTTCTTCCTGGCTTGCCTGGTCGGGCGGCAGTTCCTGAACCCAGCCAAGGCCTACCCTGGCCACGAGCTGGACCTTGTTGTACCCGTCTTCACGTTCCTGCAGTTTTTCTTCTATGCCGGCTGGCTGAAGGTGAGGTTCCCTGCCACCAAACTGGCTGTGGTCATGGCTAGGAGGGTCATGGCCGGCCAGGAAAGGAGAGTTTCGAATGTGGAAAGTAGGGTGCTGGGCCTCCACCACAACCCTCTGGTCTTACTCCTTCCCCATGTCTTTACATATGAAGAAACTGAGACCCGGAGAGGAGTGGGACCCGTTTGAGGCCAGTGTCTGATCCCAACGCTTCACCTGAGGCCTTGAACTTAGCAGGCTGGACAGATACAGGGAAACCTCAGTTGTCAAACCATTTGATATGCCCCCTCCAGAGAATGTTCCCCAAATGTCTGTCCAGAAGAAGGGAAATGCCTGGAATAGGAAGAGCAGTGGCAGGCCCTGCGGGTGAGGCAGCCCCTCGCTGTCCCCAGCGATTAGGCTCTGGTCCCAAATTTGTCCCCTCCGCATAGAACAAAAGTCCTGATGCTAACTACCCCAGCCCCCACTCTTTCAAGGCAGTTGAGCAACTCCTCTCCTTACTCAGGATGTCCATCTGTGATGCGGGCTGGGCTTGGGGGAGTGTCCCATCCCCACCCCAAGTGGCTTTTCCAAGTATTCCTCCCACTACATCCAGGGCTCTTCCTAACAGGAGTTCTGAACAACACAGTTCTGTTTCAGTCTCTTTATTTTTCCTCTGTTTCTCACCCATTCTCTGTCTCTTCCTTTTTTTCTTTATTTTTTTAATAGTGGTGGTGATGGTACGTTGCCCCCTCCCGCCCTCTCATCCATGTTTCACGCGGGTGAAATATTCCCTCCCTATCCGCACCCTCTTCCCCGCAGTCGTCTTCAGTTTCTACAGCTCAAACCAATCACACCATTTTTCTGCTTGAAATTCCCTAGTGGCTTACAGGATGTCTCTCGAACCCTTAGTGCAGCCCCTCAGTACTGCGGAGATCTGTCAGGGGACTTCAGAGGTTAGCGCCAGGACTCGGCCTGCCTGGGCCACCCTTTAATTGAGCACAGCCTCCAACATCTCTCTCTCTGTTGCTTTGAAAATCATGAATAAATGAGTGTTTGAAGACTTGAATGAGTAAATGAACGAATGCATAGAATTATGGAACTCCAGGGAAGATACCGTGAGGGCAGGGACCGGTGGTGACTCTGCTGAGTGACAGGCTCAAGGACAACTCCAGGTGTTCAGGGAGCAATGGGCTCAGGAGAGGGGCTCGGGCTCAGTGTCCTGCAGGGAAGGGGACTATGTGCAGGTGCCTATGAGCGGGGATGGCTGGAGCCCTCACATACTGGCTTTGGAGAGGGTGGTCAGGCAGGAGGGGCATCGTGGGGGGCATAGAAAGAGCAGGAGCCAAAGTTGCAGGGCAGGGAGCAGAGCTGCAGGGAGTCTCCCTGAGGACTTCCAGAGCCTTGCCTCTCCCCAAGGTGGCAGAGCAGCTCATCAACCCATTTGGAGAGGATGATGACGACTTTGAGACCAACTGGATTGTCGACAGGAGCCTGCAGGTATTCGGGGAGAGAGGGAGCCTGTCCTGTGGACCTTCCCTGAACTGGACCCAAGGAGGGGACCCCACAGTTCTGTAGGGAGGCCTCACAGTGAATTGCCCCCCACCCCCCAGCCAACCATTCACTCACGGGAGTCTCACCCCAACTTTTGAGGTTGCGGATAGGCATCAGTCTCTCCATTGCACAAGTAGGGAAACTGAGGCCCAGAGAGGGGGAAGTGACCTTTCTAGGTCATCTAGCAAGATCACAGTCCTGCTTGGGCTGAGCTTTCTGTTGGACATCTCCTTCTGTGCCTGGCAACCAGGTGTCCCTGTTGGCTGTGGATGAGATGCACCAGGACTTGCCCCCGATGGAGCGGGATATGTACTGGAATGAGCCAGAACCACAACCCCCCTACACAGCGGCTTCCGCCCAGTCTCGGCGAGCCTCCTTTTTAGGCTCCACCTTCAACATCAGGTGAGCAGTGCCAGGGAACCACTTCGGTGGGTAGAAAACCCCACAAACAGGAACTCGGAAAAGCACTAATTAGTATATATCGGATGTATGCTAAGTGCTGGGAACTCCGCTAAGCTCTTTATATAAACTATCTTTTTCTTCCCAATAACCCTGGTTTGGTATCTCCAGTTTTCAGATGATTAAGTCCAAGTTCAGAGAGGTTAAATAGGCTGCCCAGCCCAAGGTCACATAGTTAGCAAGCAGTGCATGTGGACCAGGTATGTCTGCTTCTACCTCCACACCCTTACTCCTTACCTTGTACTGCTTAGTAACTCCTAACGCTATAAGGACTTTTAGGTACCTCCAGCCTAGCCCCCCCCATCCATGTCTAGAGTTGGAAACTGAGGCCCAGAGAGAGAAAGGACTTACTCAAGGGCTGACAGTGATCAGTGATGCAGTTGGGACTGTCAGAGCCCAGTTCCCAGCTCTGGTCCAGAGCTACGTTTTCCGATACACCAGGGCGTTTAGATGGGGAGTGAAAGTGGGGAGTCCCGGTCCCTGGTATGGAGGCGGGGCAAGTATGTGCTAGCAAGAGGCTGATTCACCACAGGTACCTTCCAGGTAGACTCTGTGCTAGAGTACAGGCCTCAGGTCACCCACAGCGGCCAAACTTTCTTGCTCATGGGTCCCGTTTCCCTGATTCGGTCCTATTCCCTTGTGAGCTGCAGCTGGGCCACAGTGGCCTGAAGGGCCATCCCAGACAGCCCTCTCTCCCCAGGATAGTGGAGAGGACTTTGGAGAGTCCCCTGTGTATCAGGGTCCATACCATCTAGGTTTTCTTCTGCCGTATTAAGCACTGTTTCTTTTAAGAACCAAATACTCTATTAAGCCATAATTTGAATTAGCTAGAGTCCCTAGTGGGTATGAGGAAGATTCGAAAAAGTGATCAAATGAAGGATGGAGGCTTGCTTAGGTCAGAAACATTTCTGGAAGTTGCTTTTCAATTCCACATGGTCTGTGCTCTAGCAGCTGAGGGTTGGGTGGGGAACAGAGGATACTAATACTATAGACTTTGTCTCCAAAGAACACACAATTTAGTGAGGGGCTTCAAACCTAAGGCCCAAACTCTGGACACAAGGTACAAGGTACTAGATGCCTGGGAAAGAGAACATAGAACAGAGACCACCTCTGGTCTGGGATGTGGCCTCCAGCGGGACCCGGAGCGGCACCTTGAAGCATGGGGAGAATGTGGACACAGCCGAGGGCAGGCCACATCCTGGGACAGTGGGCTTTCTCCTGCAGAGTGAAGACTCTGGGCTCCCAGGAAGCCACACTTCTCTTTTTGTGGATGCTGCTCCCCAGCTGGAACCACAACCCCCCGGCCTACCCAGTCCCTCCTGGGCCTCATCTGACCCGCTACACCCGGGGGCCAGTAGTTCAGGTCGCTCGGAGGAAGGGATTGTTAAAGAGAAGACGAAGAGAAAGCCCTTAAGTGCCAGGCTAGGGAGTTTAGTGCACATGGGCAAGAGGGAGTCACAGAACAGTGAGGTGAGCTGGGCTGGGAAGGAGTAGAGGCCAGTGCAGTACAGGACGGGTCAGGAGAGAGGTGAGTCCAGGCGTTGTGAGGAACACTGTGTGTCCTTGGCTTTGGGCCAAAAGGAGCGAAAAGAGGGGGGTAAAAAGAGAATTCCAGTCCAGCTTTGTCCTTTGTCCCCTACTCAACCTTGAGTCTTGTGCTTCTTTGCAGTCTGCATAAGGAAGACATGGAGTTTCAGTCAAACCCAGAGGAGGAAGAGGAGGGCACTCACACTGGCATCATTGGCCGCTTCCTAGGGCTACAGTCCCATGACCACCATGCCCCCAGGACAAACTCAAAGACCAAACTACTGTGGCCCAAGAAAGAAGGCCTTCTTCATGAGGTCCAGCTCAGGAAACTCGGGGGTGCCAGGCAGAACTCTAGGGACCAGGAAGAGAGCAAGGCCTGGAAGATTAAGGAGGAGGATGCTTTCGAGACTGCTGCACTGTATGGGAGGTCAGGCTACCACAGTGCCCCACAGACACCCCTCAGCCACACACCTATGGTCTTTCCACCTGGACAGTCAGCACCCTCAAGCCTTCGCAGAGTCTCAGGTATAGACGGCGCTGTTAAAGACCAAAGCCTACAGCCCGTGACTCCTGGGACAAAGACCAGTGTTGAATTGCTCCCAGAGGGTACTGGGCCCTCCGTAGAGCACTCAGAATCAGGTCACACGAAGAGGAAAACTGTCGAGTTTAACCTGACGGACATGTCGGAGACCCCGGAACATCGTCTCAGAGAATCACATTTGGACCAGTCAACTAACATACACACTATACTCAAAGGTCATGAAGATCCCTATTGGGCCTTGGAAAACAGGTTTGTCCTCTACCTTGACCAGGGTCACTTCACCTCCCCACTCCCCCTCCCATGGATGGGAAGCCCCACCACCTTTCTTGTGACTCTACCCTTCTTCCACCTTTCTGGAAGCCCATTTTCCTATGGTTCCACCACCCCAGAGCATGCTGGACTTACACCCAGTATCGGGTTGGGGCATACACCTGGCCACCTCAGCAAGAGCCCTAGAAGTTTGAGGGCTTTTGCTCATTTCACCGGAGCCTGACATCATTAGAAGAGCTCCCTGGGTCCCAGGTAAAGGAAGGTGAGGTTGCAGTGACAGAACGATGCCTGAGCTTAAGTGGTCCGATGATGTTCCTGGACCCAGCTCACTTTGAGTAGCAGATGCAAAACCGTCAGGCAGAGCTAGGGTCTCTGGGCTGTAGCCCAAGAACCCCACTCAACTGCCCAGGTGTAGCTCGGAGATCACGTATGAACACTCCCCCATAACCTTTCAGTGATGAAGTACTTCTGCAAAGTGTTAGACCCCTGGGAACTGGCCCATGGTTAAGGTGAGGGTATCCAGGTCCCTTGGGGTTTATCTCACTGCTTTGGGGTACTTATTGGGGGTACTCATCAAGACTTCTGAATGTAAATGTGCTCTTCATGCCACCTTGGGGTCAATCCACAGTGGTCACAAAACCACCCTGTCCCTGCATTCTGGATTTCACCCAGTTAAGATCTACCCTACCCACCCCCATCATGTGAGCACTGGGAACTTCCTGTTTTCTAGATTCTCAGCCCCTTCTGCGGTCAAAACGCACTGTGATGAAAACCTTAAGAGCTACAATCCTTAGTTCTAGACAAACTTCTACAAATCACTGCAGTCTGTCTGGGAAAGGGCATTAATGTCGTTGTTAGCAAGACGGCGGCTCTGCAGTCTCCTGACAATACTCATTATTGTATTTTAGTGGTCCTAACCTTTGCCCTAAATCCCAACTATTGTAGTTTTAAAGTTAAGATTATTTTCCATACTTATCATTGTGAACCTTCTCAAATTCTCTCTAGGGATGAAGCACATTCTTAGCCTGTTTCCCAAGGGGAGATGCCCCACCAGCCTGGTCCTACCTGCACGTACACCAGCTGGACACTGACCCAGTCACAGCCACACAGCTGTCCACACTGAAGAATGTGTTCATAGGACAGCCAGAATTAAACAGCTTAATGGATAACAAAATCCGTAGTTTCAGGACTACTTAAGCCTTTAAACGCCTTTTGTACATAAAAATTATGAAAAGCTGGAATGAACCACTGGAAACATGTAATTCAAAACATCCAATTCAGAATTTGAGTCCTTAAATCCTGTCTGAGTTCAGCACACCCAGCCCTGGTATCTTTTCCCAACTTTTAATAAATACAAATCCTCCTAGTCACTTCATTTTGGTTATTGTGGTTCAACTAGAGCACCTCCAAGATGACCTAGATACATTTCTGGCGCATTCCAAGAACTCCAAAGACAAGAGCTGGGTACCAAATTACTTTATTTGAAGGAATGGTACAAATGCAAGTTAAGTAGATGTTTTGGTACAACTTATAGAAAAGGTATAGGTAACCCCAACATGCATGCACTGCGCCTCAGTGACCAGGGAAGTCACCCTTGAGGCTATGGGAAGACAGCCTAAGGCTTAGCTCTCACTATCACTGTTTCCCAAGGTGTGCTTGTCAAAGAGATACTCTGCCATGCCAGATTCGGGAGCCCCCATCTTGCGCAGGTTGGTTACGTGGTCACCCAATTCTTTGATGGATTTCACCTGCTCATTCAGGTAATGAGTCTCAATGAAGTCACACAACTAGAAAACAGAACGGGGACAACGTTAATGGTTAAGTTTTCCCAGCCCCTAAGAGGCAAATGACTTCCTCCATTCGCTCCCGGTTGCCAATACTCACATGGGGGTCGTTTTTATCAGTGGCCAGTTTGTGCAGTTCCAGTAGTGACTGATTCACGCTCTTTTCCAAGTGTAACGCACACTCCATTGCATTCAGCCCGTTCTCCCAATCATCACGGTCTGGTTTCTGAATGAGAGGAGGTCATGTCAATGCATCTGCAGCCTCTACCAATTAATCCACAAGTCAGCAAGCACCTAACATGTAACCTGCGCTTCGGCAAAAAGGATACCCAAGTTTCTCCTACAACAGTTTCCAACTTAACATCCCTGCCCATTACTGTTTCGGACCTACCGGGGACCGTAGGTGGAAGCCAAAAGTACCCTCATTTTAGAAGGGCAACTACTAGTTTGAGTGATTTCTGACACCCGAGGACTGCCAGACAGATCATGAAGCAGGGGAGTTCTAGGATCTTTTGTTCACCTTGATATCCTGAAGGAAGATTCGGCCACCTCGTTGGTTCTGCAGCTTCATCAGTTTCTCAGCATGTTCCCTCTCCTCATGAGATTGGTGAAGAAAGTATTTGGCGAAGTTCTTCAAAGCCACATCATCGCGGTCAAAGTAGTAAGACTGAAGAGGGAACATGGAACATGTTCTGTTAGGAATGCACAAGAAAAGCACTCTGCCACCTAGCCTTTCTTTCTCAAAGCCCAGCAAGAAAGGGGTCTACACTGAAGGAAACCAGACCCCTTCGGGGGGTGGGGGGGCACGCTGTGCTCCTGGATTGAACACACACTAGTCAGTCTGTACTCTCAATAAAACTTGGTCCTTGAAATGGAAAGCTTACTACAAAAGAACTTTTAGAATACCAGAGGGAATTGTCCCCAGCATGGAATTTCTTAAGGCTGTTATTAGTGCAAAGTTCTTCCAGCCTGTGTTGAATCTGATTGGGGAGGGTGTGGGAGTATTTACCCTGCACAAATAGGGCATATTCTCTCCCCACTCCTTGATTAACCCATGTTAAAACATGAGCTTGCCAGCTTACAGCAGACTGACCGATTTCTAAAATTAACCCATTCAGTGACAACTGCTAGCAATGCTATGTATACAAAGAACTGCCAACAGAAAGCAAAAAATTTGGTTCAGTTTTAGAAACTTGCTGTATTCAGGTGTTCCTGAAATGGAATGGCAGTCGGGGAAATCCAAGCCTGTTTTCAAATCCATTTGGAACTTGTCTATTCTTGGCTAATTTGCGCAATCATAAGGCAATTCTACGTAAAACTCCCACCACACGACCTAAAAATAGGATTTTGGAAAACGGCTTCCACCGATCAGCGCATGGAAAAATTCTTTGCCCAGTAACCGTTGGTGTAGTTTATCCGAAAACCAAGGGTTCAGTTAGACCGCCACAACTCTCAGGCGCAAAAGAATAGAAAATTAAGTGCCCGGGCATAAGGACGGATGACTAAGACAACTGCGTCCGCAGAAGATTTCCATGCTTCAATTCAAATGGGACTCAGAGATAAGCAGAACTGAGGGGTGGCGACGGCTGCTCAGAGTGGTCGGCCCAAGGCAGATAAGCCACTTAACAACAGCTCCCCCCCTCCCCGGTTGCTATTCGATACCATTTCCCAGCAGGCTCCGCCATACCCAGGGGGGACGGGGGCTGGACCACGTAGCCCATTACCCAAGCAAACCGACGGCCTCGAGATCACGTGATCGATGCAGAGGGAGGGATGGAAACGCAAAAACTCACTTTCCTAACTGTAGGACTGTACAGGTTGCAACCGCTCCAACTCGGGGATTTCAGGAAACCAAGCTTTTAAAATATAGAGCGGTGTGCAGATGCGGCCCTTGCCTAAGAGGGAACCCTCCCAGGAGACGGTGGGAAAGAGCGAAGTCGCCAGAATTTCTGCGCAAGTCCTGGGAGACCTCGAGCGGCGTCCATTTTCCAGCAGGACGAGCGGAGGCGGGAGCACCCGCGCGTTAGCCCCACCCCCGCCCCGCCCCGCCGCCTGCCGCCCGGGGAGGCCGTCCCCGGCCGCGGGCCGGCGCTCACCATGGACAAGTAGACGTAGGAGGCGTAGAGCTCCAGGTTGATCTGGCGGTTGATGGCGGCCTCCGAGTCCTGGTGGTAGTTCTGGCGCACCTGCGAGGGGGACGCGGTCGTCATGGCGGCGGCTGAAGAGAGGCGGCGGCGGGCGGCGGCTGCGCGGCGCTGGAGCGGCGGCGGGGGCCTTGGAGCGGTCCGAGGGCGCTGTGAGGAGATGGCGGAGGGCTGGCTCTGAGCGGCCGGCTGGGGTGGGGGGAACGAGCGCCGGGTTCCGTCCAAGCACTGTTGAAGCAGGAAACCGCGGCGACTCTCGGCGAAGACTGTGGCGCAGACGGCTCTGGCCCCGCACTTATAGCGGGAGCGGGCGTCAGGCTCACTCCGGCCAATCAAGCCGCCCGCCCGCCGTGCCGAGCCCCGCCTCTTCCGGTGGGCGCGTGGCCCCGCCCCAGGGCGGTGGGGTGGGGGAGGGGCGGCCCCTCCTCCGGGGAAGGCCGCGCGTGTCCCGCCGCGCGTGGGGCCGGGCGGACATCTTTGCGCGTCCTGGCGCGGGCAGTGGGGCTGCAGGAAAGACGGGGGCGCGGGTACGAAGCCCAGCCCCGCGCCCTGGGTCTAGGGCGTCGTGGGTCTCGGAATCGACGGAAAGCGCCCCTGGCCCCCCCCGGGCGTCGGGGCGAGGCTGAGCCCCCGGGCGGGCTCCCCGAGACTCTAGGCCAACTGTATGTTAAAAATCCGAGCGGTAGGGCAGCGGTTACCACACCCGAGGTGATTGCCTCGCCACGTAAATTGTTAAGTGGAAACCTGGGCCCCAGGAGGTCGTGTGAGTCAGAGCTGGAGCTGGGAGAGGGTTCACTTTCTCTTCTTCAAGGTCTAGCTAGGGGTAGAACGCGGGCGGAGTGGGGCCCCCGCCGGGTGCTCCCCCGGCCCTCCGACTCCCGCGACCCTGCCCGTCTTTGGCTGAAAGCAAACATGGCTCCTCGCGCAGCTTATAAAACAAAGGCTGGGCGGGCCGTGTTTCCCGAGAGACACGGAGAGCGCCTTCCCAGAGGGAGTCGTGGGGGTGAGCCACCTGGTTTCTGAGAAAATCGGGAGAACGGGGGTTAGAAAAGAAAGGAGAAGCCACTTGGATCTGGAGACGAAGCCATGAGGCCATTTTGAAATGGCCTCTTTTGCCGGCCCCGGTCACGGGAGACTCAAGCCGAGGAGGCCTTACAGGGAGCCACCTCCTGGGGTTACGCTTGGAGAGAAGCTAGTGGGCCTGAATGTGCCACGGGCGTCACAGGTGCAAGAAACCCTGGAAGGGCGGGGCCACCGTGTGTGGCTTGCTGCTGCGTCCCAGGCACGGAGTGGGTGTGGATTCGGGGGTGGCGGAATTGGAGCTAGGCCCGGGCTCCTTTCTTCCAGTCCCCCAGTCGGCTGGCTTCGAGGCTCACTCTTAACCACGTCCTTCGACACAGGTGGGCGGCCTACCCAAGACCCTTTTCAGGACGCTCGCAAACGTCAACTGGGAGCTGAACTTCCCAGCCTTAAAAATAATAAATATACTAAAATAGTAAAAGAAGTTACTGATGGAATTATCGTGATTTTTCTTTCTTGGGTCTTTACTGTATTCATTTCAAAATGAACATATGTTACTTTCAGGGAAAAAAAATTTAGTGGGGCTAGAGCTACAAAAAAATAAGCAGAAGGCTGATAAGACAGTGTAGACAAGGGGCCCCTTAGTCTGGGATAGAAGGTCAGGGAAGGCTTCCCTAGGAAGGTGACAGTTGAACTAGGTTTGAAGAAAAAGCTAGAAGGACGGTAGACTGGAGGAAGGAGATAGGGAAGGGAATTCCAAGCAGAGAGAACAGCATATGCAAAGGTGTAAATGTGTGGAAATGCATGGCCTGTCCAAGGTACCTTAAGAAAATGTGTTGGCGGTGGTACAGGGTACGGGATTGTGTGCCATAAGAGGGGGTTACATTTTATCCTGGGCAATCTGGAGACACTAAGGGATTTCTAACCAGGGAGATACCACATTTGTTTTATTTTTAGAAATCTTGTACTCTTAGGATAAGAGTACAGCAGAATCATCAGATGCGGAGCTCTGGTATGTAACTGTAAACACCAGTTAGAAAATGTAATAAATGAAAAAAAAATTTAATTTACACTGGCAACAAAAGCTTAAAGTACCTAGGAGTAAAGTTAACAAGAAATATATGAATACGAGAATTAAAAGTGTTTGCTGCTGGACAGAAAAGAAGACTTGTGCAAAGGCAGAAATGCCATGTTTCTAGATAGCCAACCTCAATTTTGTAAAGATGTCAATTGTCCCCAAAGAAACCTATATATTCAGTGTGATTTCTGTAAAACCCCATGGCGTTTTTAGAAACTTGACAAAATGATCCTACATTTTATTTGGAAGAATGCGTGTGTAGAATAGCTGATAAACATCTGGGGGAGAAAAGGTTATGAGGGTAGATTTACCTTCCCTGGTATTAAAAAAAAGTACCATAAAGTACTCTAGGCAGTTGGTGCCGGCACAGGAAGTGTTAACCGTCCTACCCACAAACTTATGGGAACTTGGTGGATTCTAAAGCAACATTTTGAATTTGGGGAGAAAGAGTGGGTTCAACAAATGATGTTGAAATAAATGATAGCCATGTGGACAAAAATGACTCACTGAATTTCAAAACATGTTCCAGACAGATTAAGGATTCAAGCCTTAAAAAAAAAAAAACACTGATGAATTTACTAGAAGAATATATACAAGATTATCTTTTAGAGTTCTGGGGTAGGGAGTGTTTTTTGAGGTTGTCAAAAGCCATAAATGGGCGGTTGGCAAATTTGACTACTTAAAAAAAATGAAAAGTTGGATGGCCAAGAGGTTCAGCAACACGAAGGGTGGACGACAGACTCTGGGTCATGCAGGAGTCTGAGTGGTGCCCGGCCACCGTGGAATGATGGCAGAGGACGACCGACCATAGGATTGTGCCAAAGAAAACAGCCAGAGTCTTCAAAAGAGAAAGAATCTGCCAAATAAGAGAAAATCAATGACATTCCAATTTCTGAAAGAGCTCCAAATCATAACAAGTCTGCAAAACCAGATGTTACTAGACTACGACCTTGATGATTACTGCACTTGATTGCAGGAAAGAGATGAATTTAGAACAGAATCAGCCTATTGGCAAGAGGGAAATAGAGAATCCAAAATTTCTGGGACTTGTGGTATTGACGTTAGAATTGTCTTTTGCAACTAGTAAAAAATAAGATCGAGAAATACTTTGAGTTACAAAGGCTGATTACGGTGAATCCTCAAGACAATGACCGAATCAAGGACATGGCCGTCACGCAGTTTGTGAAAATGAATTAAAATTTTCCTAGTAAATCCTTTCATTCAGTTGGACAAAGCACTCGGGGCAAAAGAACAGGGGGTATGGTCCTATAAAAACTTGATAAGCCCAAGATACATGTAGTTACGTCTTTGAGGGAAGCATACCTAGAAGAAAAATTGTCGGTGTAACTATAGGAATATGGAGCAGTCTGGAATCAAGTAGGTAAAAAGCCAACAAAATTGTTCTTTTCTTTGCAAAAATAAGTGATTTAATTTTTTCAAAATGAATTACAATAAAATGCACAGAATCTTAGGTGAGTTTTGACCCTTGAATATAGCTGAAACAAGACACAGAACATTTCCATTATTCTAGAAAGTTCCTTTGTATCCCTTTCTAGGAGGTTCCCCCCGTGCCCCCCCAAGACAACCACTCTTCTGATATTTTTCGATATTGATTAACTTTGCATGTTCTAGAATTTCATGTAAATGGAATCCTACAACAAGCTGAAGAACAAAAGATACCACAAACCAAGTTAAAATACAAATGACAAATTAAGTTGGTATTTGTAGCTCGGTAAATAGTGAAGAGGCATAGCTATGCTATGTAATATTTATTCGTATGGATAATTATATATTATATATACCTAGGTCACTCTTTGATTGTCTTTCCCGCTACCAAATACTGTAAGCTCCTGGAGGGCAAGCGTGTTCCTGTGGTCTTCATCTCGTACTTTGTGGCATTTTGCAAGACGCTTATTACTAGGTGCTCAGTCACCAACGGATGGCTGCAGGATTGAATGCGGAGGATGGATACAGTCGGGCAGAAGGGCTGCCTAGCGTTTGGGAGGCAGCAGCCCTGGTTCTCCGCAGAGGAGACAGCAAGCCGATGTGAGATATGGAGGAGACAGAACAGACAGATGAGGTGGCCGATTGGGTAACATGAACGGTGGAAGTGAGGGGTGGGAGGTAGGCAAGAGAGCCCCCAGATTTCTGGCCTGGGAGCTGGATGGCTGCTGCTGTTTCACTGAGAATGGGAGCACAGGACAAAATGCAGGTTGGAGGGAAGGCAAGCTTGCTTTTCGACCGGATGTGCTGAGTTTCAGGGCCTCCAGGACATCCAGGTGGACGGAGACCGCAGGATGTTGGACCCACTTGAAGGAAGATGGTCTGTTGCAGAAAGTAGTTTAATGAATCAGTATTGGCTCCGTGCTTGGATAAAACATGCAGTGGCAGTGACCCTCACGGCAAAACTGAAGGATGGCTTTGGCTATAGTTGGCCATGGGAGGAGGCTGGCTGGGAAGAATGAAAGAGAAATCTTGTGCTGGGGTGTGTGTGTGTGTGTTTGTGTGTGTGTGTGTGTGTGTGTGTGTGTGTGTGTGTGTGTTTGCTTGGGCTGTTCCCCACCTTGTGGGACCCCTGGGTGTTAGAACAGCCATTTCCAAGCTTCTAGATTCTTCCAAAGCTGTGACCTGCTCTTTGGACCTTTGCTGGCCAGGACTTGGCCTCCCTCCTCTCCAGCCCCAGCTCCTCGTGACTTGGAGGAGGCGGGGAGTTTGGCTGGCCTCCCGGGACAGCCACCTCCTGGGGCTGGGAGCAGCGGGAGGGACTGTGGGCCAGAGAAGAGCCAAGCTAGGTGGTTTTTGTTTTTTTTTTTTTCCCCTGGAGAACACTGGCTCCTTCTAGAGCTGGAGGGGGAAGAGGCGGGGGTTGCGGTAGACAGCTGCTGCCCTAGCATGACTCAGCACTCTCCTGGTCTGGAGGGTTTGAGCTTAGACTCCAAAAGTGCTTTGTCATCGAGGGGAGGGAAAGACTGGCAGTCTTGGAGGGCTGTGTCTTCACTGTGAGCAGCGAGTGGGTGGGCACCCCCATTTCCTAATGTGGCCGGCTGCCTAGGCTAGACTAAGAACAAAGGGGTTCTGATCATCCAGCCCGGCCTCAGACCATATTTTTGCTGGAAGGGGGCGAGTGGTCATCAGTTCTACCTGTTTCTTCCTCAGTGTCTTCCCACAGCACAGTGAGGTCCCTCTCTCTCTTCTAGGGACTGTTACCCTAAGGTTACAATTTAGGATTCCACAGCCAGAAAATCCTAGATACTTGTAATGCTAAGGCTTGGAAACGACTTGAGAGTTTCCACATCACCATGTTTTACAAAGAGGTGAGAGGCCTATAGAAGGCCACGCTTGCCCGAGGCCGTAGTCACGGGCCAGAAACACAGGCTGAAAATGTAGAACAGGGCACAGGGTGGAGTACAGCGTGGCTGTTAAAAACAACGATAAAGTTGTTGCTAGAATGTGGATATCAAATGATGTTATGCGAAAAAGCAGAGCCAGATACAAATTCGTGCAAAGCTGATGACAGTGCAGACACGTCCCAGGGCTGGAAACATCACTGAGGTCTGGGAGAGACGCGTTGATGTTTTAACTGAATAGCTGATGTACTAAGTGTCTGGGATTCGCCCTGAGGTTCGGGAACGTGAAGCGTGCAAGAAGTTCGAGTTCAGAAATTCCTAAACTGGAAAAAAACGACACTGAAGCAGATTCAGGTGCATTTCTGGATGATACAGCTGTGATTCAGAGAGCTTGTCCTTAAGCCACTTTTTGAAAACCCATGAGGCAAGGTCGACTCAAAGTCTAGGGACTCGGGAACCCCCTTTCCCAGGAGGTTAAGATCAAGAGCCTCGACCTGGGATGTTGAGGAAGACTGAGAGCGGAAGGCCCCCTTGTTTAAGGCGACACAGGTCCTCCTGTTGTGGTTTTGGAACACAGGTGAGGTTCAGTGGGGTGGAGTCCGGAGCCGACGACCCAGAAAGAATTCTTGAGACGTCTTTGGTGCAAAATGGTGGTTTATGAGAGCGCGGGGACAGAGCTGCTGCCCCGGGTTGTGAGGGGTGGCGGATTATATACTATGGGTTGGGGGAGGTAAGGAAAAAGGAGGTTTCAAAAGGATTTCCCTATGTTAAAGAAGACTCACAGGATCCCGGAGGCCTGGCCATTGTCAAGTTCAGGTGGTTTTTCCCTCTAGCAAGGCACTGACATGAAGATAGTTGGGAACTTCCCGGAGGCACATTACACTCTGCCTGGATCAAGTATCCATGAATGGGCTGCAGGTCATAAGGACTTTTAATCGTATCTACATTCCCTTCTGGAAGCTAGGTCCTTGATAGAAATGCTTTGTTCTTGTAAATGGCTAAGACATTTGTAAACTGCGGGAGACTCAAGTCTTGCAGGATTGTGATCTAAGTTAACTATTTGGTTTTCCTTTCCTTAGCTTTAGGGCAGCCAGGAGGGCCTGCGGAACGTCCCATATATCCCATGGGGGGGGGGGGGTTATGGCGTGTCAAATTCGGCTCTGTCTCCAGCTAGCCACCTGTTCCCTCATCACTCCCACCTCTGTGGGAGTTCCAGCTGGGAGAACCCAGCAGGCCACTCTTCTGATCCCTCAGGCGGGCCCTGGCTGTTGTTTGCATATCTACTTTCCCAATGGACTTTGAGCTCCGCAGACCCTGGCACAGCCCAGGGGGCCTTCCAGTTCTAGCAGCCTGCAGCCCTGGAGCTCTCTTCTGGAATCATCATGCCCAGGGGGATAGCTGGCCTCTGCCTTAGGACGGGAGGTCCCTGAAAGTCAAGGATCTGGATTTCGATGGTGTCCTTCCAAATAACCCCCTGGGTATCTGCCCCCATTCCAGACACGTTGGAGAGGTCACGTGGCCTCTCTGAATTTGATTGCCTATATTTATTTACAGTATCTGGAGCCAGCCCTCCCCCATGCTACCCTGGCTCCCCTCCCCCCACCTGGGATGCCCTCATCGCCACAATTCACGTTGCTCCCCGTGACCTGGTACCCAGCCACATGGTGTGCCCGTGTTACCCAGTCCGGGCCCAGCCATGCTCACCCCTGCCAAACCAGGAGAGGCCCTGCTGAGCAGGGGTGGGAGGTGGGGAGCAACACCAGCAGCCTCAGAAAGAGGCACAGAGAAGGGTAAGGCACTTGCTTTGGTAGGAGCCAGGCAGCCTCGTGGAAATGGACACTGGCGTCGGCCTTGGCCTTCATGGTGTCCACACTTCACCAACCCCTGGAGGAGGCTGTCCTCCAGTGGCCATTGAGGAGTTGAGGCCCCAGTCATGGGGTGCTGCTCCCAGCGTCCAAGCTTCCTTATTTCCGGCCTGCGCTCCCACTTGTGGCCTCACCCTGTCACTTGTGTGCCCTTCCCAGCTTCAGGAAAGGTGGAGGGAAGCACTTCCCTCCTCCCCTTCCCTCCCCAAGGGCTCTCCGCTGCCCTAGGGATCAAAGGCACCTGAGACTAATACAGCACTGTGTCAACTATACTTCGATTAAAAAAAAAGAAACATGCGATTCTTCTGTGTGGCGCGAGGCCCTGCCCACTGCCTGGCACCCTCCTCCTCCGGGACGTCCCCTCCAGCCTTTCCCCACGGCCCCATCGCAGTGCCCTCACACCTGGAGGACTTGGCACAGCGGGTCCTTTTGCCCGGACTGCCCTCCCTGACCTTTCTGCCTGAAAAACAAGCCAGCGTCCAGAAGCCAGAAGCCAGCTCACATATCCTCTAAGAGGGTTCCCTCCCTCCCTCTGCAGACTTGTGCCCTCGGGCGCTCTGAACGTTTCTGCAGCACCACGGGGCACGGCAGTGACCCGCTCCGTCCCTGCCTCCTGCACCTGAACGGGAGCTCCAGCCCTGTTCCTCCTGGCAGTGCGTCTCCCTTGCCCGCCTCGGTCCCCGGCAAAGTGCCAGGCTCGCAGACGACTGAGAACTGGGTGCTGGAGTTCACAAGGGGCCCAGGTAGACAGATGGAAGGACTGGTTCTCTCTTCTAGAAGACGTGCGTGTGCTTCCTGGCAATGCGTCTAGAGCATGCTCGGGGTTGTTATCCTGTGACCAGAACACGCCAGAGGGTTGACAGAGACTAAGTGGACGCCTTATTGTGGCTGACACCGACGACACCGACGACGCCTCTGAGGAGGAGGAATGGCGGGTGCCCAGGCCGAAGCAGGGGAGCACACTGCCGATCAGAGAGGCTCAGTGGCCGCCTGGCCAAAGGTAGCACAGCTGCTAGGAGACACCGCTGGGACTGGAGCCCAGGGTCTAACTGCGGGGCAGTTTTCCGAAGCTGGGGCCCTGAGGCGTCCCCTGCAATTCTGAACTCAGTCCGTGACCCTTAGTCCCAGGGCATGAAGGAAGAAGATCCATGAGATTGCGGGGGTCTGGGGGCTGAGCTATCCCTGCTGGGGGAGGACCGTTCCCCTCTGCCCCAGATCCCAGGCAAGGGCGAGGCAGCAGCCACCTGTGACCAGCTTCCAGGCGCCCACGTTGGCAGTTGGCACTTTGAGGGAGTTCCTACGATTTCACCGGCAGCAAACAGGTGATGTTCCAAATCAACAGTCTGATTTGCTTAATACCTGGAGACGGTTTCCTTGGTGGGAGTTTGTGGGGATTTTTGGTTTTTGTTTAAGTAGGCAACACGCCTAGCATGGGGTCCAAGGCATGGCTTGAACTCACAACCCTGAGATCAAGACTCTGAGATCAGGACCTGAGCTGAGATCAAGAGTCAGACGCTCAACCGAGAGAGAGCCACCCAGGTCCCTGGGCGTTTGTGGTCCTTTAGAAGGCATTAGTGGGGAATCCTGTGGCAGGGCTCAGGCAGTGGACTTGGTCTTGAGTTATCTCCTGAGCGTGGTGCTAGTGACTGCCAGGCATAGGAGACAACTGGGAAGCCTGGAGACCCTTGGCCAATCATTGGTAGCCCTGAGCAGGGCATCTGGGTCCAGACCCACTCCTGAGACCTGAGGGTACTTCTAGAACATTCTATCACTAGGGACTAAGGCTGGCTCCTCAGACCTGTAGTGTTCCCCATGGGCCTGGAGGCTTCTGCTTAGCCATTGGTGGGCACACCGGGATTGGGATTTGTGGGTAATGTCTCCGTCAAGGGCTCACAACCCCTCATTCCAATGTAGGATCTGAGCATCATGCTAACTTTCCCAGAAGAGCCTCTGGGTGCCTGGAGCTGAAGCTGACCACTCATCAGGGCACATAAGACGCCCCCTCTTTCCCAACTGGGGCAATCCCACGTCCTCACCAGGGCCCTGAGCCCACCCTTAGCTTTCTCAGTGGAGGACTTGCCCACCTTTCTAACAGAGCTTGTGTGGTCTCGGACAGATGCTTGGAAGAAGTCAGACCCAGGAGAGCCTTTCCAAGGGAAGGGAGCTCACCTGCCCTTTCCTTCCCCACCTCTTCGGTTCTAGGGCACAGATTATATTCTAACGCCCTTTCAAACATCCCTGCCTTTTACAATTCTTTCAAATAATCGGACGGAATTAAGTATCTAATTTTTTTTTCCTGCTTGCCTACCTGTCTAGCTGTTCTTTCCATCTTGTGGGTATGTATGTGGGTGCAGTGGCAGGAATCCAGATTCTCTGCTTTTCTCTGGAATTGGTGATTCTTCCAAGATTTACACCTCCTTCCCCAAACTCACCCCCCTTCTGGATATACTAGGTCCAGATCCTCCTCTGGGGAGCCATTTCCTCCCCTCCTGCCCCTGCTTATGTGCTATGATTAGAATGGACTCTAGCCCCAGGTTCAGGAGTAGACATGTTTTCTGTCACTTGCAATAAATTTTCCAATCAGTTTGCCTTTAACATGTCTAAATGGCCACAGATTCCTTCATGGGTCGCAGAATTTTCAAGCCAGGCATGTGCCCTTGAGACTATCTGATCTAATGCTTTCATTCAGTCACTCAAATAACGAAGCACGGTTCATTACTGGTCAGGACACATTCCAGGCGCCCAATGTTTCTAACCAGGAGTCAGACAGAAGGAAACGAGAGTTGGAATCAAACCAGTGAGGAAACCTGTCGAGGGGCCATCCAAGTTCCTCACCCTTCCTGGCTCTCCCTTGTCTTTCTGAGCGACACCCACCTTTGAGGGCCGTTGCCGCCAGCAGTCGCTCCTGCGTGCCAGGTACAGGTGCCTGACAGGTGGCAGAGCAGGCTGGGGCTGCATGAGGTCTCATTCCCTCCTGTTGTCCCTCCTGCCTGTCCTTTAACATTGTGTCCTGTGTGGGCCCCACCCCTGTCCCTTTGCTTAAGTCTTTCCTCCCCAGAGCTGCCCCCTTCGACATATCAAAGACCTACCCTTCCTCAAATCTCCTGTCCAAACGCTGCCTGTGCCAGGAGTCTTCCAGGATCGGAGCTCATCTCTTTCCTCCTCTAATGGTGGTCCCTTCAGCCTTTACTGAGTGACAGTCGGCACTTGCGTGACACGGGCCCATCATTCCTCCACTGCCACAGAGAGACCGACGGCTCAGTGGACATTCAAACCTTGTTGTCATCTCTGCTCCCAGTACACAGGTCCAGGCCCTGGCCCGTAACAGGGCCACTGAGCAAACTCTGGGTTGACTGAACTGAGCTGTGGAAAGGAGGAATCCTTGCCCCAGAAGGGTCCTTCCTTCCACTTTTCTAAGGGTGAGGAAGGGCCTCTCCTCCAGCTTCTACCCAGGAGCCCTGAACGGAAGCCTCATGAGTCAGAATTGGTCTCTGGAGGGGTACCTGGGGGGCTCAGTCAGTTAAGCGTCTGCCTTCAGCTCAGGTCATGATCCCGAGGTCCTGGGACTGAGCCCCATGTTGGGCTCCCTGCTCAGCGGGAGTCTGCTTCTCCCTCTGCCCTTCCCCCTGCTTGTGCTCTCTCTCTCTCTCTCTTGCTTGCTCTCTCTCAAATAAATAAATGAAATCTTAAAAAGAAAAAAAGAAAAGAATTGGGTGTCTGGAGTTTGCCTGACGCCGGTCACCCTAGTCACCCCGTCAGCCCTGAACTTCTGCGTTCCATGGGAAGGGGTCCTCGGGCGTCATCCGGCTGAGTGGGTTATATTCAGTCCCTTTTCTTAAAGAAGAATCCAACAGTAATAAAAATTGATGCTTAATAATAAAAACTAATGTTTTTTGAGGCTTTACTAAATATATGCCAAACGTGCCACTTGACAGATGAGGAAACTGAGGCATGGGACTCCAGAATAACTTGCCCAAGGACACCCACGGTTTGAATGCAGAGCCTACACTCCTAACCATGCATCACCCGCCTGCCCCCTGCCCGGATCACTCAGCTCTCTGCTCCAGCTCGTCCGTGTCTCCTCACCCCACTCTGTTCACGCAGGACCCCTCATGAGGCAGCCTGCACAGGGGTTTAGTAAACACTTATGGAACAGGTGAACAGAATCAGGGAACTCTGTTTCCCAGGTTATCCCTAGGAGGCATGGAAGGCGCGAGAGGAACAACAAAAATGCGGGAAGCCCGGCTTCCAAGACATTCTGTCACTGCCTGCCACATCGAGGGAACGGGAAGTTTCTGGAAAGGTCCCAGATTTCTGACCGACTCTCCTCGCTGTCCATGGGACTGCAGGCGTGCAGTTGGCTCTGGGCCAGACCTTGTGGGAGTACCCCGGGGAAGACCACTGCGGAGGGCAGCGGCTTCTGCGGTCGTGCCCCAAGTGGATGGATGACCGAGCTGGGAGGTCTGCATCGGTCAGGATGACTTTGATTCCAAGCAACCAAACCCCACGCACACTAGCTTAGCAACGAAGGAGATTTATTGGCTCCTGTAGCTGAGACATCAGGAAGTGAACTTCGGGCATCGTTTCATCAGGGCCCTGGCCCCATTTCTCTGCAAATCTGCTCCCATCCCCGGTGGAGCTTCATCCTCGGGCTCTCTTCCAGCACCATGGGGCTTTGCAGGCCTCCTTGTGGGAGTGGGGGGTAAGAGGGGAATGAGAGACATCGCCCCACCCCCACTCACAAGCCTCGTCCGAAGGAGTCTCATTTGACCCAGAACCGCCTCTCCGAGGGTCTGATCCTGCAGGGCTGCTTAATTAAGCAAAGTAAGAAGGTGGAGTCGAAGAGTGCTTCTGGGTGGTGTTTGGGCCCCAGGGCTCCCTGGAGACAGGAAGAATTTCTGCCAAGTGCCCTCTGGTCTGACTTGCTGGTATCTGATTTGACCAAACAATGCAGTTCTCTCGGTGGCAGGACAGTGAAACCGGGGCACCCGGCCTGTGCCCTTCAGCGTTCAGTGCTGTATGTGGGTCTGCTGAAGACCCACGAGGGGCCCAGCACTCAGATTTGGAAGGCTGCCCTGCACACGATGGCAAACAGGAAAGCATGCTTACGTCCGCTGTCCAACAAAACTGAAAAATGATTTCAAGAGTTGAGTTCCGTTGCCGTTGAGTAGGTGACAGTGTCGCAGTTTGTAAACATTCACTTTTATTGATTTCGCTGTTAAGTTTTTTGGAATTTAGGAGCAAACACATGTTCTCAGGCCTTTGCAAAGCTCATGGGTCGGAGGCCGAGGCCTATAGTGCATCACGGAGGATCGGCCTGGTTGAGGATTTGTACGCGAGTGACCTTGGACAAGCTGCCAAGCTCTCTTGGCCTCTGTGAGGTCAGTCGTCCGTTGACAATGAGGATGCTTCCATTTCTTCCCTGTGTGCTGCCCTGAGAGCTGCCCTCCCCACTGTAGGAGCAGAGGGGAGAAACTGAGCGTTGCTGTAGAGCCAAGTAAACCCAGTTCCTTTCGGATCTGTTCAGCACTTCCCAAAATATACTGAATAGTCTAGTGAATTTCCACGTACCCATTGCTCAGTTCCAACAATTAGCCCCTAGCCCATGACTACCCCTCATTCCATCTCTATGTCCCCCTCCTTCCCGCCCTTTGACCCAGACATTATATTATTTCATTTCTTAATATCCCAGTATGTGTCTCTAAGAGGAAATGGTTCCACTTATGAAACCCAACCACAGAGAACAGTCATACCTTAATATCATCAACTCTCCAGTCAGGCTTCACATTTCCCTACTGTCTTACAAATGCCTTTAAAATAAAAACTAATTTGTGGGGCGCCTGGGTCGCTCAGTCCGTTAAGCATCGGACTCTTGATCTCAGCTCAGGTCTTGATCTCAGGGTTTTTTTGTTTTTTTTTTTAAAGATTTTATTTATTTATTCGACAGCGATAGAGACAGCCAGAGAGAGGGGGAACACAGGCAGGGGGAGTGGGAGAGGAAGAAGCAGGCTCATAGCGGAGGGGCCTGATGTGGGACTCGATCCCATAACGCCGGGATCACGTCCTGAGCCGAAGGCAGATGCTTAACCGCTGTGCCACCCAGGTGCCCCTGATCTCAGGGTTCTGAGTTCAAGTCCCACATAGGGCCCCACATTGGGCTCCACACTGGGATCCACTCGGGGCATGGAGCCTATCAAAAATTTTAAAAAAATAAAATAACCTCATTTGTTTATTTGAATCAGGATCCAAACAAGATCTATGACTGGTGAATGTGTCTCTTCAGACTTTTCATCGCTTTCCCTTCCGTTCCCCTCCCCCCACCCCAACTCTTCCACAGTCTGGGTCTCACTGACAGTATCTTTGTGGGGTTATTTCACATGTTCCTTTGTCCCCTAAATTTCCTGTAAACTGGAAATCCAGAGGCTTAATCAGATTTTTTTGGACGTATCTTTTGGCAAAATTACTGTACAGGTGGTATTGTGTTCTATCAGGAGGCACATAATAGCTGTATTCCAGCTTATTAGCAGCTGCTGATGTATTCATTTATTAGCATACGCACAATGGTGATATTCAAATCTATCATTCCTTCTTTGGCTATTATGTGGACTGTTTCTACAGAGAGCAACTCCCCCTTATCAACTATTTGGCTACCCCGAGGTATAGTTAGTTCTTAAGGAGGAGACAGAATAAATGCTTGGTTCTCTTCCTCCCCATTTATTTACCAGTTTTGCAAATAATAAGTTAGCTTTTTAGTATCCACCAAAGGTGATCAAAGAGGTTTTTTGGAAGTTATTTATTTATTTATTTATTTATTTATTTATTAGTAGGCTTCACGCCCAGCATGGAGCCCAATGTGGGGCCCCTGAGAGCAAGACCTGAACTGAGATCGAGTTGGGTGCTTAACGGACTGAGCCACCCAGGCGCCCCAAGACTTTTTTAAAAGTCATCCATGCACTTTTTCCTTTTTTTTTTTTTTAAAGATTTTATTTATTTATTTGACAGAGATAGAGACAGCCAGCGAGAGAGGGAACACAAGCAGGGGGAGTGGGAGAGGAAGAAGCAGGCTCATAGTGGAGGAGCCTGACGTGGGGCTCGATCCCGTAACGCCGGGATCACGCCCTGAGCCGAAGGCAGACGCTTTAACCGCTGTGCCACCCAGGCGCCCCACTTTTTTACTTTTTAAAAGTAATCTGTACACTCAGTGTGGGGCTCAAACTCACCACCCCAAGATCAAGAGCTGCACACTCCACCAGCTAAGCCAGCCAGGTGCCCCTCAATGAGTCTTTTAAACAAAATCATTATGAACTCGTGGATTTAAATGTGTTTGACATATTTCAATGAACTGCAACTATTACGCATATTGACTTTCAAATGGTCTCAGTTGGGATCCAGGGACAGCTTGTCCCTCTTACCCTCGAAGCCCTCAGGCAGACTCTGTCTCAGAGGTTTTTGATACATTGGCTGTTTTCGGGTGGAATGAGCTGTTCCAAAGTTCAAGCTCACACTGTACTTTCGCTCACCCAGCTCCCAGTTTTGCAGCCAGCCATTTCTCCAGGGGGCCCTGGTTCATTTCCTTTGAACCTGGTATTAGGGGTCACCACCGGGGTTCTAGAAGTGCTTTTGGTTTCTGATAATGCTAGGCCTTTTCAGAGATCAGATAGAGGACTTTTTTTTTTTAATTTTAAGAAAAGATATGAGTTTGGGGTGCCCGCGTGGCTCAGTGCGTTGGGCATCTGACTCTTGATGTCGGCTCAGGTCACGCTCTCAGGGTCGTGGGAGCCAGCTCTGTGTCAGGCTCTGCACTCAGCACGGAGCCTGCTTAAAATTCTCTCTCCCTTTCCCTCTGCCACCCCCCACCCACTTGCAAGCACTCTCTCTCTAAAAAAAAGAAAGAAAGACGAAAGAAAGACGAAAGAAAGAAAGAAAGAAAGAAAGAAAGAAAGAAAGAAAGGAAGGAAGGAAGGAAGGAAGAAAAGAAAGAAAGAAAGAAAGAAAGAAAGAAAGAAAGAAAGAAAGAAAGAAAGAAAGAAAAAGAAAGAAAGGAATTGGTATGAATTCTTACTGACACTTTCAATTCAACTTCAGAATTCTAAGGTTTTTGCTCCATCTGATAGTTTTCATACCTGAATTGCCTTTCTCCGTGCTTCACATCTCAGGCCTCAAGGACACTGACATAAATTTAATTACATTTTCCCACCACATACACAACAGTCTTAGAGTGAAGATCTCAACACTGCCACCAAAGAATCGTTGAAAACAACTCAGTATTTTGTCTTGTTTTTTCAGTTTTCTTCTTAGAGTAATCCCCACTAGGACTCTATAGTCACATTAATGCATTATATTTTTAAAACTTTTTATTTTATTTTATTTATTTTTGTTTTTGAAGATTTATTTAAGAAAGGTGGGGGAGAGGAAGAGAGGGAGAGGGAGAGGGAGAAGCAGACTCCCGCTGAGCACGGAGCCTGATGTGGGCCTGAGATCATGACCTGAGCTGAAGGCAGACGCTTCACCGACTGAGCCACCCGAGCGCCCCTTTAGCTTCCCTTTCTAACCATATAGTGTCTTATACACACTTTTCTCCACCTTGTTTTTTTCTTTCAACCATGTATCCTGAGGATCCCATTGTATTGGTATGTGGAGCTCTGCCTCCTTCACATAACATGAAATTTACCGTCTTTACCATTTTTCAGTGTATACAGTTCAGTGTATTAAGTACATATCGCATTACTGGGCAACCAGCACCACCATCCACTTCCAGGATTCTTTCCTTCATCTTGTAAAATTGAAACTCAGTCTCATTAAATAATAACTCTCCCTCCCTGATCTCCTGGCCCTTGGCAAACAGCACTCAGAATATCTCATATAAGTGGAATCATATAGTATTCACCCTTCTCCTCCCCTTCTTCTTCTCCCTCTCCCCCTTCACCTTCTTCTTCTTCTTCTTCTTCTTCTTCTTCTTCTTCTTCTTCTTCTTCTTCTTCTTCTTCTTCTTCTTCTTCTCCTTCTCTTCCCCTTCCCCTTGTTCTCTTTCTTCTTCTCCTTCCTCTTCTCCTTCCTCCTCTCCTTCTTCGTCTCCTTCTCCTTCCCCTTCCCCTTGTTCTCCTTCTCCTTCTTCTTCTCCTTCTCCTTCCCCTTCCCCTTGTTCTCCTTCTCCTTCTCCTTCTTCTTCTTCTTTTAGAGAGAGCATGAGCAGGGGGAGAGGCAGAAGGGGAGGGAGAGAGAGAATCCCAAGCAGGCTCCACAAGCTCAGCATGGAGCCCGATTCCGGACTCAACCCCACCACCCTGAGATCATGACCTGAGCCGGAATCAAGAGTCAGATGCCCAACTGACTGAGCCACCCAGGCATCCAATATTTATCTTTTTGTGCCTTGGCTTCCTTATTTCAGGTCATGTCTTAATGATTTATTCCTATTGTAGCATATCGTAGATTTTCCTTCCTTTATAAGGCTAAATAATATTCCGTCGTGTGTCTAGACCACATTTTGTGTATCCCTTCATCCACGGACAAATGGACACAGATTGCTCCTGTGTTTAAAGTATTGTGAGTAACGCTGCTATAAACACGGGCGTACAGATATCTTTCGAGACCCTGCTTTCGATTCTTTTTAGTACATACGCAGAAGGGGAATTGCTGGATCAAATGATAATTCTATTGTTAATCTTTTGAAGGAACTTCCTCATTCTTTCTACGGCTACAAAGTACTCCATTGTGTGGATGTACTATTGTTCATTCTGCCGGGCCTTACTGACGGACTTTGGTGTTTTCCAGGCTTTTCTTATTAAAAACAGAGTTGCACTAAATCGCTTTATCCCTCTGTCTTTTTGTGTTATTTGCTGCGTATCTTTAGGATAGATCCCTCGGAGTGGGATTGCGGGATCAAAGGGCACGCTCACGAAGTTTCGTTGGGTAGCGCCAAATTCCCTTCCATGGGGACCGTACCCTTTTGCATTCCCAACAGCGACGTGTGAGCATGTTTGTTTGCTCACAGCCTGGACAAGAGAGCATTTTGTTCAATTTTGGGTTTTGGCCATTCTGATCAGCAAGAAAGAGCTCCTGGGGGCAATCTGCATTGCTTTAAATGTAAGCGAGGTTGAGCATCTTTTCCTATAGTTTGGAAACATTTGCCTTGCTTTTCCTGGAAACCACTCATATTTTTAGTGCATTTTTCTCACGGGGTCTTTTAATTTACATTAGCAGCCCTTTATGTACTAAGAATACTAAGGCTTTGTCTGTGATGTAAGTTGTGAATCTTTTTATTTTTTATCCTTCTGTCATTTGTCTTTTTAATTTTACTTATTTAAAATTTCTTTTTACTTATTTAAATGTAATTTAACTTTTTGGCCTTACAAAACTTCAATTCCTTGACACTTCTACTAATTTTTCCTCTTATTGCCTCTGGGTGTTGGGTCGGAATTAAGAAGGATTTCCCCACTCCCAAGTTATAGAAGAACTGCCCCATGTTTCCTTGTAGTATTTGGATGGTTTAGCCAATGCTTTTGGAATGCACGCTGGTATACCAGAGGAATGCCTCCCACAGTTCCTGATGCCACAGGGCTCTCTGGTTACCGTAACACTGACTGTTCAACCACACCCATTCTTTGCCCACGATCTGCGATGCCCGCCTGTATTACACACAAGCTCTCCCTAGGCAATGGGGGCTATTTCTGGATTTTGTATTCTGTTCTCCAGAGAAATCACTTCATCGCACTCACCACTGCTCAGGACCCCCTCTACCGAGACAATGCCCGAGGAAGGCTCCCACCTGACAGCAAAACCCTTTGCTCCAGGCTCAGAGGTCAAGTTCTGGAGGCCAGTGCTCCTGACAGGGGGGGTCCACGGGCGCCAGATGCATACTAACCCGTGCTCTGCAGATGAAGAGTTGTTTCGAGAATCGCCTTCAGAGGGGAAGCCTCTCTGGCAGCAGGAGGCCCCTGTTCGGTCCCTGAGGAAGGGGTGAGTGGGAGCAAACATTGCATGCTTCCAGCCAGTGCTGGGACGAGGCAGAATCCAATGCCTGGTGAATGGCGGCCCCTGAGGGATGTCTCTTCCTCAGAGAGACAGAGCAACCACTTACCACCCACTGGTCTTATCCATATTGACTTCGCTTCTACTTCATAGTAAATGCCATGCTCTCTGCTGTAGGGGCAGAGGTCGATACACTGTTCCTCCTTCTATGGGGGGAGGGGGTAAAAGCAGAAGCTCGAGAGCTAAAAGCATCATAAAAAAGAGCTTGGGCCTTGTTTTCTGAGCAACGGCCAACACATCTGCCACAGGGAATCAACGTCTCTTGTTGGAACTCTACTGGCTAGAAATACAAGCTCTGGGAGGAGGAGCAGATGGGGCAGTGGAAGGGCTGGGACAAACCTTTAATGATCTGGGAAGCTATCAGTCTTCAAATATACAAGTGAAGCAACAAAGGCTTTCTAAAAGACAGGCTTGAAGTTTAGAGGGGGAGAGATCATTTCTAGCGTGGGGGCGCTGGGGGCAATGTGCTGAACTGATTTTGCTAGGAAGTAGGATATATTGATGAGTGGGTGGGGGTGATTTCAATTCAGTTGGCAAATCCATCTGCAAATTGATTTTTGGTGGGTTGGTTTTTAAGGATTTGGTCGGCCCTCCAGCGTGTGTTATGAGTATAGAGGGGTCCTTTGGAAGGGTGGCAGCTCTCACTTCCCTCCAGCACCTAGAAGGCAGACTGTGAAGGTCCAGAGCAGGACAGGGGAGGGGGCTAAAGTCTCCTCCCTCCCCCTCTGCATAAGCATTATGATTATTGTTATAGAGAAAACCAAGTCTGTGGGGTCAGATCTCACAGTGCTGGTATCTGGAGTTAGTTGGGTGTGTCAGCTGGAGGAACGATAGGGTGACCCTGGGGCTCAACGTTCCTAAACTTGTCTGACCTACCACAGAAGCCCTTGGGCATCTTCCTGCCCAAGTAAGTGAAACAGACCGCGATGAGCCATACCAGCGTCCAGGCCACTCAGAGGCTGGAGGAAGGAGGCCAGCGTTGGGGCTGAGCTGAGCCATCAGGTGAGGATGCCTTGGGGAGAAGGCCTTGGCAGGGAGCCTGCCTGGAAGGTTAACCAGTACCTTGCCTGGCTCCACAGCTCCTGGAAGAAGAGATCGAGGTGCCTGGGGGTCCTACCTTGCCAAAAGGACTGTTTTGGTTTGTTAGTTTCCAAGGCATTTGTGTCCGGAGAGAAGTAAGTTGAAGCATGTGAGCACAGACAGGAAGTTTTGTCATCACTACCCAGGGCATGTGGGAGTCAGCAATATGTCCCAGGGCTCCATGAGGCCCTAAAAAGAGAACACAGGGCTGTCCTCTGTGCTTCTGAAAGCTCTGGGTGACTGCTGAAAACCTAGCTTGCCATCTGGAAGAGAAGCTGCCCCAGCAAGAGCTCTGCCTTGTCAGGACAGCCCTCAATGTAAATGCATATACACTTCATGCGGATATGTAAGATTTCGTGCTTCCATCATTATCCCTGTGAGGAACCAGATGGGAGGAAAAACAGCCCCAAGAGACTCCCCAGACATCTCCCTGGATCTCCCAGTTTGGGCATATTCAATGCAGCTCAGGTCTCGCGTATATGCTGTTCCCTCTGCCTGGATGCTTTTGCCCCAGATCTTTGCTGGGCTGGTCTCTTGGTGCTGACAGCTCAGCTCAAGCATCAGCCTTCCCTGACCTCTATGCCAAGGGGCCCAGCCCCTAGGACTCGGTCTCCCTCTCTGCCACTACTGTTTCTTCTTTATAGTTGTTAGTATTATTTCTGTTCAGTATGCTGACTTCTCCTCTCCAGCCTCCACTAGCAGGAACGTGAGCTCCCTGAGAGCCAGGCCGCTCTGGGGCGATCACTGCCATATCCCGGTGCCTGGAACGGTGCCTGGAACAGTGCCTGGCACCCGGCGGGTGTTCACTCCATAGCTGCAGAAGCGGTGGGTGGTGCTTGGGTTGAGGGAGAAAGGAAGACGACGGTTTGGAGAGCGACAGGGAAATGCAGGGAGAAGATGCCTTTTGCCTTCCACCGGCTTTCTTCTTCATGTGCCTCTTAAGGGAATGATCACGTGAGGAAAGAGGCATCCCACGGGCCCCTGACCCTTTGAGTACCCTCACCAACAGGGAGGCTGGGGTCAGACGGAGGGACCGTCCCCTGACAGAGGACCCACACCTGCCACTGCTCTCTGTCTAAAGCAAAACACATCTAGCCCCGGGAATAAAGGCGTTGGAAGTTTTTCTCTGTGTGGCGCTGGAACCGGGAGCCCATGCTGGAAACAATGGGGTGGGCCCCTTTGACTTGCTGAACTTTCATAGTAAAGTGACACAGGTGGGAACGGGTTGAGGGAACCAGGTTTCCTTCTATTTGGTCTGTGCACAAGCTCCAAGCTCTTCTAGCCAGAGCAGCGCCCCCTTAACCCTGCCTCGTGCTGGCCGCCCGTGCTGGTTGGGTTGAGTTCCTTAGAGCCAGGTTCTGAGCGGGAGGTTTTTGTGCAAGGGGCACGTTGAGGGCGAGCTCTCGGGATGACAACTGGTAAGAGCGGGAAGCAGGATGGGGCAGGTGGAGAAGCCAAGCAAGGCTGTTTTCAGCTCAGGGCTGATGGCGGCTTGATCTTCTTGGGGTTCTGGGGCGGGACTGGCGCCCCAGAGCTGGTCCACCTTGACACAAGGGGACAAGGGGACGGGCCTCTGTAGCCCTGTGCCACACGGTCCTCACTGCAGGTGGTCTCCAGTGGGGTGTCACAACTAGGTGGCTCCTGTTCACCCAGCAGCTCTCTGGAGAAGGGAACAGCTATGGGCCAGCAGCTGACAACATTCACAGCTGGGATTAGAACCCATGACACCACTCGAATCTCCCTGTTGCCAAGCGCAGGTGCGGGTGATAGTGGACGTTTCTAATGCACTCTCCAGAAGTCCATGTTTTTGTGTTTCTGCATGTTAGTTAGCCTCGTTGCTGTCCCGGGTTGGAAAGTTCGCACTTTGTCATCTTACTGACGTTGGCCCCGCTGCTCAGAAAACCCATGAACCGAAACTCCCTGGGGAAACACACACACACACACACACACACACACACACACACGGCCGCAGCCTCAGAGGTCAGGTGCGTGGGACTTCCAGAGGAAGTGAAAATCTGGCCACGGGGGCCAGCTGGCCGGAGCCCACCCCCCGCCGCTTCCTGTGCCCTGGGACCCAGAGCAAGCCTGTTGGCCCCGAGCCAGCACTCACAAGCCCCACAGCGGACAGCAGAACTAAGCCCCTTATTGGAGCCACTGCCACCGTGTGTCCCCTCAGGGCTGGAGAGGCTTTGGAAAGGCCAGGCCACAGACTTTGCACTTAGAAAGCAAATAGGGTCAGACTCCCTCCTTCTCTCCCTCCCCCCTTCCTCCCAGTCTTTCTTGAATGTGCCATTGCCCGAGGGCCCAGCCGTAGGATACCCAGGAATGGACAGAAGGACAGACCAAAGGAGTTCCTAGGACAAGTGGGAGGCCAGCGTCAGTACTGAGAAAGGACACGCCATGGACACTAAGTCTGAACAAGAGCCGAGCGGCAGCCGGGCTGTGCCTGCGAACTCATCTGAAGGGAGAAAATAGCACAAAGAAAGATGTCATTCAGGCCACAAATGGTCTGTCTCTCCTGCACAATCTCTCCCTTGCCCTCTGAATTTTTTCTTCCTACTCACGGGCTCCAGCCTGTTCTGTCCTGTGACTGCTACATGGGGGGGATGGGAGAACCGGCTGCCCAACTTTGGCCGGCCAGATGGCAGCACACCGCAGGCCCTGGGGCGCACAGGGATCCAGGCTCGGTTCCACGCCCCAGACACCAGCTGTCAGCCCCTTGGTGTTTTCCGTTTGCTACCACCGAGGGGACCAAAGATTTTTCTCTTCCTCAAACCATACAGTTGGACTCGGGGCCTTGTCTTTCAGGAGGGCTTCTGGGGGGCTGATGGCAAGGGCAGCTGACACAAAGTATGGAGGACACCAGCTTCCCCAGGGAGAGTGACTTCTAGGCCAAGACCTTGTAGCGTCTATTTGTGTCTACCTGGCATGGACAGTTGGTTGGGGTGAAAAGCGAGGAAGCGGTTTTCAGCGTGAGTCTACTCCTAGATGAGGGAAGGAAGGAGCGATTGATTCACAGCACCTTGGACCCATCACAAAGTCCTTACACTGAGTGAAAGCAGCCAGTCTCCAAAGGTTATATACTGTCAGATCCCATTTATCTGACATCCTTTTTTTTTAGAGATGGGGGAGGGGCAGAGGGAGAGAGAATCCCGAGCAGACTCCACAGCCAGCTCAGAGCCTGACTTGGAATGCGATCTCACGACCCTGGGATCATGACTTGAGCCACAATCAAGAGTCAGACCCTTCACCGACTTAGCCGCCCAGGCGCCCTTCTATGATATTCTTGAGGACAAAACTTTAGGGAGGGAGAACAGGCTAGTGGCTGTCAGGGGTCATGAGTGGGGGAGGGAAAGGCATAGCAAGAGGGAGTTTTTAGGGGAGGGATAATGGAATTGTCTTGTATTCTGATTATGGGGACAGTTACATGAATCTGTACATGTGTTAAAATTTAAATTGTACACCCAGAGAAAAAGTCAATTTTAGCAGTGCCTGGGTGGCTCAGTCGGTTGAGTGTCTGCCTTTAGCTCGGGTCATGGTCTCAGGGTCCTGGGATCAAGCCCCACATCAGGTTCCCTGCTCAGCGGCGAGTCTGCGTCTCCCCCTCCCTCTGTGATCTCTCTCGCTTTCACTCTCTCAAATAAATAAATCAAATCTTTTTTTTAAAAAAGTCAGTTTTACTGTAGTGACAATCTTTCAAATAAGAAAAAGTTGATGATTGGGGGCGCCTGGGTGGCACAGCGGTTAAGCATCTGCCTTCAGCTCAGGGCGTGATCCCGGCGTTATGGGATCGAGCCCCACATCAGGCTCTTCTGCTATGAGCCTGCTTCTTCTTCTCCCACTCCCCCTGCTTGTGTTCCCTCTCTCGCTGGCTGTCTCTATCTCTGTCGAATAAATAAATAAAATCTTTAAAAAAATAAAAAAGAAAAAAAAAGTTGACGATGATCATATGCCTGACATTTGCTTCCTACGGACCCGCCTCTGGGCCAAGTGCGGCAGCTCCATTATTTCGTTCGTTTGGCTCAACAAGCCACTTGCTCATGGTCACGTGGTAAGTGTGGCAGAGCAGAGACTTGAACCCATGTGTGTCCGACTCAAGAGCCTGGTGGAAAACAAAGGCACAAGAAACTAATTTCCTTACTACCTGCAGCCCACTGACAAGTCCTGGAGGCAGGCAGAGTGACCTTCCTGTAGGGACTCAAGGGCCTGATGTTGACACTTTCCTAAGGGCAAGAGGCAATCTCAGCAACCCTGTCAGTCTACTTTAACAATATAAAAATTCCTTTGGAAACTTGCTTTATCTCTACCCCCACCCCTGCAAGTAGCCTTGGCGATCATCCCCCAAGGATGTGACCCATCGATCTACATCTGAAAGGTCTCACTGAGTAAGGGACAGGTGGGGCCGGGTAGGGAGGGATAGTAGGGGGCTTGGGATCAGGCTCATAGAATTCGCAGAAATGCTGAGGCCGTGAGGAAACCAGAGATAAGGGAACAAACCAGACCACCCCTGCCCTGGGCGTCTGAGGCGGGGGTTTTTTAACGGCAGTCACAGTGCGACCAGACCCCAAAGAAGAAGTAAGCCATTCAAGATGTTATCACCAGTCCTTCCTCAAACCGAGACATCCCAAGAATGTTAAGGCCACAGGCACTGCGGTCAGTTCTAAATAAAAGACCGTCAATGGAGGCGTTGGCAACCAGCTCGGGACCCCTCCCACTGCTGAGAGCTTTCTCTGAATCCTTGCTTAGCCAAACTTTCTGGCTTTACTCACTCTCCTTTGTCTGGAAGATTCTTTCTTCGACTCCGTGAGACAAGAACCTCGCTTTCCTGCTTCATAACCATTGTGCCTCATTTGAGGGGGGGGGGCAGGAGTGGGAGATGATCACAGGGGGTGAAGACCAGGCTTGGAGAGGGTTCTCTTCTAATGGGGGGAAACTATCAGGGAGGTGGGGGAGGGTTGGCCCCAGTTATAGAAGGGGCCACAGGGTTGAATTTACACCCACCTGCTTAAGATAACTCTTTGAGACCCCACCCCATTTTGCCAGGTTTCCCTCGGGGTTGGGGTTGGGGTTGGGGGCTGGGTAGCTGAGTGGAACCACTGTCCACTGGAAGGCTCCCTCACGCTGAAGGAAGAAACGTGGCTGGACACGGAACATTCTGGTAAGAGGAAACCAGAAGCCGAAGAGCGAGGTTGGAGAGAGCAGCATCTATTCAGCCAACTGAACGTGTCAGTGTCTCCGGACAGCCCAGCATTAACGCTTCGGAACAGCACATGGGAGCTGAGCCTTGTGGGGGGAGCGCAGAGCACGCAGGGACGCCAAGCAGACTTTATCCTAAGGGCAGTGGGCAGGCAGGGGTGGCGGGGGTGGTGACATTTAGAAGGATTACTCGAGACTGGCAGACGGCATCGATTGTATCCAGGTCATATCCAGGTGTGAGGTGAGTGGCCGGGGGTCTGAAGGTATCTAGGGGGTATGGACAGGCCTGGCCCGCGAATCAGATGGGAGGGGCAGGAAGGGAGAGAACTCACAGAGGTCCGACTCAATAAAGATGCTTTTTCTTGAGATGGAGACACAGGAAGAGGTGGGGTTGTGAGCAGGAGTTTGCTTGTGGAAAGATTCTATTTTAGGTGCTCCCGGGTCGTCGTCGGAGTGCAGATGTCCTGTCGGTGGTTAATTGCGACATTCTGGAGCTCAGGGAGTGCTGACCTGCTGGGCGGGCTTGGGGGCCACCGGCCTATGAATGGGTCTAAGAAGGCTTAGAAGTGCACAGCCTGACCAGGAAAAACTGGGAAGAGAGGCATGAAGAAGGACAAAGGCCGAACCCCAGGGCCGCCACATCTACGCTCAGTCATTCACACATCACCCTCACGTATTTGCTGTGTTAGGACGCTTCTTCTATTGTCTTCTATTAAGTAGAAAGTTCTTCAAGTTCTCTCATTTTCAACGTAATGGATTTATTTCAAAGGAAAATTTACATAATGCGTGAAAAATCAACATCGTAGCCATGAATAATAACGTAATGATGATAAACGTAAATACAAGGAAACAGAGCAATACTGCGCGGTTCCAGCTAGAGAAAAGGAAGATGCCAGCATTCAGCCTGTGTTCAAGACAGAGCCGCCTCCAGCTGCGACTTGGTCCCCCGAAGAAGCCAGGATTGGGAGAAAATCGAAATGGAAAGAACTTTCTTGGTGACACCTGTGTCAGCTCTTTTGCACCAGCGGGAGCCCTGCCCTTTGTTTCAGGGAGGGGCCCTCCATCTTTTTCCGTAAAGGACCAAAGAGTCACTATTTTCGACCCACGAGGGCCACTTATATCCCTGCCGCATATCCCTCCCTTTCCTGGGCCTTTGCTTGCAGTCCTTTCCAACCGTTCTTTGCAGAGGTGGGATAAAACAGGCCCAGGGCTGGGTTTGGCCCTTGGGCTGTGGTTTGCCACCCCCTGATTTAAAGGATGGAGAGAAGAAGGGCAGACCCCAAAAGAGACGGTGCCACAAGCGAGTTCCTAGGCATGCAACTCCTGACCACAAATCAGCGTCCTGACCCCAGCCACGCACGACCCTTCTCTGTCTCTGTTTTTAGGCTCCCATACAGGGTAATCCCTTATACCTCCTGAGTCTTGCGGGAGATTTGGCCACACCTCCTTTGCCGATGTTGGCACAGGATTGGAGACCCTCAGAACGCATTGTTCAGGGGCCACTCTGGGGCTAAGTCAGTGGTTCAGCACCAACACCCCCCTCTTCTGATGTCACTCCTTGCTTACTTCCTTCCCTTCAGGGCCTCTCTGTGCCTCGGACGAAGGCCTCAATGTTCCTCCCTCCCTCACTGAAGATTAGCCACACTGAGGTCACCTCCAATGACCTCCCCTCACTGTGGCTGCGGGCAAGTCCCCTCCCCCACCTCGGGCTTGGGTGGGTCTTCTTTCCATCTGAGGTGGAAGTAATGTTCTAGGTCTTCCAGGGCAAGGCCCTCAGAAGCCCCACAGGTTCTCATGGAAATTGTCTTTGGACATTTATTTAGGGGGAAGCCAGTTCCCTTGAAAGAAGTTTGACAATCCCAAGACCACCATGTTGTAAGGACGCCCAAGCTAGTCAAGTAGAGAGAACCCACGGAAAAAGAGATGCTTGGCACCCCACCTGTCCCAGCCCAGGAGCCAGACATTTAAGTAGAGAAACCTACAGATGGGCTCCTGCCCTCACTGCAACCTCATGAGACCCCCAGTAAGAGGAGCCCCACTGAGCCCAGTTGACTCCTAGACCAAGAGAGATAATAATAAATAATCGTTTTAAGCCACTACATTTTGGGGTGGTTTTTTTACACAGGAATAAACTTCTGGAACACCACCTGAAAGTGAGGCCGCAATCCAGGGAGTTTTCTGTCACACTGAAGCACAAGATTTAAACTCTCTTCTCCAGTCCAAACAGGAAGAATTTTCCTCAGCTTTCCTAGTCAACCTCTGGTCCCCTTACCAGAAAATTGTATAAATTTTGCACCCAAGTCTAGTTGCTCAGTCTTGAGCAACAGGAGCTGGTCAGTCGTGGCAGGCATTTTGGTTGGCAAACTGAGTCATTCCCAAAACCCTTCTTCTGTCTTCCTCTCATTGCAAAGCCTGGGATGGGCAGATACACCCTTTCTGGCTTTGCTGTAGAAGGCTTTATAATCCCTCTGACCAATGTTGTGAAGAAAGTTCAGCTGTTGGGTTCTTGAAAACAGTCTTTGCTTGCTGATAAGGAAGAAACTCTGCCTGGTATCACACCTGTTTCCTGCTTCTGAGCATGTGTAAAAATGTGGTATATGGGGCTGCTGCAACCATCTTGACACCATGAGGAGAAAGCTAAGAGAACCAGAAAGACCATGGAGAAAAATAAACAACTATTTCTTTAAGACATTGTTGGTCAGGGTTTACTATTATTATTATTATTATTATTATTATTATCATTATCATTATTGGCTGAATACTTTTCTAACTGTGGCATCAATCATGTCCACTTTAGGGACGCCTGGGTGGCTCAGTCAGTTTAGCGTCTGCCTTTGGCTCAGGTCATGATCTCAGGGTCCTGGGATCAAGTCTCATGTAGGGCTCCCTGCTCAGCAGGGAGCCTGCTTCTCCCTCTGCCTGCCGCTCTCCCTGCTCACGCTCTCTCTCTCTGACAAATAAATAAATAAAATCTTAGGGAAAAAAATCATGTCCACTCTAGAGACAAAAGTTCTCATTTTTCCCTATGAAGAGGGCCTCCCTTTCCAGTCTTCCACGATGAGCCAAATTTTGGTCTCCAGCGACCAGAGATTTAGGTGGAGGGAGAAGGAGGGTCCCATGACCTGGGGCTTGAGCTGGAGATTGGTGGGCAAGGTTCTGGCAGTGAAGTCTTGGGGTACAGTTGTTGTGTATTCTCCCCACTACAGAGCCTAAGGACTTTCCCTAGCTTTAGAGTCCTGAGTATTTGAGGAATCAAAGATGCCACCCCTGAACTGAGCACCTAGGAGCTCCCCCTGATACTGGTGCTGGGCAGGGGCAGCGGCAGGCCATGGACACAACTGTGGAGAATAAATCAAATAGAGACTGGGCCGCAGTCCCAGCTCTGCCACTAACCGTCTGTGTGTCCCTGTATCTCACCCAACTCCTTGAGGGCAAGTGCTCTGAGCCTTCATCTTTGAATAGGACACCCTGTGTTCACAGGGAACGGGCTAGCCTCAGGTCCCTGGTCTCAGAGCCTCTTCTCAGAAACACAAGTAATCCTGGGTAGTGAGGGGCCCACAGCCAGCAGTTAGCAATGCCATTCCGAGAGCCTCCCTCTTTACAGGTCCTTGGGAAGGGGAACTTGAGACCCTGGAGCGCTGAGAGCAGCTCCAAGTCACACGGTTTCCCTAGCGCCAGGTGCAGTGGGAGGCAGGGGGCAGGAGGGAGGCGGAGATGAATCAGGGGAAATCCCACCTGAGCAATGCCGAATACAGAAAGGATCCAAGTTCCTAAACTCATTGATCTGCCATCAGCCCCCTCCAGCTTGCTTCCTGCTGCTGGGACAGAGAGGTGGGTGGGTGCCAGGCTACACAGCGGTATGGGGGATCCCAGAAACCTGGGAGTCCCGGCCTCTGGAAAGTTTGGGTTTTTTCCCAGGTTCCCAGGGAGGGTGAGCTGCTGGGAAGTTCCCACCACACGTTGTGCCTCTGGCTTTCCTGGAACCTTCTGTAGAGTCAGCCAAAAAAGGGTTCTGCCCACAGGCCCCTGGAGCTACAAATCTTCTCCTTCTCGCGCCCAGGGAAGACTGTTCCACCTCTCCCCTGGGGGAACGCCCTCAATTATAATAATAACAGAAGTATGATCGTTGCCGTGGGCGTGCTTTTTGGGTTCCACGTAATGTTTTCATACCTTATCTCAGTCAGTTCTCTGAACAAGTCTGCCAAGTGTTCTGTCGGCTTTGCAGATTAGGAAACAGGAGCAAAGAGGCTGAGTGATCTCCCAGGAGTCACACCAGTCCAGGAGTGATAAGATCACAGTTTCCGCTCAGGCTTATTGACCTCACCCCCTCCTTCAGCCTGGCTTTCCCCATCACCTGGAGCATGGTACACAGGGCCGCGTGGGGTCTGGTCCCCTCCAGCTCTCATCTCCTTCTAATGCTTTAGCCACGACACATCCCCCAGACCACCGCCTGCAAGAGCTGTTGCCTCAGCCCAGGAAGTCCTTGTCTCCATTCCCAGCCCTGGACACACACACACTTCTCCCTATTCTTCTTGGCTAATTCCTGTCAGGGCCTTCAGGCTCAGTTCC
Organism: Ursus arctos; assembly: GCF_023065955.2. Classification (NCBI taxonomy): domain Eukaryota; kingdom Metazoa; phylum Chordata; class Mammalia; order Carnivora; family Ursidae; genus Ursus; species Ursus arctos. The sequence goes on from NW_026622908.1 coordinate 39,142,422, forward strand.
TTCCCATGGGCTTGCGTCTTAGGTGAGGGTTAAGTTGCAAAGTCGGTGCCAGGGTGAAGAGCTACACGGGAGGCCATCATACCAGTCCTCCAGGAGCCCCCCCAGCCAGGGCTCCCCCGCAGCGCAACTGATCGCCCCCTGTTGAGCATCAGGAGAGGGGGTTCCTTGCATTTAGGGGCCATGTTATGCGTCAGAGTGATCCTTTGCATGGTGGCACATTCTCCCTGAGTAAATGCGGATTCACACCTCGAGTCTCACCCCCACACTGGCCCTGCTGCTCTCTGTGTGGGGTGGTGGCCTGTGTTGGGGGCGTGGGGTCACGGAAGCTTCCTGCAGCTGATTCCCATGGTGTCACATTATACGTGCATGCAACTCTTCCGATTTCGATGATGTGAGCTCAGCAAAAAGACACCAAAAATAGAAAGCTGTGACTGCAGATGCTAATGCCAAATTTAAGAAAATGCCTGAATTCTCTTGAAGAGAGGAGATGTGTGGGGAGAGCTGTGCTGGGGCTTCTACTGAATCTGCAATATTTTGTTCTAATATTTTAGTACTTGAAAAGTAAGAGCTACATATGGTATAAAGTTGAGGCGGGTGGTAGGTACGCCGATCTCTAGCACATCATTGCCTGTCCTTTCCTGTAAGCTGGCAGTATTTCATAATTAACACTATCTGCCATGTTGGTCCTTCTGGGGGGCATTGGGGTAGGGTGGATAAGGGCCCCCAAAGATATTCAGGTCCTTATCCCAGGACCTGTGAGTATGTTACCTTACACAGCAAAAGGGACCTTGCAGATATGATTAAGGTGAGGATTTTGTGACAGAGGCTTATCTGGGAGGGTCAGATGTAATCACAAAGGTCATTATAAGAGAGGGGCAGTTGCAGAAAATCAAGAGTGAGGAGATGTGAAGACAGAAGCATGAACTGGAATGATGTGGTTACAGGTCAAGGAATGTGGGCAGCCCCTATGAACTAGAAAAGTCAAAGAGCTGATTCTCCCTGAGAGTCTCCAGAAGGAACATGGCCCTGTTGACACCTTTCTAGCTCCTGTAGGACTCGTTTTAGACTTGACCTCCAGCACTGCAAGATAATAAACTTGTGCTGTTCAAAGCCACTAAGGTTATGGCAATTTGTCACAACAATGTACATTTGGATGGTCAACGACTACACCAATGGGTGGTGATGCAATTTCTCGAAGTGGGAACAAAAGGGCCAGGGGAGGCATCCCTCCAACCCAGGATGGCACTGCTGGGAGTCCTGAGTCCTGTGTCCCCAGCCCTATGCTTTCGCTAGAATCCAGTCAACTCTAATTTCAGCAGGAGAGCAAGGATGCAAACGGTTTGTGGAACCAAGAGCCCTGACCTGCTTGGCCAACATCAAGACTCTATCATGGCCTCAAATACCCAGTTCTTCCTGAGGTCCTTGTGCCAAGATACAGAATACCCCTGGTCTCAGGTTTAACTGCCTAGGGCTTCTCTTCTGGGTTTTGAAAAAAAAAAAAAAAGACTGATTTTTCTAGCAGGTGGACACCCAAGTGCTTCTAATCCCTCACCCCACCCCCTCAACTTCCATGTTCTTCTGCGGCTCTGGAGTCACTGGGCAGGTGGCTTCTGACCTCCAAGCCAATTCAATCATTCTTGGTGAGCACCCAAGATGCAACGGTGCTGAGTTCTGGCGGTGGGACGGATGGGGTCCTTCTGGAGATGCCCTGCCCCACTCACCTTAGGAGTTTACCATCTCATAGGGTAAACTGTGACACAGACCTGGACAGTCACAGAGGAAGGCACATATGACTGGCAGGAGGGAGGGCTCTGAGATCCCCCACTTACTGATTCACCTAATTGTTAGGGCTCCAAACTCATTGCCCATCTGCCCACCTAGACTCTAAACTCTGAAAATGGGGTCCTTTATCCTAAGGAGCAAAGAATCCTACTAGAGAGACAAAAACACAGAAAAATAAAAAATTCACTAGCAATAGCCGGTAGTATTGGTGAGGATGTGAGTGCCCTCATCTTGTCAGGACAGCTCTGGGGACTCAGGGAGGCAAGAGTAGTGAAGGCTCTTCAGGGGAGATGGGACCCCAATTGGGTCCTGAAGACCCTCAGAACTTGTGGTGGGAAAGGCACGGAGGCATTCTCAGCCTTGGGAATGCGGTCAGAAATTTGAAGGGAGGGATGCCTGGGTGGCTCAGGTGGTTAAGCGTCTGCCTTCGGCTCAGGTCATGATCCAAGGGTCCTGGGATGAGTCCCGCATCGGGCTCCCTGCTCAGTGGAGAGCCTGCTTCTCCCTCTGCCTCTGCCTCTCCCCGTGCTTGTTCTCTCTCTGACAAATAAATAAATAAAATCTTAAGAAAAAAAAATTTGAAGGGAAAGGGACAGAATGAACAAAGGAGTGAAGGCGCCGATAGCAAAAGGTGTTCCCAGTTGAGTCGGTCAGGAGGGGCCGGCGTGAGCCGCTGGGAGGCTGGGTACTGTGGGAGGGAGGGGACATCACCTATGCTCATTAAATGAAACCCACGTCAGACCCAAGTGCACCTTGCGTGCATCAGTGCCTCCCCAGTACCTGTTCAACCTTCCCCGGTGAGTCCGTCAGGGCAGCGCGCAGCAGGAACTCAGGTGTTCCAGAGCTTTGGGCAGGGCCGGTGGCCTGAGCAAACAGGCTAAGGAGGAAATCTCGGAGTGGGAGGGACAGTCTTATAATGCAGTGTGCTCAAAGACGTGGGGGCAGGGTAACGTATTGAAGTGATCAAGGTTAACTGGAAGAATTTGGTAAAGGAGCCTATTCCCAGGAATAATGAGGGACACCAACGAGGATTCATGGCCAATCACCTTCCCTGGAGAAGGGCAATCAATCAGGAAGCAGCCAGAATATTTTGTTGCTCACATTCAAATCTGGCCAAAGGACAATGCAGAGCCACTGTTACCCAGCCAGAGGGGGTCCTCCGGACAGTCGGTAGGGAGAAGATAAAGCAGGGGGGCTGCCCCATAGTGGCTGAGTCTGCATGGAGGATGGGGGACTCAGGAGGCAGTAGGGACCGGGAGGGAAGGAGGTGACGTGACATTGCACAGAACCAGCTCCGATCTGGGCTTAAGACGAAATGTTAGAGAAAAAACAAGGGTGAAGAAAGGACCTGTGGATCCGATGCCATTGGAACACAAGAGAGAAAGGGGTAGAGAGAAGAGATGAGAGCTGCAGGCCAGCGAGCTTGGGGGAGCCACGAGGATAATGTGCAGTAACCAAGAAGGGGTAAAAAACAAGATGATCCTGCAGACAGCAAAGGCTCTGAGAACAATAGGTCATGGGAAAGAACAAAGACCCCAGAGCAGTCAAACTGTAGGATTCGGTTACACAAAGGGGACTAAGAGCGTCTGCCAAACACAGTGACAAGCGCCCCGCTGTCTGGCCGGGCTGGGAAGCTGGGCTCCATAGAAAGTGTGGGCATACGGCAGCCTTCAGCATTGGGTGGGCTTTCTTTGCAGAGTGAGATGCACACAGTCTTGCACCCCAGTGGGAATGACTGTAAGTCCTCATCCAGGCCATTCGGGGTGCTGGAATGTTCTACGGCAGCGTTGCTATGACAACGTTCAAAATTAAAGTCAGAGCCTAGCTCCGTTGCCAGCATTTTATAGTTTCTGATAGTTCTGTGTGACCTGGATGGGAAGGTAGGGTACCTCACAAGGGACAGTATGACACAGTGGTTGAAGTGCAGGCTCTATGCTCCGATGGCCTGGGTTCATATCCCTGCTTTGCTCCTTTCTAGCAGTGAGAACGTTGGCCTTGATGTTATGATCTGCAAAATGTGTGTAATGACAATACCCACCTGACAGGGTTGTTGTTGTGATAGTGAATGAGTGCACACGTGTGAAGTGCTTCATACAATGATATGTTAGTAATTAGGATTTATTAGTGTTCACAAGCCCAAAATACCAAGATAGGAAGTAGGAGGCCCTAAATTGTGGGAGGAGAAGCTGCTTTTGGGTAGGCGGCCGGTGTGGCTTACCTAGTGGGGGGTCAGAGAGATGGGAAGGGGCTTCCTCCTGGGGGGTTGGTGTGATCCTTCCTGGGTTCACTGGCATTTCCTATTGAACTAAGTCTAAGAGACACAGCCAAGGGCCTCATCCGTTCACCAGGTAATCAGTAATGCTTGCCCTGGCTGAGTTGTGTGCTGGGCCCTGGGCTTTATTGCTCCCAGCCCTGGAGATCCATCACTCAGTCCAGCTATTTGACATCTGAAGAAACAAAATCAGAGATTTGGGCTCTGCCACTTGCTAGCATTTTGACCTTCTTTACCTTGGGTTTCCTCCTCTACCTCGGAGAGCGGTGGAGAAGATCTCTAACGAGTAAAGTAAGCAGAGACAAACAAAACCGGATTCCTTCTGAGCACCGTTTACAAAGCTACTATGCAGATAGATTGGAGCCCTGATGGAAATAGAAACGATTAAATTAATAGAGACTATCTGTACGATAATATCCTTACGGACTAGAGGTGAGGAAGGACTTCTTTTCAAAAACTTCAAAAGCACAGTCATAAGACTCAAACTTAATGTGATCCCTTTAAATAAAGGATTTCTGTAAAACGAAAGACACAACGGTCAAAGATAACGAACAGATAACAGCTTGGGAACAGACAGTGCAACCTCTGGAGCCAAGAGGAGACTCCTACCGAGAGCAATCAGGACCTCGTGCTCATCAACAAGACGGAGAGAAGAACTGGGCAGAGTGTAAGGGGTAATTTTCAGAATAAGAAACTAAAGAAAATATTCTTTCAGAGTAAGAAAATACATAAACTAAATAAAGATCTAAACAAACACATGGAGAGAAGTTTATTGGGTACAAGGTGTTTGCAAATTACACCAACGAGATATCCCTTTCCACCTATTCGGCAAAAATGTGAAAGCCGAGTGACACCAGACGGGTTGGGACGTGGAGCTGTACGCTCCCTGCATGACTGGTGGTGAGGTGTCGGGGTGTAGCTGTTCCACAGAACAGTCTGTCACACGTAGCCACACTATCTCCATGTTTGCCACATAACCGATAACCACTAATCCACTCCTGGGAGCGTGCGTGTGTATCCTGAACCCCCTTGTGCATGCGATGTGCGTCATAGCAGAGGGTTCTGGGGGGACGGGGAGCTGGGCACAATCCCGGCCCCTTCAGGGCAGGCATGGACAGGGTAAGACCCGGTGGCAGCCTTCTCTGGGTTGTTACACAGCCACGATCGGGGGTAGAGGCACAGAGAGCAACGCGGGTATATCGCACTAACACAAGGCCACGGGAAAGTGTGCAGCATCCTGATTTGCAGGAACGTCGCCGACAGAAATACAAATGAACACACATGCATAGAAGACGACAAACTGAAATTCCAACGACACAAACAAGGGCAAACCGGAAACACGTCAGGATGGTGGTTTGTGGCGGGAAGGGGAACTGGAATTGCACTAAAGGGAAGTAGCTGTTTAGAAAAAGCGTGTAGCGCAGAAACTGGGATGCAGTAAGTGCTCCCCGGGTGTTCGTTATTATTGATTAACCAAATGTTTGTAAGTCGAATTATTATGCTGTATGCCTTAAGCTTATAGAGTGCAGTATGTTGACTGTATCTTAATAAAAGTGGAGGGAAGACCAAGAAAAGTCCAGACAGTGAATGTCACTCCCCAAGCGCACGTTTTGGTAAGCTCCAGGAGGAGACAGGGTCCGATTACAATTTACAACTTCAAAAACAAATTAATTAATTAAATTTAAAACTTTTGCCCTGAAAAAGACAGTATCAAAAGAACGAGAAGATAAGCCACAGACTCAAGAGAAAATATTTGCAGAAGGCACATCTGATAAGGGCTGTTGTCCAAAATATACAAAGAACTCTTAAAACTCAACCATAAGAAAACGAACAACCTGATTTTTTAAATGAGCCAAAGACCTTAAAAGACACCTCACCAAAGAAGGTATACAGATGGCAAATAAGCGTATGAGAAGAGGGTCTACGTCACGTCATTGTGGAAGTGCAAATAGCAACAATAGTGAGATAACACCACACACCTCTTAAAAGTCATCAAAATCAGGATGCCTGGGTGGCTCAGTAGGTTAAGCGTCTGCCTTCGGCTCAGGTCATGATTTCAGGGTCCTGGGATCAAACCCCACGTCGGGCTCCCTGCTCAGTGGGGAGTCTGCTTCTCCTTCTCCCTCTGCCCCAGCCTGCTTGTGCTCGCTCTCTCTCTCTCTCTCTCTCTCTCGCTGTCAAATAAATAAATAACATAAAATACATTTTAAAAAACCCAAAATGGTCAAAATCCAGAACACTGACAATGCCAAACGCTCTTGAGAATGTGGAGCAACAAAACTCTCTCTTATTGCCAGTGGGAATGGAAAATGGTACAGCCACTTTGGAAGACAGTTTGGAAGTTTCTTACGCAGCTAAACATACTCTTACCATATGATCCAGCAATATGCTCCTTGGCATTTACCCAGGGGAGCTGAGAACATGTCCACAAGAAACCTGCACATGATGTTTCCAGCGCTCGGATTCATAATTACCCAAACTTGGAAGCAGTCCGGATGTCCCTTGGTACGTGAATGGGTAAATAAACTGGTCCTTCCAGACAACGGAATACTGTTCGGCACTATCTGGCCATGGAAAGACGTGGAAGAAACTTAAATACACAATACTAAATGAAAGAAGCCAAGCTGAAAAGGCTGCGTACTGTATAATTTCAACTCCATGACGTTCCGGAAAAGGCAAAACTGTGGAGATGGTAGAAAAATCAGCGGTTGCCAGGCGTTGAGGACGGGGCACTAATTGGTAGAGCACGGAGGATTATTAGGGCAGTGAAGATACCTGTATGATATTACAATCATGGATACATGTCCAAACCCATAGAATGTACGACATCAAGAGTGAACCCTACAGTAAACTGTGGACGTTGGATGATCATATGTCAATTTAGATTCCTCCTTGGTTTTAAAAGGAAAGGACCATTCTGGGGAGCGATGCTGAGAATGGGGAAGACTGTGCATGGGGACGGGGCATGGGCTGTATGGGAAATCTCCATACCTTCCTCTCAATCTTGTCGTAAACTGAAAATTGCTCTTAAAAAAAAATGAGGTCTTTAAAAAAAAAAAAAAAAGAAAAAAGAGGCAGCATCCACACCTGTCTTTCCTCCGCCATTTTTCGGGGGCCTAGAACAGTGTCTGGCAATGAACATGTCTTGAATGACTGAACAAAAGCTGGTGAGGGTCTGAGTTACTCAGCAGAACACTCAAGGCTTCTACACAACCCAGAGGAACATTCCAGTCCTTTCCTCAAAGGGCGGAGTTAGCGTGAACCATGGTTTATATTTACACACCTGGTCTACAGAGGTCTCAAAGCCGGCACATGTCAGCTAGCTGTCCCGACCGCGCCACCTCCCTTGAGTTAGAATTCAAGGCCCTTGCCGTGAACTCTGGGGGCCTCCACACCTTTCCGTGATCTCTGGTGGAGGAGCCACCCCCAGGGTTTGTTGACCGAGGACGCGCCAGCACGCGGTAAGCTAAGGGAAGTGAGTCAGCCTCTTGCTGCGCGCGGATCCAAACAGAAAGGACAGCAGACTTCAGGGCATGAAGAAACACATCTGAGAACCTTGTTAGGACATCAAGCAAGCTGGAGTCAGCAGGAGCATTCCGCAGTCAGCAGACACCCACAGGATGTGACAGGATCTGTTTTGACCGCACCCCTCTGAGCAGTTACAGGACAGGCCAGAGGGGAAAGCCCAGACACCATGACCGGCAGAAAAGTGGCCATTTGGGCAACTGTTTTACAAAAACCACGTCCTCAACAGATAAGGCAGGGCCTTCGTGTGGCTGTGTGTGCACAGACCAAACCGCTTCAGGAGAATGGCTCCGGACCACAAAAGCACCTGGCCCGTGACCCTCCCGCGTGGAACGATCACCTCCTGGCGGCTGGGCTTCCTCGATGTTCCTCGGCTGCTGCTCCCACTTCACTCACGGAGGCCGCGGGCTCCCTGTAGAACTTCAGGGCCGCGGTGTCGAGTGTTGGCCGCACGTTAGAATTATGCAGAGAGCTTTTCAAAATCCCAGGACCCAGGCTGCACCCAGGCCCATTAAACCGGAACTGTGGGAGTCGGGTGTGGGCATCAGTGCTCCCCAAACCCCCAAGGGGGTCCTAGCATGCTGCGAAGCCTGAGCAGCGCCACTTTTCTAAAGATTTGTTCAAGTGGGAAGAACGACTGCGTCAGTGAAGGCCAGCGCCAGGGCTTTTGGCCTGGGCATTTCCTGGGCCAGGCTGTCAAGTGAGAATCACCTGCCCGGAGCACAGCCTGCTGGCCCTCACTCCGCGGGTCCCAGGGCAAATGGCTTTGCTGAGGGCACAAGTGGGACCCAAGGGCCTTCAACCTCAACCAGCCACCAGAGCCTCAGCATCGCTCCTCCCAGATCTGCCATTTGCCTGGTGGTAATCGGAGGGGACGCCATGAGAATACATTGCCAGCTTGTAGAGAAACTTCCGGAATGATGGTGGATGGGGGTAGGGTGGTGAGGGTGGGGCCCTCTGGGAGCCACTCCTTTCCTCCAGTTCTCCTCAACTACACCTCAACCAAGGAGGTCTGTTCCTTGGTTCTCCTGGCGCGGAAGGGTGGGACTGGATTTAATCGGATGAGATAACAGACATAACGGAGAAGGTGTGAGAAGATTTGACCCTATCTTCCAGAGTTAGGGGCAGGCTGTGATCGTGGCAACTGCTGGGGTTCTCCTCCCTAGAGAAACCCTCCAGATAGCTAACACTAGAGATGACAATAGCTAATTCTTCCTTCCTTCCTTCCTTCCTTCCTTCCTTCCTTCCTTCCTTCCCTCCCTCCCTCCCTCCCTCCCTCCCTCCTTCCTTCCCTCCCTCCCTCCCTCCCTCCCTCCCTCCTTCCTTCCTTCCTTCCTTCCTTCCTTCCTTCCTTCCTTCCTTCCTTCCTTCCTTCCACTATGGGAGCCTGATCCAGAACTTGATCCCACAACCCATGAGACCACGACCTGAGCCAACAGTTGGACGCTTAACTGACAGAGCCACCCAGGCACCCCAATACTTTCTTTTTAAGTGGTGGTAAAATATACATAACCTAAACTTTATAGTTTTCACCACTTTTTAGTGTACAGTTCAATGGCATTAAGTACATCACGCTGTCATGCAACCATCACCACCATCCATCTCCGGAACTTTTCCATCTTCCAAAACTGAAACTCTGTCCCCATCAAACAAAAGTCCCTACTTCCCTGTCCCCACAGCCCCTGGCAAGCACCAAGTGGTTTCCTGTCTCCGTGGATCTGACAGCGCTCAGTACCTCAAAGAAGTGGAGTCACAAAGTATTTGCCCTTTTGTGATTGATTTATTTTCCTTAGCGTCATGTCTTCAAGTTTCCTCCATGTTATGTCAGAATCTCCTTCCTTTTTAAAGCTGAATGATATTCCACTGTTTGGAGAGACCACATTTTGCCCATCCGTTCATCAGAGACAGACATGTGGGTTGCTTCTACCTTCTGGTTACACAATAACTACTTCTTTCTGAGCACTCTCTACGTGCTGGGTGCTCTTCTAAGGTCTTCACTTGGTCTCACCCATGTAATCCTCTGGACAACGTGTGAGTTAGGCTCTATTTATCATCGCCATTTTTCAGACAAGGGAACTGAGGCACAGAGACATAAAGTAGCTTGCCCGGGCACCCAAGCAAGTCAGGACTCCAGCCCCGCTTGTGAGTGCAGCAGGCTTCACTGGGTTGAGAGCCTGGGCCAGTGTCTGGGATACCACAGCAGGAGGGCCCTGCGGCTTACCACGTGTTCGAATTATTTTACAGGTAGGAAAACCAAGGATGTAAGGTGCGAAGTGACTTGTCCCATAGCTGTGGTGACCATATTATCTGAACCCCCAAACCAAAATGCATGGTTTGATATTTTTAACACATCTTGGTTTAAAAAAAAAAAAAGTCAAGGGCACCTGGGTGGCTCAGTCGGTTAAGCGGCTTCCTTCAGTTCAGGTCATGATCTCAGGGTCCTGGGATTGAGTCCCGCACCAGGATCCCTGTTCAGCGGAGAGCCTGCTTCTCCCTCTCCCTCTGCTGCTCCCCCTGCTTGTGCGTGTGCGCTCTCTCTCTCTCTCGGTCAAATAAATAATTAAAATCTTAAAAAAAAAAAAGTCAAGCTGGGCGGTGTCATTTGAATGAACCCTAAAATATCAGTGGTGTTGGATCATCTTGAACGTTTATAATGGGCTCGCCTAGGCAGAACATTCTGAATCAGTGCTGCTCTGGAGAACTTAGGCCTCTTCCCCTACAATTTGAGTTCAGCCTTCATTTGGAGATCACCGGACTTGGCTGAGCGAGCCCTGAGAGTGACTCCTCCTGGTGAAAGTGAGTCATATCAGGAAGACGGGCTGATTTCAGCTCCTGTACCACATGGGCCCCAGCTTCGATCCTACCTGGTCACAGCCTGGCTCTCAGGACACTGAGTCTCACAGGGAGACCAGGGAGGAGAGAGGAAGTTAAATTAGCCCAAGCCATCACCCTCCAGGGGCGACGACGCGCCGCAGGGTCTCGGGCCGGAGAGGACGAGGAGACGCTCTTTGCAAGGGTTCCTGAGTCACACTTCCCTTCCCACCTTCAGATTTCATCCTGCTCCCGGTTTGCAACAGCCCCCTGGGAACCCCGCCCCAGGTCCCGACAACCAGCTCATTTTCACACCGCTACCGCATAGACCTTCTAAGATGTGAGTCTGATGAGGCCACTGCCCTCCTCAAAACCCACAGTGGCTCCCCATTGCCCCATTGCCTGCAGACTGTTAGCACGAGCCCACCCGGCATAGGACGTCCTCCATTACTGAGCCCCAAACTTCCTTCCCAGCCTCATCTGCGACTTACCCTCTAAGACACTCCACGAGCCACCCTGCCACCCCTAGCTGCGTATTCCCGTCCCTTCTCCAGCTCAGCCCACACCCTCCGTGCCCCCTCCTTTGCAAACCTGCCCCTGCTACTCCTTCCAGTCAGCATGAGCCGCCCCTTCCTCAACGCCATCACTGCCAATAGCAGGTGAGTCTATGCAGCCCTCGGAGGCCCTGTCTTGTGTTCCCGTGAGGTGTTTACAAGCATTTCCCCTATACCCAGTAAGTTCCTTGAGGGCATTGACCATGAATTCACCTTTGTGAGGGCAGAAACCCAAACTCTCCTGTTTCTGGGCAATATGATATCCTCTCTGGGTACAGCATCCTTTCCCAGCCACCATCTCTCTGTCCTTTTTTGTGTAACAGCATGTCTTAAAATGGGATTGGAGGAAGGTGACAAGGGCTGAAAATCAGTCGTGGTAAACACTGTTCGTGCCTAGAGTCCGAGGCACTGATGACCGAGGGCAGGACAGAGCCGCGGACTGAAGACCACTGCTCGGCAGCTGCTTGAAAGAACAGCCCCGTTTTGTCTCCTATTGCCTCAACCCATTGCGGATGGGATGTGGTCCCTACGGAGCCACCAAAATTCCTTTCTCTAAGCAGATCCCCTGGGAGCAAAGGCCCAGCCCATTTTACTCTAGGTCACCGTAGCATTTGCCTTGTTCAGCGTCAAGCTCCTTCCTGAGTCCTCTCCTCTCATCCTCCGGCTGGTCGCTGTCTAACTCCTCCAAACTGGATGGTCCTCTTGGGACTGACTCACATTAGCGACGCTCTTGCTTCATCTGGGTACGCTGTCCCCAGACCCATCAGTCACTTACAGGGTATTGGTTGCCACTACAGTGCAGATGAACCAGGCCTTGGTCTACGTTAGAGATCTTTCTGGGCTCCAGATCGGAATGTCTGACTCCTAACTGGATGACCCAAAGCAACTCAACTTCCCTCCTAACTGACTACTGCTCTCATGGGGAGGAAGAAACTCACATCATTGGCTCCAATTCCTTACCACTCTGCCTCACTGTGGGCAGAGTAGATTCCCCCAGCCCTTGATTTTGGGCTTGGCCATAGGACTTCCTTCAGTCAAGAGAAGTCATGCTGTGTCCTAGATGAGCTTCTGGCAACTGCTGTGAGAGGAGCGTCCTCTGGGTAGCTGCTGCCTTCTGAGTCAGGCTCAGAATGGACACACCGAACAAGGCTTCCGTGGCCGATGTGCAAACCTCTTGTGAGGAGCAGATGGATCGGAGCCGGGGGCCCTGCTGATCCCAGAGCTGTGAGAATAAAGGACTGTGGTTTTAAGTCACTGAATGCTGGACTGGTTTGTTACACAGCGGGATTGTAGCAATAGCTAACCAATACAATCTTACATAGACATGAATGTATCAAATATAGATACATGAATTCAGGTTAGTTTTGCAGGAAAAATGCACATCACTGCCACCAAGGTCAGGCAGTGAAACATGGCTCGGCAAACCTCCATGTGCCTCTTCCTGGTCACCACTGCCACCCCTCCCCCAGCCCCTGAGACGATCACAGTTTCGACTTTTAAAAAAGCATAATTTCTTACTTTTCTTCATAGCTTTAGATCCAGGGGCGCCTGGGTGGCTCAGTCGCTAGGCGTCTGCCTTCGGCTCAGGGCATGATCCCAGGGTCCTGGGATGGAGCCCCACATCGGCTCCCTGCTCCGCTGGAAACTGCTTCTTCCTCTCCCACTGCCCCTGCTTGTGTTCCCTCTCTCACTGGCTGTCTCTCTCTCTGTCAAATAAATAAATAAAATCTTAAAAAAAAAAATCCAGACACGCATCCCTCGATTAGATAGTTGGCTTTTGATTGTCTTTGATCTTGATATGGGAGAAATCTTCTGGTTTATGTTTTCTGTTCCTTTTTTTTGGTTCAGTATGCTTTATTATAATCATCCTAATTGCTACATGGGGCTATGGTTCATTCATTTCCATCACTGTGTGATATTCATTATGGGAATAAGCTATAATTTATTTGTTCTACTGTTGATGGATAGTTCAGATGTTTCCAGGCCTGCCTATGCCAGGCCTCAACCTCCTTCTCCAGCATCATCCTCTGCTTCTCCCCCTTAGGGACCCACAGCTCCCGCCCCCCCTGACCTGAGCTGGTGTCTGGGTCATCCTGCTCTCTTTCCTCAACATTCCACAGCCCATTTCTGCAATCCCTCTCCCCTAACCCAGCCAGCACTGTTCAGAGAGCCTGCCCACTGTGGATCCTTCTCTGGCTGATCCCCACCCCACTAGTCTCCTCCAGCAGGCAATTAGGTGGCTCCACATCATAAGATGTAATGATAAATGTGATGTATGCCCTAAGTGTGTTTCCTTACTGAACTTTAGACAACTCTTATCTTTGAGTTTTATCTTTATAATTCTGCCTACCACAGGCCATTGAGTGGGCATTGTAGGCAAGAACATGGAACTCATCCATTATCTGGCAACCACCTTGAAGATCAGCAGGGCAGATACGAGCCTGACTATGGTGATTAGGAAATGGGGCCATGCAATGAGCCCGCAGGCTGGGTCATAAGGGAAGAGACAGATTGGTAAAGTGGTCAAGCCAGAACTGGAACTCACAGGGTATGTGGACTTCTTGAAAGAACTGAGGAAGGTAGGGATGGCTAAGCTTGGCTTCCAGAACAATGGGCACCCACACTGTGCCGGAGGGAGTGAAGCTAGAGGTGCCAAGGGGTAGAACTTCCCTAAAGCAGAAGCTAGGAACATACTTAATTGTGGCTTAACAACGGATGCCTCTCTCTTATCTCTTGTCCTGCCAGTTAGCAAGCGGTTACAGCCACGCCCATTTCAAGATGTCTCCGTGGGCGCTGCTCCTGTTCTGTGTGAGCTCTTGGCTCTGTTCCCACCTGTTCTCCAGAGAAGTTGCAACACAGGGCTAAATCAACTCATATAAAAACGTGAAACTCTCTTTTGGGATTCTGGATAAAGAAAATGGAAGGACAGAGGGAGGAAGAGAGGAAGAAGGAGGTGGAGCTGGGCCAGGGGGAGGGACGAGAACACTAGGGAAGGATAAGTACGTTGTGCTTGGTTTTTTAAAATAACTAATTATTATATTACTTATAATAGTATAGCAAGGAATGTGTTTTATTAAAACATGGCAAATTATTTCAAGATGGGCTAGACTGTTGCTTCCCAAACTTTCAGGAACAGGGACTGATCCATGTGTTATCAGTTCAAGAAGAAGTAAGTATAGGAGTTAGGAGAAATTTTCTAGAATGTTTCATAGCAATTTGAGAGAATAATTTTCCTCTGTCTTTCTTCCTTCCTTTCTCTGTTCCTTCCTTCCTTCCTTCCTTCCTTCCTTCCTTCCTTCCTTCCTTCCTTCCTTCCTTTTTGCCTTCCTGCCTTTTTTAAAGATTTTATTTTTAAATAATCTTTACACCCAGCACAGGGCTCAAACTTACAACCCCAAGATCAAGAGTTGCATGCTCCACCAACTGAGCCAGCCAGGTGCTCTAGAGAATAATTTCCCCACTCTTGAGTCTAATGATAATAACAGGATTTATATTTTGTCTTTTTTAAAATTTCATTTTCCGGGTGCAGGGGAGGCAAATTCCACCTCTACCCTCTTAGGGTTTTCAGGTATCCCTGTGGATTACGTTAATTTAAGACAGATTAACACGATAAATCATGCACATTTATTTAATATAAGTTTCCCGTGACATGGGAGCCCTGATAAGGAAATGAAGACCCAAAGAAATGACAAAACCTACATGTTTTGATACCAGGTTGAACAAAGAGCGGCCATTGTAGAAAAGTCACTAAACATAGGGAAGGCTAAGGGAAGAGCATTAGTTTAACAAAATCTGTTGGTACAGAATTTTCTCAACTTCAAATTCCTGCCCTTGATGATAAGAGATATTAAAATCTTCGTAACCAAAATGCAACTCTCAGAGTGGGTTCACCCCGAGGCCACATCTACCCTCCAGGCCACTCTCAAGATCTCCACAGGTGTCAGAGCCATTGAAGACAATTCAGAATGTCCTGGGTTGTGCTGAGAGACGTCTGCTGCGTTAAGCTTCTATCTCGATATTGGCGGCAAGAGGCTGCCTACACCAAAACTCAAAAGAAGAGCCTCTGAATGAATCCACAAAGCCTACACATCAGCCTCTATAGGGGAGGCAAAGAAGTGAGTCTTCAAGGAATTCTGAGTCCAGCTGGGAAGATGACACAGCGCTGAACACGCCACGTGCCAACGTGGCAACGGGTACAAACACAGTGCAATAGGGTTGTCAGAGCAGCACGGGTGTGTGTGGAGTTCGAATTAATGGGAGAAATGACTGTGTGAAGAGACGCTTGCTTCTTTGAAGACTGTGAGCTAGGTCTGAAAGGCTGGTGGAAGTCTAATAGAGAGGGAGCAATTTGTTGTTTTGCTTTTTGGCTAGAAGGCAAAGGAGAGAAGGCAGTGGTGTAGTACTGGCCAGAGGGCACCCTTAAGTGACTCACGCCTGTATCTCGGGGTTATTTGCACCCCAAGGAGTTATAAAACCAGACTCCAGGAGCGCCTTTGGTGTTGCCTGTAATTGCATGTTGTGACAAGGAAGAGTCACTTTGGAATTATGATCGGCCAACCGGGGTGATAACATCTCTGCTCGTAAACAGTGGAGGAGAAGCAGGAAGTTCTGCATTTCCAAGGATATTAGTCAGTGTCATCCTGACATACGATGAACTTGAGCGTGACTGTCCGGCATATGAAGAGGGGTCTGCTCCCACCCCAGCCCGTCTGTAGGTCAGTGTGATCTGCCGTGGGTGCCTCTCCTGTCCCGTACGATGTGCTCTAGGTGTGTTCTCAGACACACGGCAGCCAGAGACAGTGGGGGGCTGCAAGATGTCGCCGAATTCTTGTGCCCAGCAGAGAGGCCCCTGGGCAGCTTTTGGCAACGTGGGACCATCAGCCATGTTATACCACCTGGACTCTTTCCGGAACATTCTCTCACATCCTTCAGTTCATGAGTTAAACCACTCTCTTTCTGGGAAAAAGGCGAGGTGGTTATTTTTCATTTCCAGAAATCCTCAAGAGGCAAAACCAACGTATAACGACCAGGGGGGAAACAGACCAGATGATCCACTGGCTTTCTTGCTTAGCACTCCAAGTGGGGCAGTCCTGCAGGAGGCTTGGGAGCCCCAGCTGGACCCCACTATCCAGTATCCTTTGCCTATTTAGTTAGTAGATATCAGTGTAAGGAATTGAGAGATAGGGGTGCAAACAGCACAGCCCCCACACGCCAGAGAGCCTCTGCTCTCCCAGCTCGTCGTGTTCCTCCACACTGGCTCAGCTCCTTAGTTCTCTACCCAACGTGGCCAGAGGCCTAGGGTCTTCTAGATTGTTCCTTCTGTTTTGCACTCCCTCCCCTCGTCACCATCTAACTCATCTCCTGACCCTCTCATCTCTGGGCTACAACCTGTCAAATGCAAAACACGACAACTGGTGTGCGTGGGTGCTGGGTATGCTGAGCTTCGCTGTCCTCTTCTCCCCTTGTGTGTGAGTCTGGATGTCTCCAGAGTGTTACGTTTAACAAAAGATAAATAAAACTTCTCAAATGGGTCCCCTCTGCTCTGTTACTTCAGAATCCAGATGCACACCGAATCCTTACTGTCTCTGTGCCTCCTGCCCTTGCCCAGCTCAGCCCCCAGCCTCCACGTACCCCTACCAGCCAGCCTTAAGCTGATGTTCTTCCCTCAATACTCTGCTCCTTCTAGACAATGGTTTAAACTGCTTTCCACTGAAGGAGCTGTGAGACGTGGGACAAGGTTCAGGCCTTTGCCAGGCACGCGTTCCCCGGGGACTGGGGGTCGGGACCCAGGTTCTGGTCCCAGCACAGCTGCCAGCAAGGTGTGAGGGGGAGCCAAGCCTGTGCTCTGGGTCTGTAAGAATGAAAGGCATAAGCACACCACCAGCTCTCCAGTGCTTTCACTTTCAAAGGGCTCTGAAGACCGTTATCATCTTGTTTGAACCTCAAAACAGACCATGGGGAAGTCAGGGCATGTTTCATGGTTTTTTTGCTCTGTGTGTTCTTGGTAAGGCATGAAATGAATGCCTCCCCCCACAGGAAGGCTGACACGCGTCTGTATAAGCAAATTAACAACCTCCTCTCCACGGACTGACTTGTCTGCAACGTGTTCAAACGCCAAAGCATACACAGGGGTCCTGTGTACCTCATGGGGCACTTAGACTCTCTCTTCTCTCCAACAGGGCGAGAAGAACCTCACTGCAATGGAGCCCAAGGGTCCCCAGAGAGGCCTGGGTAGGAAAGATAAAGTGGAAAAACCCACAGTCAAAAAGGAAAGAAAAACAGAGGTGTGGCCTTAGGAAAAGACAAGTGTCTGCTATTCCCAAACATGGCTGCCAGACGCTAATGACATGCACAGAAATTCCCTCTGCATTTGGTGTCCAGGGGGCCATTGTGGTTTTTTTTTTTGTCCAGAACCAGTTTTTACTGACTAACCAACTCTGAGGTCCTTGCTTTCTCCTTGGGTCTGTTATTTCCCCTGCTCTCCTGTGGGCTATTTTGTCCTCTCGGTTTTCTCTCCTGCTGCCCCATCCTCCTTGGCCTGGGAAGATCCCAGTGACTACCATCAGACTGGCTGTGTGCCAAGGGATGGAGCGACCGAGGGACTGGGAACAAAGTCCATTAACCTCCTGCCATCTTAGCAGTTCCCCTCCCCGCCCTCCGTCGTTTTGACAATCCCAGAAGTACCAGTGGGAGAACAAGGCTTAAGAAATCTTTCCACTGTAGTGAGGCTCAGGGGGGACCGAGGTCACAGGAGCGGAAGGCCGCATTTGAGGGACTGCAGACAAGGTGTGGACAAGGCCAAAATGATACCCAGACCTGGATCAACTCAGGGCTTCAGCAGGCAGCGAAGCTACCCGGATCCACTGTAACACCCGAGCCATTGCTTTGTAACCCGCACGGCGGACATACGGATACTCCCCACTGCGGGTCAGTACCCACTGCTGCACGCCTGCTCTGACCCTGGGACCCTGTGTGGGTGGCACCGCGGACTGGGACAGTGACACCCTTCCTTCCGCTCACAGGTGGTGGAATATGACGAGTATGCGGATGATAATCACATCCTGGCTCTTACGGGTAATTGAGCCCAAGGTGCACACACAGCGTGCCGGAAAAATCCAAAAGATGGTACATTTGGGGAGTGCCTTCGTGTCCTAGGGCGGCTGTGACAAGTTACCACAAACTGGGTGGCTCCCAACAACAGAAATGCATTGCCTCACAGCTCTGCAGTCCCGAAGTCTGGAATCACGGTGCGGGCCGGGCCGCGCTCCCTCCTAAGTTTCTAACCGGGGAGCATCTTTCTTTGTTTCTTCCAGATTCTGGAGGCTTCTGATGGTCCTTGGATTGCGGCAACACCGCTCCGATCTCTGCCCCCGTCTTCACATGGCCATCTCTGCTAGGGACACTTGTCATTGGCTATAGGGCCCAGCTGGGCAATCCCGGATGATCTTACCACAAGACCCTTCACTTAATTATATCTGCAAAGACCGTGATCGCAAGTAGAGGGACACGACTCTTTGGGCTCCACCACTCAAGCCACTGCCAGTGATACTCCCAGTGTTTGGGAAACGCACTTGAGTCCTTCACTTTGTCATACCTGTTGTGCACCTACTATGTGCTAGACACCATTCTAGACGCTGGGGACACGGCGGTGCGTGTTCCTGCTCCTCACGGAGGAGACGGGCCATACACGTTACACAAATAAACAAGACATATTAGGGAATGGCAGGGACCGTACGGAAAATGCAACGGGGCCACGTGATGCAGTGGCAGGGTAGCTGCTCCAGCCTCAGAGGGGAGGCCTCACTGCAGAGGTGATGGGGAGCTTGTGTCTCAGTGCCAGGAAGGAGCCGGTGTGCAAAGACTTGGCAGAGAAACAGCAAAAGCAGGGGCCCTGAGGTGGGGGTGAGCTGAGCACCTTCAAGGAGCAGAAAGACGGCCAGTGTGGCTGGATCATGATGAACAAGAAAGCAACTGGCAGGGGATGGGGCTGGAGAGGCAGACTGAGTCAGATCGCAGGGGGCCTGGAGGCCAGGTAGGAAGCTTGGCTTTTATTCCCAGAGCCAGGGGAGTCTGTTAGGTTTCAAGCTATGAGCTACCCTAGGATCTGGCTGCTCGGGGGGAAGTGGGCTGAGGAACGGGAAGGGTCTACAGAAGAGGCAAGGTTCAAGTTAGGAGGTTCCTGCTGTGGCTCTCAAAGCAGGGAGACAGGAGTTTGGACCAGGGCCTGCTATGGAGGTGGGGGGGGAAGATTCCAGAAGCCTCCTGGACGTACAGGTGAGCAGACTTCCCACAGATCGGTCCTATGGGGTGAGGAAAGGAGAGAATCGAGAATGCATCTCAGGTTTTAGAAGCAGGAATTGAGTTTACTTCTTTTTTTTCCAATTGTAGTGAAATATGCACAACATAAAAGTTACCACTTAATCCGTTTTTAAGTGTACAATCAGTGGCATTAAGTACAGCCGCGATGTTGTGCAACCTTCGCCACTACCCACTTCCAGAATTTTCTTGGGTTTATTTTTGTGGACCGAACAATCCGGGCACTCATCGGATTCTGTGGAAAGCAGAGAGCCGGGGAGTTTCTTGGCGGTCGCTCTAACTGCACACAAGGACCCATCTCTGCTGTTTCCTCCGATTGTTTCCAGTGGGCTCCTGGGCACCAGCAGCATGATGTCATGTTTTATTTTTCTCTCGATTTTGCCTCGGCGAATCCCAGGAACAACCCCGGGCATGGTGCTGAGTAGTAAGTTCCTCTTAACCTTGATCAGGACCAAGCCCTGGGACTCTACCCTTCCTGCCTCCCACGCACACGCACACAGGAGGGTTCTGAGCAGAGCAAAGTCCTTTTGACATTGACCCGAAGTTTTGCTCTCTCTTGTCCACAGCAGGGAATCGGTTACAGAAAGGTAGGCCGAAGGACAAAGAGGGCAGATGTCTCCAACTGAAACCCTAGAGGAGGGAAAGCAGGACTGCGGAGCCCTACAGGGAGGGAGGGGAGAGTGGGGAGCCGCGGGCCTAGTTTGCAAAGACATCTTGGCCTCTAACAGCTGGCTTTAGAGAAGGCTTTATTAAAAAAGGAAAGGCCACCTATGGAAAACCCTCACTTGGGAATCTGGATGAAGACTGTACCCTTCCCTCCCACTCCCATCTTCAGGACGGGGCTGCATGGGGTTATGTGTGTGAGCCAGTAACAATTCCCTCCGGAGTTTAACTCAGGAGTAAGACAGTGCAGATCTCTTATTTTCTAAGTGGTGGCATTTTTGTAACCCTCTGGAAAGACGCTTCCTGGGTATCCTATAGATAGTCCTGGGGAGGAACAATCATGTAGGTAAGTTGGCAAACTAGGTGAGAGACTGGCACAGGGGAAAACCAACGAGTCTTACCGTCCTACTGCTCTAAGGAGCTTCCGTGATTTCATTTCTGTATCAGGTTCCTTTGGCTGCTGTAACAGATGACCACATACCTGGTGGCTTGAAACAGCAAAAAATGATTACCTTACGATTCTAGAGGTCAGAAGAGTCAGTGGGCTACATGTGGGTGTCACCAAGGCTGTGTTCCTTTCTGGAAGCTCCCGGGGAGAAACTATTTGCTTGCCTCTTCCCGTTACCAGAAGCTGCCCACATTCCTCGGCTCATGGAGTTCAGTGCCAACAGCGGCAGGTTGATTCCTGGGACTCCAATCTCCTCTTCTGCCTCCCTCTTCCAAATCTGATAACCCCTGGGATTCCCGTGGGCCTGCTGGATAATTCAGATTAATCTACCTGTGTTAAGGTCAGCTGATGAACAACGATCTCAGTTCCATCTGTAGCCTTAATTCGCCTTTGCCACATCAGGCAACACAGGTTCCAGGGATTGGGACCTAAACATTTCTAGCGGTGGGGGAACAATTCTGCCATAATTCCTATCAGAAGACCAGAAATAGGAAGAGTATTTTCAATGTAGTAAATGAATTTAGTAAAGTCACAGGATACAAAATTAATACGGAGATCTATACACTAATAATGAGGTCGCTGAAAAAGAAATTAAGAAAACAATCCCATTTATAGTTGCACCAAAACTAATAAGATACACAGGAATAAACTTAACCAAGAAGGTGAAAGATCTGTACTCTGCAAACTATAAAACATTGATGAAAGAAATTGAAGATGACACAAAGAAATGGAAAGATATTCCATGCTCATGGGTTGGAAGAACCAATATTGCTAAAATGTCCATACTACCCAAAGCAATGTACAGATTTAATGCAATCCCTATCAAAATACCAATAACATTTCCCACAGAACTAGAAGAAATCATCCTAAAATGTGTATGAAACCACAAAAGACCCTTAATGCCAAAACAATCTTAAAAAAGAACAAAGCTGGAGGTATCCCAATCCCAGATTTCAAACCGTACTACAAAGCTGTAGTAATCAAAACAGCATGGTACTGGCACAATAATAGACACATAGATCAAAAGAGCAGGGTAGAGAGCCCAGGAATAAACCCACACATGTATGGTCCATTGATCTATGACAAAAGAGGCAAGAATACACAATGGGAGAAAAGACAGTCTCTTCAACAAATGGTATTAGGGAAACTGGACAGCTACTTGCAAAAGAATGAAACTGGACCACCTTTTAATGCCACACACAAAAATAAACTCAAAATGGATTAAAGACCTAAATTTGAGACCTGAACCTATAAGATTCCTAGAAGAAAACAGAAGTAGTAATTTCTTTGACATCAGCCATAGACACATTCTTCGAGATGGAACTCCTCAGGCAAGGGAAACTGAAGCAAAATCAAACTATTGCGACTACAGCAAAATAAAAAGCTTCTGGACAGCAAAGGAAACCATCAACAAAATAAAAAGACAACCTATAGAATGGGAGAAGAGATTTGCAAATGATACACCTGATAAGGGGCTAATATCCAAAATATATAAAGAACTTGTACCACTCAACACCAAAAAAACAAATAATCCAATTTAAAAATGGGCAGAGGACCTGAATAGACATTTTTCCTTCTCCATCTCCTTCTTCTTCTCCTTCTTCTTCTTTAAATATGGAATGCTTCAGGGTTTCTGGGTGGTTCAGTCAGTGAAGCCTCTGACTCTTGATTTTGCCTCAGGTCATGATCTCAGGGTCATGAGATCAAGCCCTATGTCTGACTCCATACTGGGCATGGAGCCTGCTTAAGATTCACTCTCTCCCTCTGCCTCTGCCCCTCCCAACCCCCCTTTCTCTCAAATAAATTAATAATAAGGAACGCTTCACAAATTTGCATGTCATCCTTGCACAGGGGCATGCTAATCTTCTCTGTACTGAACAGACATTTTTCCAAAGAAGATATCCAGGTGGTCAATAGACACATGAAAAGATGCCCAACATCATTCATCATCAGGGAAATACACATCAAAACCACAATGAGATATCGCCTCACACCTGTCAGAATGGCTAAAATCAAAAACACCAGAAACAACAAGTGTTGACGAGGATGTGGAGGAAAAGGAACCCTCGAGCACGGTTGGTGGGAATGCACACTGGAGCAGCCACTGTGGAAGACAGCATGGCGCTTCCTCAAAAAGTTAAAAATAGAATTACCATATGATCCAATAATCACTACAGGGTATTTACCCAAAGAAAACAAAATCATTAGTTTGAAAAGACGTATGCACCCTATGTTTATTGCGGCATTATTTACAATAGCAAAAAATAAAAGCAGAGATGAGAAGCGCGTTTTTAATTGCATCAAACTGGAACCTTCTGAGAGTTTTACCATAAACCCAGCGCTGAGCATGTCTACAAAATTACTTACTGACACTCAGGTTTTGACTGTCGTACTGCTCCATTGTCCCCTAAGCAGAAGAAAAAAATAGCAAAATAAAAAGAACAGCTGTTGGAAGTATTACTGAAAACCACTCCCAAACCAAAAAGCCTAATGCTTGCCGGGTTATAGGCTGTTCTCTAGTTTTCTATCCAGCCCCCACCCTTCGTCATCTCTCTACACAAACGGGTAGGTAATACCATCTCTGTTCTACAGATGAGGAAACTCACTCAGCCCTTCAAAGAGAAGCAGAGTTTATACCATATTCACAATGGCCACTAACTACAGAAATTCAGATTTAGTCTGTGTTTCAAATCAATCATAAGTGAGTGCGGCCAGGCCAGACCCTTGCAACTCCTGCTCCCACTGCACGTGAGAGCAGGCCTCAGGGCTGTCGTTCATTTGTCGAGCAAGTCTGCCCTCAGCACCCTCCTTGTGCATTTTCCTGGTAAAGACTTATACAAAAAAGAAGATAGCTTCTGCTTTGAAAAGGAACAAAGACTGACCTCAAGTACGATGTATCATCTCATCTTTCAAAATAATTAGAAAGGTAAAACCACAAAGACAAGGGCAGGGAGAGGGGAGGACCTCAGAGCCGGGTGTGCCCAGAGGGGGTTTTCACAAGCCCTCTTAGAGAAGTCTTTCCCGCATTTGCAAACCACTGACTCCCATTTTCATCAGGCTTCAACCCTTCTACCCCTAATTTGCTTTATAATACTGGGCGACAACTTTTTTTCCCTTTCAAATTCTTCCTGAATATATGACAGATGAAAAAAAAAACACATTTATCAAGCAGCCTCATTTCATGCTAATGAGGATCCGTGGGTGTCAGAAAGAGCCATAGCTCAGCCCGAGTAGTTTTCCATCACCCCAGGCAGGGGGAGAGCCACTACACCCAAGACTCAGTTCTCAAAGCTCTAAGCTTTCAGATAGAAAATAGGCTGCATTTCAGGGGCTCCGCGAACTGTTACTATATCAAGCCAAGGGCAGTAAAGACAACGTGTGCTGTGTCATCACAAGTCACCCCAGGGGGCAAGAACCCATCAGTGGTTTGATTACTTATTAAACAGTGTGGAAGGTGAACCTGCGGGAGTCAGTTCCCCAGGGAGACGCCTTGCTCGGCTTTCTTGTGCTGTCCTCTGGCGCCCCCAGCGGTATTTAGGGTTAATCGCTATAGCAAGTTAAAACCACATTGAGTACTTCGGATGAGCTAAAGGCTTTCTGCCTGTTTCTCTACAAGTAAACTTGCCTTCTCTTTAAAACGACAGCTCACAAAACCAGGATACTCAGAGCAGTTTCATACAAGGGAGTCTCCTGTGGCTATAGAGGTTTAGTCCCCAAAAGAAATATCTAATTTTTAGGTATTGCGATAAGTTTTATAATATTTCAAAGCATGCCGAAAAAGTATAGATAATGATACAACACTCATGTATTGATGACTCTTTTGAACACCCAAAATATTACAGATTTATTTGTAGACCCCATTCAATTTCCCTTTTGTCTTGGAGGTAAAATAAAACTCAAGACAGTAATTCGCATGTCCATGTGTGTATTTACACTTGTACAACTTGTGTAGGTATCCAGAAACACAAATAGTAGTGATTTGTGTGTGCTGAATTTTTCAAAAAATTGGTGTCATATTGTATCATTCTGAAGATCTTGCCGTTCTTTTTTTTTTTTTTTTTTTTTAAAGATTTTGTTTTATTTGACAGAGACAGCCAGCGAGAGAAGGAACACAAGCAGAGGGAGTGGGAGAGGAAGAAGCAGGCTCCTAGCACAGGAGCCTGATGTGGGGCTCGATCCCAGAACGCTGGGATCACGCCCTGAGCCGAAGGCAGACGCTTAACGGCTGCGGCACCCAGGAGCTCCAGATCTTGCTGTTCTCGATCAATGTTGTGTTTAAGAATTATTCACGTCAATGCATCCACATATGTGTATGTGTATATATGTTAATACACAGTTGATTCATTTTTTTACTACTGAAAAGTTCCTTGTGTAACTGCCCATTTATCTATTATCCTTATAATAAAGTCATGTTAAGTAAATAGTTCATCTTTTCCTGATTAACACGTTTGCATTCTTTTTACATTCTGAACACTAATCCTTTGCTTGGTGATATGATTAGCAGATTACTTCTTTCAGTCTGTGGCTTTTCTCTTCATGAATAGTGTCTTTCCAAATACAAGATTTTTATATCTCAAAGCCAAGTGTATCAATCTGTTTGTTTATGGTTTTTCCTGTTTGACTCTTGAAATCCTTCTGTCTCTCGAGGTTAGAAGGTAGTTTTCCGTATTTTTAAATAATTTTAAGGACTTGCTTTTTACATGTAGAAGCTTCATTCCCCTTGGTTTTATTTATGTAATTGGCACAAGGCGGATGTCTCTCTGTCTGTCTGTGTGAATTTCTGGCAGGGTGCACAGTAGAGGAGCCTTTGGAGCTTTTTGAAAAAACCAATTTCTGGGCCTCGTCCCAAAACTGATGAAGTCTTAATCTCTGGGAGTGGTGTGGAGGCATCAGGATTTTAAAAACACCAACTCCCCCAGATGGTCCCAACACGCAGCCGGGGCTGAGAACCTCTGCTCTAAGGTCAGACCGAGAGTAGAACTGCCGGGGTGTATATTATATCATTAGCTATACTGGATATTGCCAATGATCTGTAAAGTGACTGTAACTATTTAGGGTCCTTCTAGTAGGAGAGTTTCAGGTGCTTCACGTCTTTGAAAACACATAGGCATTATTATCCCAGTTAAGTGATAGGGAAACAGAAGAGAATTTAGGTGACTGCATTTTCCTGAATTCGCATAGATTGCTCCTGTGTTCTCCACCTTCTCCACCGTCCTGACCCTCCGTTTACACATATCACTCCTGTTGAACATGCTTCACTCACTAGCATCACTGGACTAGGACCCCAGTGGTAATTTTGGTTCCGTGTGCCCCCATCTGGCTCCTATTCAGACTGTAAATTCAGCCTCAGCTTGGAGAGAGAGTCACCATACAACTGACCTCTCCCTACATTCTGGAGCCAGCCACTCCCCAAAGCCCAGGCTTTCAACACACACAGAAACACCAAATTAGGGAAGGCTGGATATTGACCAACGAGTTAATCTTCAAATGCCAACTGACAACCAGGAATTTGTCCTGTTTACAAAAATGTATGCATTCCTAACTATGGGTCAAAGAGCAGGCAACATGTTCTGAGGGTTTCAGAAGTAGGAGGCACGTTCTGTTCTTTAGAGATATTGAGACTGTAATGTAAACGAGACAAGGTTTACACAACTCAGTTTTAAATTATCAGTAGAGGGGCGCCTGGGTGGCTCAGTCGGTTAAGCGTCTGACTCTTGATCTCAGTTCAGGGCTTGATCTCAGGGTTCTGAATTCAAGCCCACATTGGGCTCCACGCTGGACATGGAGCCTACTTAAAAAAAGTTATTGGTAGAGATTTTTAAATGACATGATTTTTAGGAAGTGATTCACGTGATCTAGATACTTGGACTAAATGATCTTGGAGTTTCTTTCCCACTCTGCATCTTTAGGGATTTATGAGATAAGAAAAGCTTTGTGGCTAAAAAACAAAACCAAACCTTCTCCCTGGTGATGGTAGGCAGCCTCCAAGACAGCCCCCAGTGACCCTTGTCCCCTGGTATTCACGCCCGTGTGTAGTCTGCTGCATACTGAATAGGGCTGACCTGTGTATCCTGTTGGGTGTTGTGGACAAGATGGTATGGGACTTCTGAATTTAGGTCATAAAGGGCATCAAGGCTTGTGCCTGCTCTCTTGAGCTGCTTTCTCTGTGGGAAGCCAGCTGCCATGCTGTAAGGACACTCAAGCAGCCCTACAGGGAGGGCCTTGAGGTGAGCCGTGAGACTTCTTGCCAACAGTCAGCACTAACTTGCCAACCTTGTGCACAAGCCACCCAGGGAGCAGATCCCCCGCCCTAAGCAGACTTCAGATGGACCGTACCCATGGCTGACATCTGACCCCAGCCCCATGAGAGACTCGGGGCCAGATCTACCCAGCTAAGCTGCTCGCCGATTCCTGACCTACAGAAATTGCATAAGATAATAAATGTTTGTTATTTTTTCAAAATATTTTATTTATTTATTTGAGAGAGAGAGAGCAGGGCAGGGGGACAGAGGGAGAGGGACAAGCAGACTCTTGTGCACTGAGCATGGAGCCCAATGCGGGCTTGACCCACGACCCATGAGATCATGACCTGAGCTGAAATCATGACTCAGACGCTTCACTGACTGAGCCACCCAGATGCCCTGTTTGTTATTTTTTAAGTCACCAAGCTCTGGTATAACTTATTGCGTGTTAAGAGACAACTAATACAATGGCTTTCATATAGATGCATCACCAACCTAACAACAAGAAAGCAATTCTCATGACTTAAAAGTGTTTAAATATTTTTATTATTCCTACAAACACTGAAAGAGACAGCGAGTAAAATGAAAGTCTTAGAGAAAATGAATTATTTCTTTAAGTATTATGGGGAGTAGGTCACAGGGATAAAAAGAGGTCCCAGATTTCAACACATTGTGTCCAGTACTTGTGCTGTCGGGTAGGTTATAACTATTTCAAAAACAGTCTGGCTGTTCATGTATGACTTTATAGTGTTACGGTTGAGGTGCAAACAGAGCATATGTGTGAGTTAGAAAAAAGCCTTGCAACATTAAAGCACTGAAAATGCACCCACTAGCATATTCTAGGCACTCCTATCATTGCCAGGCTGTGTTTCCCACTTTATTTTCTTTTAAGATTTTATTTATTTATTTGATAGAGAGAGAGCGCACAAGCAGGAGGAAAGGCAGCAGAGGGAGAGGGAGAAGCAGACTCCCCGCTGAGCAGGGAGCCCAATGTGGGGCTGGATCCCAGGAGCCTGAGATCCTGACCTGAGTTGAAGGAAGACGCTTAACCGACTGAGCCCCTAGGAGCCCCTATTCCCCATTTAATAAAGGGTCAGGATTGATTCCTGGGGAAAGGGTCAATGTGTGGGCAAATTCCTGTTCGATTAGGCCTCCTCAGCTCCAAATACAGAAAAGGAGGGGGAGGTTTAAAATAATAAAAGAGAAAACAAAACAACAACAGAAACTCCCCAAAGGTGGCTCTCTATGACTGCTGTAACAAATTATTGAGAACTCTGTGGCTCAGAGCAACATAGATTTATTATCCTGCAGCTGTGGAGGTCAGAAGTCCAAAGTAGGGGGCGCCTGGGTGGCTCAGTCGTTAAGCGTCTGCCTTTGGCTCAGGGCGTGATCCCAGGGTTCTGGGATCGAGCCCCACATCAGGCTCCTCTGCTGGGAGCCTGCTTCTTCTTCCCCCACTCCCCCGCTTGTGTTCCCTCCCTCACTGGCTGTCTCTCTCTCTGTTAAATAAATAAATAAAATCTTAAAAAAAAAAAAAAAGAAGAAGTCCAAAGTAGGTCTTACTGAGCTAAAGATCACGGGGTCATCAGGCCCGCACCCATTCTGAAGACTCGAGGGAGAGTGTTTCCTTGCAAAATCTAGAGGCTGCCTGCCTGCCTGCCTCGGCTCACGGCGCCACTCTCCATCTTCAAAGTCAGCAGTGCCGCATCTTAAGGTTTCTGTTTCTGCTGTTTCCAAGGTCACATCCCTTCTCTGACTCTCTTGTCTCCCTCTTTCCCTTATAAAGACCCCTGTGATCACATCAGCCCACCCAGAGAATCCAAGAAACTCTCCCCATCTCAAAAGCCTGAACCCGTCCGATCTGCAGACTCCCTTTTGCGATGTAAGGTAACTAGAAACATGGACATCCATCTCTAGAGGCCCTTATTATGCAGGCCCCAGGTGGCCTCAGAACCATGATAAGAAACAGAATGGAAATGCACTGTGGTAAGTGGGCTGTAGCGCTCCAGGCCCAGAGGGTCCACAGAAGCCCCCATTTTCATTCCTGGGCCGTCAGGGGCACTAAAGTTCTCAAATGAGACAGAGCTCGATCTCTGCTTGAAGTTGCAGGCTGGGCCAGGCCAGGCCAGGAGCTAAACTTCATTGCTGCTGAGCACTGTCTGGGTGAAGGTGTGTAACAAGCTGCAAGTCCAGAGAAGCGGGAGGACCAGGGTTCACCCTGCTGGCTGGGCGCCTGGATCTGCATCATCCTTAGTCACTCAGGGGGACAGCAGTGCCCAACCCTCATAAAGACAGCCTGTTCTGGACTGGTGCCCTTGAGGCTGGGAGCGAGGCAAGTGCAAAACTGTAAGACTGGGAGAGGTGAGCACAGAGAGAGAGAGACAGAGAGAGATGAGAAGAAACAAACATACAATAAACTCTGAACCTAGTCCCTAAACATAAGCATAATAAAACCCAGACAAAATGTGATAATAAGGCCATCAACAAAATCAGTAATTAGAATATGAGTTTACGTATGGTGAAATTAATCTAATAAAATAATCAGACGAAGAGTTCACCATAAGTATATTTAATTTGCCCAAAGAGATAGATGAAGTGGTTCCGGGTGGTTGTAGGTTGCTGGGGTGCTGCTTGTGTTTGGGAGAAGACCAACACTATAATTCGTACTTTGTTAGAGGAGTGTGTCCCTACCTTGGAGGCCTTTTGTGAGGAAGATCTCACAACTGGGATTTTAAGGCCCACGCTTGCAAAGGTGGTTCCTTTGCCAAGTGTATAAAAACGTCGTGGGAGGCCATGAAGACCCACAGGTGTCAAGTTCACACAGGGTAACAGTTCTGAGACCAGAGATGGACATTTCCCGCTACATAGTTTATCTACAGCTTATTGGCTTTTCAGTAATAAAGAGTCTTTCAGATCAACCATTCTGACGTCATTCAGGTCATTCCAAAGATTTTTAAAATGCTCAAATCCACTGCACCCCAAGTAATGTTCAGCTAAGCGAGCTTATAGTTTGTAGCGAGGCAGAGAAATGGTCTCATTTGGAGACGTAAAATCTTTTGCATGAGTAACTCCCTTTTTGGCCAGTGGGGTTTCTAATAAGCACCTACTACGTACAAATGTTAGGCCATCTTGCATGAGATTTAAGAGTCGGGTGCTTTTATTCATAGCCTCTAGGGTTAAATGGCAGGTTGGCGGTGACATATTGTAGTGGCTCTGGAATCAGAAAGATGTGTGTTCACGTCCATGCTGCTCCCCAGGGGCCTCTTCTGGGTCCAGAGCAAGCTGGCTTTTGTCTTCAGGACTCAGTGCCCACATTTGTAAAATGGGGAGAATAGTAACTACCAGATAGAGGGCTTATAACACCCTATTACAACACCAACATTCAATGTGTAATGCCCATAAACTATCCAATGGGTGTTAGTGACAAAACAAAAGAATTTACGATGCCGATAACTGGCAAAGAAAGGGGATGATGTGGCAAAATAGTAAAACCAGGCAGACAGCCTTCATACTGGAGGCGGGACATGTCAACAGTGGTACGAAAGGACCTAAGCTTACACATTTGGAGTCTTTGAATATGTGAATCCTTTATTCTAAGGGGCCCTTGATCAATAACTTTGCAACTGCTTTCTGGTCTTCACCAAACAGAGGAGGAGTTAGACCAAAACTGAGCAGTTCAATTCGGATGGAGACGTGCTGAACGTCAAAGACATGTGCTGAACCAAATTACAACTACCCTGAGAACGAAGAGGGAGAAGTTTTAGTCTTCTGTGTTTGGAGGACATTTCATCTACTTATAATTATATGTATAATAGAGTATTTGATCATCACAATGGAGTGTTTCCCTCTCTCCCATTCTCTGCAGAATGCTCCCTCTTTGAACATTCACTGCTAATCTCTAAACGGTCATTGCTGGGAAACATCATTCTAACTGGTTCTGCCCGAAGGACTTAACCAGGATGTCACCAAAATAGAAGATAGAATGAAAGCCCAGGGAAAAGTGTTTAATTTCACTATAAACAAAAGAAATAGATATAAAGATGAGCTGCTATTTGTATCTATTCAGTTAATAAAGATTTTGAAACATAACAATGGCTACCATAGGCAAGGACTTGGCAAAATGGACACTTTCGTAGATTCCCAGTCCGTAACAACAAAACAAAAACCTCTTTGTCCTCAAAGGGAATATTTAACTAAAAGCGTGCAGCCCACAAGAAGGGATTTCATAGCCCATAAAAGCGAAACTCATGAAGTGGTATCATGATAAGACACACAGGCATAAAAATAACAAAAGAACCCAAGGTTGTTTGGACACTCTGATGACACCTGTGTTTAAGAGAAACACACAGAGTAGTAGCAAGAAATATAGCGATGATGCCATCAGGTGGTGAGAGTCTGGTGATCACCCTCTAGTTTTATATTTCTCTAAGTTTCTATAATGAGGATATGTTATTTTGACATCTTCTTTCACTTTCTATTTTATTTTGAAGCTTGTTTATTTATTTTGAGTAATCTCTACACCCCACGGGGGACTCGAACTCACGACCCCAAGATCAGGAGTTGCACACTCCTCTGACTGGAGCCAGCCAGCAGCCCCTAGTTTATTCTGAACCCTGGACGTTTATTATGGAAACATCAAGAGGCGAAACATCACAGCTCTCACGGTGATGAAAGCCTAGATCGCAGGGACAGTGGAACTCTGCAAGTCTTTCTCCTGAAGGATTCTAGAACATCCCTAAGAGCCTCAGAGAGTACCCAGTAATCTAGGGTAGTAATCTATACTTCCCTTGGGAGAGAACTGTGCGAACCCATTGGAACTACTATTAGCAGAGACTTTAGAATCCTAAACTCTTTTTCTTCATATTTCACCTTCTTCCCTCTGCTGGTTTTGGTGCGATTACAGTGAGGTGGCCATTCTGCTTTAGAGGTCTGGGAACTGCAAAGCCTTCTGGGCCGTTTGCATTCGTGACGTCATCTCTAAGTGTACAGAGGCAAAGTTCGACATCCTGTGACTATTACTAAGCTGCAAATCACTATTCTTTTTTTTTCTTGCAAACACTGCACATTATGTTTGCTATCTCAGGCAGAACAGCATCCCACGGACCTCTGGGGAGGCAACTTCGGGTTATTTCCTGAGGCAATTTTGCAGGTTTCTTGAACAGTGACTAAGGGCTATTTGGTGGGTCAGAGGCAGCTGAGAGCCCTATGTCTAAATTGTGGGGTCTGCAGGGGCTTGCAGCCCCAGGTTCACACCTCGAATGTTCTCCTTCAGCTTTTCTGAGGAAAGGAGATCTTTGGGCATAAGTTCAAGTCCAGGAGAGATGGCATGGCAAGAACCCCTCTATGTTCCAAGCAGTTAGGGTTTCCTGTTTTCCTGCAGAAAGCCTCCAGACTTCCTAGTTTTCTCAGGAACACACAGTACCCAGGGACCGCCCCGAATGCCCTCACCATCCGGGAAGAGCTCTAGATTGATTTTCTCCTCTTAGAAGGACCGGGGCAGAGTATAGTAAGAGACAGCAACATGCAGCATTATTAGAACAGAACGTGGGCACAGTCTTACGACCAAAAGGGATGAAAGGAATTATACCCTGACTTGTATGTACCCAATCCCACAAGGGGATAGAGTTTTTTTTTTAAGTGTATGTTTTCTCAGATAATATAATATAAGAGACAGAGAAAGTGGAGGGCACAAATTGCTGTGAGGAACATTGGTTTGCAAAACTGGAACATTGTTTAAAAAGAAGTTCTAGCTTTATCCAAGGGGCTACTGCTAGGAAACTTGTGGCACCCTTTAAGACCTTGGACTGTGATTAGACAGTCTGCCAAAAAGCCACTGAGTAAATAAAAGCAGGAATTCTGGCTTCTCCATTTATTGCTGAAGGTGAGCCTGAGGGGCCCACACAGCGGCTGTCTACACCCTTGCTCTAGGGTACAACCTACATCTTACTGGTCCGCTGTGTTTGCATTCACAGATGGAAATGCTTTTAGGCCTCAAGAGTGTTTTACCATACAGAAATAGAATTCACAAATCTTCTCCCAGAAAGTTCTTCCTAAATTCAGCTGTAAAAGACGTATTTTCCCACCCTCCCTGTTTTCTCTTACCGGCTAGGAAATGTTGTCGGCCTCCTTGGCTCTTAAAGGGAGCCATTCATAGGCAGAAGGGCTCTTTTGTAGAGGAACTTGTGTAACATTGGCCAATTCCTTAAAGCCGTGGTTCCCGAGGCTGAGCCGTAGGCCGGCTTCAGTGGGAGACAAGGATTTTACTGACTTGTGCAGAACGAGACCGATAGGAACAATGCGAGAGTTTTCCACACAGGAATGTATTAATCTCACTGGGATGTATTCAGAGATCATGAACCCTCTACTTTAGCTAAAATATATCTTCCTTTGTAATAGTGGGATCACAGTAAGAGATACGTTTAAAATTAAAACACGCATATTTACTCAGTCAAATTCACCTGATGTAGATGACCAGACATTTTTGGTCATGTTTCTGCTCTGTGACACCCCGAAGTCCAGAGAACTACCGTTTTCGTGGATTTCATCAGAGCTTTAATTTGAGATGATGGATTTAACGCGATGTAACTGAAACCCATTCTGATGAGGAAGGTTTCTGAATAACACCAGTCTGCACATTCAAAAAGTCAACCTACTATGGGGCGCCTGGGTAGCGCAGTCGTTAAGAGCATCTGCCTTCGGCTCAGGGCGTGATCCTGGTGTTCTGGGATCGAGTCCCACGTCAGGCTCCTCCGCTGGGAGCCTGCTTCTTCCTCTCCCACTCCCCCTGCTGTGTTCCCTCTCTCGCTGTCTGTCTCTGTCAAATAAATAAATAAAATCTTAAAAAAAAAAAAAGTCAACCTACTAGAAGCAACTGAGATGTTCCCCAGCAGGTGAACACAAATATAAATGGACACATCCCGACTATGGGATGCTATTCAGCACTAAAAAGAAATCAACTATGTGGGCCCCTGAGGGGCTCAGTCAGTTCAGCATCTGACTCTCGATTTTGGCTCAGGTCACGATCTCAGGGTCGTGTGGGATCGAGCCCCAGGTCAGGCTTGCCGCAAGCAGGGAGTCTGCTTCTCTCCCTCTGCTCCTCCCCGGGCTCACATGCACGCGCTCTCTCTTTCTCTAAAATAAATAAATCTTTTTTTTTTTTTTTTAAAGAAATGAGCTATCAAGGCAGGAATATTACTGGGTGAAAAAGGCCCATCCTAAAAGGTGACATACTGTATGATTTCAACTATGTGACAATCTGGAAAAGGCAAAAGCTTGGAGACGATAAAAGGATCGATGGTTGCCGGGGGTGGACGCAGGGAGGAATGAAAAGGCAAAGCCCTGAGCATTTGGGGGGAAGTGAAACTGTTACTCTGTGTAAGACTCTAGTGGTAGATACGTATTAGTATAAATTTGTCTAAATCCATAGCCTGTACAACACCAAGAGCAAACCGCAAGGTAGGGTCAGCAGTTACAACAAATGTACTGCTCCGGGGGGGGTGGGGTGGGGGGTGGGGTGGATATCAGCGACGGAAGGCCACTAGGCATGCTTGTGGCCAGAGGGTGTACGGGA
This sequence comes from Ursus arctos, assembly GCF_023065955.2. NCBI lineage: Eukaryota > Metazoa > Chordata > Mammalia > Carnivora > Ursidae > Ursus > Ursus arctos. The sequence goes on from NW_026622908.1 coordinate 39,176,605, forward strand.
AATCCCTGTACTTTCTATTCAGTTTTGCTGTGTACCTAAAAATGTCCTAAGAGAATAAAGTCTATTAAAAAAAAGTCAACCTACCAAGCAAAATTTAATGCTTAGTTAGAACCACCATGGGGAGCAGAGATCATCGGTCAGATGATCCACGGTTAGGCCTGAAGGAACTTCAGCGATCGCATCTCCTTATACAGCAAACGGGACTTTGATGGTTTCTAGTTCTGGCTCGGCCACTGGCTTGCCACGTGACCTTGAACCAGCCACTCACCGCTCTGGTCTGTTTCTTCAACTGCAAAGGGCCCTTCCTTTTCAGGTCCGAAATTCTGTGACTTAATAAGTCCGTGATCTCCAAGTTCAACACATAAAGAGAAAGAGATGGCTCCTTATGGGTGACGGGTCAGTTCTTTTTTTTTTTTTTTTTTTAAGATTTTATTTATTTATTTGAGAGAGAGAGAGAGTGAGAGAGCACAAGCAGGGGGAGCAGCAGAAGGAGAGGGAGAAGCAGACTCCCCGCTGAGCAGGGAGCTCTATCCCAGGACCCTGAGATCATGACCTCAGTCAAAATCTAGAGTCTGGGGCTTGACCAACAGAGCCACCCAGGTGTCACGTGAGGGGTCCGTTCTGGGGAAATGCAGACTGATGCAGAAAGCAAGAAAACACAGTTTTTCTTATTGCCTGACATGGCTGTGACTTATTAGCTGTTATTCTAGAGTAGCTTGGTATTGAGGGGAAAACTAAAAAGAGATTCCTTATCAGACCCCTTCTTTTCTCTTTTTTCTTTTTTCATGAATCCAGTTAAGGGGAGGGAGGCATCTGTTCAAAGGGCCGTGGATCCAAACGCAGACCGCTACTGCCTCCTAGTGGCCACACAGCACGGAGGTCATCTCTAAATTCAGAGATGGTAACGCGATTCCCCAAGTGCTCTAAGGATTCGCCTTACAAGCCTCGGGACCTGAAGAAGCCCCCCCCCCCCCCCCCCCCCCCGTCTCACTTCCTTCACTTTGCAGATGGGGATGTTGATGCTTGAAGTCCCACAGCGGGGCCCAGGGCTCTTCGTTCCATTGCATCACCCTGCAGCTTTATTCGACTGCCTGGACTCCACCTACCTCTGCAGGCCTCTGGAGTGCTCGGAACTGCCATAGCAGCGAAAGAAAGACAGCAGCACCCCATGTCAGTGTGCCTCCCCCCTGGAACTTTGGGTGTGGGAGGATGTCTCAGACACAGTGGTGTGGCCTAAGAAGGCAAGCACACCAGAGAACGCCGTGGAACTTGAAGGCAAAGATTGGGGGATGCCAAAGACTGTCCACCAACCACCAGAGGCTAGGAGAACGGCTCGGATTCTCCTTCGCAGCCTTCTCAGGAGGGACCGGCCCCGCCAACCCCTTGATCCTGCACTCTGGCCCCCAGGGTAGTGAGACAATACATTTCCGTCATGGAAGCCACTCAGTTTGTGGGACTTTGTTACGGCAGCCCCAGGAAACTCGCGTGCGAGGGAGTCAGCGGGGAGACTGAGTAAGACAATAAAGGCAGACACGGGATTGATCAAGAGAGGGGTAAAAGGAGAGGAAACAGGGAGTCTCATGGGCAAAGTTTTCGGGTAAGTGATTAGCTGGCAGCCCGAAGGGAGGTCAGGACCTGGATAGGCCAACTGGAGGTACCAAAGAACACAGTTCCAGCTGTTCTGGGAGTCTCCGGAAAGTTCTCGAGCATGCAGCTGTAGGCCACACTGCGAGGCACTGGGTAATGGCTGCCAATAGTTTCCCATTGGCAACTCCACCTCAGCGAGGCCAGCTCTGCACCATTTCTCCCCTTAGAATTCCTCACAAGTACTCAGAAAGTGGATGGCATTATCAGCTGATCCGTTATTACACATAATGTGGGTTTCTATATCTCCATGGAATTTTGGGCTTATATCTCAAAAGGAATTCAAAGGATTGAGCGACAAGGGTATAACCAGATCTCCATTTCCTTTTATTTATTGATGTGAATAAGTTATCAAGAGTTTGAATGCATGAAAAACTAAAAGGGGAAAAATAGGACTAAATTGTATATGAAGCCTGTTTTATTATAGCAATAAGTAATGTTAATGGATACATTAATATACCATTAATCCAAATACAGATACATACATATGTATTTTTTATATCTAGATAATTGAGATTCATTTTTTAAGTTTTAAAATGTATTTCAGAGGTTCCTGGGTGGCTCAGTCATTAAGCGTCTGCCTTCGGCTCAGGGCATGATCCCAGGGTTCTGGGATCGAGCCCAGCATTGGGCTCCCGCTATGAGCCTGCTTCTTCCTCTCCCACTCCCCCTGCTTGTGTTCCCTCTCTTGCTGGCTGTCTCTCTCTCTCTGTCAAATAAATAAATAAAATCTTTAAAAAAATTTTTAAAAAATTGGGGCGCTTGGGTGGCACAGCGGTTAAGCGTCTGCCTTCGGCTCAGGGCGTGATCCCGGCGTTATGGGATGGAGCCCCACATCAGGCTCCTCCGCTATGAGCCTGCTTCTTCCTCTCCCACTCCCCCTGCTTGTGTTCCCTCTCTCGCTGGCTGTCTCTATCTCTGTAGAATAAATAAATAAAATCTTTAAAAAAAAATTAAAAAAAATTAAATGTATTTCATTTTTTTTACATTTAAAAATATTCATTATTTATCAAAATGTGTAATTATATTTATGTTACTTTGATTAATTATGTGCGAACAATATTGGGAGCGATGACTCAGTCCCGAGGAAAATTTCAACACATAGAGCTTTATGATCACAAGAAAAAATTCAGTGTATATATTTTTCTGTCTCAGAGAATTATGATAAAATAATCAATTAAAATTTTAAGCGTATGACATTAAGATAAATCATGTCACAAAGCGCAATGTAAATATGAGTTCAAGGAGAAAGAAAATAATGTAAGTTTATTTTTATTGTTAAAGAAGAACTCGTCCATATCGTTTTTAAATGGACCTGATGGATATTGATGGAAGTGGGATGTCAGCAAGATGGAGGACTAGGAGAACCCACCCCTTGTCTCCTACAAAAACAGGGTTTTAACAACTACCACCGACAAAAATAGCTCTGGGGGAGCTCAAGAGTATGAGGAAGCTGCAGCAACCCAGGAGAGCACAAAAATTGAGACCAGCCTCAGAGAAAGATGTAGGAGGCATTTATCTGTGTTATCCCATCTCCCAGCGTGGCACAGTTCAGGGCCAAGAAAAATCTCCAAAGCCACAACCTCCCCTCTGGGGGAAAAGGAGAGCAAGAGGACCCTAACCGCCCTCACCACCCCTGCGGACACCCTCAGCCTTGACCACCAAGGAGCCCCACACCCTTTGCTGAGACTGACCTCAGCTGATGGAACTTCCTAGAACCCATGTCACTGCTTCCCTCAGGGCTGGAGCTGCCCCCCCTCCCCCATCTAGCGGGCGCCCACACACCCACCTTCAGGTGAAGGTCTTTCCCCACAACGGCAAAAAGTCTGGAAGAGGTGAATGACTGCTCCTTTAAGCGTGCGGAGATCAACCCAAGGCTGTGGGGAACATGAAGAATTAAGAAAATAGGACACCACGCAAGGAACCCAATACACTTCCAATAACCAACCCTAAAGAAATGGAGATCTCTGAACTGCCTGTCAAAGAACGCGGCAGCGGCAGCAACAACCTGTAAGAAGCAAGAGACAAAATGAGTCAAGTTGTAGGATCCAAAGTCAACGCGTGAAATTCAGTCACATTTCCATACACAAACAATGAACTATCTGAAAAGGAAATTAAGAAAACAACATAGGGGCGCCTGGATGACGCAGTGTCAGCAGACTCTTGGTTTCCACTCCTGTCATGGATCTCAGGGTCCTGAGATTGAGCCCTGGGTCAGGCAGGCTCTGTGCTCAGCGGGGAGTCCACTTGGGATCCTCTCTCCTTCTCCCTCTGCCCCTCCCCCTACTCTCTCTCTCAATCGCAAATAAATAAATAAATCTTTTAAAAAGCAAGCAAGCAAGCAATACAATTCACAATAGCAACAAAGAGAATTAAATAGTTAGGAGTAAACTTAACCAAAAAGGTAAAAGACTGGTACGCTGAAAATTATAAAACACTGACAACAGGAAATAAAAGGCAATAAATGGGAAAACATCCTGGGCTCATGGACTGGAAAACTTAATATTGTTTAAAATGTCCGTCCTATCCAAAGTAATCTACAGGTTTGATGCAATTTCTACCAAATTGCAATGGCATTCTTGACAGAAATAGGAAAAATAATCCTAAAATTCATATGGAGCCACAGAAGTCCAAAGAGCCCAAACCAATCTTGAGCAAGAAAAAGTTGGAGGCATCACACTTCTGATTCCAAAATATATCACAGAGCCGTAGTAATCAAAAACTATGGTACTGGCATGAAAACAGACACACAGACCAATGCAACAGAATAGAGAGCCCAGAAATAAGCCCACACAAATATGGTCAACTAATCTTTGAGGAAGGCACCAGGAATGCACAACGGGGACAGGATGCTTTCCTCAATAAAAGGTGTTGGGAAAACTGGATATTCACATGCAAAAGAACAAAACTGGGCCCCTATCTTTTTTAAAAAAGATTTTATTTATTTGAGAGAGAGAGAGAGCATGAGCATGGCGGGGGGGGGAGAGGGAGAGAGGGAAGCAGGCTCCCCACTGAGCAGGGAGCCCAACTTAGGGCTCAGTCTCAGGACCCTGAGATCATGACCTGAGCTAAAATCAGGAGTCTGATGCTTAACTCACTGAGCCACCCCAGTGCCCCGAAACTGGGCCCCTATCTTAAAAATTAACTCATAAAGGTGCCCCTTTATGAGTTAATTTTAGCAAAGACATGGAAACAACCTAAATGTCTGTTGATGATTGAATGGATAAAGAAAATGTAGTATCTATAGGGATGCCTGGCGGGCTCAGTTGGTACAGCATGCAACTCTTGATCTTGGGGTCGTGAGATCAAGCCTCACTTTGGGTGCAGAGCCTACTTAAAAAAATTAATAAAAACATATAAATAACATTTTTTAAAAAAAGAAAATGTGGTGGGGCACCTGGGTGGCTCAGTCACTTAAGTGTCTGACTGTTGAGTTCAGCTCGGGTCATGGTCTCAGGGTCATGGGTTGAGCCCTGTATAGGGGGCTCCGTGCTCAGCTGGGAGTCTGCTTGTCCCTCTACCTCGGCTCCTCCCTCCACTTGTTCTTTCTCTCTCTCAAAAAAATAAATACTTAAAAAAAAAAAAAGAAAGAAAATGTGGTATATAGAGAGAATGGAATATTACGTAGCCTTATAAAAGTCCAGGCATTTCTAACAACACGGACGAACCTGGAGGACATTACACTAAATGAAATAAGAAGGACATAGAAGGACAAACTCTGCATGATCTCACTTATATACGGAATCTAAAATAGGCAAACTCGTGGAAGTAGAGAGCAGGACGGTTGTTACTAGGGGTTGTGGAGGGGGAAGGGTGAGGTGTTGTTCAAGGAGCACAAAGTTTCGGTTATGCCGGATGATTAAGTTCTGGAGATCTAATGTACAGCTATGTGAATATAGGTAGCACTACTGTGTAGTGTGCTTGAAATTTGCTAAGAGGGTGGATCTTAAGTGTCCTTACCATCCAAAAAAAAAAAAAAGGGAAAGAAAAAAAGAACAAAAGAAAAAGTAACTATGTGAGGTGAGGCTTATGTTAATTAGCTTGGTTGTAGTGATTATTTCACAACGTGTAAATAGATCAAAATGTCATGCCGAACACCTCAAATATATATAATTTTTATTTCTTAATAATACCTCGATACAGAAAAGAGATACACAGAAAAATGGATCACGGCGGATATTAAATTGCTATGGCATTTTGATGTCATTAGATACGTTCGAAAGAGCAACGCGTGAGTTTTAGAAAATTACATCTTCTACAACCATTTAAATGATGAAAATAACTTGAAGGTCAATTTAAAAAAATGCGTATGTGGTTTTAAAATTGTCTTAGTGGATGCTAGAACAAAACTATTTGAAGACCATTGTTGCAAACCTCTGGACTCTCTGTGTCTGCTGTAGAGACCTGAAACTACCAGTCTCCCCTGTGGGGCAGATGTTAAGAGGGTTTGCTTATCTCACAGGGAATCCACATTTCAGGCACCACCTTTGTCTGCACAGGATCCGGCTGTGGAGGGCTCCAGTGCTCTTCTGGGAGGAGGCTTCCTCATTGTTTCCAGAATATTTTCCATTACAGGCTTCTATATGCTAATCTCTACCTGTGACTTCTACTTTATTTCACAGTCAGAAATCCAATCTAATATCCCAACATTCTAATGATATAAATATAGTCCACCATGCTGTAAACTCCATGAGACCAGGGCCACATCTGCGAGGCTCACTGCTGTGTCCTCAGCACAGTGTCTGGAATACAGTGGACATGCAAAAATTTATTGAATCGAATTAAGAGGGGCAGCTGATTCTGTAGGGGAATTTTTTTTAAGTTTATTTATTTAAGTAATCTCTACTGGGGCTCAAACTCAGGACCCCAAGATTAAGAGTCACATACCCCACTGACTGAGCCAGCCAGGTGCCCGGGGAATTGTTATTTTGGATGAATAGAGTTGGAGATATGGGCTGATAACTCAGGTAAAACCCAAGAGTAAGTCTACCTAATTTGCGGTGCCTGAGTTGCTCAGTAGGTTAGGTGTCCTACTTGTGATTTTGGTTTGGGTCATGAATCAAACCTGTTGTCCGGCTCTGCGCTCAGCATGGAGTCTGCTTCAGATTCTCTCTTCCTCCCCACTCGTGTGTGCCCCCCCAATCAATCAATCAATCAAATCTTTAAAAAAACCCAGTAAGTCTAATTAATTCTTTTTTTTTTTTTTTTTTTGGCAGGGTAGTCTCTGTGATTTGAAGGCATTTAAATAAATCTCTTTTCTCTCACATCTGCCCTTAAATAATTCTTCCTGAAGAGGAGGCAAGCTCTTCTGGAGATGCGAGGTTTGGTTCCAGTTCTTTAGCTATGGTATCTCGACGGGTTACTTATACTCTTTTTTTCACCAGTTAAAATGGAGATAAAACTCTCGTAGCCTGTTGTGAGGAGATAATGCTGGGAAGAGTGCCCGGAACAAACATGGTCACAGGGTGGGCGTTCAGGAAATGGTAGCTTGGAGGTACGGTTCTTTTGTTGCCATTCTGGCCGCTCCTGCCTGTGCTCCACGGGGCAGTGTTCCAGGGTAGACACAGGCCTCTAGGGCTGGGAGCAGTAGAACAAGATTTCTCTCCTCCGTTCACACACTTTTCCTTCCACATTCCCACCTCTCAGTTTGCTTTAACATGATTCGGGGGTTGAAACGGGGGCAGTGCAGGACATCTCTGAAGGAGGCTAAGTAAGAGAAACATGGGGGCCAACAAAGCGTCCGGGGGTGAAGGTCATTGTTATTCCCCAGTGAAAGGAGGCAGTGGAACTAGACTGGGTAGGGGGAGGTTCAGAAGAAAGCAATGCCACAGAAACATAGCAACTGGAAAGATGATCCAGCTTAACAATCTTTTTTATTTTTTCAATCTTGGCCAAAATGTATAAAATTTACCATCTACCATTTTTAAATGGACATTACAGTATATTAACTATAAGCACATGGTTGTGCAACAGCTTCAAAACAGACACTATATTGAATAATTCCCCTTTTCCCTCCTCTCCCCCAGCCCTTGGCAACCATACTGTACTTTCTGCGTCTAAGAGTTTGACGGCTTTAGATCCCTCTTAGAAGCAAAATCATGAAGTACTGGTCTTTTTGTGACTGGCTCATTTCACTTGGCATAATGTCCTTCGGGGTCACCCATGTTGTAGCAGAAGACAGCATTTTTTTTCTTCAAGGCTGAATAATATTCCAGTGTAACCTATACCACATTTTCTTTATCGAGTCATCAATTGATGAACATCTAGATTGCCTCCAGCTCTTGGCTGTTGTGAATAATGCTGCAGCAATGAACCCTGGTGTATGAATACCTCTTCACATTTAATTACTTTCTTTTACAGGTAACGGCAATCCTGACTCACAGAGTAAAGTGACTGACTAAAGCAGTTTCTCAACAGTGGTGATATTGCCATTTGGGGCTGGATAACTTTTTTGTGGGGAATGGGAATGGCGCACCTGTCCTATGCATTACAGGGTGTTTAGCATGGCTAGCCTCTACCCAGCCGACGCCGGTGGTTCCACGCTCCCCCCCCCCCCCAAGAAAGCATATTTGTACCAAATGGGGGTGGGCAAAGGTGCCCGGGGTTGATTACACTGTTCCAAAGAAACACTCGGGGGCCAGTATGGGTGGGACCCAGGCTTCCGCCACCCAAAATGACAGAGGGCTCTGGAGAAACACAAAGTTTGGCGCGCTTAACAAAGCATTTTCTTTTTAATTTCTTTAAATTCTCTTTTTAATTTCTTTTAAAGAGGGCAGATGGATGTTATCCAGTATCGAGAAGCAAGCCAGACTAGGAAACTGCAAAGTGTAAGGCTCCACGGACACACACGGTTCCGAAGTCCTGCCCCACACATGCCCAGGCCTCTCGGCCCCGCACGCCTCCCTACCCTGCGGGGCCTCGCAGTGCATGCTGGGGCTTGCAGTTCCGGCGCGAGAGGCCCTGCGCGCGCATTCCTCACAGAGCACGACTTCCTCCCTCGGCAGCTTGCCGCCGCTCCCGGAAGCTGAGCAGGTTAAAGTTTCAGCCCTTCCTTTCCCCGCCTCTTAGTTCCGCAGACGGCCAACCCACGTAGCTAATAGGCGGCCGGGCTGGCGCTTTCTCTTACCTGATTGGTCTAGAGTCTTGCAGCGTCCAGACAAACTTACCGGAGATTGGTCGAATCTTCAGTTTTGAAATTTCGGAGGTTTCGCCGCGCTGCACCGCCCCATTGCTTCTCCGAAGCCGTGAGCCCTGGAGACCCGGAGCTGAGGGTTTGGGCCGGCCGGGGGCTCTGCTAGGGAGGCCGCCGGACTTGGATCGGAGCAGCACTTAGGAGACGCGGTGCAGTCGAGTGAGTGCGCGGGGCGTCCGGCGGGGCTGGGGGTGGTTGGCGATTCTATAGCCTCCCTCCAACTTCAGACCGGGGGCGTGACACCCCCCCGCGCTTCGCCCCGCGGCCTGGAAATGGACGGGCGCCACCTCTTCCAAGTGGCGAGGTGATCTGCCTTGGTCCTGGCGCCTGAGATGACCCCTTACCCTCCACCTAGATCACCAGATTCCGAAAGAATAATAACCCTCTCCCCCCCGCCCCTGCTCGGGTGCCTAGCACCCTGTTTTGTGCTAGGAGGCCCTTTGTTGACCTGGAGGCACAGGAAGCGCACACCAACCCGGGATTACGCCAGATGGCATTTCTGTACAGTTAATCCTCGCTCAACACCTCCCCCACCAGCTGAGCAACATTTTAAATTGACCATTTCCGGAGGCCAGTGCTGCTTCTCATTTTGTCCCTTCCCAAGGACGTTCGCAGTCAGCGGTTCAATTCCATCCCGCCGCCCGTGGCTTTCCCTGCGGGTGCCCAGAGCCTAAATTTGGCGCCTGCCTTTCAGGGACAGAAATCCAGCCGGCGGCGTAGCTTGTGGTTACCAGCGCAGTTTAAATCCAGACCCCGCCCCTGATTTACTGGGTGACTTTGACTTAACTTCTCTTTGCCTCAGTTTCCTCATTTGCACGCGGGTATCCTTGAGATCGTGGTGAGAGTTAAATGGGACGGTGCTCCACCTTAGCATCGAGGCAGGACTGAGTAAGTGGGAGCAGCTATTTATGATCGCGACCGGCCTTCACTGAGGTGTCGTAGTCGGTTAAGTGCCCCACTTCCTGCACCTCAAAGGTGCCTCAAAAAAAAGGCACAGCACAGGAGGCCGGGGGTGGGGTGAGGAGGCGGCTCTGGTCTGGTGTGTGGTGTGAGGGAGGTACTGGGAGAGGAAGGTGAGTTCACTTCTCCCTGGGTGGGATGTTGGGTGCCCTGGGTTTGTGCACACAGGTTCTTACACCCGCGGAAGAGATTTTCTGCTATTCTTTCCAGGAGCCTCTGTGGTACACTGATCTTTCTTTCTCAGTGTCACCTCGGTTCTTACTTACAGTGAGACTTTTTAAGTAGCCAAGCTGAGGTCTCAAAAAAAAAAAAAAAAAAAACCCAAAAAACTTTTCCATGGAAGAAGCCTAAATAAGCAGTTATTCGCACTTTGTGAAAGAAATTCTCACCAACTCTGTTGTTTTGAACAAATACTTAGAAAAAAAAAGATAGTAAATTGTTGCTTGCTGTAGCTCTTCAGTGAACCTTTGTTTTGGTTTTGGCTTCCTTAAACAATTTTCTCTTTCCTGGCCTGGAACTGGAGTCCCACACTTTGCCAGAGCTGAGCTCTGGGACAGAGGGTCTGGGGCGAGGGATGGCAGCAGAGAGGCCATGCCTGCGATTGGCTGGCTTTAGTGCTGTCTCTGCCCAAAGCTTCTGCCATCCTGCTCAACGGGCCCTACCCTGATTAGTGGGCATCTAGGAGCAGGGGCCTAACCTGTGTATGGCGTGCCCTAACCTGTGTAGAATGGTATCCCTGTGTGTTGCCTGGGGGGGAAAGTACCTGTAGAATGTTTATTTCTAGGCATAGAACTGACAGATGAATTAATTCATTCAATAAGTATTCCTTTTATGCCAGGCACTGTGCCAGGCTCTGGGCTTTTTCATCCGCAAGCAAGACAGACAGGGGCTTGTCCCGAGGAAGCAAATGTTTAGTGGGCAGAGACAGGCAATAAGTTAGATATATAGTTACCCAAGTGCCATGCGGAGAATTGAAATTGATGGATGGGATCGTAGGTGGTGGTCAGGTCCTTCGTGAGTTGCTGAGATCCAGGTACAAATAGGAGGCAGAAGTTTCCAGATAGAGGGCAGATCTTGCTGGAGGAACAAAGGCTAGGGTACCCTGGAGATCAGGCCTCAGGAAGTCTTGTGAAGCTGCAACAGGACCTGATTTCAAGCTCTATAAGGGATCAGTGACTTAGTCCCTCCTTCCAGGAGGTTCCATCCTCTTTTTTTTTTTTTTTTTTTAAGATTTATTTATTTTAGGAAGAGAGAGAGCGAATGAGAGCATGCACAGTGGGGAGGGGCAGAGGGAGAGAGAAACTCAAGCAGATGTAGGGCTCTGGCTTGGGGCTCGATTCTGCGACCTTGAGGTCATGACCCAAGCCAAAACCAAGAGCTGGCTGTTTAACTGACTGCGCCACCCAGGCGCCCCAACTAGGAGCATCCGTCTTCTGTGGGAGGCTGAGCTCTGCATGGTTCTCGAATTTACGGGTGTAGATCAGAGTGGCGGGTCACTGCCGTGGCATGAGACACACAGTTTGTTATGATGGCTGATGTCCATCACTCATTCATTCCCCCGTAGGGATATTTACTGAGCTCCTGCTGTGACTAAATGAGCACTTCTTCCTGGCCTGGGGCTTTGATGGTGATTTTATAATTGAGCCTTGAGGATAGGTGAGTTGCTGGGTTTTTTAGAAATTAAGAGCCATTGGTTTTGTATTTTTTGTATTTTTTAATACAAATTTCTTTTTGTATTTCTTAAAAATAAGACATTGCTTATCCACTCCCCTTCTGCTCTCTCATCATTTCAGTTTAAGGGAGAAGGCGGTAGGGAGCTCTTTGGAGAGGAGCTTGTCTCTGAATCCCTGCTTTCTTACCAACTCCTTTGGAATGCAGAACCCTCTGTTCACTGGCCTTTGGAAGAAGCAGTTGGAGCTGATGTTCTTTGGCCCGATGCCAGGGGTCAACTTGTGTGTAGCTCAGGGTGGCTGTGTCTAGCCCTTGCTCACCCACAGGTAGTAAGAGGGGAACCCACAGGCCTGTGATTGGGCAGGTAGAGAGGGGTCCTGTGCTGGCTGCAGTTTCTCCCTGATCCAGGAAAGTGGTTGGCCATGCCTTGTCATTTTAAGACCCAGAAAAGGACATTTGTAAGGGCTGTTGCTACCAGAATTGGCTGGGAAGTGTGGACTTAAGGGAACAGTGGGCTGTGGGTGGCATCAGGGCGGTCGATTGGGAAGGCGTTTGAAGAGCAAGAAGGGTGGGCCCTTCTTTTTGCAAAAATGAGGCTAGTGGATTGGCATTTGGGATTTTGCACCTGTGGGGGTGGCTGCGAGCAGGAAGAGGCTCTGATTCAGGTACTGGGTGGTTGTGGCTGGGGGGATGGGTGCTGTGCCCTGGCAGGGTCTTCCCCTGGAGGAGGTCCCAGCCCCCAACCCTGAGCCCTTGTGCCTCTTGTCTGCTTTCACCAGATAGAGTCACCATGGGGTCGACAGCCCCAGGGCCCATTCACCTGCTGGAGCTGTGTGACCAGAAGCTCATGGAGTTTATCTGCAACGTGGACAATAAGGACATGGTGTGGCTCGAAGAGATCGAGGAGGAGGCCGAGCGCATGTTCACCAGGTAAAGGCAGGGGCGTGCTGGCAGGAGGTGCTTTGGGGGCACAGCAGCCTACATCCCTACCTGACCCACAAGACAGGCTGCCAGGCATCCCTCCAGGGTGCCCGGTGTGCTGGGGGCTGCCCTTGGATCATGGGAAGGAGGGGAGGTGGTGCTGGGCTGGCCCTCGGGGTGGGGCTGCGGAGGCTTGCCTGGTAGCCTTGCTCTGCTCTGTGTCTCTGCGAGGAAGCCCCAAGTGCCTGGCAGGGGCCTTGCTCATGGCCTGCAAGTCGTCCCAGCTCAGCTTGTCACAGCCAGGAAAGGGGTGGGGCAGGCGGGGTCGGGGAATGGGCTGGCGGTTCTGGAGCAGCTTTGATCATCACCCTCCTTGTACCAAACAGAGAATTCAGCAAGGAGCCCGAGCTGATGCCCAAAACACCTTCTCAGAAGAACCGGCGGAAGAAGAGACGGGTTTCTTATATTCAGGATGAAAACAGAGACCCCATCCGGAAAAGGTGGGAGGATGGTCAGCTGGGCAGGTGGGGTCTCTGGAGGCCTGGTTCCCCACCAGGAGACTTTGATTTGCAGGTGTTCACGGGGAGCGGAGGCCGGCAGGAGTAGTGGTGGATGCCATGTGGGCTGTGTTGAGGGGTAAAATGTCCCAGGGAAATAAAGCACGACCCAATACCATGGAGTCCAGTGTGTGTGTGTGTGTGTGTGTGTGTGTGTGTGTGTGTGTGTGTTTGTTCTACGTCTTGGAGGATGGGAAGGATTTCTAGAGGTGGGAGAAGAAAAAGAATACAACCTTCTGCTCGGTGAACTGAACCAGAGTTCTGGACCAGGGTTCCCCCTGTTGCCATACTTGATAATTCCCCGTGGAAATGACCATGGGCTGCAGGGTCCTAGGGGAAAGAGGCTGGGTCTTGGGGTCAGGTAGTCCCTAGCTCATGCACCGTCGCTCTGCCCCGTTGTGGCTGGGTGTCCTTGGGTTAATTTTCCACCTTTGAGCCTCAGTGTGCTCATCTCTAAGGTGACGAGGGTGGTCCCTGCCTCTCAGGGCCGCCTTGTAGATGAAGTGACAGCATGAGTAGAGCCTTCAGCAAGATGCTTGGCGCAGTGTGATCTCAGCGGGAAGTTTGTGTGAATTTAATCTTCCTGGCAGTTCTGCGAGGTCTGGCATTATCCCGATTCATAGGTAAGGAGGCTGAGGCTCAAAGAGGAACAGCCAGGGGTCTCGGCTGGGGGTTGGCCCAGCCTGGACTAGAGCCTTGGTCTTCCGCCTCCAAGCCCTCTGATCCATACTCCATGTGACCTAGTGGCTCCTGGGGAGATCGGTGGCTCCTGGGAAGATCGGTGCCACCTGCTCGATTTTAGGGGTGCCCCTTGCCCTGTCGGGTTGTCTCAGCTTCTGCTCTGCTGCCTCCAGCAGGTTGTCCCGCAGAAAAACCCGGAGCAGCCAGCTGAGCTCCCGGCACCTCCGTAGCAAGGACAAGGCGGAGAAGCTGGCCACGGTGGTCGGGGAGAACGGCTCTGTCCTGCGGCGGATGACCCGCGCTGCGGCTGCAGCTGCGGCGGCCACTGCGGCATTAGCCGCCCCTTCGCCCAGCCCTGAGTCTCCCACAGCCCTGACCAAGAAGCTTGAGAATAGCCTGGCCCAGGGCCCGCTGGTGCCCGTGGTGGAGATCAGCGTCAGGGAGCGCCGCAGTGCCGAGCAACACCTCTGCCGGCTCCAGTCCGCCCAGACGCCTTCTCCGGCTCTGTCCCCTCCAGCCGCAGCTCCCACCGACCACAGCATCTCGATATCGGAGGAGGAATCAATCCCCAAGAAGCCAGAGGCTGGGAGACTGGAATCTGTCACTGTGAGCTCTCTGATGGCCACACCCCAGGACCCCAAGGGCCGAGGGGTCAGAGCAAGCCGGTCAGCCTCCAAGCTCAGGATCGCGCAGGCTTCCCCTGGCCTGCAGGACCTGTCGGGCTCTCCCGCCTCCCCGTGGCAGGAGCGGGTGCTGGCTCCCATCCTGCCGGATAACTGCTCAACGCCCACGGGTACCCGCGTAGACCCGCAGTCAGTGCGGCGCAGCCTGATTGCGCCGTCCTCCCCTGGCCGCCAGGTCTCGCTGGCCCAGAAGTACTCCCTGGTGGCCAAACAGGAGAATTATGTCCGCAGGTCAAGCAGGATTGGCAAGAAAGCCACCGAAAAGCCAGCTGCCTCCGCCCGCATCATCTGTGAGTCTGGGGGGTGGGGCTCAGCAGTCGGTGGGGGCGCTGTGGAGGGTCCTTGGTGCTTGGCTCAGCCAGAGGAGCTCTGGGGAACCATCTAGCAAGGAGCTGTCTCTAGAACTTTCTGCAATGGTGTGAATGTTCCCTGTCCGTGCTGTCCCCTACCATAGCCACTGCTAGCCACATGTGGCTGTTGAGCCCTCAGAAAGTGGCTAGTGTGATCGAGGAACTGAATTTTTAGTTTTATTACATTTTACTTAATTTATATTTAAACTAGTGGCTGTCATATTGGACAGCGCAAATGTAGTCCAACCCTCTTATTTTACAAATGAGGAAACTAAGGTCCAGGAAGGTTGGCCACAGTGTCCCTGTGATTAATGGCCACGTTGAGGCTCAAACCTAGGCCTTTTCCCCGGGGCCGGTGTGTTCCACTTTCTTGCCACAGAGGCTCACGTAGATTGCCCATGTTTGTAGGCCGCCTCCTGGTAGCGCAACTGCTGGTCTGGAGATACTGAGGGAAAGAGATGGGGGTGCTCACTGCAGCAGGCTCATTCCGGAAGGACAGAGAACTCAGCCATTTACCTGCCCCGTGAGCAGGTTACAGAAACTTCGTGGGCCTCAGCTGTTAATGTTAGCCTTCTTTTTTTTTTTTTTTTAAGATTTATTTATTTGAGAGAGATAGTGTGCACACAAGGGGGGAAGGGCTGAGAGAGGGAGAGAGGCTTAAGCAGACCCCCTGCTGAGTATGGAGCTCATCCCACAATCCCCAGATCACAACCTGAGCCGAAACCAAAAGTCAGAGGCTTAACCTTAACTCACCGCGTCACTCAGGCGCCTCTCACGTTAGCCACTTTATCAGCATCTGGTCCCAGCTCAGGGGACCATTGTTCTGGTGGGAGTAGCTGTTATGAGCCACAGAGGAGGATAGGCAGCTGTAAGAGTCAGGGCTGGCAGCCTGGAGGAGGTGGGGTCTGAGCTGGGAGGGTTTTGAAGGATGCCCAGGCTTTTGGCAGGTGGGAAAAAATGGGAGGAAAGGTATCCCTGGCAGAGGGAACAGCCTGTACGAGGACCCAGAGGAATAACTTGGCAAGTGATGGGGTATCTTGGGCTCATGTGCCACACAAGGGGCTTGGGCTTGACTCCACTCACGCGGAGGATGTGGTTCCTTGATGGTTGTTGAAAGGTCCCTGGCACTGTGTGAAAATGGCCAAAAGGAAGGGAGCGAAGGAGGCAGGGAGACCAGGGAAGAGGCTGCTGCCAGGGTCCAGCCAGAGGACGGCGAGGCAGTGGGGTTGATGGAGAAGGGCCAGGTTTTAAGTGACTTTGTCTTAAAATTGGGGTCACTGCCTGCCTGGCACTTCCAGATGTACGAAACACTAGATTCTCATTTGCTAACAGCAACACTGCTAGCCTGTTAGAATTCCTGGCCACTTTACAGAGGAGGAACCTGAAGCTTATGGTGGCCACCGAATCTATAAAATTGGGAAGCGGGCTTGAGCCCCACGTTTCGGCCTTCCTGGGATGGTGGGCTGCTTGCTGTGGAGGCCTTATGGAGAGCCCTGGAGTGGGGTTCGGTCCGGCAGGTAAGGGCGCCTCACCTTGCCAGGTCTTTTCCCCACTTGGGGAAGGACTTGCTCCGGGTCCTGGGGCCTGAGGACAAGTAGTCCGGGCGCCTGGCACACTGTCCGTTTTTGGATTGTCAGAACGGCTGAGATGTGTCTGACTTGCCTTGGTGGTTACCTCAGGCCTGAATCTGATCCTTGGAAGGGGTCTGATGGAGCAGGTGAGCCTGGAGCTCCAGAGGGAGGGCGGGGGAGAGACTAGACAAGTCTGTCTCACTCTGAGCGCAGGGCTCATCCACCTGGAAGTGGAAGGAGGAGGGAAAGGAGGGAGACAGTAAAACGTGGCAATGGTAACCTTGGGCACATCCTTCTCAGGACCTCAGTTTTCCCATCTGTTAAATGGTGACAACACCTGCCTTTGAATGTGGATAGAGACCCCATCTTAATGCTTGGGTATGGTACCGGCTCAGTCAGTCTTCGCCATAAAACCCGAGAAGGCCTGTGTTCCTGATGCTCAGTCTGGGTGTGGCCAGGCTGACCCTGACCTGAACTGGGCTGCGAGAGTGTGGAACAGTGAGGGGAGAGGCTTCCTGGAGGCCTTCCTGATGCCCAGGCTCGGGCTTGGCTGGCCAGGCAACTTGGAGTGAAGGGGGAGGGGGGTGTCTTAGTTTGGGTCCCTCAGAAGCAGCCTTGATGTCAGGATTTGAGTGCAACTTGTTAACTTTGGAGGCGCGGGAAACGCCTGCAGCGGGGTCGTGGGGAAGTGAGACAGGAAGGCCTGCCAGTGAAGGGGCCTGGTGCTGTGGGGGAGCCCCTGGAAGTCAGGTGGAACACTGAGGCGAGGGGCTGCCGGGCAGGGGCTTTCATCCCCTGCGCTCCTGGCCTGGCGCACTTTGGCCAGATCGAGCTGTTGGGCAAAGAAATGGTACAGCAGTTGACGACGGGTGGGTGGGCTCTAAAGCCGTTAGGCAGAGGCCACTTCAAAGTTTTTGGAGGGTCCTGCTCTTTGGGGTCCCCCAGCCACCTCTGCATTGGGGAACCGCCGATCTGTCCCTCTGCCAGGACTGACGCCATCTCCCTGCCACCACACCAGGCCTGAGACCCAAATGGCATAGAGATGGCACTGAACATTCCAGAGGAGTCCTTGTGCTGGCAGAAGAGTTGTGCAGTCACGTGGCCTCTCCTCATCCCTCTGCTCCCTCACTGAGCCCTGAGCTGGGATGGGAAACAAGGGGAGCCATTTTGGCTCCTGGACCCCGCAGGTGGGAGCAGGCCGGGCTCTGTAGCGCTCCCTCCTGCTGCCCCAGGCCCCACTACACCCCCGGAAGCAGGGTCCTGCTGTTCTTCTCTCTCTGCCTCACAGTTTGCTGCTCCAGCCCTTTGTTCTTTTCCCCTCCTTCCCTTCCTCCCATGGGCACCGCCTGGCTTCACCCAAGCTGTCTCTGAGCTTCCCTTCAGAAAAGCCTGCCCTTACCTGCCTCACGGCCTTTGCAGGTGCTGTGCCTTTTGCCTGGACCAGCAGCTCTCAACTTTCAGGCTAAGCACCTGCTTTCAGTCTTAAAAATTACGGAGGACCCCAAGAGCTTCTGATTATGAGGGTTCCGTCCACTGATAGTTACTGTATTAGAAACTAAAACTGCGGGATTGAAAATGTTTCAGTATTATTTAATATTTTATTCTCTGTAGTCCTATTACGGTGATACTGAAGATGAAGAAAATTATTTAATACTTTGATATTTAAAAAAGCCCATTATCTATTAACGTTAGATTTCTTTTTTTTAATGAATAAAATAAATAACTCTTCTCCGAAACAAAACAGTAATGAGGACACTGGCACACTTCGACATCTTGCAGATCTTTTGAACGTGTGGCTCAAAAGAAAGCAGCGGGTTCTGTGCTCCGTCTGTTGCCTTGTGTTGTTTGGGGTAAAGCATATGAAGACAAGTTGGCCTCACGCAGATACGTAGTTGGAAAAGAGTGGAGTACTTTAAAGAGTCTTTTCAGATAATTGTGCACATTCTTTTTTTTTTTTTGATAATTTGGGCATAACCCAAAACAAGTGGCTTCTTAGATGCTCCTTGTAGTGTGAAATCCAAAACTATCCTTGATCCCACCTTGGTCTGTCTTGCACTTTGAATGGAACTTTTAGCCACGTCTGATTTTGTAGCCTTGTGCATTGGTCATTTGGAAAAATACTATGTTACTGAGTTATGTGCACCTTCCAGGTTGTTGACACCCTTCCTCATCTGTTTTTTAAAAAAACACACATTTGTTTTCTGATCTCATGGGAAAAGTCTGTAGGTATTGGGAAGCTATGAAGCTCATGGTAGTGCACACATATTTTTTTAAATTTTATTTTTTGCCTTTTCTTGGAGGGGCCTCATTTTTTAATTGTTGGCAGCAAATATTATTTATTGTCTTATATTAAGTGACAGACTGACTTCATTTTTTAAGAAAATGTCTGCCAAGTATCCAAGATGGAATAGCCATGGTTTGCCAGTTGCCTTTTCAATTAAAAATATTTCCATGAAAAGTGGTTAGTTGGGCTGGGTACTCAAATATGGGCGCTTTCTGCAGAGACACGGGTGGGCAGCAGAGGGCACCACGCAAACTTTCCACTCTCAAACTTTCATATGGAGGATTCCGAAGGCATGTATTTAAGTTTAGATTTGATAAAATTCATTGTTTTTACTCCTTCATCAAGGACATTCTTAAGTGAAACTGGACATTTCTGTGCTGAGCGTGTGAACAGTTTGGTTTCACGACCTCCATCTGGCGCTCAGGCTCCAGCAGTGTCACCTAGCATTGCTTTTGCACTTTTGGGGCAAATCCCAGCACAGTGAAAAGGGAAAATTATGTTTTTGTGTTATGATGGAAACAGGACTTCACGGATCCTGCCGGAAAGGGTCTTCTTGGGCACTTGACTTCCAGAAGTCCGAGAGTGCGCTTTGAGAACCTCTGGCCTGGGCATCCTTCTCCCTGCCAACCCTGCCCCTTTGTGACCTTCTTTTCCTTCACGTCACAGCCTCTAGACCAGCTCAGGTCCCATCCCCCTTATGGTCTTTCAAAATCCTCTGCTCTGTCTTGTCATCACACATACCACATGTCTTCCGCAGGATTATTTGATGGTAATACAGACCGGATACTGGCTCTGTTTTGCTCACCATTGGGTCTCCGGGGCCTGGCTCAGGGCCTGGTACATAGTAGGCCCTCAAAGAATAATTGTGGAATGAATTAGCTGCTTTTTGTTGGGCCCCATGCTGGATGTTGGGGGCCTGGAATCAGACATTCCCAAGATACTCCCAGGCTGGTGAAGGAGCCAAGACGTGCCCTCAGATGGGCAGGTTGCCAGCTAGGGAGCAGTAGGAGACATAAAGCAGCAACTCTACTGAGGCTGCTAGGAGCAGAGAGAATGTGCTCAGGGCCTCTGTACGTGGTGAAGGGAGGGGTTTCTGGGATGGAGAGGGCCTACGTCTAGTGAAGAGGAGTCTCTGGGCTGGAGAGGGCCTGGGTCTAGTGAAGGGAGGGGTCTCAGGTGGAAAGGGCCTGGGTCTAGTGAAGAGGGGTCCCTGGGGTGGAGAGGGCCTGGGTCCAGCGAAGGGAGGGGTCTCAGGTGGAGAGGGCCTGGGTCTAGTGAACAGGGGTCCCTGGGGTGGAGAGGGCCTGGGTCCAGTAAAGGGAGGTCTCTGAGGTGGAGAGGGCCTGGGTCCAGTGAAGGGAGGGGGTCTCAGGTGGAGAGGGCCTGGGTCTAGTGAAGAGGGGTCTCTGGGGTGCAGAGGGCCTGGCTCTAGTGAAGGGAGGTCTCTGAGGTGGAGAGGGTCTGGCTGCAGGTGAAGAGTGGCCAAGCCCCAACCAGCACCTGGCTCTCTGGGCCTTTTGGAGTGGCGCCTGGCCAGTTTCTGAGGCATCATTTATTCATTTGTTTTCCCCTCAGGTCACAGTTACCTGGAGAGGCTCCTGAATGTTGAGGTGCCCCAGAAAGTTGGGTGAGTTCAGTTCCAGGGCTTGGGGACCTTTCCAGGGCTGGGCAGGGCACATGGATTCCTGTGCAGGTGAGCCCCAGGGCTGGAAGCATTTCCTGTGCTGAGCTTTCCCTCCTGGGGAGACTGCCTACTGCTGCAGCCCCACCCCGTTCTAACCAGGCAGCAAATCAGGCAGGTGTCATCCCTGGCCTGGCCTTGACTCCTCCAAGCCTTACCCTGGGGCGTGGGCTCCATGGGTTGTCAAATTCAAAGGGCCTGCTGGCCTCACAAGAGACAAGAGACAGACAGTGGCTCATCCGGCACGCGGGGTTGGGGTGGAGCCGGGGTCCCGAATCAGGCCCTGATGCAGTGAGTGCACCGAATTCAGAAGCTGACCGCCCTTGTCTGCCCAGGCGGCAGACACTCCAGGGAGCCCCGGGCTCTGGCTGCTGTCCTCCTGGCCTGCCTGGCAGTGTGGGTTTGTGACCCAGGCCAGGGCATCCGATGGGCTGGGGAAGGGCTCCTGTGAGGAGGACTCAGGCCGGCTGAGCGGGTCCCATATGCCTCTTGCTCTGTTTTCAGCCCTGAGCAGAAGCCCAGTGAGGAGGCTGAGCCTGTGGAGTCAGATGAGCCAGAGGTAAGGCAGCAGGCCGGGGAGAGGAGGGCTCGGGGGCCTGGGAGTCCCAGGTGAGACCCCAAAGCCTCGGTTCCTCCCCCAGGTCCCCAAGAACGTGCCCCGCAGTGCCACCAAGATCGCCATTAGCACACCTGGCTCGCGGCCTGTGGCTGGTGGCCAGGAAACGCCCTCTGAAGGGCAGCAAGGTGAGTGTCTCTGACCTGCCATGTACAGAGACCAGGGCCGTGCTGGCCTTAGTGGCCTTGGCCTGACTTTCTGTCTGGGGAGAGGGAAGCCCATATCCTGCACTATCGGCCAAAGGTAAATGAGACCCAGGGGTGTGTAGATCTCCTTTGGGTCCGCAGGTTTCATCGCCCAGCTTTTGGCTAGAGCTGCTCCAAGGGCCATGTGAGTGGCCACGGTTGGCCGGTGTATGAAGCCGGGTGGGGGTGGGGGGCCTGAATTGGGACATTGACTGTGAACGTGCAGGTCAGAGACTTGAACCCCTCTCCTGGGGGCAGTGGAAGGAACTCTGCGCTGGGGTGTGAACACCTGGCCTTGTTGTGTCTCTGCCATGGGCTCACTTCTCACCTTTGTGGGTCCCCTGTGTGCAGAGGACAGGAGAGCTTTGGGCTCAGGCAGCCCCAGGCTGCCAGAGGCCTGGCTCATGTCTCCTTAGTGGGAAGAGCACGATAGCTGCGAGGTCTTTGAACAAGGCTTCCCAGCTCTATGAGGGGGTCAGGGACAAGGGCCAAGCCAGCCCTGTAGCCCACAGGCAAGCTGCGAGGTCCCTTTGGAGGAGAGTGTTAAACGGGAAGGGGAGATTGGCTCTTTTCCTGAGCAGTGAAACAAAATGTACTGACCCCACACCCCACGTGGGGACCCTGCACAGGAGCCCTTCTCTCCTCCTATCATGCTGACCCCAGCTAATAGGCCTGGAGGAGTGGGGTTTTGAGGCTGGGTAACAGGTCTGTTAGAGTTTACAATTTCCATAGGCTTCAGCTCCTGGAAGTTACCCACCCCCCAGCTCTCAGTGTTAGAGGTGGATGAGACATGGTTGGGGTCACCTCAATAGGATTGTCCTGCCATTCTTGTCACAGGGGCCAGGCATGGGGGGTGAGGGGTCCACGGGCTGGGCATAGCATGCTGGGCTCTGGATGTCCCCACATTTCTCAAGGCCAGTCGGTGCTGAGGCTGATGGCTTCTGCCAGTGGCCACCCTGGGTTCTGCCAGGAAGAGAGCCTAGCCCCTGCCATGGCTGCTCCTGGTGGGGGGGCGCTGGCTGACCCCTCCAAGCTGTCCCTGCAGCCTCACCGAAATTGCTGTCTTTACAGAGCCCAGGACTGACCAAGCAGATGGCCCCAAGGAGCCACCCCAGAGTGTCAGGTTTGCGTCTTGGCAGGGCCATGCCAGCAACGATCCTGAGGGGCCCAGTGGGGCGTGAACCTTGAGTCCTTGTTCGGGGAGGGTGGGCCTGTGGTCGGGGGCCTCTGTTTCTTCTCGACAGCGGTGGGGCCTAGTGCTCCGGCTCAGCGAAGGAGCTGGCACCCCGCTATGAGACAAACCCGGTCTGGGAGTGGGTGACCGGATCCTAGACCCCGTCGTCTGCATCCTCCTGGCTGCACGACCAGGACAGGGCAGCACAGCGTTGGTCAGGGAGATGCCACGTCAGCAGTGCTGTTTAGTCTGGGGCCCTGTGCTCGGCCCATTTTGTTCACAGGGTGACCTTGTATGGGTGTGGCTGGGGCTCTGGGAGGGTCCGGGCTCAGCCCTGTGATGCGGCTCTCGCCACGCTGGGGCAGGAGGAAGCGCAGCTACAAACAGGCGGTGAGTGAGCTGGACGAGGAGCAGCAGCTGGAGGAGGAGGAGCTGCAAGCCCCCAGGAGCAAGACCCCTTCCCCGCCCTGTCCAGCCAGCAAGGTGAGTGGGCATCTGCCCTCCCTTGGTGCCCAGCATGCGCACACGCATGGCCTTACCCCGGTCCTCATCCACAGGTGGTGCGGCCCCTCCGGACCTTCCTGCACACCGTGCAGAGGAACCAGATGCTCATGACCCCGACCTCGGCCCCCCGCAGCAGTGTCATGAAATCCTTCATCAAGCGCAACACTCCCCTGCGCGTGGACCCGAAGGTGAGGGAGCCCGTCCGCCTGGCCGAGCTTTGCTGGAGCTGGGCCAGCGCGGCTGCAGGCTCCAGTCTGTCCCCTCGGCTGCTGGGAGTAGCGTGGATCTGGGCCAAGGCGGCTGTGACCTGGCCCTGGTCAAGAGCCAGCTGCATCCTCTATGGCCATGGGCTGCCTCAGCATCGGAGGACTGTCCTGGCTCCCTGGGCTCTGCACTGCGGCTTAGAGGCTCAGCGGCTCAGAGGCTTCGCGGCTCAGCGTGACGCCTGGGCCTCGGCTGCTGAGCTGGGAAGTGGTAGAAATGGCATAGCTGACCAGTGCCATGGCCATCCATCCCCATGCTCCCCGCAACCCTCTGGGGGCTGGAGTAGCTAAGGTGAGGGACACACGTGGACGCTGTGCTCACTGGGGAGGACGGCTGGTGAGATGGGAGGAGGCAGGGGGCTGCTGATGAGAGGCTGCGGGCCCCACGCCGATGCTGGCATGGCCAAGAGGGTAGCCTGCTTTCAGGGCGTCCCCCAGCCTGGCATTAACTCCTGGCTTTTTCCTTGTCTCCTCTCCCCCACAGTGCAGCTTCGTTGTAAGTAAAGCCTTTTCCTGTCCCGGTAACCTAGCTCCCACTAGCACTTACCAGCGGTAGCCCTGCTCCTGCAAACCCACCAGCGCCTGTAGAAGCACTAACATGGGAAGTGGAGGGGGAACGGCCGAGGGGGTGGAGAAGCCGGAGGCGCTGGGTGGCTGCCTGGAGACGTCCAGCCCTTCCGGTGTCCTCCCCCTGCAGGGTCTGTCCTCTCTGCCCTTGTCTCTGCTTCCAGGAGGACGAGTGTTGATCTCAGAGCCTCCCTGAAGCCAGAGGAGGCAGAGGGGGTGTGGCCTGCGGCTACTTATGGGGGTCACAGCTTGAATTTCCCCATAGCACCTCCCGCCCTGCTCCCCAGCACCGGGCTCCCCCTCGGGGTCTGGGGCTGCGAAGAGAACAGATAAGTTGTCTCTGATCCCCAGAGCCACTGAGATTGATGGGGTCACAGACCTGAGCTACTTGCCTTGAGAGGCGGAGCAGTGGGGGGATACCAGGGTTGAAGGCTGGGTCTGGTGGGGGTGGCGGTGGAACTGTCAACAGCGGCCTCTGGAGAGAAGGCCACAGAAGCTGTTCTCTTCTCAGATACCTCAGAGCTGAGCTGGGCCACGGGCCCTGAGGAAGGAGCCCCAGATAGCCGGGATCGGCTCATCCTGGAGTCTTGGCTTCCTGGGGTTTCCTTTGTTCCCGCTGGCGCTTTGAAGGGCCTCCTACTAGGAGGGCTTCTGCCTCTAGCTGAGGGCCTGGGGCTTGGTAGGTCAAGGGGCTTCTCAGCAGCTGGACAGGTAGGCCCTGAACTTTCCTCCGGTCCCCTTTGGTTGAAAGAGGCGATGGCATGCCTTATAATGTGCAGGCGAGCAGGCTGTGTGGCCTTCCACTCCTGTTGTGTGCCAGACCCCTGCTAGGCACCTGGGCCCACAGCAGCGAACCGGACTTGGCCTTGCTCTTCCTATAGAGAACTCCCATGCCCCACACAGACGGTTTGGAACCTGACAGGCCTCGTGGGGATGACTGAGAGGTCCAGGGAGCTGCCCTTTCCTGCTTTGGGGAGCCCAGATCCCTCACCGGGCATCTGGGGGTGGTGGACCTGTTCTCAGGAGACAGGGGGCCTAAGTGGGTCATAGGGACCTCGGGGCCTTGGACTAGTTTCCTAACCTTTGGCTGAGTGTCCTTTGTCTACAAAAAGAGATCGAGGTCGCTTCATAGAAATGGATGAGCCAGAATCCTGTGTTCCAAGCACCCAGCACAGGGCTTGGTATGAAGTGGTTTTTGGTAAGAGGCAGAGGGCCTGCTCGGTTGAGGTCCCTGGAGGCAGAAGGGCCTCCACAAGCTTTTGGTTTTCTCACCTGCTACTTTGGCCTCGATGGTGACCTCTGGGGAGCAGGGACAGCCCAGCCCACCTTGGAGGCTTGGGGCAGAGGGCGAACGTGGATTCTATGACACGGACAACTCTTGCTTTCTTCTATAAAATTCGCAATGCTCAGGATAGTTTCCCTGACCTGTGTTGGGAGATTTTAGGACTCAAACTTCGAGAGTAAAACCGGTTTTGCTGAGCCCTGTAGGAAGCTGGAGTCTGGTTGGCACTTGGGGCAGGAAGAGAGGGGAGTGGGCCCTCCAGGTACTATGTGACCTTTGCCTCCCAGGTGCTTTCCTCACCGGAGAGCAGGGGGTGGGAGTCGACTTCTGATTTCTCCTGCTTGGGTGACCTTGAACCTGCAGAGTTACACCTTTTACCAAATGTGGAGTGTTCGCAGCCACTATTGCTAAGAAGTTCTGCTTCAGTACTGCGTTCTTGCCTCTCCATCGTGGATGGCAACAACACCCATGCCTGCGGCGGGCCTCCCTGTGTGTCTTGCAGTCCTTCAGTCTCGGTTCATTTCTCTTCAGCAGTTTTTTCTCTCTGGATCAGATACACTTTGTTGACTTATCTTCATGTTTACTGACATGTGCCTGTCTTTCTCATTCTGCTCTTGGACCTTGGCTCTGAATTTTTTAATCTCCGTTTCTGTATTTTGAGCTCTAAAATTTCCAATTTGCCTTTTTCTAGATCTTCTCTTTGCTGAGATTTCTCTGTTTTGCCAGTTGTCTTAAGAAAATGATTACTGTCAAAACACAGCCATAATAGCGGCTGTGATGTCTTTGTCAGAGAAGTCTAACATCTGTCATCTTGGCATTGGTGGCTTCTGATTGTGTTCACGTGGGAGCTGAGATTTCGCTGGTTCTCTGTGTACTAGGAATTGTGGATTATATCCTGGCCATTTTGCGTATCATGTTATGAGGCTGCGTGTTATTGAAATCTTATAAAGAATGTTGGTATTTTGCTCTGCCAGCGACCCACCTGGTTTGGTTCAGGCTGCAGGCAGGGATATGGTTCCTATGTTCAGATTTCAAAGCCTCTGCCATGCTCTTTGGATCTGTCCTGGGTGTGCTGGTCGGTGGTCAGGATAGGATCTGGCAGGTGGTCTGTGAGTTTAATTCTCCAAAGTTCTTGGTGTAATAGGGTCAGACCTACGTATCTGCAGCTCGTGGCTGAGCCCTGGCATTCACAAACAGCCTTACAGTGTCGTTTTCTCCGTCTATCTCGTACATTTCCCTTCTCTGGGGATCCCCCTCTCCATCCTCCCTCCAGGAAGCTGGGCCTTTAGTTACCCTGGTGTGCTGCGTGCGTCCACGCCTACATCCAGAGTCACCTGGTTGGGGGGGACAGAGAAGACCAAAAGCCTTGTCACAGCCTTCTGGGATCACAGCTCCGCAGTGTGACTCTTCAGTTCCTATAACTGCTGCTGTCCCCACTGCCACAGGGTTGCTTGTGGCCTGCGGCACGAGAGGAGGAAGAAAAGGACAAACTGAAATTGGGGTTTCTGCATACTCTGCGCATTAGATGTTCCCTTTCCACTCCCTGAGTCGGAACGAGAGGGCCTCTCCCAGATTTTGTCTGTCTGCGCCCCACGGGTCCCTCTGGGGTTTCAGATCTTATTGAGTTTAGAGGAGAGGAAACATAGTGGTAAACTTCCTGAGGGTTTAGTGATGCCTCAAAGCCTGATCTTCTCCATCTGTCTGCTCACACAGGCCTCACATAGCTGCTCCGTGCACTCAGGTTTTATGGCCACATTCAGTGGGAGAGGCCGTGTGTACCAGGTTGTGTCTACCCTCAACCCAGAGGAGCCCTGCTCTCCATCTTTAGGGTCGTATTGCCTTGGGGCCAGATTTCTAGGTGGGAAATCTGCGGTCAAGGTCAGAGGCTAAGGGGAAATGGACAGTCACTCATGCAGGGAGAGGGGCCTGTGGGTGCCCGAGCCCAGAGGTGAGGGTCTGATGGGAGCCAGGAGAGGGCGATGCAGGGTGGCTCTGGTCCAGGTCCCAGCCCCCACCCTCATGCCCTTGGCCATCAGGGGGCAAGGACCAGTCTTGTCCTTGGCCAGGGAGGGCTCGGAGCCCCCACCTATGCCCTCTAGTTGCCCACCGCTGTGCCTCTGCGGCTTTCTGGGCATGCGGAGGAGAAGGGCTCCATCATTGATCTGCTCCACAACCAACTAGTACTTTAAAAAAGTCGTAAAAATCATCATGTACCTGTTATCACAGGGAGTTTGGAAAAGAGGCCATCCTTAATATATCTCCCCAGCCTGTAGTAATCTGTTAGCATTTGGCCATCCTTCATTTTTTTCAAATATCGAGAAACACAAAAGAGTGTGCGTGTGTGTACACATAGTATAAAAGTGACAGAGCATAGTACTAATAGATGAACACTTATGTACCCACCACCCCCCGTGTGGAATGTTAACTGTAACTTCTACAGCCGTCTGTCCCTTCCCGGTCTCCTCCTTCCTTCTGTTCCCAAGTGCACTTTAACATAGTTACAATCAGAACATATATCCAATTTTGAGCCTGACTTTTGTGCTGCTGCGACTTAGCAGGGTTCAGTCCAGGGCACTTGGGAGGCCTTCGGGTCCCCCCAGAAGGACTGCAGCCCCAGGCCTCAATCTGGTTGGGGAGGGAGGCATGTTTGGGGGTGACTCTGCCTCTCAAGCAGTCTGGCCGGGGCCGGGGGTTCCCTGCTGCACCAGGGCCTTGTTCAACACCCCCCACCCCCACCCCAGGAGAAGGAGCGGCAGCGCCTAGAGAACCTGCGGCGGAAAGAGGAGGCCGAGCTGCTCCGCAGGCAGAAGGTGGAAGAGGACAAGCGACGGCGGCTGGAGGAGGTGAAGCTGTAAGTGCTCGGGCTCCTGACCCCGGCCTGCCCCGGCCTCGGCTTGGTTCCCCACGACTGCCCTGTGCCCGCAGGAAGCGTGAGGAGCGCCTCCGCAAGGTGCTGCAGGCCCGGGAGCGGGTGGAGCAGATGAAGGAGGAGAAGAAGAAGCAGATCGAGCAGAAGTTTGCTCAGATCGACGAGAAGACCGAGAAGGTGCGAGCCTCAGGCTGGTGGGCAGCCATGCTCGGGGGGGGGGGGGGGGTGCGGGGGCATACCCTGGTGGGCCCCAAGCAGGTCAGATTTGGGGCCGTGGTTTCTGGGCGCCCCTCCCCTGGGCTGTGGGGAATAAGCTGGGTTTGCAGGGGCACGGGGTGCAGAGTTCTGGGCCCATTCTGCAGGGCTGAGTGAGGAGGGGTGTGCTGTAATGGGCACATACGGGGCGGGGGGCTCTGCAGGCCAAGGAGGAGCGGCTGGCTGAGGAGAAAGCCAAGAAGAAGGCAGCAGCCAAGAAGATGGAGGAGGTGGAGGCTCGTCGGAAGCAGGAGGAGGAGGCGCGGCGGCTGCGGCGGCTCCAACAGGTACGAGGACAGGTGGGCGAGGCTCGGGCGTTGGGAAGGGTGGGGAGGGCCTGGATGTGCCTCAGTCCCGGGGTTGGTCTTGGCGGCCCTTGTGGCTTCAAGCCCGGAGGAGGTTCCACAAATGCTCTGAAGACACGGACGGTGACAGTAACTTGCCTCCCGTTTTCTCTAGAGGTGACAGTTTGGGGGGTAAGTATAGAGACTCGGGAGCCAGATTTCCAGTCTCAGCTCTGCCACTCAGTCGCTGTGTGACCCTGGGCAGGTCACTCGACCTTGCTGGGCTTCAGTTCCTTCAGCTAACGGTGGTATCTACTTGCTAGGGTTGGTGTGAGGATTGGACGTTTTGCCTCGAAGAGTAGGGGTCTACTTCTTCTTGGGAAGTGTCAGTCTTGGGACGATAGGGAACACAAATCCGTCACCAGGGGCTTCTCGTACTAAAAACTACCGTGTAGTTAGTATTTGCTGCGTGCCAGACACTGTTGGAAGTTTATTCGGTGTACGAACTCAGCAACTTCATGAGGCTGTAGGTATTGTCGTTCCCTCTATCAGTGAGGAAACCGAGGCCAGAGAGCTTCAGCCAGTTGCCAGGGTCACACAGCTGCTGAGTCCGGCTCCCGTCCCTACCCTTAACTACTGACACGGCTGCTGCCTGAAAGCGGTCTTCTCGGTGGTTCTTGTGCAGCTCTGTCCGGGAGGCGGCGGGCTCTCGGCCGGCTCTCTGCGCTCCTTCCCGGACCCGTCCCTCGCGTCGCCGGCCCCAGGCTGGCCTGAGGCCCCTGACCTTGCCGTCTGTTCGCAGGAGGAGGAAGAGCGGCGGCACCAGGAGCTGCTGCAGAAGAAGAAGGAGGAGGAGCAGGAGCGGCTGCGCAAGGCGGCCGAGGCCAAGAGGCTGGCGGAGCAGCGGGAGCAGGAGCGGCAGCTGGCGCAGCAGCGGGAGCAGGAGCGCCGGAAGGAGCAGGAGCGGGAGCAGGAGCGCCGGAAGGAGCAGGAGCGGGAGCAGGAGCGCCGGAAGGAGCAGGAGCGGGAGCAGGAGCGCCGGAAGGAGCAGGAGCGGCTCCAGGCCGAGAGGTGAGGGCCCACTGCCCCGGCCGAGGGGCGTGCCGTCGTCCCGCAGTCTGCTTTCCGGCGAGTGTGCGGAAGCCAGACTCGAGGGGCCCTCAGCGGCAGGCGGCTCCTGCCTTCACCGGGGGAGCTGCTAAGGGACAGGCTCCTTCTTGGGGGGCGCTGGGCCGGGACGCGGCTTCCTGCCCTGACAGGCTGTCGCCTGGTCCCCAGGGAGCTGCAGGAGCAGGAGCGGGAGAAGGCGCTGCGGCTGCAGAAGGAGCGGCTGCAGAGGGAACTGGAGGAGAAGAAGAAGAAGGTGAAGGGGAGCGGGCCTGGGGCTCTTGTGGGGTCTGGCCGCTTGGGGCTGGCGGGGGGTGCGGGGGCTGCCACGCACGGTCGCTAACCCCCGGCCTCCGCTGCGCCCCAGGAAGAGCAGCAGCGCCTGGCCGAGGACCGGCTGCAGGAGGAGCAGCAGAGGAAAGCCGGGGAGGCGGTGGCGGCGGCGGCCAGCAAAAGCCTGAACGTGACCGTGGACGTGCAGGTGAGGCCGGGCCCCCGAGCGGAGGCCCCCCTTCCCCCGCCCCGGGCTCTGGTTCTTCCCTTCCCGGGAGCTGGAGGCACAGACTGTGGATTAGGACCCGAAGAAAGAGGAAGGAGACAGTTGGCACAATTGTTTTTCCCATGTTTGGTCTGTATATTTTCTTACTCTTAAAAGTAGAATTTTTTAGGGGCGCCTGGGTGGCACAGCGGTTAAGCCTCTGCCTTCGGCTCAGGGCGTGATCCCGGCGTTCTGGGATCGAGCCCCATATCAGGCTCCTCTGCTATGAGCCTGCTTCTTCCTCTCCCACTCCCCCTGCTTGTGTTCCCTCTCTCCCTGGCTGTCTCTATCTCTGTCGAATAAATAAATAAAATCTTTAAAAAAAAAAAAAAGTAGAATTTTTTAGAAAAAAAAAAAAGAAGAAACTAAACTTTTTTTAAAAAATATAAAGTGAAAGAAAGTACCCTTACAGGAAAAGTTCGGTGTGTATCTTTGTATAGTTTGCACATATAAACCTTCTCTAAACACACACACACACACACACACACACATGCACACTCATCCTCATCCTCTCACACACACTCTCACATACACACTGTCATACACGCACACCGTACTCACACTCTGTCACTCATACACTCACACACTCATTCTCACACACACTCTCACATACACACTGTCGTACACGCACACTGTACTCACACTCTGTCACTCACACATGCACACTCACATAGACACACATTCTCTCATACACTCACATACACACTGTCATACACTCACACACACATTCACACACACACACTCACACACACAGAGTTTTAAATGGGCACCGTCTGCCGTGCCGTCTTAGTCTGCTCAGGCTCCTGTCACAAACTGCCACACTGGGTGGCTTAAACAACAGTTCCGGAGGCTGGAAGTCCAAGGTCAAGGCACCAGCGGCTTCAGTGTCTGGTGAGAGCCCTCTTCCGGGCTCACAGACGGCTGTCTTCTCCCTGCGTCCTCCCAGGCTGAAGGGGAGCAGGGGCTCTCTGGGGTCTGTGTTCTAAGGGCACCGATCTCACTCAGGAGGCCTCCATCCTCACGACCTAATCACCTCCAAAGGCCCCACCTCCCAGTGCATCACACGGGGGTGAGGATTTAACAGAAGAATTTGGGGGGTGTGGGGAGCACAAACAGCATTTAGTCTATACCATATACCACTTGGCAGCTTGAGTCCCTCTCCCCTTTATTTCTGTTTCATTTAGTATGTTGTAGACATCTGTGTGTTTCAGCACTTGTAAATCTCCTATTTGACAGCCGTGTGCCAGTTGCTTGTACCAGAATTTCTTTTTCTTTCCTGAAGATTTTATTTATTTATTTACTTGGAGTGTGAGCAGGGGGAGGGGCACGGGGAGAGGGAGAGAGGGCATCTCAAGCAGACCCCGTGCTGAGCGTGGACCCCGACACGAGGCTCGATCTTAGGAACCTGAAATCATGACTTGAGCCGAAATCAAGAGTCGGACACTCAATGGACTGACCCACCCAGGTGCCCGTGTACTAGAATTTTTTTAACAAGCCCTTATAACAGCGTATTGCTCTTATAGACAAAATGTACGTGGAAGGGTTTTCATGGCAGCATAGTTTATGATAACAAAAACTCGGAAATGAGCTGAATATACATCTATCACAAATGGTTAAAAAAAGTACCAATCATGAGGTTCCCAGGGGAGTGTCCTGGGCTGTCATGTATGTGGTATGACTTTTTTAAATTAAAAGGTGAATCCCTGAACCTTTTTTATTCCCCATGAAATGAGGGGTGGTGACTAGAGCCCCAGTGTTCCTCAGCGGTGAGAGATGCCAGAAGGTGGGGAGGGGGAGCTGACAGCCACGTTTGTCTTCTCCAGTCTCCAGCTTGTACCTCGTATCAGATGACTCCGCAGGGCCACAGGGCCCCCCCGAAGATCAACCCAGATAACTACGGGATGGATCTGAACAGCGATGACTCCACCGATGACGAGGCCCATCCCCGGAAGCCCATCCCCACCTGGGCCAGAGGTAGGCAGGGCCCAGAGTTCCCCAGGACACCTGGGTCCTCACTCCTGACATCTGGGACCCTGGAGGTAGTGGCTCGGCAGCTGTGGGTGTCAGGAGGCTGTCGTACCCACGGGCTGGCAGCTTGAAGCAGTGGCCCAATAAGCCTGCGTTGGGCCTTGGGATGTGCCCAGGGAACGGTGGGCACTCTGTGGCCAGTGTTGGGCACCGCTGTCCTCAACAAATGGGTTAAGGCTGCAGGCGGGCACGGTGCTGGGTGTTCCAGCTCAGGCTCTGTGCCCCTCCTTGGAGCCCCACCCAATGGGCCAGCTGAGAGTTGGACCCAAATAAGCGGCTTAGGGTGGGAATACTGCCAAGAGGTTTTAGCGCACCAAGAGCTAGAGCTGGGGGTTCCAGGCAGCTGGGGAAGGCCTGAGGCAGGGGTGCTTGAGCAGGGTTTGACCCCCGACTTTACAAGCCCCAGTGTTTAAACAGGAGTGCAGGTGAGGGTGACCAGGCCACCGCCAACCGGGGGTGCAAGGCCTCCTGGGAAAGGGGCGGGGCCTGTGCATACAGTGGGCACTTTATAAGAGTGTGCTGAGCTGGGAGTCAGGGTGGGATGCAGTCTTACTCCCCAGAGAGAAGGGCCCAGAGCCCCATAGGGGGTCAGCTCTCTACAGAAGACACGTTGCTTTGGTGTCACCTCATTTAAACTCCACATTAGCCAGAATCTGGTTTAGTCTCCTTCACTTCTGATATCAGGTCATTTGGCAGGTGGCAGCAGGCAGGGGTCCGCATGGCCAAGAAGCCAGATCGCTGGCAGAGCCACCTAATGGGGGTTGACCTTCACCAGCTTACTTACACTGGCTCAGTTTTCTCATCTGTGAAATGGGGGTGATACCATCTGAGAAGGGTTATTTAGGACGAAGTGAGTTAGTGTTTGTAAGTGCCAGGCAGAGGTTCCACCTCCTGACCCCCCAGAGGCCCCCTCAGTAAGACCCTGCGCCGTGGGACCTGGGGGCTGGGGAAAGAAACAGCCGACCACAGCAGTCAGGGACGGCCACGGATGCTTCCGTTCTAGAGCTAGGCCGGTCTCCAGAGCCCAGCGCCCCCGGTCACTAGCCGTGTGCCTTTGGGCCCATCTCACTGTTATAAAGTGAGGAGAATAAAGGAGCTGCCTCCCTGGCGGTTGTGGGGATAATGAGGTCCTACAGGGAGGGCCCCCCGCAGGGCCCGGCCCCTGTGAGCCCCTGAGGACCTGTGCCAGAGCATGGCCATGGGGACAGGCAGTAAGATCACTTTCTGGGAAGAGGGCTCCGAGAGAGGAGCTGATGTGGCAGAGGTGGGGGCATGCTGGGGTGGAGAGGGTGACAAGGGGCCGGGGAATGGGGAGGCTCAGGAGGTGCCCCGAGGCAGTGACCTGACCCTCCGTGTCCCCCGCAGGCACTCAGCTAAGCCATGCCATCATCCACCAGTACTACCACCCCCCGAACCTGCTGGAACTCTTTGGAACCATTCTCCCACTGGACCTGGAGGACATCTTCAAGAAGAGTAAGCCCCGCTACCACAAACGCACCAGCTCTGCGGTCTGGAACTCGCCGCCCCTGCTGGGCGCCAGGGTCCCCGGCAGCCTGGCCTACAGCCTGAAGAAGTACTGAAGCCCCTGGGCTTGCTCAGCGGTCTCAGCCCCTGTGTGTGTCTGTCTGTCCGCCCCTCTGTCGGTCTGGTGCCAGCCTGCCCGGTGTTCTGGCTCTGGGGGTTTGCCGTGTGTATATAAATGTCCTCTGTGTGCTGCAGGTAGAACATGGCCCAGGCCCGTTTGGAGGCTGCACTCGGTGGGTGGTTGGGGGAGAACCAGCCCAGCCCCACCTGGCCTGCAGACAGCACTCTGTAAATAGATTCTTATGACTCAGCTGAATTTTAGCCTCTAGTGTTCGAGCTCTAGATTAATAAAGTCTGTTCCTTCAAGCCTGCTGTGGGTATCGTGGAGATAGGGGGCCTTGGAAGAATGCCCTGGACCCTGGCCCTGCAGCCGCGTGTCTCAGGCCACCGATGGGCGGGGGGACCAAGGGACTTTTCCTTTTCCTGAGGTGTGCTTCCAGGTCACCTGGGTCTCACGTCAAGATGCTGATGCAGTGGGTGATTCTGATTCTGTCCTTGGGCAGTGCTGAGACACAAAGCAGTTACTTGCACGATGGGGCAGGTGAAGCTACTTTCTGATTTTCTGGGGAGCTCCCTGTTTGTAAAGGGGGGCTTGTTCTGTGGGGAAGACAGGAGATTGAGGTCGGGAGGACTGGGCCCTTGACACAGCTCTGCCACCTAGAACAGCCCCTCAGCCCCACAGGCTCCACCCTTGCTGCACAGATGGTCAAAGGACTTGACAAGGTGTGCACACTGCTAAAGCAGGAGCTCTGATTAGAAAGATATCTCCTGAAACCACGTTGGGACAGTGCTTGCAAGCAGTTGAGATGTTTCTCCAGCAAATCCAGGCAGCCGCTCATTGAATGCTTCGCGTCAGTGGAAGCTGGCCCTGGTCCTGCCCCATAGCTGCCTGCTGTGTTCTAAATGTGCAGTGGCCGGCTCCTTCTCATCTGCTGCTCCAGGCCCTAGAACAGGGGTTGGCGAAGTATGGCCTCAGGGGCCAAATGAAACCCTTGTAAAGTTTTACTGGAACCTACCCAGTAGAAACAAATGCCTGCTGTCTCTGGCTGTTCTGCCGAGGGCAGAGTTAAGTAGTTGTGACAGAGGCCTGATGGCCTACCAAGCTGAAAATACCGTGACCCTTTACCGAAAGTTTGCTGACCCCTGCTTTAGGACAAAA
Organism: Ursus arctos; assembly: GCF_023065955.2. NCBI lineage: Eukaryota > Metazoa > Chordata > Mammalia > Carnivora > Ursidae > Ursus > Ursus arctos. Next base: position 39,211,215 of record NW_026622908.1, read on the forward strand.
TGAAGGCTAAATTCAAGAGTGCTCGAAAATGAGGAAATAGCAAACATACACAATAGACTGAAGTTTAGAGGAATCCACCTGTTTAAAAGAAAAAGTTAATGGTTTATTCAAATGTGGTGCACAATTCAAATTGGTTCCATATGCTCTTGGACTAGAAACTGTTGTGTGGGGTCCATTGGCGAGCGTGTTTTTGCCCAGAATTGATGAATTTTTTTCTTTTATGGACTGTACTGTTTGGTGTCACGTCTAAGACCTCTTGGTCTAGCCCCAGTTCTCAAAGCCTTCCTCTTATATTTTCTTTTAAGTGTTTTATAGTTTTACAAATATTACATTTGGGTTTGTAATCGACTTTTGAGTTAATTTTTTCAAGGTGTGAGGTTTGTTTTTGATTTATTTGGTTTTGGGGGGCATATGGTTTTATGTCCAGTTGTTCCAGGACCATTTGTTGAAAAGGCTGTTGTTTGTTTTCCACTGACTTTTTTCTGCATCTTTGTCAAGAATCAATTAGCCATATTTGTATGGGTCTATCTTTGGACTTTACATTCTCTTCCATTGATCTGTGAGTCTCCTATTTCCAGTACCACATCATCAAAGTTCCTGTAGCTTGTATCCATCTTAAAAATCTGTTAGTGTGATTCCTCTAACTTTATTCTTTCTTTTCAAAATTATTTTGACTCTTCCATCAATTTTGCCTCTCCATATAAATTTTAGAACTAGCTTATTTATACAAAAGCGTTGCTGGGATTTTGATTGGAATTACATTAAATCTGTAGATAAGTTGGGGGAGAATTCACATACGTTAGTGAGTCTTCTAAACAGACACATGTCTTGTCTCTCCATTTATTTGCATCTGTGGCTTCTGTCATTAGCATTTCATAGTCTCAGCTTACAGATCCTGTACAAGTTTTGTTGGACTTATAACTAAGTATTTTATTTTCTTAAATGGTATTGTTTTTCTAATTTTGGTTCCCAGTTGTTCATTGCTGGTATATAGAAATAGAACTGATTTTTGTGTGTTGACCTTGTATCTTGTGATGCAACTAAAGCAGTATGTAGAGGGACGTTCATAGCACTAAAGTGTCTGTGTTAGATAAAGGGTGTTGAACCAATGACTTTAGCTTCCACTTTAAGAAATTAGAAAAAGAAGAGCAAATAAAAGTGTACACAGAAGAAGGGAAATCACGAAGGTAGAGCAGAAATCTATGACATTGGAGAGAGAAAAATAATAGAGAAATTTTAACTAAACCAAAAGCTGAGTCTTTGAGAAGCTCAAAAAAAAAAAAATTTACAAACCTCTAACTAGATTGATCGGGAGAAAAAGAGAGAAGAAACAAATGGCCAGTGTCAGGAATGAGAGAGGTACAACCACTATAGATTCTGTAGATATTAAACCAACAGAATATTATGAGCTACTTATAATAAATTGGACAATTTAGATGAACATAAATTCCTTGGAAGATCCAAATTAACTTAGTTCACTCAAGAAGAAATAGAAAATCTTAATAGTCCTAATTATGAAAAAAATTGAATTTGTTATTTAAAATCTCACAAAAAAGGGCGCCTGGGTGGCTCAGTCTGTTGAACGGCTGCCTTCAGCTCAGGTCATGATTCTGGGGTCCTGGGATCGAGCCCCACATTGGGCTTCCTGCTTAGTGGGAAGTATGCTTTGCCCTCCCTCTCCCCTCCCCTGCATTCATGTTCTCTCTCTCTCTCTAATAAATAAATAAAATCTTAATAAAATAAAATAAAATCTCACAAAGAATACCCTAGGCCTAGATCACTTTAGTCGTAAGTGCAACCACACATTCAAGAAAGATATGCTACTGATTCTACGGAACCTCTTTCGAAATTAAAGAGGAAAGAATGCTTTACCCCTCCATCAATGAGGCCAACATTGCCCTGATCCCAAAACCAAACAAAGACACTGCAAGAAGGGAAAATTAGACGCCTATCCCTCATAAACCTCAACACAAAAATTCTTAACAAAATTATGGTAAATTAAATCCAACAAGTTCTATAAAGAGGATAATACATCTTAACTAAATAGAGTTTATCCCGAGAATGCAAAGTAGGTCTAACACTTGAAAGTCAACTAATGTAGTTTGCCATATTAATGCAGGAGGAAAACCATGTGATTAATAGATGCAGAAAGTGCATTTGATAATGCTAAGTTGTGATAAAAGCTCTAACTAAGCAAATTAGAATTTTTTTGGTCTCATATTTAACTTTGCTTCTCCCACCAAGCTGAAGGTATGGTCAATAATATGACTTAAATAAGTATCAAAAAATAAATGAGTGAATGAATTATAGCATGCAAATTAGACTCTAAAAGGAATTTCCTCGGTTTGATAAACAACATCTACAAAAAAAAAAAAAATCCTTCAGCAAATATCATGGTGAATGTCTTCCTAACAGGTCCAATGCAAAGATGTCCACTGTCATTACTACTTTTTTTTTTTTTAAGATTTTATTTTATTTATTTGACAGAGACAGCCAGTGAGAGAGGGAGCACAAGCAGGGGGAGTGGGAGAGGAAGAAGCAGGCTCCCAGCAGGGGAGCCTGATGTGGGGCTCGATCCCAGAACACCGGGATCACGCCCTGAGCCGAAGGCAGACGCTTAACAACTGCGCCACCCTGGCGCCCCCACTGTCATTACTTCTGAACATTTTACTGGAGGTTCTAGCCAGTGCAATAGGATGGAAAAAAGGCAGGAGAGAGAAAGGATTACAGCTATATTCAGAGATGATTTGTGGAAAATCTGGTAGTGTCTACCAGGATTAATAAGGGAGTTTTAGCGTGGTTGTAGGATACAAAATTAATATACAAAATCACATGTATTTCTTTTAAGTTTAACATTTTAATTGGAAATAGTTCATATGGCGCATTCAGTGGAAGCTCAGATAAGCAAAGTGCAATAAACAGAATGAAATATCACACAGAAGTCTATAAATCAACATGAAAAGATATCCTAGGTATTTGAAAAGGAAAAAGCATATTACAAAATAAGAAGTACAGGGAGTCTATTGTCAAACATTTTTTCTAAACTATGTAGTAGTATTTTTGCAAATATTTTTCATAATATAAAAACAAAATTAATGATGTTTTAAAACATTTACTGAATCAATCACATGTATTTCTATATACTTACCTTGCACAATCAGAAATCAATATTAAGAGACTTTGCAATTTATGACTATCAGGAATTAACAACATCTTAGGAATAAATTTGACAAGAGATGTGAAAGATCTTACATTAAAACAAAACATTTCTGAGAGCAGTTAATGGAGACCTAAATGGGACATACATATTGTTCATGGATTGGAAACAATTTTCTTAAGATGTCAGTTTCCTCCAGTTTGATCTACAGATTTAATGCAATGCAATCTCAAAGTGCAAATAGGCTTTTTTTTTTTTTGGCAGAAGTTTATGAGAAATGAGGTTACAGTGGTAAGAATGGTATGGTATTAGTGTAAGGATGGACAGATCAGTGGAACTATAGAGTCCAGAAACAGAACTACATACATACAATCACTTGGTTTTTGACAAAGGTGGAAAGGCAATTCAGTGTGGGAAGGATAATCTTTTCAACAAATTGTCTTGGAGCAATTGGATATGTTAAAAAAAAATCTGCAGTCCTTCCTCACACCATGTATCAGATTTAATTCATGATAGATCATAGGCCTAAATGTACAACTCCCAGAAGAAAACCGGACAAAATCTTAGTGTCTGTATTTGGTACCAATTTCTTACACTTGATGTAACAAGTATGAACTGTAAAAGAAAAAGTCTATGTTGGATTGGTATAAAGGTAAAAGTCAATCAAAATTGAAAACCTTTTCATCTTTAAAAGTCACTATTATTCAGCATCTCTCCCCTGCTCTCCCCATGATTGGGATAATGGAAATAACCTATCCTTTCATATTCCCGGGAATAGTACTAGGAATGGTCTTCACCACGTGGTCAGAGTGAGGATGAATGAAACATGTTCATGTAGACTCTTGCTTCAGTAGCACCTGCCCAGCCAACCTTACCCCTCACCCCACCCCTTGTCTACCTAGTACTCTTCCTCTTGTTGGGCCCCAGCTAGTTGCCTGTCCCATGAGGTTTTCCCTGTCTGCCTCAGGTAGACCCAGGTACAGCTTCTTTCTGGTTCCATCTGGGCTTCTTCACAGCCCAGGCCTCAGTCTCTATGCTGCAAAGATCCATGTGCCACTGACACCCCCCTGCAGCTTGGTCTGCTGAGCAATGGTGAATCGGCTTGGGCAAGAGCCCTGGCAGCTTCTGCTGCTTCTGGGCTTCCATGATGCAAACATTCCTCCAGAAGGTTTAGGAAAGAAGGAAGAGCAGGCATGAGAAGGGAAGTTGGCCATGACCTGTATTACAGAGGTTTGCAATCTCTACCCAGATCTTCAGTTTTTTCTTGTCTGAGCCACTTGGAGCTTAATTCTCAGGTTTGCTTGGATGTCTACAGAGCTGGATAGCAGCACCCAGAACCGTAGAAAGCTGAGTTACTCTAGACCTGAGGTTTTGTATTCCTCAATGAGAAATGCAACCTCAGTTGCCCCCAACCAAGTAGCCAGTAACTTACATGTTCAACCCTAGCCAAATCCCCACTCCTGCCCAATTCTTTTGAACATTCTCAACCAAGGAAATCTGCCTTGCATGCTGGAAAGAGGAAGTGAACTAATTTTCTTGAAATTGGGAACTTTAAAAATAGTCATACCTTCCTTTGGTACTTGCCTTAATTGCAATTTATTAAGCCTGAAAAAGTGGATGTGAAGGCCAATGCTTTCATTCAGAGTTAGGTCTCTAAATTCATGGACCTTTAATATTTGCCCACAGATAACACATATGTGTGTGCATACACACACACAGACGCACAGACACACACACGCCTGCCTACATTACTTTGCTCTTTAAATATTCTCCATTCCTCTGCTATTAAGGTATAGGAAAGTTGATCATATCAGATTAATTTCAGGATAACCTCTCTGGGATTACATGTCAGGGAAGAGGAGTCAATGACCCATGAGCACTTTGATGTTTCTTTTTTTTTTTTTTTTTGGGTATACATTTAGTAGAAAGACTTTATTATTTTTTTTATTTTAATGTTTTTTTTATTATATTATGTTAGTCACCATACAGTACATCCCTGGTTTCTGATGCAAAGTTCGATGATTCATTAGTTGCGTATAACACCCAGTGCACCATGCAATACGTGCCCTCCTTACTACCCATCACCAGCCTGTCCCATTCCCCCACCCCCCTCCCCTCTGAGGCCCCCAGTTTGATGTTTCTGTGGATGTCTGTTGTTCCTGCCAGCTCTGCCTCTGGCCTGAAGGCGTCTTTGGGGATGGGGAATCCGGGCCCAGAATCACAGCAGGGGAACTTGAGGAGTGTATTTGTGTCTCTGAATTGCAACTTGAGAATAGCAGAGGCAGGGGCCCTCTGAGGGGCTCCTATCACACGTGCCCCTGAGATCCCTGGGATCCTGTAACGAAACAAGCATTGGATCACCTGTGAGGGCGCCTATAGCTGCTCGAGCTCAGAAGCCTTGTGAGGGGCTGGGGCAGCAGCAGGGGCAGGAGGGTGCAGTCAGCCCTGCAGGAACGACAGGGAAACAGATGCCAGCTTAGAAGGCTCTTGCCCCAGGGACCTTGTCATGATGTTATTTGCGTGTTTGTGATGCCACTGGACTAAAGTGGTTGACAGCAGGCACTGTGTCTGAGGGAGAGAGGTTTGAGGCGACGCAGGGAATTACAAGGTCAGGCAGTGATGGTAGCTTCATCCGGTCAGCATTTCATCAGAGATCCCTTCAGGGCTAAAAAGGACCCAACTTCATAGCCACTTGGGCAGTCCTGGCTTGATCTAGGTGCCTACCATCTTCCCTGGATGGACAACTTGTGGGTCCCCAATCCTCTCCCTCTTACCCCAGTACCCCTGATTATTTCAGCCACCAGGCCACCTTCTTCCACCCACAGCACCCAGCCCTCACCTCTGTAGGAGACCCCAGCAGGGAAGAGCCTTGCCAAGAAAGCAGTTACAGTGTTTTTATTGAGAGGAGCCAAGAAAAGTTGGCAGGCAAGTGGGCCCAGGTGAAGATGGTGGCTCTTGAGGGAGCACTAGGACAGCCCTACGAGCTCCGGTGGGAAGCGCATTCTCTGTGGAACTGCTGTCCCTTCACCAGGTGTGTCTCGTGTTTTGCTGCAATAGATCAAGAAGAGTGACTCAGGCAGAGAACACAACGTGGCAATAACTCATCCAGTAAACTCACTCTGTCGGGGCCAAGGATATGGGGTTTGTCATCCATCCCACCTAACTCTTCCTGGGGAATAGTGTAGGAGTATGGATAATAAAGCCCCTACTCTGTGTGAGGCACAGTGCAAGGCACTTGGCCTTGGCTCTGTTCTTCAGTCACATCTGCTGTCCAAGTTGGGGCTCGTCTTATTTTCATCTTCCTCTTACGCTTATGGAAAGTGAGACTGAAAACGTTCGTCACTTGTCCAAGGTCATACAGTGTGTGCAAAACCCTGGGCAAGTTGTAGGTTTCAGTGGGGGCACAAAGGTGAGGTTGGCCATTCCTACCTCCTGTGTTCTATCCCCCTCAACCTACCTGTGTAAATCAAGGCATGCTTTGGGGAGCTTACTTGAGTGGAAGCTTGAAGGATGCATTGGAGGGTGTTAGATAGGTGAGGTGGGGAGCAGCACATGTGTGTACAGGGGTTCTGACCTGCACAGCGGATTGGGTGAAGGATGTAGGAGTGGTTCCTTACCCCCCGCAGCCTCTGTGGACCTTATCTGTAGGGTGGGTGTAAGAATAGAGCTCTTACAGTGAGAATTAAATGAAATCCCATCACCATGCTTTCTATAGAGCTCAGCATCAAGGAATTTGCTCATTCAATGTTTATGGATCTGTAATCTGAGGAGTGGGGGCTCCTGCTTTCTGGGTTTGGGGCACTTCCAGGTCTCAGTAGGGCCATCCACATGCAACCAATAATTGTCACTTGTTGGCTTCTCAGCCTCTGGACCCTTCCTATTTGATAGGAATCTGAACACAGGTGGGTGACAAGTCCCACCCCACCCTCCCCTTTTGGAAGCTGAGGGGTGACAGACTCATGTTTCCCACTCTCTGACGTAGAGTGCTTAGTTAGACATGAGGCAGGTGGCCCAGATTTGCCAACGGCATGCTCTCGTCCAAGACTTTCAATTCTCAGGGAATGACAAGAACATTCCAGAGCAATCATGATTATTCATGGCAGCCATGGTGAGCATGAGAATCCAGTGCCCATGAAATCCAGTGGGGCGGCCGTGAGCATTTGATGACGCCATCACCAGGGGCACACCCTAAGAAGGCCATCCCATGGCTGCATCCCGGCTCTGCCCAGCCTCACTTGTTCTGGCATGTAGCAAATCTAGTCCTCCCCCTTCTTTGTGATTTCCCTCTTCTTCTTTCTTTCTTTCTTTCTCCCTTCCTTCCTTCCTTCCTTCCTTCCTTCCTTCCTTCCTTCCTTCCTTCCTCCCTCCCTCCCTCCCTCCCTTCTTTCCTTCCTTCCTTCCTTCCTTCCTTCCTTCCTTCCTTCCTTCCTTCCTTCCTTCCTTCCTTCCTAACAGCTTTTGGGGAATACAGATCACACACCACACAATTCACCCATTTTTTAAAAAGTAAGCTCTATGCCCAGTGTGGGGCTTGAACTCATGATCCTGAGATCAAGAGTCCCATGTTCTACTTACTGAGCCAGCCAGGTGGCCCACAATTCACCCATTTCAATTGTGCAATTCAGTGACTTTTAGTGAATTCAAAATGCTGTGCAACCATCACCCATCTCTGGTTTCAGAACATTTTCATTGCCCCCAAAAGAAACCTCATACCCGTATCAGTCTCCCCACAAGCTCTGGCAACCACTAATTTGCTTTCTGTCTCTATGATGTCTCCTATCCAGATATTTCATATAAACGGAATCATACACTATATGGTCTCTTGTGTCCAACTTCTTTCACTTGGCGTGTTTTCCAGACTCATCCATGTCATAGCATGTATCAGTATTTCATTTTTTTTAATTGAGGTATAATTGACATTTAACATTATATTAGTTTCAGCGGACAATATAGTGATTCTGGATTTGTACGTATTGCAAAATGACCACCACAATCTAGTTAACATGTCACCATACACAGTTACAAAACTTCTCTTCTTGTGGCGAGAACTTTTAAGATCTACTCTCTTAGCAATTTTCAAATATGTAATACCGGATTATTAGCCAGTTAGCACGCTGTACATTACTTCCACATGACATATTTATTTTATAACTGGAAGTTAGTACCTTTGGACACCCTTCACCTTTTCCTCCAACCTCCTTCCCTTGCCTCTACCAATCTGTTCTCTATCCTACGAGCGTGTTTTGTTGTTGTTGTTTATTTGTTTTTTAGATTCACGGGTAAGTGAAATCATATAGTATTTGTCTTTTTCTGTCTGACTTATGACTTATTTCACTTAGCATCCATCCATGTTGGGGCACCTGGGTGGCTCAGTTAATTAAGCGTCTGCCTTCGGCTCAGGTCGTGATCCCAGGGTCCTGGGACTGAGCCCCACATCAGACACCCTGCTCAGTGGAGAGCCTGCTTCTCCCTCTGCTGCTCCCCCTGTTTGTGCTCTCTCTCGCTCTGTCAAATAAATAAATAAACTAAAAAAAAAAAAAAAAGATCCATCCATGTTGTTGCAGATGGCAAGATTTCATTCCTTTTTATTCCATATATATACGTGAAATAGATAGATAGAGACCTCTCACAATTTCTTGATCCATTCATCCATTGACAGACCCTTAGGTGGTTTTAGATCCTGACTGCTGTAAATAACGCTGCGAATGCTGCAGTGAACACAAGGATGTACATAGCTTTTCAAGTCAGCGTTTTCATTTTCCTTGAACAAATACCCAGAAGTGGGAAATTTGTGTCACATGGTGACTCTTCCTGTAAGTTTCTGAAGAACTTCCATACCGTTTTCCACAGGAGCTGCACCAATTTACATTCCCACCAACAGTGCACAAGGGTCCCCTTTTCTCTACATCCTCGCCAACACTTGTTGTTTCTTGTCTTTTTGATAGTAGCCATCCTAATAGGTGTGAGGTGATAAATCATTGTGGTTTTGATGTGCATTGCCCTGATGATGAGTGGTGTTGAGCATCTTTTCATCCTGTTGGCCATCTGGATGCCTTCCTCAGGAAAAAAAAAAGTCTATTCAGGTCTTCTGCCCATTTTTTAAAAAAAGATTTTATTTATTTGACATAGACACGGCAAGAGAGGGAACACAAGCAGGGGGAGTGGTAGAGGAAGAAACAAGCTCCCAGTGGAGCAGGGAGCCTGATGCAGGGCTCGATCCCAGGACGCTGGGATCCCACCCTAAGCCGAAGGCAGACACTTAACGACAGAGCCACCCAGGCGCCCCTCTTCTGTCCATTTTTTAAGTAAGTTATTTTGTTTTTTTGTCACTGAGTTGTAGGAGTTCACTATATATCCTAGATATGAAATCTCTTATCAGATATGTGATTTGCAAATATTTTCTCCCATTCAGCAGGTTGCCTTTCCTTTTGTTAATGATTTCCTTTGCTAGGCAGAAGTTTTTAGTTTGATGTGGTCCCACCTGCTTATTTTTGCTTTTGTTGTCTTTATTTTTGGAGTCAGATCCAAAAACTCATTGCCAAGACTGGTGATTCAGGGCCGCCGTAACAACGTACTATTACCCAGGTGCCTTGAACAACAGAAATGTCTTGTCTCCTCATTCTGGCGGCCAGAAGTCTGAAATCAGACCTAACAGTACTGGCTCTAGAACTGGGAGAAAATAAAGGAGATTGTATAGTAAGGTAAATGGAGTAGCACATCAGCAAAAGTGCCTATGAGCAAAGGTATACAGGTGTTCTACTACACATATCACTGCATCATTTCTGTAACTTTGTGGGGGGTTTCTGTTTTTTTCTTCCAAGATTTTATTTAAATTCAAGATAGTTAACATATAATGTAGTATTTGTTTCAGGAGTAGAATTTAGAGATTCATCACTTCCATGTAACAGTGCGCATCACGAGTGCCCTCCTTAATGCCCATCCCCCATTTAGCCCATCCCCCACCCACCGCCCCTCCCGCAACCCTCAGTTTGTTCTTTATAGTTCAGAGTCTCTTATGGTTTGTCTCCCTCTCTGTGTTTATCTTAATTAATTTTTCCTTCTCTGCCTTGTGTTCATCGTTTTGTTTCTTAAATTCTACATATGAGTGAAATCAGATGGCATTTTTCTCCAGTTGACTTATTTTATTTAGCACAATACACCCTAGTTCCATCCATTTCTGTAACTTTGAAATTATTTCCGGCTACAAAGTAAAAAACTGTATTCCTGAGGCAAAGATGGGTTGTGATGAATAGAGCTTCTTCATTCATGTCCCTGATGATGAGTGATGTTGAGCATCTTTTCATGCGTTTGTTGGCCATCTGGATGTCTTCTGCCCATTTTTAAATTGGATTATTTGATTTTTATGGTGTCCAAGAGAATATTCTCAACAATGAGTTTTCCTTCTTTTTTGTCTTTACTACAGTTTTTTTTTAGAGTAGTTTCAGGTTCACGGTATAATTGAGAAAAAGTGCAGAGAGTTCCTACATATCTCCTACTCACACACGCAGCCTCCCCCACTATCAACATCCCCCACTAGATGGTACATTAGTTACAGAGGATGAACCTCTGTGGACACATCCTTATCACCCAAAGTACATAGTTTACATTAGGGTTTGTTCTTGGTGTGTTACAGTCTATATGCCTTTTGTGAAATCCATGTGATGTGCACCCCTTCTTATACTATCGGATAGTTTCACTGCCCTTAAAATCATCTGAGCTCTATCTATTGGTCCCCACCTCTCCCCAAATCCCTGACAACCAATGTTCTTTTTTAAATGCAATTTTATTTTATTTTTAAATTTATATTCAATTAATTAACATATAATGTGTTATTTGTTTCAGGGGTGCAGGTCTGTGACTTATCAGTCTTATATATTACCCAGTGCTCATTACAACAATACCCTCCCCAGTGTCCATCTCCCAGTTACCCCATCCTTCCACCACCCTCCCCTCCAGCAACCCTCAATTTGTTTCTTATGATTGAGAGTCTCTTATGGTTTGTCTCCCTCTCTGGTTTCATCTTGTTTCATTTTCTCCTCTCTTCCCCTATGATCCTCTGCCTTGTTTCTTAAATTCCACATATGAGTGAGATCATATGATAATTGACTTTCTCTGATTGACTTATTTCCCTTAGCATAATACCCTCTAGTTCCATCCATGTTTGTTGCAAATGGCAAGATTTCTTTTTTTTTTTTGATGTCTGGATAATATTCCATGGCATATATTCCACACCTTCTTTATCCATTCATCTGTCGATGGACATTGGGGCTCATTCCAAAGTTTGGCTATTGTGTACAGTGCTGTTATGAGCATTGGGGTGCATGTGCCCCTTCGGATCACTACATTTGTATCTTTGGGGTAATGACCCAGTATTGTAATTTCTGGGTCACAGGGTAGCTCTATTTTCAACTTTTTGAGGAAACTCCATACTGTTTTCCAGAGTGGCTACACAGTTTGCATTCCCACCAACAGTGTGAGAGGGTTCCCCTTTCTCCACATCTTCGCCAACATCTGTTATTTCCCGATTTGTTAATTTTAGCCATTTTGACTGGTGTGAGGTGGTATCTCATTGTGGTTTTGATTTGTATTTACCTGATGCTGAGTGATATTGAGCACCTTCATGTGTCTGTTGGCCATCTGTATGTCTTCTTTGGAGAAATGTCTGTCCATCTCTTCTGCCCATTTCTTGATTGGATTATTTTTCTTTGGGTGTTGAGTTTGATAAGTTCTTTATAGATTTTGGATACTAGCCCTTTATCTGATATGTCGGTTGCAAGTATCTTCTCCCATTCTGTTGGTTGTCTTTTGGTTTTGCAGACTATTTCCTTTGCTGTGTAGAAGCTTTTTATCTCAATCCAGATCCAATAGCTCTTTTTTTGCCTTTGTTTCCCTTGCCTTTGGAGATGTATCTAGCAAGAAGTTTCTGTGGCCAAAGTCAAAGAGGTTGCTGCCTGTGTTCTCCACTAGGATTTTGATGGATTCCTGTCTCATATTGAGGTCTTTCACCCATTCTGAGTCTATTTTTGTGTATGGTATAAGGAAATGGACCAGTTTCATCCTTCTGCATGTGGCTGTCCAATTTTCTCAACACCATTTTTTGAAGAGACTCTCTTTTTCCAATTGGCTATCCTTTCATGCTTTGTTGAAGATTAGTTGACCATAGAGTTGGGTCTAAAATGAGTCTCTTGCAGACAACATATCGATGGATCTTGCTTTTTTTTTTTTTAATCCAATCTGATACCCTGTGTCTTTTGATTGGGCCATTTAGCCCATTTACATTCAGAGTAACTATTGAAAGATACAAATTTAGTGCCACTGTATTGCTTGTAAAGTGACTGTTACTGTATATTATCTCTGTTCATTTCTCGTCTATGTTACTTTTGGGCTCTCTCTTTGCTTAGAGGACCCCTTTTAATATTTCTTGTAGGGCTGGTTTGGTGATCACAAATTCTTTTAGTTGCTGTTTTTCCTGGAAGCTTTTTATCACTCCATCTATTTTGAATGACATCCTAGCTGGATAAAGTATTCGGGGCTGCATATTTTTCTTCTTTATCACCTTGAATATATCTTGCCAGTTATTTTTGGCCTTCCAGGTCTCCATGGATAGGTCTTCTGGCAATCTAATGTTTTACCCTTGTAGGTTACAGACCTCTTGTCCTGAGCTGCTTTCAGGACTTTCTCTTTGTCTCTGAGATTTGCAAGTTTCACTATTACATTCGGGGAGTTGACCTAGTTTTATTGATTTTGAGAGGGGTATTTGGCTGCCCTCTTTGGAGAAATGTCTGTTCATGTCTTCTGCCCATTTTTTGATTGGATTATTTGTTCTTTGGGTGTTGAGTTTGATAAGTTCTTTATAAATTTTGGATACTAGCCCTTTATCTGATATGTCATTTGCAAATATCTTCTCTTATTGTGTTGGTTGTCTTTCGGTTTTGTCAACAACCAATGCTCTTTTTAATGTCCTCATTATTTTGACTTTTCCAGAATGCTTGCCACAGAATGTAAAGATCCAGTAGAACCCCAAGTCCCTTCGAGTTGCTGAACCACTCAATGGGAGAAGCCTGGGCTCCTGAATGACTGGATGTGGTCAGGATGTGTCATGGACAGGCCACTGGGAGCACCCTGCTCCAGGTCAATGTAACAATTTTTTAAAAATATCCAGGAAGGAGGGGCATGTTATCTATGATATTGTCTAGAAAAACTAGCTCATGGTGATCAAAGCAGTTGATTTTTTTCATTTTGTTGAAATACTTTATTTCATTTTGTTGTCATTTTTAAATCCTCCACAAACAGGCCCATTCATTGCCCATACTCCGTGGGAACACTCCCTGCACCCCCCGCCCCCAGCCCTACACCAGCCCCCTCAACTTCCAGCACATTAAGGAGCATCTCTCCTGTCCTGGCCAACTCCATTGCACTGAGATATACTAATAATAAGCCATTATTTTTTAATCCACTGAAATAATGAAAAATAAAGATATAGATATAGAAGAAAATTAAAGATATATGTGTGTTTTGAAGGTAAAGGGAGAAGATCAGAGTCTCCGAAATGACTTCTGCAACCAAATGGAATAGATTTGCCACTTGGCCCTATCTCTGAGCAGTATTTTCCAAAAATGCACAGTCCTACAACTGAATAATGGTTCTCAAAGCATTATTTTTTATTGCATTTTTAACATATAGGCATATGCAGTGTGCGGCAATTCTTAAATCCTGTTTTCCTCTCTCTCCAGTTTCTCTCACCTCTTGGGTCTCTACTCAAAGGGTTTCTTTCTCACTGAGAAGAGTAGAGTTTTTAGGTTTTTCCAAGTCTCAATGTCTGACTCAATGGAAGACAACTGGTGTTACGTATTTGTTTCTTTTGTTTGTTTGTTTGTTTTTAATTATGACATATGGTATTTATTTTTTCATAGTAATTTTTTATTCTGTTATGTTAGTCACCATACAGTATATCCTTAGTTTTTGATGTAATGTTCCATGATTCATTATTTGCATATAACACCCAGCGTACCATGCAATGTGTGCTGTTTCAGTCTTATATGTTGCAACATCACACGTCATATAGCCTTTGAAAAATTCCACTGTACATTTGTGAGAGAATGAGAGTAATCTGAGAGTAATTAAGAAATCTTAATGCTGGGGCGCCTGGGTGGCACAGCGGTTAAGCGTCTGCCTTCGGCTCAGGGCGTGATCCCGGCGTTATGGGATCGAGCCCCACGTCAGGCTCCTCCGCTATGAGCCTGCTTCTTCCTCTCCAACTTCCCCTGCTTGTGTTCCTTCTCTCGCTGGCTGTCTATCTCTGTCAAATAAATAAATAAAATCTTTAAAAAAAAAAAAGAAATCTTAATGTTATTATTAAAATCTTTTTCCCTCCCAGGACCCCTGGAAGAGTTGGAGTCCCCTCAGCAGTCCCTGGAGGCACTGTAGTATGTAAACATGTCTGCATATATAGTAAAATTTCTCCTCTGCATATCAGAAAGATGAAAGCCAGAGAGGACTCTTACTTTCAAGGGTTAAGCACATCTAGGGGTTACCAGAAAGAACATCAAAAATTATTGCATTAACATTATTATTATTACCTCAGCAAATGAATAGAGAAAACCTCATAGTTACATGAATAAAGTTATTTGATAAAATCTGGTAATAACTCTTAGTAAAAATTCTAGGTAAAGAAAGAATAAAACCATTTAGAACAAAAAAAAAAGCCATTTTCAAAGTCAACAGCAAACATCACTTCAAAATAATGAGTGTGAAAGATACTTCCATGAAAATCAGGGAAACAAAAATGCCTGATCTATTCATTGTTAGTTAACATTGATTGTAAGTCCTATGTGTCACCTTAAAATAAGAAGATGAAATGATCATAAATATTTCCAAGGAGATAAAATACTTTCATTTGCAGACAGTGCAATTCTTTCACCAGGAGACATGAGACATGCTCACCAAGTACCACTGGAAGTACTAAAATAATAAGATGAGATACTTCGTAGGTGGCCGGATACTTGCTGCATTGATACGAATACAACAGTTTATATGCTGTATGGGAGAGCCAGCGAGATTTGTACATGAGTAAAGATACCCCATTTGCAAAAGTAACAAAATCATAAAATACCTAAGAACAAATCTAATAAGTAAGATACATACCATGTCTCTGGACAGTAGTATACAGATGCCAAGCTTTCAAAAACTGATATATAAATGTAATGGACTTTAAGGCCGGATCCCCTTGGAACAATAGTAAGAACTAGACAAAATATTTTAACATTCATATGGAAGAATTCACGTCCGAAAATGGCCAAGTAGATTAAAAAGAACACTGAATGGTGACTTGCTCTGATACTGAAACTTACTGAAAAATAATTCACCTCAATCCAGATTAGTGTTGGCACAGAAATAGACAACCATAACGTGGAACATAATGGAGAGCTCAAAAATGGATCTACATAACCCAACATCACCTAGTGAATAAGCTCTCTTTTGCCAATGATTTAAATGTCACCATTATTTCTGATCTGGAGAATTTGGGGACGTCCTCTTATAAGCTATTGGTTCTCTATTTTTAAGCTGTTTTAGTGAATGCAGTTCCATTAGTGGTTTTTATACTAGATAAGGCTGCTTTTATTTCATGCATTCTACTTTTTGCAAAATGCCATGGCATTTTTCACTTCCATATTCTTCTTGAGGAACTTTGTGTCATTTCATCAAATATGAAAACCAATTTAGGTAGAATGTCAACCCACTGATTTATAGTTTGATCAATGTACAAACAAAATGGACCCATGTGTATCAGGAAGAGAATATATAGCATAAACAATTGCATTCAGTAGTTAAAGAAACTGGTTTTTGGGCAGACATTGCTAATAAGCATCTGGAAGAAAGAAAACATGACTTCTACATCTAATGATATTTTGAAAATTGAAACTGGCTTTAAAATTAAAATGTAAGAACTTAGGAACTTCAGCTAAATCCTTGGAGTGGAAACCAGATTGCTTCTGGATGAGGAGTGAATAGAAGGTAAAAAAATGAACAGTCACTCCCCAGGGTCTTGTGATAGTTTTTCCATACGTTGATCAACAGAGCAGAACAGTTGTGTTGTTTCCTGGGTTATTGTTCCCTAGAATTATTAAGAACAATTCCTGTTTACATAATATCCAAGAGAATGGTCTGGCCAGACACTGGGGAGTAATTCCGCCAGAAATCCTCATCTCCTAGACACCTCACCCTCTCTCCCTCCCCTCTTCAGAGCTGGACTGTAAGGTTATCTCATCAGTGAATCCTTTCCTGTCCACCCTACTTAAAATCATCAACCCCTTTAGTTTTTCTCCATGGACTTTAATCTTATTCCATGGCACTTACTGCTTTCTAATATAGCAACGATTTTGCCTCCATATTTTACTTATCCTTCTCTCCCCTTGATAAAATATAAGCTTAATCACAGCACAGATTATTGCTTATTTTCTTCACTGAAATTTCCCCAGTGCCAGAAACTGTCTTGACATGAAACTGAAGGGAAGGAAAATTTTTTCCTCTATCCTTCAAGGTCTTTTAGCTGATAATTAAATTTACTTAAGAGAGCTTAACAAGAGTGAAAACACAAAGTTTTATAATATATGCATAATAAACAGCACCTAATATTAAATTGAGACCTAAAGAGAAGACCAAGACAGGCAGTTTTTATACTTTTTAGACAAAAAGACAATAAATCACTGAGGAATTGACAGGACAAAGAAAACTTAACTTTGGGGGCTATAATTAGAAAGGAATTCTAATTGATCTGGGGTAGTAAATTAGTAAAAAGTAACAAGGATTGTTTATACAGCCTTTATGGTTTGGCATTTTCTGTCTCTTGTGATAAGGAAACCTACCTCCTGATAGAGGAAGGGTAACTTATATGAGGAGATTTATTTCCTGCTTTCATAGGCAACAGAAGATGGTCTGAGTGTCCTTATAAACTGATTGCTTCTTAAATCAATTTTATTGAACATCATCCACAAGCCAAAGCGGCACATTTGGGGGCAGCCTGCCCTTGGTCTCTACAAAAGGCAAGTTCAACAAGAGGTTTCTGAGTGAATGACCCTGATGTAAGAATCAGTCAGTGGAAGGACTCAGTCAAGGGATGATCATGAGAGAAACGGGTGCCAGGCAAATTCAGCTCTGAGAAGGATGAGAAAGTCGCAATGGAATTGAAGAAAAGACCACTCCAGACAACAGTACAAAAAAGAACCACCAGCAAAGAAATGGAGTCTCCAGCATGATCTGACTTGCATTGCATCATTTACTTACCGTCTTGGGTTAAGGAGATTACTGTGAAATGTGGGGGTGGGGTGGCAATCAAACACCGAGGCTGGAGGCATGTAAATGATTCCCCTCAATGGAGCAGCAAGCCCTCTTTCTGAAGGGACCTAACAATCCCACTGCACCCGAGCTCTAAGCAATATCACTCCAAGAAGAACCTGTGTCCCACTGGGGATGGAGATTCTCCAGGGCTTATGATAGAAGAATTATGGAATTTCACTTAAAAGACAACATGAGTGGAGATGTGATATGTGAGGATGTCAAAGGGATGAAACAGATGCTTATTAACCCTGTTTATTGGTTGGCACATAAATGAGCATACTGATGGGAACACAGACAAGCAAGTGTTTTCCTCAGGTTTAGGGTTATGGACAAGAAGAGTAGGGCAGATACGGATGCTCGGCTTTCCTGGAATAGATGCGATTTCTAGAGAGGACCACAAGATGTCTCCCTTCCAGTGGCAATGATCTAAGCGCCACATCCTTGCTCTGGATAACTGCATCCAGTTTGATCACCTGGGCAACTCCTGCTGATCCTTCAAGACTCAATCTATCACCTGACACCTTGTTTAGGAACCTGGGATCCACCTTCCTGCAAACATTAGTAAAGTCACTCTCTCTCTCCAGCTCCCTCTCCTTGCTGAATCCTGTGTTTACTAGAGAATGTGACAGGTAGAGGAGGATGCAGACACAATTTTGGTATCAAAGCCCTCAAGACGAAGCAACGGGAGGTTAAATGAGGAGAGTTATGGTTACTTTCACAGTGTTTACTCTAAGCTTTAAGGGTCCATGGGAGATGCTCCAAGGCTGTGCTTGGAGAAATTGAATGGACCAAAGAAAACACCTAAAAACATCACCACATTTGAACCTCAGCAAAACATTTGTCAAACATTCTCTCTCATTCCATGTGTGTTTGCACAGCTGACAGGGAAAATGTTTTTTTAAAGGCCCTGTCAGCCCTCCATTTCAAAAAAATCACCTAGTGCTGGTTTAAACCTCATTTATGTTACTAAAGTGGATCTAATTTTCACAAGCTCCTCTCCGTTTGTCTCTTTCTTTCTTTCTTTTTATTATGTTCAATTAGCCCACATATAGTATATCATTAGTTTTTGATGTATGTTCAATGATTTGTTAGTTGCGCGTAACAGCCAGTGCTCATCACCACACGTGCCCTCATTAATACCCATCACCCTATTACCCCATCTCCCAATTCCCCTCCCTTCTGTAACCCTCAGTTTGTTTCCCTGAGTCCAGAGTCTTTCATGGTTTGTTTCCCTCTCTGATTTCTTCCTATTCAGTTTTTCCTCCCTTCCCTATGTTCTTCTGCTCTAATCCTTGTGTTCCACATATGAGTGAAACCATATGATAATGGTCTTTCTCTGTTTGACTTATTTCACTTAGCATAATCCCCTCCAGTTCCACCCATGTTGATGCAAATGATGGGTATTCAACCTTTCTGATGGCTGAGTAATATTCCATTATATATATGAACCACATCTTCTTTATCCATTCATCGGTTGAAGAGCATCTTGACTCCTTCCACAGTTTGGCTATTGTGGACATAGTTGCTATGAACATTGGGGGTACATGTGCCCCTTCTTTTCACTACATCTGTGTCTTTGGGGTAAATACCCAGTAGGGCAGTTACTGGGTCCTAGGGTAGCTCTATTTTTAATGTCTTGAGGAATCTCCATACTGTTTTCAAGAGTGGCTGTACCAGCTTGCATTCCCACCAACAGTATAAGAGGGTTCCCCTGTCTCCACATCCTTGCCAAGAATTGTTGTTTCTTGTCTTGTTAATTTTTGCCTTTCTAGCTGGTATAAAGTGGTATCTCATTGTGGTTTTGATTTGTATTTCCCTGATGGCTGGTGATGTTGAACATTTCTTCATGTGTCTGTTAGCCACTCATATGTCTTCTTGGGAGAAGTGTCTGTTCATGTCTTCTGCCCATCTCTTGACTGGATTATTTGTTTTTTGGGTATTGAGTTTGAGAAGTTCTTTGTAGATCTTGGATACCAGCCCTTTATCTGTAGTGTCATTTGCAAATATCTTCTCCCTTTTTAATTAATTAAAAAATCTTCAAAATATATGGGGTTGTATTTAGAGGACAATCCCAAAAATTCAGGACAATCTGCCCATATCAGAATCTAGTTTTATCACATTGACAAAGTCCTTTTCTACCACGAAGGGTAACATTGCAAGTTGCAGGGGTTAAGGTGTGGGTATCTTTTGGAGAGTTTTATAAGTTTACTACATTCACCCCCTCCCCAGCATCCCAAATTTCACTGAGTGAAATTGTCCCCTCTGCTCCCACAGTCTCACTTCTGAGCTTCCACTCCTTGCCATCCCCACAGGCAACATCACAGTCCAGTCTCATCCTGCCCGGCTTGCGTCAATGTCTCCTATGTGGTTTCCTGGGCTCTGTGATACCTTACCTGCAACATATCCTCCTCATCCATGCCAAAGTGACCCTCCCACTAAACTGTAAATCTTATCTCACTCCTAGCACCATGAATTACTAAATGTTATGTGCGTCCATACTTTTGAATAAGAAGACTTTTTGAATATTAAACCCAACCCTCAAATTATAGTCGGCAATTGATACTACCTCTCAACTGAGAAATAGAAAGTAACAGCTATCTACTATTATCAATTGTTAGCAATACCTTTATAACAAATGTGTATTTTTAACACATCAGGAAATATGTACACTCAAATTGGTCCCCTTTTGTGAAATACATTTCATATTCATCTTATACACTTATGCTCAGTGGACTCAAGGATTATGGAGCTCTTGCAAACTCTGAGATACCCAGACTGCAGACACACTGTTGGGGGGGGGAATCAGTGCCCACCATCTGCACTGCACAGGAGGACATGCATGGCTCCATCCCTGGGTACCCCTTAGCCTCTATCCCTGATAAGCCAGGACAATATGCTCAGTCATAAGTGTCTACATACCATTCACTTACGTATCGTGCTGAGTCACACCATTTTACCAGGGCAGGTGGGGTTGTCTTTGCCTCTATATCCTCTCTGAATAGGACAGACTACAACCTCACCTGTAAGGTCCATTTCACGTCTCCTCCTCTGTGAAACTCTCTCTGAGTTACACACCCTAAAACAAATCTTTATACACAGACACACATTTCACACTCAACAACACACACACAGATACACAGTTTTACAATCACACACAGACAAACCCAGAAACACACAACATCACACTCTCACACATACACACACACATCCGTCCATTATCATTTTGCCTTTCTGTGATAGAATATTCATATCACACCCAGAGTTGTTTTGGGTAAATTAATATAATAAAACAAGAGATTTTATCAATCACTATTGTTTTTTTTTAATTCAATGAGCCAATATATCATACATCATTAATTTCAGATGTAGAGTTCAGTAATTCATCAGTTGCAAATAACACGCAGAGGTCATCACATTACATACCCTCCTTAGTGTCCATCACCCAACTACCTCATTAGCCCACCTACCTCTCCTCCAGCAACCCTCAGTTTTTTTCCTGTGCTTAAGAATCTCTCATGGTTTGTCTCCCTCTCTGATGATTTCTGACTCAGTTTTCCCTCCCTTCCCCTATGATCTTCTGCACTGTTTCTTATGTTCCACATATGAGTGAAAACATATGATAATTGTATTTCTCTAATTGACTTATATCTCTCACTATTGTGGTTTCTAAAATACTAAGCACTTACATTCTTTGAGCACTCTTAAGGGCTAGTCATCATCCTGGTAGATTAACATGTTCTGTCTCATTTACTACCTACTAGTAGTCAGGAAGGTAAAAGATTATTACCACCACTGAATGTGGAGATGAAGAATGTCTTCCTCAAGTGTTCCTCAACTCTGGCTCTGTGTTGGAATCAACTGCGAAGATTTCAAAAGCAACTGATGCCCAGACTGCTCCCTTCCCTGCCAGGACCAACATATAGACATCTCTGTAGGTAGAACCCATGAAGTCCTCATTTCTTCATCTCCATCTCCTTTAGGTTCCAGTGGTCCAGTGACTGGGGAGGCAGATGCCACCTATTGATGGGGGAGAAGGACAAGAATCTTCATGATAGAGAACCTCCAGCATCATCATGCTAGTCGCCTTGAGACCTTTTGGTTTTTATTTAAGTTTTATTATTATTTAAGTAATCTCTATACAGAACATGGTCCTTGAATTCATGACCCTGGGATCAAGAGTCCCATTCCCTCCCACTCAGCTGGCCAGCCACCTCCTGCCTTGAGGCCTTTTCTTAGCTACTTCTGTAAACCCTCAAGCCTGGTTTTGTCAGGGATATTCATGAGGTTCACCACTGTAAAACTAATAAACTCAGGGTCTCATATGGGACCATTTTCCTTCATGAGCTGCGCTAGAGAGTGGGAGGGAACATAAAGCAGGACTGTAAAAGTAGGGGCTGGGAGGAGAGAAGTTTATAGAGTGATTGGTTACTGGGTGAAGAGAATCTGTTTGAGATGACTTCTGGAAATGGGTAACCACAGTAACACTGTGAACATACTAATATAGTGGAATCATGTCAAATTACAGGACATAAGAGAAGTGAAAAAGATATCAATATATCCCTGAGAATGAGATTCTACCATAGAATTCAAAGGCCATAAGACATTTGACCAAGAACAAAGGCTTATGAGCTGTGCATTCTCTTTGAAGGAAGACTTTGGGAGGACACGATGACTGAGTTGGGTTTTGAAGGACAAAGAGGATGTGGATGACAGAACGGAGCAACCAAGGCCCTCTGTGAACAAAAACAAGATGAGCTCTGTGCACCAAATGACACAGATGCCCACACTCCTGCCTGCATCTGTCTGCACTGGGGCTCCACTCGCTGTTCACTTAGTGGGAGGCTACCTAGCACTACTGATCTTTTGCCACAGGGCAAATGATTTTAGTGATTTCTCTAGCCTGAGTTTCTCAAACAAGCCTTTATTGACATTTGAGGTTGAAAAGTCGTTTTTGAGTAGATGTCTTAATCATTTCAGGTTGTTTAAGAACAGCCCTAGTCTCTACCCACTTATTGCTAATAGCACACCACTTATTGCTAATAGACAGTGACAAGTGCCTACAGGTATAGGTGGAAGGAGTCAGTCAGCTTCAGTAGAAAATCACTAATCTCACAGTGCAATTACTTTATATCAGTTCTCCCATATACTCCTTGTAATACCCTTGAGGACCAGAGGTTGACAACTGTGTATGCCTACAGGTAGCAGAAAAATTTGGGCACATAGTGGAGGGAAAATGACTAACTAAATATAGAAGATAATGGTGCAGATATCTAATGATCATAAGAAACTGTCACATGTCTATGGGGATTAAATACCTAAATGCAAATTTTGTGGCACTGCTACATTGGATAAAGTTCACAATTTTGGTGAATAAGCCAATGAGAATTCACTGGAGGCAAAACCTGATCCTGGCGTGGCTTCCAAATCTGTCTTGTGCCCCAAGTCATCAGATGGATCCGGGAGAGATTGGATTAAAGTTACACTGGCTCAAGGTAATGGTTACTTCCGCTAGCCCTCTCCCTGTTGCGACACTAAAGTCCTCATCCAGAAACATAAACAAGGTGATGTTAACACCACAATGACAGGGTGTGACCTGTTTTTTTGTGTGGTGTTTGATCCCCGATTTCACTAAAGATTCAAATTTAAATGCGCTTCACTTTATAAATAGACCTAATAATAAAACATGCAATATAATCACTAAAATCTTTGTATAAATACAAAATCTGTCCCAAAAAAGTTACACAACAATTAATTAAGCACCTACTGTGCCACTGCCATCACACAAAGACCAGAGATGAACAGGCAGTACCTTGTAGGAGCATAACAGGGAGGAAGGACCATGGGATCAGGAGCCTGAAGATGTCAGGAGAGAGCTGCACACACAGAGCCAAGGAGTCTTGGCAAGGGAGATCCTTAGAGATTTGGAGCCAGGGAAGGGCACATGAAGAAGGCTGTCTTTGCTGTGACATTGGGAAGGAATAGGATTTCAACCCAGTGGAACTGAGGCAAGGACGGTGGTGAGGGGAGTCCACAGGGAGCAAAGTCCTCAACAGAAAACTGGTGGGCCTACATAGAAATCGACCTGGAGTTCATATAGGGCAGTCATGTGAGTCGAGATCACAAGAATCCATTTGAGTCATAAGATGAAAGTCCATAAGGCTCAAAGTAGGGAGGTCAATAGTGTTGAGAACTGTTTCTCAGACAGAACAATTGGGCCCTTATCCTGGCTGCCACCCACAAGTGTAGGGTGATGGTCAACTTACTTGACCTCTCTTGCATTGTCTGAAGATGGGAAGAAATGATATGCCCACCTCATGGGGAGGTGTTGCAGGAGAGGACATGACCCCCAGTTGACCCATAGCTGGACCCAGGCAATTGGAGTCTCCTCACCCACCTCTCCTGTCCTTGGAAGGTAAGTTCCACTTCCCTGCTCTACTCCCAGATGCTGCCCCAAGCACAATGCTGTGAGAGAGTGATGTGGTGTTGAGACCATCTGAACTGGGTATGTGACTGAACCCGCTTAAAGTCTCTCTGTAAACTTTCTGATTCTGGCATCAGTATAGAAATCGACCCATCTTGCAGCTACCCAAGACAAGCCTTGTATACAAGCTCCCTTGCTCATGAAACCTGTCACATACCAATCTGGAGTGGCTGGTCTTTTCTTTGGTTTCTCCCTATCCTCTATGTATAGGGGCTGCCTTCAGATTACATCAGGATGATGCAGAGGAAGTTGCCAACCAAGGGGGGTGACCACACATCTCAGTTTTCTCAGAAGAATCATGGTTTATACTGCTCTCCTGGCACGCCATCCATTTTGTGATCTCTCTCACGCTCTAAAGTACCCTCTTTGGGCCAATAAATGTCATCACCATCCTTCACATTCATTTGTTGTTGTCAAGATTAAAGAAGGTTTGCTTTAGTGCTTTGCCTTGAGTGAACACTCTGTTATTGTTTGCCATTCACGTTTTATTGAATTTTGAAAATAGGTAAACACCCACTGCTGCTGGGTTTTGAGAAGATTAATAAAACCAACAGTATGTGGGATATGTTTGACAGAGAAGTTCTGTGTAAATTATATCAGTAAAACTCTTCCAAAAGAAGTCAAAGCAGTACCACATAGCATGGATCAAAATACAGTGCTTTTTATTCAAACACAGGACTTTTACCTCGGATCTCAACATGACCTTCTCTAGGTCTTTCAGAGAATGTGAAGTTCAACCAACTTGATAGTGGTCTCTGACTGTCCTAGTAGTCCTTCAAGGTTTATTATAAGAGCTTTCTCAATTTTGTAAAATGAATCACTGGCAGCTGACATGTTCATAGCATCTGCTCTGTCCCCAGCCCTGTTTTGAAGACTTATGAAAATCCCAGGACTATTCCTAGTGTACATAGAGACGCAGCCGTGAAATCTCCATACCAGGCTTGGCACACAGCAAGGGACTTTCCTGGTCTAGGAATGGCCTAGATACTGTGAAAAACAAACCTCTCACTGCCTTCAAGATGTCTCCAAGGCCATGGCCTCTCCTATCATTTCTGGTCTAGGTATGTCCCTCTCTCGCTAATTTCTAGACATTGACATGATCATAATGAGGAAGAGGTTCACTTCCAAAGAACATGCCTGAGGTTATGTCCCAACAGCCCTGCAGGTGAGGGGCAGAACCGGTTTTATAGAATGAGTGAAAAAAATGTGAGATATCTTCTCCTCAAATACTGCAAATTTGATTCATACCAGTAACTTATAATTTAAAACCATTTAAAGATCATCTAAATTTTAAAGTAATTTCTTCATAGGCTTTTGCGCTAATGCATGAAACAATGAGAAAAGGTGGCTCTCACTGAATATTATTACTTTTATGAAGTGTGGCAAGGTCTGATATGACCAAAATAATGGTGCGGGTTTATCATAGGTCTTGCATGAGCCAGAGGACAGGCCAAATATAACTCTCTTTTGCCTCATACTTTCTTCCTCTTACATGAAAAAAGTATTCAGGGCAAAATCTGTACCTATACAAATTCACCCATACACCATGGTTTGTCTTAATAGCAAATGAGTATCTGTCTTACAAATACCCAAACTGAAGTCTCCTTCATTCATCTAGTTTCTTACCATCATTTGGGGACCTGACTTAAAGCCCTTTTTTGGAAGGGAAAACAAAAGGCTAGGTACACATGCATTCTGACCTTTTGGTTTCTTCTATTTCTCCTTGTCAACACTGGCTTGCCAGTGTGTCCTCTGTGGACTGAGTTTATTGTTTGTTAATTCACCTGAAAATGATCATCATCCTCAATGGAGAAAACATGAAAGTAAAAAAAAAAATAATATACCTCTTACTGTGGGCACCATGTACATGATGTGGGACTTTATTTTAATTCATTTATTTCATTGTATTATACTTTATTTATTTTATATCATTTAATTTTATTTTTTACTGAGTAAGAAACCTCTACAGGGACCTGTTTCCCAGCAGGTAACAGGGCAATTCCATAATATTCTGGGCACCAGGGGGACTCCCCATCAACACCTAGCCAAAAAGTCTCTCATTTCATCACTGAAGTCCTTCATTTGCCTTTGAAATGGAGATTGGCAGCAATGGTAAACTGAGGGAAAGTACACAAATAAGGACATCACCTTCTTCCTTATTTCTAGCCTCTCCCTAAATTAGTTTTGATCTCGGTTACTTATGCTGGAGCTGAATGATGGGAATAAATGACCTAAATAATCCAAAGAGCAAATGCTGCATTCGTGAGTAATTAACTCATGTCCCTGGCTCTCCCATCAATTTCATTTTCATTTGCTTAACTTGAGCCAACACTGTTTCTCTTTTTCCTATTACCTTCGTATTGTCCCTGCTTAAACCGATGTGGTTTTTCTATTTGTATAGAATGAGGCTGTCCTTGTCTCTCTTGATACCAAGAAGCACAATATGTTTGCTTTCCTTGTCTTGCCAAATACCAAACGCTCCAGAGCCTCTGTATGCGGTATTCCCTCTGCCAAGAACATGCTTCCCTTTGATATCATTGTCTAGTTGTCCAGGATTTAAAGTCCATCCTCCTGTAGCTTGCCTGTACCTCTGTACAGGACGCTGCCCCACATGATTGTTTTGTGGTTCTGTAGCAATCACTTTCTGATGCCTCCCAACCCTTTGGGCATGTTTGTTGTCTTCCTTGTGACAAGTAAGCTTTTCAAGGTTGAAGTCCTGGTGGAACAACTGAATCCTGGTCACACAGCACAGGCCCCAGTCATGGGGGAGGTCCATGGTTACCGTTGAACAGTGGATGGATGGATGGATGGATGGATGGATGGATGGATGGATGGGTGGATAGATGGAATGACCCATTTATTCGTGATTACCTTGTTTGAAGCCTTGGATAAGCTCTTCAAAGAGTGTCTGTCGTCCTTGCAAAACCAGGCCTGGATTTATTCTTGCTCATTTTAGAAATGAGGAAAAGGAAGCTTGAAATGACCAACAGTTTCACTTGCCCAAGGACACTCCGTGACTAGGTGTTGCATCCGAGATTTAAATCCATATCTGCTTGAGCCCAGACCTGGTCACCATTCCTCCACTCAGCACCTGCCTCTTCTGAGCAACCACTTGCTCTACTGCTTCACGCCATCCTCTGAATCAGTGGAGAAAAAATCCTAAACAGCTAAAAAAAAATTCAGATTTATAATAGACTGAGTTAATGATATTGAGTTAGTTAAATGATATATTCTTTGTAAAAGAGCCTTCAGAGAGAATGAGACATTGTGATTATTTCCCAAATATCAAGTACCTTACTAAAGTGTCTATGGGCCAGGGCAGTCTGCCCCCAAGAGAAAGTATGTGGTATTGCACTGAACCCAAATGGGTGGTAAACCAACTGAGCAGACACACAAGATAGGAAGCTGTATGGACCTTGAAGAAGGAGGAGGGTGGGGTGCAAGAGGATATGAAGACTGCACTAGTAATAAAACAACGAGGATGATAACACAGGCTCACTTTGCTGTAATCTGATTAGTTAGCAAGCACTTTTGCATTAATTTCATCTAAAGTCATGCATGATTATTGCAGTTCCAAAATTGTTTTGGATCCAACAAGCTCTGTCTCCTTGGTTTCTAAAAACAGAGCACAGGCTGGCTGGGTTGCAGTTGACTCTTGCTGTCACTTCCTGGTCCAAAGCCAGCTTCGTCATGTGACTCATTCTCTCATTTATGGGAGGGATTAAAATGGTGAACAGGAGAATAAAAGGAGGACTCCTAGGCACTCACCTCCAAAGTGAGTTCCTTCCTCCCCGGCAGATCAGACAACCAGAGCTGCCCTCAACCATGAAGCTGCTGAGAATCCTTGTGCTGGTTGCCCTCCCCCTTTCCTGCTTTGCAGGTGAGTTCTGTGTGGGGAAGATGGCCTTTGGGTCATGTCAGGTCCCTCTGGAAGACCTCCTGTTCCCCAAACTCCAGTGCAGAGCATTTCATTTCTCCAGTGTCTTCGTGTTTCCTGGTTACTAGCGTTTGGCTTCTCTGGGCTATGGGGGTAGTGTGGGGGTGTGGAGGGGGCACACATGTTTTCAGGCTTATAGGAAATCCTAGATCCCGAGCTTACTCTGTTAGAATGGAGAACTCAAGACCATTCATCATAATCTCTCTGAATGTATGTGTCTACTGAGATGTAAGAAGATGACCATATCCTAGGGACTCCCAAAAAGGGCTTCATACCTACATAATTGAGACCACTTCCGTATGTTTTCTTCCAGGTTCTGGATGCTCATTTCTAGAAGAAGTGGTTAACAAAACAATTGATCCTCAAGTGAGCATGGATGAATACCAAAACTTCCTTAAACCTTTCTCATCTGGTCCTGAATCTGAGCAGGCCATAGCAGAACTGAAGCAGTGTTTTCTCAGCCAGTCAAATGAAACTCTGCGCAATGCTGCAGCAATGATGGTAACTATGGTTTCTTATGTTGAGCTCTCAAACCACTGGACAAGGACAAGCAGGCTCTAAGTTTGTCACTCATTGTGCCACAGCAGGGGTTACACATGACTTATTTTATTTCAGTGAATTTAATTGTGGGTGCATGTGAATCTTTTGATATCCAGAGAGCCAGCCAAGGTCCCAGTGCTGACTTGACTCTTCACTTTGTGGAATCTTTAGGGAATGTAACTTAAAAAGGCCAAAGAGGGAAAAGAATACACACACCCACACACATACACACACACACCACACACTTTCTATCAAGGTATAAAACATCTGATTCTTAAGAAGTCCTTCACTTGTAGAAGTGGTCAACAAAAAAGATCCCTTCTTCATTGAAACAAAGAGGAAAATGTTCATAAGAATTTTTTAAAAGACGAGAAAAAACAAAAGAGAAAGAAAAACAACAACGAAAGAAGTAAGGGATATAAACAGACAGGTGAACAGAACAGAGCAATACACTATCTCCTGAGTGTATTTTGGTCAGTTTATTGGAGGAAACTACACCTCAAAATTGTAAAGGAAGAAAGACTTACACATACAAAAATAAAATTAAATACATTGAAAGATGTAAAGATGAAAATTAAAAAAGACTTTAACAAAACAAAATACAAAACAAAACAACAACAACAAAAAGAGAATATGATTAGGCAGGTGAATAGACGTTGGGTGTATTTTGGTCTGTTAGAAGAAACTCCATCCCAAAATTTTTAAGAAAGAAAAACTTATATACATACAAAAATAAGATTAAATACTATGAAGGGATAGGATGCGACTGTAAAAATGAAAATTAAAAAAACATTTTAAAAAAGGACTTGATGAAATAAGAAGGTGGTTGAAAAAGGAAGGAAGAAAACAATTTTTTAAAAAAGAAAAAACATAAAGAAAATTTAAAAAATTAAAGTTGGAAGACGGAAGACGAAAGAATCATGGGGATAAAGTTCTATTTGCTCTATACCCCTACCGCTGGAGTTCTGCAGTTCTCCTTGATTGGTAAAGTTAGTCTTGGCTGGATTTTTTTGCTAATCTTCTGGGGGAGGGGCCTATTGCATTGATTCTCAAAGGTCTTTGGCTCAGGTGGAATTGCACCTCCCCTACCAGGGGCCAGGCTAAGTAATCTCCCAGTTGCTCTTTGTGGCTTTTGGTCCCTGAAGGCTTTCCTAGCAGCTTTAGAGGATGAGAATGGAAATGGTGGCTTCCCTGGAAATCTCCTCCCCAGAGCCTAAAGCTCAGGGCCCCACTCCTCAGTGAGCCCTGTCAGTCAATCATTCCTGTCTCCCTGGTCTCCAGCCGCCGCACTCTGCTCACTGGGCCTGTGACCTACTGAACGTTTCTATTTCAGGCATGCGACGCCCTTTACAGGATCCAAACCCAGTAGACTCCTGCAGTGCACTCCCTCAGCACTTCTCCCCGGGGGAGGAAGGAGGGGGTTTCCCTGGTTCTGTCACCTGTTGGGCCCCTGTTCGAAGAGCAGTGGCCCGACTGTGCCTCGGATCATGGTAAATGGCAACCCTGAGCTGAGAGCCCACTCCTGGGCTCACTCTTTGCAGCCTGCTTCATGGCTCGGATACCTGGGAGTTCTGCTGCATTCAGGCACCCCCAGTCTTTCTGTGACCCCAGGGATCTGAGACCACACTGCGCCAGCTAGGTTTCATCCCCGCTTAGCTCCCTGAGCCGCATTTCTCACCAGAGCAGACTTCTAAAAGTTTGGATTTTGTGCTCCCCTGCTCTGTTACTTGCCAGTAGCCTGCTGACAGAGGCTCCCTTCCTCCACAGTCTATCCGAAGCACCCACTCGAAGAAGATTCTCTGTATCTTATTAATAGAATTTAAAATGCACTTTCAAGCAATCCCAGTATGTTAGTATAAATGATTGCATACCTTGACCATTAATTATAGAACCCATGGATGACAAGTAGAGATCACGGGTATGAATCTGCCATGGGGGGCTAGAATTGCATAAAGCCCAATCAGTAGTGTGTTTGTTCTCTATATTTTATTCCCTATCCTAATATGCCATTGAAAGCCTTCCAGGGTAGACAATGTAGAGATATTGCCAAAGCAAAAGGTAAACGTGCCCTTCACTGAGAAGCTGCTGACACAGGGTACAACATGGATGAACTTTGAGCACAACATGACAAAGGAAACAAGCCAGGAAAAAAGACAACTATGGCATGAGGTCATTGACATCCATTTTCTAGAGCAGCCAATCTCCTAGTAACAGAAGGTAGAAGAGTGCTTCCTAGGAGTTGGGCGGTATGGGAAACGGGGATTGTTCAGTGGCTATAGACTTTCACCATAGCAAGATGAAAATGTTCTGGAGATTGGTTGCACCACAATCTGAACATACTTAACACTGCTGAACTGTATACTTAAGAAGATGAAAATGGTCAATTTGATCTTCTGTGTATCTACCGTCAGTAAACATTTTAAAGCCTGAAAATGCCTGCAACCAAAAATAATGGAATATTTCTTTAAAAACCTTGATTAGACTGATCACTTGGAGTGCACATCTCCATTCTTTTAATAGTTTCTGTTTCAGACTGTTTTCGGTATTTCTTTTTTTTTTAATAATAATTTTTTATTATGTTATGTTAGTCACCATACAGTATATCCTTAGTTTTTGATGTAATGTTCCATGATTCCTTATTTTCGGTATTTCTAACACGTAAGGACACGCCAGAGCTCAAAAACTTCACACTTCCTTGTATTTGAGCTGAGACTTAACAACTCTTTGTTGAAAACTGATAATACACACAGCCTATTTATGGGATATGCTATGTTTAGGAACAGGAAACTTTGAGAAAACATTAGTACAGGGATCCCTGATAAGGAAGAGATCTAGACACACCAGCACCTCTCTGGCATTAATAAAGTCTCCTGATCCTTTGAATGAGAGACAAGATAATTCTGATCTTAATTCAAACACCGACTTTCTTGGAAAACAGATGTCTGTGGACAAATCCAGGAAGCCAAGGAGAAGAAATGTTTATTTTTCAACACTTTCCTTTCTAACAGAGAGCTGAAAATCTGAGTGATGTCTCTGTCTTTGTTTTCCAGCCCATGTTATATGAAAGTAGGTCGTGCGCTGCATTTTAACATTCCACATGACTTGGGGCACTGAAGACTACAAAGAATGGACAGAAACTGACTGCTGATTAATATGAACCACAAGTTTCCTTTCCTTTTTGTCTTTTGATCTATTAACTGCAGGACAATTAATTGTTGAAACATTAAGTACATTTTCATTTCAATAAAGTATCTGCAAATGGAAAGTTCTTACGTTACCTATTCAAAATGGACGCTTTAGAGAGCCTCTTCTCCCACAGGTGGTTGTGCCCCTGTGCGCACGCGCACGCACAGGCACACACACACCCATATGTAATTCTTCATTGGACAGCACGTGGGTGAAGGACTTAGGAATGTGAAAAGCACTTTGCTCCTCCCCATCTGTAGCCCAACAGGGTCCCCTCTGAAAATGAGCTCTTCCACACTCCTGGCCCCCATTTCCCTTGGTACCATGTGGGAAGATCTCGAGACTGCGGTTCTAGTGTTTGGGACACGTGCAGGTCCCTGAGACACTGCAGTCAGTCTTTGTCTGTGCTGTGAGCCCAGCTCGCCATGGCTCGGCCTGTCTCAGCTGCTGCCCCTGACCGAGAGAGCAGGTCCAGGCCTAGAGCCAGGGAGAGACGTGAGTCTTACAAACAAGGGCGAGTCCTGTCTTCATTTTAAATTTTAATATGAGACATTCATTTTGATTTTTGAAACATTTCATTAAAATGTGATTTACCCTAATTACTGAGATTGGGGTGGCCCCCCTGAAATTCTATGGGTGCCCCTAGTCCTGTGTCTGCAAGTGGCCATGTGGTCCAGGCTCTCCACCACGATGACCTAAAAGGCCAGGTAGGTTGAGAGAAATGTGTGTGTTCTGTAGGAATAAGGCAAAGCCAGCAGTTTTTACACTGAACCATAGCTCTTCTTACTTCTACCTGTCCCCACATTCCTGTCCCCAAGGATAAGTTATTCCCACCCCTTCTACTCACAACTCATGATATCCCTCTTCCTTCATGGGCTATCCTGTCGTCCCAGGAGACCCTGGACCCTTCCTCAGGACTGTTTCTCACTTGAGCCAGGGCTGACTTCCACCAGGCAAAACACATACACGGAATTAGGCTGACAATACTTTCAGGATTCCACAAATATTATAATTTCCTTAAAAATATTAATAAAAAATGACTATAGTAATAGTGAATACATACCAATGAACCAGAGTGGATTATATTCATCTTATACCGATACAGTATAAGATATGGTATTTAATATTTTTTTTATAGAAACTGGCCCCCAATTCCTAAGACTCACAGCAGTCATAAGGAGTTCCCCACTTACCTTCTCCCAAACACCTTAGGGTCTGTGACACCATTAGGCCCAAGCAAAATGACTCTTGCGCAGGACCCACATCTTAAAAGTTCCCCCCTATCTCACACACACACACACACACACACACACACACACACACACACACTTACATGTTAAGAACTCATGGGTGAAATCATATGGTATTTGTCTTTCTCTAATTGACTTATTTTGCTTAGCATAATATCCCCTATTTCCATCCATTTCTGTGACTGTGAAGGCATTACCAAGTACAAAGTTAAAATCTGTATTCTTGAGGCAAAAAGGGTTTGTGCTGAACACAGCCTCTTTATTCATGTCCCTGATGATAAGTGTTGTTGAACACCTTTTCATGTGTCTGCTGGCCAGCACGTCTACTGTCCAACTTTTAATAGGATTATTTGATTTTTATGGTGTCCAGGAAAATATTCTCAAGGAGTTTTCCTTCTTTTTGTTAGAGGTTTTTTTTTTTTTAAGATTAGTTTTAAGGTCACAGGAAAATTGAGCAGAAAGTGCAGAGAGTCCCCATATATCCCCTCACACACATGCACAGCCTCCCCCACTATTAACATCGCCCACCAAGTGGTACATTTGTTACCTTTGATGAACCTCTATGGACATATCCTTATCACCCAAAGTCCATCGTTCACATTAGGTTTTGTTCTTGCATTTGTATAGTTTATGCCTTTTGTGAAATCTTTGTGATGTGCCCCCACCCAACTCATAGTACAGAAAAGTTTCACACCCTTGAAATTATCTGAGCTCGGGGCGCCTGGGTGGTCAGTCGTTAAGCATCTGCCTTCGGCTTGGGGCGTGATCCCAGGGTCATGGGATCAAGCCCCACGTCAGGCTCCTCCGCTATGAGCCTGCTTCTTCCTCTCCCACTCCCCCTGCTTGTGTTCCCTCTCTCGCTGGCTGTCTCTCTTTCTGTCAAATGAATAAACAAAATCTTTAAAAAAAATTAAAAAAAATTATCTGAGCTCTATCTATTGGTTCCTTCCTCTCTGCAACCCCTGACAACAATTATTCTTTTCAATGTCCCCATAGTTTTAACTTTTCCAGAATGTCTGCTACTGAATGCAGAGATCCAGTAGAGCCCTAAGCCTCTTTTAGACACCAGACAACTCAATGGGAGAAGCCTGGGCTCCTGAATGACTGGATGTGGTCAGGATGTGTCATGAACAGGCCACTGGAGAGCACTGCTCCCAGATAATGTAACAATTATTTAAAATGTCCAGCAAGGAGAGGTATGTTATCTGTGATATTGTCTAGAAAAACTAGCTCATTCATGGTGATTGGCAAAGAAATGGAGTCTCCAGCATGATCTGACTTGCATTGCATCATTTACTTACTCTCTTGGGTTAAGAAGATTACTGTGAAATGTGGGGGTGGGGTGGCAATCAGAAACACTGAGGCTGGAAGCATGTAAATGATTCCCCTCAATGGAGAAGCAAGCCCTCTTTCTGACGGGACCTAACAATCCCACTGCACCCGAGACTCTTAGCAATATCACTCCAAGAAGAACCTGTGTCCCACTGGGGATGGAGATTCTCCAAGGCTTATGATAAAGGAATTATGAAATTTCACTTAAAAGACAACATGGGTGGAGATGTGATAGAGGTGGGGATATCAAAGGGATGAAATAGATGCTTCTACCAATCGATGAAGAGAGTCCTGTTCATCAGTTGGCACATAAATGAGCATACTGATGGGAACACAGACAAGCAAGTGTTTTCCTCAGGTTTAGGGTTATGGGCACAGAGGAGTAAGACAGAGGTGGATGCTCGGCTTTCATGGAATGGGTGTGATTCCTAGAGAGGACCAAAAGATGTCTCCCTTCCAGTGACAATGACCTAAGCTCCACATTCTTTTTCTGGATAATTGCATCCACCTTGATCACACTGACAACTCCTGTTGATCCTTAAAGTTCAATTGATCACCTGACACATTGTTTAGGAACCCAGGATTGACCTTCTTACAAACATTAGTAAAGTCACTCTCTCTCTCCAACTCTCTCTCCTTGCTGAATCATGGTGTTTACTAGAAAATGTGACAGGTGAAGAAGGATGCAGACACAATTTTGGTTTCAAAGCCCCCAAGAAATGAAGCAACAGGAGGTTAAATAAGGAGAGTTATGTTGGCTCTCACAATGTTTATATAAACCCTAAGTGTTCATGGGAGATGTTCCAAGGCTGTGTTTGCAGAAACTGAATGGACCAAAGAAAACACCTAAAACATCACCACATTCAAACCTCAGCAAAGCATTCATCGATCATTGTCTCCCATTCACAGTGTGTTTGCCCAGCTGAGAAGGAAGACATTTTTTGAGGCCCTGTTAGCCGTCCCTTCCAAACAAATGACTTAGTGCTGGATTAAATCTCATTTATGTTACTAAAATGGATCTAGTTCTCACAAGCTTCTGTCTGTTTGTCTCTCTCAATCATCCCACTCTGCACACCTTGAGTGTAGGATGCTTAATATTTTCATACATTTTTTTAATTGACCGAAGTCAACATAAATTATGTGCTCAATCATGATAAATTAATAGACTCAATTTGCAGAACCAGTTCTGTTAGTACAAACTGAGGAGGGGATAGCTCATCTCTCTCACTGACTGCTTGTTCCTAGACATTCAATAAAAACTGGGACTCTGATCCCTGCATCTCCTACCCAGGGAATGAGATAAGCGAGGAGTGGAATAAAAAATGCCGAAAGACACTTTGAGGTCACTTCCAGAGCGGATTCCTATTCATGGGTTGAAGGAACCAGGGGTTGGAGTGGAAGGAACTGGTCCAGAGCACCTGCAAATAGCTTCAGCCGTCCTGGATTTCTCCTGGTTGCAATTTCACCCCCTGCCCAGAAGTCCATGTTGTTCATGTTGCTCGGTTTCCAGCATGCAGTGAGACAAGGTCTTCCTCTGTTTTGACCCTGTGCAAAGTTGTTGAAGGTTGACTGTTACTCTAGCATGGGTTCTTTCTCTATCTTCATGTCATAGCCTCCAAGAAGCCTCCCTGAATGTCCCCTGGTTAGGGGGTCATCATCCATGTTCCCATAATTCTTAAAGCGCTGCCCTTGCTGGGCTTCTGTGGGTCCTGGAGACACTACTTTTACAATCGCTGCAAGGGGTGACATCAAAAGCTGAGAAAACATGACTTCTGCCTTCTTCCCACCTTTAAACTCCCATCAGTGAATTCCATTGGAACAGCACACAAGGCAGCACTGGCAAGAAAGTCTGGGATATGTAACTCTCAGGCCCTCAGTTCTAGAAATAGAGACATGAGTAGGACAAAGCAACTCTGGAGCTGAGAAAACATAGAGCCTATCTGGCACACAGTGATTTAATCTACAGAGCCTGGGTGTTATTTTTCAGCCTGATGGAGACAAATTGTCTGACCTGTAGAAAAGTTAAAAGGTGGTAAATTTGTTCCCTACAACATCATAAACACAACTATTTGCATAATACATACATCAGGTAATGCACCTATAAGCTTTATTGGACAATACCCGTGTACTAGGTAATGCTGGGATAAGAAAGGTCCCTTGAGGTCTTATGTTTTATGCTCCTCATCAGATCTATGATGAGAGATTAGGGAAGATCCTAAAGTACATGTACATAAATATTAGGGCAGAATGGAGATTAAAGAGGCTCAATACCCACAAGGCATAAGTAACCTTTATTGTCCACTTCACTACAAAAGACCATTCAAGAAGAAAGGTCTTTGTGGTAAGCAAAGTATAAATATCAACAACTAAAAGGTCTTCAGAATCCTCTAGCGAATATTAGTTCATCCGTTTCCTGGCACATCTCACAAGTCTTGAGGTTATTTGGCCTCTTCCTTATGCAGCTCTTCCAAAACTAGAAACAACTTTACTCAACCTGTTGTTGATGCCACAGTGTAACTGCTTTCCTCGCTAGGCTAAAGATGGAGAAAATCAAAGTGGCATCTGAGTGCCATTTCCTTATGTGTTTGTGAAGCACAAAAACTCCCCCTGTTTGGGAGGAACCTCTGATGAGCTTGTGACTTGCTGTCCTCAAGGTTCTCGTTCGCATGTAAGGCCAACTTATAATAAGGAGCATGTACCTCGGGGATGGAGCTGCACACCTGCCAGAGTGTAGAGATGGTCAAGAGGAGTTGTTAGCACCTGGCAGCCCCTCTGGAATTGCTCTCTGTAACATGTTACTCGGACAGAACCCATCAATTGTGACAGAGTCTCGCCTTGGTCTGGTAGCCATGACTCCAATTTAAAAGGAGCTTGGAATGACATTCAAGTGTGTTCTTACGGCAGAAGAAAACGGCTGGAGTTCTACCTGGAAATCTCCTGGGCCCATGACAATTTCATATGTGCAGCGCTCAGCAGCTCATTTAAATGCACACTGTATGCTTATTGTATCATCGAGAGGGCTTCAGGCGACTGTAGGCTTGTTACTTGTGATTTATGTGGTCCGTAGTTTGTCACTTGATTTACATACAACCTTGCCAGAGCTCTACGATTAGAGTATAAGATGTGGTTGTAATTTAGTGTTTAAACCCATGCAGATCTGTGGGAAAATTTGTCTCATAAATTGAGATTCTTTGTCTAATTTTTTTTTCTGAACAGAATTCCCAAAAAGAGTCTATCGAAGAGCAAATGGATAACTCATCAATAATAGGTGGATCTGGGTAAACGCGAACATATGTTCTTCTAGGGTATTTAACATTGCATAATTCCTATAAGTGTTTAGTTATTTTCAAATACAAAGTTAACAGTATTGCTCAAACAAAATGGTGTAAACAAACTTCGCCTTCCCAGGAAGGAAGTATCTGATACAGCAGGGCCATGGGAAGACCCCAGGCGTATGACTCAATGTGCTGTTAGATGAAGGCTCCTCAAACTCCAGGTTGTGACTGAAATAGCACCTGGACTGGATTCCCTGCATTATCAAACGCACAAGTAGAGCAGTGAACACCATGAGAAACTGTTATGGAAAGTTCTGGAGCAACCAAGTATTTCTGAATTTTTCTTCATTCTTTTCCCTGTGTATGACACAGGAAAGAGATTTAGACACCATAGTACCATTGTGTTATGGCAGGAGTTGGCAAACAGGTGAAGGAAACAATCTCTAATGCCCAATGACTTTTGCCATGACAAGTGCTCCTTTAGCCACTCACAGCTTGTAGCAAGATAGTTTGAGCATGCCTTAGACGTATGAGTGTGTGGCAGATGATCTGTGGGAGTAGTAGACGGATTGGTCAGCTCACACATTTCCCTGAGGAACCTCAGGGTACAAATCTGAGGCTCAAGAGTGTACAATGACAAATTGGGAAATCATAAAATGGCTTTGTGGAGTGTGTAAGATAAGGTCCAGTGGTGATTTGGGTGCCATCAAACATTCTTGCAGCTTTGGATAAAAGACAGATATATTTCAATTTTTGATACTTTTTAAATCTATGATGTAAAATGTTATTGATAAATACATTTCTTAAAGAGCTGAATGAGGCCCTTTTTGGTTTTATATGTCCATGAATATCATTTATTGCTACAATGGGGCAGGTTTATTCATATTCTGCATCTCTATAGATGTAAACCCTGAAAATCCTGGTCACATGAATGTACAGTTGGGAAAAGAGTGAGTCTATGGCAGCAATGTGACTCGATTCTTTGAATTCCCTTAGGTAACAGCTAAAAATGACATAGTGATCTGTCACTTCAAGTTGATTTGTCATCCCCAGCTAAATTAGGTCCTTTGATGCTATCCAAAGCAAGGAATCAGAAACCATTCTTGTGAAAAAAATGTGTGTACCACGAAATATAACATTCAATTATTCTTTTTTGAGTCAGGATATTTGTACACAGGGTCAACACTGTGTAATATCTGATGGGTGACATGCATGCCTCCGTGTTTATAAATTGGAACAAGAATGTTCATTGCAGTGGAAATGGGACATGACAGCCAGCGTGACCACGTGATGTAAACTTTGTAACGCTATTTGTGGACCTTATGATACAGAAGTCCTCTCTTAATCTTTCCATGCCCCATGTATATGTTAAGCCTTAGAGAAACCCTGGGATTTCAACTTCACCCAAAAGGACATGTGTGACCAGTGTCTCCTGCTGTGAACAGGAGCCCAGAGACCCTGTGTGGCTTGGGGATAACTAATATCTATCCCTACACACCACTCTCCTATACCTTCAGTTCTGTACTCAGTGTTTAGGAATTTAAAATCACAACAGCTATTTCAGTGTGATCATATGCAACAAACTAAGTGATGGAAAAGTACTATAGGAAAAACTTTAACTGAGAGAAACCCCATTTTAATGTGAGAGAAATCCCAAAGGAACCAAAGCCAAATTCTAAAGCACACTTTGTTCACATTTAGGATAAATAAACATTCCTCGTTGGTGGAGTCAATTACATTCGGGTTGAGATTTGACTTGGGAGCGAGTGGATTTATTTTGTTTGACATTGTACTTGTATATTTTCCTTTCTGTTATCTAAGCGTGATAGCGGACATTACTGCCAGAATCTGTGCTGAGCATTTTTCCTGTATTAATTCATTTATCCTAACACAAATCCTATGACATAAGCACTACTGTTATCACTTTATTTGGCAGGTGAGGCACCAGGCTAAGAGGGTCAGCATCTCGCCGATGTGCCCACAGGTAAAAAGTGCAACAGCTGAGCTTGAACCCAGTAGTCCAGCCCTACAGGTGGGCCCTTACACACTGCTCACACTGCTCAATGAACAAACACATTCTCCTTTGACAGATCCAGCACTTCAGAGTTCAACACGCAGTGTAAAACTACCCAATGAGGATTCTGATGCGGGCTGGGTTGGACATGTAAACTCTACTTTGAGAAGAGTAGACTACCTTAAATGTTCTACTATTTCCTTCAAGAGCCAAGTGTGTGCCTCTGGTTTTTAAGTTTCCTTTTTATATCTGCAAGTAAAATTTCATGATTCGATTCATAAGATTTTGCATATTTCCACTGAGGTTATTCCAACCTGTTTTTGTTGCTGTTATTCTGTTGCCAACGGCATCATTTTTTCCATGATGTTGAATGGTATGAGCAGGTTTATAGGAAAGTCATTGGTGTTTACAAGCTGATCTTATATTCAGCTCCATAATGAACTTTTGTCAGTTCTAATACTTTTTCAGTATTTTTTTGCCTTGATCAATTATCTATATGTGGTGACAATTCCTTTGATTCATGTTTTTCTGATTGTCTCTTGCTGAAAGAGAATGTTTTAACAAGATGTTTTCTTTTTTTTTTAATAGCCCTTATTGTTTTAGGGAAGTATTAGGTTAACAGAAAAATCAAGCAGAACATACAGAGTTCCAATGTGTCCCTCACCCCCACATGTGCACAGTCCCCCTTACCAATATCATGCCACACCTGATGATACATTTCTCAAAATTGCTGAACCTATCCTGACACAACCTTATCACTCAAGGTCAGGAATTTACATTAGATTTCACTCAGGTCGTACATCGGATGGGTTTTGACAAATAGATCGTGAATCCAACATCATAGTCTCATACAGAGTAGTGTTGCCAGCCTGCAAATCCTCTGCACTCTGCACATACATCCTTATTTCCTCCCCAACCAACAGAAACCACTGATATTTTATTGTCTCCATAATTTTGCCTTCCCAGGATGTCATAGACTTGTAATCCTACACTACGCAGCTCTTCAGGTTGGCTTCTCTTATTTGGTAATATTTATGTAAGGTTCTTTCATGCCTTTGCATGGCTTATAACTCTTCTTTAAAAGATCAATTGCATAGAATGTTAGAACTATACTCCATTGTCTCAAGGTACCACAGTTTCTTTATCCATTGACCTACTGAAGGAAATCTTGATTGCTTTCAAATTTGGGCAACTATGAATGAAAATGCCATGAACATCATGTGGAGATTTCATGTAGATGTGTTTTCAGCTCCTTTGCATAAATACCAAGAAACACAATTGGTGGATCATACTGTAAGACTATGTTTACCTTGATAAGAAACTGCTAAACTGTTTTCCAGAATAGCTGTACCAATCCGCATTCCCTCAGGCAGTGAATGAGAGCTCCTGTTGCTCCACTTCCCCACCAACATTTGGTGTTGTCATTATATTACCTTTTTTAAAAAGTAAAAGAAGAAGAAGAGAACTGGAGAAAGAGATGAAGAAACTAGCTTAAGGATCATCGCCCAGAAAAATTCAATTGAGATGCAAGCAGAGACTATGGAGATTAGAGAGACTATGGAACTCTGGGAAACAAACTGAGGGCTTCGGGGGGGGGGGAATGGGATACGCTGGTGATGGGTATTAAGGAGGGCACATATTGCATGGTGCACTGGGTGTTATACGCAAGTCATGAATCATGGAACATTACATCAAAAACTAGGTATGTACTGTACGGTGACTAACATAATAAAAAATATTATTATAAAAAATAAAAATAAATTTTAAGAAAGAGATGCAAGCAGAGAACTTCACTGTCATCTACCTCTGTCCCATCTCACATGTCACCACCTCCAGCCTTCCCTGACTGAGAGCACCAATTTGTTACTTTTTAATTCCCACACCATCATGCCTGAGCTGGACCTATCGACTTCCAAACTGAGCAATATTGAGCAAATTTCTTACTTTCTGCAAGTTCGTTGACTCAGCTGCTGAATAGAAAACCTAACGGCTTGTAGACTTGTAGCTATGATTGAAGATGATACATTATGTTTTCACATTCTTTGGCCATAGCTAGCAAGCAAAAATTAGTGCTGCTTGTTTTATTGCCACTATTATTATTGGCTAAAGGAGATTTTGCAACCCAAATGACCTGTAGGGAGGATTACAATGGTATGTTTCCAGATATCATCAGTCCACTGTTATTGTGATGACTCGATTTTTATTGAACATGATATTTTACTTCCCCCAGCCCCTGACAACCACCATTCACTCTCTATTTCTATGAAACTGATTACTCTAGGAACCTCATATTAGTGGAATCATAGAGTATTTTCTCTTTTTACTAACTTCTTTCCCTTAGTGTAATGTCCTCAAGTTTCACCCATGTTGTAGCACGAGATAGGCTCTCTTTGTTTTATAGGGCTGAATGTGAATAATCCTACGTTATATGTATCTACCACATTTTCTTT
This sequence comes from Ursus arctos, assembly GCF_023065955.2. NCBI lineage: Eukaryota > Metazoa > Chordata > Mammalia > Carnivora > Ursidae > Ursus > Ursus arctos. Next base: position 39,253,174 of record NW_026622908.1, read on the forward strand.
ATCCATCTGCCCATAAACATAAAGAGGTTCTTTCCACCTCTTGGCTATTGCGGATAATGCTATATGTGGATAATGTATACACGGGTATGCAAATACATTTGAGACTCTGTTTTCAATTCTTTAGCATGGGTACTGACAGGTGAACTTGAGTGATCATATTAACTTTCCTTTTAATTTTTGGAAGGACCTGCAGGCTCTTTTCCTCAGAAGCTGCACCATTTTCTATTCCCACCAAAATGCGCAAGGGTTCCTATTGCTCTACATCCCTGCCAACACTTTTTTTTCTTTTCCTTCTTTTCTTCCTTTCTTTTCTTTCTTTCTTTCTTTCTTTCTTTCTTTCTTTCTTTCTTTCTTTCTTTCTTTCTTTCTTTCTTTCTTTCTTTCTTTCCTCTTACATTAACCATCATAATGGGTGTGAACGGCCCGTGTGATTTTGACGTGAGATCTGAAACCCAGCATGAAAGCACTAGTGCCAATAACCCTAGATGTGTCTTAACACACCCACCATTCTGCCCCCACATCCCACAGAGTACAGTGGAAACTCTTCTTGATTTAGTCCATTCTGTCTCTCCAGTCACAAAGCCTTTCCTCTGCCACCATGCATTGTTGTATGTAATACATGTTTCAGGGTAACCTACGTACCCGATATGCCCCAGGAATGTGGTTTATGCCTTTTTGTCTCCCCTCAAGCTCTTCCCTCAAGATCCCTCCTCCAGCCACTTCTTCCAGTCAGAATTCTATATACCCTTGAATGGCTCTCCCATATGCTCCCTTGGATAACCAAACTGACCTCCCAATGCCTTTAGTAAGAATTTTCCACACCTCCTCTGTGTTTTCATAGAGAAGGATACTCTAATTGGAGATAGGCAGAAGAAGAGCCCTTGTGGGGAGCTCTACTGCCTCATCCTGATGGCTCTGAGGTGTGACCCTTCCAGTTGACAAGTAAACCTAAGGAGGACCTTCTTTTTCACCATGTAGAGCTTGATATGATTTGAAATATCTTTTGATATTTTTTATTTTTTTATTTTTATTTTTTTTAACAGGATGGTTTAGGCTTTTTTTAATAATAAATTTTTAATTTTTTTTATTATGTTATGTTAGTCACTATACAGTACATCCCTAGTTTTTGATGTAATGTTCCATGATTCACTACTTGCATATAACACCCAGTGCACCATCCAATACATGCCCTCCTTTTGATATTTTTTAAAATATTTTTTAAAATATTACCTTAAAATAGGAAATTGAGGAGTTAGTCTTCCCCTTCGCATTGTCTTCTCTTGGGACATCCAGTGCACCATGCAGTACGTGCCCTCCTTTTGATATTTTTAAAAATATTTTTTAAAATATTACCTTAAAATAGGAAATTGAGGAGGTAGTCTTCCCCTTCACATTGTCTTCTCTTGGGATACCGAAAACCACACATTCCTGTCATTGGGGTCATCGTGTTACTAACCTTTCTCCCTCACCTGCTCAATTGAAACTTGGCATAGCAGGCATCATTTTATACTGAAGATACACCCCAGCCAACTTTAGTGGTTTGTTAATTCATATTTATTCATTTATTGCAAGAATATTTGCTTTTCCTCTCCTGTGTGCCAAGCACTATGTTAAGTAAAGATGAGCAAAACCAGAGACTGCCCCTGCAGTTCAGGAGCTAATGTCTGGGGGAGGTGTGCATCAATTAATAGACTATACATTTGGAAAACTAAAACCTCAATGTTGCTACAAAGGAGAAGTGCATGCTGCCAGCAATGACTATGAACAGGAAATTTGACCATGCCATTGGGGTCTGTGACTTCAACGGAGGACATGAGCCCTGAGAAAGGATTGGAGGGCTGGAAGCCAGGCCCATGGCCTGACCACTTGTTTATTTGGGCAGCACCAGGAAGGCTCACTGGGTATAAATAGTCCTGGGCTCCCCAGCCTCCTGAGTTTAGCTCCTAGTTACCTCTCACTAAAGCTGAAATCTCAAAGCAAAATACACCATGAGGCTGTCCCTGAGTGTCCTGCTGGTCACTCTGGCTCTTTACTGCTATGAGGGTGAGTATCATTTCTAGTCAGACAGGCACCAGCCTTGGTGAGTACCCTTCTCTGAACTAGGTGAACTTATGTGGCTTTCTTCTTTTTCCTCTACTTGGGAACTAGCCCTCCCCTTCCACCCCATCTCCCAAGCTCAAGACTCCTTTGGTCAGTTCCCAACATCCTGGAAGTTTTACAACAAATTCTTGCAGGTAAATTTTAAGAGTTTCCACTGAAGCCTCTCTCATTATCTATGCTATGTCTTTCAGAATCAAGAGGACATAAGATTTAGTGTGAATCATGGCTCTGTCACTTACCCATGCTCTGACCTTTAACAAAATGCTAATCTCTCCAAGTCTCTTCTCATCCTTGGGTTTGACATTTACCACAAGGGTAGCTATGCAATGGAGTGAGATTAACTGTCAAGGGTTTAGCTTTGGCTATCAAGCCAATTTCTAGCAGTTCCCAGATATTCTCTTTCCCAAAGATTTTCAGGTGCCAGTTGAGTCCACAGCTTTTTAACTCTTGGATTCAGGCTCATAAAATGTTACAGCTGGAAGGGTTTGGGGAGAATTCTCACTTTCAGAAGAGCCAGTGTTCTCTTAGTCTCTGATAATAAATCTTCAAGGGGGCTCTGGGAATCAGCAGCACTCACTGTATCTACTAGTGAGTAGATCTCACTGTATCTACCAGTCCTCCTGGTTTTCTAGGAGTGCCACCAGTACTTTGTAATAGGATGAGTACACTTGGAGGGCTGGGATTTCTGTTTATCTAGATTCTGACCATCCATTCCACAATATTTTTGCATGGCTTCTTAGCCTGGATACTGACCCAAGTCTTATTCAGTCTTTCTATTTCATCTGACTTTCTCAACGTCCTCCTCTTTCCCTGAGTTGCCTCTAATTTAAACTTCAAATTCTCTGCATAGTTTGACATCTGCTCAGGGGTCAGATCAGAGCCTGGTAGGGTACCTCCTTGACTACAGCATGGTTACAAAGATTTGGGGGGATAGAGAATGCACACTAGGGAAAGTGGTCACTTCAGGTCTCCACACAGTTCCAGTGGGGTCAGGAAAGAGTCCCAGTCCCTGCCTCTCACCCTCTCTAAGATATTCTGTGTATCACTGCTGGAATAAAAAATCCAGTCTTGACTTTGTGGATAAGCTTGGAATGTTTTCAAACTGATATTAGGGGAGTTGTATTTGTATGAGTGTGTGTGGCTTTTTAACCATATCTGCATCCAATGACACAATCTTATTCTTTAGTTTCAAACTAGCATCTTCCAATATATACTGTGACCTTGGGGCGCCTGGGTGCCTCAGTTGGTCAAGCGTTGGCCTTCTGCTCAGGTCATGATCCCAGGGTCCTGGGACAAGCCTCATGTCAGGATCTCTCCTCAGAGGGGAGCCTGCTTCTCTCTTGCCCTATACCTGCCACTCTCCCTGCTTGTTCTCTCTCTCAAATAAATAAATAGATAAATAAATAAATAAATAAATAAATAAATAAATAAATAAATAAAATCTTTTAAAGAAATAAATGGTGTGACCTACTCTTCTCCAGATTGGTTCACCCCTTCTCTGCTCTCTGGAATGATCTGATGCTACCATTCACTTAAAAATTGATTTCTAAAAGCTCCTCTTCCCTAATATCCAAGATATAAACAAGGTGTCATTCCATTCACCCACACTTAACTGATTGAAATAAAAAGAAAGTGGGGGGATGCCTGGGTGGCTCGGTCGTTAAGCATCTGCCTTCTGCTCAGGTCATGGTCCCAGGGTCCTGGGATCGAGCCCGGAGTCGGGCTCCTTGCTCAGCAGGAAGTCTGTTTCTCTCTCTGCCTCTCCCCTTGCTTGTGTTCCCTCTCTTGCTGTCTCTCTCTCTGTCAAATAAATAAATAAAATCTTTTAAAAATATAAATAAAAAGAAAGTAAATTTCAACACCAGGAGAGTCTTGGAAAGGAGGGTATGTGCTTTAAAATGGATAAAAACTGAGCTAGGGATCAGTAAGCCTCTATTCTAGTCCTGGCTCTGCTGCTTGCTGTGATATGAGGAAGTCACAGTTTCCAAGTTCAGGCATTGTCATTGGCACTATTGTGGAATGAGATCATAAAACCTCTAGGGTTCCTGTCTAGATCTGACTTCAGGTAACCAGGTGAAAACAATTTTTCCTTACATCAATTGTATCTCTTTTTCTTCACCAGCCAATGCGATCACCTGTCCAGCTTTTGTACTTGAATTGAAGAGCTTCCTGTTTCTAGAACCAGCTAGCTACAAGACTTTAATTAAGACATTATGTGACCCACCTCAAGAAGTCATTCAGGCCAAGATGGAAGTGAAGGCCTGCACAGATCAGATATCCTCTAACAAAAAATTGCTAATTGCAAGCACATTGGTAATTCCTTTCTTCTTTCTTTGTGCATAGAGGCTTCTGCTTGGCTGAGCTCCCAAGAATGTGCTCAGGGTGTTGCTCTGCCAGGGGCACAGGTGGTGGAGGTACCTGCCTCCCTACTCACCCCTGATAGGGTGAAAGGTGGCCACAGGATGGATGACATTAGCCTCTGGGCAGCTAAAGGCTGCCAAGAGCATCTGGCACGTTTCTCCTTCTCAGGTCACCTCCCTGGGCACAGGTTCCTCATAGCGTCCTGAGGAGGAGGACACCTGGGGACCTACACACTGATGTTGAAGGGCCAAAGCTGGCTGCATCCTTCCCTGGGAGCTTTCCTGAGGGCAATCTCCCCCCTCTGAGTGGACACAATCACAGCGCAATCCCATGGGGGTGTTGGGAGTGTTGAAGGGGGAAACAGCTGGAAAGGAGGGAACCTGGACTCTGTCAGCATGGAGGGCAGCTGGGAGGGCACCCTACCAGCTTCTGCACAGCCAAGGCCTACCCCCCATACCTCAGTCCACTTCACCACTTCCTGCCTACAACTCTCTCCCTTATCAAACCCGTGTCCAGAAGAAACCCTCCTTCCTCTGTCTCCTGAAGCCACAGGTGAAGGTGAAACACTTAAATTAGATCTTGTCAAGAAATAAGATATTTAACGGTGTCTCTCCACCTATCCACTGCTGGATTTAGGTCATGAGGTTCAGTCACAAAGGCCCACAGGGGCTGGGTTTTCAGTGCTGAGTAGACATGTGCCACCTGGTTGAATTTCCACACCAGGAGCCTGGGATTCTCCTGAAAGCAGTATTCCCAAGGTCCCCTCCTGTCCATGTTCCAGTCTCTCACCCTGGTCCCCCCGCCCTTTCCCTACTGCAGTGAAAAATTAGAGTCCTTCACCCTGGGATAGCAGAGAAAAAACCCTGGGCTGCTCCTCCTTCCATTAGAAACCTGAGTCTTACTCTTGGGTCACCCCAGGCTTTATTGGCCAGACTACAGAAATGTATTTTTCCTGACTTGCATCGTTTGTTGTGATTGTGTCAGGTGTATTTAGTTTACCATCCTCCCTGGTTTCCTGTCTTGTGTCCATTCTACTTCCCTATTGTTGCTTGAAACTTCATAGACAACTTCTTCTGGGTGACAGTCTGTGTTAAGGTGTCATCCCTAAGAGCAGCATGGCTGAGACTTCTCTCTCTTTCTTTCAGCTGAAAACCATGGAGAATTGTATATAATGAATCTCATATATTAGCAACCCTGTCCTGCAGTGATCACCTATTCTTCCGGAAAATGTAAAGGTTTCAACATCTTGCTTCAATAAATCACTTGCTCTGCACTACTCTGTATGTTTCGTTATTATGCTACAGTCTTTGGACTTGAGTTGGGGTGGTCTTGGTCATGAAGTGGCCATTGGGTGTTGTCAATAGTAAATTTTGGAGACTACATGTCCAGTTACCCATGGCATCCTGGGGAGCAGGAAATATTTGCTAAGGAATCATCCTGCATCACCTTATAGACTTCACATTCACATGGCCAGAAGTGAAAATGAAGTTTCAGGGTAATGCACAATTAAAACGTTCCTGCGATGCTTTTGTATGAAGGATACCAACAGCCTGTCTGGCTAGTCATGTGGTTCCCAGCCACCAGCATCGCTAATACTGTGTCCTTATCACAACCACAACCAACCTGCTCCGTCCTCACACCTTCACTCTGGATTCAATGCTATGAATTCTCTGGTATATTTTGTTTTCCGTCTACTCAATTTTTAGTGAATCTCCAGGCTTCACCCTTCAGTTAACGCTTTTTGACTCTGTGCATGCGCATTGCTCATCGAGTCTAGACCACTCATCAACACCTCATGCTAATGCTTTTCCCTCACTTTCTCCCGAGAGCTCCAGAAACACCATCTAGGGGCCATCTGCACAAATCCATTCAAGACTCCACAGTTACTGCAGAAGAAATGTAGAAAACTGTACAGACTGCCTGCCTGCAACCTGCTCTAACTTCCATGAACCCCCCTTTCTCACTAATGCCCCAAGCCATGAGGCACCTGATGCAGAAAATTTTGATTAGTTTCCATTGGCTGCTGTGAAACACTGCCATACATTTGGTGGCTTACACCAATTATTTTCTCAACATTTTGATGATAGAGTCCAAAAACTGTAACATTTTATGGAAATTATTGTATCAGGAGAGCCATGCTACCTGTGGAAGTTTGAGGTGAAAATCTATTCATGGCTGCTTCCGGCTTTGATGGGTGGAAACCATCATCCCTTGTCTTATGTCCCATCCTTTTGATCTCTACCCTATGAGGACACACTGACTTTTCCATCCCGTGCCTATCAATCTCCCCCTGTCTCCTTCATACAAAATATAGGGGGTTGTGGGGCCCCTATGTGGCTCAATCAGTTAAGCATTTACCTTCAGCTCAGGTCATGATCCTGGAATCCCATGATGGAGCCATGTTTCGAGCTCCCTAATCAGTGGGGAGTCTGCTTCTCTCTCTCCTTCCGCTCCTCCTCCTGCTCATGCTCTCTTTCTCTCTCTCAAAAATAAATAAAAAATAAAAATCATTAAAATATATGGGGTTGCATTTAGAGGAAATCCCAGAAATTCAGATTAAGCTACCCAGAATGTCAGAATCTAGTTTTTTTTTTTAATGATTTTTTATTATATTATGTTAGTCACCATACAGTACATCCCCAGTTTCCGATGTAAGGCTCGATGATTCATTAGTTGCGTATAACACCCAGTGCACCATGCAATACGTGCCCTCCTTACTACCCATCACCGGTCTATCCCATTCCCCCACCCCCCTCCCCTCTGAAGTCCTCAGTTTGTTTCTCAGAGTCCATAGTCTCTCATGTTTCATTCCCCCTTCTGATTACCCCCCCTTTCTTTATCCCTTTCTTCCCCTACCGATCATCCTAGTTCTTATGTTCCATAGATGAGAGAAATCATATGATAGTTGTCTTTCTCTGCTTGACTTATTTCACTTAGCATTATCTCCTCCAGTGCCGTCCATGTCGCAGCAAATGTTGAGAAATCGTTCTTTCTGATAGTTGAGTAATATTCCATTGTATATATGGACCACAGCTTCTTAATCCAGTCATCTGTTGAAGGGCGTCTTGGCTCCTTCCACGATTTAGCTATCGTGGACAATCCTGCTATGAACATTGGGGTGCATATGGCCCTTCTCTTCACTACGTCTGTATCTTTGGGGTAAATACCCAGTAGTGCAATGGCTGGATCATAGGGTAGCTCAATTTTTAACTTTTTAAGGGACCTCCACACTGTTTTCCAGAGTGGCTGTACCAACTTGCATTCCCACCAACAATGCAGGAGGGATCCCCTTTCTCCACATCCTCTCCAACAATTGTTGTTTCTTGCCTTGTCAATTTTTGCCATTCTAACTGGCGTAAGGTGGTATCTCAGTGTGGTTTTGATTTGAATTTCCCTGATGGCTAGTGACTTTGAACATTTGAAATGGGCAGAAGATATGAACAGACACTTTTCCAATGAAGACATACAAATGGCTAACAGACACATGAAAAATGAGTTTTGAAAATGTAGGATATCTACTCCCCAGATACTGCAAAGTTGATCCATATCAGTAACTTACAATTTAGAAACATTTACAGGTCATCTAAATTTCAAAAGAACTCTTTGATAGGCTTTTGTGCCAATGCATGAAACACTGAGAAAAGATGTCTCTCACTGAATGTTATTGCTTTTACAAAGTATTTCAAGGCCACAGATGACCAAAACATTGGTGTGAATATATCTCAGGTCTTGCATGAGCCTGAGGACAGTCCAAATAGAACTGTCTCTTGCCTCATACTTTCTCCCTGTCCCTGACACAACTTGTTCAGGGACAAATATGTACAAATTCACCCTGCACTATGGTTTGTCTTTTTTTTTGTTTTTTAAGATTTTATTTATTTATTTGACAGAGAGAGAGACAGCCAGAGAGCGAAGGAACACAAGCAGGGGGAGTGGGAGAGGAAGAAGCAGGCTCCCAGTGGAGCAGGGAGCCCGATGCGGGGCTCGATCTCAGGACCCTAGGATCACGCCCTGGGCCGAAGGCAGACGCTTAACGACTGAGCCACCCAGGCGCCCCTATGGTTTTTCTTAAGAGCAGATCAATAAATGTCACACAAACACCCAAACTGAAGGTTCCTTTATTCCTCTAGTTTCCGAGCATCATTTGGGGACCTGACTTAAAGCCCCTTTTGGGAAGAGAAAACATCAGCTAGCTACGCATGTATCCTGATCTTTTGTTTTCTTCTATTTCTCCTTGTCAACACCGGCTTGCCAATGAGTGCTTTGTGGGCTGAGTTAACTGTTTGTTCATTCACCTGAGAATGATCATCTTCTGCTACGCAGAAAACATTAAGGTAAAAAAAAAAATAGCCCTCTTATTGTGGGTACCATGTACATGGTGCGGGATTTTATTTTATTTATTTTGCTTTATTTTATTTTACTGTATTTTATTTTATATTTTGCTGAGTAAGAAAGCTCTACAGGGGCCTGTGTCCCCACAGGAAACAGGACAGGTCCATAATATCTGGGGTACCAGGGGGGAGTCCCCATTAAGACCTATAAAAATTCTCTCATTTCATCACTAAAGTCCTTCATTTGCCTTTGGAATGGAGATTGGAAAGTACACAAATAAGAACATCACCTTCTTCCCTATTTCTAGCCTCTCCCTAAATTGGTACTGATCTTGGCAAATTACGCTGGAGCTGAATGATGGGGGAAAAGATGACCCAAATAATCCAAACGGCAAATGCTGCATTCATGATTAATTAACTCATGTCTCTGGTTCTCTCATCAATTTCTTTTTCATTTTGTTAAGATGAGCCAACACTGTTTCTCTTGTTCCTATTACCCTCTTATTGCCCCTGCTTAAACTGATGTGGTTTTCCTTTTTCTTTTTCTTGTTTAAGATTTTCCTTATTTATTTGACAGAGAAAGCACAAGGAGGCAGACCTACAGGCAGAGGGAGATGGGGAAGCAGGCTCCCTGCTGAGCAGAGAGCCTGATGCAGGACTCAATCCCAGGACCCCAGGATCATGACCTGACCTAAAGGCAGAGGCTTAATGGACTGAGCCACCCAGGTGCCCCTGATGTGATTTTCTGTTTGTATGAATGAGGCTGTCCTGTGTCTCTCTTGACACCAAGAGGCACACTGCGTGTGCTTTCCTTATCTTGCCAAATGCAAAATGCTCCAGAGCCTCTGTACGTACTATTCCCTTTGCCAAGAACACACTTTCCCAGATCTTCCCCTTGATATCATTGTCCACTCATCCAGGATTTAAAATCGGTCATCCTGTACCTGGCCTGGACCTCTTTACAGGACACTGCCCCTCATGTTTGTTTTCTGGTTCTGCACAGCAAACACTTTCTGATGTCACTCATTCAGTTATGGGCTTGTTTGATGCCTCCCTTGTGACAACTAAGCTCCACAGAGTCAAAGTCCTGGTCGAACAGCTGAATCTGGGTCACACAGCACAGGCCCCAGTCGGGGAAGCTCATGGTTCCCGTCGAACAGTGGATGGATGGATGGATGGATGGATGGATGGATGGATGGATGGACAGATGGAACCACCCATTTATTCCTAATTACCTTGTTTGAAGCCTTGGATAAGCTCTTTACAGAGTGTCTGATATCCTTGCAAAACCAGGCATGGTATTATTCCTGCACACTTCAGAACTGAGCAAAAGGAAGCTTGAAATGACCAGCAGTCTCACTCGCCCAAGGACACTTCGTGATTAGGTGCTGCATCCAAGATTTGAATCCACATCTGCTCGAGCCCAGACCTGGTCACCGTTCCTCCACGCAGCACCTGCCTCTGCTGAGCAACCACTTGCTCTTCAGCTTCTCATATCCATTAAATTGTGTGTGGGGGGGGGGAAATCCTAAACAGCTAAAAAATATTCATATATTTATAATAGATTGAATTTATGAAATTGAGTTAATTAAATGAGATGTTCCTTGTTAAAAGAGCCTTCAGAGAATATGAGACATTGTTTTTCTTAAACATCAGGCACCTTACTAACGTGTCTATGGGTGAGAGAAGTCTGTCCTCCAGAGGATTTATGTAGTATTGCACTGAGCCCAGATGTGTACTAAGCCAGCAGGAACAGACACACAGGATAGGAAGCTGTATGGACCTTGACGAAGAAGGAGGGGTGCGAGGAGGATATGAAGGCCACAATAATAATGAAACAACAAGGATGACAACACAGGCTCACTTTGCTGTAATCTGATTAGTTAGCAAGCACTTTTGTATTAATTTCATCTAAAGTCATGTATGATTATTGCAGTTCCAAAGTTGTTTTGGATCCAACAAACTCTGTCTCCTTGGATTCTACAAACAGAGCACAGGCTAGCTGGGTTGCAGTTGATTCTTGCTGTCATTTCCTGGTCCAAAGCCAGGTTCATTGTATGACTCCTTCCCTCATTTCTGGGAGGAATTAAGGTAGTGAGTAGGAGAATAAAAGGAGGACCTCTAGGCTCTCATCTGCAGCATGAGTTCTGTGCTCTGTTATGGACCAGACGTCCAGATCTGCCTCCACCCATGAAGCTGCTGAGAGTCCTTGTGCTGGTTGCCCTTCCACTTTCCTGCTTTGCAGGTGATTTCTTTCTTTTTTTTCATAATAATATTTTTTATTATATTATGTTAGTCACCATACAGTACACCCCTGGTTTTTTGATGTAAAGTTCAATGATTCATTAGTTGCGTATAACACCCAGTGCACCATGCAATACGTGCCCTCCTTACTACCCATCACCGGTCTATCCCATTCCCCCACCCCCCTCCCCTCTGAAGTCCTCAGTTTGTTTCTCAGAGTCCATAGTCTCTCATGTTTCATTCCCCCTTCTGATTACCCCCCCTTTCTTTATCCCTTTCTTCCCCTACCGATCATCCTAGTTCTTATGTTCCATAGATGAGAGAAATCATATGATAGTTGTCTTTCTCTGCTTGACTTATTTCACTTAGCATTATCTCCTCCAGTGCCGTCCATGTCGCAGCAAATGTTGAGAAATCGTTCTTTCTGATAGTTGAGTAATATTCCATTGTATATATGGACCACAGCTTCTTAATCCAGTCATCTGTTGAAGGGCGTCTTGGCTCCTTCCACGATTTAGCTATCGTGGACAATCCTGCTATGAACATTGGGGTGCATATGGCCCTTCTCTTCACTACGTCTGTATCTTTGGGGTAAATACCCAGTAGTGCAATGGCTGGATCATAGGGTAGCTCAATTTTTAACTTTTTAAGGGACCTCCACACTGTTTTCCAGAGTGGCTGTACCAACTTGCATTCCCACCAACAATGCAGGAGGGATCCCCTTTCTCCACATCCTCTCCAACAATTGTTGTTTCTTGCCTTGTCAATTTTTGCCATTCTAACTGGCGTAAGGTGGTATCTCAGTGTGGTTTTGATTTGAATTTCCCTGATGGCTAGTGACTTTGAACATTTGAAATGGGCAGAAGATATGAACAGACACTTTTCCAATGAAGACATACAAATGGCTAACAGACACATGAAAAATGAGTTTTGAAAATGTAGGATATCTACTCCCCAGATACTGCAAAGTTGATCCATATCAGTAACTTACAATTTAGAAACATTTACAGGTCATCTAAATTTCAAAAGAACTCTTTGATAGGCTTTTGTGCCAATGCATGAAACACTGAGAAAAGATGTCTCTCACTGAATGTTATTGCTTTTACAAAGTATTTCAAGGCCACAGATGACCAAAACATTGGTGTGAATATATCTCAGGTCTTGCATGAGCCTGAGGACAGTCCAAATAGAACTGTCTCTTGCCTCATACTTTCTCCCTGTCCCTGACACAACTTGTTCAGGGACAAATATGTACAAATTCACCCTGCACTATGGTTTGTCTTTTTTTTTGTTTTTTAAGATTTTATTTATTTATTTGACAGAGAGAGAGACAGCCAGAGAGCGAAGGAACACAAGCAGGGGGAGTGGGAGAGGAAGAAGCAGGCTCCCAGTGGAGCAGGGAGCCCGATGCGGGGCTCGATCTCAGGACCCTAGGATCACGCCCTGGGCCGAAGGCAGACGCTTAACGACTGAGCCACCCAGGCGCCCCTATGGTTTTTCTTAAGAGCAGATCAATAAATGTCACACAAACACCCAAACTGAAGGTTCCTTTATTCCTCTAGTTTCCGAGCATCATTTGGGGACCTGACTTAAAGCCCCTTTTGGGAAGAGAAAACATCAGCTAGCTACGCATGTATCCTGATCTTTTGTTTTCTTCTATTTCTCCTTGTCAACACCGGCTTGCCAATGAGTGCTTTGTGGGCTGAGTTAACTGTTTGTTCATTCACCTGAGAATGATCATCTTCTGCTACGCAGAAAACATTAAGGTAAAAAAAAAAATAGCCCTCTTATTGTGGGTACCATGTACATGGTGCGGGATTTTATTTTATTTATTTTGCTTTATTTTATTTTACTGTATTTTATTTTATATTTTGCTGAGTAAGAAAGCTCTACAGGGGCCTGTGTCCCCACAGGAAACAGGACAGGTCCATAATATCTGGGGTACCAGGGGGGAGTCCCCATTAAGACCTATAAAAATTCTCTCATTTCATCACTAAAGTCCTTCATTTGCCTTTGGAATGGAGATTGGAAAGTACACAAATAAGAACATCACCTTCTTCCCTATTTCTAGCCTCTCCCTAAATTGGTACTGATCTTGGCAAATTACGCTGGAGCTGAATGATGGGGGAAAAGATGACCCAAATAATCCAAACGGCAAATGCTGCATTCATGATTAATTAACTCATGTCTCTGGTTCTCTCATCAATTTCTTTTTCATTTTGTTAAGATGAGCCAACACTGTTTCTCTTGTTCCTATTACCCTCTTATTGCCCCTGCTTAAACTGATGTGGTTTTCCTTTTTCTTTTTCTTGTTTAAGATTTTCCTTATTTATTTGACAGAGAAAGCACAAGGAGGCAGACCTACAGGCAGAGGGAGATGGGGAAGCAGGCTCCCTGCTGAGCAGAGAGTCTGATGCAGGACTCAATCCCAGGACCCCAGGATCATGACCTGACCTAAAGGCAGAGGCTTAATGGACTGAGCCACCCAGGTGCCCCTGATGTGATTTTCTGTTTGTATGAATGAGGCTGTCCTGTGTCTCTCTTGACACCAAGAGGCACACTGCGTGTGCTTTCCTTATCTTGCCAAATGCAAAATGCTCCAGAGCCTCTGTACGTACTATTCCCTTTGCCAAGAACACACTTTCCCAGATCTTCCCCTTGATATCATTGTCCACTCATCCAGGATTTAAAATCGGTCATCCTGTACCTGGCCTGGACCTCTTTACAGGACACTGCCCCTCATGTTTGTTTTCTGGTTCTGCACAGCAAACACTTTCTGATGTCACTCATTCAGTTATGGGCTTGTTTGATGCCTCCCTTGTGACAACTAAGCTCCACAGAGTCAAAGTCCTGGTCGAACAGCTGAATCTGGGTCACACAGCACAGGCCCCAGTCGGGGAAGCTCATGGTTCCCGTCGAACAGTGGATGGATGGATGGATGGATGGATGGATGGATGGATGGATGGACAGATGGAACCACCCATTTATTCCTAATTACCTTGTTTGAAGCCTTGGATAAGCTCTTTACAGAGTGTCTGATATCCTTGCAAAACCAGGCATGGTATTATTCCTGCACACTTCAGAACTGAGCAAAAGGAAGCTTGAAATGACCAGCAGTCTCACTCGCCCAAGGACACTTCGTGATTAGGTGCTGCATCCAAGATTTGAATCCACATCTGCTCGAGCCCAGACCTGGTCACCGTTCCTCCACGCAGCACCTGCCTCTGCTGAGCAACCACTTGCTCTTCAGCTTCTCATATCCATTAAATTGTGGGGGGGGGGGGGGGGGGGAAATCCTAAACAGCTAAAAAATATTCATATATTTATAATAGATTGAATTTATGAAATTGAGTTAATTAAATGAGATGTTCCTTGTTAAAAGAGCCTTCAGAGAATATGAGACATTGTTTTTCTTAAACATCAGGCACCTTACTAACGTGTCTATGGGTGAGAGAAGTCTGTCCTCCAGAGGATTTATGTAGTATTGCACTGAGCCCAGATGTGTACTAAGCCAGCAGGAACAGACACACAGGATAGGAAGCTGTATGGACCTTGACGAAGAAGGAGGGGTGCGAGGAGGATATGAAGGCCACAATAATAATGAAACAACAAGGATGACAACACAGGCTCACTTTGCTGTAATCTGATTAGTTAGCAAGCACTTTTGTATTAATTTCATCTAAAGTCATGTATGATTATTGCAGTTCCAAAGTTGTTTTGGATCCAACAAACTCTGTCTCCTTGGATTCTACAAACAGAGCACAGGCTAGCTGGGTTGCAGTTGATTCTTGCTGTCATTTCCTGGTCCAAAGCCAGGTTCATTGTATGACTCCTTCCCTCATTTCTGGGAGGAATTAAGGTAGTGAGTAGGAGAATAAAAGGAGGACCTCTAGGCTCTCATCTGCAGCATGAGTTCTGTGCTCTGTTATGGACCAGACGTCCAGATCTGCCTCCACCCATGAAGCTGCTGAGAGTCCTTGTGCTGGTTGCCCTTCCACTTTCCTGCTTTGCAGGTGATTTCTTTCTTTTTTTTCATAATAATATTTTTTATTATATTATGTTAGTCACCATACAGTACACCCCTGGTTTTTTGATGTAAAGTTCAATGATTCATTAGTTGCGTATAACACCCAGTGCACCATGCAATACGTGCCCTCCTTACTACCCATCACCGGTCTATCCCATTCCCCCACCCCCCTCCCCTCTGAAGTCCTCAGTTTGTTTCTCAGAGTCCATAGTCTCTCATGTTTCATTCCCCCTTCTGATTACCCCCCCTTTCTTTATCCCTTTCTTCCCCTACCGATCATCCTAGTTCTTATGTTCCATAGATGAGAGAAATCATATGATAGTTGTCTTTCTCTGCTTGACTTATTTCACTTAGCATTATCTCCTCCAGTGCCGTCCATGTCGCAGCAAATGTTGAGAAATCGTTCTTTCTGATAGTTGAGTAATATTCCATTGTATATATGGACCACAGCTTCTTAATCCAGTCATCTGTTGAAGGGCGTCTTGGCTCCTTCCACGATTTAGCTATCGTGGACAATCCTGCTATGAACATTGGGGTGCATATGGCCCTTCTCTTCACTACGTCTGTATCTTTGGGGTAAATACCCAGTAGTGCAATGGCTGGATCATAGGGTAGCTCAATTTTTAACTTTTTAAGGGACCTCCACACTGTTTTCCAGAGTGGCTGTACCAACTTGCATTCCCACCAACAATGCAGGAGGGATCCCCTTTCTCCACATCCTCTCCAACAATTGTTGTTTCTTGCCTTGTCAATTTTTGCCATTCTAACTGGCGTAAGGTGGTATCTCAGTGTGGTTTTGATTTGAATTTCCCTGATGGCTAGTGACTTTGAACATTTGAAATGGGCAGAAGATATGAACAGACACTTTTCCAATGAAGACATACAAATGGCTAACAGACACATGAAAAATGAGTTTTGAAAATGTAGGATATCTACTCCCCAGATACTGCAAAGTTGATCCATATCAGTAACTTACAATTTAGAAACATTTACAGGTCATCTAAATTTCAAAAGAACTCTTTGATAGGCTTTTGTGCCAATGCATGAAACACTGAGAAAAGATGTCTCTCACTGAATGTTATTGCTTTTACAAAGTATTTCAAGGCCACAGATGACCAAAACATTGGTGTGAATATATCTCAGGTCTTGCATGAGCCTGAGGACAGTCCAAATAGAACTGTCTCTTGCCTCATACTTTCTCCCTGTCCCTGACACAACTTGTTCAGGGACAAATATGTACAAATTCACCCTGCACTATGGTTTGTCTTTTTTTTTGTTTTTTAAGATTTTATTTATTTATTTGACAGAGAGAGAGACAGCCAGAGAGCGAAGGAACACAAGCAGGGGGAGTGGGAGAGGAAGAAGCAGGCTCCCAGTGGAGCAGGGAGCCCGATGCGGGGCTCGATCTCAGGACCCTAGGATCACGCCCTGGGCCGAAGGCAGACGCTTAACGACTGAGCCACCCAGGCGCCCCTATGGTTTTTCTTAAGAGCAGATCAATAAATGTCACACAAACACCCAAACTGAAGGTTCCTTTATTCCTCTAGTTTCCGAGCATCATTTGGGGACCTGACTTAAAGCCCCTTTTGGGAAGAGAAAACATCAGCTAGCTACGCATGTATCCTGATCTTTTGTTTTCTTCTATTTCTCCTTGTCAACACCGGCTTGCCAATGAGTGCTTTGTGGGCTGAGTTAACTGTTTGTTCATTCACCTGAGAATGATCATCTTCTGCTACGCAGAAAACATTAAGGTAAAAAAAAAAATAGCCCTCTTATTGTGGGTACCATGTACATGGTGCGGGATTTTATTTTATTTATTTTGCTTTATTTTATTTTACTGTATTTTATTTTATATTTTGCTGAGTAAGAAAGCTCTACAGGGGCCTGTGTCCCCACAGGAAACAGGACAGGTCCATAATATCTGGGGTACCAGGGGGGAGTCCCCATTAAGACCTATAAAAATTCTCTCATTTCATCACTAAAGTCCTTCATTTGCCTTTGGAATGGAGATTGGAAAGTACACAAATAAGAACATCACCTTCTTCCCTATTTCTAGCCTCTCCCTAAATTGGTACTGATCTTGGCAAATTACGCTGGAGCTGAATGATGGGGGAAAAGATGACCCAAATAATCCAAACGGCAAATGCTGCATTCATGATTAATTAACTCATGTCTCTGGTTCTCTCATCAATTTCTTTTTCATTTTGTTAAGATGAGCCAACACTGTTTCTCTTGTTCCTATTACCCTCTTATTGCCCCTGCTTAAACTGATGTGGTTTTCCTTTTTCTTTTTCTTGTTTAAGATTTTCCTTATTTATTTGACAGAGAAAGCACAAGGAGGCAGACCTACAGGCAGAGGGAGATGGGGAAGCAGGCTCCCTGCTGAGCAGAGAGCCTGATGCAGGACTCAATCCCAGGACCCCAGGATCATGACCTGACCTAAAGGCAGAGGCTTAATGGACTGAGCCACCCAGGTGCCCCTGATGTGATTTTCTGTTTGTATGAATGAGGCTGTCCTGTGTCTCTCTTGACACCAAGAGGCACACTGCGTGTGCTTTCCTTATCTTGCCAAATGCAAAATGCTCCAGAGCCTCTGTACGTACTATTCCCTTTGCCAAGAACACACTTTCCCAGATCTTCCCCTTGATATCATTGTCCACTCATCCAGGATTTAAAATCGGTCATCCTGTACCTGGCCTGGACCTCTTTACAGGACACTGCCCCTCATGTTTGTTTTCTGGTTCTGCACAGCAAACACTTTCTGATGTCACTCATTCAGTTATGGGCTTGTTTGATGCCTCCCTTGTGACAACTAAGCTCCACAGAGTCAAAGTCCTGGTCGAACAGCTGAATCTGGGTCACACAGCACAGGCCCCAGTCGGGGAAGCTCATGGTTCCCGTCGAACAGTGGATGGATGGATGGATGGATGGATGGATGGATGGATGGATGGACAGATGGAACCACCCATTTATTCCTAATTACCTTGTTTGAAGCCTTGGATAAGCTCTTTACAGAGTGTCTGATATCCTTGCAAAACCAGGCATGGTATTATTCCTGCACACTTCAGAACTGAGCAAAAGGAAGCTTGAAATGACCAGCAGTCTCACTCGCCCAAGGACACTTCGTGATTAGGTGCTGCATCCAAGATTTGAATCCACATCTGCTCGAGCCCAGACCTGGTCACCGTTCCTCCACGCAGCACCTGCCTCTGCTGAGCAACCACTTGCTCTTCAGCTTCTCATATCCGTTAAATTGTGTGTGTGGGGGGGGAAATCCTAAACAGCTAAAAAATATTCATATATTTATAATAGATTGAATTTATGAAATTGAGTTAATTAAATGAGATGTTCCTTGTTAAAAGAGCCTTCAGAGAATATGAGACATTGTTTTTCTTAAACATCAGGCACCTTACTAACGTGTCTATGGGTGAGAGAAGTCTGTCCTCCAGAGGATTTATGTAGTATTGCACTGAGCCCAGATGTGTACTAAGCCAGCAGGAACAGACACACAGGATAGGAAGCTGTATGGACCTTGACGAAGAAGGAGGGGTGCGAGGAGGATATGAAGGCCACAATAATAATGAAACAACAAGGATGACAACACAGGCTCACTTTGCTGTAATCTGATTAGTTAGCAAGCACTTTTGTATTAATTTCATCTAAAGTCATGTATGATTATTGCAGTTCCAAAGTTGTTTTGGATCCAACAAACTCTGTCTCCTTGGATTCTACAAACAGAGCACAGGCTAGCTGGGTTGCAGTTGATTCTTGCTGTCATTTCCTGGTCCAAAGCCAGGTTCATTGTATGACTCCTTCCCTCATTTCTGGGAGGAATTAAGGTAGTGAGTAGGAGAATAAAAGGAGGACCTCTAGGCTCTCATCTGCAGCATGAGTTCTGTGCTCTGTTATGGACCAGACGTCCAGATCTGCCTCCACCCATGAAGCTGCTGAGAGTCCTTGTGCTGGTTGCCCTTCCACTTTCCTGCTTTGCAGGTGATTTCTTTCTTTTTTTTCATAATAATATTTTTTATTATATTATGTTAGTCACCATACAGTACACCCCTGGTTTTTTGATGTAAAGTTCAATGATTCATTAGTTGCGTATAACACCCAGTGCACTATGCAATATGTGCCCTCCTTACTACCCATCACTGGTCTATCCCATTCCCCCACCCCCCTCCCCTCTGAAGCCCTCAGTTTGTTTCTCAGAGTCCATAGTCTCTCATGCTTCATTCCTCCTTCTGATTACCCCCCCTTTCTTTATCCCTTTCTTCTCCTACAGATCTTCCTATTTGCAGGTGATTTCTGTGTGGGGAGGACTAGCTTTGGGCTGAAGATCATGTCAGGGCCCTCTGGAAGACCTCCTGTTCCCCAAACTCCAGTGCAGAGCATCTCATTTCTATGGTGTGTTCATGTTTTTTGGTTACTAGTGTTTGGCTTCTCTGGCCTAGAGAGTAGTGTTGGGGTGCAGAGGGGGCACACATGTTTTCAGGCTTATAGGAAATCCTAGATCCTGAGCTTACTCTGCTAAAATGGAGAACTCAAGACCATTCACCATAATTTTTTTGAATGTATGTGTTTACTGGGATATAAGATGAGCATATCCAGGGAGTCCCAAAAAGGGCTTCATAACTACGTAATTGAGACCACTTTCATGAGTTTTCTTCCGGGTTGTGGATGCTCATTTCTAGAAGAAGTGGTTAACAAAATAGGAGAAGAAAGGGAAGAAGAAAGGGGGTAAACAGAAGGGGGAATGAAGCATGAGAGACTGTGGACTCTGGGAGACAAACTGAGGGCTTCAGAGGGGAGGGGAGTGGGGGAATGGGATAGACTGGTGATGGGTAGTAAGGAGGGCCCGTATAGCATGGTGCACTGGGTTTTATATGAAAATAATGAATCAAGGAACTTTACATCAAAAACTAGGGATGTACTGTATGGTGACTAACAATATAATAAAAATATTATTAAAAAAGAAATAAAGATATGCAATTATTTTTAAAATTGATGGAATTGTAAACATAGGTAATAAAAATGTTTATGTTAGAATGATACAATTCATTAAAAGTGGCTGAAAAAGAAAAAAAAACAAAATAATCCATCCTCAAGAGCATGGGTGAATACTGAGAATTTTTTCAAGAATTCTTATCTGATGCTGCCACTGACCAGGCCGTAGCTCAAGTGATGTAATGTTTTCTCGGCAGGTCACATGAAACTCTGAGCAATGTTGCAGTGATGATGGTAACACTGGTTTCTTGTGATGTGCTCTCAAACCATTGGACAGGGACAAGCAGGCACTAAATTTGTCACTCATTAGGCCACAGCAAGTGTTACACATGCTTTATTTTATTTCAGTGGATTTAATTGGGAGTATGTGTGATTCCTTTGACATCCAGAAAGCCAGCCAAGGTCCCAGTGCTGACTTGCCTCTTCACTTTGTGGAATCTTTAGGAAATGACAAATGAAAAAGGCCAAAGCGGGAAAACCATACATAAACTTACACACACACACACACACACACACACACACTCACACTAACATATGCACACATTTTCTATCAAGGTAAAAAAACATCTGGTTCTCAATAAGTCCCCACTTGTACAAATGATCAGCAAAAAAAGATTCCCTTCTTCATAGAAACAAAGAGGTCAATGTTCATAAGAATTTTTAAAAGAATCTATAAGAATCCAGTTGTAGGAGGTTCTGTATATCTTACTAATAGAATTTAAAATGCACTTTCAAGCAACCCCAATGTGTTAGTATAAATGATTGGGTACCTTGACCATTAATTATAGAATCCATGGAAGACAAGTAGAGATCATGGGTATGAATCTGTCATGGGGGGTGGAATTGCATAAAATCCAATCAGTAGTGTGTTTGTTCTGTATATCTTATTCCCTATCCTCATATGCCATTGACCACCTTCCAGAGTAGACAATGTAGAAATACTGCCAACGCAAAAGGTAAAAATGTCCTTCACTGAGAAGATGTTGACACAGGGCACAACATGGAGTAACCTTGAGCACATTATGATAAGGGAAATCAGCCAGGAAAAAAAGACAACTATGGCATGAGGTCACTTACATCCATTTTCTAGAGTAGCCAATTTCCTAGAAACAGAAGGTAGAAGAGTGCTTTCTAGGGGTTCGGTGGTATGGGAAATGGGGATTTTTCGGTGGGTATAAAGTTTCACCATAACAAGACGAAAATGTTCTGGAGATTGGTTGCACCACGTCAATATACTTAACACTGCTGAACTGTGTATTTAAAATGGTGAAAATGGTCAATTTTATGTTATGTGTATTTACCCTAAGTAAACATTTTAAAGACTGAAAAACCCTGCAACCAAGGATAATGGAATAATTTTTTTTAGAAAAACCTTGGTTAGACTGATGGAGTGCACATCTCCATTCTTTTTTTTTTTAATGTTTTTTTATTATATTATGTTAGTCACCATACAGTACACATCTCCATTCTTTTCTGGGTCTCAAAGGTAATGGTTTCTGTTTCAGACTATTTTTGGTATTTCTAACACGAAAGGGCACACCACAGCTCAAAAACTTCATACTCCCTTGTATTTGAGCTGAGACTTACAATTCTTTGTTGAAAACTGATAATACACACAGCCTATTTATGGGATACCCTATTTTGAGGAAGAGGAAACATGGACAAGAAAGTATTACCCGGATCCCTGATGGGGAAGAGATCTGGAAACAGCAGCACCTCTCTGGCATCGATAAAGTCTCCTCATCGTTAGAATGAGAGATGAGATCATTCTGATCTTAATTCAAACACCGACTTTCTTAGACAAACCCAGGAAGCCAAGGCAAAGAAATGTTTGTTTTTCAACACTTTCCTTTTTAACAGAGAGCTGAAAATCTGAGTGATGTCTGTTTTTGTTTTCCAGAACACAATAGATGGAAGTAAGTGGTGTGCTCTGTTTTACCTTCCACAAGACCCAGGGCTCCGAAGACTATAGAGAATGTTCAGAAACTGAATGTGGATTCATATGAACCACAACTTTCCTTTCCTTTTTATTTATAAACTGACAATTGTTGAAACCTTGAGTACCTTTTCATTTCAGTAAAATATCTGCAAATGGAAAGTTCTTCTTATGTTATCTGATGAAAATGGACACTTTAGAGAACCTCTTCTATCACATGTGCCTGAGCCCTCACTCACGCACACGCACACTCATATATAATTCATTGGAGAGCACATGGATGAAGGACTTAGGAATGTGAAATCACTTTGTTCTACCCCATGCGTAGCCCAACAGAGTCCTCTCTCCAAAAGTGTGCTCTTCCACCCTTGTGGCCCCCATTACCCTCAGGATCATGTGGGAAGGTCTTGAGAATTAGGTTGTGGTGTTTGGACCACGTGCAGGTCCCTAGGACACTGCAGTCTTTGTCTGTGCTGTGAGCCCAGCTCACCATGGCTATGCCTCTCTCAGTTCCTGCCCCTGACCCAGGAGTGTGGGACCAGGACTAGAGTCAGGGAGAGACGTGACTCATATAAACCAGGGACGAATCTTACCTTGATTTTAAATTTTAATATATGAGTTCATTTTGATTCTTGAAACATTTCATTAAAATGTGATTTGCCCTGGGGATCCTGGGTGGCTGGGTCCCTTGAACATGGGCCTTCGGCTCAGGTCATGATCTCAGGCTCCTGGGAGCCAGTGCCCCATCTGGCTCTCTGCTCAGTGGGGAGTCTGATAACTCCTGTCCCTCAGCTCACCTCCCCTTCTCCTGCTCTCTCTCTCAAATAAATAAATACACAAATATTCTTTAAAAATAAAATAAAATGTAATTTCCTCTAATAATTGAAATTGGGAGTGCCCCCCTGAAACTTTGTGGGTACCTCTAGTCCTGTCCCTCCGAGTGGCAATGTGTTCCAATCTCTCCAGCACAATGACCTACAAAGCCAGGTAGGTTGAGGGAAAGGTGTATATTCTGTAGGAAGAAGGCAAAGCCAGCAGTTTTTATACTGAATCATAACTCTCCTTACTTTTACCTGTCCTCACATTCCTATCACCAGGAATATGATATTGTCACCCTTTCTGCTCAGAAGTCACAGTATCCCTCTTCCTTCACCGGCTATCCTGTTATCCCAGGAGACTCCGGACCCTTCCTCAGGACTGTTTCTCACTTCAGGCAGGGCTGACTTCCACCAGCCAAAACACATACACGGAATTAAGTTGACAGTACTCTTAGGATTCCACGAAAATATTATAATTTCCTTAAAAATATTAACCAAAAGTGACTGTAGTAATAATAAATATATACCAATGACCAGACTGGAGTGTATTCCTCTTTATACTGATACAGTTATAAGATATGGTATTTAATATGCTTTTTATGGAAAATGGCCCCAAATTCCTAAGACTCACAACAGTCATAAGGAGTCCCTCCCCTCTACTTTCTCCCAAACACCTCAGTATCTGTGATGTCATTGGGCCCAGGGAAAAGGACCCTTGCCCAGGACCCACATCTTAAAAGATCCCTCCTATTACACACACACAGACACAGACACAGACACACACACACACACACACACACACACACACACTTATTTATTAAGAACTAATTCATGGACCATATTCAGTTCTTGGTGTGATAGGTGCAACCTCCCTGAAGAGGGAGGTTGCACCATCTCTATAACTCTCAAAAATGGGGACCTCAGTCCACCCTCTCTCTCTTTTGGACCCTAAGAGGAAAGGAAAGGAAGACATTCAGCTGCAGAACTGGAGATGGACACAGAGATATGCAGGAATTTGCATCTGTCAAGATGAGTACTGGCCCATTTGATGAAGGTGTCTACATACTGACAGAGCAAATTTCATGCAAGAATGGATAATAGAGGATTTGAAGGACTAGAGTAGTAAGAAGGGAAGATGAAGGATGTCCAGTGATTGATCATTTGAAAAGACAGTACTGACTCTAGAACTGAGAGAAGATAAAGGAGATTGTATAGTAAGGTAAATGGAATAGCACATCAGCAAAAGTACTATGAGTAAAGGTATACGGATGTTCTACTACACATATTACTGCATCATTACTGTAAATTTGTTGGGGGGGGGTCTGGGGTTTTTTCTTCCAAGATTTTATTTAAATCCAGGATAGTTAGCATATAGTGTAGTATTAGTTTCAGGAGTAGAATTTAGTGATTCATCACTTCCATATAATACCCAGTGCCCATCGTGAGTACCCTCGTTAATGTTCATCCCCCATTTAGCCCATCCCCCACCCACCTCACCTCCATCAACTCTCATTTGTTCTCTATAGTTCAGAGTCTCTTATGGTTTGCCTCCCTTTCTGTTTTTATCTTATTTTATTTTTCCTTCTCTTCCCCTATGTCGATCTGTTTTGTTTCATAAATTCCACATATGAGTGAATTTGTCTTTCTTGGTTTGACTTTTTTTACGTAGCATAATACACCCTAGTCGCATCCATTCCTGTGACTTTGAGCTTATTTCCAGGTACAAAGTAAAAAACTGTATTCCTTTTTTTTTTTTAAGATTTTATTTATTTATTTGACAGAGAGAGAGAGACAGCCAGCGAGAGAGGGAACACAGGCAGGGGGAGCGGGAGAGGAGGAAGCAGGCTCCCAGGGGAGGAGCCTGATGTGGGGCTCGATCCCAGGACCCCGGGATCACGCCCTGAGCCGAAGGCAGACATTTAACGACTGAGCCACCCAGGCGCCCCAAAAACTGTATTCCTGCGGCAAAAATAGATTATGTTGAACAGAGTTTCTTCATTCATGTCTGTGATGATGAGTGATGTTGAGCATCTTTTCACATGTCTGTTGGCCATCTGGATGTCTTCTGCCCATTTTTTAATTGGATTATTTGATTTCTATGGTGTCTAAGAGAATATTCTCAACAACAAGTTTTCCTTCTTTTTTGTCTTTAATAGAGGTTTTTTTTTTAGTAGTTTTAGGTTCACTGCATAATTGAGCATTAAGTGTAGAGAGTTCCCACATATCTCCTACTCCCATACACGCACAGCCTCCCCTACTATCAACATCCCCCACCAGATGGTACATTAGTTACACAGGATGAACCTCTATGGACATATCCCTATTACCCAAAGTCCATAGTTTACATTAGGTTCATTCCTGGTGTTTTACAGTTTATGCCTTTTGTGAAATCTATGTGATGAGCACACCCCTCATAGTACAGAAGATTTTCATGCTCTTAACATCATGTGAGCTCTATCTATTTATTGGTCCCTTCCTCTCTCCAACTCCTGATAAACACTGCTCTTTTTAATGTCCCCATGGTTTTTTGACTTTTCCATAATGTCTGCCACTGAATGAAGCGATCCAGTAGACCCTAAGTCACTTCGAGACCCCGGACCACTCAATGGGAGAAGCCTGGGCTCCTGAATGACTGGGTGTGGTCAGGATGTGTCATGGACAAGTCACTGGGAGCACCCTGCTCCAGGATAGTGTAACAATTGTTTAAAATTTCCTGCAAGAAGGGGCATGTTATCTGTGATATTGTCTAGGAAAACTAGCTCATGGTGATCACTCAAAGCAGTTGACTTTTATTCCATTTCGTTGTCATTTTTAAATCCTCCACAAACAGTGCACCCATTCATTGCCCTTACCCTGTGGGAACACTCCTCTGGCACCGCGCTCAACCCTCTAGCATGGCAAGAAACATTTCCCCTGTCCTGGTCAACTGCATTGCACTGTGATATACTAATAATAAACCATTATTTTTTCATCCAAGATGATGAAAAATAAAGTCATACATGTAAAAGAAAATTGAAGATATATATATATATATAACAACATGAACTATATATATATATATAGTAAAAAAAAGAAGTTCAGAGAATCAGACGTGACTTCTGCAACCAAATGGAGTAGACTGAAACTTAGCCCTATCTCTGAGCAGTATATTTTCCAAAAGTACGCAGTCCAACAACTGAATAATGGGTGTCTGTCACCTCTTTGGTTTCTACTCAAATATCTCTTTCTTACTGAGAAGAGTAGAGTGTTTAGGTTTTTCCAGGTCTCAGTGTCTTGCTCAATAGAAGATGGCTGACTTTACATAATTATGTCAGTCTTAAACATTGCAACATCACATGTCATATAGGCTCAGAAAAATTCTAATGTACCGATGTCTGAGAATGAGAGTAAACTGGGAAAAGAAATCTTAATATTATTATTAAAATCATTTTTCCTCCCAGAACCCCTGGAAGAGTCTTGAGGTCCCCTCAGCAAACCCTGGAACCACTGCAGTATGTAAATGTGTTTGTATATATAGTAAAATTTCTCCTCTGCTTACCAAAAAGATAATAGGGGATTCAAGAAGGAACACCAAAAATGTTACTTAACAATATTATTATTACCTCAGCAAATAAGTAGAGAATACTTCAGAGTTATATGAATAAAGTTATTTGATAAAATCTGGTGATAGCTTTTAGTAAAAGTTTAAAGTGAAGAAAGAATAGAAGAAAACTAGTTAGAACCAAAAAAAATCCATTTTCTTTTTTCTTTTTTTTATTATAATATTTTTTTATTCAACAGCAAACAATCCTCCAAAATAATGAGTGTGAAAGATACTTCCATGAAAATTAGGGAAACAAAATGCCTGATTTTTCACTGTTAGTCAACATTGATTTGTAAATCCTAAATGTCACATTAAAGTAAGAAGACAAAATGATCATAAATACTTCCAAAGATGAGAAAAATACTTTCATTTGCAGACAGTACAATTCTTTCACTAGGAGACATGAGACATGCTCACCAAGTACCATTGGAAGTACTAAAATAATAAGATGAGATACTTTACAAGTGGCTGGATACTTGCTCCATCTATAAAAATAGGACAGCTTATATGCTGTATGGGAGAGCCAGTGAGAATTGCACATGGGAGAACATACCCCATTTGCAAAAGTAACAAAATCATAAAATACCTAAGAACAGATCTAATAAGTAAGATACATACCATGTCTCAGGACAGTAGTTATACAAATGCCAATCTTTCCACAACTGATATATAAATGTAATGGACTTTAAAGCTGGATCCCCTTGGAGCAATAGCAGGAACTAGACAAAATTATTTTAACATTCATATGGAAGAATATGCATCTGAAAATGACCAAGAAGATTAGGAAGAACACTGAATGGTGACTTGCTCTATCTGATAGTGAAACTTACTGAAAAAGAATTCACCTTGATCCAGATTAGTGTTGGCACAGAAATAGACAACCATAATGTGGAACATAATGAAGAGCTCAAAAATGGATCTACATATTCCCAACATCACCTAGTGAATAAGCTCTCTTTTCCCAATGATTTGAATGTTACCTTTATCTCTGATCTAGAGAATTTGGGGACATCCTCATATAACCTACTGGTTCTCTATTTTTCAGCTGTTTCAGTGAATGCAGCTCCATTACTGGTTTATATACTAGATAATGCTGCTTCTACCTCATTCATTCTACTTTTTGCAAAATGCCATGGCATTTTTCACTTGTGTATTTTTCCTGGTGAACTTTGTGTCATTTTGCAAATACAAAAACCACTTTAGATAGAATGTCAACCCACTGGATTTATAGTTTGATCACTGGACAAAAAAAAATGGACCCATGTGTATAGGGAAGTGAATATATAACATAAACAACTGTATTCAGTAGTTAAAGAAACTATCTTTTGGACAGACATTGCTAATAAGCATCTGGAAGAAAGAAAACATGACTTCTACATCTAATGATATTTTGAAAATTGAAACTGGCTTTAAAATTAAAATGTAAGAACTTAGAAACTTTAGCTAAATAGTTGAAGTGGAAGCCAGATTGCTTCGGGATGAGGAGTGAATGGAAAGTGAAAGAGTGAACAGTCACTCCCCAGGGTCTTGTGATAGTTGTTCCATATGGTGGTCAACAGAGCAGATCACTTGTATTGTTTCCTGGGGTATTGTTCCTTAGAATTATTAAGAACAATACCTGTTTACATAAGAGCTGAGAGAATGGTCTGGCCAGAACCTGGAGTCATTCTGCCAGAAATGCACATCTCCTAGACACCTCATCCTCTCTCCCTCACCTCCTTCAGATCTGGCCTGAAAGGTTATCTCATCAGTGAGTCCTTTCCTATCCACCCTACTTAAAATCAAGACCCCCTTTAGTTTTTCTCCATGGCACTTTAAATTTTCTCCATGGTACTTACTGCTTTCTAATATACCCTTTATTTTGCATCATTATTGGATTTACTCTTTCTCTCCCCTTGATAAAATACAAGCTTCATGACAGCACAGATTTTTGCCTATTTTCTATGCTGATGTATCCCCAGTGCCAAGAATCGTGTTTGACGTGAAACTGAAGGGAAGGAAAACTTTTCCCACTACCCTTCAAGGTCTTTTAGCCGGACTGATAATTAAATTTACTAAAGAGAGATTAACAAAAGAAAAAAAACACAAAGTTTTATACTATATTCAAAATAAATAAAGCCCAATATTAAATTGAGACCTAAAGAAATGACCAACGCAGGCAGTTTTTACACTTTTTAGACAAAGACACAATAAATCAGTGAGAAATTGACAGGACAGAGAAAACTTAACTTTGGAGCTACAATTAGTAAGGAATTCTAAACAGGATTGGGCTGGTATAGTAAATTAGTAAAAAGTACGAGGATTGTTTATATAGCCTTCATGGCTCAACATTTTCTATCTCTGGTGATAAGGATGTCTGCCTCCTGGGAGAAGGATGGTACCTTACATGAGGAGATTTATTTCCTGCTTTCAGGGCAATAGAAGTTGTGGTCTGAGTGTCCTTATGCACTCGTTGCTTCTTACATCAATTTACTGAAAATAATCAACATGCCAAAATGGCACATTCAGGGGCAGCCTGCTCTTGGCCCTTAAAAAAGGCAAGTTCAATAAAAGGTTTGTGAGTGAATGACCTTCATGTGAGAATCAGTGGGAGAACCCAGTCAAGGGACGATCAATGAGAGAAATGGGTTCCCAGGCAAGCCAGATCAGAGATGAGGAGGAAGTGGAAATGGAATTGAGGAAAAGACCATTCCAGATGGCAGTACAAAAAAAAAAAAAAAAAAAAAAAAAAGAACCAGTGGCAAAGAAATGGGAGCTGTAGCTTCATCTGACTTGAAATGCATCATGTTTTTACTCTCTTGAGTACTGGAGATTACTGTGAAATCTGGGGGTGGAAGAGGCAACCAGAAACACTGAGACTGGAAGCATGGCAAGGATTCCCTTCAATGGGGCAGCAAGCCCTCTCTATGTGGGGACCTAAAAATCCCACTGACTCTGAGGCTTGTAGCAATATCACTCCAAGAAGAACTTGGATCCCACTGAGTATGGAGATTCTATGTGACTTATGATAAAGGAAGGAATTATGGAATTTCACTTAAAAGCCAACAAGGGTGGAGATGTGATAGATGTGGGGGTGTCAAAGGGATGAAACAGATGCATCTGCCAACCAATGAAGAGAGTCTTGTTCATTGGTTGGCATTCAAAGGAGCATACTCATGGGAACAGAGACAAGCATTTTCCTGAGGTTTAGGGTTATGGGCACAGAGGAGTAAGGCAGAGGTGGACGCTCAGCTTTCATGGAATAGATGTGATTGCTAGAGAGGACCACAAGATGTCTCCCTTCCAGCGGCAATGACCTAAGCTCCACGTCCTTGTTTTGAATAATTGCATCCACTTTGATCACCAAGACAGCTCCTGTTGATCCTTCAAGTCCCAAACAATCACCTGACATCCTTGTTTAGGAACCAGAGATTGACCTTCCTGCAAACATTAGTACAGTCGCTCGCTCTCTTTCTCCAACTACCTCTCCTTGCTGAATCCTGGTGTTTACTAGAAAATGTGGCAGGTAGAGGAGGAGGGAGACACAATTTTGGTAACAAAGCACTCAAGAAATGAAGCAACGAGTGGTTAAATGAGGAGAGTTATGATTGCTTTCACAGTATTTACTCCAAACCCTCAGGGTCCATACTCCATGGTTGTGCTTGGAGAAACTGAATGGACCAAAGAAACTACCTAAAACATTACCATATTCAAACCTCAGGAAAGCATTCATGGAACATTCTCTCACATTCCAAGTGTGTTTACCCAGCTGACAAGAAAATGATTTTTAAAGGCCCTATCACTCCTCTCTTCCGAAAAAAATGATTTAGTGCTGGTTTAAATCTCATTTATGTTACTAAAATGGATCTAATTTTCACAAGCTCCTCTCCATTGGTCATTTTAAAACATCCCACTCTGCACACCTTGCGTGGAGGACATTTAATATTTTCATCACTTTTTTTGTTGACCAAAATCAGCATAGATTACGTGCTCAATCATGTAAATTAATAGAATGAATTTGCAGAATCAGTTCTGCTGGTAAAAATTGTGGAGTTGCATTCTCTAACTGGGGATGGTTCATCTCTCTTGCTGACTACTCATTGTTCCTAGACATTCAATAAAAATGGGGACTCTGATCCCTGCATCTCCTACCCAGGGAATGAGACAACAGAGAAATGGAATAAAAAAATCCCCAAAGACACTTTGAAGTCAATTCCAGAGAGGAATCCTGTCATGGGTTGAAGGAACCCAGGGGTTGGAGTGGGAGGAACCAAACGAAAGCCCCTGCAAACAGCATCAGCCAATCTTGGATTCACCTGGTTGCATTTTCACCCCCTGCCCCAGAAGTCCATGTTGTTCATGTTGCTCAGTTCCCAGCACGCAGTGAGATTGGGTCTTCCGGTTTTGACCCTGTGCAATGTTGTTGAAGGTTGAATGTTACTCTGGCATAGGTATCTTCTTTATATTCACGTCATACCCCCCAAGAAGCCTCCCTGAATGTCTCCTGGTTAGGGGATCATCTTCCATGCTCTCAAAATTCGTAAAGCACTCTCCTTGCTGGGCTTCTGTGGGTCCTGGAGACACTACCTCTACAACCACTGCAAGAGGTTATCTCAAAAGTTGAGAAAACATGACGTCTGCCTTCTTCCCACCTTTAAACTCCCATCAGTGCCTTCCATTAGAGAACCACACAAGGCAGCAGTGGCAGGAGAATCTGGGATATGTAACTCACAGGTCTTCAGTTCCAGCAACAGAGTCATGGGTAGGACATGCAAGGAAGCAACTCTGGAATTAGAAAATGTAGAGCCTATCTGGCACAGAGTGATTTAATCTACAGACCCTGGTGTTATTTTTCAGCCTCATGATGACCACTTGTCTGACCTATAGAAAAGTTAATAGCTGGTAAGATTGCTGCCTACACATAATAAACACTACTTATTTTCTTACAAATAGATCAGCTAACGCACCCATTATTGGTCAATATCTGTATACTAGGTAATGCTGGGATAAGAAAAATCCCCCGAGGTTTATGTTTTATGTTTACACTCAGATCTACAATGAG
Organism: Ursus arctos; assembly: GCF_023065955.2. Taxonomy (NCBI): domain Eukaryota; kingdom Metazoa; phylum Chordata; class Mammalia; order Carnivora; family Ursidae; genus Ursus; species Ursus arctos. The sequence continues at coordinate 39,284,619 of NW_026622908.1, forward strand.
AGATTGGGGAAGTTCCCCCGAGGTTTATGTTTTATGTTACACTCAGATCTACAATGAGAGATTGGGGAAGTTCCTAAAACTACGTGTACAAAAATATTAGAGCAGAATGGAGATTAAAGAGGATCAATACCTACAAGGCACAAATTATTTTTATTGTCCATTTCACCACAAAAGACTATTCAAGAAGAAAGGTCTTTACGGCAATGTGTAAAGGTCAGCAAACTAAAAGGTCTTGAGAATCCTAGACTGAGTATTATTTCATCAGTTTCCTGGCACGTCTCACAAGTCCTGAGGTTATTTGGCCTCTTCTTTATGAAGCTCTTCCAAAATTTAGAAAGAACTTTACTCAAACTGTTGTTGGTGCCACAGGGTAACTGCCTTCATCCCTAAGTTAAAGATGGAGAAAAACGAAGTGGCATCTGAGTGCCATTTCCTTAGTGTTTGCAGAGGACTCAAACTCCCCCTGTTTGGGAGGAACCTCTGATGAGCTTGTGACTTGCTGTCCTCAAGGTTCTCGTTCACATGTGAGGCCAACTTATAATGAGGAGCATGAACCTCGGGGATGGAGCTGCACACCTGCCCGAGTGTAGAGATGGTCAAGAGGAGTTGTTAGCACCTGGCCTTCAGTGCTACAAGGCAGCCCCTCTGGAATTGCTCTCTGTAACATCTGTTACTCAGACAGAACACATCAATTGTTAACAGAGTCTCACCTTGATCTTGAACCCTTGACTTCAACTTAAAAGGAGCTTGGAATGAAAAGAGAATCCTTGACATTCAAGTGTCTTCTCATGACAGAAGAACATTGCTGGAGCTCTACCTGGAAATCTCCTGGGCCCATGACAATTTCATATGTGCAGTGCTCAGCAGCTCATTTAAATGCACCCTGTATGCTTATTGTATCATTGAGAGGGCTTTACATCAGTGTAGGCTCATTACTTGTGATTTATACAGTCCATAATTTGTCGTTTGATTTACATACAATCTTGCCAGAACTCTGGGATGGGTACAACGTGGGTTGTAATTTGATGTTTCAGCCCTTGCAAATCTGTGGGGAAATTTGTCTCATAAGTTAAGATTCTTTGTCTTCGTGTTTTTATTGAACAGAATTCCCAAAAAGAGTCTGTATCCAGGAGGAAATGGAGTAACTCATCAATAGGTGGATCTGGGTGAATGTGAACAGATGTTCTTCTAGGGTACATAGCACTGCATAATTCCTAAAACTGTTTAGTTATTTTCTTTTTTTTTTTTAAAGATTTTATTTATTTACTTGACAGAGATAGAGACAGCCAGCGAGAGAGGGAACACAAGCAGGGGGAGTGGGAGAGGAAGAAGCTGGCTCATAGCGGAGGAGCCTGATGTGGGGCTTGATCCCATAACGCCGGGATCACGCCCTGAGCCAAAGGCAGATGCTTAACTGCTGTGCCACCCAGGCACCCCTGTTTACTTATTTTCAAATACAAAGTTAACAATTGTATTGCTCAGACAAAATGGTATAAACAAACTTTGCCTTCCCACAAAGGAAGGGTCAGGTCATCCCAGGAGAGTACCTGATACAGCTGGGCTATGGGAGGACCAAACTGATGGGTGATGGTGTATGAAGTCAATATGCAGGTGGATGGAGGGTTCTTAAACTCCAGGTTGTGACTGAAATGGCACCTGGACTGGATTCCCAGCATTATGAAATGTACAAGTAGGGCAGTGCACACTATGAGAAATTGTTATGGAAATTTCTGCAGCAACAAAGCATTTCTGATTTTTTTCTTCGTTCTTTATTCTATGTATGACACAGAAAAGAGATTTAGACACCTTAGGACCATTGGGTTATGGCAACAGTTGGCAAACAGATGAAGGAAACAATCTCTGATGTCCAATGGCCTTTTCCACGATATGAGCTTCTTTTTGCAGTTCTCAGCTTATAGCAAGATGTTTGAGCATGCATTAGGGGTATGAGGGTTGTGGCAGATGATGTGTGGGAGTAGTAGATGGCTTGGTCAGCTCACACATTTCCCTGAGGAACCTTGGGGCACAAATCTCAGAAGCTCAACAGTGCACAATGACGACAAGGGAAGAAATAACAAAATGTTTTGTGGAGTGTGTAAGATAAGGCACAGTGGTGATTTGGGTGCATCAAAGATGCTTGCAGCTTTGGAGAAACATGTATATTTTATTTTTTGAAACTTCTTAAACCAATGCTGCAGAATGTTAATGAAAAATAAATCTCAATGAGCTGGATGAGGCCCTTTTTAGTTTTGTATATCCATGAATATCATTTATTGCTACAATGAGGCAGTTTTATTCATGTTTTTCATCTCTATAGATGTAAACCCTGAAAATACTGGTCACAGGATGTGCACATGGGAAAAGAGTGAGTCTATGACAATGATGTCACTCAATTCATTGAATTCCCCTAAGTACCAGCTAAAAATGACATCGTGATCTGTCCCTTCAAATTACATTTAATGATTTGTCATCCCCAGCTGAATTAGGTCTTTTGATATTATCCAAAGGAAGGAATCAGAAACCATTTCTTATAGAAAAAAGTGTGTGTACCACAGAATATTACATTCAATTATTTTTTTGGAGGCTAGAGATTTGCACACACAGAGTCAATGCTGTGTAAGTTCTGATGGGTGACAGACACACCTTTGTCTTTATAAATTGGAATGGAGAAGGAAGAGAAGAATGAAAGGGGGTAAACAGAAGGGGGAATGAACCATGAGAGACTATGGACTCTGGGAAACAAACTGAGGGCTTCAGAGGGGAGGGGGGTGGGGGATTGGGATAGGCCAGTGATGGGTATTAAGGAGGGCACGAATTGCATGGTGCACTGGGTGTTACACGCAAGTAATGAATCTTGGAACATTACACCAAAAACTAGGGATGTACTGTATGGTGACTAACATAACATAATAAAAATTATTATTAAAAAAAAGATGTTCATTGCAGGGGAAATGGTACATGACAGCCAGTGTGACCACATTATATATCCAGTGTAACACTATTTGTGGACCTTATGATCCAGAAATGATCTCTTAAACCTTTCCATGTCCCATGTATATGTTAAGCCCTAGAGAATCCCTGGGATTTCAACTTCACCCTAAAGGACATGTGTGACCAGTGTCTCCTGCTGTGAACAGGAGCCCAGAGACCCTGTGTGGCTTAGGGATAACTAATATCTATCCCTACACACCACTCTCCTATACCTTTAGTTCCTGGAACTTAAAATCACAGCAGCCATTTCAATGTGATCATATACAACAAATTAAGTGATGGAAAAGTACTATAGGACAAATTTTAACTGAGAGAAACCCCATTTTAAACTGAAAGAAATCCCAAAGAGACCAAAGCCAAATTCTAAAGCACACTTTGTTCCCATTTAGGATAAATAAACATTCCTCGTTGGTAGAGTCGGATTCAGGTTGAGATTTGACTTGGGCGTGAGCTGATTTATTTTGTTTGACATTTTACTTGTGTATTTTCCTTTCTGTTACATAAGTGTGACAGCTGACATTACTGCCAGATACTGAGCTGAACGTTTTTCCTGTATTAATTCATTTATCCTAACACAAATCCTATGATGTAAGCACTACAGTCATCACTTTATTTGGCAGGTGAGGCACCAGGCTAAGAGGGTCAGCATCTTGCTGATGTGCCCACAGGTAGAAAGTGCAACAGCTGAGCTTGCACCCAGTAGTCCAGCCCTACAGGTGGGCCCTTACACACTGCTCACACTGCTCAATGAACAAACACATTCTCCTTTGAAGGATCCAGCACTTCAGAGTTTAACACACAGTGTAAAACTGCCTGATGAGGATTCTGATGTGGGCTGGGTTGGACATGTAAACTCTAATTTGAGAAGAGTAGAATTCCTTAAATGTTCTACTATTTCCTTCAAGAACAAAGTGTGTGCCTCTATTTTTTAAGCTTCCTGTATATATCTGTAAGTAAAATTTCATGATCGATCCTTAAACTTTTGCATATTTCCACTTAGGTATATTCCAACATATTTTTGTTGCTCCATTTGTTCTGTTGTCAATGGCATCATTTTTTCCATGATGTTGAATGGTATTGGCAAGTTTATAGGAAAGTCATTGGTGTTTACAAGGTGATCTTATATTCAGCTCCATAATGAACTTTTATCAGTTCTAATACTTTTTTTCAGTAGATCCTCTTAGATTTTCTTTAAAAAATTTTTTTAAATTTATTTAAATTGAATTAGCCAAGGTATAGCACATCATTAGTTTTTGATACAGTGTTCAATGATTCATTAGTTGAGTATATCACCCAGTGTTCATCATATCATGTGCGTTCTTTAATGCCCATCACCCAGTTACCCCATCCCCCCACTCACCTCCCTTTCTACAGCCTTCAGTTTGTTTCCCAGAGTCAAGAGTCTCATATGATTTGTCTCCCTCTCTGATTTCTTCCCATTCTATTTCCCCCCCCTTACCCCTATTGTCCTCTCCACTATTCCCTATGTTCCACATATGCGTGAAACCACATGATAATTGTCTTTCTTTGATTGACTTATTTCATTAGCACAATACCCTCCAGTTCTACCCATGTCAAGGTAAATAGTAAGATAGTCTTTCTTTCTGATGGCTGAGTAATATTCCATTGTATATATGAACCACATCTTCTTTATCCATTCATTCATTGAAAGACATCTCAGCTCCTTCCATAGTTTAGCCATTGTGGACATTGCTGCTATGAACATTGGGGTGCATGTTCTCCTTCATTATACTACATCTGTATCTTTGGAGTAAATACCCAGTAGTGCAATTGCTGGGTCATAGGGTAGCTCTCTTTTTAATGTCCTGAAACCTTCATACTATTTTCCAGAGTGGCTATACTCACTTGCATTCCCACCAACAGTGTAAGACGGTTCCCCTTCCTCCACATCCTCGCCAACATTTGTTGTTAATTTTAGCCATTCTGACTGGTGTGAGGTAGTATCTCACGGTGGTTCTGATTTGTATTTCCCTGATGACAAGTGATGTGTAGCATTTTTTCATGTGTCTGTTTTCCATTTGTATGTCTTCTCCAGAGAAGTGTCTGTTCATGTCTTCTGCCCATCTCTTGACTGATTTATTTGTCGTTTGGGTGTTGAGTTTGAAAAGTTCTTTATAGATCTTAGATACTAGGCCTTTATCTGATATGTCACTTACAAATATCTTCTCCCATTCTGTCAGTTGCCTTTTGGTTTTGCCAGCTATTTCCTTTGCTGTGCAGAAGTCTTTTATCTTGATCAAGTCCCAATAGTTCATTTTTGCCTTTGTTTCCTTTGTCTTTGGAGACGTGTCTAGCAGGAAGTTGCTGCAGTTGAGGTCTAAGAGGTTGCTACATATGTTCTCCTCTAGGATTTTGATGGATTTCTATCTCACATTGAGGCCTTTCACCCATTTGAGTTTATCTTTGTGTATGGTGTAAGAGAATGGTCCAGTTTCATTCTTCTGCATGTGGTTGTCCAATGTTCCCAGCACCATTTATTGAAAGACTTTCTTTTTTCCATTGGATAGTCTTTCCTGCTTTGTCGAAGATTAGTTGACCATACAGTTGAGGGCCCATTACTGGGTTGTCTATTCTGTTTCATTGATCTATGTATCTGTTTTTGTGCCAATACCATGTTGTCTTGATGATCACAGGTTTGTAATATAGCTTGAAGTCAGGCATTGTGATGCCCCCAGGTTTGATTTTCTTTTTCAACAATCCCCTGGCGATTTGGGGTCTTTTCTGGTTCCATACAAATTTTAGGATATTTTGTTCCAGCTCTGTGAAAAATGTTGATGGTATTTTGATAGGGATTGCCCTGAATGTGTAGATTGCTCTGGGCAAAATAGACATTTTAACAATGTTTATTCTTCCAACCCATGAGCATGGAATGTTTTTCCATCTCTTTGTGTCTTTCTCAATTTCTTTCATCAGTGTTCTGTAGTTTCTAGAGTACCGATCCTTTACCTCTTTGAATAGGTTTATTCCTAGGTATCTTATGGGTTTTGGTGCTATTGTAAATGGGATCGATTCCCTAATTTCTCTTTCTTCAGTCACATTGTTAGTGTCTAGAAACGCAACTGATTTCTGTGCATTGATTTTGTATCCTGCCACATTGATGATCTGCTGTATGAGTTTTAGTAATTTGGGAGTGGAGTCTTTTGGGTTTTCCACATAAAGTATCATGTCATCTGCGAAGAGAGAGAGTTTGACTTCTTCTTTGCCAATCTGAATACATTTTATTTCTTTTTGTCATCTGATTGCTGAAGCTAGGACTTCTATAATATGTTGAACAATAGAGGTGAGGTTGGGCATCACTGTCATTTTCCTGACCTTAAGGGAAAAGCTCTCAGTTTTTCTCCATTGAGAATGATATTCACTGTGGACTTTTCTTGGATGGCTTTTATGATATTGAGGTATGTTCCCTCTATCCCTACACTCTGAAGAGTTTTAATCAGGAAAGGATGCTGTATTTTGTCAAATGCTTTTTCTACATCAATTGATAGGATCGTATGGTTCCTGTCTCTTCTTTTGTTAATGTGATCTATCACTTTGACTGATTTGCGGATGTTGAACCACCCTTGCATCCCACGAATAAATGCCCCCTGGTCATGGTGAATAATCCTTTTAATGTACTGTTGGATCCTATGGGCTATGATCTTACTGAGTATTTTGGCATCCATGTTCATCAGGGTTATCTGTCTGTAATTCTCCTTTTTGATGGGGTCTTTGTCTGGTTTGGGGATCAGGGTAATGCTGGCCTCATAGAATGAGTTTGGTAGTTTTCCTTCTGTTTCTATTTTTTTTTTCAGTTTTAATTTCTCACTCAAAAGACCTTTATTGTGTTTCCGTGTCCTTTTTTTGGCATGACAAAATATGTATTTAATACATTTTGTTCAGTTGAGTTTTGATCATTTCTTCGGACTGCTTTTGAAAAATAAAATTAAATATATTGATTTTATATCATGATTTTTTTATAATTTTTATTTTGTTATATTAGTCACCATACAGTACGTCCCTAGTTTTTGATGCAATGTTCCATGATTCATTATTTGCATATATCACCCAGTGCACCATGCAATATGTGCCCTCCTTAATACCCATCATAGGCCTATCCCTATCCCCCACCCCCCTTCCCTCTGAAGCCCTCAGTTTGTTTCCCAGAGTCCACAGTCTCTCATGGTTCATTCCCCCTTCTGTTTACCCCCCCCTTCTTCTTCCCTTTCTTCTCCTACTGATCTTCCTACTTCTTTTTTTTTTTTTTTTGACAGAGATAGAGACAGCCAGAGAGAGACAGAACACAAGCAGGGGGAGTGGGAGAGGAAGAAGCAGGCTCCTAGCAGAGGAGCCTGATGTGGGGCTCGATCCGATAATGCCGGGATCACGCCCTGAGCCGAAGGCAGACGCTTAACCGCTGTGCCACCCAGGCGCCCCTGATCTTCCTACTTCTTATGTTTCATAATTGAGTGAAACCATACGATAATTATCTTTCTCTGCTTGACTTATTTCACTTAGCATAATCTCCTCCAGTCTCATCCATGTTGCTGCAAATGTTGTGTAATCGTTCTTTCTGATGGCTGAGTAATATTCCATTGTGTATATGGACCACATCTTCTTAATCCAGTCATCTGTTGAAGGGCATCTTGGTTCCTTCCACAATTTAGATCTTCTTGTTGGATAGACCCTTTAAGTGTCCCTCTACATCTCTCTTTTTTTTTTTTTAAAGATTTTATTTATTTATTTGACAGAGACAGCCAGCGAGAGAAGGGACACAAGCAGGGGGAGTGGGAGAGGAAGAAGCAGGCTCATAGTGGAGGAGCCTGATGTGGGGCTCAATCCCATAACGCCGGGATCACGCCCTGAGCCGAAGGCAGACACTTAACCGCTGTGCCACCCAGGCGCCCCTGCCTCTACATCTCTTAGTACGGTCTTTGGTTTAAAATCTAATTTGTTTGATATGGGGATTGCTTCCCCAGCTTACTTTTGAGGACAATTAGCATGGTAAATGGTTCTCCATCCTTCACTTTTGATCTGGAGGTATCTTTAGGTTCAAAATGCTTCTCTTTAGGGGTGCCTGGGTGGCTCAGTTGTTAAGAGACTGCCTTCGCTCAGGTCATGATCAGAGGGTCCTGGGATCGAGCCCCACATCAGGCTCCCTACTCAGCAGGAAGCCTGCTTCTCCCTCTCCCACTCGCCCTGCTTGTGCTCCCTATCTCTCTGTCTCTCTTTCTGTCAAATAAACAAAATCTTTTTAAAAAATGCATCTCTTTAGACAGCATATGGATGGGTTCTGCTTTTTTATACAATCTGATACCTTGTGTCTTTTGATTGGGACATTTAGCCCATTTACATTCAGAGTAACTATTGAAAGATATGGTCTAGTTACTCTTGGGGTCCGTCTTCACTTACAGAATCCCCCTTAATATTTCTTGCAGGGCTGGCTTGGTGGTCACATATTCTTTCAGTTTCTGTCTGTCCTGGAAACTCTTTATCTCTCCTTCCATTCTGAATGATAGCCTTGCTAGATAAAGTATTCTTAGCTGTATGTTCTTCTCGTTTAGTACCCTGAATATATCTTGCCAGTCATTTCAGGCCTGCCAGGTTTCTGTGGATAGGTCTGATGTTATTCTGATTTTCCTCCCTCCATACATAAGAAATCTTTTCCCCCAGCTGCTTTCAGGATAACTTCCTTGTCTCTAAGATTTGCAAGCTTCACTATAGTATGTTGGGGCGTTGATCTATTTTTATTGATTTTGGGAGGAGTCCTCTTTGCCTTTTAGATGTGAATGCTTGTTTCCTTCCCCAGATTAGGGAAGTTTTTGCCCATGATTTTCTCAAATATACCTTCTAGCCCTCTCTCTCTCCACCCCCTCTTGGATCCCAGTGATCCTGATATTGGTTCTTTTCAATGTATCATTAAATTCTCTAAGTCTCTCTTCATGTGCTATGTGTTAGTTTTTTCTCTTTTCTTCAATTTCCTTCCTTTCCGTCAGCCTGTTTTCTAGATCACTTATTCTCTCTTTTGCTTCATTGACTTTAGCTGTTAGAGCATCTGATTTAGACTGCATCTCATTTGTAGCATTTTTATGCTCGGCCTGATTAGATATCATTTCTCCCCTTAGAGATCATGTATTGTCATGTATGCTTTTTTTAAGCCTAGCTATTACCTTTATAATTGCTATCCTGAATTCTATCTCCGACATCTTGCTTATTTTCATATCCGTTAATTCTGTGGCAGAGGACATTGCCTCTGGTTCAGTTCTTTGCTGAGAGTTCCTCCTCCTAGTCATTCGGCCAAAGGATGGTTGAGCAAATGAACAGAGTCCAAAATATCAACCACAACTCAAGCAAAATGCACCCTAGAAAAAATCTAATGTGGTCAGAAGCTACCACAGAGATGCAAACAAAGCCAAGTTGATCTAAAACAATAAAAAACAAAGTTGGGGGTGGAGAGAGACTGTAATCTCTCAGGGTGGACAAAGCAGGGTGATCTGCCTGTTTCTGATTGATTTTTGTCTGTGTGTTCAAAGACACTATATCCCAAAATTGCAAAGAAATCAGAACTTGAGATATATATATATCAAGATAAGATTTAATGAACTGAAGAACGGACTAGTATGGGGCATAAATCTATAAAATGTGGATGTGAAAGAAATAAAAGTTAAAAGCAACTTAAAAACATAAGTTGGGAAATAAGAATCTATTTGAAATGGGAACAGGTTAAGAAGAAGAAGAAGAAGAAGAAGAAGAAGAAGAAGAAGAAGAAGAAGAAGAAGAAGAAGAAGAAGAAACAAAAAAGAAATGTAAAATTTTAGCCTGAAGTATAAACGAGCCATGAAGGAACAACCTCGAGCTCAATATACTATTTTCCCCTGGTGCTGGAGTTTTACAGCCCTATGGGAAATAAGCTTGTCATTCACCTGTTCTTCCAGTCTGTCTTCTGGGGGAGGGGGCTGATACTTCAATTCTCAGGCGTCTTTGCCTGAGTGGAATTGCCCCACCCCTTGTCAGGGAGATGGGCTTAATAAGATCTGGTCGTCTGTGTGGCTTTTGTTCCCTAGGGGTTTTCCTCACCTCATTAAAGGGTCAGAACAAATATGGCCCTGTGGGAATCTCCGGCCCAAGGTCCTTTCTTCAACAAATGCTCCAGGTCAAACTGTCCCTCCTTCTATGTGTACCAAACTCCACAGACTCAAGCTATTCTAACCCACTGCCATGGGCCTGTGCGTACACCCTCCTCTGAGGACCCCAGGTCATGACTGGGTGCCACCCTAGTATCCTTCTGGGGGCCCCACCACCCTGAGAGTAGTTGCCCAGTCATGGGTGCAGTCTTTGTGTGTGCCACACCACAGAATCCCACTGCCACTCTTCCAGTGACCTGGGAGTGTCTTCGCACTTTGTGTCTAAGTGACCACCAGTGGTTCTGGGCTCCCACAACCCAGTTCCACTGTTCCCAGGTCATGGCTGGGTGCCACCCTAGTGTTCTTCCCAGGGTAGCTGCCAGTTATGAGCGCTGAGAGCTGTTGCCCAGTTATGAGCGCAGCCACTTCATATCTCCCCTGGGATGTTAAACAGCCCACACCTTCTAGTCCTTTTCAGGGTGCTCAGTTAAAAGCAGTCCCCTTAGCAGTCTGGCTCACAGTTTATGGCAACCGGAGCTGAGAGTCCCTTCTGGATTCACTGACCATAATCATTCTCCCACTCCACTACTTGGGCACTCTATTAGTTCAGGCTCCCTGTTCTTTCTGTGTCTTCTGGTATCCAAAGACCACAGTGATCCACCTAGAATTCTACCCTATCCTTCCCCTGTTCCCTTTTCAGAGAGGGATGTTTCTCATTGAAGCAGATATTTCTAAGGGTCCCGATTTTGCAGTCTGGTGTTATAACACTTTCCAGTGGCTGGCTTATGGAGGCTCCCTCCCCTCTCAGTTTATCTTCCAATATTTCCTCTAAAGATTCAAGATTCTGCACCTCCTACCTTGCAAAAGAATAGTGCATTTTTCTGCTTGTAGAGATTCAGATATATTTTCTTACATCTCAGGTTGAAATTGTGTGTGCTTAGAATACACTAAGCATTGTGTGTGCTTGATAGATATCCAGCTAAATTCAAGGGACCAGATGAAACGAGGTCCCCTACTCTGCTGTCATCTTCTCCCTCCCACCCTGGATTTTCTTGCCTTGATCACCTATCTATATGTGGTGAAAATTCCATTGATTCATTTTTTTTCTGATTGTTTTCTGTGGAAAGAGGAAGTTTTAACAAGTAGTTCCTTTTTTAAATAGCCTTAATTGTTTTAGAGAAGTGTTAGTTTCACAGAAAAATCAAGCAGACTACACAGTGTCCAAATGTGCCCCTCACCCCCACATGTGCACAGCCTCCCACACTATCAACATGCCACACCTGATGGTACACTTCTCAAAATTGGTGAACCTATATTAACATATCCTTATCACTCGATGTCAGTAATATTTCACTCAGGTGGTACATTTGATGGGTCTTGACAGATAGATAATGACAGGTATCCAGCATCATAGTCTCATACAGAGTAGTGTTGCCATCCTGCAATCCTCTGCACTCTGCACATACATCCTTATTTCCTCCCCAACCAACAGAAACCACTGATGTTTTATTGTCTCCATAATTTTGCCTTCCCAGGATGTCATAGTTGTAATTCTACACTACACAGCTCTTCAGGTTGGCTTCTCTTATTTGGTAATATTTATGTAAGGTTCTTTCATACCTTTGCATGGCTTATAACTGTTCTTTAAAAGATCAATTGCATAAAATGTTAGAACTATACTCCATTGTCTCAAGGTACCACAGTTTCTTTATCCATTGACCTACTGAGGGAAATCTTGATTGCTTTCAAATTTGGGCAACTATGAATGAAAATGCCATGAACATCATGTGCAGATTTCATGTAGATGTGTTTTCAGTTCCTTTGCATAAATACCAAGAAACACAATTGCTGGATCATACTGTAAGACTATGTTTACCTTGATAAGAAACTGCTAACTGTTTTCCAGAATAGCTGTACCACTCCGCATTCCCTCAGGCAGTGAATGAGAGCTCCTGTTGCTCCACTTCCCCACCAGCATTTGGTATTGTCAGTAAATTATCTTTTTTAAAAAGTAAAAGAAGAAGAAAACTGGAGAGAGTGAGATGAAGAAACTAGCTTGAGAATCATCACCCAGGAAAATTCAATTGAGTCAAAAACTGAGATGCAAGCAGAGAACTTCACTGTCATCTGCTTCTGTTCCATCTGACATGTCACCACCTCCAGTCTTCCCCGACTGAAAGCACCACTTTGATACTTTTTAATTCATATACCATCACGCCTGATCTAGACCAACTGATTTCCAAACTGAACAAGATTGAGCAATTTTCTTACTTTCTGCAAGTTAGTTGACTCAGCTGCTAAATAGGAAACCTAATGGCTTGTAGATTTGGAGCAATGATTGAAGATGATAAATTATGTTTCCACATTCTCTGGCCATAGCTAGCAAGCAAAAATTAGTGCTACTCTTTTAATTGCTATTATTATTATTGACTACAAGAGGGTTTGCAACTCGAAGGATCTGTATGGAGGATTACAATGGTGTGTTTCCAGATATAATCAGCTCACTGTTATTGTCATGACTTGATTTTTGTTGTACGTGATATTTCTTTCCCCCAGTCACTGGCATCCACCATTCTACTATTTCTTTGAAACTGACTCCTCTAGGAACCTTACATTAATGGAATCATACAGTATTTTCTCTTTTTACTGGGTTCTTTCCCTTAGTGTACTGTCCTCAAGGTTCACCCATGTTGTAGCACACGACAGGTTTCCTTGCTCTGTATGGCTGAATATGAATAATGCTACATTATATGTATGTACTACATTTTTAAATCTCTTCATCTGCCCATGAACACTGTGATTTTCCACTTCTTGGCTATTGTGCATAATGCTACCATAAATATGGATATGCAAATATGTGTTTGAGACCCTCCTTACAATTCATTTGCACGGGTACTGACAGGTGAACTCGATTGATTATAATAACTTTCTTTTTAATTTTTGGAGGGATTTCCAGGTTCTTTTCCTCAGAGGCTGCACCATTTTCCATTCCCACCAAAATGCACAAGGGTTCTTATTGCTCCACATCTCTGCCAACATTTCTTTTTCTTTCTTTCTTTCTTTCTTTCTTTCTTTCTTTCTTTCTTTCTTTCTTTCTCTCTCTCTCTCTCTCTCTCTCTTTCTTTCTTTCTTTCTTTCTTTCTTTCTTTCTTCTTTCCTTTCTACAATAGCCATCATAATGGGTGTGAAAAACCCATGTGATTTTGACATGAGATCTGAAACCCAGCATGAGTCTAGTGCCAATAAACCTAGGTGTGTCTCACCCCACCCACCATTCTGCCCCCACATCCCACAGAGTACAATGGAAACTCTCCTTGATTTGGCCCATCCTGTCTCTCCAGTCACAAAATCTTCCCTCTGCCACCCTAGGTACCTGACATTCCTAAGGAATGTTGTTTATGTCCTCTTGTCTCCCCTCATGCTGTTTCCCCGGGATCCCTCCTCCAGCCATTTCTTCCAGTCAGAACTCTATATACCCTTGAATGGCTCTCCCATATGCTCCTCTGGATAAACACACTGACTTCCCAATGCCTTTAGTAAGAATTCTCCATGCCTCCCCGGTGTACCATAGAGCATGCTGTTGATAGTTGTGGAAAGGCAGAGGAAGAGCCGCTGTGGGGAGCCCTATTGCCTGGACCCTGATGACTCCGTGGTGTGACCCTTCCAGTTGACAAGTAAACCTAAGGAGGACCTTCTTTTTCTCCATGTACAGCTTGATATGATTTGAAATGTCTGTTGATATTTTAAAAAATATTAGCTTAGAATAGGAAGTTAGTATTGGGAGGTAGTCTTCCTCTTCAAGTTGTCTTCTCTTGGGATACTGAAAACCACTCATTCCTCCCACTGGGGTCACCATGCTACTAACCTTTCTCCCCCATCCCACCTACCCAAAGGGAAACTTGGCATAGCAGGTATCTTTTCATACTGAAGATACTCCCTAACCATGTTTAGTGGTTTGCTGATTCATATTCATTCCTTTATTCAAAGAATATTTGCTTTTTCTCTCCTGTGTGCCAGACACTATATTAAGTAAAAAATGAGCAAAACCAGAGACTGCCCCTGCAGTTCAGGACCTAACATCCAGGGGAGGCTTGCATCAATTAATTGACTATACATTTGTAAAATTACAACCTCAGATTTTTCTACAAAGGAGAGCTGCATACAGCCAGCAATGCCCATGAAGAACAACCGTGACTAAGTCATTGGGGTCTGTGACACCGATAGATGGGCATGAGCCCTGAGAGAGGAATGGAGGGCTGCTAGCCATGCCCCTGACCTGACCACATGTTTATTTGGGCAGCACCAGGGAGGCTCTCTAGATATAAACAGTCCTGGGCCCCCCAGCTCCTGAGTTCAGCTCCTAATTGCTCACCTTTCACTAAAACTGAAAAATCAAAGCAAAATAAACCATGAGGCTGTCCCTGAGTGTCCCACTGGTCCCTCTGGCTCTTTACTTCTATGAGGGTGAGTATCATTTCTAATCAGACAGGCACCAGCCCTGGTGAGTACCCTTCTCTGAACTAGGTGAACTGAGGCGGCTTTCCTCTTTTTCCTATACTTGTGTACTAGTCCTCCCTCCACTCACCGCCCCATCTCCCAACCCCAGGGCTAATTTTTTTCAGTTCCCAACACGCTGGAAGTTTTACAACACATTGTTCCAGGCAAATTTTAAGAGTTCCACTAAAGCCTCTCTCCTTATCTGTGATCAGTGTTTCAGAAGCAAGAGGTTATGAGATTTAGTGTGAATCAAGGCTCTGCCACTTACCAGTGCTTTAACCTTCAACAAAATGCTTAATCTCTCCAAGACTCTTCTCATCCTTGGGTCTGACAGATGCCACAAGAGTAGCTATAACAATGGAGTGATATTAACTGTGATAAGGGCCTAGCTTTGGCTACCAAGCTGATATCTGGTAGTTTCCAGACATTCTCCTCCTTAGAGTTTTTCAGGTACCAGTTGAATCCACAGTTATTTAACTCATGGATTCAGACTCATAAAATATTACAGCTGTAAATGTTTGGGGAGAGTTCTCACTTCCAGAAGAGCCAGTGTTCTTAGTCTGATAATACATCTTCAAGGTGGCTCTGAGAATAAGCAGCACTCACTATATCTACTAATGAGTAGA
The DNA here is from genome assembly GCF_023065955.2 of Ursus arctos. Lineage (NCBI taxonomy): Eukaryota > Metazoa > Chordata > Mammalia > Carnivora > Ursidae > Ursus > Ursus arctos. The sequence goes on from NW_026622908.1 coordinate 39,299,854, forward strand.
TCCACTGTATCTACAAGTGCTTCTGGTTTCCTAGGAGTGCTACCAGTATTTTGTAATAGAACAAATACACTCAGATGGGTGAGATTTCTGTTCATCTAGATTAATACTGGCTATCTCTTCTACAATATTTTTACACATCTTCTTACCCTTCATACTGACCCAAGTCTTCGTGAGTTGTTCCATTTCATCACACTTTATTTTTTAATAATATTTTTATTATATTATGTTAGTCACCATACAGTACATCCCTAGTTTTTGATGTAAAGTTCCATGAATCATTACTTGCACGTAACACCCAGTGCACCATGCAATACGTGCCCTCCTTACTACCCATCACCAACCTACCCATTCCCCCACCCCCCACCCCTCTGAAGCCCTCAGTTTGTTTCCCAGAGTCCATAGTCTCTCATGGTTCATTCCCCCTTCTGTTTACCCCCATTTCTTCTTCTCTTTCTGCTCCTACCGATCTTTCTACTTCTTATGCTCCGTAAATGTTTACCCCAAAGATACAGATGTAGTGAAGAGAAGGGTCATATGCACCTCAATGTTCATAGCAGCATTGTCCACATAGCTAAATCATGGAAGGAGCCGAGATGCCCTTCAACAGATGACTGGATTAAGAAGATGTGGTCCATATATAATATGGAATATTACTCAGCCACCAAAAAGAACGATTCTCAATATTGCTGCAACATGGATGGGACTGGAGGAGATAATGTTAAGCAAAATCACTCATTTCATCAAACTTTAAAAACATCTTCCTCTTTCCCTCTGCTGCCTCTGATTTGAAGCTCTAAAATTCTTTGCATAGTTTGACATCTGATTATGGGTAGGATCAGAGCCTGGTAGGGTACTTCCAAGCTACAGTGTGGTTACAAAGACGTGGGATGATAGAGAATCCACACAAAGAAATGTGGTCACTTCAGATCTCCACATAGTTCCAGTGGGATCAGAAAAGAACCCGGTCCCTGCCTCTCACACTCTAAGGAATTCTGAACATCCCTGCAGGGATAAAAAAGCTAATCCTAAATGTGTGGATAAGCTTCAAATGTGTTCAACTGACTACTTAGAGATTGTGTTTGTATGTGTGTGTTTAGCTTTTTAACTGTATCTACATCCAATGACATAATCATTCTTTATTCTCAAAGTAGCACCTTCCAGTATGTAAATAGTGTGACCCACTCTTCTCCAGATTTATCCCCCCTTCTCAGCTCTCTGGAAAGATCTGATCTGACTCTACCATTCACTTAAAAAATTATTACTCAAATCTCCTTTTCTTTTTTTCTTTAACAATATTTTTTATTATATTATGTTAGTCACCATACAGTACATCCCAAGTTTTTGATGTAAAGTTCCATGATTCATTATTTGTGTATAACACCCAGTGCACCATGCAATACGTGCCCTCCTTAATACCCATCACCAGCCTATCCCATTCCCCCACCCCTCTCCCCTCTGATGCCCTCAGTTTGTTTTCCAGAGTCCATAGTCTCTCATGGTTCATTCCCTCCTCTGTTTACCCCCCCTTCATTCTTCCCTTCCTTTTCCTACCGATCTTCCTAGTTCTTATGCTCCATAAATGAGTGAAACCATATGATAATTGTCTTTCTCTGCTTGACTTATTTCACTTAGCATTATCTCCTCCAGTCCCATCCATGTTGCAGCAAATGTTGAGAAATCGTTCTTTTTGATGGCTGAGTAATATTCCATATTATATATGGACCACATCTTCTTAATCCAGTCATCTGTTGAAGGGCATCTCGGCTCCTTCCATGATTTAGCTATTGTGGACAATGCTGCTATGAACATTGGGGTGCATATGGCCCTTCTCTTCACTATATCTGTATCTTTGGGGTAAATACCCAGTAGTGCAATTACTGGATCATAGGGTAGCTCTATTTTTAACTTTTTAAGGGACCTCCACACTGTTTTCCAAAGTGGCTATACCAACTTGCATTCCCACTAATAGTCTAAGAGGGATCCCCTTTCTCCACATCCTCTCCAACATTTGTTGTTTCCTGCCTTGTCCATTTTTGCCATTCTAACTGGCGTAAGGTGGTATCTCAATGTGGTTTTGATTTGAATTTCCCTGATGGCTAATGATTGTGAACATTTTTTCATGTGTCTGTTAGCCATTTGTATGTCTTCATTGTAAAAGTGTTCATATCTTCTGTCCATTTTTTTATTTGATTATTTGTTTCTCGTGTATTGAGTTTGAGAAGTTCTTTGTAGATCTTAGATACCAGTCTTTTATCTGTAGTATCATTTGCAAATATCTTCCCCCAGTCCGTGGGCTGCCTCTTAGTTTTTTTGACTGTTTCCTTGGCTGTGCAGAAGCTTTTTATCTTGATGAAGTCCCACAAGTTCAGTTTTTCTTTTGTTTCTCTTGCCTTTGGAGATATGTCATGAAAAAAGTTGCTGTGGCCAATGTCAAAGAGGTTCTCCTCTAGGATTTTGATGGATTCCCATCTCACATCGAGGTCTTTCATCCATTTGGAGTTTATCTTTGTGTATGGTGTGAGAGAGTGGTCAAGTCTCATTCCTTTGCATGTAATTGTCCAATTTTCCCAGCACCGTTTATTGAAGAGACTGTTTTTTTTCCACTGGATGGTTTGTCCTGCTTTGTCAAAGATCAGTTGCCCATACAGCTGAGGGTCCATTTCTGGGTTCTTTGTTCTGTTCCATTGGTCTATGTGTCTGTTTTTGTGCCAGTACCATGCTGTCTTTGTGATCACAGCTTTGTAGTATAGCTTGAAATCTGGCAATGTGATCTCTTTTTGACTCTGCACATACACATTGCTCATCGAGTCTAGACCACTCATCAACCCCTCAGGCTATTGCTTTTTCCCTCACATTTTCCTGAGAGCTCCAGAAACACCACCCAGCTGCCATCTGGAAAACTCCACTCAAGACTCCATAGTTACTACACAAGAAATGTAGAAAAGTGTACGCACTGCCTGCCTGCAACCTGCCCTACCTTCCATGAGCCCCCCTTTCTCACTAATGTCCCAAGCCATAAGGCACCTGAGGCAAAAAAATTGGATTAGTTTCCACTGGCTGCTGAGAAACACTGCCACATTTAGTGGTTTATACCAATTATTTTCACAACGTTTGGGTGACAGAGTACAAAATCTGTAACACTTTGCAGAAATCATTGTGTCAGGAGATCCACGCTTCCTGTGGAAGTTTGAGGTGAAAATCTATTGATGGCTGCTTCCAGGTTTGATGGGTGGAAACCATCATTCCTTGTCTTGTGTCCCATCACTCTGATCTCTGCCCTATGAAGTCAAAATGCCTTCTCTTTTCTGTGCCTATCAATCTCCCTCTGACTCCTTCATTTAAAAAATACGGGATTATGAGCTGTCTGGGTGGCTAAAACGGTTAAGCATCTGCCTTCAGCTCAGGTCATTACTCTGGAGTCCTGGGATTGAGTACTGCTTCAGGCTCCCTGCTCAGTGGGGGTTGGCTTCTCCCTTTTCCTTTGCCCCTCCTCCAGCTCATTCTCTCTCTCTCCCACTCTCAAATAAATAAATAATAAAAATCATTAAAATATATGGTGTTGCATTTAGAGGACAATCCCAAAAATTCAGGATAATCTGCCCATGTCAAAATCTAGTTTTACCACATTGACAAAATCCATTCCTACCATGAAGTTTATTTATTTTATTTTATTTTTTTAAGTTTCATGATTTATTACTTGCATATAACATGTGCCTCATGCGATACGTGCCCTCCTTAATACCTATCACCAGCCTATCCCATTCCCCCCCCCCGCCACCTCTGAAGCCCTTAGTTTGTTTCCCAGAGTCCACAGTCTCTCATGGTTCACTCCCCCTTCTGTTACCCCGACTTGCAGGGATTAAGATCTGGGTATATTTTGGGGATCTTTATAAGTTTACTACATTCCCCTCTCCCCTTACACCCAAAATTTCCCTGAGTTCTTCCCCCTCTGTTTCCACAGCCTCGCTTCTGAGCTTCTCCTCTTTGCCATCCCCACAGCCATCTTCACAGTTCAGTCCCATCCTGCCCAGCTTGGGTCAAAGTCTCCTACGTGGCCCTGGGCTCTGTGATATCTCCTCATTCATGCCAAAGTGACCCTCCCATTAAACTGTAAATCTTATCTCACTGCTAGAACCATGAATTACTAAAGGTTATGTGTTTCTAAACCTTTTGATTAAGAGGACTTTTTGAATCTTAAACCCAACTCTCAAATTATAGTCAGCAATTAATACTAGTTCTTGACTGAGAAATAGAAGGTAACACCTATCTACTATTATCAATGCCTTATAATAAATGTGTATTTTTAACACATCAGGAAATATGTACACTCAAATTGGTCCCCTTTTGTGAAAAACATTCCATATTCAGCCTAGACACTATGCTCAGTGGACACAGGGTCTACGGAGCTCTTGCAAACTCTGAGATACCCAGACTACAGACACACTGCTGGGAGGATCAAGGCCCACCATTTGCATTGCACACAAGGACATCTATGGCTCCATCCCTGGGCACCCCTTAGCCTCTATCCCTGAGCACCCAGAAGTCTATGCCCAGCCATAGCTGTCTACATGCCATTCACTTATGTATCATGCTGAGTCACTCAATTGTACCAGAACAGGTACGGTTCTCTTTGCCTCTATATCCTCCCTGAATAGGACAGCCTACAAACTCACCTGTAAGGTCCATTTCATGTCTCTTCCTTTATGAAGCTCTCTCAGAGTCACACACCCGTAAACAAATCTTTATACAAAGACACACATTTCATCCTCAACAACATACACACAGATACACAGTTTTACAATCACACACAAAAATATCCAGAGACACACAATATCACACTCCTTACAGACACACACACACACACACACACACACACACACACACACATCCTTCTATTATCACTTTTCCTTTCTGTGATAGAATATTCATACCACAGAGTTGTTTTGGGTAAATTATTTGAATAAAACAACTTTATCAATCACTATTGTTGTTTCTTTTTTATAAATCAATTAGCCAACATATAGTACATCATTAATTTCAGATGTAGAGTTTAATAACTCATCAGTTGCATCTAACACCCAGTGCTCATCACATCACCTGCCCTCCTTAATGCCCATCACCCAATTACCCCATCCCCCCACCCATCTCCCCTCCAACAACCTTCAGTGTTTTTTCTATAGTTAAGAATCTCTCATGGTCTGTCTCCCTCTCTGATGATTTCCCATTCAGTTTTCCCTCCCTTCCCCTCTGATCATCTGCACTGTTTCTTATATTCCACATATGAATAAAACCACATGATAATTATATTTCTCTTATTGACTTATTTTGCTCACTATTGTTGTTTCTAAAATATTAGGCATTTACATTCATTGAGCACTCCTATGGGCTAGTCATCATCCTGGAAGATTGCATCTTCTGTCTCATTTAGTTCCTACTAGTAGCCAGGAAGGTAGAAGATTATTACCACCACTGAATGTGGAGATGAAGAATGTCTTCCTCCAGTGTTCTTCAACCCTGGCTCTGTGTTGGAATCAACTGCAAAGATTTCAAAAGCAACTGATGCCCAGACTGTCCCCCACCCCCACCAGGACCAACGTATACATATCTCTGCAGGTAGAACACATGCAGTCCTCATTTCTTCATCTTCATCTCCTTAGGTGCCTGCGGACCAGTGACTGGGGAAGCCGGTGCCACCACTGATGGTTGGAGAAGGACAAGAATCACCATGATACTCAGAGAACCTCCAGCATCATCACGGTAGTTGCCTTGAGACCTTTTGGGTTTTATTTAAATTTTATTTTTATTTAAGTAATCTCTATATACAACATAGTCCTCGAACTCATGACCCTGGGATCAAGAGTCCCATGCTCTCTCACTCAGCTGGCCAGCCACCTCCTGCCTTGAGGCTTTTCCTTAGCTACTTCTGTAATCCCTAAAGCCTGGTATTGTCAGGGATATTCATTAGTTTCACCACAGTAAAACTAATAGACTCAGGGTCTCATATAGGAACATTTTTAACTATTATGACAAATGACAAGACACAAGAGAAAAGAAATAGATATCAGTATATCCCTGAGAATGAGATTTTACAATAGAATTCAAAGACCATAAGACAAACAACCAAGAACAAAACCCGTGTGTGCTGAACATTCGCTCCGAAGGAAGACTTTGGGAGGAGGTGAAGACCGAGTTGGATTTTGAAGGACAAAAAGGATGTGGATGACAGAATGGAGAAACCAGGGCCCTCCGTGAACAAAAACAAGATGAGCTCTGTGCATCAAATGACACAGATGCCCACAGTCCTGCCGGCATCTGTCTGCACTGGGGCTCCACTCACTGTACACTAGGTGGGAGGCAACCTAGCACTACTGATCTTTTGCCACAGTGAAAATGATTTTAGTTATTTCTCTAGCACTGAGTTTCTCAACCAAGGCTTTATTGACATTTGAGGATGAAAAAGTCTTTTTTGAATAAATGTCCTGAGTATACCAGGTTGTTTAGGAATTGCCCCCAGAATCCACCTCTTGATGCCAATAGTGCACCACCCACCCTGTGGGGACACCCAAAACATCTCCAGACATTGACAAGCGCCTACAGGTATAGATGGAAGGAGAGAGACAGCTTTAGTAAAAAAAAAAATCACTGTTCTCTCAGTGCAAATACTTTGTTATCAGTTCCCCCATATACTCCTTGTACTGTTCATGAGGACCAGTGGTTTACAACTGTGTATGCCTACAGGTAGCAAGAAAAGTTGGGCACATAGAGGAGGGAAAATTACTACCTCAGTATAGAAGATAATGGTGTCGATATCTAATGATCCATATGAACTATCATGTGTCTATGGGGATTAGATAACTAACCACACATTTCCTGGCAATGCACTGTTTTATAAAGTTCAGGTTTTGGTGAATAAGACAAGGAGAATTCACTGGAGGTGAAAACTGATCCTGGCTTGGCTTCCAAATCCTGCTTGCGGCCCAAGTCATCAGATGCATCCGGGATAGATTGGATCAAAGTTACATTGGGTCAAGGTAATGGTTACTTCTGGGGAACAGGTTGATTGGGTGGCCCAGTCCATGCATGGCATGGGCTACCACCACTTCCTGTCCTCACCACTCTCTCTCAATTGGGACACCAAAGTCCTCATCCAGGAACATAAATAAGGTGGTGTTAGCACCAGAATGACAGGCTGGTGACTGGTTTTAGTGTGGAGTTTGATCCCTGACTTCACTAAAGATTCAAATTTAAATGCACAGCTCTTTCTAAATAGACCTAATAATAAAACACATAATATAATCAGTGAAATCTTTGTATAAATACAAAATCTGTCCTGAAAAACAGTTACACAACAATTAATTAAGCACCTACTGTATCACTGCCATCACACAAAGACCAGAGGTGCACAGGCGGTAATCTGTAGGAGCATAATTGGGTGGAAGGACCATGGGATCATGCTCCTGGAGATGTCAGGAGAGAGCCGCACACACAGAGACAAGAGCCTTGGCAAGAGAGACCTAGGATTCAGAGTCAGGAAAGGGCACAAGAAGAGGGCTGTCTTTGATGTGACATTGGGAAGGAATGAGTTTCAACCCTGTGGGACTAAGGCAGGGACAGTGTTGAGGGGAGTCCACAGAGAACATGGGCCTCAGCATAAAACTGGCAGGCCCACACAAAAATCAACCTGGAGTTCACATAGGGCAGTCATGCGAGTCAAGACCACAAGAATCCATTTGAGCCATAAGGTGAAGGTCCATAAGGATCAAACTAAGGAAGTCAAGTTCTGAGAGCTGTTTCTCAGCCAGAACACCAGAGTCCTTAGCTTTCCTGCCATCTACAAGCATGAGCTGTTTGTCAACTTACTTGACCTCTCTTGTCACATTGTCTACAGCTGGGGAGAAATGATATGTTCACATCATGGGAAGGTGGTAGGGGAAAGGACATGACCTCCTGTTGACCCATAGCTAGACCTAGGCAATTGGAGACTCCTCACCCACCTCCCCTGTCCTTGGAATGTAGGATCCACTTGCTTGGTCCACTCCCAGAAGCTGCCACAAGCCAATGCCTTGAGATAGTGATGTGTTGTTGAGACCATCTGAACTGAGTATGTGACTGAACCCACTAAAACTTCTCTGTAAACTTTCTGATTCTGGCAGGTGGGTGTAGATATCTACCCATCTTGTGGCTACCCAAGACAACCCTTGTATGTAAGCTCCCTATATCATTAAACAAGGCACATACCAACCCAGAGTGGCCAGCCTTTTCTTTAAACTCTCCCAACTCTCTGTGTAAAGTGGCTGCCTTCAGATTACACCTGGGAAGCTGCAGAGCAGGTTGCCAACCAAGGGAGGGTGACCACACATGTCACTTTTCTTGGGAGAATCCTGGTTTATGCTGCTCTCCTGGCATGCCATCCATTTTGAGACTTCTTTCACACTCTAAAGTACCCTCTTTGGACCAATAAATGCCATCATCCTCCTACTCATTAGGTTGTTTTTGACAAGATTAAAGGAGGTTTGCTCCAATGCCTTGCCTCGAGTGACCGCTCTATCATTGTTTGCCATTCATGTTTTATTGAATTTTGGAAACAGATAAATACCTATTGCTGCTGGGCTTTCAGAAGATTAATAAACCAACAGTATATGAAAGATGCTTGACAGAGATTTTTCTAATAAATTGTACCTCAATAAGACTCTTCCCAAAGAAAGTCAGAACAGTATCAAGAAAGAATGGATCAAATACAGTACTTTTTTATTCAAACACAGGACTTTTACCTCAGATCTCAACATGATCTTCAGAGAATGTGAAGTTCAACCAAGCTTCCAGTGGTCTCTGAGGGTCCTGGTAGTCCTTCAAGGTTTATCATAAGAGCTTTCTCAACTTTACAAAGTGAATCACTGGCAGCTACCATGAACACAGCACATGCTCTGTGCCAGACCCAGTCCTGAGGATTTATAACAATCCCAGGACTATTCACAGAGTACATAGAGACACAGCCTTGAAATCTCCATAGCAGGTTTGGCCCATGGCAAGTAGTGAGCCTGGTCTAGGAATGGCCTAGATACTGTGAACAACCAACATCTCACTGCCTTCAAGATCTCTCCAAAGTCAGGGCATTTCAATATTGCTGGACTGGGTAACTCCCTCCTTCCCTGCGTTCTAGACTTTGGCATGATCTTGACGAGGAAGAAGTTCACTTCCAAAGAACATGCCTGAGGTTAATGTCTCAACAGCCCTGCAGGTGAGGACAGAACAGGTTTTACAGAATGAGTGAAAAAACATATGGGATATCTACTCCCTAAATACTGCAAAGTTGATCCATATCAGTAACTTACAATTAAAACCACTTAAATAATATCTAAATTTTAAAATAAACCCTTCATAACCCTTTGTGCTGATGCATGAATCACTGAGAGAAGATGCCTCTCACTGACTGTTATTACTTTTATGACCTATGGTAAGTCCTTAAATGACCAAAATATTGGTGTGAGTATATATCAGGTCTTGCATGAGCCTAAAGACAGGCCAAATATAATTCTTTCTTGCCTCATACTTTCTCTCTCACATGACACAAGGTATTGAGGGAAAATCTGTATCTGTACAAATTCATCCATACACCAGTTTGTCATAATAGGGGATCAATGAGTGCCACGCAAACACCCAAACTGAATGCTCCTTCATTCCTCTAGTTTCTGAGCATCATTTGGGGACCTGACTTAAAGACCCTTTTTGGGAAGAGGAGACATCAGGCTAGCCACACATGCATCCTGACATTTTGGTTTCTTCTATTTCTCCTTGTCAACACTGGCTTGTCAATGTGTCCTCTGTGGGCTGTGTTATCTGTTCATTCACCTGAGAATGATCATCATCTGTGATGGAGAAAACATGAAGGTAAAAAATATATATATCTCTTATTGTGGGCACCATGTACATGATGTGGGATTTTATTTTATTTTAATTTATTTTATTCCGTTATTTTACTTTATTTTATTTTTTGCTGAGTAGGAAACCTCTGCAGGGATCAGTGTCCCAGCAGGTAACAGGGCAAGTCCATAACAATTGGTGCACCAGGGGGAGTACCCATTAAAACCTAGACAAGCAGTCTCTCTTTCCATCACTAAAGTCCTCCATTTGCCTTTGGGATGGAGATTGGCAGCTATGGTCAAATGGGAGAAAGCACACACATAAGAACATCATTTTCTTTCCTATTTCTAGCCTTTTGCTAAATTAGGATTATTCTTGGCAATTTATGCTCCAGCTGAATGAAGGGAAGAATGAGTCCCTAATAATCCAAACAGCAAATACTGCATTCATGAGTAATTAACTCATCTCTCTGTCTCTCTCATCAATTTCTTTTTCTTGTTGTTAACTTGAATCTACTTTGTTTCTCTTGTTCCTATTACCCTCGTATTGTCCCTGCTTAAACTGATGTGGTTTTTCTATTTCTGTAGTAAGAGGCTGTCCTCTGTCTCTCTTGACAACAAGAGGCACAGTGTTTGCTTTCCCTATCTTGCCAAATACCAAGTGCTCCAGAGCCTCTGTACCTGCTGTTCCTTCTGCCTAGAACAGTCTTTCCCAGATCTTCCCCTTGATATCATTGTCCACTCATCCAGGATTTAAGGCCTGTCTTCTGTAGCCAACCTGTACCTCTGTAAAGGTTACTGTTCTTCGTGGTTGTATTTTTGTTCTGTACAGCAATCACTTTCTGATGTCACTCATTCAGTTATGGGCTTGTTTGTTGCCTCCCTGTGAGAAGTAAGCTCCACAGGGTCGAAGTCCTGGTTAAACAACTGAATCTGGGCCACACAGTACAGGTACCAGGCCTGGGGGAAACTCATGGTTACTGGTAAACAGTGGATGGATGGATGGATGAAACCTCCCGTTTATTCAGATTACATTGTTTGAAGTCCTGGATAAGCTCTTTACAGAGTTCTGTCATCCTTAGAGAACCAGGCCTGGATTTATTCCTGCTCATTTTAGAAATGAAGAAAAGGAAGCTTGAAATGACCAGCAGTTTCACTTGCCCAAGGACACTTCGTGATTAGGTGTTGTATCCAAGATTTGAATCCACATCTGCTTGAACCCAGACCTGGTCACTGTTCCTCCACGCAGCACCTGCCTCTGCTGAGCAACCACTTGCTCTACAGCTTCACATCTTCTGAATCGGTGGGGGAAAAAATCCTAAACAGCTAAAAAAAATTATTGATTTATAATCCATTGAATTTATGAAATTAAGTTAATTAAATAAGATATTCTTTGTAAAAACAGCCTTCAGAGAGAATGAGACATTGTATTTCTCAAACATCAAGCACCTTACTAAAATGTCCACTAGGTGTTATGCACAAGTAATGAATCGTGGAACTTTACATCAAAAACTAGGGATGTACTGTACGGTGACTAACATAATATTAAAAAAAAACTTATAAAAAATAAATAAATAAATAAAAAGTGTCTGCAGGCCAGGGAATTCTTTCCCCAAGAGGACGTATGTGCTATTGCACTGAACCCAAATGGGCGCTAAGCCAGCAGGAGCAGACACACAGGATAGGAAGCTGTATGGACCTTGAAGAAGGAGGAGGGAGGGGTGTGAGAAGGATATGAAGACCACACTAATAATAAAATGGATGACAACACAGGCTCACTTTGCTGTAATCTGATTAGTTAGCAAGAACTTTTGCATTAATTTCATCTGAAGACATGCATGATTATTGCAATTCCAAAATTGTTTTCGGTCGAACAATCTCTGTCTCCTTGGTTTCTATAAAGAGAGCAAAGGCTGGCTGGGTTGCAGTTGACTCTTGCCGTCATTTCCTGGTCCAAAGCCAGGTTCATTGTATGACTCATTCTCTCATTTATGGGAGGGATTAGTGGTGAACTGGAGAATAAAAGGACTCCTAGGCGCTCACCTCCAAAGTGAGTTCCTTCCTCCCTGTCTGACCAGCCAAACAGAGCTGCCCTCAACCATGAAGCTGCTGAGAGTCCTTGTGCTGATTGCCCTCCCTCTTTACTGCTCTGCAGGTGAGTTCTATGAGGGGACGGCAGCCTTTGGGCTGAAGATTGTGTCAGGGCCCTCTGGAAGACCTCTTGTTCCCCAAATTCCAGTACAGAGCATCTGATTTCTCCAGTGTCTTTGTGGTTCATGGTTACTAGTGTTTGGCTTCTCTGGGCTATGGAGGTAGTGTGGGGGTGGAGAGGGGGCATGCATGTTTTCAGGCAAAAAGAAAACCTAGATCCTGGCTTTACTCTGCTAGAATTGAGAACTCAAGATCATTCACCATAATCTTTCTGAATGTATGTGTCTATTTCGTTGTAAAAAGATGACCAACATCCTAGGGACTCCCAAAAAGGGCTTCACACCTACATAATTGGGACCTCACTTGCAAGTTTTCTTCTAGGTTCTGGATGCTCATTGCTAGAAGAGGTGGTTAACAAAACAATCGATTCTCAAGTGAGCACAGATGAATACCAAAACTTCCTTAAACCCTTCTCAGCTGGTCCTGAAACTGACAAGGCCATAGCAGAACTGAAGCAATGTTTTCTCAGCCAGTCAAGCGAAACTCTGAACAATGTTGGAGCATTGATGGTAACTATGGTTTCCTCTACTGAGATTTCAAACCACTGGACAAGAACAAGCAGGCTCTAAGTTTGTCAGTCATTGTGCCACAGCAGGGGTTGTGCATGCCTTATTTTATTTCAGTGAATTTAATTGTGGGTGCATGTGAATCCTTGGACATCCAGAAAGCCAGCCAAGGTCCCAGTGCTGACTTGCCTCTTCACTTTGTGGAATCTTTAGGGAACGATAAATGAAAAAGGCCAAAGAGGGAAACAACACACACACACACACACACACACACACGCACACAGGGACACATTTTTCTATCAAGATAAAAAGCATCTGATTCTCAAGAAGAACCTCACTTGTAGAAATGATCAGCAAAAATGATCCCCTTCTTCATAGAAACAAAGAGGAAAATGTTCACAAGAATTTTTAATAGCCTCTAGGAGAACCCACTTGAAGAAAATTCTGTACATCTTATGAAAAGAATTTAGAATGCAATTTGAAACAATCACAATATGTTAGTATAAATGATCGGACTCCTTGACCATTAATTAAAGACCCCATGGATGACAAGTAGAGATCATGATATGAGTCTGCTATGATTGATGGAATTGTGTAAAACAACAGTCAGCAGTGTGTTTGTTCTCTATATTTTATTCCCTATCCTATATGCTGTTGACAACCTTCCAGTGTAGACAATGTAGAAATATTGCCAAAGCAAAAGGTCAAAGTGTCCTTCACTTAGAAGCTGCTGACACGGGGCACAAACAACATAGATGAACTTGAGCACATCATGATAAAGGAAAAAAGCCAAGAAAAAAAGATAACTATTGCATGAGGTCATTTACATCCATTTTATAGAGCAGCCAATCTCCTAGTAACAGAAGGTAGAGAGTGCTTTTTAGAGGTTGGGTGGTATGGGAAATGGGGATTGTTCAGTGGGTAGAGAGTTTCACCAAGGCAAGATGAAAATGTTCTGGAGACTGGTTGCACCACAACGTCAGTATACTTAACATGGCTGAACTGTATACTTAAGAAGATGAAAATGGTCAATTTTATGTTATGTGTATTTACCGTAAGTAAACATTTTAAAGACTGAAAAACCCTGCAACCAAGGATAATAGAATATTTCTTTAAAAACCTCGGTTAGACTGATCACTTGGAGTGCACATCTCCATTCTTTTCTGGGTTTCAAAGGTAATAGTTTTTGTTTCAGACTATTTTTGGTATTTCGAACATGTAAGGACACACCAGAGCTCAAAAACTTCACATTTCCTTGTATTTGAGCTGAGACTTACAATTCTTTGTGGAAAGCTGATAATACACACAGCCTCTTTACACGATTTCCTATTTTGAGGGACAGGAAACATGGACAAAAATTATTACCGAAATCCCTGATGGGGAAGAGATCTGGAAACAGCAGCACCTCTTTGGCATCAATAAAGTCTCCTGGTCGTTAAAATGAGAGATGAGATCATTCCGATCTTAATTCAAACACCGACTTTCTTAGATACCAGTGTGTGTGGACAAACCCAGGAAGCCAAGGAGAATAAATTTTTGTTTTTCAACTTTCCTTTCTAAAAGGTGAAAATCTGAGGCATGTCTCTGTTTTTGCTTTCCAGAACACAATATATGAAAGTAAGTGGTGTGCTGCGTTTTAACCTTCCTCAAGACTTGGGGCTCCAGGACTACAGAGAGTGGACCGAAACCGACTGCTGATTAATATGAACCACAATTTTCCCTTCCTTTTTGCCTTTTGATCTATAAACAGCAAGACAATTGTTGAAACCTCAAGTACATTTTCATTTCAATAAAGTATCTGCAAATGGAAAGTTCTTCTTATGTTATCTGATCAAAATGGACACTTTAGTGAGCCTCTTCTCTCACACATGCATGTGCCCACGTACACGTGCACACACACGTTCATACATAATTCATTGGAGAGCACATGGATGAAGGACTTAGGAATGTAAAAAGCACCTTGTTCCTCCTCATGTGTAGCCCAACATGGTCCTCTCTCTGAAAATGAACTCTTCCACCCTCCTGGTCCCCATTTCCCTGGGAACATGGGTGAAGATCTCAAGACTTAGATTCTGGTGTTTGGGCTGCATGCAGGTCCCTGAGACACTGCAATCTTTGTCTGTGCTGTGAGCCCAGCTAGCCATGGCTACACCTCTCTCTGCTTTTCCCCCGACCAAGAGCATGGGGCCAGGACTAGACCCAGGAAGAGATGTGACTCATACAAACAAGGGGTGAATCCTGACTTGATTTTAAATTTTAATATATGACATTCATTTTGATTTTTCAAATATTTCATTAAAATGTGATTTTCCCTAATTACTGAGATTGGGGTGGCCCTCCTGAAATTATGTGGGTGCCCCTAGTCTTGTCCCTGCAAGTGGCCATGTGGTCCAGTGTCTCCACCACAATGACCTCAAAGCCAGCTAGGTTGAGAGAAATGTGTATGTTCTGTAGGAATAAGGCAAAGCCAGCAGTTTTTATACTGAACCATAGCTCTCCTTACTTCAACCTGTCCCCACATTCCTGTCGCCAGCGATAAGTTATTGCAACCTCTTCTGCTCAATACTCATGGGGTCCCTCTTCTATTCCTTCACGGGCTATCCTTAACTTTCTTTTTTTTTATAATAATTTTTTATTATGTTATGTTAGTCACCATACAGTACATCCCAAGTTTTTGATGTGAAGTTCCATGATTCATTACTTGTGTATAAAACCCAGTGCACCATGCAATACGTGCCCTCCTTAATACCCATCACCAGCCCATGTTCTTTTCGAATGCACATAGAACTTTCTCCGGAATAGACCATATACTGGGTCACAAAACAGGTCTCAACTGATACCAAAAGACTGAGATTATTCCCTGCATATTCTCAGACCACAGTGCTTTGAAACTGGAACTCAATCACAAGGAAAAATTTGGAAGAAACTCAAACACTTGGAAACTAAGAACCATCCTGCTTAAGAATGATTGGGTAAAGCAGGGAATTAAAGAAGAGCTTAGTATTAAGGAGGGCACATATTGCATGGTGCAGTGGGTGTTATATGCAAGTAATGAATCATGGAACTTTACATCAAAACTAGGGATGTACTGTATGGT
Source organism: Ursus arctos (assembly GCF_023065955.2). Lineage (NCBI taxonomy): Eukaryota > Metazoa > Chordata > Mammalia > Carnivora > Ursidae > Ursus > Ursus arctos. Next base: position 39,315,528 of record NW_026622908.1, read on the forward strand.
GACTAACACAATAAAACAAAAAATTATTATAAAAAAATAAAATAAAAAACAAAAAGAATAAAAAATAAAGAAGAGCTTAAGCAATTTATGGAAACAAATGAGAATGAAAACACATCGGTCTAAAACTTATGGGACGCTGCGATGTTGGTCCTAAGGGGAAAATACATAGCCATCTAAGCCTCACTCAAAAGAACAGAAAAATCTAAAATGCAGTTTTTATATTCTCACCTTAAGAAGCTGGAGCTGGAACAGAAGAACAGGCCTAACCCATGCACGAGAAAGCAGTCGATCAAGATTAGAGCAGAGATCAATGAATTAAAAACCAGGAGCACAGTAGCGTGGGTCAGCAGAACTAGAAGCTGGTTCTTTGAAAGAATAAATAAGATCGATAAGCCACTGGCCAGACTTATTCAAAAGAATAGAGAAGGATCCAAATTAATAAAATTATGAATGAAAGGGGAGAGATCATGACCAACACCAAGGAAATAGAAACAATCATTAGACACTATTATCAACAACTATATGCCAATAAATTAAATTAAACAACCTGGAAGAAATAGATGCCTTCCTGGAAATCTATAAACTACCAAGATAGAAACAGGAAGAAACTGATTTTTTAAACAGACCAATTAATTATGAAGTCCCACGAGTACATTTTATCTTTTGTTTCTCTTGCCTTTGGAGATGTGTCATGAAAAAGGTTGCTATGGCTGATGTCGTAGAGGTTGCTGCCTATGCTCTCCTCTAGGATTTTGATGGATTCCTGCCTCACATTGAGGTCTTTCATCCATTTAGGGTTTATCTTTGCGTATGGTGTGAGAGAGTGGTCAAGTTTCATTCTTTTGCATGTAGCTGACCAATTTTCCCAGCACCATTTATTGAAGAGACTGTTTTTCTTCCACTGGATGTTTTTTCCTGCTTTGTCAAAAATTAGTTGCCCAAAGAGCCGAGGATCCATTTCTGGGTTCTCTATTCTGTTCCATTGGTCTATGTGTCTGTTTTTGTGCCAGTACCATGCTGTCTTTGTGATCACGGCTTTGTAGTACAGCTTGAAATCCGGCATTGTGATGCCCCCAGTTTTGTTTTTCCTTTTCAACAATTCCTTGGCGATTCGGGGCCTTTTCTGGTTCCACACAAATTTAAGGACTATTTGTTCCAGTTCTTTGAAAAATGCCATTGGTATTTTGATCGGGATAGCATTGAAGGTGTAGATTGCTCTGGGTAGCATGGACATTTTAACTATGTTAATTCTTCCGATCCATGAGCATGGAATATTTTTCCATCTTTTTGTGTCTTCTTCAATGTCTTTCAACAGTGATCTGTAGTTTCTAGAATATAGATCCTTTACCTCTCTGGTTAAGTTAATTCCGAGATATCATATGGTTTTTGGTGCTATTGCAAATGGAATCGATTCCCTAATTTCTCTTTCTTCAGTCTCATTGTTTGTGTATAGAAATACAACTGATTTCTGAGCATTGATTTTGTATCCTGCCGCACTACTGAATTGCTCTATAACCATCTATAACTGAATTGCTCTATAACCTCCCAATAGTTTGGGAGTGGATTCTTTTGGGTTTTCCATATAGAGTATCATGTCATCTGCAAAGAAAGACAGTTTGACTTCTTCTTTGCCGATTTGAACACATTTTATCCCTTTTTGTTGTCTGATCGCTGTTGCAAGGACTTCTAGTACTATGTTGAATAATAATGGCGAGAGTGGGCATCCTTGTCATGTTCCTGATCTTAAGGGAAAGGCTTCCAGCTTTTCTCCATTGAGAATGATATTTGCCGTAGGCTTTTCATAGATGGTTTTTATGAGATTGAGGAATGTACCCTCTATCCCTACACTCTGAAGGGTTTTAATCAGGAAAGGATGCTGTATTTTGTCAAATGCTTTTTCTGCATCTATTGAGAGAATATGATTTTTGGCTTTTTTCTTGTTGATAAAATCTATGACACTGATAGATTTGCGAATGTTGTACCACCTTGCATCCCAGGGATGAATCCCACTTGGTTGTGATGGAAAATCCTTTTAATGTACTGTTGGATTCTATTAGCAAGGATCTTGTTGAGAATTTTGGCATTCATATTCATCAAGATAAAAATCTTCTGCATAGCCTGGTGATGGCTGGTGTTGTTCTGTTGTTCTGGGCTGTAGTGTTCTGTATATATCTATGAGGTCCATCTGGTCCAGTATGTCATTCAAAGCTCTTGTTTCTTCATTCATGTACCAATGATGAGTGATGTTGAGCATCTTTTCATGTGTCTGTTGGCCATCTGGATGTCTCCTGCCCATTTTTCAATTGGATTATTTGATTTTTATGGTGTCCAAGAGAATATTCTCAACAATGAGTTTTCCTTCTTTTTTCTTTAATAGAGGTTTTTTAAAGAGTAGTTTTAAGTTCACAGCAAAATTAAGCAAATAGTGCAGAGAGTTTCCACATATCTCCTAAAATCACACATGCACAGCCTTCCCCACTATCAGCATTCCCCACTAGATGGTGCATTAGTTACACAGGATGAACCTCTATGGACACATCCCTATCACCCAAAGTTCATAATTTACATTAGGCTCATTCTTGGTGTTTTACAGTCTATGCCTTTTGTGAAATATATGTGAAAAAGCACCCCAGTTATAACACCGAATAGTTACACTGCCCTTAAAATCATCTGAGCTCTGCTTATTGGTTCCTTCCTCTCCCCAACCCCAGACAACCACTGCTATTTTTAATGACCCCATTATTTTGACTTTTCCATAATGTCTGTCACTGAATACAGAGATCCAGTAGAGCCTTCAGTCCCTTTGAGACACCTGAGCCACTCAACGGGAGAAGCCTGGGCTCCTGAATGACTGGATGTAGTCAGATTGTGTCAGGGACAGGACACTGGGAAGACCCTGCTCCAGGTCAGTGTAACAATTATTTAAAATGTCTAGAATGGAGGGGCATCTATCCATGATACTGCATAGAAAAACTAGTTCATGGTAATCATTCAAAGCAGTTGACTTTTATTCCATTTCATTGTCATTTTTATATCCTCCACAAAGAGTGCACCCATTCATTGCCCATACCCCATGGGAACACTCTCCTCACACCACCCTTGACCTCCAGTGAGTCAAGGAGCATCTCCCCTGTCCCAGCCAACAGCATTGCACTGAGATATACTAATAATAAGCCATTATTTTTTCATCCACTGAGATGATGAAAAGTAAAGATACATATGTAAAAGAAAATTGAAGATATATATGTATTTTGGAGGTAAAGGAAGAAGATCAGAGAATCAGAAATGACTTCTGAAACCAAATGGAATAGATTGCAACTTGGCCTTATTTTCTGAGCAGTGTATTTTACAAAAATAGACAGTCCAACAACTGAATATTGTTTTTTTATTTGGGGGTTTTTTGTTTTTTTTTATTATATTATGTTAGTTGCCATACAGTACATTCCTGGTTTTTGATGTAAAGTTCGATGATTCATTATTTGCATGTAACACCCAGTGCACCATGCAATACATGCCCTCCCCACCACCCATCACCAGCCTATCCCATTCTCCCACCCCCCTCCCCTCTGAAGCCCTCAGTTTGTTTCTCAGAGTCCATAGTCTCTCATGGTTCATTCCCCCTTCTGATTACCCCCCTTTCTTTATCCCTTTCTTCTCCTACCGATCTTCCTAGTTCTTATGTTCCATAGATGAGAGAAACCATATGATAATTGTCTTTCTCTGCTTGACTTATTTCACTTAGCATTATCTCCTCCAGTGCCGTCCATGTTGCAGCAAATGTTGAGAAATCGTTCTTTCTGATAGTTGAGTAATATTCCATTGTATATATGGACCACAGCTTCTTAATCCAGTCATCTGTTGAAGGGCATCTTGGCTCCTTCCATGATTTAGCTATTGTGGACAATCCTGCTATGAACATTGGGGTGCATATGGCCCTTCTCTTCACTACGTCTGTATCTTTGGGGTAAACACCCAGTAGTGCAATGGCTGGATCATAGGGTAGCTCAATTTTTAACTTTTTAAGGGACCTCCACACTGTTTTCCAGAGTGGCTGTACCAACTTGCATTCCCACCAACAATGCAGGAGGGATCACCTTTCTCCACATCCTCTCCAACAATTGTTGTTTCTTGCCTTGTCAATTTTTGCCATTCTAACTGGCGTAAGGTGGTATCTCAGTGTGGTTTTGATTTGAATTTCCCTGATGGCTAGTGATTTTGAACATTTGAAATGGGCAGAAGATATGAACAGACACTTTTCCAATGAAGACATACAAATGGCTAACAGATACATGAATATTGGTTTTTCAAAGAATTACTTTTAATCACATTTTTAACACATAGGAATATGCAGTGTGCAGCAATTCTTTTTTATAATAATATTTTTTATTATGTTAGTCACCATACAGTACATCCCTGGTTTTTGACATAAAGTTCGATGATTCATTAGTTGCGTATAACACCCAGTGCACCATGCAGCAATTCTTAAGTCCAGTTTTCCTCTCTCTTCAGTTTCTCTCACCTCTTTGGTCTCTACTCAAATATTTCTTTCTCACTGAGAAGAGTAGAGTTTTTAGATGTTTCCAAGTCTCAGTTTCTGGCTCAATAGAAGATAGCTGGTGTTACATACGTGTCTCAGGTTTTTTTTTTTTAATTTAAATTCAACCGAATTAACATATAGTATATTATAGATTTCAGAGGTAGAATTTAGATTAACAAGAGGAAAAACACAAAGTTTTATTATGTATGCATAATAAATAAAACCCAATATTAAATTGATACCTAGAGGAATAACCAAGGCAGACAGTTTTTATACTTTTCAGACAAAGAGACAATAATCAGTGAGGAACTGACAGGACAAAGAAAACTTAACTTTGGGAGCTACAATTAGCAAGGAATTCTAAACAAAATTCAGCTGGGGAAGTAAATTAGTAAAAAGTAACTAGGATTGTTTACACAGTCTTCATGGCTCAACATTTTCTATCTCTGGTGATAAGGATGTCTATGGTAGAGGGAGGGTACCTTACATGGGGAGATTTATCCCCTGCTTTCAGGGCAACAGAAGATAGTCTGAGTGTCTTTATGCATTCATTGCCTCTTCAGTGACTCTTACTGAAAATAATCAACATGCCAAAGTAGCACTTTTTGGGGAAGTCTGCCCTTGGCCCTTACAAAAGGCAAGTTCAACAAGAGGTTTGTGAGTGAATGACTAAGATGTAAGAATAGGTCAGTGGAAGGACCCAGTCTAAGGACATTCAATGAGAGAAACTGGTTCCCACACAAGTCCAGATTAGAGATGATAAGGAAGGGGCGAAGAAATTGAAGAAAAGACCATTCCAGATGACAGAACAACAACAACAAAAGAACCATCCACAAAAAAATGGAGTCTCCAGCATGATCTATCTTGCATTGCATCATCTATTAACTCTCTTGGGTACTGAAGATTACAGTAAAATATGAGGGTGGGAATGGCAACCAGAAGCACTGAGCTGGAAGCGTATGAATTATTCCCTTCAATGGGGAAGCAAGGCATCTCTATAACAGGACCTAGCAATCCCCCTGACCCTGAGGCTCTAAGCAAAACACACACACACACACACACACACACAAAACACTCTGTCCCACTGGGAATGCAGATTCTCCATGTCTCATGATAAAGGAAGGAAATATGGAATTTCACTTAAAAGCCAGCATGGGTGAAGAAGCAGTAGATGTGGGGGTGTCACAGTAAGATGAAACAGAAGTTAACAATTCCTGTTCACCGGTTGGCACATAAATGAACATGCTAACAGGAACACGGACAAGCAAGTGTTTTCCTGAGGTTTAGGGTTATGGGCACAGAGTAGGGCAGAGGTGAATGTGCAGCTTTTGTAGAATAGGTGTGATTTCAGGAGAGGACCACAAGATGTCTCCCTTCCTGTGGCAAGGACTTAGGTTCCATATCCTTGCCCAGATGAGGCTGCATCCACCTTGATCACCTGGACAACTCCTGTTGATCCTTCAAGTCTCAATCAATCACCTGACACCTTGTTTAGAAACAAGGGATTGAACTTCTGGCAAACATTTGTACAGTCACTCTTTTTATCCAAGTCTCTCTCCTTGCTGACTCCTGGTGTTTACAAGAGAATGTGATAGGTAGAGGAGGAGGCCGACACAATTTTGGTATCAAAGCACTCAAGAAATGAAGCAACAGGAGGTTAAATGGGGAGTTATGATTGCTTTCACAGTGTTTACTCAAAGCCCTCGGGGTCCATGGGAGATGCTCCAAGGCTGTGCTTGGAGAAATTGAATGGACCAAAGAAACCAATTATATCATCATCACATTTGAACCTCAGCAAAGTATTCATCAAACATTCTTTTCAATTCCAAATGTGTTTGCCCAGCTGACAGGGAAAACATTTAATAAAGGCCCTGTCATGCCCTCCCTTCCAAAAAAATGACATAGTGATGGTTTAAATCTCATTTATGTGATCTAATGGATCACATAAATATAATAGATCTAATAGATCTAATCTAATAGATCTAGTAACATTGATCTAATAGATCGAAAAGGGATCTAATTTTCGCCAGCTCCTCTCTGTTTGTCTCTTTCAATCATCCCACTCTGCACACCTTGACTGCAGGATGCTTAATATTTTCATCACCTTTTTAATTGCTCTGAGTAAGTACATGTTATGTGCTCAATCATGATAAAGTAATAGACTCAATTTGCAGAATCAGTTCTGCTGGTAGAAATTTTGGCATTGCATTCTCTAACTGGGGATGGTTCATCTCTCTCACTGACTACTCATTGTTCCTGGACAGTCAATAAAAACTGGGACTCTGATCTCTACATCTCCTACCCAGGGAATGAGACAAAAGAGGAATGGGAATTAAAAATCCTCAAAGATACTTTGAGGTCACTTCCAGAGAGGATTCCTGTTCATGGGTTGAAAGAACCCAAGCATTGTGGTGGAAGGAACTGGTCCAGAGCCCCTGAAAACAGCTTCAGCCATCCTGGGTTTCACCTGGTTGCATTTTCACCCCCTGCCCCAGAAGTCTATGTCGTTCATGTTGTTCAGTTCCCAGCAAGCAGCGAGACCAGCCTTCTTCTGTTTTGATCCTGTGCAAAGTTGTTGAAGGTTGAATGTTACTCTGGCATAGGTACTTTCTTTATCTTCATGTCATACCCCCCAAGAAGCTTCCCTGAATGTTCCCTGGTTAGGGGGTCATCATCCATGCTCCCATAATTCATAAAGCACTGTCCTTGCTGGGCTTCTGTGGGTCTTAGAGACATCACTTCTACAACCACTGCAAGAGGCGACAACAAAAGCTGAGAAAACATGACTTTTGCCTTCTTCCCACCTTTAAACTCCCATCAGTGCCTTCCATTGGAGAGCCATACAAGGCAGCACTGGCAAGAGAGTCTAGAATATGTAACTCACAGAACCTCAGTTCTAGTGATAGAGACATGAGTAGGACAAAGCAACTCTGGAACTAAGAAAATGTAGAGCCTACTGGCACACAGTGATTTAGTCTACAGAGCCTGGGTGTTATTTTTCAGCCTCTTGGAGACCACTTGTTTGAACCACAGAAAAGTTAATAGCTGCTAAGTTTGTTGCCAAAAAATAATAAACACGACTTATTTGTATAATAAATACATCGAGTAACATATCCTTAAACTTTATTGGTCAATACCTGTGTACTAGGTATTGCTGGTGTAAGAAAAGTCTCCCGAGGTCTTATGTTTTATGTTTACACCCAGAGTGACAGATTTACAATGAGACATTGGGGAAGTTCCTGAAACTATGTGTACATAAATGTTAGAGCAGAATGGAGATTAAAGAGTATCAATACCCATAAGGCACAGATTATTTTTATTGTCCACTTCACTACAAAAGACTATTCAAGAAGTAAGGTCTTTCTGGTAAGCAAAGTATAAATGTCAGCAAAGTAAAATAGTCTTGAGAATGCTACAGTGAGTATTAGTTCTTCAGTTTCCTGGCACATCTCACAAGTCCAGAGGTTATTTGGCCTCTTCTTTATTAAGCTCTTCCAAAATTTAGAAATAACTTTACTCAACCTATTGTTTTTTTTTTTTGCATCCTTATGTTTATTGTAGCATTATTTACAATAGCCAAGATATTACTCAACCTATTGTTGATGCCGCAGGATAACTGCTTTTCTCTGTAGGCTAAAGATGGAGAAAATCTAAGTGGCATCTGAGTGCCATTTCCTTAGTGTTTGCAGAGGACTCAAACTCCCCCTGTTTGGGAGGAACCTCTGATGAGCTTGTGACTTGCTGTCCTCAAGGTTCTCGTTCACATGTGAGGCCAACTTATAATGAGGAGCATGTACCTCAGGGATTGAGCTGCACACCTGCCCAATTGTAGGCATGGTCAAGAGGAGTTGTTAGCTCCTGGCCTGCAGTGCTACAAGGCAGCCCCTCTGGAATTGCTCTCTGTAACATCTGTTACTCAGACAGAACACATCAATTGTGACAGAGTCTCACTTGGTCTGGTAGTCTTGACTCCAACTTAAAAGAAGCTTGGAATGAGGGGTGCCTGGGTGGCTCAGCTTTTAAACGTCTTTCTTCGGCCCAGGGCCTGATCCCAGGGTCTTGGTATCAAGCCCACATCGGGCTCCCTGCTCCACTGGGAGCCTGCTTCTTCCTCTTCCCCACTCCTCCTGCTTGTGTTCCCTCTCTAGCTGGCTGTCTCTCTCTCTCTCTGTGTCAAATAAATAAATAAAAATCTTAAAAAAAAAAAAAGGAGTTTGGAATGAAAGAGAATCCTTGACATTCAAGTGTCTTCTCATGACAGAAGAAAATTGTTGGAGTTCTACCTGGAAATCTCCTGGGCCCATGACAATTTCATATGTGCAGTGCTCAGCAGCTCATTTAAATGCACCCTGTATGCTTATTGTATCATTGAGAAGGCTTTACACCAGTGTAGGCTCATTACTTGTGATTTATACAGTCCATAATTTGTCGTTTGATTTACATACAATCTTGCCAGAACTCTGGGATGGGTACAACATGTGTTGTAATTTGATGTTTCAGCCCTTGCAAATCTGTGGGGAAATTTGTCTCATAAGTTAAGATTCTTTGTCTTCGTGTTTTTATTGAACAGAATTCCCAAAAAGAATCTGTACACAGGAGCAAATGGAGTAACTCATCAATAGGTGGATCTGGGTGAATGTGAACAGATGTTCTTCTAGGGTACATAGCACTACATAATTCCTAAAACTGTTTAGTTATTTTCAAACACAAAGTTAACAATTGTATTGCTCAGACAAAATGGGATAAACAAACTTCACCTTCCCAAGAAGGAAGGGTCAGGTCATCCCAGGAGAGTACCTGATATAGCTGGGCCATGGGAGGACCACACTGATGGGTGATGGGGCATGAAGTCAATGGGCAGTTGGATGAAGGGTCCTTAAACTCCAGGTTGTGACTGAAATGACACCTGGACTGGATTCTCAGCAATATGAAATGCACAAGTAGGGCAGTGCACACCATGAGAAACTGTTATGGAAATTTCTGCAGCAACCAAGCGTTTCTGATTTTTTTTTCTTCATTCTTTATCCTATGTATGACACAGAAAAGAGATTCAGACACCTTAGGGACCATTCCATTATGGCAATAGTTGGCAAACAGATGAAGGAAACAATCTCTGATGACCAATGGCCTTTTCCACAATATGAGCTTTTTTTGCAGCTCACAGTTTATAACAAGAGTCTGAGCATGTGTTCAGAGTATGAAGATTGTAGCAGATAATGTGTGGGAGTAGTAGATGGCTTGGTCAGCTCACACATTTCCTTGAGGAAACTCAGGGCAAAAATCTGAGGCTCAGCAGTGCACAAGGACAAGGGAAGAAATAATAAAATGGCTTGTGGAGGCGTAAGAAAAGGCACACTGGTGATTTGGGTGCTATCAAAGATGCTCACAGTATTGGATAAAGACAGATATATTTCAATTTTTGATACTTAAGTCTATGATGTAAACTGTTATTGATAAATACATCTCTTAAAGAGCTGAATGAGGCCCTTTTTAGCTTTTTATATCCATGAATATCATTTATTGCTAAAGTGAGGCAGTATTATTCTCATTTTTCATCTTTATAGTTGTAAACCCAGAAAATTCTGGTCACATGAATGTGCAGAGGGGAAAAGCATGAGTCTATGTCAGTGATGTCACTCAATTCTTTGAATTCCCCTAGGTACCAGGTAAAAATGACATTGTGATCTGTCCCTTCAAATTACTTTTAATGATTTGTCATCCCCAGCTAAACTAGGTCCTTTGATGTTATTCAAAGCAAGGAATCAGAAACCACTTCCTATAGAAAAATGTGTGGGTACTACAAATTATTACTTTCAATTATTTTTTTGGAGGCTAGAGATTTGTACACAGAGTCAATGCTGTGTAAGATCTGTTGGGTAACAGACACGCCTCTGTGTTTATAAATTGGAAAAAGAATGTTCATTGCAGTGGAAATGGTACATGACAGCCAGTGTGACCACATGATATATCCAGTGTAACACTATTTGTGGACCTTATGATACAGAAGTGATGTCTTAAACCTTTCCATGTCCCATGTATATGTTAAGCCCTAGGGAATCCCTAGGATTTCAGCCTCACCCAAAAGGATCCATGTAACCAGTGTCTCCTGCTGTGAACAGGAACCCAGAGACCCTGTGTGGCTTGGGGATAATTAATACCTATCCCTACACACCACTCTCTTATACCTTTAGTTCCATTACTCAGTGTTTAGGAATTTAAAATCACAGCAGCCATTTCAATGTGATCATATACAACAAATTGAGTGATGGAAAAGTATTATAGGAAAAATTTTAACTGAGAGAAACCCCATTTTAAACTGAAAGAGATCCCAAAGAGACCAAAGCCAAATTCTAAAGCACACTTTGTTCCCCTTTAGGATAAATAAACATTCCTCGTTGGTAGAGTCGGATTCAGGTTGAGATTTGACTTGGGCGTGAGCTGATTTATTTTGTTTGACATTTTACTTGTGTATTTTCCTTTCTGTTACATAAGTGTGACAGCTGACATTACTGCCAGATACTGAGCTGAACGTTTTTCCTGTATTAATTCATTTATCCTAACACAAATCCTATGATGTAAGCACTACTGTTATCACTTTATTTGGCAGGTGAGGCACCAGGCTAAGAGGGTCAGCATCTTGCTGATGTGCCCACAGGTAGAAAGTGCAAGAGCTGAGCTTGAACCCAGGAATCTGACCCTCCAGTTGGGCCCTTACACACTGCTCACACTGCTCAATGAACGAACACATTCTCCTTTGACAGATCCAGCACTTCAGAGTTTAACACACAGTGTAAAACTGCCTGATGAGGATTCTGATGTGGGCTGGGTTGGATTTGTAAAATAATTTGAGAAGAGTAGACTTCCTTAAATGTTCTACCATTTCCTTCAGGAACAAAGTGTGTGCCTCTATTTTTTAAGTTTCCTGTATATATCTGTAAGTAAAATTTCATGATCTGATCCTTAAAGTTTTGCATATTTCCACTTGGGTATATTCCAACATGTTTTTGTTGCTCCTATTGTTCTGTTGTCAATGGCATCATTTTCTCCATGATGTTGAATGGTATGAGCAGGTTTATAGGAAAGTCATTGGTGTTTACAAGCTACTCTTATATTCAGCTATATAATGAACTTTTATCAGTTCTAATACTTTTTTCAATAGATCATCTGAGATTTTCTTGCCTTGATCACCTATCTATATGTGGTGACAATTCATCTTTTTCTGATTGTTTTCTTGCTAAAAAGAGAATGTTTTAACAAGATGTTTCTTTTTTTCTTTAAATTTTTATTATATTATGTTACTCACCATACAGTACATCCTTAGTTTTTTCTTGTTTTATAAATTTTTTTATATATTATGTTAGTCACCATACATGTTAGTTTTTGATGTAGTGTTCCATGATTCATTGTTTGTGTATAGTACCCAGTGCTCCATGCAGTATGTGCCCTCCTTAATACCCCACCTCTCTCCCCTCTGAAGCCCTCAGTTTGTTTCCCAGAGTCCATAGTCTCTCATGGTTCATGCCCCCTTCCGTTTACCCCCCTTCATTCTTCCCTTCCTTCTCCTACTGATCTCCCTGCTATTTCCTATGTTCCATAAATGAGTGAAACCATATGATAATTGTCTTCCTCTGCTTGACTTATTTCACTTAGCATAATCTCCTCCAGTGCCGTCCATGTTGCTGCAAATGTTGGGTAATCGTTCTTTCTGATGGCTGAGTAATAGTCCATATTATATATGGACCACATCTTCTTAATCCAGTATCTGTTGAAGGGCATCTTGGCTCCTTCCACAATTTAGCTATTGTGGACAATGCTACTATGAACATTGGGATGCACATGGCCCTTCTCTTCACTATGTCTGTATCTTTGGGGTAAATACCCAGTAATGCAATTGCTGGATCATAGGGTAGCTCTATTTTTAGCTTTTAGAGGACCTCCACACTGTTTTCCAAAGTGGCTGTACCAACTTGCATTCCCACCAACAGTGTAAGAGGGTTCCCCTTTCTCCACATCCTCTCCAACATTTATTGTTTCTTGCCTTGTCAATTTTTGCCTTTCTAACTGGAGTAAGGTGGTATCTCAAGGTGGTTTTGATTTGAATAGACTTTGTTGTTTTAGAGAAATGTTAGGTTCACCGAAAAATCAAGCAGAGCATATAGAGTCCTGAGGTGCCCCTTACCTCCACATGTGCACAGCCTCCCACACCATCAACATGCCACACCTGATGGTACATTTCTCAGAATTGGTGAACCTATACTGATATATCTTTATCACTCAGGGTCAGTAATTTACATTATATTTCACTCGGGTGGTACATTTGATGGGTTTTGACAGATAGATGATGACAGGTATCTGGCATCATAGTTTCATACGGAGTAGTGTCCTAGCCTGCAAATCCTCTGCACTCTGCATATTCACCCTTCTCTCCTCCCCAACCCATGGATACCACTGATGTTGTATTGTCTCCATAATTTCGCCTTCCCAGGGTGTCATGGAGTTGTAATCATAAACTAGGCAGCTCTTCAGGTTGGCTTCTCTTATTTAGTAATCTTTATGTAAGGTTCTTCTATGCCTTTTCATGGTTTACAACTCTTCCTTAAGAAATCAATTCTAACCAAACTGTAGGAGAAGGAAGGGAAAAATGAAGGGGGAGTAAACAGAAGTGGGAATGAACCACGAGAGACTATGGACTCTGGGGAACAATCTGAGGGTTTCAGAGGAGAGAGGTGTGGAGGGATGGGCTAACCCAGTGATGGGTATGAATGAGGGCACGTACTGCATGGAGCACTGGGTGTCATATGCAAACAATGAATCATGGAACACTACATCAAAAACTAATGATGTACTGTATGGTGACTACCATAACGTAATAAAAATTTAGAATAAAAAAAAGAAATCAATTCCATAGAATTTTGGAACTTTATTCCATTGTCTTAAGATACTACTGTTTCTTACAGTCAAAAAAACTAAAAGGCAGCCCACGGAATGGAAGAATATATTTGCAAATGATACTACAGATAAAAGACTGGTATCCAAGATCTACAAAGAACTTCTCAAACTCAATACGTGAGAAACAAATAAACAAATCATAAAATGGGCAGAAGATACGAACAGACACTTTTCCAATGAAGACATACAAATGGCTAACAGACACATGAAAAAATGTTCAAAATCATTAGCCATCAGGGAAATTCAAATCAAAACCACACTAAGATACCACCTTATGCCAGTTAGAATGGCAAGAATTGACAAGGCAAGAAACAACAATTGTTGGAGAGGATGTGGAGAAAGGGGATCCCTTCTACATTGTTGATGGGAATGCAAGTTGGTACAGTCACTCTGGAAAACAGTGTGGAGTTCCCTTAAAAGGTTAAAAATTGAGCTACCCTATGATCCAGCCATTGCACTACTGGGTATCTACCCCAAAGATACAGACGTAGTGAAGAGAAGGGCCATATGCACCCCAATGTTCATAGCAGCATTGTCCACAATAGCTCATTTGTGGAAGGAGCCGAGATGCCCTTCAACAGATGACTGGATTAAGAAGCTGTGCTCCATATATATACAATGGAATATTACTCAGCTATCAAAAAGAACGATTTCTGAACATTTGCTGCAACATGGACGGCACTGGAGGAGATAATGCTAAGTGAAATAAGTCAAGCAGAGAAAGACAATTATCATATGGTTTCTCTCATCTATGGAACATAAGAACCGGGCTAAGTAATCTGCTCCAGTTTCCTCTATTGGCTTTTGTTCCCTCAAGGCTTTCTGCACAGCTTCAGAGGATGAGAATGAAAAAGTGGCCTGCCCATCTCTGGCCCAGGAGCCAAAACTTTGGGGCCCCACTCCTCAATCAGCCCTCAGAGAAAAGCAAGTAGATCACTCCTGTCTCCCTGGTTTCCTGGCCACACTCCATGCTCACCCAAATTGCGACCCACCATTTCTTTCTTTCTTTTTTTTCTTTTTTAATGATTTGATTGATTGATTGATTTTTATTTTTTAATAATATTTTTATTATATTATGTTAGTCACCATACAGTACATCCCTAGTTTTCGATGTAAAGTTCCATGATTCATTACTTGTGTATAACACCCAGTGCACCATGCAATACGTGCCCTCCTTAATACCCATCACCAGCTTATCCCATTCCCCCACCCACCTCCCCTCTGAAGCCCTCAGTTGACCCACCATTTTTATCTCAGGTACATGACCCCTTTTGGAGTCTCCAAACCCAGCAGACTCCTGCAGAACACTCCTGAGCTGCTCCTCCCAGGGGAGGAAGCGTGGGTCTCACTGGTTCTGCCACTTGTTGGGCCCCTGCTTAGAGAGCAGTCGGGGTTTATGGCAACCCCAAGCTGAGAGCTCACTCCTGGGCTCACTGTTTGCAGCCAGCTAACCCGCTCTGATGCCAGGGAGCTCTGCCACACTCAGGCACCCCCAGTCTTCCTGTGACCCCGAGGATCTTGAGACCACACTTTCCCAGCTAGGGTTCCACCCCCGCTTAGCCACCTGCGTGACTTCCCTCACCAGAACAGACTTCTAAAAGTTCTGATTTTGTGCTCTGCTCCTGTATCATTTGCCGTTAGTTGGTTAACAGAGGCTCACATGGTCTATTTTCCCATATATTGCCTCGGATTCACTTCTCCACACCTCCTACCTTGCAGAAAGTGGTCACTTTTCCATTCATAGAGCTGCAGCTCTAGTCTTTTCTTAGATATCTGGTTGAGTTCGCAGGTGTTCAGAATGATTTGATAGCTATCTAGCTGAATTCCTGGGACCAAATGAAATTAAGGTCCCCTACTCCTCCACCGTCTTGGACTCCTCCCTTCCAATTTATTTTTAATGATTTATCATCCCCAAGATTCCCAAACATTTGCATCAACATGGATGGAACTGGAGGAGATTATGCTAAGTGAAATAAGTCAAGCAGAGAAAGACAATTATCATATGATTTCACTTATTTGTGGAACATAGAGAATAGCATGGAGGACATTAGGAGAAGGAAGGGAAGAGTAAAGGGGGTGGAAATCAGAGGGGGATGTGAACTATGAGAGACTATGGACTCCAGTGGATTCCAGGAAACAAACTGAGGGTTTGGGGGGGGGTTAGCCTGGTGATGGGTATTAAGGAGGGCACGTATTGCATGGAGCACTAAGTGTTATTCGCAAACAATGAGTCATGGAACACTACATCAGAAACTAATGATGTACTGTATGGGGACTAACATAACATAATAAAAAAATGATTTATCATCCCCAGCTAAATTAGGTCCTTTGATGTTATCCAAAACAAGGATCAGAAACCACTTCCTATAGAAAAAAAATGGGTGTACCACAAAATATTACTTTCAATTATTTTTTGGAGTCTAGATATTTGTACACGGAGTCATTGCTGTGTAAGATCTGATGGGTTACAAATGCCTCTGTCTTTATAAATTGGAAAAAGAATGCTTAATGGATGGGAAATGGAACATGACAACCAGTGTGATCACATGATATATCCATTGTAACATTATTTGTGGACCTTATAATCCAGAAGTGATGTCTTAGACCTTTGCATGTCCCATGTATATGTAAACCACTAAAAGACTTAAGCCCTAGAGAATCCCCAGAATTTCAACCTCACCTAAAAGGACCCATGTGACCAGTGTCTCCTGCTGTGAACAGGAGCCCAGAGACCCTGTGTGGCTTGGGGATAACTAACATCTATGGCCATTCACCACTCTCCTATACCTTCAGTTCCAGTACTCAGTGATTAGGAATTTAAAATCAAAAGTAACATGGGAGAAATTTTAACTTAGAGAAATCCCACTGTAACATGAGAGAAATCCTGAAGGAATCAAAACCAAATTTCTGAAGCACACTTTGTTCCCATTTAGGATAAATAAACATTCCTCGTTGGTGGAGTCAGTTACATTCCGGTTGAGATTTGACTTGGCAGTGAGCTGATTTATTTTGTTTGACATTTTGTTTGTATATTTTCCTTTTTGTTACCTAAGCATGAAGCTGATATTACTGTCAGACACTGTGCTGAGTGTTTTTCCTGTATTAATTCATTTATCCTAACATAAATCCCATGAGATAAACACTGTTGTTATCACTTCATTTTGCAGATGAGGCACCGGGCTAAGAAAGTCAGCATCTTGCTGATGTGCCCACAAGTAGAAAGTACAAGAGCTGAGCTTAAACCCAGTAGTCTGACCCTACGGTTGGTTTCTTACACACCGCTCACACTGCTCAGTGAATGAACACATTCTCCTTTGACAGATCCAGCACTTCAGAGTTCAACACACAGTGTAAAACTATCCGATGAGGATTCTGATGTGGGCTGGATTGGATTTTGTAAAATAATTAGAGAAGAGTGGGCTTCCTTAATGTTCTACTATTTCCTTCAAGAACAAAGTGTTCATCTATATTTTAAAATTCCTTTTTATATCTTTAAGTAAAATTTGATTATTTGATCCTTAAAGTTTTGTATATTTCCACTTAAGTATATTCCAACGTGTTTTTGTTGCTGCTATTATTCTGTTGTCAATGGCATCATTTTTTCCATGATGTTGAATGGTATTAGCAGGTTTATAGGAATGTGATTGATAGTTACAAGCTAATCTTATATTCAGCTACATAGTGAACTTCTATTAGCCCTAACACTATTTTAGTAGATTATCTTAGATTTTCCAGAAGGTTGATCAACTATATGTATATGGTGACAATTCCATTGATTCATTTTTTTTCTGATTGTTTTCTTGCTGGAAGAGAAGATGTTTCCCTTTTTTCAATAGCCTTTATTGTTTTAGAGAAGTGTTAGGTTCACAGAAAAATCAAGCAGAGCACACAGCATCCAAATGAACCCCTCAGTTCCTAACATGCATGGCCTCCCAAACCATCAACATGCCACACCTGATGGTATGTTTGTTACAACTGGCAAACTTATATGGACACATCCTTATCACTCAAGGTCAGTAATTTACATTAGATTCCACTCAGGTTGTACATTTGATGGGTTTTGACAGATACATAATGACAAGTATCCAGCATCATAGTCTCATACAGAGTAGTGTCCCAGCTTGCAAATCCTCTGCACTGTGCATATTCATCCTTTCCCCCACCTCCCAAACCACAGAAAGCATGGATCTTTTACAGTCTCCATAATTTTGCCTTCCCAGGATGTCTTAGAGTTGTAATCATACACTACGTATGCAGTTCTTCAGGTTGGCTTCTCTTATTTAGTAATATGTATGTAAGGTTCTTCCATGCCTTTTCATACTTTACAGCTCATCTTTAAGACCTCATTCTATAGGTTTTAGAACTACATTCTATTGTCTGAAGATACCACAGTTTCTTTATCCATTGACCTACTGAAGAACATTGGATGGTTTCCAAATTTTGACAACTATGAATGAAAGTGCCATGAACATCATGTGCAGATTTTGTGCGGACACATCTTCAGCTCCTTTGCATAAATACCAAGAAACACAATGCTGGATCATATGGGGAGGCTGCACTTACTTTTATAAGAAACTGCTAAACTAATTTCCAAAATAACTGTACCATTTTCCATTCCCACAAGCAATGAATGAGAGCTCCTGTTGCTCCATATCCCCACCAGCATTTGTAGTTGTGAGCAAATTATCTTCTTAAAAGACTAAAAGAAGAAGAGAACTGGAGAAAGAGATGAAGAAACTAGCTTGAAGATCATCACCCAGAAGTCTCTCCACCTATCCACTGCTGGATTTAGGTTATGAGGTTCAGTCACAAAGGCCCACGGGGGCTGGGTGTTCAGTGCTGAGAAGACATGTGCCATCTGGTTGATTTTCCACACCCTGAACCTGGGACTCTCCTGAAAGCAGTATTACCAAAGTCCCCTCCCATCCTTGTTCTAGTCTCTCACCCCCATATCCCCACTGCAGTGAAAAATTACAGTCCTTCACCCTGGGAAAGCAGAGAAAAAAAATCCTGGGCTGCTCCTCCTTCCATTAGAAACCCGAGTCCTACTCTTGGGTCACCTCAGGCTTTATTGGCCAGACTATGGAAATGCATTTTTCCTGACTTGCATCATTTGTTGTGATTGTGTCAGGTGTATTTAGTTTACCATCCTCCCTGGTTTCCTGTCTTGTGCCCATTCTACTTGCCTTTTGTTGCTTGAAGCTTCACAGAGATCTTGTGAGTAGAGTCTGTGTTAAGGTGTCACCCCCAGGGGCATCATGACTGAACTTCTCTCTCCTCTCTCTGTTTCAGGAGAAAATCCTGGTGAAATGTCTCACATAAATCTTATAGACTAATATGTCTGTCTTTCAATAATCACCTCTTCTGGAAAACGTAAAGGTTTCAACATCTTGCTTCAATAAATCAATTTCCCTGCACTTTTATATTTGTCTTCTTATTATCGCACAGTCTCCGGCCTTAAGTTGGGATGGTTTGTGTGATGAAGTGGCCATTGGGTGTTGTCAATTGTAAATTTCAGGGACCTAATGTCCAGCTACCCAAGGCAGCCTGGGGAGCAGGGACCACAGGAGGAAATATTTGCTCAGGAATCATCCTGCATCACTTTGTAAATTTCCCATTCACATGGCCAGGAGTGAAAATGATGTTTCAGGGTAATAACCATACAAACATTCCTGCTGCGGTTTTCTATGACGGATACCCAGAGCCTAACTGTCTGGCCAGTCACGCAGTTCTCAACCACAGCATCACTAATATTGTGTCCTTATCACAACCACAAACAACCTGCTCCATCCTCACACCTTCACTCTGGACTCGATCCTATGAATTCTCTGGTATAATTTGTTTTCCATCTACTTCTCAATTTTTAGTGAATCTCCAGGGTTCATCCTCCAGTTAACGCCTTTGGAGTCTGCACATGCGCATTGCTCATCAACGTTGAGACCACTCATCAACCCCTCAGGCTAATGCTTTTTTTTCCTCACAGTTTCCTGAGGGCTCCAGAAACAGCATGCAGTTGCCATCTGGAAAACTCCACTCAAGTCTCCACAGTTACTTCAGAAGAAATGTAGGAAACTGTACGCACTGCCTGCTGCAACCCGCTTTACCTCCCAGGAGCCCCCCTTTCTCGCCAAGACCCCAAGCCATAAGGCACCTGAGGCAGAACATTTGAATCAGTTTCCACTGGCTGCTGTGAAACACTACCATTCATTTAGTGGCTTATACCAATTATTTTCTCAATGTTTGGATGGCAGAGTCCAAAATCTGTAACACTTTGCAGAAATCATCGTGTTCTGGAAGGTTGAGGTGAAAATCTATTGGTGGCTGCTTCCAGCTTTGATGGCTGGAAACCATCATTCCTTGTCTCGTGTCCCATCACTCTGATCTCTGCCATATGAGGTCACACTGCCTTCTCCTTGTCTGTGTCTGTCAATCTCCCTCTGTCCTCTTCATTTAAAATATATGGGGTTGTGGGGCTCAGTCAGTTAAGCATCTGCCTTCACTCAGGTCATGATTCTGGATCCCGGGATCCAGCCCTGTTTCGATCTCCCTCCTCAGCGGGGAGTCTGCTTCTTCCTCTCCCTATGCACCCCCTCCTCAGTCTCTAGGCCTCTCTCTCTCTCAAATAAATTATAATATAATATAATATAATATAAATCTTTTAAATATATGGGGTTGCATGTAGAGGACAATCACAAAAATTCAGGACAATATGGCCATGTCACAATCTAGTTTTATCACATTGATCAAGTCCTTTTATACTACGAAGGTAGCATTGCAATTGCAGGCATTAAGATGTGGGTATCTTTTGGGGACCTTTATAAGTTTACTGCTTTCACATCCCCCTGACATCCAAAAGGTCACTGAATTCTGTCCCCTCTGCTCCCACAGCCTCACTTCTGAGCTTCCCCTCTTTGCCATCCCCACAGCCATCACCACACACCAGTCCCGTCCTGCCTGGCTTGGGTCAAAGTCTCTGATGTGGTTCCCTGGGCTCTGCCATACCTTCCTGCAATACATATTCCTCATTGACACCAAAGGGACCCTCCCACCCAACTGTGAATCTGATATCACTCCTAAAACCATGAATGACTAAAGGTTATGTGTTTCCACACCTTTTTAAAAAAAGATTTTATTTATTTATTTATTTGACAGAGATAAAGACAGCCAGCGAGAGAGGGAACACAAGCAGGGGGAGTGGAAGAGGAAGAAGCTGGCTCATAGCGGAGGAGCCTGATATGGGGCTCAATCCCATAACACCAGGATCATGCCCTGAGCCAAAGGCAGACGTTTAACCGCTTTGCCACCCAGGCGCCCCATTGAGTAAGAGGACTTTTTGAGTCTTATACCCAACTCTCAAATATTAGTCAGCATTTGATACTACCTTCTGACTGAGAAATAGAAGGTAACAACTATGTACTATTATTAATTATTAACAATGCTTTATAATAAATGTGTATTTTTAACACATCTGGAAAATAATTACCCTCCCCTTTTGTGAAATACATTCCATATTCAGCCTACACACTTATGCTCAGTGGACACAAGGATTATGGAGCTCTTACAAACTCTGAGATACTTAAACTGCAGACACGGTGCTGGGAGGATCAAGGCCCGCCATTTGCATTGCACACTAGGACATCCATGGCTCCATCCCTGGGTACCCCTTAGCCTCTATCCCTGATCACCTAGAACTCAGTGCTCAGCCATAGTTTTCTACATACAATTCACTTATGTATTGTGCTGGGTCACACCGTTGTACCAGGGCAGGTGGGGTTCTCTTTGCCTCTATATCCTCCCTGAATAGGACAGCCTACAACCACACCTGTAAGGTCCATTTCACATCTGCTCCTCTGTGAAGCTCTCTCTGAGTCACACACCCTAAAACAAATTTTTATACACAGACACACACTTCACACTCAACAACACACACAGATACCTAGTTTTATAATCACACACAGATAAACCCAGAGACACACAATATCACACTCCCACAGAGACACACTCACACACACACACACACACATACCCTTACATCCTTCTGTTATCACTTTGCCTTTCTGTGATAGACTATTCATATCACAGACTAGTTTTGGATAAATTAATAATATAAAACAACAAATTTTATCAGTCACTATTGTTGTTTCTAAAATACTAAGCACTTACATTCATTGAGCACTCTTATGGGCTAGTCATCATCCTGGAAGGTTTACATGTTCTGTCTCTCTTAGTCCCTTAGGAAGGTAAAAGATTAATACCACCATTGAATGTGGAGATGAAGAACATCTTCCTCAAGTGTTCCTTATGCTGGCTCTATGTTAGAACCAATTGGGAAGATTTCAAAAGCAACTGATGCCCAGACAGCTCACCAACCCCTCCAGGACCAACATACAGATATCTCTGCAGGTAGAGCCCATGCAGTCCTCATTTCTTCATCTCCATCTCCTTTAGGTGTCAGTGGCCCAGTGACTAGGGAGGCTGGTGCCACCCGTTGATGGGTGGAGGAGGACAAGAATTTCCATGATACTCAGATAACCACCAGCATCACCACAGTGTTCGCCTTGAGACCTTTTGGGTTTTATTTAAGTTTCAGTTTAATTTAAGTAATCCCTACACCCACTCATGATCCCAAGATCAAGAGTCTTATGCTCTTCCCACTCAGCCAGCCGGCCACCTCCTGCCTTGAGGCCTTTCCTTAGCTATTTCTGTAACCCCTAGAGCCTGGAAGTGTCAGGGATATTTATTAGTTTCACCATAGTAAAACTAATAAATTCAAGGTCTCATACAGAGAGATTTTCCCTCATGTGCTGCTGCTAGAGAGTGTAAGCTGAGATAAAGCAAGACTGCAAAGGCAGGGCTGGGAGGCAAGAAGTTTATAGACTGATTGGTTACTGGGTGAAGAGAATCTGTTTGAGATGACTTCTGGAAATGGGTAGCCGTGACAACATTGTGAATATACATAATGCAGTGGAATAGTACATTTAAATGTTGTTTAAATGGTAAACTTTATCTTATATATCTTTTACTAAATACACACACACACACACGCATACATGCACAACCAAAGGGTATATCTCTCTGAGGCAGCAGAAAGATAACTAAATGGGAGCAGGTCCTGTCATTCCATCTCAGCTAGACATACTCCCTCAGAGTTGACTTTGTCTTTGAGGCCTCCAATTGTTCCCCTGACACATATTACCACTCTCTGCCCAGGAATTCCTCCTCCAATGGCTTCTCCTTGCATCCACCTTACTCTCTAGGACAAGATCAACACTCTGAACACAAAGCTCTGCTTTTCCCAGGGCTTATTTCAAGCAAACTGTCAAAGGTTCTCCATTTCCTAAGATATGAATTCTGTCTCCATTCTGAAATTAGCTTATTCAGGCCTGTATAATAATCAAAACCTAACATTGTTTCAAACTTAAGACTTCTCCTTTCCTTCTCTCCTTTACTACTACTTTTTAATGGATTTCCTTAAGGAATTAATTATCATGTCAAATGACAAAACATAAGAGAAGTGAAAAAGATATGAATATATCCCTGAGAATGAGATTCTACCGCAGAATTCAAAGGCCATAAGACATTCAACCAAGAACAAAGCATTATGAGCTGTGCTTCTCTCTGAAGGAAGACTTTGAGAGGAGGTGATGACTGCTTACTATTTTGAAGGACAAAGAGGATGTGGATAACAGAATGCAGAAACCAAGGCCCTCCGTGAACAAAAACAAGATGAGCTCTGTGCACCAAATGACACAGATGCCCACAGTCCTGCCAGCATCTGTCTGCACTGGGGCTCCACTCACTGTCCACTTAGTGGGAGGCTACCTAGCACTACCGATCTTTTGTCACAAGGCAAATGCTTTTAGTGATTTCTCTAGCACTGAGTTTCTCAACAAAGGCTTTACTGACTTTGAGGATGAAAAATTCTTTTTTGAGTAGATGTGTAGGTGGGCATAGTAGAGGGAAAACTAAAACTAAATGTGGAAGATAATGGTGTAGATATCTAATGAACCATATGAACTGTCACATGTCTATGAGGATTAAATACCTAACCACACATTTCTTGGTGATGTCATGTTGTGTAAAGTTCAGGGTTTTGATGAATAAGCCAACCTCACTGGAGGCAACACCTAATCCTGGCTTGGCTTTCAAATCCGGCTTGTGGCTTCAAGTCATCAGGTGGATCCGGGATACACTGGATCAAAGTGAGATTGGATCAAGGTAACAGTTACTTGTGGGAAACAGGGAGACTGAGGTGGTTGGTCCAGTCCATGCAGGGCATGGGTTACCACTTCCTCCTATCCTCACTTGTCCTCTCCCTGTTGGGACACCAAAGTTCTCACCTGGGAACATAAGGAAGGCAATGTTAGCACCAGAATGACAGGCAGGTGACTGGTTTTAGTGTTGGGTTTGATCCCTGACGTCACTAAAAATTCAAATTTAAATGTGCTCCCCTTTCTAAATAGACATTATAATAAAACATGTAATATAATCTGTGAAATCATTATATAAATTCAAAATCTGTCTCAACAGTTACACAATAATTATTTAAGCACCTACTGTATCATTGCCATCACACAAAGACCAGAGGTGCACAGGCGGTAACCTGTAGGAGCATAATAGGAAGGAAGGATCATGGGATCAGGATTCCGGAAATGTCAGGAGAGAGCTGCACGCACAGAGACAAGGAGTCTTGGCAAGAGATCCCTAGAGATTCAGGGGCAGGAAAGGGCACAAGAAGAGAGTTGTCTTTCGTGTGACATTGGGAAGGAATAAGGAGCTTCAACCCAGTGGGACTGAGGCAAGGACTGGGCAAGGGAAGTCCACAGGGAGCAAAGGCAGTTTGCTTTCAACAGAAAACTGGCGGGCCTACACAGAAATTGACCTGGAGTTCATATAGGGCAGTTGTATGAGTCGAGATCACAAGAATCCATTTGAGGATTTCATCCATAAGATGAAAGTCCATAAGGGTCAAACCAAGGAGGTCAATAGTGTTGAGAACTGTTTCTCAGGCAGAACACCAGGCTCCTTACCCTGGATGCCACCCACAAGTGTGGGCTGACGGTCAACTTACTTTACCTCTCTTGTCCCATTTTCTGAAGCTGGGGAGAAATGATATGCCCACCTCATGGGGAGGTGTTGGAGGAAAGGACATGACCTCCAGTTGACCCATAGCTGGACCCAGGCAATTGGAGGCTCCACACACACCTCCCCTGACCTTGGAATGTGGGTTTCACTTGCCTGGTCCACCCCCAGAAGGAGCCCCAAACACAATAACATGAGATAGTGATGCGGGTTGAGACCATCTGAACTAGGTATGTGACTGAACCCACTTAAAGCCTCTCTGTAAACTTTCTGATTCTGGCAGGTGGGTGTAGAAATCTACCCATCTTGCGGCTACCCAAGATTCTTCTTATGTAAGATCCCTTGCTCATTAAACCTGCCACAGGCAAACCCGGAGTGCCTCCCTTTTCTTTGGTTCCTTCCTACCGTCTGTGTTCAGGAGCTGCCTTCAGAGCTGGAGAGGAGTTTACCAACCAAAGGGAGAGTGACGACGCATCTCAGTTTTCTCAGGAGAATCCCGGTTTATGCTGCTCTCCTGGCATGCCATCTATTTTGTGACCTCTTTCACACTCTAAAGTACCCCCTTTGGGCCAATAAATGTCATAACCATCCTACCCATTGGGTTGTTGCTGACGAGAGTAAAGGAGGTTTGCTCCAGTGCCTTGCATCGAGTGGCCGCTCTGTTATTGTTCACCATTCATGTTTCATTGAATTTTGAAAACAGATAAACACTTGTTGCTGGGCGTCAAGAAGATTAATAGTATGTGGAATATGTTTGACAGAGAAGTTCTGTGTAAATTATATCTCAGTAAAACTCTTACCAGAAAAAGTCAGAACAGTAACAAGTACGCATGGATCAAAATATAGTGCCGTATATTCACACACAGGACTCGTACCTCAGATCTCAACATGACCTTCTCTAGACCTTTCAGAGAATGTAACATTGAAGCAAGTTTCCAGTGGTCTCTGATGGTCCTAGTAGTTCTTCAAGGTTTATCATAAGAGCTTTCTTGATTTTATAAAATGAATCACTGGCAGCTTCCACATACACAGCACCTGCTCTGTGCCCAGCCCTATTCTGAGAACTTACATCAATCCCAGGACAATTCCCAGGGTACAAAGAAGATGCAGCCTCGAAATCTCCATACCAGGCTTGGCTCATGGCAAGTAATGAGCCTGGTCTAGGAATGGCCGAGATACTATGAATATCTCACTCACTTCAAGATGTCTCCAAGGCCAGAGCCTTTCTTAATGTTGCTAGCCTGGTAAGTCCCTCCCCTCCCAAGTTCTAGACTTCAACATGATCTTAATGAGGAAGAGGTTTACTTCCAAAGAACATGCCTGAGGATAATGTCCCAACAGCCCTGCAGGTGAAGACAGAACCAGTTTTACAGAATGAGTGAAAAAAAAAATGTGGGATATCTTCTCCCCAAATACCAAAAAGTTAATCCATAACAGTAACTTACAATTTAAAAACACCTATAAATCATCTACATTTCAAAAAATTCTTCATATGCTTTTGTGCCGGCGCATGAATTGCTGAGAAAAGATGTTTCTCACTAACTGTTACTACATTTATGAAATATGGCAAGGCCTCAGTGACCAAAATCTTGGTGTGAGTATATCACAGGTCTTGCATGAACCTGAAGACAGGCCAAATATAATTCTTTCTTACCTCATATTTTCTCTCTCTCCCATGACACAAGGTATTCAGGGTAAAATCCATACCTGTACAAATTCACCTGTACACCATGGTTTGTCATAAAAGGGGGTCAATAAGTGTCACACAAACACCCAAACTGAAGGCTCCTTCATTCCTCTAGTTTCTGAGCATCATTTGGGAACCCGACTTAAAGCCCTTTTTGGGAAGAGAAAACATACATTCAGAACTTTTGGTTTCTTCTATTTCTCCTTGTCAACACTGGCTTGCCAAAGAGTTGTTTGTGGAGTGCGTTAACTGTTCATTCACCTGAGAATGATCATCATCTGTGATGGAGAAAACATGAAGGTAAAAAAAATACACCTCTTACTGTGGGCACCCTATACATCAAGTGGGATATTATATTTCATTTTATTTTACTTTGTGTGTTTTACTTTATTTTATTTTATTTTTGCTGAGTAAGAAACCTCTGAGTAAGAACCCTGCAGGATCTGTGGCCCAGCAGGTAACAGGGCAAGTCCATAGTATCCGGGACACCAAGGGGAGTCCCCATTAAGACATAGCCAAAAGGCTCTCATCTCATCACTAAAGTCCTTCATTTGTCTTTGGAAGGGAAATTGGCAGCAATGGTCAACTGAGGGAAAGTACACACATAAGAACATCACCTTCTTCCCTATTGCTAGCCTTTCCCTTAATTAATATTCTTCTTGGCAACTTATACTCCAGCTGAATGATGGGGGGAAATGACCCAAATAATCCAAAGAGCAAATACTGCATTCACGAGCAGTTAACTCATCTCTCTGGCTCTCTCATCAATTTCTTTCTCTTTCTTTTAATTTGAGTTTACTTTGTTTCTCTTGTTCCTATTGCCCTTGTATTGTCCCTGCTCAAACTGATGCCGTTTTTCTATTTCTATAGGATGAGGCTGTCCTGTGTCTCTCTTGACACCAAGAGGCACAGTGTTTGCTTTCCTTATCTTGCCAAATACCAAGTGCTCCAGAGTCTCTGTACCTGCTGTTCCCTCTCCTAGAACACTCTTTCCCAGATCTTCCCCTTGATATCATTGTCCACTCATCCAGGCTTTAAAGCCCATCGTCCTGTAGCCGACCTGGACCTCTGTACAGGTTGCTGCTCCTCGTAGTTGTTTTGTGGTTCTGTACAGCAATCATTTTCTGATGTCGCTCATTCAGTTATGGGCTTATTTGTTGTCTCCCTTGTTTGTTTGTTTTTATTATTTTTATTTTTTTAATGATTTTTTATTATATTATGTTAGTCATCATACAGTACATCCCCGGTTTCCGATGTAAGGCTCGATGATTCATTAGTTGTGTATAACACCCAGTGCACCATGCAATACGTGCCCTCCTTACTACCTATCACCGGTCTATCCCATTCCCCCACCCCCCTCCCCTCTGAGGCCCTCAGTTTGTTTCTCATAGTCCATAGTCTCTCATGTTTCATTCCCCCTTCTGATTACCCCCCTTGCTTGTTTGTTTTTAAATATTTTATTTATGTATTTGTCAGAGAGAGAAAGAATGAACAAGCAGGGGGAGTGGCAGGGGAAAGGTGAAGCAGACTCCCTGCAAGCAAGGAACCCGATCGAGACTTGATCCCAGGACCCTGGGGTCATGACCTGAGCTGAAGGCAGGCGCCTAACCGATTGAGCCACCCAGGTGTCCCACCTTCCTTGTGAGAAGTATGCTCCACCGTGTCCAAGTCCTGGTTGAACACCTGAATCTGGGGCACACATCACAGGCGCCAATTATGGGGAAACTCAGGTTCCTGTTGAACAGCGGATGGATGGGCGGATGGACGGATAGATGGATGGATGGATGGATGGATGGGTGGGTGGATGGATGGATGGATGGATGGAACCACCCATTTATTCCTAATTACCTTGTTTGAAGCCTTGGATAAGCTCTTTACAGAGTGTCTGATATCCTTGCAAAACCAGGCATGGTATTATTCCTGCACATTTCAGAAATGAGGAAAAGGAAGCTTGAAATGACCAGCAGTTTCACTCGCCCAAGGACACTTCGTGATTAGGTGCTGCATCCAAGATTTGAATCCACATCTGCTCGAGCCCAGACCTGGTCACCGTTCCTCCACACAGCACCTGCTTCTACTGAACAACCACTTGCTCCTCAGCTTCACATCGTCCTTTGAATCACTGGGGAAAAATCCTAAACAGCTAAAAAAAATTCATAGATTTATAATAGACTGAATTTATGAAATTGAGTTAATTAAATGAGGTATTCTTTGTAAAAGAGCCTTCAGAGAGAATGAGACGTTGTATTTCTCAAACATCAAGCACCTTACTGAAGTGTCTATAGGCCAGGGAAGTCTGCCCTCCAGAGGACATATGTGCAATTGCAATGAGCCAAAATGTGTGCTAAGGCCCAGGAGCAGACACACAGGATAGGAAGCTTTAAGGACCTTGAAGAAGGAGAGGGTGGGGTGCGAGGAGGATATGAAGACCACACTAATAATAAAATGACATGGATGACAACACAGGCTCGCTTTGCTGTAATCTGATTAGTTAGCAAGTACTTTTGCATTAATTTCATGTAAAGTCATGTATGATTCTTGCAATTCCAACATTGTTTTGGGTCCAATAAGCTCAGTCACCTTGGTTTCTAAAAGCAGAGCACAGGCTGGGTTGCAGTTGAGTCTTGCTGTCATTTCCTGTCCAAAGCCAGGTTCACTGTGTGACTCATTCCCTCATTTCTGGGAGGGATTAAGGTGGTGAGCAGGAGAATAAAGGGAGGACTCTTAGGCTCTCATCTGTAACAAGAGTTCCTTCCTCCTGATGGACCAGGCGACCAGAGCTGCCCTCAACCATGAAGCTGCTGACAGTCCTTGTGCTGGTTGCCCTCCCTCTTTACTGCTTCGCAGGTGATTTCTATGTGAAGAGGACAGGCTCTGGGCTGAAGATCATGTCAGGCTCTCTGCAAGACCTCCTGTTCCCCAAACTCCAGTGCAGAGCATCTCATTTCTACAGTATCTTCGTGTTTCATGGTTACTAGTGTTTGGCTTCTTTGGCCTATGGATGTAGTGTGGGGGTGGGGAAGGGGCACACATGTTTTCAGGCTTATAGGAAATCCTAGATCCTGAGCTTACTCTGCTAGAATGGAGAACTCAAGACCATTCACCATAATCTTTTTGAATGTATGTGTTTACTGGGATGTAAGATGACCATATCCAGGGAGTCCCAAAAGGGGCTTCATAACTATGTAATTGAGACCACTTTCATGAGTTTTCTTCCAGGTTGTGGATGCTCATTTCTAGAAGAAGTGGTTAACAAAATAGGAGAAGAAAGGGAAGAAGAAAGGGGGGGTAAACAGAAGGGAGAATGAACCATGAGAGACTCTGGACTCTGGGAAACAAACTGAGGGCTTCAGAGGGGAGGGGGGTGGGGGAATGGGATAGGCTGGTGATGGGTGGTGGGGAGGGCACGTATTGCATGGTGCACTGGGTGTTATACGCAACTAATGAATCATCGAACTTTACATCAGAAACCAGGAATGTACTGTATGGTGACTAACATAATATAATTTTAAAAAATTTTTTAAAAAAGGAAGAAAGAACAGAAGAATACTAGTTAGAACCCCAAAAAAATCCAATTTCAAATTCAACAGCAAACAATACTCCAAAATAATAAGTGCTAAAGATACTTCCATGAAAATCAGGGAAAGAGAAATGCCTGATACATTCACTGTTAGTCAACATTGATTGTAAGTCCTAAGTGTCACATTAAAATAAGAAGACAAAATGATCATAAATATTTCCAAAGATGAGATAAAATACTTTCATTTGCAGACAGTGCACTTCTTTCACCAGGAGACATAAGACATGCTCACCAAGTACCACTGGAAGTATTAAAATAATAAGATGAGATACTTCGTAAGTGGCTGGATACTTGCTCCATCTATACAAATACGACAGTTTATATGCTGTATGGGAGAGCCAGCGAGAATTGCACATGGAAGAACATATCCCATTTGCAAAAGTAATAAAATCATAAAATACCTAAGAACAAATCTAATAAGTAAGATACATACCATGTCTCTGGACAGTAGTTATACAAATGCCAGTCTTTCCACAATTGATGTATAAATGTAATGGACTTTAAGGCTGGATCCCCTTGGAGCAACAGCAGGAGCTAGACAAAATTATTTTAACATTCATATGGAAGAAAATGCATCTGAAAATGGCCAAGAAGATTAGGAAGAACACTGAATGGTGACTTGCTCTATCTGATACTGAAACTTACTGAAAAAGAATTCACCTTGATCCATGGGGCGCCTGGGTGGCTCAATCATTAAGCATCTGCCTTTGGCTCAGGTCATGATCCCAGGGTCCTGGGATCGAGCCCCGCATCGGGCTCCCTGCTCAGCTGGGAGCCTACTTCTCCCTCTCCCACCCCCCCCCCCCCCGCTTGTGTTCCCTCTCTCGCTGTCTCTCTCTCTGTCAAATCAATAAATAAAATCTTAAAAAAAAAAAAAGAATTCACCTTGATCCAGATTAGTGTTGGCACAGAAACAGACAACCATAATGTGGCACATAATGGAGCACTCACAAATGGATCCACATATTCCCAACATCATCTAGTGAATAAGCTCTCTTTTCCCAATGATTTGAATGTCACCATTATCTCTGATCTGAAGAATTTGGGGACATTCTTTTATAACCTATCAGCCCTCCCCCCCCCCAGTTTTAAGCTGTTTCACTGAATGCAGTTCCATTGGTGGTTTTTATACTAAATAAGGCTGCTTCTACCTCATTCATTCTACTTTTCACAAAATGCCATGGCATTTTTTACTTGAGTATTTTTCCTGGCGAATTTTGTGTCATTTTGTCAAATACAAAAACCAACTTAGATAGAGTGCCAATCCACTGAATCTATAGTTTGATCACTAGACAAAGAAAATGGACCCACTTGTATAGGGAAGAGAATATATAACATAAACAATTGCATTCATTAGTTAAAGAAACTATTTTTTGGGCAGGCATTGCTAATAAGCATCTGGAAGAAAGAAAACAAGAATTCTACCTCTACTGATATGAAAAAGAATTGAAACTGGCTCTAAGATTAAAATGTAAGAGCTTAGGAACTTCAGCTAAATAGTTGGAGTGGAAACCAGATTGCTTCTGGGTGAGAAGTGAATGGAAGGTGAAAAAGTGAAGTCATTCTCCAGGGTTTTGTGATAGTTGTACAATACATTGGTCAACAGAGCAGAACAGTGCTGTTTCCTGGGATATTGTTCCTTAGAATTATTAAGGACAATATGTGTTTCTATTTATAATTGTCTGGCCAGAAACTGGGGAGTCATTCCATCGGAAATGCATACCTTCTAGAACCTTACCCTCTCTCCCTCACCTCCTTCAGATCAGGGATGAAAGGTTATCCCCCGGTGACACCTTTCCTGTCCACCCTACTTAAACCATTTTTAATTTCTCTCCATGGTACTTGATTTTTTTCTCCATGGCACTTACTGCCTTCCAATATACCATCTGTTTTGCCTCCTTACTAGATTTATTCTTTCTCTCCCCTTGATAAAATATAAGCTTTATGACAGCACAGATTTTTGCCTGTTTTCTTTACTGATGTTTCCCCAGTGTCAAGAACGGTGGTTAACGTGAAACTGAAGGGAAGGAAAACTTTTTCCTCTACCCTTCAAGTTCTTTTAGCTGGACTGATAATTAAATTCACTCAAGACAGATGAACAAGAGAAAAAAACCCAAAGTTTTATAATATAGGCATCATAAATGTATCCCAATATTAAATTGAGACTTAAAGAAATGTCCAAGGCAGGCAGTTTTTATACTTTTTAGACTAACAGACAATAAATCAATGAGGAATTGACAAGACAGAGAAAATTTAACTTTGGGAGCTACAATTAGTAAGGGATTCTAAACAGGGTTGGGCTGGGGTAGTAAATAAGTAGAAAGTAACAAGTGTTGTTTATACAGCCTTCATGGCTCCACATTTTCTCTCTGGCGATAAGGATGTCTGCCTCCTGGTGGAGGGTACCTCACCTGAGGAGATGTATTTCCTGCTTTCAGGGCAAAAGAAGATGGTCTGAGTGTCCTTATGCACTGATTCCTTCTTAAGTCACTTTTATTAAAAATAATCAACATGCCAAAGTGGCACATTTGGGGCAGCTACGAAAGGCAAGTACAACAAGAGGTTTGTAGGTGAATGACCCTCACGTGAGAACCGGTCAGTGGGAGAACCCAGTCAAGGGACGCTCAATGAGAGAAACTGGTTCCCACACAAGTCCAGATCAGAGATGATAAGGAAGTGGCAATGGAATTGAAGAAAAGACCATTCCAGATGTACCATTCCTGTACCAAAAAAGAACCATTGGCAAAGAAATGAGAGCTCCAGCTTGATCAGACTTGAAAATTGCATCGTGTTTTCACTCTCTTGGGTACCGGAGATTACTGTGAAATCTGGGGGTGGGGTGGCAATCAGAAACACTTCAACGGGTCAGCAAGCCCTCTCTATGTGGGGATCTAACAATCTTAACAATCCCACTGACCCTGAGGCTCGTAGCAATATCACTCCAAGAAGAACTCGGGTCCCACTGGGGATGGAGATTCTCTGTGGCTTATGATAAAGGAAGGAATTATGCAATTTCACTTAAAAGCCAACATGGGTGGAGAAAGAATAGATGTGGAGGTGTCAAAGGGATGAAACAGATGCCTATGAATCCTGTTCATCAGTTGACGTATAAATGAGCATACTCATGGGAACACAGACAAGCAAGTGTTTTCCTGAGGTTTAGAGTTATGAGCGCAGAGGAGTGGGGCAGGTTGGACGCTCAGCTCTCATGGAATAGCTGTGATTGCTAGAGAGGACCACAAGATGTCTCCCTTCCACTGGCAATGAACCAAGCTTCACACCGCGCTCTGGATAACTGCATCCACTTTATCACCGGGACAACTCCTTCAAGTCTCACTGGATCATTGACACCTTGTTTAGGAACCTGGGATTGGACTTCCTGCAAACATTAGTATAATCACTCTCTCTCTCTCCAACTCCCTCTCCTTTTTGACTCCTGGTGTTTACTAGAGCATGTGACAAGCAGAGGAGTAGGCAGACAAATTTTGGTATCAAAGCACTCAAGAAATGAAACAATGGGAGGTTAAAGGGGGAGTTATGATTGCTTTCACAGTGTTTACTCTAAGTCCTCAGGGTCCATGGGAGATTCTCCAAGGCTGTGCTTGGAGAAATGGAGGGACCAAAGAAACCACTTAAATCATCACCACATTCAAACCTCAGCAAAGCAATCATCAAACATTCTCTCCCATTCCAAGTGTGTAAGTGTGTTTGGCCAGCTCAGAGGGAAAACATTTTATTAATGGCCCTGTCACTCCTCCATTCCAAAAAAAAAAAAAAAACATGGCTTAGTGCTGGTTTAATCTCATTTATGTTACTAAAATGGATCTAATTTCACAAGCTCCTCTCCATTTGACTCTTTCAGTCATCCCACTCTGCACATCTTGAGTGGAAGATGATTAATATTTTCATCATTTTTTATGAACCTAGTCAGCATAGATTATGTGCTCAATCATGATAAATTAATAGAATCAATTTGCAGAATAAGTTCTTCTAGTAGAAATTAGGGAGTTGCATGCTCTAACTGGGGATGGTTCATCTCTCTCACTGACTACTCATTGTTCCTAGACATTCAATAAAAAACTGGGACTCTGTTCCCTGCATCTCCTACCCAGAGAATGAAACAAAAGAGGAATAGAATAAAAAATTCCCAAAGACGATTTGACGTCACTTGCAGAGAGGATTCCTCTTCATGGGTTGAAGGAACCCAGGCATTGTGGTGGAAGGATCTGGTCCAGAGTGCCTGCATATAACTTCAGCCAACCTGAATTTCACCTGGTTGCAGTTTCACCCCCTGCCCCAGAAGCTCATGTTCATGTTATTCAGTTTCCAGCATGCAGTGAGACCAGGTCTTCCTCTGTTTGACCCTGTGCAAAGTTGTTGAAAGGTCACTGTTACTCTAGCATGGGTACTTTCTTTATCTTCATGTCATACCCCCCAAGAAGTCTCCCTGAATGTCCCCTGGTTAGGGGGTCATTTGCCAAGCTCCCACAATTCATAAAGCACTGGTCTTGCTGGGCTTCTGTGGGTCCTGGAGACACTACTTCTACAACCACTGCAGGAGTGACATCAAAAGCTGGGAACCATGACTTCTGCCTTCTTCCCACCTTTAAACTCCCATCAGTGCCATCCATTAGAGAACCACACAAGGCAGCACTGGCAAGAGAGTCTGGAATATGTAACCCACAGGCCTTCAGTTCCAGTGATAGAGACATGAGTAGGACAAAGCAACTCTGGAGCTAAGAAAACATAGAGCCTATCTGGCACACAGCGATTTAGTCTACAGAGCCTGGGTGTTATTTTTCAGCCTCATGGAGACCACTGCTTGAGCCACAGAAAAGTTGATAGCTGCTAAGTTTGTTGCCTACAAATAATAAATATGACTTATTTGTGCAATAAATACATCAACTAACACACCCATAAGCTTTATTGGTCAATATCTGTGTACTAGGTAATGCTGGGATAAGAAAAGTCCCCCCAGGTTTTATGTTTTATATCTACACCCAGAGTGACAGATTTACAATGAGAGATTGGAAAAGTTCCTGAAACTATGTGTACATAAATGTTAGAGCAGAATGGAGATCAGAGAGGATCAATAACCACAAGGCACCGATTATTTTTAGTGTCCACTTCACTACAAAAGACTATTCAAGAAGTAAGGTCTTTCTGGTAGGCAAAGTATGAAGGTCAGCAAGCTAAAAGGTCTTAAGAATGCTACAGCGAGTATTAGTTCATCCGTTTCCTGGCACATCTCACAAGTCTTGAGGTTATTTGGCCTCTTCCTTATGCGCTCTTCCAAAACTAGAAACAACTTTACTCAACCTGTTGTTGATGCCACAGGGTAACTGCTTTCCTCCCCTGGCTAAAGATGGAGAAAATCTAGGTGGCATCTAAGTCTCATTTACTTAAGTGTTTACAGAGGACTCAAACCTCCCCGTTTGGGAGGTAACTTTGATGAGGCTGTGACTTGCTGTCCTCAAGGTTCTCGTTCACATGCGAGGCTGACTTACAATGAGGAGCATGTACCTCAGGGGTGGACCAGCACACCTGCCTGACTGTGGGGATGGTCAAGAGGAGTTGTTAGCACCTGGCAGCCCCTCTGGAATTGCTCTCTGTAACATCTGTTCCTCGGACAAAACAAATATCTTGTGACAGGGTCTCACCTTGGTCTGGTAGCCTTGACTCCAACTTAAGAGGAGCTTGGGTTGAAAAGAGAGTCCTTGATATTCAAGCGTCTTCTCATGGCAGAAGAACATTGCTGGAGTTCTACCTGGAAATCTTCTGGGCCCATGACAATTTCATATGTGCAGTGCTCAGCAGCTCATTTAAATGCAGCCTGTATGTTTGTTGTATCATTGAGAAGGCTTTAGGCCACAGTAGGCTTCTTACTTGTGATTTATTTAGTCTGTAATTTGTCACTCAAATTAGGTATGACCTTCTCAGAGCCCTGGGATTGGGGTACAAGATGTGGTAGTAATTTCACATTTAAGCCTTTGCAAATCTGCCAGAAAATTTGCCTCATAAGTTAAGACTCTTCATCTTATTCTATTTTTGAATAGAATTCTCACCAAGAGTCTGTATATGGGAGCAAATGGAGTAACTCATCAATAATAGGTGGATCTGGGTAAATGTGAACGTATCTTCTATTAGGGTCCATAACATTGCATAATTCCTATAAATTCCTAGTTATTTTCAAGTACAAAGTTAACTTGTATTGCTGAGACAAAATGGGATGAACAAACTTTGACTTCCCAGGAAGGAAGGGTCAGGTCATCCCAGGAGAGTACCTGGTACAGCTGGGCCATGGGAGGACCACACTGATGAGTGATGGTGTATGAAGTCAATGTCCTTAAACTCCAAGTTGTGACTCAGATGACACCTGGACTGGATTCCCAGCATTATGAAATGCACAACTAGGGCAGTGCACACAATGAGAAACTGTTATGGAAAATTCTGGAGCAACTAAGCATTTCTGATATTTTCTTCATTCTTTACCCTATGTATGATACAGTAAAGAGATTTAGACACCTTAGGACCATTACATTATGACAACAGTTGGCAAACAGGTGAAGGAAAAAATTTCTGGCACCCAGTGGCCTTTTCCACGATATGAGCTTCTTTTTGAAGCTCACAGCTTATACCAAGTCTGAGCATGCGTTAGGGGTATGAAGGTTGTGGCAGATGATGTGTGGGAGTAGTAGATAGCTTGGTTAGCTCACACATTTCCCTGAGGAAACGCAGGGCAAAAATCTCACAGGCTCAACAGTGCACAAGGACAAGGGAAGAAATAATAAAATGGCTTGTGGAGTGTGTAAGATAAAGTGCAGAGGTGATTTGGATGTCATCCAAGACATTTGCAGCTTTGGACAAAGACAGATACATTTCAATTTTTGATACTTCTTAAATCCGTGATGTAAAATGTTATTGATAAATACATCTCTTAAAGAGCTGAATGAGGCCCTTTTTAGTTTTATATATCTGTGAATATCATTTATTGCTAAAGTGAGACAATATTATTCACATTTTTCATCTTTATAGTTGTAAACCCTGAAAATACTCCTCACATGAATGTGAAGATGGAAAAAGAGTGAGTCTATGGCAGTGATGACACTTGACTCTTTGAATTTCTCTAGGTACCAGCTAAAAATGACATTGTGATCTGTCCCTTCAAGTTACTTTTAATGATTTGTCATCCCCAGCTAAATTAGGTCCTTTGATGTTATCCAAAGCAAGGAATTAGAAACCTCTTTCTATAGAAAAAAAGTTACGTACCACAAAATATTACTTTCAATTATTTTTTTGAAGTCTAGAGATTTGTATACAGAGTCAATGCTGTGTAAGATCCAATGGGTAACAGACATGCCTCTGTCTTTATAAATTGGAACAAGAATGTTCATTGCAGTGGAAATGGGAAATGACAGCCAGTGTGACCACATGATTTATTCATTGTGACACTATTTGTGGACCTTATGATCCAGAAGTGATGTCTTAAACTTTTCCATGTCCCGTGTATATGTTAAGCCCTAGGGAATCCCTAGGATTTCAACCACAACCCAAAGGACACATGTGACCAGTGTCTCCTGCTGTGAACAGGAGCCCAGAGACCCTGTGTGGCTTGGGGATAACTAATATCTATCCCCACACACCACTCTCCTACACCTTCAGTTCTGTACGCAGTGTTTAGGAATTTAAAATCACAACAGCCATTTCAATGTGATAATAAAGGAACAAATAAAGTGACTGAAAAGTAGTATGGGGAAAATTTTAACTGAGAGAAACCACTTTTAACTTGGAAGAAATCCCAAAGAAACTAAAGCCAAATTCTAAAGCACACTTTGTTCCCCTTTAGGATAAATAAACATTCCTCATTGGTGGAATCAGATTCAGTTTGAGATTTGACTTGGGCGTGAGCTGATTTATTTTGTTTGACATTTTACGTGTGTATTTTCCTTTTTGTTACATAAGTGTGACAGCTGACATTACTGCCAGATTCTGTGCTGAGCATTTTTCCTGTATTAATTCATTTATCCTAACACAAATCCTATGACATAAGCACTACTGTCATCACTTTATTTGGCAGGTGAAGCACCAGGCTAAGAGGGTCAGCATCTTGCTGATGTGCCCACAGGTAGGAAGTGCAACAGCTGAGCTTGAACCCAGGAATCTGACCCTACAGTTGGGCCCTTACACACTGCTCAATGACTGAACACATCCAGCACTTCAGAGTTCAACACACAGTGTAAAACTACCCAGTGAGGATTCTGATGTGGGCTGGGTTGGACATGTAAACTCTACTTTGAGAAGAGTAGACTTCCTTAAATGTTCTACCATTTCCTTCAGGAACAAAGTGTGTGCCTCTATTTTTTTTTAAGACTCCTTTTTGTATCTGTAAGTAAAATTTCATTATTTGATCCTTAAAGTTTTGCATATTTCCACCTAGGTCATTCCAACATATTTTTGTTGCTACTATTGTTCTGTTGTCAATGGCATCATTTTTCCCATGATGTTGAGTGGTGTTGGTAGGTTTATAGGAAAGTCATTGATGTTTACAAGATGATCTTATATTCAGCTATATAATGAACTTTTATCAGTTCTAATACTTTTTTTCAGTAGATTATCTTAGATTTTCTTGCCTTGATCAACTGTCTATATGTTTTGACAATTCCATTGATTCATTTTTTTCTCACGGTTTTCTTGCTGGAAGAGAATGTTTTTAACAAGATGTTTCCCTTTTTTTAATAGCCTTTATTGATTTGGAGAAGTGTCAGGTTCAAAGAAAAATCAAGCAGAACATACAGGGTCCTGATGTGTCCCTCACCTCCACATGCGAACAGACCTCACACCATCAATAGGCCACACCTGATGGTACATTGGTTATAATCGGTGAACTTATCCTGACACATCCTTATCACTCAAGGTCAGGAATTTACATTTGATTTCACTCAGGTGGTACATTTGATGGGTTTTGACAGATAGATAATGACAGGTATCCAGCATCATAGTCTCATACAGAGTAGTGCTGCCAGCCTGCAATCCTCTGCACTCTGCACATACATCCTTATTTCCTCCCCAACCAACAGAAACCACTGATCTTTTATTGTCTCCATAATTTTGCCTTCCCAGGATGTCATAGTTGTAATCATACACTATGCAGCTCTTCAGGTTGGCTTCTCTTATTTGGTAATATTTACGTAAGGTTCTTCCATGCTTTTTCATGCTTTACAGCTCATCTTTAAGCGATCAATTCCTTAGATTTTTACAACTATATCCCATCTTCTGAAGGTACCACACTTTCTTTGTCCATTGACATACTAAAGAACATCTCGATTGCTTCCAAATTTTGGCAACTATGAAAGAAAGTGCCATAAACATCATGTGCAGGCTTCATGTAGACATGTCTTCAGCTTCTTTGTATGAATACCAAGAAACTCAATTGCTGGATTGTACAGTAAGACTATGTTTACTTTGGTAGGAAACTGCTAAACTCTTTTACAAAGTAGCTGTACCAATCCACATGCCCACAGGCAGTGAAGGAGAGCTCCTGTTGCTCCACTTCCCTATCAGCATTTGGTGTTGTCAATAAATTATCTTTTGTAAAAAGTAAAAGAAGAAGAGAACTGGAGAGAGAGATGAAGAAACTAGCTTGAGGATCACCACCCAGAAGAATTCACTTGAATCAGAAACTGAGATGCAAGCAGAGAACTTCACTGTCATCTACTTCTGTTCCGTCTGACATGTCACCACCTACAGCCTTCCCTGACTGAGAGCACCACTTTGTTACTTTTTAATTCATATACCATCATGCCTGATCTAGACCAACTGGCTTCCAAACTGAACAAGATTGAGCAAGTTACTTACTTTCTGCGAGTTAGTTGACTCAAACATTATACAGGAAATCTAATGAATTGTACATTTGGAGCAATGATTGAAGATGATAAATTATGTTTCCACATTCTCTGGCCCAGCTAGCAAGCAAAATTACTGCTGCTCATTTTCTTGCTGCTATTATTATTTATTACAAGAGGTTTTGCAACCCAAAGGACCTGTACAGAGGATTACAATGGTATGTTTCCAGGTATCATCAGCCCACTGTTACTGTGATGACATGATTTTCATTGAACGTGACACTTTACTTCCCCCAGCCCCTAGCAACGACCAGTTACTCTCTACATCTATGAAATTGACTACTCTGGGAACCTCATATTAGTGGAATCATAAAGTATTTTTTCTTTTTATTGGCTTATTTCCCTTAGTCTACTGTCCTCAAAGTTCACCCATGTTGTAGCACATGACAGGCTTTCTTTGCTTTCTACAGCTGAATGTGAATAATCCTACATTATATGTATGTACCGCATTTTCTTTATCTATTCATCTGCCCATGAACACTGGCCTCTCCTGTGTGCCAGGCAATATGCTAAGTAAAGATGAGCCAAACAAGAGACTGCCTCTGCAGTTCAGGAGCCAATGTCCAGCGGGGCTTGCATCAATTAACTCACTATACATTTGTAAAAGAGCAACCTTTGTTTTTGTTACAAAGGAGAGGTGCATTCAGCCAGTATTGCCTACGAACAGGAACGCTGACCAATTCATTGGGGTCTGTGACACCAATGGATGGCATGTGCACTCAATGAGGAAGCTACTGCTGGAAGCCAGGCTCATGGCCTGACCACATGTTTATTTGGGCAGCACCAGGGAGGCTCTCTAGGTATAAGTAGCCCTGAGTTTCCCAGTCTCCTGAAATAAGCTCCTAATTGCTCACCTTTCACTAAAGCTGAAAACTCAAAGGAAGATACACCATGAGGCTGTCCCTGAGTGTCCTGCTGGTCACTCTGGCTCTTTGCTGCTATGAGGGTGAGTATCATTTCTAATCAGACAGGCACCAGCCCTGGTGAGTACCCTTCTCTGAACTAGGTGAACTTAAACGGCTTTCCTCTTTTTCCTCTACTTGTGAACTAGCCCTTCCCCCCGCCCCACCTCATCTCCCAAGCTCAAGGCTCCTTTTGTCAGTTCCCAACACCCTGGAAGTTTTACAACAAATTCTTGCAGGCAAATTTCAAGAGTTTCCACTGAAGCCCCTCTCCTTATCTGTGATCTGTGTTTCAGAAACAAGAGGACATAAGATTTAGTGTGAG
Source organism: Ursus arctos (assembly GCF_023065955.2). Classification (NCBI taxonomy): domain Eukaryota; kingdom Metazoa; phylum Chordata; class Mammalia; order Carnivora; family Ursidae; genus Ursus; species Ursus arctos. The sequence continues at coordinate 39,356,492 of NW_026622908.1, forward strand.
TCATGGCTCTGCCACTCACCAGTGCTTTGATCTTCAAAAAATGCTTAATCTCTCCAATCCGCTTCTCATTCTTGGGTTTGACAGATACCACAAGTGTAGATAGAGCAATAGAGTGAGATGAACTGTGTCAAGGGTCTAGCTTTACCTACCAAGCTGATAACTGGTAGTTCTCAGACATCTCCTCCCCAGAATTTTTCAGGTACCAATTGAGTCCACAGCTTTTTCACTCATGGATTCAGACTTATAAATATTTCAGCTGGAAGGGTTTGAGGAGAGTTCTCACTTCCAGAAGAGCCGGTGTTCTCTTAGTCTCTGATAATAAATCTTCAAGGGGGCTCTGGGAATAAGCAGCACTCCCTCACTAAATCTATTAGTGAGTAGATCTCACTGTATCTACCAGTTCTCCTGATTTTCTAGGAGTGCTACTAGTAATTTGTAGTAGTACATGTACACTCGGAGGAGTAGGATTTCTGTTTATCTAGATTAATTCTGGGCATCCTTTCCACAATATGTTTGCGTGTCTTCTTACTCTTGATACTGACCCAGGTCGTCTTCAGTCTTCTATTTCATCTGACAATCTATACATCCTCCTGTTTCCCTCTGTTGCCTCTGATTTAAACCTCTTTGTATTTGTTGACATCTGATCAGGGGTCAGAACAGATCCTGATAGGGTACCTCCCTGGCTACAGCATGGTTACAAAGACATGGGGTGATAGAGAATCCACACTGGGAAAAGTGGTTACTTCAGGTCTCCACACAATTCCAGTGGAGTCAGGAAAGAGCCGCATTCCCTGTCTCTCACCCTCTCTGAGGAATTCTGTACCTCCATGAGGGAATAACAGAGCCAGTCATAACTGTGTATAAGCTTCAAATGTGTTCAAACTGATGACCTGGGGGGTTGTGTTTGTCTGCGTGAGTTTAGCTTTTTAACCATATCTGCATCCAATGACATGATCCAATTCTTTAGTCTCAAACTAGCATTTTCCACCATAGGAAGAGTGTGACCTGCTCCTCTCCAGATCGACCCACCCCTTCTCTGCTCTCTGGAAAGATCTGACTCTACCGTTCACTTAAAAATTGATTACTAAATCGCCTCTAACCCAAAATCCAAGACAAAAACAAGGTATCATTCTACTCAGGCAAAACTTAATTGTTTGAGATATAAAGAAAGTAAATTCCAGAGTCTTGTCAAGGAGGGAATGTGATTTAAAAAGGATAAAAGGTGGGGTGCCTGGATGGCACAGCGGTTAAGCGCCTGCCTTCGGCTCGGGGCGTGATCCCGGCGTTATGGGATCGAGCCCCACATCAGGCTCCTCCGCTATGAGCCTGCTTCTTCCTCTCCCACTCCCCCTGCTTGTGTTCCCTCTCTCGCTGGCTATCTCTGTCAAGTAAATAAATAAAATCTTTTAAAAAAATAAAAATAAAAAATAAAAAGGATAAAAGGTGAACTAGGGATCAATAAGCTGATATTCTAGTCCTGGCTCCTCTGTTTGCATTTCAATACAAAGTCACAGCTTCCCTATTCACCCATTGTCATTGGCACTATGATAGGATAAGATCATATAATCTTTTGGGTTCCTGTCTAGTTCTAACATCAGGAAGCCATGGAGAAAATGTGATTTTCCTTATACTGATTGTATTTCTTTTTCTTCACCAGCCAATGCAGTGGTCTGTCCAGACGTAATAACTGATTTGTCAGAGTACCTCCTTCTACCTGAACCTATCTACAAAATAACACTTGAGAAATATGACCCACCTCCAGAACTCATTCAGGCCAAGATGACAGTGAAGGCCTGCTCGGATCAGATTTCTTTTGCACACAGATGGCTAATTGTACAAGCATTGGTAATTCCTTTCTTCTTTGTGCACAGAGCTTTCTGCTCAGCTGAGCAGTCAGGAAGGCCGTAAGGGTGCAGCTCTGTCAGGGGCACAGTTGGTAGAGGTACCTGCCTCCCTGCTTACCACTGATAGGGTGACCAATGGCCACAAGTGGATGACATTACACCTGGGAAGCTACACTAAGGCTGCACAGAGCATCTGGGAACATTCTTCCTTCTCAGGTCACTTCCCTGGATGCCAGTTTCCCCACAGTGTCCCGAGGAGGAGGACACCTGCAGCTCTAGGCAGTGATGTTGAAGGGCAACGCTTGGCTGCCTCCTTACTTGGGAGCTTTCCTGAGGGCAAGATCCACCCTCCGAGTGGACAAGTCACAGGGGAATCCCATGGGGGTGTTGGGAGTGTTGAGTTGGGAGACAGCTGGAAAGGAGGGAACCTGGGCACACTGCCAGCTTCCGCACAGCCAAGGCCTACCCCCATACCTCAGCCCACGTCACCACTCCCTGCCTACAGCTCTCTCCCTTACCATGCCCATGTCCAGAAACCCTCCTTCCTCCATCTCCTATAGTCACGTGTGAGGCCAAAACACTTCAATTACGTATTTGTCTAGAAATGAGATAATTAAAGGTGTCTCTCAGCCCATCCACACAGGATTTAGGTTATGAGGTTCAGTCACAAAGGCCCACGGGGGCTGGGTGTTCAGTGCTGAGAAGACATGTGCCATCTGGTTGATTTTCCACACCCTGAACCTGGGACTCTCCTGAAAGCAGTATTACCAAAGTCCCCTCCCATCCTTGTTCTAGTCTCTCACCCCCATATCCCCACTGCAGTGAAAAATTAGAGTCCTTCACCCTGGGAAAGCAGAGAAAAAAAATCCTGGGCTGCTCCTCCTTCCACTAGAAACCCGAGTCTTACTCTTGGGTCACCTCAGGCTTTATTGGCCAGACTATGGAAATGCATTTTTCCTGACTTGCATCATTTGTTGTGATTGTGTCAGGTGTATTTAGTTTACCATCCTCCCTGGTTTCCTGTCTTGTGCCCATTCTACTTGCCTTTTGTTGCTTGAAGCTTCACAGAGATCTTGTGAGTAGAGTCTGTGTTAAGGTGTCACCCCCAGGGGCATCATGACTGAACTTCTCTCTCCTCTCTCTGTTTCAGGAGAAAATCCTGGTGAAATGTGGCATATGAATCTTATAGACTAATATGTCTGTCTTTCAATAATCACCTCTTCTGGAAAATGTAAAGGTTTCAACATCTTGCTTCAATAAATCAATTTCTCTGCACTTTTATATTTGTCTTCTTATTATCGCACAGTCTCCGGCCTTAAGTTGGGATGGTTTGTGTGATGAAGTGGCCATTGGGTGTTGTCAATTGTAAATTTCAGAGACCTAATGTCCAGTTACCCAAGGCAGCCTGGGGAGCAGGGACCACAGGAGGAAATATTTGCTCAGGAATCATCCTGCATCACTTTGTAAATTTCCCATTCACATGGCCAGGAGTGAAAATGATGTTTCAGGGTAATAACCATACAAACATTCCTGCTGCGGTTTTCTATGACGGATACCCAGAGCCTAACTGTCTGGCCAGTCACGCAGTTCTCAACCACAGCATCACTAATATTGTGTCCTTATCACAACCACAAACAACCTGCTCCATCCTCACACCTTCACTCTGGACTCGATCCTATGAATTCTCTGGTACAATTTGTTTTCCATCTACTTCTCAATTTTTAGTGAATCTCCAGGGTTCATCCTCCAGTTAACGCCTTTGGAGTCTGCACATGCGCATTGCTCACCAACGATGAGACCACTCATCAACCCCTCAGGCTAATGCTTTTTTTTCCTCACAGTTTCCTGAGGGCTCCAGAAACAGCATGCAGTTGCCATCTGGAAAACTCCACTCAAGTCTCCACAGTTACTTCAGAAGAAATGTAGGAAACTGTACACACTGCCTGCTGCAACCCGCTTTACCTCCCAGGAGCCCCCCTTTCTCGCCAAGACCCCAAGCCATAAGGCACCTGAGGCAGAACATTTGAATCAGTTTCCATTGGCTGCTGTGAAACACTACCATTCATTTAGTGGCTTATACCAATTTTTCTCAATGTTTGAATGACAGAGTCCAAAATCTGTAACACTTTGCAGAAATCATCGTGTCAGGAAGGCCATGCTCCTTCTGGAAGGTTGAGGTGAAAATCTATTGGTGGCTGCTTCCAGCTTTGATGGCTGGAAACCATCATTCCTTGTCTCGTGTCCCATCACTCTGATCTCTGCCATATGAGGTCACACTGCCTTCTCCTTGTCTGTGTCTGTCAGTCTCCCTCTGTCCTCTTCATTTAAAATATATGGGGTTGTGGGGCGCATGGGTGGCTCAGTCAGTTAAGCATCTGCCTTCACTCAGGTCATGATTCTGGATCCCGGGATCCAGCCCTGTTTCGATCTCCCTCCTCAGCGGGGAGTCTGCTTCTTCCTCTCCCTATGCACCCCCTCCTCAGTCTCTAGGCCTCTCTCTCTCTCTCTCTCTCAAATAAATTATAATATAATATAATATAATATAATATAATATAATATAAATCTTTTAAATATATGGGGTTGCATGTAGAGGACAATCACAAAAATTCAGGACAATATGGCCATGTCACAATCTAGTTTTATCACATTGATCGAGTCCTTTTATACTACGAAGGTAGCATTGCAATTGCAGGCATTAAGATGTGGGTATCTTTTGGGGACCTTTATAAGTTTACTGCTTTCACATCCCCCTGACATCCAAAAGGTCACTGAATTCTGCCCCCTCTGCTCCCACAGCCTCACTTCTGAGCTTCTCCTCTTTGCCATCCCCACAGCCATCACCACACACCAGTCCCATCCTGCCTGGCTTGGGTCAAAGTCTCTGATGTGGTTCCCTGGGCTCTGCCATACCTTCCTGCAATACATATTCCTCATTGACACCAAAGGGACCCTCCCACCCAACTGTGAATCTGATATCACTCCTAAAGCCATGAATTACTAAAGGTTATGTATTTCCACACCTTTTGAGTAAGAGGACTTTTTGAGTCTTATACCCAACTCTCAAATATTAGTCAGCATTTGATACTACCTTCTGACTGAGAAATAGAAGGTAACAGCTATGTACTATTATCAATTATTAACAATGCCTTATAATAAATGTGTATTTTTTTTTTACTTTGTAAACGACTTTTTTATTTTTTTTATTATATTATGTTAGTCACCATACAGTACATCCCTGGTTTCTGATGCAAAGTTCGATGATTCATTGGTTGCGTATAACACCCAGTGCACCATGCAATACATGCCCTCCTTACTACCCATCACCAGTCTATCCCATTCCCCCACCCCCCTCCCCTCTGAAGCCCTCAGTTTGTTTCTCAGAGTCCATAGTCTCTCATGCTTCATTCCCCCTTCTGATTACCCCCCCCCTTTCTTTATCCCTTTCTTCCCCTACCGATCTTCCTAGTTCTTATGTTCCATAGATGAGAGAAATCATATGATAATTGTCTTTCTCTGCTTGACTTATTTCACTTAGCATTATCTCCTCCAGTGCCGTCCATGTTGCAGCAAATGTTGACAACTCGTTCTTTCTGATAGCTGAGTAATATTCCGTTGTATATACGGACCACAGCTTCTTAATCCAGTCATCTGTTGAAGGGCATCTTGGCTCCTTCCACAATTTAGCTATTGTGGACAATGCTGCTATGAACATTGGGGTGCATATGGCCCTTCTCTTCACTATGTCTATATCTTTGGGGTAAATACCCAGTATTGCAATGGCTGGGTCATAGGGTAGCTCAATTTTTAACTTTTTAAGGGACCTCCACACTATTTTCCAGAATGGCTACACCAACCTGCATTCCCACCAACAATGTAGGAGGGATCCCCTTTCTCCACATCCTCTCCAGCAATCGCTCTTTCCTGCCTTGCTAATTTTTGCCATTCTAACTGGCGTAAGATGGTATCTTAGTGTGGTTTTGATTTGAATTTCCCTGATGGCTAATGATTTTGAACATTTTTTTCATGTGTCTGTTAGCCATTTGTATGTCTTCATTGGAAAAGTGTCTGTTCATATCTTCTGCCCATTTTTTGATTTGTTTATTTGTTTCTCGTGTATTGAGTTTGAGAAATTCTTTGTAGATCTTGGATACCAGTCTTTTATCTGTAGCATCATTTCCAAATATATTCTCCCATTCCGTGGGCTGCCTCTTAGTTTTTTTGATTGTTTCCTTGGCTATGCAGAAGCTTCTTATCTTGATGAAGTCCCACATGTTCATTTTATCTTTTGTTTCTCTTGCCTTTAGAGATGTGTCATGAAAAAGGTTGCTTTGGCCCATGTCGTAGAGGTTGTTGCCTATGTTCTCCTCTAGGATTTTGACGGATTCCTGTCTCACATCGAGGTCTTTCATCCATTTGGAGTTTATCTTTGTATATGGTGTGAGAGAGTGGTCAAGTTTCATTCTTTTGCATATAGCTGTCCAATTTTCCCAGCACCATTTATTGAAGAGCTGTCTTTTTTCCACTGGATTTTTTTCCTGCTTTATCAAAGATTAGTTGCCCAAGGAGCCGAGGGTCCATTTCTGGGGTCTCTATTCTGTTCCATTGGTCTATGTGTCTGTTTTTGTGCCAGTACCATGCTGTCTTTGTGATCACAGCTTTGTAGTACAGCTTGAAATCCGGCATTGTGATGCCCCCAGCTTTGTTTTTCCTTTTCAACAGTTCCTTGGCGATTCGGGGCCTTTTCTGGTTCCACACAAATTTAAGGACTATTTGTTCCAGTTCCTTGAAAAATGTCATCGGTATTTTGATCGGGATAGCATTGAAAGTGTAGATTGCTCTGGGTAGCATGGACATTTTAACTATGTTAATTCTTCCGATCCATAAGCATGGAATATTTTTCCAACTTTTTGTGTCTTCCTCAATGTCTTTCAAGAGTGATTTATAGTTTCTAGAATATAGGTCCTTTACGTCTCTGGTTAAGTTCATTCCAAGGTAACGTATGGTTTTTGGTGCTATTGTAAATGGGATGGATTCCCTAATTTCTCTTTCTTCAGTCTCATTATTTGTGTATAGAAATGCAACTGATTTCTGAGCATTGATTTTGTATCCTGCCACATTACTGAATTGCTCTATAACTTCTAATAGTTTGGGAGTGGATTCTTTTGGGTTTTCCATATAGAGTATCATGTCATCTGCGAAGAGAGACAGTTTGACTTCTTCTTTGCCGATTTGGATACTTTTATCCCTTTTTGTTGTCTGATTGCTGTGGCAAGGACTTCTAGTACTATGTCGAATAATAGTGGTGAGAGTGGGCATCCTTGTCGTGTTCCTGATCTTAAGGGAAAGGCTTCCAGCTTTTCCCCGTTGAGAATAATATTTGCTGTAGGCTTTTTATAGATGGCTTTTATGATCTTGAGAAATGTACCATCTATTCGTACACTCTGAAGGGTTTTAGTCAGGAAAGGATGCTGTATTTTGTCAAATGCTTTTTCTGCATATATTGAGAGAATCATATGATTTCTGAATTTTTCTTTCTGGATAAAATCTAAGACACTGATAGATTTGCGAATGTTGTACCACCTTTGCGTCCCAGGGATGAATCCCACTTGGTCATGATGGATAATCCTTTTAATGTACTGTTGGATTCTATTAGCCAGGATCTTGTTGAGGATATTGGCGTCCATATTCATTAGGGAAATCGGTCTGTAATTCTCCTTTTTGATGGGGTCTTTGCCTGGTTTGGGGATCAAGGTAATATTGGCCTCATAGAATGAGTTTGGTAGCTTTCCTTCTGTTTCTATTTTTTGAAATAGCTTTAGGAGAATAGGTATTATTTCTTCTTTGAATGTTTGGTAGAATTCCCCAGGAAAACCATCCAGGCCTGGAGTTTTATTTTTTGGAAGGTTGTTTATCACTGACTCAATCTCTTCATAATTAATTGGCCTGTTTAAAAAATCAATTTCTTCCTGTTTCAGTCTTGGTAGTTTATAGGTTTCCAGGAAGGCCTCCATCTCTTCCAGGTTGCTTAATTTATTGGCATAAAGCTGTTGATAAAGTTTCTAATAATCCTTCCAATTTCATTGGTGTTGGTTGTGACCTCTCCTTTCTCATTCATAATTTTATTAATTTGGGTCCTTTCTCTATTCTTTTGGATAAGCTTGCCAGCGGTTTGTCAATTTTATTGATTCTCTCAAAGAACCAGCTTCTAGTTCTGTTGATCTGCTCTACTGTACTCCTGGTTTCTAATTCATTGATTTCTGCTCTAATCTTGGTCAACTGCTTCCTCGTGCGTGGTTTAGGCCTGTCCCTCTGTTGCTGTTCCAGCTTCTTGAGGTGAGAATATAAAAACGGCATTTTAGATTTTTCTATTCTTTTGAGTGAGGCTTGGATGGCTATGTATTTCCTCCTTAGGACTGCCTTTGCAGTATCCCAAAGGTTTTGGACTGTTGTGTTTTCATTCTCGTTGGTCTCCATAAATTGTTTAAATTGATTTTTGATTTCCTGGTTTATCGAATCATTCCTGAGCAGGATGGTTCTTAGTCTCCAAGTGTTTGAGTTTCTTCCAAATTTTTCCTTGTGGTTGAGTTCCAATTTCAAAGCATTGTGATCTGAGAATATGCAGGAAATAATTTCAGTCTTTTGGTATTGGTTGAGACCTGTTTTATGTCCCAGAACATGGTCTATTCTTGAGAATGTTCCATGGGCATTAGACCAGAATGAGTATTCTTTGGTTCTGGGGTGTAGTGTTCTATATATATCTATGAGGTCCAACTCGTCGAGTAGGGCATTCAAAGCTCTTGTTTCTATGTTGGTTTTCTGCTCCGGTGCTCTGTCTATTGCTGATAGTGGAGTGTTGAGGTCCCCTACTATTAACTTATTTTTATCTATATGTCTCTTTATTCTGGTTAAGAGTTGGCTTGTGTATCTTGCTGCTCCCCTGTTGGGAGCATATATATTTATAATTGTCATATACATTTGTTGGATACATCCTTTAAGAATAATATAGTGCCCTTCTGTATCTCTAACTATAGTCTTTAGTTTAAAATCCAATCTATCTGTTATAAGAATTGCTACCCCAGCTTTCTTTTGAGGTCCATTGGCGTGAAAGATGGTATTCCATCCCTTTACTTTCAGTCTGAATGTATCTTTGCGTTCACAATGAGTCTCTTGTAGACAGCAAATGGATGGGTCATTTCTTTTTATCCAATCTGCAACCCTGTGACGTTTTATGGGAGCATTCAGGCCATTTACATTGAGACTGAGTTTTGAGAGATATGATTTTAATGATGCCATGTTGCCAGTAAAGTCTTTGTTCGTATCGGTTCTGACTTTCTGTTCTGTATCACTCTTGGGGCCTTTTTACCTTTATAGATTCCCCCTTAATATCTCCTGTAGGGCTGGTTTCGTGGTTACGAAATTGGTCAATGACTGGCGATTCTGGAAGGTCTTTATTTCTCTATCAATTCTGAATGACAGCCTTGCTGGATAAAGGATCCTTGGCTGCATGTTTTTCTCTGAAAGAGCTTTAAAAATGTTCCCCCAACCCTTCCTCTCATTCCAGGTCTGTGTAGACAGGTCTGACGTAATTCTGATACCTTTGCCTTGGTACGTGAGAAATTTCTTTGCCCTGGCCACTTTCAACACTGTATCCTTGGATCTAATATTTGCGAATTGCACTATGACGTGACGTGGCGTAGGTTTGTCGTGGTTGAGCTTGGGAGGGATCCTCTCTGCCTCTTGGACATGAATGTTTGTTTCCCTTGCTAGATTAGGGAAGTTTTCAGCTACAATTTGTTCAAATATCTCTTCTAGACCTCTGTTTTTCTCCAACCCCTCGGGGATGCCAATGATTCTGACATTGGAACGTTTCATTGAGTCAGTGATCTCCGTAACCTACATTCGTGGGCATGGATTTTTTTAAGTCCAGATTCTATTTTCGCTTTTTCTTCTACTAACCCATCCTCCAATTCGCTAATACGTCTTCTGCCTCAGTGACCCTGGCCATCAGAGCCCATAGTTTTGACTGCATTTGGCTCATAGAATTTTTAATTTCTGCCTGATTCGCTCTCATTTCCGCCCTTAGAGATTCTATATTCTCATTAACATTTTCGTTAATACTTTTTTCAAGTCTACACATCATCTTGACCATTTTTACTCTGAATTCCATTTCTGATAATTTGGTTATATCCATATCTATTAGTTCTGTGGCAGAGGCCACAGACTCATTGTCTTTTCTTTGCTGGGGGGGATTTCTCCTTCTCGTCATTCTGATGAGGAGAGGTTGTGGGGTTGTCCAGAGCCCAAATTATTGACCAGGACCCAGGCCGTGCGCCCTTGTTTTATAGGGCTCTTAGGGATGTGGGCTTCTTGATTTTTCAGCCTGCCTTCTGGGGGAAGGGCCTGTCACGCCAATACTCAGGCAACCCTGTTTGGGTAGAGTCTCTGTCCCCTGTGAGGGGGGATGGGGGTGGGCACCCTGTGAGCCGGTCTTTCCAGGATTTTGTTCTCTGGCAGCTTTCCCTGGAGGTTTGCTGTGCCTCTTCTGAGAGACAGAGCAGCAGTGGCCGAATCTCAGCCTCTGTCACAGAACAGAGGGGATCGCGGACCGTTCTCCACTGATGATCTGGCCACTTTAACTCTGTTTCTGTTGGTGCTGCTAGGCCCTACAGCGTCCCGGGTTGTGCGCCCCACACCGGGCCTCCCAGCCCTCACTTCCAGGGCCAGCGCGTCTCTGTCCTTTGTGTTTCTAACACCACCAGCTGCCCCCACGCGCTCCCAGAGCTCCCAATCTCAGTCTGGTTCCAGTGAGCACACCAGAGTTCCGTGAGAAGTCTGGTGGCGCACACTCCCCGCTCATGGTCACAGTCTGTTTTCTCGCGGGTGCCGTCCAGGAGACCGCCTGCTCCCCCGTGCAGGTGGCTACCGCTTCCCGGCACCAGAAGGCAGCAGCTCCCTCCCCCTTCTGTTTATCTTCCGATATCTGTGCGTGGTTTCACGGCTCCCGCTTCGTACTTCAATACTCAGCGCTGGAGATGTTCATTTGTAGAGATCCAGATGTATCTTTCTGCATCTCAGGCTGATTCCATGGATGTTCAGGCTGGTCTGGTACCTATCCAGCTCGACTCAGGGGACCGGCTGAAAAAGAGTCCCCTACTCCTCCGCCATCTTCCCAACCACATAAATGTGTATTTTTAACACATCAGGAAATATGTACACTCCCCTTTTGTGAAATACATTCCATATTCAGCCTACACACTTATGCTCAGTGGACACAAGGATTATGGAGCTCTTACAAACTCTGAGATACTTAAACTGCAGACACGGTGCTGGGAGGATCAAGGCCCGCCATTTGCATTGCACACTAGGACATCCATGGCTCCATCCCTGGGTACCCCTTAGCCTCTATCCCTGATTACCCAGAACTGAGTGCTCAGCCATAGTTTTCTATATACAATTTACTTATGTATTGTGCTGGGTCACACCGTTGTACCAGGGCAGGTGGGGTTCTCTTTGCCTCTATATCCTCCCTGAATAGGACAGCCTACAACCACACCTGTAAGGTCCATTTCACATCTGCTCCTCTGTGAAGCTCTCTCTGAGTCACACACCCTAAAACAAATCTTTATACACAGACACACATTTCACCCTCAACAACACACACAGATACCTAGTTTTACAATCACACACAGATAAACCCAGAGACACACAATATCACACTCCCACAGAGACACAGAAAGACACTTACACACATCCTTCTGTTATCACTTTGTCCTTCTGTGATAGACTATTCATATCACAGACTAGTTTTGGATAAATTAATAATATAAAACAACAAATTTTATCAGTCACTATTGTTGTTTCTAAAATACCAAGCACTTGCATTCATTGAGCACTCTTATGGGCTAGTCATCATCCTGGAAGGTTTACATGTTCTGTCTCTCTTAGTCCCTACCTGTAGCCAGGAAGGTTAAAGATTAATACCACCATTGAATGCAGAGATATAGAACATCTTCCTCAAGTGTTCCTCAACCCTGGTTCTGTGTTAGAACCAATTGGGAAGATTTCAAAAGCAACTGATGCAGACTCCTCGCCACCCCCACCAGGACCAACATACAGATATCTCTGCAGGTAGAGCCCATGCAGTCCTCATTTTTTCATCTCCATCTCCTTTAGGTGCCAGTGGCCCAGTGACTGGGGAGGCAGTTGCCATGTGTTCATGGGGGGGAGGAGGACAAGAATCTCCATGAGACTCAGAGAATCCCCAGCATCACCACGGCGGTCACCTTGAGACATTTTGGGTTTTATTTTAAGTTTTATTTTTATTTAAGGAATTGGTACACCCAGTTAGGGGCTCAAACTCATAATTACTCAAGTAATTATCCGAGATCAAGAGTCCCATGCTTTTCCCACTCTGCCAGCCAGCCTCCTCCTGCCTTGAGACTTTTCCTTAGCTACTTCTCTAAACCAATCCTGCTCATTTCAGGGGTATTCATTAGTTCCACTGTTATAAAACTAATAAACTTAGGTTCTCATACAGGAACATATTCTTTCATGAGCTGCTGCCAGAGAGCATGGGGTGAGATAAAGCAGGACTGCATAGGCAGGGGTTGGGAGGAGACAAGTTTATAGAGTGATTATTTACTGAGTGCAGAGTTTCTGTTTGAGATGACTTCTGCAAATGCGTGGCCATTACAACATTGTGAATATACTTAATGCAGTGGAATTGTACACTTAAATGGTTTACATGATAAATTTTATCTTATGTAAATTTTACCAAACACACACACACAACACACACACATACACACACACAGAGACTCCACAGGCTATAGCTCTCTGAGACAGCAGAAAGATAACTATGTGGGATCAGGGCCTGTAGTTCAATCTCCAGTGGACATATTCCCCCAGAGTTGTTGACACCTCAAAGTCAAAGAACATCTGGTGTCAACTCACTGTTTGATTCACCTCCTAGATTTTTCTTTGTTGACATATGCCCAATTTTCTGGCTCAACCCATAACTGTGTTTAACCAAGCATGAAGGATGGATGGATGTAAAATCTTTTGACTTTGTCTTTGAGGCCTCTAATTGTTCCCCTGGACACGGATTACTACTCTCTGCCCAGCAACTCCTCCTCCAATAACTTCTCCTTGCATCCATCTTACTCTCTAGGACAAGGTCAACACTCTGAACACAAAGCTCTGCTTTTCCCATGGCTTATTTCAAGCAAAACTTCAAAGGTTCTCCATATCCTAGGATATGAATTCTAATGTCTCCATTCTAAAATTAGAATATTCAGACCTGTATAATAACCAAAACCTAACATTGTTTCAAAATTAAGACTTCTCCTTTCTTTCACTCCTTTACTACTACTTTTTCTCTCCCTGCTACTAACCACAATTTCTGGTAGAGTTAGGGACTAAAATGAGGTGAGACAAGAGACAAAGTTCTTAACTGACTCATATTCTTTTGCATTTAGTGTACATTCTCTGGGCCAGGCAGCTCTTTCTCCTGTGGATCCTTTCATGGGTCTTCAGAAAGCCAGGAATACCAAGATCCCTTCATCTCCTCATGGCTTAAAAACATTCAAAGTAAAACAAAGAGCTCTGGAAAAATTAAAAACATGACATCTGGAAAAAAATAATAATGAGTTGGAAAACAAAGCAAGACCGTGGAACAAAAGTAGTGTATATGTAGTGGAAAGGATAGAGTGCAAATATGAGAGAACAGAAAAGCATGTTAAAGCATCAATCATGACACCCAACTAATAGAACTGCAGAATGAGACAGATCACAGTGGGAAGAAAATTATCAAAGCAAAATGACAAGAACATTTCCTAGAAATGAAGAATATGAAATTGAATAACCCACCACTCCTCACCTCAAAACACACTTCTGTGATTCTTTTGAACACCACTCAGAAGAAAGGTGTTTCTTTCAGAAGGAAACCCTAGGTCATATCCAAGAATGGAGAATAAAAATTGCTTCTTCCTCTCCCACTCCCCCTACTTGTGTTCCCTCTCTCGCTGGCTGTCTCTCTCTCTCTGTCAAATAAATAAAATCTTCAAAAAAAAAAAAAAGGAATGGAGATTAGCTGCAATGGTCAACTGGGGAAAAGCACACACATAAGAACATCACCTTCTTCCCTATTTCTAGCCTCTCCCTAAATTGGTATTGATCTTAGCAACTTATGCTCCTGCGGAATGATGGGAAGAAATGAGTCCCTAATAATCTAAACAGCAAATACTGCATTCATGAATAATTAACTCATCTCTCTGTCTCTCTCATCAATTTCTTTTTCTTGTTGTTAACCTGAGCCTACTTTGTTTCTCTTGTTCCTATTACCCTCCTATTGTCCCTGCTTAAACTGATGTGTTTTTTCTATTTCTATAGTATGAGGCTGTCCTGTGTCTCTCTTGACACCAAGAGGCACACTGTGTGTGTGTTCCTTATCTTACCAAATACTAAATGCTCCAGAGTCTCTGTACCTGCTGTTCCCTCTCCTAGAACACTCTTTCTCAGACCTTCCCCTTGATATCATTGTCCACTCATCCAGGCTTTAAAGTCCATCATCCTGTAGCCGACCTGGACCTCTGTACAGGACACTTTCCCTCATGTTTGTTTTCTGGTTCTGCACAGCAATCACTTTTTGATGTCACTCATTCAGTTATGGGCTTGTTTGATGCCTCCCTTGTGACAAGTAAGCTCCACAGGGTCGAAGTTCTGGTCGAACAGCTGAATATGCGTCACACAGCACAGGCCCCAGTCATGGGGGAAGCTCATGGCTCCTGTTGAACAGTGGATGGATGGATGGATGGATGGATGGATGGATGGACAGATGGAACCACCCATTTATTCCTAATTACCTTGTTTGAAGCCTTGGATAAGCTCTTTACAGAGTGTCTGATATCCTTGCAAAACCAGGCATGGTATTATGCCTGCACATTTCAGAAATGAGGAAAAGGAAGCTTGAAATGACCATCAGTTTCACTCGCCCAAGGACACTTCGTGATTAGGTGCTGCATCCAAGATTTGAATCCACATCTGTTCGAGCCCAGACCTGGTCACCGTTCCTCCACGCAGCACCTGCCTCTGCTGAGCAACCACTTGCTCCTCAGCTTCACATCATCCTTTGAATTGGTGGGAAAAAATCCTAAACGGCTAAAAAAAATTTTTTAATTAAAAAAATTAAAAATTCATAGATTTATAATAGACTGAATTATGAAATTTAGTTAATTAAATGACATATTCTTTTTTAAAACTATTTATTTATTTATTTATTTATTTATTTATTTATTTGAGACAGAGAGAGAGCACAAGCAGGGGCAACGGCAGAGGCAGAGGGAGAAACAGTCTCCCCACTGAGCAGGGAACCTGACATGTGATTCAATCCCGGACCCTGAGATCATGACCTGAGCTGAAGGCAGATGCTTCACCGACTGACCCACCCAGATGCCCCTAAATGATATATTATTTACATAAACAACCTCAGTGCAAATCGTACATTGTATTCCCCAAGGTCAAGCGTCTTACTCAAGTGTTATGGATGAAGGAAGCCTGCCCTCCAGAGGGCGTGTGTGGTAGTTGTCTTTACACGATGCAGCTGTAAGATATGATATTTAATGGGGTTTTTATGGAAACTGGTCAAAAGTACCTAAGACTCACAAAAGTGGTAACGAGTCCCTCCCCCCCTTCTCCCAAACACCTCAGGGTCTGTGACGCCAAAAGGACCCTTGCTCAGGACCCACATCTTAAAAGATCCCCCTATCACACACACACACACCCTTATTTACTTACTTACTTATTTATTTATTTATTTATTTATTTATTTATTGTAATTTCCTTAACCCTTTTATTTGAAAATAATTATGGATTCACAGGGAGTTGCAACAAACGTGTGCAGAGATGTTCGGTGCCTCCATCAGTCATGGTCTCTCAATGGTACCATGTTAAATACCTATGGTACAATATCAAAGCCCAGAAATCGTCACTGATACAAAGCACTTACTCAGGTTTCTGCAGCTTCACGTCCGTTCATTTGCATGTCTGTATAGTTTTATGCAACTTTATTTCATGGGTAGCTTCATGGAATCACCACCATTATCAAGATACAGAATCATTCCCTCACCAGAAGTCAGCCTCGGGCCACCCCTTTTGTAGTCATACCAGCTGTGTCACCCCCATTCCTAATCCCTGGCAAGCATTATAATTCTGTGATTTCAAGAATATTCTAGAATCTTATGTCACCATTTTATAATGTCTAATCTTTTGAAATTGGCTTTTTTCGCTCAGTAGAATTCCTCTCTTGTGTGTATCAATAGTTAGCTCCTTTTTATGACTGAGTCGTAGTCCTGAAGGTACTGCAGTTTGTTTAACTTTTTACCCATTGAAGGACATGTGGGTTGTTTCTGATGTTTGGAGAATTTGCATGAAACTGTTATGAACATCTGTGAACAGATTTTCACAGTTATTTAGTAAGAGCACATGGACCATATTCAGTTCTTGGTGTGACAGGTGCATCCTCACTGATGAGGGAAATCCCACCATCTCTCTCTGCTTCTCAAAAATGGGGACCTCAGTCCACCTTCTCTCACTTTTGGACCCTAAGAGGAGAGGAAAAGGAAGAGATTCAGCTGCTTGACGATGGACACACAGGTGTGCAGGAATTTGCATCTGTCTAAATGAGCCCTGGCCCATTTGATGAAAGTATCTCCATACTGAACAGAGCAAATGTCATGCAAGAGTTGGAAATAGTGGTTTTGATGGACTGGAGCAGTAAAAAGGGAAGATGAGGATGCCCAGTATTGATCCTTTGAAAAGACAGTACTGATTCTAGAATGGGAGGGGGGAAGGAGATTGTATAGTAAATAAATGGAGTAGCACCTCAGCAAGAGCCTGAGTGAAGATATATGGGTGCTCTACTACCCATGTTACTGCATCATTTCTATACTTTTGAAGTTATTTTCAAGTACAAAGTTAAAAATCGTATTCCTGAGGCAAGAATGGATTGTGCTGAACACAGGCTTTGTCCAGGTCCCTGATGAGGAGGATGTTGAGCCTCTTTCCACATGTCTGTTGGCCCTCTGGATGTCTCTTGCCCATTTTTTAATTGGATTGTTCGTTTTTTGTAGTGTCCAAGAGAATATTCTCAACAACATGTTTTCCTCCTTTTTTTGTCTTTAGTAGAGTTTGTTGTTCACAACAACATTGGGCAGAAAATGCAGAGTTCCCACGTATTTCCTACTCATGCACAGGCACAGCCTCCCCCACTATCAACACTATCCACTATCAACATCCCTCACTGGGTTGCACAGGGCGAACCTCCATGGACGCATCCTTATCACCCAAAGTCCATAGTTTACATTAGGTTCATTCTTGGTGTGTTACAGCCTATGCCTTTTGTGAAATCTGTGTGATGAGCACTCCCTCTTAGAGTACAGAAGAGTTTCATGCCCTTCAGGTCATCCGAGCTCTCTTCCTTCCTTCCCCTCCCCAACCCCTGACAACCATGGCTCTTTTTAACGTCCCCATAGTTTTGACTTTTCCAGAATATCTGCCACTGAATGCAGAGATCCAGCAGAGCCCTAAGTCCCTTGGAGACGCCAGAGCCACTCGATGGGAGCAGCCTGAGCTCCTGAACGACTGGATGTGGTCAGGATGTGTCATGGACAGGCCACTGAGAGCACCCTGCTCCAGGTCAAAGTGACAATTATTTAGAATGTTCAGCAAGGGGGCACCTGGGTGTCTCAGTCGGTTGAACATCTGACTCTTGGTTTTAGCTCAGATCACGATCTCAGGGTTGTGAGATGGAGACCCGTGCTCAGCGCCGAGTCTGCTTATCGCTCTCCCTCCTCTTCTTCCCCTATCCCTGCTCTCTATCTTCCCCTATCCCAAGCGTGCACATGCTTGCTCTCTCTATCACTCTCCCAAATAAATAAATAAAATCTTTAAAAAAAAAAGCCGAGATGCCCTTCAACAGATGACTGGATTAAGAAGATGTGGTCCATATATACAGTGGAATATTAGCCATCAGAAAGAACAATTACCCAACATTTGCAGCAACATGGATGGGACTGGAGGAGATTATGCTAAGTGAAATAAGTCAAGCAGAGAAAGACAACTA
This sequence comes from Ursus arctos, assembly GCF_023065955.2. NCBI lineage: Eukaryota > Metazoa > Chordata > Mammalia > Carnivora > Ursidae > Ursus > Ursus arctos. The sequence continues at coordinate 39,374,456 of NW_026622908.1, forward strand.
TCATATGGTTTCACTCACTTATGGGACATAAGAAATAGCAGGGAGATCAGTAGGAGAAGGAAGGGAAGAATGAAGGGGGGGTAAACAGAAGGGGGAATGAACCACAAGAGACTATGGACTCTGGGAAACAAACTGAGGGCTTCAGAGGGAAGGGGAGAGGCGGATTGGGATAGGCCGGTGATGGGTATTAAGGAGGGCACATATTGCATGGTGCACTGGGTGTTATACGCAAATAATGAATCATGGAACACTACATCAAAAACTAGGGATATACTGTTTGGTGACTAACATAACATAATAAAAAATTATTATAAAAATAAATAAATAAATAAATAAATAAATAAATAAATAAATAAAATCTATCTGCAAAGCCAAAAAAAAAAAAAAAAAGATTCTCTCTCTGCCCCTTCCCCCCCCCCCGCTCTCTCTCTTAAAAAAAATAATAATAATAATAAGTCTAGAACATCCAGCAAGGAGGGGGCATGTTATCCATGATATTGTCTAGGAAAACTAGCTCATGATGATCAGTAAAAGCAGTTGACTTTTATTCCATTATGTTGTCATTTTTAAATCCTCCACAAACAGGGCCGCCTGGGTGGCTCAGGCGTTAAGCGTCTGCCTTCGGCTCAGGGCGTGATCCCAGAGTCCTGGGATTGAGCCCCACACAGGGCTCCCTGCTCTGCTGGGAGCCTGCTTCTTCCTTTCCCACTCCCCCTGCTCGTGTTCCCTCTCTCACTGGCTGTCTCTCTCTCTGTGTCAAATAAATAAATAAAATCTTTTTAAAAAATTAATAAATAATAAAATAAATCCTCCACAAACAGGCACCCATTCATTCTCCAAACCCCGTGGGAACACTCCCCCCCACCACCCTCCACCTCCACCACATCATGGAGCATCTCCCCTGCCCTGGCCAAGTGTATTGCACTGAGATAGTCTAATAATTCGCCAGTATTTTTTAATCCACTGAGATAATAAAAAATAAGTAGAAAAATGGAGAGATATATATGTATTTTGGAGGTAAAGGAAGAAGATCAGGGACTCAGAAATGACTTCTGCAACCAAATGGAATAGATTGCTACTTGGCCCTATCTCTGAGCAGAGTATTTTCCAAAATACACAGTCCAACAACTGATAATGGTTTTCAAAGAATTACTTTTAATTGCATTTTTAACATATAGAAATATAAAGTGTGCAGCAATTCTTTTTTTTTTTTTTTTTTGAGAGAGAGAGAGAGGTGGGGGAGGGGCAAAGAGAGAGGGAGAGAGAGAATCCTAAACAGGCTCCATGCCCAGTGCAGAGCCTAATGTGGGGCTCAGTCTCACAACCCCGAGATCATACCCTGAGCCAAAATCAAGAGTCGGATTCCTAGCCGACTGAGCCACCCAGGGGCCCTATTTCATGCAGAAATTCTTAAAACTTGTTTTCCTCTCTCTTCAGTTTCTCTCCCCTTTTTGGTCTTTACTCAAATGTCTCTTTCTCAGTGAGAAGACTAGCATTTTTAGATTTTTCCAAGTCTCAATAGAAGACAGCTGGTTGTACATATTTGCTTCAGTCTTAAATTTTGCAACATCACGTCTGGAAGCCAGATTGCATAGGGGTGAGGAGTAAATGGAAAGTTAAAAAGTGAACAGTCGGTCACCCTCCAGGGTCTTGCAATAGTTGTTCCATTTGTTGGTCGACAGAACCTAAATGTGCTATTTTCTGAAAAGTGTTCTCTAGAATGACTGAGGACAATCCATGTTTACATAAAAACTAAGAGGACTGTCTGACCAGACTCTGGAGAGTCCTTCCACCAGGAATGCGCGTCTCCTAGACACCTCACACTCCCTCCCTCACCTCCTTCAGATCTGGGCTGATCGATGGCCTCAGTGAGTCCTTTCCGGTCTACCTGCTTTGTGTTGGTGTGAATCTATCAATAGTGATGGTATCAGCTAACCATGCCTGGGGCACTCACTGGGCCGGTACCACGTGTAATGATCCCCGACAGACACATTCTACCTGGAGCTGACGTGGTGGCTAGACAGGGCCTGTGGTTCTTGTTACAATTGCAAGAAACACCTCAGCAACACCATCAAGGAACTTCAGAAAACAAGATTGGTTACTCGCAAGTCCAGAAGGGTACACTGCATGCTGGGGGCTGCACGTGGAGGTAGCCGGTAGAGAGAGATTGAGTTCTGACCCGGGGTTCTGTTTTTTTCGGAGTTGAGGGTGGGGTGTCTGCGGTTTCCTGGGTTCACTCTTTAGCGGTGAATTGGAAACATAACAGTGGCAATTAGGGCACCAGGAGGGAAAAGCAGGGTCCCTCAAGCAGTCGTCATCCTTTCTGTGGCCTTGGCCTTAGGCTGATGCTGAATTTATAGACGTGCTCTGGCTTGCACTACCAAACTGGGTCCCCAAGAGGTACGCCAGTGATAGGGGAATGTTGGCTGGGATTCAAAGTCGTTGCAGATAAGCCACAGCATATGACATACCGACTCGACTACACGAAGAACAGGTGGGAAAATGTTTCTAGAGTGCCTTTCCTGTACAACAGTCCAGTGAAAAGGCTTCTGTAGTTATCTAAGGGAAATTTCATAAATAACATTCGCCAGATGTGGGGCTATGACAGCCAGAGTGGTCAGAAAGTAAATAAGACAGCTTGGTTGCTGATACCTTCCAGGCCCTATCTCCATGGTCTAGTCTCTAAGAAAAAGTCTCTTTCCTCTAGTCACTGAGGAAAGAATGTGGTTCTCTCTGTGCAATGCCTGGTGCTTATTCTGTCTCTGGATTCAAAGCTTCAGGCTGGGTGAGATGAGCTTCCAACTGAAGGAAAGCATTGCAGCGTGGCTGACTCCTGGAAGGGCAGCATGAGAAGCTTCTGTAACATCTTCCAGCTCTGTATTGACGAGGAGCCCCCCTGGATCCCAAGAGTGCAGAATCAGGTGAGAGCTAGGTGGTTGTATCAGTGCCCTAGGGCTGCTAGGGCGAAGTGCCACAAACCAGTCAGCTCAAATCAACAGAAAGGTATTCCCTCACAGGTCTGGAGGCTAGAAGTCCAAAATCAAGATGTTGGTAGGGCCAGGCTCTCTCTGAAGACTCTAGGGGAGTCTTGCCTCCCTTACCTCCCCCTAGGTTCTGGATATTGCTGATAATCCTTGGGTTTTTTGGCTTGTAGATATCACTCCCACCTCCACATGGTTTTCTCCTCTGCGTCCAAATTTCCTTCTCATAATCACATTGTTAGACCACCTGTTGTGGCCCAAGTCCCCCAGGTAAACAAAGACACTGTTATCAGATAGGATATGCTGGTGGTTTAAAGGTCATCTCCCAGGAGCAAGGGCAAAGGCCAGATCCTTCTTCGGGTAAGGTTAATCCTTTATGACACAGATTCATTCTGTCCGCAGACTCTCTACATGGTGGAAAAGATGGCCACCAACAGCCCCAAATCGACAGTCTCTCTAATTAGCAACTGCAGTAGACAAAGACTTTCTTTCAGCGTCCAAACTTCAATTCTAGAGAAGTTATATAATTGGCCCTGCTTGGATCACACAGTCACTTTTCGAGCCAACTGCTGTTGCCAAACAAATGGAATACCATGATTGACCAGGTTGGGTTTTTGTGTCCATGTCTATGGCTATGGATCGAAGGTCTACAACCAGGAAAAAAAGAGATGGAAAGGTCAGGACTTGGTCAGTAAATGCCAGCTTCCCCAACTGTTGTCCCCGCTTCCAACTTAAGACCAACCAGAGAAGGCCAACTATGTCCCCCTAACCGATCATATATGATGCCCACTTCCGGTCAGCCTGCCCCCAGCTTCCCCACACCGATAACTTCCAGTCAGAGCACACCTGAAGTTCTCTCCCTTCCTGCCATTGAGTCTCTGCCAAACACAAGTAAGGGTAGCTGATTGCTTGGCTATAGCATGCTCGGAATTAAAAAGGGACCCTGGAGCAGGGGCTGGCCTTCTTCAGCTCTGGAAATCAGAGCATCAGGCCAAACCTTTTTTGCTTTTGCTTCTGTTGCCGGCCCTATCCCCAAGGGGTATGCAGTTCCTTTCAGCTTGTGACAAACCTCACTTCTCTCTCTCACGCCGAGGAACATAAAGTCAGAATGTGAGTGTTTGAGAGTAACTTGGTTGTGGGGTGACTGGATCTGCTGTAATTTTTAAGAAAACCTTTTATTCTTTTTCTTTCTTTCTTTCTTTCTTTTTTTTTAAGTAGGCTCCATGCCCAGCATGGACCTTAAACTCACAACCCTGAGATCAAGGGTTGCACCCTCCAACGGCTGAGCCAGCCAGGCACCCCAAGAAAAGCTTCTATTCTTTTTTTTTTTTAAAGATTTTATTTATTTATGTGACAGAGAGACAGGCAGCGAGAGAGGGAACACAGCAGGTGAGTGAGAGAGGAAGAAGCAGGCTCCCAGCGGAGGAGCCCGATGTGGGACTCGATCCCGGCACGCGGGGATCACGCCCTGAGCCGAAGGCAGACGCTTTAACGACTGCGCTACCCAGGCGCCCCGAAAAGCTTCTATTCTTAATCTTTCATAGCAGCAACTTCCTTTTGACACAGCTCTGAAAAAAGCTTCTCTGCCTTGTGCATTCATTTCCCTTACACTGGTTTTCAAACTCTTTCCCTAAGAAATTCCTAATGATGGAAAAGAGAGAGCTAGTCACTTCCCTTCCCTGGGGAAGTGGAGGCGAGGGAATAATAAATATATTAATAATAATAATAATAATAATAATAATAGCATAACAACAGCAACCCTGTATTACGCATTCACTATGCACCAAGTTAATGCTAAGGACTTGGCATACATTTTCTCATTTCATCTGCGCAACAAACTTGGTTGCCTGGACTGGTTGCTACAGAAGTTGTGGTTCAGAGTTCTATTTTTGTATAAAGTCTGGCCATTGCCCTTCTGAATTCAGTCTCTCAGGAAGGAGTTGTTACCAGTGGAAGAGTCTGTGTTGTGTTTGGAGGTCTCTATTCTTGGATTTCCCAGGAAAGATTTACGTGAGGATCCGCACTGGAATAAAGACCAGCAGAAGGAAAGCAGCAAGCACGGGCGTTTATTAAGCACAGTAGGGTCTCAAGAAGGGGGAGTGGGCAGGCCCAGAGTTGGCAACCGCACTGAGGTTAGGGGTGTCTTTTCTTTTTACGCCTGCAGAGGTAATGGGTCATAGCTAGGGTGATCTCCCACCAAGGTTGTTTCCAATCTTCTAAGGGACTCCTACTGGTTGGCCCCACCAGGTTCTTGCCAGAGTTGTCTTGGCCATCTTCCTCCAGGGAGCGTGGGATGGGAGGGTGGGAGGGGTGAAAACACAATGTAAGTACATTACAATGAAGCTATAAGGTTACCCTGGGGCAGAGGTTGAAGAGGAGAGTGTTAAAAGCCACAACCAGGAGAGTCTCTTGACTCCAGGGAAACAAACTGAGAGTTGCGGAAAGGGAAGTGGGTGGGGGGATGGGATAACGGGGTGATGGGTAGTAAGGAGGGCACATGATGTGATGAGCACTGGGTGTTACACGCAACTAATGAATCATTGAACACTACAACGAAAACTAATGATGTTGGCTAATTGAATTTAAATTTAAAAAAAAAAAAAGCCACAGTCAGGCTTCTAATGTGCCATCTATTTATCACCACCTTTGACTCCAGCTTCTAACTAAACTGCCTGCTCTATCGGAATCAGAACGAGAATTAAGATACCTTGTCAGTATCTTAAATAGGGGAGGCTGTGTGATGTTATTTGTTGGACAAAGTGGAAATTTATCTTTGACATTGACTCATCCAACCAATAAAAAGTGTGAAGCAAATTACTAATGGAAATAAAATTACAATTCAAAAGACTACTTTGCATGTTAGAATAATGTATCCTTTGGTTCATGCCACTAATCTAGTATCGTACAGTTGACTTACTGGATAGAAATATAAACTTTTATTGGAAGGACGCTATGGCAACGGGACTGGAGGGGGCGGATACAGGTGATTGGTCCAAGTCATCCAGGGGGTAAGAGCCTTAAGGCAATTCTCTGGGGCGGGTCGAAGAAAATGTGTCAACAACAACAAAAAACTAAGGGCGCATGTGGTTTAAGGAATTTAGAGCTGGGCTCCCGGAAGCTCAGAGGAAGGAATACGCCTAGGGTTTCAGACTCTTTAGAGCACCCACCGCACAGAACCATACCAATTATAGTTTATCTTTCTGTTCTTTACAAAAGGTTAAGGAGAGAGATGATTAAAAGGAAGAGATTTTAATTTAAGCGAATATCAAGACTGAGAAATATTTCGAGCAGAGGAAGGATATCAGTGCGTACAGCATTGCTTTTTCAATTTTCAATTACAAAACCTTGGCACATCACGCATTTCGCCAACACCAATACCCCGCCCCCAGCCTCATAAGGAGGAAGAGGAGGTTCCCCCTTCCACTAGGAAGCTCGAGTGAGTGGAGGGCCAGCGTTGTCTCTGTGCCGGGAGCCAGCCTGCTGGGGTCGAGCCGGGAGCGGAGACGCCAGCAAAGGAGGGAGGTGCTGCGCGGCGGCCGTGGGTCGGGGCTTTACGGTACCTGAGCTGCGCGCCGGCCCCGCCCTCGTGCGCAAGCGCGGAGCCGTTGTCCGCCGAGCTGTTGCGAGCCCAGCGGTTTCCTGGACAGGCTCGCTCAGGCGCTTGACGGCGCAGGTTCGGAGGCCTGCCGGGCTGCTCCGCCCAGCCTGAAGCCCCGGCGTGTGCCTCCCGCGGCATCCTCGGTAAGTCGACGGCCCCGCCGGAGGAGCGGCCGGAGACCGAGAAAGCCCTCTGTCCGGGGAGGGGGTGGGGGTCCGGGACGGGGCGGGGGGGTGGCGGGCGCCGACGAACTGGCACTGGCCGAGAATGTCAAGGCTAAGGGATTCCAGTGATATGTGGCGCATCTCTTTTTGGGGGACGGGGAGGGGGACCTGGACCTCTGCAGCGCGGGGTGTCCCCAGAAGTCCGTGTCTGTGGCCCAGTCTGTCCCTACACGGCCTGGACCGGACGATCCCAGGGAGCCTGGATGCTGAGTGTCTCTGGCAAGTGCATGCGCAGTTCACACGGGAGCACCTGTCCCTCTGCCGGCAGCCCTCCGGGCCTGTTGGATAGGGCCTGTCTTACCCCACCAGGAATTATCCGGAGGCCAGCGTTTCCTCCCACTGCAGTAGTGATGAGGAGGTTGGAATTGTGGTTACCCTCAGACCATCATACCCATTTTCCTTGGGGCCTGTCTGGCGTTCATGATTCCCAGTCTCCCATCCCTAAACTCTGACAGTCCCAGAATGGCTTCTGAGATCCTGTGAGATCTGGCTTTGGAGGATGTAGTAACTTTGCTTTGAAGCTGGATGACCCCCAGCAGCCTGGTGTCCTTCCCAGAGGCTCCACCTGTGTCCCAGACCATCCCTACATGGTGCAGACTCCGGACCAATACCAGGGATCCTGGATGCCTAGTCAGTGTGGTACCTGCTTTCAGATATCCAGGACTTGCGGGCTTGGAAAAGGGACCATCCCAGGAGAAACCCAAGATCAGAAAGAGCCCAGGAGTGGGGCTCAAGCTCTGGCCCTGGAGGCAGTCCCCATCCCTCACCAGCACAGACTGCGGTTCTCTGGAAAACTGAGGCCAAATGGCAGCCCATGTGGAGGGGGCGCGGGCTCTGGGTCCCACCCGAAGTCCCAAAGACGTCTGAGGTGGGGGTATAGAGAAACGGGGAAGGTGTGAGGCCAGGGGCACTCTGGGCATTTTGTGCAAAGTTCAAACCGAGCTGTCTCTGCCCTCTGCCCCCATCCCCCGCCTCCCCCCCCCCCCGCCTCCCCCCCCCCCGCCTCCCCCCTCCCCCCCCGCCCCCTGCCCGGTCTCAGGAAATTTCTTGAGGCTGTAAACCTTGCCTCCCTCCCAGGGTAGAAACTGGACCTAGTCTCCAGTGGAATCTCCCCCAGGAGATTATGCCCAGGGTAGTTTTCTTGGGCCTGTTGGAAGTGACACTTTCATCTTCCTGATCCGTAGGATCCGTCGACATGAATCCCGTCATCGTGGTCCACGGTGGCGGAGCCAGCAGTATCTCTAAGGACCGGAAGGAGCGGGTGCGCCAGGGCATCACCAAAGCCGCTGAGGAGGGTTACAGAATCCTCAGGGACGGAGGGAGTGCAGTTGACGCTGTAGAAGGAGCTGTGACATTCCTGGAAAATCATCCTGAGTTCAACGCAGGTATATTTGCAGTGCAGCTAATAACTGATGCCAAATCAGGTTAAGCGTATCCCCCTCCACAAATAGAATCCAAAGTGCCAATGAATCTAGTAAGCTTTTTGGTAGAATTTAATATGCTACAAAGATTTAATTTTTCTCTTTTTACCTGTTGACCAGGTTGCTTTAAGAATTTTTAAATCCATCAATTCACCTTTTTTTCTTTAACTTGCTTCTGGGACTTCACATACCGAGAGGCTTTTTTATTACATCTTTTTGTGAGGGTATGGGGGTAGGTTATATACTGTGAAGTGCACCCATTTTCAGTTTTGAAAAGCATATACACCTGTGTAACCACACCACAAGATTTAAAACATTTCCATCGGGGTGTCTGGGTGGCTCAGCCGGTTAAGCGACTGCCTTCGGCCCAGGTCATGATCCCAGGGTCCTAGGATCGAGCCCCATATCAGGCTCCCTGCTCCGAGGGGAGCCAGTGCTTCTCCCTCTGCTCATGCTCTCTCTTCTCTCTCCTCTCTCTCTTCTTCTCTCTCTCTCTCTCGAATAAAATCTTTAAAAAAAGAAAAAAAAAAAAAACCTGCCTAACGCATGGTCACGCACATTTTCTCTTGTGTGTTTTCTAGAAATTTTATAGTTTCAGGTTTTGTATTTAGGTCTCTGATCCATTTTTGATAATTGTTTGTATATGGTGTGAGGTATATATCAAGATTCTTTTTGCATAATTGTTCCAGCACCAGTTGTTGGAAAAGCAGTTCTTTCTTCATAGACTCACCCTTCCACCTTTGTCAAAAATCACTTGACTTTGTATGTATGGGTCTATTTCTGGACTCTATTCCATTGGTCTGTATGTGTATCCTTTCACCAATACCACACTGTCTTGATTACTATAGTTTTATATTAAGTCTTAAAACCAGGTAGTAAGAGTTGCAACTCTCTGTGCACACGCGTGTGTAACTGTTCTGGCTATCCTAGTCCCCTTTGTCTTGCCCACCAGTTTGAGAATCACCTTGTCAATTGCTACCTGAAAAAATCCTGCTAGGATTTTGATTAGGACTGTATTAACTCTATAGATGGGTTTGGGCGAACTGAAATCTGAACAGTTCTGAGCCTTTCGATGCAGGACTCCCAAGACACAGTATATACATCCATTTGTTTAAATCTTTGATTTCTCTCATCAGTGTTTTGTAGTTTTTAGCATGCATATCTTATAAATATTTTAGATTTATACTTAGTTATTTCATGTCTTTCGGTGCTATTGTAAATGCTACTTTTTACGATTAGAATTACCAACATTTGTTGCTAATATAAAAGTAAAATTGAACCTTTTCATATGTGCCATCCGTAGATCTTTGGTAAGGTGTCTGCTCAGGTCTTCGTCTCATTTTTTTGTTGTTGTTCTTCATTGCTTTTTTTTTTCTTTGTCTCATTTTTTAATCAGATTGTTTTCTTATTATTGAGTTTTAAGAGTGCTTTGTATATTTTGAATAACAGTCCTCTATCAGATGTGTCTCTTATGAGTACTTTTTCCCAGTCTGTGACTTGTCTTCTCATTCTCTCGACAGTGTCTTTCACATGGCAGGAATTTTTGGTTCTAATGATGTCCAGCATAACAACTTTTTCTTTCATGGATCATGCCTTTAGTGTGGTATCTAAACAGCCAACCCCAAGGTCATCTGCGTTTTCTCCTATGTTATCTTCTAGGAGTTTTATAGTTTTGTATTTTACATTTAGGTCTGTGATCCATTTTGAGTTCATTTTATGAAGGGTGTATGGTCTGTGTCTAGATTTGGGTTTTCTGCCTATGGCTGTCCAGTTGTTCCAGCACTGTTTGTTGTAAAGACTTATCTTTGCTCTACTGGATTGCCTTCGTCTGAAGATTCTGAACCCAATTCCAGTTCTTACGTAGGTTTTCCCACACCAAGCACTTTTCCTACACCAGCTGGGTGTCCTACAATTTAGCTCATTTCTGACACTATCCACCTGGAGGTAGCATCAGATTCCACAGGTGGGGGGGCCTGGGTGGCTCAGTCGCTTAAGCGGCTGCCTTCGGCTCAGGTCATGATCCCCTGGTCCTGGGATCAAGCCCCACATTAGGCTTCCTGCTTGGTGGGGGGAGGGGTCTTCTTCTCCCTCTACCCCTCCCCCCTGCTTATGCTCACTCGCTCTCTCTCTCAGATAAATAAAATCTTAAAGAAAAAAAAAAAAAGATGCCACAGGTGAAAGGCTCGTTCCCACAAGACTACCCTCCACTTCAGATGCCAACTGTAAATCCAGGTTGTTACTTGTGCTTCTGACCTACTGGCTGTAAAATAATTAATTAATTAATTAATTAATTAAGAAAACCTTTTTTTAAAAAAGATGTTGAATTTATAGGGGTACCTGGGTGGTACAGTCAGTTGAGCATCCACATCTTGGTTTTGGCTCAGGTCTGACCTCAGGGTCATGAGATCAAGCCCCGCTTCGGGCTCCAGCTCAGCAGAGTCTGCTTGTGTTTCTGTCTCCCTCTCCCTCTGCCCCTCTCCCCTTGCTTGTGCTCTCTCATGTATTCAAGCTCTCTCTCTCTCAAATCAATAAAATAAATCTTTTTTTTAAGATTTTATTTTGTTGATTTGAGACAGAGTGTGCAAGAGAGAGAGCACAAGTAGGGGGAGCAGTAGCAGAGGCAGAGGGAGAAGCAGACTCCACACCCAGCAGGGAGCCTGATGTGGGGCTCCATCCCAGGACCCCGGGATCATGACGTGAGCACAGGCAGACGCTTAACCGACTGAGTCACCCAGGCGTCCCTAAAATAAATCTTTAAAAAAAAAAATGTTGAATTTATTGGCTTTAGAGTTATTTACAATATACTTTATTATTTTTTTAATGTCTGTAAGGTCTGTAGAGAGGTCCCATCTTTCATTCTTGATATTTGAATTTCTGTCTTTTTTTCTTGGTCTAGCTAGAATTTATCGAGTTTGGTTTTGGGGATTTTTTTGTTTGTTTGTTTGTTTTCAAAGAACAGTAGCTTTTGGTTTTAGGAGGGTTTTGTGGATTTTTTTTTGTTTTTTTGTTGTTTTTACTGTTTTTCTCTTCTGAATTTCATTGATTTGTCTGTATTATTTCCTTTCTTCAACTTACTTTAGGAATAATTTACTATTATTTTTAGATCATTAATTTGAGACCAGTCTTTTCTAATACAGACATTTAATACTTTAAATTTTCCTCTAAGCCCTGCTTTGATTGCATCCTAAAGTTTTCACGTGTTGTCTTCTCATTTTCATTCTGTTCAAAGCATGTTATAATTTCACTTGTGACTTCCTCGTTGAACCATGGGTTATTTAGTACGATAATTTCCAAATATTTGTGGATTTGCCTAATAGCTCTCTGATTTTTATTTTAATTCTGTTACAATCAAAGGACATACTCTGTGTGATTTACATTCTTTTGAAGTTTGTAAGGTTTGGGTTTTGGCCCAGAATATGGTCTCTCTTGGTAAATATCCTATTTGTATTTTAAAAGAATATGTACTCTGCTATTGTTGTATGGAAAGTTCTATAATCTCAATAAAGTCGAGTTTGGGACGCCTGGGTGGCACAGTCGTTAAGCGTCTGCCTTCGGCTCAGGGTGTGATCCCGGCGTTTCGGGATCGAGCCCCACATCAGGCTCTTCCGCTATGAGCCTGCTTCTTCCTCTCCCACTCCCCCTGCTTGTGTTCCCTCTCTTGCTGGCTGTCTCTCTGGCACATAAATAAATAAAATCTTTAAAAAAAAAAAAGAATTCAATAAAGTCGAGTTAGTTGGTAATGTTGTTCAGATCTTCTATACCTTCATTTTCTATTTCCATTGAGTCCTGAGAGAGGAGTGTTGTAGTCTTTAATTTTAATTGTGGATCTCTATATTTCTCCTTTGACTTCTATCGGTTTTGCTTCATATATTTAGAAATTGTTGCTAGGTACGTAGACGGGTGTCTTCTGTGTAAACTGACCCCTTTATCATTATGTAATGTCATTATTATTTAACGTTCCTTGTTCTGAAGTCTACTTTGCCCGACGTTAATACAGCTGCTCCAGCTTTCATGTAATTCATTTTAGCATGGTATAACTTTTTCCGTTCTTTCTTTTTTTTTTTTTTGGATAATAATTATTTTATTGTGCTAAAACTTAAAAAATAAATTTTAATAATCTTAAGCTCACATTTAGAAAACATTCATGTGAGCATTTACGTGTACACCTACCACCCGATAAAAATGTAGAGTATTTCCACACCACAAAGCTATCAAACAGTAAACCCCACAATGGTGATTGTTCTGATTCCCGCTACAGGTTACTTTACTGTGGTTTTGAACTTAATATAATTGAAATTACAAATTACAAATCATTATACTAATTCTTTCCTAAAAGTTCTGCCTATGAGTTGATCTGCACTGCATATCAGGAGTTCATTCTTCTCTATTGCTCTGTAATATTCCTGTATACAAATATATCACACTATATTTACCTATTCCATTTTTGATGGGCAGTTATTTCCATTGTGACTATTACAAATAAAACCATTATAAATATTTGTGAATTTTTTTTGGTGGACAGAAGTAATCATTTCTGGTTCAGAGAGGGGACTGCTGATTTATCATGTATGCATATACTTAGGGTTAATACTGTCAATCAATATTCCAAAGCAATTGTACTATTTTAGACTTCCATCAGAAACATTAGCAAATTCCAATTGCTGCACATTATCACCAACACTTGGCTTTGAAATTCTTCTTAATTTTATACTTTTGGGTGTGTGTTTCCTATTAGATTCTAGTTACATTTCTCTGAAGTTCTTTTTTTTTTTAATTTTCTTTGTCTGTTGCTAATATATGTAATCTACAATTGATTTTTGCATATTGACTTTCAACAACCTTGCTAAATTAACTTATTTCTTTTTTTTTTGTTTTGTTTTGATGTAGTGTTCCATGATTCAATGTTTGCATTTAACACCCAGTGCTCACTACAACACGTGCCCTCCTTAATACCCATCACCAGTTCTCCTTTTATTTGTTTTTTTTATTTTAATGTTTTTTTATTATATTATGTTAGTCACCATACAATACATCCCTGGTTTCTGAAGCAAAGTTCGATGATTCATTAGTTGCGTATAACACCCAGTGCACCATGCAATACGTGCCCTCCTTACTACCCATCACCGGTCTATCCCATTCCCCCACCCCCCTCCCCTCTGAGGTCCTCAGTTTGTTTCTCAGAGTCCATAGTCTCTCATGCTTCGTTCCCCCTTCTGATTACCCTCCTTTCTTTATCCCTTTCTTCCCCTACTGATCTTCCTAGTTCTTATGTTCCATAGATGAGAGAAACCATATGATAATTGTCTTTCTCTGCTTAACTTATTTCACTTAGCATTATCTCCTCCAGTGCTGTCCATGTTGCAGCAAATGTTGAGAAATCATTCTTTCTGATAGCTGAGTAATGTTCCATTGTATATATGGACCACAGCTTCTTAATCCAGTCAACTGTTGAAGGGCATCTTGGTTCCTTCCACGATTTAGCTATTGTGGACAATGCTGCTATAAGCATTGGGGTGCATAGGGTCCTTCTCTTCACTACGTCTGTATCTTTGGGGTAAATACCCAGTATTGCAATGGCTGGGTCATAGGGTAGCTCAATTTTTAACTTTTTAAGGGACCTCCACACTGTTTTCCAGAGTGGCTGCACCAACCTGCATTCCCACCAATAATGTAGGAGGGATCCCCTTTCTCCACATCCTCTCCAGCAATTGCTGTTTCCTGCCTTGTTAATTTTTGCCATTCTAACTGGCATAAAGTGGTATCTTAGTGTGGTTTTGATTTGAATTTACCTGATGGCTAATGATTTTGAACATGTTTTCATGTGTTGTTAATACTTTTTTCAAGTCTACACATCATCTTGACCATTGTTACTCTGAATTCCATTTCTGATAATTTAGTTATATCCATATCCACTAGTTCTGTGGCAGAGGCCACAGACTCATTGTCTTTTCTTTGCTGGGGGGGATTTCTCCTTCTCATCATTCTGATGAGGAGAGGTTGCGGGGTTGTCCAGAGCCCAAATTATTGACCGGGACCCAGGCCATGCACCCTTGTTTTATAGGGACCTTAGGGATGTGGGCTTCTTGATTTTTCAGTCTGCCTTCTGGGGAGGGGCCTGCTGCGCCGATACTCAGGCAACTCTGTTTGGGTAGAGTCTCTGTGTCCCCTGCGAGGGGGGATGGGGGTGGGCACACTGTGAGCCGGTATTTCCAGGCTTTTGTTCTCTGGCGGCTTTCCCTGGCGGTTTGCTGTGCCTCTTCTGAGAGTCAGAGCAGCAGCGGCCGAATCTCAGCCTCTGTCTCAGAACAGAGGGATCACGGACCGTTCTCCACTGATGTTCTGGCCACTTTAACTCTGTTTCTGTTGGTGCTGCTCAACCCTGCAGCGTCCCGGGATATGCGCCCCACACCTGGCGTCCCAGCCCTCACTTCCAGGGCCAGCGCGTCTCTGTCCTTTGTGTTTCTAACACCGCCAGCCGCCAGCCGCCCTTGCACATTCCTGGAGCTCCCGGTCTCAGTCTGGTTCCAGTGAGCGGACCGGAGCTCCGGTTTTCAGTCTGTCGTACGGGTTCCCGGCTCACGGTCTCAGTCTGCTCTCTCCCGGGTGCCGGTCCGCGGGTCCGCCGGCTCCCCCGTGCAGGTGGCTACCGCTTCCCAGCGCCCCAACACAGCGGCTCCCTCCCCCTTCCGTTTATCTTCTGATATCTGTGCACAGTTTCACGGCTCCCCGCCTCGTACCTCAATACTCAGCGCTGGAGATGTTCATTTGTAGAGATCCAGATGTATCTTCCTGCATCTCAGGCTGATTCCGTGGATGTTCAGGCTGGTCTGGTACCTATCCAACTCGACTCAGGGGACCGGCTGAAAAAGGGGTCCCCTACTCCTTCGCCACCTTAACTCCCACCTCCGTTCTTTCATTTTTAACCTATTTGTATCTTCATATTTAAAGTAGATTTCTTTTAGGTAGCACATAGTTGTATCTTACCTTTTTATACAATCTGACCATCTCTGCTTTTTACTGGGGTGTTTACGCCATTTACATTTAATGTGATTATTGATATGGTCAGGTATAAATCTGTCATCTTGCTATTTGTCTTCTATTTGTCCAATCTACTCATTGTTCCTTTTTTCCTCTTTTTCTGTCATCTTTTGGGATAATTGAGTGTTGTTTATGATTCTGTCTTACCTCTTTTGTTGGCCTAGTAGCTAGACTTCTTTTTTAAAAGGCTATTTTAGAGTTTATAGTATACATCTCTCACTTGTCATAGTTCACCTTCAAGTAATATCGTACTTCATGCATAATGTCAGAACCTTGTAGTGGCATACTTGTTTCCCCTTTCCTAGCCTTTGTACTATTGCTGTCATATATTTTATTTCTGTGTATGTTATAAATTGCCCAATACATTGTTATTACTTTTCCCTTAAACAATTTTATAGGTGTTTATATATATATATATATGTATATAATATATATATACAGATACATATATATTTTTCTTTGAGAGAGAGATTGTGTGTGAGCAGAGGGGAGGGGCATAGGGAGAGGGAGAGAGAGAATTTTTTTTAATATTTATTTATTTGAGAGAGAGAGAGTAGGGGGAGGGGCAAACGGAGAGGGAAAGGGAAAGAATCTCAAGCAGACCCTGCTGAGTGTGGAGCCCTACATGGGGTTTGAACTCATGACCCTGAGATCATGACCTGAGCCAAAATCAAAAGTTGGACGCTTAACTGACTGAACCACCCAGGTGCCCCTAAACAGTTATATTTTAAAGATATTGTTAAAATAAAAGGAAAACGTATTTCTGCTTATCCATATACTAGATATTTCCAGTGCTTTTCTTTCCTTTGTGTAGCTTATGATTGGTGTTCACTGTTCTTTTCCTTCTTCCTGAGAGACTTCCTTTAACATTTCTTGTATTGCACATCTGCTATTGGCAATTTCTTTCAGCTTTTGTGTATCTGAAAAAGTCTTTGTTTTCAGTTTTTCACTAGGTATTTGAACTCCAGCTTAACAGGCTTTTTTGTTTGTGTGTGTGTGTTTTGTTGTTGTTTTTAATTTCAGGGCTTTAAAGACATTGCTCCACTATCTTCTGGATTGCATCATTTCTGACCAGAAACATACTCTCATTCTCACTTTTTCTTCTCTTCCTAGTGCATCTCTGTCTGGCTACTTTTAAGATTCTCTGTCTCATTAACACCAAGCTGTTTGATCATGATGTCCCTGCATGTAATATTCTTCATGTTTCTTTTGCTTGGAATTTATTGAGCTTCTCAGATCTGTGAATTTGTAGTTTTAATCAAATGGAAAAATTTTTATCCATTTTTCCTTAAATATTTTGTTGTCCCTCTGTCTCACCACTCCTTTTAGAGATTCCAATTACACATTGATTGGGTTGCTTGAAATTGGCCCTAAGCTCAATGATCATCTGTTAATTTGGGGTTTTTTATCCTTTTTTATTTTCATTTTGGTTAGTTTCTGTTGCTGTCTTCATGTTCATTAATCTTTTCTGCTGCAGTGTCTAACCTTGTTTTATTTTCCAGTGTGTTTTCCACTTCAGACTTTTTTTTTTTTCATCTCTAGAAGTTCTATTTGGGTCTTTTTTATGTTTTCTTCCATGTTCTGGTGCATATAGAATATAGTTATAACAGCTGTTTTATTAACATCCTTGTTTACTAATTCTGTCATTTATGTCATTTATGATCTGTTACTATTGAGTGAGGTTTTTTCCCTCATCGCTCTGGGTTATATTTTCTTGTTTTTTGTGTGTGCTTGGAAATTTCTTACTGAATACCAAACATTGTGAATTTTGCCTTGTTGGGTACTGGACAGTTTTATAATCCTTTAAATATTCTTGAGCTTTCTTCTTATCCCATTTTACAGATGAGGGAATGGGCACAAAGAGGTTAAGCATCGCTAGCCTCACAGGCATTATCTAGGCAAAAGGAGTTGGAGGAAGGGTGCTGGTGGTAAAGAGAGGAGCACGCACAAGGGCACAGAGCAATGAGAACTTATGGTACTTTCACAGAAACCTAATATTTCAGGAAAATGCAGCCAAGGAGGGAGGATAAAGCTGGTAAAGGAGATCAGAAGCCAGATCGGGAAGGGTTTCCTACTTTTTATTTTGTAGATCTTGGGGTGCCAAGCCAGATGTGTGTTTCCAAACATGTTTCTCTGGCAATGGAGTAGAGGATGAATTAAAGTCGGCAGCTTGAAGGAAACTTGGGAGCCATTTCTAAGTTCTTAATTCTTGCTTTTCAACTTCTCTTTGGTTTTAGGTTGTGGATCTGTCTTGAATGTAAATGGTGATGTTGAAATGGATGCCAGTATCATGAATGGAAAAGATCTGTCTGCAGGAGCTGTGTCTGCAGTCCGCTGTATAGCAAATCCCATTAAACTTGCACGGCTTGTTATGGAAAAGGTATGTGACGCAAGCATCCTTTTCGTAAGAAATCGTTACCGCTGTACTTGAGCAACTAAAAGTGGTCTAACTGTGGGGGAATACTTGTGAGCATTGTTCTCTTAAAACCATATAAAAGAGCAGAAGCAATGCTACTTAAATTTCTCAAGTAAGCTGAGACTCTGACTCTGTTGACGGTGGAATTGGACTGGTAATCCCTTGTCCAGTGATTACTTTTTCATGTTGCCTTCCTGTATTTTCTTCAGTCTTCTCTCAACATGTATGACGTAACAGATACAAACTGAACAGACTGTTTAATAGCATGTGTAAAATAAAAATGAATTATGTCCTCTAAACTTAAGATCATACATAAGTACTTTTCTAGTCATGGTCCATCACTTTAGGGGTTTTTTGAAAATGCAAGATCTCAGAGTGCCAGGCTCTGTTCAACATTCAGAAAAGCAAGCCAGTGGAATTTGCATTTTTGAGGCTTTGTACCCAGAGAGAAGTAATTACATCCACACAGTTGGAACACTTTAAAAGATTTTAACTGTTTCCAAAAACTAACCATGTTTCTGTTTCTTTCTGGCTCAAGACAACTCACTGCTTTCTGACTGACCAAGGTGCAGCAAAATTTGCAGCAGCCATGGGGGTTCCCACGATTCCTAAAGAGCAGCTGGTGACGGAGAGAAACGTAAAACGTCTAGAAAAAGAGAAAGGCGCTCTGAAGTCAGACTGCCAACAGTAAGTGTCACCTGCGGCTCGCAGTTTGGGGACTTACTCAGGTGTGGATGTGCGACAAATATCCGATTATCCACCTTTCTTAAATAAGTCAAGAATCACTTGGTAGTTTCAGTTTTTGTACAAAAATAATTGACACTGCATCCTGGAAAAACTGCTCTTTTGATTCTTACATTTAACCTCACTTATTACTCCTGTAATAACGATTCACATCTGGCCAAGAGTTCCTTCTCCAATAGTAGAGTGCCTTGCATTAGTGGACTAACTGCTGGATGCCTCTGGATCAGTTCGTTATCTTAAGCAGACAAAACAGATTGTCTGTGAGCTGGTGAACTCTCCGAAGTTACTTGAGCATGCTGTCCTAGTGCAGACAAATCAGTACAGTTCTTAGAAGTTTGAACTAATCCTTTGTTCTGAATTATGATTTTCTGTGTTACAGATTCCAAAATCTCAAATAAAAGCCCCCTTATTCAAAGCAAAATTTGAAAAATAAGATTTGAATATGGCCTGGGAGTTTATAATGGAATATAATCTATGTACTCTTCATGCTCTTTAAGATTTGTCATTTTTAACCAGCAGCATACTTTAATATCACCTAGGGAGCTTTTTCAAAATTGCATGTCTGGTCCCCTTCCATAAAGAACCAAATTTAATAGATCTGAGGTGAAGAGGCCAGGCAGGTGTGTTAGGAAAAAGTTTCCCAGGTAATTCTGGTGTGTCCCCAGCTTAAGAATCTGTTTTACAAACTTGGCCATGTACCAGTAGCTTTTGATAACCCTACCAAGTGTGCTATTGTACCTGTCGGCCAGAGTCACAGGAATGGGGCGGCTTTATCGATGGTTCGTGGGGGTTTTAACAGGTGTTGCCACATCACTTTCCAAAAATTCTGCAACAGTGCACATCTCTACCAGCCAGTATTGCCCTTAGATGTAAGCGAGACAGGCTACGCCCTGGGTCCTGCACTTTAGAGGACCCCCATATCACAAATACACAAAGCAGTTGGCTTGCTACAGACAACTGGGGCACCTCTGTCACTCAGCAGTGGCACAGCATGACCCATAGCCCTCATCATCCACTCTTGCGATTAACACCATCCAGCCCCCAGGGAAATGCTTCTCTGCATCTCTTGCTCTCTGTCTCGGAAGCAAAGGCCACCTAAATCTAAAGATTTGTGGATTGTGCCACTGCCGATATCGGAAATGGACACTGCTTTGGAGCGGGGGGGAGGAATTGAACAGCAGAAGGACTTAGGTAAGAGAAAAAGACAAATTAATAACTTGTCAAATAAATTCTTATGTAACAAAGTAACTGTTTCCCAGTAGTGCCAAGTATCCATTTTCTTGCCTCCTTACGTGTTCTATGCTATGGTTCTGGCGGGATTCATGGATTAGTACAGTATCTGCAAGACTTGCACATGCAAACTGATGCCCATTACTCTTACATGTGTATATATGTCGGTCTAGACCAGCAGTGTCCAACAGAAGGACAAGAGCTGCATATGCAATTTAAAATTTTCTAGTAGCCACGTTAAAAAAGTGAAAAGAAACAGGTAAGGGGCACCTGGGTAGCTCAGTCGGTTAAGCGTCTGACTCTTGATTTTGGCTCAGGTCATGATCTCAGGGTCACGAGATCAAGCCCCACATCAGGCTCTGCACTCAGTGCAGAGTCTACTTGCAATTCTCTCCCTCT
Organism: Ursus arctos; assembly: GCF_023065955.2. Lineage (NCBI taxonomy): Eukaryota > Metazoa > Chordata > Mammalia > Carnivora > Ursidae > Ursus > Ursus arctos. The sequence continues at coordinate 39,394,507 of NW_026622908.1, forward strand.
GCCCCTCCACACCCCAACCCATACTCTCTCTCTCTCTTAAAAAAAAAAAATACGTATGTACATACACACATATATTTCACCCAGTATATCCAAAATATTATCATTTCAGCATGTAATCAATATAAGAAATTATTGGAGGTATTTTACATTTTTCTTTCACATGAAATCTTCAAAATCTGACCCACATACTACACTTGCAGCACACCCCTCCCCCGGGGACTGCCCACGCTTCCAGTGGCCAGTGGTGCAGGTAGCCCTGCCTGCCATATTGGACAGTGCGGGTCTAGACAGAACCTGCATGAAGAACCAGCTCTTTATAAAGTTGGCAGCTAAATGGACACTGAATGGTAGAATTACAAATGGTTTTATTTGTTAAGATATATTAACATTTTTAGCTTTTACGTAATTTTAAAATGTTATATTCACTAATTATAGTTCATGTTTTGACTTTAATATTAATAGATTGGTATATTAGGAAAAAACTTAACTTTTTGAAATTATATCTGCAATTCATTTATATTTATTCAGTTATATTCGCTCTTCATTTTTGATGAAAATATATCCTAATTTTGTACACTTTCAAGACAATTACATCTTTTTAATCCCTAGATTATTGAAAATGCATGTTAAATCAAGATTTTGATAGAAAAAGAATACAAACGCAGAGCTCACAAAAGAAAACAAAAAGCTGAGAGGTAAACAGAAGGAAAATAATCTTCCAGGACGCAATCCACACGCATTTTAAAAAACAAAACAGGGGTGCCTGGGTAGCGCAGCCGTTAGGCGGCTGCCTTCGGCTCAGGGCGTGATCCCGACGTTCTGGGATCGAGTCCCACGTCAGGCTCCTCCGCTAGGAGCCTGCTTCTTCCTCTCCCACTCCCCCTGCTTGTGTTCCCTCTCTTGCTGACTGTCTGTCTCTGTCAAAAAAAAAAAAAAAAAAGTAAAGTAAGCAGTCTTCTTCCAGGATGACCCAGCTAACGTTGAGAAGCAGGACATTCCAAATTCTTGGTCCAATGAAGATTTAATTACCTGTCACAACAGTGAAGATTAGTAGGAATATTCTTGCCACATCTTCAGTTTGGACAGTTCTGATGAAATCCCAGCGATTTCCCGTCCTTTACTACAGGAAGAGCTCATTGATTATCTCGAATAATCACACACCAAAAGGACACGTGCAGTCAGTAGGACTGGGGAGAACAGGCAGTTGATATCAGCGGAAAAAGAAAAAGACGATATGAAACAGGGCTGTAATGTTCTTGAAAGAATAATACAGTGTGTCTGGTATTTAGCCAGGCCTAACGAGGCTTTTCATGACACTCCATCATCAGCACTGTGTTTACAAAACACAGTGGGACATTTCAGGCTTAATAAAAATTATTTCAAAACTTGATAATACATGTAATTAAGACAAAAAATAATGCAACTAATGATCACTAAGATAAGAGAATTCAGACAGATTAATTTAGTGACTAATAAGTGAGAGATGAAATCAAATACATAAAATGTTTTTAACAAAATACTCAGTTCAGCTAGAAGGTACCACGGTCAGAAGACACATCGAGCAACTAACACTGATTATATGTATCACCGTACGACCCCGAGAAGAGAAACAAGTCTGACTCACCTGCTTTTGGAAGTAGGTGTTTTGGATTTAGAGAAGAAGTGGGAGAACTTTTCATCTTAGGCATGAACTTAAAAGACTTTCGAAGGCAATGGGACACCTGGGTGGCTCAGTTGGTTAAACGACCAACTCTTGATTTTGACTTAGGTCATGATCTCAGGGCTCTGAGATCGAGCCCCGCATCAGGCTCCACACTCAGTGCGGAGTCTGCTTGAGAGTCTCCCTGCCCCTCCCCCTACCCCGCTTGCACATGCGCGCTTTCTCTTTCTCTCAAATAAAGCTTTAAAAAAATAAAATAAAAAACTGTCAAAGGCAAGCCTGTGATAATGGAGTGAACATGGTTGGTAAATAAAAGATATATAAACAGGAAGTTTGGCCAAGAGCCCAGAAGTATTCCATGTGACACGTAGGCTCACAGTTTGAATCTGTTTCTAGGAGGTGTGCCCCCGCTGCACGGCAGTGCCGATGTTGTGGGACACTAGAGGGTCCGATGCAAGGTTCTCTAGATAGGTCCAAAATGGAACAGGGCGCTCAGACTCCTGTCTGACCTTAGAACAGATCTCAGACAGATGGTGGGAATGACCAACCCAGTGCTGTTAAAGTAATTACTTTGAATTTAGATAAAGAATTCCGTGAAATCACAGAAGATTCTCAAAGAGTAAATTATGGACTTTGACAGTGAAATTAATTTTGATTCGATGCTACCTACAGCCACTTAGTATGAACTGTTAATTTCTATTGATAAGCTTAATAAAAGCTTTAAAAAATCTTTTTGGCTATTTCACTTTTGAAAGGATTGAAAATATATTAAGAGAAACAAAATCACACTGCATGTGAAATGTGCAAGAAGAATAACAATTCAGGGGCACCTGGGTGGCTCAGTCTGTTAAGTGTCCAACTCTTGATTTTGGCTCAGGTCATGATTCAGGGCCATGAGATCGAGCCCTGTGTGGGGTTTCGAGCTGAGCGTGGAGCCTGCTTGGGATTCTCTGTCTCTCTCCCCACCTCTGCCCCTCCCCCCGCTTGGGCTCTCTTGCGTCCTCTTTCCAAAATAATAATAATAATATTATTATTATTATTATTAATAGCATTCCAGTAAAATAAAAGGAAACTGAAGGAAGGCAACAAAAATTCTTGCCCAACTTGAAGGAGAAGATTCATGTACAAATAATCCCCAAATCAACTCCGATAGAGGCTGTCTTTCTGTCTGTTATATATCAGAGCATAGTGCCATTTGAAGAGAGACATGCACAAAATCAAACAACACAAGTGCTACTTTCAGTTTTCTTTATAATACGCCGGCAGTGAAATGTGAAAGAGCTGAAGATACTCTGCGTGGGTCTAGGTGCTGCTGCAGAGATGGTATAAATGACTACAGGGAGCGGTCATGACATGTTTGATCAAATCAAAGTATGCAATAGTGTCTTCTGTTACAAAAACGTATCCCACGATGCCCGGTAGCATTTGAGCGTGGTAATGTGCAAATCAGGAGTTCCTTTCCAAATCCAAGGATTGCCTTAAGAATTTTGTTGAACATTCCAGTTGCTGCTGCCTCAGCAGAGGGAAGCTTCTCCAAATTAAAATGAATTAAAAACCTGCTAAGAACTACACGGACTCAAAAAGATCTGTCTTATGTGGCAGTTTGTCGAGAGAACACATGTTGTACGGACATATGATTATAAGAGCGTGCTGCCCCCTGAAATGAATCAACCTTGTGGAGTAAACAATAATTTATAGGGGGGGTGCGTATGTGTTTCCCACTCATCCAGCCATTAATAACTGATCAACAAAGGACCTAGATGGGCACAATAATTACATTAAGTCATTATTGGTGGTTTGTCTGCTTTCGTTCATGTAAAAACCATGGCTTTGCAATATTTTTAAAGACATATTCATCACTCTAAGAGAAAAGAACATATCTACAGCCTCTAAAACGTAAACAGATGGTGTAGTGGGCCGCCATTTGTATTTGTAGTCTCGCCTCCACACTTAGCGAATGTTAGGAGTGGACCTGCCAGCAGCCGAGTCTGGGAGTGCCTCCCCTCATCTGACATGAGGAGGGTAACGCTGTCACTTTAAGTTATATTCTCTGATTATCAACAAGTTTGAGCATTTGGCATTTGTTGGTGGGCCATTGGTTTCTATGAATTTGTCTATTTTTGTCCTATGATCATTTTTTCTCTTTCATTGTTATGTTCCTTCTTCTCAGTCTTAAGGCTGTCTTCTCTGTTTAAAAAAAAAAAAATCCAAATCTGTTGTTTTTAGTCTTGCTTTTACTTTGCTTATGGTATTTTTGCCATACACAAGTTTTTACTTTTTCGTAATCAAATACGCAGTCTGCCTCTCTTGTCTACTTCTTGGGACTAGAAACATAGAAGGTATTCCCCACCCTGAGACATCTGTAGTCACCTAGATTTTCCTGAAGAATTTTGTTTTGTTTTATAGTCAGGCCTTGAACTCTGGAGCTGATTTTTGTGAACGCTGGAAGATAGGGTTCCTGTTTTCTTCCAAGCAGAATGCCAGATTTCTCTTTCTAGCCCCCTGACTGCCAGCCCACATCGAGCTGCAGTTCGCTCTCTCCACGTGATTGCCCAACCGGTACCTCAAGCTTGTGTCCAGAACTGAAGCCCAGATTTCCCCACCTAACGTCACGCCACACCCACCAACAAAACCAGAAAACACCAAAAAACCTATTCCTAATAGTCTCCCTTTCAGTGAATGGTTCCTGTACCCTTTCAGTTCTGGGAGCCAAAGCCTTAGAGCCGCCCATAATCTCTCTCACACCCAACTCCCCCGCAAAGTCTGTCAGCTCTGCCTCCAGAGTGTCCCGAGCCGAGCCTGCTTCCCCGCATCCCAGGAGCACCCCAACAGAGGCCAGCAACTCTTCAAGCCTCCTGACCAGTCTCTGGTTCCTCTCTTGTCTCCCTCACTCCACACACATCTGCCAGAATGATTATTCTGCGAGAAATATTTTGTGCATGTGTGGCATACACACAGAAGTGCACAAGTCTTACGGAGCCTCTGATGGCTTTTCACCGAGCGGACCCACAAAATCGGCCCCCAGGGGGTGGGGAACTAGATCATCGCCCGACGCTCCCCACCACGCTCCCTTCCCAGCCCTGCCCTGACGGCACCCACGTACCCGGCTTCTAACACGGTGGACGACAGTCGCCAGTTTTCGAACTTCATTTAAGTGGAACCGTGTAGTGTGTACTTTATTTGGTGCCTTCTTTCCTCGTGCTATTTCGGGGGTCCGTCCACGTGTGGCACACACAGCGCAGCAGCTCATGGCACGGCAGGAGGGGAGTTGGTGCCAGGACGCTCTCAGGCCACCTGCTGCGCCTCTGGCGGACATTTATGTCACTTTCCGCTCGCCATTACTACACACAGTCCTGCTGCGAACGTTTCGGTGTATGTTTTTCGGTGAGCGTCGCTCCACAGTTCTGCTGGAAGAATGCAGAAAGGGAGGCGTGTGATTGCCAAGCCAGCTTTGGTAGGTCCTGCCAGATGGCTTTCCGAAGGGGTTGCCCCAGTTTACGTTTCCAGCAGTAGTGACTGAGTGTTCCAGTCCCGCACCTCCTGACCCTCGCCCGATACGAGTCGTCTTCGTTTTAGGCATTCCGGTGGATGAGGGTGGTGGTAAGAATGATATTTTTAAAACTGAACTCACCTTGGGACACAGTGCCTTCCCATCTCACTCAGGGCCTATACGTCGGAGGACCACATGACGTAGTGTTCAGATCAGAACTTGACTTTGAGAGTGAAAGGGGAGCTGTTACATGGGGAGAAATCAGGACTGTCCTGGCTCACCAGGGTGTACGGTCACCCCGCCCGTCAGAGCCTCCAAGGTCTGGCTGCTGGCCATCCCCTGACCCCCTCCCCTCTCTCCCTCGCTTTATTCTCCGCAACCGCAGTGACCTGCATGACTGCCGTGAGCGTCCCAGCCGTGGTCCAGCTGCAGGAGCACACTCCCCAGCAAGCCGTGTGGGTTGCCCTCCCCTCCTTCAGCAAGGCCCTGCAGAAAGCCCTCTCCGTGCTGCTGGAGTTGTCATTTTTACCGTTGTTCATAAAACAAATTTTTACCGCTCTGTTGCCCTCTGCCCCCAAAGGCAAGCTGCACGGGAGAAGGGACACTGTCTGTTCACTCCTGGGCCTGGCACTTACTATGTGCCTCAAACATAGTTCATTGTAGCTTGGGGGGGGGGGGGTATTATAGCTGTTGTTGCACAATTTCTTCCAATTTTTTCTTTCCAATTTTTTTACTTGAAAATGTTTAATAGGGAAAACAATAACTTACTTCATCTTTACAGCAAGCCCCGTGAAACAGGCCAAGTGGGGTGTGACAGGCAACGTCGGCATCACCTGGGAGGTGTGAGAAGTGCGGGGCGGGCCCAGGGATCCAAGGGATTTTTATGCACACATCGTCTGAGATGCACTCAATTCTTTTTATCCCTGTTTTATAGGTGGGCAAAATGAGACGCAGTTACTAAGAAAACTTAGTAACTAAGTCACACAGCTAGAGGACGGTGGTGCAGGGACGGGATGTGCTCTTAAAGCTGAGAGCTGAAGGAACGTCTAGCAATCTCTCTGACGTGCAGAGTGGAAAGCTAACGTGAGACGCGAATGTCGCAATCAAAGTGCGCCCCACTTACCATTAGCATCTCATGTGGGAATTTAAGTGCTGTTCAGCTCCGATGTTACTTGTGACATCAGGGTCTCTCGTCTCAGTCTGTCCCTTTTCTCTTTATTCTTGGCAGAGACTTGGGAACCGTGGGTGCCGTCGCCTTGGACTCCAAAGGAAACGTAGCCTACGCGACCTCGACGGGCGGCATCGTTAATAAAATGGTCGGCCGGGTTGGGGACACCCCGTGCATAGGTAGGCTCTGTGGCCCGCTGCTGACCCGCCCCTTCCGCTGCCATCCACCTGTCACCCTCTCCTCTTCACTCCCCGCCTCTTCCGGCAGCCCCAGCATTTCGGGGGGGGGGGGGGGGAGTACTTGGGCAGGGCACCCTTTGAGAGGGCACCTGTATCCAGCAGGTACGAGGCTTTTCCGAGGCTGGAGGCTCCGGGGATGACTTGGGGAGGCTCAGGTGGCCCCCAGCGAGCCCCGGAGAGCCTCTTCTCTCTAGCCCCAGCTTCAGGATCTGCAGACTTAGTCCCAAACGGTTACATACACAAAGCCTCTTCCCAGGCATGGGCTCAAATTAACAAACTGAGAAAAAGCTGAGAATTTAGGTTGGCCGCTAATAGATTTGAGTGGCCTGAAGGCGTCGCAGTGCTGGTACAATGGAAACATTTGTGTTGACATTGACATAGGCCCTCTAGTTCCCGGGCGGGGTCAGTGGCGGGCCTGGGAGTGGCTGTGTGGGCTTCGCGGAGGAGCAAGAGCCGTCCTGGAGGGGCTGCTCCGTGAGAGCTCAGGCCAACACCCCCCCCCCCCCCCCGATTTTAGGGTCATCACCTGGCACTTACTACACCACTTCTGCACCTCAAGGTCACGGCTGCTGACCTTTGTTCACACTTTGGCCCTCTCTGGGATTTAACATTTATGTATCCTTAGACTTGGTATGGGTTTGAATTTCTTCACTGTGCTGCTCAGTTTGAACCAGTCCACCTTTTTTGAGCAGGGTCTGGAGGTTATGCCGACAATGACATTGGCGCCATTTCCACCACGGGGCACGGGGAGAGCATCCTGAAGGTGAATCTGGCCAGACTGACTCTCTTCCACGTAGAACAAGGTACAGAGAACAAGTTCACGCTGTCTGAAGACAAGTGAATGGAAACTCTTTATAATAAGCTGTAAAGTATATGAAACCCTTTCGCATTTGCTTTAGATGTTCCTTTCAGGTCGTTAACGCTACTTTGACTTCTTCCCGCCTTCTGTCAGGATCTGGAAAGAAGTGCACTTAGAATACTGTCCGTGTTGGGCATCTCAGGGGCAGTGGAGAGACTTTGAGCCTGGGTGTGGGAGAGAAGGCAGCTCTGCTTAGGCTGATGCTAGGCTCCGTCTCGGTGCAAACAGGGCATTTTATGGTGAGGATCCTTCTTTGAAGCATTCAAATAGAAATCATTTGCCCAAAAATCTTTGTTAACTCACTTTGGATTTTCATACTGCCACTGATTTTCCCATCAGATTCCTTTCATTGCAAGGTGTGTTGTTTCTCAACCTTTCCTCGTTTCCAGGAAGGACATTGGAAGAGGCGGCCGACATGGCGTTGGGTTATATGAAGTCAAAGCTGAAGGGTTTAGGCGGCGTCATCTTGGTCAGCAAAGCAGGAGACTGGGCGGTGAAGTGGACCTCCACCTCCATGCCCTGGGCAGCCGCCAAGGATGGCAAGCTGCACTCTGGAATTGACCTCGACGAGACCAGTGTCGCTGACCTGCCCTAGGGCCCTGAAGATTGTTCTAGATGCTAGCTTGGAGGGAAAGTCCAGTTTCCTGGTGTGGAGACTTGGCTTAATCAATTAGATCTAGAAATGGAAAATTCTGCAGTCTGTCACTCGTTTTGTCGCCTTGATCAATGAGTATCTGAGTGTTTGGTTGAGGGGCGGATCTGGACGTGCTGAGAGAAACGCCCCTTTTAAGGTCAAAATAAGACCAGTGCAGATGACTAAGTCCTGAGTCTTTCTTATGAATCATCCCCAGTGTCTTAGATTAGAAAGAAGAAATGACATGATCTGAACAGGACAGCAGCCACTTCAATGCAGGGAGTGCCATCTGGGATCGGGAGACCCACAGTGGGGACAGAAGCAGCAGGCTCGCCAGGTGGGAGGGGACCAACACCTCCTGGGGCTCTCTTGGTTGTGGAGTTCATGTTAAGTCAGAAGAATGTTGGGGGAAAGAACCCACGAGAGGAGAAGCTGATGTTTCGAAGAAGGTTCAGTTCTCCTCTGACTTACTAATGTAGACGTGTTTCCAGATACTTTAAAAGTCGTCCCTGGAAACCCCTAGCCCCCAGTCTGCAGGTGAAGGGTCTAATGGGGACTCTGCAGAGCTCCTGCGGGTCTGAGGGTTCTCTTGGGCTCCCACGTGAGTCCGCTGGCCTAGCATTTTCCCACCAGCCTCTGCATGCTGCAGGCCCTCCTGGTGCTTGTGCAGAGCAAGGGGGCTCATGACCCCCCTGCCGCTGCCGTAACCAGCGCGCCGATCCCATGGGGTCATCTACTGTGTTCTCACGCCGTCTGGGGCTGCGGACCCCCACGACTGCAGGGGCCATGTGCACAACACAGTCAGCGTGTGAGGAAAGTAATTTCCTTGGTGGAAACTCTTCCTAGTAATCTCTGTCTACACTGGAAATGGTATTTCTGCTGTGACAATTTTTTAGTCTGTCAGGTCTTACCTTCTCTCTGGAAAGAAATTGCTTAACTTTAAATTCCATGTGCCACTAATAAAATATATTTTGAAAGAATAACAGTGTGGTTAGGAGTCACTGTTGACAAAGACCAGAATGTCCACAAGCTCCCGTTGTTTCTGTCAGTTCAGACAGGCGTACTAACTTGAGGGCTTTCGAGAAGAGGGTGGTGTGGGGATGTGTCCGTACGTCCTGCCTCGTGGAATACATTGGCGAGTTTTTCAGAGGAATGGAGCTTTTTCTCAATAGGTTAAGGGAGAAACCAGACCACCATTTGCAAGGATCAGCAGGGCAAAGTGTTCTCGCGGTTTACCAGACAGCCACCCCCTTCCAGAGCCCAGCCCACCCCCTTCCTGGGCCAGCCTGCTGTCTGAGCTACAGAGGAAGAGGTGGCACTTGGAGGCACAATTGAGTCTGAATCCTGACTGTCCCCACTACCTGGGTGACCCTGGGCGAGTTAACTTCTAGGAATGTTTTCATCTATAAAATGGATTACCCTAAAGATTAAAGGAGATTAAAGGAAAACTGCTCCGTGTTTATCTTAAGGACCCTCTGGACAGATAGAGAAACTGCGGCCGGGCCCAGGAGAGAGTGGGTGTGTTTATATCCTTGAAAACCTCAAAATGTTGGGGCGCCTGGGTGGCTCAGTTGGTTAAGTGTCCAACTCTTTTTTTTTTTTAAAGATTTTATTTATTTATTTGACACAGATACAGCCAGCAAGAGAGGGAACACAAGCAGGGGGAGTGGGAGAGGAAGAAGCAGGCTCCCAGCGGAGGAGCCTGATGTGGGGCTCGATCCCAGGACTCTGGGATCATGCCCTGAGCCGAAGGCAGACGCTTAACGACTGCGCCACCCAGGCACCCCATAAGTGTCCAACTCTTGATTTTGGCTCGGGTCACGATGTCAGGGTCGTGAGATCGAGCCCTGCGTTGGACTCCACACTCGCAGGGAGTCTGCTTGCGATTCTCTCTCCCTCTCTCTCTCCCTCTTCCTGAGCTCGCCTGCTTTGCCTCTTTCTCTCTCTTTCAATCCCTCTATGTCTCTCTCTCTCTCCCTCTAAATTAAAAAAAAGGGGGTAACCCTCAAAATGCAACCACTGTCCTGTAGAAATCAGTATTTTGTTAGGGTTGTATTTGTTTGCCAGGGCTGCCAACAAAACAGCACAGACGTGGGCTTCAACAATGGGAAGTTAGGTTCTCACAGCTCTGGAGGCTGGAAGTCCAAGATCAAGGGGTCAGCAGGCTCGGTGTCTCCTGAGGCCTCTCCTTGGCTGGCAGATGGCCACCTTCTCGCTGTGTCCTCACGTGGTCGTTATACACGTCTGTAGCCAACCGTCCTCTTCTGATGGGGACACCAGTCAGATTGGGTGAGGGCTCGCCCTCACGGCCCCATTAACTCAACAGCCTCTTCAACCTCTTCAAAGGCCCTGTCTCCAAATACAGTCACGTGCTGAAGTACTGGGGATTAGGGCTTCCACATACCGATTTTGAGGGGACACAATTCAGCCCAAAAGGGAAGCAAAGCAGAATTATGTGAGAGGTTGGGAGAGAAGAGACAAGAAGATAGCCATCACTAAGGGCATGGGGGTGGGGGCAAGGAGGAAGGCCAGCTGCCACAGCTCATTTTGTGCTTATCAGTTCCACCATTCAAAAGGAAAGCAATTCTAGTTGTCAGAGACTGCTGGAGGCGCTGAAGGCTCGGCTTGGGGGCCCCCTGACCTCTTTGGCCAGGCGGCCCACTTAGTTTAGGGGAGGCTCGGCTTGGGGGCCCCCTGACCTCTTTGGCCAGGCGGCCCACTTAGTTTAGGGTACGTACGTCGGCCCCCTTGTACAGCCCAAGGCGTGGATTGTTGCCCTCAGACCATGGTTCAAGGGAAAGTCACCTCCAGTAGCCTGGGAATTCCCTCAGCGGAGACCGCATGGCTCTCTGCTTCGTCCCACACGTTCCCCCGTGAGCGAGACGCTCTGGGAAAGAGGAGCGTCACCATGTCTGTACCACTAGAGGGCAGCAAACTGTAAACCATCCAGCGTTGCCCGGGACCCACAGGAAGACTGACCTCTCTTGACTGCCTCAGAATCATCTACTCAGAAAACTGGGGACCAAAAGAGGGTTCCTGTTTCTGACCTTCATTTTCATCTAAACACTACAGTTTATTTTTTATGTTTTTATTTTATTTTTTTTTAAGATTTTATTTATTATACAGAGAGAGAGACAGCCAGCGAGAGAGGGAACACAAGCAGGGGGAGTGGGAGAGGAAGAAGCAGGCTCCCAGCAGAGCAGGGAGCCCTATGCAGGGCTCGATCCCAAGACCCTGGGATCACGCCCTGAGCCAAAGGCAGACACTTAACGACTGAGCCACCCAGGTGCCCCAAAACTCTACAGTTTATTTTAGGGCAGATTTATCCCAAAAACAGTGCTAGCAAATGCCCCAAAGAACCCATCAAAATCAACCACGTCCCTGACTCTTAAACCACGTGTCTGACTCTTAAAACAACAGAAACCTATTCCACACGTGAGGCCAGATGCCAGGGACCCCAGGGTGAGCACGCTCAGACAGCCCCAGACTCTGTCCTCCGTGGCTCCTTCCAGCCAGGAAGACAGATACACTGTATTTGGCCTAAACACACCAAAACAGTGAACTGAGAAGGAGCACAAGAGGGGCCCCGAGCCAAGAGTGGGTGTCCACCCCAGTAGCTACCACAGTCAGCACTGGGCTGGAAAGGCCTTAACCTCACAGCTGTTGCACAACAAAAAAATTATTTTTTTCAAATAATGTCCTTCCTGGACGTGTTCCTCTCTGGCATGAAAGATTACAAACCCTGAGGGCAAAGGAAGGTGGATGGGACGTGTGTTTGGTCCTTGTCAGGGTCCCTCGCATCAGAAGTGGGTGGTGTTCGGGGAAGCTGGCAGGGGCACGGCCCTTCAGCCCCATGCCCGCTCTGTGGTCCTCAGGGCAGCCTTCACCTTTGCACAGGCCAGCACTGCATTCAGCATCCGGGGAGCAAGGAGGGGCCCACAGAATCTTGTCCAGCTCGGAGAAACCCAGGTGTCCTCTTCTTCCTCCCTGAGTGGCCCCCAAGGGAATGGGGGCCGGGCTGAAGGACAGAGGCGAAGCGGGCCAGGAAAGGGATTGGGGGATTTGGGCCTGGACCATAGGTAGGCTTGGGGCCAGGAGTGGGTATGGGTGCCCAGAGTGGTCCCATCCAGAATGCAGGTACCATGCAGTGGGAAGCGCCTTTCTCCCGTACCCCACCCCACTTCCATCCATCCACCCCAAAACAACTGAGCCACAGTCGTACATAGCGTATCTCCTGCAGGGAGTTAAAGATGGGGGGGTGCCCACAGGGAGCCCTTTGGAAAGATGTAAAAAAGGCCCAGAGAAACTGGAGTTTCCCTGGGGCATTCATTCCCCTGAGATCAAACTGATGCTGATCTCAGCCTCTCTGTTCGCTGCACCGTCCTCGTCACTTCTCCCACGGCGCCCAGCGCCTTTCAAGACCTGCGTGAGAGACCGTGGACTCTGGGAAACAAACTGAGGGCTTCCGGGGCGGGGGGGGATGGGATAGGCTGGTGATGGGTGTTAAGGAGGGCACGTATTGCATGGTGCACGGGGTGTTATACGCAAGTAATAAATCATGGAACTTTAAAAAAAATTAAAAAAAAAAAAAAACCTGCGCAGGGCGTACGGGCCGTCCCAAGAGCGCTACAGGTGAGAAGCAGGAAAGAACACAACGTTTTAACAACTTTATCCTTCAAACTCTGCTTTTTTTTTTTTTTTTTAAGATTTTATTTTTTTTGTCAGAGAGCGAGCACAAGCAGGGGGAGCAGCAGACAGAGGGAGAAGCAGACTCCCCGCTGAGCAAGGAGCCTGATGCGGGACTTGATCCCAGGACCCTGGGATCAGGACCTGAGCCGAAGGCAGACACTTAACCGACTGAGCCACCCAAGCGTCCCCAAACTCTGCTTTTTTTCCCAACCCACTATTAAAGTGAGGTTGGGGGGCGCCTGGGTGGCTCAGTCATTAAACATCTGCCTTCAGCTCAGGTCATGATCCCAGGGTCCTGGTTCCGAGCCCCTTATCGGGCTCCCTGCTCAGCAGGAAGCCTGCTTCTCCCTCTCCCTCTCCCCCTGCTTGTGTTCCCTCTCTCGCTGTCTCTCTCTCTGTCAAATAAATAAATAAAATCTTTAAAGAAAAAAATAAAGTGAAGTTGGATTTTTAGACAGTGAGCAAGAAGGGCCAGGCATGGATGGGGTTGACAGAGGAAAGCAGACTGGGATTCTCTCACTCTCTTTTTTCTTTTCTTTTCTTTTCTTTTTTTTTTTCCGATCGCTGATCATCTCAGAGTTAACTGTTTTTTGCTCTGCAAATATCAGCACTTTCTGGATTCTGTGCAGAACCTGGATGGGGTTTTGGCTCTAAACAACAGCTGGCAGAAAAGCAGAAAAGAGGTCGGTTCTTCCCAACCTCTGAGGTGGGGCTGAGGGTCCACCACCCAATGCTCTGGTTCAAGCAGCCCCTAGATTGTTCCCTTCCAGGGTAACAATTTTTTAGTCAACATGTTTAAGTTAAAAATAACCTTGTAATTAACTAAAAGGGGCATATGTGCATTGTAGAAGTTGGAAAAAATAACGATTCTTAAATAAGTTATAAGAAAACATAGATCCACAGAAACAAGAAAAAAATAGGGGGAACATTTCCTGTCACCCAGTGGCTACTGCTATTAACACCTGTTGTATATTTTCCAAAATAAAATCATACCATCCATGCTTTTTAAAACCTTTTCTCAGTTAACAATCCACCTTTCCATGTCAATAAACTTTCACCTTATGTACTAGTCAATATCTGAATGTCTCCAGTTTTCTCAAAAAAACACCCCCAACGACAGGTATGTCCGAATCCTGTGGCCGGTCTGGATGAGTGATGGTGCCCCCTTGGCTTTTCTCCCGAGTTCGCCCCAGGTGACTTGGCGAGGCCGTGGGGACCTGGGGCCAGGCATCGGCACACCTCCGCGGGAGGCCAGGTTGCCTCCTCAAACCATCAGGTGAGCATTTGGCCAGAACGCGTGGCAGGGATGCTGGGGGCCAGGCCGGCCGCTCTGAACACCAACGTGGACGCCGCTTGTGCTGCAGAAGCCTCCAGAGCCGGGTTGTGGGAACAGGACGGGGCTCAAGGTTTTGGAAAGGGAAATGTGGGTTGTGCCAAGAGCACAAGGCCCCACCCAGAAGTTTGGCAAAGAGTGACTTGGCGTCAGAAGAGCAGGTGGGGATCGAGTTCACCCTGTGTGGCCACCAGGAACAGCTGCCCCTTCCCAGGTCACTTTCCCTTCCCGGCTGCGCTCACCCTTCAACCTTTCCCAAGGCCAGGCCTGCCAGACAATAAACAGAACTACCCCAAGTGCCTCTCGGGCAAAGGGCAGTTTCCGAAGTATTTACCGACTAACTGGCACAGGTGGCTGCCAGTCTCACCCCAAATCCGGGAATATTTACTCCGCAAGTGGAATGAGAACAAAGGCTGGGGTTCTCTCGTCTTCAAGAACAATGTCCCACTGTCCACCCAGCGCCGATCCCTGGGGGGCTGAACTCCTGAACTCTGTCCCAACGTTCCATTCAGACACCAAGTACTTAATCTTTTACAAAGTAAGAAAGGCCAAGGCAAGCTCTTCCCTTCCTCCCTTCCGTCTGTTCCCCTCCCTTCCCCTGGGCCCACTCAGCCCACAGCTCACTGTGGGCCCGCATGCTTCCCTGGTGACCTCACCCCGGATCTAGCCTTCCTGCCCCCTGCCTTCCCAATCTTCCTGGCCATCTCTGTTCATCTCATCTCTGGCTTTTGCACAGATATCACACCCTGGATGCCTCATGACTAAAAACTCTGCCGCTTCCCTCAAGCCTCTTCTTACCCTGTCCCCGTCTTGGTTAGAAATTCCAGCGTGCTTGTCAATTGCTTCCAAGCAGAAACGGTCCGGACGCGGGTGGGGCGCCCTGCAGAACGGAATCTGCCCCCACGCGCACCCAGCGCTCCCAGCCCACCGTCCTCACTCAGAGGTGCTGCAGAAAGCAGGCAGCCCACCCCCGGGAGTGCCTCTCGCCTGCTTTTTCTTTACCAGAGTGCCCTACCGTGGTGTGGGCACCCGAATCGTCAGACTGGAAGGCGCCCACCGTGGCCAACTCTGCCGTGGCCTCCCTGGACTTCATTTCATTTGGGAGAAGAGGTTCCAGCCCTGCTTCCTGTTTCTAATCACTGAGGCCCCATCGCCCTACCACCCCGTCCCCAGCTGGGCCAGCCGCCCCCCACCCACCCCCCGACTAGGCTGTGTAAGGGGCTCAGACCAGGAAGGCGCCATTGTCCTGCCAGTGTGGGCAGAAAACTCCAGGCTCCTCTGTAACCCGGCAAACAAGGCCATCCTGCATTCCTGGGGTCAGCCCCACGACGGGGTGCAGTCTGGCACGTGTCAGACCCGCTTCGGGCCACTTGGCTACAAACCTAGTCTCCCCAGGCTCTGAGAGCTCAGGCCCCCGGGCCACACACAGCCCAGCTTCTGAGCCCTTCTCAGAGTCAAGGCTTCCCATGGGGGCTCCCTGGGTGGCAGCTGGGCCTGTGCTCAAGTCTGAAGACAGAAGAATGAGGAACCCCTCTCCTTGTTCCAAGCCAGCCCATGAAGGCCCTTGCCCTCCTCCTAGGAGCCCCATCCCACCCACCCTCAAGGATTAGGTCACACAAGAGCCTCCAGCTGACAATCTCAGACCTAAACCCAGTGGCTGGCCGCCAAGGCCCCACTAGGCCCACTCGTCCTGGCTGCCGGCAGGGTGGCCCCCCGCCCCCAGGATGGGAGAGGCTCCCAGGCCTCTGCACATCAGACTCCTCCCGAAATGCCTTTCCAGCCTTAAAAACATGGTTAAAGGGGAGATAATAGTAACCTCCTTCAGAGGGTTGCTGTAACGACTTACTACGTGGAAAATTCTTAGACGTGCGCCTGGCATATAGGAAGCTCTCAGGAACCGCTAACGATTACTATCGTGCTGTTTTGCCCCCAAGCCACACCCCCCGGAGTGAACGCTTCCTTTTCTGAGCCCCTGCCAATCTTCAGGGTCACCAGCCACCACCTCCTGAAATGCGCTTCTGTTCCACGGACCAAAAAGTTGTCTTTGACCATTCCAGACGAGGGGCCAGGCACTGGGCCTGCAGGCCTGTCTGTTGCTGTGTGGAGAGAGGTCCCTGAGCAGAGCCCCCCCCCCCCCACCGCCCCACGGCAATGCCAATGCACAGGGGAGCCCCCCGTTTCCTATTTTACATGGTTTCCAAGCACTTGCACATGGATTTCTGCTTTGGGGAGTAGGCAGAGCAGAAATCATTACTCCCGTGGTCCAATGGGCCCCTCGATGCTCAGAGGCAACGGGTGCCTCACCCGGGTTTCCAAACCAGTAAGTGGCCCAGTGAGCCTTCAAAGCCAGCTGTCGGAGTCCAAGCCCAGCACTCTTTCCTCAGCCCCAAGCTGGTCCACAACCGGTTAAGTGCATCTCCCTCCTCCTGACAAGCTGAGACGCCAAAGGCATTAGAGGCAGCCGCCCCCCAGCCCGATGAAAAGCAGACGCCCTCCCCCCACCCCGTCTTCCCTGGGCCAGCTCCCAGGAAAGAGAGAACAACTGATATGTGGCCCCCGAGGCCAGCCCCACCCCGTGAGCTCAGCTCCTGGCAGAAGGACCTCGGAGGAGAGCCTCTGGCCAGAGCCAGGGCCAGACCGCAGGGCTCAGAACAAGGAGTGGCCAAGGCCAACGGTGTTGCCACGAACCCCCTCGGACCCTAACGACCTAGCCAGCCAGGTGCTACTCTCGTTTTTCAGACAGGAAACCAAGGCTTGGAGAGATGCGACTTCCCCTGCTAGCAAGTGAGGCCGCCGAGGACAGCTGGGTTACAGCCTGTGCCCCAGCCCAGCTCACAACCCTCTCCCCACCCACAGCCCACAGCCGGACGCTGGGCCCACTGGGATGGCTCCGGGCCCTATTATCAGGTCCCCTGGGTTCAGGGTCCCCTTGCTGTTGGGGGAGAGGGACCACCTCCCAGCCGAGGTGAAGGCCCTCCTGGCAGAGGCTCCCACAGGTCCGGGTCCTCCAGATGGGAGAGGGGCAGGGCAGAGGTGGGACGGGAGTGGTGATTCACTGAGAAGGGGACAGGCAGCCCCTGCATCTAGGGCACTCCCAGGATTCCCTGCTGGGGGCCATTCCTCTAGCTGCCTCTCCCACCTCAATGATGCGAGGGCCTGCGGGGCCCAGGGCAGAGCCGGGCTCAGGCCAAGTGTGGGTGTGAGTGTGGGGTGGTATCCGTCTGAACAAGTCCAAGCTCAGAAGTCCAGTCAAAGGGATTGTTCACATTCATTCGACAAATATAACAGCCATGACCACGAAGTAAAACAACGAATTCCATCCCAGCCTGGGTCTTCTAGAAGACTCGGTGAATTGAATTGTGGATGGGTACCTCGCTTTGCTCACCTCCCCTGTCCTAACAAATCCTGTTCTCTGATGTCCAATAGTCACAGGATATACTCCATCCAGGCCCACCACCCCCACGGCCCCCAGTCCAGCCTCCCCTGCAGCTTGCCCCAGACCCCACTTCACTACCTTTGGTACTAGCGTCCTGTGCGCAAGTTGAAGCCAAATGCCCCTTTGGCACACAAGGCTCTGTGTGGACAGGCCCCTGCCCTGAGGTCCTGAGCCTCATCTCAGCGCATCGGCTTCCAACCATGCTGACATCTCGTGTGTGCCCTGCTCCCGGGGCCACCGAGCTTCACGCACCCCCCACCCCCCGTCCCCAGTGCTCTCTCCCACCCCTCACTAGACAAGGACTGCTGATCTCACAGAGCTCCCCCAAGACACCTCCTCCAACACTGGACCGGTGATTACTCTGGCCGGCCCAAATCTCTCTTTCATGGAAATTGTCACCTTGTGATTAGCATCTGTCTGTCACTCTAGACCCTGTCCCCAGAACCAGTTCCAGGTTGGCACCCTGCAGAGCCTTCACCCATGAGGGCTGAATGAAAGGACAGTGACGGGGGTGCCAGCCTCTCCCAGCTCTGACCTTGCTGCTGAGAGGAAGGAGCCCCAGAGGCACCAGCCTTTCCACACAAAGGTCTGACCCTCCAGAGGAGAGAGAGAAAGAGAGAGAGGACTTAATTACTTCAGCCGGGATTGTATTTTAAAACTTACTCTTTCACAGCTGCGACCACAGAGAAGAATGTTATTGCACAAAAACTTTGAGGTGACATTTACCGAATTTCCTTCCTATTTGCCAGAGTCCTGTCAATCCCTCCCCAGCTCAGAATCTTCTTTCCCATCAGAATTTTCATGTCTAGTTCTATGAACCAGGTTTTATCGGTAAAAATAATTAATAAAAGTTTAAAAGATGCCCAACCTCCCTCGTCACCAGGGACTCGCACATCAAGACTGCAACGAGCCCTCACCTCACGCCTGTCAGAACGGCCAGTATCAAAGAGAACAGGAAACAATGAGTGTTGGAGAGGAAGCGGAGAGAAGGGGACCCTCGTGCCCTGGTGGTGGGACTTGGTGCAGCCACTGTGGGAAACAGCATGGAGCGTCCTCAGAATAACTTAAAAATAGAGTTACCATGTGTGGTCAAGCAATCCCATTTCTGGGTATGTTGGAAGAAACCGAAAACATTAACTCGAAGAGGTAGCTGGACTCCCGTGGTCACTGCAGCGTGATTCACAATATGGAAACGAACCCAAGTGTCCATCTCTGGCTGAATGGGTAGAGAAGGATTTCTATACAGGCTGGAATATTGCTCAGCCAAAGAAAAGTCTGAAATCCTGCCATCTATGACAGCGTGGATGGACCTTGAGGGCATTATGCCAGGTGAAATAAGACAGAAAGGCAAATACTGTACGATCTCACTTAATATTTAAAAAAAAGGGGGGGGATCTAAAAAAGCAGACTCTAAAAAAAAAAAAGCAGTTAATAAATAGAGAAAACAGATGAGTGCTGGCCAGAGGCAGGGGACCAGGGGTGGGTGGAATGCATGAAGGGATCCAAAGGTATGAAGTTCGAGTTATAAAATCAATAAGTCATGGGGAAGGGGTGTACAGCATGCTGACTCCGGTTAATAACCCTGGATTGCATATTTGAAAGTCGCTGAGAGAGTGGATCTTCAAAGTTCTCATCACAAGAAAAAAAAAATGTTTTAACTCTGTGTGTGGACAGACGTTAGCTAGACTTCTCATGGGGACCATTTCACAATAGATACAAATACTGAATCATTAGGTCGTACACCTGAATATAATGTTGTAGGTCAATTATACCTAAAGAATCCAAATATATAAAAAAAAAAAAAAGAAAGAAAGAAAATCAGGGTGCCTCCTCCACCACCACCCCAGGAAAGAGGCCAAAAGAGCAGGTGCTTGGGGTGCGGTAAGAAGGGCCAGAATTAGGTTCAATCCCACCAGCCACGCTATTGAGACTCACAGGGTGCTGAGGTTCTGGGAACAGCAAGGAGGGTGCAGAGCCTCGAGATGAGAACAGTCCGTGAGGTCTCAGGTCCCTGCAGGCAGATGACAGACACCAGCACGGCAAGCAAGGCGAAAGGCAGCTGGGCCGGCCTCAGCAGAAGGTGGGGTCGGCCTCCCTGGGTGGAGATCTTAGCTCCTCCACTGGCTGGCTAGGAGACCTTGGGCAACGCTCTGAGCCTCAGTGTCCTCATCTTTGAAATGGGGACGGGATTAGCATCTACCTGGTGAGAGAGAGAGAACTGAGTATGTGCTCAGTTCAGGTACCAGTTCTCCCTAAAGGGGTGAGGGGAGACTGTGGAAGGTCGCCTTTCACCTGGGGTTGAAGGGAAGAAGGGGGGCAGCAAGCGGGGTTGTTCCAGCAGGTGGTGATGGGGGAAGACAGCTGAGTGCATTGCAGGGACGGGAGGAGTTCCTGAGGCTCGGCGGCATCTGGGTGAGCCTGGGGAGCACTCATTGTCCCAGAAAACACTGACCGCGTTCCCATTTAGTATGTGTCTGTCGCTCCTCCGCATGCTGCACACGTCCTCCCCACCAGTGCTCGCAGAACACCGGGAAATGGGGCTGCAGGGCGAAAGGCTCAGAGTCCCATTCATTCAGCCAACAAATACTTAGAAAGCACCTACTATGTGCTGGCCCCCCAGAGAATCGCCTCTGAGCATGGAGCCTACGTTCTAGGGGGAGACAGACCATAAACAGACGCGTGCAGAAAACTAGATGCCAGACCCAGAGGGACCGAGGTCGGGGAGGGGGCGTGCACAGGGTGATGAGGGAGGCCTATCTGCAGAGGAGCTGTGTGGGTTGACGCCTCTGACAACGGTGGGAGGTGTGATCAAGAAATAAAGCTGGGTGGAGTGTCCTGGCAGAGGAAAAGCAAGAGCGAAGGTCCAGCAGTGAGCGGTGCTCACGTACCCTGTGGGTAAGGAGGCCAGGGTGCCACCAGGGGCTGAGTCACAGGGGGAGTGACACAGGCTGGGACTGGAGGGTAGCTCTGGGTCGTGGGGACCAGGGGAGATTTGGGATTTCATTCTAAGTGTTGCATGAAGCCAAGAGGGGTTTACAAGCCAAGAGAAGTGACAGGATCTCTGATTGACATTTTTGAAAGGTCACTTTGGCTGCTCTGGGGAGAATGGGAACAGGCCGCTCGCAAGTGTCCCCTTGCCCAGCCCGCGCCTCTCCAACTGCAGCCTCTGGGACCAAGGGATGAGAGCTCTCTAGTTATCGTATTTCCTGGCATTCTGGATCAACCTGGAAAAGACCCACCAGTGGCTTCAGAGGAACGTCTATTGCGGCCAAAAGTGCTTGTTTTTCACCATGTTTACAGGCCCCAGGGGTCCATGAGATTCAGAGCATAAATCCATAGACCCGACTTGGCCCCCTGGAGCCTGGGTGCGTTTACGACTGGAGCCGTAAACCACAGGGGCCAAGCCCTGCTCTGCAGTTCGGCACAGCAGGGCACCCCCCCCCAAGTCCCCCGCCCCCGGCCCCCGCACCCCGGCAGAGCATCACAGGGCCCGGGTTCAAGTCCCGTCTCTGCCCCTCACTTTTGCAACCTCTCCTAACTTACAGTATCTCTCCTGCCGGAGACCCCTTTCTCCAGAGCACGGAGGCTGGAGCAGATGTTCCCTGCGACCCTTCCAGATCACAGAGGCAAGAACAAGCCAGAGGCAGCTGCGGAGAACCACCTGGAATCTCTTGAGCCCAGGGCCTGGGCAGCCTGCCTGGGGCTGAAGAGGCAGCCAGGACCTCACCCGGGGCTCACCCCAGGGCAGGGTCATAGCAGCCCTGGCCCACCGGGCTCCCCCAGGGCACAGCCTGCGTGCGATTCGCAGTGGAGAGTTTTTGAAACGTTCACCTATGTTATCTGTCTTCTTATTTTCCTTTCCTCTTTTTGCTTTTCCCCTGACTCAGCGGCCCCAGGAAGGGCTGAGACAGAGGAAGGCAGAGGAAGGGGGAGTCTTTTTCCTGGCTTTTGAAGTTCAAAAGCTTAGGCCTTCAGAGGAAACGAAAGACCTCCAGGCACTCATTGCGTGTAAAGAGCCATGCTTCCAGAGCCCCCACCCAGAAAAGGATTGGCTGGGAAGTAAAAAGCAAGCATTACCAAGGGTTGGTGGCCCCTGCTGAAACCAGAGGCTTCAGCCCACGCCAGGTGCAGGCAGGAAGAGGATTTAAAAACATCAGTAAGGAACGCCTGGGTGGCTCAGTCCATGAAGCATCTGCCTTCAGCTCAGGCCATGATCCCAGGGTCCTGGCATCAAGTCTTGCATCGGGCTCCCTGCTCAGTGGGGCGTCTGTTTCTCCCAATGCCGCTCCCCCTGCTTGTGCACTCTCTCTCTCTCCCCCTCTCTGTCTCTCTGTCAAATTAATAAATAAAATCTTTAAAAATAAAATAAAATAAAATAAAATAAAAACAGATAGAAAAATATGATGATGCCGGACTGCACTGTGTGAACACCGTGCTTGTGAGCCCACCTTACCCTGCTGGAGCGGAAGTGATGCGGTGCCCAGAGGGGACAGCGCAGGTGCTTGTCTGGGGGACATAGACCCAGGGGCTCACCAGGCTCCTCTGGAGTGGGACACCCCTTGCCTCAGACGAAGAGCCAGAGGGAGCTCGAGGTGGTCTCTCCACCTCCACCCTGCCCCCCATCCCCGGGCATCTAGGACAGCTACAGTCCAGCCGGCCACCCCACGTCTGCTGACCGCGTCGGCTCATGTCCCCCAGGACAGCCGAGGGCAGGGCCATACAACCTACCCAGAGGGGTCTGAGCAGTGACCTGCCACATCTGTGGGTGGGAACAGGCCCAGGGCAGGGAGGGTGAGAGAGGACAGACACGAAAGGTAGGACGTGGGTGACTCACCACGGAACAAAGAACTTGCAGAATTAAGCAAGCTTCCTGGGAAAGGGCAAGAAGTGAATCGTATTATGTGTTCTGTCAACCCCCCAGCCTGTGGCCCAAATCCCCAGAGTTGGCCTGTAAAGTGGAGGGGAACCAGTTTCCACCCGCAGAACAGGGACTTCCATCAACTCCATTGTCCCCACCCCTCAGAAGAGCTTGTCCCAGAGCAAAGAACCAGCTGGCTCTGCCAGGCTCCACGGGGAGCAGCCCTAGCGCCCAGGCCTGTTCCACCCTCCCACCCTCCAGGTTTCAGCTTCTCTGCCTGCCTGGCTGGGGAGCCAAGAAAGTGCTCTGATCCTTAACAGGTCACCACCTGACTCACGCCCACCCCTCCCCGAAACTCTCAGGTTCAGCCTCCAGAAATAGCTAACACCAGGTCACTTCCCCTGGGTACGACTCCCAGCTGGGGTGGCCGATGGGTACCCAGAGGGCGCGCTCTCAGCAGCCCCAGCAGCCTGTCTGCCAGCTCCCCCTGGTCTGGGGCTGAGGGACAACCTGCACTGGGAAAATGACCAAGATCCCCGGAGGAAATCAGAACCACACGCGTCCTCCTGCTCCCACCTCCCCAGCCCCAAACTCTGCAGCTGGAGCAGACAGACTTCAGCCTGGGGAGTCAGCACCCCTAGGCAGCGACAGCATGTCTGAATTCAGGCGTCTCTCCTACAGGGACAGTCCCTGGAGCACAAGGTGCCATGTGGCTTGTAATGGCAAGAAAACTGGGGAAAATACCAACGTCCAGCAATAAGGTAGGTACTGGTGACTCAAATTATATGACATCCTACAAAGGGATGTTCTGTAATTTGACAAAAATCAAGTATATCTGTAAGTGCCAACATTTCAAAAGATATCCAAGACATAACATGAAGTGAAAGAAGCAAGAGTCAGGGCTGTAGCACACAGTGACGCCATGACGTTTGGGTTTATCTATATTTGACACTCACCCCACCCATCCGTTCTCTACCTTTCTCTGAGCCCCCAGGAAGCTGGCCTCTGCGGACCACAAAAGTGAGACTCCTTCGCTGGCTGAATATCAGTTGGTTAGGCCAATGGAACTTTCTAGCTATAGATCAGAGGATGGGACCAGAGACAAACTGGGACATTTCTTCCCTCTGATCCCTCTCTTCCTGTTCTGATGGTGGCTTGTGCTCTGCTAGGCCCACAGCTGCAAGAACTGTGAGAGTGGGACGTGAGGGCCTCCTAGTTTTGATGTTCCCACCCCACATCATATCAAACACATTAAAATATACACACTTCTCACACTACGCCTAATTTTGGCGATAAACTTTTGAAGGGGCTTGTATAAATTTAATAATTCCGATCCTGAGAACACATGATGCATTTTGTTCATACGATGTGAACTTGATTGCTTCCACATAAAGCTAGGTCATAGTTGAACCGAGTTGCAGTAAGCTAGGGGAAATGATGTTACCTAGATAAATATTCATTACTTAAAATTTTTAGGGTTTCTTTTTCTATTTTGGAGCCAATAGATACATGATCACCTGGGGAACATGCTAAAATATTCACAGGTCCTATGCATCATGGCTGGCGGCCAAAATGGCGGGAATGTCCAGAAGCTGCCAGGCCCTCCTGGGTCAATGCAGGGATCAGCCCGAGGAGACACCAAGGCGGAAGAGAATAAACCAAACCCACAGGGGGAAATCAGCTTCCACTTGGGGCTGCATCCAGAGCAAGCACAGAGCCAGAAGCCCGGGGTGGAAGGAGGCTGAATTCTGCAGCTTGCCCCATGCACGGACCCCATGAGCTGATCTCATGAACCTGCGGCCTGACCAGTCCCCCTTCAGCAACCGAGCCAGATGGATAGGATCAGAATGGCCCACCCACGCCTCCAACCCGTTTCCTGGGCCGTGCTGGGACCTGCGGCAAGCCGGATGCCAGCCCAGGCTGCACCCCAACTTCCTGCTCATTAGGATACACCAAGCACTGAGCCCCGGGGCTGAACATCTGCTCCCAGTCGATACCTCTGGCTGTATGGGATGGGGGCTGCTGATGGCCCAAGCCTTCCCACCCACCATTGCTACTAGACCCTTAAGTGGGGCCTGCAGAGGCTCCCCAAGGGGCGTTGAACGTGAGTCACCAACCTGGCTCCACGTGCACACACACGGGCCCTGAATGCTTGGGGTGGGGGTGGGGGGACGACAAGCAGACCTAGGGCCTTACAGTCCAAGTCCCCAAGGGGGACTTCTGGATCCCCCGGGACCCTCAGGCTCTGGCTGAGTCTCCTTCTCCTGCTCCTCTCATGGACTAGAACCAGGCATCCCCTCCAAGGCAGACTCCCTGGCCACTCCCCCAGCCCTGCCCCTAAAGCTCCAGCAACCCAGGGTCAGGGCTCACACAGACCCAGGCAGAGTCAACACAGTACAGTTTTGGTTGGGGGCGGGGTGGGGGAGGGGGGAGCTGGCAGGAACCAGGCAAATTCATTGCCATGCCCACAGTGCTAATAACCAAGTGGCTTGTCTTCCCTCAGACAGTCTATCTTTGCACAGGGACCCGGTCATTGCCCGGCGTAGCCGGAAACAGCAGCTCCCAGCCCTCCCCCTGTGCCAAGGCAGGCTCTAGGCTTCTGGCCTGGAGCTCACAGTGTGTGGGGTTTAAGGATTTGAGGAGCAGGTGTTAGCGTCTAAGAAACTCTGAGCATTGACTAACACTTTTTACGTAACTGCTGCACACAGCAAATCAAAGGGGGAAAGAAACGCACACACACACCTCCCCCACCGAGCAGGGCTCTCCCGAGGACCAGCAGGGAAGGGTCCCACCCAGAACTGAGACAAACCCCCAGGCTCCTACCTGGAAGGCCGTTGCCCCGGGAACAGCAGGGACTGACTCTCCGTGAACTGACCAAGGGCCATGTCATACCTTCCTAATGGCAGGAGAGAGGTCTGATGTTAGGTTCCTCAGAGACCCAGAAGCCAGCTCTTCTGTTCCCAGGACCTCAAACCGTGAAGGTGGGATGTAGAGAACAAAGTCCAAGGCTGTGGGTGATGTGCTGGGAGACCCACAGCCCCCAGCGACTCTCACCACCAGCTCACAGAGGGACCAACCCACTAGGGGCAGCACTGGGAGCACCCAGGGGTCCAGCATGTGACTCCCACACCTGAAACCGAGTCTGAAAGATGGGCTGGTCTCAAGAGACCAGATCACTGGATCATGGAGTCAGACCCAGGAGGACGGTGGTATTTCATATCATGGGGGTTTTGTTTTCTTTTCTTTTAATAATGAAGAGCTTTTTATTTTCAGCTTCCAGGGGGTTTTGTTTGTTTGTTTACATCTTAGGTAAGTAGCCCTTCAAATAAACCTATCATGAATCTGTGATATTCTCAAAGCAGAGGGAAATCATCAAACTAAAGCCTCAGGCCCCCACTGTGATGCCCAGAGCTGATGGCCCCAGAGGGAGTTGGACAAGGAAGAGAAGGACCTGGGTGGTCGATTGACAGATCTGGAAGGGCCCGCAGAGAACAGCAAGGGGGGCAGCCTCAAAGCTGCGTCCAAGCCTATGCACTTGGTGGTAGACATGGGGCTGGGTCAAGATGACCTCAGGGAGGGTGAGGCATCAAAGAAGTGTCTCCAGGTTATGTGACAAATCGGGTGGTGAGATCATTTGCTGAGATAATCCTGGGGAGAGATCTACCAAGTTTAGGAGCAAAGATCATGAGTTTGACTTTGTAAAAGTGAGTTTGAAGGCCTTTGAAAGATACAGATGAGGATATCTAGCAGACATTGGATGGTCAAGGCTGCAGTTCAAAGAACGCTGAGATGGAGATAAAAATTAGGGAGTTGTCTTAACATAGGAAGTAACTGAAACTATGAGCAGGGATAAGGTGCCCAGGGAGGGAATACAGAGGAGGGGAGGGAGGGGAAGGAAGAAGGCACATGGAGGAACAGAGGAGCCGGAAAAGAAGCCTCCAGAGAGAGATGGTGGGAACTAGAACAGGACATGCACGTTCCCCCGCAACAAACCGTGGAGAATAGCACGGACGGCCCTCGATGACACAGACAGAAGTCTTTCACAAAGGCTGCATTTTTAAGATTCTTGACCCAATGAACTGTCTTGATGACACTCATCAGGCCATTCTCTGCACAGCCACTGGGCTGTGTCCCCAAGTGGTCATGCCATGTGTCCAGGAAGCCCTCCTTGGTTCAGACGAGAACACATGGAGAGATTCTCACTCTACAAGTCTACAACTCAGGGGACACGAAGCTAGTCCTGAGTGTTCTAAGCCTCTTGACACAGCTTACGTACAGGTGGACCTCAGAGTTCCTCTTCTTCGTGTAAGCTCACCTCTCACCTCCCGGCCCAGGATCAGGTCAGGAAGATGGGTATCAGCTAAGCCACCGCAGCTCAGCATGTGATGGACACGGTGCAGTAGTTGGAACCAAAGAAAAGCTCATCCCGATGGCCCGGGCTGAGCATGGAAGCAGATCCTCCCTGCCTTGGTCACGCATGCGTAGGCTTGGACAAGGAAACTCCAAATTGGAAGACCTTCCTCTCACAGCTTCCCAGCAGAGAGACAGGCAAATACAACAGTTGGCAAGGTTCATTCACAGAGCACGTTCTCCACGCCAGCACCACTTTTGTGCAACAGATAATAGTATCATGTTCACTGCACAGACACGGAAATCAAGGCAGAGAGGGGTTACCTCCTTGACCTGAAATAATATAACTAGTAAGTGATGGGTCTGGGATTCAACTCAGCCCAATTCTAAAACCTGTACTGCATTTTTTTATTTTATTGTTTTATTTTATTATGTATTATATTTTATTTTATTATTATCTATCCTTTTTATTACTTTTTTAATTGTGGTAAAATGCACACAACAAAATTTATTGTCTTAATCATCTTGCAGTGCTAAGTTCAGTGGCAGCAAGGACATTCATATTGTCATGCCACCATCCCCACCATCAACCTGCAGGACGTTCTCATCACCCCAAACTGAGATTGTCCCATTAAACAAAGATAACTGCCCATTCTCTTCCCCTACAGCCTCTGACAAGCCCGTGAACTTGCCTCTGTGAGCCTGACGCCTCTAAGGACTTCATGTAAGTGGAATCACAGCACATTTGTCTTTCTGTGATTGGCTTGTCACTTAGCATAATGTCCCTAGGGTTCATCCATGCTGTGGCAGGTGTTAGACCTGTTCTCTCTTAATAATTTGTTATGGGGCAGCCTACATGGCTCAGTCATTTAAGCCTCTGACTCTAGGTTCCAGCTCAGGTCATGATCTCGAGGTGGTGAGATTGAGCCTCGCATCAGGCTCCGAGATCAGTGAGGAGTCTGCTTCAGATTCTCTCTCTCCGTCCCCCTCTGTCCTCCCTGGATTGTGTGCGCTCTCTCCCTCTCTCTCTCAAATAAATAAATAAATAAATAAATAAATAAATAAATAAAGTCTTTTTTTAGAAATTTGTTTTGAGAGGCACCTGGGTGGCTCGGTCGGTTAAGCATCCACCTCTTCATTACGGCTCTGGTCTTCATCTCAGGGTCGTGAGTTCAAGCCCTGTGTTGGGTTCCGTGCTGGGTGTGGAGCCTACTTGAAAAAAAAAAATGTGTTTCTAATCGATAGCATATTTACACAGTTCCAAATGCCAAGGGCACCAAAGCGTTAAAAGTGAAAAGCTTCCTTTCTCAGTCTCCCTCCCGCATGGTTGTTCCTTCTGGAAACAGCCAGTACCACCACTTCCGGAGAGTTTTTATGCATACACAAGCAGTTACCTACATGGATTCCGTTTTGCTCTTTCTCATCCAGGTATTTTTTTTACTCTGCTCTGCCTTGTTATTGTTTCTCTTCCCTCTGCAGTCTGCCGCAGAGATCATTCTGCTCTTAGTTCAGAAGGCCTTCCTCTCCTAATCTTTCAGCTCCTTGGTGTTGCATCATCTGGACACACAGCAGCTTCCTCAGTGAGCCCACGTGGCTGGCTAGTTTGGAACTTGCGGTCTCGAGTGTGGTTAGGCACCCCTGAGCCTCATCGTGGCCTCCAGCTTTCACATGACGAGCAGGGCTCCTGCACTGATCCCGCCATGGCTCCCTGTTTAGCAACCGTGACATGAAAGTCAAGTAAAGAATCGTACAGTTGAAACACTGTATGGGGAGGCCATAACCGTATAGAAGTGAGAGATCAGCCACGGGAACTGCAGGTCAGAGAAGGCTCCACTCTGTCCCCATCCCCAACCCTATTCCACCTGGCGTCTTCTTTCTGTCGGGAATAGCACCCCATGCACCCACCTGCCCCAGCCAGAAACTCACCTGGCTCATCCCGTCGCCTCCCTCTGCCTCACCTGTCCTAGCCAACATTGAGCCTGTCTGGGGGCTCTCAGACCCTCACCCCGCTGCCACCAGCTGGTCCAAAGCCCAGCATCCCTTCTGCTGAGCTGCTTGGTCACCCCCTCTCACCCTGCCCCCACCCGCAGAGTAGTCAGGGGCGTCCCTACAAAAGGGAAATTAGACCACATCTCTCCAGATTAAAACCTTCCAGACTGTGCACCCGTGTTCACAGCAGCATTATCCACAACAGCTAAAAGGTGGACACAACCCAAGCATCCAACAAATGGAGAAGCAAAATGTGGTCTGCGCATACAATGCAACATGCAAAATGTGGTCTGCGCATACAATGCAACGTTATTTGGCCTTAAAAGGAAAAGAAAGTCTGCAGTAGGTCACATGGATGAACCTCGAGGACACTACGCTGAGTGAAATGAGCCGATCGGAAAGATGAAGGCTGCGGGAGTGCATGCAGAGAACACACTTCGTGATCCGAATCATAGAGCCAGACAATAGAACGGGGACCTCGGGGGCTGGCGACGGAGAGGGAGACGGTGTCTCACAGGGAGTGTTTCGGTTCTGTAAGACGAAAAGAGCCATGGGGAGGGACAGTGGGGACGGCTGCACGATGTGAATGGATTTAATACACTCAACGGTACACGCAGAAGTGGTAAAGATGGGACACTTTGCGTTATGTGTGTTTTAACACATTTTTTTAAAGCATTAAAAAGAAAAACCCGTTCCAGAGCTTCCCGGGACTGTGAGCATAGAGACCTTACTCAGCAGGAAGCCCTGCGAGATCTGGGTCCCCACTCCCCACTGCAGGCACAACGGCCCCTCTGCGCTTCCTGGGCACACCCTGGTTCTTCCCACCTGAGGGCCTCGGTGCTGGGCGTCCCCTCTGCCCAGACCCCACACCGAGGGTCTCAGCAGGGAGTCACCTGCTCGAAGTGACTGCCGCTGACTCCCCCACCTGCTTTCTACCCCATGTCCTGCTTCGTGCTCCCCTAGCACCTGGCACCCCTGCAATTATGTCCCCAGCTTCACGGCCTCCCTGCCGGTCTCCGCCAACAGCATGAAGCTCCTCGGCGTCGGAGACCTGGGCCTGCTTCATCTGTCACTGCCTCCCTGCTCTGGGTGGAGGCTTCCAAGGAAGCCAATGCTGAGATGGAGCCTGGAGGGCAAGACCACCATTAGGGATAGTAACTGTGCAGGGCAGGGGCCGCAGCAGGCTTGGGCAGAGGGAAAGCCGGCTGGCAATGTGGGCCTGGCAAAATCTCAGCCAGCCGGGCCAGAAGCTCTGGAGTCGGTGTCGCCCACCCCAATTGTTCCTCATGGTGCAGAAGTGCCGTCCTTGCTTGGTCACCAGAGGGGAGCGGCCTCAGGAAGGGCGTGACCTTGAGCAGGGCAGTGTTCTGTGTCCGGGGCAAACCCCAAAGTGACGGGCATCTAGCGGCTCTCTGCTGACCACGCTCCTCACGGCCAGGTGACAAGCTCTTCTTGACGGGGCTTCAGGCAGTGCTCCAACCCCGAACCCCCAACCCCTAGCACAATGCTTGGCACATAGTAGGTGCTCAGAAAGAATGAATGAATGAACATCTGATTGACTTTCGAAGTACAAACAGGATTTGGAGAAGGAGACAAGGCAGGAAATGTGTATTCCGGGCATGAGGTATCCTTTGTGCAGAGGTAGAAAGGCATGAAAAAACACATGGGATGTTTCTGAATCCACAAACACAAAGATAAGCTTAAATCACCACGTGGGGAAGTGGGGGAATGAGGCTCAAATGATAATAAGCAAAGGCCAGTGGACAAGGGCCTTGTAGATCACACTTGGATTTTACCCTGTCGCAAAAGGATGCTTTCGAAGGGTTCTGAGAAGGAGAATTGACATGATTGGCTGGTTCTAGAAAGATCACTCTGCTGGCCTTCCTGAGGACGGCCAAGGAGCGCAAGCGAGGGACCGGAGGCTGCCCAGGAGTTGGCTTTGAGCGGGCCGCCTGTGTCCCGAGGCACGGCTACTGGAGGAGGGCAGGAGCAGCCACAGATGCGGTGGCGGGAGGGGAGAAGGGGCTAAGGCCAAGGTCAGGAACCCCCAACAGGGAACCAAGGTCAGCAAAGAGCAAACGTCTAAAGAAAAAGGGTGGTCGGTCAGGGAGGAAATCAGGAAAGAACAGGGCCATGGAGGGCAGGAGAGAGAGCAGTTCAAGAAGGAAAAAGTCAAGAGGGTCAAGGCCGTTAAGAGGTCTAGCGAGATAGGGCCTGAAGTGCCCATGGAGTTGGCCCCCAGGAGGGCAGGACTTGAGAGCAGCTTTGGGTGGGAAGAGACCCAGCCCAGAGCAGTGCATTCTCCAGTCTGATCTGAGGCTTGGGTTTCTCGTGGGCTTTCGACATGCTTCAGTCCAGGGTCTCCCCTGAGGCTGACCACGGAGATGCTCTGGTCCTCGTGACCCTCCGGCCGCCTTCTTTGGAAAGGCAATAGGAGGAGCCCAATGGTGCATTAGGAGTCCCGAGCCCTAGTCCTGTGGCATGATGTGTGAGGGGCCTTAGGCCTCAGTTTCTCCTGGGGTGATGGGTCCAGGTGGACTTGGCAATTGCCACTGTTGACCTGGCCTGCCCCGGCGCTCAGGTTCAATGAGAGTGGCACAGGTAGTCAGGTCTCCACACCCTCTGACTTGAGTCCCCTTGTGGCCGCCACATAGGACTGTGGGTTTCCCCATCCAAGTGCCCCATTGTGTGAACTCAGTTCCAATGAGGAAAGAAACGGGGTTAAGAAAAGAGAATATTTACTTTTCCCACCAAGCTGATACCCAGGTAAATAGTGTGGTCCCATCAGTGGAGCCCAGGCCCTGCCCTCCTCCCCCTCTCCAGGTACAGCCTGGAGCATTTAAGAAGGCACCCCGATGGGCATGTCTCACACAAGACCACCCGATCCAAAGACAGGCCAGCACCTCACTCGCCAGCCTCCTGCCCACCATGAAGCTTGCTGTCATCCTCGCCCTGGCCACCCTGGCTCTCTGCTGCAGCCCTGGTGAGTCCCCAGGGCCCCTCTCCCCCAAGCCAGGCTCAGGAATCCTTCCTGCTGCCCAGTGCTGCCCAGGACAGGGGACAGCTCTTCAGCTGGAATGCTCACTCCCAGCCAGGAAGTTGGGTCTGTGAACAGGCCGATCTTGGGAACTTGGGGAGCGCCCTGAGCCCATGAAGAAACCTGGAAGGAATCCCACCTTCCATAGCCAACAACCTCAGAGTTGCAGCGTTGGAACAGACTGGAGGCAGGGGTGGGGGAGATCCCGTAATGGATGTGTGTGTCCAATGACCGACAGAATAGGAATAATGAGCTCCTCAGAGCCCAGTCTTGGAGAGACCCCAAGATGCCAAGGGACCTTGGTACAGTGCCGCCTTAGGTTTGGGGTCTCCACACCACTCTGGCAGCCAAAGGGGCTAGAAGGAGCTGCAGAGCCTCATGTCTCCAAAAAAATCCAAGCTAAGGCAAGGTCTCCCATTCTGGGCAGAGAGGAATATTCTAGAAAGGGATCTTCCCTTTGGGAAACTGCCAACCCAGAGTGGAGTTTTCTAAACATTTTTGTCCTCTGCCAAAAGGATTAGGAGTCTCTGAATAGTTGCAGTTGTCACTAAGAGGAAAGGAATGAAGGGGGGGAGAGGGAGGGAGGAGAGGGAGGGAGGGAGGGAGGGAGGGAGGGAGGGAGGGAGGGAGGGAGTTGGACCCCACCTCTCTCCAAGCCCTCTGATCTTTTGGTAATTGAGTTACTTGGCTTTTACTCTGTATCAGCCTCTTCTACTTCTTTCAATAAGCAAACAAACAAAAAGTTTTTTAGCAAATTTCAGTTAATTCACTTTGGAAGTTTCTTGACACCCATCGCAATAAGTGTGATAACCCTGGGGAGGGGCAGGGGAGTTGGAAAACCAAAACCAAGAGGCAATGGGGACAACTACTGTGGAGAGATATTCGTCGTTAAGGGGAAACAACATCATTTTGGACTGACATGTACAGTTGACACGTAGTGAACTGCATGGGGGTTGGGAGTGCTGACTGCCCCCCACACAGTCAAAACTCTGCCTGTAACTTCTGACTTTCAAGTCCTCACAGTCCGCTGTTGACCAGAAGCCCTACTGATGATACAAACCGCTGATTCACACATATCGGGTATGTTGTATGTATTATATACTGTGTTCTGACAATCATACCCGAATTTTTTTGAAATTTCTCACTTTTTCTAGGCTACTCAGTTCATCTGTCTTTTCAAATTGTCACAAATCTCAAAAAAAATTTTTTCCAATACATTTATTGAAAAAAATTCACATGGAAGAGGCCCCACGCAGTTCAATCCCGGGTTGTTCAAAAGTCACTTGTATGTGAATTAGATCTCGGGGCTGGGCAGAGAGAGGGTGGCTCAGCGTAGGGCTGAAATATGGTCAGGGGTGGGTCTGAGGCATTTGTCTATCTGTGTGGGTACGCATGTCATAAGAACAATGATAATATCCCCCGTTTATTCAGCACTGACAATGTGCCAATCACTGTTCTGAACCCCTTTTCATCCTTACAATAACCCTATGAAATAGGGATGTTTTTCCCATTTTACAGATGAGAAAGGGAGCCACACAAAGAGAAAATAACTTGCCAGATGACATAGTAAGTTACAAAGCAGGGCTCTAAGTTCCGCAGGGGGTTTGACTTGGAGTGGCCACTTTGGGGGTCCCTGGAGTCCAGGCAGGGAAGCAGAACTTGCACACAAGGCGGAGGATTCAAGGACCGGGACCGAGACTCAGGGTGTAGGAAGCGGTGACTCTCCCCTATGTTCCTGGGTCAGGGGCCTAAAAGGGGAGCACAACCTGGGGAGCACCACGGGGGAAGGGAACATGGTGGAGCCAGGCATGGACACTAGAGGCGTGTGGGCACCGCAGGGGCCCGGTGCTCATGGTGCACGCCTCTTCCGGGCCAGCTCAGGGGCTCGTGCTTGGCCCTGACAAGTCCTTCTTCCTGCCAGAGCCTGACTCTGCCACGTGCTCCCCGGGGCAAGTGGCTCAGACCATCACTAACCGTTGGTAAGAGGCATGCTTCTGGCGGGATAACAACCAGAAACTTCCCTCGGTAGCCTCTTCCCAAACCCCCACTGTTGCATAAAAGCTCAGATCAGCCTCTTCTTTAATCAGTCCTCTGCCTAGAACTCGAACAGAAAGAACAAATGGCAAATTGCCCCACCCCAACCCAGGAAGTGCAAGGAGGGCTCGGGCAAGCCTCGAAAAGCTGGCTGCGACCCACCCACCCCCCCAAGCCTTCTCACGTTGCCAAAGAGCCACCTGCTGGGGGCACCAGCAGATCTCAGGCTCACGCCATCCCAGCCATCTCGTGCTGATGCCGCCCCTGCTGGCCCCTGGGGCGGGCCCAGCCAGGGGGCTGGCAGGCTTGGAAAAGGGCCTGGACACGTGTGCTCTCTCTTTTCCGTGCTTCAGCTTCTGCAGCCATCTGCCCAAACTTTCTGAACATCATCAAGACCCTCTTCCTGGACACGCTTTCCAGTTATGAGGCTGCGATCGAATTTTTTGTCCCAGACCCAGACATGAAAGACGCGATGGTCCAGCTGAAGAGTCTGGTGAACACCCTCCCCGCAAACACCACGGAGAACATTCTGAAGTTCACGGTATGCAGCTCCCTTCCCTCCGCGCTGCTCAACAGCGGACCCCCACCCCCACCCCAGTCCCTGGGCTGCAGCCGTGCGCCATTTTTTTGGAGCCCTTTCTAATCCAGAGAGGAGGGTCCCAGAGCAAATATTCCTGCAGGAAGCAGACACAGTCATCTTACCCTTTGGAAGAGGCTTCTGAGAAATAAGCACAACTCTTACTAGCTTAGCTCTTCCCAGAGCTACTGAAGCTCTTAATTAACAAGTGTCTGCATGTAGACATCTTGGTTAAACCTGGAGTTTCGCTCACTATTGTCTTGGGTTTTTTGTTTTGGTGTTGTTTTGTTTTGGTGTGGTTTTGTCTGTTTTAGGAACTAGTCTTAAAAAGCCCAGTGTGCGCTTAGGACATAGAAGCCGAAAATCTCCAACTGCTGAAATTCTTGCAGCTCCCCGGACACGTCCTTCACTCTGTCCCCAGCCTGGCTCCCTTCAATAAAGTATAAGCATCTCACTTCGCGCTCCCACCCCCGCCTCTTTTTTGCGCACCTGCTAGAGTGAGAAGGTCTGCCACTGAGAGGGTAAGGTTAGCACCTGCAAAGAGCAAGGCAGTGGCCGTGCAAACACATCTCCGAGGGGCCCAGGTGCCTCATTTCCAGTCCCCCACACACACCAGGCTAGCCACAGGTGGCAAGACAGTGTCCAGCACACGTGCCCTGGCCTGGACAGAGAGCCACCCAGGGCCCTGCTCAAACTTAACCTACAGAAGAAGAAAATGGAGTCCATATAGGGTGGCGGCTGACCTCAGACAGAATCCTCAATCTCCAGCCATTTAGTGATGAAACTAACTGTCCTGTAAATATTGAAGCTGGTTATGCTACCCAGACACACCTGCAAGCAAAGATGGAGCTTTCCAGAGAGTTCCGTCTCCCAAGGATCAATGGAAACGTCCGTTTCAAGCATGTGGGCAGAGCAGTTGGGATCTCTTAGGGGCTGGGTGGCCCAGCATCAGAGGGCCTCACATCACACACAGCACACGCTCACTCATGGAAGGAATCGGATGCCTGTAAGACGCTTACCCAACAAAGGCTAGAGGGGGGATAGGTTCAATTTCTTGATTAGGGATTCGAGGTGTTTGGGGTGCCTTTGAGGGTGACAGATCCTGCTTCCTCAGCGCCAGCAGTGGGGTTCACATGGAGTCCCCAGAGATGGCGGGCTAAGTTTTTTGTTCGCTTCATATATGCTACGTGAAAATATTAATCAAACTATTTTTTAAAGGTGGTAGAGAATAGAAAAAAAAAAACCCTGCTTATGCATTTTCTAGATCCTTTATCTGTCGCCATCCTTAAGACATTATACTTCCAGGTTGGTTGGTTGGTTTTTTAAGTAGTCTCCATAACCTACACAACACGGGGCTTGAACTCACGACCCCGAGATCAAGACCCGAGCTGAGATCGAGTCGGATGCTTCACCGACTGAACCACCCAGGCACCCCTATATTTCCAGGTTTAAATTGCAAAAGCCTACAAGTCAAACTGTCCATTCGCATCAGTCTTACTTTAAGGACATCTCCGCTCAGAAGAGGATCTGGGGGTGGGGAGTGGTGTCACAGACGCAGGGCTGGTCAGCATGGGGTTCTTGCCGTCCACCATCCGCGGGGTGATGCTCTTGCACCCTGACTTGTACCCCTGCCCCCTTCCCCGAGCCCCTGTTTGGTCTACTTTCCTGCAGAAAGAGAATCAGTCACCCCTTTCTTCTGTGGCAAAGGAGTCTTCAGGCGTGAAATTCATCTGTAGGTGTTTACTGGCACTTTCGATGCTTGCGCTCTGAGGAACCCAGGAGCACATTTCATAACCCAACGAGTATGTGTAACGCACTCGCTCTGGGCCAGGAGTGCACTAATGCCCAAGCATGGCCGTGTGGGTAAAACAGGGGCTTCAGCTCTTGGCAGGCTGGCAATCGCATGGGGAAGCTCACCAGCTCTGGCAAAATAAACAAGTCAATAAACAGGTAGATGAAACAGCGGTAAAAACCCTAAAAGAAACCCATAGACAGGCCAACTGTAGGTTGCAAGGCCCCCTTCTTAGGATTCGAGCAGAGACGTAAAACAATGACAGGAGCCACTGGGGGAAGAGGAAAGGGCATTGCAGGCAGAGGGTAAAGCAGGAAGGACGATCAGACAGACACACAGAGAATGGAGTCTGGAGGGTGCCTGGGACACCCCGCTCCCTTCCTGAAGCCCCACTGAACCCAGCCCCCGGACCCCAGGAGGAAATTCAGAACTCGGCTAAAGGAACTTTCCTATAGGTTCTGTTACCTGTCCCCCAAAAAGCCCAGACCTCCTCCCCAGACCATCCCCCCCCACCTCTCACCTCCAATTGTCCAGCAGAACTCATGCTCCACCCCTCACCCCAGGCTGTTTCTACGTCTATCCTCCCGTCTATCCTCCCAGCTGCTCCAGCCAGAAAGACAGGCATCCCTGACCCCGCCCTGGGCAGTGCCCTTGGCATCCAGCCAAGCAAGTCACCCTCCAAAGAATCGGGGGACTCCCTCCATGTCCACAGGGCCACACCAGCCTCCTCTCACTCCACACACAGGGGCCTCCTAGCTCACACTCAGCACCCCCGAAGTCCATCCTCCTCCCAACTGCCAGTCATTTTAATCACATGAAAACCCTGTTCCACCGCCACCCTCCTCCACGTAGTAAAATGCTTCAAAGCTTTCTAACGCTCTGATAAAATGCAGAACCTGCCCATCACTGGTTTTCACCTCCCACCCTCCTTCCCATTGCCTATTCCTTCTGCTCAGTCCACGACCCACCCTCCCTCCCTCCCTGCCTTCAGGTCAGTGTTTTTTAAGAGCCAAGCCCCTTCCCACCTCAGGGCCTTTGCACTGGCCACACAGCATCAACTGCGCAAAAGCACGTTGATTGGTTTAGAAAATCGCCCTAGAACAAAAGGTGCAAAGAATAGAACTTGTCGTAAAGATGTGTCCCGTGTGCATATAAAAACCCCCAGAACACCCCCCTGTTCCGTGGCAGTCGGTCCCCGGCCGGGCCACACCATCCGCGGACACTGAATGAAAGTGGAGGACGTGCAGAGGGGAGGCAGGCGAGGAAAGGGCATTGGCGGACTGCAGGGAAACAGGCTGCCAAAGAGAGAAACCTCGGCAGGCGGAATTTTCCAGCGAGCACCGCGGGCAGGCGGGGACGCGCCTTCCGCGCCCTCAGCGCCCGGGGCTGCCGGGGCCACTAGGGGGCAGTGTCGGCCAAGGTGTCGGGGAGCGGCCTCGCGGCTCGGGCCTTGGGGCTCCCACCCCCTGCGCACCGCAGCCCCGAGCGCGGCCCGGGACAGATGATGAAACACAGCGCCTTCCCGGGGCCCTTATATCGTGTGTGTATATGATTGCTTTAATTTGATTGTTGAGATTTTTTTTTTTAATCAGAATTCTGAGAAAACACAGGGACAGTCCCGCAAAGCTGCGGCCCAACGAAGGCTGCCAGCGACGTGTCAGCTTGGGAATTAGTAATAATTCCATTCCCAGACGATTCCAAGGGCGAGTCCAGCAGAATCTACAACCCGAGAGGACCAAGGGGCGCTGCTCGAGCTGACCTTCGACCTCCCGCCCCACTTTTCAAGTCTGGCAGCAGAAAGCGCAACCTAATAATTATCTTTATAGTTGGCTTACTTGCTGGGGGGCATTCTTGCAATTTCTTATTTAGTCTTCACACAACCCAGATTCCAGAGCCCAGGCCCCAACCCCTGCTCTACAGAGAAGGAGATTCCAGAAGCAGGAATCTGCTAAGCCAATAAAGATTGATGAGCAATGTCCACCCACCCCCAAAACACACGTGCACGCACGTCCTCAGGCCACCACGCCCCATCACTGTGGGACAATGCTGAGGGACTGTGGGTCAAAGGAGGGACTGCAGTGGTAAAAATTCCGGAGCAGGTCATCAAGATTGGCAATTTCAAAAGAGATTCTTGGCAGAAGGTGGGACCCTGGTGGGGGGCCTCCGGACTCTCCCACCTCCTACACTCACTCCCTCGCTGCTCAGGTCATCATCAACTCACATACCTTCGCCCCCCCACCCCCTGCGAGCCATCCACCTAGATGAGTATTGTTCAAACGGATAAAGATCCAGGGTCGTAAAAGGTTCAGAATTTTAATTACCTATTCACAGCCCGAGAAGTACGTACCTAGGGCAAATAAAACACAGGTATCTGGAGATGAAAGGAAGTCCAGTGACATTGCAGCGAGTGTCGGCCTCAAGGGGGCTAGAGATGGAGGTGACCCGCACGGATGTGAGCTGTGAACACGAAACGTGTGTTCAGGTTTAAGGGAGCAGAATGCAAGATGAACTGATCCCAACCACAGAAAGAGCACGACTCCGTGTGATGCGTGTTGCCAGAAAACAGAAGGAAACTGGAGAACTGAAGGAATGTTCGTTGGGTTCTTTTCTGACTGCATGTGCTTACCCATAAGTTAGAGATGGGTCCACACACTCCGGCCAGTGCATTCAAGCCATGGCCTATTTTTGAAGAATTTATTTATTTATTTATTTATTTATTTATTTATTTAACAGAGAGAGGGAGAACAGCAGGGGGAGAAGGAGAAGCAGGCTCTCCACTGAGCAGGGAGCCCATATGGGGCTCGATCCCCGGACCCTGGGATCAGGACCTGAGCCGAAGGCAGACGCTTAACTGACCGAGCCCCCCAGGCGCCCCATCCATGGCCTGTTTTTGAATGGACCTCAAGCTAAGAACGGTTTCTACATTTGAAGAAGGAAGAGGAGAGGAGGAGAAAAAGCCTGTTTACCCCTGTATCATCTAAATATATAATTATAAAATCAGCCATTTTCACTATGAATATGCCAAACAAAAACACAGGGAGGCCAGTGTACGAATGTAAGCCTCCTGCCTTCGAGAAGCATTACACACAAACTATCTAAAGAAAAAATTTAAATGCGTCCCAACAAAGCAAAAAAAAAAGTATACATATTTATATATATTTCTCTCAAAAATATATATATGTATATATTTTATATATATATTTCTCTCAAAATATATATATTTCGTCTCTCTCTCTCTCTCTCTCTCTCTATATATATATATATATATATATATAAAACAAAGGAAAACAAAGCCAAGAAATTGTATTTTTAGCACTGTATTCGTTTTGGCCTTCACACCTCTGAGGAGCCCAGGGGAAAGACCACATTCCTCGATCACATTGTCAACCAAAGGGTGAATCTGGGTGAACACGGTCTTGGCAAATAGTCTGTCACCCCCACCACCTGCCCTCAAAGTAACATTTACTCTTGCAGGGAAGGAATGGTGAGTCTCAGACGTGTCGTCACAGTGCAAAATCCCGGGCTTGCCGTCCCTGCAAGTCACCGTGTCCCCTGACGTGACGGATCCCTAGGAAAGCTGGTTTTACACCCTCAGTGCAAGGCAGTCGAGGTTAGCCTGGCAGAAACATCTATAAATGACTCACGAGGCAGGAAGAGGAAGCAAAACCAGCCCGCATCAACTTTATCTAGATGATGTGGATAAAATTATGTCGAGTTTATGGCTGAGGCAAGGCATGCTGTTTGCGAAGGCCGAGAGGCCGGGTGGGTGGTAATTCTCCGTAGGGTGACCGCCCCTCGGAAGGGCCTCAGAGAGACGATGAAATGCTCCTTGATCTGTGCTGACGGGCCACACGAACAACACATCCTGAAACGTGTGATTAGGGAGCGCTTCTCCCAAGCGTGTGCGGAACACACCAACAGGCACATGGGACGATGTGAGGGTGAATCATCTGTCGTAAGCCACCCCCCATCTTTCCACGAGCAAACTCAAATTACAAAACTATAGCACATGTGAAAAAAAAAATCTGAAAATAGATTCAGCTAAACAAGCACAGTGGCCAGTGTTGGGGTTCGGAACTCAGATTTGTTCCCCACCAAGTGAGGGGATTCCTAGCCCATCCCAAAAGTCTAGTTAACCCATAAAATATCTGAGGTTGTGTGTCTGTGGGGCCCGACCGTCCTGTGTTAACTGTGGGACGTGTAACGACGGAGCGTCCTTTAGAATTCTCTCCCGTGGCGCCGGTGACCCGGGGGTACTCCCTCAGCCCTGGGACCGGGTGGAGGTTCGGGTCGGGGCTGCCTTGCGGGACAGATGAGATGAGGAGCAAGCCTCAGGGTCTTCTGCACCCCAACCCTATGTGTCAAATCATCTCTGAGTCTATGTCCTCAGTTTCCCTTGAGCTTGTCCCCTTCCTGCTGCCCCTTGTCGCCAACAGCAGACCTTCACCGTCTGTAGCCTGGATGATTGCAAATAGTCTCTAAATTCGTTTCCTATGGCTGCTAGAGCAGATGGCCAGAAACAGAGTGGCTTTAAAAATTGTATTATCTTATAGGTCTGGGCGTCAGAAGTCCAAAATGGTTTCACGGTGCCAAAAACCAAGATGTCAGCAGGCTGTGTTCCTTCCGAGGGCTCTAGGGAGACTCCGGTTCCCTGCTTCACCGTTCCTAGAGGCCGCCTTTGTTCCTGGCCCTGTGGTCCTCCCCATGCCTTCAAACTCAGCAGTGCAGCGTCTTCTGTTCTCTGGCTCTGGTCTCCGCCTCTGCCTCCCTCTGCTGCAGACAAAGCAGTGCTGCTTGCATGGCAGAGACCCCCCCCCCCCCCCCCCCGCTAAGCCAGCTGCTCAAGGCCACTCGGCAACCTCTGATTAGTCATCTCAATTCCACATGCAACCTCCGTTCCCCTTTGCCATGGAACCTAGCATAAGCACGAGTTCTGGGGATTCAGACGGGGGCATCTTTGGGAGTCATTATTCGGCCCCCAGTCTCTAAGATTTCAGTCTTGCCCCCTTCCACGATACCCTCCCCACGATTGCCAGAAATCAAACAGAAATGCCATGCTTTTGTCTAAAATCCTTCTCTGCTGTCAGTCTCCTATAGCATAAAGTCCAGACTCCTCCCCTGGCCCTGGAGGCCCTCCTTGGAGACGGACCCTGCCTGTGGCTCCGGCCTCCACTGGGGGGGCAGCAGTGGACCAGGCTTGGAAACAAGGATGCGCTCCAAGTTAGGGGGGCAAATTCACAGACAGTGAAAGTAGTGAGCCGTCTACGGGGACAAACCAAGAGATGGTCCCCAACGAAGAGAAAAGATTTCTGCCACACCTTGCGCTCCACCAAGGTGCTGAGGGAGTCACGTGAAGAATGGGGGTGTCATCTAGTAAGTGGAAATCTAACCTGCTGTCTGGGCCCCGCTGGATGACCAGAAAGGGCTGACGTGCCAAAGAGGAGGGACCGGCCACAGCACCAGAGAGACGGGGTCCTGAGCAGGAAGACAGAGCGATGGGGGAATCACGGCAGCCTCTGTTGGCAAGGAGCCTTGCGTGGGTGTCCCTTCAACCGGGCTCTTGATACTAAGTCTGTGCTCACTGCCCAACCTTCATGACTTGTCCACGGCGGAGAACATACTTGTCTAGTCGACTAGACAGTTCTCAGAGCAAACGAAAAAACATGTTTCTGGGGGCTCCTGCAGGGCTCAGTCAGTTAAGCATCCGACTCTTGGGTTCAGCTCAGGTCATGATCTCAGGGTCATGGGATTGAGCCCCGCTCTGGGCTCCGGGCTCAGCACAGAAACTGAGATTCTTCCCCTTCCTTCTCCCTTCCCTCTGCCCCTCCCCCCACTCTCGCTCTCTCTTAAATAAATAAAATCTTTGCAAATAAATGTGATCCGGTTGCAGCTACGGGTCTGAAGGCTTAGTGTGCTGCCTCCTCTGAGAGATGGAGCCCTTCTCATTCTGTCCCCTCACACAGGTTCCCAGGCGACGAAGCCGGGAGAAAGACCCAGGTCCCACTTCTCATCTGTTCCCCGACACCCCAAGCGTGCGGTCTATGGAAGACAGAGGAATGGAAGGAAGGGCAAGCAAACAGGAAACCGGATGCCAACAGCGCCAAACAGAGGGTCCTCCTGGTGGGCAGACCTCCTTCCTCAGGGGACACTTATCTACACTCCTGTGAGTTTACATCCGAAAGACGCACCGCATCCACGCAGCTCCCATCTCCGCACCTCTGCAGGCACTTCCCACTGCCTGAAGTACCTCCGCTTCTCCAAGTCACCTGAAGATCCACACTCCGCCCTTTGTGATCCATGCAATATCTGGAACACAGCTATACTAAGAAAAAAATCCATCATTTATCTAAAATTCAGGTTTCACTGGGCATCCTGTATGGGCACCTGTATTTCTCTGCCACATCTAGCAAATTTGCGGGTCCTTCAAGACTCAGCTCTTGGGCTCTTCCCGCCCTGCCCCTGCGGCCCCGAGGCCCGGGGGCTCTCTCTACCACCATCGCACTTCATCTAGGCTCTGTCGTACACTTATCTCCCTGGAGTATGTTCGCTTATGTCTGCTTTCCTCTCTCGAACGTGAGCCCCGTGAGGGCGTGATCCAAATTTGTGTTATCTTGTCAGTTCCTGAAGAAAAATTAGAAAATCCAGGTAAGCAAAAGGGGGGAAAAAAGCACTCAAATATGAATCCAGCACAGCAGGGTCCTGCTTCCAAGCCTCTGGTGGAAACGTTGAGATCGATGTGGAAACTGAGACAGTAGATTAAACACGTTAGAGACGTAGAGAGCCTTTTTATCCCCATCTCTCTTCTTCCAGGCGGGACCACGTCGGTCGGCAAGAGGCCCCCGAGAGATAACCCTGACTCC
The DNA here is from genome assembly GCF_023065955.2 of Ursus arctos. Classification (NCBI taxonomy): domain Eukaryota; kingdom Metazoa; phylum Chordata; class Mammalia; order Carnivora; family Ursidae; genus Ursus; species Ursus arctos. Next base: position 39,437,512 of record NW_026622908.1, read on the forward strand.
CAAAGAAGATCTGCCATCACTCTCTGGCCAGCCCATCGGAGGATCGCACGTGTTCCTGGGTGGGAAGTTCTAACCACAGTCAACGTATTCCAAAAAGTTGTAAATTCATTGTTTCGCCTTGCTCCTGTCTCTCTTGCTTCCAATAAAGATGAGATCAGCTTATAAAACTGGATTCTCTCTAAACCACGAATCTGTCTGAAATGTATTCATTTCACCCTTGATGAATTTCAAGACCTGATTATTTTGCAATTATATCAATGTGGATAAATGTTAACTATTAACCAGATAACCAAAATATTACCTTTCGATGTCTCACATCGTAGAACAAGAGTCTCCGTATGTATCCCCTGTAACTGGAAACTTTGAAAAATCATATGCGTAAAGAAACGTATTGACTGACAGGCTAAAAATAACATTTTTATTTTTGTAGACTGATAAAGAGGAAAGAGAAAGGAGGGAGAGAATGTGCTGGGGCTCTCCCTAGTGCCTCATGATATGGAGGCAGAAGTCAGGCACTGACTCTGAAAATTAATAAAAAGTGACCGGAAGCCAACTCTCCCTGTGATTTTTTTTTAAACTTTATTTATTTATTTATTTGAATTTATTTATTTATTTAAGAGAGAGAGAGAGAATCTTAAGCAGACTCCACAACCAGCTCAGACCCCAGCACGGGGTTCGACCTCACAACCCTGACATCATGACCTGAGCCAAAATCAAGAGTCAGACGCTTAACGCACTGAGCCACCCAGGTGCCCCACGCTCCCGATTTTTAGCACTGGGGAAGGGAGTAGTGAAAACCACCAACATTGACCCAGCATAGATGCTCGATAGATGTTTATTGAATGAATGAGTGAAAGACAATCACCAGAGCCCTATAGTTGCCAAAGGCCACCCTAGTTACAAATGTAAGCCCACACCCGATCCCGTCAGAAGTGAAGAAACGCACCGAGTGGAACTTCTGCGGCAGCCCTGGGTCCAGAACGGGCCGGGGCTCTAAAAGCCACCTCGTGGAAGGTATTCCTTTAACTGCAGGTGTTTGTTTCCTTTGGCACAGCAATATGTAATTTCCCATTTTTAGAACAATGCTCCAAAGAGCAGTCACAAAAACAACTTTCAGAGGGGGCGGCTTTCTTCCTGGCCACAGCTACAGATCTGTAAAACAACAATAACAGGGGGATTTTTATTCAAAACACTGTGTGCATCTCTCCATAAAATCAGGAGGCTGTTCCTTGGCTTTGCACGGGTTGGGAAAAGATCCCTCCGACCCCCTGGTAGAGCATCTGAACAAACTCTTGTCTTCGGGAGGGCTAGATTTGGAAACTACTCTGCTGTTGGATCTGTTTTGGTCTTGATACACCTCCCTCCGTGTGGTTCCTAGGCAGTGAGGGTGGAAAGGAAGTTTGTAGAAAGCCTGTGTCTGTTCTTCGAGTGCCCCGTGCAAGCCTGAAACCAGAAGAGGACACTGTGTTCTTGAGGACATGCAAATAGACTGAAGGTGAGGACCCAGGAAAGGAGGAGGTGCACCCCCTCCAGTCTCAGCCATTAAGAAATGCCTTCCATTACCATCTCCACACAGACTTTCTCTCTGCTTCATAAACTCAAGAAATGGGCTCCAAGACTTCAGGAGCTCCCCCACACACACTCCCCACCTACTTACCCCTTCCTTTCCATGCTGCTGCTTCCACCTGGATCACACCAAACTCCTCCCCACCTGAACCTGCATTTTTCTCTCCTCACTGGCCTCCTGGCCCAGTCACTTTGACCTCCCATGTGGGTCTGGCTTCATCTTACACCCTCCCTGCTCAACCATGGCCAGTGACTCCTCTTCCTACAGACAGAGTCCTGCGTCCTTGGTGGGGCCTCATCTGGAGACAGTCTTCCTTTCCAATCTTATCTTCCACTCGTTCCTGCATAAAACTTAGGCGCCCTCCCAAAATGGCAGGCTCACCACTCCCAGACTCCCCCTCTGCCCTCTGAGTACCACCTCCTCCCCTCGCCCCCCTTCCTGGTCCTGTCTCTGTGACAAAATCTTACCCATTTCAGAAAGTCCCACCCACCTAATACCTCTCTCTGCCCAGTCTAGCTGAAAATGACTTCCCTCCCCCACCCCTTACTAAAGCACTGAGATTGACCCAACCCACAAAGTATCTCCACTTCGTAGAGAAATCATTAGTGTCACTCTTTTTTTCATATGTGTGCTGAATCATTTGAAGGAGAAAGGTGCTAAGCCTCTTTAAGAGGCCCGGGTGGAATCAATGTAGTGTCAGCTTTGACGTTTCTATACGACCCTTTACTGGGCACTTGCTATGATCCTGCTGCTGAGCTGAGCACTTTTTAGGTAAGACCTCATTCAACCCTTGCGATGAAACTATAAGGTAAGTACCACTGTCCCCTTTATACAGACAAGGCAACAAGGCTTTGAGAAGCTAAGTAACTTCCCGAGAGCCTCCCAGTTTAAGAAGAGAGAGCTGGAGCTCAAGCTTGGCTCCCAGTATTGACAGCTGTGGCCAATACTCAATACTTGTTTCTCAGAGAATTTACAACACAGAACAGTTAGGGTGAGCAGGGTGGGTAGGAAACCACAGGTTCTTCTCCCAGTTAGAACAAATTCATGGGAAGTTTCCCCATTCAATGTTGGGGGGTTTTTTCCTTCTTTTTTAAGACAGTAGAGAGATTAAATCCTGGAATATCAGGAGACGTGACGAGGTGTTCTTTAAAAATGGTATCAGAGTGCCTGGGTGGCTCAGTCGGTTGAGTGTCTGACTCTTGGTTTCAGCTCAGGTCGTGATCTCAGGGTCGTGAGATCGAGCCCTGCATCAGGCTCCACGCTCAGCATGGAGTCTGCTTGAGATTCTCTCTTCCTCTCCCTCTGCCCCCCCACCCCCCGTGGCCACACACGCTCTTTCTCTCTCTCTCTCAAATAAAAACAAATAAATAATAAAATAAATAAACAATAAATAAGTAAATAATAAATAAATAAATAAATAAATAAATAAATAAATACATCTTTTTTAAAAATGGTATCTATGGGGGCGCCTGGGTGGCTCAGTCGTTAAGCGTCTGCCTTCGGCTCAGGGCGTGATCCCGGCATTCTGGGATCGAGCCCCACATCAGTCTCCTCTGCTATGAGCCTGTTTCTTCCTCTCCCACTCCCCCTGCTTGTGTTCCCTCTCTCGCTGGCTGTCTCTCTCTCTGTGTCAAATAAATAAATAAATCTTTTAAAAAAATTGTATCTACGGCTTTGGTGCTTGGAGGGGAAGCTTTGATGCTGCACCAGCATCACCCTAAGATCCCAAGCCAAGTAGCAAGAACATGGACAGTGGTGCAGGTTCTTGATCCTGTGTTTTGCAGCGGTGAGGTTCCGGGAAGCTATTTTCCTTATGAAGTCTCAGTTTCGTCTTCTGTAAAATGAGAATAATACCTAGCTGACAGGGTGGTTTGGATGGATTCAATGAAATAATTTATATAAAACATCTAGCATACCTTGAGTGTTCAATAAATTGCTGTCATTACTACTTCCCTTGGACATGAGAATCTGCATTTCTTTTCATTTTTTTAAATCGAAGTCTAACCTACATCGAATATATAGTCAAGTACATAAGGAGTGCACTGGTCAAGATGAGCACAGAGGGATGTACGGAAGGGTTGAATTACATTATTGCACACCTGAAACTAATATAACACTGTATGTTAACTAACTGCAATTAAAATAAAAACATAAAATAAATAAATACAATAAATATATAAATAAAAATAATACAATATAAATTAATATAAATGAAACATAATAATAAATGAATAATAATAATGAAATAAAATAATATAATAATAAATAAAATAAAATAAATAAAGTCAAATAAAATAAAATAATTGGGGTGCCTGGGTGACTCAGTCAACTGAGCACCCGACTCCTGGTTTCAGCTCAGGTCACGGTCTCAGGATCCTGCGATCAAGCCCCATGTGTCAGGCTCAGCCCTCAGTGGGAAGCCTGTTTGAGGATTTCTCTTCCTCTGCCCCTTCCCACCCCTATCCCCCACCCCTGCCCCCGCTCACTCTCTCTCTGTCTCTCAAATAAATAAATCTTTTAAAAATGAAATAAAATAAAACACATAAATGGACAGCTTGATAATCATTTACATGTATATGCATTTTATGTAAGTACCAGTCCAGACATAGAATATTTCTAGTACCCCAAAAGGTTCTCTCATGCTCCTTCTCAGGCCATAGCTCCACTAGATATAACTATGATTTGACCCTTTATATTTTAGCTTTGCCTCCTACCGAACTTCGTAGTGATGAAATCCTGCGACGTGCAAGCTCTCACCGCTGTGTAGCGCTCTGTGTATGAGTATACCACCGTTTGTTTATTGCTTCAACCTCCAGTTGATGGGAATTTCAAATGTGGAGACAATGCTTTTGAACATTCTGCACATATCTCTGTGTTGTCATATCTCTTAGATACGTATACCCAGAGGGGAATGACGGAGGTAAGAAGTAGGCATATCTCTAGCTTAAACAGAAACTACCAAACAATATTCCTACGTGATTGTACATTTCAGCAGTCGCCATAGCAATGCATGGTAGTTCCAGTGGCTCCCTATCTTCCGTGGCACCTGGTACTGTCACTCTTTTCATTCTAGCTGCGGGGTGTGTGTGTAGTGGTATGTCCTTGTGGTTTTAACGTGCATCTTCCTGATGAGTAATGAAGTTGAACGCCTTTTTATAGTTTGTTTGGCCATCTGGATATGTTATCTTGTGAGCATCTATTAAGTCTTTTGCCCAATTTTTATTGGGTCCTCATCTTTTTCTTACTGATTTATTTTAAGAATTTTTTAAAAAGATTTTATTGATTTATTTGAGAGAGACAGACTAAGCACAAGCAGGGGGAGGGGCAGAGGCAGAGGGAGAGGGACAAGCAGACTCCTTGCTGAGTGAGGAGCCTGGTGCGGGACTCATCCCAAGACCCTGAGATCGTGACCTGAGCTTAACCGACTGAGCCACCCAGGTGCCCTTCTGATTTGATTTATCATGGTTCTTCACATATCCTGAAAATGAACACTTGGTGGAATGTATGTATTGCAGATTTCTTTTGAGTCTGAAGCTTACCTTTCCATGTTTTTAATGGTGCCTTTTGATGAGGAGATGTTTTAATTCTGATAAAGCTCAACTTACCAATTTTTCTTCTATAGTCAGTGCTTTGGGCATTCTGTTTTAGAAAATTTTGCCCACCCCCAAGGTCATGAAGACATCCTCTCTATGTTAATTTCCTTTAATCTTGCTTTCCCCGGTATCTTCCTCTAGAGCTGGAGATTAGCTGCTATTTCAATAAGGAGCAAAGGTTGCACAGAAAAACTCACCATGACTGGTTTGCATGCTGTTGCTCACATGATAATGACTGCCTGTTTTGGACCAACCAGTCTGTTATCCTAAGGCCAATTTAGAGCATCAAAGGGCACCATTGCTGACTGGCTGCATTGCTGTAATTCCAGAGACCCTAATTGGGGGAAGGGGGCATCTTCCAAAATGAGCCAGAAAAGAGAAGGGAGGATATCAGTCCCCCTCAGTACTGTTTACACTCTCAGGCCAGCAGCTTACTCCAAAACTCTAGCTGTGATCACTTGGCAGACACATTCTTCCCATCCTAGCAACTTTCACTGTCCGCCCTTTATAAACCTTTTCCCCACGCATGTTCTTTTCTCCCTGGATTTACCCTTTTATCATCATTCACCTACCCACTTCTCATCTCTAGGGCAGTTATGACGCCTTTGCTTTTTCCTCCCTTCACCTCCCCCCCACGCAAGGTTTCCCAGCCTCAGTGCCACGGACATTTGGGGCTGAAAACTCCTGTGCTTTGGGGCCTGTCCTGTACCTTGTAGGACGCACAGCTCTCTCGGTTCCTCCCGTTTCCTTCCCACCTTCCTTCTGTCAATCAAGAGGCCCAAGGGAACAGTAAGGGGGTGGGAGGCAAATCATAGCTTTTTCAAGCTGAAGAGAGCCTTCGATATGATCTAGTGCAACCCCCTCATTTTACAGATGAGGAAATGGATCCCGGATCCCGGGGGGAGGGAGAGGGTGCACCCGAGCCAAATATGTGGGGGAACAAAGCCAGGCCAAACAGGAAGTCAGAATTCCAGGGCTTGAGGCAGAATTTCCAGTCCCACCAGGGAACCTGGGACTGCTTCCCACAGCAACTTTCTCCCTCCAAGCCGTGCGTCCTATTCCAGAAACAACCAGAGCTGCTCAGAGAGAGCAGCAGCCTCAGATCCGACAAGCCCCCCACGTGTGCACATGAGTGCTGGTCTCTGACAGTCTGTTCCAGAGCCTCCAGTGGACACGGATGACCACCTATCCCCACGGGAGTGTTCTGAGATGACTAATGCCATGATCACATCTTAGGTTTAATTCTGTCATCATGAGGGTGATGATGGGCATACCACCTGGCCGCACCTGTCCCAACAGGGGAGCTGGAGAGCAACAGAGGTGGGTGGAGAGCGGGAGGGAACCTGGAGTTCGGGTCTGTCCTGGCCCTGCAGCCAAGCAGGCAGATGAGGGACCCCGCCCCCAGGGCAGCCCTCACCCGGAACCTCCCGCGTTACCGTGGCTGTAACGCCTACTGAGCGCTTACTATACACTAGACACTGCTAAACACCTTATAAAAATGTGAATTCAGTCCATCCTCACCCAGCCTCTGAAGGAGACACTGTCATTCTCCCACACTGAAGATGCTGGATTGGAGCCGGGGGCCTCAGGTCAAGCAGCAGGGATGCCCTCCTGAAACGTCTTCGACGGGGTCACCCGTAGGCGTGAATCACCCTACTCATTACTTCTTGCCAACACCAAGCTCGCCCCAAATGTCGCCATCAGACACCCATGGAGACCCCCTTGTGTATAAAAGTCCACACCAGGAACTTACACAAAGCCCAAGACTTCAGTGGTTCCGTGATGAATATTTTCATTTTAACAATTATGAACTCGTGTCAACGATTATTAGAAAAATGCCAGATTTCATTTATGGTAGTGACCAAGATTTCTTTTTAATTAAATGTGAGGTTTTAAAAATAAATTTATTTCAAGAGCACCATTAAACAAACAGTGCACAGAGGGCATGTGAATGTGCAGAGAGGGTGATGGTGGCACTGGATGGACTTAAGTGGGGGCCCCCCACGCACAGGCGGCTGCCCTGCCCTAGCCCTTGCACATCGGCTTCCCACCTGCCGCTCCCACGGCCTCTCCCTCAGTAAAGCCCTGTGGATTTGAAAGACCCTAGTCAGCCCTTCGGCCTTCTCCTGCCCTGTCCCACGTGAGGGTCACTCACTTCTGGATTCTCTCCTCTTTCTAGTGGTAAAAGAGAAACCCAGCAAGGCTGGTAAATGTCCTGAGATCCACAAACAAGAGGCCAAGTATGAAGACAGAAAGGGATGAGGAAACTGTGCCCTTTCCTTGGTCCCGGTCCTGGGCCTCCTGCTCCCACCAGACTTACAAGACACTGGCTGGGGAAATGTCCGGCCCAAGGCCCTCTGCTGAGGATCCCTCCCACACCGGTCTGTGCGCTGGCCCTGGCCAGGGCAATGCTGCCAAGGACCCAACACCACCCTCTCCTTCTGGGGGTATGGTGGCATGGGGGCACATGGCGGAGGCTGATGGTTCCAGAATCTAGGTCCTATGGGAGTTCCATGGCCCCTTCCGCCCACCCAGCCTCGGACAAACTTTTCTGTATTTGTACCTGTACCTGGTGACACAGGAAGGACTGTCCTTCCTCAGCAAATAGAGACAGTTTATAAATACCACTCATGAATGAGACGGGGGGGGGGGGGGGACTTGCTTAAAGCCCCAGGGATATAACAGCAAACAATAGGCTGGGATTCGAACCAGCCGCCAAACCCCACTGTCCCCAGCGCTCTCAGAGGACAGGAGTCAAACGCCATCTGCCCTTGGAGTGCCAGCCATTGTATTCTCTGGGGCGCCACCTCCCCCACAGCTGGGCGGGTGCCTGGACAAGGAAGCCTGAGCCTTGTTCAGGGCATTGTTCTCCCTCAGAAGAGGATCTCGAAAGCAGAAGGAAATTAGAAACAACCACACAATGAATACCAGATTCTCCTTTCTCGCTGCTTCGGCTGCCAGGAGATTAAGCAGGGCCGGCTGACAGTGCGCCCCACCCAGCAGCTGCTGGCCCTCCAGGAAGTCGTCCATGCCATTGGGAAGGGCCGGTCTTGGAGGTTGCTCTGGTTCTCGATTGATTTCCACAAGGTCCATGTTCTTTCTCCAGCTAGAGGCTGACTCTTTGAGGGCAGAGACGCATCTGGGGCTTCCTTCCCAAAAGTGGCTGGCACTCTGTTTGTGGGTTGAGTAACTGATCCCACCTGGGCACTTTCCTAGACACTTCACAGGGGTAAACTCATCAAATCCCCATAGCCAGCCCATGAGGGAAAAACTATCATTTGTCACATTTGGGTCAGGAGGAAGTAGAGTCCAGGCGACCCAGGGATGGGCAGGACTGATCTGACTGTGGTAGCTTTGATGGGACTAAACGATCCCGCTCCTCACTTCTTACCAACATCAGCATCCCCCAGCGAAGCCATGAGACATGCACAGAGCCCTCTTGAGGTCAGCATCCAACCTCACATGCCAGCTAACGAGGGTGGCCTAAGAGAAGACGTGTCCCCTTCAGAGCTCACGCCCCAAGAGGCAGCACACGATGTGGGTGGACATTAACGAGCTCTTGAGGCGGAGACATACAGAGCCAATGTCAATCTTACCAACTTACCATCTGAACATTTCTGCTAAGGATTTTTTCTTAAAAACACACTCTTTTTTTCTGTTGGGGCTATTATTCATTCTAACATAATGTTGTGTTTTATGCCTCCTACGTACGTAGGCACCAGCTTCAAATGTTGTGGAATATTGAGCTCATATATCTAGTCAAACTTCTGTTTGCTTTTTGCTGCATCCATAGCTACGATCTGAATAAATAGAGGAGAAAGGTTTGGCTCCCAATTCTACTAGCTGGGCCCTATGCCATCATTCCCCAAAACAAAGGGGAAAAGATGCCAGAAGTGAGGGACCAGGGTTAATGGTGAAAGAAAACACCGTCCTGTTCCAAGGGGTACTGAGCAGGGTCAAAACTCCCCAGAGAGGGACATGGAGAGGGCAGGGCACTCCCCTAGCTCCCAGTAAGGAGCATGCACATTTTAAACGTGTGGGCGAGGAGGGAGGAGAGGAGCTGTCACAGCCCAACCCGCTGCAGATGAGGTCACAGGCTTGAAGGACACCAGTGAACCCCAGCTTGTAAGTGGTACGCCTGGACCTGGGACCTGAGTCCTCTCTGCCCAACTCAGGGCGCTCCCCCTCCACCCTGTTGCCCATCGGCTGCAGGATCTGGAAGCTCTGTGCTGTCTGTTAAGTGTCCTGCACCCTCTGGACGGCATGATATCATAACCACACCCTTGACCATGTGCCGGGCCGCTCTGTCCGTCTAAACAAGAAAATCCAAGGATCAGGCTTTGTCCTTGGACTTTCCAGTGTACAACCACACAAGTGGATCTGGGGTTGTTGTTGTTGTTGTTCGTCTGTTATATCAGAATGTTAAAACAAAGGTACTGGAAATGTCAAGGTCACCCGTTCGCTCTCTAAATGAGTCCATTGTCACACAAAGGAGAGTGAGGGGAATCTTCATCCCTGGGCATCTTCACCATCCTGCGACCCTTCTCCCATCTCAGAAGGCATCTGAGTCTCCAGAAAAGCCTCCCCACTCTGTCCAGTAACAGCCACCCCCTCTTGTGCACCTGAACCCATCCCCACGCCTCTTTCAAGGCAAGGAAATCAACTACCCCACTTTGCTTTCCCTTCTCTCCTGCTGGCTTCTTTGGCTCATCCAATAAACATCTTCAAATCTGCCCCAAACTGGAAAGATCTCTGTGTCTGCCTCCTGTGGCCAGAGATTGTCCCATCTCTCCTCTTACCTTTAACATCAAACTTCCTGGTAGTCCACCTTCCTCTCCTAAATTTCTCCCACTAATTCCTAAGCCTGCAGTGGGCAGCCCAGCCCAACCACTCTATGGGAACTGCTCTCTCAAGGACCACAAATAGTCTATAAGCATCAACTCTGGCAGCCACTGCTCAATACCCACCCTACCTGACCCTTTTACCTCAATCAAACCAACAAAAAAAACTCTTCCTGATGAAATGTGCTTAGAGCACACTGTGCATTGCTTACTCAAAAGCCATTCCCCTTCTCCTCAGCTGGCACAAGCCCAACTTTGTTCAAGGACAGGAAAGAGATTCTTTTATTTCAGCAGGGTGGGCACAGGCCCTGGTCCAAGGGCAGGCATGTGTCCTTTCTAACCAGCGGAATGTGGAGGAACATCTGTTGGAGTCTTCTGGACAAAGCCCTTCCAACATCCCACCCCCCACCAATAAGAGAGAGACATGTGAGGAGGATGTCTGCCCCATGCTGCTCCCTGTTTCCTGTCTTTGAACTCAGTTGTGTGAGGATGTGATGCTTGAAGCTGAGGGAAGGCCAAGAGCACCTCAGCAACACTTGCCCAGAGCTTTGCCACCAAACATTCTGACTATGAGAAAAATCATCTCTGTCTACATCGCCACTGGACAGGTTGCCGTTACCTGGAGCCAATAGCATCCCCAACCACTATGGCACTCCTCTCTTGGTTACTGACACTTCTCTCCTGTCCCTCATTCTCAAGTCTCCATGACCCTTAGACAGCCCCTCTGCCCACCCCAAGAATATAGGGGTTCTCCTGGCCCTCTGTGCTGCCTAGGTGTGTGCCCTTTGTCTACCTGCTTACTAACTCAACAAATATCTATTGGCACCTTCTTATGTGCCTGGCTGGCCTCCTAGAGTTGACACTCTGGAGGGGGAGACAAGCAATAAACAAGATGAAAAAATAACAAATCTCAACTTGTGATCAGTGCATCCTCTGAATGAAGTGATTAACGAAAGAGGGTGTTGAGAAAGATGGTGGAACCTCCTTAGGCTGTAGGCAGTGACCTGAGAGGGAACATTTAGGCTGAAGCTTGAAGGAGGAAAAGGAACTGGCAACGATGGGGCACAACATTCCAGACAGTGGGAACAATGTGAACCATGGGTGAGGACCCAAGGAAGGAAAGACTTGGCATGTTATGGGGACTGCAAGGAAGCAGGTGGGGCTGAAGAAGAGTGAAGGGGAGGAGGAAGGCAGATGAAGCTGAGATCCGTGCAGGACCTTGTAAGCCTCAGGAAGGTGCTGGTGGTTATGCTAAGCATGGTTGGAATTCATGAGGTAAGATGATTAACAGCCAAATCTAAGTTCCTAAAAGATCACTGTGGCTGGAATTTGGAGACAGAATAGACGAGGGGAGGCAGTGTGGACTCACAGTCACCCCGGTGAGAGATGGAAGTGGCTTGGCCCAGGATGGTGGCAGTGCAGATGGTGACGTGTTTCCCTTGTGATATATCCCCAAGGTAGAAATTATGGGACTAGCTGATGGAGGGAATCCCAGGGGTAAGGAAGGGGGAGGCATCAAAGTTGATCCCCATATTTTCTAGCTTTAATGCGAGGAAGAGTCGTACCATTGATTGAGATGGAAAAACAGGTTTGGGGGTGAGGCAGGCAAATCATTTTGGGAGTTCTATTTTGGAGATGTTGTGTTTGAAATGCCTGCGAGCCAACCAAGTGAAGAGAGCAAGAGACAGCTAAGTACTCAAGGCTGGAGGTCAGGGAATTGGGAATTTGGAGACTGTCAGCCTAAAAACGTATTTAAAGCCATGGGAATGGATGAGATCCACAGAGGGGAGCATGGAAAGGGCAACAGTAGGGTAATCAGGCCATTTAAGTGAGAGATATTATTTTTCACATCTCCCTTTGTCTTCTCCTTGTGATGTTAGATTGCCACATCTCGGTTTAAATCCAAAATATTCCAAAAGTTGCCTTCTCTCTCCATTCCCATGACTGTGCCCTTCCAGCCTTGACCTTGTCTCCCCTGGAGACTTCCAACAGCCTCCTGGACTTCGGTCCCCCCAGTCCATCCACCATTCTGCCACTGGCGGGGTGGGCCACCGCTCAGCGGCAGCAGAACGGAAACCAGAGGGTGCAGCAGGAAGCCTCAGAGAAGCAGTTGTGGGAACGGGGTCACCCAGACCTGAGCTGGAGAGGCACCCGTGACAGATCGAATGAGGTGCCCAGGTCGGTAACCACAGCAACTGGGGTGGGTGCAGGCAGACTCTGGCCCCGCACCCTAGTCAGCACCCTGCTCGGGCAGGAGTGGCTTTTCTAGCGCGGTTTACTCATGCCAGCCCATGTGGTTTCGAACATCAAGGTACCACCCAACACCTGGCATGCCAGCGGCACTCTCTACAACAGATAACAACAACAATACCAAAAATAACAGTGACTAACATTCACTGAGCGCTTACAATGTGCCAGACACTGTACCAAGAGCCCACATACTCCTTAAGTTCATTAAACAACCCCATGAGGGAAGTATTATAGATGGGGACTCTGAGGTTCAGGGAGGTTGAAGAGCCATTAATAGCAAGGGCTTTGGTGTTGGATAGACGTGGGTTTGTCTGCCGCTACATGATTGGGTTTTGTGGGCTCTCCCAGCCTCATCTGTAAAAGGGTCTAATATAAGATAACTTGGGGGTCACCTGGGTGGCTCAGTCCATTAAGTGGCAGGCTCTTGATTCTGGCTCAGGTCACGATCTCAGGGTCCTGGGATCAAGCCCCACGTTGGGCTCCATGCTCACTGGGGAGTCTGATCAGGATTCTCTCCCTTTCCCTCTGCCCCTCCCCACCGTTCACTCGCGAGCACATGCGCTCTCTCTCTCAAATAAATAAATAAATCTTGAAAAAGAACAAGATAACTTGGTAAAGCCTTATTTAATGCCTATCACAAGAAATGCTCAATACCAATCGTTGTGATAGCTATTACAAGAAAAACGAAAGCCAGCACGTGTCATTTCCCCCATATAAAAACCTCCAGTGGCTCCACTCACCGAAGATAAGGACTCCCTGGTCTCACCATCTGACCACCCACATGACCTACTCCTCCATCTGGGGCCGCTCACTTCCTGAATGTACCGCATTGTTACACCTCCAAGCCTCTGCTCTTGCTGTCTCCAGGAGCAGAACGCCCTCCTGGCCCTTCTCCACCAGGGAGGGGACAGGAAGTTGTCAGCAGGGAGGTCCAAGAGCCACCAGCCTTAGGCTCGTTGGACTTACAGACTGGGACATCCCTCTCCTCTTTGCACTCTGGGCGCCTAACACAACAGCAGCCACTCGGTAGATGATGGCTGAAGTAAATATCAAAAGCTCATGACCTTTTCAAAAAGCAGTCATGGGGTGGGGCGCCTGGGTGGCACAGCGGTTAAGCGTCTGCCTTCAGTTCAGGGCGTGATCCCGGCGTTATGGGATCGAGCCCCACATCAGGCTCTTCCGCTATGAGCCTGTTTCTTCCTCTCCCACTCCCCCTGCTTGTGTTCCCTCTCTCGCTGGCTGTCTCTATCTCTATCAAATAAATAAATAAAAATAAAATCTTAAAAAAAAAAAAAAGCAGTCATGGGGAAGGGTGGTGGAGAGACCAGTTCAGGATTCCAGGAAGGGCCAACATCTCAGCCGGCCCTTCTAGCTGTGGGCCAGCGGTTTCACCTCCACATGCCAAGAGCGGGTCTCAACTCATCTCTCCTGCACCAAAACTTCAGAACAATCCTGGGGGCTAGACTTCAGTTTAAATAACATGGGTGGTTTGGGGAATGCAGCCCAGGACAAAACGTCGGGTCAGAGAGTTGTTGTCTGGCCCGATGTTCTTCCAGGTCCCTCTGCAACCCCAGACACTCACCCTGTGCCCACCCCAGGTCCTTGCCCAGCGAGCCACCTGGCAGGACAGTTGCTGGAATGCTTAGAATGTTTGCTTACTAACAAGACTCTCCAGGGGCGCCTGGCTAGCTCAGTCGGTGGGGATGGAGACTCTTGATCTTAGGGTTGTGAGTTCAAGACCCACATTGAGTGTAGAGATTACTTAAAAATAAAATCCTTTAAAAAAAAAAAAAGGTTCTCTAGAAGACCAAAAGCCTTTAGTCTCAAAAAAATAATAATAATCTCACAGGACAGATGGCACTTCAGGGCCTGTGACAATTAGCAATGTATTCCCAAGAAGCCTCCAGGCAGAGCACAAATCCCACCCCAAAGAGAGTAATCACAACAACAGATAACATTTCTTCCTGCGTGCCCAGTATTTCACATTTACAGTCTCATCTTATCTGTACAGCACTGCTATGATGTGTGTGGCTATTATTATCCCCTTTTTAGCAAGGGGGAAGCAGAGGCTAATTAAGAACAGCTTGTAGGATGCCTGGGTGGCTCAGGCGGTTAGGCGTCCCACTCTTGATTTGGGCTCAGGTCATGATCTCAGGGTCATGAGATCGAGCCCCGCATCTCATTAGGCTCCGCACTCAGCGGGGAAGCTGTTTGAAATTCTCTCTCTCTCCCTCTCCCTCTGTCCCTCCCCACCCCCTCAAGTTAATTAATTAATTTAAAAAAAGAAGGACAGCTTGTAAGTGGGGAGCCAGACCTGGATGCAGCCCTGCTCCAGAGGCTGGGGTTGTACCTACCAAGACACAGAGCCTGTTCCATTGCACTGTCTGCAGGAGGGGGCTCTGCCCCCAGGTGATGGTGGGTTGGGGGGGGGGGGGTCAGTTGGATTCCTGTAGTTTCTTACCAGCTGCTTTTATTTGGAGGGTGGAGAAGGCAGGCAGGGGACCGTCAGTCCCCCAGTGACTGCCTCAGTAGTGCTCTCGCCGTCCCTGCCATGGTTTTATTTGACCTTCATCTAAGACTTCCCAAGCTGGGGGGGGGGTGATGGAGATCGAAGTCAGTGGGTGTCCTCCACAACCCCTGTCCCCTGAGTCTGAGCTCTTCCTGGGCTCACACAACGGGACCCGTAAAGTTGTAAGAGGGGTTCCTGAAAATTTTGCAAGAATAATATGAGGACCCTCTGCACATCTGCTACCCAAAACAAAGTAGGGTGTCCCAGGAGCATCCCATCTCCAAACCCTATCCATGTCTAGGCACTGCCTTTACAGAAGCCTAAAGAGCATTATCTTGGCATGTCAGAAGGAGCGCTTCAGATATTTTAAAACTGACTCTGCTTTCTCCCACCATTCAGGTTGTTCTACTGAGCGGTGCCTTCGAGCTGGCTGTCATCACTCTTGTCCACCTTGTCACTCATGAGCTTCCCTGAGGACCAGTGTGGCTCCAGGGTCATTTCTTCCGCCTTATCCTCATTCCTGGGAAAACCACTATACTCAATGCATTTGGGCTGAGGAAGTTGAATGAATGATAACAATAAGAATAAAATCAGGGGGCGTCTGCCTTCGGCTCAGGTCACAATCTCAGGGTCCTGGGATGGAGCCCTGCATCAGGCTCCCCGCTCAGCGGGGAGTCTGCTTCTCCCTCTCCCTCTGCTCCTCCTACCACTCGTTCTCTGTCTCTCTCTCTCTCTCTCTCTCAAATAAAGAATCTTTTTTAAAAAAAAGAATAAAATCAGCCATGATTTTTTGAGTACTTAATATGTGTCAGGCACAACAACTCAGAAATAAGGAAACGGAGACTCAGAAACACCCCAGCAGACCCAGCTTGTCAACAGCAGAGTCAGGATTTGAACCCAGGACTTGCACTTGGCACCACATGACTCTCTTTCCAAGAAGGTTACGACCTGGTGCCCATAGGAGCTAAGCGAGTTTTCCAGAGCGTTTCAGCTCCCCTAGAGGAGGGGGTGGCTTGAGGAGACCCTTTAAGTAGAGGATAAAGTTTGAATTCTAGTCTGGATTCAGGGGCTCTGCCCCAGGAACACATCTCCCCTAAAAGAACTGTGTCTAAATACCTTCTGCCATGTGCACGGTCAGAAACTCTAAGTTAATTCTGAGACAGCCAAAGCGTTTGAAAACAATGCCATCTCCCACCTCTAGCACCCTCGGAATGACTGTGAACGGAGAGACTATCACATCCCAAACCATTTAAATAATTGACATGAATAAGATGCTGAAACCAAGACAGCCTTGAGATCAAGGTGAGGGAGCTGGAATGATCGTGGTGACAGTGGGCACTGCCCACCCTCACTCCAGCCACAAGCCACCAGGCTGCCGTCCTCGGGACCCTGCCTTCAGCCAAAATCAGAGCCGAATGGCAGGTAAGGAGATGCTGAGTCCAGGAAGCCAGGCTTTCCCAGTCAGCCGGCGCAGATCTGCCGGGATGTTGGGGAAGTCCACACAGTGGCTCAGGAGGCCCGTCGTGGAAGAGAAGAGTGGGAGGGGGATGAGGGGAGGGGGCTTGACCACTGACCTTCAGAAGCTCATCCTGGGGTTGAACGTTACTGGACTGGCACACCTGCCCCCATGCTGGGCTCTAGGCCTGACCTTAAAAGGCTCCAAGAAGTTGAGGACCTACACCCCAGCCACCTGGTTGTCTGCTGAAGCCCACGTTTGCACTTCCCAAAGAAATGCACGGACTGGACCCATGAGAAGCCCCTAAATGGCCTGTGGACTCCACTGAAGCACCTATCACACTGCCTTCCTTTAAAGGGTTTCCTGACCCCCTGAAAGCAAGCAAGAGTTTTGTGAACCCTAAGGAGCTGGGCTG
This sequence comes from Ursus arctos, assembly GCF_023065955.2. NCBI lineage: Eukaryota > Metazoa > Chordata > Mammalia > Carnivora > Ursidae > Ursus > Ursus arctos. The sequence continues at coordinate 39,454,143 of NW_026622908.1, forward strand.
GGGGCCCAGGGGTCCCCAACCTTGCCTTTGTTTTGTCCCCCTAATTCCCATGGCTGTGATCTTCGTGTTTCTTTGAGAGCTACCCTCTGCTCCCCCTTCCATATCCCGCACACTCATCTCCTCATTCCACCCATGGAGCTGATCTCAACCACACCTCCCAGGCTGGGGCCCAGGCAAACCCAGCCATCGACCATCATCCTAGACGCACTGCAGGTGGCAGCATGGTCCAATGGGATGGGCTGCCTGGTCAACCACAGCGCTGGGGGGGGGGGGTGTGCACATGAGCTTGCGACCCACTCTCCTGTCTGCCTCCCTAGAGTGGCCCTTTTCTGTCTGACCCTCAGAGATCCTGGCCCAGAGACTGGCCCTTGTTATGAGCTGAATTGTGTCCCTAAACCCATATGTGGAAGCCCTAACCTCCATCACCTCAAAATACGACTATTTGGAGACAGGGTCTTTAAAGAGGTAATTAAGTTAAAATAAGCCCATAGAGTGGGTCCTAATCCAGTCTGACCGGTATCTTCATAAGAAAAGAAAATTTGCACCCACAAAGAGACACAGGGACTCACACGTGTGCAGGAAAGACCCCATGAGGATAAGGTGGGAAGGCAGCCATGCAAGTCAAGTACAGAGGCCTCAGAAATCAGACCCGCCAACACCTTCACCTTGGACTTCCAGGCTGCCGAACTGGGAGGGGATAATCTTCCGTTGTAGAAGCCCTCCGGTCTGTGGCATTTTGTTATGGTAGTCTGAGCAAATTAATACAGACCTCACTACGGGCCTCGGCCACTGTGTGTCACCAATAATAATAAAGCCTAACCTTTATTCCGCACCAGGCTCTGTGCTAAGGCAGTGTACGCGCTTATCTCATTCAATCCTCTCAACAACACAGCGCACGTTACCCCATTTTACAAACGGGAACCTGAAGCTTAGAGAAGTTAATGCCTTACCTGAGGTCACCCAGCTGATAAATGACTGAGACAGAATTCAGCTCACAGCCATCACAGCACACCCCTGGGGAGCCCAGGGCCCCAGTCCCCGGAAGGACCCTGCAACAGACTGAATGTTTGTGTCCCCCCAGAATTCATCTGTTGAAATCCTACCCCCGCCCCCCCCACACGCACACAGCAGGATGATACTAGGAGGTGGGGCCTTCAGGAGGTGATTAGTGATGAGGGTGGGGCTCTGGCCATGGAATGAGTGCTCTTATATAAGGGACCTCCCAGAATTCCCTCACTTCTTTCCACCATGTGAGGACACAGTGAGAAGTTGGCAGGCCCCAATCCAGAGGAGAACCAGAACCTGACCTCAGATTTCCAGAGCTACGAGAAATATGTTTCTATCCTTAATAAGCCACGCAACGCTTCTTGGCCTTTTCCGTAAGATCGAGTGTTAATAAGCCACCCAGTGTATGGTCTCCTGCTAGAGCAGCCCGAGCTAAGACAGCCCCCCTCAGCCCAGCTCTCAGACCAGCTTGATGAGCCCGATGGGTAGAGCCAACCTGGCCAGTGGGCACGGCCCCACAGCGCCTTCCTGGAACCCCAGTGGTGGCGTGTCCTCCCAGCCCATGAACCTCGCGTTCCTCATCAGAAGACCTGTGGAGAAGGGACTTCGTTGCTCTCCCCTCTGAGGGGTGCCTCTGCCACTTTGTTCTTTGGCAGCGGACACTGAGCAAGCCCACTGGAACCATCAGTAAGCTCGCCCTTTGCGAGCCGTCTTGGGTCCTCTTCAAATCATCCCTGTAGCTAGGTGCCCTTGGGGACTCTAGTTCATCGACTCCCCTTAGAAGAAGGGTTAGCTCATAAGCAACAGAAATGACAGCTACCTACCAAGAATAAGACCAGGGCTGCTTCCTCGCCCCCTCCCCCCATGCCAAAAGATCGGAGCTACGATGGGCCTTAGAGATGGTCCCCTTGTCCTTCCACCCGAGGGTCCCACGATGCAGCAGACCAAGCAGGGGTGGTAGTGAGACACGGGAGTCTGACATAAACTGCAGGGAATGGCCATCTCTTGCTACTAACTCACCCTCCCTGCAGGCCCCCTGCAGAAAAATGCCAAGTCAACCCTCTTAACAAAGCCGAGCTTTGTAAGCACTGAATTACTTTGGAGGGTGGGAGGAGGAATCAAATCTGTCGGTCCTCATGCTACTCAAGTCACAGCGTTCATTTCAACATAAGCGTTATTCGTTCCCCACCAGGCTTCTCCTGCCTGTGGTACAAGCAAGGTGAGGGCAGGGGTGGGCTCTGCTCCCCGCATCGTCCCAAGCTTGGTGTGTGTCTCCAGGTTCGGTACCGGAACCACCTGCACCAGACCCCCCTGGAGGCCTTGTTCAATGCGAATTCCCAGTCCCTGCCTCCAGATCGACTGAATCAGCTCTCCGGAGTGGGGCCCAGCAATCTGCATTCGCCAAGCACCCCAGCTGATTCTGAGTCTCACTCCTCTGCTGGCTCCTTCATCCGCTCAGGAAGCGGGCCAGGCCCTGATGGGGAACATCGGTAGGGGAACCAACAGTCCTGGGGTGGCCCGGGGCTTCCTGGGGTGGCCCGGGGCTTCCTGGGACAGGGGACAGTCCAGGGCAAGCCGGGACGGCTGGCCATCCTAGCCCCCTTCAGATCACACACAAGGACAAGGAGCGGGGTTTTCCAAGCTCGCAGATGAAATGTCATCTCCAAATGGCTCTCACTTGGTGTTGGAATGTGCCCCAAATGTACTCAGCGTTCAGAGTGGGCGTGGGTGATGTTCTGGGATTTCACAACACTCCAGATGAAAAAATGAAGTCAGACCAGGAGGAGCTGACTCTGGGACTCTAGAAGAGGGTCCAGTTCCCCAGTTTGTCCCCTGCACAAAACCTACTATCGCCACCCTGTCCTGAAGGCAGCAAACCTCTGCCCTGAACTGAGTGTTCCCTTAGGACCAGAGGAGTCACCCTTGGGTAGGAGGAAGTCATGAAAATCATGGGTGTCGGAACCAGAAAGTCTCCTGGAGATCAGTCCTGGTCCCTGATTTCTCAGATGAGAAAACAAGGTCCAGAAGGGCCATGTGATTGGCAGGGTCATGGAGTGAGCCAGCCAGAAGGTGACCCCAGCTCCTTGATGTCTGCACCTTCTGGGCTTGTGAGCAAAACAAACAAACAAAAAAAGACAACAGCAGAAAAAGAAATCAGAAATACTCATTGAGGCTAGACACGTAGATGGGTTAGAGCAAAGAGTGCTTAAGGACCATGGTGTCCTGACCCCCCCACATGTTACAGATTAGAAACTGAGACACAGAGGTCCAATATATTTCTCAAGGCCATACACAGGAAACATCTCTTGCAGGTCACTTAAGCCCTGTCTACAGTGGGATCTGCCAACGACTCCGAAGATTTGCTGTATCTGAAATGAGAGATCCTCGCGAACAATGTGCAGCCGAAACTGGAGTCCCGGACGTACAGACACAGTCCCGAAGCCTTGAATCCGGGGTGCTTTCCCGGAGAGAATAGGGGTTATCCTGGCAGGAGCAGTGGGGCTGACTTTCACTTTTCACTTTAAACAGTTTGGAGGTATTTGAAATAACTGGTAAGAATTTGATTTTTGTGATTAAAGGAGTTGGGGGTGCCTGGTTGGCTCAGTTCGTGGAGCAATGTGATTCTTGATCTCTGGGTTGTGAGTTCGAGTCCCACATCGGAGGCAGAGTTTACTTAAAAAATAATAATAATAAGGGCTGCCTGGGTGGCTCAGTCTGTGAACCGTCTGCCTTAGGCTCAGGTCATGATCTCAGGGTCCTGGGATCGAGCCCTGCATCAGGCTCTCTGCTCAGTGAGGAGTCTGCTTCTCCCTCTGCCTCTGCCCCTCCCTCTGCTTGTTCTCTCTCTCTGCCTCTCTCTCTCTCAAATAAATATATAAAATCTTTTAAATAATAATAAAATAAATAAGATTAAAGGGGGGGGAAATTTCCTTGGTGGCTAGTAAGAGAGGAGCAGAAGACTAAGCCCTGAGCTATGGAAAGAGATGAGAATAGTGGGATTTTAAGGCAGAGGCTGAGATCAAGGCCAGAAGACCAAAGGACCCCTGGTAACTGGAGGTCAGGTGCATTTCCGGGAGGGGAGGTGTCTGTATGGTGGTAGAAGTGGACTCCAAGTTGCCTTTTTAAGAACAGTAAGAGTAACTAGTCTGGAGACCATCAAGCATTTCTACTTGTCATTGTCCCAGGCGAAAGACAGCACCTGAGGATTTTAGAGCTAATTTCTAAAAAGTATTTTGAGTTCTCCATAATTGAGCATTCAGAAATATTACCTCTAAGTTACAGTCCATGACAAAATGGAAACAATCTTCCAGGAATTGATGCCTCTGTGGTTGACCCAGTAAAACCCTGGCTATGCGGAACCCTTAGGGAATGAATGAGTCACTTTATAGTGCAGAATTTCCTGAATAGCTGAAGGCGAAAACCTGAAGGGACAGACAAGTAAACTTTTAAATAGAAGTTTTTCTAAACTGGCCTCCTCGCCTCCTGCATTCTAAAACAAAGGACCCAGGATGTTATTTCCATAATCCCATTTTAAGGGCTTACCAATGCCTGGAAGGACTCCACTCTTAGGTCCAGAATTTTCCCTCTCTTGCCACAATCCCCACCCCACACCCGCGCCTCACTCCCTCCACCCCTGCCCTGCACTCACTTTATCCCTGGTCCCCAGGCCAGCGCCTCATTACTGACTGTCATCCAGAGCTCGGCTGCCACGCCCAGTGCATCAGCAGTTTTCTGTCCCTATTATTAAAGCTACAGAATTGGAATCTACCAAAGAAAGACACAGAACCACACGGCCAGCCATCAGAGCAAGAGCCAGCCGGCGACTGACACAGGGCACGTAGTTTTAGCCACATTGTTATGACAAAACTAAGGCTTGAAGGTTACATGAGCTTCGAAAGGTCACCTGACCAAAAACCAGTAGAGGGATAACTGGAATCCAGGTGTTCAGACTCCAAATCCTTATACCTTGCTACTTTCTGAATTACCTACTTGGATCAGATATCTAAAATCTGCCAAGAGAATAGGCAGCATAAGCCAAAATTGGCAATCCAGCTAAATTCCTTTAACCTGAGGATCGGAGGAATCAAGCTGGCCGGTAACTTTTTATTTCCGTTATTGTTAAATTGTTCTTGTGTGAATCATCGTAATTGCAAATGGCAAAGAAATATTCGGTATGAGCAAGCCACTGAGGTGTTTCTGCAGGAGAGGAGATACAAAGGGTGTGGACAACGTGACCAGGTTCGCACTGTAATTGTGAAGAAATCAAAGGCCGGAGTGAAAGTGTCTGTCGTTAATCTACTCTCAGGAGAGCTGGCTTCTGGTCTATTTTTATCTGAAAGTCCTACAGACCAGGAATGTGTTTCTAACGATGGATCCATTTTCACCATATCCCAGGACAACACAATTAATGTCCTGTGTTCTAACAAATCACTTATGACGGAATGCTAGCCATTTGGATTTTTGCAGAGTATACACCCCACTGTCACTCTGACTGGTATCCCTTTAAGTTTATGACCACAGATCTCAAGTTACCACCCAGCACTGCCCGGAAATGCTACTCTATTTCTTAACAAGTTCCCTCTCCCCCATCCCAAGATGGCTATCCAGCACCTTCTCCTCTCCCCTCCAGCCTCCTTCCCTGCCTCTGCTCTTAGTTCATGACCTTGCCCCTTATGTCACCCAGAAAATAGCAGCCACGATCAAAGGCTACCTCGTCTTCCCTCTATCAAGCCCTCTGCCTCCCAATATCCAACTCTCCCTTCAGGCCAGTTCTGTTGATAGAGTGACCACCTGTCCCGGTTTGCCTGGGACTGGCAACGGGGAGTGACTCTGGGACACGGAACTTTCTGTTTAAAAGCTTTCCCAGGAAGTGGGACTTTCAGTGCTAAAACTGGGGAAGGCACTCTAGACACAGATGTGCTCCCCCCGCTCCTTCCCATGGGAGGCCCACCCTCAGGGGGACACGGGGTGCCATCGCCTCTCTCCAGCCTCAGGGCAGGCTGGCTCCAGTCCCACATCACCCTCTCTTCTGCTTCAACCACCTCTCCCTGTCCATTGACCCCTTCTCCTGACCACGCAGACAAGATCTAAGATCCCCCACCCTAAAGAATAAGAAACATCTCCCTTGACCCCACTCTTCTCTCCTGCCAACCTGATTCACTGCCCTTCCGGGCAAAGCTCTACCCGCCCTCACTGAATCCTTTCACACCTGCCATTCTTGGCCAACAGCTTCCACTCAGGCCCCCTCGTCTTCCCTCCAACAAAACCTCCATGGCCAAGACCACCCACACTGCCAAATCCAAAGTGAATTCTGAGTTCCTATCTTTCTCAACCTGTGGCGAGATTTTCACATGTTTATTTCCTATTGATTACAGACTAATACTTTTGGGAAAGAGAATACGGATGAATAGCTACTAGAACGAGGACGTGCTTGGGTAAAAGGGCTATAAACGTGGTTGAATGCCTACTCTGAATTTCTGTAACATGCCTCCTCGTGCACCAGGCACTGCTCTAGACCCCACACTCTCCTGGTTTAGCATGGGCCCTAATCCAATGATTGGGGTCCTTATAAGAGGGAAATTTGGACAAAGAGACGCAGACGTGTACAGAGGGAAGATGGCCCTGTGTGTGAAGAGGCAGAAAGGGAGGGTACAGCCATAAACCAAAGAATGCCAAAGGCTTGCCAGCAACCACCGGAAGCCAGGAAGAGGTAAGGAAAGAGTCTTAGTCTTCCCTAGAAACTTCGGAGGCCACATGGCCCCGACAACACATTCATTCTGGACTTGCAGCCTCCAGACCGAGAGACAATCAATTTCTGTTGTTTTAAGCCACCCTGAGAAACCAGTACAACCCCCCAGTTTGTATCTCCAGACTGGACTGCTCCCCTGAACCCCAGAACTCTATACGCGCATCTGTGTCCTTGACGCACCCCCCCCCCCCCCGCGGTCTCAAACGTAACATGCCCCGACTGAACTTTTGGGTTTTCTTTCCCAGATCCCTTTTTCCCTGTTTCCCCCATCAGCAGTTTCTGTCAGCTCTACGTTCTAGATATTTCCTCCCCTTCTGCCAAACATCATTACGTCTTGCCTCACTAGAATGTTCCAAGAGGGAAAGGACTTAGTCTGTGCATTGCTATCCGAGGGACCTGGAACACAATGGGCATTCAATAAATACTCGTTAGATCAATGAATGAAATAAAACCTTATTAATTCAAACATTCCCCTGACTGAGAGTTTGTGACCATGGAAAGAGACTACTAAGCACAGTTAACAGTAAAGTGAAGATAAGGAAGCATTTTAACTATGTGGGCCAATAAACTGTTTACAGGCAATATGCCTGCTAACCCGGAATCATTTGCATACTCATGATGGTCCCCAGGTTTCCCTTTTAAATGACCTGGTTTACTTGGTGGTTATACAGAGCCTGGGTCCTTCCTCACAGCCTGCTTCAATACATTTAAAGCATAACCTTCAAAGTAATATCATTGCATTTCCTTAAAAGAAAATGCGTAATCTACAATTCAAACGTTTGCAGTGATCTCTGAGAGCATACACGCGCTAGAAACACCCGAGCTTCTCGATGTTTCTAGTCTCCACCATGGCTCGCCTAGCATTCCAAAAATGCATCTTGAAATACTCAAACCTTTTGACACTGAGGAAAGCATGCTAGAAGCCGTAATTGGTTGGAAAAAGAGAGATGGCCACTCTCAGGCAGTTCCCAGCATGCCCTGCTAAGCCTGCCGCAGCGCCTTCCTCCCCTAGACGACCTAATTGATATAATCGGCAGCCCGCGTTTGCCATTTTCCCGGTGAAGTTGTTGCATACGGTTCATTCTTTTGAAGTTCAGCTCAGCTCAGCAAACACTTCCTGAAGCCCGATCTCGGGTCAGACACAGCGCCAGTGCCAAGGGCTCAATGATGAGTAAACAACACATGGTCCCTACACTCCAGAATCTTCCACTGGGGGATAATTATATTCATTATATTAACTATATTGGGATTGTGTTCACATAATCAGACTATAACAAAAGCTTGGTTGAGGGGGGTTGAGGCACCGTGCAGGTACAGGTAAAGAAACAGGTAACTCCCCGATGGGGAGAGACGTCAGGCACAAAGAAGGTGGTGTGAGAGATGGCCTGGGTCCACAAAACGGACAACAGGGGAAAACAGGAAGCGCAGTTCATCCATGTGTGAGTGCTGAATCGCAAACCAAAAATTACGTGAAAAAAAACCTCACAGAAATTTAGAGAGTAAGTCCTGTAGCTAGAACGCTGGTTCCTAGCCACCAAAGCCACACAAATGAAGTGGTTCAAAACTCCGCTAATCGTCCCCATGCTGCGTCTCGTGGCCGCAGAATAAGACCTGAGCGTTGATTAAAGGGTCCGATGGGTGGTCACCCCAGGTGGGCAAGGTCAAGTTTTGTGACTGACCGCTGACATCAGATCATCACGTCCCACCAACCTCCTCTCTCATCTCTTTATTCACAAGAATCCCACGCTCACCCAGCTGGTGCATTTCCGCAGAAGAAACCGACCGCACAAGGTGCTGGGCCAACTGCGACCCTTCCAGAGCCAACCTTCCCTGCTGTTCAACACAGACGCCTCCTCCACCTGCGGTGAGCTCTGCCAGTTAGGAGAACTTCCGATTGTATTTACAGCAATACAGGAGAACGATCCGAGGAATTTTTGTTGGGCAAGAGCCCCCAGCCTCCTGCAGCCGCAGGCACGAGGACAGGAGGGCACTGATTGTTGAGAGAAGAGGCCATGCCACCAGGCGTTACAAGGGCTACCTTGTGACAAGTCTCCTTGGCAGTGATGTTTCTCGGTTTCTATGAATAAAATAAAATGTCTTTGTAAAAAAAAAAAAAAAAAAAAGAGGTGTCGTACCTGGCCACACGGGGAGGCCGGCTCTCTTTGGGGGAGAGCTTGCTGACTGCGAACAGTTCAGGCAGCCCTAGGGCACAGTCTCTCAACAGCGACACTTGAGACAGTTTGTACAGGATAATTCCTTGTTGGGGGGGTTCTGCGCGCCCGTAGGAAGTTTAGCAGCCCACCCCCCCGCCGCGTCTTAGCTCGGGCTGCTAGGACAAAAATACTCGAGATGGGTGGCTCAAACTACAGAAATGTATCCCAGAGTTCTGGAAGCTGGAAATCGGCGATTGGAGTGCCAGGGCACGGGGGGTTCTGGTGAGAGTCCTCATCCCGGTTTGCCAATAGCCACTTTCTCACCATATCTTTTTTTTTTAAATTAAGTTTTTTCTTTTAAACATTTTTTACCAATTTTATTTTTATTTATTTATTTTTAAAGATTTTTCTTATTGGAGAGAGAGAAAGCACGAGAGAGAGAGTGTGGGGGCAGGGGCAGAGAGGGAGGGAGAGGGACAAGCAGATTCCTTCCTGAGCCCAGCGAGGGCCTCAAGCTCAGAACCTGAGATCAAGACCTGAGCTGGGCTGGAGGTAGGGCTGCCCTTTGTGCCACTCCCAAGCCCTGGACCCTGCTTCAGGGTCACACGCCCGTAAACTGGCTCCTCCTTAAGAGGAAATATGAGCAATCTCCCGAAGGGCTGGCTGCGTATCCAGTCTCCCTCCTGTGCCCACAGGCCAGCTTTCCCACCTCTTCTGACCCTACTGCCCACTCAGACTTCCCACCATTTGCCTCTAGGCCTAGGGTGGGATCCGGCCCCTGCTGCTCATGGGCGCCCCCACCTGGCCTGACCCATGTGGCTCTGACACCACTCCACCCCTCCCCCTCCGGTTTATCTCGCCTTCGTGGCCCTCACACACCCCACCGCACCCCAGTTCCTTACCCGCTCTGACCTCCCCTTGTCGGCACCTCACCCTGGCCTGTGACCCACCCTGAACCGACTGGTCCACACACCTCTCCCTCCACTGTCCTTCTGCCCTGAGCTCCCAGGCCTGGGTCAACACCCTGTCCTAAGCAATACTGGCCAGAAACCAGCCCCTGCCCACCCCCAGGGCCCCTCTATCACCACCACCCTCACCTCCCCCGCCCTCCTCAGGCCGCACTCCCTGACTCCCTCCTGCCTCACCCTCCGTGTAAACTCAGCCCTCAAAGCCTGAGCCAGGACGCTTCTCCCCTTCCCCCCCTCCCTGCCGCTGCCAGAATTTCTCAGAGTGATCCAGACCCCTACATGAGGATTACCAGGGGCCTTGTTTAAAATGCTGTGACAGAGAAAGAAGCCAGACACACGAGGACACACACTGTGTGATCCCACTTATCGGAGGTCCCTGGAGCAGTCAGTCCACAGAGACGGGAATGGAAGGGTGGCTGCCAGGGGCTGGGGGAGAGGGAGCAGGGAGTGAGTGCTTCATGGGGACAGAGTTTCTGTTTGGAAAGATGTGAAAGTTCTGGAGATGGCTGGTGGTCATGGTTGCACAACAGTGTGAATGTCCTTAATGCCACCAGACGGTGCTCTTGAAAAATGATTAAAATGGTAAAGTTTCGATTATGTATATTTTACCACAATTAAAAATAAATGCTATGGGGGCGCGCCTGAGTGGCTCAGATGGTTAAGTGTCTGCCTTCGGCTCAGGTCATGATCCTAGCGTCCTGGGATCGAGCCTCACGTCCAGCCCCTGGCTCGGTGGGGAGTCTGCTTCTCCCTCTCCTTCTGCCTCTTCTCCTGCTCATGCTTTCTCTCTGTATCTCTCTGTCCCAAATAAATAAATAAAATCCTTAAAAAAAAGTTTTTTTTAATAATAAATGCAATGGGGCACCTGCGTGGCTCAGTCGAGGAAGCGTCTGCCTTCGGCTCAGGTCATGATCCCGGGGTCCTGGGATTGAGCCCCGCATGGGCCCCCCGCTCAGCGGAGAGCCTGCTTCTCCCTCTGCCTGCTGCTCTCCCTGTTTGTGTGCTCCCACACTCTCTCTCTCTCTCTGGCAAATAAATAAATAAAATCTTTTTTAAAAATGCTAGGACGCAACCAGCATACTGTTACACACCTTCCGTGTGAGAATCAGGAACTGCCACCCCTTCCAGTCCCCGGGGCCTGCTGAGCCCGGCCTTCCTTATCTGGGAGTGGCGGCTACACCGTCCCGTCCTGCAGGGGTGGTGGCAGGGGTCTCCCTTCTCCCACTCTCACACCTCCCAAGAGCTGCCTGCCAGAACCAGCCCACTGGCCCCAAATACACATGTGAGGAGGCTGCTGACCTCCTAGGAGCTGGGGTTCTAACCTGGAGAAGGAGAGGAAGAGTTACAGGGGCAGGGAGACCATGGAGACCTGATCCCTCAAGGCTTTCCTGAGGGGTGAGAGCTGTATCAGACCCTGAGGAATAATTGGCCTAATGGGTGGCTGGTCGGAGGAATTACACGTGCAAAGGCCCAGAGGCCTCTGATACGTGTGAAAAGGGCCGGAAGGCCGGAAGGCCGGCTGGTGAGGGTTGTACCAAGAGCAAAGGGAAGCCTGGTCAGAGGCCTGAGGCCTCTCAGAAATCAGCAGCCCTGGTGCGAAGCAGCCTGGAATCTCGGTTGCTGGCTCCGAGGAACTCCCCTCTACAGGAGACGGTGTTATCTTAAGAGCACAAAGCACTTGGCCTCCTTATCTCCTCACACAATTCCCTGGGGTTTCTTGGGATGGTCTCTTGCCTCCCGCGGCCTCAGCCAGGCAGGTCTGGTCAGCACACACATTCCATTCTTCCAGCTACAGCTGGGACTGGGGGGTGGGAGGGGGGAGGGGGGCCTAGCCCTGAGACCTCTTCAAACCAAAACTGGACCCCCTGGTCCCTGCCAGTGCTGCCCTGCAGTCCCTGCAGGCAGCTCCCAGCTCACTAGGGCCATGTTAACCCCTTTCTAGACGCCAGGAGAGCGTTGGTGGAAAAGGGCCTCTTCTTTTCCTTTTTCCTTCCCCTTTGCCTGTCTCAAATTGACCACACCTAGCCGTGTTTAGAAGAGAAGAGAGTGTGCGACCTACAAAATCACTTTTAAATAAGACCTGCCCGGCCTTGGCGTGCGAGAGTTTCACGAAGGTCAAGAATTCAGAGCAGAAAGGACGCCTACCACAGCACTTACTGTAGTCAGATAGTGGGACAAATCTTCCCATGGCTTTGTTTTTTTAAAAGAGACCCATTTCCTTGGATAGTTTGGGGTCTGGTAAAGTGGTAAACATTCTAGGAAGTCCCCTCAACAGGTTTGTCGGGCCAACGTTTTTGTCTCAGGTGCAAGGAGGGTTGGCAGGTTGCCAGACTGCTCACCACCCCTTTTACTAAGATGTCTCCCTAGCAGCCTGTCGCCATGCACAGGGGGACCTCCTGGACAAGCAGCAGGCCTCCGTCCCTCCACCCCAACACCTCTCGCTCCTTTCACGCAAAGCCCATGGCGTGAAATCTAAGTTCTCTCTCTAGAACCGGCTCTCCAAGTTGGTGATCCAGCCCTTTGTGCAATCTTGTCCTTTTCCCTGTTTCGCTGTGAAACTATGCTTGAAAGTATTCCAAAGTGGCTTTAGGGGATATTCATATCTCCACTGTTTTTCACTTCAATAAAAAATGATGGAGAATTTGGCTGGGGCCAGGGAGCTGGGAACCAGAGGAGAGAGCGATAGGATGCCAGGTGCCCTTCTGGCTCCACTCCAGATTTGGAGAAGCGTATCATACCCCGCTCTCCCCATTTCTGGCAGGAGGCAGGACTCAGGGAAGCCTCGCGTGCGCGTGTAGACCCTGCCTCCTGCCAGGCAGGGCAGCCCTCGGTCCCTGCCCGTGACCGCTGGGGGGGCAGGCAGGACCCAGCGGCCAGCTGTCCTGAACAGTGAGAGCCTCAGAACCCTCATCCTCACTATGCTTGCCTCTGCCCCTGTCTAAGTCGTCGTGCCCCCCCCCCCCGCAGCAGCTGATTCTTCAGGGACGGGAGAAAACTAAGCTCAAGGGTTAAATTGCATTCGGAGTTGTGTTTGAGTTCATTCTAGGTACGTCAATTCAGGGGCGAATCAAGCAAACTTGGGATTAGCAGAGGACAGCCTGACCCTTCCTGAAAGGCCCTGAACTCTGAAGCCCTGACCTCTGTCTCCAAACGGGGCCTTCCTTCCTGAGCTCTCTGCTATGCAAGGAATTCTGCATGCAATTAAAAAAAAAAATTTTTTTTTAAATCCCCCCTGGATTTGCTGCTCTCGGATCTGACCAAGTCGGAATGTATGGCACGGGGGAACACGCCTTGCCCGGGCAAGGACAGCCACGCACAGGAACGCAGACCTCAGAAAATAATGTCCTTGACCTTCGCAAAAAAGCCCAGCGGCTGCCTTCCCTGAGCAGCCAGAGCCGAGCGGCTGGGAGAGGTGCGGCTGGGAGAGGTGCGGGGCTGATCCTTCACCGTGAGGGAACTCGGATGAGAAAGAAAGCGTTAAAGGCCGAACCGTGTCCTCGAAGAATTCATATGGAGAAATCCTAACTTCCAGCAGCTCAGAATGGGACTGTATTTAAAGACAGGTCCTTCAAGAAGTGACTGAAGTAAAATCAAGTCATTAGAAGGGCCCGAATCCAATAGGACTAGTGTCCTAATCCCAAGAGGACATAAGGACACAGGCGGTTACAGAGGGAAGACCAGGTGGAGATATTATCCATAAGCCGAGGAGACAGGCCTCAAGACATCAGCCCTGCCGAGACCTTGACCTTGGACGTCCGGCCTCCAGAACTGTGAGAAAATAAGACTCTGTTGTTTAAGCCACCTGGTCTTGGCACCTGGCGACGGCGGCCCTGGCAGGCGAGTGCGGAAGATGGAGCTGCAGAAAGCCTCCTGCCACCCATCTGAAGACAAGAACAGAAGAGTTAAAGGAAAGGGGATCCACTACATATGTGGACAATCGTGGAGGTTTTGTGCTGGGTCCACGTAATTACATTTCCCAGATTTCCCCTCCCTCCAGGGTCCTGGGTCAACACAGACCACGAGAGGAATGTGTGGGCATTCGGAAGGTTTGGAGAGCACAGGTGAAGCGTGGCCATTTCGTTCCTCTCTGAAGGTGGCACAGGCCAGGCGCCCCCCACACACACCATCACTGCCCTGCTGGCCCACCTTGCTGGCGTGGGGCAGCCGCCAGGTCTGCAGCTCTGCCAGCTCCTGGGCCAGGTGAATGTGGCTCTGACATGAGGGCCCCAGCTTGCCCCTTGGGTCACCCCTCCAGGTCATCATGGAGAATGCAGGCAGCGAGGGCCAGACATGGTTCCAGTCTGTCCCTCCTCCTCTCCCCTTCACACCCACTGTCCCTCCCTGAGCCAGGCCAGACGAGACACAGGACAACACCTTACACAGACTGCAGACCGACCTCCCACCAGCACCGGAGCTCGGAGCCCTCTTCTCTCTATAGCGCACAGACGTTCTACTTCTCTGATCAAATCCCGACTGATACAATCATCAATAGGAAAAAGAAAAAATCTGTCGTAGTAGGCTACCCAAACAGGTGTGAGTTTAAGACAAATCACCTGATGATGTCCTCTATGTTTCATTCCCTGTGATAGCACTTTGAGTGAGTAAGCGTGAGATCTCAGCCCATGGAGTCAACATTGGGCATCTCGCCAGACGCAAAATCTCAAAGCCAGTTGAGTGTGAAGCTGCTTCTCCCACCTGCATTCCCGTCTGTGAGTTCTCTCACACTGCCCTCCTTTGCTTCCATTCCTCTTACATCATCTGAGGCTAGACCCTCAGTGCTTCATTCCCGCCTCCATACCTCCTACCCCCAGACCTGCCGCTGCCCCCAAACGTCTGCTTCTAGAAAGCCACCCTGCAACACACCTCAAAGGCAGTGCCCTGCCAGACCAAGATCAAACCCTCTTCCTAGATGTCAAGACCTTTTACAATCTGTCCCGCCTTACTGCCCCACCATCCCCCCAACTGCTCTTCAATATGTGTCCCCTACAGAGTGAGGTCAGTCTCACCTTCCCTGTTGGGGCCTGCCCTGCCTACTCCATCCCTGGGCCACCCCTCAGGTTGTCCCCATGCTGTAGGACCTCTCATTGTTCAAGGCTCAAGCTCGCCTCCTTCACGAAGCCTTTGTCAAGGCCATCAGGCGCAGCATTCTAGAGAAAGGACACTGGAGCTAGCCAGTCTGGATTCAAACCCTGGCTTTGCCCTTACCAGCTCTCTATCACTCAATCTTTTTTTCTTTTTCTTTTTTTTTTTAAAGATTTTATTTATTTATTTGTCAGAGAAAGAGAAAGAGAGAGCACAAGCAGGGGGAGCAGCAGGCAGAGGGAGAGGCAGGCTCCCCACTGAGCAGGGAGCCCAATGCTGGACTTGATCCCAGGACCCTGGGATCATGACCCGAGCTGAAGGCAGACGCTTCACCGACTGAGCCACCCAGGCGTCCCTCACTCAATCTTCCTGCGCCTCTGATTTCTCTACTGTAAAACAGGGATATAACTGCACCTGCTACATAGCGTTTTCATGAGGATTAATGAGTTAAGTCACATAAAGCATTTGCATCATGCCTGACACCTAGAAAGTGCCTCATAAGGGTTAGTTCTTTTTTTTTTTTAGTTTTATTATTATTATTATTTTTAGTTTTATTATACAATAAATATATTATTATATTTATTAAATTTATTATTATTTTATTTAGTTAGTTTTATTACATTATTAATTTTATTATTATATTATTATAAAATTTATTATTTATTTATTATTATTTTATTTAGTTTTATTATTTATTAGTTTTAGTAATATTATTATTATTATTTAGTTTTATTTTAGTTATATTATTATTTAGTTTTATTTATTATTATCAGGTAATAATACACTCCAATACATCTCCAATACTCTCTTCCCCGGAATGTCTACACCGAGTGTAGTAGAGACCGTATCACTCAAGCACGTCATGTATAGTTGATCTTATACCGTTCGCTGCAATTTCGTGTGTAACAAAGAGGAACAAGAACATTTTATCTGTAATCAGAACATCAAAAAGCAATAGCTTATTCATGAACATAAAATATTCCTCATTCCTAATGTGCAGAATAAGCAGGAGAACGTTCCCTGGTTCTTCCTGATAGCAATTAACCCCTAAGAGGCCTAGGAGGAAAAAGATGAAGACAATAGTCAGGAATGTAAAGGAGAATGCCCACCACCCCACCCCCACCACAATGGTCCTGAAACTCATCCTCCTGGTGCATCTGAACATGAAAAAGATGACAGTGCGAAAGACGTGGTTTTCACATGAAAAAGAACTGCCTGGAGGGTGGTCTGATCAGAGGAAGGGACCTCACCCAGCAACTGCTTCTCCTGAAACCGAACAGCACCCAGGTCAGGGGAGATCCAAGGGGCCACTAGATGGTGACAGCATCAGGTGGGGTGGGTCCCTGGCACTGTGCAGCACCCCTGCACTCCCTTCCAGGGCCTTCTGGTTTACCACCCGGACTGCTGAAGGCTCATGAGTTAGCCAGTGCGTAGTTCAAGACAATATGGACGTCATACAACACTCCACTTTTTCAGGGCTCCCTTTCTTCAGCTTTCAAATGAAGGGATTCGTGGAAACAGAGGAGAGCTAACAAATCACCAAGTTCTGAAATTCTGCACAATGTTTTCTTTTTTTTCTTTAAGATTTTCTTTCTTTCTTTCTTTCTTCTTTCTTTCTTTCTCTCTTTCCTTCTTTATTTATTTTGGGGGGTGGTGGAGGAGAAGAGGGAGAGGGACGAGCAGACTCCGAGCTGAGTGCAGAGCCTGACTGGAGGCTTGGTTCCCATGACCCCAGGATCATAACCTGAGCTAAAATCAAGAATCGGACGCTTGGGGTGCCTGGGTGGCTCAGTCGTTAAGTGTCTGCCTTTGGCTCAGGTCATGATCCCAGGGTCCTGGGATCGAGCCCCGCATCCGGCTCCCTGCTCGCAGGAAGCCTACTTCTCCCACTCCCCCTGCTTGTGTTCCCTCTCTCTCGTTGTGTCTTTCTCTGTAAAATAAATTAATAAAATCTTTAAAAAAAAAAAAAAAAAGAATCAGACGCTCAACAGACTGAGCCCCCCAGGCGTCCCCGCACAGGCTTTCTGTACAGTGAGAGCAAGCAAAGGCAGTCAAGGAGGACTCTTAAGAGTTTAATTTTTGCCCCAAGCAATCTACAGATTCAATGCAATCCCTATTCAAAGTCCAATGGCATTTTTCAGAGAAACAGGAAAAACAATCCTAACATTTGTATAGAGCCACAAGATAGCCAAAGCAATCTTGAGAAGGACGAACAATGCTGCTTTCACTTCCTGGTTTCAAGCTATATCACAAAGCTACAGTTATCAGAACAGTGGGGTACTGGCATGACAGCAGACATAGAGATCAAGGGAACAGAATAGAGAGCCCAGAACCAAACCCGCCCATTTAAGGACAATCGATTTACGACAAAGGATCCAGGAAGATACAATGGGGAAAGTATAGTCTCTTCAACAGATGAGAGTTTGATTTTGCCTTTCCCCATGAACAGAGAAGTATTAGAAAGAAGGGAGAAAAAACAGAACCTTACCTGTGCCTTGACGCAGTTGGTACCCGAGCTCTCCTGGCTGAGAGGTGCCAAAGCTAAGGATGAATACGGCAAGGTGTAGGGCTTACCTGGGGTCAAGTCCCAGCTCTGACACTTAACAGGCAAGTTGTGACGCCTCAGCTTTCTCAGCCATTGCATAAGGCTAATAATCATGCTTACTTTATGCACATAAATTGATTAAAGTATAAAGCACCTTGCACAGAACCCAAACCAAAGGAAGTGCTCAAATCATTAGTCTATTCAGCAAATGTTGACTGGTGTTTACAAAATTATAGGCTCTATTCTGAGGCACTAGGCACAATCCTAAAAAAGACTCCACCTTATAGAGTTGACCTTTAGAAGGAAAAGACAGATAATAAGCAATAACCAAAATAAAATAAGATTTTCTCAAAAGCGTAAGAGAAGAATGTGAAGAAAAATCGAGCAGGTTCAATGGGACAGGAATGCGGGTGCAATTTTAGGTAAAGCCACCTTGAAGGGACACCTTCATCCTCATTGCCAGTGCTCTGGGCGTGGTACCAACGAAGTATTTCTCTTGGTGTTCAAATGGACATTTCTGCTCAGCATACCTCATAAAATCGAATGTCTGAGCAGGAAGAGAACTTGGAGATTCTCTATTTCACCTTACAGATGAAGAACTGAGACCCAGAAAGGTGGGTTGACAAAGCCAGGGCCACACAGTTCATTCCAAGACAGAGGTTGATCCTGACCTGAAGGCCAATGTTCTTGCCTCTGTTGGCACCTGTTGCCTCCGGCTGACTCCAACCGGTGTAAACCTGCCTCCTGGAGCCTGGAAGCCTTCGCTCTAGCTCATGGTTAATGGCTGTGTAATCTGAATATTTCTCCTTCAGACACGTTTGACAGGGAAAAAAAATTATCATAGATTTGCAAGAAGACATCCACGAACCAGTGACCCCCATTTAAATAATTAAGAGTGAGAGGCCATTGCTTCCAGTGGTCACTGGGTACCCAGAATGCCATGCGCACACAAAGGCAAATGCCACCCACAAACCGCTTCTACAGCACTCCTGGGCTGTAAGACAGTCATCAAAAAAACCAAAAATATGTTTCCATTCTTTTTTTTCCTTAGATTGTCACCAAAATGTGAAAACAAAATTTTGGATTGTGCTGAATCCTCGAACCCCTGAGAAGACACCCGCAGAGCCCAGTGCGAGGAATCTCACATATAGGACATGTCCTTGAAGGGCCTGTTTCTCTTAGGAGAAATCCTTGTGGCAGTCAGGGACTTTTCTAAGCACCACTAAGGCTAAAGGGAGCAGCAACCGCTGACCAACCAGTTTCACGTTGTTTGGAAGCTGCGCTGGGCCAGAAGGAGGGCAGCGGGGGCCGGACACCTCTCCAGTGCTGTCGGAGACATGGGACATCAGTGGGCCGTTAAGGTGGGGACCTCAAAGCACCACCCGTTCATTCAACAGATACGAACTGAGCACCTACTATGTGCTAGGCACCGAGGATACGGCATCACAGAAAACCAAACAAAGCCCCTGACAACACGAAGCCTCTAGTGAGGAAGAAGGAAGTGAACGAATCAGGGAATTAATATATGTCAGAGAGTGATAAGGAAATGGGTAAAAGGCACAGACGGTGCCTGAGGTCAGGAGAGGGAGGGCTTGTTACTTTAGGTAAGGTCTCAGAGAAGGTCTCTCTGGTCAATGGACACTGGAGGGCAAAGAGTTTGTCAAGGAAAGAACATTCCAGGCATAATTCACAAGAGCAGAAGCCCTGAGGGGGAAGAGCAAGGAGACCCTTGTGGCCGGAGCTCAATTCAGGAGGAGAGATGGGGTCAGAAGAGCAGTGAGGGCCAACAGACCTTTGCAAGCACTTGAGATCGCCCTCGAGTGAGAGGGGGAGCAAGGGAAGGTCATGAGTGAGGAATGACATGATCTGACTAATGTTTTAAGAGGATCAAATCTGTAGCTGTGCTAAGAGACCAGA
Source organism: Ursus arctos (assembly GCF_023065955.2). NCBI lineage: Eukaryota > Metazoa > Chordata > Mammalia > Carnivora > Ursidae > Ursus > Ursus arctos. The sequence goes on from NW_026622908.1 coordinate 39,473,562, forward strand.
GAGTACCTGGGGCACCAACAGGGAGAGTGGTTTGGAAACAGCTGCCATCCTCCAGAGAAGAGAGACATGGAGGCCATGATCAGGGTAGTAAGGACAGAGATGCTGAGAAGTGACTAGATGGCGGATCTGGAAGATGGAGCTGAGGGGAGTTGGTAATCATCTACGTACGGGCTGGAAAAGAATTAGAGGAGTCCAGGGTGATGTCAAAGTTTCAGCCGGAACAACCTGAGGGTAGCACTGACATTTATGGAGATAAGGTCTGGGGGAGGTACTGGGTGGGGGTGGGGGAGAAGGGCGGGGAAGAGAGCATTTCCCCACCAGGGGTTCAAGCTCTGTTCCTGATTGGTAAAGTCAGCCTTGCAGAAGAGATGGGCCATATGATCCGGCAGTCCCACTACTGGGTATATCCTCACAGCAATGAAAAGCGGGTACTCGTGCGGATGCGTGTTCACCACACATGTTCACAGCAGCATCATTCCCAACAGCCAAAATGTGGAAACAACCCAAAGGTCCATCAGCGATGAATGGATAAACAAAATTTGGCGTGTATAGCCAGTGGAGTAAGATTCAGCCCACCATGGCCTGCGTGAACCTTGCAGACCTCATTAGTGAAACCTTGCAGACCTCTGCAGTGAAATTAAGCCACACACAAAAGGACAAATACTGAACATGAAAAGGGCAGTTGCCAGGGACTGGAAGGACAAGGGAGGGGGAAGTTAGTGTCGAATGGGTACAGAGCTTCTGCTGGGGAAGCTGAAGATGTTCTGGAGATAGACGGTGATGGCGGTGTGATGGCTGCACACCGGTGTGAATGCACTTGACGCCCCCCAACTGTATACGTAAAATGACTAAAATGGAAAGCTTTACGTTATGTGTATTTTATGATTTTTAAAAAATAGACGGTGATCTCACAGGTTAGCCCCCTGGCAAGGGCTCTCTATGATGTACAAATACAAACGCAAATGAAAAATGATCCCAGAGTTGTCCCGTGGTTAGCTGCGGGGACAGGAATACCCGCATCCATTCCACCAAGCGGCTTCGGAATAGGGAGAGGGAGAGCATTGCAGGAGCGGCAGGGGCCAAACAGGAGCCTGTCCCAGGCAGAAAGGACAGTGTGAAAGAGGACAGGACTGGGGCGCCTCGGTGGCTCAGCTGGTGAAGTGTCCACCTCTTGATTTCGACTCCGATCATGATCTCAGGGTCATGAGATCGAGCCCTGCATCAGGCTCCTCACTGAGCATGGAGCCTGCTTGGGCTTCTCTCTCTCTCTCTCTCAGTCTCTCATTCTCTATCTGCCCCTCCCCCCCAGCTCCTCACGCACTCTCTCTTTCAAATAAATAAATAAAATCTTTAAAAGAAAAAAGAAAGAAAGAGGACAGGACCGGAATAAGATGGTCAGAGAAGCAAAGTGAGCAAAGAAGATGAAACAAGGGAAACAGGCATGACGTGGCGCCCAATGGGGGAGACCTGACAACAGCTTTGGTGACAAGCGCCATGGCGAGTAGTCCCCACGTGAGGCCGATGAAGGGCCATACTGGCAGCAGCTCACACTGACTAAGCACTTACTATGTGTCTAAGCTGTGTGCAGGGACTAACTGACTCAGTCCACACAGCCACCGTGTAAGGGGAGTCCCCCAGTCATCCCCGTTTCACAAATGAGGACACTGGAAACCTCCCAAGGTCAGAGCGGCAGAAACAGGATTCGAGCTCAGGCAGCACAGCCCCGGAGTGGGGCTCTCACCCTCCGGGCTACACAGCTCCCGATGGCACGCAGTGTGGCCCACAGCCCCGTGGCCGACTTCCCACGATTCCACCCTTCAAAACCCATTGGAGCATTTTGGACAGCGTGTGACCAGGTCGATGTCTCGATTCAAGAGCCGCGTGGGTCCAACCCTCACAGTCTTATCTCAAAGTGCGACGAGGGCTCTCCAATCAAGCCTGCAATCTGCTCCTGAACCAAAATGACTGCGACAACAGCTGACAGCTGGGTTGCCAAGAGAAACGCCAGTGGTGCACTGTTCAAACGCGTTTCTAACAATCAGGGGAAATGGCAGAAGGCTTCTGAGAAGCTGATTTTGAGATAGCTGGAGGCTCGTGGCGGGGGCCGGAAAGGTTCGTTTCTGGCGTCCCAGGGAGGTCACGTTGACACGACCTCAGCCCCAAAGTCCCTGCAAGTGTGGGCCATGGAAGTTGGTTTCCAAGGAAACATCAGGGGAGGAGAAAGCTACGACGTGGTCTGTCAGCAAGTCTCCAACAAGGGTCCCCATCATCTCTCACCTCTGGTTTGAACCGAGGCAGGTGAGGCCACAGCAGGTGCCTCTCCGCTACAGAGATTTTATCGGAATCCCTGTGCTCGGCAGCTCTACCCCTGCCCTCTTCCGTGCTGGCTCGCAGTGATCGCTCCGTGACTGAAGAGACAGCAGGCATCAGAGTATAACAGGTTCTTTGAGGAAGGGGGTCAAATCCCAAACACCTTCCAATCCCAAGACACTTAATAAATGTCGATGAAGTGCGTTGTACAGCAAGACGTGCTGCACTGGGAAGGCAAGCACTGGGACGAGCTAGGAGCAGCTTCCAGAAGGGCAAGAGAGGAGTCTCCAGCCACGTGTGAGGACTAGGAAGCCGGCCAGAAGCTCTTGCCATCATCTATTTTATGTGCCTGGCACAGTGTGCCAGGGACCTTCCCGGTCACCATAGGACATGGAGTCCAGTGGAAGCCCGGTCCTGTGGGAGCTGACACAGGGGTGCCCGGGCACCCCATGACAGCACCGAGAAGGGACACTGAGCCCAGACTTGGAAGCTCAGGTGGGCCTGGGGGGTGCTGACTCAAATATTCTGAAAAACTGGGAGCAGGGCGCCTGGGTGGCTCAACCAGTTAAGTGTCTGCCTTTGGCTCAGGTCATGATGTCAGGGTCCTGGGATCAAGCCCTACAATCTGTGGATAGATCAAGATCGAGCCCCATGATGGGGGGGGGTGGTCCCTGCTCAGAGGGGTGTCTGCTTCCCTCTCCTTCTGCGCCTCCCCCTGCTTTTGGTTTTGCTTTCTCTCTCTTTCTCTCAAGTAAATAAATAAAATTTTTAGAAGAAAGAAAAGGAAGGAAGGAAGGGAGGGAGGGAGGGAGGGAGGGAGGGAGGGAGGGAAGGAAGGAAGGAAGGAAGGAAGGAAGGAAGGAAGGGAGGAAGAGAGGAAGGGAGAGACGGAGGAAGGAAGAGAGAGAAAAAGAAAACCAGGGAGCAGAAGGCAGGTGGAAGAGCACCGTGAACACAGAGCCGCAGGGACCAGCATCAGAACCCTGGAAGGGAAAGGTGAGCAGGGGATGCTGTGCGTGCCGAAATGGCAGCTGGGTCACGGTGGCCTCCTGTGCTGAGCCAAGGATGTGAACCACACCCTGAGAGCCAAGAGGAGCCACCGCAGAATGTGAAGGGGGGAGAAACATGATCTGATTTTTATTTTGGACTGGCCTCTACTTAAAGCTCCTCCACCAGCGGAAGGGAAGATCTGTGCCGGGCAGACCCGTGAGGAAGTGACTGCAGTAAGGAATGAAAATCGAGGACCTCAGGCCTGGAGCTTGGAAAAGCAGGCCAGAATCAGCAAGCCCCAAGAGATGACCCAGAGAGAATCTAGCATCAGAAAAATAAAGACCCCAGGACAGGTCCGTGGGAAATTCTGCCATCTGTGAGCTTTTGGGAAGAGAAGTGCCCCCGAAGGGCCTGGGAAGGGAGGGGGAAAGCCACCCTAACCATACAGACATCAAGACAAGAGATGTCACTCAGCAGAGGGAGGAGAGGGCTTCCAGGAGGAAGGGCGCACAGCACCAAAGCCCAGAGACTGGGCAGAGTAAGGATTAGCAAGAACAGCTTTGGGGGTGTGGGTGGGGAGCCCAGGAGCGATGGGTGGGGCACTAGGGTGAGTGGGAGGTGAGGAGAAAGCTCCCTTTCTAGCAGGTTGGCTCCACAAGGACAACACCATAGATAGCCAGAGGTGGGGGGGTGAGGGAGGGGTCCTTGAAACAGGGGAGGGGTGCACAGATGTATTAGTTGGGAGAAGATGCCAGGGTAGAGGTGGAGTGCTGGGGAGAGAAGGGGTGAGGGAAGGGGATGCACAGAACCCCTGGAGGGATCCCACGTGGTGCTGGGATGGAGGAGGGGGGTTCCTGGGACAAGAGGGGGTGGGGGGGAGCTGATGAGCTCCAATGCCCCAGTGACAGGGCTTTCACTGCTCCAGCTGACAGGCTCCACAAGGAACTTCCACATTTCAAGAAAGGCCAGACATTCCCTATTTTCTGTGAAATCTCCTGATTTTTAAATGTGTACAGCTACCTCAAAAACCAGTTTAATTGTTATGCAGGCCCAAATCATGGCTAAGCCCTGGACTGAGCCAACAGCCCCCCTCCGCTTAGTGCCCTATGATCCAGAACTTTCACTTTCCAGTTACTTCTTTCTCTCTCTCTCTCTCTCTCCCTCCCTCCCTTCATGTGGGTGTCTCCCCTCAGGGAGACAAAAAGCATTTCCTTTATAGGATCAAAAATACTTTTCCTTAAACTCTCGTTGATCTTATGAGACGTGGATACTAACCCTTTAATCCTAAATTTCTGGCCTCCACCCCAACCTGAACTCTGAATTTAATAGACACTGTCCCATAAGTCATTTACACCCACCACGTCAATGGTCCACAGCAGCCCTCCATACCAAAAAAGCCTTGAGAATTCGTCTATAGCAAGTGCATTCTCTGCAGGCTTTTCAAAAAGCCGAAGGGGGAGGAAGACTTGAATTTCTAGGCCCTGGAGAGGGAGGGACTTGTGCGCCGGGAAGGCACGGTCCCACGCAGACACTCGCTCCGTCACCCCCGTCTCCCCATGGAAGGTGTCATTGCCAAGACGGTTCTCTTAGTCCCACCACCTTCTCTCACCTGCATTTGGGGTGGAGACTGAAAGTGCCCCGACGCAGCTGATGGTTTCCTCGGGTTTATTCTGGTCTTTGCATTCCACGGCTGGTGGTTGTGATGTGTTCTAACAACAAGGACAAGGATTATAACAGGGTCACTCTTCAAGTCTTCCAACTGATGAACATTTTTCAATGGGTATGTAAAAAACTCAGAGTCCCCACCGTTACCCCCACCACCTCCCAGCCCGGCCCCCTCCGCCCTCACTGGAAGCTCTGCCTGTAGGAGAGATAACAGAATCTTTTCTTTCTTTTTTTTTTTTTTTTGAAGATTTTATTTATTCATTTGAGACAGAAAGATACAGAGAGAGCGCACAAGCAGGGGAAACAGCAGGCAGAGGGAGAAGCAGGCTCCCCACTGAGCGATGAGCCTGACGTGGGACTCGATCCCAGGACCCTGGAATCGTGACCTGAGCCAAAGGCAGATACTTAACCATCTGAGCCACCCAGGCGCCCCGAGATAACAGAATTTGAAGTAGGTAGTTGGCAAAAACTGAAAGACATCCTTTGACGAAAGTCCAGTGAACCTTGTACAAGGGGAAAGATGCTATCTTGGGCTCATCGATTCAGCAAACCCTGTTCCTGTCCTCAAGGATTTTGCAGTGGCAGAAGGAGAGAGATAAGGGTCAATGCAGCACTGTGAACAAGGTACTGTCAACCAAAGAATGTGTAGAAAGGAGGGTTGTCTAATTGAACATAATAAAAATAATAATAAAAAACAAAGCAGGGGCGCCTGGGTGGCTCAGTCGTTAAGCGTCTGCCTTCGGCTCAGGGCGTGATCCCAGAGTCCTGGGATCAAGCCCCACATCAGGCTCCTCCACTGGGAGCCTGCTTCTTCCTCTCCCACTCCCCCTGCTTGTGTTCTCTCTCTTGCTGGCCGTCTCGCTCTCCGTCAAATAAATAAATAAAATCTTTAAAAAAAAAAATTAGACAATGTGATGTTTTGAAAAGAAAAAAAAAAAAGAGGGTTGTGAGTTACTGTCCACAGAGCATCTCCTCCCTCTCCAGCACTGAGCTGATGCCATGGGACAGGCTCTGAAGTCCACTGGGAGGAGGTCCTGAAACTTTATGTGGGAGATCTCCAATCCTGGGTAACCACCATCTTGGATGGGGGCTCCGATCAGGAAGGAAAGCCCACCTGGCCATGGTATTCCCCGGTCAAGGCCAGGATTCCATCTGACAACAACACAGAAACCAGGTCGTGGAGAACGGGATTGCTATCAACAGCTTCAACAGGGTGTTCTTTTCATGTGTGTTTGCACGTTGATTATCATCCCAAGAAATTACTCTTTCCCAAGAGAAAGCATCTTGGAGCTTGATGAGTAGAACGAGTCTGGCTCTTCAACTTCAAATTGTTGAATTTTCTTATTCATGCTTCCTTCTCACAGTTGGTATATCTCTCCTGCCCCAAGCTTTCAGAGGGATGTTGGAGGCACTTAAATTTTTCCTCACCATAAAAATAAGAAAATCCCCTATTAGACCTTCCTAAGGGCTGGAACCATGGATTCTTTGTCTTTGTGTCCCTGTTTGTAGAGCCTAGCAGAGTATCCTGGGCATTCTGGAAATGTTTGTGGTTTGGAAGGAAGGAAGGAAGGAAGGAAGGAAGGGAGGGAGGGAGGAAGAGTGGGAGGGAGGGAGGGAGGGAGGGAAGGAGGGAGGGAGAAATATTCTTTCAGCAAAATGATGCTTGCGTTTCTCTAGCAACCAATGGCATGAAAACTTCCAAGGCTCCTAAAAACTGCACTTAGATTAATCCCATTAATCTACGCTGATCTTCTTAATCCACAAATTTTCAAAAATCCTGACAGATTAATCAGGTGTGAATTATTTTAGAGAAACAATCTTGCCTTTTCCAGAAAGGGCTTGGTTGAGTAACTGAGCATTCAGTGATTCTCTCTTCTTTTCAATTTGTTCAGTTTTCAATTATAAAATGAGACTCAGAGTAAGTCCAAATAACCACAGAAGAAAGGAATGTTTTTTTCTTTCAGAAAGAACTGAATAATAATAGCAAACACATCAGCACTTACCATGTGCCAAGCACTATTTTATCTTGCATGTTAACTCCTTATGGCAACTCTGGAGACAACAGCTACGCTGACTTCGTTTTACACGAGAGAAAACCGAGGCCCAGAGAGTCTGAGTGACGTGCCCAAGATCACACGGTTAGGACATGGCAGGGCTAGATCTGAAGCCAAGCCCTCTGGTTCATGACCCCACACTCTAACCATTAAACCATCCACCCAGGTCGAGCAGCGTATACTAGAAAATATGAAAGGGAAAAAAGTCCGAGCCACAGTTACTAGAATACCCCAGATAAGAAGTCGTCCTGAAGAGAGTATGGGTCTTAGCTACATATATATATCACCTCACAGTATCCTGTTGGTGTAACTTGTGGCCAAAACTTGAGTGCTTTAGACATAACAGAGTAGGGGCACCTGGGTGGCTCAGTCGGTTAAGCAACTCTTGGTTTCTGCTCAGGTCATGATCTCAGGGTCAGGAGATGCCCCCACGTTGGACACTTGAGAGATTCTCTCTCTCCCTCCCTCTCCCTCTCCCTGTGTACCCCCCTCCCAGTTCGTGCTCTCTCTCTCTCTCAAATAAATAAATAAATAAAATATTTTTTTAAAAAAAGAGAGAAATAACAGAGTAATATTACTAAAAATAGCAAAACAAAGATTCTGCAGCAGCTGGACTGGATAAAGGGAATTCAGTTCCAATTCGCTTTAGAAAATGAAACAATGGGAGGGGCGCCTGAGTGGCTCAGTCTTTAAGCATCTGCCTTCGGCCTAGGGCGTGATCCCAGGGTCCTGGAATCGAGTCCCACATCAGGCTCCCAGCTCCGCAGGGAGTCTGCTTCTCCCTCTGCCCCTCCTCCTACTCATTCTCTCAATATCTCTCTCTCTCTCTCAAATAATAAATAAATGAAATCTTAAAAAAAAAAAAGAAAACAAAACAAAACTATTAAACTCTCAAGCAAATGGCTTTCCGATACAAATACAAAATTAATCTGAAACCATCAAAACAAGTCACAAACCTGAAAAATCCTACCTAAACCGTAATAAGAAGCCATTATTCAATGCAGCCATACTGGAGGCACGAGAGAGTAATACTAAGTCACTACATGACTCTAAGCGAGATGTTGTCAGTGACAAAGAACCAGGCCTAGAGAAAACCTGTGGGGGATGGACAGACGGATCTTTCACAGCCGCCATTTTGGTTTTATCCTGAATACAGAGGTTGAGAAAGATGGAGGAAGGAATGCATGGCATCAAGGTGGGCATAGGGGAGGGAAACAGCCATGAAATTAAACAGTGTACAATCCTAAAGGCTCTTAAAGCTTTTCCTTTTAAAATGCACTTCTCAATGGGGAAAACATTGTCCTAGGTGGTATGTGAGCTTGGAAAAGATTAAGGCGGGATCCAGCCCATGACATAGCTTCTATTGTGCCCCAAGATGGGCCTCAAAGCCAAGCAAAGAACCAAACCCACAACTTCACCTGACACCTTCTGAGCTGATCAAAGGAGAAACCAGAGGCTGGGTTGCCGAGAATGCCCTGCTGCTTGAGACGGCACAACTTGGCATCGTCATTCCAGGACACAGCCACTGTGTGGGCAGGAAAGGACGTGGAGGAAGGGCGGGCTGTGGCCGTGGAGGTCATTCCCTGCACACTCCAAGACCCCACACTCCTGTGTTTCCCATCTAAAGGTCGTGGTGAAATATGTGGAGAAAACGGATCTGTGACTCTTCCTGATTATTACTCACTCCATGCAAAATAGTTACTAAGTACAGAACCCAGAGCTGTTAAGTGGTATTATTACTATACATGTGGTTATGTTACTAATGTGAATCACTCACAATTTCCTGGCCAAGCAGATTGAGCTGAACATTTTTATTCTACCAATGAAATCACGGTTTTTGGCCAACAGATTGGTAAATACAAAGAGACCTCCAAAAACCAACAGAGGTATAGAAAAAGCCAGGGTTTTCACACCCAGAAGTGAGAATGTATGTGGATACAGTCTGTTGGGAGGGTGAGTTAGAGAAGCTTTAAAATGTTAAATGCATGTGCTCCTTCAACTAGCAATTGCCTCTCTAGGAATTCAGGTGAAGTACTTGTGCGTGTGCTCCAAGTGGTGTGTGTAAGGATGTTTGCAGACACTGGAAATAACCTAAAGTTCCGTCTAGAGGAATCGTTAAACAGAATGCTCCGTCTACGCCGTGCCATAGTCCATAACAGTGAGGAAGAATCAACATTGACCTACACGGAACATCTCCAAAACCTGTTATTAAACGGGGGGGGGGGGGGGAGGAAATTGCAAAACAAGACAGTGCAATCTTATTTATGGTTTCTTTTAATTTTTCTAACTTTTTTTTTTAAGATTTTATTTTTAAGTAATCTCTACACCCAACGTGGGGCTCAAAATTATAACCCAGAGATCAAGAGTCACAGAGTCGCATGCTCTACCGACTGAGCCAGCCGGGGGCCCCATTTATGGTTTCTTCGAACCCACCGGACTACAGACCTCTGTGTTAACAGACAGATATGCCCAAATGCACAGAGTGAAGTCTGCAGGGTGCACCCGAGAGGATGTCAGTTGTCAGCGCTGAAGAATGTACGTGCAACTGGGTTTTGAGGATGAGGAGGACTTCTCTTATTGTTTCAGTGTTTTCCAAAAATGAATTGCTATGTGTATAATCAAAAATTAAATTCTCAGGGGGGAGATGGGCACAATAGAGAAAAAAATTCTATCTTTGCCCATAGTCCTAAAAATGCCCAACTGCGTGTTCGTCGGGGTGGAAAGTATTTTACCAGCTGTGATTACTTCCACAAGAGAAGGCTCGTTCAGCAAATACTTATTAAGCACCTACTGTGGGCCAGGCACTGTTTCCGACTCTGGAGAAACATTGAAAAGATCTGCCTCCATGGAGTTTATATTCCAGGGGAGTTTCCGCATAGCTGCCTTGAGGGCAGGGCGGCGCCTCTGGGGGAGAAGCGTGGGCTGGTACAAAGTGCCCAGGGCAGGGGCAAGGCAGAGACAGGCTCTGTCCTCTCTTCTAGGCCAGGGAAGGAGGAAGGGGTGAGACCCATAGCACCTGGCTGGCCCCTCACTAAATGCTCTCCGTGGCTGCTCCAACCAGCTGCACAAGTTGGGGTGTTAGTGAGCTGTGAGGCCACTCCCCAAAAGAACAGAGAACAGCAGAGGGGAGGTGACTCGAGAGAAGCCTACCATCTAGAAAGTGCAGCTCAAGTTACCGCAGGGGTCCCCTGGCAACATACACAAATATCAAATCATCGCGGGGAGACCCCAACATTAACACCATGCTCTACGTCAAGCATCTCTCACACGAGAAAGAGAAAAAGTGGAACTGAGCTCATGGTTTATCCAGGAGATTAACAGTAGAATTCAAGGTGAGAAGGTTAAGGGAATCCTCCACACCCCAGACCAACCTGCATTTCAGAGGGACGGCAAAGAGAGAGCCCACGGTAAAGGCAAAGGAATGAATCGAGAATAGTGAAATTGCAGACATCCTTGATGAGCCAGTGGGGGGAGATTTCAGGCAAGGGTGGGTCTTTCCTGAGGCCTTCAAATCACATCTTATAGGCACTGGGCTGCCCCACCTGAACCCCGCCACCACCCCCCCCTCCAGCTTCTCTGTCAAGCCAGTTCACACAGGTGCTAGAAGGCTGAGGTAATCTGATTGGCTGGGAGATTCGTGTTTGCTAGGGAAGACTGGCTTTGTTAAGGATCAAAGTCAGGTTTCAACCTGTTCCTCCCCAACCTACATGCAGTCCTGCTAGAGCCCAACACAGGGCGTGGTGGGCAGCTGTGCATAGCTCTGACGATTTACAAACTCCAAGTGGGTTGTAAACTGCTCAGTCCTGGATACTGGAAATCAAGCTCCCAGAAGTGCCTGGGTGGCTCAGTCGGTTAAACATCTGCCTTCGGCTCAGGTCATGATCTGGGGGTCCTGGGATCGAGCCCCGCTCAGCAGGGAGTCTGCTTCTCCCTCGCCCTCTGCCCCTCCCCCACCACTTGTGCTCCAACTCTCTCTCAAATAAATCAATAAAATATTTTCCAAAATATATATTTAAAAAAAAAAGAACCACCTCCACTTCATTTCCACTTTGAATTAAGAGAACCAACTGGGGGATTCCTGACCCACCAATTCATGTATCATCGCTCCCTCGACTGGGAAGTCCTGCCTCCCTCGGGGCCCTTGCCGTCTGTGGATAAGGAACCAGCACAAACACCTGGTCGGCCACCTATGGCCAGGTCTGTGTTGGGCTGGGAATGGTATTTCTTTTCTTGACAAATGGACGTTGCTCAAACACACTGCCCCAGAGGAAAACACAACGATTCCTCACCCACTTCCCCAGCAGATTTCTGATCTCAATGCCTCAAAATCTACTTTCTAGAAGGACTTTGCCCGAACCTGAGAAAGATAAACACCTGTACCACACCCCAGCCTGGCTGTCCTCGAAGGAGGTTTGGAAACGCTCTGAAAGGCGTGCATGGGAGTGCTCGGTGCTCGGACACCGCAAATGCTCTCCAGTGCTCACGTGTCTGTGTGCCACTGCCAAGTGCTTCCCAGCAAAGTACACAAGGGCTTTGTCTCATTCTGCAATGGTCTGCACTGGCCACGGGGCCACGGGGCCATGGGGCTGCTGTGTTTGCCCCGCACAAAGAGGAGACTAGCTCGGTAGGGGTGGGGCAGCTCCCTGCAACAAAAAACCCGGCCAGCCCCACCTTGTTTCAGGTGGAAAACACAACTCTCCACATCCTGGCTGGGGTTTCCGGTCAAGAATTTCACTAGGAAGGAAGGGAGGGAGGGGCAAGAAGGAGGGGGAGCAAAAGAAGGCGCTTTCTTCATATTACTCTCTTAGTAAAACAAAGCCTGGTCGGGGCACTCAACATCGAATCAGAAAGACACACTTTTTAAATTAATAAAAACAAAAATAATCAATTGGGAACAGAAAAATCAAAAGGCACAATTCGCAGACTCGAGCAATGAGGGACATCTCAGATGCCAGCCACCGGTGTTGGAGCAAAGTGATCAGACTTGGGGAGCTCCTCTTCCTCCTCGGCCCAGCTTTCTCCCCCTCTCCCCTCCCCAGCTTCAGCTCTTGGCCATCGGCTCTACCCCTGCAGTTCCGGTGGGGACCATCCCAGGAAAGCACACACTCGCCCCTCCTCTCCCACCAAACCCCCATTCAGCACCCCTCTGCCCTTTGCAGCCACCAGGTCACCATCTGGGTCCCCAGGCTTTTCTTTTACCTCCTTTTCCACCCCCAACAGGGCAGTCCTGCATGCTGGCAAAGTGTGGATTTTGAAGTTTGCTGACAGCCAGGCTGCAAGCATTCCCTGCTTTCCACCCTTGTTAAATCAGACTCATCGGCAGCTCAAGGAGAGCAGCTGACCTGCAGAACCTTAGCCACGACATTAGGGAACCAGTTCTGGTGTGTGTTTCTTTTGTTGGTTTTCTGGGTTGGGTTGGGTTGGGTTGGGTTGGGTTACCCAAGCAGAGGCTAACTGGTTGGAGATCAGGGAAAGACACAGAACGGGCTGCGGGGCAGTAGGAGCGCGTGTTGCTAAGGGGGAGTGTGTAAAGTGACAAAATGGTGATAGAAGGGCTTATCGAGTTTCTGCCGGGTGCTGGGTGCCTGGTGCCCTGCCAGGGATGGGATGGCGCGCAAGCAGGCTGCATCCTTCCCTCACGGAGCTGACAGTCTGATGGCAGAGGCAGACAGACAACCAACTAGGCAGGGACAGTTTAGTAGGAATCGTGCTGAGAACGGGAAGGTACAGAGCAGCGTGAGCTCACAGACAGTTGGGGGGGCAGGTGGCAGGGAAGAAGAATTCCGGGAAGAAATGCCCCCCTAAACCGAAACCCAAAGGATGCAGAAGAGAAGCCTACTTAAAAGCCAAGGAGCTGGAGACAGCCGGGGATGGTAAAGAGCGCTGGCAAGAGCTGTGTGGCTCAGAGGCTAGCTTGAGGCTGCAAAGGTTGACTGTGGGGGGCAAGCATTTCCCAGTGCTTCGGGCTGGCACACGGAAAGGCTGAGACACACTGTGCTCAGAGCCACCTCCCAGACCCTCTCTTCCCTGCGTGAACCTTTATGTGGCGCAGGCTGTCTTAAGAAAGCATTTCTATGCGGCACCTGGGTGGCTCAGTCGCAAAGCGGCTGCCTTTGGCTCAGAGTGTGATCGCAGGGTCCTGGGATGGAGCCCCACATTGGGGGCTCCACTCCCCCTGCTTGTGTTCCCTCTCTCGCTGGCTGTCTCTCTCTGTGTCAAATAAATAAAATCTTAAAAAAAAAAAAAGCATTTCCGTTCGACTTTTCACTCTTATGTAGCGAGACCTCATCAAATGCCCATGAATACAGAACAAGAGCCCAATCCCCGTCCAAACAGAGTAAGCAGGTGACACGCCCCGCTCCCCGTGTTTTTTCCTGTACTTGCTCCTACACCCAGAAGAGTCCTATCAAAAGTTCTCCAGGATGACGTAACAAGAACAGGGCAAGCAAGCTTCGTCAGACACACAGGAACCAGCCATTTCCCCTCCAGAAATCGTCAAACACCGAAAGTGAATGTGTGCAGGACATGCTGGGCAGGCTTCTCGCTGGCAAGATCTGCAGCCACCATCCAGGGGCAAGAATCCTATTAATCCAAGGTGTTTATTTCCTTTTGATAAACAGTAATGTGTAATTTCCCATTTCTAGGGACAATAATGACTTCAAACAAAGGGCAGTCACCAAAAGCAGTATTTAGAGGAGTGGGGGAGTGGTTCTCCGCCATAGGAGGATGGCAGATCAGTGAAAAAATAATTTTTTCTCAAAAAAAAAAATGTCCTTGGTTAAAAGTATGAATTTGTCTCTTAGATCTAATTCGAAAGACAAGTCATTTTTGGAAATACAGGGTGTTCAAACAGAGAAAGAAGAGCAGAAAGCCCCCTCCTTCGACCAGGCCCCCCCCCCCCCCGGACTACCAGCTCTAACCCCTGCTATGCGTGGCACTGGGTAGGCTCACCTGCTACTCCTCCCTCCCACAGCGAAATTCCTAGAATTTCTTTTCTAGGAATTTAGACAATCCACAATGGCTGCCTCCACTCTCTTACTTGACCTCCCCTAATCTGCCTGAAGGGCCCACTTGAAATTCAAGTTGTGAGCCGAACTTGCACTGTTACAAAGAGAAAATGCCCCGTCATTAGTCCGTCCTGCCTGTTCACATTCCAGCCCTCCCCGCTGCCTGGCCACTGGCCGGGGAGCTAGAAGCTAGGAGGGCAGCCACGCCCCCAGGGGAAACCACGCCCCTAGGGGAAACCACGCCCCCAGGTAAACAGAACCTGGCCACAGGGCACTGGCTGGAAAGGCCTCCCAAAGCCTTCCTTGTCACCTGGGCCAGAGTAGGGACCTCAAGGCAGGCAGGGGTCAAATGCCCCCCTACAGCCCAGGGTTGTGTCAGGTCCCAGAGGGAGGTCCCAGAGGGAAAAGCAAGACAGGTAACTACCCGCACTGTGTGTAAGGCTTTGCTTAAAAGGCTCTCTTGTCCCAAAATAGTTGGAGCTGGCCGGCTGTGGGTCCATCCCTGGGACCCAAAAAGCCCTCTTTGTAATGTAAATATCCCGAAGCATCAACATCTCTGGCACAGCCCTTTCTCCGGGTACAAAGCTGCGGGCTGGGGAAAGTCTGGCCTAAGGGAGGAGCTAGTGGGTCCCTGCACTGTTTGGAGCGTCGGGGCCCACCAGGGTCAGGAGGCTAGCTAGGTCTCCCAGCAGCCACTGGGAGGTCTGGACCTGGCCTCGAGCAACTTCCAAACAGCCCCCCAGGGTCTTCTTTCCCCAATTTCCTCCAAACGGCAAAGGGTCCCGGGACCTAAGGACGGCCTGGCAATCAGCAGACAGCAGATCTACAGAACACGGCGGCGTGGTGGCAGATGCTCCCTAGAAACTGGTTTCTCCTCTGGCCCTCTGCTCTCCCTCTCTCCCTCTCTCTCTCTCCTACTCCTCTGGGGCCAAAAGTCTCTTTGGGAGGCTCTGGACACTGGTGGCCCCATACAATATGGGGGGCTTCAGGGCGTCATCTAGTTCTTGGCTAAAGCAAAAACCAGAGTTTGGGTTGCAGTTTGGGAGCAAATGGACATTGCAGGGGGGGCAAATGGGCATTGCAAGCATGCTGCTTTACTCAAGTTATAAGCTCTCTTGGGGTGCCGGAGGAGACATACAGAGATAGGGAGCAAGGCTAAAGTACCCCCAAAGCCCTCTGCCCTGTCCCTGCTCCCTGGGGGTCCTCTCTGCTTGCCTTCCCTCCTCTGCAGCTTTCATGCTCCCCCAGCTCACTCCAGGCTTCCCCCCTTCCCTCTCTCTCCCTAGCGCTTTGCTCCTCTAAGCTGCCTTCTCGCTCCAGCCCACGCGCCCCCCCCCCATGCTCTTCTGCTTTCCCTATAGATTTCTATCTGCTTCCTTCCTCCCTCTTGCACCCACCCCCCATAATCTCCAGAATAAAGGGCCAGTGGTTCCAGGTGGTGGAGTCCTCAGCTCCTTCCCCTTGGGCGGAGCGCAGGTGGCAGGTGGGTGGGGCTGCTGCGTCCCCCCAGGAAGCTCGTGGCATGGATTGCTAGCAAGTCCCAGGTGCTAGTTGGCCACAGCCCTGGAGCCTTCAGGGCTGGCAGGCAAAACAATAAAACTCTCTCTCCACAGTTGAGAACTGCTCTGTTCTGCCCCCAAACTCTTCTCTGAAGCCCCCTCACAATGCCAGGCCCACGTCCCAGAGAGGGAGCTCAGCGCCACGGGCCCCAGCTGGCCCCAGGGATGCCTGCGCAGGCCTGGGCCACATTCCCACTGCTGGGAGGCCACTGGCTGGACCCAGGGCGGAGGCTTCCTGGCTGCCTGGCCAGCGGTCAGGGACAGGGGGTGGGGCTAATTATAATGCAAGCGCTTTGATTGTAGCTCCTCCCTGGGAAGGGTGAAAACTCGGGAGAGGAAAAGCCCAGGGTGACACTGGGCAGGAGCGGCTGGCAGCAGCTGGGGAGGCAGAACCTGGGCCAAGGTTCACTTTGCTTGAGGCCGGAGTCTACCTCCTACCTCCAAAATGGGCAAATTGATAAGAGCCTTCTCCTTTCCTTTCCTTTCCTTTCCTTTCCGAGCAGGACCAGAAGCCAGCCTGGCTGCCTGCGTGGTCTCAAGGGTCCTTCTAAGTTCTTCTTAGTTCTTCTCTTCACCACCCCCCCAGCCCCGCCTTGCTGCTCCTCCCCACCTTACTTCCACACCTTACTCCTGCTGTTCCCTCTGCCTGGAACATACACCCCACACTCCTCTCCAAACCTTGAAACAGTGATAGACTGTTACTAACACAGTCGGCGCCATATCCGAGGATGCAGAAGCCCATGAGTATTTAAAGCATGGGCTTCTCAGCCAGACCCGGCCCCGTTTGAATTCTGCCCGTATACTAGCTGTGTGACCCTGAAAGTATTGCTTAACCTCTCTGAGCTTCGGTTTGTCTGTAAGTAAGAATACCCCCTTCATGGGGTTGCTGTACAAGTCAAACAAGTTAAAGCACGTACAACACACACAGAGCGCCTCACACAAAGTATTAAGCAGCAGCAGCAGCACTTAACAGTTTTTACCGTATGCCGAGCACAGGACACGTGTTAACTCACATCGTCCTCACACCACCACTGGGAAAGAGGTACCGTATCATCCCTGTTGTATAGATAAGGAAAGTGAGGCCCGAGAGAGGTTCAGTAACTTGCCCAAGATCATAGAGCTACGAAGTGGAAAAGCTGAGAGCTATTATTATTTTATCGTTATTATTCCCCTCCTACACAATAGGCCCATTGAGGAAAGAGGCTTTGCACATACATATTTAATAACTACTTTAGGGCTGTTGTTGAAAGGTCAGGGCCCTACCCATTTCAAAAGACCTCTTCCATTTCCTAAAACCTCCCCAGAAAAAAGAACCCCAACTTCTTCAGGGAAGCAGCGATGGCATCATGGAAAAGAAAACACACACACACAAAAAAATTTTTTTTTAAATCAGAAGGTTTGGCTTGTCCTCACAGAGTCACCTCTTCCCAGCTCTGTGAGTTGAGACCAATCACTTCACCTCCCCTAACCTCACCTTCCTGTAAGGCCACCTTCTTCCCTGCAGAGCTGAAAGCCCAGCGGGAGATGGCAGGAGACAGAGCACCTTGCAGACTAGAATGAACGCCCTGTCTCCCGAGAGGGTCTTTTCTTTCTTAACCCTTCCCAATCCTCGGCCCCACGCTTGGGAAGTTTTTCTGTGAAGGCCAGTCCTCAAGCTTGCGGTGGAAAATAACAGAGGTTTTTTTAAAGGGAACAGAAACCACGGTCCTCAGCAGAATGTTCCCCACACATTCCCCGTGGCCCCTGGCAGCACTTCTGCTGGGAGCGCTCAGCCTTAAGCAGCACTTGTGGCTCCCGGCGGCTGGCCACCGCGGGACTACTCAGAGGCGTGTAAACAGCACATGGCATTCTCGGGCATATGGCAAGCATTCATGCACCGAATTCTTTGTCCTCGTGAGGACAGACAGAGAGCTACTCTGTGCTGCAAAGCCCCAAACCAGAACGCCCTCTTCCAAAGCCCTAGCCTGGAGAGGACGCCAAGGCCGAGGCACGCATGCCACCAGGCCCGGGTGTGCTTGCGAAATAAACTTGCCCAAACTTGGACTTCTCCCTTGAAAACTTGGGTTTACTTGTTAATTCCAAAGGGAAAGTATGGCACTGTTACAATGGAGAAACTTGGCAAGCTCCCCCTTCATCGAGGGCTCGAAGTCATGCGGGTCCTGAGAAGTGACCCCACACCGCTCCTGTGGTCTTCCGGCCCCAAAGGCATAACCTGAATCTAACCAAGAGGAAAACAAACACATCATCAGACAAACCCAGACGGGGAGGGGGGGGGGTGGAGCGTGTCCTACAAAACAACCCGCCCCGCACATTTAAAAACTATCAATGACAACAAAAAGCCGAGGAAGGTTCCAGATGGAAGAGACCAGGAGAACGAAAGGTCATGTGGGATCGTGGGCAGGGATCGAGGCCAAAATGGGAAAGAAGACCTCACCAAAAGGCAATCATTGGGCGATTAATAAAATTTTAAAATGGACTGTATGTCAGATGACAGTATTTTGCCCACGTTAAGGTTTCTGAATTGTATTACTCTATTGCGGTCATAGAAGACGATATCCTTTGCATGCTAAAGTATTTAGGAGTAGAGGGTCCTGGTGACTGGCAACTACCTCTCCAATGATTCGGCAAAACTAATGATAATCGTAACTTACAGAGAGAGATTAAAACTAACGGGGTAAAATTGGTGAATCTACGTGAAAGGCATACGGATTCTTCATTGTAGTATTCTTGCAACATCTCCGTAGGTTTCAATTCAGAATAAATACACTTTTAAATAAAAAGAGAAAGAAGAAAAGAAGGAAAGAGAAGAAAAATACACTCTTAAAAAAAAGAAAAAAAAAGGAACATCAGGGGCACCTGGCCAGCCCAGTCGGTGGAGTGTGTGACTCTTGATCTCAGGGTCAGGGGTTTGAGCCCTACGTGGGGTGTAGAGATTACTTGAAAAGAAAAATCTTTTTTGGAATTGCCTGGGTGGCTCAGTCGGCGAAGCATCTGCCTTCTGCTCAGGTCATGATTCTGGGGTCCTGGGATCGAGCCCTGCCTTGGGCTCCCTGCTCAGTGGGAAGCCTGCTTCTCCCTCTCCCTCTGCCTGCTGCTCCCCCTGCTTCTGCTCTCTCTCTCTCTCTGTCAAATAGATAAATAAAATCTTGTTTAAAAAATCTTTTTTTTAGTTAAATAAATAAGTAAGGGAACATCGGACATGCTCAGCTGCATCTCCCAGATACTAAGCATGTCCCAGCTAAGGTGCACAGTGGAGCTGAGGCGGGACTCGGCGGCAGGGAGACGTGCGTGCCCGCGACCCGCAAAGTCCTGGTGGGCACCGCGCTTCGGCTGTGGAGCCCCGGAGACGTGGCAGTAAGTCAGTAACACTGCGGGTGCTCGAAACATTTGACCCAGCTCAGCACCCATACGGGAACACTCATTGTGCTACATGATAATCACGCCAACCCAGTCCCATCCACCTAATTAACCAGGTTTACTTCTGAAAGGATCATAGACAGTATGGGACCGGCAGCAGCCTTCGAGAACGCATGCCCGATCCATGTTACGAATGAGGAAACCGAGGCTCAGACAGGAACCAAGGTCATGGCTAATCCCACTGACTCCTCCCAGGCTAGTGCTCCTTTCAAGGTTCTGTCCTGGGAACCCTGGAGCATCTTCCAGGCCTTTTGGCTATTTGCAAAAAATTCAAGACAGGAAGATTTGTGTTTCCCCAAAGGAAAACAGAAAATGTTTCTCATGTATAGGTGACATAGAGAGCTGTTTCAAAAGAGAGGAAACAAAACATTCCTCATAGAATTTTCATAGCAGCACCTCCCAAACGTAACTGTGTTTGTTTAAAACAATCATTGTCATATTACTCTACGATCACACCTTAAATACATCCTACGTCATGGGGGCTATTTTAAGAAATCTCAATGTACAGGGAGCCTGGGTGGCTCAGTTGGTTAAGTATCTGCCTTCAGCTCAGATCATGATCCCAGGGTCCTGGGATCAAGCCTGGCATCAGCAGGGAGTCTGCTTCTCCCTCTGCCCCCCCCCCAACTCGTGCATGCGCCCTCTCTCTCTCCCTGTCTGAAACAAATAAATAAAATCTTAAAAAAAAAAAAAAAAAGGAAATCTCAATATACAGAAATTCAAACTTGCCTAACAGAAAAAGGAGAGGGTTAGGATATCATCCTTGTTATTCCCTACCTGAATCTCCACCCTCAGAGTCCTTCTCCCGGTTACTCCGCCTCCAGGAGACTGAGCCCTTCACCCACAGCCCCTGGGCTCACTTGCCGCCCAGGGAGAGGCACCAGCAGGAGGAAAGACCACGTCTTCCTGTTTCCGTGGCTGGCAGTTCTGGCAGATGCTGTGGTCCTTCGTGGCTACAGCTCCTGCCGGTGAACCATCCTCTGCCTCCAGCTCGCGCTGGATTCCAGGAACACCATTTCCTCCCCAGGCCCCTTCAGGCCCCCAAGTGGTACCGGCTTCCTGCTGTCCCTGTTCCCATCCCCCCCCCCCCCCCCCCCCGTCGCTGGCTGCGCTGTCCCCTGCCCACTCCTCCTTGAACAGTAGTACCTTTTTCATAGCCTCTGTGTTTGACCTATCTTCCAGCGAAATTTTGTTTCCTCTAGGGACCCTGCCAGATTTAGAAATGCATTTGTGTGAATGAAAAATATTTACTGCCATCTGTGAGCGTGTGATGCATTTCAAAGTCCCTCCATTTTTGAAATGTCCCCTTCACCACACCACTTCCCACACCCGATCGCACAGCCAAAAGCAAGGTACAAGGTGAGGCTACAGTCCAGCCCTCGGATGGCTCGGGCAAATCCGAGGAAGGACCTGGGGGAGCCCAGCCTAGCCCCTTCCCGGTCTCCTGATGCTATTTCCAACGGCGACCTCAAAGCGCAAGACCTCTCGCGTGGGGGCCCTGCAGGTCTGTGGGGAATAACATGGAGCATCCTCAGAAGGCAGGGGTGGCTGGTGATGAGGCAGCAGGGGGAGCAGAGGGAGAGAGGGAAACAAGAGGGGCCAGCAGGCGGGCAAAGAAAAGTCAGCTGGGACGGGCCTGCAAGTGCCTCTCCAGCCCCCCACCCCACCCTTCCCCAGCGCCTCCCCCATGCTGTCCCTTGTGTGGTCACAGTCACTGCAGGAGGGAGGGCTCCTGTTCCTGGGCCACTGCCTCCAGCCTGGGCCTGATGGAGAAGCCGGCAGCTGAGAGGTTTCTCACATTTGAATGGCCAGTAGCCATGTTCCTTCTCCATCCTACCCGCCACCCGTGAATACCCCAGCCACTGAGCTCTCACCCCAAGCGCCCAGGAGCCATCACTGAGACTCACCACCAGCCTAAACCCCCTTCCTCAAGCTAAAAAAAAAAAAAAATGGTAATTGATGTATTATTGACAACCTGGGCAGTCCTGCCCAGGGGATGGTGGGCACGTGAGTCCTCTCGCTCTTGAGTGTGCATGGAAGGGTGTGCACCTGCCTTTCTAGGCCCCCACACCCACCCCCGTACAAATGTACGGCTGTGATGTGGATGCTACCCCCTTCCAGTGTGGTGTCCTTGCACAGTCGACAGCCCAAATCCCTGAGCAGACTCTTTGGCCCTATGGATACGTATGCCTATTTTATGGGGGAAGAAGCGGAGGCTCAAAGGGGTTAAGTGTCTTGCCTAATTCACAAAAGCAATGACTGTAGGTCGCTCATCTTGAGAAAAGCAACTGGGCTTCCAGCACCTCCCTTGTTCCCTCTTTCCAAAACCAAGAGCTGCTCTGGAGTTCCACAACCCCCAGGGACACAGGCTCTACTGGCTGAGGTGCAAATGGGTGAAGCTGCGTAATCCCAGCCAGGGCAGGTGGAGCGCCCCCTGCGCAGACCCCACTGCCTTGTGCTGAAACCCCCTGACAAGCTGGCCCTGGAGTGGGTGAGATGGGGTGGGAGCTGTGATCTGAGGTCTGGGGTGATTGGAGAGGTGCAGGGGCAGGAAGGCGGCAGCTCCAGGGCGTGGCGAGGGGAGGAGCTTGTTCCAATTGTGTTGGTCCAAGAAGGCACTGCCCTGTCTGCTCAGCAATGACCAACATTAAAAGCCAGTTTCTAGAAGCCTCCCCCTGCCCCGACCCGCCCCACCATGTATTGTCTGCAGAGCTGGAAATCAAAAGAGGACTCTGGCCACAAAAGCTTTTTCATAGGGTTGCCTGGGTGGTGCAGTCGTTAAGCGTCTGCCTTCAGCTCAGGGCGTGATCCCAGCGTTCTGGGATCGAGCCCCACATCAGGGTCCTCCGCTGGGACCCTGCTTCTCCCTCTCCCACTCCCCCTGCTTGTGTTCCCTCTCTCTCTGGCTGTCTCTCTATGTCAAATAAATAAATAAAATCTTTGAAGGAAAAAGAAAAGCTTTTTCATAAAGTTTAGTGGGACTAGCAGGAACCATAAAGACGCCTACTACGAGATCAGCAGCCTGATTTCCAAAAAGAGGAATCCGAGGCGCACACTGGGCAGGTGACTTGAGGCCACCCAGCAAACCTGCAGCCAAGTCAGAAATAGATGACATGCCTGTAACCCAGAGCCAGACCAAGCCCTTTTTACCACTCCAGTAGGTCTTGTTTTCCATTCATATCTGTATCCTCTTACCCATTCAGAACCATTGCTGAACTGGGTATTCCCATCTGAGGGTGCGAAGTTGGGGGGTGGGTCCTGGAGCGCGGGCTGCCAGGGTGCCAAGCCTCTCTTGATGTCTCGGCAATGGTGCAGTCAGCCTCACCCGGTGAGAACCGGGCAGCAGAGATTCCCCCAACCCCCACCCCCAATTACCCAGTAATGAAACCAGCAAATCCACTGCAGGGACCGAGTCTCCACGGTCAGGGCTGGGCTCGTGCTCCCAACACAGAATGCAGAAGCTCAAAGCATCAGGATTAATAAACAGCTTTATTGGCCTTTGACAGCATCGATTTTCTTACATTCTCAATTAATTTGCCATTAAAGTGCGGGAAATTGTCTTAATCATGATAACATTTATTAAAAGATATCAGAACTAGTAGCAGGAGTGTGGCGGCCACAAAGGAAACAGTTCTCCCACCTGCACAGAACGGAAGCCCCTGGTGTTGGGCCGGTGGGTGGGCCAGTTGGCAAACAGATGCTAATTCTCTCTCACCGCGAGCACCAAACTGGCTGGGACCGCCACCCCTGGGGGAAAAAAGCGACGCTAAAGAGATCTAAAAACCCCCACATGCCCTGCCTCGCGGCTCCCCTCGGCCCCCTTTGGGTGTTCGCTGTTTAGATAGATCCAATCTTAGGAGAAATGGAGGTCTGGCCCCCTCTACGGCCTTCTACCCCACCCCACCCTCACTAAAAAAAGCCCCCAAAGTCATTACAATGAAAAAGTGGGTTTCCATTACCCCGACACTAACAATGTTCCGTAAAAATGAGGATAATAAACACAAAAGCTTGCTTAGTAAACAGGAGCTCTCAGCGTTCAATGCAAAAGAAAAAAAAAAAAAAAGAAAGAAACTGAAATCTCAAGGCAAATACTGTTGGCTCTGCCCACGGGCTGGACGAACGTGGGCTGGACGAACTTGGAGCCCTTTACTCCTATCTGGAAAGCTCCGGGCGGGCCAGGAGCAGGAAGGCAGCTGGTTGGCTTTTTCAGCACTCGCCGAGGGCAGAGACCAGATCTTTGCACTACGCTGAGGCTGTCGGCGTGTTTCCGCTCGGAGTTTATATACAAACACACCCAGGGCTGATGTATTTTTATACAGATATGTACACACACACACAGGCCTGCTACTCTTTCTTGGAGACCACCAGCTCCACCTCGGGAAGCTGGACGCCAACCTTAGTCCCGCTGTCATTGCTGGAAGAAGAGGACAGTCGGGACTTCTTCGAGGCCAAGGACACTCCGCTCCCCTGTAACTTGCCTGTCTCGTCATCGCTCCCAGTCACCTCATAGTGACCTTTGCTCTTTGACCCCAATCCCCCAAAGGTACCAAATTTCAGCTTTCCGTGTTTCCCTTTGACTTTCCCACCTTCCAGGGACACTTCCCCACCTTCAAACTCCAAAGTCCCGGTCGGGGTGGAAGGCGCCGAGAGCTCCCTTTCGTCACTGAAGGAATTTGAGCGGTGCCGGGGCTTCTTACTTTTAAATAAGGAGAATTTGCCTTTGGGTGATGACATCTCAGCCTCGGCGTCTCCTTCCAGAGAACCTAGGCTGGCCTTCGAGCTCTTCAGGTCGCCTTTGGACCCTGAAATGGATGCTTCCGGGGAGCCCGTGACACCACCTTTCCCTTTAGGTTTGGAAAAATTGAACTTGGGCATTTTGATTTTGGACTTTTTAAGTTTTACATCAGACTCTTCCCACTCGCCCTCTCCAGCCCCGGCCTGGACAGTGGCCTCCGCTTTGGGGAAGTTAATATCTACCCCCACTTCTCTGCCAACCAGCTCACGGCCAGAGAAGGTGAATTTGGGGATCTTCATCTTGGGGAATGTTACTTTTCCAGATCTGCTTTCCAAGTGACCTGGAGACCCAGACACACTCAGCCCAGGACCGTGGAGTCCAACCTGGCCTCCTTTCACACCTCCTTCTCCCTTTGGTCCTGAGAAGTGAAGTCCCCCAGCGAACTTCGGTGCATCCAGGTTGAGAGCAGAGGAGGCCTGGGGTCCTTTGACACTCACGTGCCCTTCGCCCAAGCTGACAGCTGGGGCGCCGACACCCCCTGAAACATCCACACCTCCTTTGATTTTCGGGCCCTTCAAGCTGACACCGAAATCTGACTCAGGAGAGGCCACATTAAGTGAAGGCCCCTTGACGCTAATGTCGGGAGCAGCCCCGTGGAAACCTATCCCTGAACCTTTCAGATCGCCTTTGATTTCAGGACCAGAAATCTGCCCCGTGGGGAGTTTCACATTCACACCTGGCAGCTCCACATCACATCCAGAGGACTTAATTCCAGGCATCTGGAGGTTTCCTTCGAGGCCTTGAACACTGATGCCTGGAAGACCTCCTCCAACCGTGGGGCCTTTCATCTCGCCAGTGGCCCCGAGGCTCCCTTTTATTTTTGGTCCTTCCAAGTTCAAGTCCATGTCTGGGGCTGAGATTTGAGGGCCAGAGATCTGAGGCCCTTTCAGGCTCAGGCCCCCGAGGTTCACATCCACGCCTGGTGCCTGTAGTTCTCCAGTCACTTGTGGCCCTTTGATGTTCATGTCCAAGTCGGACGCCGGAGTCGAGATGCCAAACTGGGGCAGCTTCATTTTGGGAAGTTTAAGGCCACGTTCGGGGGCCTCCAAGCTTAGATCAGGAGCACCTACTGATACTTTGGGGCATTTGATGTCACCAGAGACAGCCAGGTCTCCCTGTAGACTTGGTCCCTTCAGGGTCACGTCTGGGGCGCCAAGGTTTAGTGAGGCGTCGATCCCAGGCACTTTCACACTGTCTCCTTCCAGCCTCACCTTTCCACCTTGACCTCTGAGGTCAAGCCCTGGGGCGTGCACCTTCACACCGGGAACAGAGGCATCCAGGTCTCCCTTCAAACTTGGTCCTTTCAAGTTCAGGTCAAGGTCAGGTCCAGAGACTTTTGGCATAGAGAGGTTCACTGAAGGCAAGTCTACTTTTGGCCCTTTCAGAGACACATCCGGCCCTTCAAGCTTAACATCAGGTGCACTCAAGCCTCCTTCGAGAGAGGGCAGCTGGGCATGGACCTCAGCTCCTCCCCCTTCCATCTTCACACCAGGGACACCGATCTTGGGCATTGAAAACTTGGGGAACTTGATCTTTGATTCTGGACCTTGCAGATCTAGGTCTGGTCCTTCCAGTCCCACACTGGAGACATCACCCTTTATCTTTGGTCCTTTCAAGCTAACGTTCACGTCGGGGATGGAGACCTGGGGGCCAGAAATGCCGAACGACGGTGCTTTGACTTCAGCATCAGGGCCTTCAATGTTGATGTCAGGAGCGTCCAAGTTTGCCTGCACCCTGGGGGCTTTCAAGTTACCCTCTATTTTTCCTCCTGAGACATCCATACCTGGCAGCTTGAACTTGGGAGCCTTCAGCTTGCCGTCGGGACCTTCCACATGAATCCCCGGTGAAGAAATATCCACGTCAGGAGCCTGGATTTCACCCTCCAGTTTGGGGCTAGGGAGGGGGGCCTCAGCTTTAAATTTAGGTGATTTAATGTCAAATTCTACATCTGGAAAGTACATTTTCCCAAACATTGGTTTCTTGGTTTTGGGGGATTTCACATCAGCTTTAAGTGTGGCGTCTGGCCCAGCAACGCTGACATCTACATCAGGAGGCTTGACACTGGCATCAATTTCGCCCCCAGGAACATTCAAATCAAATCCCTGTTTTTTGGCCTTCATTTTTGGGCCACTCATGTGAATTTTGGGCATTTTAAACTTACTCTTCTTGCCCTTGCCGCCAACACTAATTTCAGGAGTCTCCACATTCAGCTCTGCCTCAGGAACGGTCACATCCAGGGCAGGAGACTTGAAGTCAGCTTTCGGGCTTTTTGCCCCAAAACCAAACTTGGGTTTCTTGAATTTGGGAATTTTAACGTCTGGCCCCTCAATATTAATATCTGGGCTCTCCGCGTGTACATCTAAGCTTGGAGCTTCTAAATCAACCTTGGGCCCTTTGAGGTCCAGTTCGGCACCTTCCAACTTGGGACCAGACACCCCAATTTTGGGTGCCTTGAAATGCAAATCAACATCAGGAACAGTTATTTTAGGTGCAGATATATCCAGTGATGGCATCTTCAAATTTGGGCCACTGAGCTTGGCATCCGGGCCTTCAAAATCCAGACCTGAACCCTTAAGGTCTACTTCTGGGCCTTTGAAAGTACCTTCAATCTTAGGGACAGACACATCAAAATCTCCTTTGACTCTGGGTCCTTTCAAATCCAGGTCAACATCAGGCATGGAGATTTTGGGAGCCTTGATATTTATCTCTGGCATCTTGAACTTGGGGCCCTTCAGTTTTGCATCTGGACCTTCAATGTTCACATCCGGGGCATCAAGGTCCACCTTGGGGCCAGAAATATCAATGTCAGCTTTAGGGAGAGTAACATCCACATCTGGGCCCTCGCCTTTGAAGCCAGGCATGCTGAACTTGGGCATTTTCACCTTGGGCATCTTCAGGTGCCAGTCTGGGCCGTGAACGTCCACATCAGGGGCATCAATGTCCAATTTGGGCCCTTTGATGTCAATTTCGGGGCCCTTGAGGTCACCTTCCACTTTGGGCAGAGACACGTCCACATCACCCTTTACCTTGGGACCTTTCAGGTTTAAGTCAATATCAGGCATGGAGATCTTAGGAGCTTTGATGTTCATCTCTGGCATCTTGAACTTGGGGCCCTTCAGTTTTGCATCTGGACCTTCGACATTGACATCTGGAACATCAATGTCCACCTTGGGTCCTGAGACGTCGATGTTGGCCTTGGGCAGGTTCACATCCACTTCTGGGCCTTCTCCTTTGAATCCAGGCATGCTGAACTTGGGCATTTTCACCTTGGGCATCTTCAGGTGCCAGTCTGGGCCATGGACATCCACATCTGGGACGTCAACGTCCACCTTGGGGCCCTTGATGTCAACTTCAGGGCCCTTGAGGTCACCTTCAACTTTGGGCAGAGACACATCCACATCGCCCTTTACCTTGGGACCCTTCAGATTCAGGTCCACTTCAGGCATGGAGATCTTGGGTGCCTTGAGGTGCAGGTCAGGCATTTTAAACTTGGGACCCTTCAGTTTCCCTTCTGGGCCATGAATGTCAACATCAGGAGTGTCTATGTCCAGATCAGGGCCTTTAACATCCACTTTGGGGCCTTTCAGATTTCCTTCCAGTTTAGGAATGGAAATATCCAAATCTCCCTTTATCTTAGGTCCTTTCAAGTTCAAATCAATGTCGCTCATGGAGATTTGTGGGGTTTTGAAATGGACATCAGGCATCTTAAATTTGGGACCTTTGAGCTTCCCTTCAGGACCTTCAATGTCCACCTCTGGTCCTTTTAGATCACCTTCCACCTTAGGTAATGAAAGATCCACATCCCCCTTTACTTTGGGCCCTTTCAAATTTAAGTCAAAGTCAGGCATGGAGATCTTGGGGGCTTTAATATGCATCTCTGGCATCTTAAATTTGGGCCCCTTCAGTTTTCCTTCTGGGCCTTCAATATTGACATCAGGAGTGTCAATGTCCAATTTGGGGCCCTTGATGTCAATTTCAGGGCCCTGGAGGTCACCTTCCACCTTGGGCAAAGAAACATCCACATCACCCTTCATTTTGGGGCCCTTCAGGTTAAAGTCAAGGTCAGGCATGGAGATTTTGGGAGCTTTGATGTTCATCTCTGGCATCTTGAACTTGGGGCCCTTCAGTTTTGCATCTGGACCTTCAATGTTCACATCCGGGGCATCAAGGTCCACCTTGGGGCCAGAAATATCAATGTCAGCTTTAGGGAGAGTAACATCCACATCTGGGCCCTCGCCTTTGAAGCCAGGCATGCTGAAC
Source organism: Ursus arctos (assembly GCF_023065955.2). Classification (NCBI taxonomy): domain Eukaryota; kingdom Metazoa; phylum Chordata; class Mammalia; order Carnivora; family Ursidae; genus Ursus; species Ursus arctos. The sequence goes on from NW_026622908.1 coordinate 39,501,619, forward strand.
TTGGGCATTTTCACCTTGGGCATCTTCAGGTGCCAGTCTGGGCCGTGAACGTCCACATCAGGGGCATCGATGTCCAATTTGGGCCCTTTGATGTCAATTTCGGGGCCCTTGAGGTCACCTTCCACTTTGGGCAGAGACACGTCCACATCACCCTTTACCTTGGGACCTTTCAGGTTTAAGTCAATATCAGGCATGGTGATCTTAGGAGCTTTGATGTTCATCTCTGGCATCTTGAACTTGGGGCCCTTCAGTTTTGCATCTGGACCTTCGATATTGACATCTGGAACATCAATGTCCACCTTGGGTCCTGAGACGTCAATGTCGGCCTTGGGCAGGTTCACATCCACTTCTGGGCCTTCTCCTTTGAATCCAGGCATGCTGAACTTGGGCATTTTCACCTTGGGCATCTTCAGGTGCCAGTCTGGGCCATGGACATCCACATCTGGGACATCAACGTCCACCTTGGGGCCCTTGATGTCAACTTCAGGGCCCTTGAGGTCACCTTCAACTTTGGGCAGAGACACATCCACATCGCCCTTTACCTTGGGACCCTTCAGATTCAGGTCCACTTCAGGCATGGAGATCTTGGGTGTCTTGAGGTGCAGGTCAGGCATTTTAAACTTGGGACCCTTCAGTTTCCCTTCTGGGCCATGAATGTCAACATCAGGAGTGTCAATGTCCACCTTGGGTCCTGAGATGTCAATGTCAGCTTTGGGCAGGTTCACATCCACATCTGGGCCCTCACCTTTGAAGCCAGGCATGCTGAACTTCGGCATTTTCACCTTGGGCATCTTCAGGTGCCAGTCTGGACCGTGAACGTCCACATCAGGGACATCGATGTCCACTTTGGGCCCTTTGATGTCAACTTCAGGGGCCTTTAGTTCACCTTCCACCTTAGGGAGAGAAACATCCACATCTCCTTTGACCTTGGGGCCTTTCAGGTGCAAATCAAAGTCAGGCATGGAGATCTTGGGGGCTTTGATGTTCATCTCAGGCATCTTGAACTTGGGGCCCTTCAGTTTTGCATCTGGACCTTCGATATTGACATCTGGAACATCAATGTCCACCTTGGGGCCTGAGACATCAATGTCAGCCTTGGGCAGGTTCACATCCACTTCTGGGCCTTCTCCTTTGAAGCCAGGCATGCTGAACTTGGGCATTTTCACCTTGGGCATCTTCAGGTGCCAGTCTGGGCCATGGACATCCACATCTGGGACATCAACATCCACTTTGGGGCCCTTGATGTCAACTTCAGGGCCCTTGAGGTCACCTTCCACTTTGGGCACAGACACATCCACATCACCCTTTACCTTGGGACCTTTCAGGTGCAAATCAAAGTCAGGCATGGAGATCTTGGGGGCTTTGATGTTCATCTCAGGCATCTTGAACTTAGGACCTTTCAACTTTCCCTCTGGACCCTCAATGTTAACATCAGTGCCTTCAATGTCCACTTTGGGGCCTGAGACATCAATGTTGGCCTTGGGCAGGTTCACATCCACTTCTGGGCCTTCTCCTTTGAAGCCAGGCATGCTGATTTTGGGCATTTTTATCTTGGGCATTTTCAGGTGCCAGTCAGGTCCATGAACATCCACATCAGGGGCATCAATGTCCACTTTGGGACCTTTGAGGTCCACTTCAGGGCCTTTCAGATCCCCTTCAAACTTGGGAAGGGAAACATCCACATCACCCTTCACCTTGGGGCCCTTCAGGTTTAAATCAATATCAGGCATGGAAATCTTAGGAGTCTTTAGGTGCATTTCTGGCATCTTGAATTTGGGCCCCTTCAGTTTCCCCTCTGGGCCTTCAATGTTAATATCAGGAGTGTCGATGTCCACTTTGGGGCCCTTGATGTCCACCTCAGGGCCCTTTAGGTCACCTTCTACTTTTGGCAAAGACATATCCACATCTCCTTTCATTTTGGGGCCCTTCAAGCTCAGATCAAGGTCAGGCATGGAGATTTTGGGGGCTTTGATGTTCATCTCAGGCATCTTGAACTTGGGGCCCTTCAGTTTTGCATCTGGGCCTTCAATATTTACATCTGGGGCATCAATGTCCACTTTGGGGCCAGAAATACCAATGTCAGCTTTAGGGAGAGTAACATCCACATCTGGGCCATCGCCTTTGAAGCCAGGCATGCTGAACTTGGGCATTTTCACCTTGGGCATTTTCAGGTGCCAGTCTGGGCCATGAACATCCACACCAGGGGCATCAATGTCCACTTTGGGCCCTTTGATATCAATCTCTGGCCCTTTCAGATCCCCTTCGACTTTGGGCAAAGAAACATCCATATCACCTTTCACCTTGGGACCCTTCAGGTTTAAATCAATGTCAGGCATGGAGATCTTGGGAGTTTTGATATTGATGTCAGGCATCTTGAGTTTGGGACCTTTTAGGCCTCCTTCTACACCTTCCACATTGATTTCTGGACCCTCAATGTCCATTCTGGGACCCTCTATGTTGATATCTCCTTTTGGCAGATCTACAGCCATTTCTGGCCCTTCTGCTTTTAAGCCAGGCACACCAAACTTGGGCATTTTCATTTTGGGCATTTTCAAATTCCAATCTGGACCATGAACATCCATATCAGGTGCATCAAGATGAACTTCTGGTGCTTTAATATCTACTTTGGGTCCTTTAAGGTCACCTTCTAAATTAGGAGCTGTGACATCTAAGTCTCCTTTGACTTTAGGACCTTTCAGATTTAACTCCACATCAGGCATAGAAACTTTAGGAGATGAAATACTCAGGAAAGGCATTTTGAACTTGGATCCCTTCACTTTTCCTTGGACCTCAACATCAGGAGCATTAATATCAACTTTTGGACCTGTCACATCAATATCTGGCTTTTTAACTTTGACATCCACCTCAGATGTCTGAACTTTGGAGCCTGAAAAATTAAATTTGGGAAGCTTAAAGCGTGATTTCTTTGACTTGCCTTCAAGATTGACCTTAGGACCAGAAATGTCCACTTCTGGGCCCTTTACATCCAACTTGGGAGATTTAACGTCACCTTCCAATTTGGGCCCAGAAACATCAACATCTCCCTTAAGCTTTGCACCTTTCAAATTCAGGTCAATTTCTGGCATGGAGATCTTGGGCATGTTTACATGCATGTCTGGCATCTTCAGTTTGGGACCTTTCAATTTGCCTTCAGGACCATGAATGTCAATATCTGGAGCATCTACATCTATCTTTGGGCCTTTGATGTCAATAGTAGGCCCTTTCATATCACCTTCTACATTTGGAAGGGAAACATCCACCTCTCCTTTCATTTTAGGGCCTTTAAGATTAAGGTCCAAATCTGGCATGGATATCTTAGGAGCTTTGATGTTCATCTCTGGCATCTTGAACTTGGGGCCCTTCAGTTTTGCATCTGGACCTTCAATATTCACATCTGGAACATCAATATCCACCTTGGGTCCTGAGACATCAATGTCAGCCTTGGGGAGGTTCACATCAACTTCTGGGCCTTCTCCTTTGAAGCCTGGCATGCTGATCTTGGGCATTTTTATCTTGGGCATCTTCAGGTGCCAATCTGGGCCATGGACATCCACATCTGGAACATCAACATCCACCTTGGGGCCCTTGAGGTCAACTTCAGGAACTTTAATCTCACCTTCCACCTTGGGTAAAGACACATCCACATCACCCTTCACTTTAGGGCCCTTCAGGTTAAGATCAATGTCTGGCATGGAGATCTTGGGGGCTTTGATGTTCATCTCAGGCATCTTGAACTTAGGACCTTTCAACTTTCCTTCCGGTCCTTCAATGTTAACATCAGGGCCTTCAATGTCCACCTTGGGGCCTGAGACATCAATGTCAGCCTTGGGCAGGTTCACATCCACTTCTGGGCCTTCTCCTTTGAAGCCAGGCATACTGAACTTGGGCATTTTCACCTTGGGCATCTTCAGGTGCCAGTCTGGGCCATGGACATCCACATCTGGGACATCAACATCCACTTTGGGGCCCTTGATATCAACTTCAGGGCCCTTGAGGTCACCTTCCACTTTGGGTACAGACACATCCACATCACCCTTTACCTTGGGACCTTTCAGGTGCAAATCAAAGTCAGGCATGGAGATCTTGGGGGCTTTGATGTTCATCTCAGGCATCTTGAACTTAGGACCTTTCAACTTTCCCTCAGGACCCTCAATGTTAATATCAGGGCCTTCAATGTCCACCTTGGGGCCTGAGACATCAATGTCAGCCTTGGGCAGGTTCACATCCACTTCTGGGCCTTCTCCTTTGAAGCCAGGCATGCTGAACTTCGGCATTTTCACCTTGGGCATCTTCAGGTGCCAGTCTGGGCCATGGACATCCACATCTGGGACATCAACGTCCACTTTGGGGCCCTTGATGTCAACTTCAGGGCCCTTGAGGTCACCTTCCACTTTGGGTACAGACACATCCACATCACCCTTTACCTTGGGACCTTTCAGGTGCAAATCAAAGTCAGGCATGGAGATCTTGGGGGCTTTGATGTTCATCTCAGGCATCTTGAACTTAGGACCTTTCAACTTTCCTTCAGGTCCTTCAATGTTAACATCAGGGCCTTCAATGTCCACCTTGGGGCCTGAGACATCAATGTCAGCCTTGGGTAGGTTCACATCCACATCTGGGCCTTCTCCTTTGAAGCCAGGCATGCTGAACTTGGGCATTTTCATCTTGGGCATTTTCAGGTGCCAGTCTGGGCCATGAACATCAACATCTGGGACATCAATGTCCACTTTGGGGCCTTTGAGGTCGACTTCAGGGCCTTTCAGGTCTCCCTCTAACTTGGGACCTGTGACATCCACATCTCCTTTTATTTTTGGACCTGTTAAATTAAGATCAATATCTGGCATGGATATCTTTGGAGTCTTCAAATGCATTTCAGGCATCTTAAACTTTGGACTTTTCCACTTTCCTTCAGGTCCTTCAATATTCACATCAGGACATTCAACATCCACCTTGGGTACTGACACATCTATGTCAGCCTTGGGGAGGTTCACATCAACTTCTGGGCCTTCTCCTTTGAATCCAGGCATGCTGAACTTGGGCATTTTCACCTTGGGCATCTTCAGGTGCCAATCTGGGCCATGGACATCCACATCTGGGACATCAACATCCACTTTGGGGCCCTTGATGTCAACTTCAGGGCCCTTGAGGTCACCTTCCACTTTGGGCACAGACACATCCACATCACCCTTTACCTTGGGACCTTTCAGGTGCAAATCAAAGTCAGGCATGGAGATCTTGGGGGCTTTGATGTTCATCTCAGGCATCTTGAACTTAGGACCTTTCAACTTTCCCTCTGGACCCTCAATGTTAACATCAGGGCCTTCAATGTCCACCTTGGGGCCTGAGACATCAATGTCAGCCTTGGGCAGGTTCACATCCACTTCTGGGCCTTCTCCTTTGAAGCCAGGCATGCTGAACTTGGGCATTTTCATCTTGGGCATTTTCAGGTGCCAGTCTGGGCCATGGACATCCACATCTGGGACATCAATGTCTACTTTGGGGCCCTTGATGTCAACTTCAGGGCCCTTGAGGTCACCTTCCACTTTGGGTACAGACACATCCACATCACCCTTTACCTTGGGACCTTTCAGGTGCAAATCAAAGTCAGGCATGGAGATCTTGGGGGCTTTGATGTTCATCTCAGGCATCTTGAACTTAGGACCTTTCAACTTTCCCTCTGGACCCTCAATGTTAACATCGGGGCCTTCAATGTCCACCTTGGGGCCTGAGACATCAATGTCAGCCTTGGGTAGGTTCACATCCACTTCTGGGCCTTCTCCTTTGAAGCCAGGCATGCTGAACTTGGGCATTTTCATCTTGGGCATTTTTAGGTGCCAGTCTGGGCCATGGACATCAGGAGCATTTATGTCTACTTTGGGGCCCTTGATGTTCACATCTGGTACTTTAATTTTACCTTCTACCTCAGGCACAGACACATCAACATCCCCCTTGATTTTTGGTCCTTTCAAATTTAGGTCCACATCAGGCATAGAAATATTTGGGGCTTTAAAATGCATGTCAGGCATCTTGAATTTGGGACCTTTCAATTTGCCCTCTGGTCCTTCAATGTCAATATTTGGCCCACTGATATCACCTTTGAGGTCTGGCCCTTTGAGGTCACCTTCCAATTTGGGAACGTCAACATCCATCTCTCCCTTTATCTTGGGACTTTTTAAGTGTACATCAATGTCTGGCATGGAGATTTTGGGAGCTTTAAAGTGCATGTCTGGCATCTTAAATTTAGGACTTTTCCATTTGCCATCTGGACCTTCCACAGCTACGTCTGGTATGTCAACATCCAATTTGGGACCTTTGACATCCACTTCTGGACCCTTTAACTCTCCCTCCAGCTTTGGGGCAGAAACATCAAAGTCTCCTTTGACTTTAGGCCCTTTTAAGTTGAAGTCAACATCAGGCATGGAGATCTTAGGGGCATGAAAGTGCATTTCAGGCATCTTGAACTTAGGGCCTTTCAGTTTTCCTTCTGGACCCTCAATGTTCATATCCGGCGCTTCAATGTCCACCTTGGGTCCAGAGATGTCAATGTCAGCTTTGGGCAGGTTCACATCCACATCTGGGCCCTCACCTTTGAAGCCAGGCATGCTGAACTTGGGCATTTTCATCTTGGGCATCTTCAGGTGCCAGTCTGGCCCATGAACATCCACATCTGGGGCATCAATGTCTACTTTGGGGCCTTTAATGTCCACCTCTGGCACATTCATTTCACCTTCTATCTTGGGCACAGACACGTCCACATCCCCTTTGACTTTGGGGCCTTTCAAGTGTAAGTCCACATCAGGCATGGAGATCTTGGGGGTCTTGAAGTGCATGTCTGGCATCTTAAACTTAGGGCCTTTCAACTTTGCATCAGGACATTCCAGATCAACATCAGGCATCTCCACATCCATGCTGGGGCCTTTCAAATCTCCTTCCAATTTTGGCACAGATACATCCACATCTCCCTTTAGTTTTGGCCCCTTAAGATTCAAGTTCACATCAGGCATGGAGAGCTTGGGAGCCTTGAAGTGCATCTCAGGCATCCTAAACTTGGGGCCTTTCAGCTTTCCTTCCGGTCCTTCAATGTTAACATCTGGAGCTTCAATGTCCACTTTGGGTCCAGAGATGTCAATGTCAGCCTTGGGCAGGTTCACATCCACTTCTGGGCCCTCACCTTTGAAGCCAGGCATGCTGAACTTGGGCATTTTCATCTTGGGCATTTTCAAGTTCCAGTCTGGGCCGTGAACATCCACATCTGGGACATCGACGTCCACTTTGGGTCCTTTGATGTCCACATCTGGCACTTTCATTTCACCTTCTATCTTGGGCACAGACACATCCACATCCCCCTTCACCTTTGGACCTTTCAAGTGTAAGTCTACGTCCGGCATGGAGATCTTGGGGGTCTTGAAGTGCATCTCAGGCATCTTAAACTTAGGGCCTTTCAACTTTGCATCAGGACATTCCAGATCAACGTCAGGCATCTCCACATCCACACTAGGACCTTTGATATCAACTTGTGGACCTCTGAGATCACCTTCTAGCTCAGGCACAGAAGCATCAATTTCTCCTTTCACTTTGGGTCCCTTCAAATTCAAGTCTACATCTGGCATGGATATCTTAGGAGCTTTGATATTCAATTTAGGCATCTTAAATTTAGAGCCCTTTAATTTTCCTTCTGGTCCCTCTATATCCAAATCAGGAGCGTCAATGTCCACTTTGGGGCCAGACACATTAATGTCAGCCTTGGGCAGGTTCACATCAACTTCTGGACCCTCACCTTTGAAGCCAGGCATACTGAACTTGGGCATTTTCACCTTGGGCATCTTCAGGTGCCAGTCTGGGCCATGAACATCCACATCTGGGACATCAACGTCCACTTTGGGCCCTCTGATGTCCACATCTGGCACTTTCATTTCACCTTCTATCTTTGGCATAGACACATCTGCATCCCCTTTGACTTTGGGGCCTTTCAAGTGTAAGTCCACATCAGGCATGGAGATCTTGGGAGTCTTGAAGTGCATGTCTGGCATCTTAAACTTAGGACCTTTCAGCTTCCCTTCTGGACCTTCAATATCAATATCACCAACATCCACATCCATCTTCGGGGCCTTCATGTCAATTTCAGGAGCTTTCAAGTCTCCTTCCACTTTGGGAAGGGAAACATCTACATCAGTTTTCAGTTTAGGGGCTTTTAGATTAAGTCCAACATCAGGCATAGAGATTTTGTGTGTCTGTATATTCATGCTTGGCATCTTGAACTTGGGACCCTTTAGTTTCCCCTCTGGACCTTCAATATTCACATCTGGAACTTCAACATCCACCTTGGGACCTGAGACATCAATGTTGGCCTTGGGCAGGTTCACATCCACTTCTGGGCCTTCTCCTTTGAAGCCTGGCATGCTGAACTTGGGCATTTTCACTTTGGGCATCTTTAGATGCCAGTCTGGGCCATGAACTCCCACATCTGGTGCATTAATATCTGCTTTGGGACCTTTGATGTCAACATCAGGAGCTTTTATCTCTCCTTCTATTTTTGGAATTGTAACATCATAATCACCTTTCATTTTAGGTCCTTTCAAATGCAAACCAACATCTGGCATGGATATCTTCTGAGGCTTTATATTCATTTCTGGCATCTTAAATTTAGGACCTTTTACTTTTGCATCTGGACCATCAATATTCACATCTGGAACTTCCACATCCACCTTGGGCCCTGAGACATCAATGTTGGCCTTGGGCAGGTTCACATCCACTTCTGGACCTTCTCCTTTGAAGCCAGGCATGCTGAACTTGGGCATTTTCACCTTGGGCATCTTCAGGTGCCAGTCTGGTCCTTGAACATCTGGAGCACTGATGTCAACTTTGGGCCCTTTAATGTCCACATCTGGAACTTTTATTTCACCTTCTACATCAGGCACAGACATATCCACATCTCCCTTTAGTTTTGGCCCCTTAAGATTCAGGTTCACATCAGGCATGGAGAGCTTGGGAGCCTTGAAGTGCATCTCAGGCATCCTAAACTTGGGGCCTTTCAGCTTTCCTTCCGGTCCTTCAATGTTAACATCTGGAGCTTCAATGTCCACTTTGGGTCCAGAGATGTCAATGTCAGCCTTGGGCAGGTTCACATCCACTTCTGGGCCCTCACCTTTGAAGCCAGGCATGCTGAACTTGGGCATTTTCATCTTGGGCATTTTCAAGTTCCAGTCTGGGCCGTGAACATCCACATCTGGGACATCAACGTCCACTTTGGGTCCTTTGATGTCCACATCTGGCACTTTCATTTCACCTTCTATCTTGGGCACAGACACGTCCACATCCCCCTTCACCTTCGGACCTTTCAAGTGTAGGTCCACGTCTGGCATGGAGATCTTGGGGGTCTTGAAGTGCATCTCAGGCATCTTAAACTTGGGGCCCTTCAGCTTCCCTTCTGGACCTTCAAGGCTCACATCTGGGGCTTCAATGTCAACTTTGGGTCCAGAGATGTCAATGTCAGCCTTGGGCAGGTTCACATCCACATCTGGGCCCTCGCCTTTCAAGCTGGGCACGCTGAACTTGGGCATTTTCATCTTGGGCATTTTCAGGCTCCAGTCTGCACCTTGGACTTCCACATCTGGTGCTTTAATGTCTACCTTGGGTCCTTTGATGTCCACTTCTGGAACTTTCATCTCACCTTCTACTTTTGGTGCTGACACATCTAGACTGCCTTTCATTTTGGGTCCTTTAAGATCTAAGTCAACATCTGGCAGAGTCATCTTAGGAGCTTTGAAGTGCATCTCAGGCATCTTAAATTTGGGGCCTTTCAACTTTCCTTCTGGTCCTTCAAGGCTCAAATCTGGAGCACTAATATCTACCTTGGGTGCAGAAATGTCCACATCAGCCTTTGGCAAGTTCACATCCACTTCTGGGCCCTCCCCTTTGAGGCTGGGCATGGTAAATTTGGGCATTTTCATCTTGGGCATCTTTAGGTTCCATTCAGGACCATGAACCTCAACATCTGGGGCACTGATGTCTACTTTTGGCCCTTTGAGTTCCCCTTCCATCTTTGGCACTGTAACATCATATTCTCCCTTTACCTTGGGACCTTTCATATGCAAATCCACATCAGGCATAGAGATCTTAGGGGCCTTGATATTCATCTCAGGCATCTTAAACTTGGGACCCTTCAGCTTTCCTTCAGGTCCTTCAATGTTCACATCTGGAACTTCAACATCCACTGTGGGTCCGGAGATGTCAATGTCAGTCTTGGGCAGGTTCACATCCACCTCTGGGCCCTCTGCTTTGAAGCCAGGCACACTGAACTTGGGCATTTTCATCTTGGGCATCTTCAGGTGCCAGTCTGGGCCGTGAACATCCACATCTGGAGCATCAATATCCACTCTGGCACTTTTAAGTTCAACATCAGGAACTTTAATCTCACCTTCCACTTTCGGCACTGTGACATCATATTCTCCTTTTACTTTAGGGCCTTTCAAATGTAAGTCCACATCTGGCATGGAGATCTTGGGGGCTTTGATATTCATCTCAGGCATCTTAAACTTAGGTCCTTTCAATTTCCCTTCTGGTCCCTCCATGCTCACATCTGGAGCACTAACTTCTACCTTGTGCCCAGAAATGTCCACATCAGCCTTGGGCAGGTTCACATCCACTTCTGGGCCCTCTGCTTTGAAGCCAGGCACACTGAACTTGGGCATTTTCATCTTGGGCATCTTCAGATGCCAGTCTGGGCCCTGAACATCCACATCTGGGGCATCAATGTCCACTTTGGGGCCTTTCAGTTCCCCTTCAAGTTTGGGGGCTGTTACATCATACTCTCCTTTAACCTTTGTGCCTTTAACACGCAAATCAACATCAGGTATGGAGATCTTTGGTGTCTTGGCACTCACTTCAGGCAGCTTGATATCAGGGCCTTTAAGTTTGCCTCCCAGGCCCCCTATGTTGACATTTGGGGACTCCACATTGACCTTGGGCCCCGAAATACTGACGTCTCCTTTGGGTAGTTTCACGTCTACATCTGGGCCTTCCCCCTCAACTCTTGGAGTGCTGAACTTGGGCGTTTTCAGGTTCCATCCTGGGCCATGAACTTCCACACCTGGGGCACTGACATCCACCTTGGGGCCCTTGACATCCACTTCAGGGACGCTGACTTTCCCTTCTACTTTGGGGAGTGTGACATCTACACCCCCTTTCACTTTAGGTGCAGCCACATTTAGATCTACGTCTGCCATAGCGATCCTGCACGTTCCTGTTTTCCCGGAAGGACTACTAAGGGTGGGTCCCGTCAAGGTCCCCTCAAGGCAAGGTGTCTCTATGTCCACTTTGGAGCCTTTAACCGCCACTTGAGGGCCTTTAACATCACCTTGCACCCCAGGCACTGACACCTTAATATCTCCCTTCAGTTTAGGGGATCCAAGGCTCAGATCCACATCCTGCATGGAGATTTTCGGTTTCTGTATCATCATTTCAGGAGTCTTGACTTTCGTACCCTTCACCTTCCCTTCCAGCCCCCCAGCAGCAACTTCAGGCAGGCTGACGTCCCCAGAGATCCCAGGAAGAGTCACTTCACCTGTGGGCAGTGTCACATCAATGCCAGCGCCCTCTCCCTTAGAACCTGATACGGAGAATTTGGGAACTTTCATCTTGGGCATATTCAGTTTGCCCCCAGGCCCATGAATATCAATGTCAGGGGCTTGAACCTCCACATTGGAGCCAGCGATAGTGCCCTCGATTTTGGGCCCAGAGATGTCCGCCCCTATGCTGCCCTGTGGCTTGGCACCTTTCAGGCCTAATTCACTCTCAAGGGATGGCCCAGTGATTTGGGGGCCCTTCAGCTTCCCCTCAAGCCCCTCAATATTGGCAGAAGGAGCACTGACTTCTAGCTGAGGGGTCTGGATGTTCCCGCCAATGGTCAGGCCTGGCTTGCCACCCTTGTGCCCCACAGAGAATTCAGGTGCAGAAACGCTCAACCCTGCCACTGGTGCCTGGCCCTCGGGTGCTGTCGAGACACCGAATTTTGGCACCTTCATAGTGGGAAATTTAATTTTCCCATAATTGCCACTCTCCAGAGATGGGTCCTGCACCTCCACTGCCCCTCCCCCAAGAGAAGACGAAAGGTCCACTCCTGGCACGTGGACCCCTCCTTTGCCACCCAAGTCCAAGCCCTTTGCACTGACATTGACGCCTGGGCTCCCCACCTTTATCCCAGGCACGGTGACCTGGAGCTTCGAGTGGCCAGCACCTTGGAGCTCTGGTCCCGAAGCGGAAACGGACCCCGCTCGGATGTCCACCAGAGAGCCTGTGGTAGGAGACGCTGCCCCCGAGCCCGAGGGCAGTCTGATCACGGTCTTGCCAGGCTGGGCGTCCACATCCAAAGTGGAGATTTCAGTCAGTTCATGCCGTGGAATCTTGATCTTGAACTCTGGGCTGCTGATATCGATCTCCCTGGCTCCTTCGCGGCCCGTCACATCAACAGTGTAGGCCGTGACCCTTCTAGTCACTGTGATGGTGCGGCTCTGGGTCTCCCCAGGATCCCCTTCTAGTCCATCCTCCGACCTCAGCCGCGGCTTGATCTTCGTGGTGTAGATGCGCTGGTAGGCCTCATCATCCCCGCTCTGCGGAAAGACAGGCCGACGGAGGTTGCAGCGGGCTCTGCCTGAGCCACAGACGCCCGGCCGCAGCCCAGCCGACCACGTGGTTGCCTGCTTCCCCAAGAAGCTGGGACCAGAACGGAGGCCCACAGAGCCTCCTGGGGCACAGCACAGAGGGGTAAAGGAAGGGACTGACAGCCACATCACAGGAGGAAAACAAACGATCTGGGGAAACTCGGGGAAAGCAAAAGCCATGGGGGAGAGAAGCGGGGTGGACTCCAGCCTTGTGTGGTCTGGAAGAAGGATTTACAATCAGTTCTAGATTCCAATCCGCCGGACACGTCCCAGCGATGCCTCCCAGCGATGCCTCCCAGCTCTGCATGGATTTGGCCCTTGGGCTCTCAATTCTCAACTCACTGGCTTGTTTATGGGGACGGGGAATCCTCTCAGGGACCTGTCCTCAGAAAGCGTTTGTTGAGACTCGCTGAGCTTGGGTTAACACTTTCACTTTGAGGACCCACTATTTGTTAAACAAACAAGCCATCAGAAGGAGCAAAGAAACGTCCCCCAGGCACTTGGCTGCCCAGCCTCTGACTCACAGATGAGTCCAAGCCTCTGGAAGGAGAAAAATGGTGTCTGGGAGACAGAGCAGGGCACCCGGAAGACTATTTTGAAGATTCTTGCAAAGTAGCTGACCTTCCTCCTGGCATGTTGGGCCAGACCGCATGAGTGGGTTCCCACACTGCGGCACTCTGGAGAGACCGATGGGAGACTTTCAGGGGCAACGTCAGCCACATGCCGCACATGCATAGGAAGACGCGGTCTGGCCCAACACGAGAGTGCACAGGGGCAAAAGTAGGAGAAGGAACCACAAGAGAGGTCCAGTAGAGGCAGACACAAGGCTCAGAAAGTGGTCAGCAGGTCAGTGTGGCCAGAGGGAGCTCAGAGCACAGACAGGCTGGCCAGGCACTCACCAGAACCACCTCGGAGCTGCGGGAGCTGAAGACTTCGTGGGTCCAGGTCTGGCCAGGCTCAGGGGAGCGGTCCCCCTTGCGATGCAGCTTCAGGCCCACGGTGTGGTGCCCCATGGTGTTCAGCAGCTGGGTCACCTCACCTGACTGCAGGTTGTCAAAGTAGATGGTGGCACCCACGATCTGGTCTCCTGAGCAGGGCAGAGCAAGAAGCACGTGAGACCCGCGGGGTCTCGGGGAAACAGCACGCCACCACCACAGGCTGGGCCCTCGAAATGACTTGCGTTTGATGCATGTCATGACCACCCGTCGTACAGATGAGGACAGTAAGGGTTAGGGAGGCCTACTGATTCGCCCAAAGTGGCAGAGCTCGTGAATAGTGGCGTGGGCACTAAGGACGACGTCTCCGCCACCCTACGGAAGCGCCTTCCCCGAGGAGTGTGGCTCGAGGGCCACAGAGCGGGCAGGGGAGGGCAGGGCTTGGGTACCGACCGTCCTGATGGCACTGGCACTGGCCCCTCGGCAGCCCCTAGGGCCTTCCCTCCACCACCCCCCGCCAGCCCACCCCGGCACCCAGCACGCCCCCTGCGGTGACTCACCCTCCTTGACCACCCCGGTGCGGGCCGCAGGGGAATTCTGCATCACCTCCTGCACAAAGACGCCGTCGTCCCTCTGGGCGATGGTCAGCCCGTGGGAGCCGCTGCCCTGCCAGTTGGGCAGCAGCAGCTCCCGGGTGGTGTCCTCTTCCTTCTCCATCTGGGATGAGGTAAGGAAATGGGGGTTCAGGAGGGTGGGGGCTCAAGGCCAGAGGAGACGAGAAAGCCGAGGATCCCTGGTGCTGTGAACCCCCAGGGAGTGAAGCCGTGTCACAGCCCACTTCTGCTGTGGAAATGGTCCCCGTGGAAAGTGGACACTGGCTGCGACCGACCTCGGAGGCAACCAGCCCCTCATCCCTCCCACCCAGGGCCCTGCCTCCCGATGCCACCCACACTGGGTCCCCACCCTCCCCGGCCCCTCACCTCCCTCACACCCTCCCCTCCCACGGACCTTTTACAGGACTCGGGTTCAGGAGCGGATGCCTTGCCAGGAGCCCGCCCCTCCTTCCTCTCAGTCTCTCTCGTCAGGAATCTCAGTCACACGGCCTACGGAAAAGTGGACAAAGACGCTCATGCTTCACAGATGGTTTGCTCAAAACCCCGACTGCAAAGACGGCGGCGGGCGCTCCTGTTCTGTTCTCCGGCCACACCGCAACCCCACCCTTCCCCTACTCCAACTCCATTCATCCAGGACTCTGCAACCTGGCATCGCGGAAAGAGGGCTTAGGGGAGGCCACACTCAGATATAAACCCTGGATCAACCCCGGCTCTGGGGCACCTGGGTGTCTCAGTGAAGCGTCTGCCTTCGGCTCAGGTCATGATGCCGGGGTCCTGGGATCGAGCCCCACTTCAGGCCCCCTGCTCAGCAGGGAGCCTGCTTCTCCCTCTCCCTCTGCTTGTGCTCTCTCTCTCTCTCAAATAAATAAATAAAATCTTTTAAAAATAAAATAAAATAAAAAAACCTTGGCTCTGTATCCTCCCAGCTGTATGTGCGTCCCTGGCCAAGTCCCTCAACTTCTCTGAACAACCGTCTCCTCATCCCTGAAAACGGAGACAAGACAGGACCTCCCTGAGGCCAGAAGGAGAGAGAGTGGCCTGTGTGAGCGCTCAGGCTCACCCGAGTCTCACAAAACACCCACTCTCACCAGCTTCTTTATAACAGCTGCAGGAAGGAGACGTTGCTGTCCCCATTTTCCAGATGGAGAGACTGAGATGTGAGGTCCACCGCGAGCGAGCCGCTACCCTTGGGCTCTGAGTCTCTAACTGTCTCCCCAACACCACATCAGGCCTGCAGCTTTAACCCGCCTGAGCCTCCTCTTCCCAAGGTCTCCAGCACCGGAGGCAACTGGCAGGCCACAAAGCAGGAATGGTGGTGCCCTCCCTCCCCTGCTGACAAACAGTGTGACTCTGAGTCAGCCGATCGAACCCGGTCCTTAGGACCAGGGGGACCCTCAGCAGCTGGGAGCTCCAGGTGCAGTGGGCTGAACAAAAGAAGCCCCGAGCCCCCCAGGGCCAGCCCACGCCCCAGAGGCTTGAATGCGGCTGAGCTGCCTTGGGGACACGGTGAGTCAGGGCCCATGCGGCCGCCCACACAGGGCCCTGAGCCAGGCCCCCATAGGTGCAGGCACTCAGAGCAAAGATGCCCTGTGGCCACAGGATGACTGTCAGCTACAGAGGTGCCCTGGGAAGGCACGAGGCAGGACTCTGGGTACAGCCCTGGCCTACAGCCGCCCACGCAGAACGGCAGGGGCAGAGTCATCCAGAAGCACGTCTGTGAAACCGCGTGGGGGATGCTAAAAATCAGGCAAAGCCTCACCCAAAGCCCCACCCTGAAGCTGTTTACATGCAGAAATTGGTCAACCGATCAATAAACACCTGCATACTGACGGCCGCCTGCATGTCGGACACTGTAGCAGACACAGCCAAGAAAACCAGCAAGGGACAGACACGGCTCAGCCCATCCCCGAGCTGCATTAGCTCGTCACCTAACTTCACTGGCACGTCCTCCCCGCATCTACTAAATGTGCTCCATGGGCCAGATGGGGAGATTTAAAAGACTTAGCTCCTGTCCCGGATATAAATTATGAGCAAGGTGCTCTGGCGTGACTCATGTAGCCTCAGAATGTTCTAGAAGGTTTGGGAGCCTCCTAGGGGGAGGGGGGGAATGAAATACAGAAGGAAAGAACGGGGCAAAGAGAACCTGTTATTTGCCAGTTTTCTTGAAGGCGTCAGAGTTTGCCTCTGAGGACAGGATTGTGTCTCTCGGAAATTCATGGGCACTTAGCAGATCTGGTGTCAGGAAGAGCACAGCATGGGTGAAGACAGCACTTAGACCCCCGGTCCTCCACCCCCTGAACTCACACATGCGGTATTTATGCCGTGGGTGCTGTCTAGGAGACAAGCAATAGGTGAGCGGCCTACTGGCACGGGTGTGAGCTAGGGACTCACCTCTTGCCCTCCGGACAAGCAGCCGCTGTGGGAAGTCCCACCGACCCCAACAAACAGCAAAGCTGCCACTTTAAGGTGCCTTCTGCCAGTGTCCATCCAGCACCGAGAAGCCAGCCCTGCAGACAGGGAGCCAGGCAGGGCAGGGAAGGAAAAGGCTTCCAGCCTCAGGGTTTCTCAGCGCTCTGAAGCCACCGACCAGCCTAGCACCCCGCTCTCCCTCCTTGAGCGGGGCCCCTTTTCTCTGCCCAGCATCCTGGTCCTGAGCCAGGAGCCAGAGAGGGGCGGAGGCAGCGAGCCAGCTCACCCTCGCCCACAGCTCGGCCCCACCCTCCCTCCTTCCCCAGTGAGTCACCGAGGCTGCAACAGCTCCAGACATGCAAAGGGTCACGCCTAAAACCCCATCAACAAAGTGCTTCGTTGGCCAGAGCCCCCGGTGCCAGGGGTGCTGGGGCTCCGGGGGAGACAGGCAGGCGGCTCCCCTGCCAGCTCCTCAGGATGGAGCCCCAGGCCAGAAGTCCCCTGAAGCCCAGCTCAGGAGGGACTTGCTATGCACCTCAAGCCAAGCAGTCCAGAAGGAGGGGAGAAAGCCATCATGAGTGGTGAAGGGTCCACAGCCCGTGAGAACAGGAGCCGTTGGACCGGGGGCTGCAGGTTGGCCCTGACAGGGCACCCGCGGGCTTGCTGGCCAGGAGGGGCTGCCAAGCGCCCCGCCTGCCCTGGCTCAGGGCTCTCCTTCCAGCACAGCCAAGAGCAACTCCCCTCCCCTCTCATCTGCTCTGGGCCATTCGGGTGGCTGCACATGGGGGTGCTAATGGGGGATTCAAGAACCATGGTGGGAAGGGTCTGTTTTCTGCATCTGAGTCCCAGCGCTCAGTCTCTCCCACATCTTTGGAGCCCGTACCAAGCCCTGATGGGCCGTTCTTCTCCTACGTAAGTCAGGTGACGCCAGGCTTCCCCGGGGGGCTGAGAGTCCCGCCCTGTAGCTACCCAAAGGAGGATCTTTGGAACTCTGGGGAATTCTGCACACTCGGCCAAGTGTCATAAGTGTTTGGAGATAGAAGACACCTTAGAGCCACGCTGTCAACATGGTAGCCACATGTGCCTATTTAAATTTAAATTAAGTTAAATTGAATTGTTAGTTTATTGCCTGCACTAGCCGCATTGCAAGAGCTCGGCCACTACCTAAGGGCTACCATATTAGACAGCGCAGATGTGGGACGTTCCCACCACTGCAGAAAGCCCTGCGGGACAGCACTATCTGGGATTTACAGATGGGGACAGCGAGGTCCAGACAGGTGAGGACAGGAGAGTGTCGGAGCCCCAGAACCCTGGTCTGCCGGCTCCCCAGCCCAAAGTCCACCTGACACTGGTTCACAGTATCCTTCATGCTGGGAGGGACTGGAGTGAGGACCGTCTAGGCAGAGGGCTGCTTGGAGGGCAGAGAAAGAGCGAGACAGTATGTCCACTCCATCTGTGAGGCTGAGAGAGCAGGGACACCGTAACTGAGGCCAGAAGCAGCCAGAGAAGTACGAAGCTATCTTGTCAATTCAAAACTGCAAAGAGGGGGTACCTGGGGGGCACAGTCGGTGAAGCGTCTGCATTCGGCTAAGGTCCTGATCCCATCGTCCTGGGATGGAGCTGACATTGGGCTCCCTACTCCTCTCCCTCTGCCTCCGTCCCGCCCCCGACTCCTGTGTGCACTCTTTCTCTCTCTCTCAAATAAACAAATTAAAAAAAAAAAAAAAAGGGCTGCAAAGAGGAATTACCCCACCTCTGGGGAGGGGGGGTGACACGCGGACAGATCTGGGACCCAGGGCAGAGGGTCTCTGCCAGGGGTGGCGTCCAGAGAAGCATCTTCCCCCCTACCCCGCCCTTAGGGAACAGAGCCCCTTCCTCCCCCAAGAGCCAGTATGAAGTCAGCCAGGAAGGGGGCCCGGCCTAACTCTTGCTGCAGCCAAAAACAGCCTTGCAGCCAGCGGCAGTGTCAAGATGACCCGAACTGATAGAGGCGCCCTGCCTGAGAGGCAGCCCTCCACGCCACGGGCCCCCATGCCTCCGTGCGCCAAACCCGACGCTACACACCAGAGGGGCGCAAGTCTGAGCATACGCCCAGCACAGGAGGGACACGGGAGCGACGCTCCAAGGGAGAGAGAGGTGCCCCCACCCACCGTGGGCAGGACGCCAACAGCCATGGGACTCCTATCCCGCGCAAGGACAGGCACAGGAGTGCTCAGACCCGGGGAGAAGCACCTCCCGAGCCAGGAAGAACGAAATGACTCACACCACGCAGCAGGTAGAGACCTCCAGCCGCGGGGAAGTCCCGAACACTTGCCGAGGATGAGCGCGTAGGACAGTCAAAGAAAAGGGAGACACACCCAGAGGGGCACTCTACTCCCATAAACGCCCGGCAGCAAAGAGGAAGAGAAGGCTCTGCATTGAGAGCAACCCCCACCAACAGACTGAGAAAGAGAATTCTGCCGCGCTCCGGTGGTGGGTTTGGAGTTCCACGCCTGGGGTCTCATTCGATCCCAGACCACCGTACGGGATTAATAATTAATGTCCTTATTTTAGAAATGCAGCAACAGGCCTCCCCAGGTAAGATGACTTGCCCCAGGGGGAGCCAGAGTTGAGATGGGAGCCCAGGCTTCCAGGACTCTGCGACTCAGAGCAAACAGTCTCTACCTCGGGGGAGGAATGAAGGCAGAAAGAAATACACAGACAAGATGAGAAACCACAGAGAAAGATGCAGAGAGAGACACAGGAAAGAGGGACCTATACTGGAGGAGGGCCGGAGAGACACCCCCAGGAAGATGGAGAGGCCTCCATCCGCACCTAGAGGGAGACATGGCTGGAGGAAGCCTCAGAGAAGGGGGCGTAAACCCAGAGAAAGGGAGGGGCTAAGATTCCTCTAGGGGACCCAGAGACCCAGAGAGCAGCAGGAGACTCCCCCAGAGAGCCGTGACACCTTTCAAGTACCACAGGCAGCAGGAGGGAGGGCAAGCCCCCAGCAGCCTACTGTGCCCACAACCAACCACTTCCTGGCCAACAGCTTGGGCACAGCAGACCCGGATGGGCAGAGTCCCCGGCATCCTGGAAGCCAGCATCTGAGGGACTCGTTGAGGCCGTGTCCCCAGGAGTCAGAAATCCTAGCCACACACACCCCAGCTCACCTGTAGATTCTCTCGGGCCCCAGCAAGTGAAGCCCCTCTGGGGCTTGGGGGACACGAGACCCACTCTAGAGAAAGGCACCAGGAGGGCAAGGCAGATACTTCCACTCCCTGGGAACCAGGAACAGCCACAACAGGGCAGACCCTCATCCCTTCCGGGGCCCAAGCCTGCACACGGACGTGCATGGAGGCAGTGGCCAGAGCCCTGTCTGGAAAGCAGCATGCCCTATTCCACCTGGGGGAGAACAGCACGGTAACCCCAGAAGCCCAAGCTGCCGTCAAGAACTCTTACATTCAGCTCAGCCTGGGGGGTACAGCCCAAGGGGGCGTGCGGTGTGTTGGAAGGGGTGGGATTATCAGGGAGAAGAGGACTAACACGCTGCAAGACACAGGCGACGTGGGCACTGGAGAGACATTCCCAGAAAGACACACAAGGACGTGCCCACACCGCATGCACCCAGACACGCTCCCCAACCCCGTTCCCCACTCCTCCCACCCCTGAGCAGGCCCACAGCCCCGCCTTCACTAGCTCCCAACACACACCTGTCTGGGAAGCCCCAGGCCCTGCCCATGATGGAAGGCGCCTATACCTGCCGACCTGGTCTGTGTCTCCCTCTACCTGTGCGGCCCGGGCCTGTCTTCCTGCTCCCTGGCTACCGGGGCCACTGGCCCAGCCCACACCTCCCATCAGGAGGAAGTTCCTCCAGCTCGGTCACTCCAGCCCTCTCCTCCGGGTCAGCCCCAGCAGTGCCCCCACCTCAACTTCCAGGGGAGCCCCACTCCTACCTCACAGGCCAGCTGCCTTCTGGGTCCCTTATACCTTTCTCCACCTCTCACTCCTGCCCTCCGAGCACAGCTTCCTCCCACCCCCCAGCGAGCTCCAAATTCTCCCTTCCAGCAGGGAGGGAGATTCCCTCTTCCTCCCATGACCCAGAGGGACCCCCCCCCCTCCTTGTGACAGGGGATGGGGGCCACAGTCCATTATCCAGCCACAAGTCCCCGCCCCTGGCCACATAGCCCGGGAAGACACAGCCTTTCCCCAGGACCGCTGGGATGAAGACACCATCTTTGAGGGTGGCCCCCTCCACGGGGACAGGGGTGGTGAAGAAGAAAACTCCTCGTCTCACCCCGGCAGAAGGTGACCGCCCGGGAGCCGCGGAGGGTGCAGAAACTCCCCAACCACAGGCGAGCTCTCCGCCCAGCGGTCAGGCCCCGCTAGTGCAGGGGCGCAGGGCCAGGCCCCGCGGCTCCGAGGCCAAAGAGCCGCCCCCCAGCCCAGCCCGGCCACGAAGCCGGGCTCAGCTCCAGGCACTTCCCCTTCCCCTAGAACCTCCGCTCTGGCCCCCAGGGACAGGGCAGGATGCCCCTCCCTGACCAGCCCTGTGCAGCGCCTCGCTCGGCATCGCTCAGCCAGGGCTTCGTTCCCAGAGCTATCCTCACCCTCCTGAGGGCCTCTGGATACAAACTCCAGGGCCCAGAACCTGTCCAGGACGGAGGAACTGACTTCCGTCCTCCCCTACAGCCGCTGGGCAGAGTCCCACTGCGGTTCCCCGGCCTGTAAGCCCCAGAAGCAAGCAGAGGGACACACCCAGGACCACCGGGCGCAGCCAGAGGAACATCCTCTCACCGGTAACAACACACAGCTCACCGCTATGACACGAGTGGTCACAGGGACGCAAGGCCACCATGCGCCACCTGGACGCAAGCAAGACCCCCAGCTGCAACAGCCCGGGAGTCCTCCTGCTGGGCACTGAGGCCAGGGGTGAGGAAGAGGGGCTCCTGCTAAGCCCCACTGTGGCCCACACACGCAGCCCCCCCGCCCCCACCCCCTGACCACACGCACAGAGGAAACAGAGCTTGCCCAGGAAGGCCTGGGAGCCCGGCGGGATGGTCAGAGAGCAGGGCTCTGCCAGCTCCCTGGGAGCCTGGATGAAGCCCGTGGGGGACATGGGGGAGGAAAAGAGAGCCAAAGGCCCTAGTGCGGCCACCGCCAGCACCTGACTGAAACCAGCACATTCTAGACCTTCTCCAGCAGCCACCTCCCTTCCTCTTCTCAGACACAGGCAGAGGGTCAGCCCAGCTCCAGGGAGAGAAACTTGGGGGCATTGGGGATTGGTGGGGGGGCGGGGAAGAGCCAGCAGTGGGAGAGTTCCCATCAAGTGTAGGACTAGCTCTCCCGGTATGCCTCTGTCTGTCCCCAGGCGGTTCCCAAGTTCTGAGGAAGGTGGTGACCACACCCCAGAGCCCCACACACCCCTCCACCCCCACAGCTTTGCCCCAACCTCTCAAACCAGCTCCTCAGGCTCTGCGTAGTGTCTCCACCAGCACCACACAGCCAATTCCAAGTTGAGCCAAATCTAGCCTGGCAGCGCCTGGGCACCTCCACCCAGGGCCTCCCTGGGACTCAGGTGACCCCGGAGACCCCAGCCCATTCCCTGCCCTTGTCCGATGCTGGCCTTCTCCCTCCACCAGTCTTCAGGGTTTACTTTCTCCGGTCCCACCCCGGGCCCTGGACTGTAGCCTCATCACCCTGAACCAAGTCTGGCTGGTACAAGTCCCCAGCTCTGTGGGGTTAGCTCTTCCAGGAGTTGCCCAGACCAGGACCCCTGAATCACTGCTAAGGGCCTCCCTATCCCTAGCACGAAGCCCCGCATGACTTACGTGGCACCCTATGTGTCCGTGTTTGATGACCAGTGTTTCTGCCTATAATCTCTTCAGGATGAGGCTTTAGAGAGGGGCTTAGACACCCTCCAATCCCCATTCTGAAGCTTGCAGACCCTGTGCCCTCTGCTAGCCCCGCTCTCACAGTCCCAGGTCCTCTCCCTCCCCGCCCCACCCCACCTCCTTCATACCACAGCTCACCCCTCAGAGCAAGGAGGTACCCCTAAGCCTGGAGCGCCTTCTCCCCACTCTGCACACTCTACCATGTGCTGGCCCAACCCATCATCCCTTTGGGTCAAGAAGAAGGAAGCCTCCCCATTCCAGTTCAGAAAGGAAGTGAGTGCCACACCCTGCCCCAGGGATTTCCCTCATGGCGGGGCAGAGGAAGAGGGCAAAGAAAGCAGAATTTGTCCCCGACTTTAGATGCAATAGGTGTGGAGTCCTGAGAATGCCTTCCAAAGCACCTTCAATCTCTTCCTCTCCCCCCTGCCATGGCTTCACCTACCACTCCAGCCCCCATGCCATCACTAGGTCCCCTAAAACCAACCCAGCCCCTACCTGTGCTGGGCTGTGCAAGGAAGGGCAAGTCAATTCCAAGTTGCAAGCGGAGGCTGGATTCTAACACAGGAAACTGTTTCAGAACCAATTATTGGGAGTCCAGCGCTGTGCTGGGGACACAGAGGTAAATATCCGAGTCCTTTTTTTCGTCCGAAATTCCAGGTCATTCTCTAAGGACCCCACACCAGGGGATGGGCCCACCCTGACTTCCCATGAATCCACTCCACAGAGCAGGGCTCTCGGCAGCACACCGCGGGCTCCCTGGGGGCACTCGCCACCACCGATCTGCAGCCACACCCAGCGAAAGGCGAGAGCACGCACCACGCACGATTCTCTGCGGCCACATTGTGCGAAGGAGCCAGGGCCGTCCCCCACCTGGTGCGGGCGCCCAGCTAGGGCTGTGAGTTGCCCCATCTGCCCACTCGGCTCCCCTCCCACGCAAGGGGGGCACAGCCAGGCCTGCTCAGACCCCACGTGTCCCTCGCGGCCAGCGCCGCCCGGGGCTGCGCCCCCACATCCCGGGCCCTGGCATTGCAGGGGGCGCCCCGGCCAGCCAGGGGAGGGAGGGTCAGGCCCTCACACACTGCACACCCTCTCTCCGCACGGGAAAGCCTTACATAACACGGCTCTCCGAACACACCCTAAGCACTCTGCCTTTCCAACTCCACGGCAGATCTCGTCCCCCAACCCCGTCTCCCGGAGCGCACCGCTCGAGCGCAGGGTTCCAGAGACGGCAGCGAAGCCCTCCTTCTGCGCGGAGCCGGCTCCTGCCCCCACCTCCCACACACAGCCCCTGCCTCCCCCCCCTTTGCCCCTCACCACTCCTCCCCGAGTTCTGGTTTGAATTAGTCAGCGGCTCCAACCACCGCATTCCTCAGGCTGCTGGCGCCGTGCCAGGCGCTGGGGCGGGGGCCATCCCACCCGGACGGGTTTGGGAGTGGGGTGGGGGAGAACGCACCGCCCCCGAAAGGGAAGGGGCGGTGCCGAGGGCTGGGCCGCCGCACAGTTCCCCCCCCCTTTCCCGCCCACCCCAGCGCTGGAATCTCCCTAATTACGCCCCCCACCCCCACTCCCACCCGTCCCGCCCCGAGGCGCGCTGCAAACTTCGGGCAGCGGGGCCTTGGAGGAAGAAGGGAGACTTCTGGAGCGGGGAACACGGAGGGGCCAGACTAGGGCGGGGCAGCTGGAGGGGGGCTGAGAAAGGGAGAGGCTGGTGGTACAGAACTGGGTGGGGCCGGGAGGACTCCGGACGCACAGTTAGAGGCGGAGGTGTGGGGAGCGGGGAGGGACAGCGGAGGGGGCGCGGGGGTGCGGGGGCTCCGGGAGGGGCCGAGGGGCCGCGGCAGCGACCTCGGGAACTTCTCCAGTAAACACGGAATAGGAGCGGGAGCTGTGCACTTGAGCCACCGCCCCAAGGAGAAGGAGGGGATGGGACAGGGACCCACAGGAGTCCCCAGGCCAGGAACTGGGCGCCGTGCCGTGCAATAGAACCTACAGTCAGCCCTAGAGAGAAATAAGGACTGGAGCAAAACACGCTACGGAGCGATTTTCCAACTTGGCCCAACTTGCGCCCCAACTCCGGAGGCAGAGTTTGGCTCTCAGGGCGCGACGCGTCGCCTCCCCGCGCCGCGCCGGGCTGCCCAGCTTGCTCCACACTGTCTGAATCCTCGCAGTGCGCCCGGCCCAAGCGCCTCGCCCAAGCCCTGCAGCCCACCTCCCCTCACCCGTTCTCGGAGTCCTGTTCCCGCGGCGCCCCGGTGCGCCCGGTGCCCGTACCTGCGCGCTCAGCCCCCGGGCACAGCCATAGCCCGCGCGGGGCCCCAGGTCACGGTGCTGCGGCTGCTGCAGGCGGCGAGCCCCGGTCGGGGCGGGTCCGGCAGGGCGGGCGGTGCAGTCCCCGCGGCGGAGCTGCTCCGAGTGGCCGGGCCCCCGCGCGCGGAGGCGGCTCTTGTAACTCCGGCTCGGGCGGGCGGGTCTGCCCCGAGCAGTGCGGAGAGGGCGGGGCCGGGCGGGGCCGGAGTGGGGCTGGGACAGGCGAGCCGGCCGACCCGACACGGACCCGGGAGCGGGCACCGGGGGTTCACGGGCACGAGGGGGCGCCGCACGTCCGAGGGGCTGCCTTACCCCGCCCCCCTGCAGCGCCCCTTGCTTTGGCCTGCGCCTGGATCTACCCCGCAACGTGTGTAGTGTGTGGTCTCCCGGACCAGAAACTCCTCGAAGCTCCCTGCGGCTCATCCTCCCAGCTGGAACTGCGAATCAGCTCATTTGGCAAGAAGGACCAAGAGGTTCAGAAAGCGGCTGGGGGGCTTGGGTGATTGGGCCGCGACCTCCAGCCTGACGCGGACCTTTGAGCTTTCTCTCAACCCAGGCGTCTACACTTCACGTCCCAGGCCCCAGCCTCCTCACTTGGTTCCCAAGCTGCATGCAGCCGCGCCCATTTCTCGCCTCCCCCCTTTCTGAGCCCCCCCCATCCCTCCCCCCTCAAAACCGGTCTGTAGACGCTGGCCCCACCCCTGGAGTTAGGGTGCCCACGTGGAGTCACCAGTGTCTCACGCGCCACAGTGCTGCTCCCGCCGCCGCAGCGGGAGTCGGGCCGGCGCCCACCTTCCTCTGCGGACTCCTGAGAGAAGCGGGAGCTCCAGCCCTGCCTCTGCCTACCCATTTCTTACCCGAGCCCCTCCCCCACCTCCCCACTTGCAAGGACGCTGTTTCCAAATTTATTGCCATTTCCCACAGCTACTTCTAACTCCATGAGATTTTATTAACAGCTTAATGATGGGGTGCGGGGGGCCTTCTGGCTACCCACCCCCCCTTCCACACTCCCATTCTCTTCTCTCCCCCACAAATCCTCTCATCCTCCCTCCTAGGTGGCCACCCACGACCCACATCAAGGCAGTTTTCCTTCCTTCCCAAATGCTGAGGAAGGAAGACCCCAGGCTGGGGCCCTGCGAAGACCGGGCTCCAGGCAGGAGCACCCCCTCACCGCAAGATCGTGAGTGGGCTGGGGCTGAGACCTGCGGCCCTGTCCTCTGAAATGGCAAACATGTTTACAGGCTAAAAATACCCAGCAGCCAACTCTGCTGCCAGCCCTGGGGGCTGTGTCCCAGGTCCAGTTACCAGCACAGGCCATGGGGGAGGGAAGACACAGCAAGGGAGCCATAGCTGCGCAGAGACTCATACAATGGGCGCAGAAAGGTGGAGACACATGTGTAGACATTCAGACAGGCATAGACACGCAGAGACAGACAAAGCAGAGACTTGGGCACCAGCCTTCTCTCTGTCTCTCTCTGTCTCTGTCTCTCACTTGCTCCTGTGCACAAGGGCGTCCTCTCACCGCCCCCCTGCTTCTCTCTCTCTCTTTCTCTCTCTCTCTCTCTCTCTCTCAAACACACACATACACACACACACACACACACAGGCACCAGACAGGGACTCAAACCCACGGCAGAGGCAGTCCCACTACACACATCACAAACCCAGGCTTTCAAAAGAAGCACCGCCTCCATTTTGTTCCGTACCCCTTTTCTAGAACCTACCTTATTTAAAGAAAACATCTAAACTTTTCAACTTTGGGATGCTTTTAAAAACTTAAGTACTGGGGCGCCTGGGTGGCACAACGGTTAAGCGTCTGCCTTCGGCTCAGGGCGTGATCCCGGCGTTATGGGATCGAGCCCCACGTCAGGCTCCTCTGCTATGAGCCTGCTTCTTCCTCTCCCACTCCCCCTGCTTGTGCTCCCTCTCTCACTGGCCGTCTCTATCTCTGTCGAATAAATAAATAAAATCTTAAAAAAAAAAAAAACTTAAGTACTGAGAGCTCATGATTTCCTTTTCAAATGGCTTTTTTGATCCTTATTTCATTTTCAATAACATTTATTCCGCTTTTAACAAATGGAGCAAGAAAACAGAGAGACTAAAGTGGACCGTCATGCTGCAAGTCAGATAATCCTTGTTGACATTTTTTGAATAAAATCAATGCCTCCATCTGGTGAAGAATGTAAACAATACAGAAAGGTAGACCGATAAAAAGTAAATGCCTCCCTCCTCCCCCACCCAGTCCCTCTCCCCAAAAGTAACCACTGTTAACAGTTGACCAAAGGATTTTTAACTTTATGAATCACCTGGTTCCTTGAAAGTGCAAGTTTTCCCGGGACATATTTAAATGGGAGTGGATTTACACCTAGGTTTTCGGAAACATCGCTCTGACATGTGCCACAGAGGCACAGGGGATCTGCAGGAGGGCGATGGGAGTTCGGAGGGAGGGGCTGGAACAGTGGGGGATCCTGTGCCCTCCCTGCGGCATGGGCTCTATCAGCCCCCCCAGGAGTGAAAGAGCAGAGGCTAGTGTCCTGGGCTCAGGGCCAACTTCTCGGCTCCATTGTTTGCTCTGGCCACCCTCTTGGTCAACAGAGAAGAAGGCAGGAGAGGCTGGTTTGGGGAGCAGCTAGGGAGCAGGGATTACTGTCCAGATACTCCATTCAGAGGTAGGAGCACCAAGATACCTGGGGGGGGGGGGGGGGTCCTGGGGCCTGGCTCCTGCCGCATTCCACATTCGAGCTAGGAGCCTAGAGGAGGAGTAACCTAGACCCTCGCCCCGTAAAAAAACAAACAAACAAACCAGGATCCGTGCCTGCTGGGCTTTCGGAGGTCAGCTTCCTGGGCCCAGGGGAAGGGAGTATATTCAACAATTTTCAATGGTGTAAATGGAGACACACACTCTTTGGGAAGTTTCTGCCAACCT
This sequence comes from Ursus arctos, assembly GCF_023065955.2. Taxonomy (NCBI): domain Eukaryota; kingdom Metazoa; phylum Chordata; class Mammalia; order Carnivora; family Ursidae; genus Ursus; species Ursus arctos. The sequence continues at coordinate 39,529,342 of NW_026622908.1, forward strand.
TTCTCCTTCTGCCCACTGCTGTAGCCCCCTCACCCCCCAAAGCTACGGTAATGGTGATTGTGTCTCAGGCCATGGCAGGCACTATCACGTGTTAGATCATTTAATGCTCACATGCTCTGGGAGGAAATGGTCTCAGAGAGGGTTAGTGATTCACCTAAAGACACACAGCCTTCAGAAGCAGGAATCAAAACGCCCACTGGCATCTAGGTTCCATGAGGGCAGGGATTTTCTTTTTCTTTTTTTTTTTTCTTTTAAGATTTTATTTATTTATTCAACAGAGATAGAGATAGCCAGCGAGAGAGGGAACACAAGCAGGGGGAGTGGGAGAGGAAGAAGCAGGCTCATAGCAGAAGAGCCTGATGTGGGGCTCGATCCCATAACGGTGGGATCACGCCCTGAGCCGAAGGCAGACGCTTAACTGCTGTGCCACCCAGGCGCCCCTGGGATTTTCTTGTTCTTTGTTGTCTCCCCTGTGCCTAGAGCAGTGGCTGGCATATAGCAATCACGGAAGAACTTTGTGGAATGAATGGATGAATGAATGAATGAATGAATGAATGAATGAACGAACTACAGGGATAACTGGCCCCAAAGCCCGTGTCTTTTTCACAACAGCATCCTGAACCCCACACTTCGTTTTACTCTCAGCCTCCAGGGAGCAGTTCCCCACTTACAGGCCTGTCCTGCAGCTGCAGGAACATTTATTGTGCGTCCAGCACCAGGCCCAGAGCCTACGGTGCTGGTGGTGGTGGTGCAGGGGATACAGAACCCAACAGATGGAACCCCTGCCCTCACGGTGCTAGGTCCTGAAGGAAACGTATCCTGAGTTCCTTGCAGGTCCTATGCTCCGGGAAAATGGGACATTATCTTTCTGCCAAGTCTTTTACACTGATGCCTCACCCTCCAACACACATTCACAGATACACAAACCATTTTTTAAATTATAAGGATACACACACACACACACACACACACACACACACACCCGTCTCAGCTTTGCAAAGGAAACCTTTCTCTTTCTGAAGGTTTCAAATGCCTCTGTTAAAATAAGGGCTACCCAGGGGTCCGGGAAGACTTCAGGCCTCCTGCTGGCACTCTGTCACCTTTCCGAGGTATCCAGGTAGCCCGCCTGCGGGCCTGCAGGTTCATTGGCAAAGCTAGGTGAGTCGTAGGACTCGTCATCACTGGGATACCCCAGCTTCCCCAGAAGTTTTGCTCACTCCCTCCCCCCGCCCCCTCCCCCGCCGGGGGTTCCCTGATATGTACACGCAGAGTGTGTGTGATGAACCTTGGGCTTCTCTGTTGCCAGGCGACATGCCTCTGTTTTGTTCCTATTATGCCCGTTTCCATAGTAACCACAAAGGGAGCTCTGTGGGCAGGCCCCTTGCCAGGGGATTCCCCTTCCCCTCCCTCCTCGCCACAGTCCCCTTCTCTAAAATCGGTGTATTACAGGGAAGACAAGACGCCGACTGCTCAGAGAGTAATCATGGCTTTTAAACTGTGATCCCAGCAAGGAAGTCAAGTGTGCCATCTGTTTGCAGTCTCTTTGAAAGCAGACTCCCCGCCCTTCTCATGAGGGCCCTTTGGCACGTCAGCCTTAGAAGCAGAGAAATGACTATTACCCCTTCTTTGAGCCATCTGGGATCTCCCCGACCCCCCCTCCACCCCATACACACACACACCCGGAGATGAGCGTCTCCGCCAAACATCAGGCCCTTCGATGTTCCCTTTCATTGCTTCCTAGTCTGTCTTCCCCAGTGAACAGCAAACCTGTCAGGTGATTCTGGGATCCAAACATTGTTGCCTAAGCAATTCTGAAACCCCAAACTCCTCTAACCCAACCTCAAAATACGAAGCCAAGAATTCCAGCTCAGTTCAAACCCCAGCCTGTATTTAAACCTGGGACTTCAGATAAGGAGTTCCTGAATCACTCAGATCAGACAGCCGGGACACCGGAAACCCACCCATTACACTCGGTCCTAATTGAAACCTTCAGGCCAAAGCAGAATCCAGGTTAAAGCTGATTAGAGAACAAGAGACAGCACGCAGGGCCGTGAGTACAGACTCTGGGAGGAAAGAAGGCACAGGAAGAGCGTCCAGGCAAGAGAAAGGGGACAAAGTGGGCAGGGAAAGCAGGACAGGTGGACATGGTGAGAGATGGCCTGGAGGCCGGGGAGGTGTGGGGGTGCAGATGCGGGGAGAGCAAGAAGAGAGGGGGAATGTAGAGCCGAGATTAAGGAAGACAAAGGGGAAAACGGGATTGAATAGGGCTGTGGAGGCAGGAGGGGGGCCAAAAAGAAGAGCTCAGAACGGAGCTGGGGACAGGGCGGGCGGACTGTAAACAGGAGCCGAGGGAGGGAGCAGGAATGAGCGGAGCAGCAGACGCCCCAGCCAGCTCCCCTCCCCAGCAGGGAGCGGGGAGCAGGGAGGGAGGAGAGCACCAGCCTCCTCTCCCCTTTTTTGGAATCTGCCTTTCCGCCATCCTTTCCAACTTCCTCTGCCTTTCCTCCAGTTCCAGGGGGAAAGGGAGCCCAGCCCGGGTTTCCCTCCCTCTGCTGCACGCACTTCCCAAGTCCAGTCTGAGGAGATCAGGCTAAGCAGTGAAGGAAGGGCCTCGGCTGCCCAGAGCCTGAGTCACCACATAGTTGAGGTTCCTGTCACTCGAAGTCCCGCCTCTGCTACACCCTGTGCCCTCTGCCCGCCCCGGGACTTGGAGCGCCTTGGAGCGCCGGGGTTGACCTGCCCTGGGTCCTGCTCTACTTCTGTGCTTAATAACCAGCCAGGGCTGCTAGCGGCCTCGGACACCACCCTCTCTCTGCCACCAAAACCAAGCGTGCTTGGTCCATCATAGTCGCCCCACAGCTTTGGGAGAAGCGCCCTCCCACTCTCAGGAATGAAAGTGACTCAGTGAGTGGCTTCGAGAACTGTGGAAAGACTAGCGTGCACCCTTGATAAGTCACTTCCCCTCTCTGGGCTCGTTTCCTCCTGGGTAAAATAAAGGGACTACCTCACGTGGTCTCTCTGGCAATCCTGGGCAATCCTGCATAAGGTACGTTCTGTAAGTCTGAGTCAAAGAGATGCAGTGTTCCCACTGAGGAGGGTGGGATAAAGGAGAGTGTTTGCTAACCCTGTCCTAACAGGAGTGGGTGGGGTAGGGCACAGGCACTGCCACAATAGGGCAGCCAACACCCTTGGCAACTCAGTGATTCAGGCCCCACAGAGAGTCGGACTGGCAGGAAAGCACCCCGTGGCTTCCCTGTGACTCAGGGGAAATGCAGATCTCCCTGAAGAATGACTGGCCAGGGTCCCGCTATAACCAACTCATCTCCCCTGCACCTAGAAAGTTTCCGGTCCCAGTGTGGCCCCCACTGTCTTTGACAGGCGCCCTAAGCTCATCATACCGCCTCCCTGGCCTACTCAGCTGCTTCTACCCCTCCTACCTGGCCCTGGCAAGCCCTCTTCCCTCGGCCTTCAACTCCGTAGGCCTCCCTGCCCAGCCATGTCCCCTCAGTTACCCTTTGGCTCTGCCCATCCTCACTATCCACCCCCATCCTGGTGGAGCCAGCCAGATGATTGCAAAAGGGCTGAGCCAGCGGGAGAGGCCCTCACATGACAGCTGTTTCTGCTGCGGAGGGGAGGGGGCAGCTGGAAGTAGAGGGAAGCACATTCCATGGGAGATCCGATCAGAAATAGCCCCAAACCCTGACTGTCCAGCCCCTGCTCTGCACGTGGCCAGCCCATTGTGTAAACAAGGTAAGGCCCGTGGGCTCCCTTTGGAATCCTGAGGAAATGAGGGAAAAGGGGGGCAGGGGAAGGTTCCCGAAAGGGAGGGGGCTAAGAGAATGAAAAGAGCCCATCTAGAGACCCAGGGTCACCAAGGACACCTTTGCCACTTAAGCAGTCCCACGTGCCCACGGGATTCTGCCTTTTCTGAGACATTCAGGTGAATACAGCACAGCGCCCAGCAGCTACCTTGACCGCCATTCCACCCATCCCTTGGGTGCTGAAGCGCTGGGACACCCCAGTAATTCCACTGGAGTAAAACGACAGCCTCCTCCGGGCCATGCCAGCCTGATTAGAGCAAACAGACAGGAGCAGGTGGCTGTTTCTCTAACCTTTCAGGAGCACTGGTATGTTAGCTCCACAGCATTAGGGGAGGCATGGAGAAGAGGGTTGAGGACCCCAGAACTGCACTCAAACACGCAGAGGACCAGAGCCAGTGGGGGAAGTCACCCTGCAGTGTAGGTACAGCTGGCGGGGTGAGCCAGGGAAGCCACCGTCACCCAGAAAAACCCATTTTGATGTGTGGAGGGAAAGTTCTGGGTTCCGAGGACAAAGAGTGCTGGTTGCCATGAAAACCACAGTATTAATTTCAGAAATGACTGGGTGGATCCTCCAAAACACTTCATTCCTCTCCCTTGGACATTCTAGACCCTTCCCCCACCTTTCAAAAGGGGAAGTGGCACATTTGGGGCATGTGGGCAGCTGGTGGGATGGGTCTGACCCAGTGTGCAGAGCAGCTGTCCACCTCCAGTGCAAACAGGACGTGAAAAAAAGAAGACAATCTAGGTCTTTCTTGGACCAACTTTAAAGGCTTTGGGCTTTTTAATAAGTGACTTCAGCCGAAGCGCCAACAAAGCTAAAATAAATAGCTGCGTATAACCAGTATCTACCGGTTTCTATACAGGCTGAACCAAGTCTCAGGCGATGCCATTCACGCACTGGGCTGGGCCGGGCTCGGTAGGGATGCGAGGACATGGATAGAGCTCCAGTGTTAGGCTGAGCGGAATAAGTCAGTCAGAGAAAGACAAATACCGTGATTTCACTCATATGTGGAATTTAAGAAACAAAACAAATGAGCAAAGGAAAAAAAAATGGGAGACAAACCAAGAAACAGACTCCTAACTATAGAGACCAGACGGGTGGTTCCCAGAGCGGAGGGGGTGGAGGGTTGGGGGAAACAGGGAATGGGGACTGAGGAGTGCTCTTGTCTAGCGAGCACCGGGTGGTGTATAGAACTGTTCAATCACTCGCTCTACCTTACACCTGAAACTTATACAACACTGTATGTTAACTATACCGAGTTAAAATAAAGATTTCGTCGGCAGTCAAATGCGCCTGAGCCCAGACCCCTCTCCTTTTTCCACCTCCTTTTCTGGAAGCTCTAAGGTTTTGCCCATTAAGTGGATAAAACGGCTTCCTCCTTCCATCTTACTCCAGTTCTCCAAGATCATGCCCTGTTCTCAGCCCCGACCCACTCACAGCACCCCGTTCCCTTCCCTCCCAGGGACCCCAGCCCGGGCCCCCGCAGGCACGCGCTGCAGCGTGGGCGCCGGGGTGCCAGCTCTAGGTGGTGCGCGGGTGGCAGGAGCTCCCCGGCATGTCAGGAAATGGGCCCAACAACCGGAGACGGCCCCCTGGCGCAGGCGCTCACTGGCTGCCCAGGCGATCCGGGCGGGGCCGGGAGGAGCTGGGGAGCCAGGCAGAGCTCCAGCAAGCGCGGGGCCCCAGCCGGGATCGGGAGGGCGCGAGTCCGAAGCACAGCCCCAGGCCCGCCGCTGTGTGGTGACTCAGGCCTCCCCGGGGCAGGGCGGGACCGAACCAACTCCAGATGGACCTCCCCTCTTTCCCCGCCCCACATCTGCCACTAGAAACTCCTGCTGTTAACCTCTTTCTTGCCCACCAGGGCAGGGCAGCGGCCCTCTAGTTCCATCCACCTTTGGAGGCCAACAGCCAGCCTGCCCGAGGGCGTAACAACCTCCCCTTGGGCTGCCCACCCCACCTCCTTCTGTGGGTACTGGCCCTCCCCCAACCACCAGGCTGGCCTCATCCGACAACCTGGCCGCCCTCCTCTGCACCAAACCACCAGAGCTGGAGGCACAGGAGGCAGTACGTGCAGATGAGTCACTCTTCCTGCAGCCCAAGGGAGGCTGGGAGGCGGGGTCCACCAGACCGGGGCGCCAGGTCTGCTGCGGCCCAAGCTCTAGCCCACCCAGCAGAACCCGTTTTCCGCAGCTGGGCCCCACTCCTGGGCCTCTCTGGCCTGCCCCTTCAAATCTTGCAGAACTTGGGTCTCTTCTGACTAAATCCTCAGCTACTGGGAAGGTCAAGGATACTGGGAAGGGGATGAAGATTACACAAGCGAAGGAGCAGGGAGGTGTGGTGGGAAACGGAATTTGTGAAGGGAGTCTGACAGGTTAGGTGAGGCCCCGGCACCCAGCGCAGCCAGCAACTAGCACTTTTAGATCCTAACCAAGAGCAGCCCGGAATGCTCGGAAGCAAGACAGGTGGCAAGTCTGGATCCAACTCAGGATGACCTGCCAGGGAGCAAACCCTGAGCAAGAACCAGCCCATCCTCACCCAGCTGGATTCCACGTCGGGACTCTGCTCAGCCCATTCTTCCCAGAACCCCAACTGGAGTCCAAGTACCCAGCTATGTGACAGCCCTACCCCCTCCCAAGCTACCAGACCATTTGTACCTGGAAAGATCACCTTCTTCCCCTCCCAAGCTAAGGCCTTCTCTGTGCTTAGACTAAGGGTGGGAGAGAAAGAACACACATAAAACCATAAACTAGAGACCAAAGGTTAAATCATGACTGTTTCTGCATCTGCCTCAAAATGTGAATCAAACGAGAGCTTTCCAACTTCACCTGAACTGGTAATACACAGGGAAAACCTTCAATGCTCTTCAGTAAAGACAGCAGGACAAGAGACAAAATAGCAAGAAGACCCTGTGAAAGGGGCATGATAAAAAATTAAGCTCAAGAGAAAAACTTGAGACCCCCAGGTCTCAGCGGGGTTCTTAGGCGGAAATAGGACTGCTCCACGTTCCAGGAAGCAGCAGGGCACATTTCAAGTACGGGCTCAGGGACACCCACTGGGTTAAAACCCTGTCTTCACAGGCAAGTCACTTAAATCTCGGAATCCCCCCGAGATGATCCACAGCCAGGTTAGGGCCAACAGGCCAGTGCCTGTTCTGAGCAGTCAGTGCCAGGTATTCCTGCCTGTTTGAAATATCTCAACCAAGACCCTCGAGGCTCCCAGGCATCTGTGAGCAATAACGTCAAGTTCCCCCACCCTATGCGCTATCATACCTTAGCAATCTGGTCCTGAAAAATTAGGGAGCTACAAAGCTCCATGTCACCACCCCCACCCAACTGCATCCAGTCTTTCCCAGCTAGAAGACTCATCACAGTACAGGCAATGCAAATACCATCAAAACTGAGAGAGGCCTCTTTTCTGCCCGTCTGAAGACTTCTCTCCTGCAAAGGGAGGTACTGTGGGCCCAGGAAACACCCTGCTTCAACATATCTACTCCCCTATGAAGAAGTCATCACTCATAAAGGAGGCAGGACAGGTAAGGGTTCAATGTTCAGTTTGCTTTAATGACCCCCATCTCCCTGAAGGGCAGGTACAGGCAGCTAGGCGATGGCAAGAGATGTTCACTTGAAGATCTTGCCCTGATTGAAGGTTTTGCCCACATGCTGGAAGGCCCCCTCCCAGGAAAAGTACTCTCGAACCAGCGTCTGGGTCTCCTCGCTGCCAGGATCCAGCTTCCGCCATGTATATGACTCGTAGTCCACCTGCCAATCTGGACTCAGCTGGGGAGAGAAAGCCAAGTTAAGAAGCATGTGGTCAGGTTATCAGACACTGTCCCACACCTGTTACTTCCAGCTCAGACACATGTCATCAGATCCTAAAATGCCCGTGACCATGGCAGTCCTTCCTGTACACATTCCTGGAACTCTCCTGAATGCCTACAAGCACAGGAATGAAGGTGGACTTCCCAGCCCCTGGCCCCACCCTAAAGAGACAGACTCCTCCCCTACACCTTTCCTCACCGGAAAGGCAAGCTCCTGGCCTCGGAAGACCCAGACTCCAGAAATGGAGCTGCTATTGTTGGTTCCAAAGAGGATGACACTGGCAAAGGCATTCTTCCTCAGCTTGTCCAACCGCTGGAACATTCCTGAAGGGGCGAGGGAGAACACACAGCCTTTAGAATCACATCACCCACTGCCTTATCCTCCCTCTTCCTCTTCCTAGACCCACCCTCTTCTCACCCGTGATGAGGTTGCAACTCATGAAGGTCTGGGTGAGCTCTTCAGGGAAGCGGTACTCAGCGTACCACAGAGACCAGCCATCCTTATCAAAATGCTCCCAAAAATATGGCAGCGCCACAGACAGAGTGTCTTCATTGGAGTACTTGCGCTTAAATTCGTCCAACACAAAGGTACTGAATGGAGAAAAAAAGCAAGGTCAATGTGGAGAAGATCCTACTGAAGCAACAAAGGGTTGCCAGGGTAAGGGAAACTAAGGTCAAATTTCACTTAAAATGTACTGGTTTATTTATTTATTTTTTTAAAGATTTTATTTATTTGACAGAGAGGCCGCAAGAGAGGGAACACAAGCAGGGGGAGAGGGAGAAAGAGGCTTCCCACTGAGCAGGGAGCCTGACTCGGGGCTCGATCCCAGGAGCCTGGGATCACGACCCAAGCCGAAGGCAGACGTTTAATGACTGAGCCACCCAGGCGCCCCTAAAATGTACTGGTTTAAAGGAAGAGGTCACTGGACTGGCAGATGGGTACCACCTTATTAAGTGAAGAGCACTAAGGGAATAAAGAGGAGCTTAGGGCACTCCCCTGCTCCCTATCAGCAACCTAAGTCAGCTAAGCTTGAGGAGGGTGGGACCCATGGTGGGGGGTATGTCTGAGGGAAGACCTGCCCCCCAAAAAGCACGGCGAACTGCTGCCCCCTGGTGGAGACCCAGAATGAGCGCACCTCCTTCGTGGCCTGTCCCTTCCAGGGCCCTTTCCCACTGAGTCACACTCGGTCCCTGACTCACCCACGTACCTTCCTCCACCACAGCCTCTTGGGGTTACACACACAACAGTATGACAGCAATGTAAGTGGCAAACGTTATCTCCGCCCCAGACCTTATACCCACCGCCTTGAGTCGCTCTGCCCAGGAACAAGCCCCAATGCTGAAAAGCCCTTAGGTTCAGATGATCTTTGAAGCAACCTGGCACACGAGCTGAGAAGGAGCTGGGAAGGCTCTGCCGCAGTAGAGTGTCCCTCCCCTCGTGGCAGGGTGCTTTCTTTTCTTTCCAGTTATAAAAACACGTGCTGACTGAAGAAAATCACCCGCAATGCCAGCAAACAAGAGAACTGATTAATGTTTACGTACTTCCCACTGGTGGCTTTCCAAAGACGATGCGTGTAGTTTGTTCATTTAATACTGCCACCCTAATATGGATTCTTTTTTACAAATGTTTTAAGATTTTTTATTTATTCATTTGAGAGAGAGAGAAAGCGAGAGCACAAGCAGGGGGGGAAGGTCAGAGGGAAAGGGAGAAGCAGATTTCCTGCTGAGCAAGGAGCCAGGTGTGGGGCTCAATCCCAGGACCCCGGATCAGGACCTGAGCCGAAGGCAGACGCTTAACTGACCTGAGTCACCCAGGCGCCCCTTACAAATGTTTTAATGGCTAAATAATCCTCTACTGTACGACTGTGCCATAAACCTACTTAAAAAAAACCCTCACCGAATACTTAACTGGCTCAATTATTCATTAGTATAAATAATGCCAACAAACCCTAGAGTTAAAAACCATTCCTTTCCCTCTTTCCAGATAAGGTTAAGTGGTGTGACCTGCCCAATGTTCCAATATAGCAAAGCAGAGGCTGCCCTTGAACCCTGGGTCCTACGTTCCTTCCTAAATATACAACAGAGACCTCCTCTGGGGAGCTTCCCCCTCAACCACCCTCAGAAAAGGGCCTGGGGATTTTTTCCTCACACCCTCCCCAACTGTTCCAACTTTATTATTTATGGCCACGTTGTATCCATTTCCCCCCAAATGAGGACAGGCTCTGAATGGCTCCTGAAACAAGTGTAGCTGGAAGGCCTTAAAAGAACTAGAACTGGGGTGCCTGAGTGGATCAGCTGGTTAAGTGTCCGCCTTTAGCTCAGGTCATGATCCCAGGGTCCTGGGATCGAGCCCCACATCTGGCTCCCTGCTCAGCGGGGAGTCTGCTTGCCCCTCTCCTTCTACCCCTCCCCTGCTTGTGCTCTCTCTGGCAAATAAATAAATCTTTAAAATAAATAAATAACTGGAACTAACTCTTGACAAGTAGCAGTCTTCATCTTTGAAGACATTACCTTTGTGACATTAAAAATCCTGGGGAAAATCATCTCGGCAGCCCAACAGAGCACCACGGTAATACAGCAAACTGGTATTAATCAATATTCCCAAAAGGATATTAAGTTTATTAAAGATTTTCAGTCTACTGGTGATTTATTTTTTGCCCAGAATATACAGACCTAATATATGTGAAAATCTCTAGCTAACAATTAACTGGGTCTCCGTTACAACAGCATATGTAACTCAGGTTATCGGAGCTTATATACACACCAAACCTCCTGCTCACTCCTGACCTGCTCCTGTGTTCGGTTCAAGGTCAATCACTTCAGTTCAAAAAGAAACGTATCTGTAACGAACAGCTGCATTTGCAGGTTTCCTTGGTCTGGTATGAAGTGCCTGGGCCTAAGAGCTACACTCCTTGCTCCCCAAATGGGGAAACAGCAGCTCCTACTGTGGCCATCTGGTGCTGGGATGCTCGCCATTTACAACTCTCCTCGCCCCTATTATGCCCACCAGCAGCGCGCGCCTTCATGCTGGTTTATCCCATAAAAAACCATTACAAGGAGAGCCTGGGTGGCACAGTCAGTTAAGTGCCCGACTCTTGATTTCAACTCCTGACTTCTGCTCAGGTCACGATCTCAGGGTTGTGAGATCGAGCCTCATTTGAGCTCCGCACTCAATGGGGAACCTGTTCTCTCTCTCTCTCCCTCTGCCCCTTCCGCTGCTCACGCAGCCCCCCCCCCCAAATAAACAAAATCTTAAAAACAAACAAAAAAATACCATTACAAAACAGGGGAGGGTGAACCCTGTTGAACCCCAACTGACCAACTAGTGAAAGCCTGGATGGCTTTGGGAAAGGCAAATTGAGTGGGTAAGAAAAGCAGGGAGCAAGGAGAACTATGTGAAGCGGGTACAGACAAGACATGCTCATCATGCTTACAATTCTAACGAAATGCTAGGGCAGTCGCTGATGACTTGAGTACAGAACAGCCGGCAAGTACTAGATGCCCCACTTTTTTCACACCAAAAAGTTTTCTTTTACTATATTCTTTTCTTCCAAGAACCTCATCCTTTACCAAAAAGGCTGGCAGTGGATGGGGTGATGACCATCCCATCTACTTCCTTCTTTTCCTTCTTGAGGGGTTTAAGTCCTCCAATCTGGGAACAGTGAAGCAGACAGGCACTATGGAGTCATGGTCACCCTCCCTTCTCAGTGAGAATGTTTATACTGTCTGTTCATCAAAACAGTAAAAATACAGGGCGCCTGGGTGGCTCAGTCTGCCTTCAGCTCAGGTCATGATCCCAGGGTCCTGGGATCCAGGCCCACATCGGGCTCCCTGCTCATCGGGGGAGTCGGCTTCTCCCTCTCCCTCTGCCCCTCCCCCACTGCTTGTGGGTGCAAAAGCACCCTCTCAAATAAATAGAATCTTAAAAAAAAAATGTCACCCAATTCTTGAGGATAAACTCAAGAAGTTGGTTTCCTTGCAAACAAAACATCTTTCAATTCTACATGGACAACGTAAAACAGCCCTAGCTGTGTGAGGGGACCACACATAGGTAAAAACCGGCCTTCCTGAGTCCCATGCCCCCTATCCTCCACTAGCCTTACCTCTTGGGCAGGTGAGCAAAGGGGTCCTTGGCCTTCGGCTCGGCAGCCAGTGCCTGCTCACATTCATCCATCTCCTCCTCGGGAGCAGGGGCAGCAGCCTTCTTCTCCTCTTTCCGCTCAGCCTGGGGCTTCTGCTTCTCTTCCCGAGAACCTTTCTCTTTCCGTGGGGTGTCCTTTTTAGGCTGGCTCTCTGCAAACTTTTTAGCTGGTGCAGAGAAAGGGAGAGTAGTCAGTGTCCTGCCTCTTTCCCTACGCCTCTAAGCAGGCAGTGAGCAAGGTAATGGAGGAAAACCTCCGGAGGCGGCAACTAAGGCATCCAGGCCCTGCGCTGCTCTGCCATCAGCTCCCTGCACGTCCTGGAGCAAGAACACAACACCTGGCAACAAACACGTGCACCACAATTTCTGTACGTTAACATCAATGAGGGAAAATATGCGTACGTATAAAATATTAGTCACTACGTGGGGTACCCTACATTCTGTGGGTCCACATAACCCAAGAGCTTGATGGGAAATCAAGGGATTGAGACTGAGCAAACCAGCCCTGAGCCAGGCCACACACTCCTCTATTTCCACACACTTACCATCAAACTGGGCCATCTTCTCACAGAGTTTCACCTCCCCCAAGACAGCCCGGAACTGGGGCTGGTTAATGCAGGTGAGGAACCAGCGGTTGGTATTGGGGAAGGCCTGGCGGAAAGAAGGCTCCAGGACCTGTCAGAACATAAGGGTGAAAGCAAAGGAGAGGAGGTCTTGAGGGGTTTCAAGCCAGAGACCCTTGTTTCTTCCTACACCAAACTCCACCTTCCACTCAACCCGAGAGGACAAGCTGCCGAGAACACCATCTTACCCTGGAGGCTGCTCCCCATTTACCTTCCTCTTTTTCACAGTACAGTCCAACTTTCTGGAAACTTGATCCCATCTTTCATTTACTATAAATCTACTTGGTAGATATGTTTATATGGCACCTTACTCCTTTTACAAAACCATTTCACAGCTACACATTCTAATTTTTTAAATGTCATGTATCGGGCGCCTGAGTGGCTCAGTCAGTTAGGCGTCTGCCTTCAGCTCAGATCATGATCCCAGGGTCCTGGGATCGAACCCCTCATGGGGCTCCCTGCTCAGCAGGGAGTCTGCTTCTCCCTCTCCCTCTGCCCCCCACTCATGCTCTCTCTCGCTATCTCTTTCTCTCTCAAATACATAAATAAAACCTTAAAAAAAAAGTCACATGTCAATAAAACTAAAAACAAAGTTAGGGCAACATAGCTGCCAATTACTCATTTTGCCAAATAAACAAGATAACAAAAACTATCTACATTAACTACACGATATATATTTTTCTTTCACCAAACTTCAGAAACTAAAGAATATTCGGGAAAAAAAAAAAGTATTTCAGACTAACAAACAGTCCTTTAAACTAAACTTAGCTTCGTGACAAACTCATTTACCATCTTTTAGTTTGCTAGGATCTGAGGAAAAATAACCTTGTCACGGAGACGGACTAAAGCAGTCAGTTCTGTAGTACTGGCTCTGCAGTAAGTACTTGGGTTCAAATTCTCTGCCACCACTGACTAGCTACATGCCGCTGGTCCAGGTTCCACCTCTCACCATAGAGCAGGTGAAGACTAAGAGGATCCCTGCAAGGCCTCTGGAACAGGATCGGACACAAAGTAGGTGCTTTTGCCCCCAATTATTACACTACTGTTCTGGGCTAGTATCAGTCCAAGAGCTGCTGGGTGCCTGGGTGGCTCAAGTCAGTTGGGCCTCTCCCTTCGGCTCAGGTCATGATCCCAGGGTCCCAGGATGAAGTCTCGCGTCAGGCTCCTTGTTCAGAGGGGAACCTTCTTCTCCCTCTCCCTCTGCCATTCCCCCTGCTTGTGCGCGCGCGCTCTCTCTCTCTCTCACAAATAAATAAATAAATTTTAAATAAAAATTTTTTTCAAAAAACTTTAAAAAAGAGCTGCTGCTCTGCAACATGTCATTTCCTCTGACACAGGAACCTCAAGACTAATAACTACCTCGCCAGTTCTATAGCTTAGAGGAGAAAAAGAACTAAAGGAATTCTCTCTTCCTCTCTCACACACATACACATCCCCCTCCCTACAACTAGTAAGTAATGAAGCCAAGAATTGAACTTAGCCTGCCTCCAAAAGATCTTGATACTGAAGCTACCAGCCCTACCTCTGTCTTTACAACTAAGCACAAGCACTGCTGGGCCTCCCAAAAAAAACGGAAACAAACTAAGCATCTTCACTGCCAAACAGAAACTCAGGATACAGAATGTTACCAAACTTCTGAGGAGGAGGGAAAGCAGTCATGGCACTCAAACTTGGGACTCCTAGGGACTAGTTGTTAGCAGACACTCTCTCATATCCAAGTCCTCAGCAGAATACAGGGTAACCTGAAGACTCCACACTTCCCCCACCCTCTGCCAACCTGATTCATTATAAACGTCACCTGTTTATAGAGCCACAACAGGGTGCAGACAACTGTGATATCAGCCAGTGTCACACGTTCGCCCACCAGGAAAGTCCTTGTCTTCAAGTGAGCATCCAGTAGCCCCAGAATTCGCCTCACTTCCTCCTTTGCATTCTCTGTGGCCTAGTGATTTAAAATGTCAAAAACTTAATAGTGGGTACCCATCCCTTTCCCTGCTCCCCACCCCCAACAACAGAACCAAGGTAGCTATTTCACTTATTAAATTCTGGCTCATCCCCATCCTCCCTCAATGGAGTCAGATCCTAGGATCACTCCAAATGTATCACAAATGCAGCTCTCAAGGTCAAATTTCTTCATGGTGCAGTCTGGATTAATTTCCCACTCTACTGATCTCGTCCTTTATGTTTGGATTTTAGAAGGAACCTTAGAGGTCACCTGGTTTAACCACTCCCCTACCATTTGGTATAGCTTTTCTCACCACTCCACTGGGTCTGTGTGACAAAGAACCTAGATACCATTAACCACAGTGCTCCAAACTCACATGCCGAAGATGATGTCTTTTATTATCCACATATTCTTAGCATCTCCTTTTCTCAATCTATTTTATTTCTCACTCCCTGACACTCAGGAGCTGATGCCATCCCTGCCCTTGGCTTCTCCCCCAGTTCCAAGGCTTACCTGCTTGTTGTGGTGCATGATGCCCAAGGTGGGGAACACCCAGGTACTAGCTGGGGGCACTATGTCGCTATCAGCAAAGCTCACCCACTGCACCACCTGAGCTGCTGCCTCTGGAGTACTTCCCCGCAGCTCCTCATTGCTCACTGCAGAGTCAGAACACAAAGGTCAGAACTTTGGGGTCATGCCAACATCAATCCAAGTCCATGAAAATTCCTCTACTGTCCACTCCAGCTCACCCTCATCCTGTCCTACCTCCTTCATGCCAGATCTCCCCACTCCCACACCCACTGCAAATTACCATAGTAGGCAATGGCATTGCTCTCGAACACACAGAATCCATCGTCACCCTCAAATGCTGGAACCTGGGATAAAACAGTCAAAAGATAAGTAAAATTCAGAAAAATAAGTAAAATACTCAGTAATTTCTCACTAGCCAATCCCAGGAACTGAAATAATTTTGGATAAAAGTTCTTATATAAGGCTGACAACCCTTACTAAGCAGACTGTTGATACAAACTACTGGTACTATCTCTAACCCAGGAACCAGAAATATTTAAGTAACTTGGTATCCCTTACAATCTAAATTCATAAGCGAAACCCCAAAAATTTAGATATTATCAACCGTTTATATAAAATCCCTCAATCAAATAGGCAAAAGATCAAAAACCAAGTGTCCTATCTCTATGCTCTTGAAAGTGTGGTGGTGCTCCCACATACAGATACTTGCTGTATTTGCACCGAAAACAATCAAAACTCATTCTCTATCCCACAAACACAAAGAAACCTGTGAATTTTATAACAAGTCACTGAACAGCTCTGCATTATTTCTAACTACATGTAAACCTACACTTATCTCAAAATAAAAAGAATTTTAAATCACTGAAATGTAATAGAAAAAAAAAGTTATATGGAAAAGCTCCCCTTTAAAGATGGAGACCATCTTCAGAGTGAGACAATCTCAGGGCTCCTTGAGTTCTCAGGACCAAAGACCCCTCTCCACTTTCCTACTTACCTTGCCGGCAGGAAATTTACGGAGAAATTCGGGGGTGCGGTTGGTTTGGCCAAAGTGGAAGTGGGGTGGTGCGGAGAGCACGCGGACCTGAGCCCCGCTGTACTGAGCAGCAATGAGAGCCTTGAAGGCCCTCCAGTTTTCAGGATATGTGTACAGGGTCTATGGGAGAAAGGGGGAGGGGAGGGAATATTAACAAGTAAAAGGGTCCCAGTCCTAAATGTCACCTCCCAGGATAAATTCCCTGAGTTATTCCCCATCTGTTCAACTCATTTTTACTCGCTCTGGTGAACCAAGCTCTCTAGTATCCATCATGTGTAATCAGAGTCCTCTGAAATACCGAAGACAGAACTACACACCAACTGCTAAATAAAGCTTGTTGACAGGTTTGACCTTCCCTAAGGACACCTCTAGAAGCATTCTCATCTCCTCAAATATATCGTCTAGAAACCTAGAACTTGTAGCTCTCTCAGACTCCACCTGCCGACACACACACACTCCTCCCTTCGCGAAGCCCTGGTTTCATTCATTGATGGTGAGCGAGTACCTGCCTACTCTACCGCCGAGCCACTCACCCCTTCCAAAGCGTCACCCTTGTCCCTCACACGCACCGACCATTTCCAAGTTCCCCTCAGAACAGCCAGAGAAACCGAATGGCATCTTTCCTTCCTAAATCAACTCCTTCTCCCCACAGAACCACTCCTACTTGTCACGCGTACCGTCCCTCCGGTCCTGTCCCGCAGTGAGTTCCCCGGCGTTGCCTTCTCCTTCTATTAGCCTGGCCAGCACGGTCTGCCTCCACCGTCCGGAGAGTCCTCCCTCTCCCAAACCTCCCCGCGGGGCGACCCTTAACCGGAGACAGCCGTACCTGCCACAAAGACCCTCCTCTTCACTCCGTCCCTGCTGTTGCCCCACAAAACGGTCGCAAAAGTTCTGTCAACCTGCCCGGATCCCACGTCTCGAGGCGGCAATGAACCCGAACCCCTTTCTCAGGCCCCGGACGGCCGGGATCCGATATCTCTATTCTCCTCTACCCGAGACCCTTCCACCTCTTTGGCCTCCAAGAGTCCCAGCCTCAGTTCCCCTCCGGGGCCTGGAAGCCTTGCTCTCCAACAGTACGGTCTCTAGACCCCGAATCACTTCCCCACTCGCCTCCAGAACTCCTCTGACGCCGCAGGGTCCTACTCGGGCAGAGGATGGCGTCGGATACGGTGACCTGGCTCGCCGGAGCCGGCAAACTTACCCCAGCCGCCATGGTGATTCCGCAGAGAAAGGGGGTGGGGCTCTCGGCGCTGCCGCAAAGTAAGCCGTCAGGGAGAGAAGGGGAGGAAGGGGAGAGCCGTGGAGAAACAGCAGCCGCAAAGCGAGGACGGCACAGAAGGCATACGCACGACAGTTCGGTATCCCGCGGCGGCTGAATTGGAAAAAGAAAAGGGGTGGGGCCTGCTGGTCGGCTAGGAGAAAGCTCGCGCCTGCGCAGTGGGACTCTTGGCTGGCCCGCCCCTCAGGCTTGGCCAATCCGAGTCCCGACGTGGAGGTTGAAGGCGTGGAGGGTAAACTGTGAGAACAAGCTGGAAAACCTCCCCTTGTCTGCGACGTGGCACAGCTGCCAACTCCGCGCCGCGCCGGCTCCCAGAGGCGTGCCGCTCCAGCTCCGGAACCCGCGGTGACTTGACGGAGATCCTGCCAGGCCCCTAACATCGGGACTGTGGGACACTCACAGGAGCGGAAACAAGTCCTGCGTGGATAAGTCCCATTTGTTCCCGCTCTGGTTTTTTTTTTTTTAGAGAGGATTAATATCTAACCAGAGCCTAAGTCAGACATGCTGCCAAAGTGAGGTTTCCTCGCGTTAAACCACCCTGCGGCTCCGCGATGCAGTCGCTGGTGCCGGGCCTGCAGCAGGCGAGGGCCGAAGGAGAACACGGCGGATCCCTTCCGCCCATCACCCTGTAGGGGATGCCAGTTTACCCAGGATGGGCTGCCCTTTACCCACGCTCAGGTCGGAAAGTGTTTTCCCCATTTTAACCAGAACAGGATGAATTCGGTTAAGTAAGAGAGTGGGCGAAGATGCCTGAACCCCAGTTTCAGGCCATCACCATATAAATCCCAGAGGCAAGGTGAATGTGGCGGCAAACTTAGTTCTTCCTCCAGGTACTGGCCAAGCCACCCACCCGGCACTCCATCCTTCAGGAACCCTACTGAGCGGGCTCCGGGTGCAGGGATACGCCATCGCAGGCAGGTTGTGATAAACGGTAGTAAGGAAGACAGGCTGAGACCTATTTTAGGGTAGCCAAAGACACGTCTGAGGAAAGGCACTAAGGTCTGGGGAGGGGAAGTACCGGGTGGAAGGCAGATTACTACCAGGTGGAAATTAGAGGAAACTGTAGTGTTCATGAAACTAGCAGCTTTATTGCCCCTCAGGGTCCCCGTCTTCACTTGAGGAGGTTCCGAAGTGCTTGAGGGAGGAAAACCTGTAGGAAATGATGGAGGTCAGGGAACAGGCCTTGAGAATCCTGGATTGGAGTCACAGTCAGAGTCTGGTTGACCTGGGAGGCAGATGCCACAAAGGTCAGGAGCGGCTCAGCCTCTGGCCGCTGTGCAGCACTGCTCAGTCCTCTCAGCTCCCGGGTGACCTGAGCCTCAACCGCCAGCCATTCTGCAGTGCCAGCACCGCCTCTGCCCCTCTCCTTGGTTTGCTGCTGCAGGCGTCGCCGGGCCCGCCGCCGCCCCTGCCACACTCGGTGCCACAGGGCACAGCGCCAGCTCACTGAGGAGAGCGACACCACCCTCCCTGTCTCACCCCTAGATCCTGCTCTGGCTGCCTCGGGTCCTTTGGGCCCCTGCTCTGCCAGTGCCGCATGGCCTGACTGCCCCTCTTCTCCAGTGGCTAGCTGCTCTCTGGGCATGTGGGGTGGCTCCCCTGGCCGCCCCGGGCTCTGCACCCAGTCCTGCATCATCTCTCCAACCTCTACAACCATTTCCTCCACCCCATCTTCACTGTGGTCCCCAATATATCCCTGCTGCTCCTCCTGCCCCTCCTCACAGCTTTTTTCCTCTCCATCTAGTTTCAATCTTTTGTTTGTCCCTCCCTGAGGAGACTCCTCAGGTCCCCCTCTGTCTGACCGCAGTCTCTTGGTTCCCTGTTCTATATGGCACCCCAATGCTTCCCTTAACACCTGGGCCAGGGCAGCAGTGAGCTGGGTGAAGGGAGCGGGGGGTAAGGGGATGGGTGTTGCAGACAGCAAGGAACTAGGGGAGCTGGGCTGCAGAAGGGGGAGCAGCCCCCAGTCCCGACCCCGGGAGGAACGGCGCTGGTACTGGAGGCTTCGGCAGTAATTGGCTGCCGCTCGGCAGCTGTTCTGTAGCCGCCCAGCTACCCGGCTGGTCACATTGGCTGCCACATTGTGACTCAGGTCAAAGGGGTCCTGGAGATTCATGGGGCCAAGGCGCAGACCCTCCCAGCGATTAGAGGGCAGGTCCCCTGCCACAGGCAGTGCCTGACCCTCCCGCAGGGACAGCAGTGAGCCACGAAGATCCCAACAAGAGACGCAGGAGAAGAACTGGGCTAGCAGAGAACCTGGAGGAGGAGGAAGACCAGGCAGAAGGGGTTACTTAGAGGCCAGAACCAAGTCAGGCCTGCACTACAGGCATTCTCTTGGACTTTCTTTTCCCTTCCAAGTAGCTCAGAAGAATGTCAGAAGCCAGACTCCTCTGACCTCTATATAAACAAGAGGTCCAGCCTGTCTCCCCATGTCCCGAGCAACGTCCTTCCCCAGATGCTGTTCCTTCCCCTCACTAGCAGTGTAACCTTGAGCAAGCCACTTAATTGTTCCAAAGCGTGGTTTCTTCATCTGTAAAATGGTATTAACGATACTAGCTATCCCACGAGGTTGCTATGAGAACCATGCCCGGCAAATAAATAGTAACTGATGGATATAACCTACAGTTGTGATTAACATCATTTATTAATCCTCTACCGTGCTCCCCAAACTCACTGAGGGGCTCCTTATTGGTGCTGGGCTCCAGTCCTGAGGCATCCCTGGGGAAACTACAGTCCCAGCCATCCACCTCCACCTGCTCGCCCTCACCTGTGAAAGGAAGTAAGGTGAGGGTCAGCTCGGAAGCAGGAGGATTGGGAATGACAGCAGATATCTCATTCCTGGGGTAGCTTAGTGCGTCTAAATGAAACAAAGAGGAGGAAAGCCAAAGCTAACAGGATAAAGAGGGTGGAGGCCAGACCGCTGTACCTGCTTTCTGGGTGAGCTGGGACACAGTAGGCAACACAGGAGGGTCCCTGGTCTGAAGGAAATAGATCACGAGCAAGGTCAGGGCGTAGTTACTGAGGAGGGGGCCACTTCCTGGGTAAACAATAATTCCGGTTAGATTGGAGGTGCATCTAACACCCTGGTTGGTTCTCTCAACCCTGGTTCCTGTACCTTCCTCCCCTCCCCCCCTGAGGCCCCCCCTTTCCCCAACACCAGCTCAACCCCAAGTGTGTCCTGATTCATTCTCACCCGACAGCCCTCGACCCTGAGCCCAGCAGCGGAGGGTGTACACGAGGGGCCGAACTCGCCCATCCAGCTCAGAGCAGAGACTCAGGAAGCGAGAGTTATGAAGGGCCAGCCTGGAACAAAGACAAAGGTGTCAGTGCTAGAGACCCTCTGAACCTATCACCCCAGCTCTTATTCCAGGCTTGCAGAACAGGGGGCCAGATGGAATGAGGCCAAAAGAGCATTTCCCAAGTGTTTGCTGACACGGTCATGTGAAGGGGCATGCAAAGAAAGGGCATGCAAAAGGATGTCACATGTGTTCGGGGAAACACTACATTCTATATGCCAGTCCTGGATAGAATATTCATCCCGGAGAGGATATTCTAGAAGAGTTTTGTTACATGACTGCTCAATGCCTTTCATATGCAAAGAAACAAAGACTGGAAGGGAGGGAGAGGAAGTGGGGAAGAGGGTGAGAAGGGAGAAAATGATTTGCATTTAACTTAGCATTTCCCAAACTTATTCAACCCTGGAACTCTTTTCTTAAATCCCCTAAAAACAGTATTCCAAGGAACACACTTTACATCCATGAAAATGGATGCCAGACAGGAGACAAATGGCAGAAAGAGGGACGGGACCCAACAAGGATAACCTCGAGGCTCAGCAAGTACAGGAGCTTCCCACACGAGGGCTCCCTCCTCACCCACCCCAGAAGGCTCGGCTGGCCTTCCCCAACCACCCTCTTAAACAAAGGTACCGGTTACTGAGGGAGACGTCACCGTGAAGACCTGAAGGCCGATGGCAAAACTTGACCACAGGGCGTCGGGCAGAGGGCACAGTTTGGACTCGGTACACCCCAGGGACACAGCCCCGAAGAATGGATCCCACCAACTCCAGCATGGCTACCCCCTCTGTTTTCTCCCCCCTCAGGGCCTCTGCTAGTTCCAGGGCCTTCCCCAGGTCCCCCTCTCCCCGGTCCTCCTGCAACGGGGAGGCTGGAGGCAGGGACTGGGGAGAGGCGAGGGTCTCAGAGGCCAAAGCAGAGTCCGGAGTCTGGGGTGCCAGGGAAGAGGAAGGAGTTTCAAAATCCAGGGCTTCTGAGTCTTGGGGAGAAGGAGGCTGTGAGTCTGGAGGGGAAGCCAGGGTACAGGCCAGGGCTTGAGGATCCAGTGGTGATGCAAGGGCTGAGTCCAAAGATGGAGACTCTGGGGCCTTTGGGGCTGGCTGTGGATAGAAATGGGCTCAGTGAATATTTGCCTCTCCTGCTGCCCCCATCCGGGCAACACTCCCCGGGATATATCTACTACTGCTTACGTGCCAGGTCCCATCCCAAGGGTTTTATATATATTAACTCAGTTAATCCTCACAACCTCTTTTTAAAATTAAAAATAACTTTTACTACCACAAAATAAATGGTCTGTATTCTACCAAGATGTCACTGTCATGAAAGACAGAAGACGGCAGAGGAACTGTAAAGACGACGGAGGGGCCAACACTAGCGTGCTGGTGGGCAGCTGATGAATGCACGGGATGGGCCGCAGACTACAACCTTATAACATCTGACACCTGCACCAGGTAACGCAACCGTCCTGCTAATGGTACCGCAGCTGTACCCGAGGATGCCTCTGTGTCTCCCTAATAGACACTGGACTATTATGGGCATCATGTACGCACCCTGCTCTCAAAAGATTCTGAAATTATAAAGTGTGTGTGCGCGTGTGTGTCTATATGTGGGGAAAGAGAAAAAAAAGACTGATAAAACAAATTTATTTTTTAAATAACCCTGTATGTGTGGCGGCTGGATGGCTCAGTCGGTTAAGCATCTGATTCTTGGTTTCGGCTCAGGTCATGATCTCAGGGTTGTGAGACTGAGCCCCACATCCGGCTCTGCACTCAGTGTGGAGTCTGCTTGAGATTCTCTCCCTCTCTCTCTCCCCCTCCCTCCACTGGAGCTCAATCTCTCTCTCTCTCAAATAAATAAATAAATAAAATCTTTAAAATAACCCTTTTTGTAAAGTAGGGAGTATATGAAAGCTGTACTTTTTGCTCAATTTTGCTGTGAACCTAAAACTACTCTAAAAAACAAAGCCTATTAAAAAAATACTAACGACCCTTTCCTATTTCAAAAGCAGAATCTGTACATTAGATGTTAGAAAATACAGATAAGTAAAAACATAACCCCAAAATTATGTTATTGTAAGTCCTTTCATATATTTTTTTCCAAATACAATATTATATACACCATTTTGAAATCTGGTTTTTTCCTGTTACAAATGCCATGTGTCCTGTGTCAATTCATATTCATCCTATCTAATACCCATCTAATACTTTCACATTTCTCCAACTGCAATAACCCTCTCAGGTTCCATTACCCCATTTTACAAATGACTAACTAAGGCATGAGAGAGATGGTGCTTGCCCAGAGTCCCATGACCATCCCCACTGACTCTTCCCAGCTGCCTCCCCAGTCACTCACCTGGGACTCTTCCAAGTCACCCAGATCCAGGAAGAGGTCAAGATCACAGCCATGGACATCAAAACTGTTTATGGAAGAGCCAAAAGGATGGACCACACAGCCTGGATGCCGAGCAGAAAACAAAGGTCAAGTGACATGAGAGAGGAGTATGGGGTAGAAGAACACAGTGGGCCACGAAGAAGGAAGCACAGCCAAATAAACGTCTCTGGCTGAGGGAGAACCCGGGGGTGCAGACTGGGGATGGGGGAGGGAGGGGAGGGAGGGCTCCGACATGGGAAGGGAAGGGACTCACCAGGGAAGAACTCTGTGAAGACCTCCTGCATCAGGGCCACCACGAGGCTCCGAAGCTGCCGCTCAGCCTCAGACAACTCCCTCAGCCCCACAAGCTTCACCATTTGTGCGCCCACATCAGGGGCCTCAGCTAGTGCTTTGGCCAGCTGGTGACTGTCAGGGGCAGCTCCTTTGGGGGATTTGGAGGCTGGGCTCTGGAACTCTTTCTGCTCCCGTGGGCGGACCCGCAGGCGATGTCCTCCCAGGGTGTGCTGAGGCTGTGACAAGACAGCTTCCCGGGTCCCGACGTCTCTCATCTCCACGATAGCAAACACCCCCTGGCAAACCACAACAGGGGCAGGGATCACGGTTTTGGAATAAAAAATCCAAACACATGGTTTGACAGTGGGTGACATTCTTTGAAAAGGGGACCACCCTATAAATTGAGAATATCTGCCTAATGTTTCTGGAACAGGGAACATATTTAGAAAAACAATTCTCTCCCTCACTCCCATCCCACACATTTTACTCTCATCCCAGTCTGCCTCTGAAAATCCCGTGTTACTTATTCCATTCTCCTCTACTCTTGTCAATGACATGATTTCACTGCTTATACTCTGATGCATCCCCTAACTTTTCCTTTTAACTTAATTAGACCTTTTATTTAGAATCCATATAATGAACTGTGCTAGGTGGAAATATAAACATACCCTACCTTGAACAGACTTCCTATTTAGAAATAACAGCAACATGACAGTGTGATGCTATGATCTGGTTGAGTTCCACGATATTCACTGGGCTATATATATTTTAAGGCAGAATGTTAGCAGGAGCAGGAAAAATGACTGCCTCAGGGCAAAAGTCCATATTCTTTTACATTCTCTTCAGTAGTAAAGATAGAGCCTCATCCTACTTTTAACAATGTATGCTACAATAACCAAGACAGTGGGATACTGGGATGCCCGGTTGGCTCAGTCCCTGGAGCCTGTGACTCTTGATCTCAGGATCCTAGTTTGAGCCCCACACTGGGTGTAGAGGTTACTTAAAAAAAAAGGAAAAGAAGAAAAAGAAAAAAGACACATTGGTACTGGCACAAAGACAGTCATTCAGATGAAGAAAATGAGACGAAGACTCCAGAAATTAAACCCATACCTCTATGGTCAACTGATTGTCAACGAAGTTGTCAAGACCATTCAATGAGGAAAAAATAGTCTTCCCAACACATGGTGCTGGGACAACTGGATAGCCACATGTAAAAGAATGATACTGGACCCCTACCTTACACCATATAAAAAAGTTAATGAGGGGGGGCAGGGGGGAGCAGCGTCACCAGCACACAGGCCTGACTCACACATGAGGAGAGATAAAACATTCTGAAAGGATGGGTGCAGAACCTTGTAAATACACTAACAACTCCTGAATTGTATACTTTAAAAGTGTGAAATTTATGCTCTGTAAGTCACACCTCAATCGAAAATACAAGCAGTGGGGCGGGGGCGAAGGGGGGGTACCCTTCCTACCCTCACTTCCACCCCATGCCAAACATGGCAAGGAACCGTAGTGAAACCAAGGAGAAAGGCAGCCACCTGGACCTGCCCACGCCAATCTTTTGACTCTGAGGAATCACACTACTCACAGACTGCAGTTCAACACCAAGTATGCAATCAAAGCCCCAGCTGGAAATTAGGTGTCTCTTTGCCTGGCCTTGTCTTTGAGCGCACATTTCTCTCAAGAAACTAAAACTCCGAGAAGTTAAATAACTTGTGACTGCCTCCACGTAAGGGCTTAATCCCTCAAATCTCCAACTTCCCAGTGATGCTGTCAATCAAGGAAACCTTGTGGAAATGAATGAGATATTGTATATAAACCACTTAGCACATGACTGGGGTGTGATAATTGCTCAATAAAAATTTTAGTCATTATTGTCAAAATAATTAGAAGCCTCAGAAACGTGAGGTTTAAGTTCAGAAAAAAGGTCATTCTCGACAATTCAAATAAACACGAACAAAAACGGAGATACTGAGTTTTCTGAAAAAGGAATCTGGGGCAGACACTGCCAACTGCCTTCCCAATATACATTCTCCCTTTCTTTCTTGCTAACAGCATCCCAATTCTTGTTCAGAAGGGCAAGGTGTCCAGCTAAAAAACTTCATTTCCCAGGCTTGCCTGCAGCTAGGCGTAACCATGTGATAGAATTCAGGCCAATGAGCTATACGGAGAAGTCTAATGAAGAGGCCCTGGGAAAGATACTTTCCTGAAAAATAAAGAAAAGCAGGGGAAGACAGTCAGACTCAGCTGGCACTAGCCTTTCATACTCTGTCCTTCAGCCTGCCCCTTTCTCTTACCTGAAGATGTGCAACCAGCATTATCGTAACCAGAAAGGGAGAGCCACGTGCCAGTAACGACAGAGCAGGAAAACAGTAAAGTGCTGGACTGCCCAGGTCTGGACTTCTTGTCAAAGAGAACAATTAAACCTCTTTTGTTAAAGCCCCTGTGGGTCAGTTACCGAACATCTCTAAGAAAAATACACCCCAGCCCATCCTAAGAGAAGACATGGGCTGCCAAAGCCATTCAGGATCACCTAAGCCACGCCCACAAAACCAGAGAGCAATCTCGGAGCTACGATATGACGACACAACACAGCTGGACAACAGTGAACGTTTTCGAAGGACTAAAGAGAAACTGACAAAAGGCCTGCCTGGAAGACAAAAAGGACTACAAAGAACAAGCTTCTTTGTCTAGCACTGTCCAGAAGACAGGGTATTTTGACCAGCTAATTTTAGTACCTCTCACTGTAAGTTAATGAACTGCTAGCTGGTTTATAAAGCAGTCTCTTGTGGGGTTAGGACAGCTCTCCTGATGGTGTGCTCTTAAAGCACCTACTTCATTGTAATTACGCACTTAATTGTCTACTTTATTCACGAGACTACAAACTCTGCGCCTGCACGGGCCACATCTATCCTATTTACTATTGAAAATGCAGCTCTGGGGCGCCTGGGTGGCTCAGTCGGTGAAGTGTCTGCCTTCAGCTGAGGTCATGATCCCAGGGTCCTGGGATCAAGCCCCGCATCAGGCTCTCTGCTCAGTGGGGAATCTGCTTCTCCCTCCGTGTTCTGCCTCTCTCTCTCTCTCTCTCTCTCAAATAAATAAGTAAAATCTGAAAAAAAGAAAAAGGAAATGCAGCTCTGAGGCACCTGGGTGGCGCAGTTAGTTAAGCATCCGACTCTTGGTTTCAGCTCAGGTCGTGATCTCAGGGTTGTGAGATCGAGCTCTGTGTCAGGCTCCATGCTCAGTGTGGAGTCTGCTTGAGATTCTCTCTCCCTCTCTCTCTCTTTCCCTGTCTCTCAAATAAATAAATCTTTAAAAAAAAAAAAAATGCAGCTCTACACACAGTGCCTAGTACAAAGTCAACAGTTAGTATTTGGCAAATAAAATGAAGAGTGACTGACTAAATTAATGACCAACAAGTCCACCAGTGACGAACTCTAGTGAACTGATAAAATCCAAGAAGGAGCCGGGGAGGTGGGAGAGTTGCCGGTGGGGGGGGGGGGGCCACGGGGGGATGCTGGAGGAGGCTCACAAAGCTGGCCTGGCCCAAGTATTGTGGTATCCATCAAGGACAACCCATATAAGGCACCAGCTGAAACAGGAATGCTGGTTTCTCTCTCATTTCGTTTTGTATGTGGCACACCTGACTCATTCTTTACCACAAGAGCCATTTACTCTACCTTGTCCTTGTCCATGACAACACTGGCCACGGGTCCAAATGCCTGGAAGTACTGAGTGAGTTGAGCAGAATCCACATCCCGGGGAAAGCCACTGACAAACACGCTTCGAAGTCCCTGGGCCTTTCGGGTAGCTCGTAGTTCTACCAGGTGCCGGTGCTTCCGGCCCCCCAAGTGGGCATCTAGGCTGGGTCCTGCAAAGATAAACATAAAACAAAAACATCCAAATCACTCTTCAGTGTACTTACCCCCTGACTTTACCTAAATGCACTCCTAAATCCTACTAATCCTTCCAAGCCACAGAAAAGTGTGACCTTTGAATATACAAAGTCCTGGCTCTTGTCACCTTCCTCTCTTGTCCATGTGTCTATATAAGGTATTCTAAATGGTTTCCAGGAGAACTAGCTACAAGTTTTTCTTAAACCACCTGTAAGTGCTAGGTAGAGCAACACCTGCAAATTGTTAAAAAAAAAAAAAAATTAACAGGAGACTTATCCAGGTCATATACAGAAGAACTAAATAAAGTAGGACCCTAGACTATTCCCTCAAGGATGGTCTCTAGGTATGGTACAGAGATTGCAAGTGCAAGATTTGAGGTCATGCTACCCAGGTTTAAATCCCAGGTCTGGCAAACTGTGTGAGATCTTGGGCAAGTTACTTAACCTCTCTGTGCATCAGTTTCATGGGACACAAAATGAAGATATTAATAGTACTTACCACACGGGTATTATGCAAAATAGAATACCTGGCACAGTCTGCTACATGTTGAACATGCGAAAAGTTAGTAATTATTATTTTTATTAAATTCTGGGTCATCTGTTTGTTGTCACCAATATATATGTGGGGCCAGAGAAGACTATGCTAGATTTTTGGCTTGCCCTATGGGACAAATAGTGATAATGCCATTCACAAAGAAAAAGAACAGAAGATCCTGTTTAGGGAAGATCATGATTCCAGACTTCAGAAGTGGAATTTGAGGGTGTCCGCGTGGCTCAGTCGGTTATGCATCTGCCTTCGGCTCAGGTAAAGATCCCGGGGTCCTGGGATCAAGTCCCGCATCAGGCTCAGAGCCTGCTACTCCCTCCGCCCTCCCCCCCCCCCCCACTTGTGCGCACTCTCTCTCTAAAATAAATAAAACCTTCAAAAAAAAAAAAAAGTGGAATTTGAGGTTTCATGGAGTCCCCTGCGCTGTCATACAAGAAGCCTGTCTACTTTGCCAAACCCATCTCCTAGTCATGCATGCCATGCTCCTTTGTCCATCTCTGCCTTTGGGTAGCTCCTCTGTAGGGCTTCCGTGAGTTAACTACTATTTTCTCTGTGATCCTACAGCTCTCCAAACATATCTATTGAGCACTGGAATTCTCTCAACCTCTCGCGGTTAACTCCTTCATCTCTGAATCCCCTCACCCCACGCGAGAGCCCAGCAGAGTACCAGACACAAAGGTGGCGTCCAACAGATGACCGTTAAAGAGGGAATAAGATCATGAAACTTTCGTTGTGGAGATTTCTGATACTAGGAAGGAGGGGGTAAGGTGGTGGGACTTTCGCCACTCTCCAATCCCTTCGTACAGGCGGAGTGAAAACGGAGGTGAGTGACCCTACCAACCGACTTGACAAGAACTATGACCTATACACCTTTTCGCTAGGACCCAAAGACGAGAACTCACAACCACCCCCTCACAAGCCACCGCTTACGGTTGGCTGTAGTAACGTGGCAGAGGCAGCAGCGGAAACCCCCACGGGGCAGCGATTGGACATCCGAATCCAATGCCGCCATCGCGACTCTCCAGTACCGACAACACACAAGCACTTCGGCCACCAACCGGAACTCACGCCTACAAATCGCAACGCGCTTGGAAGCAACTTCCGCCAGCCCGATAGGAAGTGACGTACACCGACCAAGTGCGCAGGCACACTCCTCGGGAAACTGAGCTCCTCCGATTCAGGGTTCCGTTTCCACCCCGCATTAAATCTCTTCCACCAGCTTCAGGAAAAGCCGCCCGTCTTTGAGACTTATCTGCATGTGGTAAGCCGATTGGTGCTCTCTGAGCCATTCAGGCGTTGATTGGCCCCAAGGTTCATGAATATTCATGAAGGCGGCCACAAAAGCCGGCACCGGGGCCCTTTGAAGTCAGCGGGCTGTTTCCTTGCCGGTTGCTTCGGTTTACGCTGTAGGTACCTTCCCTCTAGGGGCTATAGGGACCCGCGGTGCTCCATCCTCAAACCCGTATTTACCGGGCGAATAAAGGCGGAGGATGAGCAGACTTAAGCTCAAGCCTGTCCCTGGACTCCCGAGGCCCGAGTTCCGTAGAGCCGCTACTCTCTCCCTCTGCCCTCGGTCCTCCCCGCAAATGGATGTTCTGCGACCACTTCCCAGCCCTGGTCGGGGAGCTCTGCCCCCACTGGGCACCTCCCAGACTCCACTCAGCCACAGCCAGATCGCTGCGGCTCCGTGAGTCAGGCTTTCCTTCCCCAAGAGTGGGCTGCGTGGAGTGTAGCCATGAGGCCAGAGCCACCGGCCCACTTCAAGGCATGCCGTGGGACCTACTATGCCTTCAAGGCAGCAGAGTGAAGACATTGTTGGGAGAAAATGCTGCTGTCCCAAAAGCGGTATAGTGGTCAATTCCTCCCGATACTGCCCAGGTGTAAGCTCGGAATGGGGAGAGTGAAGGAGCTGGGGAGGCCCGAGGGGCAGAAAACAGGAGATGGAGACGACTGTCAGACGGGCTAAGTAGCCCCTGCTGTGGTTACCGGCCCACGGCTTTGGACTGTGGAAAGCACACTGGACCTGAGGCAGGCATCAGGAGATCTGTAACCTTAAGCAAGTCCCAACTGCTGAGGCTGTTCCCCTATCCATAAGGAAGTGCAGAAGGAACACATAGTAGGCTTAACTTCTTGTACATGCTCCAAGGGTGTTGCTCCTGTTGGGCCCTGCTCAGGCTTCTGCTTCCCAAACCCGGGAAAGCAGGGGACAGTTCTAGAGTGGGCCTCAATATCAAGGCAGGTGCTGAGGCTGGTCCTGGGAATCCCTGAGCAGCAGTCCATGCAAATATACCACAGAGCTGGCTGGTAAGACACTGCAATACCCCCAAGGTAGGCTGCATCTTGCCCTGGCCTCTAGCAACTCCCAGAATTTCCTAAGACAGAGGTGAGTGAGGGTTGGGAAATAAAAGGAAAAGCCCCAACCATCCAGTCTTCTCATTCCGACTATTCTGAACGAATCTGAATGTATCAAGAGGAGCTTGGGTTCCAGCCCCATAGGGATCTGGGGATCAGTTTGGGCCCCGGAGAAAGCTAGCTGGAACAGGCTGCCTGTCCATGCTGCCTATCTCCTAAAGCTGTTCCCAGGGCAAGTCCCATCTGTATCTCCTTCATTATCCTTTGTCCTTTATTTTCCCAATTGAAGACACCGCCCCCACCCCACCCCACACACACCCATGGCAGAGAACAGCTGAGCCGGGAGAAGCTGAAGAAAACAGCTTTTTATTTGTTACTATAAGAACCAATTACAGAATCCGAGGTTAAAAAAACGGACAAAAGATCTTTATTTCTGAGAATTGGCGTACAAAAGGCGGAGGGGGCACAGGGAGGGAAGGAAAAGAGAGAGCATGGGCTGGGGTTGATGCCAGCTTAGGGGCCTCAAACTCCAATTAGGAAAGTCCGGACACCGGACAGGAAGAGAAAGCCCCATTAGAAAAAAAAAGATAGACATGGCAGTCATGGCAGTGCACGCCCCCCTCCCCCAACCACCACCTCCTATCGATTTACTCTTCCCCTCCCCCATCCCCTTTCACAAAGGGAGGCAAAATTTTTAAAAAATTAAAAAACCCTCCCCCCAAAACTGTCCAAGACAACTGTGGGTCCTACCCCCCAAAACAGGCTAGGTTCCCACAATGGGTCAAGTTCCTGCACTGTGCCCTCCACCACCAGGTGTGGAGAAACGTGGGAAGGGGACAAGCCTCCAAGTGGTAACACCAGAGGGCGCCCAACCCCTCCAAGGACCACACTCACTTGCTCCCTCCCTCACTCACTCCTCATTCCCTTTGATACTAGAGGGAAGGGAGGTTGGATGCCCTGGGCACCCCCCCTCTAGCCTTCAGCCCACCTCCCTTCCCCCACAGATGCTCAATCCTCCAGGACAATGGGCTCATTGGTGCTGGCAGGATGTGAGGGTGCAGACAGTGGGACTGGGGGCCGCACTGCAATCAGTGGTGGCTTCACCTTCAGCGGTAGGTTGGGCCGGCGGGCAGCTCGCCGCATTTCCAGATGGGTCAGAGCCTTCCGCAGGGCCCTGGCCAGGAAAAGAAGAGTGGAATAAAAAAGGCTAAGACTCTCGAGGTGAAACTCCACATTCCAAACTCCAGTTCTGCCTTCCGGCCCATTCTTTCCTGCCATCCCCACCCCGCACCCAGTCTTCCTGGAGCTGGTCTCGCTCAGAACTGCTGTTATCCTTACACACCAGTCTGGGTTGTCAACCTCTCCGCCCCTCCCATGGTGGCCTCCCTACCTGGTATCCTTTGTGGCCACAAACACCACAGGATTGGGGGCATCAGCTGGGTTTAGTTTCTGACGCTTAGCTGCTGGCTGTGAGCTTGAACGAATCCCTGAGGCCAGAGGCCTTCCGTTGGCAGAGAAGGGGACCCCCGCTCCTGCCATCTGGAAGGGGGTGGGCAGCGCAATGAGAGCTGACTCACAGATTCCAATCAGAAATAAAAGCCCATCCAATCAGCCTGGCCCACTCCAGCTGTCAACTCACAGTTTCATAGGCCCGTTTCACCATAATGCCCCCCAGACCCCGGTTCTGGGTCAGCTGGTTTCTGTTGATTGGTGTCTTGGTACCTCGAGGTGTTTTTGGTTTCAGAGGCGCCTGGGCCACTACCAAGAAAAACATAAGAGAAAACTTAGAGAACTTTCGGGCTTTCTCTTCTCTATGTAGTTTCCCTGGGCATCCCCAAAAACAGTGATGGGGGGAGAGGTCTGGCAAACAATTAGCACACAAACGGGATCTTAGCATTCATTCACTATGGATAGCTTATGAGAACTGTTAACATCCAAAAAAAGTACAGGCTGTTAGACTAAATCTCTTTGGACTTTGACAGTGAAAGGATGACAGAGAACCTGACACCACCTAACCAGTCAAGTTCCCTACCCAGATCTTTGACGATGGTTGCCAGCGGCAGCCGCACCAGGGGGTGAATCTTCAACGGGGTCTTCGCAGCCTTAGGAAGTCGAATGGAGCCTAGAGAACAAAGAAGAAAGCTCTTGAAGGGGCTTCACTATTCAGGCCTCTCCTACGGCCAGGAGCCATATCTACTCTCCTACCCAAGTGCTGTGGCCTGCTATCCCTGCTGTCATTAAACATCCAGAGAAACACCGGTCTCTGCTCTGCTTTCTGGCCAGAGCATCCCGACCTGCCACTAGCCCCACCACTCCTGCCCTTACACTCCGCCTTGATGGCATTGGCATTGATAGGGGCATAGGGTCGTCGGGCAGCCCTCCTCGGCTGTAACAGGTCCCTGCACATGCGTCTGGCCAGACGGGTGAGCTTTGTGGTCTGGAGCAGGAATGTTTGCCTGTTCTTAGCCAGCAGCTTGGCCCGGTTGGCGCTGGTCGTATAGGGGGAGAGACTTTGGGCTTCAGGTCTAGACAAATGACCCCTCGAGTGTGGCTCCTAGAAGAAAGACATTGGGAAAAAGGGAAAACCCAGATGTGCACTGAGGCTCTCCTTTCTTCCATTCTCTGCAAAAAGCAATTTATTCCTGCCTGATCTCTTTACTGCCATCCCGACCTACCTGTCTCTACAACCACCATCAAGCACACCCTCTCCACCCACATGCACATCGAACCATCACCAAACCATCACCATTTAAGCGGCTGGGTATTCTGGCCCTCACGTAAAGCTCACATCAATATGCCTACTGCTCTCCCCTGCCTGGTCCCCATCAGTCCTTACTGTTGTGCCCCGAGCAGCCCCCTCAAGCTGGGTCGGGGTCTTCAGTCCCCCATACTTCTTCCAGTAGATCCAACAGGAAGCACAGAGGCGGCACTGCATGTTGGGTGGGCCCCAGGCGTACCACTGCGCAGACTGTGTGGCTGTACGAGCATGGAGAGAAGGGGGGAGTTTGGGAAAAATACGCAAGCTGAGCCCCTCAGGTGCTTGGGCCAGAGAAGACCTCTCCCACCCCCAACATCCCTATCCTTCCCTGGAACTCACTGTGGCAGCTCTCGCAAGTCAGGCCCTTCTGGAATCCAGCCCCATTCATGCCAGGTTTCGAGCCCACAGAGATGATCTGGTTAGGATTTGGCTTAGTACTAATGGGAACAGTGTGGGGAGAAACCAGGAACTGGTCAAGGAAGAGAATCCCATTTCCACCTCGTCTCTATCATCATTTGATTCTTTGACCCTGACTCCTGCCCACCGCCAATCACTGAGAAAAGCAGGAGTTGCGGGGGAGGGCAGAAAAAGAAAATGCACCAGCCTCCCCCACCTACCACACTTACTAGGTAGGGATATAGACTTGTTTTAGTTTGCTGTCTGCTTCAGCAGCTTTCAATCTTTTCTGCATGAAGGGAAAAAAGAAAGAAAGAGAAGGATCAGAGCATCTCTGCAGGAGGATGCCATCCACTTCCAAAAGCAGAGGTGAGCCAGAGGCCCCTGGTCCAGCCTTCCCAGACCAGCCCGTACCTGCTGAATATAGCGGTCTGTGGTTTTCCACATGTAATAAAACTGGACTATGCTGGCGAGTGACTTCCAAGGCAGCTAAGGAGGCAGAGGGAAGCAAAGAGAGCTGGCATCTGGCCCCAGATCCTGGTTCCTTCACCTGTCATCTTCTCCACCTCTCCTCCCAGCCCCATTTACTTACAAAGTCCTGGCGAATATCATTGAAATCCTTCCCATACTTCTCCAGGGCCTCCTCAAACAGCATGGCCTCCGAAGCAGACCACTCCTCCATCTCATCCCGACACAGCACCGGGCCCCCCTGGGGCACCAGGGTCGACATGGCTTTCGCCAAGTCATAGCCATTCCTCTGCAACGTATCCATTGCATGGAACTACAGGGAAGGTAGGAAACAACACTGATGGCCCGAGCCCCTGCACGCCACACCCTCAGCACGCCACACCCTCAGAGACCCTCCCTCTCCTGTCCCGGGACTCTGCACGTCCCCACAGAGCCCAGCCTGTCCGACTGCCCAGCCGCATCTGCTCACCAGGGTGATATCGCGGGAGGCGGCGGCTGCGCTCATGTGCAGGCTTGGCTGCCGAATGGAGCTGCTGCAATCTAGGGCTCTTGCAAAGGTGCCCACAGCTCTGAGGGAGAGATTGAGAAGTCAAGAGGGAAAGAAGGAGGCATGAGTGGGCTGAGGAACTAAGCCAAATAAGGAAAACACCCATGCCAAAAAAAAAATCAAGTCCACCTCTGAGAATTCAATGCAAGATGTCCACACCGCCCCCAGCCCATCTTCCCCATCCACCCACCCCTCACCGGGCCACCACGAGAAACTGATCAATCTGCCGGTCTGTGAGAGGGTTGTCTGGGTCCCAGACCTTCATCTCCATCTTCTGTTGGTTCCGATTATCAGATTCTCCTGGGAAACAGGGCGATGGCAACATCAGGGACAGGGAAAGAAGGAGAAGTGTCTTGACATTCACAACAGCACCTCATTCCCCCTTGTCTCCTGCTTGGACTTATCAGCCATCTCAACTCTCAGACTTCTCTTCCCAACTGTGCCCATTTGCCCCTCTCAGGTTTCCAGGGTCCCATCCCATCAGGGTGGCAGCACAGAGCCATGAAGACTGGGCAGCGTACAACTCCATGGCACACCATTCACAAACACTACCATGTTCGATGACCCAGCAGCCATACAGTCTGTCCTGTTGCTTACCCTCTGCCAGGCGATCTGGGATCTCAGCTTGGTATTTGCAACCAACTCTGATCTCCCCCTGATCAGCTAGAAGTGTCTTTTGCACAGGGTCAAACACCAGCGAGTAAAAAAAGCAGTCCTGGAGACGGGAAGAAAAGGTAAGCAGGCAGCAGTCCTCAAAGGCAGGGGGCGGTGGGGAGGATCCAGAATTCCCGAGACAGGCAGTCTTCAACCTGTACCTCCTCACAGTTCTACTTTCTTCTGGCCTCTTGGGGCATACCCACCTCCCTCCTTCTTCTCCCAGCACCTCTTTCTCACCTCCTTTTCCAAGTACTGGCTCAAGATGTCAGTCTCATTCAAGAGGGTCACACTGCATTTCCCCCTACAGAAGAGAGGTCCAAAAACCCTGGGTGAGCCCCTCATTCCCTTTCCACAGCATCTCCAATACACCGCTCCCCCCTCTCCATCTTCTAAAGAAGTGCACGCAGGCTACAGTGGCCCGGATTGTCCCATACCGTATGTGGGTGGCTGGTAACGATTCAAACTGCCGAGAAAGAAAAAGCTCCCGGTGCTTCAGCTGATGTCGCTGCTGCTCCGACACCCCTGGCTGCTTTGATTCCTCCTCAAACTCCCCTGGGAGATGAAGGAAGAAGGAGCCAAGTCAGAAACTAATTCAGAAAGAAGCCACCTTGGAAACTCTAACCCAGGGAGAACACTTTCTATTCTAGCTGGTTTTTTCACATTCCCCAGGCATCTGCAGCTCATACCCTTAGCCCACCAGCTTTCCCACTTAGCCCTCTTCCCCATTACAGTGCTCCCAACTCCCCATTGCTAACGCCTTGGGAATAGCTGCTGAAGAGTGCAAAGAATGCCACAGAAACCCATCCCAAACCCAGGTGCCTATGCTCCGACGCCACTCATAAATCACAAATCTGCCCACACTGGGCCCGGCAAGAATATCATACTCGTCTCTCTTGCTAAACCAGCCTGAGGTCCAGAAACCCAATAAGGTGAAAAATCATCACACAAGGTTGTGTTTACCAGTTCTTCTTTTCAGATTTCAGGAGTCTCTTTGATCTTAAACATCATGCAACCCTAACTACCCTTCACTGTCCACTTGGCTAATGACAGTTTGGTTTGTGGGGTTTCCAAGGACAGTACCCCTCAAGTCAGTGCCAACACCTTCCCCAGGCACTGCAACTTTGCCCTAAAACCTTGGTGGAAAGGGTTAACTTGGCTGGGGGCCAACCAAAGCGGGAGGGGGCAGGACAGCCACAGGCCCAGGCTCATTGGTGTATTGTTCCCAACCTCAGGGAGAAGGGGGGTGGGGGGGTGCAGCAGGCTCCACCCCTCGCCTGTGTGCTCCGGAAACCCTGTGCTAAGGCAAGGGGGGACCACACCCCCCACCCCTTCTGATTGGACAAGGCCAAGGTCAGCCCCTGCCAGATGGGGCTGGAAACCCCACAGGGCCAGAGAACTTGGTAGGCCTAGCTCCTCCTTAACCCCTTCATGCCCAAAGCAGCCTGAAATAAGGAAAATAATTTCAGAAGGAGGAACAAGATGAAGAGGAAAGAAAGCCAAAACACGAAAGGAAAAAGAAACAAAGGAAAACAGAAGGAAATATGTTTTTTAAAGGAAGATGAAAGCATAAAGAAAGGAAAATAAGGCAAAAGAGAAAGATGTAAAATGGAGTGGTGAGAAGACAGAACAGGTGAGAAAGAGGAAAAAGGCAAGAAAACTTTACTAGCTTCCTATTCTCTCCCTTCAATGTCTTCTCACTATCTCGTGATCATGAAATTAGGCTGTTTCCCTGTTACGCAGGCTTCTAAGTACAAGCTCTTCCTCTTCAACCTTGACCTTTACAGTCACCACCCGTTGTCCCAATGTACCCAAAACTGTCCCCCAAGGGTCCTGCTTCTCTAAACCCCTTCCTCATCCCCTATTTAAATACTATCATCTCTTTTATACCCATCATTCAGATACACACACAGTCACACACAAGCCATTTTCTTCTGGCTTTCCTTATCATGGTCTCTCACCGTGCTTCCAACCCCAACATGTAAAAACAGGCCTTCCTCCACAGACCAGGCATTTCCCACCCCCAAACTCACACCCCTGCTTTGGGCATGCTACCAGGGGAAACACCTGCAGGGGCATGCCCAGGCCTCAGATCATGGGGAGGGGGAGTGGAGGGGTAAGGGTGAGGTGGGGGTGCGAAGACACTCACTGGCATTGCTATCAGCCAGGCTGTTGAGGCTACTGGAAATGTCCCTTCGCCGGAAAAGGCACACAACCTTTGCCTCCACGTTTCCATTTGCAGTCTAAGGGGATAAAAAGTGGCAGTTAAAATTGGTCATTTTAAAGTAGAAACACATATAGAAGAAACTAACAACATTGAATAAGGTTCTAAGGGGTGTAAATACAAAGACCCAAGAAATTATGAATAAAGAGACTTACACTTAAGGACAGACTTCCAAACTTTTTTTCCCCCCAGACTTTCCCTTTCCTTAGCCCCCAAGAGATAGAACGGGAAAGTTCCCACCCAACTCTCAAAAGCCTTTCCTGAATACATCCAATGAATGAATGAATGAATGGATGGATGAATGAATGAATGAATGAATGAATATGAATGGGCACTTAGGATAGGGTTGTTTCCCCGCCCCCACCCCTCTGGCTTCCACCTGAAGTTAGTGACCTCAGGAAAAAAAGACCCCCCAGCAGGGGGAGGGAGGAGGCAGGGCAGGACAGGGGTGGGACTCGGCTCCACTCACCTTGTTGAGCTCCTCAATCCGTCTAACCAGGTAAGGATTACTAGAAGAATTTTCAAAATAGACGTAATCTGTAGGAGGGGGTGGGGAAGCATCGGGAAGATCAGAGGAGGTGATGGGAAAGACTGAGCACCAGGGTAGAAGACAAAGTAGGCCTAAGAGGACCAAAAGTATAAGGGTCCAGGTAGAGACGACGCTGAAATGTGAAAGTGGAGACACTACCAGAAAACAAGGGGTTTCCCCCACCACCACCCCTGACCACCTAGTTCTTTTATCAAATCCTTCACTCAAAAGTGAGCCTTAAGGAAGAGACGAGAAGCAGGGGGTCCCCCTGCAGTCCCCACAACTCAGCGGTGGAGTTGCACCCCAGTCTCGGCCAAGCGAGCAATTGTTGACTCTAGCACAGGGCCCTCACCCTTTAGAACCCCGACGCACAACAACGCCCGGGGGAAGGAAACCTCCCGTCGGCTCCCGCTCAGGTGGCAGAGCGGTCGCCT
This sequence comes from Ursus arctos, assembly GCF_023065955.2. NCBI lineage: Eukaryota > Metazoa > Chordata > Mammalia > Carnivora > Ursidae > Ursus > Ursus arctos. Next base: position 39,567,300 of record NW_026622908.1, read on the forward strand.
CGGCCCCCCGCGCCCCCTGCCTGCCCTGTCAGTTCCTTCCGAACCACTTTCCCAGGCCCCACTCCCCGACCCAGGGGCCCCCGACGCAACCCTGAGAGTGCCGTCGGGGCTGCCCGCAGCCTCTCCGGCGGCCGCGGCGCCCCGCCGCGTCGCCCTCCCCGCACCCTCGTTCCCCGTGCTCCCGGTTCCGGTTCCGGTCCGCGCTCGGGACCACGCCGCCCCAGGCGCGGCTCCCCGCGCTGCCGGGTGCCGAGCCTCTCTGGACCCCGACCCCGACCTCTCCCGCCGCCCCGGACCCCGCAGCCCGGTACTCACCCCCCACCCGGTACATGTTGGCCGCCATGGCCGTTCCCGCCGCCGCCTCCGGCCGCACAAAGGGGTCCGGGAGGTTCGCGGGGGCAGGGCTCGGCTCGAGGCGAAGCCCCGAGCGCGGGGCTGGCGCTTCGCGGAAGTCTCGGTCGAGCCCGCGCAGCCGGCACCTCCGCCGCCTCAGCCGTCGCGGTTCATCCCGGCCCGCGCTGTCGCCGCCGCCGCTACCGCCTCACGCCTGGGACGCCGAGGCCAGCGCCGGTCCGCTCGGCCTCTTCCGGAACGAGCTCGGCTCCCGCCGGACCGGAGCCAGACTCCGGCTCCCCCCCGCCCTCGCCGAGCCCCACCAGACGTTGGGCTCTGCCGGCCGCCGGGAAGGCTTGCCCTGCCCGCCTCGGGGTTCGCCTCCTTCCGGAACACCTTCGGCCGATCCGGAGAACAAGGCCCGGCGCTCGGCTCAGGTCGGAGAGCGAGACCCCAGAGATCGGCTACTTCCGGAAGAGATTCGACTCCCTCCGGCCAACCGCGGCCCGGCACTCGGTTATTTCCGTTGCAGCTCGGCCCCTCCTCCGAGGGCGGGAGAAGAGTTGGGCTTAACTCTCTCCTCGCTGGAGCCCCGCAACTCCGCCTGCGGCCCCGAAAGACTCGCGTGCCTTTGCGCTCCGCCGGGTTATTTGCAAGCGGCTTTGCCTGTTATTTGCATGAGTGGCCTACGCTCCCCTACCCTTTCCAAACTCCTCTTTTTCTTCATCGCCACCCCCACAGGGCCCCGGAGGCCCCCAGCCGCGCCCCACAAAAGGACTGGGAGGCGACTTTGCTTTTGGTTTATTGCCCCTCAGCAGGCGGCGGGAGTCAGGGCCCAGGCTGGGGCTGCCCGGCTCAGCCAGCGGGTCTCTACAGTGTATGCGGGGGTGCCATTCGCCCCCTCCAGGGAAACGCGCAATCGGGAATGTCTCGAAGTCCAGGAAAGGTCGGCCCCTGGTCCTGGGGGTTTCGGGTGAGGCGGAGCCGCGCCGCAGGGCCGGTGGGTCCCCTCCCGCAGCGGTCAGACGTCGAGAGAGGAGGCGGGAGACAGGGAGGGGGTGCGAGAGGGCGTGGCGGGCGCCGGCCCCGCGCCCCCAGCGCCCAGCACTCGCCACTGGAAGATGCTGGCGTCCTTGCCGCCCAGCGAGATGAGGTGCGAGTCGTCGTGCGTGAACCGGACGCTGGTCACGTGGCTGCCGTGACCGCCGTACACGAGGCTCGGCGCCTGGGCGGGAAGGAAGACCGAGTTGCGGCCGCCGCGGAGCCCCGAGCCCCAGCCCGCCCGGCCCCAGAGGCCGCGGGAGGCCTCACCTTGGCGCGCGCGCACGGGTACTGGAACAGGTGCACTTTGCAGAAGTCGTCGGCCACGGCCACCACGCGCTCGTTGTGGGAGCGGCACAGGGAGTTGATGTCGGTGCCATCCGAGCCGTCTGGCCACACGCCTAGCACGGCGGCCGGCTTCAGTGCGGCCTCCTCCCGGTGGCCACCCACTGCCCAGGGCCGCACCGTTTCCGGCGCTCAGGCAGCCGCGGCGACCCACCGGCCGCGTTCCAGGTAATCCTTCCCAGTCCCGACAGCCCAGGGCCTGAGGGGCCTCCCGGGCTGGATCTGCCGGTTTCTTGACGCCCACCCCTCGACACATGACCGGCATGGCGAGCCCAGGGCGGGCTCCACGTTCCCCACCCCTCCCACAAGTTTCCACGGCCCCACTCACCATAGACATGGAAGCCCAGCACGCAGGTGTAGGTGGCCCACTCCCGGTCTCGGCTGTCATAGCGATTCCTCAGCAGCTTACAGCCTCCAACCACGTCCCCTAGGGAGAGGGAGCCCCCCCCCCCCCCCGCCCCCAGCTCAGCTCTAACACTGCCCTCAGTCAGGAAGACACCCAGAAGGGCAGGCTGGAAAGATGGGCTTGAGGTAGTGGCATGTGATCTGGTCACCGTGGTAGCCCTTGGCCCAGGACAAAACTCAGCCCCATGTGCTTCCTGAATTCTTGCTGAAGTTCTCCTAACCGCTTCTCATCAGTTCCTCCTCCCTACATAAGTCAATCCCTCCACACCTGCCCTGAGAAACATGTACAAAACCACCTCTTCCTAGTACATTTTTCAGCTCCCTCAAGTCCTCCTGGGGAAAGACCTGGTGTAACACTGTGTGTGGGGTTTTCCAAATCACAGTATTTCTCCTATGTGTACAATTCCAACCCCACCTTCCCCCTCCCTATGTAACAGCCCCTCCACCTGGAGCTCCTACATATTCTCCTGCAACCCCTCCCAACCAGGAGGCCCCCCCCCAAACAAATAAAACCCACCTGGTTACCTATTCCCCATGCTCTCCCCTACTTCCACTCACAGTAAAGGATCTCATAGTCCCCAGAATTGGACATGATGAAACTCCCATCCTTGGACCAGTCAAGGTGAGTGATGAAGCTGGAGTGACCCTAGGAGCAAGGGTCAAGAGACTAAAAATGTAGCTACCGTTTCCCCTCCCCAAATCCCCCTTAGTGCATTAGACCCCTTCAAGGAGTTTACCTGCTATGGGAATGCCCCACCCTCCACCCCAGCTTCCTCACCACACAGCGGCCAAAGCGGCTGGACTTGGCACCATCACTGGAAACGCTATAGATGTAGATCATGTTGTCATGGGAACCGATGGCCAGGTACAACCCATCTACAAAGACAGTCACTCAGAGAGGGAAGGGCCAGGCACAGGTGTGGGTCCAGGGTGGGGGTGGCTCCCACCTGGGCTGTACCGGACCACCGAGAGCTGCTCGTTGCCGTCAGTGATGTCCGACACGATCTCTCGGGTCTCTGTGTCCAAAACCAACCACCTGGAAGGGAGGGGGTGGAAAGCAGGTATGAGGTTACCTGTCCTGGGCAAGGTGGGGGTTGGCAGGTTGGAGAGTCTCAGAGACACCGACAGAAAGGCTGCGATGTAGACAAGCTGTCACTGCATCCTTTTTTTTTTAAAGAGAGGAAGAGTGGGGAGAGAGGCAGAGGGAGAAGCAGAGAGAGAATCTTAAGGAGGCTCCATGCCCAGCACAGAGCCCATGCAGGGCTCGATCTCACGACCCTGAGATCATGACCTGAGCCGAAATCAAAGAGTTGGACGCTTAACCAACTGAGCTGCCCAGGTGCCCCCTATGCTGCATTCTTATGCTGGGAAACGGGAAGGGGCTAAGGAGAGATCAAGGTTGAGGGGCTTCTGATGCCTCTAAGAAAGGAGTACAAGGGCCTCCTAGGAGGACCTTATGGAGTCGTAAGCTTGTCACTTCCGTTTGTTAGTCTCTCCCATACCCCTCCTATTCCCACTGCTTCTCTATCCTAAGCTGCCACCTCCTCCACTCCCGGGCTCGGAGGGGAGAGTGCTTGAGTGTGATGACGGTTGCCATAGGAGAGCTGGGGAGCCCCGGGCTGCAGAGAAAAGCACTGAGGAGCAGGAAGGTGCAGTTGGGGCTCCTGAGCAGGCAGCAGCCACACTCCTCCCCCCACACACACACACCCCACTACCGAGGAACCCTTCCCATACCTCCTGCTTTCCCCTCCCAGGAATCCTGGCTCCTCTCACCTCCCTGTGTTCAGTCCTACAGCCACAACTGCCCCACTGGGGTGGAAGTCAGCACAGAGACCAGTCTCCTGGGAGGGGGGAGAAGGTGAATTCAGGAAGATGCCTTTCTAGTGAAGGTTCCCGGATGGACACCTCGTCATGTTGGTAACACCAAAGCCTTCTCCTCCCAAGGATGAGACGGGGAGGAGAGGGACAGTAGACCTGGGGTGGAGGCAGGGTGTCACTGGAGCCTAAATGAGGCGATACTTAAAATGTTTAACAGCCAGAACCGAGCTGGGAAGCTGTGCTGGAGATTAACTGTTTGTTGCGCATCAAGGGGAGGTCTGGGGGTTCGGGGGCAAGAGGGCAGTGCTCGGGGGCAATGGAGGCATCTGCACAGAAGAATGGAGATTTTAGTAGCCCATATAGCCATACCAGTACAAACGGGCTGCCTCTGGGGAGAACAGAAAAGGATGTTGGGGAAGGAGTGGCAGCCACAGAAGCCATGGTGGGTGTGGCATTGGGGAGCCAGGGACGCAGGGCTCTACCTTGAGGTCAATGCTCCAGGCCAGCGCATGGCCCTCCCCATCCCACAGGCAGAGCTGCCGGTCGTGGCCACAGGTGAGGAAGCGGTTCTGGAAGGGATGCGTGCAGAGCCCCCAGAGCTCATCCGTGTGGCCCTGCAGCAGAGCATGGGCTGTCACCTCGGCCCCGCCTCAGTAGCTCTTCCCACCCTCCTGCCCGGAGCCCTTGCCCCCGAACCTGAATTACAGGGGAGAAGCCCTGGGCCAGATCTCCCCTCAGCAATGCATTCTTCGTGGTTCCCACCAGCAGCTCAGAGCCCAGCCCCTCCGCAATGGCCCGCACAGCCCCGAAGTGTTCAGGAATCTGTGGAATGGTGGCGGAAAGTCAGGGGCCCACTGGCCATTCCTCTTCCTCCCCCCCTCCCCCAAGCCCAGCCTAGCCCTCACCTCAGCCTCCTGGAGGGCCACCAATCCTGGCCCCCACTGGACCAGCCGGCGGTCCCGTCCGCCACCACTCAGCACAGTCCCGTCCCGCCGGAGACACAGAGCAAAGATGGACCCTTCGTGAGCGTGGGCCTGGGCCACAATCCCGTAGGTCTCTGTTGGCAAAGTCATGAGTGGGTCACGCCATAGGGGTGCCGGGCAGTGGGGAACTGGAGCAGCCCTGGCCGTCACAATGAAGTAATAACTCCCAGCTGTTGAGTACCTACTGAATATGGTCTCTGATCCTCGGCTATTATTTTACCCAGTTTACAGACTGGACAACTGAGCTCCAAAGACATGAGGTAACTTCCTAAAGGCCAAACAACTGGCGGCAAAACTGGAATGTGAACCCAAGATCTGGCAGACTCCAAAGCCCCGGCCCTGCCCCTTTGCCATGGTGTCCCTACCCTTCTAGACAGCCCTCCTAGAGGGCCCCCTTGGGGCCCACAGACAACTATCAACTCTCATGGTAAAAAAAAAAAAAAAAAAAAAAAGGAAAAAAGGAAAATCCTCTTCTCTGTTCCCACAGACCCTCTGGGGTACTAGACTTCCCAGATACCATCACCCCCAACCACTTACCTTTGGCCCCACCCCTGCCTGGGGTCCTGGAATCTGAGAGGCTCCGCCCCCAGGTGAGAATGTTCCCCTCTGAATCCCCAGTGAGAATGTCTCCATCCGGGAGGAACACAAAGCAAGGGATAAACTTGGGTTTCTTGTATTTCTGGGGGAGAGGCGAGCAGAGAGCAGGGGTCAAAGAGAAAAGCCAAGACTGAAAGTCACAGACCGTCGCCAGTTGGGTAGTATTAGGGTCTACAGTACTCAGACCAACACTTCCACCTCCACTCTGTCCTCCCGCACCACACTGCACCCATCCACGCCTCACCCCAAAGACACCCTGTTTCCGGGTGAGGGTCCCGTTCCCAGGAACCCCTGTTCCTCCACTCCAGTTCCAGAAGTGGACGTGGGATTTCCCGCTGGTGACAATGCAGCTGCTGTCACGAGGGCTGAAGCCAACGGCCAAGACTGAGTCATTTGTACTCTGAAGGGAAGATACCAGATTCAGCCACCCCAAGCCCTGAGCACCCTCACTTCACTCGACTCCTCAGTTTGCATCCTGACGGCCGGTCTGCTGAAGTCCCAAAACCTCGGGACACGCCTTCCTTCTGGACCCAGACCTGGTCCCCTACGACCACCCCTCCCAGTCACTCATGATGCCAGCACTGCCCTAAGGCCTGACGCGTGGTCGGTCCCTCAGGAGGCCAGAACTTCCATAGTTCCCTTTCACAGCCTCAGAGAGGCTAAGGGGCTCACTCCAGGTGAGCCAGCCAGACATGAAGTCAAGGTACGGGGAAGTCTAGAGTTCTCTCTGTACTCCACGGCCCTTAGCTCCCTAACCTCAGTGCCATGCCAGGCCACCTGGACTCCCTCCTCACCTTGATCTCAGCCAGCTTTGTGCCTCGGCTGCAGTCCCACACTGACAGCATGTGCTCGTTGGAATCATCCACCACACAAAGAAAAGCACCCTGATCCTGAGAACGGGGGACACAGCGGAGGGGCTGAGTGAGGCCTAGAGGTCTGTGGGCTCACAGTCATCAGGCAAGGGCTGTCATCGCGGGTTGAGCGGGCAGGAGAAGTGGACACCTGTCCCTTTCTCAGGAAAATCGGCTGGGTGGGGTTCAGGAAGGCCAGAACTTCGGAGGTGTCCTGGTGAAATGCAAGAAGGAGGTTCCTGGGCAAGGAAGATGGGGGGTCTAGAGGCTTTAGAGCCAGCTCACCGCCACTGAAAAGGCCAGGGCTCCCACACCCCGCTCGAAGGCCCCCAGTCCAATCTCCTGCAGCTTCAGCAGGGTCTCTGAGTCCCAGACGTGAACCACCGGCTGCAGGGGCTGGTAGAGGAGAAGGGGTCAGGGCCGTGAAGGAAAGCCAGGCGGGAATTTCATCCTGTCTGCCTGCTGTTCGACTTTGGCCTTACCTTTCCATCTTTGTCCACTCCAGCTGTCTGTCCTGAGGCTACACGAACACCATCGGGGTGGACAGCTAGGCTAGGTGGGGGAGGAGACGCTCTAGGGAAGGGGGTCGGTCTCTCAAGACCCCCCAGGACACCTTCTCCATGCTTGCAGAGCGGCAAGGCAGCTCCTCCTTCCTGCTCCTCCGCACCCGCCCAGACCCTGTTCCTGCCAAGCCCACCATCCCCACGCCTAGAGCTGCCCACTCCCACGCTCCAGGCCCCTCACCAGCGAACGCAGTCCGTGTGGCCCCGGTAATGTCTCTGGCCGCCACCTCCAGGACCCCCTGGGCCCCCCTCCGGCCGGTATAGCACCACCACACAGGCGATAAAGTAGACCACCTCCCCAGAGCGCAGCACAAACAGATTAGAGCGGGAGTCACGACCCCTGTACCCATAACTGGAGTGGGGATGGCAGTCAAGGAAAGGGTCAGACCAAGGGCAGAATGAGGAAGAGAGGGGACAACGAAAGAGCTTCTGGCTGACAGCACCATCAGCAGAGGACGGTAGGGCAGGACTCAGAGGGCTTTCTGATCCCGCAGACCCAGGGGGAAACTGTCAGGAAGGGGGGGTTCCCAAGATGGGAAAGGTGGCTCCCGTGGGACTGGAAGGGGCAGGATACACCCAGTCAAGGCTGAGGGTCTCCGGGGGTGGGCCGCTGGGCAGCTCCTCGAGGCTGCGGATGCCAGATGGGATGTACATGGTAATGGGGCGGCCGCGAAGGAACATCTTCACTGAGATGCCTTCTACAGAGAAAAGGGGGGTGTCAACCACCACCCTGCAGCCTCCCTTTCAGGAAAGCCAGAGCAGAACTCTACCCACCACACCTCACAGGTCCCCCACAATAGCTCCTGGGACTGTAGCCCAAACCCCAAGTCCGTCATCCCAGTTCTTCCGGACTCCTCTGTACTTACCCAAATTATAGTTGCTCCTCCGCGACCCAGGACCCCCAGGGCTGGAGAGGGGGTCTTTCCCCCCACGGCTGTTGGGAAGAGAGAAAAGCAGAGAGATGCGGTCAGGTCCCAAGACCTAAGTGGGAAAGGGCAGGACACAAGAAAGGAGGTTCCTCTAGAACCCAGTGATGTCTGCATTCGGAACATTAGGGGCCCCAAGTAGATGGGGACTTGCAGCCCCATGTAAGAGACGAGAAAGTTTAGGCCAAAGGGGCAGAGCACACGGCACAAAGCCCTAACGCTTGTGAAAGGCTGTGCAGCATGGCAAGGAGGGGCCCTTTCCCTCTAGACCACCAGGCTTCTGGCTGGCCTTTTCATTTCTCCATCTGTAAAATGGGACCAAAGGGAATCCAGAATGCACACCAGCCCTGCCTTTCAGGGATCTGGGAGGTCAGCAAGAAAGTCCTTATCTCTCCAGAGGAAAGTAACAGGTGAATCCCACAAACAGCTGTCACTAAATACTAAGGCGGTAATAGCTCTTCAGAGAATAAAGGAGACCAAGGACAGGGCTCGAATAAACACTCAGGTGTCCTGGCGCTTGTATGCACTCTGAGCCAACTATACTCAGCCACTAGGATTTCCCCTCGCTCTCCAGAAATAAAGCCTGGTAGATTGGGGTGGATGGGGCAGGGAGTGCTGAGGGGTAGGGCTGAAACTCTTCTGAGAACAGTCGTCCGTGAAAATCATGAGAGCTTCTGGTACCTCTTAGAATCTTGGAAGGTATGTGGTGATTTGGTAGAACCAGAGTCAGGAAGAGTAGGGTTCAAATCCTAGCTCTAGCTGTGTGACCCCAGGCAAATGACTTACCCTCTCTGAGCCTGCTGCCTCACCTGGACAATGAACAGCATGAGACCACCTACCCCCCAAGGATGTCGAGGGAACTGAATGAGATGGAGGAGGTCGAGGGTCTAGCACAGTGCCGGGAACACAGCAGGCGCCCCAGGAGTGCTTGTTCCTTTCTTCCTGTTGGGCAATGAGGTCCCCCCACCCCACCCAGGGAAGTGAGGTGAGGGATGTGGAAATCAAGAGCCTGAGCCTGGGGTGGGGTGGGGTTCAGGGTGGGGGGAGCCTCGCCCACCTCTCCGTGCTCCCTGACCGCAACAACAGGTTGGCCGAGGAAGCTGCCTTCCGGGAGAGTTTCTGCCGAGGCCGTTCTGAGGGGGATGAGGAGGAGGAAGAATTTCTCCGTGGCCTGGGAGGAGCATAGCGAGCAGGTAAAGATCAGTCCCTCTGCTCCTCTGCTCGTGCTCCGCAGTCCTCCCACCCCTCCAGGGTCTCTGGCACAGGACACTTACGTGTCAGCGCGCTGCGGGGGCTGCACAAGCCTGAGGATCCCCGGGGGGCCCGGGGAGCCAGTGCCACTGCTGCTGCTGCCCCCTCCTTCAGACTGGGTCCCACTAGGCTCTTCACTGCCCCCCTGCGGGGCTGGGGGCCCATTGCTCAGGCCAGGGGGTCCAGGGGATGGCTCGGTCTCCACCTCTGTCTCTGTCTGGGTGCCCCGGCTCACCAAGGAGGGGCCGCATGTGGGTGGCAGTCCTGGGGGCGCTGCAGGGCTGCTGGGGAGACAGTGAAATCAACCTGATGCCCCTAGAGGTCCCTGGAAGGAAGAGGAAGAGGGTGTGTGACAACAGGCATACCTGTCCCGTGTCGGAGCGGGCGTGTCAGGGTCCTGCAGGGGGCTGGGGGGCGCGTGCAGCCGCAGCAGGCGGAGGGCCTCTGCCAGGGCTGCTTTTACCAGCTCCATCTCCTTCTCCTGCACCTGAAGCCGCTGGCTCAAGGACTGCAGGGCCTCCTGAGCAGGGCCCTCACCTGGAAAAGGGGCAAGAAGCACTCAGAACATACCCACCACTTGAAGAAAGGGTTGAGGGGATTCTGTCTTCCCCCGACTTTGCATTCGTCCAATAGGACTACCCCCTTCAAGCAGCCCCAAGCTTGGAGGCTGTCCCGGAGGGGAGGAGACGGGTGGTAGAGGATCAAGGGCCTCCTTCTGGCAGGGCAGGCGAGGAGCCTGGCAGAGCTCCCTTCCTGCTGCTGTCTCAGCCTCCGCAAAGACAGGGAGTACCATGGAGTACCAGGGGGGAAATATGGAGTACTGCCCAGGAACGTGGGAACCACAGAGGGAGGCGCCGAAGGACGACCGCCCACCCCAGAGCAGGCTCAGGTCTCCAGGGAAGGCAGAGAAACTGAGGAGGGGGCGCGAAAGAAGAGGGGGGACACGAGAGTACAGTCATCTGAGGGCTCAGAGGACCAGGAGAAGAGATCGAGAATGACCAGAGAGGGTATCAGTGGAGACGGAGTCATAGTGAAGGTCCCAGGGTTACGGTGACCGTCAGAAATAAAACGACCCGAAAAACCAGGAGAAGAGGCCCAGAGTAACACAGGGGACAGAGAAACATCGAGGGGCCCAGAGTAACATGGGGAGTGGATGACGTTGAGGAAGTTCGAAATGACAGTAGGAGATCCAAATAACTAGGGAGAGCGACCTGAGGAACAGTGGAGGATGCTCAGAACCCCTGAGGCCGAGGAGCACGCGGGGACGCCACCAGACTGCCGTCGGGCACTGGCAGCGGCCGAGCGGCCGGCGCTCCGGGAAGGGGCACGCCGCCCGCCCCGCCCCGTACTCACCGGGCCCCCCGGCCCCGTCCATCCGGCCCCCGGCTTGCTCCGAGCGGCGGCGGCGGAGGAGGCTTCTAAGCCGCCGGGGCCATGGCCAGGGAGAGGGAAGGGGAAGCACCCCGGGGCGCGCGCGCTCGGGTGCCGTGCCGCCCCCCGGGGGCGCTGTCGGGCGCGGGGAAAGGGCCTGGAGGGGGCGCTCTGGAGCGGGGGCGGCAGGCTCCGGGGCCCGCCGGGGCCTTGGACTCTCCCGGGGCCGCTCTCGGCTCCCGGGGGTGGGGTGGCGGGGCCGTCCCGGGCCCCAGCGCCGCGGCACAAACAGGCGCCGGACGCGGAGCCGCCAGGAAGCGCGGGAGGGGGGGGCGGGACGAGGGGGGGGCCGGGCCGCCTGGTAACCCCTCCCTGTCCGGGCCTCGCCGCTCAGGACCTGGGCAGGGCCAACCCGCTGACCCCCGGGCCCCCTCCGGGCCTCCGCCCCCCAGGCTCTTCCGGGATCCCCGCCCCCGGGCTCCCTGGGGTCCTCTCTGGACTCCTTGCCCCAGCCCCTAGCCCCTGGGGGCAGAGCCGACCGACCCCTCCCCACTTCCGCGAGGGGGCAGGGGCGGGGTCACGAAATGGGTCCTTTGCCCGGGGGCGGGGCTTTTCCTAAGGGGCAAGGCCAAGGCACCTCGAATTGGGGCTGGCAGTGGCCAAGGCAGGGGGTTATTAAGGCTGGGGAGGGGGGAGGTGGGCGGATTCCCAGGGTATTGGGGTCAGGGTGGCATTAGCCCAGCTCAAGCCGGGATGGGCTGACTCAGCATCCTGCCCCCGCCAACCGTCGTCCCTGACAGCTCTTGCTTTCCCTTGGGCAGAGATGGGAGATGGCGCCGGTGTTGCCCCTGGTGCTGCCCCTCCAGCCCCGCATCCGTCTGGCACAGGGGCTCTGGCTCCTCTCCTGGCTGCTGGCGCTGGCCGGTGGCCTCGCCCTCCTCTGTAGCGGGCACCTCCTGGCCCAGCTGTGGCAGCTCGGCACCTTCTTGGCTCCCTCCTGCCCATTTGCTGCCCTGCCCCAGGTTGCCCTGGCGGCCGGTGCGGTGGCTCTGGGCACAGGACTGGTGGGTGCGGGAGCCAGCAGGGCCAGCCTGGATGCGGCTCAGTACCCTCCCTGGCGAAAGGTCCTGGGCCCACTGCTGGTGGTAGGCGCTGCTGGGGGCGGGGGTCTTCTAGTCCTCGCCTTGGCGCTAGCCCTGGCTTTACCTGGGAGTCTGGACACCGGGCTGGAGGAGGGCCTGGGGACTGCCTTGGCTCACTACAAAGACACAGAGGTGCCCGGACACTGTCATGCCAAACGGCTGTTGGATGAGCTCCAGCTGAGACACCACTGCTGCGGGCGCCACGGGTACAAGGATTGGTTTGGGATCCAGTGGGTCAGCAGCCGTTACTTGGATCCCAATGACCAGGATGTCCTTGAGTGAGTGTTTTATTTCTCCCCTCCCCTCACTCCTCCCAGCCTCCTTCCCCTCCTTTGCCTCCTCCCCCCTTGAAACCCACCTCGCCCCACAGGCAATAAATAGAGTCTAGTGATTGAGGGAATTGGTTATAGATCTGCCATTTATTAGGTGTGTGACCTAGGGCGTGTTACCAAACTGCTCTGGGCCCATTTCCTCCTCTGTGAATGGCGATATAGGACCTATCTTGCAGACTTATTGTGAAGATAAATGAATTATGCATGCCTCGCACGGGGTAAACCGGTCAGCAAAGGTCTTCCATGTTTCTCTTCTCAAATCCCGCGCCCCGTAGCTTCTCCCCCAGGCCTCTATTTCCAGACATCCTAACACCCCTGCCCCTCTCTTCGCAGCCGCCTCCAGAGCAACGTGGAAGGCCTGTATCTGATTGATGGTGTCCCCTTCTCCTGCTGCAACCCCCACTCGCCCAGACCTTGCCTGCAAAGCCGGCTCTCAGAGCCCCATGCCCACCCTCTCTTCGATCCCCGTCAGCCCAACCTAAACCTCTGGGCCCACGGATGCCACGGGGTGCTGCTGGGGCACCTGCAGGGCTTGGCGGGCACGCTGGGCGGCGCGCTGGCTGTCACCTTCCTGCTGCAGGTGAGTCGGCAAGCATCGGAGGACTCCCTCCATCTGGGCCCCCTCCCTGCCTCCAGCCCTGGCTCCGGAGCTGTCGACCCTCACAGACCTCTTTCCCCTCGCCTTCCCCACAGATTCTGGCGCTCGTGGGCCTGCGGTACCTGCAGACGGCACTGGAGGGGCTCGGAGGAGTTATCGACGGGGAGGGAGAGACCCAGGGCTACCTCTTTCCCAGTGGGCTGAAGGACATGCTGAAAACAGCGTGGCGACAGGGAGGGGTGGCTCACAGGCCGGCACCTGAGGAGGCCCCCCCAGAAGAGGCACCTCCTAAGGAGGGTCTACCTGAGGCCTAGTGGCCTGAAACTTGGGGGATTGGGAGGGGGGAAGGGGAGGGATGGACAGGACTGAAAACCTCACGACTCCTTACCAAGGCTCCAGGTGGGGGAGGGGGGGTCCCTGGGATTAGAGGAGGGGTTAAGGATAGTCACGGAGCTAGACTGGGGATGGCACAAAACTAGGTGTCCAGGGCCTAGCCCCTGTGGCCAAGAGCCACCAGGGAACACAAGGCACCCAGGGTGATGGGAAGGTGACGGGGGAAGGACTGGAGACTGCTCCTGGCACACAGACTCAATAAAGCTTTTGGACTGAAGCCACTGATCTTCCTCTTCAAGGGGGCTGGGCGGGGGGGGTGGGGGGGGGCTCTGGGAGAACTGATTTCTGTCTGCTAGAGAAGCCAGGACGCCTAGATGTTGACTCTGGTAAGGACCAAATGCAAGAACCAGACGTGCACAATGAAGGAAACCAGAGGCCCCTTCCAGCTTGAGATCTTTTATTCTGGAGGTAGGAGGGGGGTCAGCATGCTCAGGTGGGGAGGGTCCAGCCCAGCTCCTCCAGCCCCCCAGTGCATGCCCAGCCCCAATAAGTTACGAAGTTGCTCAGCAGCCCTCCCTCCTGAGTGTCTGTCCTTCTGCTCCGCCCCAGACGGAGCTGACCTGGCTCAACACAAGGGCCGCTTGTCCCCAGCCTGTGGGCAGTGCCACATGGCAGGCTGGGGGAGGGGAGAAGCAGCTGGGCCAGGCCCTGGGGCTGAGGGGGCAGAGGGGCCGCCCCTGGCTCTGAGGGGTCAGGATATGGAAAACTGCATCCTGGGCAGGCCAGGGGCCCAGTCCCCCAGGTTCGTGCCCGACGAGGTGGTAGTCAGGGTGGGGCTGTCGTCACACCTCAACAGCCGGGTCTGAGCCTCGGCCCTGCCGCTGTAACTGCTCTTCCTGCTTCATCTTGGGCTTCTCCATCCGTGTGTGCCACACTAGAACCTGTCCCGGGAGCGCTCCGGTTAGAGCCGGCCGCCGGCATGGGGCCTCGGGGCCTCGGCACAGGACGGAACCCCTCACCCCATCCGCACACACAGCGTTGACTGCGAAGTGTGAACGGCAGGGGCCTTTAGTGCCTCTAGAATGGGGCCTTATCCCCTTACCCCCTCTGTGCTACGTGGGTGCTCAGGAGACCACTTTCCTTGCCTGGCTCCCAGCTTCCCCTGCAGCAGAGTAAGCAAGGTTGAGTCCGAGCTCTGGAGGGTCCCTCCTGGTTCAAACGCCCATCCTTTGATCCTCTTCCCCAAGGCCTTACTCCACTTCCCCCATCACCCTTCCATATCCCAGAGCCAGGTTTCCGCCCACCTCCAGCTCCTTACCCGAGTGCAGTTAGCTGCCCGCGGCTCCAGGTCCTTGGGATCCACGAGGTGGCTCAGGAGACTGCTCTCCAGGTGGCCCCGGGGAGCAGTAGCATCAAACTGGGCACTGGGCTTAGCCAACAGCAAGGGCAGGGCCACAGCAAAGCCTGCCATATCCACTGGGAAGGGCCTGTTGGGCTCCCATGCCGTGTGGAAGCCCACAACCCGGCCATCCTGTACCCGAGGGCCCTCGAATCGCAGGCCGCCCACGAGCCCCACAGGCCACACAGAGACACCACGGGTCCAGCGCATCTAAGAGAGGACAGAAGAAACAGACAGGGCGTGGCCCAGGGGCAAGGGAGCAGCAGGAAGGGCCACTGGGGTCACTCTGCCCCACTGCTCCCCCTCCTCACACCGATAACCAAGACAACAGGTGAGGCTGGCTCCACCTGCCTCTTTCCCCATCCTCACCCCAGGGCTCACCTCCTCAAAGAGTTCCCGGCTGTAGGTGTTGTCATCATCTGCAAAGTACACGACTCCCCGGGTGCCGGCTGGAGGGGGGTCCTTCTCTCCCCCGACAGCGCCCCCTCCGCTCCGGAGCCAGTCCAGGGCCCTGTTCCGTTGCTCTACACCGCGGGGCCGAACCCAGCCGGGCTCACCCTCCCTGAGCCGCTGGGCCTTGGGGGTGAGGACCGCCAGGTGTGTGAAGAGGAGGCCCGAGGCAGCCAGCAGCCCGGAGACCAATGGGGTGGGGCCCTCGGCATCCTCCACCAGCAGCCAGTGCAGCCGGGGCACCAGGCTCAGCGTCTGGGACAGCCGCACCAGCTCCGCTTTCTGCACTAGCCTGCAGTGGGAAAGATGCAGAGGAGAGCGAGGGGTCGCCACCATCTGCTCGCTCTGGCCCGTATACACAGCTTCTCCGGGGCCCCTTCCAGTATCCCCCATGGTCTTTCCCCAACCAATACCCAACCTCCCTGTCTTACCTATCAACTGCACACTGCGCTCGCCTTCCCTGTTCCTGCAGCCCGTGTCTGGCGGGCTCAGGGCTCTAGCTGTGGGAGACTACAAGTGAAGGGTACAGGCTTTGGAATCAGACAGATCTGGGTTCGAATGCCAGCTCTGTAACTTAGTAGGTGAGACCCTGGAGGAAATGGGTCAGATCTCCCGAAGCCTCAGTTTCCTTGGCTATGAAAATGAGAATAACCATACTTTACAACAATGTTGTCTTAAAGATTGAATTATAATGACTTTCTAAAATATCAGGAGGGCCAGGTCCTCTTCCTGGGTTTTCAGGTAGAGATTTAGAGGAGCCCTTTGCCTCACTCCTCTCCAGGGAGGATTTACCTGAGTTTTAGACAAGAAACTGGGAAGGTGTGGCCCAGTCTCTTCTAGGCTTCTTTATCTTTCAGATTGGTCTGTCTGCCCCAGGGTTGGTGCTGTGTGTGTGAAAGGGGACAGGGTCTAGAGGGGCCTGTGCCTACGTGGGTCAGCCACCTGATTCCAGGGAGGTGTTGGCAGGCTCTTTAGCTATAGATCCAAAACCACGTTCCCCAGTTGGTTTGTACCAAAAGAAAGCTATACTTGAATTAAAAAAAAAAAAAAAAAAAAGTAAAGCCCTTACTTAGCACAGTTCCGGGTAGAGAGTAAACACACTGTAAATCATAGCTGGTATAACTATTTCTAGACCCTAGTATGACTTTAAGGCCAAGCCCTTTCCTACTTCAATTTAGTCAGGGATCCTCAAACTTTCTCACCAAAGGATCCCTGAGAGAGAGAGTGAATTCATGGGCAAGCTCAACATTTCTTTGAAACTTTATAGTTCTACCTTAAAATTTGTTAGGAACTGTGTATTCTGTTTCACAGTATACCTCTGTCTATTTCACTAGAAAAACAACCCTTTTCCCACAAATCTTTGAGGAAAGATGTGGTTCATTTGTCCTGTTATTTGGCATGCCCTAGTTTGAGAAACATGCCTGGCCCAGTGCCCCCCAGACTCATCATCGACCCCAACCTCCTGGCCTATGCAGGCCTCTGGGATACACCAGCGCCCATACCTGGCATAGGTGGGGGTAACAACATAGATAGTAGGCAGGGCCTCAGGTTCAGGGGGCTGGGCCGGGGCAGGGGGCGGGCGGCGGAGATCGGCTTGCAGCTGGGAGATCCTCAGATCCTTCTGGCGAAGCTGCTCCGCTGCTGCGCGCAGGGGAGGGAGGCAGTCACATGGCTGACCTGGTCCCAGGAAGCAGGGAGGGGGGGCAGAGAACCACAGCACAGTGAGCATCCCAAAGGGGCATAACCTTCTTGTTCAACTCCCAGCCAGTGTAGGAATCTCCTGACAATTTCCCCGACAGCCTCTTCCACACCCCTCGTTGGGGTGGGGGTGGGGGGCTCATGGCCTCCATCAGCAGCCCCCTCCAACTGCAATCCATTCCATCTGTTACAGCTTTCATTCGGATACTGAGCTGATCATCTGCCTCCATCCCTTCTAGCTGCTGATCCTAACGTTGCCTTCTGGAGCTATAAAGAACAACTCCATCTCCTGAAACAGGGCAGTCTTTTAAATACCTGAGGGTCAAGCCCTCAGGCCTGTCTCTCTGTGCAAGAGGCAACGTTCCATCTGTTCCCTTGGCTGTGTGACCAAAGACTCATAAAATTCATTGATTCCGTTATTGGATAAGTATTTATTGAATGCTCCTCGTGGGAGGCACAGCCTTAGGTGCTGGGGATGCAGCAGGGAGCAAAACCGGCATGGTCCCTGCCTTCATGGAGCTTTCAGTTTAGTGGAGGAGGCCGACACGGGGCAAAGAAACAAATCAGTAAAAATCACTACGAATTGTGATAAGGGCCACGAAGGAAACACGTAAGATAAAGAATAAACGAGAATCCAGAGAAAGGAGAGGCGCGCTATAGCTAAGGTGGTCAGGGAAGGCCTCTCTGAGGCGGTGACATCTGAGCTGAGACCTGAAGGATGAGAAAGCGGCGGCCAGGGAAGAGCAGGGAGAAAAGCACCGCAGCCAGAAGGAACAGGTTAAGAGCTTGAGAGAGCAATAAGCGTGGGCTTTTTGAGAAACTGTCATGCAGCCAGTGCGGCCGGAGCAGGGCGAGCAAGTGCGAAAGGGAATGGGGTTGGAAAGGCTGACGGCCACAGGATCATGCGGGGCCTTGCGGACTCGGGGAAGGAGTCTGCATTTCATCCGACGTGCGGCGAGAAGCCGCGGTGCGTCCTAGCGAGGGGAGTGCGCCGGCAGCCGCAGAGGGCTCTCGGAGAGCCGCGCCGGCTGAATGGTGTCTGCGCGGGGGTTCCTCCCCAGGGCGGGATGCACGGCAGCGGGCGCCCTCGGGCGGGCCCGCCGCACCCCCGCCCCGCCCCGCTCCGCTCACCGAGCTGCACCAGCGCGTAGAGGAGGCCGGCGATCGACACCAGGAAGTAGGCGAGAAACACGTTCTTCAGCTTCAGCTTCATGGCCGTGCCGCCGCCGGCGCCCGGGCAGGCGGGGTCCGGGGGGGGCGAGGGGGTCCCCGCCCCCCACCCGCCAGCCTGCAGACCCCGCCCCTGCAGCGGCCCCGCCCCGTGTCCCGCCTTCCTCACGCTCCTCTCCCCCGGCTCCCGCGAGCTGGGGCCCGCGGCGCCCGCCCGGGCCCACTTCCGGTCAGTCTGCACCCCGCTCCTCGAGTTAACTTCCGGTCCCACCGCCTGGTTCTGGGAACCACGGGAGTGGGTGACGTCACATCCGCCGTGCGGAGCTCGCGTGGCGGGCAGTCAGAAGCCTGGTGGGAGCGACTTTGAGATCGTCCCCTTTAACTACAGTCCGTGTGCCCAGATTTCCTCCTTATTTTCATTCATTTATCAGCCACAGCACCCTAACAGTTCTACAAATGCTTGTTACACGAATGAATGAAAGCTAAGACTTCTCACGTGCCAGGCCTGTGCTCTGGGTGTCTCACGCATTGCATTTCTCACTCTAATCCTGAGACAGATGGCATTGCCCCCATTTTACGGACAAGTAACCAAGGTTGACAAAAACTACGAAACTGCCACTATGCAGTTTTCTATGTCCCTTCTAGATACCGGTCTCCAAAATCTTACCGTTTCCTCTGACCCACGTTTCTTAACCGTAGGACAACAGGGGTCGCGGTGTAGGGAGGGCATAGGGAGTGGGGAGCCAAGGCAGTGGGCTACCTCCCAGGAAACTGGGAATACTTGAGCTGAGAATTACATGAACACATCCCCTAACTACTCATAGGCACAAGCCTTTCTGAGCAATCATTTTCCCTAAAAAACCACCCTCTTGTTTCTCTAAAACTTGTAGTCTCCAAAATGGAAATCTATTTCCTGCCACCAAATCAATGGGGAGTTTTAAAAAGTGACGCTAAGGAGAAGCAGCCTTTTGCATGAGAACATGACTGTAAAGCTGTTTCTACTCAAGAAGGACCCCACTATTAAGGAGGCCTACTAAAATCTGATGACCTTGCTGGGCTCCCCTATGAAAATATTGGCATCTAGCAAGTTGAAGAAGACTTACGCTCATTTGTTTTGCTGAACTGAAGAGGCTTATGCTGAAGTTAGATGAAAATGTCAGGGCCTTAGGCTTCTAAGGGTCTATGGTTCAGGGCAGAACCAGAATCCGGACACCAACAGTTATTTATGGTTTATCTCTTTATTGTTTCTCCTTTTATCAAAACCTGTCGCAGCTGGGGGCCAAGAGGAAGTAAAAAAAATTGCCACAAATATTCCCCCTTGTCCCCAGTTAGTCCTCCCCCACCCCCCACCCAGGGCTTTGGGCCAACCCTGGGCACACATGATCATCTCCCCACCCTCAGCCTTCTCCTAGCAATAAATACAGGTGACCGTGATTCAATGAAACCACAACTGATTTCTCCATCTTGAATGCCCCCCAAGGGCACAAAAAGGGGGCAAAAGAAGCTGAATGCCCATCCCCTCTTAAGGAAGAGTGGAAACTTCTTTCCCCCAAGGGACAGGGGAGATAGAACTGCCCCGTCAGAACTGCAGCAGCTCTAGAAGCAATCAGGGAGAGGAAAGGTTGGGGCGACAGGGAAGAGGATGTTCTCCAGCAACCTCACTCCTTTGATCCATTCACCCCTTATCATGTAAGGGGTGGTCCCAGTGTATCAGTGGGGCATAAAAAGGGGAGGGCTGACAGAGAAGAATCGGGAGAAAGAAATAAAAGGAGGGAGAGCAGTTTAGTGGGGAGGGAATGGGAAGGAGAAAAGGAGCCCTAAAGCTCACTGCCCTCATCTTATTCCAAGAAATGGCATCAACACACAAGAGGTATGAATTAAGAGGGTACAGAGGAGATTCAGGGCCCCCAAAAGAAAGGAAAAAGAAGGGAAAGCAAGGGCCTCATGGTCCCCCGGTCTTCACAGGTGAATGTGCTCCCGTTAGAGCAACAGAGTGTTGGGGGGTGATGGGAGACTTGGTGTCAGAGGTCAGGTCACAGGAGGAATTCAGAGCCCAGGGACAGCTTCTCATCCTGCCCAGATGTTGGCAGAATCTGAGTTTTCAGATAAGAAAGGTGAAGTCTGGGGAGGGTCAAACTCCAAGGCAGAAGGAAGAGGAACTCTCGTCACCACTGCGCCCCTCCCACCCCCCAACATCCCTTGCGTTATCGCAGGTGAATACTCCAGTCGGATGCCACATTGACACCAGGCTTGCGCAGAATCAACACAGAGGTCTCAGGGTCATGCTGGAAGGAGAGGCGGCTTTCAGGAGATCCTGGTGGAGAAAAAAGAAAGCGTTCCACGGTCATAGCAATCGGCTATGGCACAGCAACTACCTTCCTACAGACAAGGTGTCCCCAGCTGCCCCTCTTTTCCCTCTTTTCCCACCCTGGGGGCCGGTCTCACTCTTCACCTTTTGTCTGGAGTACCACGGATGCTGGCTTTCCAGCCCCTATTATCACCACCCGCTCAATCCAGATTGGTGTCTCAAAGTGGCCTTTGGGGTCTGCTGAGCTAGAGAGAACAAAAACAGATGGCCGTCAGGGAGAAAGATGTCCCAGCAGAAGGAAGGAGGAGACCCAGAGCAAGGTCATTCGCAAGAACAGAACACAGTGCACATCCCCCGAGGCTACCAAGGATGAGTGAGCACTTCATTACCTGGAGACAAGGCTGTTGCCGGAGAATGAGAACCGACGCAGCAGGAACTCATGGCGAGTCTCATAGTTGAATGTGTGCCCATCATCTAGAAAGAGCTCTCCTTGGGCCGTACCCTGAGCAGGAAGTGGGATAGGCGAGAGCCTGAGCCCAAGAGGGAGTGGGGGGCACTCCCCCGGGGACTGATTCCAGGGAAGGGCGGCAGAGGGTTGAGGGGGCTCCCTGCCCACATGCTCACCTGGGGACTGAGAGCGACGAAGAGAGTGATGGGGTCATCCTTCATACAGTCAGAAGAGCGCCGCACTCGCATCCACCGAGGGATAATTGTCCCTCCACGCTGGAACACCGGGATCTAGGGCAAGAGCAGGGGATGAAGCTGCCCCACTGTCCGATCTTGGGCCCGGCAGTATCTTCTGCTCTTGTCCGTCTGTGCCCACTTAGGTACTGGACCCCAAAGTACACACTCTCCCCTTCTGGAAACTGACAGGCGGATGGAGCTGGCAGCTGGGCCAGGCATACTCACACTGCTTAGGGTTACAGGCAGGTACAGGGTCTGGGGACCATAATGCTTCTGGTAGCTCTGAATGTCATACCACACCTGTGGGTGGCAGAAGACATAGGTCACTGCACAGGCCCCCGTCCTATTTACCCTCTTTGGCCTTCACCACCTTTCCCCACCACGCCCTTTCTTCCTTAACTCACCTCCCCTTGGCCAGGCAGATAGACCTGCACGCCATGAGCCCCGGAGTCTGATACAGGGTGAACCAATAATGCATCCCCTAAAACACACCAGAATCAGCTGTGAACTGAGGGGACCAGTTTCCAGGCAGGGAACACCAAAACGCCTTGCGCCACCGGCCTCACTCACTCCTCCCTCCCTGGGCATCCACAGACATCTCTCCCACGGGTGCTTACTTCTTCTCAGCCCTATCCCAACCCACCATCAACGGTCCCCTCCATTTCTCACCAAGCAGGAACTGATCATCTATACTGAAGGTGGTCACATCCTGAGGATAATGCACCCACAGGGGCCTAGGAAGGAAGCAAGATGAGAAGGGAAGACACCTGCTGTCTTGGCAGAGGTCCGAGATGCTACCCCAGGAACCGGAGGTAAGAACAGCACAGGAGTACAAGCCAGGAGCTTGTAGCCAGACAGCCCAAAGGCACTGGAGGCCTCAGCTATGCAACCTACCCCTGGTCTAGCCATTGAACTTCCTAACCCACCTCCATGCTGCCTCCTCCCCCGCCCCCTCCTGAAACTAGTCCACATGGCAACTTGCCAGTGGCAATTTCATCATCCTGAAACAGATCAAATTTTCCTCTCCTATGTCATGTCCTACCTCTCCCTCTGGTTCCTTACCCTGAGACACAGCGGTCCTTTCTATCCCTGGAACACAACAAACTCATTTCCACTTTAGAATGTCTGCACTTGCAGTTTCCTGTGCTGGGAACGTTCTTCCTCCAGATCACAAAAGTCCATCTTCCTCATTAGTCAGGCCTCATCTCACATGCCCTTCTCCTTTTAGGTAGGCCCTACACCCAGCGTGGAGCCTAACGTGGGGCTTGAACTCATGAGATCAAGAGTCGGACGCTTAACCAGATGAGCCACCCAGGTGCCGCTCCCATGTCCTTCTTCTTAAAAAGGCCATTTGTAAGCACCTGGGTAGCTCAGCTGTTAAGTGTCTGCCTTCGGCTCAGGTCATGATCCCAGGGTCCTGGGAACGAGCACCGCATCGGGCTCCCTGCTGGGTGGGAAGCCTGCTTCTCCCTCTCACACTCCCCTTGCTTGTGTTCCCTCTCTGGCTGTCTCTGTCAAATAAATAAATAAATAAAATCTTTAAAAAATAAAAACTAAAAGGCCATTTGTAGAACCAAATTCCATTACCCTATTCAAAGAGCTTATCACTGTTGGCAACTTTCTTATTTTTTTTTTTTTTTAAGATTTTATTTATTTATTCGACAGAGAGAGAGACAGCCAGCGAGAGACGGAACACAAGCAGGGGGAGTGGGAGAGGAAGAAGCAGGCTCCCAGCGGAGAAGCCTGATGTGGGGCTCGATCCCAGAACGCCGGGATCACGCCCTGAGCCGAAGGCAGACGCTTAACCGCTGTGCCACCCAGGCGCCCCGGCAACTTTCTTATTTGCATATCTGTGTACATGTCTGTCTGTCTTACTCCCCAGGATGGAAGGATACTTGTCTGTCCTGTTTCTGGCTCTGGGGATAGTGATGAACAATGCCTGGCGGCAATGTTTATTGCTACTCATCCCCATGTCTCTTCTTACTCTTGACCTTGAAACCAGAATTTCGCTCCTTTACAAGGCCTTGTGAGTGGCGGAAGAGGCTCAGAGATGGAGCCCAGTCCCCACTGTCCCTCAGCCACCTCAGCCCACTCTACACAGACCCAGCCAAATGCCTCACCTCATGACAGGAATGCCTTCACGATGGGCCTGATAGAAGAGGGTGTACCAGAAGGGCAGCAAGGAGTATCGCTGGCCCAAGGCATCTCGGATGATGTCATGGTACTGAGCTGGTAAGAGCCAGGGCTCTCGCCGCCCAGTGTCCAAGTGTGCATGTGCCCGGAAGAATGGCTGGTAGGCACCCATCTGGTACCAGCGCACAAGCAGCTCTGGCTCTGGATTTTTGAAGAAACCGCCCACATCCGCTGGGGGAGGGGAGGGAGAAAAGAGGTTGGAAAACAGGGTGAAAAGAGGGCTGCTACCTATGAGCTCCCCCAGGCCCCACCCTCGACTCTCAGCTCTCTGTTTGTGCCTGGGTCCTGTGCCCTCTACCTGGCTCCTCTCCCACCAAACCAAGATGCCCAATTCCTCCCCCTCTCACCTCCACAGAAGGAAAGTCCCACCAGCCCCAAGCTGAGACACATAGGGATAGAGATCTTCAAATGGTCCCATTCAGCAGTGTTGTCCCCCGTCCACACAGCCCCTAAGGAAGACGAGAGAGATGGAGCTTGCCAACAGTGAAGGGGCTCCACTTTTCATACAGCCAACTCCTCCGACCTGCCGCATCTGTTCTAGGTCCCCAGGGTCCTGCCCAAGATGACAGAATTCACGACAGCACTTGAAAGGGGACTGGAACTCCCCCTCCCCGGATCCCCTTAAAAGTGCACAGGTGCATGGGGAGGGGAGGGACTGCAGCCTGCTGCTCTCAAGAGGACAGCCATGTGGACAGATTTCTCAGAGAAGCAGGCCTTGGTGCACCACTCTTCCAATCTGGCCTTCACACACTCTGTCACAGCTCTAGTCTCCAAATCTTACCGAAGCGTTGGGAGCCAGCGAAGAAAGCCCTGCTCAGGACAAAGGGGCGCTCTAGGCCCCCAGAACGCAGCACCAGCCCGTCTGCCGTTGCCATGTGCTGGAAGGAGACAGGAGAGGAGGGGTAGTGAGGAGCAAAAGCCTGCTGTCATGTGCAAGTTCCCCAGCCCTCAGCTCTCCTCACTCAGCCTCTTACCACGTAGAAGCCATAGATGTTATGCACGTCTCGGTGCTCCCAGCCCCCATAATGTTGGGCATCCTTGAGCATGGTAACCTCAGGACCATTGAATACAGATGGTTCGTTCATGTCATTCCAGACATAGAGGTTGGGAGCTGAGCCCTAACACAAGGCAGAAAGTGGGGACAGAAGGACATAGGGGAGGAAGAAGACAAATTGTGAGAGCAGAGAACTCCTAGGAATCCAAAAAGCATTTCTCAGGGTCCTCTGAGGACCATGAAGACCTCCGAATCAATCCAGACAGCCAAGGGTGCCTGGGTGGCTCAGTCAGTTAAGCACCGACTCTTGATATCCGTTCAGGTCATGATCTCAGGATGGGATCAAGCCCGGTTTCAGGCTCTGCCCTCAGCAGGGAGTCTGCTTCTCTCCTTCTATCTGAGCACCCCCACCCCCAGCCGTACACTCTCTTTCTCTCTCTCAAATAAATACATCTTAAAAAAAAACAAAAAACGCAGGCAACCAACCACAGCAGGGCTAGCCAGCAGAGAATGACGGACTTAAGGAGGCAGGGCAGGAAAGACAGATGTAGGTAGGGGAGGGGCTGCCGTACCTCGTAGTTGTCAAAGCTGAACATGTTAGCCCACCAGGCCCTCATCGTGGGATTGGTAAAGTCAGGGTAACCAGCAGCGCCTAGGACAAATTAAGGGTGGCTGTCAACCTTCAAGGGGCAAAATGGCTAGCATCTAACTTCCCTGGTCTCACAATAGCCTCTCCCTCAATTCTGGGCCCACCTACCTGGCCAGCACCAGCCCTCGTAGTCAGAGCCATCCCGGGTTTTAACGTACAGACCCCGGCTCTGCAATTCTTCATGTACGCGGTAGCCAGAATCCACCTTGATGTGGGGGTCCACAATGGCCACCAGCTGCAGGCAAGCAACAGGGGTGCTCAGAGCTCTCCAGGGCTGCTGTGCCTGAGAAGACTGAGCACGGCCACAGCCTTCTTACCTTCCGCCGCTTGGAGGCCAAGTGTTCCAGCATGGTAAGGGGCTGGGGGAAACGGCTGGGGTCCCAGGTGAAGTACCGCTTGCCATCAGCATGCTCGATGTCCAGCCAAATAACATCGCAGGGCAGGTTGTGATCATCGAAGCCCTGATCGACTTCCAGCACATCAGCCTCGTCCCGGTAGTTCCAGCGGCTCTGGTGGTAGCCGAGGGAGAAGAGCGGGGGCAATGCCTGGGTCCCTGCAGGCACGGGGGTCACAGTGGGGTCAGGCCCAACTTGGGGCCACGGGGTGCACTCAGAAATTGAGGGAGGCTTGTCGACAAGTGAGAGAGAGAGGGAGAGCGTAAAGGGTACTGGGCTAGTAAGCAGGCTGAGTCGCCCTTCTCAAGAAGACAGGGCCCGCAGAGGAGGCCGCCGGCTGGCAGAGAGGGGACGCACGTACCTGTGAGACTGGCATACTGCCGGAACACATCGGAGACGGAGGGCCCGAGCAGCAGGAAGACATCGATGATGCCGCTCTCTGACATCCAGCGCACATCTGTCTGCGGGGTCTCCCCGGAGCCTTGCAGGTAGTCTAGCATCTTCCCAAACAGGGTCTACAGATGGGACCAGAGACATGGTTCTGACCCCCACCCTCTTCTTCCCTGACCCACACACAAAGCAGCCATGTTCCCTTGAGTCCTCACACAGCTGGGTCCTCACGAGTCAGTCTGGGCTGAGATTAGACATCACTTCCTCAGTGAGGCTTTTCTGGACCCTGCCATCTACAAGAGCACTATCTCCGTCCTCACCACGTGACCGCTGCATTTCTTTCTACACTTACCAACGTAGAACTCACCCCACCTTCTTACCTGGTTAACATGTTTCCCACCCTCAGAGTGAGAACCTTTCCTACTTTAATCAGCGATGTATCCCCAGCACCTACAAGACTGTCTAGTACGTGACACCTGGTCACTAACAAAGGTACTGACAAATGCAGAAGGAGCAATACTTTTCTCCATGAGTGTGTGTTTTCTGGGAATGACCAGGGAACTCAAATGCTGCTCCACTCCCAAGGCTCAGGGCCCCTTCTCCCACCCCGTGAGCCTCTCACCAGCCTCTCAAAATAAATGCCCCTAGCACAGCCATTTGTCTCAGGGCTGAAGACGCACTCTCTTACTGCTCCCTGCCTACATGCTCACCTTCCCTGCAGTGTTGGAAGAGATGTCAACCCAGGTCTCTGCAGCATTGAGCCAGAAGATGCCCAGATCCCGATGAGGGCTGTGTGCCAGGAGCACAGGCACAGACCCATACAGGGCCATGGGGTTGTACAGCTCGTACTGGAATACATCCAAATTGTAGAGGCGATACGGCTCCCCACCCCTGCAGGCAGACAGACAGACTGGCCCTAGGCTGTGGCACCCACGACCTCCACCCGCCAGATACAGGTGAGTGGTAAGAACTGGTCCCCCTGCCCTTTCTCAAAGGAGAATTTTTTTTTTTTTTTTTTTTTAAGATTTATTTATGAGAGAAAGAGCATGCACAAGCAGGGGGCAGGGGCAAAGGAAGAGGGAGAGGGAGCAGCAGACTCCCCGCTGAGCAGGGAGCCTGATGCAGGGACCCTGGGATCATGACCTGAGCCGAAGGCAGATGCTTAACCGACTGAGCCAACCAGGCGCCCCTCAAAGGAGAATTCTCTGATCACCAAAGGTGATCTGGCCATAGGAAATGATCCACACTTGTCTGGAGTATCCAAACTACATGGACACCACCCCACAGCCCTAACGTCCGACCCCTCTTTCCCCCCATTTCTTGATGTCACCATGGGACTCACTCAGTGACCTTTAGCCTTAGGTTGTCTGCATGTTCAGGGATCCCATACACATGCTCCATGCCTGGCAGAGAGAAGTCCAAACCCACAGACGTGGGGCCTGGAAGGAAAGCAAAAGATGGGCTCCAGAGCTTCTGTTTGACAAGGAGTCCCTGCGTCCCTGCCCAAGGCTCTCCCAGTCCCTCACCATATGGCTTGCTGTCAGAGTGAGTTTTGAATGTCTCCTCCCAGGCTCCTGGCTCATCTTTCTCTGCCTTCCCCTGGGTCTCCTCTGGCTGTGAGGAGGAAAGCAGACCACCTCCAATCACACGCTAGCTCTCTCTTCCCCCACCCTCTTCTAAATCCCATCCCCGATGGGGAGACTGAGCTCAAGTTTCCTGTGGGCCTTTCCCCTCCAACCTCCCAGACAACCCTGTGGCCACCCATCCAGCCCACCAACTTGCCTTGTCACCATCCCCAGGTGCTTCCTCGGGCTGGGCCCCACCGCCCTCAGCTGGGTCTTTTGATCCTTGCCTGGAAGGTAGGAGAGCTGTCTGCTCCAATCCAGAGGGGGCAGGGACGAGGGGCTAGTGGAAGGAGGGGTAAGGGAATAGAGAGCCAAGGGTCCAAAGGAACGAAGGCATTGGAGGAAGGGACTGAATGTTAAAGCTAGGCAAGGGACCCCAGTGAGCAGATCAATATGCAAAGGACGGGGAGAGAAATGAGAAAGGGAAATGATTAAATGCTACCAGGAGGTGCCTTCCACACAGAGGACTAAATCACCAGCCTCTGCCTGCATTCCAGAGGAGACAGGCAGGATGGTTCAAGTGCCTGGACTGGGATAGTCAGGGCTGGCTCTGCAGTCTCCGAGAGAATCTGGCCCCAACTACTCTCACTGGGCCTCAGCCTCTTGGCCTGACACCAGGGTTTTACAAAGGCAAGTGGGTCATACCATGGCCAAGCCTTTACAGCTATATGCAGGGATTCAAACAAGAGGTTCTGCCAAAGAATGCTTTCAAGGGCAGCTGGCAAGCAGTTCCACCTACAGCCTCAGTGCACCCCCGCTGAGAGCCAGAAACCCCAGCATTAGGCAGTATCTCTCCACCCCTTGGCAAAGCAAGAAGCTCCCTACATTCCTTAAGGACTTCCAGCATTTCATCTTCCTTCTCCCAGGGGGCTCCCAGCCAGGGGAACAGGGAACAGGGACGAGATACCACATATCTGGGGAAAGAAGGGTGAGTGAAGGGCAGGGCATAGGAAGGTCTGGGGCACCTTCCCCTGGGGGCCAGAGTGAAGGGCAGGTAAGGGCAGAGGAACAGATACAGTACCAGTGGCCATGGATTTACCTAGAGAAAAGGTTCTTGATCTTATCCCAAATGCTACCGAGCGTGAGACTAACTTTATCCGAGAAACTGGGGCAGGAGGAGATGGGTAGGGAAGGGGAAAAGGAGGCACAAAACCAACACAAAAACAGAAACATAAAAGTGAGTTTCAGTCGACAAACTTCCAGAGATGGGGGGGTGGGGCGGAAAAGAAACAAAAAAAAAAAAACAAAAAAAAAACAAAAAAACAAAGGAAGAAAATAAACCTGGGAAATGTGATGGTATGAGAAGGGGAAGAGGGAAAGGCAGACCCAGGCAGGCCTCCCAGAGGAGGTGCCCAGGGTACAGCTCAGGGACAAAAGTGACTTGCCTCCTGGTCTGTACAGGAAACGGAGAAAACCGAGACCCGGGTCTGCTTCCTACCCTCCCTGAGAGCAGCTTCTCCCAGCCCCAGCCCCTACCTGGTGGTCCTGCCACCCTGTCTCCTCCCAGGGACCCAGTCCCAAATCCACCCCACCCCTGGGCTCTTGCACACTAGGTCCTCTCTGGTCCCAAGCCCTGTACTCACGGGACCCTGGGGGCCCTCTGGTGCTCAAAATCCAAGAGTCCTCGCGCATTGACACTGAGCAGAAGACTGCGGTCCTCTAACAGGTCCAGGCGGAATGGCCGCGCTGTCAAGATGATCTTATAGGGTCCCTCAGCCACAGTGAGCTCCACGCTGTTGTCATCACGGCCAGAGACAGAAAGCCTGGGAAAGAGATCGAAAGGGATACAAAAAAGTGCAAAGGGCCAAGAGTAGTGATGACACTTCAGAACCCAGGGCGGGGGGGGGGGGGGGGGGGGTTCTGCTAAGAGCTATAGGCGGTGTGGGGACAGTGCCAGGGTGGACAGATTCACCAAAGGAACCAAAGAAGAGCCTGGCAGTGGACCCAAGCATACTCAGAACTTCAAAATGTAACAGAGGCAGTTTGGTGAGGAAAGGACTATTCAATAGCGAAGTCAGAAAAACAGATTTCCTGAGTAGGAAAGAAATGGTACCAAATTCCTACCTCATGCCAGACACTAGTATCAACTCCAGACGGGTTATGACGTAACATTTTAAAGTAAGATTTTTTAATTCTTTTTTTTTCTTTTAAGTAATCTGTATATCCAACATGGGGCTCAAACCCACAACCCGGAAATCAAGAGTCATATGTTCTACTGACTGAGCCAGCCAGGCGTCCTTAAGGTAAGATTTTAAGAAAAAAATATAAATATTTCTCTGAACTTGAAATAAAGAATTATTTAAACACAATTTAAAGGGGCGCCTGGGTGGCTCAGTCAGTTAAGCGGCTGCCTTCGGCTTAGGTCATGATCCCAGGATCCTGGGATCAAGCCCCGCAACAGGCTCCCTGCTCAGCGGGGAGCCTGCTTCTCCCTCACTCTCTGCCTCCAGCTCCCCCTGCTTGTTCTCTCTCTCTCTCTGTCAAATAAATAAATAAAATCTTTTTAAAAATTATAAGAAATAAAAATAAACACAACTCAGAAAACGCTAACACCATGGGGCACCATCTGAATATATGTATCAGTAAAAATGAATTCCTAGAGCTACATGCAACAGTTACATAAAGTTATGTCAAAAACGGAAATTCCAGAAGCCCACATTCACTAGGATACTTGCCCTATAACACTCAAAACCAAACACACCTACACAGTTTATGGCTCAGGCACACAAACACAAATACGCTTGTGTGTCTATGTTCTTATATGCATACACATGACACAACTGTAAGACCAAGACAAGAGAATGATAAACTTTAGAATAACAACCACCTCTCAGGGCAGTCAGGACCCCAGGATGGTAAGAAGTGTATGGTTGGGTAAAGGGTATCCAGGGAAGAGGGTTTATCATATCATTTTCTAAATTAAGTACTTAATAGAGAGCCATGCATGGGGCGCTGGGCTGGCTCAGTCGGCAGAGCATGTGACTCTTGACCTCGGGGTTGGGGGTTTGAGACCCACGTCAGGTGTAGAGATTACTAAAAAAAAAAAAAAAAACTTTAAAAAGAGAGAGCAAGCCATGCATGGAATACTCATAATGACACTGTGTCCTGACTCAAGAATTCGAGTAATCATATCACGAATATCTGAGGGAAAAAAGAAAAGTAGGGGGAAGGGGAAGGACGGGAGGAACCAACCACACAGGCACTAATGCTGGAGGGCAAGACCTGGGGCCTTGTTTATTTACTCTTGCTTCACCAGCCCCTAGCACAGGCCTGGACAGAACTGAAGCGCTATCTGTTTGCAGAATGAAAGAAGAAAAAGGGCAGAAGGGAAAATGCATGAAACAGAGGGAGAAATGGAGCAAGGTTAGGAGAGTGACGAGATGCTAGTCAGCTGTTATCACAAAGTGGGGGGGAAAAATCAGCCAAATAAAGGCTCATCGGGAAGAAAAAAGGACCATGGAAATGGACAGGTTTCTCAGGAAAAATTTACCGAGATGTGGGGGGATCAGCCACCAATACATCTGGCACCCGGTATCGGGGCCGCCGGGGCTCCAGTTCATCAATCCTGATGCGGGTCATGTTCTTTTGAAGCCCCTGGAGCTCCAGCACCAGCACTACCTGCAGGGGCAGAGGTTTGGAGCTGGAGAAGGGAGAGGGCTACACCACGGAATGCCCTTTGAACCCACTCCCTCCTGAGGGGTCTCCTCCTTCTACCCGCTTACCTAAGGGACCCGAGATCTGAATTCCTCATAAAATCCCAAGATGGCTGGGACAGGATGTTGGCTACAGGTTCACCTTTGCTGAATTACCCCTTAGCCATTTCCCCACCCCCACCAGACTCCCATCTTTTCTCCCCTGACCTTGGTGACCTCGTTGATCAGATGGACTGTGAGGGCATCAGGACCAAGCTGTAGAGAGTCCAGCAAGGCTCGGTATGGAGAGAGGCCTGGCCGTATGCTTCGCTGCCTCCTGCCAAGTGAAATGGGAAGGAGGGGAGGTTCCCCAATGTTCCTAGGTCCCTCTACCACCTGCAGTGTCCCCAGGCTACCCTCCACCTGCCACAGCACCTCCCACAGTACCCTATTTTCCATCCCACTCTCCAAGAAATATCATACTTGCAGAAGGAACTCTCTTCACAGGTCTTAAAGTTGCTTCTATCCACAGCAAGGGTAACTCCCAGGCAGACCCCTAAACAAGCAAGTACCAAACCTGTCCCAGACCTGAGGAGGAAAAAAAACAAAGAGGAAACAATCAGCGCAGAGGTCAGAAAAGGCCCCACCTTCACAGGGAAAGGCCCCTTCCCACCACAAACCTAAAAGGGGAGAAAGATAGAGTCTGGTTAAGTAGAAGAGAAGGCAGAGTGGACATGGGGTAAAGTGTCAGGCCTGAGGAGTTGGTTCACTCACACCTTCCCTTCAAAAGGCAGAGGAAGTAGACAAAGGATCTTTGGCCTTCAGAGGCCCTGGTATTGACTCTGGTTACATCAGCTTCTCAGAGGAAAGGAGCTGTCCCAGGGGAAATGGTGGCACCATGTGAGGAACAGAGAAACAAAGCAAGCCATGCCTTTCCACATGAGCTACAGTGGAAAAATTAAAGATGTACCCTCAGCTGGACTGCTGCCACAATACCTAGAGTCCCAACATCCCTAGCTACCCCAGGCATCCTGATCCTCTGATCTCCACTCCTAGATCTTCAAAGTAAGTCGCCACTACCATGAACTAAGCCTGAAAAGACTAACAGCAGCCACATGTATTGAATCCTAACATACCCCCAGGGGCCAGGCTAACTGCCTATATCCCCAGTTTTAAACTCCACCTGAAGTTTTTGTTTTTGTTTTTTTGAGATTTTATTTATTCATTTGAGACAGAGACATACAGAGAGAGAGAGAATGAGAGAATGACCAGGGGAAGAGGCAGAGGGAGTGGGAGAAGCTGACTCCCTGCTGAGCCGGGAACCACATGTGGGGCTCAATCCCAGGACCCTGGGATCATGACCAGAGCAGAAGACAGACACTGAACTGACTGAGCCACCCAGGCACGCCTGCCTGAAGTTTTTAAAAGTGCCAATCTCACCCCCACAGATTCTGATTGAACCGGTACAAAGTGGAGCCTTGGCATCAGAGTTTTTAAAATCTCCTCTAATGGGCAACCATCATTCAAAACCACTTCTTGATACACACTACCTCTTTTTCATTTCTTTTATTGTTTTCTTGGTGAATGTAGGGTTAGAGTTTTTCCCAGATGGGAAAATTGAAGCATAAAAGCTTCAATATTCCATCCAAAACTGAACTGCCAATAAGGGGTGAAACTGGGATTGAACTCAGCTCTGCCAGACTCCGGGGCCCCCGTACTTCATGATATACAATACAGCACACTACCTACCAGCAGGGCCTGCCTCATTGAGGACCATTACCCCAAGGTTGCCACAAACTGTCACTTCCCCAATGTGCTATCAAATGACAGACAAGGGACTAATTCAAGTTCGTCTGAAAGATACATTCATCAATTCTGAGTAAATCCTAAACAGAGGTTCTCAAACTTCATTGTTAAGAATTAGCTGCCGTGTTTAGTAAATGTAGAATCCCGAACCCAGGGGGACTCTGCATTTTAAACATGCTTTCCCAGAGACCGATGTGGGTTGTCCAGGAGCACACTCTTAGGAAAGTGTCCCAAATAGGAAGAGAAAACAAACACAGGCTTCTCTTCTTCTAAGTCTTAAAACTTTGCAAACTAACAAGGTAACTAAAGACTATATACATTGTATCCAGCATTAGCCTCAGCATCTGCTTGAAAGCTAAAGGTAAGACAATCACCAAAAAGGAGATGGCAGAACACAGTAAGCCCTCCAGTTACAGAAGAATGTGCAGAGCAAGCCAGGGCACACAGAAAAGTGAGGAAAACACCAGGCACTGTCTTTTGATAGGCCAAACAGGAATAATTAGTAGCAAAACAAGCAGAAAAAATGCTACCAGAAAACTCAACAGCAAGGCTTGTGGCCCACCCAGGTGGTAAGGAGTGACTGCAGCAGGCACCCTGCACCACTGGCCCCATGTCCACCTGCCCAAAGCAGCAGTAATCAGAAGTACAGTGAGTGAAATACCCTCTGGAGTCCTATTTGCACATCTATGCAATGGACTTGGGAGAAACGCCAATGAGGATAGGATTTCTAAAAGATCTTTCAGATGTGACCTGTTGGAAGGCGCTAGGAACTCAGGGACGCTTTGAACGCCCCAGAGCAAGAGGTGGTCACAAGCCAAAGTCAGGAATGAGCCGCAGGGTAAGGTGCACCCGTTTATTGTTGCAGATCACAGGCTTCCAGAGAGTTGAGTTTACAGTCCAATATTTTTTTCACTGCTGGTGACAGTACATGCCTCCCACCCCAGTACATCCGTTACGTCCAGGTAAACGCTTTGTGGCGCTGGTGATTGTTTTGAACCGGTTTTTTTTTTTTTTTCAGTAATAGAAACTCGAGAGCGCAGATCAAAACATTCGACTGCATGTTGTGTTTGAGCACCATCATCCAGGCAGACCGTGAACTTAACGGGATCCTGCCCCAGCCGTGCCCAGCGACCGTGAACACCGAATAAGCCAGGATTAGTGTCCACGTGAAGACAAGGGCAGGGCAGGGTTCGGGACTCTGGGGGGGGGGGGGTAGGGCAAGAAGAGTAGTGCAGGCGGGACAGCAGGCCGCGGTGCTTCCCGGGTGAGGGGCCCGCAGGGCAGCGGACTGCGTTCCCAGAAGCCCGGCCGCGTCTAGTCCCCCGCCCGGACGGTCCCGCACACTGCAGGAAGGAGGCGGCAGCGTTAACCGCCGCGAGCCGCCAAGGGCGGGGGCGGCTGAGAGCTGCCAAGGCCAAGAAGAGCGAACGGTTGCGGCCTTCTTGAACCGCCGGGCTGGAGCTGGGAGCCCCAGAAGCAAGGGCCCCCAACGCCGCGCGGATCTACCGCGAGGAAACGGGGGGAGCCTGAGGCCACCTCCAGAGGGACAAAGGGTGCTCACGAGGCCAGGGGGTAACAGAGTCTCAGGAGGACACACAGGAAGGAGAGATATAGGGTTTGGGGGGCCTGGGGCGTCCCGGGCGTGCCCCCGGGTTCCGGGCTCCTCACCGCCTCCTACGCGCCGCCACTGCCGCTACCGCCGCCATCTTGTGCCGGGTTTGCTCCTTGACCCCGAGCCTCTCCTCCCCCCGCGCGCGTTGAGCCACGTATCTTAGCGCCCGCCCCTTCCGGCCTTCTGATTGGCCCGACCAGAGAGCGGCCGGGTGGTTGTCCCATTGGCAGAGCGCGCACAATAAATGCCGGCGGCAGGCGGGGCCAGGGGCGTGGCCTGAGGGCGGGGGCGGGGTTGTCCAGAGCCAGGCGCTGTCCGACTTTGCCAGCTCTAAGCATCAGACAGAGGCGCTGGACTCTGCTTTTCTCAACTCGGCAAATTTTATTTAGAAAAAAAAGGTGGGGGAGGAAAAAAGTGACAGCGCTCTTTAGGCCAAGGTTTTAGAAGAGAAACCTCCACCTTTCTGCAGCACCTTAGCTCCCTATCTCTCTCACTGCTCAACCTCCCTTGGCTTCCGAAGCTTGGAAAAAGCTATGTCCCCTGCCGAAGGAGAGTGGACGGTGAAGGCGCCTGGAAACGGCCAGAGAAAAGGCCCAGGCGGTCAATGTTGCGGTGGAGGACACTGTGCAGCACAGCGAGATGGGGTCCACCCTCACCTCCACCCTCCCTGGAGAAGTCCCGGATGAAGCGGCCACGCTCTGACTGGAAGATGAACTTCTGGGGCAATGGCCCATGCTCCCGGAGAAAGCCCCAGACACTGAGCAGCAGCAGACGCACTTCAAAAGGTGCCAGTTGGCTAAATACCTCGTGCATATTACCCAGGGCTGGTGGCAGGAGGCTTCCCTCTGCCATGACAGCTACCAGGGTGCAGGATGCCTCCAGGTGCCAGGGAGAGTGAGCTGTATCAGGGTGGCGAGAGGCTTCCCAATGACCCAGAAGGGCGGCTAGTAGCCCCCGCAAGAGCACGGAACAGTAGCATAGGGCTGGAGGAGCAGCCGCTACCAGCTTTAACAGCTCAAAGAGCAGGGGCTGTTCCCGGAAGCGCCGGCCAATGCGGAGATCCCGCTCCACGGTGGCGCGGGCGTGCTCCTCAGGGGGCCAGGCTAGCTCAGCACCAGCTGCATCAGGACACACACTCTCCACCAAGGTCACTGCCACCGCTTTGGCTGCCTCGGGGCTCAGGGTGGGAGCCCCCCAGCAGCCCCCACATTCAGTACCCCCAGGAGCACTGCAGCAGTGCACCAGGAGGCTGAGGAGGCTCTGGGTGTTATAGATCACTTCCTGCTGATTGCGCGACTGGACGAACTTGGGTGGTTTTAGGCCACGACCGATGACTCCAGCGTGGAAAACTGACCAAATCCCTCCAGGCCCTGGCACAGCTGCCGTGTGCCGTCGGTTTGTGTCCAACAGGGAGGCAGAAGCCAAAGGAGCTGAAACAACTGAAAGAGTCTCATTGTCCCTATCCACTTCCCCTCCAAACAGTTCTGCGTTGCCCCGATGTAGGGCTCCCTCAACTAGCAGCTGCAAGACAGCC
Organism: Ursus arctos; assembly: GCF_023065955.2. Classification (NCBI taxonomy): domain Eukaryota; kingdom Metazoa; phylum Chordata; class Mammalia; order Carnivora; family Ursidae; genus Ursus; species Ursus arctos. The sequence goes on from NW_026622908.1 coordinate 39,602,728, forward strand.
TTGAGCCCAGCTGGGGAGGTCTGAGAGAGGCGGGTAAGAAGCTGAGAGGCCGAAGCCACACCTGGGGGGCCATGCAGCCTCAGAGAGGCAAAGAAGCGATGTACTCCAGCTCTCACAAGTCCCAGGAGTTGGGAGGGGGACAGGGCTTCTTGAGGAAAGGGACAAATGGCCAGGAGGGAGGCAGCAGCTTCAGCTACTTCCTCCTCAGGATGTAGCAGAAGAGGAGCCAGGTCAGACAAATGGGCTGATGCAGACTCCCCAAACCGGGCCCCTAGGGCTGCAGGGCCCTCACCACCCTGCTGTTCCCACCCCACTAGCAGTGCCAAGTTGCGCAGGAACCGGGCAGTGAAGGGAGGCTGCAGAGTCCCTGCGTGCACCCGAGCCAGGCAGCTTCGGAAAGCCAGAGGCAGGAGGCCAGAGAGACTGACCACCAGCCCTGCATATAATTGGGTGGCCAGACTCAACTCTTCAGGGCTTCGGGCCCGGCTCAGGAGATGGCCCAAGGCCTCAGGTCCACAGCTAGGCCGAGTATAGACAGAGAGCAGGCCCAAGAGCTGGTGTTGCCAGAGGAAGCGCTTCCGTTCCAATCGTAAGGTCTCTCCACACAGCTCTCCAACATGGTTTCTTAGCGCATCTAGAAAGGGCACAGGGCGGGGGGGTGGGGGCGGGCCCAGCACCCCTTCCCCAGGAGACCCTCCCCGGTGATGAACCAGTTTTTGCAGGTGCAGCAGCAGTAGCTGGATCAGCCGGTCACAGGCCTCACGCACAGTGTCCGGCACAGCCAGGCCTTGGGTGGTAATGACTGAGGCAGGCATAGCTGTGTCCACCAGGAACTGCAACAGGCGGTAGGCACCTGCCCCCGAGGCCTGGCTCACCAGGTGCACAGCCAGATTCAGCATGTTGTCCAGCTCCTCTCGTGGGAATCCCTGCAGGTGTTGCTGCAGCTGACTCAGCACAGCTGGGGGCTTAAGGCAATCCACCAACTCTCCAGAGACTGTGCCCAGCAAAGCTGGTGACATGACTGCCAGCTGCAGCAGGAAGGGAACTGTGGCCTGAAGGGACGGGTCCCCGCTCCGGCCCCCAGAGCCCCCTGCCAGACTATCATGGAACATTCGCAGAAGCTCCCGGCGGATGCTGTCTCCATGGCGGGAGGCCAGGTGCCCTAGGATGCCTACAACTGAGGCAATCTTGGGCACCCGTTTCTCCCCAGGGATAGCAGGAGATCCAGGAAAGGGGTCAATAGAGGGGTTTTGAGAAGAACTTCCACCACTGCCACCAGCTCCACCTCCAGCCCCACCGTGAACACAGAAATCCTTAAGGCCACAGGAGAGAACTCGGGAGATGATAGTGCCAGGAAAAGAGGAGCCAATATGGGCCACAACCCAGTCGAAGTGTGGGGAATGCTGGACAGAGGTATCCAGCAAGGCATCCACGCAGGCATCTGGGCAACTACCAATGAGAGCTGAGAGACACTGAACATAGATGTCCATTAACGTGCGGGTGGCCCGACAGCCCATCCATAGCTGCAGCAATTCGTTGAGAGAGCCAGTGGCATGGGGCACACGCTGGTGCTGGCCCGAGTATGTGCTGCTCAGTTGCCCCATGAGGTCAATAGACCATGCACTAATCACAGGTGCCCAGGCCTTTGGGTTGGCCCGGATAAACTCAGACAGCACCTGCTGTACTTCCTGCACCACATCTTCTAGACCAGGTCCCCCAGCAGGGACATGGGAGGGTGGGGGTGGACGGAGGTGAGGGGGGCCAGCCACGGGGCTTTCATCCAGGGCAGCCAGGTGGGCCCGGACACTCTCATCAAAGACACCTCGCAAGTGGTCAAGCACGGCAGCCCGAGCAGGTGGCAAAGAGCGGAGCAGGAGAAGACCACAGCGAGCATGTTCCCGGGCCGAGAGTTGATGGCCCAGAATAGGGTCCACGCCAGTCAGAAAAGCCTTGATTTCCTGGGACAGCTCTTGAGCACTGAAAGGAAGCAAGAGAAGCAGACTTAGAGCGTTGGGAGATGTTAGGCACATTACATTCCCCCTGTGAGCTTTGGTTTCTTTCCATGTAAAATAAGGGTAACTGTACTTCCCTCCTTAAGATAATGTACATGAAACACTTAAGCACCATATCAAGTTCACACTAATCACCCAATAAATATTTTTCTTTCAATAATAACAATAATATCAATGTTAGGTATTAATTCAATCCAGACAACAGCCCAATTAAGGTATGATCCCATTTTACAGATAAGGAAATCAACGTTAAGTGATCAGACTATAAGCCCCAAAAGGGTAGTAAACATTTCAATGCTCTTCAACACTGAATCTCGTTCTATGAGGTGCCTGGTATACAGGAAGTACTCCATAAGTATTTGTTGAATTGAGTAAATATATCTTGTGTGGCTACAATATCTGCTTTTAAAAACACCTTTCCAGCTTGACTACCCTCCCTCCAAAACACAAGCACCCAGGATTATGCTCTTAAAGAGAATCCTAAACTCAACTTGTCCCTCATAAAGGCCTCTTAGTACCTGTTTTTCCCCATATTCTGCAAGCATCCTAACCACCCACCCCTTGAACTCCACATCAACAACCACCTTCCAGGCATCCTCGGTGTGCCTAGGAATCACAGTGTCCAGAATAGAGACAAGGTAATGCCTGCCTTTCAACTCTTCCCCTCCCAAAACATATGGCTTCAGTCTTAGGCATTCAGAAGCCAGTGTTATGGGAAGTGGCAAAGTCCCCTTCCTCTTACTGCCTTTTCTGCCAAAGAAGACCGCATCCTCTAGGGGCTGATAGGGCTCCGACTGTGCCCTCTCTGATTCCTTAAATAAATAAACAAATCAACCACCCTAAGGTGAGGGAAAGTAGCTTAGTTGGAGGGCAAGGCAAAGGCTAGAGGGAAGCATTTTGTGGGTTTCCGGGCCTGGGTTCCCAGGGAGTCTCCATGAAGTCAGGGGACCCTGGGTTCTCTCGGGTCTTAAAGGGGCAGGACAGCTGGGTTCCCAAGAGTTCTGATATCCCCAACTCTTGGGAGAACAAGGCCGGGATCTGGGGTAACTAAGCGTTGGGGGTTAGGAGGAGGCAGGACCGAGATCTTAGGAGTGCGGGCACTGGAGCCCAGAGTTTTGGTGAGGCAGTCCCTGAGTTCTGGGAAGACCCGACCAGGAATCTCTGAGAACCCTGACGCGAGTTCTCGAGGTAGGATCCGGGTTTCTGCCGAGAAGGCTGGGGATCGGCGCAGGGCCGCGCGATGGGGGAAGATACCAGGGGCTCTGACTACCTGAGCGGCGCGGGACCGTGGGTGGCCGGGGCAGGCCCGGGAGGCCCTGGGGCCCCGGGAGGGTCGCACAACGCGGACATCCCGGAGCCCTAGCCCGAGCCCGAGGCGGGAGCGGCGAAGCGCAGGCAGCGCATGCGCGCTGACGGGAAACCCGAAAGGAACCAGCGGCTAGGCTTCTCAGGAAAACCCGTCCGGCGACGTCCGGGACCCTCATAACATTGGTTCCGGGCCGCATCGGGATCCCAGAACGGGGCTGAGACGGTGACAGCGAGAAGCCGCCCCGGCCTCAATGAAACCTTTCCCCCCCGCCAAAGGGCGTTTAAGACACAAACTAAAGCTAGCTGCGTCTATTCACAGTTGGATTTAATTATTTTGCCGAAAGCCAAAAATGCAAAGTGTTCAACTCACGAGGTTTTAAAAAATGAAGCACTAGGAAACATTTTAATCAATAAATAGTGACGATATTAAATAAATTAACAAACAAGAAACGAACAGTGACCATGGAAAAGCAGTTAAAGAAGAGAAGGATGGGAAAAGCGGAAAAAAGACGGAAAGGAGGGAGGGGCACCAGGAAGGCTCAGTTGGTTAAGCCTGGAGCCTGGATGTCAGCTCAGGTCTCTATCTCAGGGCGGTGAATTCAAGCCCCGCACTGGGCTGCGCGGTGGTGGGGAGCCTGAGAGAGAGAGGGAGGAAGAGAGAGAATGAGAAAGGAGGGAGGGAGGGAAAACTCCTAAGAGAGGAAAAGGAAATAAAGGGAAGGAGAGGAAGCCCAAAATAAATTGGGCTGGCTGGGCTGGAGGTGTTCTCCCAGTTATCGGCTGGTACTTCTGTCCGTCTGTTAGTCTTCATTGTTTAGGCTTTGCTCTCTCCCCAACCTGCCAACTCAGGACCCCTGCTCTCGCTTGCAGAGAGAGAGTGTGGTAACTATATGAGGAGCTCATATGCACCTCTTGAAGAGCCCCCACAACTGCCAGTCTATCTAGATCAAGTTCCAGCTATTCCACTTACTGGCTGTGTACTCTACTTACCCCCTGTATGCCTATTTCCTCTTCTCCAATGAGGATGATAATAGTACAACTACCTCATAGGGTTTGTTGTGAAAATTGAAACAAGGGAATATGTTCACTGATGTGAAATGTTGGGGTCTGGGAGCGAACGGTCAAGAAAGAATTCTTGAGATGTCTTCTGTGCAAAAAAGATGGTTTTATTAAAGCACAGGGACAGGACCCGTGGGCAGAAAGAGCTGCACTGGGGTTGTGAGGAGTGACTGATTATATGCTTTTAAGTTGGGAGGGGGTCAGGGAGACTGTAAGTCTCTAAGGTTTCCAGGACCTTGAGGGCTCATTTACTACTGTCTAGTAAAACTTTAGTCATGAGACCCTTCAGATGTAGATCATTGGCTCGTATGCTTGGAGGATGATTGCTAACATGTATCTTGGGGTGGGGGGTGATAGAGATGAAAGAGGTTTCCAAAAGGATTTTCGTTTGTGAAAGAAGACTTAGAGGATCCTGAAGGTCCGGCTAATGTCAAACAAAGGTTGCCTTTTGCCTCTAGCAAAGGATTAACATTGAAGCAGTTGACTTCTTGGAGGAAGGTCACTCTGCCTGTCTCGAGTACTCGTCAATGGGCTGTAAGTTGTAAGGAAGTTTAATTTTTTTCTATATTTCTCTAGCCTTTGTTCCCCACATCATTCACTGTATAGGACTTAGCGCCTGCAATGGTTAAGTAAGCACTATATAAGCATTCGCTATTTTTATTATATTTGTTGAATAAACTCCAGAAAATAAGCTCTCTGACACCTATTTTGTTGAAGGCTATATCCTCATTCCCTACAATAGTGTTTGCCTGGTACGTAGTCGGCTCTTAATAGTTGGTTGAATAAATGAAAAGGAGAATCGGTTCTGAGGCCAGAAGGCTTACTGCTCTCAGTGGAAGTGTGAGTTAGCATAATACCAGATGGCAGTTTCTGAAGATACTTTTGAAACCACTTAAAAACATAGAATTGAACAAAAATCAAGATGGCTGCGCTAATCCTTCAGCGAAGCTCGATTTTAAAGTGACCTTTTTCCTCTCCCGCAAACTTCTTCTCCTTTTTTAGCCTTTTGTTTCAGTCACCTGGTACCACTCTGGAAAGGACTAAGGAGACTGGCAGCATCTACACAAGCCCTGCAGAAACCAGCTAGACCCTATATTTACCTATAAACCTCCCCGACCCCTTCCTCTGAGCCCCTTCCTCCCGGTGGGCTTACGGTTTTTGATGGCCATAGCTTGCTACAGGCGCCAATTTTCCTCTTTATCCCAGACTCTTGTCTTCCTGCTGTATTTTGGCTCTGAAGCACGGAGGTCTGTTTCCCAACAACACTTTTGAAGTGATTGTGTTTTAAAAGCTAAATGACTTCCTATGGTTCTTTTTTTGTTCTTACATTTTGTAAGTTTAAATACACTTACAGAGTGTATGTACTACTTACCCGGAAAATCTGTTCTAGAACAGTAGTATGAGACAATTTCTGCTCCTAACACTGCCTCAAACTGGAACCCAACACTTCCCATCGCAGAGCCTCCGCTTTCGATCTGAAAAAGGAGGCTTTTGAACCAGGTAAGTTGAAGCCAATTTCCTCATCTGTAAAAATGGGTATGATGTCTCCTATCTCACAGATGTTTTGCAAAGATCACTTGAGATCACTTATTAAAAGACTTAGCATAATGCCAGATACAGAAACTCTTCTTTGAACACAGCAAGCTCCTTCCACCTTAGACACGGGGGTACAACAAAATTATGAAAAACGGGCATACCAAAATATTAAAATGTCTTTTCTGGGGGCACCTGGCAGGCTCAGTCGGTGGAATGTGTGACTCTTGATCTCAGGTTGTGAATTTGAGTCCTAGGTTGGGTGTAGAGATTACTTAAAAATAAAGTCTTAAAAAAAAAAAAAGATTATTGGAACTAAGGAAATTCGGATATGAAAAACTCAATATTAGCCAATGTTAAATGTGTTAGGGGTGACAATAGTATTTTGGCTATATAGAATGTTCTTAGGGGTAAAATCTCATCTGCAACTGACTTTCAGATAAGTCAGCAAAGACAAAAACACACAGACATACATATTTGCAAGTGCATAGAGAAAGAACACGTGTAGGAAAATGTTAAAAATTGGTAAATCTGAGTGCATATATAAAGGTTCATTGTACTAATTTCTTAACTTTATTGAAGGTTTGAAATTCAAAATAAAGCTGGGATGGGAGGTGCAACACAGGGCCCAAACCCTCCCTCTTCCAGGAAGCCTGATTAAACAGGACAGAGAGAATATGCTTTTCCTCTGTTGAACACACCTCTGTACAGGCAGCTTTTCACTTTAATTAAACACCCCAGCCCTGGCTTCCAACAGAAGTTCTGGATGTTAAACGGGAAAAAAAATGCTCAGTTTTCAGTTTACTAAAAATACAATCCTGGGGTGCCTGGCTGGCTCAGTCAGTAAAGAATGCCCATTTCCATTCCCACATTAAATCACACGCCGCTCAGTGAGAACTCTAGGGCTTTATTACAAGTGGAGCGGACTGCGAGGGAGCCCCATTCTCCAGTCTTTCTTCTCTGTCCTCTTTCTCTCAACACATCCCTCTGGGACAGGTCACTAGGCCATCTGAGGAGAATGAAAAGGGGCAATGCTTTTTCCAAAGTCCTCTGAAACAACCAGAATCCTTCTGGCTCCAGCTGAGAATCTTCTGATGGAAGGGGTGAGAGATTCAGCTCTCATCTTCAAGGTCCTCCATGTCTACATCCTGGGGGGCTTTTGTCTTCTTTTGCCGCTTGGGCTGTGGTTCACTAGTCCTGGCTGGCCTTGTGGGGGCTTCCACTGAGCAAAAGGAAAGCGGAAGTATTAAAGAACCCCAACAAATCCAGGCTGCCCCCTTACCCACCTCTGTGCCCCAGTCTCACCTTCCATGGCTGCCTTCTCTTTCTGGGCCAGCCGGATCTGCTGAAGGAGCTTTCTGCGCTTCTTCCCAGAGAGAGTAATGTTGGCACGTGCACTGGACCTGAAGGGTTGGTAGGAGCAAAGATACCCAGGTTAACCTTAAACAATGTACGATGGTTCTGACTATTGAAAAGGTCTTTGGAGTCAAGTAAAAAGACTTTGGGGGCGCCTGGGTGGCTCAGTCGTTAAGCGTCTGCCTTCGGCTCAGGGTGTGATCCCGGCGTTCTGGGATCGAGCCCCACATCAGGCTCCTCGGCTATGAGCCTGCTTCTTCCTCTCCCACTCCCCCTGCTTGTGTTCCCTCTCTCACTAGCTGTCTCTATCTCTGTCAAATAAATAAATAAAATCTTTCAAAAAAAAAAAAGTAAAAAGACTTTGAAAATCTGGGCTCTGAGGTAGTGAGTTCTATCTCTCCAACACTTAGCCATTAACATACTTAATACTACCCCCGTACATATATAAAGTACTTACCATTAAATGTTAAAATTTGGTATATGGCAGAAACTTGTAGAGGAAAGCTACTTTTCTCCTCTCCTCTATTTTCAATACTTTTATTTTTTAAGGAGGCTCCTCACCCAACATGGGACTTGAACTTACGACCCTGAAATCAAGAGTCACATGCTCGTGTCGCCTGGGTGGCTCAGTCAGCTAAGTGTCTACCTTCTGCTCAGGTCATGTTTTTTTTATATATATATTTTTTTATTTATTTGACACAGAGAGAGAGAGAGCACACACAAACAGGGAGCAACAGGCAGAGGAAGCAGGGAACCCAACGCAGGACCCGATCCCAGGACACTGGGATCATGACCTGAGCCAAACTGAGCTTAACTGACTAAGCCACTCAGGCACCCCAATAAATAAGATCTTAAATAAAATAAAATAAAATAAAATAAAATAAAATAAAATAAAATAAAAAGAGTCACATGCTCTACCAACTGAGCCAGCCAGATACCCCTATTTTCAATACTTCTGACACCAGAAAGGTGTGGGGTTGTCCCACATCAAGGCTTTCTCAAATTCAGTGGACACCGACTGAGAATCCTACAAATTTAACTCAGTTCTGACACCATCTACCTGGAGATAGCATCAGATCCCACAGGCTGAGGGCTCAGTCTCACAAGACTGCCCCCCACTTCAGATGGTGTACTTCTGAATGACCAGCTATAAATCAAGGTTCTTAACGATCTCCTTCCCAGACTCAGTAATTTGCTAGAACAGTCACAGAACTCAGGGAAACATTTACTTGCATTTACTTATTTATGGTAAAAGGCAATTCAGGAACAGCCAAATGAAGGAGACACATAGGGTAAGGTCCGGGGAACAGTGACGGAATCTGCCTACTCTCTCCAATTTCCCAGCACCTCCACCTGTTCACTAACCAGGAAGCTCATCAAATCTCTTATTATTCAAGAGTGTTTATAGAGCTTAATCTTCCCAGGTAGGTGGTGTTTAAATTCCCAACCCTCTCATCACCTGGTTTTTCTGGAGACCAGGCCCACCTTAAGTTGTGATTAGCATAAACCTAGGTGTGCTCAAAAAGGGCACAAAAAGGCCGTAACAGACACTCTATCACTCAGGAAATTGCAGGGGTTTTAGAAGCTCTGTGCCTGGAACCAGGGACAAAGACCAAATGGATTTATTATACTACAAAACTGTAAATATTTACAATGAAGAAATCAATGAAAGAATGGGATGGGAACTCTTTCCCAAGGCAGGGGGTGGGGTCCTTGAGACCTATATGCAAAATCCCACAGGTACTTTTGTGAAAATTCATCAAGTACGTGCACACTTATTTATGTGATTTTTTTTTTAAGATCTTATTTATTTGTCAGAAAGAGCACAAGCAGGGGGAGTTGCAGGCAGAGGGAGAAGCAGGCTCCCGCTGAGCAAGGAGCCCGATGCAGGACTCGATCCCAGGACGCTGGGATCGTGACCTGAGCTGAAGGCAAACCCTTAACTGACTGAGCCACCCAGGCGTCCCATGTATGCTTTAAATTTATTTATAAAAATCTATGTGGACGTACAATGTTACTTGGGGAGGTGGGTGAGTCGACAGGTCTTACGTTCTTAGTGGGGTCCAAGACCCATAGAGGTTGTGAACTACCGGTCCTGTGACAGGCTAGCTAGCGGAGTGCAGGCACAAGCACAGCTCACAAACGCTGCTTATATAAACGTCAGTGCACACGGAAAGCAAGGGGCATACTTGCGGTGGAGCTCGGCAGGAAGGGGAAAGAGGACTCGGTGGGGAGGAGCAAAGCAAAGAAGGTCTGGCACTCACGCCCGCTTCTTCAGGTGGTGCCGCGTGATCAGCCCTTCGTCTATCACAGCCCCGATCACCCGGTGCTTCAGTCGCCTCTGCCGGTTCAACACCCGCCGTCGCTTGAACAGCTTCTTCTTCAGCTCCTAATGGGGAGGAAGATGCTAATCAGACGGAAACCCGTGACCCAGGACCCCACACCCGGCGACTCCAGCCCATAGATCCCATCTCTGGCGAGATTAAAGGGCTCCAGGACTCTTGGGGAAACAAAGTCGGGGCTCCCACACAGTCACCGTTCGGGGTCGGTTGATCTTTCCGCCAGGAGCCCCCATGGCGGCGCAGCGAACCTGGCTTTGCGACCGCGTTTTGGCTCTGCTCTGCGTCAGCGTCGGCCCCGCCCCTCATCCTCCGCGAGCCAATCGCAGCTCGGAGGCGGGTCCTGAGGCTTTATAAATGCGCTCGGCCGCGGTACCGGTCTTTTGGAGGACGGCGACGTAAGAGGTACGTCTTGTGATTGCGGAACCGGTTGCTGGGTTGGGGGTTCTGGACGAGGCCTGCGCACCCTCCTTTTCTTGGCGGGGGTCGGGCGTGCGGTCCCGGTCCCCGTAATGTACGGAGGCAGAGGGAAAGGGCTCCGGCCCCCTCGGCGTCATGTCTTCGGTGCCCGCGGCTTCCAGTCCGCCGGTTCTATCCTCAAGCGCCGGGACAAGGGCTCTGAGAAGCGTGGCGGAACCAAGGTTCTGCAGGCTCCTCCCTGTTGTGCTCACGCCTTCCGCTTTGATTTCAGGTCTTTGGAACCGCCCCTGGAGCCGGAGCTGTAGTGTTCCCTCCCCTTTCACTGCCCGTTGCAAACAATAAAGGCCGTTCGTACCCTAGTAGGTGTGTGTCCGCGTTCTTTTTTCCGAGGTTGTTGTTAGGGAGGCTGTACGCCTTATTCCACAAAGCGGAATTTGCAGCTTTTCTCTTGGACCTCAGGCTCCTGCGGGAGTGCGGGCGACATTTCGCGGAACGTTCTCTGGCCGACTTTGAAGGGATCTCCAGATGGCCGCGCTACGCCGAACCCTCCACGTGGTGACCCTGGCTGCTGGGGCGTGCCGCGCTTTGGCGGGTAGGGAAGGTGGACAGAGTGGGAGGGAGGGTTCTTAGTGACCTGGGAGTCTAGTCCCTGAAATTGTGATTCTTCAAACCCCAGGGTATATTGCAACGTTTCTGCAGCATATTTGATGTAACATGGGCGCTGGGTGACCTATGTACTGCGCTCGTGTCCACAGGCTCCCTGGCTAGTAGCTGCCTGGCCGACCGTAGCCTCTGGGATAAGCTCCATGCCGATACCCGTCTGGGCAGCGTCCCCACGTTCGACTGGTTCTTTGGGTACGAGGAAGCCCAGGGGTTGCTCCTGCCGCTGCTGCAGGAGGCACGGGCTGCCTGCCCACTGCGGGTATTGGACGTGGGCTGTGGGACCTCCAGCCTGTGTACGGGCCTCTACACCAAGTGCCCACGTCCCGTGCATGTGCTGGGGGTGGACTTCTCTCCTGTGGCTGTGGCCCACATGAAGAGTCTTCTGGAAGGTGGCGAAGGCCAAACACCCCTGTTCCCTGGGCACCCTGCCTCCCGGCTCCACTTCATGCAGGCTGATGCCCAGAACCTGGAGCCAGTGGCTTCCTCGGGGTCCTTCCAGCTAGTGCTGGATAAGGGCACCTGGGATGCTGTTGCCCGGGGTGGTGGCCCCGGGGCTTACCAGCTTCTGTCTGAGTGCCTCAGGGTCCTAAGCCCCCAGGGGACCCTGATTCAGTTCTCAGACGAGGACCCTGATGTGCGGCTGCCCTGCCTGGAGCAAGGGTCCCCAGGCTGGACTGTGACTGTGCAGGAGCTAGGCCCTTTCAAGGGCATCACCTACTTTGCTTACTTGGTTCAAGGCTCTCATTAAAGACTTCAGTCTTGACCTGAATTTTTCTGTTGGGTGAGGAGAGCGTTGGATATAGCTTTTCAACTTTGTAAGATAGCTGGGAAGTGAGGATTTGAGGCCTGGCCTCCACATTTACTAGCTCAGTGCACAGAGTATTGAATGTTCCGAGCCCCGGTTCATGCACTGGCAGCAGGGTAGGAATAATATCCGGAATTAGGGGATTACATATGATGGTGAAACGTGGAGCATTTAGCAATGGCAGGCACAAGAGGGATGCTAAATAGAGAAGGTGCAGTGGCTCCTTCCCCAGCCCCAACGAACTGGAACTCCTAAAAACACAGGAGTTTTGTTTGTTTTTAGATTTATTTTGAGAGAGAGAGAGCAGGTGGGAGGGGCAGAGGGAGAATCCTAGGCCGTCTCCATGCCCAGCGCGGAGCCCAAATCAGGGCCCAAGAGTCGGGTGCTTGACCGACTGAGCCACCCAGGTGCCCCTGTTAGAGGAGTTTTTAATAGAGGAGTTTTTAATAGAGGAGTTCTTAATCCAAATCCCAGTATTGACTGACTTGTGTGAGCCAGCAGCCTCACCTCTAAGCCTCTTGTCCTCACCTGTAAAAGGGGAAGACTGAAAGAACTGATAGATGGGCCTCATAACAAACCACGGAAATATTGCAGGAGACAGAACGATACTTACCCTCAAAGCTCCTGGGAGGCAGGAGATGCGAATATTCCACAAAACAGCTTCTACAAACACGGGAGCCTGCTGCTGGGTTCCAGAGAGGACAGGGGTTGGAGGCCTCCTGATATTCTGTGTCCCCAGGAAGCCAGGAGACCTCTTGTTCTCCCTGTTCCTGCCCCCAGCCGAGTTCTGGGTTAAAGGTTCTTAAGGGAGATCTGGGGTCCAGTGGGCTCCAAGTCCAGCCTGGGGGAGAGAGGAGTTGAAGAGCCCATTAAGAATGAAAAATATTCCTGATCTATTATTGACTTCCAAAAAGATGAAACAAATTTGTGTATTTTTTCTTATTACAAAAGTAATACAGCAATTATAATTAAGAGGCTAATTTCAGGGGCGCCTGGGTGGCTCAGTCAGTTAAGTGTCTGCCTTTGGGTCAGGTCGTGATCCCAGGGTCCTAAGATCGAGCCCGGCATCAGGCTCCTTGCTCAGCAGGGAGTCTGCTTCTCCCTCTCCCTCTGCCTGCCATTCCCCCTGCTTGTGCTCTCTCCCTCTCAAATAAATAAAACCTTAAAAAAAAAATTAGAGGCTAATTTCAGGGGTGCCTGGGTGCCTCAGTAGGTTAAGCATCTGGCTCGGGGTGTGATCCCAGGGTCCTGGGCCCGGCCCTGCATCAGGCTCCCTGCTCAGCGGGGAATCTGCTTCTCCCTCTCCTCCCTCTGCCATCCCCCCTGCTTGTGCGCTCTCTCTGTTAAGTAGATTAAAAAAATTAAAAATAAAAAAATTTTTTAAAGGCTAATTTTACAGCCTGTTTCCTCACAAGGATGAAGGGATCTCCCTCATTGGGTTTTGGAAATCATGAGATAAAAGCACTGTAAATGCTAATAAATAAGCTTCTAGAACAGTATCAGACATGGGGAAAACTCTGGAAGAAAAGGCATCCAAAATGTAACTTATCTCTGGGTAGTTGATTTGGGATAATTTTATTACCTTTTTTCCCCCACAACAAACTGTGAATATATATATTTTTAAGATTTTAGTTATTTAGGGGCGCCTGGGTAGCGCAGTCGTTAAAGCGTCTGCCTTCGGCTCGGGGCGTGATCCCGGTGTTCCGGGATCGAGTCCCACATCGGGCTCCTCCGCTGTGAGCCTGCTTCTTCCTCTCCCACTCCCCCTGCTGTGTTCCCTCTCTTGCTGTCTGTCTGTCACATAAATAAATAAAATCTTAAAAAAAAAAAAAAGATTTTAGTTATTTATTTGACAGAGAGAGAGGGAGAGAGCAAGCACAAGCAGGGGGAGCAGCAGGCAGGGGAGAAGCAGGCTCCCCGCTGAGCAAGGAGCCCGATGCAGGGCTCAGTCCCAGGACCCTGGGATCATGACCTGAGCTGAAGGCAGACACTTCACCAACTGAGCCACCCAGGCGCCCCAAACAATGTGAATATTTTAAAACATTAAAAATAATTAAAAGGCATCACCCATCTGACCTCAGAACTTCCCTCTAAAGTTCTACTTTGCTAGACACCTTGACTTTTCTCTCCACCCATACGTTTTTTTCCACTACATTTATTAAGCACCTACTGTGTACCTATACTCCTTGGCGCAGGGGACACAACTGAGTTTTCCATCTCAGTCCTGCCCAGAATATCCAGGTCACAACGACCCCACTGAAGCAGCCGCTTCCCTCACCTGGCTCTTCACTTTGGTCCTGGAAGAAGACCTCGGCCTCCTCTTCCTCATCAGTGAGCAGCAGCAGCTCTTCCTGTGGCCAGCCAAGCTCCCCGCTGTCTTCGCTCACCTCTGAGGCTTCCACCACAATGGAGGGCAGGCGGGTCTTTTGGGAGACAACCTGAATGGGGACAGCAGGGCGCATGGACCAGGTTGGAGGATGAGCCAGCAGCCGGACACAGGGTGGGGAAGTACTAACCTGAGCATCCTGGTGACCTTCGACCCTGACAATTTCTCCTCTGTCCATCCACAGAGGGTTGGTCAGCCTAGGACTTTCTGGGTGCTGGGAGGAGCCTGGGCTATCTCTAGGCCAAGGCCCACCCTCACTGCTCCCGGGCACAAGGGCCATGGGTGCTAAGTCTTGGAGTACAGAGTGGTTGAACTCAAAGTGGAGTACCCAGCTCAGTACACTCCACAGACTGCTTCTTTAATCTTTGGAGCCTGGCCCCTTAATCACTTCTGAGAAGAGAATGACAAGCTAGGAGATTATGGGCCTTCCAGGGGAGGGGAAAATCCCAAGAGGTGGAATAGGAGCTTTGTGTCTCCTCACTGCCTGGGTGAGCCTGGGAAAGGCAGGAGGGATAGGAGTGAACAAGGGCATCTGGATTAAAGCCCTGTGAGTGAAGAGCTTTGCTAACAAATTTGGAATTTCCTGATTCCTTAGCTCACTGGGTCTCCTGATTTGCCATATTTCTTTGTATCTTATTTAACGAATATTTATATGGTGTTAACAGTTTGCCAGGAACGGTTTTAAATGCTTTATATATAAACTCATTTGATTATCCTAGAACTATGAGATAGATACTGTCATTAGCCCTATTTTCTGTTGCAGAAACCAGGGCACAGGGGCGCCTGGGTGGCACAGCGGTTAAGCGTCTGCCTTCGGCTCAGGGCGTGATCCCGGCATTATAGGATCGAGCCCCACATCGGGCTCCTCTGCTATGAGCCTGCTTCTTCCTCTCCCACTCCCCCTGCTTGTGTTCCCTCTCTCGCTGGCTGTCTCTTTCTGTCAAATAAATAAATAAAATCTTAAAAAAAAAAAAAAAAGAAACCAGGGCACAAAGAACTTAAACGACTTGTCCAGAGTCACCCAACTAAAGGGTGCTTTCTTCTGCAAACCAGAATTCAGTATGTTACTCCAAATTCAGAGTTTTCATTGGTTGGGGGGTGGGGGAATACAAGGGTATACCATGATGAGAAAACAACAAATTTACTCCTTTTTAAAAAAGATTTTATTTACTTATTTGAGAGATACAGCACGAGCAGTGGGGGAGAGGCAGAGGGAGAGGGAGAAGCTGACCCCAGCTGAGCAGTGAGCCCGATGTGGGACTCTATTCCAGGACCCTGAGATCATGTCCTGAGCCAAAGGCAGATGCTTAACTGACTGAACCACCCAGACGCCCCCAACAAATGTACTTTTAACAAGTTAAACAGGGGTGCCTGGCTGGCTCCATCAGTGGTACCTGCAACTTATGATCTCTGGGTGGTGAGTTCGAGCCCCACATTGGGTGTGGAGGTTACTTAAAAATAAAATTTTAAAAAAGGAAGTAAATAAAGATATATATAATATATATAATATATGTAATTATTATTACATGTATGTAATAATATGTAATTTATTATGTATGTAATAATATATAAAATGTATGGTTATTATATATGTAATATATATTACATATAATATACGTATATTACTTATATACATATATACATATATTACAAATTATATATATATACACACACACACACTCATACATATATATAATCTTTTTCCTCACCCATAATCTTTTTCCTCACCCAGTACACTTGGCTTTGAGTTTTTGTTCATAAATTGAGGGAATTTGGAGGGGGTCAGCCGACTGATGTGTGTAAGCATCTGGATGTATGTGCTGTACTGAAAATGCACAAATCATTGTAGGAAACTACAGAGCACAGTCCTAGCGCGCTGCATCGATCAGGAACTTTCGGATCTGGACAACTGCAAAACCCACAGCAACCAGGCCGACAGCCACTCTGACACGCACGCTCCCCTTAGCAATCCCACTTTGAATTTCGTGACAATGGGTCTGGTGCTCGGCCCTTCGATGCCAACGCTTCGGGACGCGCTCAACCTCCCCCGCTAAGCCCAGTGTTTTAAGACCCAGGCGCTCCAGATTGGGAGCGTTTGGCCGATCAGGCCCTCTCTAGCCCGGCCCCTTCTCTATGGTTGCCTCTGCGGGCCGCTCTAGCCCGCGCGGGGGGCGGTGAGACGGCGTGGCTGGCTTCCTAGGGGGCGGGAGGCTCCAGAGGGCGCCTCGCCGGTAGCGCGGTCGGCCATGGAGGGCTTGCGCAAAGCGCTGCTCGTGGGTGCCCTTCTGGGCGCGGGGGCTGGCGTGGGCTCCGCGCTCTTTGTCCTGGTGACCCCGGGAGAGCAGCAGAAACAGGCGATGCTGAAGGTGGGAGTAATTGGTGGTGCGAGGTGGGGTTGGGCGGGCGGAGAGCCCCGGGCTGGGGGGTCAGGACTGCGAACCTCCCTTCCTGCCCGCAGGAGATGCCCGAGCAGGACCCGCGGCGCAGGGACGAGGCGGCCAGGACCAAAGAGTTAGTGCTGGCCACTCTGCAGGAGGCAGCGGCCACGCAGGAGAACGTGGCCTGGAGGAAGAACTGGATGGTCGGCGGCGGGGGGAGGTCAGCGTGAGCCCCGACCTTCCTCGTGGGCGCTGGGACCTTGCTCCCGCGCAGAAGTCCGACGCGGCCTTTCTCCTCCCTAGGCCCGGCAGGGAGTCCGGACCCGGGATGCCGCGCCCAGGCCTCCCTGACGCCCTGGGAGCCGCTGCGGGGTGAGCATGTCCCTCGTCCGCCCCCAAACGCTGCCCTGACTGCGCTCTCACGTCCTACGTCGCGGGCCGGGGCGTCGGATGTGGCGAACTGAAGGAACCAATAAATCTCGTTCTTCGGTCCAGTTACTGAGCCCTGTGGTCTGACGCCTGTGTTTTGAGTGTTCTGCGGGCCCGTGCGGTGGACGCGGATGACTGTGGCTCCCACCTGCCCTGCAACGACCACATCTTCAAAACACAAGTCAGGTCATGTGGTCTGTTTGCGTGTACTTTAGGTGATAACCTGGCGACATTCTCGAAATCAAAACTGTCCTGGAAAATCTTGTAGCAGTAGATGCCCATGGAGGGCATTTTGGGTTTCCTGTCCTTTGAGGTTGGAGAGGGGCTGCTAGCATTTAGCATGTGCCATGATGCTTTACTGGGGCTACTGAACCGTTGGAGGCCAATTTGCTAGGAGTGAAAGGCGCGTGCTTTGAGTCAGACATCTTGATTAAAGTCCTGCATATTACAAAACCTGTCTGAGCCTCAGTCCTGTTCCATAAAAGGTGATAATTATCTTGAAGGTTGTTGTAAAAACATTAACTTGGAAATGTAAAGTGCATTGCTTGGCACAGAGCTGCCTTTCAATAAATAAAGAGGGGCGTTCCCCTTCCAAGGATTTCAAGGTGGTAGTTCACAATCTCTGAATCCAGTCATGGGATCTCTTGCAGATGCCACTGAAGGAAAGATAAAGCTGGCATTTGGGTCACACCCCACATCCAAGTCAACCAATTCACTCCCTGGTGTCTGTTTTCTTTTTTTTTTAAGATTTATTTGAGGGATGCCTGGGTGGCTCAGTCTGTTAAGTGTCCTGCCTTCTGCTCAGTTCATAATCCTGGGGTCCTGGATTGAGTCCCTCATTGGCCTCCTTGCTCAGCAAGGAGACTGCTTCTCCCTCTGCCTGTCGCTCCCCTTGCTTGTGTTCTCTGACAAATAAAATCTTTAATTAAAAAAAAAAGATTTATTTGAGAGACCCTGGTGGGGAGGGGGAGAGGGAGTCATAAGTGGACTCTCCACTCAGTGCAGATGGTGGGAGGAGGGGGGCTCAATCTCACAACCCCGAGATCATGACCTGAGCCGAAACCAAGAGTGCGACCCTTAACCAATTCAGCCACCCAGGTGCCCCCTGTTATCTATTCTACATCCTGTGGTTCCAAGCAAGATTTCAATTGAAGGGGGAAAGGGAGGGGGCTTGCTTTTATTTATTTTTATTTTTAAGATTTATTTATTTGACAGGCAGCGAGAGAAGGAACACAAGCAGGGGGAGTGGGAGAGGAAAAAGCAGGCTCCCAGCAGAGGAGCCCGATGTGGGGCTCGATCCCAGGTCCCCGGGAATAAAGCAAGAACAGTAAATAATAGCTTGGTAACACTGAGGTATAAACCCAGATGGGAGGTATAAACCCAGATGGGAGCATTGGTTTTCAGCTGCTGGATGGTGAAGCCCTAAGCCAAACACATTTGTTATGTCCCATACCCTGGGAATGAGAGGGAAAAGGTTAGCAGCTCTTTGAGGGAGCATTAGGGTGTGGTGATCAGCAGCAGTGAGGGGCTAGGACACAGAAGCTTGGAGGTTGAGCGCCTGAGCCCTAGAGTCGGGCTTCCCCAGGTGTGCCCAGGTTCCACCGTTGGTTACCTGTGTTGGTTTCAGCGAGCCATGCGCTTTGGTGTCCCAATCTCCAAAATGGGATACTTGTCCCTATTCCCAGATACCTGCCTTAACTCAGTTAATACATACACAGCAGTTAGAACGGTGTGGTGCATACTAAGTGCTCAGTACTTTTTAGTGAAGAGGAAATGCAGTTGTAAAGGTCACCGCAAAGCTCCTCTGGCCATTTGTGAATGGCTGCATTTTAAAAATTACCCTTTTAGGGGTACAGGGGTGGCTCAGTCCAGTTAAGCGCCTGCCTTTGGCTCAGGTCATGATCCCAGGGTCCTGGGATGGAGCCTGCTTCTGCCCCTCTCCCCTGCTCTCGCTGTCTTAAATAATTTTTTTTTAAATTACCCTTTTAGTAAATACTTATTGGAAACTTATTAGGTGCCAGGCAGTGTGCTACAACACCCTGTCAGCATTATGTAATACCCACAACAATCTGAATTAACAGGCACTATCATCCTTATTTTACTAAAGCAGCAACCAGGCTGGCATCAAGAGGTCAAGGCATGGGCAAGTGGAGGATGCAAAAAAAAAAAAAAAAAAAAAAAAGTCAAGGCACAGGAATAAGGATTTCAGGCCTATGCACTGCCTCTTACCTGTAAGAGCAAAAAGTGCTATCCATTATACTGCCCCAACCCCAACAATTCTCCCCTCTCAACTTCCCAAGCAAGTAAAAAGACCCAGAAATTGTTACTGAGTTTCTTTGTGAGAAACTTAAGATGAAAGGCTCCTGGGTGGCTTAGTTGGTTAAGTGTCTGCCTTCACCTCAGACTGTGATCTCAGGGTCCTGGGATCGAGCCCCACATGGAGCTCCCTGCTCAGCAGGAAGCCTGCCTCTCCCTCTGCCCCTCTCTCCTCCCCTGCTTGTTCTCTTGCTGTCTCTCTCAAAATGAATAAATAAAAAAATCTTATAAAGAAAAAAAAAAAGGGACGCCTGGGTGGCTCAGTGGGTTGGGCATCTACCTTCCGCTCAGGTCATGATCCCAGGACCCTGGGATCGAGTGCCCTGTCCAGCTCCTTGCTCAGCAGGGAGCCTGCTTCTCCTGTCTGCCTCTCCCTCTGGTTGTGTGTGTGTGTGTGCCCTCTCCCCCTCTCTGACAAAAGAAACAAAGAAAGAAAGAAACTTAAGATGAAAAGTAGGGTCTATCCTAAATGCCTTCTCTTTGGCTTCCTCCTCTGCCTCAGTTTTGTCCCTCCCAGCCATTCAGGAAGGAGTCAGGCACATACAGAACTCAGAGGGTCTATTTATTAGGAAGGAGATGTCAGTGCTTTATCAAAGATGAAGAGGTCAGAGAGGGATGGTGGGATAAAGGCCTCTCAGCTGGGACATTTCTTGGCCACAATGAGGACAGCAGAAGGCACAAGTCCTGAAGATGGAAGAAAACAGCTCTGACCACAGAGACCCTTGTCTTTTGCCCCCCAAAATTTCTGGCCTCACACCATCTCCACAAAGTCTTCTCCTGGCACTCCTTCCTTTCTCAGGCATCCCCTCCCCTCCCCTAAGTCCTGTTTCTGGTCCCAGACGGCATACCCAGCTCCTGCAGGGGCCGTTCCATGTCAGCCTCGGAGAAGGCCCGCCGGGGGAAGCCACTGAGCAACTGCACAGGGTCCTGGTCTCCCCCAGGTTCTTCCCCACGGTGGAGCTCCACGTAGAGCCTCACAGCTGCCAGCTGTTCCCGTGCCCGGAAAGTCTGGGTCAGTGAGGTCCCATCTGGCAACCTGACCTGAAGGCAAGCAAGAAATACAGTATTTTGAGCATCAAAACTGATTGAGGTGCCCAAGTAAGGAAAACAAGAGCTGCAAAGTTGGTTTGTTTCCTCTTCGAGAGACTGAACCAGCATAATCACTATTTAAAGCACCCTAATGAACAACCACTTATTCTTTGCTTTACTAAGCAGTGAAGAGAGGCTCCAGCTTCCTCACATTTTAACAAACACAAGGATAAAAATCATACAAAAATATCTAGATAAATACCCCATCGTGCAAATAGCTACGTAATAAACCAAATGAAAACATAAACTAAAAATGTAACTGCTGAGTAAGAGGGAGGTATGGATTTAAATTAAGACTGGGGCAAGAGAAAGTTGATATCTTTCCTAAGAGTAGAAGAGATAGGATTTCAAAAGTCATTTACAAAGAAGGGAGAGGTTTGGCAAAGAGAATCTCACTGCATAAACCTCTGAGCCAGGTGTCTCATAGGCCAACGAAGGGGTCCCAGACGCAAGACAGGAATTAGAATCAGTACCTGTATTCGACACTGGTCATACTCCCGCTTGGTGGGAGGCTCCTGGCTGGGAGAAGAGGGAACAGGACCTGGCTCTGTTGGTGGAGAAGGCCGAGAACCCACACTCCCACCATACTGGAAGACAAAGGAAAACACTGATCAGGCTCTCACCCACTCTTGAGAGGAACATCGAATGCCCATCCTTTCCTTCTGAAGCTAGAAAAGGCACTCTTTTTTACTAGCCCATCTACTTCCTTACCCCAGTGTCTTCCCGATCACCTACCTTCTTGGCTCTCTCTGCTTTGTCTCTTTCAATCTTTTCTCGGACTCTCTGTCTGGAATGCAGACAGAAAGAAAGTAGGTCAGACGTTGACAAAGCAAACCTAGCTTCCCATCTCATTCATTATCCAACATCCCCATCACCCAGACCTGGCTGCTAACTCTTCAGCCTTTTCCCTCCTCCGCTCCTCAGCAGCCCGGCGCATCTCATCTTCCTGAAGCCTCTGTCGAGCAGCCGACAACTCTTGCCCTTGTTTCCTGCGCTGCCGTTCCCGTTCCAAAGCCTCTCGCTCCTCTCTTTCTTCCCGCTCCCGCTGCTTCTGGGCCACCAGCTCCAACATCCTATGTTGCAGAAAAGAAAGAGCTCAAAAGAAATGGACATAGATCGAGAAGCTGAGTTTATAACAGGGACTCAAAATGAAATATGAGAACACGTATCCAGAGAGATGAAAAAAAAAACAGAAAGGAAACCGCCAAGGCAGGACAGAAGGAAAGTGTAAAGTTCCAGTTCGTTCATCAGACTTGTGTACTGTGGACAGATGGAAGGTGACCCTCCGAAACGCGACACTGTTCCTTACTATACCTCTTAGTCTGTTCCTGTCTCTCCTCTTCACTCAAAACGGGTTTGCCTTCTCCGGCAGTAGAGCCGGTTCCTACAAACAAGCAATCAGTATTACTGCCCGTTCATCCTCCTCGAGCCCTCGTGAATAATCACACTGCGTCCCTCAGTCAGTACCTTCAGGGCCACCTTGCTCCGAGGAGGTGGGTTCCCTTCCTAGGACATGTCCAAGGGGGGTCGCCAGCGGCTCGTCTACATCAGGGTCGTCTTCGTGCTCCATCAGCCTGGCAGGGAATGTCGGGAGGGAGGTTACCACTGACGCTGCCCCTCCCAGCAGTCCCCCAGGCCCCTGCCACCCGGTCTGAGCGCTCACCAGTCCATTGCAGCCTCGATGCCCTGGTTCCCTGTGAGGGCCAGAGCCTTCTCCCTGGGGGCAGAAACACCGTGAATAGCGCCCGCGAGCCATGGTGCTGGTCAGGCTGGGGCGTGGAGCCTGAGGCCAGGCTGGGGGAAAGGCCAGACAGGTCCGCGATGCCCGCGGGCCAGGGTTTGGGGGGCTGCCTTACGCGCGTCCCCTGGGGAAGCCCATCTCGATGAGACTCTCCAGAGCCGTCAGCTCCGCCATGGCGCCGCCACCGCCGCTTCTGCGGGGACCTGGGGGAGGGCGCGAAGGAGGGCGCAGGGGGGGTGGGGGTCAGCGCGGGGTGCCGCCGGTCCGCGCGCAGTCCCGCCCCCGACGCCCCAGCTGGGCGCTCTCTCACGTACCCGGCTCTGGACCCTCAGCGGACACGGACGAGAAGAAAGCCGAGGGCAAGCGGAAGTGCCCGGATCTGTTTGGGTCACGTGGAAGCGGGCGTGGACGGGTGCCGCCGAGAGCCAGAAAACACAGGCCTGGCCCACCCGCCGGGACCCGGCGCGGGCGGGGACGGGTGGCGCGTCGGGGTCGCGGCCCGGGAGGCGACCCCCCAGCTGGGCCGCCCGGCGGCGGTGGGGAGGAAGGGTGGTGCGGCCCTGAAACCCGTGGGCGGACTGTAGCAAGCTCTCCATGGGGTCCCAGGGCGCAACCAATTGGAATGTTATTTGGCGTTGTTGATCTGGAACCATAGAAATGTGCGTGGTCTTTGACCCCCTCATCCTCTCCGGGGAATTGAGCCATCCTCCGTCCCACTGCCAAAGGATCTTTGCAGAACACGATTATCTGATCCTGCCATCACCTCCCTGCTTAAAAATTCTCCATGACACCTAGTCTCTTAGGATGAAATTTAAGTGCTAGTAGTCCGGCTTCGTCCGTTTTCTTTGTTGTTGTTGTTTGTTTAGAGTCCTGTCTGTAAAAGAACAGTAAGCACTTGCCTTGGGTGCCTGGCAAGGCTGTACCGTGTAAATACTGGTAGTGCGCAGTGTCATCTCCCACCACTTGCTGCTAACTCGTGCATATTACAAAACAGGCCCTCAGGCTCGTCCAGGCCTTTACACCTACCAGTCCCTCTGCCTGGGATGTCCGGGCAGTCCCAGTCATTTTTGAGACTGGACCCCAGGTTTGCTTTCTAAGGGAATCCTGCCTTGACCACCCCCTTTCCACCTCCCAGCTCCACTAGAGACTTACGTGATTAATGCCTGTTCAATCCTCACAACAATCTGTATGATTATACTATTATTAGTCACAGGAAACACAGAAAAAGGAGATAATTTACCTAAAGTCACAAAGCTGGCAAGTAGCCAAGCTGGGATCCACACCCATGCGGCACGCATTCACTAAACCGCTATGCTATGTTCCCTCTCCACAGCATCCTAACTCAACTCCTTACTTGTCGCTTCAAACCCTTTAGAGCTTCAAATTCCTCGCCTCCTCCCAGCCGATCCTATCTCTTGTGAAGAGTAAATGTATGCAGAGCAGGCCTTGTAATGAGAGATTGGGCCCTCATTTGTAAATGAATAAATGTCAAGGAAATAGGGGAGCAAATAAAACCGACACGGTATTCACTACAGTGTGGTAAGTTGTTAGAGAGAACGCATTTATTCTAAATTTATCCTGAGGTCCAATGATTAAAAAAATCATTAATTGTATAGTACTGCATCTTTTTTTTTTTTTTAGATTTTTTATTTATTCATTTTGAGAGAGGCAGTGAGAGCACTAGCAGGGGAGAGGAGCAGAGGGAGAGGGAGAGGCAGGTTCCCGCTGAGCAGGGAGCGCAGTGTGGGGCTCAATCCCAGGACCATGAGATCATGACCTGAGCTGAAGGCAGACGCTTAACCGACTGAGCCACCCAGGCACCCCGATACTGCGTCTTTCATCTACTTCCAGGTAAGCACCCTATAGAAATCACAAACGTGAGGATACATAAAGATCCCCACAGCACTGAAGACAAATGTTCCAGTAAAGAGCCACGGCTTCTGTCCGTCAAGGATCATCGTCCTACGGAAAGCTGTGCAGCCTTTAACATAACCAAGGAGACTATGATTACCCACATGGAACATCTATTGAGTGAACAAAGAAAATACCGTCACTGAATAAAAATCTGCTCTGCTAGGGGTGATTACCTCTTGAGAAAAAGAGGAACTTTCCTTTGTATTCTTCAGCAGTATTTGAAATTTGTATAAATGTTAGTTCTATAATTAAAAGTTGTAAGACCAGCAAAAATGAGGATTATACTCTGTAGCAACTCAGACTTTTCTACATCCAGTTGGTTTATTTTTTTTTTTTTAAGGCTTTATTTATTTTCCTGGGCGGGGGGGCCGGGAACAGAGGGAGAGAGAATCTCAAGCAGGCTCCACGCCCAGCTTGGAGCCCCACTCGGGGCTTGATTTCATGACCTTGAGATCATGACCTGAGCTGAAACCAAGAGTCTGACACTCAACCGACTGAGCCACCCAGGCGCCCCTACATCCAGTGAATTTACAGATGAATTTAAAAGTGTCCACTACTCTGAGAAATAGGTGCGCGGACAGGGGAATGAAAAGGGTCATGAAAAATGAAAATGTCTTCCTGTTATATTTCCTTTAATGTTGGTACAGTGGACATAAAACAGACACAGATTGAGGGAGAGTGGGGGAAATCCTTGGATCTGGGAAATGCCCCAGACGGCAGTTTAAGCAGTCCCTGGTTCTCTACCCCATGCCAGTCATTGATCTCCACCCACTTCAGACACAGTTGGATTCTGACTCAGGTGTGCCCATCTTCAATATCTACATGAAAGGTAAAAGAGGGAGTAGTCTTGCCCCAAACTCCCATCCCGCGGTGATTGTTCTCAAAATCCCACTGAAGCCACCAATGTGACAGGGCTCTTTTGAGGGTCTATGACAGGGATTGGGATCAGCTAACTACAGCCAACAGACCTAATACAGCTGGGGCCTGATTTTGAAAAGAAAAGGCCCATGAGCTAAGAATGGTTTCTATGTTTTTACATGGTTACGTGGCTGCAGAAGTACCTACATATTATCTTTGATTTTATGCCCTGGAACGGCAGTATGTGATTTACTATTTGGTCCTTTAAGGAAAAAGTTGCCAAACCCCTCTGCTCCTTTCAGAACCGCAGCCTGGAGCAGGACGGAAAGTTTGGGAGGTGAACAAGCTCTCGGGCTGAGCCCTGAGACTCAGCTGGGGCCCCAGGCGCCTGGCCTTCTATTCTATTCAGGGCTGCAGCGGCAACCGCCCCCTCCCAGGGAGTCCAGGCGGAGCTGTCCTCTCCAAGCCCGGGCTCAGCTGGGCCCGAGAGGCCCCCAGGCTGCTTCAGAGCCCTGCTGTTGGCTGGGAGGCCGGCCGGTGGGGGCAGCCCCAACGCTCCCGCAGGCAGAAGTGCCAGACCAGAGCAGAGCAGGTCAGCAGGGCCAGCACCGTGCCCACCCCTACGGCCGTGTGCACCAGGGTAACGGGTCTGGGGGGCACGGCCAGCCTGCCACAGGGCCCGAAAGCGGGGCCCCCCACCCCCTCAAGGCCCTCTGCACCTGCTGGGGGTACGCTGCTTTCTCCAGCCCCGTTAGCAGCCACCACGCAAACGACATAAACGCCCCCAGGCATCAGTCCCTTCAGTTCTGCTTGGCGGACCGTGGAGTTGAGCGGGGGCCCCTTCTGGGTAGCCCCACTGCCTTCCCGGAGCAGCAGCCAGTACTGGTGGACCGGGGAGGAGGGGGCACACCAGTGCACCACGGCGCTGCTGTCCTCGGCCACGACGTGCACTTCTCCCAGGCGCGGCGGGGCAGGCGGCTGGGCGGGGCTGGAGAGCCCAGGGCACAGGCAGGCCTTGGGCCCGGCCCTCTGCAGCTCCCTGCACGGCACCTGCAGGTGGCGGCAACTGTCGTAGTCACAGAGGACTGCCGGCGGAGGCGGCCCTGGTGTCTCATCTTCCTCCTCTTCCTTAAGGGCTTGAGGGGCCAAGGGCCGCGTTGTGGGAACTAAGGAGAAGGTGACAGCCAGGAGCCACAGAAGGCAGGGAGAGCCCAGCATGGAGTCTGGAAGGGAAGGAGGTGGAGAGGTAAAGACTGTCCAAACCCCATGCCTTCTAGGCCCCCTCCCTCAACAAAACCTCTGGGGACTGGGACACACAACTGGGGGCCAAAAAGTGAACAGGAAAGAGGAGGAAAGGAGGCAGACACACTTATTTGTCAACCGACTTCTGAACTTTTGGACTTGGTTTGGGGGGGGAAACAACAAACGTGGGCTGACCCCAGAGATGGGTGTGTGACCGGCAATGGGTGAAGTACCAGAAACAGTTCATGAATAAGCCAAGTGCTGGAGGGGAAAAGAGGAGGAAATGATTTACTCAGTCTGCGGAAGAAAGGTGGAATAACTCCCAGCTGCCACCCGAAGAAAAGATCTCAGTAAAATAATTGTCCGTCAGCGACACATGCAAAAACCCAAAAGTAGAGCGGACAGAAATGAGAAAGAAGAGATGGGCTAGAAGGGGGAAACTTAAGGACCCTGGAATCCCCCCACCTGTCTAGGGAGCTCCAATCCCTGCCCCCCACCTCCCACCCCCCCTTCCCTGCCCCCAGCAGCCCCTCACCAGCGGGGAGGTCTGGCGGCAGTGTAGATCTCCGGCCAGAGGTCTGTGGGTGCAAGGCTGGGGCGACCCCAGGAGCACAGGCAGCCGGCAGGTTTTGTCGGTGTCTTCAATTTCAGTCCTGTTTTTGCTCAGCTTTTATACCCTTCCACTCTGATGTCACCACCTAGCCCCCCTCCCTTGCCCCCCCCTTTCCCGGTGAATGCCAAGAAACGGGCTGGTCCCTTCAGAGAGCCTGAGTCACGGGGCCGGGGATCGGGGGCAGCCACAGCAGCTGTTTCATCTGGAGGCCAGGATGCCTGGGTTCAGAGACGGCTTTGGAATGTGGAAGGCAGCCAGGAGCGGAGAATCACAGGGCTGAAGCTATGTGGAGGGATGAGGAGGGGAACAGAGGGGGCCACCTGGCTGGTATCAGAGGAGAAAACAGCTGTGACAGCATGGGGCCTGGGCTTCAAAATGCTGTTTCAGTTAAAATCCTACCACATCCATGGCAGTCATTTCCTGTCTTCGGCCTCCCAATGGACAGAGAAAGGGAGGGGTGCAGAGGCCAGAATGATGCAGCCCGGCTCTCCAGACCCGCCCTACACGATCCCCCTCCCCAGAGTCACGTGGATGGAGTAGGCAGGATAGGTTTTCTCGCCTTGCACTTTCTAGGCTTTGAATGGAGACGGCTGTACCTAGAATGGTCCAGGTCTGGAGACCTTCCCCATCAGCAGGCAGCCCCCGACAAGACCACCTCCTCCAATGCAGGGTGGCGGGGAGGATGCCCGTGGAACACAGGGTTCTCCAATGGCAATGAATCCCTTTCAAGGAGTCAGGCAAGCAGCTGGCATGAAAATAGTTTATTGGGGGAACCGAAGGAGAGGGGAAGGGGTCAGGTGGGAAAGGACTGGAATGTGAGGACTCGGCCCTGTTCTCCTCAGGAACTAGAACAGGTGGAGCGCTGTCGGAGATTGCCCACAGGGGGTTCAGAACTGCCCAGAGTCTCTGGGGCAGGGGCAGGGGCAGGGCCAGGCAAGTTGGCCTCCGTCAGCAAAGCTGCGTCTTCCCAGGAGCCTGAACCTGGGCCAGAGGAGGGAGAAACAAAAATCCCAAATGGGAAATTAAGTAACCTGGGGCTCTTCTCCCCCAACCAATATAACCTCCTTCCTACCCGCATGCCACCTCCATTCCACCCAGACCCCTGTGCCGAGCGCCCCTCACCATCACTGGCCTCTGGCTCCAGCTCCTCCTCTCCATTCAAGGGCTGTTGATCTGCCTTCTCCTCCTCAAGGAGCTGGCCCTCTGCAGCCACAGGGGGAAGGCAGAGGTCAGGCTTGAAGAGGCTGCAAGGGACAACTGAGGACTTGTGGGGAGGGTGGGCGGGTGAGCTGCGGCACCGTACCTGCCCCTGGGGGATCTTCAGGGCTCTCGCCATCCTCTGTGATGTCTGATAGCTGGGTTGACTCCTCCTGGCCTTGGGGCCCTGTGCCTCCAAAGTGGGTAGAGAGCGGGATAGGGCTAATGCGGCTGCTCCCAGGCAGCGGGGCCAAGCTCACCTCCCCCAGCCTGTCCTCTGCCCCTCAGCCCCGCTGTGAGGGCCTAAAGCTTCGTACTGGATAACACAGGAGCCCCCCTCCCGTCCCGTTTACCTGGATGACGGGCCGAGATCCTTCGCTGTACTGCCTTTCGGGAACGGTCTCTTCTCTGGATGTTCACCTGTGCGGGAGGAACCTGTGAGCAGCGAGTGTGATCAGGGACCTCGCGCCCCGGCCCTGGCTGCGCCCCAGCCCACTCCTCAACCAAAGAAGGATCACGAAGGGGAGGGGAAGGAGGTCCTCTGTGACCTGCAGAGAGAAGCGGTGTCGGGGCCAGATGCCCCCCCACACCCACTGCATGTAGCTGAAGAGCACGATGACGCAGAGGAAGGTGAAGTTGCTGGCGACACCTACGAAGGCGCAGGTCATCGGGAAGTTGTAGAGCAGGTACCTGACGCAGGAAGAGGGTGGCAGTTACTGGACGGCACTGACCTTCTCTCTCCCCAGAACTCACTGCTAGGAAGGTGCAAGCTCTTGCGCTTAAGGCCGGCCCTCAGGGGAGTCGCGGAGCCTGCGTCTGCTCCCTCACCTGAGCCCGGTGAAGTGCGCGTGGATGCGGAGGTAGGCCCCGTACAGCTGGATGCGCTTGCTGTGGATCTCGACGACCGCTCCGGTGGTCGGCACGTACTGCGGACGGCAGGGCGGGGAGCATGAAGCCCCGATCCTGCTGCCGTCACTCTTACCCGCCCAGGCCGAAGCCCACCCCCAGTGTCTCCGTGGCTGACAAAGCCCAGAGGCTCCGCAGGCAGAACTCTGGGCTCGTGGGGAGAGCAGTCTCTAGTCTCCCTTCACCCCCTTACCGAGTTCTCCCTGTATTCCGGGTAGAGCTCCACCTCCAGGACCTGCTTCTGCTCTGCAAAGCCAAACAGCAGGAGGCTGGAGAAGACCAGCGTGTCCAGCATCCGGAGCAGGTCTGAGCGGTAATGCAACATCACCTACCAGGGCCAGGAGGGGAGAGGCTGGGGACAGGTACCTCCCGATTTCCACAGCTCTACCCACCCCGCACCGAGGCTCCTGAACGGTCTGTGAAGCTAGCTTCTTCCTCAGGTCCCCTGCTCCCTCATTTGCACCTGCTACCATGCTCCCCCACCCTTGGCCCAGCCATTCCAGCGGCTTGAGTAACAGGCCTGCTCTGCCAGACCATGTCTCCATTCCCCTCTTCTAAGAACCTGCGAGGGTTAAGCCCCACTCAGTCTCTGATCTTTCCCCCCAAGCAGTTCTACCATTCAGAATAGACTAAGTTTCAGTGCAGCACCCGAAGCTTTGTTCTCCGTGTAGACATTCAGGCATTTGCTTCATCATGTGGCTCTGTTGATAATTCATGTACGAATGGAGCCTTAATATCTATTGAACACCCACTGTGGGATCATAAGCACTGTCCATTTCTTCACCGAATCCAAACTAGTCTTGCTACGGGACTATTACTAACATCCCCAGTTAGTAATGCTTTGTAACCAAGGGGTTAAAGAAGCTGTTTCTCAGCTAGTATGTTTCCGAGTGAGGACTTCAGCCCATTTTGCCTCCACTCTTCAGACTTTGCCCCCAAACTGGACATGCTCATCAGACACCTGGGGTGTCTGAGTGGCTTGGTAAACTGACTCCTCTTCCCTATCTTGAGGAGTCTGTGACCTCAGAGCTAGGATGTTTTCTCCTGAAGCCCTACTCAGGTGTTCTGACATCTGCTGTCACCTCCGCACCCTCCCAGACAGGCCAGGAACACTTACGGAGCGCGAAGAAGTGGAGATGATGCGGCCACCTCTGGTGTAGCATGAAATGGTGACTAAGAACATGCCCAAATCTTGATTCACGGGGGACTCTGGGATCTCAAGCTCTAAGGTAACGCGGTACGGCTGTCCATACATCAGCACCTGCCCAAGGTAGCCCCATCTCTTAACAAAAGCCCTATTTTTTTAAACCATGCTGTTGCACCTCCCCCCATCCCTCCAAACACCGCCACCCCCCCCTTCCTTGGCTAGCGCAGCCGGCAGCTCAGTCTCTCCTCCCAGGAAGGTGCTGCCCCCTTGTGGTGGCCGGTCCCTCCCACTTCTGAGATCAGCATCCTGCGACTTCGCTGAATCACGCTCCGCTCTGTTCTGAGAAACGCTGGGTCACATTTTTTTCCCTTCTTCCAAAAGTGAACCGTCATGTTGCCAACTGGGCCATCTGTGACTCAGGCCTCTGTCCCCGTGAGGCCACCCCCCTGGGCCCAGCCTGTCTTCACTTACATGATTAATTAACCAAGTGCCAGAAGTGCGCACCAACTCCCCAGCCACCCCTCCCAGTCTCGGTCGCTCCAGATCAACTTCAGGTCACTCTGGGGCCCTTACCTTGCTTCTGTTGCTAGAACCCTGAGACTCCTAGTGGGAAGGCTTCTTCACTGGGATTAACCTCAAAGGTTAAAGATTTGCCACCAAACATACCCTGGTTTTTCCTGACCATTCCTATATTCTTCTAATCCTTAGTCAACTATTCTTATCTGAGCATGACCCCTCAGGGTGGTACGCAAGAATCACAGGGGCAAGAGTAAAGCTTTTGTTTTTAAACAGAGGGAATGGGGGCGCCTGGTGGCACAGTGGCTGGGTGTCTGCCTTCGGCTCAGGGCGTGATCCCGGCGTTATGGGATCGAGTCCCACATCGGGCTCCTCCGCTGTGAGCCTGCTTCTTCCTCTCCCACTCCCCCTGCTTGTGTTCCCTCTCTCGCTGGCCGTTTCTCTCTCTGTCGAATAAATAAATAAAATCTTTAAAAAAAAAATAAAAATAAACAGAGGGAATGGATTAAAAAAAAACCCAAAAAAACCCACAGCGAACCACCCCCCAAAATCCAGACACGGCTGAGGGTGCTCTGAGCACTAACACCAGGATAAAAAAGCAGAAAATCGCTGATTAAAGTCTTTGTACAGATTCTTATTTTCAGAATGAATTATCTGTTGAAAAAATGGATTCCATGAGATTCCTAGCCCCTGGAAGACGCCAGATGAAGACAGCTGCTTCACTGAATTTTTTGAAACATTTTTTAAGGACGGGGGAGGGCCACGGGGTGGGGGGGGGAGAATCTTAAGCAGGCTCCACACCCAGCATGGAGCCTGATACGGGGCTTGATCTCAGGGTCATGACCTGGGCTGAAATCAAGAGTCAGATGCTTAACTGAGTCACCCAGGCACCCCTGAAACATTTTAATAGGTAGTTCTCTGGGTGGGTTGGAGGAAAATGGGGAGTGACTGCCGGCAAATGGGTAGGCGTTTCTTTTTGGGCTGATGAAAATGTTCTAAAATTAACTGGGGGTCTGGCTGCTCAACTCTGAATACACTAAAAACGACTGAACTATACATTTTAAACGGGTGAATTGTATAGTATGTGAGTTTTCTCTGAATAAAGCTGTTTTATATAAGTTTTTCAACTAGTAATTCTGTCTAAACAAACATCATCTCCTCCAACGGGATCCACGGACTCGACCACCAGAATCTTGTGAATGACTCCATGCCTGTGTTCACATCTGATGGGCAGATTCTCGTTCTGTTCCCCCATTCCCATACAACGTCCACCCTTCCTTACAAGGTCCACTTCGAGCCTCGCCATCTCCACAGTCTCACACTGATCCCTCAAATTCTTCAGAAATGCAGAAGCTGCGCCTTACACTTTGCTGCTTAATGCAGCGTATAGATTTCTCTATCCATCCTGTGAGCTCCTTGAAACCAGGACCCCATCTTCTACTTCCAGCGAAGTGTTACACATAAAATAGACACATGACTTCCTCTATTCCTTCCTTCCTAAATGTTCACTGTAGATGGAGAAAATGGTCAACCTGCTTTAATTATCAGAGACTACCCTGACCGGAGTCCCCCCACCCTTCACCTTTCCCTTCCTTCCTCACCCCGCAGCTTCACAGCCAGTTGTTTTAGGCTCCCTGAACCACCGTTAGGATCTCGCAACAGGCCGCCACACAACCACACGCCCCACTTCAGGGGCAGACGTGCTGTGGCTTTGTTTCGCGCTCCCTCTTAGCATAGTCTATTATTTTTTTTTAGCCACAAAAGCACATCCAATCAACGTCTTCACAGAAGATTCTGTAATCACCTCCAAACTCCTTTTCTGAATAGCTGGATTAAAATGATGAATCTCGGCGCCCATGGGTGGCTCGGTTGGCTGAGCGTCTGACTCTTAATTTCAGCTCAGGTCACGATCTCAGGGTGGTGAGATCGAGGCCCCTCATCGGGCCCTGAACTGGGCGTGGAGCCTGCTTAAGATTCTCCCTCCCTCCCTCTGCTCCCCACACCTCAAATAACTAAGTAAAACAAAACGACCAATCTCTGCCTTACAAGATCCAACCTTCCACGTCACTACATCCATTTGGGACCCAACTCATGGGACCTGGTACATCTTCTTGACGGTGTATGGCTATGTCCTGGTCAAAGGAAGAGGTCAAAGGACACAGAGCAGGCTATTCGTACTGCCAAACAACGCCAGTCTGAACACCAATCTCAGAGGCCCCCAGATGCTACAACCTACACTCCTCCCTTCGGAGTGACCACTGAGGTCTATCCTGTGGCAGGCAGTGTCCTCCCATGAACCACTTTTAAAAAATACGTTTCAGATGCTTTAAAAATTCTTAGTACGTGTGACTGCTGATTACTACGAATTAGGCTGCTGACTAACAACTCAACAATGACGTGGATGCTCCAACGGCCCTTTGAAGCATGCCGGGATCCTCCTCCCCTCTCAGAGCCTCCACCAGCTTGCCCATTACAAACAGATGCACCCGCCATCCTGCACTTCCCAGAGCTTCCGGGTTCGTGGAAGTCCTACTGGCATCCGGCCCATCTCCTGGCACAGTACCCTTTGTAATGGCAGATCACACACATTTGTCAAGAGCTTCATAATTTCACACACAGGCTTTCAAAACTCTTGGGTGGAGTCCAACCTCATCCGGCGAAATAGCTGACTGGTTAATTTAGGTTCACTGAGGTCTAAAACACATCTCATCTAGTAGATACGGCCTGCCTGAAACAATCGGGAGAAGGGCATTGCTAACATCTACGGCAGGAAAAGAATAATCCACACGGCTCGGACTTTAATTTTTCTTTAACCTCCCTTTCCTTGAGAACTTTCCTCTGAGTCTCTATTACTCAATCCCTGCTCGCCAGGTCTTTCTCAATCCCTCCGATCTCAAGTCTTCAAAGCTCTAATGAAACCTCTCTTCAGCTCCCATACTCACCCGATCACGTCCACCCTTAGCCAGCGAGACATTGGCAACAGGGAAGGAGCACAGTAAGGAGGTGGAGGAATCACAGTCAGTCCTAGATGAGAATGGGGATGATACTCCACTAAGTTATCGAGTCTGCCTTACCTGTCCGTACACCTCCTTGGCCCCCTAGGGCTCCCTCTTGTCCCCCATCCCTGGAAAAGAAATGCAGCCAGGAGATTCAAGACACCTGAACGATTCTTTCATTCTCTTCTTGCTACTTCAGCTTATTTCCTCTCGTGAGAGCGGAAATTCTTACACGGGACTCAATGAACACTTAGTTGAATAGTTTCAGAATGAAGTGTTTCTCAAGACTCACTTGGGGAATTTGATAAAAATGCAGACTCCGGGGGGTGCCTGGGTGGCTCAGTCGGTTAAGTGTCCAACTCTTGATTTCGGCTCAGGTCATAATCTCAGGGTCCTCAGATCAAGCCCTGTGTTGGGCTCCCCACTGGGGGTGGAGTCTGCTTGGGATCTTTCTCCCTCTCCCTCTGCCTCCCACCCCGGCCACCTACTCACCGGTGTGCGTGCACACTCTCAATCTCTCTCTCTCTCAAAAAAAACCACAAAAAAACAAAACAAAAAAACCCCACCAGATTCCTGGGTCCTATCCCCAGATTCTGACTATTTCTGGTCTGGGGCCTAATTTGAGAAAATTCCTCCCGAGGGATCCACAGATGGACTTTTTTTTTTTTTCCTTTAAAGATTTTATTTATTTGAGAGAGAGTGAGTGAGAGGGAAAGGGAGAATCAGGCTCCCTGCTGAGTGCAGAGCTTGACATGGGGCTGGATCCTGAGACTCCAGGATCATGACCTGAGCCAAAGGCAGACACTTAGCTGACTGAGCCACCCAGGTGCCCGCACAGATGGTCTTTAAGAGGCTCACAAACCTCAACGTGTAAGCAAAATTACACATGGGCATGCATTTATATGTATGTGTGTGTGTACGTGTAACTTTTTTTTCCTGTAAGCTCTACATCCAACATGGGGCTTGAATTCACAACCCTGAGATCAAGAGTCAGAGTCACGTGCCCTACCAACTGAGCCAGACAGGTGTCCCTGTGCATACATGTTTTTACAGCAGAAAGGCCAAAGTTTTCATGAGATCATACCTCCTAAAAGTTTAAGCAGCTCTTAGAAAGTAGAGTTCATGATCAGGGACTCAAGACAGGGAAACAAATGACTTTGGACCATTGATAAGAATGCCCCTATCAGCATCTCTTGATCAATCCTATGGCCACTGTTAAGAGAAGGGGAGAGAATTTGGCAAGGTCTGTAAAATCAGGAGACCTGGGCCCCAGGTAAGAAGCAGGACTCTAGGACTTGATGTTCCCTGTCACCTTGTGTTTCCATAATCTCTAATGTGCGGGATTATCGGGAGTGGGAGAAAGTAATGTACAAGGCAACTTGCTGCTTTCCTAATACCTTCTCTACTGAAGGCCAAGTTAGTTCTGAGAGGACTCAAGGGATCTGGTTGGTTAAGAGGTCTACAGTGGCCCTGAGATCGATCTGACCCAATCCAAACAGAATTGATCCTCACAGTGACAGTCTAAAAGGGGATTTTTTTTTTCTTCTTTTTAACGTATTTCAGTAACCAGAGGTAGAACTAGGACCTTAGAGCCCTACTGACCCAGAGCTTCCTCAGCCTTGGCTGTGAAAGGTAAGAAGTCATATAAACACAGTGGGCTCAAATTTTCTCCTATGTAAATAAACTCTAAGGGCCCTAACAGCAATTTTCTCAAAGAATTCCTCTACTTCGGTAGAAGACCACTCTCACCTGTAGTAGAAATGCACGGGGCTGAGGTGGCTGACTGTGGGCATGTAGGAATAGTAGAAGGAGCCATAGAGGAAGACAGACACCCAGAGCAGAAGGAGGATGGTACAGAACAGCACCCCAAACTGCAGCAGCAGCTTGCGGGCACGACCTGCCAAGACCTGGCCCACCTCCTGGGCCCACAGTAAGGCAGGTACTGGTGGGTCATTGACCATGGCAGGGAGCGCAGAGTGTCTGGCCCCAGGTTCAGGCCTTGAGTTCCTAGCTGCTCTGCCACCTGGACGCCACCCCTGGCCATGGGATGAAGCAGCTGGTGGTTCCTGGAAAAAGAGAGAGAGGGGGAGAGAATGGCTCTTTTCCCAGGGGAGGTGGGGACAAAAAGGACAAGCTTACTGGACTGGGTTTGAGGAACCAGAGATGGCAGAACACAGCAAAGTCTTTGTTTCATAGGGCTTTTCTCCAGGTGATTACGTTTCTCAACCAATTATCCCTTCCCTTTTCCTTCACTGTGCTTCCTTTGGCCCGACTGCCCCAACACCTCAGCTGAATTTGTCTCCTGGACACCTGATTTCTGGGACAGGCCACGTTCATACTCATTCATAACAATATATAACATACAGAGGATGAGCACCTTAAAAGGCTTTTACACACATGATGACGCCGAGTCCACACCGCGAGGTGGCTGCCCCCAGAGAATGCGCGACTTGCCTAGGGTCGTACAGCCGCACTCAAAGCCAGCAGCCTAAGCGCGGTCGCTGCTGCCTCCCGACTTTCTCCTCTACGCCCAGAGTTGTGCTCTCTCCCCGACAGGGCCGCGGCCCACGCTAGGCAGGGCGTCCTGCAGCCAACGGCCGCTCCCCGCCAGCACCCCCTCCGGCTGGCGGTGGGCGCGGCGCCCGAAGCCCCCACCTAACCGCGCCAGCACGGAAACCAGCTCGCCGGCCGCCGCGATCCTGCAGACTCACCAGCTCGCAGGCTGCTGGGGCAACGGCGACAAGGGACTTCCGTCTCCCGGGGAAGCCCCGCCCACTTCCGCCGGCCGCCTTTGTGATTGAGGGGGCGGGACCTCATTCCAGGGCGGGGCCGGGCGCAAGGGGCGGGGCCTGCCGGGCGGCGGGTTTCCCACCACGCGCGCTGCGTATGGTCCCTCCCCGCGGTCCGATTCCCAGACCCAAGAGGGCAGGCGCCTCCCTCCAGGCCTCAGGATATGCCCCAGGGCACGCTATGAGTCAGCAGCATCCCCCTCAGCCCGCCCTTCGAGGTCGCAATCCCGGCCCTCCACCCACACCTTCACCACCAGCCATTTAAACCCCCGCAAAGGGGGAGAGGGGCGGATATTCAGCAGGCGCTGATTTTTATCGCCCACAGCTCCTTGGACCTGTAGGCGTCCAAGGCAGAGAGCCCTGCTGGCCGGCTGACTGGCCGGCCCCTATCACAAGAGTGATAGCATTTCAGCTCCGTTTTTTGTCTCCAGCATTTAGAATGTCATCGACCTCCTCTGACCCCAACTGGACTCTCCCTCGGAATACCCGCAGCGCGTTATGTACACGAGATCTTGGCAGACGGTACCTTCTATTTTGTATACGACTCTTCACCCCAAATAAGATCCCTCGGAGGGTAAGGTTAATATTGTGTACATCTTCGCATTCCACACAGTACCAAGCACGACCCTGCAGGCCTGGGATGTAATCTCTCAAACCAATACCCACACTCCCAAAACCCACCCTGGAAGCTCATCTATTTCAAGAAACACCCAATAACTTTCCCCACAGTGCCCCCTACCTCTTCTTTGTCCGATTCTTTGATCTGGTATCTGCACACCTCTTTTCCTGCAGCTTCTTCTCCTTGTTCTTTAGGCATCTTCCTGACGTACTTTGTTGCCCCTGGATCTTCCACTCGAGTCACTTGTGGCTAGAACATGAAGTGGTTGGTGATCTAGAAGCTGGTACCTGTAGCTCATCACATTTTCCTGGATACAGGGAATGGAGGGTCCCTGGGAAAGAAAAAAGAAGACTCAGGTACTACGGGCTATGTCAGAGCAGAGGGAGGAGGGAGGAGGGGGGCGACTGCCCAGCTGATGTCAGATTTTCAAATGAGCAGGGTCCCCCGCAGCCAGTACAGACTCCACTGCAGGCGATGTCACAGGTCCAGACCACCCCATTTAAGGGGAGGGGGGAGTCGGCCTGGGCCTCAGCTCCTTCCAGCCCCGTCCTAGTCCAGATTCGGAATGCCTGCAATGGGGGAAGGGCAGCTAGGGAGACAGTTCACAGTGGGGGTGTGCGTAGGGGCTGCAGTCAGCAGCCAGGCTCCCCCACTGGCCGGGCAGTTGGTATGCTCCAGGATCTGAGCAGCTCCTTCTAGCATCCTTCATCCTTCAGGTACCAGCGTCTGGGCAGTGCCTGAGCTGCAGCAACTGGGACCAGCCCTCGACAGACCTCTGACCTGACCTCCCCAGTGGACTTCTTTGTATTAGCTGCTTCTGCTGCTGCAGCAGATACTTCCAGCTGCAACTCCCTGCAAAGTGGGGCACCCATCTCAGGCAGGTTTTGTGCACCCCACTGACTACTCCCCAGGGCTGCCGCTGCCTGTGGCCTCAGGTGAGTAGGGAACATCCTGCTTTTCTCCCCCTGGGGCTCAAGGGGGCGGTGGGGGAGATTATGTGTCCTCATCAGGGCGGGGCTTTTTCTGGTTCAGGCTTTCAGAGCTGGGAACACACATGGCTGGAAGGGCTGAAAAGCCTTAAATCGGTTTTATGTCTAATGATCTGTGGCCCAGGCCGTGTGGGAGTTTGGAAGGCATTTCATCCAACCCTCTCCATTTCCTTAGCCCAGGAAGACAGGGATGGGAAAGGCCACTGGAGGATGAGGATAAAAGGAACAAAATATTGGGGCACATGACCCCAGTCTTGTAAAGACTGATGAAAAAGGAACACGGACGGGGGGGGGGTGTCTTCAGATGAGATTATGCAGCCCCTCACCCCCCACATCATGCTCTAAGGTATCCCTCTCTTTTCTCCAGGATGAAAGGGGAGACCCCTGTGAACAGCACTATGAGTATTGGGCAAGCCCGCAAAATGGTGGAACAGCTTAAGATTGAAGCCAGCTTGTGCCGGATAAAGGTGGGCGGACCCTGGGTCCCATTAGTTGCCCCAGTTGTGCAGTAGGTCCCCAAATGTCAGGTTAGGAGATGTTTTCTTTCCTGGACTCCCTGCGATCAGGGGAGGAGTCTCTGGCTCTGTAAGGACAGCTGTCCCCAGGCCAATCTGGGGGATGAGGGACGAGAATACTGTTTTAAGAAGCCCTAGAGATGGCAAAAGAGAACCCATTTGGGGAGGGAGGCTGCAGTCCCTCTCAGGGGATCTTGCTAACAATTCCCCTCCTGGCTGTGCCCCAGGTGTCCAAGGCAGCAGCCGACTTGATGACTTACTGTGATGCCCACGCCTGTGAGGATCCCCTCATCACCCCTGTGCCCACTTCGGAGAACCCCTTCCGGGAGAAGAAGTTCTTCTGTGCCCTCCTCTAAGTTGCCCTGTCCCTCGGCACAAGCTCTTCACCTTTCCCTCTCCTAGGCCCTTCCTTAGGTCAGTAACTGTCGTGAGCCCCTGAGGGTCCCTGCATCCCATCCCTAGCCCTTGTCCGACCCTATGAGGTTATCTGAAGCACAAAGCTCTCCGTCACGGATCTGTGGACCCCATTTCCTCGCCCACTGCGGCGTACCCCAACTACCCCCTGACCCAGGGCCCCCTTAGCTCCATCCCCAGGAGGGCCGTTCAGACTCTGCCAGCGTCCTGCCGGCTTCTCTCTGTGACCCGCTCAAGACAATGGAGAGAGGGATGGGCCGGGTGCTTGCTCTCAGTCTCACCTGGAGCTATGAGAAGGGTAAAGCCATTTGAAGAATAAAGTCATCCAGAGTCTCAGAGGACAGCTCCTGTGTTAGCGTTCTTGGGGAGAGGATCATCAGTCTGTAGACCTGGGAATGTGTGCGGCAGGTGAAAGGCTTGCCGTACCCCAGGAATAGGGCCAGTCAAATCAGGTTAGACTTGTCTAGGATCGGAGATCGCCGGGATGGGCGGGGGGGGGGGGGGGACGGCGGGCGCGAGACAGCGTCTCAAGTGGAAGAATTAAGTTACAAAAGACTCAGAGGCTACGGAGAACACTAACACACGCACGCACACGCGCGCGCGCAAGCACTGCACACAAGTGAAAACGAAAACAGACCGAACGGGGTAGATCGAGGGAGGGATTCCGAGGGCAATCGCAGATCGCAGCAACTCTGGAACGGAGGGGAGGAGCTCGGCTCCAGTTCCTGCGAAGGGGGCCGGTTTTACTTCTAAGATGGCCGCGCCCACAGCGGGCCCCTTTTCCAAGATGGCCACCGCCATGGGACCCGCGCCAATATGGCAGCCCCCCGTCACTGGGTTTCACGTACAGGGCTTCTGAGCTAGGCCCATACTTAAAATGGCGGCCCCAGGCAGCAAGAGTTCTCAATATGGTCCCTTCTGTGCTCATCTGGTCTCAAAATGGCTGCCCTGGCTCTTGCCAACTCGATGCCCATTCCTACCCACCCCGGAGTCTTAAAGTCGACGTCCCCCTGATCCAGGTGAAGGCACACGGGTGGCTATAAGCAAAGATGGGACAAGAGGACCCTCGCAAGCACAGCGTAGCAGGCGCTGGTCGCGTGGATCTTGCGTGGGAATCTAGGTTCTACAGCTTGCCAAGTGGAGGCTCCCTTTGGGGTGTAAACAGAAGTGTGCGGCCGGTGCTCGGCGCCATTCCTCGGTCGCCTCCTGGGCTCCCTAGGAGTTGGATGAGCCCGAAATTGTTTCAGTTTGGGTTTCCTGGTAGGGCTTGCGGTGTTCCCATTTCTTCCTCAGGCCCACTCTGTCACATCCGCCAGAAGCAACGTCCCCGCCCCTAGTGTGCCTACCAACCTTCCTAGTGATCCCAGCTTGCCATCTGGCCAGATGCCAAAACCAAGGCTTAATGTCTCACGAGCGCCTCCCAGACTCAAACTTGGCGGAGGTTTTAAGCCCGGCATGCTTTTCTAGAAGCCTTTTCCTTCCAAGGGTGAACATATGGAGGTGGGACCAGGGCCAAGGCAGGGAAGGTAACAGTCCCAGTGTGTCTGCTCCTCATGCATTATCCACATCCCCCAAATTCAGGGATATATCCTTCCCAGGGGAAGCCTAAGCCAGCTCCTGTTTTGTGTCAGGATACACTTTGGGAGAGGGCGCCTGAGTGATTCAGTTAAGTGTCTGCCTTCAGCTCAGATCATGCAGAGTCCTGGGACGGAGACCCACGGCCAGCTCCTTGTTGAGGGAGCCTCTCCCTCTCCTGCTCCCTCTGCTTATGCTCTGTCAAATAAATAAAATCTTGGGGAAAAAAAAAAAAAGGGATACACTTTGGGGGGTGGGGGTGGGAGGAGCCACCCTGCAGTAACAGGAGGTATTAGGGATAGCCATCACCCCCAGCTTCCCCACACCTTTACACAGGAGACAGCAAGGGGAGGGGAATGCAGAGAGGAAACCAAAGGAATGAAAGTCATTCTCTGGGAATTGAACTTAGTCTCCTATGGATGTCTCCACAGGTCCAGGGGTACCCAACGAACTTGGGGCACTTTCAGGAACAGCGCCTTTCCAGCTGTTGATGAATTTCTGAGCCCTAACAGGT
This sequence comes from Ursus arctos, assembly GCF_023065955.2. NCBI lineage: Eukaryota > Metazoa > Chordata > Mammalia > Carnivora > Ursidae > Ursus > Ursus arctos. The sequence goes on from NW_026622908.1 coordinate 39,643,366, forward strand.
CCTGAAGGTCATCTCATTACCTCATCCTAGAGATGAAGAAACAGGGAAAGTAACCTGGTTGCCCTCCTGAGGTGGGCACCTACCCCCATTCTGTTCAGCAGTCCCCATGACTTCCTTCTTGGTGTTTCATGAAAACTCCTGAAAGGATCAAGTCTCTTCTTTATTCTTTTAAAGACTGATTTATTTATTGCGGGGGAGGTACAGAGGGAGACAATGCCAAGAAGACGCCCCGATAAGCGCCGGGGTGGGGATAAGGGCAAGGAGGGCTCGAGTCTCATCAGGAGATCATGACCTGAGCTGAAATCAACCGAGCCACCCAGGAGCCCCAAGGATCAAATCTGTTTTAATCCCTGCATCCTGAAAGTGTCTGGCACATAGCTGGCACTCAAATATTGAATGAATGATTGTACTATATATGCTTAAATAGCAAGCAATGCAGAGCAGACACAAGAACCTCTCTCTTTTTCTACTGCATCACAGTGTTGGGCAAATTCCAGGAGAGTAAGTTGAAAATTTCCACATCAGCTCAGACTTGGTAAAAAGCCAGAACAGAAGTGCTCAATAAATGTAATCTTGATATTAGGTGTTGTTTTGTTTTTTAAGCCTCTGCTCAATTTTTCTGCACAATTTTCGTACTCATCAAATTGGCGGTGAATGGCTGCAGCCCTGTTTGGGGACAAAGGGGGCTTTAAGAGGTTACCAGATGGGCGCCGGGGTGGCTCAGTCGCTTAAGCACCTGCCTTCAGCTCAGGTCATGATCTCAGGGTCCTGGGATCCAGTTCTGCATCGGGCTCCCCGCTCAGCAGAGGGTCTGCTTCTCTCTCTGTCCCCCCGACCCTCCACTTGTACATGCCCCCCCCAAGACAAATAAAAAACCTTAAAAAAAAAAAAAAAAGGTTACCAGAGACCAGGCATTAACCTTAAAAATGATTAATTAGCTCAAGAACGGACTTTAAATACCCCAGAGAATGTGCAAACACTGAAATCAAGGATAGCCTTTATTGTATACAAAGCTGTGAGCCCCTGGGGTCTGAATCTGTGTCCCACACGGAGGGAGGACTCGGAGCAGGATCTGCATCTGTTCTATCACTACTCTTTCAAAACACTGGTTGTGAACCTGTGGCATCTCAGCCTTAGTAAGTCCCTGACCATTTATTAGAAATTACAATTAGGATCAGTTCAGTGCTAACAACGCAAGAGTGCTTTTGTTAATTAAAGTTACCTTCTCATTCTCCAAATGTACTATGAAATAACCCCCAACAAATATCTTCCGTGGAGTAAGGCTTTTCCTCCTAAGTCGTAACGACTCATTAATAAACTTATTTGGCCCCAGAATGGAACCTTACATTTAGCTTTAAGCATCCAACTGGTTTTAGTATAGGCCAAATACAGAGAGGTCGTGACTTAGAATTTATTTTCTTCTACTCCAATGGCTCAAGCGCCCAGCATAAGCAGGCACTAAGGGAGCTAACAGCCCTCAAGCGAAGGCATGGCTGGCTCCCAAGTGAATCGTTGAACAGGAAGGGAATAGTAGCCATGCAAGAGGAAAGCCATCGTTGGCTGGACCCAGTACAACTTGAGGAAGGAGCATCAAAAATGAGTCAATCCCCCCAGAGGACACACTCCGCCCCAGTCAGTGCAGCCACAGGAGATAGGGTGAATTCAATCCAAACGGTTATTTATTCTAAAACTGGAAGCTACTGTGCCTACATTTTCGCCAGAATGTAATGAGAACAGGGGAGGGAAAAGTTACAGATGTAAACAATGACACAGTTACATTTTTTTTTTTTAAACGGTAAAACCCTTTTTTACTGGCCACTTCCAAGAATGCTTTACAGGTTGTGCAAAAACATTTACAGGCTCCATGTGGTGTGCGTTTCCATCTACAACAACTACAACAGACGTCTGATAAAACACTAAACAAGTCTTCTAAGGAAAACAAGGCTAGGGATCCCTCCTGGTAATCCACATTCCCACCCCCCCTTAACATTGTTTTTTCACAATAAAAAGACAGACAGAAACAAAACCCAGACATCTACTGTTGTTGTAAGTGATCTCTTGGGTTAAACCAACAAGGATGTGGCAGTTTCACTCTCCATCAGGAAAACAGGTTTTTTTTTGTTTTTTTTTAAGATGACTTTCTGGTGTCAAAAATTAACAGCAAGTCCCTCCTCTAGCCCTCCACCCCCCCCCAAGACCTCCAAACAGCTTGAGCTTTGTCCCCCTGGCCCTGAGGGCGTAGCATCCACAAACCACGTCAGAGACTAGAGACTATAAAAAAGATGCTATTCGCTGGAGGATGGAACATTTGAAAAAGAGATGGCAACTTCTGCCTCAAATTCCATTTTCTATTGTCACATAATCTTGCCCTGTGGGAATTTCTCTGGGCTCCAGTTTTTACCTCCTCGCCTGACAGTACGAGCAAAGCTTTCTCAAACTCCCTTAGTAAGAAGTTAGTGGATTACAGCAAAGTTCATGCAATCACTTCACCCACTGCCACACGCGGACCCCTGACGGCACCACAAAGAAGCAGGCGCCAACAGAAAGGACATCATTAGGAGCAAGCTGACTTCCTTCCTACCAGCACCCCCTTGCCAGCCTCGGGGGCGCGGGTGCTCGCCGGGCAGAAGGGTGTATGGGGCAGGGGTGACTGGGGGACCGGGGTGTGGGCTGCGTGCCTAGAGAAGGGCTGCACGGAGGGAATGATGGCAGAGGGAGAGGGAGGTCAAATCTCAGCACAAAATGTTAACCCGGAAAGTGCCCAGGTGAGGAAACAGAAGTGAAGCCTCGGCAGGCAGCCCGAGCCAGGGTGCCCCCACTCGGAAGCACTGCAGTCCGGTGGTGTTTGCGGAGTAAGCTCTCGGCTGACACAGCGCTGAGCAGGAAGATGACTTACATAACTGAAGCGGGGTACTGAAAGAGCATTCCCATACCCCCCCCCCGAATTCCTGAGCCCAGCCACCTGAAGCTGTTTGTCAAGAACTGGGAGGGTGTTGGTAAAGTTACAAACAAAAACTATCCCAACTGAAGTCTCTTGGCTCGAGGCCTCTCTGGGGACACGCAGGGACAGCACCCCTCGAGGAATCCTGTTTCAAGAAGTCGGGAGGGGGTGCTCCCTTCTCATGCACACGGGACACACGCTCACATTCTTGCTCTTCCCCAGTTTCGGCAGCCCCACTGAGCTGCCTCCCGCCCCCCCCACCCCCCCCCCCCTCCCCTCTCCTATCCACTCTCTCCCTGTGTATCAAAAAAGCCAGCAGGGCTTGTGCCCTCCACACTGTATAAAATAGTTGCTATTCTCAGCACCGGGGCCGGCAGCCCACACCACAGGATTCACCTATATACATAGCCTGCTGCAGCGAAAAGAATCCTGCCTCGTTTCTGTGTGAGCTGAAACCCTGAGAAACGTTCCTTCTCTCGCACTAGAAGAGGATACTCTAACAGAGATGATTTCAGAGACTTCCCCGCCTGTCTCGAGCTTGGAAGACAGAGAGTAGAGACTGGCAAACCACAGTCTTCAGGCTGAGGGCGGCAATGCCGTTCTCCCCCAAGGTTCTGTGGAAATCTGTTACCGGGTACCCAGAGGGTGCAAGCTATTCTGCTCTGCAATCAGGAACAGTCCCCGTGCCTCCTTGGCCTGGGAATCCTATATAACAGAACCACCCAACTGGAAGTCTCCGCGCCTCAGCCAAACAGCACGAGGCGCGGCAGAGTGGAGATAGGGACACTTTGGCCTCCCAGCCCACCAGACCAGATATCCCAAGAGGGAAAGGTCGGTAAAGAAAATACAAACGGTTAGTTGGTGCAAGTGATTGATAAGAGCCAATCGTTTATTTTCACTGCCCCATTCACAAGCTCTCCCTCTGTCCCCACTCCTGCCTGCTCTGGAGAGAGTGCCCTCACATGCGTGCCCACCCTCTCCACACCGCCTCATCACTCTCCCTTCCTTGGCTGCCAGTCCAGCTGCCTTAGAATGTCAGAAGGGTGACATTTTCAGTTCTTTTCCTGTCCAACTGCAGGATACAGGACAGGCAGCCCTAAGTGCTGCTTTCTGCGCAAATGTTTTTGATTACAAATATCTAACTAGGTTTGAAATGTTTTATAGAATAAGACAATATTCTTTTCAACAAACTTTTAAAAAAAATGTACAGTTTTGTTGTTTCCTCCTCCCCCCTCCCCTGCCCCTGCTTGCGCACCCTCCCCCCCACCACCCCTCCCCGGCAGCTCAGCCCCACCCGAACAGCCCCTGTTTTCCTTGGTTGTGTTTTGGGGGGTGCCTGGCACCCCTAGAGATTCAGCTTTAATGGCTGACAGGCGAGAATGACAGGGGCTTCACCGATACCCTTGGTAACCGTAGTAGTTCCTGTAGTATCGGTCTCTGTCCTGGGGGTGGTGGTAGTAGTAATTCTGCCACTAGAAGAGAGGGGAAACCCCATCACTCGGAGCCACAGCTGGCCGAGGACAGAGAGGCATGACACTCATCCCTCTAGTCCTGCCACCCCCTCTCTCTCCCCAGAGGATACTCACATCCCGATTGTACTGTCTGTAATAGTCTCTGTATCTGTTGTACTCATAATCTCGCCCGTAGAATCGATCATAATCTCCCCTGTATCGATCGTAGAAATTACGGTAACCCTGAGAAAGGAGGAGCAAAGATTTATGGGTTGTCAGCCTCACGATCCACTGCTATCCCATTTTAAATGAGACACACATCATAGCTTGATATTATCAACAGGCTTAATCTTCCCAGAATACATTCTTCCAGAGGAACACAATAAATGGGCAAAACCCTAAGCCCTGAGAAAACAGCCCAAACCACTCTGCTCCCCCAAGCCAATAGGAATGGCCATCACGACCCAGAGGGAGGAGCAGAAGGAGAGCTGCACTCACCCCTCTGTTTCCAGACTGCCCCCAGTACTGCTGCCCGTAGGCCCGGTTGTCGTAGCCTCGGCGCTGCCCGCCCACTGGAAGAGAAATGGAGAGCGCGCTCAGACCGCTGGCATGGGGTCCTGGCTCCAGGTCTGAGTGGAAATCAAAAAGTCGGAGCCAAAGGCAATTCTGGGGGAATAGGAAGCCTGCTTCTGTCAGGCTCACACAATGGTAATTAAAGCCCCAGCCAGGAGCTTTTTAAAGAGTCTGAAGGGGGAGGGCAGAGGAATAGAGACACAAGAAAACCAAGCCACCTTGCTTTTGAAGCTCCCCAATTCCTGCAAAACATTTCAGATGGCAAAAGGATACATGGCAGAGTTAGAAGCAGGAGTAAAAACTGCCATTCATAGAATCACAAACTTTCAGTCTTGGAAGGGGACCCCAGATATCCTGCAACCCGGACCCATTATTTTATATCAGTGAAACAAAGCCTAAATACTAAGCTCGGCTAGGGGAGGAAGTAGGTATTCCCAGCGCCTAGCACACAGCAGGCACTCGAAAGTGTTGTTGACTTACACACACACGCACACACAAACATTTTTAAAGGGCAGTGAATGCACACTTGGGGGGGGTTTCACTGACAAACAAGACATTCAGGAGGGAAATTAATTCCACTACTAGCCTAACTTACTTTGTAACCCCCCCAAGTTACTGAACAATGCATTCACTTTCTGGTCTACAAAGCCGCGTTGACCCAACGAAGCAGTAAGAAACCTTAAGTTGAGAGTCCAACTTCACGGCACAGGTCCTTAGGCTGTACCGCAACAGTGAGGAGGAGACAAAGCGGGGCGCTCGTATGTCAAAATGAAAACCAGACAGAGTAGGGGCTCAAGCATGGCTGTTCAGGGAAACAAACATCTCTGCTGCAAAAGAACTACCTTTCGCTGAAGGAAGGCTTCCGGGAAAAGCGTTAAGAAGGTGGGGGGTGAAGGACACAGGAAGAACGAGCTCCGTAAAGAAGGTACTTCCTTATTGCCTCTGACCGGCTGCGGACCCTGCAGTGCAGAGCACCGACACCACCCCGAGGCGCCGACCGCACACTGGGGCTGGGGGTCGGCACGGCCCCGGGACTCACCGTAGCCTTGGCCTCGGCTCCGGTTCTGCCGGTTGCGCTTGTTGCGGTTGTTTCGGCGGTTCGTCCGCTTCTCGGAGGGGGGCAGCAGCTTCCTCGCCTCCTCCTTGTACTTAGTGACAATGGGCTGAGCTTCCTCCTTCTCCAGCTCCCCGTATGTCACCTCATCCATATAGTCGCATTTTTCAGGCAGAGAGAAGTTGGCTGTGAGAGGAAGAAAGAAGCTTGTGAGACCTGAGAAGCGCACGTATGTGCAAGATCTCACTGGGAAAAGCCCACCATGGGAAGAATGGGATATTCTAAGCCTCATCTACCAAGGCGCACAAAGGTGCTGGGTTCAGACTCACTCACGTTTAAATGAACACTGCACTTCCCTTACCAAAAGTTTTTCCCTAAATGGTCACAGCCCCAGGCAAAGGGCTATCTGCAAAGTAGATTTACAAGTTCTCAAGTGATCCATAATAAATTAACAGTGAATTGGGTTAAAGTTTCTTCTCAGGACAGATGCAGGTAGCCAGAGGCTAAAAATAACTGAGAAAGTTTTGGTGTTGATTAGATTAGACGCTGAGAAATACACTTTTAAAAGAGATTCCATGAGATACTGACCCAAACCAAGATCAGGAGAACAGGAAACAAGAACACAAGAGAGCTCATTTACCACCTGTGCACAATGGGCCAGCACGTTATAATGCCAGTCTCTAGACATCAAGTTCAGAGGCTGGGTCTCAATGCAATTCAGCTCAATGGGGCTCTCTTGATTCTAGATGAGTCCAGTTAACCCTCAGTTTTACAAAACTGAACTAAATTCCTCCAAGTGCCTGAATATCAGTTATGGACTGGCAGAGTTCATTCTGAGTTAACCTGGGGAATCCAGCTCTTAGATGTGTCATCAGCTCCCATGCCTGGGCATTATCATAATTCAAAGAGCCAGTAGTTGGTAAGACAGGTATGGGATGCCAGAAGGTGAACACAGTGAGGGGGAAAAAAATCACACTCTGAAGGGAACAATTGGAAGTGCAATCAATCAAGATGGAGACAATGCTGTAAGGCTTTGTATTGCATTAAAACTTTCCGGCACATACCAAAAACCAAAACAAAAGAACAAGCCTAATGTGATACTAGAAAGCAGATATACTGATGAGACCGTTCACTCCAAACAGCATAGTTTCATTTGAACCATAATAACCTCCCCCCTCTAGAACATAAATTCAATGAAGGCAAAGCCTCATTTCACTGGCTATTCCCTATGCCTAGAATAGTACTGGACAAACAGTAAACATCCTTGAAGCTTTTACCAAATGAATAACTGACTCAGCAAAGCCTCTGCTTTGAGTTTTAATCACCCTGTGGTCTATCACTACCTCCCTTTTTGTATCTTCTCTGGAATGAGTCAAGGAGTTACTGCCCCTCCAGTCACTCTTCTCATTCATTTACCTACAAGTGCTCATACCCATTAATTTACTCTGCAGATTTACTTTTTTTTTTTTTTTTTTTAAAGTAAGCTCTATGCCCAACCTGGGGCTTGAACTCATGACACTGAGATCAAGAGTCACGTGCTCTACTGACTGAGTGAGCCCAGCGCCCCCAAATTTACTTTTTAGATGTGGAGAAGCACTCCAGATGCTAAGAGGCCCTGGAAAGGTGTGCACTGACCAAGGACAGGCTCCCTAACTTGTATCATGTTAGCCCACCTTTCATCTCCAGCATTATAGACTCAGGCACATCATCTCCCTCCACCTCCTTCCTCAACTCCAGCCTCTTCTTCCAATCTTCCTCATTAGGAACAACCACCACCACTTTCCGAGAGAAAGTCTTGAACAGCAACAGCTTCCGCCGTTGGCCAGAGTTGTACACATTACACTAGGGACAGGAAGGATAACAGATGTTTTAGGAATAAAAATTACCACTCATATGCACCCAAAACGCTTACTGAGCATCTTTTACAAGTGAAGCAAGAGATTAGGGGTCTTATAGACACAATTTCCTCTAATTCTTCAAACTCTACCTAACATATCATCCTGTTTTGCACATCAGAAAAATTGAGACTCAGAGACCAAGACTTGTCCAAAGTCACAAACCTAGCAAGTGGTGGAGCCAGGAATCCAATCAAGCGTTTCCCATTACCTCTATTACATGTTTTATAGTCTGGGTCCATACACTCTCTGGTAAAAAGACTAAAAGGCATCTCTGAGTTCAAAAAACATTAGGACCACAATATAACCACTTGGTCATAATTAAGTAACCTGGTTCTGATCGTTAATTCAGTCTCCCTCTACGTATGCATCCCACTTGGGACCGTAAGCAATTTTTACCAGATAATTTTTCATCTTTGGACCTTCTGTAAAATTAAATTTCTTTCTTTCTTTCCTTCTTTCTTTAAGTAATCTCTACACCCAACATGGGGCTTGAACATACAACCCCAAGATCAAGAGTTGCACACTCCACCGACTAAGCCAGCCAGGTGTCCCAGGTTTGGGTTTTTTTTTTTTCCAATGTTTGAACAATACCTGATCAAGAATGAAGTTCCTCTTTGTCCGGGAAGCAATCTGGACCAGCTTACTAAGGCACTGGGAGGCTTGCTGAACTAAAAGGTCTCTGCTTTTGGGGTCCATTTCTGGCTCCTCAAGCCCCTTCATCTGGTGAGTTTGAGAGGAAGTGATGAGAAACTCAAGAAGTTATGCAGTAAGTTAAAACCCAAGAGTCACCAGTAAAGGCCACCTCTTTAAATGCCACCAAAGCTATCACAGCAGTTCACTCCTATTCCTCAATGCTGTCAATGTATATTGTCCATTTTCTAAGAGTCATTTCCAGTCTTGATCTGGATATAGTCCAGATTTCACCTACTTTCAGAAATCTAACAACACAGCAAAGAAAAAAAAAACCCCTACTTTAAACATGTATTGAGAATTCATTTCTCTATTTGTGGGACCCTTGTTCTCAGATACTTAAAAGACCCAACTCCACCTGGAAAAGGCTACAGGCATTTCTTGGAACCTCCAAAGCAAACACCACAGCTCACCTCCCCCAGCGACTCACCCTCATTTGATTCAGCACAGTCTCAGCTCCCAGGACGTTGTATCTTTTCTCGGGGTTTTCTTTTGCGTATTTCAGCGCCCACTGGGTCTTTCCAGATCCAGGCAGTCCTACCATCAGAATCACCTGGAGGTAAACAGAACCAGGAATACCATGAAAACTAAAGGAGGATCATGTTTACAAAACCTGATTTAAGAACATCATCACCTGCCCCAGTTCAGCAAAGCTCTAAGAAGCAACCTTAAAAAAAAGCCTTAAGACCAACCATCCCAAAGCACAAGCACTAACGAGGTCCTTGCGTGTTGTCTGGCATACCTCACACTCCTCTATGGTCTTGGGAGGGACTGCAGTGCGCACACGTTCCTCAACAGGCACAGCATGAATGAACACAAACTCTTCTGGTGGTGGGAAGAAGGGCTCCTCCTTCTGACCGAAGTTTAATTCTACAACACAATTTTTGCAGAGGACATGGGGTAGGAGGGCCCGTTCTGCCAGGGATTCCTTGTTGATCCGGAATGCCACACCTAGGTCTTCTCCGTTCTTGGAAAAGGAAAGTTCTACTTCTTCAGTCTCAAAATTCTACAATGACAACAAACAAGAGCATTTAGGACCTTACAGGGTTTGAGACTGATTAAATCTTACAATTTAATGTTTTTTTAAACTTAGACTGCTGAACACAACTAGGCAAACAATGCATCAAATGCACAAAAGACAGGAGCTGACAGGAAGCAAACTGAGGGGCGCCTGGGTGGTTGAGTGGGTTGAGCACCTGACTCAGCTCAGGTCTTGATCTCACAGTCATGAGTTCAAGCACCAACCAAACTCATTGATAATTTCCAGACGTTACCTGCTTTCAGAAATTTGACAACAAGCAAAGGAAGTAGGCTCCCGCCTAACACGGAGCCTACTTGGGGGGGAAAAAAAAAAAGGAAAAAAAAAAGGAAGCAAATTGAATTCCCAGGACCCTCTATGCACTTCTTGCTATGAATCCACAACTTTTAGGCGCACTTACAGCAAAGCAGCCAATGACATCATTCTCCCCGAAAGTCTGGCCAAATTCTTCAAACTGCCCATTCTCTGCCTTGAGTCCTCGTCCATCGAAACCATAAGAGAATTCATCCTCACCTAGAACAGTGAACAAATTAGTTACCTACACCCAAACTCCCCATGGAGTAAGTAATGTGGCAGCAAACACAAATGATTAAGTTAAAAATGACATTACCAAGCTGTGGATGGGAAAAATCAACAGACCATCCAACTCGAAGGAGAGAAACCTCTGTGCAGCCTTCTTTCATTGGGAGATTCTGGGTTACCTGGCCAAGTCAGAAAAGGAACTCTCAGATACTCTGACCAACTCAGGAACAAAGTTGGAGTTAGAAAGAGAAGACCTTTACATAAACTAAAAACAACTATCACGACTCAACATCAGAATAACAGCTGTCAATGAACTTAAACCAAAACCACAAGGGTCAATTTCTTGGTTACTGGAGCTAAGATTATCATTAAAACATGGTGTCTTTTACTGCATTAATAAAATTCTGGTGGGCAGGAACCCAATACATAGTTTAATGAATAATTTAATGAATGACTGGTCTTGATGAACTGCATACACTACCTTGGCCTCAAAGCAGACTTTCCCCTTTGTCACGCCGTAAGTACTCCTTGCCCCAGACCAAAGCGTGGGGAACTTCTCTGAGAAAAGCGGCTGCCCTCCATAGCGGTCTTTGCTCACTTGAAAATGGAGATCCGAGGTATCTGTTAGAAAGAAGCAATCTGTTTATTCCAAAGCTCAAACCTTGAAAGCCACCACCAGAACACAAATATACCTAGTGGTCAAGAATGGATACAAAGTCTCCCATTGCTAAATCTCTTAAAAATTGTGGGCCATGAAATTTTAATATCCCAAATCACATTCGATTGGTTGAAAACCCTAACCTATCTTATCTGCCTTATACATACACGTGTCCAGGTTCACAAGAGTCTGATCCTCCGCCTCATCTTTTGCCTCTTCTTCAGGGGGTGGCGGAGACTTTGAGCTGTAGGTATGAGAGAAAAGCAAATACAGTGTATCCAAAGCCCTCTTCTTTGAGGGGTGTCTGTAAAATGTTTCAAACTATCAGTGAATACAAAATTCTAGCTTCTTTCAACAAATGAGAAAACAGCAACAGGAGATTTCAGAGCAGATTCAACCTAAAACTTATGCCTATAAAAACCTATTCCATCTTTAATCCACCCCTCTTTCCAAACTCTCCAATCAACATCAAGTATACCAAAATCAGAGCAAACACTCCTTTCAATGAAAGGGACTGTTTCCCTCACCGGCTGTGGTAAGCCTCCTCTCGGAATTCATAGTAAGCTCGGCCATGTTCATCCTTCTCATCCCGCTGTCTCTTTACCCCCCGCCGCTCACCATCTGAGCCTGCTGGTTTTGACTTTTCACTATCTTGGTCATCTCCTACAAAAAGGAGGGAAAGAAAATCAGCAGTTTTCATACTGGAATGTAGAATAAGTTCAGAACCAATAGCAACTGAAGGGGGAGCTGAGTGTCTAATCAGAACAGCCAGGTTATTCCCACTGCATCCACAGAACATTTTATTTCTAAAGATCATCTTCCTGTCATTGGCTGGCATTTTATTTTAGAAAAAAAGAAAGGACGGACATTATGGGCTAATTACAGTCAAGCAGTAGATAAAAATTGGACAATTTTTGCATTCTAAATTTATCTGCTTAAATCAGGTCAAACTTGCAGATTTTCCCACCAATATGACATCTTTAAAAATCCCCTAAGTCTTTAAAAAACTTCACAGGTTAATTTAATTTTGACTCTTGATTGTCAGATTTCGATGTATGCCAGACACAATACACATTTTCCAACACTCTTCCACAGCTTAATGCACAGATGCCTCATTGTGTGTGTGTGTGTGTGTGTGTGTGTGTGTGTGTTTTCAAGAGTTTGCCTTTCTAGGTTAGAATGCACAGCCATTCACAGCTTTTACTTACACAGCAAACAGACTCAGGTGCATATATACAGCTGTATTTGTATCATGGGTTTTTAATGAAAGTTGCCAAGAGCAAACCATTAAGTCACAAGAGACCCATAAATAATACTGCACCTTTACTGCACAGAATTTGGGGCAGAAAGGTGTTGTCATATATTTAGCAACACTCTCTGCAAAAGGAAAAAAAAAACCTGGAATTTTTCCTTAGGCTTTGGTAATTTGCAACACAAAGATTTTTAATAATAATTTCTTTAAAGTAGTCCTCTTTCAACCTTTTTTATCTGCTATTTGGGATACACGTTAAGTCAAAGGTTATGTAATGGGATTTTTGTTCCAGGACATAGAACAAACAATCTGGAAGTTGCATGTGACTGTCTTAGAATGGGTTCCAATTATACCATGATTACTAATAGCAGCTTTAAAAAAATCTGTTATAAAAACTAAGGCAACCCACTTCATAGTAAGACTTGGAAGCAGCTCTAGTTTTCCTGCCTACTCTGACAGACAGGTATGGATCAGCTCTAACCATCCAACCACTTCAAAAGAAAAGAGAAAGGTCACTAACTCCCTGGGGCGACTCTACACATTCTCTTCCGAGGTTACTCAAATGGAGCCACTAACACCTCAATCATTTCAGTTCAGGAAGTCAGGGACCTAAAATGTAAAAGGCTCACCAAGTGTACAGCAAATCCACAAATTTGCCTATTCACCGACTCAGTGGGAAGATTAAAATTTAATCGTAAGAATTCAGGCAAGATAAAACCTCTACCAAGAGGTTGGCTAGTTCTAAATGCACTAGATTAAGTCCTTCTCTTCACTAGTTAACTATTAAACTCCACACCCTCACACCACAGGCTGCTAGAGCAGGAGCAAGGTTAGATTTCCAGATTTACTGCGTGGCTCAAGCCCCAGCAACGGCAAGGAGCGAACTCTGGCGAACTTAGCTTATTGCTTAATATTTTTAAAGCAGAAATGTCAATAGTCAGGTAACCCAGAGGCCAAAGCCTCCAATAGTCCGGTCTGGCTGTCCGTGTAATCGCCCAATTTCTCAGCGCATTCCCGCTTTAGGAAAAGATAACCAGTACCGCGGGAGACTGCTCCACAGGTAGCTCACAAGCAGTTCGCATGCAAAATCGCTCACTTCCATCCACTACCACCAAGGAATCAAGTTAGGCAGGAACCTCCCTCCTGCAGAGAGCGGGGCCACAAGAGGCAGACAAACCCCCCAGAAAGGTAGGTAGAGAATGAAAGCCACCTCCCCCGGGGAGTCCCACCAAAAGGCGACGGGAATCTTGCGCTTTCAGGCAAGTGAGAACAAGGAATCGGACCCCGCGGTGCACGGCTGGGTGCTGCGTCGGGGGCAGTTTGGAGCCGGGCTCCGCTGCCAGCTCCTCACCCTGTTCCTCTGCGGCCTTGTCACCCGGCGCCTCGGATCCCGGCGTCTCGTCCCCGCTCCGCTCCTCCGGCTCGTCTTCCTCCCCCTTGCCGGTGCCCTGCTCTTCGCCACCATTTACCCCACCTGACCCGGCCGTGGCCTCCTCCGCCGGCTTCTCGGAAGCATCAGGCTCGGCCGCGGCCTCCATGGCTGCCGCCTCCGGGGGCTCCGGCGGCGGCTGCGCGGCCTGGCCCGAGGCCTGGGCAGGGGGTGGCTCTTCGTCCTCGTCCTCAAGCAGCGCCTCCTCGTCCTCCTCCTCTTCTTCTTCGTCGTCCTCCTCGTCCCCGCCCGGGCCACCGCCCGACGCGGCCACAGGCCGAGGCTCCGCCTTGCAGGCCCCGCCGGGCCCGGCCCCGCCACCGCCGGCCTCGTCCTCGAGCATCTCGGCGTCCAGCGCCTCCTGCAGCCGCTGCGCCAGATCCACCTTGAGGCCGCGCGAGTCCAGGCCCCGCCGCTGCAGCTCCGACCGCAGCTCGGTCACTTTCAGCCGCTTCACCTCCATCGCCGCCGCCTCCTCCGCCTCCCGCCGCCTCCTCCCCTGCGAACCGTCGACCGAGCCCGACCGCGCAGGCGCCGCCGCCGCCCGCCTCCGCCTCACGCGCCAGCACTGAGCCCGCGCGAGCGAGCGCACGCACGTACGCACGCAGGCAGCGAAGGCCGCGCGCAGCCTCCGCTTAGTAGTGTTTGTTTCTTCCTTCTGCTCCCCTCCCCCTTTGGGCTCACGGGGCGCAAAACAACGCAGCGGGGAACTGCTTCCCTTACAGCCCCCTCGGTTACCCTGTCGCGGGCGGGTGGGCGCGCGCCGAGGACGACGGACTTCCCTCCCCTTACCTCCCGCCCCCTCTCACCCCTGAGCCAATCGCCGCCAGTAGTTTCACCGCGCAGCCGCACCGGAGCCGGAGACTGGGAAGACTGGCTACGGTTCAAGTGCCTCGTAGCACGGAGGGGTGTGCGCGCCCTCCTTCCCGTACTTCCAGCCTCGGGCTCTGCGCAGCCGCCGGGAGCTTCCTTCCCATACGCCCCTCCCACCCCGTCACCACCCTTACTCCCGTCTGGCTTCCGATCGCGCTGTGGTCTTAGGGCTTCCTTGCTGGTCTTTCTTCCTTATTACCTATACGTGCCGCAGCTTCTTGAGAGGAAAAAAAAAAAGCCAGGAGGGAAGCCGTTGCAACTTGAAAGCCTACTAGCAATTGTCTTTCTCTTTAGTAAACAAAGGGCTTCCCCAAACCAAGGAATATACAGGGACCCCCTGGCCCTCTTCTCTGAATCCTTCAACTTCTCTACCCAGCAACAGACACCCGGACCTCGCCTTTTAGCTTTCTTATTGGCCAACTTGAATCGACATCTGCAATTCTGATTGGTCATGCGTGATCGCCCGGGTTCTTCCAATTGGCGAAGCTGCCTGGAGATTTTTTTTTTTTTCCGGGTTGATCCGCAGGGGGCTGGAGAGGCGGGGTCGTTTCTGCGGGATTACTTTTTCGAGGCCGCTTTTGATTGGGCGGCGTGGCGCAATGCGCGCGACCTTTTAGACACCAAACTGTCGGGACTCTGTCCCCGGTACTGTAGGAGCTTCCGCCCGTATACCGAAGCCGAGGAGGAGACTTCCGTGCTTGGGCATTTGCAGAGGGCGAGCGGTTGGTCGAGGGGCTTGGTGGACTTGCAACTGAGCTGCTCTGCTGCCGCGTCAGTTTATTCCTGGGGTTTGGATGCACGGAACGCATTCAGCTCGGTTCCTAGCTTCTGACACAGGCATAAACAAATGCTTATTGAATACGTGCAAATAAAGAGCAAGGGTGGAGGCAAGCCCTGTAGACCCCTTTAAGCGGTTGTCCCCGCCCATTCCCTTCCACTTCCGGGTCAGGGAGGTGTGTCCAAAAGAAAGGAGGAAGCAAATTCCGCCGGCATTCCCACGCCTGCCACAGTTCCTTAGTACGGCCTTTGATTTTTCGGGTGGGTCTGTTCGCCCCGCAATCTCTTTAAGAAATTACTTAATCTCTGGCTTTACTATTCATACATCCTCTCCCTGTTTAGTCCTGTAAATCTAGAGATTGAAAAATACTGCAGAGAAGAGCGGAAGGGGCTGTAGAAGAAACAAGCAAAACTCATTCCCTGGGGGGAGACCTGGAGAAGGGTAATTTCCTGCCTTCTTAAATCGGCTATCTAAATCAGTTATTTTGCTCCTATCTCCAGAGCTTCAATTGCTCTTTCACTTCCCAATTCCGCAAGAGCTCTGGGCGGCAAAGAGTTATGGAGAAGCGCCTGCAGGAGGCTCAGCTGTACAAGGAGAAAGGGAACCAGCGTTACCGAGAAGGGAAGTACCGAGATGCTGTAAGTAGGTACCATCGAGCTCTGCTTCAGCTGCGGGGTCTGGATCCAAGTCTGCCCTCCCCGATACCTAATCTAGGACCTCAGGGCCCGGCCCTCACACCTGAACAGGAGAACATACTGCACACCACCCAGACAGACTGCTACAACAATCTGGCTGGTAAGAACAGGGCTGAAGGGCGGGTAGAGTATCAAGGCAGGCACGCGAAAATCTGAAGGTTGGGAAAAACACGGGCGTGCTCTTCTGCTGTCATGTAATTATTCTGCCATGAACTGAAATGTATTTCCAATCTAGAGGGCTCTAAATGAGTTTCTACAGGGCCGTGCTTCTCAGACTTTACCTGGAGAGTTTGTTAACTGAGCCCTACCCGCAGAGATTCCAATTTAGTGAGTCTGAGGTGTGCTTGTAAGGGGGGGGGGGAGGACTACCAAATTGCGTTTCTAACAAACTCCTAGGTGATGCGGATAGATTTAGGGAATTTTGCACGTTCTGGAGAAAACACTGAACTTACCTTTACGGCATTGTTTCTTTAATATGTAAAATAGAGGAAAGAAGGCACTTGCTTTAGCTGGCGGTGTCAGTCATTATTAGATCTTTTAGGACAACTTTTCCTCGTTTTCCTCCTTCCTTTAAATCAGCACCCTTTGGGGGTGCCTGGGTAGCTCAGTCTGTTAAGCGTCTGCCTTCAGCTCAGGTCTTGATCCCAGGGGCCTGGGATCCAGCCAGTCCGACTCCCTGCTCAGCGGGGAGTCCGCTTCTCCCTCTGCCCCTCCCCCCACTCATTCTCTCTCTTAAATAAATAAATAAAATCTTTTAAAAAATCAGCAGGTCGCCTGGGTGGCTCAGTCGGTTGGGCCTTTGCCTTGGGCTCAGGTCCCGATCCTTGGGTCCTGGGATTGAGCCCTGAGTGGGGCTCTCTCTGCTCCGCAGGGAGCCTGCTTCTCCCTCTCCCTGTCCCTCTGACAAGTTATGTGCTCTCTTTCTCTCTCTGAATCTTTAAAAAAAAAAAACAAAAAAAAAAAACACAGCTCTTGGATAACTAGTGTCATCCATCTCCATATGGCCTGGGATGAAGAGACAGATGCCAGAATTAGTATCACTGGGATTAATCTGTGAAAAGAAAGTAGACTTCTTAGGTAGTTCTATGGCAGGCAAAATAACCATAGAGGTAATGAAATTTTTTTTTAATATATTAAAGCATTTTAATGGTCCCAGCTGAGGCCATGGAAATTATTAGGATTAGTTTTTATACTTTGTGATGATTATTTAAAAGTGATTTTTTTACTACAGTGGTTTTTCACTTATGATTTGATGAAAATCTAGCTTTGTTATATATAGTGTGTGTCCAGCACTACGCTTAGACTCAAGTACCAATAATAGTAATTATAGTAGCTAATGTTTCAAGTCATTCAAGTCAACGTTGATTTGGTACTAAGGATATGGGAGGATAATGAGACCGATAAAAAGAGCTGCTCTCATGGAATGTATATTCAAATAAGGAGATGGACAATTAACAAAGGTGACATATGTAACATATGAGATGATGTTAAGTGCTGGGGAAAAAAGCAGAGAATGGGGACGTTGAATGCCACAGGCATGGGAATGTTCACTTTTAAAGAGAGTGGTCAGCCAGTATCTTCACTTTGTAGGTGGACCTGAAGGCAAAGACTATGGCTTAGCCATCCGTAGAGTCTCTGTTGGAGGTGCTTGGGAGATGCTCCGTAAAGACTTACTCAGGGGTGCCTAGGTGGCTCAGCCGGTTAAGTGCCTGTCTTCAGCTCAGGTCATAATCCCAGATCCTCTCAAGTCTCTCTCACTCTTGCTCTCTCTCAAATAAATAAATAAAATCTTAAAAAAAAAAAAACAAAACAACCCACCTCAATTAACCATTTTCACTCATTGAATGCCTGTAACATGTGAGCCAGTTTTTTTTACAATATTTCTCATCTTCATAAACATTCTTCCAGGTACTTGTGATTATCTCCATTGTACAGATAAGGGAATGAGATCGTGTCACTGCCGAAAGTCCTCCAGTGGTATCTCATTATACTTAGGAAAAAACCCAAACTCAGACCCTCACCTGTAGGGCCTGACATGGTCTGGATCCTCCATACACTGAATTTGCAAAGCACATTTATTTCTACCTTCCAGCTTTGTAGGATTTCTTCTCTCTCTCGGCTAGAATGCCCTGTCCCTTGAGTGACCCTGGTCATTCAGATCTTGGTTCAAAAGTCACTTTCTTCGAGAGGCCTTGTGTCATGAAGCATCACTCCGACCTCGTTCACTCTATTCCTAGCACAGTTCTGTTTTCCTCAAAACACTTCTAAAAATTCATTTGTTTATTGTGTACTCCTCCTACTTGGGGGCTAGGATGCAAGTGGTATTTACTCATCAAGATGTCTGTCTGTGCCTCTTCCCTGCTGCTCGTAGCTCTGCCTAACATATGGTCAGTGCTGCATACCCAGTTGTCAAATGATGAATGAAGCTACAGCGATGGATTAGTTAAGTGTATAAGCCATATGACCACTTGGTGGGGATGTTGTAGAAGGGATGCAGATGTAAGCCCGGGGCCCTTTAATGTCCTCGGAAGCCCCGATTCTCCTTTCTTCTCAGCACCGTGATTAAATAACACTATGTTTAACTCCTACAGTCATGAAATAGGGAACACATTTCCCTTCTTCATTATAGAAAGGCTGAACATTGCCTCCCAAACAGATTTGTATTTGGAAGTCCCCTAGTATAATCCAAGGTAGTAGTGAAGTATATTATCAAGAATGATGATTTGGGAAATAGAGTCCTTGGTTCAAATTTCATATTCCACCTAGAACCTGTGGGATCTTGGACAAGTTACTTTATCTCACCAAGCTTGATTTCTTTGTCCATTACGTGGGGATAGTAACACCAATTTCATAGAGTGGGTGAGAAGATTAAATGACGTCATGTTGTTGTTGTTGTTGTTGTTTGTTAGGGTGAGAGGGAGAGAGAGAGGCAGGCAGAGGGAGAAACAGGCTCCCCGCTGAGCAAGGAACCCGACATGGGGCTGGATTCCAGGACCCTGGGATCATGACCTGAGCTGAAGGCAGACGCTTAACCAACTGAGCCACCCAGGCATACCTAAAGGAGATGATGTTTTATCACGCACAAAGCAAAGGGTTTGCTATTTCCTCACACAATTGATGGCAACCGTTGTTTATAAAGCTGCAGTACAGGGGAGCTTAGGTGGCTCAGTCGGTTAAGCGTCTGATTTCGCTTCAGGTCATGATCTCAGGGTCCTGGGATTGAGTCCTCCCTCAGGCACCCTGCTCAGCGGACAGTGTGCTTGACTCCCTCTCCCTCTGCCTGCCCCTGCTGGTGCGCACTCTTTCTTTCTCTCTTTCAAATAAATAAAATCTTTTATTTAAAAAAAGCTGCAGTACAATAATTGTGGTTAAATGGGGGTTCAAGACAGAGAGCCTTGGGTAGAAGAAGAAAAATGAAAAAGAATTTTAAATACATTTTAAAGTACGTTCCTATCAGTTTTATAGCTGGGCCTAACCCAGCACTAGCACATAATAAGCGTTCGGTAGCTATTAAAGTCACTTATAAGGTATGTAAAGCTTCTGTTTGCTGTTGCAGCCCCGGTGCCTAGAAGAATGTCTGACATGTGGTAGACACTTAGATGCATTAGATGAGTGAATACTGTTGGTATTATCCTCTGGTCCTGCCTCCAGTTGGCCGGGGGAACGGAGTGTAATAAGCCCCTCCTCCTTCTTCTGTCTTCCTTTCATTTGGCCTGTTAGCCTGTCTCCTTCAGATGGAGCCAGTGAACTACGAACGAGTGAAAGAATACAGTCAGAAAGTCCTGGAACGACAACCTGATAATGCCAAGGCCTTGTATCGGGCTGGAGTGGCCTTCTTCCATCTGCAGGACTACGACCAGGCTCAGTACTACCTCCTGGCTGCGGTCAATAGGCAGCCCAAAGGTGAGAGCGAAGGGGCTGGCAGTGGTGAGAACAGATAAAATTGTCCTGTGGAGGTGGGGGGGGGGCAGTATTTTATTTTACTTTTGCAATTTATTAAATGTTTTTGAATAGGCAATCATACATTCACATAGTTCAGAGTTCAAAAAGTATAAAGAGGTGTTTGGTAAACTGGCCTTCTTCTCTCCTTGTATTCTTGCCTCCACAGGAAAGCAGTACTGTACACCCTCCAGAAGTATTTATGCTTCGACAGGCATATATGTAGTCTCCCCTCCTTCCCCCAGTGAGAGAGGTTTTAAAGCATTGTTTTTCAAGTGTCAGTTCGGAGACTGTAACTGACATAGGATCCAGAGTCCAGCGAATATACACGATGACCCTCATTTCTGTCAGCTCCCCCACTGGGTCTGGCCTCTGCTTTAGCTATCACTTTATCCTTTAGCTCAGTGAAGCCCAGTATGACCTAGAAAAGGGGCAGACCAACTGAGAGAGAATTTGAGACTTGGTTCTTTGTTTCCAAGGCAAGGATATCGTGAAGTGGATTACAGACTCATTCCTGTGTTGGTGGCTCAGCACTGAAAACTGTCTCGCATTTTGCATTCTGGCTTAGAGCAGCTACGAGATGCTAGAAGTAGAGGGTCCCCTAACATAACAATGCAGCAAAAACTCTCTAAATGAATGGGGGGGGGTCGCCTGGCTGGCTCGGCCGGTAGAGCATGTGACTCTGGAATTTGGGTTTGTAAGTTCGAGCCCCACATTGGGTGTAGAGATTACTTAAAGATAAAAGCTAAATATAAAATATAATAATAATGGTAGAATAAATGAATGGGAAAGCCAGTGTGAATTAAGAAAGACCTAAAACATGAGGCTTTTGTTCGTGTTTCGTACCTTCGCATAGATGAACTGCCAGCCATGTATGGTATCTCTAGAGTCTTTATAGTTGTGACAACAGCTGTTTCCTCAGACTCTTTCTCGTTATCAAATTAACAGCCAGCCCTGATTGTACAGAGATTTTTCTTCCTGTACAGAGATTTTTTAAAAAATTCACAGTGGCATTAATGAATGAGATTTACTATTGCAAAGAATAGTTAGGACATATTCAGATCTTAGAAAGATTTTTAAACACAGAAGTATGTGGAGGGGGGAGATGGCAGCGAAGTAGGGGGACCCTAGGCTCACCTCGTCCCACAATTCCAACTAGATAACTATCAAATCATCCTAAATACCCCAGAAATCAACCTGAAGTCTGGCAGAACAGACTCCACAACTAAAGGTAGAGAAGAAGCCTCATTGAAGAAAATTAGCAGCTGAAGTCCTATACCCACGTTTATGTGTGTTTCTTCACAGGAAGATTCCTGGGCTCTAGAGAGTAAAAAATACTCTGCATACTTTGTAGATCTGAACAAACTTATTCCCCCAGAGAATATGTTTATTCTGATACTTACACACCTCCAAAAAAAAAAAATTGTTCCAGCATAATACTAAGTAAACCCAAATGATTTTTTCCAGATTCAGAAATCTGGTCCTCCTCAAGCCTACTTTCTATAGTAAGTCCCTTTGAAAGACTGGAATCTTGATTTGAAATAATAGTGCTGGTTTATATCATTTATTTGGAATGTGATTTGGGATTATCGCTGACCTATTTTTGTAAATAACCTCATCCCTAAAGTGGGGGTAAAAATGCTAGCTTGCAGAAGCCAGTTACAGTAACTTGGTATTTTCCCCAAGTATTTATAATCAATACGTTTGCTTTGGACATTTCAGAGGGCTTGTTTATTAATTTTAGCCATGGCTAAGGAGGAAATACCTGACTCTATAAAAGTAGAAAAAAGTTGTTTAAAAAAAAAAAAAAGGAAGTGTGTGAACAATCCTTTCCTGCCCCAAGGTGGTGTGATCGTGTTCTTACTGTCTCTAATTGCCTTCTTTGCCCTATTCTAAGACGCCAATGTCCGGCGGTACCTCCAGCTAACACAGTCGGAACTCAGTAGCTATCATCAGAAAGAGAGACAGCTCTACCTGGGCATGTTTGGTTAACAAAGAAGAAAGATGCTCTTCCACTTGAACTTGAAAGTTAAAGACCCATGGAGGGGAAACCTGAGCCTCTGCAAGAGAAGTTAACCCCATACCTCTGACCCAGGTGGATTTCTCTTCTGTTTCTAGCCCTGCACAAAGTCTTTGGCATTTATGCAGTCTGTGTCTTTGGTGGGTTTTGTTTGGTTTTTGGGGGGTTTTTTTGGCCTCTCCATCTATGTATTTGTATAGCTTTCTATACATGATATTCTTGGGGATGTTTGCCTTGAGATATACAATCAGCGATAGGTGCAATTAATCCTCTCTGTGGCATAGATTTTAATGATAGATGTTGTGACATGTATCCATACACAGAGGAAAGAGCTAGTAAAGGATGAAAGAATGACAAAAGAGTTTTTTCTGTGTTTCCTCAGATGCCCAAAGCCAAAGTTACACAGGCCACAAACTGGGAAATATATTTTTCTGTGAAAACAATTATAAATTGGACCCACATGACTTCAAAGGGGAAGATTTGAAATTCACCATTTTGATTGAATCAATTCCTTATTCTTAATATTCCATGTACATTCAGATTCTTTGTCCCCCCCCTGCCATGAAAGTATCTACTTTCTATTTTTTCTGGTGATAATTTCTAGTCCTTGCCATTGTTCATACTCAGAGCATTCATACAATATACTTATTTATTTTTTCATTAAACTCTTCTATCTTAAAACCTTGAGTCAAGCATTTACGTATTTAATAATTCTTTAGCCCTCGTGCCAAAAAACAAAACAAAAAACCCAAGTAAACATTTTAATTTTTAATAGGTACATATCTATAGTATTCTCATTACTCTAAAAAGAAAAATAGGAAAAACAGATTGCCACGTTGTCTTGAAACAATACTGTGAAAGAGCAGGATAAAAACATAAATCTATTCTTCAGTTGTCACCTTATATTTTGCAAGAGCTCAGTTCCTTACAAAGGAGGGAAATAATAAGAAAGGGTTCTCCTTCCCTAGTGTGGAAGCACCCCATGGAACATTCTGGAAGCTTTGTCAGTGCAGGCTGCAGATCTGGTGTCATGGCTCAATAGGAGGCTCCATCAACCATGAGCTCCTTTGTCATTCTGTGTACTTGTTGTGAATAGTGTCCACAATGTTTGAGTTCTGCAGATTCGATGAGATTGTGTAGTACTGCCTCGACCTTTGTGAGTAGAGGTAGTAAGCATGTGTCACTAGCCATCACGTAAGGACAGATTTCAGAAAGAACAACAACAAAACCCAAAACCCTTAGTCTTGCCAAGTATGCATGAATTCTCCCTTCATCAGTAATGCCCCTCCCCCCAAAGAGCCAGACTCCTTTTTGTGTCTCCTATACCCTTAAATAACAGAACTTACAACAAAAAGGTTTCCTACTAGATAAGCTTGTAACTCTAAGGACGGAACTAACAAATAGAATATTTCATTCCTTTCCCAAAAGCTGCTTAAATTTCTAAGCCTAGGTTGTTGGCAAAATTATGTCATGGTTGCATGTTTGCTTTGGGCAAGTTTTGCTTTCTGATCTTTTTTCTTTTTTTTTTTTTCCTTCCAAAGACTCGATGTTACACTAAGCTATCTTCTGCATCAATGAGGAAAATAATAAAACTGGTATTTAAAAACGTATTTTAGAAATGTATTGCACTAATCCTTTTATTAGCACTGCTAAGAGACAAAGTGGTCAGGCTTACATTTCAGTGTTTATTTTAAAGGGCTGCTTCTAATGGTGATGTTAATGAACAAGAAATTTGTCAAAGGTGGGCAGGCAGATGTGGGTCTATAGGAGGTCCGGCCAGCCCACATCCTGACGGAATCAGCCAGAGGGCACCTAAATCTCTGTACTCAGAAGTTTGTGGAGGAGGAAGCAGCTCACCTGACCAATCCTTAATGGAGTCCATGCACAATTTCAGGGTTTGATTGAAAAGAAAGCATTGGGAATGTGAAGGTCCATACTTGGGCACATAAGGGACAGTTTAGACCAGTGTCTTGCAAACTCATACCCACTGCCTTTACAATTTTGCCAAAACCACATACTACCTATACTATTATTTTCAATATTTTATTTATTTATTTTTATTTTGTTATTATTTTTTAAGATTTTATTTATTTATTTATTTGGCAGAGAGAGACAGCCAGCGAGAGAGGGAACACAAGCAGGGTGAGTGGGAGAGGAAGAAGCAGGCTCTTTGTGGAGGAGCCAGATGTGGGGCTCGAACCCAGAACACCAGGATCACACCCTGAGCCGAAGGCAGACGCTTAACCACTGTGCCACCCAGGCGCCCCTCAATATTTTATTTAAAGATATATTTTCACGGGGCGCCTGGGTGGCTCAGTCGTTAGGCGTCTGCCTTCGGCTCAGGGTGTGATCCCAGCATTCTGGGATCGAGCCCCACATCAGGCTCCTCCGCTGGGAGCCTGCTTCTTCCTCTCCCACTCCCCCTGCTTGTGTTCCCTCTCTCGCTGGCTGTCTCTCTCTGTCAAATAAATAAAATCTTTTTAAAAAATAAAAAATAAATAAAGATACATTTTCAAACTTTTGGATTGAGGAACATGTTAAATGACACCATGGGGATATAATCTGCAGGCTCCAAACTGTGAAACTATAAGACAAATAACCTAATTTCTTCAATAAATAAATTGCAGGAGGGGTGCCTTGCTGATTCTGTCAGTTAAGCATCTGACTCTTGATTTCGGCTCAGGTCATGATCTCAGGGTTGTGGGAGCCCCAAGTCAGGCTCTGCACTCAGTGGGGAGTCTGCTTGAGAGTCTCTCCCTCTGCTCCCCCTACGCCCCCCCCACCCCGCTTGCATGCATGCTATCAATCAATAAATATTTAAAAAATTGTAGGGAGGAGGAGAGAGGAACTTACAGATTAAAAGAGGCTTAAGACACGTCAACCAAATAAATGTGACTGTACTTTGGATTCTGATTTGAAAACAAAACAACTAAGGGGCACCTGGGGTGGATAAGCCTCTGGCTTCAGCTCAGGTCATGATCTCAGGATCCTGGGATTGAGTCCCACGTCTGGCTCCCTGCTCAGTGGGTAGCCTGCTTCTCCCTCTCCCTATGCCCTTCCCCCTGCTTGTGTGGTCGCTCGAGCTCGCGCGCGCACGCTCTCTCTCAAAGAAAGAAATGAAATCTTTATAAAAAAACAAAACCCAAACAACTGAAAGTTTATGAGACAAGGGTGCCTGGCTGGCTGGTCAGTGAAGAGTATGACTCTAGATCTCAGGGTTGTGGCTTCAAGCCACAAGCTGGGTGTAGAGATTATTTAAAAATAAAATCTTTAGGGGAAATCTGGGTGGCTCAGTCAGTTAAGCATCTGCCTTAGGCTCAAGTCATGATCCTGGAGTCCTGGCATCGAGTAGCACATTGGACTCCCCGCTCAGTGGGAAGTCTGCTTCTTCCTTTCCCTCTGCCCCTCCCCCCTGCTCATGCTCTTTTCTCTCTCTGTCAAATAAATAATAACTGAAATCTTTTAATAAAATCTTTAAATAAATAAAATCTTAAAGTAAAAGTTTATAAGTCAGAGAAATTTGAACAAGAGTTATTGTTGAAGAGGGGAAAAAAGAATTTTTGTCAGTTTTGTTGAGTGTGATAATGGTATTTGGTCTTTTTTTTTTTTTTTTTTAAAAGAGTTCTTTTAGAGGTGCATACCGAAACTGCTTACTGATAACTGGGGAGGGGACTTTGGAACACTTCCTATCATTTGCCAAAAAAACAAAAAACAAAACCCATAAAGGTAAATACATTTTACAATAAAAATAGTATATGTCCAGGTAAATCATCTTTGGAAACACTGGCTTTGGTGACATTAAAATTGAAATTCTGGGGCGCCTGGGTGGCTCAGTCGGTTGAGCACTCAACTCTTGATCTCCCTTGTGAGTTTGAGCTCCGTGTTGGGCATAGACATTACTTAAAAATAAATAATTGGGGGGCGCCTGGGTGACTCAGTTGTTAAGCGTCTGCCTTTCACTCAGGTCATGATCCCAGGGTCCTGGGATCGAGCCCCACATCGGGCTCCCTGCTTGGCGGGAAGCCTGCTTCTCCCTCTCCCGCTCCCCCTGCTTGTGTTCCCTCTCTCGCTGTCTCTCTCTGCCAAATAAATAAATAAAATCTTTTATTTATTTATTTTTTTTAAAGATTTTATTTATTTATTTATTCGACAGAGATAGAGACAGCCAGCGAGAGAGGGAACACAAGCAGGGGTAGTGGGAGAGGAAGAAGCAGGCTCATAGTGGAAGAGCCTGATGTGGGGCTCGATCCCGGATCGCCAGGATCACGCCCTGAGCCGAAGGCAGACGCTTAACCGCTGTGCCACCCAGGCGCCCCAATAAAATCTTTTAAAAAATAAATTAAAAAAAAATAAAAACCAATTGGGACGCGTGGGTGGTTCAGTTGGTTAAGCATCTCACTTTTGATTTCGGCTCAGGTCATGATCTTGGGGTCCTGAGATGGAGCCCCACATTAGACTTCGCACTGGATGTGGAGCCTGCTTGAGATTCTCTCTGTCCCTCTCCCTCTGCCTCCCCCCTTCCCCAACCTTGCGCATGCGTGCACACGCTCTTCTCTAAAACAAAACAAAAATAGGGATGCCTGGGTGGCTCAGTTGGTTCAGCATCTGCTTTTGGCTCGGGTCATGATCCCAGGGGCGTGGGATCGAGTCCCACATCGGGCTCCTTGTTCAACGGGGATTCTGCTTCTCCTCCCTCTGCCTGCAGCTCCTCCTGCTTGTGCTCCAAAAATAAAGAAATAAAATCTTACAAAAAAAGATAACAAAAATAAAAAAATAAAACAAAAATAAATAAAGTGGAAATCCAATGCAAAGGACTGAAATGGTTGGTGCCTTTTGTGAAGCTAAGCTTGGCCAGATGTCTGGTGATTGAAGAGGCAATAGGCAGCAAGCGAAGTCATATACCTACAAAATTGCCAGTTAAGAATTGAAACCCCCTGCCCCCCAAAAAAAGGAAAGAAAGAGAAAGAAAGAAAAGAAAGGGTAAGAATTGAAATTCTAAATTAGAATGTATCTTTAGGGGCACCTGGCTGCCTCAGTCGGTACGGCGTGCAGCTCTTGATCTTGGGGTTGTAAGTTCGAACCCCACGTTTAGTGTAGAGATTACTTTAAAAATATTAAAAATTTTAGAAGAGTTGTATCTCTAAAGCTGGAGAGCAAAAGGTGGTGGTCCGAAAACTAAATCACCTTATAGCTCAAAACCGAATAACTTTTCAGGGTGAAACTCTTAATAGGCTGGAGCCTGACCTTACCCTCATAAAAGGAGGCTGATTTGGGCTCAGTAAAAGGCAGCATTATCCAACAATCAGGACTGTCCAACGATAGACTAGGTTTCCTTTGGGGATAATGAGTTCTTTTTTTTTTTTTTTTTTTTGCATGATTATTTAAGTAATCTCTATACCTAACATGGGGCTTGAACTCATGACCCTGAGGTCAAGAGTCACAAGCTCCACCGACTGAGCCAGCCGGGCACCCCAAATGATTTCTCAAGCAGGGGTTTCATGCTGGCAAAAGGAGGATCCAGTGTTGGACTAGAGGTTAGATGAGCTCACCTGTGTTTCCTTGAATCCATGGATGAGACCACCGAGAGCAGCAGAGACGAGAAAGTTCTCTATTGATCACACCTCTACAGGCTGGCAGAGACTGGTCCTGGCATCCAGCAGATACAGTGAGACAGCCATGGGTTTTGCTGCCATAAACATCTTGCAGATTCCTAATTGCCACCTCCAAAGAAAACTGCCTCTCATGCTGGGAACTGAAAGCAAATGCTCGCTCTGGAGGAGAACCTCACCAAGGAACAGATCCTTTTTAGTTAGGTATTACAGGCCAAGACTGTAACAATGGTCACTGCGTTTGCCAGACTGTCTAGAGAAATTGCATACGTTCTGTATACATGTGGACACGATATTATGTCTTGCTTTTAGGCACTGATGTTCTGAGGTAACTGATTTTATCTTTTTGGTCTCTCTCTCTCTCGCCTTTCCATATATATAATATTTACATAATTCACATACCATAAAATTTACCGTTTTATTTAAAAATTTTCTTTGAGAGAGCGCGCGCGCCCACGAGAACACAAGTGGAGGGGAGAAGCAGAGGGAGAAGCAGACTCCCTGCTGAGCAGGGAGCCCGATGCAGGACTTGACCCTAGGACCCTGGGATCATGACCTGACCCAAAGGCACGTGCTTAACCGACAGAGCCACCCGGGCGCCCAAAATTTACCCTTTTAAAGGCAACTGATCGGTTTTAGGCATTTTGCTTTGATATTTACTCTAGCAAAGACTTTGAAAAGGTGCTCCCCTCAGCTAGAATAACTTACTGTGGGTATGTGTATCTTGCCTTGTTACTGATGCCAAGGCGTTAAGGTAGGAATATATATTGGCACAAATAAAATTAGCCATTTGAGAGACAAACTAAAAGGTTATTCCAACACAAGGAGAGGGAAAGGCCTAGAATTCATTCAGCTGTGAAAATGTTAAGCATCAATGGTTTGCTTCCCTCAATGCCCCAGATAATGAGCTTCCTTCGGCCAAACCTCTGATGTTTGGTCCTCCTTCCTCTAACTCAGAAACAGTAGCTCGCTGGCAAGAGCTCACAGTGCTGAATAGGACAGACAAAACCAAAAAGAGAGAAAAGAAATGCAGAAAATGACTCATTTTCTTCTTTCCTAAGTTTTCCTTCCTGCCTTTTTTGCCCTTGGTTCCTTATGTGCAGAATCGAGAAGGGTTTTTCGGGAACCCTCTTACCCTATGGCACCACTGTTCACATAGAGAACGGAAGGCAGGCCCCTTCTGTTACATTCCCAGAGCTCCCAGAACCCACCTCAACACCCAGACTCCCATTTCTCTGCGGTCTCCACTGCCCAGAACCATCTGTGTGCCCACAGCTGAGTAATCTGACTTCCCGAGGCTGTCCTCATGCTTTCAGGTGAGGGAGCTGGACTAGAGGAACGATAAAAGGCTCTCATTTGGAGTTCCTCGCTTTAGTTTTTTCCCAGCACCCATCTTTTCCATACCACAGGCCCTCCCCCTCCCCCGCAAGCCCACCACCCCGGAGCTTCGTGTTTTCTGCCTTTGGGTTCCTCATCTTCGGAGACCTCAATTCATATTAGGACACACAGGCAAAAATTTCATTGATACAGTGTCTGTTGTTGAAACAGTCAGCCAAAGGCTTTCTACATTGAAAGTAGAGGCAAAGGGGTAAGGGAGCAAAGCCCAACACTCATGAGGACAACAGAGAAAACTTCTGGTTCTTAGTTAACTCTCCTCAACAATGTTCTAACCCAGCACAGTGGGCTCGGTGTTTGAAGCCACGATTCGAATTCTGGCTTGCCCCTGAACTTGCCCTGTGACCTTGAATAGGTTAACTTGATTTTTGAGTCTCCCGTTTCCTTGCCTGGTGGAAACAGGAAAGGGGAGGGGGGTGCTAATACCTCATAAAGTTGTTGAGAACTGAGTATTTTTTACGAGTCCTCAGTACAGCCCAGGACACAGGAGCTCAACTACGACGATAAACCATCACTGGGTACGATTCCCTAATCCGTACACTTCTCCTAAGCCAACTCCAGGTTGCCTTCTGCCTGTCTCTTTTTCTTTTTTCCCTCGAAAGCAACCTGACCCCGAACCCTACTCCAGGTACAGATGTCAGCTTCCTAACAGATCTGCAGAAGTATGGAGCAATCAGGAGGCATGCAGGTTTGTGGAATAAACCAGCCAACACCAGTTCAAAGAGATACTTTTCACTGCTAGCTTTATGGTCCAGAAGGCAAGGTGGGAGGCGGTTACACCTCAGAAAAATTCCCAGTGCCCTTGGAGAGGAGCTGACTGAGATGCATTGGCCCAGAAAGTCCTGCTGTCTGGGTCAAGAAAAACCGGCAGGAGTCTTCTGTCTGGGCAGGAGGTTCATCCTGCTCCCCCAGCAGGGAAAGGAGAGGCTTCTAGTCTCTGCTGCCCCCTGATGATGGCAAGAGCAGGCCTAGCATCGGCTTATGATGCTCGTGCAGATGTCAGTTTTTGGGGCCGAGTACAAAATCTTTGGGCGGCCCTCCACCGCTGTTGTTCTGTCTGTCTGCTGTAGGGGAGCCATGGAGGGGCTGTCCTCCCTGGAGGGGGCCGGCCTCGGGATCCGGTTTGCTGCGTTTGGCCAGGTCCTCGTTGTGAGCCTTGCGGATGTGTCGGTACAGGTCCCCCGACTGCGTGTAGCTGCGCAGGCAGTAACGGCACTCGTAGGGTCGCTCGCGGGTGTGCACTGTGGCGTGTCGCCTTAGTGTGTAAGAACACGAGAAGGTCTTCCCACATGTCTTGCAAGTGGGCACATCCTCAGTAAAAACCCCAAAACTTCCCGGGGTTGCTTCATATTCAGAAGGCAGGTAAAGTGGCTCGTGCAGGGCCGGGGGAGCAGGCAGGGGCGATGTCACCAGGCCTCGAGGATACTGCCCTGGACCTGGCAGCAAATGGTAGGGTAGGTGAGGATCTGGGGGCAGGAAGTGGTCACTTGGCCCCACCTCCTCCAGTCCTGCTGCTCTTGGCTCCTCAAAAGCCTCTGGCTGAGGCGCCTGCCCACCATACATCGCTCCTCCGGCCGGGAATAGTCCCTCAGGCCCCTGAGGCTGTTCCTCGGACACATCAGGCTCCTCATCAGAAATCACAATAGCTTCTACTTTCACCTGGACCAGCTCAGCTTCCACTGGTGCTGGGGCCTGGGATGGAACTGGGGCTGGGACTGGGGCCGCTGCTGGAGTTGGAGGATAGAAGCCTTGCAGTGGTCCCCCAGCACCCCTCGGTTCCACCATCCTCAGACTCTCAGTACCCACGTCAAGGGGAGCCAGTGGCTCCACGGAAACTGTTGGAAGGCCCGAAGAGAAGTAGTTTGCAGGAATGGTCTCTGTGGAGCTACTGGGGCTGGCAAGGGAGACATCAGCCGCCGGTGGAGGAGGCGCCCGTAGATGTGGTGAGTCGACCTCCACGCCAGGCTGTGTAGTGTCAGCCCCCCCGGGCACTGGCGGCTCATCTGGAGGACAGACAGCTGGTGAGGGAGCGGCAGAGCCCTTCCATTCCCCTTTGCCCCAATGGCCTAATGTCTCGGCAGATGCCATTGAAGGCTGGGGGCCACGGGAAGTGGACAAAAACTCCACACTAGGGGCCTGTGAGTTGGTTTCCTCCTCCTTCTTGGTACTGTCTGCCTCTGCCAGGGCCCGGGCTTGCAGCCGCCGCTTGCACACTTTAACGATGTCGTTCATGTGCAAGTAGCTGGCCGCTGCTAGCACATCCTCCACAGGGGTGTCCCCCCTCAGGACCAGCTGGCCAGCATACATAAAGTCCAGAAGCAGCCCAAAGGCTGGGGCTGTGACAATCTCATTGTGGATGCACACCAGATCCCTCTTGTCCAGTTCCCGCTCTTTGTAGAAAAGCTGGAAGAATGGGCTGCAGGAGGCCAGCACAGCCCGATGGGCCAAGAACTGGGTGCTACCCACCATTACGGTGCAGTCACAAAGGAAACCCTGGGACCGCTGCTCTCGTAGGCTCTGCAGCAGCTGCTGGCTGTGTTCTGGGAACTCCATAGCACCCCACGAAGGGAAAAGGACCCTAGGAAGGTCCCCACCGGTGGCTCCCTGGGAAGAGAGGACAGTAGGTTAGGGCAGGTAACCTCCCCAGCAGCTTTCACCTCAGCCCTGAGCTATCACTTGCCACCCCAAAGCCTCTGGCAACACCGTCCTCACCCCAAAACGCCCGCTTAGGTTACTACCCTCCTTTCTCCTAGGTCATACCCAGTGGTCTCCTTTTAGCTCCGCCCCTTCGGCCCAATCTTAGCAGCAGGCCCCGCCCCGCTCGCAAAGGCCACGCCCCGGAAGTCCCCGCCCCTAACCAGCCTCCGCTTCCTCGATGCCCACCCGGTGGCTTCCAGCAGCTCCTCCAACTAGGAGTCTCTTTTGCTTCCAGGCCTTTCCGGGAGGTACCTCTACGCCCCCCTCTAGGAACTCCCCTGAGCCTCTCTCGCATTCCAGGGGCTAAGAAGTCCTAGGGTGGGAACTAGCAGAGAAAGCAGATCCCTCACCCACCAGCGAGCAACCACCGGCGAACTCCGCCCCTTCCCACCTTCTCAGTTTTAATTGGCTCCAATTGGCCTTCCCTCGGCACGGATTGGTTCACTGTCCACTAACCATCCCCCCCCGCTCCGAGCGGCGTCTGCAAGTGGGTGCTGGTGGCCGTTGCTCCGGCAGCTAGGCGCAGGATTGGTTGGCGCCCCTGTCCTAAACTTTTCCTCCTCGTCCCGCCTTCTTTGCCCCAGAGACCTCTTGATTGGCTGAGCTTCTCCATCTACCTGCGGCGGTAGGAGGGCGGGGACCGGCTCCATGGAGATG
Source organism: Ursus arctos (assembly GCF_023065955.2). NCBI lineage: Eukaryota > Metazoa > Chordata > Mammalia > Carnivora > Ursidae > Ursus > Ursus arctos. The sequence goes on from NW_026622908.1 coordinate 39,675,536, forward strand.
AGCGCGACGTCCTCTGGGCGGGGCGCGAGGCCCCCACCCGGCAGGGTGTTGTGCTCAGGGCTACCGGGAAAGCGAGAACCCACAAACTGGTGTGGTACTCAGGAGGCCCGGCTCCTGACCCGGCTCCGCCATAACGGTGGGCAATAGCTGTGCCTCTCTGAACTGCAGGTGTCTCTTGAAGGTCCCTTCCTCCCTCAAAAATGACAAGGTGCCCTTTTGCTTCACTACCCCAATCTGATGGCTCCAGACTCCTGGCTCGGTAATGGTGGTGTCCTTACACCTGATCATACCGTCCTTAGCCTGATCCCTGTAGTCCATTTACAACGAAGAGATCAGAGTGCCCTTTCTCTGTGTCTGGAGCGGCCTGGGAGGTGCTGATGGAAGGGAGGGAGTGGGCACAAGGCCCTAAAATTTACCAGCACAGGAGAACAGAAGAATAAAGAGCGTGGTTACTTCTTCTTCTTTCACTTTTTTTTAAGTAGACTCGATGCCCAACATGGGGCCTGAACTCACCACCCTGAGATCAGGAGTCATATGCTCCACCGACTGAGCCCCAAGAGCATGGTAGCATGGTAGCATGTTTTTTTGTTTTTGTTTTGAGTGTGATTACTTCTGAATAAATCTTTTGAGGGTACCTAGGCAACCAGCAGAGGAAGGACTCAGAGTTGGGAGTCAGTGATACCTGCCTCTTCTCTGACCAGGGCAATGTGTTGACAGGGTTACCATAGGGGTAACTCAGAGCCCTGCACCCCTACTCGCCCCTTCACCCACCACACTAAGTATCTTCACTTTTTTCTGCAGCCAAGCCCTCCAATGAGACCTAACCAGAATCCGGGACATTCATCAAACTTTCATCCTTGTATTTGAGCCATGTGGGCCATACTGACCTCAGCTTGAGATCCCATCTTTTCAAGATCCCTTCCATGCCACACAATATTGCATAGGAATTAAAATTAATGTAAGCAACACTTCATTTTTTGAAAAAACAAAAAGATATGTAGTGACAATAGTGGCATTGTTTTATATTTTCCCAGATTTCTTTAATGTTTGACTTAACAGAAGACAGATGGATTCTCACATCTGCTTATGCTTTCAAGATATTATGAGATATTGTCTTGATTATGTGAAGAAAATGCCTCACACAGGTATGAGTGCATGGAATTTCATTGGCTATGGTGAGGACTTTGTATTTTATTCTGAGTGTAATGGGAAGCCATTGATGGGTTTTAAGCAGAGGAATGTTCTGATAGGATTCTAGTTTTTAGAGGCTTATGCTGGCTACTCAGTGGAGGAGGGATTATAAGGGACTAAAGTGGGAGCGGGGAGGAAGGTGTGGGAATGGTCCCATAGGGGATGATGGTGCCTTGACAAAGGTAGTGGTGGGTGTAGCTGGAGAGAAATGCTGGGTCAACAGAATTTGCTAAAATGAGGGTAGGAAATTAGGGACAAGAGAAAAAAGGAGTCAAAGATGGCCAGAATTTTGGCATGAGCAGTGGTGTGACTGACAGAACCATCTTCCCAGAGGGAAACAATGGGAAATCGAGAGTTTTGCTTCTGACCCTTTAGGTAGAGCTTCCTATTAGCCAGTTAGACTTGTGAGCCTGAAGATCAGGGGGAATGCTGGGTTTGGAGATACATGTCATCAATAGATGGTATATTTGAAACCAAGGGACTAGAGGGATTACCCCCTGTATGGTAGAGGGCTGCTAGAGTTGGTAAGCAGTACAGAACATAGGCTGTTTAGGAAGGTGAAGTAATCCTGTTTCTACAGATTCAGAAGAGATCACAATGAAGGTGAGTCAGAGTTTGGGCACAAAGACTGAGTGCATGCCACACTCTGGGATTGCCATGCCTACTGGACCTAGATTTAAAAAAAAAAAGGTTAACCTATAGACACCACAATCCTACAAGACTTGAGTCTCCCTCAGTTTACAAATGTCTTAGCAGTCTACAAGAACGAAGCACTTCTATCAATAACCTAGCTTCCAGAAGGGTATGTAGATACAATTAAATGTCCTTATAATCTGCAGCCCATAGATACCTGAAGCGGGCAGAGTGTAATGTTCCTCCGGGAAGTTCCCAACTATCTTCATGTTAATGCCTTAGTAGAGGGGTAAACAACCTTCACTTGACAATAGTAAGGCCTTTGGTATCCTGTGAGTCTTCTTCTTTTTTTTTTTTTTAAGATTTTATTTATTTATTTGACAGAGATAGAGACAGCCAGCGAGAGAGGGAACACAAGCAGGGGGAGTGGGAGAGGAAGAAGCAGGCTCCTAGCAGAGGAGCCTGATGTGGGGCTCGATCCCATAACGGATCCCATAACGCCGGGATCACGCCCTGAGCTGAAGGCAGATGCTTACTGCTGTGCCACCCAGGCGCCCCCCTGTGAGTCTTCTTTAACATATGAAAGTACTTTCTTGAAACCTCCCTTTTTCCTTACCTCCCCCAACCCCATAGTATATAATCAGCCACCCCTCACAACCCGGGGTAGCAGCTCTTTCTGCCCACGGGTTCTGTCCCTGTGCTTTAATAAACTACTGTTTTGCACCAAAGATGCCTCAAGAATTCTTTCTTGGTCGTTGGCTCCAGACTCCACCCCTCTGAACCTCACCTATATTCCAAAACCACATCAGTGATGAAACAGGGAAGGAGTTTCTTTCAGGGAGGCCAATACCAGGGAAGACAGTGGATTAGCATCTCAAAGACCATCTCCAAAGTGCTGAAAATACTCCCACGTTTATATAAGGAAAATGGAGGGCAAAGGGGGATGGGTACGTGCAGGTAGGCAGAGAAGGTCAAATGGATCACTGTCTTGTAGGCAATCATGGGTGGGGTTTTGCTGGCTGAGGACAGTCGTTACGGCTTGAGGGGGTAGTTTTGGTTTCCATTAAGGGATGCTTTGCGCTCTGGGTCTTCTGCATGAGCCAAGAGACAAGCTGGAATGAAGAACCCAATGAGAAAGTTTGAGGTCAATATGGAGGCAGCCAAAGCCCTCTTCTACCCTGGGAAGCCATTGGGTTCCACAAAGGGGAGAGACATAATTAGACTTGAGTTTTGAATACAACGCTCTTGGCAAATAAGCACATAAAAGATGTTCAACGTCATTAGTCATTAGGGAAGTGAAAATTAAAACCACAATGAGCTACTACTACACATTTACTAGAATAGCTAAATAAACAAACCCTGCTAACAATACCAGGTGCAGGTGAGGCTATTAGAGCAACTGGAATTCTTATACCTGGGTATGCAATTATAATATTTTACCATACCACACAGGCACAATAGATGTAAATAAACCCAAGAGCATTGATAATAGTCAACTGTGGTAAAATAACTAGGAAGAGATGAGGGTTTTTTGTTTTTTTTTTTAAGATTTTATTTTACTCTTTTTAAGAAATCTCTCTACCCAATATGGGGCTTATACTCACCACCCCAAGATCAAGAATCATATGCTCTACCAATGGAACCAGCCAGGCACCCCAGGAAGCCATCAGTAATAAGTATCTATTAATAATTCTGACTCTAATTACAATGTCTGCCCCCCCCACACACACATCAAGTAATTCTCAGATACCAGCTGAGTGTCCTACAATTCAATTCAATTCTGAAACCATCTACCTGGAGATACTATGGGGTTCCACAGGTTAAGGGCTCAGTCCTGTAAGAATGCTCCCTGTCCCCCTTCCCCCACTTTAGATGTCAATTAAAAGTCCAGGTTGTCATCTGTGCTTCTCACCTACTGGCTATAGATTGGAGGTTCCAAAGACTCCTTCTTGGGTTTAATTTGCTAGAGTGGTTCACGGAACATGAAGACACATTTCACTTACTAGATGACTGGTTTATTATAAAAGAATATATAACTCAGGAATAGCTAGGTAGAAGAGATGCATAGGGCAATGTATGGGAAAGGGGTATGGAAATTCTATGCTCTTAGAGTGCTACTCGCCCATTATCTCCAGGTATTCACCGACACAGAAGCGCCCTGAATCTCTTCCTTTTAGCTTTTTATGGAGGCTTCATTACACACACACAATTGATGAAACTGTTGGCCAAAGGTCAAGGATTCAACCTCCACCCCCTCTCCCTTCCCTGGAGGTCAGGGGGTTGAGACAAAAAGTTCCAACCCTCCAATCACAGGGTTGGTTCCCCCAGCAACCAGTCCCTTTTATTAGGTGACTTTCAAATGTCACCTCATTAACATAAACTCAGGTTTGAAAGGGGTTTGTTATGAATATCAAGACACCTTTAACACTATTATGACTTAGGAAATTCTAGGGGTTTTAGGAGCTCTGTGCCAGGAGCACAGAAGATCAAATATGTATTTCTTATTATAAATCACAATATCACAATTACCTTTGTTTTGTTTTTTTTTCTAACTTTTTATTACGAACAATGTCAAACACACAAAAGTAGAAGGAAACATGTAAGAAACCATTATTACCCATCATCCGGCTTCAACAATTATCAGTGTATCGCCAAACTTGTTTCATCTATACCTGTGATGTGGGAAACAAAGGCAGAAGGAAATGTAGATAAAATTAAATGTCTTTATAACTTGCAGCCCATTGACAAATACTCGAAATAGGCAGATTGTGACAGCCCTCCACGAGCCTGAGTCTTCTTTAGCATATGAAAATCCTTTTAGAATTTCCCTTATCTTTACTTCCCCCCAACCCCAAGGTATATAATCAGTTGTTCCACACAATCTCAGGGTAGCAGGGAGCAGCAGGGAGCAGTAGGGCTTTGTTGGCAGCTGCCCTTTCTGCCCAGGGGTCCTGTCCCTGTGCTTTAATAAAACCACCTTTTTTTGCTCCAAAGACGTCTCAAGAATTCTTTCTTGGCGGTCAGCTCTGGACCCCACCAATCTCACCAACATTCCAAAAAAAAAAAAAAAAAACCCACCAAAGACAAAAAAACTACATCACCTCTGCCTTTGTTTTTTTTTTATTTATATATTTTTAAAAATATTTATTTATGAGAGAGCAAGCGAGCATGAGCAAGAGGGACAGAGGGAGAGGGAGAGAGAATCTCAAGTAGACTCCATGCTGAGCGGGGAGCCTGACCGGGGAGCCTGACCGGGGGCTCCATCTCACAACCCCAAGATGGACCTGAGCCGAAACCAAGAGTTGGATCCTTAACCAACTGCACCACCCAGGCACCCCTGCCTTTGTTTTTTTTAGTGTAATTAATTTAATTGTAAGTTATAATAATAAACAGCATTAAACATTTTTTTTTTAAAGATTTTTTTAAATTTATTTATTTGACAGAGACAGCCAGCGAGAGAGGGAACACAAGCAGGGGGAATGGGAGAGGAAGAAGCAGGCTCCCAGCAGAGGAGCCCGATGTGGGACTCGATCCCGGAACGCCGGGATCATGCCCTGAGCCGAAGGCAGACGCTTTAACGACTGCGCTACCCAGGCGCCCCCTTTTTTTTTTTTTAAAGATTTTTTTTTATTTTAAACATTTAATAAAGACTGTATTTAAGAGCTGGCTTGCAAAATTTCTAATTTCTGAAATAACATCTGGCTAGCCTCACGCGAGTGTACAGATTACTTAAAAAATATAAAATTAGGGACGTCCGGGTGGCTCAGTCATTAAGCGTCTGCCTTCGGCTCAGATCATAATCCCAGGTTCTGGGATCGAGCCCCACATCGAGTTCCCCCAGTCAGCGGGAAGCCTGTTTCTCCCTCTCCCTCTGCCGGCTGCTCCTCCTGCTTGTGTTCGCTCGCTCTCTCTCTGTGTCAAATAAATAAATAAAAATCTTAAAGAAAGAAAGAAAGAAAAGAAAATTAAGGGGCACCTGGATGGCCCAGTCGGTTAAGCCAACTTTTTTTTTTTTTTAAGATTTTCTTTATTCATCAGAGAGAGAGGCAGAGAGATCCCAAGTAGGGAGAGCAGCAGAGGGAGAGGGAGAAGCAGGCTCCTCGCTGAGCTGCCAGCCCAACGTGGGGCTCGATTCCAGGATCTGGAGACCATGAACTGAAGGCAGATGCTTAACCATCTGAGCCACCCAGGCGCCCCATAAGCATCTGACTCTTGATTTCAGCTCCAGTTGTGATCTCGGGGTTGTGGGATTAAGCCTCACCTCGGGCTCTGCTCTGGGAGTGGAACCGGCTTAGGACTCTCTCTCCCTCTCCCTCTCCCTCTGTGTGTTCCATTCCCCCCTACGCCCCCACACCCCTTATCAAACATGTGCACTCTCCCTCTCTTAAAAAAAAAAAAGGCTCAGAAGTGATAAAGGCACTGGCAAACCCCTCAGTTTGGACTCCCCCAGTAACTTCAGAGTGATAACAGAGGGCGTACCCAAGGTTTTGGGCTTTAATCATTTCATCCGTCCTGCAAGGAGCTTACTTTCTAACTCCCAGCCCCAAAATAACCACCTCTCCCATTTCACCCTGGGGACCAAATGCTTATGAGAGCCAGTCTGGAAAGGCCCACATACAGCGATTTTAGGAACTCCACCAGCAGTCAAAGTGAAGCCTGAACCCACCACTCCAGAGTCAAACCCTGGTCAAACCCTGGCCTAACAACAAGGAACCGAAATCCCTCTCCGAAGCCAGAGAGGACCTCAAACTAGTCTTGAAGCAACAAGACACAGGTAAGTCTTTTTCCTTTTGCCTGCCCTCTCCTCACAGCATGTCGGGAGTTCACTAAAACATCCTCCATCTCCCGCAGGACCCCTGGCTGTACTGTCTTTCACTGTGCATTGGGCCTTGCCTCCTAAATGCCTTAACCCACTTTATATCTTCCAGAATAAAGGTCATCAAACTCCAAATGGTGGTGGTTCACACGGAGAGTCACATGGAGGTCAAACTAGACACCAGCAGGGGACCCCTTGATAGATCTGGACCAGAGGAACCTGACTGCCGCCCCATTCACGCCCCTGACCGGCAAAAAGTAGCTACGATCAGCCCTTTTTCAATAACAGCAGTTAGGGTTACCTCCTCAGAAAGGGGAATGATGAAGGATAATTGGAAGAAAGGCAGGCAGGGACAAGCCCCTCCCATAAAAAGCCCTAGACTTAGAAACTCCAGTGGCAACCCCTTTGGGTCCCCTCCCTCCTTGGAAACTTTGTACTATCACTTTGCTATCGCTCAATAAACCTTGCTTTGCTGCCCAACCAAAAAAAAAAAAAAAAAAAGGCTCCTGTAGCTTGTTCCAGCACTCCACTGTCCTTAAGGTTACCTTTGAGGGGTCCACAATAGCCAAACTATGGAAAGAGCCCAGACGTCCATGGGCATATGAATGGATAAAGAAGATGTGGTATATATATACACACACAATGGACTACTACTCAGCCATCAAAAAATGAAATCTTGTCATTTGCAACAATGTAGATGGAATTAGAAGGTATTATGCTAAGCGAAGTAAGTTACTCAGAGAAAGACAATTATCATATGATCTCACTTATATGTGGAATTTAAGAAATAAAACAAAGGATCATAGGGAAAGAGAGGGAAAAAAAAATCAGAAAGGGAGACAAACCAAAAGAGACTCTTAACTCTAGGAAACAAATTGAGGGGTGCTGAAGGGGAGGTGGGTGGGGGGATGGGGTAGCTGGGTGATGGACATTAAGGCAGGCACGTGATGTAATGAGCACTGGGTGTTATATAAGACTGATGAATCACTGACCTCTACCTCTGAAACCAGTTATACACTATATGTTAATTAATTGAATTTAAATAAAAAACACAACAAAAGTTGCCTTTGAGGGGAGGCTGGCTGGAAAATAAGAGAAGTTAGTACTGCTGAGACCCATTCATCTGCTTCCTTGCCTGATCCTCCAAAAGGGATCCCCATGGAGTATGAGTGGCAGACTGGTGGGCTCAACCATTTTAGGAAATGGGCAGTGTCAATGGGAACTGGTGTGTGGCAGTTCTGAGGAAGCAGTGGTCTCTGTTCTTGGACGGTGGGTCAGGCTCTTTTACTTACAACATCAAAAAACTTAGGCAACTGGGAGTTTGCTCAAGGCCACAAGGATTGTCCTGGCTCTAGAACCCGCTGCCCTTGCTAAGCCTTTCTCACGGGCCTGGGTCTCTTGGTTTCTGCCTCTTTCTGCACCGCCCTTTTATCAGTCAGGGTCTCAGCAGGGAACAGACTGCATGCTCACTCTGGTTAAGTAAGGTGAGTTTAATAAAGGGACTGTCTACAAAAAAGTGGGCAGAGTTGAAGGAACAGACAAAGGCTCATCAATTCTCTAAGCCCCTGGTGTGTGTGTGTGTGTGTTGGGGCGGGGGGAAAGGGGCACCGGGAAGGAGGAGTGCAGTGACCTGGTTTCTCACACTGGGAGGGAACACCAACTTCTGGGCTCCGATTTTGGCTGCTTCATCTCCTAATGACCTGCGGACAAGGAGTGGGTGCTCCACGTTTGTTGAACGAATGCCTGCATAAAAATCTGGAATGCCCAAATATGCAAGAGTCTTGGGGTCAAGACATCGTGAATTTGAATCCGGCCCCTGAGTGATTCTCAAGTGACCTCAATCCTCTGAGCCGGGGCCCTCATTGGTAAAGCTTGCCTGGTGGGGTTGCTGGAAAAAGACAGCTCCTTATTATGCTTACTATGTGAAAGCAGTATTCAAATATTTGCTATACGAATGTGCTCTGCTAAAGCACTTTTTTCATGTAGTCTTTTATTAGCTAATTAATTCCATTTAAAAGTACTTATTTGGGATGCCTGGATGGCTCAGTCAGTTAAGCTCCTGCCTTCGGCTCAGGTCATGATCCCAGGGTCTGGGATGAAGTCCCACATCGGGGTCCTTGCTCAGCCCGGAGCCTGCTTCTCCCTCTGCCTTCCGCTCCCCCCTGCTTGTGCTCTCTCTCTCACAAATAAATAAAATTACAAAAAATATAAAGGGGCACCTGGTTGACTCAGTCGGTCAAGCTGCTGCCTTCCCCTCAGGTCGTGGGATCGAGCCCCACCAGGGGCTCTCTTCTGAGCGAGGATACTGCTTCTGCCTCTCTCTCTGCTGTTCCCCTTGATTGTGCGCTCTCTCTCTCTGTCAAATAAATAAATAAAATCTTTTAAAAATAAAAAAAAATAAATTAAAAAAATACTTATTTATTGAGCATCCATTCTAGGCCAGGCACTGTTATTTAGGAGTCCGGAGTGGGTCCGCTGGTGGGCGTGGCGGAAGGGGCGGGACTTCACGGATTTCCCGCCCACGACAGCGATGCCCAATTGAGTCCACGGAGGGGGCAGAGTCCCGCCCGCTCCGCTGGGGCAGACCCGGAAGCAGGGTTGGGGCCGCTGCGTGTATTTCCGGTTGCGCAGGAGGCGCGGCTTCCGAGGCCGGTTTGGATTCAGCTGCTGACCGGTCCCCGCTGGAAAGATGTTCTATCACGTAAGCGGAGCACGGGGTGGCGGCGAGGGCAGGGTCGAGAGCAGAAGCGAAGCGAGGCGCCGGGACGAGGAGTTGCTCCTGGCCCCATGGCCCTACCGCGCCTTGCTTGGTCTCCATCCCACTTTCCCCGCAGATCTCCCTGGAGCACGAGATCCTGTTGCACCCGCGCTACTTCGGCCCCAACCTGCTCAACACGGTAAAGCAGAAGCTCTTCACCGAGGTGGAGGGGACCTGCACCGGCAAGTGAGTGCCGCGCCCTTTGTGCCGCCTGATCTGAGGCGCGCGAGGCGCCCGATGCTTGCAGCCTCTCCCCAACTCCTACTCATCCCGCAAGGACCTGCCACCTACCCGGGGGAAACTTTATATCCTCTCAGGCACCGCACGCAGTCACTTGCTAACTGCTTTGGGTTCCCGCGGCGCCCTCTGCAAAGCTGGATCACAAGACTGCCTTACTTACTAGAGAGTGGTCATTCATTTACTCCGCAAACATTTCTAAAGCGCCTGCCGTGTGCCAGGTTCTGTGTTGCCCCCTGGGAACAATGGAGGGAACGAGATAGAATGAGGCCAGCTCTCGCGGGGCTCACAGCCTAATCATTGTTCCTGTGTCATTTGTCCCTCTGTGATTCTTCTGTGTTTTTCTATCCCACACGACCAAGGGACCTGGCATGGCACATCTCTGGGCTCTGCACAGAAGGGCCCTCTCACACGGTGACGGTGACGTGAATGAGCTGGGATGAGCCCGGGGCTATGGAGTACTTGGACCTCCCACGGCGAAATAAGCACATGAAGGGGGCCTGGGTGGCTCAGTGTCCTGATCCCAGTGTCCTGGGATCGAGCTGCATGTGGGGCTCCATGCTCAATGGGGAGTCTGCTTCTTCCTCTCCTCCTACCCCTGCTCATGCTCTCTCTTTCTCTAAAGTAAAAACAACAACAACAACAACAACAACAACACACATGGAAGTTCCTGAGCCTCATCTCCTCGGGACAGAATCAAGACTGGGGACAGGCCTGGGAATGTGTGTTTTAATAAGTTCCTCTTAGGTGATTCTGAGGCATCCCCTAGATTGAGGTCTCTTGGCTCAAGGACTGCAGCCTCCTTGGACATTTATTGTGAAATTATGAGAGCAGCATTTGGCATTATAGATACTGATGGGTATCCTGTCTCCTCTCAGGCATTAAGTTCTTGGGACAGGGGTGCCATCTCCTTCCCCTTGTGCAGTCCCCTAACCCCCACACTTACTTCTTGTTGCAGATGGTTTTAGAGGCTCTCGGCACAGAGTGCCTTTCTTTTTCCCCATCCTCCTTACAGGTATGGCTTTGTAATTGCTGTCACCACCATTGACAATATTGGTGCTGGTGTGATCCAGCCAGGCCGAGGCTTTGTCCTTTATCCGGTTAAGTACAAGGCCATTGTCTTCCGGCCCTTTAAAGGGGAGGTCGTGGATGCTGTCGTCACTCAAGTGAACAAGGTGAGACCATACATAGTGGAGGTAATTGGGTGGCTGCTCAGAAGATGGGGGATGGGTCCTGACTGCTCTTGCTAACTCTGTGCCCTTGGCTAAGTCACTTTGTGCTTTAGTCTCCTCACCTGTCAAATGGCACAGTAACCTCATGCTGCCTCACTCGGGGTCACGTAAGTCAGTGTGAGTAGTCAGCAGCAGCAGCCTCCACTCGTTGAGTACTTACTGTGGGCCGGGTACAGTGCAAAACCTCATGACGACAGAGGTGGGTGCTTTTATCCCCTTTTACAGAAGCTTACATTCGGAGAAGTTAAGTCTGCTGGCCAAGGTCATGTGATCAACAAGTATTCAAACTGTGGACGGACAAGTCCCAGGCCTTGGCCCTTGATTGCACTGTATTTGCTTCACTTAAAATGAAATCTTGGCAGAAGAGAGACACAAAAGCAAATGATACAATTCAGAGTGGTTTCAAAACATGAAGAATATTATTAGGAATCAGATAAAGTTGGGAAGCTTAGAAGAGTTGAGGAATAAAAGAAAAAGCAAAGTCACTCCTTGTCCTCTTAGGTTGGGCTGTTCACAGAAATTGGACCTATGTCTTGCTTCATCTCTCGACACGTAAGTCTGGGCATGCTGGGGGCGCTAAGGAGGAGAGACGCCAGTCATGACCATCTCTGGAAGCATCCGCGTAAAGCACTGACCCAGTCTTGCTTTCCTTTCAGTCCATCCCGTCAGAGATGGAGTTTGATCCCAACTCCAACCCACCGTGTTACAAGACAATGGACGAGGTGAGTGGAGAAGTCCGTGAGAGGGAGGAAGAATGAGCCCTCCAAGGGATTTTGGCTTGGGAGGTATCTGAGTAATCTGTTCCCTCTTCCCCAGGACATTGTGATTCAGCAGGATGATGAGATCCGCTTGAAGATTGTGGGGACCCGTGTGGACAAGAATGACATCGTGAGTCTCTTGGCCGGCCTTCCTGCCTGTACCAGGCAGAGTTGGGAGCTGTTGATTTCTTACTACCCAGGGTTCATGGGGATTTAGTACTTTTCTGCCAGGAAGAGGGGATGGGTGGGCAGAAGGCCTGGGGCTGGAGGTTAGAGGCTAGTTCTGTGCTTGCTCAGGCTTTATTTCCTTTCTGCCTTCCCCCCTGCAGTTTGCTATTGGCTCTCTGATGGACGATTACTTGGGTGAGTGCCAGATCATGCATCCAGGGCTGTCGCCTGGAGAAGGGGGTGTGGAGGCAGGGGGCGGATGTGGGACTTAATGCCCGAGTCACAGATGAAGAAAACTCTCATGACTGTCCGCTTGGAAGATCCAGGACATGTGCCTCGTGGGATGGGCGGGGTTTGGGGGGTGCCTGGTAATGGCTGCCCCTGAGCTCTGAGCCTAACTGATGTGCTTTTCCTGTTCTCTGCAGGGCTTGTGAGCTGAGCACCGGGGCCCCCTGCTCTGTTTGGTCCTAACTAGGCGATGTGACGGTCACGCTCCTCATGTTGTCCAAAGGCCCAGTCTGGCTGCTGTGGGGAGGCAAAGAAGGTTCCTTGTCCCCAGAAAACATCTGGCTCTTCTTGCTGCTTGGCAGCCTCTCCCCAGATTTTCGACTGTGCGTTCTAACCATAAAAGGTCCTTGTTCTCATGGAAGTGTTACCTCCTTTCTTTGGTAAGAACAAATCTTTCTTAGAAAAGGCTGGAGGCCAGTTGCTTGCTAGCTTCTCTCTTGGTGGCCTGATGCCTCAAGTAGCCTCAGCGACCTAGGGGATCTGACTTACCCTTTTGCAGAGGGCTAAAGTTGACCTCATGGAAGGGAAGGTACTAATGTTAGGTCTTTGGCTTCCAGCAAATGATACTGTCGTTAGAGCCATTCTGAGTCCCAATCTAGTCTCAGAGTATTCGCCCTTCCCTCACCCTTAAACATAACCAGGGGTACAGCTGGGCATGAGGGGAGACAGGATGGTTGGGTAAGGAGAGGGAAACGAGGATAGTAATGACCCAGATTATGGCCTCCCAATGCAGCCCTTAGGATGGCTCCACAAACAACAGAAGCCTTTATATGCTAATCAGTCACTAAGCTGAACTGAAAATGTGAGCAGGCTCATATTGTCCTTAGGGTGACACCAGCCCAAATCCATGAAACAAACATGCTCCCCTCCCTCACACCCTGCTTTTGTAATATAATTCGTCTGCCTTGGAATGCCCTCTCCCAGCCTGTCTGCTTGCTGCCTGCTAATATAGCCAATCTCAGTCAATAATTCTCCTCCTCTCTCAGCTTTCTGTTACTTCCTTGGGAAGCAGAGCTGTGTTGTAGAAAGCATGGTAGTTGGGTTGATGCAGAACTGGCTTTCAGTCCTAGCTGGGTGACCTTGTGTTTTTTCGTTATGAAAAGGGCCTCCAAGCCTGTTAGGATGGTTGCTGCTAGTGTGAGCTCACAGCTGCAAGTGAGCAGAGAGTCTGGCCCATGATAGGCCCTCAACGGTTCTTTGTGATTATTGCGATATAATGCATATAAAGCAGTGATTATTAACTGGGGTGATTTTTGCCCCCAGGGGACATTTGGCAATGACGGTTTTGGTTTGTGACAACTGCGGATGGTACTGCCTTCTAGTGGATAGAGGCCAGGGATGCGGCTAAACCTACAATGTATAGGACAGCACCCCCCCCCCCCCCCAGAGAATTACCTGGTCCCAAATGTCAATCATGCCAAGGTCCAGAGACCCTGATAGGAAGCATCCAGAACAGTGGCTGGAACATGGTAAGAAAATGGCACTTGAATGTGGTTTCCTCGCCTTCACCACTCCTGGACAGAGAGATCAAGGCTTGTCCATTCATACGTCTACAGTGTGTCACAAAACGTCGTTTTGTTACTATCTCCCATTTCTTTTTTTAACCTTTTTTTCTTTCTTTCTCTCGCTCTCTTTTTTTTAAAGATTTTTATTTATTTATTTGACAGAGGGAGAGAGAGCACAAAGGGGTAGAAGCAGCAGAGGGAGAGGGAGCAGGCCTCCTGCTGAGCAGGGAGCCCGATGTGGGGCTCGATCCCAGGACCCTGGGATCATGACCTGAGCCGAAGGCAAATGCTCAGCTGAGCCACCCAGTTGCCGTGTCTCTCTCTTTAAAAAAAAAAAAAAAAAAATTTATTTATTTTAGAGACAGAGCCTGAGTGGGAGGGAGAGAAGGAGAGAGAATGTCAGCAGACAGTTCAGTGAGCGCAGAGTCTGACGCGGGGACCCATCTCATGACCCTGAGATCACAACCTGAGCCAACACCAAGAGTAGGACTATTTAACTGACTGAGCCAGCCTGGCGCCCCTCATTTTTTATTATGTAAAATTTGTGATTTTATTGCGATTATTGCAGATTCACGTGCATCCCTTTCATTTTTGTGCCTCTAATGCTTGGCCCTGGGCCAGGTTTTCCAAGTTTGTTGAGTCTGGGACAGTTTCTGGGCTGGATGTGCAGTGAATTTTCCCACGGAAGCCACATTATAGTTGTGCTACCACTTCATTGTACCCTGAGTCAATCACCCAGGTTGTAGGGACTTCCCCTAAGCTGTAAACACCATGTGTGTCACTGAGAGCAAAATTCCCCCCCAAAGTCTCAGATGGAACCACCCATCTGTGAATTGTGTTGGGGATAACCTGGAAGTAACACCAGGCCCAGAAAGGAAGCGACGGATGGAGGCAGCTTGTGGAACATGAGCATGTGGGTGGTGGTGAGGATGTGGGGTGTGGTACCCACTAAGAGGGCACGTGCTGTGGGGGGGGGATCGAGTGCAGAAGGTTTTGTAACTGAAAGTTACGGCCTCTTACAAAGGCCACAGGGAACCAGAGCATGTGCCTGCTAATGCTAAGTCTTTTACGCACATTACTGGATTGTTCACAACAGTTCCATGGAGTAGGTTCCGTTATCCCACTTGACAGTTGATAAAACAGGTTAGACATCTGAACTAGAATGCCTAAGGTCACACAGCTAGTGAGTGGTGGAGCTTCTGTTTTGATTTTAAACTGTCAGTCTGGCTCCAAAGCCATCCTAGCTCTTTTTGCCAGGCACTAGGTGGCGGGGGAGTGAGTGGGACCAACCTTTCTCTTATCTGTAGCCACGAGGGTCTCACTGCTGCTTCCCTTGGCCCCTGCCTCCATCTGAGGTTGGGAGCAGATGGGCCCCAGATAATTTGGATACAGTTTCACTATATCCCACAGGCCCCGGGGCCTTCTGCTATTGTCTCCTGCCTCTAAGGTTGCCAATGGCTGTCCAGACTAATCACACCTCAGCAGGGAGATCTGCCAGCAGCCCAGATCTTGCTAAGTTGATCTCAGACTCAGGATGTTGGAGGAGCTCCCACCCCTTCCCTTTATGCAGAGGTGGGCAGACACTCCAGTGTTTAAGCACAGTACTGAAAACTACTTGGAATGACATTCTGAATATAACTGGAAGAGACTCAGCAGGGTCACAGTCTTCTTAGGTGGTGTTGCCATGGCAACCCCAGCCATATCCATCTGGCTTTCCCAGCTCTGGCCTGCGAGGATCTCCTTTTCTAGATGCAGCAGCATCTAACCCTGAGAGGGAGGAAGGGCAAGGATGTGTACATTCACGCCCCCCCCCCCCCCCGCAGAATACTCCTTTCTATAATGAGCAGCCCATTGCAAACTACCTCATCTTGACTGAACATAAAGGAATTAATTCACTGCCTCCTGTTGTGTGAAAGAAGGTTCAACCACAACTCTGCCAAGTGCTTTCACAGACATCATCTCATTTAATCTACAGTAACCCCGTGAGGTGGGTATTATTACCCCATTTTGTAGTTGCGCGAAATGCGGTTAGGTAATTTGCCCCAAACCGGTTGCAGAATTTGAACCCAGTTTGGTCTGACTCCAGATACTATCCTTAACTCACTAAACCCACTTGGTTCTGAATTGAGAACTGCCCAGGTTCGGGCAAGTGTGTGCGCGTAAAATGGTCAAGGAAGTCTGCAGGCAGGTGAGGGGTTATATTTGGCTTACTGAACAGGAATGGGAAAGACAGGAGGTAGGATGTCAGAATGAGCACAGCTCTAGAGACTGCAGCTTGCACGTGAGTTTGGGCCAGTGGGAAGACCCTTCTGTCCGAAGAGAATACCCACTGGGAGCTCCATCCGTCGGGCGGGAAAGGGAAGTGCAGGTGATGTTGGAGAGGTAAGCTGAGCCCCACCAAGCGGGCAAAGAAAACTGATTAGATATCAAAGTTTAAAGCTTTGCCGCAGTCTCGTAACTGCAAATGCTTGGAAACTCAGGAGCAGACAAGAACAAGGGAATAGGGAGGCTTTCCTTGACAATACGCTTTTCAGACACCAAACCATAGGTACCTACTCGCAAAACTCCCAAGAGCTGTTGCTTTAAGAAGCGCGACTCCTCGGCATCATGTGACCCCCCTTTCGCCCAGACGCTTTTACAGCCCTTCGCACAGGCCAATCGCTTGGCTGGAAGCCCCCGGGAGGGTGGGAACTTCGCAAACCGCTCGCCGATTGGCTGTGCTCCTGGAGGGTGGGGCCTGGGCTCAGAGAGAGGGAATTAGGGTGAGCAGGGTGAGTGGGAGCTGCTGCCGCCGCCTCCGCCTCCACCGCCGCCTCGGTAGCCGCCTTCGCTGCGCGGGAGCCCTCAGGTGAGCAGGCCCTCGCAGGCCCGAGGACTCTCCGTCCCGCCGTGGGCCGCGTACTCACTCAGGGCCGGCTCCGCTGGGGGCCCGCCCCCTTCGCCGACCACGTGACCCAAGTTCGGTAACCTCTGACCTGCTCCACCCCACCCCGCCACTTCTGGATCTGGGATGAAGCGAGGCTTGGTGGGAGGATGCGCACCCCCGAGGCCGGTGGCGGTCAGTTCCCATGCTCTTTACCAGTGTGGCTAGTGGCCGAGGATGCAGAGAGGAGGTTGAGGAGGGGGAGACCTTGGTCACAGCCCGGACTTTGTAGGTCTTAATGTGGGCACACAGTAAGGGAACTCCCTCCGTGCTTTCAGCGTGGGCAGGACTTCATGCTCCCATTTTACAGATAGGGAAACAGAAACTTCAGAATTATCCATTGGCAGATCTCCAACGCCAAGTCTTCGGGCTGGAAATCCAGGCCTTGTTCCCCACACGGCCCGCCACTCCTGATGATTAGGAACAAGAGTTAATTAAGTCCCTACTCCCTACTTAGTGCTCGCTGGGTGATCTTGGACAAGTCATTGAACATGTAACCCCTCTGAGCTTTGATTTCCTTAGCTGTGAAATAGACGTAGTACTTACATAATACCTATTGCATTGTTAATGAGGATAAAATGACGTATAAGCCATATAAAGCACTTAGCTCTGTGCCTCAGGCATTGCATGTGCTTAGAAAAACTAGCTATTCTTTATTCGTTTTTGCAGCAAGCGTTTATTGAGGGCGTATTATGTGCTGACACTGTGCCCGACGCTGGGGATGCAAAGGTGAGCAAACAGGCATGATCCTAGCTGGTGTGGAGCTTACAGTCTAGTGGGGAGGTAGGTGTTAATCACAAAGTTACATAAATATGTAATTACAAACTGTGATGATTGCTTTGAAGGCAAAGTACCGGGACACTGTGGAGGTCTGAGAAGACTTCCCTGAGCAAGTGACAACTGAGATCTGAAGGAGCCACTAGGAGTCCACTAGACAGAGCTTGGGGGTGGAGGAGGAGGAAAGTATTTCAGGTAGAGCAAACTGTGTGAACGTCCTGATAGCAGGTGTTTTGGGGGAAATGGAAAGAGGCCATGGTGGGAAAGCAGAACACAAGAGGAAAAGAGGGGTTGCAGCAGTCAGTGGACGTGCAGGACCTGGGAACCAGGTTTGTTCTTTATTTAAGAGCCAGTGTGGAGCCACTGGAAGGCAGGAGGCCAGGTTAGGATGCCCATTGGATGTAGGGTCCTAGAGATCAGTGGTGACCCATTGAGCCCTGCCGGAGAGGAGTAGTGGGGCAGCACCTGGGTGGGTCACCCTGGAACTGGGCCTTGCCCGTGGTGCTGGTGCCTCACTTTGGCCCCTGTGGGCCTGCCTTCTAATTGTGGTGTTAAGTCTTTGGAGTCACTCATCAGCCGCTGCTTTTGTTGGATTCTTCTGCCGTATCCTGTGAACGGAAGAGCAGGTTCCTGCTTTTAGGCCTCGCAGCCAAACTGGGGAAGACCAGACACATGGGCAAAAAGCCCAGCTACTAAAAGCCTGACAGTCCCCAGTGGCATATTGGCAGGAAGACCTTACAGGGTAGACTGGATTGGCCTTAGCAGAGAGGAGGGGGTGGGGGCTTGAAGTAAAGAGGGAGGCAGACCAGCCTGAGCACTGGTGGTAGAGCACAAGGCAGGCGGGAAGACACTAGGCTGGTCTTACTGGGAGGAGGGACTGGCTTGAACAGCTCTGGGGATTTGGGACCAAACACAGAATGTCAAGCTCGGGCAGGGGGGTTAGAGTTTCTTTTAGGACCGGTGGGGAAGGACTGAAGGTTTTTGAGCAAGGGAGAAGTACTGTTTTCATCAAGATTTAGTAGGTAGCGGTTGTAGGAAGAATCAGGAGGAAGAAGACATGAAGTTTTTACTTGTAACTGACCATGGTTACATCTTCTGTCCTCCATTTGGGTAGCGTTCTAGTCCCTGGCTTTCTCCTACACCAGCTCATTTTGTCCTCACAGCAACCCCGTGGGTTAGGGAGGGTGGGGACAATGCCTGTGTTTCACAGGTTGGGACAGCAGGGCTCAGGCTGACGAGGATGTCGGCCACATTCACTCAGGAAGTGGTAAGGCACGGCTGGGGCCCAGTTCTGTGAACTCGCCAAGGCCAGGCCCCCTCTCAGCACTCCTGTCTGACCCAGCTTATCTGTTTCTTGTGCTTCGCCTCACTCAGAGTCTCCATGGCTCCTTGTTCAGGGATTCTGGAGCGAGAGCAGCGAGCCTGGCTCAGAAGGCCTTGAGTCAGGCTCCTGGGCTCGGAGGGCGCCTGGGTGGCTTTTCCAACCTTCTCTCCTGGCTCCCAGCTCCGTCGGGGCCATGTCCGAGCGGGAAGAACGGCGGTTTGTGGAGATCCCTCGGGAGTCCGTCCGGCTCATGGCAGAGAGCACCGGCCTGGAGCTGAGCGATGAGGTGGCGGCCCTGCTCGCGGAGGATGTGTGCTACCGGCTCAGAGAGGCCACCCAGGTCCGCTCCCCTTCACTCCCACCTCTCCTTGTCCCTCCTGGTGACTACCCCCTCCCGCAGGGAAGCATTAAACAGGCATGTGTCTGGCCCCTACTCTGTGCTTTGAGGGAACGCATTGGAGGCAGTCCCTGCCCTCTCCAGAGTTCCCCTTTGAGCCAGCGGGGCTCCTGGGCAAACAGAGTGCTGGCTGGGCATCGGCTCACGTGCCCATCTTCTCGATAGCCCTGGCGGGGAGGCCGGGCAAGTTCATATTCACATTCTGCATGTGAGAAACTGGGTCACGGAGAGGGAACATTACATTGAGGGCTGTTTGCACAAGACCAGCGCTGGATTCCAGGCTTTCTGGTCTTGCTTCCGGTGTCCATTTTGCCTCCTGGCTGTCTTTCTTCCCCGGGGGGACTCCATACCCCCTTCTCCCTGTCCCCTGACTTTGTTCCTCCCCTCCCAGAATAGCTCTCAATTCATGAAACACACCAAACGGCGGAAGCTGACCGTCGAGGATTTCAACAGGGCTCTCCGATGGAGCAGCGTGGAGGTGAGTCGAGTACAGGCTGCCCAGGCCTCAGCCGGCACGGTCCACCTCCGTGCCCGGCTTGGGACTGGCACCACAGAGAGAGACATGAAGACCAAAGGCGCACACAAGGGAAGCTCATGGCCACCACAGGATAGGTGCTGGGGGCCCAGAGGTTAGGGAAGCCTTCTTGGAAGAGCTGGGAATTGAGGCGGGCTTTGGAGGGAGTCTTGCATTGGACTAAGCCAAGACGGGAAGAGGGGGGACGATCTGGGTTAAGGTGCCTGGGCACAAATGTGGGTTTTAAAATGTCCTGCATAGCTGTTGTGGGGCAGGGACTTGAGGGAAAAAGGTCGTGTTTAGAAGAGAGTAGTGTTGGGGCGCCTGGCTGGTCACTCAGTAGAACATGTGACTCCTACTCTCAGGGCTGTGAGTTTGAGGCCCATGTCGGGCATGGAGCCTACTGAAAAAAAAGAAAAAAGTTGCGTTTTCAGAATTGGGTGAGGAGGAGGACCGGCAGCAGAGGGGTGTGGGGCTCAGAGCCCGTACGAATCAGGGTGGAGGGACCACGCTCTAGTCCCTGGTCCAGTGAGCCCTGGGTTCTCCAGCCAGATTCCCAGCAATAGGCTCGAAGCCTCAGGCATCTCTCCTTTCTCGGGCCTTTTGGACTTGCCTCGCGTAGACTCTCTGCCCTAGTCGGTAGAGCGCCTCTCCCTCCCTGGATTCAGCCTGCCCTCTGACACTTTCTTTGCTCAGGCTGTGTGTGGTTATGGATCCCAGGAGGCGCTTCCCCTGCGCCCTGCCAGAGAGGGTGAGCTTTACTTTCCTGAGGACCGAGAGGTGAACCTGGTGGAGCTGGCCCTGGCCACCAACATCCCTAAAGGCTGTGCTGAGACAGCTGTGAGAGGTGACTGCCCAGGCCCTCCCTGGGGTGGGGACAGAAACGGGGTTGTCAGAAGAGGGGTGACAGGCTGGCTGGTGGGTGGAGAAGGACTCAGGGGTGGGTGGTGGCAAAACACGGCAAAACCCCAGGCTGAGTGATCTCTCTGCTCTGGTTCTAGTTCATGTGTCCTACTTAGATGGCAAAGGGAACCTGGCCCCACAAGGATCAGGTAAGGGGTAGTAAGGGGAACGGGCTCTGAACTTTCCTCTCTTAGGAGCGGAGGGGGGGCCCCTGTACCTTTGATTCTTCATCTGACATGTGTTTACTGATGTCCTGTTCTGAGTGGGCACAGTCCCCGCCCAGAGGGCTCGGATTTGGAGATAGGAGCCCAGACCTGGAACCGGTCATGATGCGGGATGTCGGATGCTGGCACAGAAGCCTGGGCAGCTGGGGTCCCTGAGGGCAGGGGTCCAGGAGGAATTGAGGGCGGAGGAGGGGGGGGAGGCAGAGTACAGAGCACCGAGGTGTGGAAAGCCTGCGAGGTCAGGGCTGAGCACGCTGCTCCGAGGAGCTGGTGGCTGTGTGCTCTGGGAGTCCTGTCTGAACAGGCTTCTGGCAGGGAGGATGAGGGAGAGCAGGCAGGGGAGGCCGGGAGAGGGCTGGGCTGTCCACCCTGCCCACCTCCTGCCCATCCCCCCACAGTGCCCAGCGCTGTGTCTTCGCTGACTGATGACCTGCTCAAGTACTACCAGCAGGTGACCCGGGCTGTGCTGGGGGACGATCCACAGCTGATGAAGGTGAGCGAGTGGGCCGGAATTGGGGTACAAAGCCCAGCTTCCAAGTTCCCCGAAATTCTTTCAGATGCGTGCTTCCTGTCTCCTCCACACCAGCTGGCTGATGTGGCTGGAAGCTGCTGCCGGTGGGGGTGTCGTGCTCTGAGGCTGGCCCTCCTCCGGGGCTGATTCCTCTTCCCACTCGAGCAGGAACCCTTGTTCCTCAGGGAACGGGCAACTCAGCAGGGCCATTTGGGGGGCTCAGGTGGTCAGTACCCCTATACTTTAATTCCAGAGCCTACTCTTTAGGGTGTCTGTTGACCTGCAGCCACAGGGGGCAGCCACATAGCGGCTTTCATTTGTCTGGACGTGAGAGGGAGAGAAGGGAAGTAGAGGCAGCAAGGTCAGGGGGCCCGGCCGGGCTGGCTCTGAGACCCTGCCGCTTGAGTCTCTAGGACTCCGCAGGCCTGCTGGACCCGACCCGTGGCCCGTCCTCTCCTGTCCAGAATCAGGGCAATGCCAGCTTGCTGGTCTGCTCAACCAGGTGGCCTCTCCTTGACGGCTTACACCCCCCACTTCTCCACGTCTCTGGCTGTCGCTGCCACTTCCCCTGCAAAACTGGGACTGTCGCTCCCGTACGTTCCTGCCTTAGGAGTGTGGCTCTGGGTCCCCAGGCACGGGGCAGATGGCTGGACGGAGGGCCTGGGAGCTGCGCTCCTTCCTCGCTGGCCTGTTGTCTGCCTTCGCAGCACGTGCTCAGAGAAGCTTTGTCCGGAGGAGTTTGGCGGTCACGGGTAGTGGAGATGCAGGGCTAAGACGGTTTTTCTCATTCACTTAACTCTCTTTTTTTCTGCTTATATAAGTAATACCAGCACGTTCATTACGGAAGTATTGTAAAATAAAAACATACAAACTGGAAAGTGAGAGTCTCCAGTGGAAACACTTATGTTTTGACTATGATTACTCTAGTGTCAGCCAGAGTGGTAGTATACGAAACACCTGGTTTTAGAACAGCTGCTTTTCTCATTTAAAAACTTGCTGGACATTTAGGTGGTATTCAATTTCGTGTCATCGCAGACAGGGCTAGGAGTGGCTGTGTTCGTGTGAGTGGGTATTTCTTCCAGTGGGTTAAATTTGTAGAAGTCCAGTTGCTGAACCGGAGAGTGTGAACGTTTACAGTTTTACTACAGAAGTACTCCACCGTCTTTTACAAAACGCCCGTTCCTCCTTGGGGCTGGTGGGTCCGGTGCAGTCTGGCTCCTTCCTTTTCAGATTGCTCTCCAGGACCTGCAGACTAACTCCAAGATCGCAGCGCTCCTGCCTTACTTTGTCTACGTGGTCAGCGGGGTGAGTGACCAGGCTGGGGCAGGGAGACGATTTGGCAGGGAGATGACCCAGCCCCAGGTAGGGCTCGTGGCAGGTGCCAGCAGAGCGGCAGGCTCCGCCCTGCCCCCTCGCGTGCCCCTCAGCCACCGTCTTCTGCAAACAGGTGAAGTCTGTCAGCCACGACCTGGAGCAGCTGCATCGGCTCTTGCAAGTGGCCCGGAGCCTGGTTCGGAACCCACACCTGTGTCTGGGGCCCTATGTTCGCTCCCTGGTGGGCAGCGTCCTCTACTGCGTTCTGGAGCCCCTGGCTGCCTCCATCAACCCTCTGAACGACCACTGGACTCTTCGGGATGGCGCTGCCCTCCTGCTCAGCCACATCTTCTGGTAGCCACTGGGCCTATCCCCACAAAGGGTGGGGGTGCCACAGTGCTGCGGGAGTTGTGGGGGAGGGGCGGGGGGCGTGTGGCTTCAAGGCCCTATGTGGTGAGGTCAGGGAACCTCTTTCCATTGGAGCTTTCCGGTCGGTGCGCTCTGGCACCCTGGGATTTTATAAATGGATGGCGACTATGCCAAGGGTTTGGTCCTTCAGCCCTTCGTGTCGTCTTCAGTCACCCGGCGCCACCTTGTTCCCTTACCCCAGTGTGCCGGACGACCGCCATTTTCTCCGTGTGCTCTGACTTGAGCCAGCTGGGCAGCCCCGTGCCTCATTCTCCTCTCTGACTGAATGCTGCTCCCGTAGGACCCACGGGGACCTCGTGAGCGGCCTTTATCAGCAGATCCTGCTCTCCCTGCAGAAGGTCTTGGCCGACCCCGTGCGGCCTCTGTGCTCTCACTACGGGGCTGTGGTGGGGCTGCATGCCCTTGGCTGGAAGGTGAGGACCCTGGCCTTTCCCACAGACAGAGCCGTAAGAGCTCGTATTTGTAATTAGAAAAACAGTATTTATGTGTCTATTTTTAGTCATCTCTGTGCCCACCATGGGGCTCGAACTCATGACCCCAAGATCAAGAGTTTGCACACTCTACCCGCTGAGCTAGTCAGGCACCTCATTCTTTTGGGTTTTTAATGTCGATCATATGGTACAAATAATGACGCTTTATTTCATCTTTTCTAAACCTAACGCCTTTCGTTTCTTTTTATTGCTAGGACTGCTAATATCATTTTATAGATGATGATGGGGGGCATCCTTGTGTCATTTCCAATTTCAGGAGAAGTGCGAATAATCTTCCCTCTCAGGCTGATGTTTACCTTGTGTTTATTGATAACGTTTCTCAGATTTAGAAAATTACTTCATATTGCTTTATATTTTTGGTTTTATTATTTATGTTGAACTTTTATCAAATGCTTTTTCTGTATCTTTTGAATTGATCCTAAGGTTTTTCTGCTTTTATCTGTTAATGTGATTAATTATATTTATGGATTTAAAAAAAAGATTTTATTTAGAGAGAACACTTGCAACTCAAGAGCAGGATGGGGGAGGGGATGGGAGAGGGACAAGTAGACTCAAGCAGACTCTGCGCTGCATGACTCCAAGTGGAAACCAAGAGCCCAACCAACCAAGCCACCTAGGCGCCCCATTTATGGATTTTTAATAGTAAACCATCATTACATTTCTGTGTATAGACTCAAATAGGCTATAGGATAGACTTTTAAAAAATCTGCAAATTTTTTTTGGAATATAAGGCATTTTTTGTATACTATTGGGTTTACTAAATTTTAAAAGATTTTTCTGTTTTCACGAGTGAAATCAATCATGTTTCTTCTCATGTACTGTCCTTATAGAGTTTTAGTATCAGGGTTATCTTGGCTTCATAGACTGAGGTAGGGTGGGAGCATTTCTTTGTTTTCTTTAAGATTGGGATGCTCTTTTCCTTGAATATCTGTAGGCTGTCTTTGTAAATTTTAGCAATGTGTTTTATTTGAGGTTACCTACTATGGTTAGAGAATTATTTAAGTTTTTATAGCTGAGTCAGCAGTAAGTTATATTTCTCTAGGAACTTGCCCATTTGTTAACATTTTCAAATCTTCAGGCTGTGGAAGAGCAGCCGGAGAACTGAGAACTCTCACCCAGCAAAGCACCTAACAGAGCTCACCTCCTCTGTGAAGTCCTAAGTGCTTTCCCGAAAATTAACCACAGGATTTCAACTTTGATACATAATCAGAGATCAGTTGTTTTTGTGCAGGTGGTTTGAACTGAGTCTCAGTTTACATCTCAGCAAGAATAGTTCTTGTGTACTGACTGTATAGGGTAACATTTGGCAGATTAAATTTGTCTGTCGTTAGCAATGGGCATTACTTATACTCTCTTAGCCCCTGTCATATAGGTCAGTGATAGTTGGGTCACTTTATATTGCGTGTCTTTGAACCTGACCTTTATTCCCAGTGCTTAGCAAAGGCTTGGGCATACAGTGGGTTCCAAGTTAATGTTGGTTGAATATGCCAAGCTGAGAATTTCATATCGAAGATAAAAGTACATCTTCCATGGGAAAAGGTACTTGTGAGGCAGTAAGCAACAAAGAGGTGTTTACTGCGTTCCTTCTTTCCCTTCCAGGCAGTGGAACGAGTCCTGTACCCACACCTGTCCACTTACTGGACAAATCTGCAGGCTGTGCTGGATGATTATTCCGTCTCTAACGCCCAGGTTAAAGCAGATGGGCACAAGGTTTATGGAGCCATTCTGGTGAGTGCCTGCCCCTTCCAGCCTCCCTTCTTCCTTCAGCAGCTCACCTGCCTTACTTTGGAAAACTTGATGGGCCCGGGTCCCTCCTAGCCTTGCCTATCCTGGTCCCTCTGCTCTTGCAGGTGGCCGTAGAGCGACTGCTGAAGATGAAGGCCCAGGCGGCAGAGCCCAACAAGGGGGGCCCAAGCGGCAGGGGGTGCCGGCGCTCGGACGACCTGCCCTGGGACAGCCTTCTTCTGCAGGAGTCTCCCTCGGGGGGCAGCGCGGAGCCAGGCTTTGGGTCGGTCCTCCCGCTGCCGCCAGGAGGCGCGGGGCCGGAGGACCCTTCGCCATCGGTGACCCTAGCGGACATCTACCGGGAGCTGTACGCCTTCTTCGGGGACAGCTTGGCCACCCGCTTTGGCACGGGTCAGCCCGCGCCCACCACTCCGCGGCCGCCCGGGGACAAGAAGGAGCCGGCGGCCGCCCCAGACTCGGTGCGGAAGATGCCGCAGCTGACGGCCAACGCCATGGTCAGCCCGCAGGGCGACGAGAGCCCCCGCGGCGGCGGCCCTGCGTCGGCCTCTGCGCCCTCCGCCTCCGAAAGCCGGCCGCTGCCGCGCGTGCACCGAGCGCGGGGGGCGCCCCGGCAGCAGGGGCCCGGCGCCGGTACCCGCGACGTCTTCCAGAAGAGCCGCTTCGCCCCGCGCGGCGCGCCCCACTTCCGCTTCATTATTGCCGGGCGGCAGGCCGGGAGGCGGTGCCGCGGGCGCCTCTTCCAGACCGCCTTCCCCGCGCCGTACGGGCCCAGCCCGGCCTCCCGCTACGTGCAGAAGCTGCCCATGATCGGCCGCACCGGCCGCCCTGCCCGCCGCTGGGCGCTCTCGGACTACTCGCTGTACCTGCCGCTGTGAAGCGTGGCGCCCCGCCCCCCCTCCCGCCTGTGTAAATAAAGCCCAGTGTCGGAAGTGACGTCTCCGCGCTCGTGGGTCGCGCCGGATGAGGCGGGGCTTGGGCGGTTGGCTCCCGCGGCGGCGCTTCCTGGTGGCGGGGGCGCCATGGCGCTGCCCTGGCTGCAGCGCTTCGAGCTCTTGCTTTTCACGGCCGCCTTCCTGTGTGGGGCCGTGGCGGCCGCGACGCTGACCCGGACCCAGGTGCGGGGCGGGGCCGGCCTTGGGGGCGGGGGGGCGGGGCGGAGGTGCTGGCACTGCTGTCTGGGCCGGCCTGGTCCCGTTGCGCTGCTCCTCGGAGCCGGTGGGCCGGGTGAGGTCCGGCGGGCGCCGGTCTGCCGCCGGGACGCTTCGGCGCGGATCGCGCTCTGTGGCTCCGCCCGCCGGTGTTCTGTTTCACAGCCGTTCCCTCGCCGAAAGGACGAGTCCTCAGGAGTGACTTAAAGCACCAGCCACAGCCCGGCCTGGTGGTGACTCCGGCTGCATAACCTTACCCTGGTTCTGCAACAGAATTCGGGCCAGGCCCTGCCTTCATCCTTTAAATCAAACACTGTTGTGCCGAGCTCCGCCAGGAAATAAAGCGTAGTGTAGCGGAGATGACCAAGCTACCGCAGGATTGCAGCCCAGTGTGTGTGAATGACAGCACAGCCATGTAGGAAACGCCCACGGAAAGCCCAAGGGTTTCCCCAGCCAGGCAGTCGTGTTCGTAAACACAGGCTCACGTAACCCTAAAAAGCAACCACGATTAAGGTGTTTTTTTTGTTTGTTTGTTTGTTTTAACGGATGAGAAAACATCGGAGATGCTGAAGGTTACACAGGTTCTGGTTTTACTCTAGGATTTCTGCAGAGGGGAGACCAGAACTTGTGAGGCATCTCCGAAGCTCACTGTTCTTTATAACCACCGCCTATTTCCTGATCCTTCTGGCCACCGCAGGTTTGACTTCCCCAGCAGGCCCTCTCCATCAGTCTACTGGCCCAGAAACAGGAACTGACAGTGCATATAGAACTTCCTAGGGTGGCCCTCTCCTAGGTTATCCCTCACACCTGCCATCAGCCTGCGCCAGGGCTCTAACCGGAAACTAGGTAGGACTCAGCAGCTTCTCTTCACAGGGCTCCTTCAGTGGCCGCTGTCCCCTGTATGGTGTGGCCGCCCTGAATGGCTCCTTCCCGGCCTTAGCCCAACCCTCTGCCCCATCCCTCTGCTACTTTGTGGCTGGGGTCTCTGGCCTCCTGGCCCTCTACTGCCTCCTGCTTCTGCTCTTCTGGGTCTACAGCAGCTGCATCGAGGACTCTCACAGGTGACTGCCCTACCCTGAGGGCTGGGGGCTGAGCTGGGAGGAGTTCCATCTTAACCACAAGGCTTATTCTCTCCCTCCTCATAGAGGCCCCATAGGGCTCCGCATTGCACTGGTCATCTCGGCTGTTGCCATCTTCCTGGTCTTAGTGGCTGCCTGTGTCCTTCGATT
Organism: Ursus arctos; assembly: GCF_023065955.2. Classification (NCBI taxonomy): domain Eukaryota; kingdom Metazoa; phylum Chordata; class Mammalia; order Carnivora; family Ursidae; genus Ursus; species Ursus arctos. The sequence goes on from NW_026622908.1 coordinate 39,703,052, forward strand.
TGGCACCCATTCTCTCTGCAAGTCCATCATCTCCCTGAACATTACAATTAGGTAATGGGAGAGGGAGGGAACCCTGGCCGGGGCTGACTGCCTTCCCTCCGCAGAGGGGAGCCTGTAACCCCCTTTTTGTCCCTGTCAATTGCTCATATCTTGAAGGGCACCTGGGCACAGGTGTGTTCGGGGTATATCCCCTTTCTCACCATTATCTCTTTGACCTCACAGCTGCTCTGAAGCCCAGAAAATTCCATGGACGCCCCCTGGAACCGCCCTGCAGTTTTACTCCAACCTACACAATGCTGAAGTGAGGTCCGGGGATATGAAAGACAGGGTGGAAACCCAGGGATCCACAGATTCCTATGCATCTGTAGTTTTAAGGGTGCCCTCCAGTGAGAGGCTGCAAGGGGCCAAAGGGCTTTCAGCCTGACAGGGAACATAGAATAGTGGTACATGGGTGGAACTGGATTTGAGATGGCCCCACTCCTCACACTCCTGTTCCTGTCTCCCACAGACCTCTTCTTGGGTGAATCTGGTATTGTGGTGTGTGGTCTTGGTGCTTCAGGTGGTGCAGTGGAAGTCCGAAGCCACCCCATACCGGCCTCTGGAGCGGGGCGACCCTGAATGGAGCTCTGAGACAGATGCTCTCGTTGGGCCACGCCTTTCCCACTCCTGAAGAGTAACCAAAGGATGCTTCCTGCAGCCAAAGACTCCCTGCCCAAGTGCCTACAATCCTGTTGCCCCCTCAGGGCCCTGTTTATGCTGGGAGCCTGTTTTCCCTCCACGAGGGAAACATGAAGATAGGCCCCTCCACTTCTCTTCTACAGCTGTTTTTGTACCAGAATATTATATTACTTTCTTCCTTCATCTTGGTACTGAGTTCTTGGTGGTCAAGCACTGTAGGCAGGTGGATGGGAGGGCAGAGTGAAGCAGACATGGAACAAAAGGCAGAGGTTCTGTCAGCTGCTCTTGGGGTGACTGCTCTTTTATTTGCTGTTCATGACCCTTGGGCCCCTTGTGTTGTGACCTTGGATGTCACCCCCTCAGTAAGGTTCAGTTTTTTTCCCTTCTGGGAGAGGTGAGCAACCCAACGTGGTTTCTTCACAAGCTGCGGTAGGCACCCACAGTGTTGTCAAAGAGGTTTGTGTTGGGGAAGTGTCCAGCTTTGTCCAAGAGGAAGTAGAAGCGCCGGCCTTTGATCTTCAGAGGCAACATGGCGGGGACTTCACCACGGTGGGCCATGCAAGACACCTGGTTCAAAGGGACGGTGAAATGAGCACCCAAGCCAAAGGGGGCATGAGTGGTGAGGGTCACCTGTTTCCCTCCAGCCCGCAGCATCACTGAGCGCACAGAACGGAGGGAGAAGAGAAGACCAGCACCAAGTACCAGAGTACCTGCGGGAATACCAAAGTTTGGGGTGAGGGGTTTTTGCTGAAGAGCTAAGCAGCAACCTTTCCAGTGCCCCCGAATTAAAAAAATTGTGATGACAGTAACATTGACCGAGCTCCTCTTATACCCGACTCTTGTGTTCATCCTTCCTAACAACCTTCATACACACCCCCGTTTTAAGGACAAGGAGACGGTCCGGAGCAGTGCAACTGCTCAGCGCAAACCTCATCCTGGGCCTGTCCGAAGGCTTGGCTCGGGGGCCTCCAACTCCAGCGTGGCCGGGCCCGGAGGGTCGGGAGCCCCGCACCGTCTGTCCTTGCCGGGGCAGGGTGGGTCGTGTCCAGCCGCCCCACATCCCCTGGTGGGAAGCCAGCCCACGCCTTACCGATGGCGCCGCAGCCGATGGCCAGGCCGTAGCGCCAGAGCTCGGAGCGCAGGTCCAAGCGGCCGCGGTCTGCGGGCTCCGCGTCTGGACGCAGCGCCCGGGCCGGGGGCCGGGCCAAGGCTGCCACGGCCAGGGAGGCCCAGAAGACGCCCTGGCCCGCGCAGAAGAGCCCGAGGACGGCGAAGAAGCGGCCCCGTTCGTGCTCGAAGAGCAGCACGTCCCGTGACGGAGCCGCGTCGTACAAGGGCCGGCGTGCGGGCAGTGGCCGCAATGCAACCAGCAGCCGCGCAGACCAGGGCCGCCTGAGCGCCGCCATCACCCCGCGCGCCGTCGCTTCCAGGGCGGGACTTCCGGCCGGCGGCCCCGCCCCCGAGCTTCTCCGCCAACAGCCGGGGTCCGCCCCCCCCGCCCCGCCCCGCCCCGGGAGGACTGGGACAGCCCCCACCCGCCAGGCAGGGGCAAGGCAGAAAACAATGTAGCACGCGTGACACAAAATACAATATCACTCTTTCTCTTAAAAAGTAGGGCGGGTTCTGGGGTTAAGTACACAAAGCACCTAAGTCCTTCAGGGAGTTTAGTGTCAGTTCTACAAAGTAAGCTTTGGCTTCCTGGCACCAGTGAGGCTCAATCTTCTGGAAATCTTCCAGAAGTCTTCCAGAAGGCAGGTGAGGAGAGGGACCCAGCAGCCCTTCCTCTTCGGTCACAGTCACGGGGTGGCCTCGGGGCCAGAGAGGAGGAGACACAGCCACAACAAAGAGACATCAACATCCAAGGGCTATTGTACAGGAGGCTTCTTCTCGGGCAGGGCTACAGATCACTTCATAAATGCCACTTCTGGGATCTCGCCCTTGGCCTTAGGGGGGAAAAGAAAAAGTCCAGTAGAGTCAGCACCCCCCTTTCTCCCGCCAGCTTGACCCTCTCAAGGCCCAGAGACCCCTGGTCCTTCTGCTACTGAATTCCTGAAACTTACCTTGAGATGAGTAAAGGCCTGGGCAGATCTGGTGTAGTCCCAGTTGTTGTCCTGAAGGCACCTGGGGTGGGGGGAAAGACAGGCACCTCCATCAGAACCAAATACACGCACCCCGCTCGCTAAATGCCACTTCAAAATCCTTCCTAGGGAAACACTCATGTGTGCCAACAATACACACATTCTTGCACTATGTATTACAAATGAAAAATCAGTAAAAATCCAAATGTCTACCACTGGTCTACTGGATACAAAGGAGTATTAAATAGCTCTCAAGAAGACTAAGGTAATTTTTATAGTGATAGGGAAAGACATTGATGGGATAAAGAAAAATAGTAAGTTGCAGAACAGTATATAAACATTTTGCCATGCTGGTTTAGGCATAGGCCAAGTTTTTTTTACGGGCCACATTTATAAATTTTGGCTTTTAAAATATCAGGAGCACTCATTATTCACTCCCAGCCCTACCTCCGTGTACCCTCATTCCTACACATGTCCAGCACTCACTTCTGGGACCACTCAAGGTTCATGCCAGACTGGGTAGAGAACGCCTGCAGCATTTCCTGCTGCTCTGGGGACAGGGTGGGCACTGGGCTGGAGGAAGGCGTGGGTGCAGGCATGGCGAAGGCTCTCTGGATCTCGTCAGGGCTGGCGTTCCGCACAAACAGCTCGTCGTTTACGATGCACAGCCTTTAGAACAAAAAGCACTTTAGCTGGACGAACAGCCAATGTCAACCTCCCAACAGTACTCCTGTTGCCACACTTAACACCTTCACACTTGACAGACTCAATACCCACAAAATCCCCCTCCCCACTCTTAGTCATTACCTTTGATCATTTATGCCCCTTCCCATTGAACCAGTGTTTGGGGGGGCAGATGCCAAACACATTAGAATTAGCCATTCTCCCCTAATTCAAGGCAGTTCTTACGCCCGTTGATCTTCACAACAGACCACAGAAGTAAGCAGCTTATGCTAGCTTCCCGATGAGGAAACTTGCTCTTAGCTAGAAGTGGTGAAGCCAGGATGAAAAACCCAGAAAGTCTGGCTCCAGAGCCGAGCTCACCACCACCGTGAGAGCCTCCTCCTGATGCCCCCCTGCCTTTCTGAAATTTTGGAAATATCCTGAGAACCAGCTCCCTGTACACTTCCCCCACCAATTCCCACATGCTGGCCATGGATTGGGACTGGGACCCCATGTGGTAAGCCAAACACTTACCCTGAATTGCTGGCAGGAACTGCGACAAATGTCCGGGTGAAGGCTCGCAAAGAATCCCGAGACTTTCCGTCCACTAGAATGTTAACAACAGCAATGATCCCTTAGAATCAGCTACACCTTCGGTTTACAGAAACCTTCTCCAACCACGGGCTTACTTGATACAATGAAACCAAAGCAGACCAGACAGATGATTACACGGGTACAGGGGAGCAGAGGGGAAGACCAGGGTCAGGGGCCAGTGCTGACGACCACCAGTGTTAGCCCACCCAGAGGACTCGTGTGCCAGCTCCTGTGTCAAGCGCTTCACTGACTCCCACGGCGCCACCGTGAGATGGCTGTTACTAACCCCCTTTTACAAATAAAGAATTTGAAGCACAGAGATAATGTAAGCTCCTCACAGACACATGAGACCAAGGCTGGAACGGAAGCCCCAATCTGCCTGACCCCAGAGTCTGGGTCCTCCTAATCTTCAGGCTTGTCCCATTTCCCAGACAGGAAAGACAGGTGGAGAGGGTCGGCCTCATGAAAGTGGCTTGGGGGCAGAATAGGAGGAGGTCAAGGATGGAGAGGGAAGGTAGCTGAGAGGGCAGAGAAAAAAAATTCAGCTGCGGGAGGGCCCACTCTGCAAACTCGGGACTCCAAAGACTCTTACCTTCTTTGAAGACCCCGTTGACAGAAAAACACAGCAATGTACTCTAAAAGAGAAGAGGCGTCAGTCACCGTGCAGGCTTCCGTCCAAGGCCCGAGTCCCCCGGGCCTTGTAACCACCCCTTCCCTCAGTTCCAGCTTTTGTGGGGAAGAAACAGGTGCTTACTGTCTGGGCGCTTATGTCCACCACAAAGGAATTGATGTCGTGCTGGGTTTTGGGTAGCTCATTGAGGAAGGCCACGACATTGAGACGCGTGTGCTTCAGCAGCCGGAACCGCAGGGCTGTGGGAGAGGAGAACCCCAGGTTAGGGGCTGCCACACGCTCCCGAGCCCTGTGACCCAGCCCCGCCCACCCCCTTTCCCACGCTGCTCTGCTCACATCACACACTTACTCGGGTCTTTGAGCTTCTTCACATTCCTGCTATCTTTGAAGTACTCGGCCAGGTTGCTTCTAGAGGAAGAGGCGGAAAAGGAGGCAGGGGTCAGAGCAGTCTGCGCGCTAGCAGGTGCTGGCCTGCGGGACCCGGGCGGGCTGTGGGCAGGGACGCTCACCGGGCAGGGTTCTGAGGGGTGAAAGGAATGCTGAGGGAGCAGCAGGCCCCGTCGTGGTAGGCGTCCAGGAGCCGCTGCCGGTCTCCAGAGTCATACACCGCATAGTACCTGTGGAGAACACAAGAGGGAAAGGCTGAGCTCCCCAGTCTGGATCTGCAGGGCGACCCGACAGCTCCCGAGTGATCTCTCCCCAGGCTCCGGGGCCCCGCGATACTCACTGCTGCAGGAAGTGCAGGACCAGATTCTTCAGGGTCTCTGTTCCAAAATAGCTTCCCTGGAATCACACGGGTGTCAGGACCCCCGTAAGTAATCCTCTCCTCCCCACACGAGTTCTAACCCTGCCCCCCTCTTACCTTGCAGGGCGGTAACATCGTGGGGGCTTCAACATCAAAGGCAATCGGCGGGGGTAACTCGTGGCCGTCCTGTGGGAAGGAAGCGGAAGTCGACAGTGTAACCAGAGAGAAAAGGCTGGATGAGTAATGAGATGGGCAAACTAGGAATGTGGGGGTGAGAGATCAAGTGTCAAGAACACATGGAAAAGGTCCAGGAATCCCGATAGAGGCAACTATTGTCTATGGGCCTCTTCCTGACAAGAATTATAGCCTTTGCCAGATTCTCTGAGGGCTCCATGTCTCCAAATTAACGATCATACAAATACACGTGAGGCAAGACCTTTTGGGTGGGAGGGCCTATGCTCGTGAGAAAAGGATTTACAGAACTACGGACTTACCAGGCGTAACAATTTGGGAAATCGTTCTCGAACGGCGCTGTCAAAAACGGGACAGAAGTGAGTGATGCTTCAGAGCCACCGTGCCTCCTGAGCTGCTCTAGGAGCAGATACTCCACTGCCCCAGGGACCGCCCGCCCCATCCTGCTTGTCCTCTCACTCCGCCCCAGCCTCTGCACTCTGGGGGAAGCGGCCCCACTCCCCACCTCACCCGGGGCGCCCAGAAACGATTGCCTTGAAGGCTGACTCTCTTCTTGCTGCCTGACCCGAGCGCCACAGGAGCAGCACTCCCAGCCCAGGCTTTAAGCCAGGACCTCCGTCCCCTCCCTGCCCCCCTTACCTTCCACCTACTCACCTGTGCAGCCCCGGGAGGAGGGAATGGGGTGGGAGCCCAGGGGCTCCGCTGCCTCAACAGGTATCCATCAGTTCTGCCCGGTCTGGCCGTGGCCAAGACCAGAACACACCACAGGGATGGCACAGGATGTTGGGGCAGGGAGATGAGCAAGGCGGGGGGTTCAGGAGGAGGGGAGGGGAAGGAAGAAGACAGGGAAGGAAAAGAAGAGAAGGAGAGAGAAGGTAGGATGGGGCCAGGGCAAGGAAGAGATGGGGAGACAGAGGGAAGTAGAGAGGAAAAAGGAAGAGAAAGCAAAGAAAAAGCGAAAGAACTCTAAGGCAAGGAGGCACTCAGGAAGACAAGGAAGAAAAAAAGGGAAGAAGACGCCCAACACCGCCTTTTCCTTCGGCTGCCCCTTTCCCTGTGGTCCAAGGTACAGACGGAAAACAAATTCTTGCTACAGTCAGAGGGCAGCTGCTGTTGGCCAGGTCTCTGTCTGCTACCTGGGTCCCGATCTGAGCTGGGCGTGGGAAGTGAAGCAGCCATGGGGGCAGGAGACCTCCCTCAGAAGGGCTGAGGGTTCAGGCCCCTGCAAAGTTGGGGGGGTGAGGGTCTGTGCCCCACCTCTGTTGGCCCCCAAGTTCTCTCCTGATGGCCCCTCTGCGACTGTGCCTGTCTTAGGTTGTTCCTTCCCTGAGGAATCTTACCCGTCTCTGGCTAACCAGCCATCCTCCGGGGCCAAGCAGGGTGATGTGAGGTGTGCGAGTGAGGGCGGGGCAGTGCCCCCCGAGAGGGTCAGTTCTCTGTCTCCGCGGTAGCCTATGCCCCCGTGGCCTCCACGCCCAGCACCTGCCTCGGGCTTCCCTCGCCTGCTGGCGGGGCCCCGGCTCTGGTCATATGGCTTGGGGAACCCAGGTTTCTTCTCCAGGGAGGGCCCAGCTCACAGCTCCGGGCAAGAGAGACAGAATGCATGGCACCAGCTCCAAGGAGGCCTGAACCGCAGCACGAGGGGGAAAGCCCAGGCAACGGCCTCAGGCACGTGGACCATCAGAAGAGTCCCTCTTGGCCAAATGGCAAGAGGGGCCAGCACCGAACAAAGAAGGGAAGGCCCATCAACAGGAAGTCCCGGGGAGGGAGGCCTTTCTCGGCCCAGGGATACCAGGCTCTTGGCACAAGGCAGCTCCACGTACGGGGCATATATGCAGGACACCCCCTGGTCGTGGTAGAAAGCGGGAGATGCCCTTCCTGGAACAGCAGGGTAGGGAGACCCTAGAAAAGGCTGTGTTTGGGAAGAGGAAAGACCACAGAACAGCAAACAGATAGTCAGGGGAGAAGAAAGGCAAGGAGACCTCGGGGCCAAGCTGGGACACACGGACAGACGAAGGGAGGAGCACGTGATCCTCCCCAAGGACAGGTGGTTCCAGCTCAGGGCTGCACATCTCCTGCAGACGGGCACTGGTCAGGGTGCATTAGCTCAGCCTCCCGGGGGGTGAAGGTCCCCAGGAGGGGAGACAGAGGCTACAACTGACCTGATGTAGGTGGACTGGTCTCGGAAGGTGTCGCACAGCGGGTTTCCGTCGAGCCACAACTCTTCCAGCTTCAGCCCTTTTACCTTGTCCAATTCCCTCTCAGACTTTAACTGCAGAGTGGGGGGGGGCAGAGAAAAAGCGGGCAGGAGACCCTGGTAAGGAGAGCCAGTGAGACCCCCATCCCTGAAACTCCCTCCCCGAGCCTCCCGCCGTCAGCAGGTAAGCCCTCTGCGCCCTCTGCTCGCCCCGCCCACAACACAACCAGGCCCTCAGGTCGCACCTCATTTCCAGAGAGGTTGAGGATCTTCAGGTTGGGTGCTTTCTGCACAAGGCTGGACATGTCATCCAGCCTGTATAGCCTGTTGTTGCTCAAGTTTAAGGACAAAAGCTGCGGGCAGAGGAAAGTTTAGAGGAAGCACCACCAACAAAGGATTCAGAGATACACCTGCCTCCCGACCCCACCCTCCCTACCCCACCTTGCTTCCTCCCGTCTCCAAACGGGACAAAGGCCTCACCTCAGGGATGTTCTCCTCAATGATTCGCAGGGTAGCCGCCATACAGCTCCTGCGATTCAGGACGACGTCGATGTTCTGGGCCACCAAGTCTTCAGGACGCACAAAGGAAGGAAAGGCAAGTCTGAGACAGCTTTCCCAGGTCAGAGCGCGTACCAAACCATTCTCAAACTCTCCCCGCCCGACAGACCCCCCCTCTGCCTCCGCCTCCCTGAGAATGACTGCTACCGGCCCTACCTGGGTCTGAACGGAGGCCCTTGAGGTCAAGCGCTTGTTGGGAGCCATCATATCGTTTGCTCATGATCAGCTACAGGGGAAGGAAAAGGGGTCAGGGGGTCACTTGGGTTGTGGATGTGAGAAGTGGGGGGACTGGGGTGGAAACACGTGACAGGAGTCTGCCTCACCTTTAGCTGCTCTACTTGCTCAGGCTTCAGTTCGTTCTGTACCGAATGCGGTGGGGCAGAGGAGTTGATGATGATCGATATCTGAGGGAAGCACGGAGGGCAGGGTGAATTCCAGGGAAGCCTAAGCAGCCCAAGCCCCGGGACCAAGCCCCACCCCCAGCCAAGCCAGCTCTTTATACACACCCTTCGGTTTTCCTGATCCAAAATCTTATAGTTGACGGCCTTCAACGCAGACGCGGTACTGGCATCCTCAACAAAAAACTGGGCCCGTGTGTTTTCATAGTGAAACTGCACAAAGAGGAAACAAGAGCATGAGACTGGGAGCCCGGGGCCCCGGGTCCAGCCGGCCCCTCGCCTTCCCCAGCCACACGGGCCTTATCTCACCTCAATGGGGGTGAAAGGGACGTTGCACTTGCTCTGAATCACACTCAGGAGCCATGACTTGTCATATTTTCTGCCATAGGGAATCTAGATGACAGAGAGAGCCAGGATAACAATACGTAAGGAAGGCTGACCCGCAGACCCAACCCAGGACTCCTTTCACACCTCTGCCAACTTCCACAAGATTTCTTGAGGAAAGGGCCAGTTAAAAAGTTTTCTACTCAAGTCAGACACAGATTCCTTACCCTCCTTTCTGTCCATTTAAACTTAGTATTCCACAAGAAAATAAAATTCTTTGGTTCTGAAAGTTTCAGGATATGACTTAGACCTGGCCTGCCCCTCAGAGGACTTAAGAGACCCCAAGCCCCACACTCGGCTTGAGCCACATGGAGACATTCAGAGGAGTTCCTCCACCTCCCAACCAGTTAATCACGTTTTCCTTTAGATGGTGTCCCCACCTCCCCCCGTCCTGCTTGCCCTCTTCTACTCCTTTCCTGAACCGGCTCTTAGGTATTCTAGGAGAAAGGATAGACACCTGACTGTGGAGAACACAGCGGAGAAGATTGATTCTGTCATGTGAAAAGTAAAGACCTTCACTCTGAGCCCAGCCCTCTCTCTCCCTTGCAGCATCTTCTTCCCCAGACACTCACTGTAAACTTTTATTTTGGGGGGGGGGGCAGATGGAGTGGGGGAGGGGGGGGAGAGAGAGAGAGAGAGAGAGGGAGAGAGAGAGTGTCTCTCTCTCAAGCTGGCTTCATGCCCAGCATGGAGATGACACAGGACTCAATCTCGTGACCTTGAGATCATGACCTGAGTGGAAATCAAGAGTCAGACAGATGCTTAACCAACTGAGCCACCCGTGCACCCCAGACACTCACTGTAATCTTAAACCAGTTCCTGGAGGTCCCATCCTGGCTGGTGCCAGCCCCTCCTCTGTCTGGAAGAGTTCTGTCTCTCCGCACAGTAACATGAATGCGATCTCGATCGTGCCAACTGTCACCTCGACGGTTGGGTCGGGAAGGATAGGGGTTACTGTGAGGAAGCAGAGAATAAAATGTCCACAAACACTAGGAATGTTTTCTCAAAGGCTTCCCACACTGTTGTCAGGATTGCAGCTAAGACTGTTCAACCATTAAGCTGGCCCTGGCATCTCTCACTTTTACAGGTGGGAAGAGAAATGGTGTGGGCAGTAGAGAGCTATATAAATAAATGGGCTGCTAAAATCAAACCAGATCAAGTGGTCACTTACTGTCGTATTCGGGGAACATCCTGGGCATCACTCATTGCCACATCTCTGTCATCTTCCTCCAAGCGGGAAGACCGAATGCCAGAACCTCCTCTTCCAGACCTACGGTTCCCCTCACCATACTTCCACCGGAAAGGACCCCGGCCTTTCTTTCTTCTTTGAGGGAAACTAACGCGGTCATCGTGCTCTGGGGTTAAAAACCACATCAATTAAAAAACAAGTTGCTAGTCCAGCTACGCTGCTGTGGCAATGACGGCATCTAGCAGCCTGCGCTATCGAATGACAAACACACCAACTACGAAGCCCACTTCCACGCAAAGTTCTGTCTGTTGAGACAGAGAACCCTCTCTGTGGAGTGGCAGCTGAGGGAAACATTACTGGAAGACAGCACAGGGCTTTAGACAAATGAGTCAGAAACTGGAACTTACAGAGAGGAGAAGCACAATGTGGAAGTGTGAGCAGAACATGGACTCAGTATGGAACTAAAAAGGCACCTGAAATCGGCTTGCTCTTGGCCTCCCAAATCTATTTAACCCTCTCAAAATCTGGATGGTGACCTCTCTCACGTCTCTTAAAATCAACCAATCACAATGATTACACCAGCTTTCAGTAAACAATGCTTCTTTTGCCTACAGAGTACAAATGCCACACAGTTATAAATTTAATCAATTAAAGGACTTCTTTAAAACTTTTTTTTTTTTTTTTGCTTCTTTAGAATTCTTGTTTTCAAACCGCCACGCTGAAGTTTTGGGAGTGAGCTCTTTATTTCCTTGGCCAAAAATGTCTTTTAAAAAAAAGATTTTATTTTTTTTTATTAGAGAGAGAGAGAAAGAGAGAGCGCACAAGTAGGTGGAGCAGTGGGGAGAGGGAGAAGCAGGCTCCCCACTGAGCAGAGAGCTCCACATGGGGCTCTATCCCAGGATCCTGGGATCATGACCCGAGCCAAAGGCAGATGCTTAACCAACTGAGCCCCACAGGCGCCCCCAGAGATGCCTTTTAACTCAGGAGACAACTCCTAAGATTCAGGTTCTAGTGGCAACTAGGGAGCTTAGCCAAGGGTCCTTGACTGCTCTCCAGGGACAGAAGCCTCTCAATCCTGGTGTGTCGGAATGGCTTCTTAAAAAAAGGTCCATGACTCCCCAGAAGCTCTGCCTCATGCCTACCACTCTCCAAACAATGAACCTTAAGAAACGACCAGAGGGGGGGGAAAAAAAAACCAACAAAACCCACAACTGAATAGCAGGCACATCTAATATTCACTGAGAACTTTCTCCAGGGCCAGGCACTATGCTCCAGGCACTTGATAGGAATGATCTCGTTTAACACACACAAGGGCAAACTTAGGAAGTAAGTACAGTCGCTACCTTCTTAGGGAGACAGAAAAAAGAGGCCTGGCAGTGGAATTCACTCAAGCCTGGTGAAGACAACTCAGGATTCAAACCTCAGCTGTCATGTGCACCTACCCACTCCTCTACACTAAAACCTGCGTAGTGTTCGGACTAGCACAGCGAGTTGGTGTGGAGGTTTAAAATTTAAAGCCAAAGAGAAGGCCGCAGGGGAGGCGGGGCAAGAGACTGGACGCGGTGGAAAATAGGACACAGGTAGCCGATGAGCAGGGCACTGACTCACATTAAAGCAAGAGTCTGGCCGCCAAACTGAACTGACAGGCATCAACCACCCGCAAAGTTCAAAGGAATCTCGCCACGCCACCGCCAGTCCGCCCTCTCCGAGCCGAAGCTCCTCGCAACGCCAGGATTCCCGCGTCAACACATCGGGCTCCCAGCCTCGAGGGCGGCCGGGCCCGCGGGGGGCCTCGACCCCTGCCCGCGCCGCCGTCGCCCCCCGCGGACGCTCGGCCTCTCGCGGCCTCCCGCCCCGGGGCTGCGGCCTAGGCCGGCGCCGCCCACCGGGCCCCAGATCACCTCGCTCCCCGCCCTGAGAGGCAGCACTGACCGTTGTAGGACTTCCCCTCGTCCGCCATGGCACAGCGCGAAGCAGGGCCGGCTCAGACGCGGGCCGCAACGCCGCCAAACGTCCGAAAGCCCCAAAGCGCCTCGGCCGAAGCGCTCCTACGCCCGGCGCCACCGCATTTATCCTGCGAACTACGTCGCGCGCCGCCGACGTCCCTCGGTGGTGGGCGGTGCCGCCGGAGGAGCGAGGCCCGCTGCGCGTGCGCACTCGGCTGGGGGCGGGGCGCAGCTGCTGCGAGTCCCGCCAGAGAGCTGCGTTCGCCCAGCCGCCCCACGGTTGTAGCAGGCCCGCCCCGCCGCCTTCTTTCTTTGGTCCGTCGCTACGCCGGCACCTCCGGGGCTAGCGCTGGAGCAAAGAGCAAGCTGCTGCAGCCCAGGTCTCCGAGAGGAACAGGGAAGGGGGTCGCACGAAGGGCTTCCGAGGAAGGGGAGACCTGGGCCTTGGAGCGGGAGTGATGGTTCTGAGACCCCTAGCGGTATTCAGCCAGTATTGAAGTCTCAGCCCAGCCCTTTGCCAGAAGCCGATATATTCCAAGCTTTCCTCGTCTGTAAGATGGATTATCGGGCAACAGAGACCTAGAACGTAAACCCGGAGAGTAGGGACCTTGACTGATTCGTGACTTTTCTTCTCCAGCTCCTGGTTTGGTACCCTGCCTGGCGTATACCAATAACTCAACAAACACTTGTGAAATAAATGAATTTCCGATCTATGCATCCTCCCAAGTGTTCCCAAGTCAAATGACAGACCATTTTCCCAGCTTTGGCAAACAATTGTCTTCACAACCTCCCCACCCACCGCTGAGGTCCTGTGCTAGAACTACAGCTCGTGTCGGTTGGGCGGAGAAGACGCAAGCAAGACCACCTGCTGAGCAGAGGCCAGGGAGAGAGGAAACAGTCAAATTCCCCGGGCTAGAAAAGACTAAAGTTCTCCTAGACTCTCTCCCCCACCTCCGCTTCCCCCCCGCCCAAAGTTTTAGGGTCAGCTCTCAGAGTATGGTGATTGTTCTCTCTGTAGCTTGAACTTCCTTTGGGGGTGTGAGATGTGGGGGACCCCAGTAACCTCAGAATGATGTGGTTGCAGCCAGAAGTGTATTAACCTCCCTGGAGGGTGGGTGTTCAGGCAGGTTTCTCCTCCTCCTGTGACTGGCTTGGATTTGGTGAGGGGCTTGGAGGGGACCCAGAGCCTCAGCTGGAGCTGGGAACAAGTTCTTCACCTTTCACTCCTGGCAGCAGGCAGAGCTCCTGTGTCATCCAACTCAAGGAAAAGTGGGGACCAGCTGGTTGGAGCATGCAGCTGAAACAGGTACAAATACTGCTGATGATCCTGGAAGTTGCCACCAATTAGGGACCCATCCTGGGGTCGTGCTAACCCCATTTGCAGTGAAGTTTCCAGGCTAATGAAGTGCTGCTGCACCTGGGTGTTCCCTGCCCAGAGGTAGCTGTGTGCACAGGGCCCAGAGCTCGGCCCTGAGAGCCATCAGCCCAGCCTTTCAGTTCTGGTACTGGGCAGTGTGCTCACTCCACTGGCTGTGAAGGCCCTTCGACGCTCCCACCCAGAAATGACGACATGGCTAGTGAGGCTGACAGTCTTGCTGTAATTGGGAGAAAATAGGCTGCAGCGCATTTGGCAGACTGAGAGTCACCGGCAGCCAAAGTTGGGGTTGTGCAGGCAGCCGAGGGGCTCACAGCCCCCTGCCTCACACAGTGGAGAGAGGAAGAAGAAAGAGGTCAAATTCTAACCCAGATGGGAAAGTTGGTCCCAGGGGGCAGTTTCACTTCCTCTCCTCACTCTCAGGAAGGTGGGGAAGGGCTTCATCTCCCCTTGCTGCCAGAGTTTCCTTTGGAAGAGGCTGGGGAGTTTCTAAAAATCTCCTACCTAGTAGAGACAACCTCCCCCACCGGCCCCCCAGTTGGCCTCTGCTCCTGTCCAGCCACTTCACAGCAGAGTACAAATCCAGAACCGTGTGTGTTTCGAGGGCCTCAGGGTGGTGAGGGGAGGACAGGGTGGCCAGAGGCAAAGGGTCAGGGGTCAGGGGCAGTGGCCATTCTCAGCAGTTCCAGGGAAACAGGGCCTTTCTCCCAAGCACCCTGCCTAGGCTCAGTGACAGCACTGGCCACCTGCCCTCCCAAAGGGGTTCCAAACCCCCACGGAGTGCCTCAGAGTGGAGAGGGTTCAGGCAAGGAAGACCACAAAGATGATGAAGAAGACAATGAGGATGAGGAAGATTTTGACCATGAGCCACCGGTTCGAAGTGACCGACTGGAAGTACTTGAGGATCTCTGAATGGGCGGCATCAACATCCAGCTGGGCTCCCAGCACGTTCTCGTCGATCCTGGGGATAGGGCCGAAAGGAGAGGAGACAGGAGGACACTGGATTAAAAAGAATGCTGTTGAAGTAGATTTACCAACATGGAAAGACGGTCACGACACGCAGGAGTAAAAAGTATTTACATACAATATGATCCCATTTTTGTGTATATATGCTTGTGTATAGAAAAAGGTCTGGAAGGGTAACAAATAAGTCTTGGCTCTGGTTTGAAGATCAGCTCTGCAACTTATTAGCTTGTGATTCTGAGCCAGTCATTTAACCTCCAGACTCATTTTCTTCAACTGCAAAGGAGGGAAAATGAGCAGAACCCCAACCCTGCATCTCCGGTTGCTGTCGACCTCAAACGAGTGCCCAAAATGTTAGCTATTATAAAGTTTTGCTCGTATTTATTGATTTTTGTCTAATAAATAATATTGCATTTATAATATGGGAGAAAATGCTCACAGACCGTTATAGTCAGGAAATCCTGATTCTGAGTGAGACGGGAAGAAAAACTTAATGATGTGGACAGGAAGTCAGGAGATAAGAAAAGCCCTACAGGGGAGCATGGGTGGCTCAGTTGTTAAGCATCTGCCTTCGGCTCAGGGCGTGATCCTGGCGTTCTGGGATCGAGCCCCGCATCAGGCTCCTCCGCTAGGAGCCTGCTTCTTCCTCTCCCACTCCCCCTGCTTGTGTTCCCTCTTTTGCTGGCTGTCTCTCTCTGTCAAATAAATAAAATCTTTAAAAAGAAAAGAAAAGCCCTACAATTAGGAGAAAGTCTCTCCAGGCTACAGAGAAGTCCTCAGAGGAAGAGCCATTTCTTGACAAACTTGTGAGGAAAATAAAACATTTCCTGGCCACCCTGCATACGCAATCCTGAAAACCCAATACAAACCATGGCCTTTGCAAAAGGAGGCCCTGGGAGCAGAGACCACGACGAGCTGTTGAGGACAGAAAAGCTGGAGCCTGGTAATTCAGCTGGAACAGGAAAGGAAAGCCTGGGCCAGTGGCTGCAAGCCCCAAGTCCTCAGAAGGTAGTCATGAGGCCTGTGAACTACTCTCTGTCCAAATACAGGAGCCCAGGGGTGCCTGTCTAGCTCAGTCAGAAGAGCATATGGTTCAGGTCATGATCTCTAGGACCTGGGGTCAAGCCCTGGGTCATGTTCCACACTCGGTGGGGTGTCTGCTGAGACTCTTTCTCATGAATAAATAAAAATTTTTAAAGATTTTATTTATTTATTTTAGAGAGATGGCAGGGGCGGAGGTGGGGGAAGGGAGAGAGAGAATCTGAAGCAGACTGCCCGCCGAGTGTAGAGCCCAACGCAGGGTTTGATCTTATAACATGAGACCATGACCTGAGCTGAAACCAAAAGTCCGACGCTTAACCAACTGAGCCACCCAGGTGCGCCAAATAAATAAATCTTAAAAAAAAAAAAGGGGGGCACCTGGGGGGCGCAGTCGTTAGGCGTCTGCCTTCGGCTCAGGGCGTGATCCCGGCGCTCTGGGATCGAGGCCCACATCAGGCTCCTCCGCTATGAGTCTGCTTCTTCCTCTCCCACTCCCCCTGCTTGTGTTCCCTCTCTCGCTGGCTGTCTCTATCTCTGTCAAATAAATAAATAAAATCTTAAAAAAAAAAAAAGGAAAAGCATGTGACTCTTGATCTCGGGGTCATGAGTTCAAGCCCCACGTTAGGTATAGAGATTACTTAAATAAGTAAATAAACTTAAAAAAGATTTCAAATACAGGAGCCTGGACTGTACGTGATTCCCTCTTTGTGTCAGAGTGGCTAACTAAACTATCAGGTTTCCTACCTTTGGGCTGTAAGCTCATTTCTCAGTGTGGGTGCACCTGTCATTTCATATCCAAGAAAGCTCATCTAGGCAATCATGAATGGCTTTGCTTAACAAACACGGATACACAGTAAATGCAGTCTGGCACAGAAAAGATTTTAAATGAGAGTCCATGAATGAGAACTAACGAGAGGGAACTCGGGGGGGGGGGGTTAGGGATCCATGGGACACTCAGAGACAGTAGGGGGAGCAGAAGACAGAAATGGGAGGGGGCAGAAAATGTGGTTTGGAAAGGAGAATGCTGAAGAAAACAGGGAAAAAGCATGGTGAGGAGGATGAAGGAATGTCTTATGGAGAGAGAGCAAAACTACAGAGGGAAGGAGTCAAGCATTAAGAAGCTGGAGGCTCGGGGCGCCTGGGTGGCTCAGCTGGTTAAGCATCTGCCTTTGGCTCAGGTCATGATTTCAGGGTCCTGGGATCGAGCCCACGAATCGGGCTCCCTGCTCAGTGGAGAGTCTGCTTCTCCCTTTCTCTCTCCCTCAGCCTCTCCCCTGCTCGTGCTCGCTCTCTCTCTCAAATAAATAAATTTAAAAAATATATAAAAACTAAAATAAATAAAATCTTAAAAAAAAAAAAGCAGGAGTCTCAGGGTGCCTAGTGGCACAGTCGGTTAAGTGTCCAACTCCTGACTTTTTTTTTTTTTTTTAAAGATTTTATTTATTTATTTGACAGAGACAGAGACAGCCAGTGAGAGAGGGAACATAAGCAGGGGGAGTGGGAGAGGAAGAAGCAGGCTCATAGCAGAGGAGCCTGATGTGGGGCTCGATCCCATAATGCCAGGATCACGCCCTGAGCCGAAGGCAGACGCTTAACCGCTGTGCCACCCAGGCGCCCCCAACTCCTGACTTCTGCTCAGGTCATGATCTCAGGGTCCTGACACTGAGCCCTGAATCGAGCTCCCCACTCAGCTTGGAGTCTGCTTGTCCCTCTCCTCCCTTCTCAGCCCTTCCCCCGCTCCCCTGCAAGCGTGTGTGTGAGCTCTCTCTCTCAAATAAATAAATCTTAAAAAAAAAAAAAGGAGCTGGAGTTTGAGCGAACAGCAAGGCTACATGACCAGACTGATGGAGAGGCATGAAAACCCAGAGCATGAGAAGGTGAGTGTAAGTTGAATGGAAGATAACAGTAAGCCCATGGACTAGAAAGACTATCTGGCCATGATTAGGCGATCTGGGATTTTAGCTTTTGGAGTATAAGTTTCCCCAAAGCTTCATGATGACTGACAGGAGTTGGGTCATGTTCAGAAGATACGGAAGCTGCTTTTAAGGAGCTCCACGTTCGGACACCTGGGTGGCTCCATCAGTGAAGCGTCTGCTTTCGGCTCAGGGCATGATCCCAAGGTCCTGGGATGAGTCTCGCATCGGGCTCCTTCTCCAGAAAGCCTGCTTCTCCCTCTGCCTCAGCTCCCTCTGCTTGTGCTCGGTATCTCTCTTTCTCTCTCAAATAAACAAATAAAATCTTAAAAAAAACAAAGGAGCTCCACATGGCCGGGTTTAGGAAACCTGACTGTAATGAAACACAATGATGGTAATGGATTACAGTACACCGGATACAAAAAAGAAATCTATTATTCCTAGTAACGTTTAAAGAGAGAAGGCTCCTGCTTTACAGAAGGATGCCAGCTACTGAAGGGATGAATCAGAAAACGACCACTTGGCCACACACAAAGTCAAGAGTGAATCAGGCAAGGACCATCACGGGTCCAAGGAGCTGGACGTTCACATGGACTCAAAGCGTCACTCCACAGATGACTTAAACAAGTGACCAAACCTGGCATCGCCAATAAAGGGATCACCTCATCAAGCGCCTACTGATAACAATCACCTTTGCAGCTAGCCAAGAATCTATAACCTAGATCTGATCATGAGGAAACACTGGACAAACACACATGCAGGACTTTCTACAAGAGGCACTGGCCTCTTCGAAGAACAGTCAATGTCATGAGAAGCAAAACAGAAGGCAGACTAAAGAGACATATCAAATGCCACGTGCGACTACTGCCTGGGTCTTAAATTCAAGAAAAAAAAGCTAAAAGCAATTTTTTTGTAGAACAGCTGGGGAAATATCAATATGGACTAAGCACGGGGTAGTGACAGAGAACTGTGCATTTTCTTAGGTATGATAATGGCATCGTGGCTGTTCAGGAGAATACCAATTCTGGGCAGGTGTGTGCTGAAGTCTAAAAATGTCATGATCTTTGCATTTTCAAATGATTCAGAGAAAAAAAAAAAAGAGGGAAAGCAAATGTGAGAAAATATTAAGGGGGTGAATGTGGGTGAAAGGAACATAGGTGTTCATTTGTACGATCCTCCCAACTTTTCTAGTTAGAAATTTTATAATTTACAAATTGGAGTGCAAAGGGAAATGATGGAGTAACAGATCAGCAGTTTTCATATCTTAGAAAAAATAAGAATCACCTGTTGAGCATCCCCAAAATGCAAATTCTCATGTCTCATATTCAGAAAGTCTAGGATGGGGCCCAGGAATTTACATACTGAAGAACTTTGGACTAAATTAGTGGTTTCTTTTTTTTTTTTTTAAGATTTTATTTATTTATTTGACAGAGAGAGAGAGACAGCCAGCGAGAGAGGGAACATAAGCAGGGGGAGTGGGAGAGGAAGAAGCAGGCTCCCAGCGGAGGAGCCTGATGTGGGGCTCGATCCCAGGACTCTGGGATCATGCCCTGAGCCGAAGGCAGACGCTTAACGACTGAGCCACCCAGGCGCCCCTCAAATAAATAAAATCTTTAAAAAATAAATAAATACAATAAATAAATAAATAATCTCATCCTTTCAAAATCTCAACTTCTTGTACATATAGTTGCCCATAATTTTTCTCTCTTTTGTTATTTCCCTTTTGTGTTTCAATCCCCTATAAAATTGCTTCTGAGCCATTCAACTGCAGGTGCTGCACTGGTCCAGTTAATCCCAGCCCTGCCACCCCCTGAACACCCTGGAGCCTTACCTCACACTTCCTTTTTCAGGGGCACTAAGAAACCACCACTCCTTTCTTCCTAAAATCCCCATTGCCTCAGCTTCTAAGGACACATTTCTAACTGCTTTCTTTTCTCGTCTTCCTTAGCCGTCCTCCTCAGCCTCCTGGACATCCTCCGTTCTCCCCCTATTCCTGGATCCGTGGGGATCTGTCCTGTCCTTTCTCTCACTTTACCAACTGTCTTGGGGTGGTCTCGTCTAGGTCCACGGTTTCACCAGGAGGCCGCTGACTCCCTCAAGTCCTTATCTCTCGCCCAGCTGAGATATCTCTAGCCTCTCTGCTGAGCCTGAGATCACACATCAAATGCCACTTGGAGGTCCCACTGAGTCTGGCAGTCGGCATGTCCAGCACAAAGCTCACTCCCCTCACCCAGCATCCATGTACTTCTCCCTGTGTTCTCTCCCTGAGAACGAGTGGCTTGCTGCGGCACACAGGTCCTTTGTGATCTGGCCCTGCCTCTCCAGCTTCCTCCCTCACCACTCCCCCTGCCACATGCAATAATTCTGCATTCCTGGAAACCACCCAAGCCCTTTTTCATTTCTGAGCTGTTTCTCCCCGCCACGTGGAATGGCCTTTCCTTTCCCTTTCTTTGGCTGGCAGTCCTCCTCAGGACTTAGGTTGGTATCTTTTATTTCCAGGAGAGGTACCGAGTCTGAGTTCCCTTACCTCCTTCTCTTCCTGCCCTTACCATACTGAACTGTAAGCGTCAGTGTATGTCTCTCCTACTAGACATGAGCTCCACAAGGACCGGAATGGTCTTTCACCTTCCTATAACCAGATCCAGCAGGATACCTCACAGCAGCAACAAGTGTTTGCTAAACCAATGAACAAATGAATACTAACACTGAAAGATACTTCAGACACTCTTTCAAGGAAGACTAGAATGTAAAGTTGCATGCAAATGCATATAATGTTAACTATTTTTTTCTTAAGATTTTGTTTATTTGAGAGCGAGCAAGAGCGAGAGAGATCCCAGAGGGAGAGGAAGAGGGAGAAGCAGACTCACTGCTGAGCAGGGAGCTTGATACGGGGCTCGATCCCAGGACCCTGAGATCATGACCCGAACTGAAGGCAGACGCTTCACCAACTGAGCCGCCCAGGCGCCCCTAATGTTAACTATTTAGAACACATATGCAATAGAGAAAGAACCTAAATATCTTTTTTTCATTTTTAAAATGTTATATTATGCAACATACTTACAAAGATAGAAAATAATGTACCAGATTTCTCATGGACTCAGCACTAAAACAGATGTTAACATTTTGTCATACTAGCTTAAGACTTCACCTTTCTAACAGAATAAGAAGAAAAGGATTCACAGACAGCCAGAGCCCTAACCAGAACCTTTTTTTTTTTTTTTTTAAAGATTTTATTTATTCGACAGAGATAGAGACAGCCAGCGAGAGAGGGAACACAAGCAGGGGGAGTGGGAGAGGAAGAAGCAGGCTCATAGCGGAAGAGCCTGATGTGGGGCTCGATCCCAGAACGCCGGGATCACGCCCTGAGCCGAAGGCAGACGCTTAACCGCTGTGCCACCCAGGCGCCCCCCCAACCAGAACCTTTGTCCACTCACTCCCTCCCCATCCGAAGGGCGCATCATTCCCACACGTAGTTTTGCACATTCACTACATATGTGTATTCATAAACTGTATACACCATCGCTATGTCTTAATATCTGCACGAATCTTACCATATTCTGCATCTCTTTCTGCAACTTGTTTTTTATTAAAATTATGTTAAAAATTATCCCTGTTTACCTTTTGTAATTCTGTTTCCCGAATCTGTAATAATATTCTAACATCGAAAACACATCACAGCCTGAGGAGCTACACTGTTTATGGAACAACCCAGTAAGGAATTCCCTAGGTCTCAGTTGAGCCAGGTAAGAATTAATCTTTTTTTTTTTTAAAGATTTTATTTATTTATTTGACAGAGATAGACACAGCCAGTGAGAGAGGGAACACAAGCAGGGGGAGTGGGAGAGGAAGAAGCAGGCTCATAGCGGAGGAGCCTGATGGGGGGCTCGATCCCATAACGCCGGGATCATGCCCTGAGCCGAAGGCAGACGCTTAACCGCTGTGCCACCCAGGCGCCCCAAGAATTAGTCTTTTGAAGTGTCTTGATTCCAGGACCAAGATGGCTAGACTCATAGCACCTTATAAATGGCTGGTTCCATCGTCGATGAATAAATAAACAAACAAACATCCTGTTAACTAGTGGTTCTCCAACTTGGATGCTTATGAGAGCCCACAATGAGCTTATACAAAATGGAAATTTCCTGGAGGTCCAGTCCACTCACATCTGTGGAATCAGAATCTCCCAAGTGTGAGGCCACGGGCCTATTTTCTTTACCTTGCCCAATTAAGTAGGTGAGGCTGCTTAATGGGCTGGTACTGGGAAACCTGCTTTATGCAAACGCAGGTGTTCACCCAGTCTCACATGATCAATACCTAGGGTGAAAGCACTCTGCTAGGCACTGTGGGACATAAAGATCAACCAAGATCAGACCTTGCTCAAAGGCCTAAGAGCAAGTGGGCAGGAACATGCAGCCCTGTGGATTCCTCCCCCTCCCACATCTTCTCCCCGCCCCCCCGCCGTCCCGCTACTGGCCCTCCCTCTTACCGAACTGAGAACACTTAAACAGGCTGAGGAATTAGGCACAGTCTGAGTAAAATGGCCAAATGTTTCCTCAACTTTATGAAAGACATAAATGTACAGATTCAAGAAAGCTTAGAGAACCCCAAGAAAGAGAAGTTCAAAGAAAATGACATCTGGAAACATAATAATTAAACTGCTGAAGACCAAAGACAAAAAACAAACAACCCCCCCCCCCAAAAAACAAAAACAACAACAACTGAAAAGCAGCCAGAGAAAAACACATCACATACACAGTTAAAGTTACCACCGCCTTCTCATTAAGAATGAAAGAGATCAAAAGACAGTAGAGTGATAAATTTAAAGTGTCTAAAGAGTAAAACTGTAAACCCAGAATTCTATATCCAGGGAAAACATCCTTCAAGAATGAAGGTGGGGAGGCGCCTGGGTGGCTCAGTTGTTAAGCGTCTGCCTTCGGCTCAGGGCGTGATCCCAGCGTTCTGGGATCGAGCCCCACATCAGGCTCCTCCACTATGAGCCTGCTTCTTCCTCTCCCACTCCCCCTGCTGTGTTCCCTCTCTCGCTGGCTGTCTCTCTCTCTCTGTCAAATAAATAAATAAAATCTTAAAAAAAAAAAAAAAAAAAGAATGAAGGTGGGGGTGCCTGCCTGGCTCAGTTGGTAGAATGTGCAACTCTTGATCAAGGGGTTTTGAGTTCAGGCCCCATGTTGGGTGTAGAGCCTACTTAAAAAAATAAGGGTGGGGATGCAGCTGGGTGGCTCAGTTGGTTCAGCGTCTGCCTTCGGCTCAGGTCATGATCTCAGGGTCCTGGGACTGAGCCCCGTGTTAGGCTCCCAGCTTAGCAGGGAGTCTGCTTTCCCTCTCCCTCTGCCCCCCTCCACCACTTGTGCTCTCTCTCTCTCTCTCAAGTAAATAAAATTTTAAACACACACACACACACACACACACACACACACACAGAGAACAAAAAAGAGAAAGAGAGAATGAAAGTGAAATAAAGAAAAGTTCAGAGAAAAGAAAGTAAAACAGCAGATCCGGGGCACCTGGCCGGCTCAGTTGGATAAACGGCTGACTCCTAATTTTGGCTCAGGCCATGCTCTCCGGGGTCATGGGATCGAGTCCCATGTCAGGTTCTGCACTCAGTAGGGAGTCTGCTTCTTTCCTTTCCCTCTGCCCCCACACCGGCTCTGGAGCACCCCCCCACTGGCGGAAATAAGAAAATCTTAAAAAACAAACAAAGAGCAGATCTGCACTACAAAAAATGCTACAGAAAGTTCTTCAGGTTAAAGACAGAAGGGATACCAGATGGAAACTGGCTATCCAGGACAGAACGGAGCGCCCCGGAGATGGTAAACACAGAGACTCTTAACCTCTTAACCATAGAGGACAAACTGAGGATTGCTGGAGGGGAGGTGGGCATGGGATGGGCTGGATGATGGGTATTAAGGAGGGCACTTGTGATGAGCACTGGGTGTAAGTGATGAATCACTGAATTCTACTCCTGAAACAAACATTGCACTATATGTTAACTATCAATATGTTTTAAATAAAAATTTGGAAGGAAAAAAAGGGAAATGGTAAACATAGAAGTAAACATGAAAAATAATTTTTCCTCTTAATTTCTATAAAACAAGAACTATAATACTGGATTATGGGATTTTAAAGGTATGTAGGTGGCAAGAGATAGGACAACGAGAGCATAAAGGCTGGATGACAGAGTTGCACAGTTCTTACATTTTATTATTTTTTGAGAGAAAAAGAGTGCGTGCACGCAAGGGGGGGGCAGAAAGAGGGGGAGACAGAGAATCTCAAGCAGGCTCCACGCTCAGCGCGGAGCCTGACACAGGGCTCGATCTCATGACCCTGACATCATGACCTGAACTGAAATCAAGAGTCAGACACCCAACTGACTGAGCCACCCAGGCACCCCTAAAGTTCTTGCATTTTATATGAAGAAAGCTGTGGGAGCCAATGATGCATGTTGTAATCCCTAGAACAGCCATTAAAAAAAAAAAAGGCAATGACACATAGCTAAAATACCAACAAAAAATTTTTTGATGGAATTTTGAAAAAAATTTCAGTTGTTCAAAAGAAGATACGGAAGAGGAACAAAGAAACAAAAAAAGGAAAAAGAGAAAGCAAATAGTAAAATGGTAAGCCTAAATCCAACCTTATCAAAAAGTACACTAATTTTATGGACTCACAGAAGACCCTGAAGAGCCAGAGCAATCTTGAGAAAGGACAAAGCTGGAGGCATCACACTCCGATTTCAAACTACACTACAAAACTATAGTCTTCAAAACAGCATGATGCTGGCACAAATACAGACATATACATCAATGGAACAGGAGAGAGAGCCTAGACATAAATCCATGCATATATGATCAATTAATCTACAACAAAGGAGGCAAGAATATAAATGGGGGGGTGCCTGGATGGCACAGCGGTTAAGCGTCTGCCTTCGGCTCAGGGCGTGATCCCAGCGTTATGGGATCGAGCCCCACATCAGGCTCCTCCGCTATGAGCCTGCTTCTTCCTCTCCCACTCCCCCTGCTTGTGTTCCCCTCTCGCTGGCTGTCTCTATTGCTGTAGAATAAATAAATAAAATCTTAAAAAAAAAAAAAAAAAGAATATAAATGGGGAAGACAGTCTTGTCAACCAACGGTGTTGGGAAAACCTGACGACTACATGTAGGGAATGAAACTGGGCTGCTTTCTTTCACCACACACAAAAATTAACTCACAATGGATGAAAGACTTGATGTAAGACCTGAAACCATAAAAATTCTAGAAGAGAACACAGATGGCAAGCTCCTTGACATCACTTAGCAATATTTTTTGGACCTGCCTCCACAGGCAAGGGCAACAAAAGCAAAAGTAACAAACGGCAGGTACATCAAACTACAAAGCTTTTGCACAGAGAAGAAAACTACCACCAACGTTCTCTCCTACTGAAAAGGAGAAAAGTTTGCACATCATTTACCTGATAAGGGGCGAATATCCAAAACATACCAAAACCTCATAGAACCCAACAGCAGATAAATAAACAAATAGACACTCCAATTAAAAAATGGGCAGAAGGTCTGAATAGACCATCTTTCCAAAGAAGACATCCACATGGCCAAGGAGCACACGAAAAGATACTCAACACCACTCCTTATCAGGGAAATACAAGTCGAAACTACAATGAGGGACACCTGGCTGGCTCAGATGGTTAAGCGTCTGCTTTTGGCTTAGGTCATGGTCTCGGGGTCCTGGGATCGAGCCCCGTGTCAGGCTCCCTGCTCAGTGGGGAGCCTGCTTCTCCCTCTGCCTCTGCTGCTCCCCCTGCTTGTGCTCTCTCTCTGTCAAATAAATAAATAAAATCTCAAAAAAAAAAAAAAGTTGACTTACTTATTAAAAAAAAACTACAATGAAATATCACCTCATACCTGTCAGAATGGTGAGCATCAGAAAGAAAGAAAGAAAGAAAGAAAGAAAGACAGGGGCGCCTGGGTGGCACAGCGGTTAAGCGCCTGCCTTCGGCTCAGGGCGTGATCCTGGAGTTATGGGATCGAGCCCCACATCAGGCTCTTCCGCTATGAGCCTGCTTCTTCCTCTCCCACTCCCCCTGCTTGTGTTCCCTCTCTCGCTGGCTGTCTCTATCTCTGTTGAATAAATAAATAAAATTTAAAAAAAAAAAAAAGAAAAAAAAAGAAAGACAGACAAACAGGTGCTGGTGAGGATGTGGAGAAAAGGAACCTCCATGTACTGTTAGTGGGAATGCAAATTGATACAGTGACTCTGGGACACAGTATGGAGGTCCCTCAAACAATTAAAAATAGAACTACCACATGATCCGGTAATTCCACCGCTGGGCATTTATCCAAAGAAAAGGAAAGCACTAACTCAGAAAGGTATCTGCACCCCTAGGTTCACTGCAGCATTATCTACAATAGCCAAAATATGGAAGAAGCGTAGGAGTCCATGGACAGGAACTACTCAGTCCCTCTCTCTTAACATGTCATCCCACCGTAATTTTCCGCAGACCTTATCACTACCTAAAAATTTCTTGCCAACCCTTTTGTACAGCTGTGCTCACCCACCCCCCTGAATTCCACAACTACACTGGAGAGACTTCACTGTTCTACTCCTTGCTGTATCCCCAGCACCCAGAACAGCGCCTGAGAAGGAACAGGTGCTCCAGAAACACTTGTTGAATGGATCCTGTGGGTAGGCCGGATTCACTCTACTCTTCCAAAGGGCAGCATGCTGCCCCCAGGGACCTTTAGGATGCCACCCGACAGGGAAGAGGAGGCTCTTCTGTCTGGGGTAAAAGAGAATCTCACCTCTGAATGGTTTCTTCCTGCTCCTTAACCATGTGTGCCAACTGCTGAAAGATGGAGCCCAGCTCGACAATTGTGGACTCGATGTTCTGCATAGTGTCTGCCCGGCTCTGGATGTAGGAATCCTTCAGAGGAGAGAGCGAGCCTGTGAACACTAGGAGCTTCCTCAAGGGAGGGCCTGCCTCTTTAGGACCCTCCCAGCTTGTCACTCTACTCAAGGCACATTTCGAACTCTTGCTAGCACCCCACCGGGGTGGGGGACAGAGGAGCATCTCTTCCCCAGTTCAGAGCCCAGGTACCTGCTCGTTAATGAGCTGCAGCTGCTGGCTGGTCCGAGAATCCATCATGTCAATGGCCACATCCCCAGAGGCACGAGATTCTGCCCCCAAAACCACAGCACTGCCCCCTGGGGAAAGAAAGAAAAGGCACTTCTTAGTGCTTGAAAGCAGGTTCAAAGCCCACATGCTCTGGGTTTGAATCCCAGCTCTGGCACTTACTAGCCTTGTGATCCTGGACAAGTCATTTAACCTCTCTGGGCCTCAGTTTCCTCCCCTTTAAATAGAGCATAATAATACTGGCTTTCTCAGAGGCTGGTGGTGAAAATTAAATGAGAGAATGTGAACCAATAATAAAAATATTAGAAACAGTCATTCTACTGCACATGACCGAATTCAGCCCCGACAGTGAGAATGTGGAAGAGAGTAAGTGTGGATCATAAATGCCAGCAATGCGGTCTTACCTCTGAGAGAGAAATCCTGGCATCTCCCTTGCCTGTCCATTCTCCTACATAAGCCCTGCCCTCACAGGGTTAGAGGATGCCACCACAGCCAGAGTAACCGAGTCTTACCCCTCAGGGCTCCCCACATTGCTGGGGACTTACCCAGGTGGTTGGGGGCCAGGGGCAGGGCTGACACAGGGGCCCGGGAGAACTGGTCCCGCCGGTTCCTCTGCTGCTTCAGGTTCTGGGGTTGGGGAAGAAATGCAAAGGTCCTGAGGCCTCTGGGAAGCAGACATGTTAGAGAGACAGACCCTCCTGTCGGCCTATGATGCTCTTACCCTTGTTCCCTCCCCATTTCCCCCTTGGGCCCTTATCCCAATTCCTAACCCTCCTAGAGTGATTCTTCTTACCTCTGTCCTCACTTCTAAAACTGATTTGAAGTCATTGGACATCGAGGCCAATTTCGACTAGAAGAAAAGGAGAGAGAGTTGGCTAAAGACAATACGTTTCTCCCTTCTGCCTCCCCCTCACTGACCCCAGGTCCCACCTGCAGGGAGACCACAATGGTGTTGGAATGGGTTTGCAGGTGCCGGCCGCTCTGGCTGCCCTTGGCCCTCACGAAATCCTGAAGCTGGGCAATTTGTTTGTTGAGGCTATTGATGTCCTAGGGAGAGCCAACAGAAAAACTATTAACGAGGGGGTCCTCGGCTGATGTCTCTCCCACATGGACAGCTCTGGCAGGGAGGACAGGGTGGAAGTTATGAGCAGGGGTGAGGGTATTTCAAAGTCAGACCAGAAGGGCCTGCTGGAATGTTCCAAGCTCTGGACTTTGCCCTGGCTCAGTCCGTGGGGAGTAGAGCCAGAAGAGGCGAAATCTGGTCTCATCCATTTCTAAGTAAGAGACTTGTTTACCTCCCTCACTCTACAACTCAACTGCACCCTGTGAGGCCAGGCACATGGCCACAGAACTACTTGGAAGGCCAAAATCTCACACCCAGAGCATGCTGACCAGCAAAGCACCTGTACAGCAGTCAGGAGAAGGGAAGAGTCAAAGTCTCCGTGGTTTCCCAGAAGCATCAACAAAGTGCCTCTTACACAGAACTCCCTTCAAAAATCATTATTGCAAAAGAATAAAAGTTGTGACTTGTCCAAGGGCACACAGGATGAGGTAAAGTAGCACAGCCAGGCTTTCTACACCAGACCAAGGCGTCCCCTGCTTCCCGATCTGGCTTGCCATGGGCCCCGGAAGACAAGAGACACAAAGAAGGTGGCCAGGGAATGGCAGAGAACGTTTGCCCAGGGGATGGGGAGAAGAGGTCCGGAAAAGTACGTTCAAGGAACAGGCTGAAGACAAACTCGATCAGGCAACTTTTAGAATTCCAATAGTCCCCCCAGTTAGCATTTCAGCCACAACCACTGGAGACCCATGGACGATACCCACCGCTGACTGGTCTGTCCCTTTGGAGCGGACGCAGCCTCTTTAGAGCCCCATGTCCAAAACTGCATTCCACGGTTTCTCCCCATAAAATCTCCCCCAGAGCTCTAGCTTAGAAAACGGTACCACTTCCCACCGAGGCGCCCAAGCTAGAAGCTTCTAAGTCACACACTCATACCTCCTAAACCACCTCTGTGCCACAACACAACCGCACTCTACGGATCGCTTACCACGCACCGAGCGCCATGGATTTGTCTACTGTGTGCCACACGGCACGCCAAGCAGCTTACAACTTTCTTTGTCCTTACACTTAACACAGAAGACAACTCCTAATACCCCGCCAAAAGCTGATGCCCCTTCTCCCTCCTTTTCCAGTTTGGTAAGTGCCACCACCAGTCACCAGCTGCTCAGACCCGACACCGGAAAGCCACCCTCAATTCCTCTCTTTCCCCTTAATCCACATGGAGACTAGTAGGAGTCCACAGAGAACCCAGCCGATTCCAACAAATGCTCTGAACTAGGCTGCTCACCTCCTTCTCTACTCAAACTACCCTAGACCGTATTGTCACCTTCTCTCAACATTCGCCAGGAGCCTTCTAAAGGACCTTCCTCTTACAGCCTGCCCGCGACAATCTGCTCTCGGCACAGCAACCACAGAGCAAGCTTTTGAACCGGAAACGGAGCACGTCTGCTTAAAATCTTCCAGGAGCTTTCCACTGTATTTAGAACACGAGCCAGATTCCTTACCTGGCTCACGCAGACTCCCTAGGGTCTGGCCCTGCCCCTTTCCTGACCCCGTCCCCTCCCGGTCTCCTCACTTGCTATGCCGCAACCACACTGTCCTCCTTCGTGTTTATCAAATGCACTCAGGTGGCCCACCCTTCAGAGGCTTTCCATTTGTTATTCCCACTTGCTGGAAAGCCCTCCCACCAGATCTTTGGATGACTGGCTTTTTCTTCACCATTCAGGTCTCACAGGCTATCCTAGATCACCCCCATCTACAGTAAGTCCCTACCCTGAGGAACTCACTTCCCTTGTTTAATAGATTTACCACCCTGAGATTGTTTTTTCTATCTACTTGTCTAGTGTCTGTTCACCCATTCAGATAGGAAATTCCCGGGGTGGCTGGGTGGCTCAGTCGGTTGAGCGACCGACTCTTGATTTTGGCTCAGGTCATGATCTCAGGGTCGGGACTGAGTCCTGCATCAGGCTCCACGATGAGCATGCAGCCTGCTTGAGATTCTCTCTTTCCCTCTCTCTCTCTGCCCCTCCGCTCCCTCTTGCTCTTAAAAAAAAAAAAAAAAAAGTAAATAAATAACAATTAAAAAAAAGAAGAAGAAAGAAAGAAAGGAAATTAACCAGGGCAGGTACCACATCTGTCTTGTTCAGTGCTGGATCCCCCAGAACCAGGCAGCTGTAAGTCACTCGATAATGTGACTCTGAAGCTCAAGAGTAGTTAGGCGGCTTACCCAATGTTACACCACAGTCGGTGGACTTGGGATTTGAACTCGTCTGTCTGAATCCAGGCAGTGGTTCTTCAAAGCCTACACAACAGCGTCCAGCAGTTCATGGTATCCTCTCTCTTCCACCCCGCACGGCACCTCCTGAACATGTCTGCCCTGGCCTCTGCCACAGTCACCTTCATGCTGGACAGCAGCAGAGCCTCCTCCCTAGCCTCTCTGCCCATCCATGCTCCAGGCTGGTTTTTCCCCCTATGGGTCATTCAATTTCATGTTTTATTCTCATGACATTGTGCTGGGAAAGGAAAGAATCACAACTGTACAGATTGTGCTATACGGGGGTGGGGGGTGTCTTTCAGACAGACTTAGAATCCAGATTCTTATCATCCTTGCAGCCTATGGCATTCAGTGATTCCATGCTCCTTACCCAGGCCCACAATGATCTTTACAACCAGCCACCAATCTATCTTCCCAGCCTCATCTCCTGCCGTCCAGTCATCCAATCAACAAATAGTGAGTAGCTCCCCTACACCAGACATTATTACAGACATTTGGGATATATCGGTGAACAACCAGAAAGAAAAAAAAAATCTCTGCTCTTGTGGCACTCACATTTTTTTTCTTTGTTTGGGGGTGGGGGCATGAGGTAGATGGGACGTAACAAAACCAATAAACATAAGTAAGTCAATGACAGAGAATGTTAAAAAGTATCAAGTGTGTAACAAGAAAATAGAGCAAGGTAAAGGGAGATCACAGTTCCAAGCACTGAAGTACTAAAGTTCTAAAGAGTACGTTCAGGGTGGGCCTCCCTGAGCAAATAACATCTGAACAAAGACTTCAGCTTTCTCTTTTATAAGCAGGGCCACTGCACACACTGTTTCTTCTGTCTGGAATGTTCTTCCACTGCGTCTATGCAAGCCTTGAAACCAGTTCAGATTTCACTCCCCCTATAAAATCTGCCCCAGTGTCCTCAAACAGTCTCATTCATCTTTTTGTAAGGTCGAGACAACCTGCCTTCTCCTCACTGTGAGTATGAGTTTGTGGGACCGGACACCTCTTGTAGACAGTAAGCCCCAAAGGCGGGAAACCCTGCCTCAAGTTTGCGAGGCAAGTGCCCTGCAATACTTTGAACACAGTTGATGACTGATATGTGTCCACTGACTCAACGGATGAGCAAGACGTCTGGGGCTGGGTCTAGAAACTTGCTCTGGACTTCCATGGCAATGGGAACTCATCAAAGCGATCTGACAGGAATGCTAGCAGCTCACCTGTTTGATGATGTAAGTGAGCTCTTCGATTTCCACTGCTTTATCATCGAAGAGGGACTTGCGCTTTGCCACTGCAGAGACAAATGAGGCCACGACGGGGGAGGTCAAAGACAAGGCTCAGGGAGTACGGTTCCTCAGCCCTCTCTGGTGCACTGCCCCATCTCTGAAAGACCCCAAGAACACTCACAGATTGTCAGCTTCTCCAGCTTGGCAAATGTGTTGCTGAGGTCTTTCCCAATGCGCCTGGAAACGAGCATTAGTGAGGGCACCACGGGGAAGGGGCAGGACAGGGCCTAGTCCCACTTTAGCTCCAGCACAACCGATGCGGCCCTCCCTCACAGCCAAGGCCACCCGAGGCAAGCCTACTGCTCCCCAGACACTGCGGCACCCCACTACTAACTTCTCTCAACTTACTTGGCCATGAGAGTAAATTCACTACGCTGCCGGACAGCACGCAGAGCCGGCTTGTTGGTCTGGATTCCATTCTGAAATGCAACATCAAGAGGTGACACTTTAGTTTCCCCTCCCCATTTCCAGCTCTCACTGCTCCTCAGATATCCACTAAATTCTCCCTAGTACCTCCACCAGATGGTCTAATTTTATCAGTAGTTGTCATTTAGAGCTCAGATTTGAACACGGGTAGCCGGGGTTCAAATCTTGACTCCATCACTTATTAGCTGGGAGGTTTGGGGCAAGTGACTTAAACCATTCTGACTCTCTGTTTCTTCTTGCATAAAAAGAAGACAATCCACACACCTCCTATTGTTGTTGCTAAAATTAAACAACATAAGAGCCATAAAGTATTTTAGTTAGATGCCTCAAACACTGTAAGCACTAAATAAATGATAGACACTATTACCATTTTATTCCTCCAATCTGGAAATAAAAGAGGATAACTGGAAAGCTCTTGGAGACCATACAAAAAAGCAGATGTTAAGAGCTGAGCAGTAAAAATATTTAAAATTACAGTCACTCAGGTCTCACTTTGATTCAGAATGTCTGGACTGAAACAAGGGAATCTAATTTGTAAAAAAGCACTCCAAAGTAATTTTGATAAAAACTACTTATCAAAAAAACTGCTTTCATTTTATAGATATAAAAACTGAGACCCGGGGGGCACCTGGGTGGCTCAGTTGGTTAAGCCTCTGACTCTTGATCTCAGTTCAGGTCTTGATCTCAGGGTCATGAGTTCAAGCCCCGCACTGGGGCCCACACTGGACATGGAGCCTACTTTAAAAAAAAACAAAAATGCCCCCACACCTCCCAAGAAAAACCGTAAGCCCAACTAGACTAACTTCCCTGTAGCCACAGAGCAAACTTTGGAAGGACTATTCCGGAACTAGAATTCAAAGTGCCTGTCTCTCAGCTAAAGGCTCTTTCTAGAACCTGTTCCTTATCCGAACCAAATATACTGCAGCCACCATTCATCCTGAGATATCCCTTCGAAAAGTAGCAACCCTACCCTCTGGGGGGAATTTCTCACAAAACAGTCTAGGTCCTTGCCTCTAGGTAGCTGACCCACCCACCCCTTTTCTGTTGCTTAGTAGAACCTACAGCCCCGTCCAAGCCAGATCAGTTCTCCATCAGGTCACCCTTCAAATTATGTCAATCAACAGTACTGGAGCACATCCTCTCCCAGACTTCGGTAAAGCTCACTCCTGCCTTTCCCACTCCTGGTCCTTACCTGACGGCTCTGCAGGGACTTGCAGGCAGACAGGAACTCCTGGGTCCGATCCCGGCAGGACATGGTGTTGGGAGGGGGAGGGACCAGGGCCACTGGGGGGGGCAGAGGGGCGATGTCGCTGCTGCTACTGCCAGCAGTTGCAGGGGAGAGGACCTGTGTCTTTGAGAGACCCAGGTAGACACCCTGATCCGTGTTCTTAGATCCGTAGCGTTTCCGCGGGATCATTGAGACGCATAACCTCGGACTGTTGTGGAGGGGAGAGTGTCATTCCCCAAGCAGCCTCCTTCCCCACAAATGCACCCCCCGCCCCAAACACACACCAGTGAATCCTCGGGCCCCCTCTGCACTTGGCACGGACTTTCGCGCCCAAAACCACACGCAGGTCTTGGGGCCGGCCCACCGCGGGGAGGGCCCCGCTCTCCGGCCCAATCGGTCCCGCTCCTCAGACTCTAGCAACTTGGCTCCGGCGGCCAGAGCGCGGGCCGGGGGCCCTGAAGCAGGGACAGGGCCAGAGGCAGGTCCCGTGGCCCCGAGGCGCCAGCCCGGCCTGTGCAACTGCCTCAGGCCCTAACCGGTCCCTCTCGTATCCGCGGATCCCTTCGACTCCTGAGGGAAAAACGGTGACGGACCTCCTGAGGGGGACACACTTCGGTGGGCGGAGGGGGGGGAAAAAAATCTCTGGGTGTTTATTTGAAACAGGAAGTCCCACCCCACCCAAGTCCCGCCTTCTGGAGGACTGCAACCACTGATTAGCTAAAACCGACGTCTTTCTCAACAGGGGCTTTCCTGATTGGACGGCGAAGTATTCTCTCACCCCGAGCCGGGCCGGCAGGACTTGCCCGCTCGCCCCAGGTTCCCTTCCCCCTTCCCGTCGCCGCCCCCGGAAAGCCGCTGCCCGGAGTGGACGCGGTGGCCAGACCCCTCCTAGAACGAGTCCTACCTCCTCTCTGCCGCCTGTCGCCGCCACCACTGCCACAGTCTCCCGGGTGGTCACCTCCTCCTCCCCGAGCGCTGTAGCCGCCGAAATCCGACCAAAGACTAGAAGCCGCCACGTCACCCACACGTAACCCCACCCCCGGTGACGAGAGGGCGGTGCCACGCCTTTTAGAGCACAGCGACCCAAGAGACACGCCCCCCCACCCAAACGCCAGAGCGATTCCGTCTTCCCATTGGCTAGGCCGCCCGTGACCCCGCCCCCGAGGAACTAGAGCTGGGGCCCAGGGGCTTGGACCAGCCCCAGGGGAGGAGCCTTAAAGAGCCCGCAGCCCCTGCGGTGCAGGCGCCTGGTGTGCCCAGAACCGGCAGCGGAGGCGCTTGCACTCGGGCAGGTACATGTTAGAAACTTTATTCTCTGGAGGCTGGGGCAGACTGAGAGCAGGGCTGGGGTCACCCCTTCTCCGGCTCCTCCAGGATCCCCTCCCGGTTGCTTTCCTGTAACCCCTGCTTTTGACTCTGGGCTGATTGCCTCTTGTTTGACCCCCGACGGCTCAACAGGGACAGCCGCCGAAACAGCACGGTGATCAAAAGGCTTTCATTCGACCTTTGATTCCGGCGGTCCTGCGGGTCCTCATCGACCCCTTCGAAGCCTGCGGGGATGACGAGGCCACTGAGCTCTGCTCTACCCTCCCCGGTCCAACCTCCTGGGCGGTCCCCGTCGGGGCTGCCCCTTCCCCCGCTCCCTGGGCCCCCTTGGTGTGTCTTGGATCCCACCTTCGCCTTCCTCCAACTCGGCCTCCTTGGCCGGCTCATCGGAGGTCTGAAAGTCCTTGTCTTGGCAGCAGCCCATGGCCCCGAGCGGCCCCGAACTCCGTGCCACCCACGCCAGCCCGCCAGGCTCCGGGCCTGGCTTTTATGACGTCAGACATCCCACTGCACCAGCGCTGGGAGCAGCCACCCCATTTTCCTTTCTCCCATCACAAAAGGCTCAGGGTCACTGTGGGTGTTGAGCTGTTTATTTACAAAGTGAGCAGAGGCTCTTCAGGAGCTGGTGGACCCAGGCCGCTGCTTTTTTCTCCGCCTGGTTTGGAGAGGCCCTTGGGTCTGCTCCAAATCAGGGAGCTTCCGCTTGGCAGCTGCCTCCAAGGAAGCCCAAAGTTCATCTGTCTCTGTGTCTTCTGGGGGTGCCTTTTTGGGCTCTTGGGGCTCATCCTGGTGAGAGGGAGAAAACTTAGAGGAATCAGGGGCACAGGAACAGATGCACAGGGAAGGAGGAGCTAGGTGGGAAATAATCGCTTTTATCTCCTGCTCCCGGACACTATTCCCATCCATGCTCCTATGTCAACACTTGGCAGTAACCCTGTCAGGATTACAACTATTAACACCCCTCAGAGAAGTTAAGTAACTTGGCAGACAAGCAGACAGTTCCAAGGCTGTGTTCCAACTGCTGCTTTTTTTTCTCTCCCCAGGGAAATGCTCACATCTGTGCCTTGCTCCCACATTCCCAGACCCAACTACTTACCTCCCAGTTATCCCTGCCTGACAGAAGAAGGCAGTTCAGTTGAGACTTGAGATAAACCTGCAAAAGATCAGGGGCCTTAAGGAGCCAGACACACTGAAACAGAAACAGGGATGCGGATGCACGAGGCAGCCAGCTCTCACCTTATGCTCCAGGCCCCGTGGATTCCGGATCCTGTGTACCCTCAAGACTCTGTCCAAGCCACAGGAGGCTAGTAGGGGCTTTGAAGGGTGGCACTGTAATCCTCGGACACTGCCCGCCAGCCCCTTCAGACAGCCCAGTAGGCGCCCTGGGGAAGGGGGGAGGCATCAGCACGAGATGGCCAGCCAACAACCATTAAATGTTTCTTTCTTTTTTTTTAGAGAGAGAGAGAAAGAGAGAGAGAGAGTGAGTGCTCATGTGCAGGAGGGGCAGAGAGAAAGAGAGAATCTTAGACAGGTTCCATGTCCAGTGTGGAGCCCAACCTGGGGCTCAATCTCACAACCTTGAGATCAGGACCTGAGCTGAAATCAAGAGTTGGATGCTTAACCAACCAAGCCACCCAGGCACCCCAATTGTTTACTGTCTCAATCACTTTATGTTTCAATATTTATTCCTCAAATAACGCTGGGACAGGAGTTATCATTGGTATCTCCATTTTACATGTAAAGGAGCTAGAAGTCATAAGGAGTTGAAGTAACTTGTCCAAGATCCTATAGCTTCTGGTGAAACCAGGATTTGAACCCAGCCAATAGGCACCTGAATGAGGACTCAACCACTCCACTGCACACCCTCAGACAGAATCCTGCCCTTCCTCCCACCCCTTGCCCTCCTGCAAGGCTCCCTGGTCCACTTACCTTGCCGAAGGTCAATTTCTGCCAGCTGCCCATGAGTGTTCCCCACGATCACTGAACTAAGGAGGAGACCAGAGGCAGGTGGGGTCAGCGGGAGCCTCCTGGAGTCCTCTCTGAGTCCCCCTCTTGTCCTTTCAACACTTACTTGGCCCCGGGAGTGAGGGTCATGGCTGTAAGTGGGTACTCTCCATAGGTGGCCTCTAGAACTGGTCGGCGCTGGGGGGAGGCTGGATCATAGACACGGACCTGGAAAACACCAAGGCATCCCAAGAGCGCCCCCCCACCGGCTTCTCCACATCTTTACGCCCTCCTTCACACACTGCTTTCTTGTTTATGACCTACTTTTAGAGAAACTTTCTCATTTGAAATGTACCCTCTCTTTGAGTGTCAGGGAGAAGTGGGCAGAGGAGACCTGCTTAGGAGCATGAATGGACAGGGCTGAGGGAAGAGGTCCCCCAGGTTGGGGGGGGGAGTGGCAGCATTCCCATGGTCCACATGTGTGAGCATTCCATCCCTCCAGACTCCCATCTTGGGATGAAAAACCAAACTAGTCCAACTGTCGGAGACCACTGAATTTCAGAGAA
Organism: Ursus arctos; assembly: GCF_023065955.2. Lineage (NCBI taxonomy): Eukaryota > Metazoa > Chordata > Mammalia > Carnivora > Ursidae > Ursus > Ursus arctos. Next base: position 39,739,834 of record NW_026622908.1, read on the forward strand.
ATTTAGCCTGAACAACAGAGGAGAGAGGAAGCCCTCAGGGTGTGTTCTGAACAGAGACATATCATCACCAAGATCAGATTTCATTATGCAGGAGTAAAGGAAATGGGGCAAATACAGTGACCCCGTCCTGCCTGGGTCTTAGGACTTCAAGTGAGGCCAGGTGTAAAGATCCCCAGTTGGACCCTCGCTCCCTTCCTCCCTTCTATAAAGCTGAGGAGCTGAGGCTGGAGAGGAAAGGGTCAGGCCTGGGTCCCAAAGCAAATCAGAGGCTGAATCAAGACCAGAACCCAGTTCTCTTCACACCCAGTGTCCTCTCATCACACCTGTACCCTGTGTTCCTCCTGTGAAAGGGGCACTCTTCTTCTCTCCTCCCTTCCAGGTGGGAAGCAAAGGCAGCCTCACAGTCCAGAACCCTCATCCCAGAGTGCACTAGAAGGTCACTGGCTCAGCCACAGGGCTGGGTCGGATAGAGGAAATGCTCCCTCTGAGAACACAGGGACAGAGCATGGTGTGGGCAGCTGTACCAAATGATGAAGACTGAACCTGTGCAGGGAGGCTGTTTCTCCAGGAGGCCGCTGAAGCCCAGGAGGGAGCAGGGGTGAGATGGTGCCTCACCTGGTGGTACCCTGTGCAGGTGACAAGCTTCTGAGACTCAGGGAGGAACTGTATGTCCTGATCCCAGATGGGAACCCGCAGGTCAAGCCAGTCGTTCCGTACCTGGTGGGGGAGTGCGTAGATGGGGGACAGGTTGTGGGAAGCTCATAGGCCCTTTCCTTCAGCCCTTCAGCATCATCCCCTAAAGCCCATCTGGTCTCTGACTCAGTCAGGGGCCTCAGCCTCCCTGGACCTCAGCCCCAGCCCCTCCCACCCCCGTCACTTACATTCTTGGCCCTGAACACAGGCTCCTTAGACCCCTGTAGGTCCCACACCTTCAAAGCATTCTCTTTCCCACCCGTGGCAACCATGTGGGGGTGTGCTGGGTCTTGGCGCATCCTACACACCCCAGGACCCACACTCAGTTCCAGGAGCTGAGAAGAACAGGAGATGAGAGCGGAGATGAGAAGCAGTTCCAGAGTCTTTAATCCTCTTCCCCCAAAGCCCTCACTTGGTTCCTACCCTGGCCCCCATCTTCCCCAACCATCACGAGCAAGGCAGGGGAGCCTTACTGGGTCAGAGGATGCCTCCTTGTCATTGTCGTTCCAGACTTGGACAATCCCAGATTCCACACATGTGATAAGGGTGCTGCAGGCAGAGGCAGAAGATAGAGTTAGGTTGAAAAAAAAAAAAAAAAAAAAGCGTGAAAGTCTTCTCCGGGCCCCAGTCGACCCACCCCCAGATTCACATTAACAAGGCTTTCTCCTTTCAGGTCAATTATTTAATATCCTCAATGCGGGGAGGGGTTACCAGTTTCGGAAGTAAGGAGAATGAAGCTCTAAGAAATGACAAGATTTGCCCACACAACTAAACATCAGAACCAGAGCTGGAAATCCAGTCCGTGACACTCCAAAGCAGAGTGCCTTTGCCATTCCACAGCTACATCTGGGGGCACCCGGCCCTGCTGGTCTTTCTGTCTTGAGTGGGTCACCAGGAGTCAGGATCAGTAGCTCTGAAAGGACTGAAGTGGGACTGGTATAAATTTATGGTCTGGCCAAAGTCAAACACCAGCTTCTTCTCTCCAGTTCCCAGTTCAGCCTTCCAGACAATACATGCTGATCTCTCCCTCAAAGTACACACCCCTCCCACGAAGCCCAAGCAAGTCTCTCCCAGGATCTGTGGAGCCCGAGCCTATGTTCTTTCTCACATCTGCCCACCTTCTGCACCTCGGTTCAGGCTGTGTCGTTTGCCTGGGCTGTGGTAACAGCCTCCCAATGGCTCTTTCCAATCCATTCTCCACACCCCTCCTTGCTCAAAACCCAATACCCTCCACCACCTGCAAATCATAAATGCAAATCTCTCAGCCTGGCTCTGAAAGCCCTTTACATATAATCCCTACCTACCTTGCCCATCTTGTATTAAAATGTATCCTTGGTTTCAACCTCCAAATGCTGTTTATCTTTCCCAAAATACAGTGTAGCCTGACACCAGTCTTGGCCTCTGCCCAGGCAGTAGCCTCTTTCTAGAATGCACTTACCCTTTTCTCCTCCTGTCAAAATCCTGCCCATCCTTCATGGCCCAGTGCAAAAGTCTCACCCACAGGCACTTCTAGATCTCACTTGTCAGAACACCACCAAACCTACACAGACCATTCACAGCCTTCTCCGTCTTTGGAAGAAAGCTAGGGCAGTTACCTAACCACTAGCACTTTCCTATTCTTTCCTTTGGGAACTTCACCATATTGTTGGTGGTTGTTAGTCTCCGTTTTCAAACATACTCTAGACTATTAAATGACTTGCTCAGGGTCACCCAAAAGGTTATGGAGCCAGAAACCAAAACTCTTGCAGATGCAAACTCCATGAAAGTAGGTACTTCATGTATCTGGTTTACCTGCAGCCCCTGCATTTCGCCCAATGCCTGTTACCCAGCAGGTGTTCAGTAAATGCTTGTTATAGGCAGGATACAGATACCTGTCACCCAGCCCCGGGCCGTGTCACTATGGGTTCATCGTCTTTCAGCCTTCCTGCGGGAGCCTCCATGCTCTTCCCTGCGACCTGAGCGTTCAGCGAGGGGCTCAGTCTTACCCGTGAACCTGGGCGAGGCCTCGGAACGTGCCCTCCCCGCCAGGGCAGTGCTGCTGGCCCTGGAATCGGCCCTCCTCCGTGCTGAAGTACCTCACGGTTCTGTCGGCGCAACCCACCAAGATCTGCGGGCAAAGGAGAGCAGGATGGCGATCAAAACGAGGCTGCCGTCCCTTGGCCCCCAGCTCGGGACCGAACAGCTACCGCTTACCTGAGTCTCGCCGCCCGCGCCCCAGCACAGGGCGCTCACCGCCTCCTCGCGTCGCGGCTGTCCCGCCGCCGTGAAGTTCGTCGCCTGTTTGCGCTGAAGGTTTACCCCTGCGGGGGGCGAGTGTCAGTCGCGCCGCGGTCGCGAGCGGAGGATACCCCCCAGTTCCCGACGCCGGGCTCAGCCACCCACCTTTCAGGATCCCGGTCTCGGTGCCCACCCACACATGGTTCCAGCGTGCCCCTACAGCCGCCATAACGGAGCCCGGCAGCCCACGGCTCGTACTTCCGGCGCAGTGTGCGCGTCACCAGCGCGCGCCGAGTCCCATCGGGAAGAACGCCTTCTCCGGGAGTTTTAAGGAGCCGGAAGGAGGGAACCTGACTGGTTCCGTGGGAAGAGTTTGCGACCTTTGGTTTCGGGGTCGTGAGTTTAAGCCCTTACCTTGGGTGTAGAGATCACTCAAATAAAAACTAAACAACAACAACAACAAGACCGGAAGAATAAAGATCCCCTAACTGCGTTTTACTTTACGAAGACAAAATCTGGAGATACTTGTTTGTGATCTGAAGAGTATCTTGACAGTTTTGCACTTGGAGTAGAAGACATCCTAACCGGACCACGCCTGGTGGAGCCAGGCCTTGTCCGTCTCCCTGCTCCAAAGCATCATGTACTCTTGTTTTCTGTACAAGAAAGAAGAGCGCACTTCAGAAACAATTCAAATCACTAATGAGGCTCATGGCTTCAACCTCGAGTATAAAAGAAAAGGAAGAAAGATGGGGAAATTGAAACCGACGATCTTAAAACAGAAATCTGGAAAGTTGAAGGTAGGGGCGTCGTTTTTCTTTCCTCATTTTGAGGTTTGGTGATGGTAAAAATCAGCTCCAACTGAGTAAAAATCTGCAAAATTAAAACAGTATTCTCCCAGGGACAAACTGCTACTTTAAAATGTCGTAAGAGCCCCTTCTTTGAGTGACTACTGTTTCTTTACAGAGAAGTTTTCTCTGAAATTAGAAAACCAGAAACTTTGAAATTTTATCAGTAAGAATAAAAACATCCCACTCTTACCTGCACAGGTCTCCACAGAAAAGCAGCCTTGGTTTGCAGCTCAGCTGCAGAGCTGCTGGGGAGAGTTATGAGCGTCACATTCCCCATTTATCTATCTTAGGCTAGACATAGCGACCCAGTGGTCTTCCCTTACAGGGTAAAAAGGAAAGCTAGGGAAAGGCAAACGAAGCACGCTCCCCAACGCTAGCAAATAATTTGTGATTCCTAATTTTCAAAAGGTAGACTAATGCTGGTATTAAAGGGTGAGAAAAAACTACTTCAGTTCGGATTGGGGATGTCTCCTTTGTAATAACCGTCCTGCGGTGAAAACGCATCAAACATGACTAAAAAATACTAAAAAGGTGGGTAATAATAACTACAAGTCGTCTTCCTGTAATATAGCTTGCTTTAGCTTATTTCTATGCAGTATTTATCAATTTTAGATCCTAGTGTCACAGAGTAATTTTAAACTTGTTCAGAAAAAAGAACCGCAGTAGTAAACGCTTAGAAGAAATATTTAATAACAAACTCCGGGAAAAAAAAAGAAAGTTAAGCAAAAACGACACCGTTTTGAGACCTGTAGATATACATAAAACACAACAAGAAATAAGATCTTGATTTCTAATTTTAGTACACCATTCATTTCCCCCCGAGGGGGGTGCACCGTTCCTGGAAGTACTGCAATACCAGGTCGATGCGTGGAGTGGACGGAGCAAGCTCCTATTCCATCTCCTAATTCCAAAAATCCATTTAATATATTGTCCTCGGATAGAGGACGTATCAGATATTAAACTGATAAGAACAGATACTACACTTGATCTTAGCCAAAAGGCCGAGAAGCGATACCGTGTTGTTTCAGCCCCAGCGAGCCTTACCCTTAGTATAGCTTTTATGATTGTGGTGATTTTGATGGTATAATGATTAGATTACTTTACAATGTGCAGTACGTCTAAAATTTATTTTCCCATTATTCTTATTTCAAATAATAGCTAGATTTAAAAAAAAAACAACCTTGAATACTGTTCTTTACTGCTTTGCCTGCCGGTACGTCCTCGGTGTGTTTTACATAAGCCCGCCCCACCACTGTTTTTACTTTCTTGCGATTGGTCTACATACAAGTCGGTATTGCAATGTGGGCGTGCCCTCTTTTTTCTCCCTACTGTCGCGCCAGTCTCCGAGCCTGAGGGGTTTCAGGCGGTTTCCCCGGGGTGTGGGGTGGCGTTCTGCCTTAGTGTGTAGTGTGGAGGACGGTGTGGCGGATGCCGGCGCCCCTTTCCCGGGCCTTTATTTGGTGAGGCTACGGCTCCCAAGCACAGGCTTTGGAGTTCGAAGAACCGGGTTGGGATCGCTGCTCGCTAGTTCGTGACTTGACGTGAGGCCGGTTGCTTGGACGCCTGTGTCCTTCTCTGTTGAATGGGGCTAGTACCACGCGCTTGTGCGGCGCTCGTGAGCACCGGCACACTGCGCGCGGCCTGGAGCTGACCGTGCAGGCTGGCCTTTATGGCTGAGTTCCCCTCGCCGCCCCCGCGATTGTAACATCCACTCCCAACCCGCTTATATCTTGCGGTCTGCGCCATCCGTCACCCACCGGTGGGCCTTTCGGAGAGGGGAAAAGCGGCCCCGAGAAAGGCCTTTCGGACGTTCCCGATTCTTAAACCCCGGTGGGAGAGAGGGGGTGAGGCCAGCAAAGATAAAACTTCAATGAAGCAGTTTTTGTGTAGGCTCAAAGCAAAGTCTGGCTGTATGAAAGGGATGGAGATCAAGCCGAGCCTGAGAAGGGACTTGGGGTCCCGTTTCCTTGGGAACTATGTTAATATAAATGTGGAACGTTCTGTCCGAAACCTCCCTTAACAAGCTCTACACGCGGGCTGGAAATAGAGGCCGAGTCTCTGTGTCAAAGTAACCGGGCGGGAACTTCCGTTCTCACTGATTGCTCTTAATTAGCAAGATGTCTGTGATAGATGATTTTAGAGAACAGGATTCTCAGCAGTGTGTCCCTGATGTTAATAAACAGAGGCAGTTCTACAGGTCCCCATAAGTAAACCCAGAGCCTCCAGGGAGGGGCTGAATGAAGAGGGCGCAGCCAGCAGAACCCTGCCCCCAACCAAGATGCCCGGGTCCTAATTCCCACAACCTCGCAATGTGTTACCTTGCATGGCAAAAGTACTTTGCAGATATGGTTAAATTAGGGTTTGGGGAGGGAGACATTATTCTGGATTATCTGGTAGGCGCCTGTGATCACAGAGGTCCTTATCAGGGCTAGAGGGAGGCAGGAGCCAGCGTCAGAGTGATGCAAAAGGTGGATGAGCCATTGCTGCTTTGAAGATGGAAGGGGGTCATCAGAGGGATGTGGGCGGCCTTCTAGAAGCCGGAAGAGGCAAGGAAACAGGTTCTCCTTACAGCCTCCAGAACGGAATGCAGCCCTGCCAACACAGCTTGATTTTAGCCCAGGGAGACCCGTTTCAGACATCTGACCTCCAGGACTGTAAAATAAGTTGTTTTGCTTTAAGCCACTGAGTTTGTGGTAATTTGTTAAAACAGCAGTAAAAACAGGGGCAAAAGCAAAAATCTGTTCCTTTCAATCTCAACCTTCAAATTCTGCCCAACCTCGGGCAGGCTACAGCCCCCTAGCTGAGCAGCCTTCACTTTCTGCCCAGGCTACAGCCAAGCGCAGCCTTGGGGGGGGGGGTGCGGTTCCCCAGGCAGGGCTGAAGCAGCACCCCTGTTCCTCCTCTGAAACCAAGGCAAGTGGGGAGTGGCTCCTTCACCCTCTGTCTGCTGTTACCTCTGCCTCTTCCTATCCAAGTTCAGATGGCTGATTGTGCAGGTGCCTTAAGAACTTAGAATTACATTTGCTCCTGGGAGGCTGTTCGTTTGTTTGTGCTTATTGAGCACACACTCTACAATGATAAAATCAGACGTGGCCCTTGCCTTCCTGATGTTCATAGTCTACTGGGGAAAACAGGGAGAAGAATTCTGTGATCCTCCAGGCAAGAGCTGGAGGGGACTTGGGCAGGGGTGGCTCTGATGGCAGAGGTGGAGGGAAGTGGGGGAGTTCACAGAGAATTACTGGCTTTGATGACAGGCAAAGTAAAGCCAAGGGAAGAATATTCTTTCCATGTGCATACATTTTAAATTTATTTGATGTTTTATTTTCATGAAACTGATACAGTGTAAAAATTGTCACATAATATTCAAAGGCTTATGACATTCCTCCTCCCATTTTACATCCCCCCTTTAACTCAATTTTAGATTTTTAAAGAAGATTTTACTTATCAGAGAGAGCAAGAGCCGGGGGAGCAGCAGACAGAGGGGGAGAAGCAGGCTCCCCACAGAGCTGAGATCTTTATGGTTACCATTTAAAGAGCAAAAAATCCACATTTTTTTAAAAGATTTTATTTATTTATTTGACAGAGAGAGAGAGAGAGAGCCAGCAAGAGAGGGAACACAAGCAGGGGGAGTGGGAGAGGAAGAAGCAGGGTCCCAGCGGAGGAGCCCGATATGGGGCTTGATCCCAGGACACCGGGATCATGACCTGAGCCAAAGGCAGATGCCCAAACGACTGAGCTACCCAGGCACCCCCTCCACATTCATTTTTTAAAAGATTTTGAGAGAGAGGGAGAGAGACCACAAGCAGGGGGAGGGGCAGAGGGAGAAGGAGAAATAGGCTCCCCGCTGAGCAGGGAGCCCTACAATGTGGGGCTCAATCCCAGGACTCTGGGATCATGACCTGAGCTGAAGGCAGACACTTAACCGACTGAGCCACCCAGGTGCTCCAAATGTGTATTCTTTTAATTAAGTTGACTTATAGTTTTTTTAAATGATTTTTTTTAAAGATTTTATTTATTTGAGGCTGAGGGGAGGGGGTTGTTGGTAACAGGGTGAGGGAGAGTCTCAAGCCAACTCCACGCCAAACACACAGACCATCCCAAGCAGGGCCAGTCCCAGGATCTGAAGACCAGGACCTGAGCCAAAACCAAGAGCAGGACACTCAACTGACTGAGCCACCCAGGCACCCCCGTTACTCTATGGACAACTATAGTTCTGACACAGTATGCATTCTTTAACATTTACATATGGATGGGAATCCCTGATTTCGTTTGGTATCCGCTCTCACCCTGAGCAACGAAAGATATTCACTATGAGAATTGCCTGGTGGGACAGTGATGGAGGCTGTGTACCTGTATGCAGATTTGAGCCTCCAGGTGTAGGAAACTACGTAACTGCTCTAAAGATGAAGCATTGACCTAAGCACACACATCACCCCCCCCCAACAGTGCTTCTGTTTTGACAATTTCCTCTACTGCCCTTCATCCCCAAAGCCAGCTTCCCCACGGACAATTAAACAGCAAGATTTGGGGGCACCGGGGTGACAGGTCTTGGGGTCCTGGGATCCAGCTTCTGTTGGGCTCTGTGCCCAGCGGGGAGTCTACTTGAGGACTCCCCCCCCCCCACTAAAACAGATCTCTAAAAAATAAAAAGCAAAAACTTTGAAATGATCAGGTATGTGTGGGGACAGGGAACCCATCTGAATGATTGTAAATTCTCAAGTACCCATTCACTTCCTAAATTTATGCCAATATAATGGCACATTTAGACAGAAAGAGGTTCAGTGCAAACCACATTTATGTGGGTGTTCACTGAGCACCCCTACCAGATGTCCTAAGTGAATACAAGTTTTGCTTTCCCATTGGAAGAACAAATGGAAGGAGACAAACACAAGCAGGATTATTCCAAAGTTTATTTACACCAACAGCATAAATTGACAATTATTGGCCAAGATAGGCTTTTTATTTTTTTTTTAAAGATTTTATTTATTTATTTGACAGAGATAGAGACAGCCAGCGAGAGAGGGAACATAAGCAGGGGGAGTGGGAGAGGAAGAAGCAGGCTCATAGCAGAGGAGCCTGATGTGGGGCTCGATCCCATAACGCCGGGATCACGCCCTGAGCCGGAGGCAGACGCTTAACCGCTGTGCCACCCAGGCGCCCCCAAAATAGGCTTTTTAGCAGTTGACTTTTAAGTAGGCTCCATGCCCAGTGTGAAGCCCAATGCAGGACTTGAACTCATGACCCTGAGACATCAAGTCAGATGTGTAACCAACTGAACCACCCAGGTGCCCCCAGCAGTGACTTTTTTTTAAAGATTTTATTTGACAGAAAGAGAGACAGCCAGCAAGAGGGAACACAAGCAGGGGGAGTGGGAGAGGAAGAAGCAGGCTCATAGGAGAGGAGCCTGATGTGAGGCTTGATCCCAGAACGCCGGGATCACGCCCTGGGCTGAAGGCAGACGCTTAACGACTGCGCCACCCAGGCGCCCCTACCCCCCAGCAGTGACTTTTGAGCAGTGAGCCCCTGAATGATTCATCTCCATGAAAGAACCCAGAGAATTCCAGAAAAAGGGAAGAATGTAGAGACCCAGAGGCTCCCTACAGGAACAGAAATTCAAAGGCTGTAGGCCCAATCCTACAGAAAAAGCAGACTCCACAGAAACCACATTGAAGTTTCACGTGCAGAAAAGGTCAAACACCAAAACCTGGCAGCCACCTTTTTAAGGGATCCTTGAGGATCATGACCCATTGGCTCCTAGTGCCTTCAGCCAAGCCTGCTGAAGTTATCACCCAAACCCAGCAGACATTTCATACAGTAAGGCACATGGCAGGCGGTGGTGGGAAACCTTAGAAGATCTACTGAGGCTCCTTGAACAATGCTTTCCTGAGCTGGACAGCAGTCGGCAACTTGCCACACTAAACAGAACAGTGCTGACAAGGGCAAATTCCCCAGGATTATTTCCTTCTGCCCAGCTACACACTCAAACACATGAACCACAATGAAGGTTAAACTTTTTATTTAGAAAGGCTGAAACAAATATAAGCTACTTTCCATACTAGGTCGTACAAAAAATGACCTGAAAATTTCCTTTTGATATTCCTGAAGAACTGGATTCCTATACAGGAAAAAAAAGAGAAAAAAAAGTGAGTTTTCTTATTAGGTAAGAAGAACGAAAGCATTATGTCGGATTTATACAGGGCTACCCTTTAAAATAGTTCATGTTAAAAAGCCTGCTTCCAGGTATACTTTTCTGTTTATCTTAGTCAAATACTAAACACCAACATTTGAACAGATACATACCTATGCCTTGTTCTTTCTTCAGGCCTGGAAAACAAATACAATCGACTTTAGCAAGTGATTTATTTCCCCCTTTCCCATATTTAGAAATCCCTTACGATCCCTCAGACAGTTCCTTCCGGAACAAGCATCCTCTTTTCCCCCAGCCAGCCCCAGTGGGTTCACCTTTACAGGCTCTGGGACTAGGACAGGAGGTAAGACATGTGACTGTTTCTTCACTGGGAAATTCTAGTTTGGTCCACTCTGCATCTAGACTTACTCACCTTTGACTTTAGACTGGAGCCGAGCAGAAAAGTAGCTGAGGGTTCCTGCAAAAAAATGATTGAGAAGTAAGCCTCTCAATCATCCCCAGGGGTCCCTATTGCTTAGAGCAAAGGCACATCTGTAAGGTTTCAGCACACACACTTTACAGTAACCACCAGGTAGTCTACAGAACTTCCTATTGGCTTAAAGCCTACTTGATAAAAACTTACCACTGTGGTCACTTCATTCCAGGACAAGCTCACAGCTCAGAAAATACCTTTCAGTCACAATGATCAGACTGGGGCGGTATTGAATTCATCACTGGTGGGGGGGCTTGTCGCAGGTGGTTTAGAAAGGCCACAAACAAGACTCTGGAGTAAGCCAGTAAGGTCTTCTTATAGCTACCCAGACCAAACTGCCACCCCCAACACCCCCCCAAAACACATGGCAAATTTTATATAGCAGCTAAATGAAGTGGTACAAAGGCATTTATTTACCTCAAATCATTCTTGGGCTCCACACAAGGTACTGCACCTGAAACAGTTAAGAACAGAGTCGGTAAAGCTTACCTCTAACAATAAAAGTTATTCCACTTAAAACTACCATTCCTAGGAAAATCAGATTTCCGAGTCTCAACAGCAAGTCATCAGCCGAACGAGATTCCATGTAAGTCATCATGCATTTAGGTCCTCAAAAGGGTATTTTTTCTACCCAATATGCTCCACGTACCACATATGGAAACGACTCACCTTTGAGCAATCAAGCAGGTTATTGGTAACAGCACCTAGAGAAAGAAAAAAATGCAGGTGGATAAAAAAGCCCTTCCACATAGCATCCCTCCACTCCTGCCTTCTCCAGTTTCTCAGGTGTTCACTTATTTTCATTGTGTAAGTCATAGTGAGCTAGTTTGATTCATCATGGAAACTGCCTGTTTGGTGGCATGAGCCACAGACATTAATCAACTCACCTGTTAACTCCGGAGGCTTTTGGGTAGCACACAGGAACAAGATACTCCTGAATGAGAAGATTACATAATTAGTGAAGGTTCCCAAACAGCCAAATCCATTCTAGCTATGGTTAATGGACTTAAACTAAAAAAGCCAAGCAAATGCTATTGAAAGGCATATGCTGTACCTCAGACAGTTCCTTATGGAACAAATTCTCATCCTCTCTCCCAGTTAGCCCCAGTGGGTTCACCATTACTGGCTCTAGGGCTAGAACAGGGGTAAGACAGGATGCTCTCCTCACTGGCACATACTTTGGCAAGTCACAACCACTAAGGTTACAACTACTCACCATTCTTAACGCTTTCCAAGAGTTCAACCCTGGGCAGAATCATCAATGAACATCTAGAAGAATAGATCAAGGGATGATGCCTGGCTGGCTCAGTCCGTGGAGCAATTGACTCTTGAGCTCGAGGTCATGTGTTTGAGCCCCATGTTAGGCATTGAGCCTACATAAAATAAAAAAAATAAAATTGCTCAGAAGAAACAGATCAAGAGACATCACTACAAGTAAAGAACCAGAAATCTATACGGGGTCAATCAAGTCTCCGGTCACAACAAAAACACCCACAATGATAAAATCGTCCTTTGGACGATGAATTCACATATATATTAATCACAGTACTGGAAGAAGCTACTTACTGTAAGATAGATGCATGTATCACCATCAGGACAACCTGCAAAAGGGGGAACAGATGGTTATCTAAAAATAGAAAATGGAAAAAAGTTTCTTTGTTAACAGAAACTGCCATCAGAACTCTAACATGCTATTAATTGTTGCACCTCACAGAGGATCAGCATATCTATTCAAATCATCTGACAGTGACATATGGGTGAGGGAGAGCACACCCTCACAAGAACTGTACTGTTGGGCTGCTCTCCCCCTTCACAGCGAAGTCATTCCAAGAGGAACAAGCTGGAAGGAGCAAAAAGGCAACACTGCTCCACTGGCCATCTGTCCTCCTGGGTGTAGGCAAAACTGGAGAGAACACTCCAATCCCCCATTTGAACAATTAATTACCTGTATTCACTTTGGGAGGCTGTTGGATTCCAAGCCTGGTGATGAGATGCTAAAACAGAAAAGGCAGGCATTATATGTACCTAAGAACAGTCACTCATAGACCCTTGAGTACTCCTGGCCCACTTCTCAGTAGGAAGATGACATCACCAAGTTCAGCCATATGCTTGTCTTTTTTTATGTTCATCACTGAGTGGTCAGCACACTTTGAACAAGAACAAACCCCACCTAGACACCATGCCCGCCCACCCCTTCGGAAATCACTACATACCCACCTGGAGCATCACTGTAATGCCTAGCTTGCAGTGATAGGTCTTGTCCCATCCTCCAACCTGTAAGGTCTTTTGAGCTGAACCACATCTAAAAAAAAGGAGGAGCACCCCTTAGTTCCATACCTTGCAGTCTGTCTCACGTTCGTGCTCTAACACCTCCGCGCTAAAAACCCAAACGTCTGCAGCGGGATGGTGCTACTCAGAATTTTTATGTTTTCTCCACTGATCCATCAGAAAGAGAGAGTTCAATTTAAGTATCATCCCCGTAGCACATCCCACGGGACTTGCGTAAACTCCACAATGGAGAAAGAGTGGTAAAGGATGGCCATAAACACTTACCCTAAGAAGCAGGCTCTTTTCCATTCTTTAGCGTTCGAATGTGCGCCCGAACCCTACAGACAAGAGGACATTAAATCAACACCCGTGATTTCACAATCGCTTTGTTTTCCGGGGCTACGACTGTGTTGGACTTCGGCTGTGCAAGGCCCGTCTCTTCAGAGAGTCTTATCCTCACGGAGCTCAGTACAGGTCTGTGAAAAGGTTCTCATCACAAAGAGGGCCGCCGCCGTCGCCGCGGCCCGCCATCGCCATTTTGTCCTTCACAAAACCCCACTGCTGCTTTGCGGATTCAGGCCCATGGCCGAGATCTTACCCCTGTCCCGCCAACCAATAAACGCAACCTAAATCGCTCAGGCGTGCTACGTTCATTTGATTTAAGAAAATAAAGAAAAAGGGAAGGGGGGATAAGCTACTTACCAAACGCCATAGAAAAATGAGACCGAAAGGCCGCCGCGAGATGCTTAAATACCACCTCGCAGAGGCCCACGGGACTTGGGGGCGGGACTATGGCGGGCGCAGGCGCATGAGGAGAGGGCGCGCGAGCACGGAGAGTTGTGGGTAGAGAATAGTAGGGAAGGCGGGAGTGCGATGCGCACCCTCAGGAGCTGGGGGGGGGGGGGGGGGGCGCGAAAAAGACGCGCATGCGCTTTAGGGAAGCGCGCGGGCGGTCCTGTCTGCTGGGGGTCTGTACCGCCGGCTGTCTCTGGGACGCGAACGCCGACGCCTCGGCTTCGCACACCTGTGGTGGGCGATGCTATGCCTCAGTCATGGCTGTCTACCCCCCCCTTCCCTGAGCACCCCCCTTACCCACACACACCCTAAAGCGGTGTGCAGGTTCCGCCTCCACGGATCCCGAACCTCCTGAAGCCTCGACCGCTGTCGTCTCGGTCGCACGCCTGCCGCCCAGCGCGCCTTCCAGGACTGGTGCGCAGGGTCCCTTAGTAGCGGGCGACTGGGGGGAGGTCCTTTGCATGAAGCCATTTCGAGAGAGTGAATCAGGCCGTAAGTGCTTTGCTTGAGTCTTCCGACAGGGTCTGATTTTTCCTGGGCGCCCACCTATGATCTGCTGTCTGGTCCACTGTCGCTAGGAGCTTGGCTTGTAGTTGGGCTAATATTCGCTATCATTGGAAGCACTGGTTTAAGTACACTACACGAATTGATTACTTTAGTTCTCCCAATCCCAAGATAGCCCATAACTAGCCCCATTTTATAGAGAAGGAACCCTAGGTGTGAAGACTTTTTACGGAGATGCTTGCACTCCCCCCTAGCGTGGTTCATCGGTAATTTGTGGTAAGCACCTAGTGTACTTGCAGGTTTTGGAAACACTGACTAAGCTCTGACTATGTGCTCCTACGTATGACCTCACCTAATATTACAACCCGGGGAGGAAGGTATTAAGGTGATGTTACAAATGAGGAACGTGAGGTCTAAGGAGGTTAAGTAACTTTCTGGGTGTTAAACATTTAAGCAGTCTGCAAATCCAGGCAGTTTGATTCTATGCCCGCACTTCTGACCACGGCGCTACTGGTCTCATCTCACAGTTCCTGCTCGAGGTAATCAGGGAGCAGGCAAAAATGCACAGGAAACAAATGGAATGACCCCTGGGTACTGTTTCTCAGTCTTTTTGTCATTATCGTCTCCCCCTCCCCAGGAGCCTTAAAAAGACATTTCTCCCTCCAATCCCACTCATGACATTTTAATACCACTGATATACTGTGTATTTGCTTATGTACAATGGCCCTTTGGAGGGCCAGAAACCTCTTTAATATCTTGAGATTTTTCTGCCCCTTCCCCTGCCAAACCAATTGTTGCTCCTTCCGGGACAACGTTTTCCCTGTGTGTGTCCCAGGGTAACATAATAAGTATGCACAACTGAGAGAATTCCAGTTTGAATACATTTAGGGACTGGAATAAATTTATTCAGCAAATATTAATTGCTTGTTCAAATACATGATTGAAAAGTTGTAACAAAATATATAGAAGATGTGAGGGTACCTGACTGACTCAGTCGAAGAAGCTGATCGAAGTATGTCTGTGGGTCAAAGCGTGAGTTTGCAACCTCTTGTGTAGTGACTAGAAGGCTGGGGATTCTCTTTTTGGAAGCTCCAAAGGGGTTCAGGGGAATAAGCACCAAACAAGGCAGTGTTCTTGGCCGTTGAAGATCATAGGTGATATTCAGTTAATATTTATTCTACTAATATTTATTTGTTGAGCACCTGCTAGCACAGAAAATACAGCAAGGAACAAAGCAGACAGTCCCCTTATGCTCCCTTGGAGCTTATATTCTGGGGATAGACACAGAGAAACAATACCTCAAGTAGAGTTAAATGCTATGGTAAACGTTAAGCAGGGAAGGAGAGAGGGAGTGCTGGGGTCAAAGGGAGAGATTGTCATGTCACTCGAAGAGGGCCTTCCTGATGTCCTGATGAGGGTGACATTTGTGCAGCACTCTGAAGGAAATGGAGGGCAGAGGCACCTGGGGTAGAGTGTTGCGGGTAGAAGCATGGGAGCGCTGGGCTGTGCTCATTGAGTTGTAGGTAACATGACAGGTTGTGAGTACGATTTTTAAAACAGAACCGGGGGGATTTTGTGTATGTCAAAGGTAGACTGAAGTTTGGTGGAAATAACGCAAGTTTCATTATCTGTGGAATAAATGAACATTGAACATTTTTTCCTTTGAATAAGAAAGGGGATTGTTCCGCGAGTGAAGAATATAGTAGTCAAATTAAATGAAACGTGTGTGTGTGTGTGTGTGTGCGCACGCACGTGTAAAACATTTGCTTGACCAGGACAAAAAGGCTGGGGTGTCTGTCAAGTAATGAGAAATGAGAACGACGAGATGGAACAATTAGTGGATGTTGTTTAATGTTAATATACTAACATCCAGGGCGTGTGGGTGGCTCAGTTGGTTAAGCCTCGGACTCTTCGGCTCCAGTCATGATCTCAGGGTCAGGAGACGGAGTCCCGAATCCAGCTCCCTGCTCAGCTGGGTGTCTGCTTGAGATTCTCCGATTCTCTCTCTCCTATCCCTCCTCACTGTGTGCTCATTCTCTCTCTCAAATAAATAAATAAATAAACCTTAAAAAAATATTAATACCCATTAACTGCGTCCCATGGCACCTGGGACGGTAATATACTAAGTGTTTTATATAAAGTATTACCGCAGTTGGAAAATAGTTTTTGGGTGCTTGGCTGGTTCAGTCAATAGAGGTGTGACTTGGGGTCGTGAGTTCAAGCCCCACGTTGGGTGTGGAAGCTACTTGAAAACCACAAAAGTCCCATTTCCAGTTTACAGATAAGAAAACTGAGTATTAGATCAAGTTACTCACCCAGGGACACTTAGGTACTATGGGAGATCTGTGATTCAAACCTGGTCTCTACTTTTGACCCTATAAAAAAAAAAAAATTGCCTCTTTCCGAAAGCTGGAAAGAGGCAAAAGTGATTGCTTGGTGTCCTTTTGATGTTGTAAAGTGGGCCAACACAGCCTGGGGTTTTTCTGATTTTCTAGGGGGTGTGCGCTTTTGTTGGACATCCTATTTGCTCTTGATTTGGCTATTTTATAATTCTGTGATTGCCTTGTGTGACATTAGCCAGTTTTATATCTACCCATGAACAAATTCGTATCAGTGTACTTGACTGATGGACTCTAAAATATTCCTTTCCTAGATTTCTCTTTTGAACCAGGCTTAAATTTTATTTGTTCTCTCATTAGTAGGTTGCATAAAATATTTGTGGGTTTTTTTAGGGTTTTATTCGTTCATTTGACAGAGAGAGCAAGCGAGTGAGCACATGCAAGGGGAGCAGCAGAGGGAGAGGGAGAAGCAAGCTCTCTGCTAAACAGGGAGCCCAATGTGGGACTTGATCCCAGGACCCCGGGATCATGACCTGAGCCCAAAAGGAGACTCATAACGGACTGAGCCACCCAACCATCCCCCTCCCATGATTTTAATGACCACCATTGTGCCTATAACTCCAGCCCAGGATCTTTTTCCTGAGCTTCATGGCTGTACATCCAGTTGCTTTCTAGATGAGTGTTATCACTTGGTTGGTCCACAAACTTATCAAGTTTTCCAAATTGGAATTCAACCCACTCTTCATTCCACCCAGTTGTCCAGGCCCCCAACTTCCACTACCCTAATTCAGGCCATTCATCTTGTGTGTTTTTTTGTGTGTTTTTTTGGAGTTTATTTATTAGAGGGAGAGCACGAGTGGGAGTGGAGGAGAGGGGCAGAGGGAGAGGGAGGAACAGACTCCCAGCTGAGCAGGGAGCCTGACCAAGGGCTCAGTCCCAGGACCCTGAGATCATGACCTGAGCTGAAAGCAGACACTTAATGACTGAGCCACCCAGCTGCCCCTCCTGTGGTTTTTACAAACACATTTACTCCGGGTCCCTGGCTATGTTTTCCTCCCTTCTAATCAAACCATTCTCCACTTTGCAGCAGAGAGATCTTTCCAAATAAAACATTTGTGGTCATATGTTCATAATCCTTAAGTGCCCTTCCATAGTCTTTAGGCTAAAGACCAGACCATCAGTATAGCCGTTAAGACCCCTGCTTTCCTTGCCACTTTTTTTTTTTTTTTTTTGACCACTGCTCCCTCCCCATGCCTGATCCACCCTGCCTCCCACTGTAACTCTTTTAGGTTCAAGATCATGCCTGAGTAAATCATCATTGTATCCTTGTTGCCTGACAGAATGCAAGACACTAAGAAGGACTCAATATATATTAGTTTATCTCCGTAAATTTCGAATGACCTTTTTCCAGCCCCAATTCATTGCCCTACATACCAAAGGAGCTCCTGGCTTAGAGGTCTAGCGAGTTTGATCAGGGAGCAACCCTGCCCCCACGTGGCTGCAAGAGGCACTGCCTCCCTTTAGGGAGGAGGAGGATATGCAAATTACCGCTTTGCCCGGAAAGGGAGACTGGCCAGTAACCTCAGTGGAGAAACAGTCCCAATTTGATAACAGAATTATCTGGATTGTGGTGAAGCGTGACATTGGGAAGGATTAGCCTGGTCTCAGGGGAGATGAGGATGTTGACGAGTATAGGGATGGATTTATGTGCTGTATTTGTAGACCTGAGGGAGGAAGGTTTGGGACAGGAGGGATGATGGGGAGTTGATACAGGTAGTATTGATTCTCGGTATCTGTTCTTATCAGTTTAACATCGGATACGTCCTCTATCCGAGGACAATGTATTCCATCAATTTTTGGAGTGGGAGCTGGAATAGAAGCTTGCTTTGTGTACTCCATGCATTGTTTCCCTGGTCCCTGGGTGTTGAACAGGGTTGATACACTTGGAATTGGAGTAATCCCACATCAGGTCTTTGGCCTGGGAAAAAGAGCTATCACAGTGGGAAGGACAAAGTAGAAGTCTCTGAAACTGCCGTGTCCCCATTCCAGGGATGTCCTTTCTTCCCATTCTCTCCTTAACCATTGCACTCCAGCTCCCGTACCCACCCCTGCACCGAGGCCACTACTGACCTCATTCACTTAATCCCAGAAGTCACTTCCATTTTTTAAAAAGATTTTATTGATTTATTTGACAGAGAAAATGAGAGAGCATGAGCAGAGGGGAGGGGCAGAGAGAGAGGGAGAAGCAGACTTCCTGCTGGGGAGCTCAATCCCAGGACCCTGGGATCATGACCTGAGCCCAAGGCAAGACACTTAGCTGACTGAGCCACACACACCCCCTTTTAAAGTAATCTCCACACCCAACGTGGGGCTGGAACTCCTGACCCCAAGATCAAGAGTTGCATGGTCCACCACTGAAGCAGCCAGGTGCCCCAATATTTCCATCTTTCTTGACCTCTCAATAGCATTTTGACACTGTTGACCTACCCTTCTTTCTGAAGTGTTCTTGACCCTTGCTTTCTGGGACCCTGCACTCTCCTGGGTCTCCTCTTGCTTCTTGACCATTTTCACTATCTGTCCCTACACATTCTTCAGGGTTCTGCCCCAGGTCCACTTGTTCTCTCACTCACTATGCTCTGCCTAGACCAACTTACCCATCACCTTGGCCTCATTTACCATATATATGCTGCCCTGTCCCCAGCATCATCTCAACCCAGGATCTCCGGAACGGCACACTGTTGTATCTAACTGTCTGCCAGACTTCTTCACTGCGATGGCCCATAAACAGCTCAACTTGTCCCAAACTGAATTCATTGACTTTTCCTACAATCTGTTCCTTCTCCAATGTGCCCTCTCTTGCTCCATTGTCTGAGCCAGAGTGTGGTCCTTTTCTCCAGTGCTGATGCACTGTAAATGCTCTCCAGCCAAAGACTGCTGGGAACATATTTGTATTGGAGCAACTTAAGTTTATTACTTGTTACAGCGAAGAACACACACCTTGGGAAACCACAGGGTGTCTCAGTAAGAGGGTGTTAGGAAGAACTTATTATAGGATCTGGGCTTGTGTTAGGTGATTCTGGGGAGGGTTTAAACAAGTGAGGCTTTACTCTGGATTTGATGTTTTCAGGAAGTGGCGTCGTTTTATTATTGGGTATCTTAATACTATCTTATCTAGAAGGAGGGAAGACTATAGTCGAATGAGGCTAACCTATGATTGGTAAAGAAGCAACAGTCACTCATATGAGGCAGGGTAGGGAGCTGTTTGGACTTCTGTGATTTGGACAATGTTCATGTTTTTTTCTGTGTTCAGACATGATTATAGAATGGGCTTGTTTTGACTTGACCCATCATGATCACAGAGTGGCCTTGTCTTATGTTGATGTTCTGAAATTATGTTGAGCAGGAGAATACCAAGGCCTCGGTGGAAGTGCTAGGCCAGCTTCTAGATATCAGCAGCTGCTTTTCTCCTTCTTGAGCTTAAGCCATTCTCCCCTGGATTTTTTTTAAGTATTTATTTTAAAAAATATTTTATTTATTCCTTTGAGACAGAGAGAGACAGAGCACAAGCAGGGGGAGAGGCAGAGGGAGAGGGAGAAGCAGACTTCCCACTGAGCTGGGAGTCTGACCTGGGGCTCGATCCCAGGACCTAGAGATCATGACCAGAGCCAGAGGCAAACGCTTAACTGACTGAGCCACCCACCCAGGTGCCCCAGAGTGACCTACCTACCTTCCTTTCTCTCTCTCTTTCTCTCTTTCTTTTTCTTTCTTTCTTTCTCTTTCTTTCTTTCTTTCTTTCTTTCTTTCTTTCTTTCTTTCTTTCTTTCTTTCTTTCTTTCTTATGTTATTTATTTGTTTGAGAGAGAGAGAGAGAGAGGGAGCATGAGCAGGGGAGAGGGGCAGGGGGAGAGGGAGAAGCAGACTTCCCGCTGAGCGAGGATCCTCACCCAGGGCTCCATCCCAGGATCCCGGGATCACGACCTCAGTTGAAAGCAGACACTCAACCCACTGAGCCACCCAAGTACCCAGAGTGATCTTTCTAAATGAAAAATCTGATCTCAGGGGCGCCTGGGTGGCTCAGTTGTAAGCATCTGCCTTCGGCTTGGGTCCTGGAATAGAGCCCCACATCAGGCTCCCTGCTCAGTGGGAAGCCTGCTTCTCCCTCTCCCACTCCCCCTGCTTGTGTTCTCTCTCTCGCTGCCTCTCTCTCTGTCAAATAAATAAATAAAATCTTAAAAAGAGAAAGAAAGAAAGAAAGAAAGAAAGAAAGAAAGAAAGAAGGAAAGAAAGAAAGATTAGATCCCAACTCAAAATCTCAGTGTTCCTCCTTTGCTCTTAGGTTCAAGTCTGTACCTACCGACAGAGTCAATAAGGCCCACTTCCGTTTTTTTAGTTTTAGTGTCACTGCTGCGTTCCTTCCCTTGGGCTACTTGACCCCCTTACCCATACAAACTCCCCAAGGGCAGAAATCGTGTCTGTATAATTTATTTTATCCCCATCGTGTAGAACAAGGCATGACACTGTAATGCATTGATTGCCTGCCCTGTGCTATAAAGTAAGCTCCTGGAGAGGTTGTTAGGAGAAATACTTGGAACTGTAGACAGCTTCCTCGCCAAGGGAAGCTCTTGGAGGATGGAAGCAGCGTCTGCCCCCTCCTGGCATCAAGAGGCACTGCATCCATTAGTGGAGGAGAAGGGATAGCAAAGGCACAGTTCTCTGCTGGGAGCTGGGAGGAGGGCACTCACCTCTGGGCAAGATTCAACTCGAGATCAGGATTTCCTTATTTCCTGAAATGTGGAGGAATATGCCATTGGGAAGTTCTCCCAGGGAAGGATTAGACTGGGTTTTGGAAGAGCTGAGATGTGGAATTTTATAAGGGACAGCTTTAAGCCTGTTGTTATAGCCTTGAGTCAAAGTTTGGGAAGCAAGTTCTGATGGGAAACTTAATTGTAGGTTGTTTTTTGATTTTTGGTCCAAGATCATGAATAGTATGTGTTCTTGTCATTTAATGTTTCGTAATTCCTCCACCTGAGGATACTTTATGAAGTGGATTTTTGGAACAGGGAGGTTGAATAGAGGCAGGCTCCGTCCATTCCACAGACCAGTCTGGTATCACAGTACCTTCATGAATGGTATGGGTCTCCCTTTCGGGATAGTTCTCAGTTAAAATGCAGACTGTTGGTATTCCACTGTGTCTTTTGGTTTTTGAAAAAAAAAATTAAGATGAATCTGCTGTTTCCCCTCTTTCTTTCATGCTATATTTTTGATGCGTATTTTGTCTTTCATGTCCTGGTTCTTTAAGATTTAGTCATTTATATATTCTGTTTAGAAATTTTCTTTTCTTTTCTTTTCTTTTTCTTTAAGATTTTATTTATTTATTTCACAGAGAGAGAGACAGCCAGCGAGAGAGGGAACACGAGCAGGGGGAGTGGGAGAGGAAGAAGCAGGCTCCCAGCGGAGGAGCCTGATGTGGGGCTCGATTCCAGAACGCTGGGATCACACCCTGAGCTGAAGGCAGACACTTAACGACTGAGCCACCCAGGTGCCCCCTTTTTCCTTTTTCTTTTTTAAAGATTTTATTTATTTATTTGACAGAGAGAGAGAGAACACAAGCAGGGGCAGCAGCAGACAGAGGGAGAAGCAGGCTCCCCGCTAAGCAGGGAGCCCGATGTGGGACTGGATCCCAGGACCCCAGGATCATGACCTGAGCCAAAGGCAGACACTTAACCATCTGAGCCACGCAGGCGCCCCTCCGTTTTCCTTTCTAACTAATGCACTCTTTAACTGGGCCAGAAGCAGTAACTGTTTTGCAAGCAGTTGGTCGTAAAATCCCAACAGAACAACTGATATTCGAACCATAAAACTGTTGGTATTTTATGAAGAGAGAAAAGTTAACTGCTGCACGCCGGGAATAGTTTCATTTGATAGCACTGATAGATTAATCAGTGAGATAGTAATTAAAAGTGGTGCAACCAGTCAACACCAAATTAACAGGTTTTTTTTCTTCTTTATCTAAATTATGTTATTACCCCCTTCTACTTTCTCATTAAAACCTCTTGCTTTCCCCACGAGTGGGACCCTTTTTCTGGTTACTCTGGAATCTGTGCTCCCCAAGTTGCAATTCTGAGACCCCAGTTCCACCTCCTTTTCTGGCTTGACACCACTATGGTCTGTTTTCTGTTCAGAATACTGACACCACCGGTGTGGGTTTCCACACCAAGCAAATTTCTAATTCCGTGCAACAAACTGGAAGGCTTACCACTTAATTTGACTTGACACTAACTATCCTGGGTTCGCACAGACCCCACAGGTTAAGGGCTCAGTCCTACAGGACTGCCCACCACCTCAGACACCAATCTCAAGTTGTGGGTCCCAGGTTACCCACGATTGAGTTGGCTAGAAATCGGGGTTCTCGAAATCCTCTCCTCAGGTCTGAATTTGCTATAACAGCTCATAGAACTCAGGGAAATACTTGATTTACGATTACCAGTTTATTGTAAAGGATGTTATAAAGGATACAAATGAACAGCCGGATGAAGAGGTATCTAGGACGATGTCTGGAAGGGTTCCAAGCACAGGATCTTCTGACCCTGTGGACTTGAGGTGTGTCACCTTCCTGGTACTTGTTCATTAACCTGGAAGTTCTCCAAACCCCATTGATGAGGGTTTTTACAGAGGTTCCATTATGCAGGCATGATCATTGGCCATTGGCGATTAACTCAATCTCTACCTCCTCTCCCTTTGCTGGAATTTGGGGGATGGGACTGGAAGTTACAACTCCCTAGTCATGCCTTGTTTTTTCTGATGGCCAGTCCCCACCCCAAAGCTACCACCAAGGCCTCCTTGGAAGAAAGGACTTTCTTATCACCTAAGAATTCCAAAGGATTTAGGAGCTCAGTGTCAGGAACTAGGCACAAAGGCTGTTGAGTGCTCTCTGTCTCTCTCTCTTTCTCTCTACTTTTATCATATCGCAGCCATTTATAAAAAAGACAAGATTGGCTTTCTACCTTATACCATAAATAAAAATCAATTAGATGGATTAAAGGGGCGCCCTGGTGGCTCAGTTGGTAAGCGTCTACCTCCAACGCATCACATTGGGCCCCCTGCTCAGTGGGGAGCCTGCTTCTCCCTCTCCCTCTGCCTGCTGCTCCCCCTGCTTGGCTTTCTCTCTCCCTCGAATAAATAAATAAAATCTTTAAAAAAAAATAAAGACTTAAATGTCAAATACAAAGCCTTACATTTTTGCACAGAAAATGTTGATGAATATCTTCCAGGCCTTAAAGTAAAGAAAGATTTTTTAAGAGAATTTTTAGTTTATTTTTTAGTAATCTCTACACCCAGCCTGGGGATCTAACTCACAACCCTAAGACCAAGAGTCACATGCTCTCCCAACTAAGCCAGCCAGGGGCCCCCCGAGAAGGATTTTTTTAAATAAGTCACCAAAAATAAAAACGTGGATTATAAAAGAAAACATCGGTATGTTTTTATTTTTTCCAAGCCCAGATATCCCACCAAGACTGACAATATTTTTGATGGGTAACTTTTGCTTATCAAAAGGTACCTGAGTGCCCAGATCTTGGTTTCTCATACCATTCTCCAATAAAAGGAACTAGGGCTCCTTGGAGAAGTGGCTGATTCTAGGACTGGGGCTCTAGTGTGCAAACAAGATGAGCCTGGACCATTTCACAGTGCCAGGACATAAGGAAGTACTCAAAAAAAGTGTGTGTGTGTGTGTGTGTGTGTGTGTGTGTGTGTGTGTGGTGGGGGATAGACAGGGAGACGGGAAAGAGAAGGGTATTAAAGGAGCCAACCTGAGGGGTGCCTGGGTGGCTCAGTCGGTTAAACATCTATCTTTGGCTCCGGTCATGATCCCAAGGTCCTGGGATCGAGCCCTGCATCGAGCCCTGCATCGAGCCCTGCATCGAGCCCTGCATCGAGCCCTGCATGGAGCCCTGCATCAGGCTCCCTGCTCAGCGGGGAGTCTGTTTCTCCCTCTTCCTGCTCATTCTCTCTCTCTCAAATAAATAAATACATGAAATCTTTAAAAATAAATAAATTAATTAATTTTTTAAAAAAGGAGCAAACCTGAAAGAGCTCACAGTGGCCAAAGCTGGAACAATTTGAGGGAAAACCCCAATAATATAGTGTTGAATTCTAAAGCAAAGTATAAAATAAATATCCACGAGTCCATACTGACATAAATAGATGAATAGATAAATACATGAGGGAGAAGCGACAAATCTCCCGCACAGAAAGTCCCGAGTAATTCATGTAGATAGTCCCCCCCCGCCCCCCCCCCCCCAGAGGGAGAGCTTAACTCCACACCTCGAGTGTGGCTGCACTTTGTAATTTTCTTCCCAAAAATATGATAGAAAGTGTTTTTTTTTTTTTTTAAGATTTTATTTATTTGAGAGAGAGAGAACAAGTGGTGGGGAGGGGCAGAGGGGGAGAGAGAGCCAGAAGCAGACTCCCTGCTCAGCAGGAAGCCTGATGGGGGGCTCCATCCCAGGACCTGGAGATCATGACCTGAGCCAAAGGCAGGCGCTTAACCTACTGAGCCACCCAGGTGCCTAATGATAGAAAGTTCTGAATGTCACAGAGGTTGAGAAAATAATGCTACCCACCAGTATTGTGTGACCACGATGGTAGAAGGAGATGATGTTGGAGGACTTCAGTCATCGTTTTAAGGGTAATTGAATCTCTTATTGCTGTTTAGCCTCTGGCATGAGATCAGTATTCTGTCTCTGATCAGATAAATATCTGATGTCATCGATCCAAGAATAATATGTTTAAAATGCTTCTTTGTCTCTTCCACAAATTGATCTGCTAGATCTCTGATGTTTCTCTCTTTTGATACTTGGTTGCATTAGAAAGAAAGGCTGGCAGCAGTGTTGTTCATTTGTCTAATTCACTTGAGTGCCAGGTACTTTTCAGATGGTGTACTTACTTGTCTTCTAAGAGATGGCTTTGGTTGTATTTCCTTTACTCTTTCCGGCTTTTATCCCCACTCTTTCTCTGTGTTCATCTGCACAGCTCTTGACTTACCAAACGCTCAGTTCAGCCATCACCCAGTTTTCAAATGTCTGAACTGCCCAAGGCTAATGGATAGATATTTTATTTAACTGATTTTTAAAAAATATTTTATTTATTTATTTGAGAGAGAGAAAGAGAGAACAAGCAGTGGGAGGGGGAGAGGGAGAATCAGGCTCCCTGATGTGGGACTCCATCCCAGGACCCTGGAATCATGACCTGAGCCAAGGGCAGACACTTAACCTACTGAGCCACCCAGGCACCTAATTTTAGAAGCAGAGCCTGGATGCTTTGTTTCGGGTCTTCGGAATAATGCCTTGGGCTTTGGCCAAGATGTAGAGTCTGTTGGACAGACAGTTTCCTGGAGAGTTTCGAACTATCCTCCCAACTTTGTCTGTCTTTGGAAATCCTTTTTGTACAGGGGAAAATAACTTCCCTATCTTTTGGCTAAGATCAAGTATAGTTGGCCCTCGAACAACATGGGCCTGCACCACACAGGTCCGCTTATATGCAGATTTTTAAATTCTTTTGACAAATACAGTACTGTCAATGTAGTTTCCTTTTTTTAATTTTCTGAATCACATTTTCTTTTCTCTAGTGTTATTGTAAGAATACAGGATATAATACATACACCCTACAAAATCTGTGTTAATCAGCTGTTCATGTCATCAGTAAGGCCTCCAGGCAACAGTAGGCTATTAGTAGTTGAGTTTCTGGGGAGTCAAAAGTTACATACAGATTTTTGGCTGTGCCACTAATCCCTGCATTGTTCAAGAGTCAACTGTAATCTCTTTTGTTGGGAAGCATGTGACATGAATTTTTGCAACAGGGGGTTAGAAAGGAATTTTCTCTGTATACTTAGCCCTCTGTATTTCAGGCGTCCCCCCCCCCGCCCCCAGCGTGTAAAGTACTGAAGACTGAAGACATGTGGCCTCCTGTGGTCTCTGGACCTTCCAACTGCCTTTTATCTTTGCTTTATCCCAGCCTTCTCTTGAAGGCTTAATTCTTCTTGAAAGGGGCGCCTGGGTGACTCAGTCTGTTAAGCATCTGCCTTTGGCTCAGGTCATGATCCCAGGGTCCTGAGACTGAGCCCCGCATCAGGCTGCCCTCCTCAGCCTGCTTTTCCCTCTCCCTCTGCAGCTTCCCCTACTTGTACTCTCTCTCTCTCTGTGAAATAAATAAATAAAAATCTTTAAAAAAATTATTCTTGACAAATGATATACTCTGCATTCCTGCAGTAAATTTTGCGTTTTATATGTATTAAAAGACACTGAAGGATCTGAGGATCCCTAGCCACCTTCTGCCCTCTTTCTCTACAGTCTTTCCCTGTCTCCTTCTTTTTTTAAAATATTTTATTTATTTATTTGAGAGAGAGAGAGAAAATGAGCAGAGGGGAGGGGCAGAAGGAGAGAGAGACTCAGACTCCCCACCCAGCAGGGAGCCGGGAGACCTGAGGCTCTATCCCAGGACCCTGTGATCATGACCTGAGCTGAAGGCAGACGCTTAACTGACTTAGCCACCTCTCCCCTCCTTCCCTTAGATTTATTACTTTCATTTTGGTTGAACAGTTAGAAGCCATGGTTTGTTTTCCTTTTCTTTTTTTAAAAGATTTTATTTTTAAATAATCACTACACCCAACCTGGGGCTCGAAATCACAACCCCGAGATCAACAGTCACTTGCTCCATGGACTGAGCCAGCCAGGCACCCCGTTTTGTTTATTTATGATATCATACAGCGCTGTTCATGTTTCCTTTCACTTTTCTCTGTTTATCTTCGTACGCTACTTTTGTTGTTTCTAAGAAGGGAAATATTTGGGTTTGACTGGTGTAGTTCATCCACTCATTTTCCAAACACCCATGAAGTGCCTACTTATGCTACTTCTGTAAGTAGGCAGGCCCCTCGACAAATAGCACAAGGCCCCTGCCACTTGTCTGGAAGTGCAGACACTCAGAAAAGGAAATGTAATAAACAAACAGGGTGTGTGTTGTAGCAGAGGTGTATGGCAAAGAATTGTTTTGGAGAAGTTGAGAAAAACCATCCTCTGAGCTAGGTCTTGAATGAACAGGAGCTTCTGAGGTCGAGTGGCAGAACAGGAAGGGAAGCACACAGAATGGCAGGTACAAAGATGCAGAGCCCTGCTGGGTGTGCTGAGACTGGCAGGTGTCCAAAGGTTGATGTCGCTGGGCGGGTAGTCCCCGTGGAAGGTGTGTGCACCGAGGTGATAAACTTGGGGAGGTCAGTTGCTAGCTTCTTTACTGCACGCCGAAGGAAGTGGCTTCATCTGTCTAGAACCATGGGGGGCTGTGAGTGAGATAGTATGTTCCCAGAGGTGTTAGGTTGGACCATCTTGGAGAGCTTCTGACCCCCGCTCTCAACCTTGAGCTTACACCCTGGGAATAAAGTGTGTTCAGAGCCTCTGGTTGGCACTTATCTGCCATGCCCAGGGCAACCTGGACTTACTATATCATCTTTGCTCACTGGTCTGACCTCCACCCTTTACCCCCTGGCCTGCCTCCCTCTAGAGTTGGTTCTGGCTTTCCTCGGGTGGCGGTGGGGCGGGCTGTGGCATGCAGAAAGGACATGGCAGAAGACAAGCCTTTTCACACCCTTGGCTCTCCTCTGGCCCCCCTTTCTGTCTGCTATTTCTTCAGATCTTGGCCTCTGCTTTCTTCCAAATACTTGGCTTCCAGCCCAGGTGGGAGAGGGAGAAAGAACTTGTTTCCTTCAGCTCCTCTCTGAAAATAATCGGGCTGGCACCAGTCAGGAACAAGAAGTTCCTGAGTGTCTGCACCCCATGCTGTTGATGTCCGGCAGTCCCTGCTATGAACCTTTATGATGATGACGATGGTTTTTTCTTGCTATGAACCTTGTCTCTGCCCCACTTACCCTCCATCCCAGGATCTCTGTGGAGGGAAGTTAGGTGGTCTTTAAAGCCTCTGCAGCGGCCTCCATGGCTTAGCATAGTGAAGTGATGGGGGGCCGGGGTGGGTGGGTAAAGGAACCCTGGCACCCTGGGGAGATTGGGCTGATCTGTGGGAGGCCCTCCAAAGTGGGGAAAAGTCTGGTCTGTTGTAGGAAAATGGTGGATGCCTCTAACTGAGCCCAACCTTGGAATGTTTGCTACAGGCCTGAGGTTGCCCGGCAGGCGCTTAAGGCTCTTCTGGATGTCGGAAGCCTCGCTGCCCGACATCCTGGAGCCAGAAACTGGGGGTGGGGTGGGGTAAGATGGGGAGTGACACCTTCAACTCTCCTGTTCAAACAGATTCACCTTAAAACCTCACGGAGAAGAGCGGGTTAGAGTTCGTTCAGTCAAGTTAATAAAGCAAAGTATTGTAGTGGGTGCTCGATGCTGCATGATGAGTTATTTGAACTGGACTCAGGATGAGTCTTGAAGGACGAGTAAGCCCTGCGGGGAAGGGGAGGTCTAGCGCCAAGTCCCAGAGGCCTGGGGGGCAAGGCTAGGTCGGGGAAAGAGGGGGAACTGAGTTTGGCTGGCTCTGAGAGCGCCAGTGGCCGTGCGAAGTTGGAAGGACCACGCGATGCCCTGAGCCCAGGACCAGGGGCAGACGGAGGATGGCGTCGGGGTAGTCACCCGCCTTAGGAGTGGGCGAAGAGGGGGCCCCCGGGACCCCCGCGGTGCTGGACTGCCCCTCCCCGTCCCCTTCAGGGGGCGGGACAAGTCAGACTCCCCCCACCCAAAGGTGGCTCGGGGCTCAGCTCTCTTAGCGTCCCACTGGAAGGAACGTTAGGGGCAAACAGGTTGGAGAGGAGGAGCTAGAGCACGCCGCCCTCCCGAGCGGTCTCAGAATTAGCAATCCGGGCCGTTCCTCTTTAAGGGGCGGGCAGGGGCGGGGCTCCCCTGCCTCTACCCGGAGGCTGCGCCCGTCCCCCTCCCCACAGACGCAGACGCAGTCGCCGAAGCTGCGCGGGCTTTCCTGACCTCGGGAGAAGGTGCTGAGGCCGTGGTGAGGCCGGGAGGTAGGGCAGGAGTCCAGCCACCACTTGACCGCCGGCTGCATCGTGTCGCCGGTTCCGCAGGCACCATGAGCCAGGACACCGAGGTGGACCTGAAGGAGGTGGAGCTGAACGAGCTGGAGCCCGAGAAGCAGCCGATGAACGCGCCGTCCGGGGCGGCCATGGCCGCGGTCGTGGTGGGCGGTGCCGAGAAGAACGGGCTGGTGAAGATCAAGGTGGCCGACGACGAGGCGGAGGCAGCGGCCGCGGCCAAGTTCACCGGCCTGTCCAAGGAGGAGCTGCTGAAGGTGGCGGGCAGTCCCGGCTGGGTGCGCACCCGCTGGGCGCTGCTGGTGCTCTTCTGGCTCGGCTGGCTCGGCATGCTAGCGGGCGCCGTGGTCATCATCGTGCGGGCCCCGCGCTGCCGCGAGCTGCCGGCGCAGAGTTGGTGGCACAAGGGCGCCCTCTACCGCATCGGCGACCTTCAGGCCTTCCAGGGCCCCGAGGGGGGCGACCTAGCGGGTGAGCTCTGTGCGCGCCCCCGGTTTAACGGGCCGCGGGCTCCGGTCCTCACCCCACCCCGCCCCGGATCGTCCCCGCACCCTGGGACGTAGCTTCTCCTTCCTTTCTTTGGAGAAAACCGCTCCCACTCCCTCTTGTGCGAGGGTAGCTGACTCAGCGTCTTCCGGCGCCGGAAGCCGGTCCTGATCCGGTGGCTGACGTTTCTGAAGTAATGTGCCGGGCACCTTACATCAGCAACTCTGAGTCTCATGATCCAAGCTCACCCCCCGGCCCCACACTTAGTTCCGGGGAGAGGGGAGACTAGGGCAGATCAGGGGCCTCTCAGAGGGACTTCACTTTAACCCTGCTTCCCCGTTTCAGGCCTAAAGCAGCATCTCGATTACTTGAGCACCCTGAAGGTGAAGGGCTTTGTGCTGGGCCCAATTCACAAGAACCAGAAGGATGACCTCGCGGGGACCAACTTGGAACAGATCGACCCCACTTTTGGCTCCAAGGAAGACTTTGACAATCTCTTGCAGTCCGCCAAGAAAAAGAGTGGGTGTCCTGGAGTTGTCTTGGAAGCCGCTGAGAAGGACTTGGCCTTCTGGCCACTTAGGAAAGACAGGATAGGATTTTTGTTCGGTTTACTCCTGACTGGCTCTGAGTTTTCCTAAGGCAGGTACAGGGAAGATTTCTTAGGCTTCAGCCTAAAAGGAATTTGTCAAGTCGTTTAGAGACTTTCTGCTTGCTGTGTGTTCAGCCATTTAACATCTGGGCTTCAGTGCCCTTATTTGTAAAATGTAGGCTTTTCCTGATTCAGTGGTTTATTTATTTTTTTTAAAGTAGGTTCCACTGCCCAATGTGGGACTTGAACTCATGACTCTGAGACCAAGACTCAGCATGCTTTACTGACTGAGCCACCCAGGCGCCCTAATTCAGTGGTTTTTAAACTTGTAAAGGAGCGGATCCTTTTGAGAAAAATATCCAAATAAAATCACAGGGTTCACTTTGGGTGTGGGGAGCCCAGGACCCCATAGCTCAGCCTTCTCTACTGTACTATGTACCTTCTGCCTTAGAACATCTTAAACCGAGTTCAAATCTAAGCGTTTGTGCCACATAATACATAGGGAATAGTCTACCGGCTTGTATTTGTTGATTTCTTCCTTTTCCCTGACCCCAAAGTCTTTCTCACGACTACCTCTTCCTCCATTGTTCCAGGCATCCGGGTCATTCTGGACCTCACTCCCAACTACAGGGGCGAGAATTCGTGGTTCCTCCCCACGGAGATTAATACTGTGGCCGCCAAGATGCAGGTGAGTGTGTTGGTGCTGACGGCAGGTGGGAGCTGGATGTGGGGCTGTGTCGATCCTCCTGGCAAGCCCTGTAAACCTAGCCTGGCTCCAGCTGAGGGGCCCCTTGCTCCTTGGAGCCAAACTGGCGCACTGCTACCATGGGCAGGAGGGGAGGCCAACAGTGCACCCCCTCCCCCTTTTTGCTCGTTCCTTTTCTGGCCAGTGATTTTTCTTGTTTCCTTGACTCTGATGGTAACAGTGCCAGGAAAGGAATTTCTCAGATGTCAATCTGGGTTTGATTTTTCTTCCTTTTGGGAGAGGAAACCGTTTCTCTGTGGGACTCCTGTTCCGTCTGGTTTCCCAGCTCTTGTTTGATGTGTTTTGGAGTGGAGCCCAGTCTGAAATTGTAAGTGTTGTGGTCTTATGTGTCTGGGACCATGCCAGGTATTTTGTATGTGTTCCGAATTTCTCCATGACCACACAAGGTCCCTGTCATCTTTCATCTGTAAATGAAGAAGCTAAGGTTCAAAGGGCTTTGCCGTGCTTAGGATTTGAGGTCTCAAGTAGTCTCATTTCTGTAATCTGCCTTACCTGAATGAAGGTGTAGGTGCAAAGACTATATCCCGCAGGCTGGGAATGGGACTTTGTCCTCCTGTCCTCCGAGCTCCTGATGCCTGGGTTCTGGGCACTGAGCAGCAGGGGGTAGAATAAAAATGGAGAACACCCTGACCCTTTGCTGGCCCCTGTGATTCTGAGGTAGAATTCTTTACTCCCAGCATTTCCATAGGCCCCTTGGGGTCATCCAGTTCGCCCTTACTAATTGCCAGAAGACCCTTTAAGAGTTACTGATTGGGGGAGGGGAGCGCCTGGCTGGCTCAGTCCATAGAGCATGTGACTCTTGATCTCAGGGTGGTGAGTTTGAGCCCCACATTGGCGGTAGTGCTTACTTAAAAAAAAAAAAAATCTCTTAATAGGTATTGATGAAGGCATGTTTTCAGATGGTGTGGCATGAGGACTAGTAGCTTCAGATGAAAATGGAAACCGGAGTAGAGAGCACAGGGCGTGGGGCTGTGGGGGTGGGGCCCCGTGTTCTGTGTTCACCCAGTTCTTGGAATTCAGGCCTGGGCCTGTGCTGCAGAGCTGACTCCTCTTTTCAAATCTTCGTCTACACTGCCGTGGGGCTGTGCTTTGAATTTCACTCTTTCATCATTGGCCTTGCTCTGACTTGCCCTCTTCCTCCTACCCTTCCCAGGCCTCAGGACACTGGAAGAGGAGTAAAGGATACTGGTCCTGGGATCTTGGCTAGCATTTTGGTCCCCTGTCTGCTGCTCTCTGACTGTGGTCTTGGGCATACTTCTTGCTTCTTTGAGAGTGTTTCCTCATTTCTGACATGAGTGTACAAGCATTCCACACATGCTAAGGGTTAAAAGAAATTACGTTTACGAACATACTTTTTCTCTTGGGCCTTTCCTATCGGTGTCCAAAGGTGAAGCTGTGTGATTTGCCCTGGGGAGGAACAGAAGTGAAATGCTGTAGTTAAGAATCAGTGATAGTTCAGAAGGGGAGGGAACCAAAGGCTAACCCTCTCTGATAGAGGTGGTTAAGTGAGGCCGGTCAAGACAAGTGACTCTCCCAGGGTCATGGAGAAGTGCGTCATGGGCAAGGTTTGGCATGGGCTGGATTTTGCGTCAGAGTATTGATACCTTTCCCCTGTTCTTTTGCCCCCTTCCCTGTAGGGTGCTCTGAGTTTTTGGCTGCAGGCTGGTGTGGATGGGTTCCAGGTTCGGAATGTGGAGCATCTGACAGTAAGTCCCTTTCCATGGGGAAGGCAGAGAGCCTGGATGAGAGCAGAGGGACTCTCCAGGGCTTGGTAGTGTTCCTGCTCCTCGACTTTGCTTTTTTCTCTTCTAGGATGCGTCTTTGTTCTTGGCTGAGTGGCAGAACGTGACCAAGAGCTTTAGTGAAGATAGGTAGGTGCTAGGCCTCCCCTGCCAGATCTGCTTCCTTGTGGGATCCCCTCAGTTGAGCGCTAGGCCCCAGGAATGGGGGAATTCCTAGTCCAAATTCTTCATCTTCATTTTTTTGTTGTTCTTTACCAACCTTGTTCCCCACCCTGCTCTGTGCAGGCTCTTGATTGCAGGGACCGAGTCCTCTGACCTTCAGCAGATTCTGAGCCTGCTTGGATCCACAAAGGACCTGTTGTTGACGAGCTCATACCTGTCAAGCCCTGGTTTCAGTGGGAAGCGCATCGAATTCCTTGTCACCCAGTTTTTGAACGCCACTGACAATCGCTGGTGCAGCTGGAGTGTGAGTGCCGTCGTGGGGGGCGAGGGTGCCGGAAGAGGCCTGGCGGAGGAAGGGGTGCTGGCAGATGGAGGCAAAGGCGGGCTTTGGGGTTCACCTCCGTGCATCCATTCCTGCAGCTGTCTCAGGCGGGGTTCCTGACTTCCCTCGTGCCGGCTCATCTCCTCCGCCTCTACCAGCTGCTGCTCTTCACCCTGCCCGGCACCCCAGTTTTCAGCTATGGAGACGAGATTGGCCTGGAGGCAGCCGCCCTTCCTGGCCAGGTATGGCTTGCTGCCTCCTCCCCGCGCTGGGAGGCGGTTGTGTTCATCTAGCACGACGGTTGTGTGCATGGCAACAGGCAGACATGAGCCTTGGGTGGAAGTGCGTTTGATTCCTGGTCAGTCCCCTCATCGGTCACTGTGTGGCCTCGGCAAGTCATTTCCCGCCATGGCCTTGACCATCTCTTCTGGGATATTGCATTTCTTGTAGGGATTCAATGAGAGCCTATTTTAAAAGGTGATGGCTGACCCCTGGCAGGTATTCAGTATGGGAGCCGTCACTCACCTGTCCATTCATTCATTCGTACGATCGGGGGACTCTTTTATGTCCTCCAGCAACTCATAGTTTAGTGGAGGACCCAGATGAGTACGAGAAATGTGCAGTAGCCCCTCTGTGATCGGGTAAGACCACGAAGGCTCTCACTTAGTTTAGCCAGAGGGCTGGAGGTTGACACCCCAGCTGATATTGCTAGAACTGGTCGTTCACGGAGTAATTGCTCTATGCCACGCACAGAGGATACAGCAGTACACAAGAGAGCTGCAGGTGGCCAAGTTAGATAATAAAATAGAATAAAGGTGCCCAGTGCTGCTCAGTGCTGTGCAAAAGAGAGCAGGGCCAGCGGCCTAGAGGACAGGGACGGGAGACGTTCTCCATCCAGGGGCCACAGAAGATCTGGTGAGACAGCTGAGCAGAGGCTGGAGGGCTGTGAGGGAGCTGGCTTGTGGCTGGCTGGGAGAAGAGCCCCCTGGGCGGAGGGCACAGTGTGGGCAGGGCCCCGGGGCAGGAGCCTGCCTTGCCTGTCCGGTAGCAGTTAGGCCACAGTCGGGGGAGGCTCTGCATGGATAGGGCTGGGAACGGGAGGAGAAGCGAGAGCAGGCCCAGGCCTTTTCCGAGTCCTGTTTTCTCTGCTTTTCAGCCTGCGAAGGCTCCGTTTATGCTCTGGGATGAATCCAGCTTTCCCAACACCTCAGGACCTGGAAGTAGCAACATGACCGTGAAGGTAAGGGTTTTGGGTGGGCCAGGCCCGCTCAGCGGGTGGGCAGGTGGCTTGTAGGAGTTCGCGCCCTTTATCTTTTCCTGCTGTCTCCCTCCTTTGCAGAGCCAGAATGAAGACACTGGTTCCCTCCTCTCCCTATTCCGGAGGCTGAGTGATCAGCGAGGAAAGGAGCGCTCTCTACTGCACGGAGACTTCCACGTGCTCTCGTCGGGGCCGGACCTCTTTGCCTATATCCGCCAGTGGGACCAGAACGAGCGTTTCCTGGTAGTGCTCAACTTCGGGGAGGTGGGCCAGCCTGCCAGGTTGGGGGCCTCTGGTCTGCCGGCCACCGCCAGCCTGCCAGCCAGCGTCGACGTGCTACTCAGCACCAGGCTAGACCGTGAGGAGGGTGCCTCTCTGGAGCTGGAGCACCTCAACCTGGAGCCCTACGAGGGGCTGTTGCTCCGCTACCCCTATGTGGCCTGACAGGACCCACCGTCCCTCTCCTCCCCAGGCCCTTTAGGTCCTGGTTTCTTTTCCTTTTTTTTTTTTTTTACTGTCACAGATTACAGATGAAATCCCAGATAAGGTGTGTTCTGGCTTCAAATAAAAGTCACTCCCACCTGGTGAGGTCTTGTCTTCCCTCCATCTCTCTGTCAGGGCAGGGGCACCCCTCCCCCCTCTCCTGAGACCTGCATCGCAGTGAGCAGGGCCAGAGAGTTCCGTGCACCCGCTCTAGCCCGAGGTGGAGGGGCCTTTCAAGCTCACAACAATGTGGTGTCAGGGCTAGGACTAGCATCTGGGCCAGGGGCCCGTCCTGGAGGTTTTGGGTCTTAACCAGTTCTTTCCTTATCCTCCTCAGCAATGGTCTCCAGCCAAGTGTGGTCAGGTTTCCTGTTTTTGCAGACTTGGCATTTCAGGGAGAGAGAGTTGGAGTCGGGTGGCCTGTTTCCCAAGAGGTGCTGCTGCTTCTTTTTTTTTTTTTTTTAAAGATTTTATTTATTTATTCGACAGAGATAGAGACAGCCAGCGAGAGAGGGAACACAAGCAGGGGGAGTGGGAGAGGAAGAAGCAGGCTCATAGTGGAAGAGCCTGATGTGGGGCTCGATCCCAGAATGCCGGGATCATGCCCTGAGCTGAAGGCAGACGCCCAACCGCTGTGCCACCCAGGTGCCCCAAGAGGTGCTTCTTTTTTTAAAGATCTTATTTATTCATTTGACAGAGAGAGAGACAGCCAGTAAGAGAGGGAACACAAGCAGGAGGAGTGGGAGAGGAAGAAGCAGGCTCCCAGTGGAAGAGCCTGACGTGGGGCTCGATCCCAGAACTCCAGGATCACGCCCTGAGCCGAAGGCAGACGCCCAACGACTGAGCCACCCAGGCGCCCCCCAAGAGGTGCTTCTAAAGGGTACTAGAGGGCATTCATTCACCAGGAATCTCCTGTGTACTCAGCACGTGCCAGGAATTGTTCAGTCCTGGGGTTACAGGAGGGAACAAAGGACAAAATCCCTCTCTCCTTGGGGCTTACAGTGTAGTGAGGAGATGGAGAAGAAAGAGGGTGAATACAGTTTGAGTGCCATGGATATAGTGATAGTATGCCAAGGGAAAAGAGTAAAGTGGGAAGAGAGGGAGGGGTTTGGGGTGGAGGGAGTTTGAGGAGGGGCTAGAGGCGTCCTCTCCCAGGAGGTGACGTCTGAACGAAAGGCCTGAAGGAGGGGGTTCCCTTGCCAGATACGTGGGGAAGGGGGCTCTCTGGTGCCCTTGGGCGGGGGCGGGCTTTACTCAAGGGTGGGGGGGGAATGAGGTCTGGTTGGCAGGGGTCGGGCAGATCAGGAAGGTCCAAGTCAGGTGGTTACATAGGGTGCAAAGAATTTGGCCAGTGGCACTGTTTGAGGGCATGGTCCCCACAAGACTGCCCTCATTTTCAGATTCCAGCTGCAAGTTCCAGGCTCAAACCATTGTCAGTGGGTAAGTTGGCAGAAAGACTTACAGAACTCAGGAAAGTCCCGAGATGATGGTGTTTTAATAGCAGACGGGTACACATTCACCAGAGGACAGGTTGCATAGGGTGGAATGTGGGGAGCTCCAGGCGTGAAGCTCCCAGTGGATTGTCGTCTCCCAGTGGAGCCCTGGACCTGAGACCTACTCCTGGTTTATAATGCGCAGTGTGGCCAAGCAGGGAAGCTCACCTGAGCCTTGGTGTCCAGGGTTCTCCTTGGGGCCCACATGGCTGACCTCGAGTCTCCACTTCCCCCAGAGGTCGTGTGTCCCAAAGCACTCCTTGTAAATCACATTGTTACACTGATGGGTGTCTGAAGGCCCCAGACAAACACTGCTGTCAGGACATTCCGGGGGCTTAGAGGTCACCTCCCAGGACCTGAGGGCAAAGGCCAGATGCTGGTTAAAGTAGACTTCACCCCATGCAGGGTCTGAGGGAGTGGGATGGGAGTTGGAGGGTTTTGAGCATCGAGGGTGGTCCGACTCTGATTTTCGCTGACTCACTGGCTGTCCCGCCCGCAGGGAGGCCAGTTAGGGGGCTTGTTAGGGCTACAGCTCAGTAGACTTACCGGGATAACAGCAGTGGAGGAGGACGTGTGCTGGCTTTGCAGATAGACCCATGGATTTTCTGTTGGATCTTTCTATTGCAATCTTGATCCTCAGGTTGGCCTCATAGCCCTTGGGGTTAATTCGGGCCCTCCCAGGTTTCTTAGGAAAAAGAACACTTGATTCCTGCAAGATGGAACTAGGGGCCTGGGCCTCTAAGGGGGTCCTGGTAACAGGGGACAGGTCAAGGGACTAGCTGCCCCACATGAAGGCCCAGTCCCCGTTTGCTCACTTTGGTTTCCCTTGCCCTGCACCTGTTCCAGGGGCTGCGAGGGCATGTGCTCTGACGCCAAGGCGCAGGTCCCGTGAAGACACACTTGGTAGCCAGCCGGGTGGGCCTCCACTCTCTGCCTTCCATGGCCCTTCTCCCTCCTACTAGTGCCTCTGGGTTCTGGCCCTTGTCAGATCCACGCCTCTCCTTTTCCTGCTGCTCCGCACCCTCGGGTTCTCTCCCGGGGCGCCGGCTCCAGCCCTCCCCGTTTCTCTCTCGCTCTGCCTCCGGCCTCCCCTCCGACCTGGTTGGTTGGTGTCATGGTGTCACTACAGATCGAGACTCATCCTCATTTTGTGCTTTGCAATTTACTGCAGACTCACTTTTTAAAAAGCCCTTTCCCATTTCACATCAAGTGGCTGAGTAGCCTAGGGGGGCCCTGGATATAGATGAGTCAGGCTGATTGTAAGGTTTGGG
The DNA here is from genome assembly GCF_023065955.2 of Ursus arctos. Lineage (NCBI taxonomy): Eukaryota > Metazoa > Chordata > Mammalia > Carnivora > Ursidae > Ursus > Ursus arctos. The sequence continues at coordinate 39,777,723 of NW_026622908.1, forward strand.
CTGGAGCCACTGGAAGACAGGACGTGCGTTTGCTGAGGTGGGGAGGACGGCCGGAGGAACAGGTTTAGTTTTTACCAATATCATAAAATTTACCATGTTAACTGTTTTTAGGTGTGCAGTTCAGTGGCATTAAGAATATTCCCATTGTGGTCCGACCGGGGCACTGTTCACCTCCAGCCATCGTGCCGAACTGAGACTGTGCCCATTAAACATAACACCGTCCCTCCATATTAAATTTTTATTTTTTATTTTTAGAGATTTTATTTATTTGGGAGAGAGAGCGAGCAAAAGCACAAGCAGGGGGAGAGGGAGAGAGAGAGGGAGAAGCAAGCTGCCTGCTGAGCAGGGAGCCCAATATGGGGCTCGATCCCAGGACCCTGGGATCCTGACCTGAGCCGAAGGCAGACCCTTAACCGACTGAACCACCCAGGTGCCCCCCCCCATATTTATTTTTAAAATAGAAAATGAAGAAACCAAAAATTACATGAAGACATGGAAACTCCCAAAGATACCGGGGGAAGTCCTGGTCCTGCCGGACCTCTGTGCTGTGGGGAACAGATGAGAAGATGAACAAAAGGGCCTCTGAGTCTGTGAGAGCTGTGCCACGGAGGGCCTCACGTTACTGCCCGCGGCAAAGGAGGAAGGAAGCGGAGAGGCAGGTGTAGACATAGAGGCTGTCTCAGCCCCCGATTACCTTGTGACGGAGGAATCCCCCCCCACCCCCCCGTTATCACAGTCCAGGCGTCCAGGCAGGTAGCCAGAATGCAGAATCCTCTGGAAAAATCTCTATTCAACATCTACTGAATTGGAATCTCCGGGGGGTGAGCCTGGGAGTTGATTTTTAACCAGCTTTCTGAAATGATTCCTACAGCAGTTTGGGAATCATAGATCAACGCTTTGCGAACTTGGCCGAATTATATCTGAGGACACAGATTAGGGCAAAGAAGTCCCGGTTTTTCTCCTATTTCAGCAGGTCTGGGAGAGGACACCAGAATCTTTGTAAGAAGCTACGGTAAGAACGAGAAAGGAACACTGCTCTCACTGGTAGGGAAGCATGGGGTAGGGGGTGACATGGTCAGGTTTGAGTTCCAGGAAGCTCACTCTGGCTCTGCTGTTGGGGAAGAAGCGGAGGGTGGCTGGGAGCCCTATAGGAGGCTGCTGGAACAGCTAGGGAAGATTCGGAAGTGAGGGGGGCGGAGGCTGTGGGGTTGGAGAGGAGGGGATGGTTTGGAGAGATGTTTTCAGAGAAGAAGCTCCAGGATTTCATGCGTGCCTAGGAGGGATGGACTTGCTGTGAAGGGGGAAGGGAGCTGTGTGGTGACTCCCGAGTTTCTAGCTCAGGTGGTTGGGGAGCAGGCTGGGGCCCTCAAGCTGGGTGGGGAAGGCAGGAGGAGAAGCAGCTGTGGGCTGGAAGGGGATCAGCTCTGTGTAGATGTGCTGGGCGTAGGTGCCCTTGGACTTGCAGGTGGAGGCTTCCAGCAGGGGAGGGTCTGCTGCTCAGCAGAGGGGGAGAGGTGGGGTTGCATACGGTGAGTGTGAAGGATGTCCTGCGGAGCATGTGGGGTGGAAGGGGCGGAAGGGAGAGGTTGGAGCCCTGAGGACTGGCACCAGTTACAGGACAGACATGGAAGAGGGACCCCCAGAAGAGAACAGAGCCCTTGGGGGAGGGGATGGGAAGGCAGGACGAGGAGACCAGGCTGGTGTCAGCTAGAGCAGAGCTGTTCCAGGTGGTCTTCAGTTTGGTGATGTCATTGGTCTTCTGGCAGCCTCCTCCAGAGCACTTCCAGGGGACGATGGAGAAATGAAGTTTTCTAATCCTAAGGGTAGGAGGGCTTTGCACAAGTTTCTAGATAGTATCAGTGGGTGTTCCTGTTTTTTCAGCGGCAAAAGAATTTATTGAAAGGCCCTCAGGAACTGCCAGGACGAGGCAAGACCAGACTTGGAAAATGGGCAGGAAGCAAGGGCCAAGCAGCAGGAAGGACAACTGTCTTTTAACTGGAACAGCCTGGAAGGCTGCCACTGGGGGACACGCTGCCGATGCGTGTGCGGTTGGACCCAGAGCCGCCGGCTGTGCGGATGGGGTGTGGGGGACACTGAAATTCAGATCCCCAGGTCCCGTGCCTGCACTGAGGGGCACCCTTCCCAGTTCATACCGGGGTGCGGAGTAGCCTAGGGGGGGCCCTGGATATAGAAGAGTCAGGATGATTATAAGGCTTTGGCTGGAGCCACTGGAAGACTGGCTATGCCTTTACCGAGCTGGGGAAGGCTGCCAGAGGAACAGGCTTGAAAGGGAAAATGAGCAGCTCCATTTGGGCCGTGCTGCTTCTGAGATCCGACAGACACCTAGGTGGAATGTCAGGAAGTTAGCAGGGTCCAGCGTTGGCGCAGTGACCTGGGCTGGAGATTCGAATCTGGGAGTCAGGGGTGCAGCTGGCACGAGAGTCATAAAATGACAGGAGGGGACCAGCAGGGCAGGAGGCGACCAGCAGGGTGAGTGTAGAGAGGGGCAGAGAAGAGAAGCAGGCCCTTCCCAGGTTAGAGACGAGGAGCCAGCGACAGACACTGGGAGTGACGGGCAGTGAGGTGGGTGGGAGGGGGCGCCCTGGAGACCAGGCAGTGGGGGAAATGTAGATGGGCTGCCAGGCAGTGTAGACCATCTGCTTTGGACCCGCCTTTGTTCCTCTTAGTGCTAACAAATGGAATGTCAGCACCTGGCCTTAAATGTCCCAGGTCCCGGGCACCTGGGGGGCTCCGTCGGTTAAGTGGCTCCCTTCAGCTCAGGTCGTGATCCCAGGGTCCTGGAATCAAGCCCCACATCGGACTCCCTGCTCTGCGGGGAGCCTGCTTCTCCCCCAGCCTCTCCCCCTCCCCCTGCTTGTGCTCTCTCTCACACAAATAAATAAAAATCTTAAAAAAAAAAAAAATTCCAGGTCCCTCTAACTGGTGGTGATGAAAACACCCCACCTCAGCATAAGGAGAAAATGCTCCCTCTTTCTCTGAAGCCACGGAATGAAAGCAGCTTCTTTCCTGCAGCCTGAAACCATCCTTGCAAACGTTATTTCCAGCAAGAGAATCTTGTCAGACAATCACATTTAAGAGGTAGTTGCTTTGTCCCTCGAAAGTAACCTTTAACTTTTACAAAGCTTGTGATTCTGATCGCTTGTCTTCCTTAATAATGGGTTGCCCTGGCAATAGTATTTAAATTCACATCTCTGTTTTCTCGAAGGTATAAATACCTGTGAGTTTTTTTTTGTTAAGCCGGAGGGGAGCATTGGCACCTCCCTCTTCTCCCACGTGCAGGAATGTAAACTAATCCCCGTGACTGCGAGGTTTCTTCCACAAAGAGTTTGAGAGTCTGGTCTCATTCAAATGAACACACAGGCGGCAAGGGCACGCGCTGTGAGTGTGGAGGGCAGGGGGCACGAGGAGAGGTCAAAGTCGAGCACCCCTTTGGGGAGAAGGCCAGGGAACTGACTGGGGACCAGGGCAAGGCGATGTGGCCACCGGCTAAGGTCAGCAGCCCTGTGGGCTGGTGCCAGTCGACAAATTCGCGGGACTTCTCCCCAGCCGTGCTGGGCCGCCCGCGTGTAGATCAGGGAAGCTGGATGGTGGGGTTGATGGGGGTGGTGTATTTGCCGTCTACACCAGGGGCCAGGGGGCCGTGGATAGTTGTGGTGTCAGTGAAAGACTGCATGATTCAGGCTTCTCAGGGAAGGAAGGTCAGTGGCAGGGGAGGAGGAAGGAGCAGCTAGGGAGTGTAAGCTCTCATGGGGCAGCGGTTGAAGCCGCTGGGATAGAGGCGACGTCCCTGGGGCACAGGAGATCACGACACTGGCACTGCTCAGTTGAATGAGTCGCCCAGCCAGGGTGGCAGCCAGGGTGAAGGGGAGGAGAGCATGGGCTCAGAGATCACTTGGGGGTGGACGCTTTGGTCTCCCCTGTCTAAACCTTAGTAGTTTCAATTTCCTCATGTGGGAGATGATCTGAACTCTTCATTCACAACACTTATGACACCAAATGTGTGTATTTTCTCACACCAACCACTTCTCCTACAATTCAGTTCAATTCAATTCAATTCAACGCTGGCACTGTCTACCAGAGTCCATATCAGATCTCACAGGTTAAGGGCTCATTCCCCCAAGACTGGCCTCATTTGAGATGCCAGTTGCAAGTGTCATGTTGTCACTGGAACTTCTGACTGAACTCAGGAAAGTGTTTTCCTTACTATTAACAGTTTATTATAAAGGATACAACTCAGGAACGGCTACAGGGAAGAGCTATATGGGGCAAGGTTTGGGGGAGGGAAGGTGCCCACAGAGCGTCCATGCCCTCTGGGCGCACCGCCCTCCCAGCACCTTGATGTGCTCACGGACCTGGAAGCTCTCCGTTCTCTGTCATTGAAGGGTTTTTATGGAGGTGCCATCATGTAGGCATGACAGATCAAGTCCTCGGCCGTTAGTGATTGTAATGAAATGTCCAGCTCTTCTCCCTTCCCTGAGGTCAGCGGTGGGGCTGAAAGTTCCAACCCTCTATTCAGGGGTTGGTTCCTCCAGCAACCAGCACTCCCCCCCTCCCCAGCAATGTAGGGTCCCTCCACCCCAAGGGTTACATCATTTCCATAAACTCAGGTGTGGCCTGAAAGGGGCTTGTTCTGAGTCATTAAAGTTCTCCTCTCACACCTCTCCCTCAAGAAATTCCAAAGCGTTTAGAAGTTCTGTGTTGGGAATGGGGGACAAAGACCAAATATCTATTTCTTATTAAATTATAGATAGGGACAATGACGTCCAGCTGGAGGGATTTTTCAGGACCCAAAGAGAGTGCTGTCTGCATGTCAGAGCAGGGAGAACGATGACAGGACTCAGAGAAGCCCATGGGCTTTCTGCCTGCTTCCCGGTGTCTAAGGCAGCAAAAATATAATACCAATCGTTTCTTGTCCACTGTATCACCATGTGTCCCAGACTTTTCTGCTCCTGAGGGGCCACGGTCTCACGCTCCCACCCCCCGGACTTGGCTTTGAAGAGGCAGAGGAGCCGGTGAAAGGGAAAGCGAAGACCATGGCGGGGGAGAAGGAAACCCGTGTTTACCGAGTGCTTGATACATGACAGGCCCTGCACAATCATCTCCTTACAGAGGAGGAAACTGAGGCTTGAAATAGCAAAGCAATTTGTTCCAGTTCACCAGCTCTGGCTCCCAAACTCTTGGCCATACTCCCAAACTTCCCCTGTGGTTTCCCGAGTGATAGGGACGTTAGGAGCATCTTTCGTTCTTAGTATCCTGGCTCCTGACACAGAGCTAAGTCCCTTGGAATTTCCTGGGCGATAGGAGTGCCTTTTTTTGAACATGATGACTCTTCCTAGGCTCCTGGATAGCTTCCGAGTGGGGGCTTAGAAGCTTGGAACTTGGCGTGCCCATTTCGTCCGCCAGGCAGGAGAGAGGGGATAGAGATTGAGTGGATCATCCATCATACCTACATGATGACGGCTCCATAAAGATCCCTACAGTATGGGGTTCAGAGGGCCTCCCAGCCAGGGAGCACATTCATGTGCTGGGAGGGTGGTGCACCCCAAGTCCGCGGGAACAGAAGCTCCTGAGCTCGGGACCCTTCCGGACCTCGCTGTTCATGTGTCCATTCTCCTTTATCACCTCCTCTAGCATCTAACCAGTAAATGTGTTTATCTGAGTTCTGTGAGCAAATTATTGAACCTGAGGAGGGCATTGTGGGAATTCCCAATTTGTAGCCACATCAGACAGAAGTACGGGTACCCTCAGGACCCACTACTTGAGATTGGTGGGAAAGAGGGGGATGTCTTGTGGCCCTGAGCCCTTAGCCTGTGGGATCTGATGTTAACTCCAGATGGATAGTGTCAGAATCACCTGGCTGTTGTTGGAGAACTAGCTGGTGTGTGTGTGTGTGGGGGGGGAACACAACAACAACCCACTATTTGGGGTCAGAAATTTTGTGAGTAGACTGTAAAGGAAACAGAATTTTTAATGGGGTAAGAAAATTCGAGGCAGAGGAGCTGGAAGGAGTGAAAAGCATGAATGAGGGGGCTTGGGGCCTGTGTAAGGACCAGGAGAATTTCTGGGGCTGTCTAGGGTCAATGGGGTGAGGGGTCACAGAAGAGCCTGGACGGAAGGCTGTTGGGGGCTGAGGAGCTTGTACTTTTATCTCAAGCTATTGGCTAGTTGTTAGCAAACGATTGGCAGCATCGGGTCTCTGTTTTGGCAAAATCCCTTTGGCTGAAGCACGGAGAATGAATGGGAATGGGATCAATTAAGTCGGGGGTTGGCAAACTACAGCTGGTCGGCCTGTTTTTATACCCATTGTAAGTTAAGAATGGGTTTTGCATTTTTAAATGGCCAGAAAAAAACTCAAAAGAAAAATAACGTTTTGTGGCACATGAACATTATATGCAATTCAAAGCTCAGTGGAATTTAAATAAAGTTTTATTGGAACACAGCCATGTGCATTCACTTATGTATTGTTGATGGCTGCTTTTGCCTACAATGGCAGTACTGAACAGTTTTGACAGAGACTATAATACATAAGGACCTACATAATATCCTTAATTTTGCCTCTTGGTCCGCAGAGCCTAAAATATTTAGTTATCTGGCCCTTTATAGAAAAGGTTTGTTAACCCCTGAATTAAGGGATAATTTTAGCATTTCAGGCACTCTTGCGCTAGGATGATGACGGGGCAGATGGAGAGCGCTGGATGAATTTAGGAACTGTTCGGGAGGTGGCCTGACCAAATGGTATGGGGAGTGAAAAGGAGGAGTCCAAGATGACTCACAGATTTCTGGATGGAGCGCTGCGTGGATGGCAGTGCTAGCCAGGCCAGGAACACCAGGAGGGGGAGTAGAACTGGGGGGGTGGAGGAGGTACAGGGACCCGCTGGGAGAGTGATGGTCATTTCAGTCCTGGTTCATGTGATAGTCTGATTCCTGGACTTACGCAGTTTGTGTGTGTTACAAAGATGCTAAGAATAATGACATCACTGCAAAGTCTTTGGAGCTCGAGGCTGGTGTGGGACACCTGGCATTCCAAAGGCTTTTGTGCTTAAAGGTAAGCGGGGTACCTGTCTGAACGTCCCATTGTCTCAGCCTCTATTGTGTACAATCAGAGCCAGGCTCCAAGAAATGAAACTGAGGGTTCCAAAAGCCTGGGGGAGGCCCTGGGGGCACTGGGAGAACTCAGGGGCTGTCCCTGGAGGCCAAGTGTCCCGCCCCTCCATCCATCTCCTACTTGTCTGGTGAAGCTGGCACACAGGAGGGAGGTCGGGCTTGCCTCGGCGGGTTTAACGTAGTAGCCAAGTGAACGGGTCCTTCCGGGGCCTTGGGTTCCTGCTGAGATGTGGGGGCAGTTGCTGAGGTGGCCAAGACCATCTACTCCATCTTTTGCCCTGGGGTCCTGCTCTCTGGGAAGCAGCCCCAGCAGGTTTATCTAAGCGCCGTCTTGGCAGGGCAATTCCCTTGGCTGCCCGCAGATGGCGCTCAAGTGATGCGGTGGGAACGGCGGGCTGGCGGGGAGCGGGCAGCCCGGACGCCAGAGTCCTACCGGGCGCCCCTTCTCCAGGCCTGTTCCAGCTTGGTAGGGGGAGGAGGTGGCATTCACACAGCCACCTCATTCTTTCCCCCACTTCCTGTTCACGTTCGAGACAGCCCTTGTTTCTGGGGCCAAGAAGGACTCCCTCAGGGCGGGAGGGGGCGCGGTGTTTGGGGTGGACTGATGCCACATCCAGCCACCCTCTCCTGTCAGCCTCAAGCCATTTCCTCCACCTTCTGGCAGCTGGCTTTGAAGGAATCTTGTTTCAGAGGCTTGCAGGGCACAGGCCCCATTTCTGGGATGCTGCCTTCGTGGACGGCACGCCCTCCCCACCCGGGCTTGTCCCCGGATACTCCCTTTTGTGAGCCCCGTTTCTTCCCCCCGGGCGGGGCTGGGGGGATGGGACTCTGGGCTCCGTAAAGCCGCTGCTGGGGGTGTAGGGAAAGGTGCGGGTCTGCAAACGCTGGTTTCTGGCCTTTACCTGAGAGCAGCCTTGTCCTGTGGTTAACACTGGTCGCAGAGCCACGGAGGGGCTTTCTTTCTCATCTGTCCCCGTCTCTTCCCTCTTCTGCCAGGAACTCATTCCCCTTGAGGATAGTGAAAATAAGAGACCTGCCTAGGGTTGCGTGGTGAGGGGCCATGGGCAGGTAGGACCCGCGCCTGCGACAAGGGACAAGTGTGAACCGCTAGCCCCTTTCCTGATGCGAACGCCAGCTCTGACCTCTGTCTCCCGGCCTCCGGTGGAGCTCCCGCTGATCTGATTCCGGCGCTCCTGCTCTCCCAAGGCTGCTCGGCTTCCTCGGACTCTCTGCCACCAAGACTTCCGTTCCAGTGCCTTTGCAGGGCCCGGCATTTACCCCTAAACGGGGCTCAGGGCTAGGAGGGAGCAGGGGCGAGGAAGGGGCACTCCCAGGGTCTAGACCTGACATAGTGTGGGAAGCTTCCCTTTCGAAGGTTTCCTGGAGTCCTAACTGCCATGTGGGGTGACCTTCCATGCCCTCTCTGTAAAAGTTCAGCCCCACCCAGGACCTCACTCCTCTGGCCAGCATTTCTCAAACTTCAGCCTGCATCAGCACACCTGGACGGCTTGTCAAAGCACATGGCTGAGCTCGACCCCTAGAGTTTCTGCTTCCGTCCTTCTGGGGTGACCCTGAGAACTTAGAGATCTAACAAGTTCCTGGGTGATACTAGTGCCACTGGTCAGGATGGCAGTGCCTTCAAGGATTAACTCAGGAGGTCTGGGTTGTCAAAAGCGGGGCACATTCCAGAGAAAGTTTTGGTCCTCACCCGGCTCCTGGGAGATTACCCCTAAACCCTTGGAATATCAGGCCTGACAAGAGTGTCTTTGCTTACCTGGGGGCCTTGGGCCCTATGGTATCAGGTTAGCCTCTGGAGGGGCTGGAGACTAAGTAACTAAGGCCAGCCAAGTGGGTCAGCCAGGCTTACATGAGCAGTTTCCAGTAGAACATTGGACACCAAGACTCAGGTAAGCTTTGTGGTTGGCAATCCTTCATGTATGTGGTCACACATGGAAAAATTAAATGTTGTCCCCATGACTCCACTGGGAGAGGGTACTGGAAGCTTGCACCTGGTCTCTCCTGGACTCTGCCCTCTGTGCTATTAGCTTCTGATTTTTTTTTTTTTTTCCTAGAGAGGGAGAGAGAGAGCGCAGGGAGGGAGGACGGGAGGGACAGAGGGAGAGAGAGAATCCTAAGCAGGCTTCACACCCAGTGAGGAGCCTGACACAGGGCTCAGTTCCTCAACCCTGAGATCATGACCTGAGATCATGAAATCAAGAGTTGGTGCTTAATGACTAAGCCACCCAGGCGCCCCTCCTTTGCTGATTTCAATTTATATTCTTTTACTGTAATACATTTTAACCATGAATGTAACAGCTTTGCTGAGTTGTGTGTGTCTTTCTAGCGAATCACTGAACCTAAGGGTGGTCTTGAGGACCCCCAATGAGAGCTACTACTCTGCTGTGGGACTAACCTAAAATTCCTTTGCCGTAGGCTTTGGTGCCCCCTCACTGATGAAATGCCTTGGAACCTGGCCTGAGAGTCCCCTTTATGGAGCGCTTTTGGCCTGGACGCCAGGTGTCCCCTTTCCGTAGTCCAGGGGTCAGGAGGCTGTCCTCTGGGGTCACTGGGTCTTTGTCTCCCCATCTGTAAATGGGGCCTTGGAGCAGTTCTGCTCTCCCTGGGTCTAACAGGGCCCCAGAGCGGCCACATAGGACAAAGCTGATAGAGAATATGCTGGGCTATGGGCAAGGGCAATTCACTTCACCTGGCCTCCCTACGGCCCATCAGAGCCCTACTCCCCTGAGCCGGGGACCCTGGAGTGCTGGGGCCCACAGGATTCGGGAGATCCAGCCACTCAGTGCTGCCCCTCCCGGGACCACCCTCGGGGCAGTGGCCCACTTTCCACAGTATCTGGGCCCTCCCTGTCCCATTCTGCCCTGGCCTCAGACCAGGCCCGCGATCCGACACAGGGAAGAAGGCCCCAGAGTGCCCGCCAGTTACGTGGCTTTATTCACAGACTCAGCACTTGCTGAGGATAGAAGGAAGGAACATTTGGGGCCAGGCTGGGCCTGGAGATAAGGGCGGCTGGGAGGCCATGCATGGGTTGGACTGGGAGCTCACAGGAGAGGACCTGCGGGCTGGGCCAGGCCTGTGCGGGGCAGGCTGGAGGCAGGCAGCATGCGGGAGGCCTGGCTAGGCCTGCACAGAGCAGATCTGTCCAGGTGGTGGTTGTGAGCCAGGGAGGGAGGGAGGGACTGAGGGTTTCTCTGGGGCAGAGGGTGTAGGTGTGGGGCCGGACAGCAGGCACCCATGCCCCTCATTCCCAGGGAAACTACATAGTGGGACAGTCAGAACACCTGGCGCCTGGCCCTGCTGCTGCCTCGGGACTTGGTGTGTGACTAGCCAAGCTGGTCTCTTCTGGTGTCATTGTCCTGCTGATGCTTGGACATTTGCCTTGGGAACACTCTGGGGACATTTGTAGGGAGGCTGGACAACCCTGGAGAGTGTGCCTGGGGCCCGGCAGTGGGGGCTGTGCCTGCGGAGGGAGGGAGTGCCCAGCCAGGGGGTGCTCCCTTGGAGCCAAGCTTTCCCCTCCGTGGTTGGTGTCAGCTCCCTGCTGTTGCCCCAGGGGGTACCATCTCCCACCGTAGTCCTCGGGGCCAGCCCCTGGGCCAGGGACGACTGAGATGTTAACGTTCCTTCTCCTGGCCCTGCCCTGCTGGCTCCCCACAGATTTCCTGCCTGAAGGCAAACAAGGGATCCAAAGCTTGGATCCTCCTCCCCCAGCCTTCTTCCTGGTGAAGAGCCCATTCCCACCCAGCAGGGAACAGAAAAACCAGTTCCCCAGGTTCATTCCCTGCCCGGGAATAGCAAAGTTTGAAAAGCTGGCAGGGCTTCTCTGGGCTGTCCAGGAAGGTGACCTAGGGTCCTCCCCCTCTCCCCCCGGAAGCCTGGTGAGGACAGAGCAGGGCCCGGGGTCTGAGGTCACAGCCCCCGCCCGCTTCCTCCCCGGCTCCCCCGGGGACTGGGGCGGCGGGATGCAGGTGAGGGGCCGTCAGCACTGGCGGGAGGGCGTGCGGTGCACAGAGCCGGGGCGCTTGGGGATCTTGCGCCAGCGACGCTTGTCCCAGCGGCAGAGCAGCAGCAGGCGGAAGGTGTCCCGGAAGGCTTTGTTGCAGAGCGCGTAGCACATGGGGTTGATGGTGCTGTTGACGTAGCACAGCCAGTAGCCCAGCTCCCACAGGGTCTCGGGAACACAGTTCTTGCAGAAAGTGGACACCAGCACCATGATGTTGTACGGCGTCCAGGTGAGGATGAAGGCCAGCAGAATGGCACTCAGGGTCCGAGCCGCCTTCTTCTCCTTGACCAACGAGAAGGTCTTCCGCTTGGCCAGCTGCTCCTTCCCTCGGGGCTTCTGGCCCTTGCCGGCTCGCTCTCGCCCTTTCCGGGTTGGCCTCTTGACCGTGTTGGGGGAGCTCCGGGGGGGCTGCTTGGCAGGGGCCTGCGCCTCGGGGTCCACCATGGGCATCTTGATCACCACCTCGGAGCCAGGCTCCTCACCCTCCGAGGATGTGAGGGACTCCATGGAGCCTTCGTCCTCTTCCTCTTCCTCCTTCCAGCTGTAGGCCTGCAGCAGCCTGGGGGCCCGGCAGCAGCGGCAGCAGCGGCCCGGAGGGGTCTCCGGGGAGCCCTCAGTCCCCCGCTGGGACCGCTCGGAGCTGCTGCTGCTGCCGCCCCCCTTCCCGGGCGTCTCGGAGCCCTGCAGGGCCGCCAGCTCCCGGGCGCGGTTCTCCGTCTCCCGGTAGATGCGCCAGTAGAGCGTGCACATGACCGTGACCGGGAGGTAGAAGGCGGCCATGGCCGTGCCAAAGGTGATGATGGGCTGGGAGAGGAACTGGATGTAGCACTGCCCGGCCAGCACCGTCCGCTCCCCTACCAGGTACTGCCAGAAGAGGATGGCGGGCGCCCACAGGATGAAGGACACCAGCCAGGCCAGGCCGATCATCAGGGCGGCCCGGCGCGGCGTGCGCTTGGCCCGGTAGCTCAGGGGCCGGGTCACCGAGAAGTAGCGGTCGAAGCTGATGAGCAGCAGATTCATGACGGAGGCGTTGCTCGCCACGTAGTCTAGGGCCAGCCACAGGTCGCAGGCCAGTGTGCCCAGAGCCCAGTGGCCCATGAGCAGGTACGTGGTATAGAGGTTCATGGAGAAGGTGCCGATGATGAGGTCGGCGCAGGCCAGGCTGAGCAGGAAGTAGTTGTTGACCGTCTTGAGCTCAGTGTTGACCTTGAAGGAGATGAGGACCAGCAGGTTGCCTGTCACCGTGGCCAGGGACAGGAGGCCCGTGGTGATCCCAATGAAAGCCACTTGCCAGGGCCCCTTTCCCGGTGCCAGGACGGTGATGTTGGGGCTGACGGCGGGTGGGGCTGAGGTGTTCATGGTGCTGGCGTGGGATTGGGGGGGGCAGCCCCTTCCTCTAGTCGCACTACAGGGCTTCCTCAGGGGAAGGGCATCACCTGAAAAGAGAGGACGCGGGCTTTGGTTGGGCTGCTGGTCGTCTCTGATAGCTTGCGGTGGGAGGGGCTGGGGACACGGCCTCTGCCATCTCCGGGCTTTGGGCCAGACGTCACCCCTTCTCACCAGGGGCCACACACAGTCATTTAGGAGGCACTTTCCCAGCCACGAATGGCTGTGCCGGCAGCACCGGGGGGAGGGGGGTTTGGAATCCAGAGATGAAGTCCTCCTTCCAGCTTCACCATTCAGACTCTGAGCCTCAATTTTCTCATTGGGAAATTGCTACTAATTCCTGTCTTGCTTAACTCATGTGGCAGGAGTTGGGAGGCTTGCTTTGTATACAGGACTGCCAAATTTTCAAAGCACTTCACTCAATTTTATTAAAGCTCTCATTTACTAGGTAGTTACTACATGCCAGCCAGACGCAGCACTAAGCACTTAATTGAATTATCTAATTGAACTGTCGTACATCTCTGGGAGGAAGGTCTCTTATGCTCCCCATTCCCCTGAGGCAGCCGTGGCTCCAAGCAGCCACAAGACCCGGCCACAGGGACAGAGGAGGTGAGTACGATTAGAACGCATGTCTCTCTTTTCCTTTGAGCCTGTGGAGCGGGATTCTTCCATCAAATAAGGAGAGATGGGAAGGCCGGGGGAGAGCTCTAGAGAAGATAAGGGGGAGGCATATGTTGGTGTGTTTGCACGTTTCCCTGTGTGTGTGCGCGCACGTGTGTGCGTGTGTCTGTGTGTGACACAGAGAGAGAGAGATGGAAAGAGAGAGAGAATGAGAGAGGAGGAGGGCAGTGTTTGGAGCTGGATCAGACCCTCTAGGAGGGCAGAGGCTAAGTTGTTCTGGGCCTGAACGCTTGCTTGGTGGTAGAAAGTCTGGAGTGGGGGGCGCCTGGGTGGCTCAGTCGGTTAAGTGTCCGCCTTCAGCTCAGGTCATGATCCCAGGGTCCTGGGATCGAGTCCCGCGTTGGGCTCCCTACTCAGCAGGGAGTCTGTTTCTCCCTCTGCCTGCCACTCCCCCTGCTTGTGCTCTCTCTCTCTCTCTCTCTCTCTCTCACAAATACATAAATAAAATCTTAAAAAACAAAAAAAAAGAAAGGAAGTCTGGAGTGAAAGCTGGCAGTGGAGGCTGAGGGCCTCAGCTCCCAGCAGGGGTCTGGCCCCAGGTGAGGTGCGAGATCCCCCTTCTGTCTCCCCATTCTGTTCCTGGGTCCAAGCTGAGTGGTGGGCAGCAAGGGGAAAGGAAAGATCCCCCCATGTTTCTTGAAACTGGAGTCCAGTGCAGGCACTGAAGGTGGGTAAAGGGAGAAACCGAGTCTGTTAGCAGAGACCCCACCGCTCAGCCATGGCTTTGCTATTGTATGTTTCGGCAGGTCCCTTCCTGTTCTGGGCCTCAGGCATCCATCTGTCCCTGGAAGAGTTGGGGTCTGCTCCCACCTGCTGCTACGGTTTCAGGGGCCGTATCTTTGGAAAAATTCCAAGGGAGAGACAGCGGACAAGGGCCCAGTAGCTCTGTGTTCCTCAGGACCCCGTCTGTGACAGAGAGACTAGCGTACCGTGTGCCTGTGAGGAGGTCGTTGCATGACAGGGGGCCTCGGGGTGCGTGGCTGTGACACGTGTGACCGAGGGTGTGTGGCTGAGGTCATCTCCACTGGTCATGGTGTCAGTGTGTGAGAGGGACTCTCAGGAGGGCAGTCTGGAGTGTGACAGAAAGAGCAAGAAGGACCGTGGCTGTGAGCGTGTGCTTGTGTGTCTCGGGCACTATGCACCTCAGGGGGACAGGGAACATCACGGTGGAAGGGCCAGGACAGCCTGAGCCAGACTGTCTCCATTTGAATCCGGGCTGTACCATTTACTGGGTATGTGATCCCTGCTGGTGGCATAATTGCCATGCGCCTCGTTTTCCTCAGCTGGACACCAGAATGACACTAGTCCCTGGTGAATAAATCAAGGCATTGTTGCGAGGCCTAAATGGGTCCATGGATGTCGAGTGCCCGGCACAGGCCTGACACCACACAGTGAGTGCTGGGTTCCCACTGATTCTTAGCATGTGCCAGTGAGGGCTCTCTCCTACGAGGGTCTGCTCCTTTTTCTTTTTCTTTTTTTTTTAAGATTTATTTGAGACAGAGAGAGAGAGGGAAGGAGGGGGAGGAAGGGCAGAGGGAGAGGGAAAGAGAGAGAATCCCCAGCAGACCCCCCGCTGAGCACAGAGCCCAACATGGGGTTCGATCCCAGGACCCTGAGATCACGACCTGAGTTGAAATCAAGAGTCAGGCGCTTAACCGACTGAGCCACGCAGGTGCCCCAAGTGTCTGCTCCTTCGATTAGAAATTTCTTGGGGTGTCTGGCTGGTTCAGTCAATTGGTGGACCATGTGACTCTTCATCTTGGGGTCACGAGTTCAAGCCCCACGTTGGGTGTAGAGATTACTCTGATGAATAACCTTGAAAGAAATTTGGAATACGCTGACAATAGCAACTACTAATGATAATGACCATTGTCATTCAGTGCTCTCTGAGTGGCAGTCACTGCTCAAAGTCCTTATGTGCATTACCGCATTTAATCTTAACAGGGAAACCCGTGACCTAGGGGTCGCTCTTCTCTCCATTTCACAGGTGAAAAACTGAGGCTGAGAAAAGCAAGAGAATTGGCACAAGATCACACAGGTAACGTAGGAACCAAGATCTGAGCCTGAGAAGTCTGTTCCAATGAAACTTTATTTATAAAAACCGATGGCTGGCCTGGAGGCCATAGTTAGCCAATTTGAATTTTATTTTTTTTAATCGTACTTATTTATTTTTTTTTAGTAATCTCTACACCCAACATGGGGCTTGAACTCACGACCCCGAGATCAAGAGTCGCACGTGCTCTTCTGACGGAGCCAGCCAGGCACCCCGCCAATCTGAATTTTTAAAATATGATGCTGAAAAATTATTTGTCTTGCTTACTGAGTTTTGTTGTGTCCTCTTCCCATAACCAAGGTCAGGTGCCGGGCTGGAGGCTGGCATCGGACTGCGTCCGCTGGGCCTTCCCTGGGGAGGCACGGGTGGATGCCACCACAGCGACAGGGTTGCCCTGCACAACTCCCGTCCCTCTGGTCTGAACTCAGTGCTGTTTAGTACCCATTGTACAGATGGAGCAACTGAGGCCCAGAGAAAAGAGGGAAGAAGGCATGGTGTACCCCCAAAGTCTCCTGGAGCCTAGCTCAGGTGCTGTCTTCCTTTCCCGACCCCTCGACCTCTGGTGCTTTGGGGCAGCTCTGTAGCCCCAGTGGTTCCCTGGGCCAAGACTGTGAAAAGACTGAGTCAGAGTCAGAGTCAGACCAGAGGAGCTTGCTGACCTCAGAGGCCACGCCCGCGGCAGCTGCTGGGGCGTCCTGGCTGCCTGGGCGCGGTGCAGCTGTCAACACTGCGCCAAGGCCTCCACTATCGAATCTGGTCCCACATCACAGCCGGGGTTGGCCTGGGGGGGGTGAGGGAGACAGTTTTGCCTTGGGTGTAAAATCTGAGGTGCCCCCAAACTCAGCGTTCAAGAAAATGGATAGTTTAATGCAATATTTAAAAAACTGGAAATGGATGGGACGGTCGGCTGGCTCAGTCGAAGAGCACGTGACTCTTGATCTCGGGGTTGTGAGTCCGAGCCCCACGTTGGGTGTAGAGATGACTTAAAAAAAAAAAAAGAGGAAATTGATGCACAGCCATCCACGATGAACAAAATTTTAAACAAAGGCAGGGTCCAACCCTGCACTTGCACAAACAATCCTATCACCCATGACTCACCCTGATCCTGGCCCTGGTTCCAATGAAACTTTATTTACAAAAACAGACGGCCCGCCTGTGGGCTAATTTTTTTTTTTTTTTTGGCTAGTTGATTTTTTAAAATGTTACATTACAATATGATTTATCTTGATTAGTGAATTTTTGTGTGTCCTCCCTCAAAACTGTCTCTTCCTAGCGGTGTGGTCATCAGCAATCATTTAACCCGTCCTTCCCTGGCCACCCTGTATCCGACAGCCGATGGGGCTCATGGCATCCCAAGTGCCTGTCTGTACTTATTTCTGGCTCCTCAGTCCCATCCACAGCCCAGCCCCCTCTTGCTGTCCATACCCTGACACAGCCCCTCTCTGGGTCCCAGAGTCCTCATTTGTTTTTTTCTTTTTCTTTTCTTTTTAAAAATGTGTTTTTATTATATATATATATATTTATTTATTTATATTTATATTTAAAGATTATTTATTTGAGAGAGAGAAAGAGGGAGAACAAGTAGGGGGAGGTGCTGAGGAAGAAGGAGAAGCAGACTCCCCGCTGAGCCAGGAGCCTGATGTGGGGCTCATCCCAGGACCCCGAGATCATGACCTGAGCCAAATACAGATGCTTAACCGATTGAACCACCTGGGCGCCCCAGCTTTTAGAATGGGGGACCCTATGAGAAGTGATCCTTGGAGGTGAGGAGGCTGACAGTCCCGCTCCTTAATGGCTAGAAATCCCTCCCACTCACTCATTTTAATAGCCACACTGATAGCCACCGTAATTAATCACTTCCTGCATGCCAGACACTTGATGTGCGGTATCATTGTATCATTTCCTTTAGTCCGCAGGGCACGCCATGGGGGTTCCTATCGCTATTTCACAGATGAAGATACTGAAGTTCATCTTGTTGGTGGTCTCACAGGAAGTGGCGGAGCTGGGATTCTGCCCCGGGGCCTGTGCGCTCCGAGGCCGCATGCTTTCCACTTGGCAGACTCCTCTATACCCCACCTATGAGCTCTAGGGGCTGAGGGCTCCCATCCGGAACAACTGGGGGAAAGAGGAGGGCAGTGGTTCTGGGGAACTGGACCCTGATTCTTGCCACCTCCGGACCTTCCGAGCTCTTGGGGTGCGACCCAACAACAGAGTTGTCAAGAACTCTGTCTTTCTTCCCCAGTCAGAAGCAGGGGTCTTCCCCCAAACCTCTCCTGGACAGTGATTTGCTCAGGAGAACGTTCCTGGGGGCCTGTGCTGGTCCCTGCCATGTGACCTTGGGCAAGTCACTGTCCCAACCTGGTAATCCTTCTGTAGGATGATTGTGCGTGAGGGTGCAGGGAGGTGCTTTCCTGCTCAGGACTGCGGCCTCCTGATGAAGGTTGTTGGGAGCTTTTAATAATATTACTAATATTATCATAGCAACTGGCATTTACTGACTGCTTCCCATACACCAGACACGGCTCTAAGCATTCTCTCCATGATTCAATTGACCTGTGACAGCTCCTTATGAAGCAGGTTTTATTATTCTCAATTTGCAAAAGGGGCAACTGAGGTTTTGAGACCTTGAGGACCTTAAATCCTTACTGCAACCAGCATTTAGACCTCTGGGACCCCTGCCTACTCTACCCTGCTCTTGTGGCAATGGTGGGCTCCACAGCCTCCTCGCCCACCTTGGCTGACGTGGCCAACCCATAGTTTGAGGTCTGAGTCAGTGAGGAATCAGTCCTTCCTTCAGAAACAGGCCTGTGTATGTGTGTGCGCGCGCGTGTGCGTGCGTGCATGTGTGTGTGTGACAGTGTCTGTTGTCGATCTGCGTGATGTATGATGACAGCGCTGTGGGAGGGGGAGCTCTAGCCATAGCTCTGAGAAGCAGGGTAGGCGCTGTGCCTCATTCGCTGCTTTATCCCAGGGCTTGGCCCACGTAGTTGCTCAGTAAGAATTCTGTGGAATAAATAAGGGCGTATGTACGTGGGGTCCTCCTGTTTGACTTCAGGCTCAGGGTCATGAGGAAGACTCCACAGGGGTCAGGATCCGGAGCATGCCCCCCAGCCCCCACGCCTGCTCCTTCCGGTTCTGCATCCCCTCACTTGCCAGGTCCCCGTCCCCTGGGGGAGGCCCTGTCTGGCTTGAGGGCACAGGAGAGAAATGGCCGAGGGCATCCTCACCTGTTACATGGACCAGGGAGCCCCTGACTCACCTGCTGCGGGGAAACTGAGTGAGGTGACAGGACAGGCACGGGTGTGGGATGGGGCCTGTCGGTGCTGGGGGAGGAAAAAGTCAGCCTGGGCTTAAAGAGTTAAGGGATGAGGTCAGAGCCTCTAGAACAGCAGGCCAGACTGTTGACTGCCAGAGCCCTGGATCAGTCCCCAGGGGCTGGGGATCTGGCCGGCAAGAGGAAAGGGGAGGCCGGCAGCGATTGCTGGGGAGAGGGATTCCTGAACACTTGGGCTTCCTGAATCCTACCACTGGCCAAGTTGTGGAGAAGGGGAGACAGAGAACGAGGGGGTGCTGGGGAAGAGATTCAGGAGGGAGGAGCGAAGCCATCTTGCCATTCCGGGCCTGGGAGCTGGCAGAGCCCTGACTGGAGAGGGAGATACGAGATAGGGTCTGTGGGGCTGGGCTCCTGGGACTTCACATGTGCATAGAGGATGGCGCTCCTCTGGCCAGGTCGTCTGACCAGTTGCTTCTGCTGGAGCCTTAATCCAGAAGCCAGCCTGTCAGAGGGGGCTCTCTCCCCCTGGGTTAATTTTTCTCTAAAAGTAGCTCCTGACCCATTAAAGGTGCACAAAACCCCTACCTCTGATGCCTGGCCCGGGGAATGAGGGCGTAAACACATGCAATTTACCACATTTTCAGGCTCAACAGTCACCACTGGGACAGCCAACTAGCCCTGGGGGGAGCAGCAGCCATCAGTTAAATGCTCATAAATGTGCCGCGGAGCCGGAAGACGAGTGTCAGCCCTAGAACCACTGCCAAATACACTCACGGCTGATGGACTTTAACCAGTTGCCCGACTTCAGCCAAACCATGCGAGAGCCAGGCAGTCAGCAAGCCGGGCCCTAGACCTCACTCTGCCAGGTGGCATCAGCAGTGCTCCGCCCCTCATCCACATCTCCACTTGCCCCTGTTCTTCCATCCTTGAGTTCTCCTCCCCGTTTCCTTTCTTCTCTCTCCCTCCCTCCCCCATCCTTCGAGGCATCACCATGGCATCACAGCAGAGCAGAAACCCAGCGAGATATTCACCCACCTCTCCCCGCCCGCCCTCCCCTCCAGAGCCCAAGCTCCTGCCTCCCAGCGCTTGCTGCCTCCCTACCCCGTCATCTTGCTCAGGGAGGTGGGAGTGCAGTGCTGCCCGAGGGTGAGGGGAATGGGGTCCCAGCCCAGGAGGACCCCTCAGTGTCCCTTCTGGGACCATGAGCACGTCCCTTCTCCTTTCTCAGCCTCAGTCTCTCCATCTGTTTGATGGGGAGGTTCCTTTTTAGGGCTGACGTGACCTGTGCCTAACCCCTTCTTGGTACTCTGGACTCCTCTTTGCACTCGGAGATCTAGTTCTCAGACCTCCAGGCCCCCGCCCGGGAGACAAGAGTCACATCTTCCGCAGCCCCGTTTCGCCATCCCCTCCCCTGTCGTCTGTATCACAGCAGCGATCATGGCTTGCCCAGTGGCTGAGGTCAGGGGGCAGAGAACTAACTCTTATCTGACAGCTCAGTGAGCAGCTGATTACCCAGGGATAGGAGACTGTCCGGCTGCAGGAGACAATCTGACTCCTTCCGGCCAGTTGGGGGGGTGGGGTGGTGGTGGTGGTTGGGTCAGCCTGGGTGGAGCTGTAGGTATGTTTTGTGGCAAGAGGTGAACCCCTCTTGCTAGCACAGATAACCCCTAAGCACCACTTGTCTGAATGACCCAAGGAGAGCTGACCACCCGCTCGCTTCCCAGCTGCCAGCCCGGGAGCTGGCGACTGCAAGAATCCAGCCCACCCTACCTACATTGTGGAGTCTGGGGGTACTGGGATGGATGCCCATTAGTACCCATGCATTACCAGAACACAGGACTGAGACCTGCTCTGTGGGAGCCCAAGATACTGTGGACATAGGGAGGGCCCTCTGGGCCCTTGCACACGTCAGGGCCATGTTCCCTGGCTGGTGTGGCCTTCCATGTGCCCATTTGTTCCCGGAGAGCCCTGGGGCTCTTGGCCTGGTCTCCTGCTGGCTTCTGGCCTAACACCCACCTTGGCATCCAGCTTGTCCGTCTGGCCGGCAACCTGGTTCAGTCCATCTTGGGGGGGCTGAAGGTGGATGGGGGTGGTGGGAGTCAGTGTTCCCTGAGGGAGAAGAGGAGGAGGTTCTGGGACTGACACCCCAACGTCAGCGGGGGGGGGGGGGATCAACCTCCCACAGGATGCTGGTGGCAAGGGCTGCCCTCTGGCCCCCTGCCCTTTCAACTCTGTCCCTGGGATTCTGGGTCCTCTGCCTGCTACGTGGCAGCTTAATCCCTCTGGGCTCCAGGTCCAGTTTCCTAAAGGGGGGATCTCCATCTCCTCTGCCAGCTGAACCCCAGAAAAACATCAGGTGTGTCTGCTCAAAGCCATGAGACCGGGTGTTTGGAGCAGCCACTGTCCAATGCTACAGAGCCCCCTTGGCCTCTGGACCCCTCCTCGGCCCCCTCCTCTCTCTGGAGTTCATCCCCATTTCCTGCTAGTCTTGGTCTCTGCTTCGCTCCCAGGACCCTGATTTTCCTGCCCCCACCTCGGTGGAGCCCCTCCCAAACCCTCCCAAATGTACTCACCATGGGACTGGAGAAGGGTCTGTAGGGTCCTCAGCCCCACTGCCTCCCCGGGGGCCGGCGGCGTCTCCAGGGACCCAAACACCTGGCTCCCGGGGGGAGCTGCGCCCTGTGCTGGCAGCCGGAGAGGCACAGCCAGTGATTGGCATGTCCCACCCCCTGGCACGCCAGCCTGGGGGGGGGGGAGGGAGGAGAGGAAAGAGAGGGAGGGAGGAAAGGGAGAAAAGGAAGGGAGGGGGAGCTGGAGGGAAGCCTCAGGCAGCGTCTTGGGTTGGACTAGGTCCTGGAGCGTGCCCCCCTCCTCCACTAGGGCACCTAACTCGAGCCCTGAGAGGGAGGAGGTAGGACATGGGGAAAACGAGCCCAGGAAGGCTAAAAGTCCAGAACGGGAGAGAAGGCGGATACAGGGAGACAAACACCCACACCCACGGCACACAGACTCAGCGGCACACACACACACACCCTCACAAAGGCACACTGCTTCCCGGGGCTCCTTCCCCCCACCCAACCTTAGAGCCCCCAACCCGTGTGCACCATGCCCCGACACACAAACCCTGGCATTCACATGCCTGTTTCCCTCATACGCGCCCTGCCCCCTGCACATGCCCACGCGCCCACCCACCCGCCCAGCCCCACACCCTGCTCTTCCTCCCTGCTGCGAAGGAGCTCGATTCCTTCTGTTTGGAAATGACACATTGGGCCTCACGTGAGAGGCTCCAACTTGGAACAGACCCAGAGGGCTGGCGCACCCGCCCCAGGGGCTGGGCAGACGTGCCCGCGTGCGGGGCTGCGTGCTCTTGCGTCTGTCCAGGCTGCAGAGCCCGGGTGCGAGGCTATATGGGGGTCTGGTTGGAAGGGATGAGTGCGGGGGGGGGGGGCGTGTGTGAACGACACGTGCTGCCGAGTGCCCACCTCCTCAACGTGAAGGTCCCTAAATGCCATGCAACCTGTGTAAATGCGGGTGTCACCCTGTTGGTCGGGAAACAGGACGTGTGCGTACACGTGTATCTGTATTCGGTGTGTGTCTGAGTGTTGCCCGACTGTGGAACTTGCTAATTCCGACAAGTGAGGCAGCCTCTGCCTCCCTGCCTGCTCCACCCCCAGCTTCCACTTGGAAGACAGACAGACAGGCAGACAGACAGCTCTCCTCCCAGCTTGTCAAACTCTGTCTCCCCTGACTCCCACTCAGGGCTCACAGGTGTGTACCTGGGAAGTGACAACCTTGCCCTTTCTCCCCGCCTCTCTTAGCCCTGCCGCTTGGTCAGTACCCCCCTCCCCCTTTTGGATTTCTGTGTTGTTTCCTCAGAGATAGAACCCCCTGGGGGCCCTTTGCCACAGAGACCTGGGTTCTGCATTGCCCTCACCTGGCCCTAGAGACCTCCCGGGGAGCTGACCACGGAGGGGAGCTGGGGAGACGTCTGCAGAGCTGCTGTGTCCTCTGCCCCCCTGGGCCATGCTGGAGCTCTGGGGTGGGAGACAGGAAGGACAGGGATGATCTGGTAGTCCCATTATGCAGATGGGAAAACTGAAGAGCAGAGGCGTGATTAATACGTGGGGCACAAGTATTGGGACTCAGGTCCCTTGGGTCTAAGCCAGGGGGTTGGGACCTGCCCCACAACTCTCCCCCTGCCCATTTCCCCGCCATGCTCCCCCTCTCAATCCGGATGCCTGAGGGTAATCCAGGGCGTCCTCAGGCTGGAGCCCAGTTGCCAGTGGAGCCAGGTGGAACAGAAACTGGAGTCCCTGGGGCTTGGCCAGCAGCCACGGGATGCCAGTGGTGGGCGCACGTGGCAAGTACGCGGGGGGGATCTCTGCTTCTGAAAGCCAGCTGAGGGTAGAGCAAGCATCCAGGCCACCTGCCTTCTGAAGTTGAGGAGACACCGCAGCTTGGAGAGGAATCCGAGCAACGCCCTCCCACCGCAGGGCCGGCCGGCGGGTCAGGGGTGGGGTCAGAGCTCCACCAGTTGGTGTCCGTGGGCGCAGCCTCGGGCTGCCCCCTGCTGGGCGGTCCTGGGGTTGCGGCTGCGGCTGGTGCGCGCAGGGGGGGAGGCTGCGTGTACTTGTGCGCGTACACGTGGCTGAGTGTGGGGGTGTTAGGGCTCCACGCTCAACATTCATTTCCGAGTCTGAATCAGGCTCTCTCCTTGCCCCCTCCCCCCAATCTCCTTGGTCTCCCTTTTCTCTTCTCCCACCGCCTCTGCACACGTCCCTTTAGAAATAAAAACACTTATTTTGTAGGCGGGAGGGGAGGGTGTCCAGCTATCCCTTGCCTCTTCTTGAGTGCCCCTCTCCGTCCCAGGCGGTTTCCTCCTTAAGTCCGTGAAGCCGCGGAGGCAGGGGGAGGATGCCCCCCCACCCCCGCCTCTATGACTCTTCTCCCCCCGGACTTGGCTCGGTCCCCTTACCAGATGGGGAAACTGAGGCAGGAAGGGAGGGAGGGCCAGGAGAAGCTCTCCCACCCGGCTCTCTCACCGCCCCCGCACCCGCGCCGGATTTAGCCGCAGGGAGGCTGGGAACATTGTCTTTATTTTAAGCCGCCGAGTGAGGCACGAACGCTGCTGCTCGCGACAAAGGGCTTGGCTAAGCAGCGGCAGGCGGCGCACGTGGGGGTCCAGCCCCACCCCCGCTCGACCCCCCGCCGCCCTCAGGCACTTCTCGCTTCTCTCGGGCCGGTTGGGTCGCCGGCGGGCGCAGGACACCTGGGTCTCGGCTCCTGCGGGTTGCTATTTTTGGTCCCTTGGCTGAGGAGTCACTCCTCCGGGCCACCGAGGGAACGCGGGGCTGTCCGCGCGTGGCTGGGCCCCGCTCTCAGCCTCCTCGCGGGGAGGAGGCGAGAAGCTGCCCTGGGTGCGAATCCAGTTCTGCCGCTTCCCAGCTGAACGGCTCTGAGCACGTTCGTGCCCCTCTCTAGGTCTGTTTCTTTATCCCCGTCGTGGGAGTTAGAGATACCTCCCCGACAGAGCAGTTTGACCCATAGCTGCAGGTTAAACGTGGCCCAGTCCTTCGCTGCGGGTGAAAACCATCATCGTAGTTATTTATAACCCGTACTGAGCACTCACTACGTGCCCGGAGCGGCTAAACGCTCTACATTCAGGAACTGGTTTGTTTCTCACAACAGCTCCCTGAGGGAGTTTCTATTATTATTCCCATTTTACAGACGAGTAGGTTTACAAGTGGCGCGCAACCCCAGGGCTCCGCGGAGGGTGCGGTCAGTGTGGCCGGGGCCATCGTGGGGCTGCGGTCGGGGTGGGAGCGTGCCGGCTGCGGCTCCAGGAGTGACCGGGACCTGCTGTGGGACCGCATGTTTTCAAGGCAGGGGCTCCTGGCTGAGGGCTGCGAGGGGGTGGGGACAGGAAGGGAGCGTGCTCTGGGCGTGCGCTCGTGCTCCGCGCGGGCAGCCCCTCGGTTTAACCCCCCCCCCCCCCCGGGCTTGGACCCACGTCAGAAGCTCAAACCCAGATACATTTACCACTTGTCAGTGTTGCTTCCTCTGTCCTGGGAAGAGGCCGGAGTGGGCGATCCTTTTCATTCCCACCGGACCTATGAAGTCGAACGGGTTGGGCCTCAGTGCCCTGAGGAATGGGCCTAGGTTGGAGGTCTCGCCCGCTGTGGGAGGTGACCTCGATTCCGAGCCCAGGGGGGTGGGTGGGGAAGGCAGCTGGTTGTCCTGCCGGCACCCCTCCTTGCTCACCCCCACCGCTGCTTTAGGCCCTCAGCCTCTTTACACCCCTTCCCTCACCTCCCCAACGATGGGGACTCCGGGAGACACCAATTCCCAGATAAAAGAAGAAACTAAAATCCAGGGCGGAGCTGAGGATAAATCAGGGCTAGTAACGGGCCTCCAGAGTCGCTGACACTCGGGGCCGGGGAGAAAGTGGCCACAACAAAAAGCATCATCTTGGGACAGGAAATCGAGGTTTTCCGATCGCGTTCCGCGGTTAAGGCCTCGGAGAAACAATCTCCCTCCACGTACCCGGCGCTTCACCTCCGGGCCGGGGCTCGGCGCAGGTACCCTCGGGGCAGGGGCAGGGGCAGGGGCAGGGGCAGGGGCAGGGCCCCGGGCAGCCCAGTTCTACCCGCTCCGAAGCTTCGAGGTCGGCTTCCCGAGAATGGATGGGTTCCGGGCGGCCCAGACCCTCGTTCCTTGCCCGGCCTGGACTTGAGCAGAGCGCCCCCCTCCACCCCGTCCTTCTGGCGGATGCAGCGTCAGGGGTCGCACCGGGGTGTTCAATGCTGGGAACCGAGGCGACGCATCCTGGGCGAGTCTGTGAATCTCGGTTGCACGGGGCTCCGGGGTGAAGCAGCTTTCCCGTTGGGCGTCCCTAAGCGCTCTCTGTCCCGCCTATAAGGACAGGACCTCGGTGTCCAGGTCACTTGCTGCCGCCTAGGAGTGGGACGCACTGTGGACGTGTAGCCCAGACGGAGGGAAGGCCCGTGCTTTCCACTCAAATCTCAAAAACGGCTTGAAAAATCTGATTAACTAAGGCGTCGATTTTGCTTCGCTTGGTCAGTGGACACCGGGTCCCCAAATTTTCCGCCATCTGGTATATGCTCCCTGACCCTGGACTTGACCCGATGTGAGACTGCTGGAGAGAAGTGGTGGAGAGCTTTGGGCGGGCGCTTCGGGCCGGATCCCCAAGGCTTCTCTCCAGCCCTCCATAGCTGAGTCCACGCGGCCAGCGAGTGACCCGGGAGAGGCAGGACCGAAGCCGTGGCCCCCTGTCCCCGGCCGGGCTAAATTGGCTTCGTTGCCTCGTAGCACCCTCCCCCCGACCCCCGTGAGCGTGTATGCCTTGTCCTCGAGTCCCCACGCAGACGGAGACCCAAGCTCGAAGCCCAAGGTGGCGAGGAGTGGAAGAGTGGGCCCGAGCAGGGCGAGTGCGGCCCAAGCCCACTCCCTCGCCTGCCCACCTCTCTGAGACCCTCGCTCCGGGCGCAGCAAGTACGTCGGTGGGCAGAGCGCTGCCCGCTATCCCGGCCTGCGGCGTGGTGACCCCGGAGCTGCGGTTCCCGCCGCGCCCTCTAGCGGCCGGGCTCCCGGCCCGGGAGGGGCGGGACAAGAGGCCGGGCGGGGCGGGGTTGTGCCTGCGCAGGAGGAGGAATGAGAGTACAGAGGCCTCTTTCTTGCCCTGCAGCGGGGGCCCTTCTTTGGCAGGGGAGGGTTAAGGGATGGTGAAGATCCGACTTTCAGAAGTACCCTTCACCGTCGCACTTACCCTGGCTAATGCATTCATGAGCGCTTTACGTGCGCTTGTCTTATGTAAGCCTCATAACATCCCCACGGTGTCGGTGCTGTGATGATTTCCATTTTACAGGTAGAAAACTGAGGCTCAGAGAGGTTAGGTTAACTTAGTCTGCACTCTGGACTCCCTCCCAGTTTGTAGATCTTGGCTCCAGCTTCTTACTAGTTGAGAACTCTGGGCCGTTTATAAGGAGGGGTATCCCGGGAATTTGCTAAGCCTGTGTCTCTCCCAATTCTTCATTCTGCAGCCCCATTTATTTAACAAACACATAACTTTGTTCTCAATGTTTTACTTTTTTTTTTTTTAGGTTTTATTTATTTATTTGGGAGAGAGAGAGAGCGCATGAGCAGGCGGGAGTGGCAGAGGGAGAGGGAGAAGCGGGCTCCCCGCTGAGCAGGAAGCCATAAGCGGGGGCTCAATCCTAGGACCCTGAGATCGTGACCTGAGCCGAAAGCAGACGCTTAAGCGACTGAGTCCCCAGGACCCCCTCAATGTTTTACATGTTTTTTTTTTTTTTTAAAGATTTTATTTATTTATTTGACAGAGATAGAGACAGCCAGCGAGAGAGGGAACACAAGCAGGGGGAATGGGAGGGGAAGAAGCAGGCTTATAGCAGAGGAGCCTGATGTGGGGCTCGATCCCAGAACGCAGGGATAACGCCCTGAGCCGAAGGCAGACGCTTAACCGCTGTGCCACCCAGGCGCCCCTGTTTTACATGTTTTAACCAATTTGTTTTAGTAACCAACCAAGTAGGTAGAATGATTTACCCATTTCGTAGATAAGGAAACTGAGGTACTGAGAGGTTCAGTAATCTGTTTAAGGTCGCTCGGCCAGTAGACTCCCGATCATTGCCTTTGCCTCTATCCTAAAGGCCCCCCAAATGTCAATATCCATGTATCCACGTCGCCTTCCCCTTCTCCCCCCCACCCCCACCCCCCACCCAATCCCTGACTCTGGGCAATCAGTCCTTCTGCCAGGGTCTAGGGCCCCCCCTTCCTCGCCCTCTTGGCGCCTCCTGCCAGCCTCAGCCGCTGAAGGCCTGACCCGGGCAGGGACTGATGACTTTGGGCGACGTCGGAGGCCGCCAGTTTACTCCGCCCGTCGGCACACGCTGTGATTAACAGTGCACAATCGAGTTAGGGCCGGAGCTCCACGGCGGAGGCTTGGGGGAGGGGGAGGGGCCTCCCGGCTAGAGCCGCCTCTCCCTGGGGCGCGTCAGGGGTGTGCGTAGAGCTGGAGCCCCCGAGAAGACCGAGAGGGTGCTGTGCCCGGCCAGCGGGGCTAGGGAGCATGTGGCTCCCAGGGGCTGGGAACAAACCTTCACTGCCTTTATTGTCCTTGCCTTAGCCACAGAGAGCGGGAGGCTCAGAGGGGAGGGGCTGGGTGCCTAGTAGGGGAAGGAAAACCTTTCTAGCAACATGGCGGCAATACTCGGAGGGAGGGAGGGAGCCAGGCTGGCTCGCGTTGTGGAAGGTGGGAAGCAGCCCTCCCTGGGCCTCAAGTTGCTTAGTTCTGCGGTGGGTATGTTTTCCTCCTAGGCCTGTGGTCCTCTTCCTTGAGCATACATCTAGCCTGCTCTAGCTTTCCTGCCATCACCACCCAAGGGGGTGAGTCTGCAAGCCACCTGGGGTGAGGGAAGACAGGGATAAAAACTCAGGCCCCGGGCAGCCCTTCTCATGGGGATCCTTTGCTCCCTTGCCCTACATTCCAGGGATAGGCTTCCAGAGTTTGTGGGTGTTTTTTTTTTTTAAGATTTTATTTATTTATTTATTTATTTATTTATTTATTTATTTATTTATTTATCAGAGAAAGAGAGAGAGAGAGAGCACAAGCTGAGGGAGGGGCAGACAGAGGGAGAATCAGGCTCCCTGCTCAGGAAGCCCAATGTGGGACTCCATCCCAGGAATCTGGGATCATGACCTGAGCCTAAGGCAGGTGATTAACTGACTAAGCCACCCAGGTGTTCCTGGTTTCCAGAGTTTTAAACCAGTAGTCACTGTGTAAAAACGACATAGTGCGGCCTATAGTATGTCCTACTTCCTCCAGGTTGATAATGCAACCCCAGCCGAAGGGAACAGTCTGGAGTCTATGCCACGCACTGTGCTAAACATGAGGAAGGGAACAGGAGTCATCAAAGCCCAGTAGCTGTGGGGTTGATGGGCTGGCTGAGGAGATAAGGTAACCTTGGGGAAGGTACCAGGGCAGACCAGAGCCCACGAACTTCCTGGGAATAGGAAGAAAGGTAAAGAAAAATACAGGGATGGTCAGTGGGAGCTGGCTGCATTGGGGACGGTGTAGGACAGGCTGGGGAGGATGATCGGGTTCTGGAAATCTTCTGTCGCATGTCAGGGCACTGGACCGCTAGAGTCCAGTTGGAGGCCCAGTCTAGAATCTTGTGGGAGGGAAGGAGTCATGACCTCTCTCCCAGCCTCAGTTTACCCATGTATAAATTGGATGGGGATAAAGGTGAAGATGGACTAGATGGTCTCAAAGGACTCTCCCAGCTCTGATGTTCTTTGCAGATGGGTCACCTGGGGTTTGACTCAGTTCCACTTTTCCTGGCCCTGAGCCCTTTGGCAGATCACTCCCCTTCTCTGAGCTTCGGTTTCCCAGAACTAAAATAGGAGGTTAGGCTAGCCTAATATTCCTCAAAGCCTATTTTGCAAGACATTAGTAGGTGTAAATGATAAGAAAAAAAGCCTTCACGAGAAAACGGGGAATTAATTAGGCTTTCTTTACTGCAGGAACCTATCGGAATCTTTAAATGACAAATATGCACTAAGAATCTTTTTTTTTTAAAGATTTTATTTATTTATTTGAGAGAGAGAGTACAAGCAGAGAGCAGAAGGGAGAGGGAGAAGCAGGCTTCCGCTGAACACAGAGCCTGACGTGGAGCTCGATCCCAGGACCCTGGGATCATGACGTAAGCAGAAGGCAGATGCTTAGCCGACAGCCACCCAAGTGCCCCTGCACTAAGAATCTCTGAGAGGCAGAGAAAACACACAGATTCCCAAACTTATTTCACTACATTTTAAAAAAAGGTTTTATTTATTATTTGCGAGAGCTAGAGAGCGAGTGTGCAAGTGGGGAGGGGCAAAGAGAAAGGATTTGAAGCGGACTCCAAACTGAGTGCAGAGTGCGGGCTTGATCCCATGACTGTGAGATCCTGACCAGAGCTGAAACCAAACGTTGGACGCTTAACCAACTGAGCCACCCAGGTGTCCTGACAGACTTTTCCCCCCCATGAGCATCTCTTAGGACTGGCATCTGAGGAATATTCTTGAGTTACAGTGCACTAGCTTATGTAGAAACCCTCCAGCTCCCACATGTGAGAATTCTTGGCCTTCCCTCTACCCTTCAGGCCTGGACTCCTGTCCCCATCAAGGGCTCCTTTCCCTGGCTCCAACCTTTTCTGAACATTTCTCATCCCGGGCCCCCTTGCTTTACTTTCCTTCTTTGGGTCTAGCTTCCCATGAATTTCCCTGACTCAGCCCTAGAAGGCTCAAACTCAGTCCATTGCCTGCCCCTTCCCAGATCTGGTTGCCAGAGGATTTGAAGGGTGCCGTCTGGGCTCTCTTTGGGGGTCAGTGTGATGGCCACCTGTAGCCCTGGATGTGGTTTTCTGGTTCCCAATCCCAGGTCCCAGCTCCAGGCTTCCCTGGCCCAGCCTCCAGTCCACAGTCAAGAGACCTCATTCCCTAGCCTACTAGGAGGCCTCTGGCCCTAAGTATCCTGGCTCCCAGCTCTAGACCCTGCACCTTGAACCCCATCTCCAAGCCCTGGTCCCACTTCCCACCATGGCTCTCAGCCTCCCTTGCCAAAGCTGTTTCTGAGATTCTGAGAGTTCACAGAGCTGAACTCATTTAATCTGCATGGGAGCCCGATGAGGTCGAGCTATTATCATCCCCATTTTACAGATGAGAAAATACTGGGTGTTCAGAAGAGAGGCTGGGCTGGAGACATAAATTCAGGACTCAGCAGTGTGTGGGTGGCATTCGTTCACCTGGAAGTGGGTGTGAAGGTCCAAGGACTGAAACCAGACACTTCAAAGTTTAGAGAGTGGGAACCGAGGAACAACAGCCAGGGAGGGAGGAGGAGAACCAAGAGGGCGTGTCCCCAGAGACTAAGTCCAGAAAGTATTTCTAGGAACTCCTGGGTGGCTCAGTCGGTGAAGCATCTGCCTTCAGCCCGGGATTCCTGGGATTGAGTCCCACATCCAGCTCCCTGCTCAGCAGGGAGTCTGCTTCTCCCCCTTACTCGCCGCCCCTCCCCTCCCCACTCCCATCTCTCTAAGAAAGAAAGAAAGAAAGAAAGAAAGAAAGAAAGAAAGAAAGAAAGAAAGAAAGAAAGGAAGAATTTCTAGAAGGATGAAGTAATGAAGAGAAAGCACTCTGAAAACTGTAAACTGAGATCATAATACAAGGAGACAGTTTGGGCGCTGGGCTCAGCTTGAACATGATGGCTGGAGCTATGATTATTGTTGTCACTGTCATTACTGCTGCCTGCCAGCTCCATTTGGAAATCTAGAATCATCTCAGACATGACTCATCTCAAACCCCAAACCTGATCTCAGTTGATGGCAACTCTGTCCTTCTAGTAGCTCAGGCCCCAAATCTTGTAGTCGTCCTTGATTGCATTCTTTCTCTCACATCCCAAACCAAATTGATTAGACAATCCTGTTGTCTCTTCCTTACGTACATCCAGCGTGCGGCCACTGTGGTCTTGGCCAGTGCCATCTCTTACCTGGATGACTGCCTCCACACTGGTCAGCTTCTGCTCCCCGCTCCACCTCACTTTCTACCATACTCAGCTCCAGCCACACTTGCTGTTCCTGGAACATGCCAAATGCTTTCCTGCCTCAAGGACTTGGCACTATTGTCACCTTTGCCTAGGTAGTAATAAACACACCATCAGGTTTCTACAAGATAAAGGTGATGATTGTACAGAGGTCTGGGGCTTGGGGCAGTGGGCACAGAGAGAGGGGCCAAGAGATCATGGCAGAGCCAGATCAAAGTCCCTGAAGGTCCTTTGAGCAGTGAGCAGCCAAGAAAGGTGTGCGTGCAGGGTGGGGTTGGAATGAGGGGGAAGTGAGTGAAGCATTTGTCTCAGGTGCAAAATTTAAGGGGGTGCCAAAAAAGTAATCAAGATATGCAATATCTTATTTTATATTTATTTTTATTTATTATTTTTTAAAGATTTTATTTATTTATTTGAGAGACAGAGATAGCGAGAGAGAGCAACAGCGAGGAGGAGAGGGGGAAGCAGGCTCCCCCCTGAGCAGGGAACCCGAGGTAGAACCTTGGGATCATGACCTGAGCCAAAGACAGACACTTAACCGACTGAGCCACCCAGGCTTCCCTATTTTTAAATTTTTATTAAAGATTTTATTTTTAAGTAATCTCTCCACCCAAGGTGGGGCTCAAACTCACAACCCCCAAATCAACCCTGAGTTGCACACACCAGGGACTGAGCCAGCCAGGTGCCCCAAGATATGTCATATTTTAATGCAGGATTAAAAAAAAATAAAAAAATAGTGCAAAACCAAAACCAAACAAATAACCCCACAATGAACAAAATATCAAACTTTTTAAGTAAAGACAGGATCAGACAGGGCTGGGATTAGGGTGAGGCAAGAGAGACAAGTCCAACTCTCCTTCATCCTAGTCCCAGCCCCGGACTGCGACTCGAAATCTTTCTGGGCGGTGGGAGGTGGGGCGGGACTGACACCACTTCCGTGGTCCAGGAGACACACAGGCGCAGAGGCCACCCCAAGGCAGTGGCAGCGGGCTGGACCGGACATTGCTGGCCTGTCAAATGGGGGTCGTGGGTCTTGTCTTAGAGGAACTCGGGAAGATCAGTGAGACAATGCCAGAAACTCGGTCTTGGTGGTGGTGCCGGCGGGGCTGGGAGGGGGGAAAGCCGGGAGAGGGGCGGGGCATGGGGCAGGGGGGCAGGACTGGCTGGGGCAAGGGGGCGCGGACGTGGCTCCCTCAGGGGAGGATGGTCCAGAACCCGTCTTCCGACTAACTGGGGAGGGTGAAGCAAGTGGAGAATCTGAAGGAGATGGCCGGGTAGGTACGGGCGATCCCAGCAGTGGTGGGACCAAGTGATGGGGCCTTGGGATCAAACCTGGGTACAGGGTCTCAGGGGCAGCACCGAGGCGGAGAGGCGGAGGCAGGGTCGGAGAAGCCCTAGGCTCTGTAGGCGAGGCTGAGAGGGTCAGGGCGCGGGGCAGAAGTCGGAAGGCAGGGCCAAGGCTAAGGGGCGAGTCCCGGCCGGGGATAGGGCGGATCTAGAAACAGACATTTTGATCAATGGGATTAGAACGGGTATCTGTGCACGAGTCCTGCGGACGCGTGTCAGTCCCGCCCCTGCAGAGCCTGGTGCAGAGCATGCCTTCCTTCTCCCTCCCTTTCTCGGGGCTGGGACAATGTGTGCTTATTTAGGGATGCATCTGGAGCTAGGCTCCCTGGACCAGGGTCTAGTCCCATTAGCCCAGGAAAGGGGCCAGAGCAAGCCGTGGGTTGACAGATGCGCTCTTCCGACTGGGCACCACCCCTTGCATCCACCTCTCCCGCCTCTCTGCAGCCATTGCTGGAGCTCCTCATCCCCTCCACCCCCCAGGCTCAGAGCTGGTACCAGGACTGGAATCCTCAGTGCTGATCCGGACTGCACATCAGGCCATCCTCCATCACTCTTTCCCCGGGTCTCTCTGGTTCCATCAGTGGTGGTTCTGGCCAGCCCGGGAGAGGCAGGCAGGGGCTGAGGGGGAGACAGGCCCCAGGGTCTGAGGGGAGGGACGAGACAGGATCTCAGTGACCCCTTGGGCTGTGTTTTGCCTGGCCGGGCCTCATGCCTGTCAGTTCAGGGCTCACAGAGGCAGATCACAGAAGAGCTGGGGAGTCTGGCAGCGAAGTTTGGTTAGTTGGACTTCCTGAGCAAGAGTCCAGGTATGAACTGGCCCACTGGCCCTGCAGCCGGCGCCTGGCCTGGAGAGCAGAAACTTGCTGCCTCCGTATTCATCTCCTGCTTCCTCTTTCCTCCTTTGCTTCCAGATGTTTGCTCCTGTCACTGTTGTCCCTTCTTGACTTCCAGGGAACACTGATGGAGGGGTGCAATGGGCGGGAGGTGAGCCAGATGCAATGGTCTTCCTTCCTTCCTTCCTTCCTTCCTTCCTTCCTTCCTTCCTTCCTTCCTTCCTTCCTTCCTTCTTTCCTGGGGGAGCTGCAGAGGGAGAGGGAGAAGCAGACTCTCCCCTGAGCAGGGAGCCCCATGCGGGGCTTGATCCCAGGACCCTGAGTTCATGACCTGAGCCGAAGGCAGACACTTAACCGATTGAGCTACTAGGTGCCCCGCATATGGTTTTTCACTGTAACCCTAAGAAAAGCCTTGCGGGGAGCAGAGAGAAATGGAGAGGAAGGGGGGAGCATGGTGTGTGTGTGTGTGTGTGTGTGTGTGCGCACATGCACGAGTTGTACCACCAAGCCAACTATTCGAGTTCAAGTGTAGGCTCCATTACTTCTTAGCTGTGTCTTACCTTACTCAGGGATAATAAGAATCCTTCCTGAGGATAATAATAATACTTACCTTATGGATTACTGAGCATTTTGATACTGTAACATTATAGCATCATACAGAATAGTTTTCCTGCCCTACACAACCCTTGTGTTGCACCTACTCAACCCTCCTTGCTCCCTCCAAACCTCTGGCAACCACTGATCTTTTTACTTTCCCCTTGTAGTTCATGCTTTTTGATGCCACTGTAAATGATACTGTTTTTTTTTTAAATTTCAATTTCCAGTTGTTTATTGCTAGTGTATACAAGTGCAATTCTTTTTTTTTTTTTTTAAGATCTTATTTATTTGTTTGAGAGAGAGCGAGAGAGAGTGCGCGCTTGCATGCGCAGGCTTGCTAGTCCATGAGAGCAGGGGGTAGGGACAGAGGAAGAGGGAGAAGGAGAGAAGCAGACTCCCTGTTGAGCGTGGAGCCCATTGCAGGGCTGGATCCCAGGACACTGAGATCATGACCTGAGCTGAAACCAAGAGTTGGCTGCTTAACTGACTCAGCCACCAGGGTGCCCCTGGGCATAGTTACTTTTTAATGAAATGGGCTTAGGTGGGTCTGGCTAGGGGCAGGGATCCCAGGGGAGGTGTTTCCCTGGATGGCAAGTCCAGGAGAGGTCCCTCCTGTCCTCCCCCGGCCGTCATTTCTCCAGCCCTCCTCTTGGTGTCCATATCCATGAGATTCAGGGGCTCCTTCTTCTACTTTCTGCCCCTTCTCAGTCCTTGGGAGGTCTGGAGTGAGACCATCTCCTGCTCCTGCTGCTTATGCCCTAATTTCCCTTTTTTCTTACACAGAAAGGAGAAGCAGAGTTCAGGAGTAGCACTGGGGGATTCTTTTTAGGGGTCTGTGCTCAGCTGTCCCACTTTATGTCCAAACCACCCACTGTTTCCAAGAGCCGAGAGTCCCAGGAAGGATTCCAGGGGACTCAGCCTTTGAGAGACTTCCATTCATGACCCTCTATTATCATTTATCCTTGCAGTGCCCTCTTATTTCCCGCCCTTAGTTTATTATTCCTCTTTATCACCATGACCCACTCCTAATCCCCTCCCTGCCATAGTCAACTATTCTGCCGTGTTTGATGTATATTCTTTTATTTATATTTGTTCTTGTACAACATGCATGTTTTGTGTGCAAATATTTTAATCGACCTCAATGGTATAGGTCACGGATCTCATTCGATTTCTCATTTCACACAGCGCTCTGTTGGGAAGAGATGTCCATGCTGATACGTGTTTGCGGGCTGCTGCACAGAGCTCCACAGACTGTATCGCTCTGTGGTTTACCTAAAATCTAGGTTGCCGCTACCACCCGTGACCTCAAAGGACACTGCAGTGAATGTCCTTGCACATGAACCCTTAGGGGCCCTTGTGAGAAGTTCTCTGAGATACAGGCCCAAGAGGGGAATTGCTGGGTCTGTGTGTGTGTGTGTGTGTGTGTGTGTGTGTGTGTGTGTTGCCGTCCACAATGGAGGCACAGCCTTCACTCCCACCAGTGATACCTGTGGGCCATGTGGGGACAGAGGGGTCCTGTATTCCTTCGTGGCCAAAGCACTTGGCATTTTCCAGCTATTTAATGTTGCCAGTTTAATTGGGTGCAACGTGATGATCCCATTCTTCATGTGGTTAACCTTTTAGGCTTCATTGTCTTTAAAATGCCCATTAATTAATTATTTTTGCCCGTGTTTCTACTAGGGTTCCCGTCCTCTTTTTCTTGTTGACTTGTAAGAGTTTCATGTATATTCTTAATTTTTATTTTTTATTTTTAGATTTAGTCATTTATTTGAGAGAGAGAGAGAGCACGCGCATGCTGGGGAGAGGGGCAGCGGGAGAGGGAGAGAGAGAATCCCAAGCAGACTCTCCACTGAGTGTGGAGCCGGTCGCAGGGCTTGATCCCATGACCCCAAGATCATGACCTGAGCCAAAATCAAGAGTTAGATGTTCAACCGATTGACCCACCCAGGTGCCCCCTTAATAGTCTTAATATTAGAACTTCGTCAATGTTGAATGTTGCAAATGTCTTCTCCCAATCCGCCATTTGTCTTTTAAATTTGTCCATTGTGCCCTTCAAGAGCAGAAGTCCTTTTCAATATAATCAGATTGATATCATTGATATCATTGCCGTATATCTCTGCTCTGTCTCTCTCCTTCTTCGTCTGTCTCTAAACCATCTCCTCAATTCTGTTTGCTTCTTGCATCGGGAAGGCCGCACACATACTATGGCTTTGTTGTATGTCTTAGTAGGTGGTATTGAGTCTCTCCTTGCTTTTCTGTTTCAAAATTCACTTAGCAATTATGTTTTTTTTTCTTCCATATACATTTTAGAGTATGTTTTTGGAGTTCCTAAAGAATAATTGAACTGAAATTCTAATTAGATTGCATTGAACTTCTAGAAACTAACTTGGGGAAGATGGGCATCTTTATCACATGATGTCATTTATTTTTTATTTTTATTTTTAAAGATTTATTTATTTATGAGAGAGAGAGAGAGAGACAGAGAGAGAAAACAAGGGAAGGGCAGAGGGAGAGAAGCAGACTTCGTGCTGAACCTGGAGCCCGATGTGGGGCGTGATTTTATAACCCAGAGATCATGACTTGAGCCAAAACCAAGAGTTGGACTTTCAACCAACTAAGCCACCCAGGCACCCCCACATGATGTCATTTAAAGAAGACTGCGGCATCTCTCTCCGTTTGCTAAGATAATCTTCATGATCTTAAAAGAGTTTCAAAAGTTCTCGCCACGGAAGTCTCGGGTGTCCTATGTCAATTCCCTAGTGATACCCAGCTTTTGGCATTATTCAGAATGGTATCTTAATTTTTTAAAGATTTTCTAGATGATATCTCTAGATTATTGTTTCTAGGTTATTGCCATTGTTCTTCTGGTAATTGGAGTTCGCATCCAGCATCCTTGCTGAACTCTCTCATCGGTTTTAATTGTTTGTTGATTTTATTGCTCTTTTTAGGTGGATGATCATATTCTTTCTAAATAATGACTTTTTAAACACTTCTGTTCTAAATTTCTCATTTCTCTTTCTTTCCTAGTAGATCAGTGTTGGCCAGGATCCCCTAGTAGATCAGTGTTGGCCAGTACACAGGTCGAAGAGAATGGACAAACTTTCCCCATTCTGTATAGTACTTGCCTTGATGCTAACCTCTCTGGGCTCCTGGTTTCCCTTAGACGGTTGGCCTAGTTTTCCTTCCATCTTATTCCAGCTCTTTGGTGTCTTTAAGGATATTTTAAAATACTTTATACTTTTTTGGGGCTTATTTGCAGTGTTATTTTGTTATTTTAATGGAAATAGAATCCTTTTTCTAATTGATTTCCGGAAGTTCGTTGTAAATGCTGGGTACAGATCCTTGCAAATACCTTCTTTTACTCTTTTCACATTATTTATAGTGAAACAGATGGCCAGAATTGAAAAAAAAAACTCAAAGCAGAAAAATTTATCAATGTTCCTGTTTTGGTTAGCCCTTTTTATGTCTTAAGAAATCCTTTCCTCTTCGGAAGGAATTAATTTTTGTTTAAGATTGAAATATGAATTGCATTTTGTTTATTTCGCATATGGGTGAGTAGATGTCCTGATACTCTTTATTGAATGGTCCATGTTTTCTGCAATCATCTGTAATGCTTCCTGTGCAGCTTTCTCCTGTGTGTGGGTCTGTTTCTGAGCTTGCACTGGGCAGTTTGTTTTTTCCTGCTCCATCATCCACTGTCTTAATTACTACAATTTTATAATAAGAGTTTATAATATGCCTTGATTTCTAGTAGGGCAAATCCTTCTACTTCATTCTTTTTAAAAAACTACCTTAGGGGCACCTGGGTGGCTTTGTCCATTAAGTGTCTGACTCTTGATCTCAGCTCAGGTCTTGATATCAGGGTCCTGAGTTCGAGCCCCGAGAGCCTACTTAAAAAAAAAAGGGATTGGGGCACCTCGGTGACTCAGTCAGTTGAATGTCTAACTTTGGCTCCGGTCATGATCTCGGGGTCCTGGGATACAGCCCTGGGTGGGGCTCCACGCTAAGAGCGGAGTTTGCTTGTCCCTCTCCCTTTGACCCTCCCCCTGCTCATGCTCTCTCTCTCTCTGATATAAATAAAATCTTAAAAAAAAAAAAGAAACTACCTTAGTTTTATGTGGACCATAGCACTTCTATATACATTTTACAATTTGCTTGCCAGTTTTTGGAAAATATCCACTGGAATTTTTAAAAAAGATTTTATTTATTTATTTGAGAGAGAGAAAGAGAGTGAGGGAGAGAGAGATAGCATGAGTGGGGGAGAGGGGCAGAGGGAGAGGGACAAGCAGATTCTCCCCTGAGCAGGGAACCCAATGGAGGGTGGGTGGGGCTCGATCCCAGGACCCCGAGATCATGACCTGAATCAAAGGCGGATGCTTAACTGACTGAGCCACCCAGGTGTCCCTGGAATTTTTATTTTTAAAGATTTAAGTTTCTTTAAGTAACCTCCACACCCATTGTGGGACTCAAACTCACAACCATGAGATCAAGAGTTGCACACTCTACCAACTGAGCCAGCTAGGTGCCCCTCCATTGGAATTTTAATTAGAATTGCATTGAATTTATAGATCAGTATTGGAATGACTGACATTTTTATATTATGTCCATTATGAGTTGACATGAGATTTCCTTCCCATGTGCATAATGTATTTAAGTTTTTAAAATACCTTTCAGTATAATTTAAATTTTTTCTCAATATAGGAATTAAACAAATTAAACTTTCTAACTCTTTTTTTTTTTTTTACCAGAGTGGAGAATGCAATTGATTTCTTATTTATCGATCTTGTATCCAGCCACCTTGCCAAATTTTGCTATTTCTAATAATTTCAGATTTTTGTATAGACAGTTATATCCTCTGTAAATAGTAACAATATTGATTTTTCCTTTCCAGTCCTAATTCTGTTATTTTTTATTCTTATCCTAGGCACTGACCACACTCTCCAGGATTATGCTTATTAGAGGAAGAGACAGCAGGCACATTGGTCTTGTTCCCAAGTTTAAAGGCGATACTTCTTTTTTTTTTTTAGATTATTTATTTATTTATTTGACAGAGACAGAGACAGCCAGCGAGAGAGGGAACACAGCAGGGGGAGTGGGAGAGGAAGAAGCAGGCTCATAGCGGAGGAGCCTGATGTGGGGCTCGATCCCATAACGCCGGGATCACGCCCTGAGCCGAAGGCAGACACTTAACCGCTGTGCCACCCAGGCGCCCCTAAAGACGATACTTCTAATGTTTCTCCGTTAAGTATAATCTTTGCTGTGGATTTTTGGTAGATGTTCCACATCAAGTTAAATTTCTTTCTATTATTTGCTTTACTAAGAATTTTTAATATATGTTAATTTTTATTAGATATTTTTCTACTTTTACTAGGGTTATCATCTATTAATATGGTGATATTAATATATTTTCTCAGGTTAAACTACCCTTGATTTCCTGAGATTGACTCTCCATGGTCATAATGTATTATTATTTTTTTATACATCACTGGATTCATTTTTCTAACATTTTATTTAGGATTTTGTATCAGTTTATGAGTGATATTGGTCTGTAATTTTTATTTCATAGCAATACTCCTGTGGGTTGAGTTTCAACTGCCTTCAGAGAATGAATCCGAGATAATTTCATCTTTTTCTCTTTTTTGGGGAAGCATTGGTATAATATTGGAAGATTGGTTTTTTAAAAGTGTGGTGGAGCTCACCTGTGTTATTATTTGGGCCTGGTGTCTTCTTTGAGGCAAGATCTTAAGGTTTCCTATTTAGACTTTCAATTTATTCTAGAATTAGTTTTCCTATGTTATCTTTTTCTTCAGAATTTTGTCAATTTCATGTAAACTTTAAATTTATCAGATAGGCTTGTTTATATATTTTGTATCTTTGTAAGTACTATAGATCTGTAGTTCAGTTTCTTTTTTATTCTTAATATTTTTTCATGTCTTCAGTCTTTTATCTTATTTTTTGATTATTGTTTGCCAAAGGTTTGTTCATTTCATTGATATTTTCAAAGATCAATTTTTTGTTTTGTTGACTCTCTTTTATATCTTTGTTTTCTATTTAATTTATTTCTGGTACTATTATTATTATATGTGTTTTTACAGGTAAGATAACAGCATTTGGACCAGTTACTTTATATACTGGAGCCATATTCTTTTTTTTTTTTTTTTAAGATTTGTTTATTTATTTGTGGGGGGGAGGGGCAGAAGGAGAGAGAGAATCCTGAAGCAGACTCCCCACTCAGCGTGGAGCCCAGTGCAGGGCTCGATTGGGGGATCCTGAGATCATGACCCGAGTCGAAATCAAGAGTCTGACACTTCACCAACTGAGCCACCCAGGCGCCCCCAGAGACATATTCTTTTTTTTTTTTTTAAAGACTTATGACACATCTTTTTTTTTTTTTTTAAGATTTTATTTATTTATTTGACAGAGAGAGAGACAGCCAGCGAGAGAGGGAACACAAGCAGGGGGAGTGGGAGAGGAAGAAACAGGCTCATAGCGGAGGAGCCTGATGTGGGGCTCGATCCCGTAACGCCAGGATCACGCCCTGAGCCGAAGGCAGACGCTTTAACCGATGTGCCACCCAAGCGCCCCTGCCCAGAGACATATTCTTAACCACTGTACTTTTTTTGGTCTTAAAGTGTATTTTGACTCCTTTCAGCAAAGCTACCTAACTTCTTCTGGTCAATATTCGCTTGGCTTATATTTTTCCATTTCTTTATATTTAACATTTTCATGGGCTAACATTTAGATGGGTCCCTAAACTGCATGGAGTGGTAAATAAAATTAACTTGGACTATCTCTGCCTCTGAACTGGTAGGTTTAACCTATTTACATTTATTTTGGTGACTGATAGAGTTGGAATCATTGATACTTCTTACTTTTTGTCTTTAATTTGTCTTTATTTTTATATGTTTTTGTCCTCCTTTCTTGCCTTAAAATAATAATTGATTGGCTTTTGTGCTTTTTCTGACTGGAAGCCTTCTGGCTCTGGGGTCTGATTGTCCCCTCCTAGGACCCTTAGCCCACAGCCCACTCACTGCCTTCCTGTGGGGCATGGCTCCCCTGTGTACATGAGGGTGCAGGTCATGAAGCTCGTCACACAGACCTTTCCTAATGCAGCCATTGTGACGTGGAGCAGTAAGTGGTTTGGAAGGAAATGAAGGTGATGACAGGGAGCTGGGAAACGTTTGGAGGAGTCTTGGGTCTTTACTACCCTTCTAGGTAGCTGGCTTTGGCCAGGTTAGGGGCTGCGTCTGGGAAGGGACCAGGACGGGAGCAGCAATGGGGGACATGCTCATCCAGGGGTATCATCACACAGGCCAGAGTGCAGATCCCTGACAGCAGCAAGGAGGTCACGGGCTAGGCCTGTGGCCCAGACATTTGGTGCCCAAAAAGCCCAGGAGGGGATGCCTGGGTGGCTCAGTCAGTTAAGCGTCTGCCTTTGGCTCCAGGGTCCTGGGATCGAGCCCCACATCAGGCTTCCTGCTCAGTGGGGAGTCTGCTTCTCCCTCTCCCTCTGCCCCACCCCTGGCTCATGCTCTCTCTCTCTCAAATAAATAAATAAATAAATAAATAAAATCTTAAAAAAAAAAAAGCCCAGGAAATAAAACAGTAGGTTCACAGTTGCAAAGAGCACCTGGATCAGATAGCTGTCGATCCCAAAACTTTGCAGACTCATGACAATACCATAGAAGCTGAACAAGAGTGTGAACCTGGGGCAAAAGCAGAGGGGATGTGCTTTGGGTAATGGCCATGCCATGTCTACATAGCAACTGCAGCTGGCAAACTGCTCTCACATCTGTTCTTCGTTTAGGCCTATGTCAGTCCTGTGAGTGGGCTTTTTACCTTTTGAATATAGGGATGTCTTTTCTTAACTATAAGAGATGGAATAATATCGATCATATTTTATACTACATTTTATAATTATGTAGGAGAAACTAATGTTTTTTTCCTTTGTACTAGGTCATCTCGTCAACGCTCCCCCTAATTCCCTGCTTTAAGAGACCTGCTTTTGATAGCGCACACTTTGATCAGTTGACTGCACTGGGAGAAGGTGTTTTGGAGAGACCCCTCCTCCTAGGGATGTGCAAGTAATACCTGACGAATTCTAAGAAAGAAGGATTCATTTCATGGCATGAGTTTTGCTTTGCTGTGGGTTGTATGCAAACTACAACTAGAGATGAATTCTTGGTAGCCGATTTTAGACGTTGTGTGGAAGAAGTGTTAGGAGAGACAGGGCAAGAATCAGTGGTTGTTAGCCAAGGATGACTTTGAGGGAGAATATAAATGCCTATTAAGGTGTTTGGCTTTGTGGTATGTGATAGAAGCATCTCTTCCATCTCTCCATGAAGTCTTCATAAAATCAATAATGCTTAGTGACACTTTGTGAGGCAGCTTTGCTCCTTAGAGATGCAATGGAATGCCGTGTTCTGCCGCAAGGTTGGGTGAAGGGCACGGTGAGAAGTTGTCCACAAAAGACAATCTTAGATGAGCCACACTCTCATTAAGAATCAATCAGAATTGGATTGGCACCAGAACAGACAGAAAAGTCATTGGGACTGAAGAGTCCAGGAGCAGTATATGATAATGGTGGTGTTTCACACCAGCCAGGAAAGGTTGGGATATTGATTAAGTGGGTTTGGGACAATTTACTAATCTAGGGGAAATCTACTTCCTAACTTATGTTCAACTATATTTCAGATGGATTATGACAAAATATAAAAGTCTAAACAAATATAAACATGTTTGAAGAAAATCCAGGGGAATAGTTTACACTCAGGAGGAGAATAACCTAAATGTAATTTGAAACATGGAAGCTGAATTTAAAAAAAAGGATAAATTTAATTAAATAAAGAAATAAAAGTTCCTTAATTTTAATTTTTAAAAGATATTTATTTATTTATTTATTTGGGAGAGCCAAAATCAAGAGTCAGACGCTCAACCGACTGAGCCAATCAGGCACCCTAAAAGTTCCTTAATTTTTTTAAAAAGATTTTATTTATTTATTTATTTATTTATTTATTTATTTATTTAAAGATTTTATTTATTTATTTGACAGAGACAGAGACAGCCAGCGAGAGAGGGAACACAAGCAGGGGGAGTGGGAGAAGAAGAAGCAGGCTCCCAGCAGACGAGCCCGATGTGGGTCTTGATCCCAGGACTCCGGGATCACGCCCTGAGCCGAAGGCAGACGCCCAACGACTGAGCCACCCAGGCGCCCCAAAAAGTTCCTTAATTTTTTAAAAGTGATACATTCAAAAGAGATTTTACCATGCAAAAAATTGATCATATATGGTAATAGGTTAGTATCTTTAATGTAAAAGAGGGTTCTAACAAGTTGATAAAAAGAAAAAAGCAAGCAAGGGATATGAATAGGAAGTTTTTGAAAAATAAATTATGAATAGATCAAAATCATATGAAGGAAATATTCAACTTCCTCCAGAATCAAATACATGTGAATTAAAACATTAAGATACTATTTTCTGCTTCTCAGAGCAATAGTACTCATTGTTGATGAGGGTATCTTACCTACTTTTGAAAAATATTACTTTTCCAGAGAGTAGGTTGACAGTGTCTGTGAAAAGCCTTACATATTTTCATGCCTTTGGCCTAATGACCACACTTTTAAGCTTTATCCAAGGGATATAGACAGATGCTCGGGATGCATGTATATGGATACTTATGGCATCCTTGTTTATAAGTAAGAAGAGTTGGAAAGAGACTTGTGTCCACCACTCCTACTAGTAATATAAGTTACAGAATTATGGGATACCATGTAGTCTTTTAATATGGAATTCTGATCAAGGTGGGGGTAAATTCATTGTAATGACACGGGGAGAAACCACTGAGAAAGGAAATACATCTGGTGAATGCGCATAAGAGATCCTACAAGCGGTCTTGCATGTTTGGCAATGTTTTGTGTGTGATGTTTTGTTGTTAGAAAGGGAAGACATCCAGTCCGTACAGTTGGATCAACACAATAATCTCCATCAACCACAGCCCAAAAGCCTGGGGAGCAAGATGTTTGGAGAACATGCAAATGATAAAGAGGAAGAAACAATGCTTTTTTTAAATGCACGTGTGTGTGTGTATGTGTGTGCACGCGCGTGTGTAAGAGAAGAGGAAAGAGATGAGAAAGACGTGGAGTTTGGGAGGTGTTTGTGTGCGGACCCACTCTGAGACTCTACTTGCTGGCATGATGAAGTAAGCAGCCATGTTGGGTAAGCCCACATGGCAAGGAGCTGAGGACAGTCCCTAGAAGCTGAGGGCAAACTCTAGCCAACAGCCAGCAGGAAGCCAGGGCTCTGGGTCCTACATCTGCAAGGAAGTGAATTCAGGCAGAAACCTGAGTGAGCTTAGTTAGAAGTGGATTCTTTACCAGCTGAGCCTCTAGATGAGAATGCAGACCATCTGCTTCCTTGTTTTCAGCCTTGTAAGGCCCCAAGAGGAGGACTCAAGCTAAGCTGTGCTGTGTCGCCTGACCCACGGTAAAAGTGAGATAATAAATGGGAGCTATTTT
Source organism: Ursus arctos (assembly GCF_023065955.2). Lineage (NCBI taxonomy): Eukaryota > Metazoa > Chordata > Mammalia > Carnivora > Ursidae > Ursus > Ursus arctos. The sequence continues at coordinate 39,822,163 of NW_026622908.1, forward strand.
CAGCTGCTAAATATGTGGCAGTGTGCACAGCAATGGAAGAATACAGACACCTTCAGGGGAATATGAGCGCCTATGACACACAGGCCTAGGGCTTCTGGGGGTGGCTGTTTCTTTTTTCCCCCCAAGGTCAGTGAGGCCACTTGGTTGAGCTCAAAGCTTTTGGGGGTGGAGCAAAGAACTTCAGGTTTTGAGGGACAGCTGAGCCTTCCTGGAGAGATAGAACCCTCTGAGCCTCCAGAGCACTTGTGTCCTTTTCCACTTGCTGTGCAGCCTCCCTCAGCCTCTCACCTTCTCAGCCTGTCCTGTTTTCTCAGTCTGTATCTGTCTATCAGTTTGCCCATCTCTTACCTGGATAGGAATGGACCTACCACAGTGGCATGAGGCAGAGGCAGAGGTGGTGAACAGCAGGGGAACACAGTAGCTGCAACATTGAGGGCTGGGCTAGGCCCTTGGTTAGGTCCTTCCACAGACTCATCAGGACCAGCTGCTTGGATAGATGAGGCTCAGGGCCTGGGTTCTCCTAGAGACCCATATCCCCACTCCCTGCACTGGGAAGCACCAGATGTCTTGGGTTCTTGGATGGGAGTAAGGGCAGGCAGAGCCCTCATGGGGTGTCACAGAAAGTCCCTGGTTCTCACCTCCATACTCAGCTTGGGATCCTCTTCCTGCTTCCCATTGATCTGGGCCACTCTCTGCAGGGCCATTGGGGTGAGGTTCAGCTTCTCTGAGAAGGAGTACCAGAGGGCAGACTCAATGAAGAACCTGTGGATGGGGGGCAGGAATGAACACCACTTCCACCTGGTTGACAAGAGTTGTGGTTGCCTGAGAAGGGCACAGGGAAGAGCAGGAAGACACCTTGGAGATGTGGAAAGAATTCTGGCCTGGGAGTTAGGAGCCCTGGGTTCTACTCTGAGGATTGCTACTGTCTTCTTGGGAGACCTGGAACAAGTCTTGCTTCTCTCTGGGCCATGGTCTTCCCCACCTATCAAACTGGGCATTGATTCTTTTTGCTTTCACCAACTTTGATACTAGGGAGGAAGAGAGGGAGTTCTAGGAGATGCTTCGCCTATCTTATGTGAACCCTCTACCCTACTTACTGTGAACCCTCTACCTTTACTGTGAACCCTCTACCCTACCCTCAGGCCCCACGCACCTGGAGTAGATGGAGAAGACAAAGAAGGGCAGAGAGATCAACAGCTGCAGGTGGCACCAGTGGGGCACAGTATAAGGCAGGCTGGGTACAAATCCAATTAGGAGGTCAGACCTGGCTGGGCATGGATGGGCAGCCACTCCTGGCCTGGGGAGAAGAGCAGAACTCAGATCAGAGTCAGGGTTTGTGTAGGTACGTGTGCATGTGGGGGGTGGTAGTCACTTCCAGGTGGATATGAGGATCCTCACATTGGAGCAGAAGGACTCCTCTCTTGATCTCAGTCCCGCTTTGTACCCCCAGGCCCCTCAGAGGGTAAGGCAAGGGTGGTTTGGTCATTGGCAAGGTTCAGTGTGTGTGTGGAGCAAGGGAGGGGCTGGAAGGCTCTGAATTCCCAGGTATACCCCAATTCAGTGTCCCCAACCCAAACATTTTTATTTCCTGGCTTCCCTCAAACCTCTTTTGTCTATAGCCACTCCTGCACTTCCCTCAACTCATTTTAATTCAACAAACATTTAGGGTTGGCAACTCTGTGCCATGTGCTTTGCTTGCCCTGGGAAATAGAGATGAATGAGCCCTGCCCTCAGGCCATCCTACACCACTTTTATTTCCTCCGATGGGTCATACTTTCTGGCCTCTGTATATTCTACTGTGTATTCTATTCTTTTTGTCTAGAACTCTGTCCCAGAACCCTACTCCCTTTCACTTTCTGCCTCAATTTTCAGTTAACTCTGAGCTTAGATGTCACTTCTTCTGGGGAGATTTTCCCACTTCTGAGCTCCCACTTCACCCAGGATGGCCCCCATCACAGCTTTTAGCACACTAATTTGTAACTACTTGGCAGTCTCCCCCAGTAGACTGTTAACTCTTTGAGGTCATGGATAGTGTCCTCTTGTTCAGTTTGTATTCCCAGTGCAGGGTCTGACACAAACTGCTTTTTGAAATTGTGTTCACTTGGGTGCCTGGGTGGCTCAGTCAGTCAAGCATCTGCCTTTGGCTCAGGTCATGATCCCAGGGTCCTGGGATCAAGTCCTGCTTCAGGCTCCCTGCTCAGCGGGGAGCCTGCTTCTCCCTCTGCCAGCTGCTCCCCCTCCTTCTGCTCTCTCTCATTGTGTCAAATAAATAAATAAAATCTTAAAGAAAAAGAAATTGTGTTCAGTAAAGGAATGCTGAATTAAAGGCTCACAGTTTGATTGGCCTCTTTAAAGAACCCCACCTAATCTCTATCAAGTCTTTACTCAGTTCATCCTTTCAGGGATCCCTAGATATCTGGGATGGATTCCAGCCCTAAATGATCAGAACCACCAAAGAGGCCATAATCTTAGTTTCTTTCTGCCTTGGGGGCTGCCTGCTCTAGGAGAGGCCCTGATAGGCAAGGATGCTGGGAGAGGTGGACTGTGTTTTCACTCAAGGAAGGAGCTGAGGTCTGAATTTGTCAGGTCTCCTGGTCCACTGAATCCCTCTGATTCGGGGGTCCCCATGAGACTGGTCCTCCTAGGGCCCTTCTCACTCAACATCAGAGAGTTGGTGCTGATGCCAGTCATAGCCATGCCTGGGAGGAAGTGGCAAGCACTGTAGGCTGGGAAGTTGGGTGTGAAGGCAGAAGACACCACTAACTGCAGATGGGTCCAGATCTGCTCCTTTGGTAGGCCAGCCTGTGGCTGGGAGAGGAAACATGTATGGAGAGCACATTGCTTCCTCCGCTGGGCTGTTTCCCTGGCTGTCTTGCCTTTGGTGCCCTGGGCAATCTAACAGATGCATGTGAGTCTGCCCAGATGTGACATTAGGTGGGTGCTGAGATAGAAAGTGGGGAATGATAAGGTGAGGGCTGGTGTGTTAGGGCCCTGAGTATTGGGAGGCTTGTTGTGTTGCCGCTGTCCAGGGTTCTGACACATCCTAGAGCACCTCTGTGGAGGGTTCCACACCCTCTCATCAGAATCATAGCGGTGTGTTTAAAACAACTTGGATGATGAGTCCCAGTCAAGTCCTGTAAGGTAAGCTAGAAACCTAATTTTTAACAAGTTTCCAAGGCTTGGCAACTGATGCTCTGAGGTGTGGTTGGTGCTTTGGCTGTTGGTCAGTAGTGACTCCTGTCAGACCTCTCCCAAGAGATAGTGATCTTTAATTTTTTAAAAAATCTTTTGCAATGTTTATGCTTTGGAAAATGGCTATGGCTTATATTTTGTGAGGAATAAAACTGATTTTGAGTACCTTTGATCTGCTGTGACATTTCTAATATTTGCAAATTTTATTTTTTAGACCAACACGTCCATTTTATAGATGGAAAAACCAAGTCTAAGAGAGGTTGTGGAACTTTCCCATGGACTCACAGTAAGTTGTAGATCTGAGTCAGGTGACCTAAATTCTTGTCCTTCTTTGTTACTTTCTAGCTATGTGACTGTACTTTTTTCTTTTAAAAAAGTAAACATTAAATATATACTTGTTACAGTCATAAAATAACGAATTATCATAAAAGTTAAAAAACATATTAATGAAAAGTGAAAACTTCTCTTCTTTCCAATTCCACTCCTCAGAACTCACAGCTGACAACTTTCTTGGGTTCCTTTAGACAGTTTGGATATGTTATTTAATACTCTCGAGCCTCAGTTTTCTCATTGGCAAAGTGCAGATAATAGTGCCACTCGTGTTGGCTTCACAACGGTATTGTGAGGACTAATTGAAATGAAGTGAGGTAGGGTAAGTGCTGATGGACTGTCGTGTGATTCCCACAGACTTTCCAGACACGGTCAGGCTTGGGTGGATCAGTCATGTGTCCCTCCCAGGATCTTCAGTGATGCCAGTCTCCCTTCCATGTCCAGTCTAGAGAGCCTTTTGCTCCTGATCCAGCACCAGCCTGTCTGCCAAGTTCCCAAACATCAAGCTTGCAATAAATGTTCCTGCCATGAAAATGGATTGGCTCAGCTGGGGGCAAGGTCTTGTGTGTGCGTGCAAGGTCCCACTGTGAAGAAAGATGAGCTGGGTCAAGGAGAGCTGGACTGGCCCCAGGGAAGCCCCACTACCCCTCTCCTGGTGGGGCTGAAGGTCCTGAGTTGGGACCAGCACATAAAGAGTGCTTCCCTCCCCTGCCACACAATCTTTCTCATCACTTTCTCCTGGCAAGATTGATTCAAATTACTTCAAAACATGTAACAGTTGCCTTTGGGATGCCAGCTCAGACTACTCCCCCTTCCCTGGGCACCAACACTTCACTCTCCTTTAGGGCTCTTGAACCTGACTGACCCTCTCTGGTCATAGCTGAAGAAACCTGACCCAGGAGCTGGATTGAGCTAATCAGAATATTTTTTTATTACAGATTTGGAAATGTGACTCAGAGAAGGAAGATTTATAAAGATACCTAAAATAGGGTGGGAGGGCCAAGTTTGGCACAATGTAGAAGTGGAGTTGAAATATGAGAGAGTGGGAGAGCGAGCAGGGAGAAAGGAGAATGAAGTACTCTAGTCAGAGAGAAGTCAGGGTGAGAACTCAGTCAGTGCCAGAGAAATAAGGATGGAGAGCTCCCTTCAGCTTCTTGATCTCAGTCTCTCACAAGGCTGGGCTCAAAGGTTTTTTTTTTTTTTTTTTTTTTAAGATTTATTTTAGAGAGAGAGAGAAAGAGAGCAGGGGGGAGGGGCAGAGGAAGGGGGAGAGAGAAACTCAAGCAGACTCCCCATGGAGCACAGAGCTTAATGTGGGGCTCCATCTCAAGACCCTGAGATCAGACTGAGACGAAACCAAGAGTCAGATGCTCAACTGACTGCAACACCCAGGCACCCCGGGCTCAAGTTCTTGACCTTGGGTTCTGTGAAATACTTTTGCATCCTTCCATTAACGTTCCATGAGCAAATTTGAGAGGGTTGTGGTTATTTGCAGTCCTGAAATAAACAGCAATTGGATATTATAACTGATAGTTTAAATTTTATTGCTCTTTTTAATGAATACAAAGAAAAAATTGTTGCTTTGAAAGTGCTTCCATTCTAGGTGGAATAAAACAGCTCTAGAACCTGCAGAAAAATCATATTGCTGACAGGTGTGCCATTAAAATTCAGTGAAAATAATAAATAGATGTGGCATTTCCTTTACGAGTAAGACCTAATTTTTATACACTTTTGAGTGGATTTTAAAATTGTCATTTCTTTTGTTAACAGAAAAAAGAAAAAGGGGCTGGAATGACCAGGACAATTAGGGAATGCCCCCTAGATGTGTTAATATATGTCCAAATGAATTCATCTTTCAAGTGTAGTTACTTGATAATTTTGATTTGGTTGGAGATAAATCTTTATTTGTGAATATAATTATTACTGTAGGACTTTTACCATAGATATACACATTCACATGTTGTAGAATTTGGGATGTCAACATTTGAATACTTTCTCCAAAGAGCAATGGACTTTATTGCTGTTTTATTCAAATAACTGCTATTCTGTAATTCTATGTGTTTTCTGATATAGTTTTAATTTGAAAAAGATTATGGGGATGTGTTAGGCAGGGAATTAATTTTAACAATACTTTAATGGAAATATGTGAATGGAATATGACTGTGGAGAGGCACATGGGACACACTGTGGTGAGTGGGTTAAGGATATGATAGATAGGAGCCGAGGAATGGAAGGATAAGAAACAAGAGGATGTAGGAAAGAGGTAAGAAGTCAGAGGAGTGCAAAGAGAACAAGATCTGTATGCAGTTTAGTGATGTAATCTATATGTAGTCCAGATTAGAAATTGACCCCTGAATACAGAATCCTCAGAAAGAATCTCTCTGCCTCTGGTCTGCTCTAAGGTGCTTGTCATCTGCAAAAGTGATAGTTGCATGGGGCTTATACCATCCGAGGGTTAGTATTGGCTTTTGCCCTCTGTATTCTCTTCATGTGCACCTGAAACCCCAGATATCAGATATTGCTGTGTGCTCCTGAGCTTCGCGTATACTTTATCACCAACGGGAAACAATGTCTTGGAATAAACGGTGTTGGGTTTGAGGGTAACTAAGAGAATTGCTGCCTAAGATGGCTCTGCACTGCTAACTTGAGAGAGGCTATGATAAATGACAGATGCTATGAGACTGGGTCAGGAAAAAGAGAAGAAGAAAAAGAGAAAACAAAAGGCAGTGGAACCAAGAGGTAGAAAGGTAGTGTGGTGGCTGTTCACATGTGCAGAATAAGAGTGAACAAGGAGACTCAGGCTGGGTCAATCATAATAACTCATGCCTTCCCTGCCCTATAGTCGTTGGACCAAGGGTAGGCACATGACTCAAGCCAGCCAGTAAGTCTTGGAGCTGAGAAACAGAAGCCCTTTTTCTCTCTGGTGAGGAAGTCATTAGGATTGAGCCCAGAATGGTCAGTGGCCACCTTGTGAAGGGTCCTGTGCACAGTGAACATGCCAAGCATGCAAAGAGAAGCACAGATGGGAGCCAGAAAGGGTCCTGATGACATCCATGGTCTTGGTTATCATTGTCCCTAGAACCAGCTCCTCCTCTGCCTAACTTGTGGTTTGGTTGTGGGAGACTTTATACACTCTTTTACTGCTCAAATTAGCTTGAGTTAAATTACAGCCATTTGCGAAAAAGGATTCTGACTAATATAATTCAGATGGAAGCTGCTAGTTATTGCTCAGGACATTTTAATTGAGAAGAAAACAAGGAGAAGAGCTCAGGCAGGAATTTATTATAACCCATACACCCATACCCAGCGTCTTTTTCTTGTTATATTTATTTATCTTTTGCTTTGCATTCAGGGTGCTGAAGTATCCCTTTGGGTTGTCGGGTCATTCCAAGGGGGCAAGCGAGGCCCTGTTTCTCTCAGGTGACCTGTGTTGTTGTGCCTACCAGATACAGCCATGTGGCCTGGGTGTTGTGTCTTCACTGAAATTAGGCATCTTGCTTAAGCAGCCCCTGTTAACTTGTGAGCCATTTCATTTGCTTCACAATTCAGAAGGTCCAGCTTCACAATGGGTTATACATGTAAGCTGCCCATTATCCTAATGAAATGTTCTCCGGTGCAGGCACAGGCTTCGACATTATTGGCTCAAGGAAGAGGTATCCTGGCTGTGCTAATGAAATAGGACTTTTAGTGCCTTATGCTCATGTGTGGTGGTGGATAATGGTCACATCCACAATGCCTCCTGGAAGAGGATTGGATTATCCTTGGCATCTCCTTATATCTCAGGGAATGGGAGAACATCCCCCACTTGTGCTCTCTCTCGCCCACTCTCTCTCTCTCAAATAAATAAATAAAATCTTAAAAAAACCCAAACAACTGCCTGTTATTTTGAACAGAAGAACAAGAGCTAGGTTGATAGATCCTGGAGTATTGTCAACCTTGCAAAGCAGAACGTAGAGTTTTAAGAAGGCAAATGGGGAAGCGGAATTGGAAGGATCGATAACATACAAATTAAGATGGGTGGACAAGGATGTCTTAGAACTTGATTGAGCCGGGCAAATAATGAAGAAAATCCCCACAGCCATGCCTGATGGGGGGATGACATATAATGCCTGCTCCCCTCAGAGGGAAGAGGACTAGCCATGCTTAGGCACCTTATGCTTAGTGTGTCTTGGGTCTGCCTAGTGGGAGTATGGTTTAACTTTGATTAGTGCAGGCAGATGCTGCATTAGGCAAGTTTGGGGACTATGCCCTACCATAGCCCTTTCTCAGTGCATCTTCTTTGCAAATCCCTGACTAATAAGCAGTGGGCTACATAATTCCACTATATTGGGCCTCGGCATGATGATTAGATGAAGCGTGAACACCTGAGCCAGTTGCAGGTAAGGGGAGGCTCATCAGTGTGGTTTCACAGAGCCAATCAGAGCCTTTTCTAAGAATTTGAATTAAGATACACAGAAACATTCTGGTTAGTAGTGGGCCCTAAATCTGAGAGATCATGGAGCAGATCTGGAACTGGTGGTTATCTTACAAGATAAACATGCAGACAAAATGGGCTGAGGAGAGAGTTAATTGTATAGAGATGCCTCTGGTGCTCTAAGTCCTAGTTCCAGTTTCCACAAGGCTGGACACACTTTGCTTCCCATCCGTGGATTCCCTAAAATCTATGTATCCTTACAGTAATATCCCTTTTTCCGATGAACCGATTCAAGAGATCCTCTCTTCCTTGCAACCAAAGACCATTGACTAGGACAGATGTTAAGAGCATGGTCAATGTGACAGCTACGAAGTGCAGAACTCAGCTGAATGAACCACTTAGCAGGCCACGGTGACTCTATAGTTGTGTGTGTGTATTTGAGGGGCATTAGATCACAAGAGATGAGAGGACCCCCCCCCCCATAACTCTGTTCTCTTTCCCATCTTAGTTTTTGGCTGCTCTCCATTTCCTGGTCTCAGCTGCTGAAAGCTCTTTCTAGATGAAGTCAGAAAACTGTTTTTGTCTCTAGGATTCTGAGCCCCCATATTCCCTGCTTAGGAATATTCTTTGCCCTCCACCACCCACACACCTCCTTTCTCTCTTCCTCTGTATCACCTCCCCAGGGGAGTGTGAATTGTCCACTCCCCCAGGGAAACCAAAGCAGAATATTAGACTCCCAGAGCAGTGTGTCTCTCTGGTGAGGGCAGAGGGGCAGAGAGCAGCTTTCTGTGAGGGCTTCCATAATTTCCTATACCAGAAAGTTTGCAACTCCAACCACAGTTCCCTTACGTCCATTTTGGGCAAAGGTCTTCATAGCTCCAGTGCCTTTCCACATTTAGACAAACTCAGGTTAGGTTCATATAGTCTGTGTCTGTGTGTGGGGATGGTAAGGTGGAGACACAAGAGTTGGAAGGGAGGTGGTGGCCCAGGTATCCTCACCTCAGTCACAATGGTGGAAGGGAAGGTGCTATTGTCATAGATTCAGTCATTGATGCAGGGCTCTGTGGCCCCCGTGCTGCTGGCTTCTGTGCTATTGGGAAAGGGCAGTCCCTGCTGGAGGACGGTGAAGGGGAGGCAGGACCTGGCCTGCCTCTGCCTGTCTTGCCCTTGTTGGGGTTGACGTTGGCAGGCAGGTGACAGTGGAGGGTGGGGATGGTGGCAGTGAAGTTCTGTAAAAAATTGTGCAAATATGTCAAGAGCAGGGGGAGGACCACCAGAGTCATCTGGATCTTCTGGAAGCGGCTGACACCCCCCACCTGCTGCAGGTGGTCACTAAGGCCATGGGCAGGACCTAGCAGAAGCAGCTGGGCTGAGACCTCCTGCTCCCTCAATCTGTTTTCTGTCCTTCCATGCAGGGGGAGGAGAGGAACTGTGCTTTGCCCCTTCAGCTCACCAGTTCCTGGGTCTGCTGTAGCCCTAGGCCTCCTGATGGCCAGCAGTAGTTTTTATAACTTCTTTTAAGACACCAAGTTAAACTGTGACTTCAGAGTAGTACATTCAATTATTATTATTTTTATAGATTTTATTTATTTATGAGACAGAGAGCAGGTGAAGGAGCAGAGGGAGAGGGACAAGCAGACTCTGTGCTGAGCATGGAGCCCGACATGGGGCTTGATCTCATGACCCTGAGCCAAAATCAATAGTCAGATACTTACCCAACTGAGCCACGCAGGTGCCCCTATAATTTTATCAAATTTAATCCAACAATATATAAAAAGGATAATGCATCTTGACAAAGTGGGGTTTATCCCAAGAATGCAAAATTGATTTAACTTTATTATTCGGGGTTAACTATTTTTTTGTTTCAAGCTTTTACTTAAATTCCAGTTAGTTAACATATACTGTAATATTAGTTTCAGGTGTAGAATTTAGTGATTCATCACTTACATACAACACCCAGTGCTCATCACAAGTGCCCTCCTTAATACCATCACCCATTTAACCCATGCCCCTGCCCACCTCCCCTCCAGCAACCCTCAGTTTGCTCTCTATAGTTGAGAATCTGTTTTATGGTTTACCTCTTCTTTCCCCCATGTGCATCTGTTTTGTTTCTTAAATTCCACATCTGAGTGAAATCATATGGTATTTGTCTTTCTCTGACTCTTGTATTCTTTGGGTAAATTCCTAGTAGTGCAATTGCTGGATCATAGAATTTAAATTTAAATAATAAATATAATTCATCACATTAATAGACTAAAAAACCCTGTATGATCATTTTGATAGATACAGAAAGAGCACTGGACAAAATTCAACATCCACAGCATCTATGAAAAATGTCTCCGCAAACTAGGAATAAAAAGGAACTTCTTCAAACTGATAAGGGACATCTATGGAGAAACTATAGCTAACATCATACTTAATTGTGAAAGACTAAATGCTTTCCTTCCATGTTCACTCTCACCACTTTTGTTCAACATTGTATTGGAATGTAATAATGTAAGTAAAATAAATGAAAGAATTCCAGAAAGGAAAGAAGATGGAAATCTGCCTTTATTTGCAGACAATATGCTTGTTTGTACAGCAAATCCTAAGGAATCTGCGAAAGAAGTTACCAGAACTAATAAGTGATTTTAGCAAATTTTCAGGATGCAAGATCAGTATACTAAAATAAAGTGTATTTCTATATAATAGCAATGGATAATTGGCAATTGAAATAAAAATATCATTAATAATGACATAAAAATATGAAATGCTTAGGGATAAATTTGATAGAATATGGGCAAGGCCTATGCATTGAAAATTATAAAACATTGCTGAGAGAAGTTAAAGAATATGAATAAATGGAAAACTGTATCATGGATTGGAGCACTTAATATTATTAAGATGTCAGTTATTTGCAATATGATCTATAGATTTTTTTGTAATACGAACCAAAACTGCAGCATTTTTTGGGGGTCAAAATTTACAAGTTTGTTTAAAATTATATATATATATATTTAAAATATATATGAATCAAAATATATATTTAAAATAAATATAAATTAAAAAAATATATTTATTAGAGCGAACATGAAGGGGAGAGGGGGACAGAGGGAGAGGGAGAGGTAGAATCTTAAGCAGGTTCCACACCCAGTGGGGAGCCGGATGCAGGGCTTTGTCTCATGACCCTGAGATCATGACTTGAGCTGAAATCTAGCGTTGGCTGCTTAACTGACTGAGCCACCCAGGTGCCCCTGATTTTAAAATTATATGGAAATGCAAAGGCTCTAGACTAGCCAAGACAGCTTTGGAAAAGCTAAACAGTGTTAAAGGATCTACACTGTCTGTGTTCAAGGCTAATTATAAATTTCCAATAATCAAGACGGTGTGGTATTCCTGCAAAGAGAAATAAATAGATCAGTGCTACAGGATGGAAAGTCCAAAAATAGGGTGACACACAGGGACATTTGATCTTTGACCAAGACATCTAGACAATTAATTGATGAAAAAAAATCTTTGAACAAATGGTGTTGGTACAGTTGGATATCCATATGCAAAAGGCAGTTAATCTCAACCCTCTTTCCTCACATTGTTTACAGATACCTCAAAATAGAGCACAGACCTAAATGTAAGAGTTAAAACTATAACATTTATATAAGAAAACTTAAGAGAAAATTTTAGTGTCCTTTGGTTTGGCAAAGATTTTTAAAATAAGACACAGGGTGCCTGGGTGGCTCAGTTGGTTGAACATCGGACTCTTGGTTTTGGCTCAGGTTGTGATCTCATGGGTAGTGGGGTGGAGCCCTGTGTCTGTCTCTCCACTCATTGAGGAGTCTGCTTGAGATTCTTTCTCTTTCTCTCTCTCTGCCTCTCCCCCCACTCATGTGTGCACACACACTCTCTAAGAAAAAATAAAATAAAATAAGACACAAAAAGCATGAACTATTAAAGAAAAACCCAGTAAGTTGGCCTTCATCAAGTTTTGTTTCTTTTGCTCTTCAGTGACTTTTTAAAAAAAGATTATTTATTTTTATTATTTATTTGAGAGAGAGAGAGAGAGAGAGAGCACAAGCAGTGGGGAGAGGCAGAGGGAGAGGGAGAAGCAGAATCCCTGTTGAGCAGGGAGCACAACCAGGGGCTCCATCCCACGACCCTAGGATCATGACCTGAGCCAAAGGCAGGCTCTTAACTGCCTAAGTCACCCACGTGACCCAAACTTTTGCTATTCAAAAGTCACTGTTACAAAAACAAAAAAGCAAGCTATAAACTTGGAGAAAATATTTGCAAAACACATATCTGGCAAAGGATTTCTCACTAGAATACATTAAAAAAAACATTTCAACTCAATCATAAGAAATAAAACAAATTAAAATGTGCAAAACTTTTGAAGAGATACTTTACTGAAGAAGAAATCTAAATGGAAATAAGCACATGAAAAGTTGCTTAACATCATTAGTCATTAGAGAAGTGCAAATTAAAACTATAATAATGTACTACTACGCATTCACTTACATTGGCTAAAATTTAAAGTATGGATAATACCAAGTGTTTGCAAAGATGTGGAGCAACTGGAACTCTCCTATATACTGCTGGTGGGAATGTGAAATGTTGTAACCACTTTGGAAAATTGGCTGTTCTTAAAAAACTAAGCAAATACCTTATATACAACCTAACCATTCCATTCCTTGGTATTTGTTCAAGAGAAATGGAAGCCTATGTCCACACAAAGAAGGGGCGTGAGGAAAGTTTGGTGGTGATGGGTATGTTCATTATGTTGATTGTGTTGATAGTTTCACGGGTGTGTGCATCTGTTAAAACTCATCAAATTGTACACTGTAAGTATGAGCAACTGTCTTCTACATTTCAGAAAAGCTGTAAAAATATATTAGTTAAGATGTCTTTAATTGCAGATCACAGAAAAATCAACTCACAATGGCTTAAAGAGGAAGGAGGATTTAAGTTGAAACTCCCACACTTAACAACTAGAGTAGAGGTAGGTGGCTTCAGGATTGGTTAAATCAGTGGCTCAATGACATCATCAAACCTCAGGTTAGTTCCATCTTTCCACTATGTCCCTCTCAGTTGTTGCCTTAATCCTTGCTCTGGTTTCCCTGTTGGGCCACAAGATGGCTGCCACAGTTCCAGACATCCCATCTAGACTCAACATTGTTTACCACCTAAATCTAAACCTTGACCAATTCAGGCACTGACAGGCTGTTTAGTTTCTTCTATGGATGTGGCTCATGGAACTTGCTTCTGGATATAGGCTGCTGTTAGGGAAAAAGTTTAGAAGAAGCAGGAACGGGCCTCACTAGAGCTGGTCAGGGAGACTGAGGCTCAATTTCATCTAGCTTATGATTCCAGCTTTTTGCATAGAGTCAGCCACTGTTCTATGACTACAACATGAGCCACGTGGAGACAGTCACATCTCAGAGAACATCATTAGATGGTTTTCCTAAAAGAAGAGGAACAATGGGGGCAATGGGATCCATCCAGAGTTTCTCGTTTACTTCTTATCACACAGTTTTTAATACATATGAAGGTAAGTTGGGGGTTTAACAAAGAGTAGTCTAGGAGTTCCAAACTTAATGGCTAGAAGGACCATAAGGTAACATACCTGTGTGAATCTGATCAGGTATAAGACAATAGGAAGTGGTGAGGCCTATGGTGATTTAGACAGTAAAACCCTATGCCCACCAAAAAATAGAGCATGGGGAAACAAAACCCCTATGGTCCAGTTTGACACCCCTAGAGGAGTTCGAGAATAAGGGATGTCCATTAGTTTCCAACTGCTGTTGCATCAAATTGTCACAAACTTAGTGGATTAAAACAGCACAAATCAATTTTCTTATAGTTCTAGAGGTCAGAAGTCTAAAAGCAATGTGTCAGCAGGGCTTTGTTTCTTCTGGAGGCTTCAGAGGTGAAGCTGCTTCCTTGCCTTTTTCAGCTTGTATTTCTTGGCTTGTTGTCCCTTCTTGTACCACCCCAAACTCTGGTTTCTGTTGTCACATCTCCTATTACCTACTCTGGTCTCCTGCCTCTGTCCTATATTCACATGAGGCCAACCCAGATTATCCAGGATAATCTTCCCATCTCAAGATCCTTAGATTAATCGCATCTGCAAAGTCCCTTCTACCACGTAAGGTAACAAATTCATGGGTTCCAGGTGTTAGAATATGGACATCTTTGGAGGTCCATTATTCAGCCTCCATGTGATATGAAAGCTGAACTGATTGGACATCTATTCTTTAAGGGGCTGTTAAAACTCTTGGGAAAGGAGAGAAGAGCCCAGTGAAGGGGCTTGGTGTGGACTAAAGCCTGGGTTGTAGGGGTGGGTCCTGGGATACAAGGGTAGAGCCCAGAAACAAAGCTGGCTTCTGGTGAGCTCTCTACCAGGGCCAAGCAGTTGAGAAAGCTCCTGAGTGTGCCATCCTGGCCAGGACGTGCTCAGAGCCACAGGTAGAGAAACTAAGGGTGGCCACAAAGGCCCTACCAATCCTGGCCGAGGATAGGACTTTGTGGTCAAAACTGGTACAGCATCTGAGACCACTGAAGTGAGGCATGACTGTATCAAAACTCAGGCTCAGGGCCAATGTGAGAGGATGGGATGCGAGACAGGTCAGAAGTCGCTTGCTGGTGACTTAAAAATGGGAGGAATGTAGGGTTCCCTTTGGTCAAGAGTACGGGGTGAGCAGAGGAAATCTCTGGCCAGAGCTGAGGAAATGGGTTCTGTGCAGATGGTGTGAGCTGTCTGAGTCAACACCAGCAGTTGGGCCAGTTGGGGGTGTGTGCAGCTGGGGCAGGTCAGGGGCTGTCTCCGGTGGAGGCAGATGCAGAAACTAGGTGATCTAAGCACAGAGATGAGAGGGCCACAGGAGTCAGAGCATGTCAGAGTTGCTGGCAGAGTTTTGAGGCAGGGATAGGACCAAGTCGCTGGTCCCAAGACCTCCAGATCTACAGAAGCAGAGCTGGATGCAGGTGGCCTGCCTCCCAGTCCTGGTCCTGTCTTCCTGCTCAAGGCTGGTGAAGACGCCATCCTAGGTGCCCCTTGTCAGTCATGAGGTCAGTGCTGCCGAGAAATAGTAGCAGAGGGAGGGCTGGTGGCCCTTGACCATCTACTGGATCCTACAATGGCCCAGAAATTCTTGGGGGTGCAGGAGGCATATCTGCACACGGGGAACGCCAAGTCCCCCGATGTTCCAGGAGGTGGAGTGGGTTATCATAATTTCAGCTCTGTCCACTTTGTCCTGGAAATCCTGCTGTCTGAGCTGCTGTGAGCTGTCCCAGGGCTTTGTGGCTTTTTCAGGAGAGCTGTGGGCTACCTACCGTCTCCAGGTTTCCCTGATTCAACTAGAGCCCCAGGGTCCCACCTGGAAGACAATGTGTACACCTTCAGAGTGTGGACCTTACCAGAGGGATGAGGGCCTGGGGGGCTGAGTCAGCCGTAGGGGAAACAGTGATGGGCAGTGTACCAGGAGACAAGCGTGGCCAAGCAAGCACATTTACAGCAGGGCATGGCTGGTGCCCTGACTCCTGCCACCTATGGATGCTAATAGGGCTGTCTTTTCCATGCCCCCCCCCCCCCCAGGCTTCCTTGAAATGAGCTTCCTTGCTGATGCAGTGATTGGATATCCTTGTCTCTTCCTGACTGTGACCCCGAAACTGCTTTCCATCCCTCCTTTCACATGGTTTCTATCAGGATTCTTTTTCTCCTCCCCCTTAGCCTTCTCTCTCTCTTTTCGGGCCAGGAGAGAGAAGAAGTCAGGCCCTGGGGGTGCAAGAGGCCGAAGTCTCAGTGCTTTACAACTCTGGGCAGTGGAGGGTTCAGGTCCATGAATTCCAGAGCCGGATTATCTGCATTCTAACCCTGACTCCACAATCTACTAGCGGTGTGAATTTGGGCAAGTGACTTAACCACTCTGTGCCTTGATTTTCTTGGCTGTGAGATGGGGGATAACAATAGTACTTACCTCTAGAAAGTTACTGGGAAGATTAAATGAATCAGTGATTGCAAAGTGCTTAGGACAGTGCCTGGCACCAAAGTAGCACTCAGTGCTGGTGCTCTCTGGTTGGGTTCTACCCTTCCCTCTCCCTCTTCCCTCTTTCTTTGTCTCCACTAACCCGGGGCCTGCAGGTGGCAGAACAGCAAATAATATCCATGGAGGGCGGTGGGAAGGATTAGGGTAGCTAGTGGGCGGAACCTCCAGCCGGGAAAGCTGGAAGTGGCAAACTGGTTTTGAGTTTGGACCCTGCTGAAATCTAGATGCGCTGGGGCCAGCCTCCTGACGTCACAGCCTCTGTGGTCCTTTTTCTCCCCCTTTGCTGGCTTCTTTCATTCAGTCCCTTGTCAATTTCCAGTCCGATAGGGAAGGGGAGGAGCTAGGATATTTAAAACTCACAGAAATAGTTGAACAGGCTAGAGAGGGAAGGAAGAGGATGGAAAGTAGGCGCAGGAGAGGGGGCCCAGGTAAGAGATTCTTCTCCAATTCTCTGGGATGGTTTATAAAGTCCTGGCGGGTTGAGGGCAGGGGACTGGGCTGTATGAACTTTTGGGCCGCTGGCTGATGCGGAGTGGCTATACATTCGAGACAAGAGAGAGAAAAGGAGACGCTGCACACAAACCTTTTAATGACGCGGTCTTGGTGGAGTCTGTTCAGGGCGGGAGACCCCAGGGAGGTGCTTTCCTGAACCACAGCCTGGACCCTTGGGCCGCCATTTCCCCTTTCCCTTCCCGGAGTGGGTGGCTCAGGACCTGTAGGACCCTCACTCGCTTTCGGGCTCTGTGAGGCCCCTTCTCAGTGCTCAGAGTACATTCTCCCGTGCTGAGGCCTGGAGCGGGACCATCTGCTTCTGCTGCTCTTGCTCCTGCCGCCTTGGTTTTCCTCTTCTCCTGGGGGTAGGAGAGCGGTATCCTGGGTACCAGCCTCAGGCCAGGGCTAGGAGCTGGGGGCTTCCAGGGAGCTCTCCACTCAGCCATGCCCAGCTACCATCTCTCTGCCCCGGCTACTGCTCCCCGGAGCCAGGAGCCCCCGGAAGGACTCTAGGAGATCCCCAGCCAACTGGGAAAGTGGACAAAGAGCCCTGGCCTGAACGAGGAGGCCTGGGTTTGAGCCTCAGTGCCACCCTAGCCTGGGCGTGTGACCCAGGGTAAGTCCCTGCTCCCACCTGCTTTCCATGTCCTGCACTGTGTCTGGCAGTGGCTGGCCCAGGGTCTCTGGCAGGAGGGCAGTGACAGCGCTGGCGGCCACGGGGACCGCGCCGTAGATGAAGAGAGGCACGGAGGGGTAGAGCTCAGCAGTCATGCCCACCAGGGGGCTCATGATGCTGCCCACACGGGCCATGGTGCTGCCCATTCCCATGCCTGTCTGCCTGTGGGGCCCAAGGTGGGGTGGTGTCAGTCACTGCTCTAGCATGAACGCTGAGGTGCTGGCTGAATTTGGGGTCAGGGCAGCTCAGGCCGAGGCCTCCTCTATTCCCCCTTTGATTAGCAAACCAATTTGGCATTTGTTTTGGAGAGTAAAAAAATAAAAAACCAAAAAACCAAAAAACAGGTTGGGAAGGGCTCTGGCCAAAGAATCAGGAGACTGAATTTTGCCTCTGCCCTTAACTTGCTATGTGACCCGAGGAAGAGTCCCTTTTCCTCTCCAGGCCTCAGTTTCCTGAGCTGTTAAATGAGACAGTTAATTTAGGCCGATCGTTCTCAGATCTCCTGCGGGATTTTGTGTTATAGTTGCCCCAGCCCACACAGTCCTATGGGATTAGAATCTCCAGGAGAGAGGACCTGGAAGTTGCATGTTAAGAATATGTTAAGAACATTTTCTGAGAGAGCAGAGGTTAAAAACCTTGACTTGGGAGACAAACTGGGTTCAAATCCAAGCTTCCTCACTTATAAGCTGTGTGATGTTGGGCAAGTCACTTAACCTTTCTGCGGCTCAGTTTTCTCATTTGTAAGATGGGGATTGTCCTAGTACCTACCTTACAGGCTTGTCATGAGGATCCAATGAGTTGATATTTATAAAAGGTTTAAGACGATGCCTGGCGCATAGTAAGTGCTTTATACGGTTACTCTTTCCCCTGAAATCCTGGGAGGGCTCAGGACAGAAACCATGATCCTGCTCAGTCCCAGCAGCCTAGGGATGCCTGGCCTTTCTGTGACATCTCATGTGAATTTTGTGTCCCATTCTTATTAATAGACACGGGTGTCTTGTTTCTCAATGCAAAAATGCCCCCCCCCCAATTTTGGTACTCAAAACGCAGTGCTGTGTTTATCCATACAGCTACTAAGCACCAGCATTATGAAATTTTTGTGATAAGAAATTACTTTCCTGTTTGGTCTTTGGTTTCAGACGTACCACTTGGTTTATGGATAAAATGTAGATTGGGTGGCAGCTTCTAACTTGTTCTTTGGAGATCAAGGTGGGGGGAGGGAGAGTTCGATGAATTGCCTCTGAGATAGGTCTTCTTGGCTCTCTACCCTTCCCCAGCTGGGGCTCCTTTTGAGATCTTTTCCTTGGATGGGGTAAGGGCTTAGCGGGCAGGCGCATCTGTGTTTTAGCCACGAAATGTGTGCTGAGCAGCTGACATACACCTTGCACTGATGGGGGCTGGGAGTGGGCCTTGGGCTACGGCACGCTGGGCGGTGCTCTGGGGTTTGACCTATGGGTAGGGATGTCTTGTCCCAAGACCCCTCCCACTAGGCTCCCACTCACCGGATCACTGTGGGGTACAGCTCCCCAGTATAGAGGAAGATGCAGTTGAAGGAGGCGGCCAGGCAGCCTTTCCCCAGCACAGCAAGAGAGGTTCGGACAATGAACTGATCTAGAGAGAAAGGAGGGGGTCAGTGGGAGATCGGGAGTGGGGGCTGAGAATCTGGGGATAGGGCTAAGGATGAAGGGCCAGGGTACTCGTGGGTGCTCACCCTGGGGTACCACCCCATTGACCAGGATGCAGATGCCTGCCAGCAGCAGTGAGGCCATCTGGGCAGGCCGGCGGCCCAGAGAGTTGATGACAAGGAAGCCCACGAGCTTGGCGGGCAGGTCCACAGCACCCAAAATCACCTGGATTAGGTAGATGCTGACCCCAAAGCCCTGCAGGTCCATGACCAGCCCGTAGTAGGCAAAACTAGTGGCAAACCTAGTGGGGGAGGGGTGATGGGTATGGAGTTGGTTAGGAAGGGTTAAGGGGGGTGCTCATTCAAAATAGGGGTTAGCTACTCTATGACCCTGCTTCAGAAGCTGGAATCTGCCTTGGCTAACCTTTCTTCCGACATTTAGTATGCATTCAGTCTAAGGGTGGGGTAGTCCTCCAATACCCCAAATTTCTCAATCTTCTGGTGTATGAGGGGATTTTCACTTAGTTGTCGTATAAGATTTGTATAGTTTTAGTCTTTATCTTATCTATTGATACTGGGCTGAGGGCGGGTGGATTTTCCAGCCACATCTTTAGAGTCACGGTGTGGGGAAAAGCCAGAGCTTTTCAGACCTGTGCATGGGTCTGGGATGGCTGTTGTGCTTCTTAACAAGTCAGGAGCCCATGAAATGAAGCTCAGGTTATTGGATAGGACCCACAACCTGGAGTAAATCCCAAATTGGAACGAAAAAAATTCATTGGTAGAATTGTTGACCGTGCTTCTCCTAACTGTCATGAAGTTACTCTGGTGATGGGCTCAGGAGGGGAGCACATCAGAAGGGTAATGGGGCATGTTGCAATTGGAAAGGAACATTTTTGGCTGATACCAGCCTTGCCCAATGTGTACTTTTGGAGATGAGTTTTAGGCATCTTATCGCCTGTGCTTGTGTTTCTGGCAGGCCCTGCAAGGCCAGTGAAGTCTCCAAATGTTTTGCAAGCTGGACTGGTCTCTGCCTTCAAGATGTCATTCTACTGACTCTGGGGCTGACCAATCCTGATGAGGTATTTCCATATTGAAACAGAGTTGATAAAAGGAGAAGAAGATGGAGAAGTTGGTGCCCAGTGTAGGGACTGGAAGTGAACTGTGGGGATGTCATCTGGTTCTTCAAGACTGTCCCTGGTGGAGGATTACTGCTGCTCATGGCAGGTCTGCTGACTTTTCCTCCCTTTTGTCTGGCTTCTTCCACCCATTGAATCCACTCTCTCCCCAACCAGCCTTTTGTCTCTTGCTCTGTCTCTGTGTCTGTCTCTCTATCGCTTGGTCTGTCTGGGCCTACCACAGCATGGAGAGGCAGAGGAAGAGGTGGCGAAGGGCGGGGCAGCGCAGCAACTCCAAGGCGGAAGCCTGGCCTTTGTCCATGGTCAGCTCCTTCTGCAGACTGGCCCGGAGCACCTGCCAGGATGGGTGGGGCTCAGGGCCTGGACTCTTCCAGAAGCTCCTCCCAGCCTAACCCCTTACTCAGGGAAGCCCTCTGAGACCTGGGTTCTGAGTTTGAGGGTGGACTCCTCTTAGGGTGTCATGGGAGGTCTTGGGGGGTCTTACCTCCATGTTTAGCTTGGTCCCCTCTTCCCGCTTCCCATTGATCCAGGCCACTCTCTGCAGGGCCCGCAGGGTGAGGTCTAGCCTCCCGGAGGAGGAGTACCAGCGGGCCGACTCGATGAAGAACCTGGGAGCAGGCGGTGGGGGTAGGTGTCAATATGGCTTCAGTTCCAGTCGGCTGGGCTGGGGGCAGGGGGTGGGCTTAACAAGTCAGGAGCCCATGAAATGAAGCTCTGCAGTGGGATTTCATTTAAGGCTGGGAACCCAGAGGTTTTGCCAAATCCCTCTCTCTAGGACCACAAAGCAACATCCAGCTTGGTGATGACCCATTCCCTAACCCAGGAGCTCAGCTTTGGGGTGCTGGGTAAAGGCAGTGGCACAGGCAGGCTGGAGAGTCGGGGGGAGCTGAAGAACTGGATCCCTGGGGGGCAAATCCTTCCTCCCTCAGTTCTCCCATCTGTCCCGTGGAGGCACTGGCCTGGGTTTGACCTCTGGCCTTGACCTTCTCTGAGTCTGTGCAGTGGAGTGTGCAGTGGGATCTGGGGGATGTCTTGTCCCTTGCAGCCCTCTGGGCAGCCCTTGGGCACCCCTGCCCACCCGGGGCCACATACCAGGAGTAGATGAAGAAGGCGAAAAAAGGCACAGAGACCGCGAGCTGCAGGTGGCGCCAGTGGGGCATGGCCAAGGCCATACCGGCCAGGAGAAACTGGCCCAGGCTGTAGACATAGCCAGTCAGGGTGCCCACACAAGCCCGCGTGTGGATGGGCATCCATTCCACATCTGGAAAGAGGGCGGAAACAGAGTGGTGCCACTGACTGGGCTGCCCGGTGGGTGGAGACCCCTGGGCCAGGCAAAGACCCCTCTCTCCACCCAAACTTTGATCTGTCCTGGGGCTCAGTGGAAGACACATCAAATGAGGATGTGTACCATGATGGGGGACATGGGGGACTTTCGGTGGAGGGAGGAATGGGTAGATGGGTTTGGAATCCCTAGAAATTGCCCCCTCCACTTCCCCCGCTGTGTCTTGCTCTTCCCTAACCTACTGTCCTGGCGAGGACCCCTTTTCCCTTTAGAGCTTCTCTGACCACTCAGTGCTGGCTTTTCTCAACCTGGGCCAATTCAGTGGCCAGAGCAGCTCAGAGGAGACACTGGCTTTCCTCTATCCAGGAAAGTCAAGGTGGGAGTGGGACCACCTCTCCGCTGTGGTCTGAAGAGGCCCAGCTTTGTTACTTGTGGGCTCCTGATACGGCTGCTGGGGCAAAGACTTGGACACGTAGGCTGGGTTTTGGGGCTGAATTCTGTAGGTGTCCTGCCCTGGTCCTGGCCCCATCCCAGTTAATTCCTGTAGTCCAGAGAACCCCCAATCCATAGATTCCCTCCTGGGCTTGAGGGATGACCTTGGGTAAATCCTTGCCCTTCTTCCCAGTCTCAGGTCCCACCTCTGAGAACCAGGGGGAAGGGGCTGATTTATCAAAGATGCACGTTGATGGCTCATGGACAGACCATGCTCAGGCCGTAAATGTGCTTTGGTCTACATGATGCTGGCTTGTCCTATGTTAAAGATATTAGAATTAATTTCCAACATTACAAAATTGGGGAATTTTACATTAATAAAGAGGAGGGAGTAAGATCTGACAGCCCTGACCCTTCTGGCTCAAGCAGCTGAGTGGCTATGGCCCCTCTGGATGGGGCTGTGACCCTCCTTTGTCTACAGTCCTCACCGTTCCCTAAGTCCTCTTGTACCTATTTGGCTTCAGTCGTTTATGGGAACCACCTGGCCCTAAAAATGGTATGAGTCCGGGGAAAGGGCTGTAATGTTGGCTGCCCCAAAGAGGGCGGGCAGGACCCGGAGGGGATGGCAAGGAGAGGAAGCTGGAAAGGGGCTGCTGGGTTGGGGGGTCAGAGAGGAGTGGGTAGGGACCCGCCCTGCCCTCCTGGCATCCCTCACTCAGTGTCATGCAGTTGAGGGCGATGCCAGCCAGCGACATGCCGGAGAGGAGCCGGAAGGTGCAGTAGACGGGGAAGTTGGGAGCAAAGGCCGCACAGGTTCCTGACACGGCCGTCTGCAGGTAGTTCAAGATCAGCAGCTTGCGGCGGCCCAGCCTGTGGGGGGAGGGGAGAACAGCAGCAGGGATCCTGAGGGCTGACCGTGCCAGGCCAGGTAGGGAGAGGAGTGCCTGGCCTGGGGGAGGCTCTGGGCTGGGGGTCTTTGGAGGACCTGTGCGGTATCCTGAGGCTGGCCCTGTAGGTCCTCAGACCAGCCCCAGGTGGTCAGGCCAACTTCCCACCTGGTTCCCACGAACCCAGCTGAGGCCCAGGCCCGGCCCAGCCCCATGGCTCTACCCAGGACTGACCTGTCTGCCAGGTAGCCAAACACCATGGCTCCGAGAAGCACCCCTACCATGTACAAGGACTGGGCCAGCTGGCGTAAGGCCCTGTTAGAACACACAAGATCCCACTGTGGGGAGAGGGGGCAAGGGTCAAGCAGAGATGAACCTGGGCCACGGGGCTCCCCTTCCCCTCCCTTGGGCTGGCCCTCTGAGGCCTATGTCACCCTCGTCCCCTAACATTTCCCTTTGCTTTTTGCTTCCCTGGTCCTGGTAGCCAAGAGACTTATCTTGACTCTGATGTCCCCCTTTTCTCTAAAGGCCCCCATCTTGAACCCCTTTCTTCATCTTCCCATCTTGGCCTCTGGAGAATCTGAGATTGTGTGTGGGGGGGGGTGCATGTGTGTGTGTGTCTGCATCTGTCTGTCTGTCTGTCTCAGAGGGGAGGGCATGTCCGTTCGGCCTCTGGAGCAGGGGGCCCAGGGATCCTCACCTCAGTCACGATGGTGGAAGGGAAGGTGCTGTTGTCATAGATCCAGCCATTGGTGCAGGGCTCTGTGGCCCCCGTGCTGTTGGCCTCTGTGCCGTTGGGAAAAGGCGGTCCCTGTTGGGGGACGGTGAAGAGGAGGCAGGACTCGGGCTGCCCCTGCCTGTCCCGGGGCAGCCAGGCCTCCAGCTCTCCATCCTGGCTGAGGTTGGCATCGGCAGGCGGGCGGCAGTGGTGCCTGGGGATGGCAGCGGTGAAGTTCTGTAGGGTGTTGTGGGAGGCCATCAGGAGCAGGGGGAGGACCACCAGAGTGACCTGGATCTGCTGGAAGCGGCCGACACCCCCCACCTGCTGCAGGAGGTCGTTGAAGGCCATGGGGCCAGGCCTGGCCGAGCGGCTGGGGGCTGAGCGCTTCTGTTCGTGTGTCCGTGTGCTGCCGTCCTTAGCGAGAGCAGAGAAGCCGCTGTTGCTTCTGCAGCTGACTTGTTCCTTGAGCTGAATTGGAGCTGGCTCTGTGGGGGGACAGGAGCCTGGCTGGCTGCCCCTCCTTCCTTTGCTCTCTCTGTCTTCTGTCCCTCCCTTTCCCTTGAGCCTCCCCTCACTTGGGGGTGGGGTGCTCAGCTTTCAGGGTCTGTGGTAACCCTGACCCCTACATGGGCAGGATTTAATCCTTGGCCTGGAGGGAATGAGTTAAAGTGTGACTTGGTATCAGAAGGATTAACCCTCTGAGTATCCTTGTGTCAGTGGAAATTCTCCAAGTGGGGATAAAGGGCAGGAGAGTGGACTGGAGTGGGGGTGGTGAGAGGGAAGGTACTGGGAGGGCGTGTCCAGGCATCTGGGGGCCGGAGGGGGCCAGGTGGGACCTTATTGTCTTCTTTTTTGTGAGAAGACTGGGCTCTGGGAAGTGTGGTGGCCTCGTGAGGGGCTTCTGTCCTTTATAGTGGACAAGATCCAAGCAATCTGCCTTTGGGAAGGGTTACGAGAGAAAATACAGAACTCCCAGTATCGGATCAACAAATACATTTTATTGTAGTATAAGTATATCCCTAATATTACATGGGAAATACTTATACTAAAAAATTATTCATTGATCTGAAATTCAGATTTAACTGGGCATCCTGTATTCTTATTTGCTAAAATTGGCAACCCCAGTCTCTGGTCTCCTGGGGACAGCTCATATCTTATGGGACCACAGCTTTGTTCAGTCGGAAGAAATTAAAAAGGTCAGAGGCTACTTTTGAAGGAGAGGGACCTAAGACCAACATCGTACATGACGTAGATTGATTCTTCCAGTGTCTCAGCTTTTCCCTTTTGGCTTATTCTGATTCAGAATTTTCCCTTTGTCTTGTCTCTGTTCACAATTTTTTGTTTTTGTTATTTTTTCAGTGAGCATGAATGTATTTTATTTGTAGCCACAACTCTAAGACAATCACTTGATTTCCTCCAACGGTTTAGCTCCTGAGCCCTGATCGCTCGAGATCAGGGCAGTGCCGAGTTCTGATTGGATGGGCTTCTATGAGCTCTGATTGGTTGGATCCTGGGTCGGGAATGCCAATAGAGCGCGTTGCAACTTCTAGCTTTTATTGAATTTTATTTTATTTTATTTTATTTTATTTTATTTTATTTATTTTTTAAAGTAGGCTCCACACCCAGTGCAGAGATCAGTGTGGGGCTTGAACTTGCGGCCCTAAGATCAAGACCTGAGCTGAAATCAAGATTTTTTTTTTTAATTTGTCAGAGAGAGAGAGAGAGAGAAAGAGAGAGAGAGAGCACAAACAGGGTAAGCAGCAGGCAGAGGGAGAAGCAGGCTCCCAGCTGAGCAGGGAGCCCGATGCCGGGCTCGATCCCAGGACCCCGGGATCACGACCTGAGTGGAAGGCAGATGCTCAACCGACTGAGCCCCCCAGGCGTCCTTGTGAGCTGAAATCGAGATGCTTAATCGACTGAGCCACACAGGCACCCCAACAACGTCTTGCTTTCAATTTGCGTGGTGTATAGTATATAAAACACGGACTCTGGAGTCAGTTTACCTGGGTCTAAATCCTCATTCCACATTTGCTGGTTGTGTAGCCAAGGCAAGTTGCTAAAATCCTGTATCTCTCAGTATTCTTGTTTGTAAGATGGATGTAACAGCCATGTCTGCCTTGTTGGGTGATTAAGGATTAAATAAGTGACTCCTTTAAGTAAAGATCTTAAAGAAGCCAGTGCTTTGAAGCTCAGTGAGTATGAGCTGTTCTTATTATTCGTTTCTGGTAAAAAGGTGACAGTATCATGCGGATTTTAGAGAGAAAATAGGCCTAAGCGCGTCTTACCCTAAGAACAGTGATTCTCTACTGGAGGTGATTCCCCGCAACTCCCTCCAACCTCCAGGAGACATTTGGCAATGTCTGGAGACATTTTTGGTTGGATTTAGATTCGAGTAAACTGACTCCAGAGTCCATGGTTTATATACTATGCACTATGCAAATTAAAAGCAAGACGTTGTTGGGGTGCCTATGTGGCTCAGTCGATTAAGCATCTTGATTTCAGCTCAGGTCTTGATCTCAGGGCTGTGAGTTCAAGCCCTTCACTGGGCTCTGCACTGGGTGTGGAGCCCACTTAAAAAAATAATAAAATCCAATAAAAGCAAGAAGTTCCAGCATGCTCTATTCGCGTTCCCAACCCAAGATCCAAGCAATCAGATCTCATCAGATCACTCAGGTGGTTAGCACTCCTGGCATGAAGTGGGTAGAGTCCAGGGATGCTGCCAGACATCCCACAATGCACAGGACAGCCTCCCATAATCCAGAATTTTCTGGACCCCAAATGTCAATAGTGCTAAGTTTGGGAAACCCTACCCTAAGAGATGTCCCAGACTTTTTTTGAATAGTGATCATTCCCATGCCCACTTGGCCATGGATATTCCAGGCATACAGATGACTCCTACCAGAATATTTGTAAGAATGCCCCTGCTCTTATTGGAGTAGGGAAAATGTTTGCAGGGTGAGGAGGAGAACTCCTCATCCTCCATGTTCTGCTGGAGTACAGCAGAGTAGCCTGGACTCTGAAACATGGTGGCCCTCTCCCTTCCCAGGCATACATAACCAGTTTTGCCACTGGAGGAGCCAAGTCAGGACTCCAACCTTCCTGGGTCCAGGCCAACACTCTTCTCCACCATGTTCTAACTTGGTTGTTGGTTTGAGGTTTCATGCCAGACTCTTCTGTGTTGTGTGTTTCCATTTGGGGTCTCTGGCTGTCCCTCCCTGTTATCTGCCTTCTATTGACTGTCCATCCACCCCACTGCATCAGATACTTTGGCATATGTCTGAACAGCATGGATGGTTAGGGTTCTGGAGTTTTATGGGAGGTAGCCAGGCCCTGTATGAATTAGCTGATGCAAAGGGCCATGAAGGGAGGGGGCATTTCTCAGTTCTTCCAGGCATAAATCTCCAAGTCTTATTGTTGGGGGGAAGCAGTTTTATTCCTGACTTCTCTTGTAAGGACTCAAGATGCCCTGCTATCGTTGGGCAGTTTACACAAACTACACTCTAGTGTATTAAGCTGGGAGGGTGTTTACTGTCTGTTGCGGTGCTGGGATACGTGAAGTCTTACACTGCTTCAGACCTATTAATCTAACTTCAAAGTCAGGTTGTTTCCTGCTGCTTAGATGTGTGCACTGCCCAGCTAAAGAGGTCTTAGGGCTCATCCAGTCTCATCACGTACAGAAGAGAAGAGGGAGGCCCAGAGAGGGATGTAACTCAGCCCAGCCTCCCTCCCACCACCCAGTGTGGGTTCTGGGCTGGGACCCAGTGGGTGTCCAGATGCCTGACAACATTCTCCAGGCCAAGGTATATAAGAGCCTTGTGGCCTGGGGATGTGAAGACAGCTGGACAAACAGCTTGGGGGCTCTGGGGCCAATCTCCTGACAGGACTTGGTGCCCTCATGGGGAGTGGGAGGAGTGCTGAGGGCAGTGGGGGAGATGGTGGCCCCTACAAGCACCCTCCCTTTCTGAGCGTGTGCCCAGCCCTGCCTTTGAGACGAGCCCCTCCCTAGGTCCTGACCAGCTCCAAGACAGGCTAAGCCTGGAAAAGGCTCAACTGGAGACTTCAGGGACTAAACTGTGGTTGGCTCCTGGGGTCATCTGGCTAGCAAGGAGACTTCCCACCAGCCTCCCAGCTCATGGAGAGTTTCTGGATAGAAATGCACCCATAACGGATGATTGGCTGAATGAGAACTATCTTTAGGGACATTCTGGGTCATTGAATACTCAGAGTTGGACTCCCTGGACTGACTGGAATGTGGACTTCAGTTCTGGCCATGCTCACCGAGAAGGGGTCAAATCCTGGACTTCTGATTGGCCAAGAGCCACAGAACCACATACCGTCAGAGACGAATGCTATCCCTCACATGAAAACTTCTCATGGTACAGATAAGGAGACCAAGGCCCAGAGTAGGCAAGGGATTTGTCCTTGATAACACAGCATACCCATCTAGAACTTGGCCCTCTTGATTCCCCATTGCTCTTTCTCTTGTGCTAGCAGCCATCACATATCGCAGATTTTCCGAGACATCCAGGTTTTGTTTTATTCTGTTAAACAAATGGGATTTAAAGTGCACGACACCATGTGATTTTGATTTTGATTGTTTTGTGAGACTTTTCAAATAAATGGTTTACAGGTCAGAGAAAATATTTTTGCTCAGATCACAAGTCCTAAGTGTGAGTTTGAAATGATTGGCCTGGAGAGAGGTCAGGCAAACTCCAATGCCTGCCAGGCACATAGCAACCTTCTGAGCAGGGAGCCAATTGTGAGTTTTAGGTCTCATGGCCTGGTTTCCCTGGCCAATGAACGGTGCAGAAATTAGAAATTCATCCCAAACTGCCACTTAAAGGCTGGACGTGAGGCGAGTAACCAATGAGGTGGCTCGGCATGACGAGTCTGCCCAAGAGAGGGGCTCCATATTGGATGACAAGTCTCTGAGCCAGTCGGAGGCTGAGCTCAGGGACTGAGAGTGGGGAGTAGGGCAAGCAGAAGGAGCTGGAGTTGTAGAGTAACAGCAGAGGTGGAGAAAGGGTGGAATCCAGGCTGGGGACTTGGGAATGGCAAGAGGAATGGGCCATGTACCCCCTGATGGGCATCCCAGTTCACCAGGAGTCCTGACCATGTGACTGGGAAGCACTTTTCTGGGCATGTTCCCTTCACCTTCCTGGGTGTCTTTGCAATAAACACCCTGAAACAGCCCAGGAATGGTTACAGCCAAGACATCCCAGGAACCACCCGGAATTCTGGACAGCTGAAAAATGGGGGGGTGGGGCGGCGAGGCTCGTGTTCCTCACTGAGCCCAATTCTCCTCTCAGGCTGAGACCCAGCCAAGCCACCCGGTGGCCCTCTGAGCCCCAGCCAAGTGCAGTGGGGGAGGGATGGGAAGCAGTCAAGTGCTGGGCATGTACTAAAGGCGGGGGTGAGGGGAGGCTGGTGCAGTCTGGGAACTGACAGGAGTGGAATGAGGCTAGATTTCAGGGTGCAAGGTGGAGGGTGTTGAAACTGAAGCCATCCAGGCAGGTCGGGGCCTGAGCGGACCGGCCTTGTAACAGAGCGTAGACTTCATCTCACTGGGAAGTCATTGAAAAGTTGAAGCAGGGGGTGTAACATGATCTCTTGCATGTTTGTTTGTTTGTTTTTAAAGATTTTATTTATTTATTTGACAGAGAGACAGCCAGCGAGAGAGGGAACACAAGCAGGGGGAGTGGGAGAGGAAGAAGCAGGCTCCCAGCGGAGCAGGGAGCCCAATGCGGGGCTTGGAGCCGAAGGCAGACGCTTAATGACTGAGCCACCCAGGCGCCCATCTCTTGCATGTTTGTTAAGCTCTCTTCCAAACATCGGAATACAGATTTGAGAATAGTGAACTCTGTGGCTGACAATCGCAGCCCTGAGTGTTTCTGAGTTGTCTGATATGGTAGCCATGAGCTCTGCTGAGCACTTGAACTGAGCCAGTCCCAGCTGAGATGTGCTATTAGCGTAAAACACACACCAGATTCTGAAGACTTAATATGAATTAAAGGCTGTAAAATATCTTTTTTTTTTTTAAGGGCAAGAACTTTATTTATTTATTTATTTTTTGATGATGATGGCTTTTTTTTTATTATGTTATGTTAGTCACTATACAGTACATCCTTAGTTTTTGATGTAGTGTTCCATGATTCATTGTTTGCGTATAACACCCAGTGCACCATGCAATACGTGCCCTTCTTAATACCCATCACTGGTCTATCCCATCCCCCTACCCCCTCCCCTCTGAAGCCCTCAGTTTGTTTCCCAGAGTCCATACTCTCTCGTGGTTCATTCCGTCTTCTGTTTACCCCCCCTTCATTCTTCCCTTCCTTCTCCTACTGATCTCCCTGCTATTTATGTTCCATAAATGAGTGAAACCATATGATAATTGGCTTTCTCTGCTTGAGTTATTTCACTTAGCATAATCTCCTCCAGTCCCGTCCGTGTTGCTGCAAATGTTGGGTAATCATTTCTGATGGCTGAGTAATATTCCATTGTATATATGGACCACATCTTCTTTATCCATTCATCTGTTGAAGGACATCTTGGCTCCTTCTACAATTTAGCTATTGTGGACAATGCTGCTATGAACATTGGGGTGCATATGGCCCTTCTCTTCACTACATCTCTATCTTTGGGGTAAATACCTGGTAGTGCAATTGCTGGGTCATAGGGTAGCTCTATTTTTAACTTTTTAAGGGACCTCCATACTGTTTTCCAAAGTGGCTCTACCAACTTGCATTCCCAGAGGGTTCCTCTTTCTCCACATCCTCTCCAACATTTGTTGTTTCTTGCCTTGTCCATTTTTGCCATTCTAACTGGTGTAAGGTGGTATCTCACTGTGGTTTTGATTTGAATTTCCCTGATGGCTAATAATTTTGAACATTTTTCATGTGTCTGTTGCCATTTGTATGTCTTCATTGGAAAAGTGTCTGTTCATATCTTCTGCCCATTTTTTGATTTGATTATTTGTTTCTCGTGTATTGAGTTTGAGAAGTTCTTTATAGATCTTGGATACCAGTCTTTTACCTGTAGTGTCATTTGCAAATATCTTCTCCCATTCTGTGGGCTGCCTCTTAGTTTTTTTTGACTGTTTCCTTTGCTGTGCAGAAGCTTTTTATCTTGATGAAGTCCTACAAGTTCATTTTTTCTTTTGTTTCTCTTGCCTTTGGAGATGTGTCATGAAAAAAGTTGCTGTGGCCGATGTCAAAGAGGTTACAGTAAAGGCTGTAAAATATCTTTATCAATAATTTTTATGTTGATTACTTGTGAAATGGTAATATATGGATACTTTGGGTTAAATAAATATAAAATAAAATATATTACCATATATACACGCTTAAAATTAATTTTACCTCTTTTTAAGAACTAGCTACTAGGAATTTTAAATTCCATAAGTGGCTTGCATTACATTTCCACCAGACAGTGATGGTAAAGAATATTTGAGGAAGGGGTCTTAGGAAAGAACTCTGGGGAACATCAGTGTTTAGGAGACGATAGACGGAGAGGAGCTACTTTTGGAATTGTTTGGTTTGGAAACCCTTGAGTTTAGCTTAAACAAAACAAAAGCTATTCGAGAATTCAGGATATTTTCTCGAGCTCAGGGCCAGAAAGTATATCCAGGGACCTGGGACCTGGAATCCATTAAGAATCAGTGTGAAATTCTCACCGAGTCTCTTTATCTGGGCCCCCGTGTCTTTGGTTCTCTGTTTCTCTGTGCGCTTTGCTTTGTTCTTTCTCTGCAACTGGCTTTCTCTGACCCTCCTGCATCTGGGCCAGCCCATCCTCATGCTAACTTGTCTTCCCAGGACAAGGACCATGGCATGGACTAGCACCTCTGTGACTCAGATCCCCAGCCCAGGAGGGAACACATGATGAACACGATTTGGATCAGGAGGGCCCTCTGGTCCAGTCGGTCATGACCAGAGGTGGAGGTCATGTAACTGTTCAGTTGGCAGGTTCTGGGCATGTTGAC
Source organism: Ursus arctos (assembly GCF_023065955.2). Classification (NCBI taxonomy): domain Eukaryota; kingdom Metazoa; phylum Chordata; class Mammalia; order Carnivora; family Ursidae; genus Ursus; species Ursus arctos. Next base: position 39,853,345 of record NW_026622908.1, read on the forward strand.
CTTTGAGGAAGGGGTGGGAGCAGGACGGGCAAAGCTGCATTTTGTAGCATTTACAGGAAACCCTCCAGGAGACTCTGAAGAAGCAGCCACAGTGTGGGAGGGAGCTGCATGTCCCTGGCATCTCAGAAACTAGGGAAGGAGGGCGTGGCCAATAGAACCCGAGTCTGCTGAGGGGCCAAGTAGCAGGCGGGATGAAAATGACCTGTGGGTTCAGCGCTGGGGGTGCTGAGTGCCATATGCGACAGCTGTCTCGGGGAAAGGGGGAGAGAGCCAGAGTGCAGTTTGAAGATGTACGAGGTTAGAAGGTACAAGCCAGGGAGGCACCCAGCTCCTTTATAAAGTTTAGTTGCAAAGGGGAGAAATTTCGAGATAGTGTGGCCCCTGCAGGGAGATATGGCTCCAAGGAGGGCTGGTTGGTTTGGTTGGTTTTTGTTAAGATAGGAGAGGTGGGAGCTTATCTGACTGGTGATGAGAAGTGAGCCAGGAGAGAGCGAATGGGTGGAGGAGAACTGAGGGGGAAGATGTCCGAAGGCTGCCTTCTAGAGGGGCTGGATGCAGACCCCCAGTGGGAGGACTGACTTTCTGCTGGGATTGGAGGGAACTCAGGGAACATGGGGTGACTTTGGCGGCCTTTGGCTATGGCTGTGGTTTTCTCACTTGAATAGGACACAGAGCTGTCTGGCGGCATGGGCCTGGAACGTGGATCAGAGACCTGGGGCAAGCAGGTGGATCGGATCGGGCCTGGAGGAGCGCAGGCTTCTGTCTGCAGTGGGCTTGTCTCGTCCTCTGCTCACACGCACGCTACATGCACACAGGGTATTTCCAAGCACAGGACTTGCTATGGACTGTATTGCGGCCTTGCCCAAATTTCTATGTTGATGCTCTAACCTCCAGTGTGATGGTAATTGGAGGTGGGGCCTTTGGAGGGTAACTGGGCTAGATGAGGTCATAAGGGTGGGGCATCATGGTGGGATTAGTGTCCTCAGAAGAAGAGACAGCAGAAACCTTGCTTTTCTTGCACTCTCCGTCTTAAGTGAGGACACAATGAGAAGGTGGCCGTCTGCAAGACAGGAAGAGGGCTCCCACCAGGGACTGAGTCTGATAGCACCTTGATCTTGAACTTCCCAGCGTCCAGAACTGGGAGGAAGACACGTTTGTCGTTTAAGTGGTCTGTCTGTGGCATGTTGTTGTTGCAGCCTTGGTGTATATGTAGCTCTGAGCACTCACACGTGTGCACACAGGTTCCCATCAGCCCAGCCTTTACGCATCCATGTGCCTATCCCTGCATGCAACACACATGTCCACGTGGTGGCCTAGCCCCTTCTCCATGCCACCACCATTCCTGAGCAGTGTGGCTTGAGTTCATTGCCATTTATTGAACCCTCCCATCGAAGAAAGAGGTGGGGAGCAAGAAAGGGAAGCCGTCTTTGTTTACGGTTGAGCCAGGGGGCCTGAGGGGACCTCAGGGGAAGGGGGCTGGAATAATGGGGGAAGGTGGCAAGTGGGGGAGGGCCGGACAGGAGAATGGCAAGGCCTGGGCTGAGGGAGGATGAGGACAAGGGTAGGGCATGGGAAGGCCTGTGGCCAAACCTTTGGGCTGGAGCATAGACCAGCTCAGGGCCCCCCAAGGTGCCCTCAGAGCCCAGAGGCAGGCGAAGAATTGGCTAGGATTCCTTTCTGGAGGGCAGGGAAATTTCGTTGCCCTCAGCTGGGGTCCAGGCCTGGTCCACAAGGCTGCAGAGGGATCCTCAGGGATGCTTTTTCCGCTTCTGGTTCCTGCTTTGGTTTCTTTGCCCAGCAGGACCTAGGGAGAGAGATCTCAGGAAAAGCCCCGGGTCTGGACCTGCTTCCCCAATGAGGAGTTCCCCTGGGACCAGAGGCAAGGGACTGACCACGTTTCTATGTCTTCGATAGTCTCTGGCAAGGGCTGATTGAGGGTCTCAGGCAGGAAGTAGGCGGCACTGCCTCCAAGGAGGGTGACGGTCCCAAATATAGCATTGGGGATGAAGGGCTGCAACTCCCCTGTGATTTTCACCAGCGGAGCCATCATGCTTCCTACACGGGTCCACATGTTGCTTATGCCCATACCTGTTTGCCTTGGGAGAGTCCAGAGCAGAGATTGGCAGCCTGTGCGCAGTTCTCAAAGGATAGCTCTGGGACCCCCTGGGCCGGGGCAGGAGGACGCCACAATCCCACCTGACCCCGTATCCTTTGGCTGGGCCAGTCCCAAGCCCAGCACCTACCGGATGACTGTGGGGTACAGCTCGGTCGCGTAGAGGAAGAGGCAGCTGAAGGAGCTGGACAGGCAGCCCTTCCCAAACACAGCCAGGACTGTCCTCAGGGTCGGCAAGTCTGCACCGGGAAGAAAATGCGATGGGCCTTGGGCTCAGGAGCACCTGAGTGTTCTCCCTTCTCAGTGGACTTTGTCTCCCTTTTTGCTTTGGCTGCTGGAAAGCTCAGATCTAAATTTAAAGCTGAGTAATAGTCCCTCTGCTATTTCTAGTGCTTTGCAGGCTGTCCTGCTGCATTTGCGTTTCTCCCTGGCTCTGATTCCCTACTCCCATATTTTGTTGTATATATGCTTGTCCTAAAATAGCTCAAGTTCTTTTGGAAGGATATGGGTGTATCAACACACAAACATCCACATAAAAGTGGCTTTTCCAGGGTCGTGGTGGGCGTAGGTTGTGGGGTCTTCCCCAAGCACTGAGTTCTGTGGTTTTCCCATGCCAGCTTGTCTTCTGTAGCGATGTTACCAGGCCATGCCCAGTTCCTGAGCAATCCTTCACACTGGTCAGACACCACCATACTTTGCCCAGCCTGAGTCAGATCTGGAAAAGAGCTTTGATATCATCCAGCCCAACTGAGTCATTTTCTAGATAAGCCCCAGAAAGCGCAGGGACCAGCTCAAGGTAACACAGAGAATTAGGAGCAGAGCCTCAGAATTGGGGTCCTAGGCACCCCACTTCCCAGCCTGTGGCAGCCTGTGATGCCCACAGACATGCTGGGCCTCTTCCAGAGGGTTCTGGCTTGGCCCTGGCTGCTCACCTGGGGGCACAAAGATGAGAGCCAGGATGAACCCCCCTGCCAGGAGGAGAGTACTGGCCTGGGTGATGTGTCGGCCCAGATGGTTTATGGAGAGGATGGTGATGAACTTGGCGGGGATGTCGATCCCACCAAAGATGAGCTGGAGGATATAGAGGTTCACTCCAAATTCTTCCACACTCATGGCCAGGCTGTAGTAGCCAAAACCAGTGGAAAACCTGAGGGGAGGGGAGTGATTGATTGGCACCTGCAGCCAGACTGGGGTCTCTCCCCAAACTGGTCATTGGGTCATCGGGATGATGACCCAATAGTTTCATTTCTTATCCCAACTGCGGCTAATCGGTAGGGGCTGCTGGAGAGCTGTTTTGAGCTCTCTGAGGTTGTGTCTGGGCTCAGTGCTGGGATGGATTGGTTATGTCTGACACGGGCATGGTCTAGGGTGGCAAAGAAGCCACATAATTGACTCCAGAGAATATCAGAACTGGCGGGACTCTGGGAGACCAAAGGAAGTAGTAAATGATCCCTCTTGGTTGGGTAATAGTTTAACATCTAGAATGGGAGAGGTGAGAGTCAAGTTGTGCCCCTAGGTCAGATGCCTCCCCTTTCCCTCTCAGAATCATGGGATCCCTTTTGAAGTCCCTGGACGTATTGGACCCTATTCATGTACGGATAAAGAAGGGTCTCAGAACCAGGTCACAGAAAGGGCTTTGCAGGAGCTGTAGAATGTCAGACAGAAGAGAAGACTTGGAGAAGCATGCTTTCTGTCTTCAAGCCCTGAGGGCCAGCCTCGCTCTGTGGGGTCCCAGAGGGCAGAGCTGGACCAGTGGGGGAAGTGATGAAGAGGCATAGAATGGGGACACTGCCATGGCAGGGATGTGAGCTGTGAGCTGCGAAGGGGTTTGGAGCATTTGCCTGTGGGTGGGATGGGTGTGACCTGACAAGGAAGCAGACCCTGATGGCCAGAACTAGGTGTGTGGCAGGGACACAGGAGATTTATTTCCAGGGTTGGGGCTGGGTTGGGGCAGCCCAGGGAGGGGATCTCTTGACTCTTCTTGCAAGTGCCCTAGGCCTTCTCTTTAGGAGAACCTGCCAGAAGCCTTGTTCATCACCCCTGTTTGGCAGAGGTGCTAGGATGTGGGCAGCAAGGGGTGGTGGGTTACCAGGCCATAGAAAGACAGAAGGTCACACGGCGCATGTTGGGTGTCCGGAACAGGTCAGCTATGCTGTACTTGGCCTTGGCCAAGGAGATCTCCTTCTGCATACTGATTTTGAGATCCTTGGGGCAGAGGAAGGGGGGGGTGCCATTAGTGATCAGCTGGTGGGCAGGAGGAAGGAAGGAGGGAGGTGCAGGCATCTCTAGGGGACTTTGCTTGGGGCATTGGATGTGATGTTGGCTTGTGAGCAGGGAAACAGAGGCAAGAGGAGGGTTCCTGCTCCAGACTATAATCCCTCTCGGCTCCTACCTCCACACTGAGTTTTTCTCCTTCTTCCTTCTTGCCATTGAGGGCAGCCATCTGCCGGAGTATTTTCAGGGCTTTTGAGAATTTTCCAGATACGACCATCCAGCGTACAGACTCTGGTATCCACCTGGGTGCCAGAACCAAGTCACAGTGACTCCACCCATGCCAGAACCTTTTTGGAGGGGCCGGAAGAACATCAATATCAACAGGGCCCAGGGGTAGGAGGTCCAGAAACCTGAGCTGTTTTACTGCAGATTTCGTGAAATTTGAACTTGGCCAAGCTTTGCACCTGGACTGCCTGCAGCCAGCACAAATTCTAGCATTCTCTTCTTCCCCTTCCAGAAGAGCCTTTCCTCTGCCCCCTACCTGAGCTACTTGTTATCGTTGGGTGTCTTCCTTAGCTAGGAGCCTTGGGCCTAGTCCAAGGCAGGTGGATCCTGGGGAAGGGACGGCATGTTCAAGGCCAGACAGCTGGACGATCCTGTACATTCATTCCCCCAGCCTTCCTTGGACTGCACCCCAGGATGAAGAAGGGGCAGGCCTGTAGTCCTGGGGCCGCTTGAGAAGGTGGCTCAGGTTAGGGTTATGGCCTTGGGGATGGGTTTGAGGCAGAGGACCAATTCTGCTGTAGTAGGGTTGCAGCATGAGGTCCTGGGATTGGCGAGTGGGGAGCTGACCTCCCTTTCCCCACCTCCAGCTGTACTTTTGGGCTTGGTTTGCCCTGAGCAGACCCTGAGCGTCACTAGGCAAAGAGGAACAGAGGAGGAGGAGGTGCGGGGAGAAATGAATGATATTTTTAAAAGTTCTCTCTGCGGGGGTGGGGGGGGTCAGCTGTGGCTGTGCCTCCACAGGGACCCAGGGCTTGAACTCCATCCTCCCCTCCCCGAGATTAGTAACAGTGGCTCCCAATCAGTGAGTCTTCCTGTGGAGCAGGCACTCAGGACCCTGGGTGATGGGTATTATTATCTTCATTTGCTGAGGAAAATCTTGAGGCTAAGACTGGGTGAGGCTTGTCCTAAATCCCAGGGGAAGGGGCCTGAACTCTTGACTGTTCCCTGCTGACCCTCTGCCCTTATTTCCTCCCTACTCACTGCTCCTTGTCGGCTTCCATCCCAGGCTGTGAACATTCACTGGCTCTACCCTGGAACCTCTGACCACCTCTCTTTCTGCAAGATTGTCCATCCCCTTCTAGAAGATTCTATTCTCATTTTCAAATGGAGGCCCATCCCAGTTCTGTCTTTTTGTGTAACCCTGGGAGACAGCTTCACTTCTCTGAGCCTTGTTCCCTCATCTGTCAAGTGAGACAGCGATGCCTCCTTCACACAGAGATGCCGTGAGGATCGGGATTATTTAGGTCGATGCCTAGAACAGGGCCTTGAACATAGTAAGTGCTCAGTAAAGGGTCACTCTCTGTCTGACTCTTGATCTCAGCTCAGCTCTTGATCCCAGGTTCTTGAGTTCAAGCTCTGCGTTGGGCTCCACGTCCAGCATGGAGCCTACTTAAAAAACAAAAAAACAAACTACATTTTGGAGATTCAGTTCCTGTTTTCAATGTGTCCTTAGGTTGGACGTGATGATTGTGAGCTCTTGACCTATTTGGGGTCTCTGACCCAGACACGTCGATTCTCCCAGGTCGCCAGGTTTGGGCTTTCTTTTCCTTTGTATCTCAAATCTAGAAGTCCCCAAACCCTGTGGATTTGTCCTTCAAAATGCCTCTCAGACTTGTCCCCGAGGCTCCTCCTGCCCACACAGTCATGTCCCTTCTCTCTCTCATCCCCACCCACTTGGGTCCGTCCTTGTGTCACAAACAGAAGCTTGGTCAGGTCTTTCCACACTGCAGACACGTTCAGAGGCATTCTTTGTCCCTCCCCAGAAGCAGAGGCTCCTTGGCTTTCTGTGCTCTCCACAGCCTGGCCCCGTGCCCTGCATCTCAACTTAGCCCCTTCCTCCACCGAATGCCCCCCGGACACCTGCTCCTGCAGCACACCTTTGTGTATTAATTCCTCCTCCCTGGAATGCCCTTCCCGACTCTGGGACAGAGGTGTCCTGGGAGAGAGTTCAGCCAGCCTGGTCAGACACGGATTCCCCCTGTTTGGTCCCGGCGGGAGTAAGGAGGAAGATGAAGAGGAGAAGACCACATACCAGGACAACAGGAAGAAGGCCAAGAAGGGAATGGACACGGTTAACTGTAGCCAGCGCCACTGGGGGATGGCATAGGCCAGGCCAGGCAGAATGAACTGGCCACAGGTATAGCAGTAACCCAGTACAGTTGACATGATGGCCCGCATCTGGATGGACACGCACTCGACATCTGCAGGAGGAGCCCGAGGACCAGATTAAGATCGTGCTGGGCCCTGGGCCACCTTCCCATGAAGGGGCACCAGCTCCTACCCACCCCCCATCAGCTACTTAATCTGACCCTGGTCCTAAGGGTTCATTGCCCCCATTTTACAGATGTTGTGACTAAGGCTCAAGAAAGTAGGACTCAAACTTAGGTCTGTCTGACTTCCAAGCCCACACTCTTTTTCTTTTTTAAGATTTTTTTTAAAATTATTTTTAAGTAATCTCTATACCCAACATGGGGCTCAAACTCAACCCCGAGATCGAGTCACGTGCTCTACCACTGAGCCAGCCAGGCACCTCCCCCAAGCCCACACTCTTGACTGTCTCTCCAGAGGCAAATGACTTCCCTTATTTTGCCTCAGTGTCCTTCTCTGTAAAATGAGGACAACAGTGTCGCCTCCTTGTGTGTGTGGACGGAATGGGATCATGTCAGGCCCGGGGTGGGGGAGGGGTCCTCGGTATTGATTACTGTTGTGGTTATGCTCAGAGGGGACCTCTGAGATCCTGAGAAGGGCAGCACCTGATGGGACCAAGGTCCCAGGGATCCTGTGCTGAGCCAGGCTCTTGGCTTCAGGCCGGGGTCCCCCAACTCCTGTTCCTCTGCCCCTTCCCCCTGTGGCTCACTCAAGATCGAGGTGCTCAGGACAATGCCTGAGATGCTCCAGCCACTCAGGAAGCGGAAGACCATGTAGACGGAGAGGCTGGGGCTGAAGGCCGCTCCAGTACCACTGGCCGCCAGCAGCAGGTAACAGCAGGTCAAGATGGGCTTGCGGCCAAACCTGGAGCTCAGAGGAGAGGAAGGACTGGGTTAGCCATGGTGCGCTAGCTGAGACGGTGACTCTGCAGGTCTTGGGGCAAAGGGTCAGACCCTCCACCTTCCAAAGGGCTAGGCAGGGCATGTAACTCCCTCTTTAGACAGAGCCAGACTGGTAATTGCTATTTTGTTGGCAGGTTTGCAGTTAGAGGTTCAAGTTAATGAGTGATAGCCTCTACCCCCAGCTGAGCAGCCTGAGCAGAGGTCAAGGGACTCCCCACCTCCGAACAGTCCAGGCACCCCACCTCCACGGCCGCACAGCCACTACACCGTGTCTAAAAACCTTGAGGCTTTCCCTAGGGTCTGAGGAGGGCTTTGGGGCAGAAAGAAGGCTGTGCCCCAAAAGGGATTAGGATTTGCCTAAGGCCACAGAGTAGGGATGGTACTTCCTGCCTCCCCCCCCCACCCCCAGCTCTTTGCCTCTTGGGAGGGGGATGCATAGATTGTCAGAGTGACATGGGATGTCTCTATAGGTTGTGCCTCCCCTCCGGAGCCCCCATGTCTCACCTGTCCGACAGGTCTCCCAGCACGATCCCCCCAATCAGTGTACCCGCCATGAAGACAGACTGGGCCACCTCCTTCAGTCTGTTAGAGTCACACACCAAGTCCCACTGTACAGGAAAAAGGTCGTGTTAGCCTGTCTCGGTCCAGACCGGTCCTCCCAGCCAGGCTCAGCCTGAGCCCCACAGTGCCCGCCCGCTCCCGGCGGCCTCACCTGACTTCCCGAGCCTGGACCCCACTCCCAAGTGCCAGTTCTGCATTCAGCCTGGCCCGGGTCTCCTTGGGTCTGCCTGTGGCTCTTTGGGTCCCTGACCCGTGGTGCATTAATGACAGTTCCTCTCCGGTGCGCGTGGCTTGTAGAGCCTGCTTAACTGTCACTTCCAGGTCTATTCTCAACTCCTGCCCTCGTCCCTTCCGAGCTTGCCTGCGCCCTGTGCAAGGTCAGGGCTGGCCTGCAGCCTCAGTCTCTCCCTCTCCTCCATGGGGACACCGGTCTATGGTTGACATCTCGCTCCATCCCATATCCTCTGTCTTTGTCTCTCAGGTCTCTCCTTCTTGGAAACTCCGTCGGTCCACATTCACTTTGTTTCTCCCTTCCCTTCAAAGCTGAATCTCTGGAATGAGAAGCTATACTTGCTGTCACCCTAGCCCATCTCCGGCTCATTGCTCAAGGCTGCACCTGCCCCTCCACTGGCTCGCCAAAGCCGCCCGTGATGTCTTTTTCACTAAGCCCTCTGGAACTTTCTGTAGCCTTCCCTGCCCTGACTGTTGGCAGGCCTTGACGTTGCTGATGCTGACCTCTCCCTCCCCCTGGTATTCAAATTTACCAGATTTACCACTCCTCTTCCTCCATGGGCTCCTTTCTCTCTATACCTTAAAGATTCCCCTGGGCTCTTTCTGAATCTTTCTCTCTTTTTATCCACTTTCCTGAGGAAATGTCCCCTGCTCCTATGGCTTCAATTTCTATCTTATGAGGAAGACTCCAATCCATATCTTCAGCCCAACCTCTCTTCTGGCCTTGAGACCAGTCGATTCAGCTGCCTTCTTGAAAATTCTACCTGGATGATGTCTCACGGTCACCTCAGAGTCAACGTGATTTGTCACCCACTCCTTGTGGCGTCTCAATCTCAGTGGTTAGGAGCCCTTCCCTTGCCTCATCCTTCTCCAGTGCACCACCATTTCATCCTCCAGTTTCTAACTTTTGAATATTTCTGGAATCTGGATTCTTCTATTTCCACTACTATCTTGGTGCAAGGTTAAAAATAAAGGCTGATTTTTATGGAGGGCTTCCTATGCACCAGGCACTGATGTAAGGAAGCGCTTCCCAAGCTTTAACTTCTTTAGTCCCCATGACAACCTTATTCTAGGGCATGACTATAATCATCATTATCCCCATTCTACAGATAAGGAGACTGAGACCCACTGATGATTACTGTGGTGATCTTCAGACAGGTCTCCTAGCCTTCGATTTCAGTTCCTCCTATCTGTGCTTCCCTTGCTAACCTGAATGGCTTTCTAAAACTTCACTCAGGTCAGGTTCCTGTCTTGCCTAAATCACTCACTGGCTTCCTCCTGCCCTTTGGGTAAAGAGAAAGCTCTGTTAACACAGATTTATAAAACTCTCATGCTCTGGCCCCTGCCTACCTGTCTGGCCTAATCTCCTGCTAATCCCCAACATGCACCCTTTGTCTATCTGTCCTGAACTACTTGTGTAATGAAGTGGAGAATTTTATTCACTAGAAATGTCTCACAAGAATGTTTTGGAAGTGAAACAGTGTGGGGGAAGAACCATACATCCCAGGGAGCTCTTTCCACTTTCCTCTGCTGGAAGCAAGAGGTGTAGGGTAGATGAAGACTCCAGGTCAGCTGTCTCTGGGTGACCCAGCATGGCCAGCAAACCCAGTGCGTTCTTCTGGCTGAGAAGGGAGTCTGCTCAGTATGTGTGTGGCAAGATGGGAGGGTAAAGGGTGAAGGAGGAAGTGAGGGGATGTGAGGAGGAGTATGCCAGAGGATGTCTAGAGAGACTTCTGGTACCTCGTGGCATGCTGTGAAAAGCTCCTTTAGGAAAATCTAAAGTAAAGACCTACTGTCCACCTAAATTCATTCACGTCCCCTCCCCCTTCCACAGTAAGCAGCATATTTCCGAGGTGACCCATAGCTGAGTGGGGGCCATGTTGTTCTTGACAGTGCAATGCGAGAGGAAGAAATGAATGTTATTTCCACCTCATTTGATTGAGAAGCCTTGGTCTGGACTTGAATGCCTTCTCCCTTCCTTTTGGTGGGAATGGTGACAACTAGAGCAACTCGGGAAGCCATGAGTTGAAGATGGCAAAGCTGCTGTCAGTCTGGGTCCCTGAATGACCCTATAGGGCAGAGTCACCCATCAACCTGAAATTCCCACCTCAGAACTATTGCATGAGGAAGAGATCCACTTCTGTGACCTGCAAGCCATTGAATTATTGTTGACTCTTTTGTTACAGCAGCATAGCCTATCCTGATACATCCCACCAGAAATTGCAAATGGAAATTTGATCCCCCCCTCAACCTCCATGTTACTTAGTGCCTCAAGAATGAATCATTCTGCTTGGATCCTGAGAGGGTCAATGTCAGACCCATTTGGATTAGTTTAAGGCTGTTGCCCTTCTCCACTGTCTGAGACCAGATCTGCCAGGTCTTGGTTTCTACCATGCTACTTGCTGTTAGGTACACATTAGAATAACGGTTCCCAAGCCAGTTTCTACTTGAAAATGGAGCAATGTACAGGAAATACCATTCCTAAAATGGGCTTTGACTCAAGTTTTAAAACATGCCAGATTCTTCTAATGGCCCATAAATCCCTGCAGAATCTGCTCCCAGATTTATCCCTGTTACCTCTCTGCTCTCATTTGCTACTATTATCTCCCCCATGGACTCCACTAGAGTTGGTCTTCTTGCTGTTCCCTAAACATGTCAGGCACCTCAGAGTCTTGGCATACGGTGTTTTCTTGGCCAGGAAAGTTCTTCCCCCAGATAGCCACTTGGCTTGCTCCTTCGCCTCCTTCAGATCTTTGTGCGAACATTATCTTCTCAACAAGAACCTCCTTGACCACTCTATTTAAAATTGTAACTCCCAGCAATCTACATTCCTCCACCCCACTTTATTTTCTCCATAGCATTTGAACCACGAGACATACTACACAGTTCCTTTTTGTGTGTTTGTTCCTCCCTCAAGATTATTATTTTGATGAGGGCATAGTGTTTAGTCTGTTTTGTTCACAAGTCTACTTCTATTGCTTAAAACAGTTCCTGGCACATAATAGGTACTTGGTAAATACTCGTGGGATTGAAGGAGTGAACATTCTACACACAGAACAGAGAAATGGAGAACCTTAGTAGTTCTTAGTGGATACGCTGATGTCTAAATGAGAGGTCATAGGGTCCACACTCCAGATACTACACGGAGGACAGTGTTGCTCTGTCACAATGAGCACCTGTCAGGATGGAGAGTGTCTAGGCGATACACGCAGGAGCTATAACCACATGTTAGCAAGAAGGACTGGAAAAACTTCACTGTCACACTGGAAAAACTTCTATGGCAAACTGTCTACTAGGGAATGGTAAAATGAGGTCTTAAAGCTTGGAAGAAGTGCTTTGTGGTTAGATATTAAAAAAATCTTGAGGGGCGCCTGGGTGGCACAGCGGTTGGACATCTGCCTTCGGCTCAGGGCGTGATCCCGGTGTTATGGGATCGAGCCCCACATCAGGCTCCTCCGCTATGAGCCTGCTTCTTCCTCTCCCACTCCCCCTGCTTGTGTTCCCTCTCTCGCTGGCTGTCTCTATCTCTGTCAAATAAATAAATAAAATCTTTTAAAAAAAATCTTGATTTCAAAGGCACTCTTAGTTGCTCCCAGAGATTTCATGGTTAATAAAACTCACCAGAGCTGATGATAACACTGGGGCCAGGGTTGCCCCGTGGATCAACACAAATCCAGGGGGCTCAGACCTGGGATGTGCAGCTGCTAGGGGTTGAATTGTGTCCCCCAAAAAGATAGATTGAAGTCCTAACCCCTAGTACCTCAGCATGTGATCTTACTTGAACATAGCATTGTGGTAGATATAGTTAGTCAAGATGAGGTCATACTGGGGTAGGTCTGGGCCCTTCCCTCAGTACGACTGGTGCTCTTGTAAGAAGAGAAGATACAGACACATAGGGAGAGCACTGTGGGACAATGGAGGCAGAGACTGGAGGGATGCCTGGCTAAGCCAAGGGACACCAAGGATCACAGACAACCACCAGAAACTGGAAGAGGCAAGAGAGGATTCCTCCCTAGAGCCTTGGGAGAGAGCATCCTTACACTTCGATCTTGGACTTCTAGTCTCCAGAACTGTGAGACAATAGATGTCTGGTGTTTTAAGCCACCCCGTTTGTGGTACTTGGTTATGGAAATTCTAGGAAACAGATACACTGTGTGATCCTGCACGTTTGAAGTAGCTGTGGGCTTGCTAGGTGGTGTTGGAAGGTGACTGGGAATGGGAGAGCCTGGCCATGTGGGAACCGGAAATAGACCTGGAGAGATTTTTAAAGGCATCCTGGAATTCTGGGGGCAGGGAAAGATACCTAGAGACATTTTGGGCATGCTTTTGTGTGGTTAGCTGTACGAAACGCTTGAGAAGGCCTTGTTAAGAAAACCTACAGCTGAAGGCTCGATTAGTCTCAAAGGTGTTGAGAGTGTAGTTTACGTTCCTTTGCTTTGCCTTGACGCAGGCTGGGCCACATGGGGTCTGCAGTTTTAGTCAAGTTACCCTATCGCTAGATTCCGGAACGGCATCATGCTGTGTGTTCCTGTCTGCGTTTGCGCTTGTCGTCACGTCCTTGTTCTCGTCATGGGGCCAGCCCTTCGGGCCCTGGAGACAGGACAGGAAAGCTCAAGGCCCAGAGAGGAATTGCAGGGGCCTTGGGGGAACGGGCCTGCGCATGCAAGCCTGCTTGGACCCTCGGACTGAGCTGGGCACCTGCAGGGCTGAGGTGCTGGGGTGTGGGAGCTGCGGGCTACACAGAGCCCACAATCCATGCTCCCCACACTTTCCAGACTTGAAAGAAAGGCCTTTGTTTCCTCTTAATGTCCTAGTAAAGCTCTTTCCGAAAAATTCCGACCTTATCACTGCTGAACTCCGAGAAAGGAATGTGTGTTCGCCTCTGCCAGGAAAGCTTAGGGGATCAGAGGGGGAGGGAGGCTCCTTCCAGTCCGGCCGGACCCTGTTCTGTGCTCACTCCCATCACTGGCTGGTTCTCCAGGGCTGCCTCCTCGGGAGGGAAGTTCCTTGTAATCCTGTTCTACAGACGTGGGGACTGAAGAGGAGAGGGGGGCTGACACCCCAGCTCACTGGCTGGGACCCACACCCGGGCTTGCCGTTTCCACGAGGGGGCAGCTAGGTGAAGACCGTGGAGTGTGGCAAAGCCTTGGGGCCCGGGTGAGCTGGGAAGCGCCGTGACAGCGGATTCCCCTTTACCTGGGGGTCCCCCTACTCTTCTGGTGGGGATAACCCCTCTAACCTCAGGACATGTCTGTTAGCCGTAATAGTTACAACAGCGGACACTTCGCAGGGGCCTTGTGCTCACGTGGTCCTTGCGGGGTCTCCTGTCGTGTGCACACTTGTCTCTTCCTCCCTTCTACGGATGAGCAAACCAAGACTCCTGGTCTTGTGACATTCCTAGTGAAGGGCAGAGTCAGGTTGTGAACTCTGTTGCGTGACCCTGGCTCGCGATCACACGGTGTTCACCGGCGGGGGTGGAGTCTAGCCTCCACTAACTGGGGTCACCTGGACCGAGCTGGTGGCCAGATGCCACGCACCTTTATTACCACCCTCTGCACCCAGAGCTGGTGCATCTGGACCCTGCCTCTGCTCCAGAGACCCACCTCTAGGTAAGGCCTGGCCACCGTTTAACCCCCGCCCCATGGGAAACTGAACCCTGCTTTCCCCACCCCAAGCAGGTGGAGCCGCACACGGAAAAATTGCCATGCTGGGAACCAGCGCCTCGCTGACTCTGGCCACGGACGCTTTCCTGGCTGGGCAGGAACCCCTTGCGTGGATTCTCGCAGCTGAGAGTTCAGGGAGCCAGGCCCGACCCATGCCTGAGAAAAGGGAACAGCACCCTGAGGACTGGTGAACCCCTGCATTTGTTGGGATGCAGATGCCACCCCCTACCTCCCCATCCCCGCTGGGATGTGTCTGGGAACTTGGCTGGCACAGATGTGAATTGACGCTTGACCAAGTACAAAACCTGCAACCTCTGTTCTCGGCCAGGCTCCCTGGAACTTGGCGTGCACCCTGGAGGGGAAGCCCTTTCCAGCAGTCAGCAGGGTCTGAGTCCCCCTGCCGGCCTCTGACGGGGACGTGGCCTCTGTTCAGCGTCAGCTGAGCACTTACTGTACACCTGGCCCAGGGATGAGAAAGATGGGTTGGAGGGGCGCCTGGGTGGTGCCGTCGGTTCAGCGCCTGACTCTTGGTTTCGGCTCAGGTCGTGATCTCAGTGTCATGAGATCGAGCCCCATGCCGGTCTCTGCACTCAGTGCAGTGTCTGCTTGAGATTCTCTCTCCTTCTCCCTTTGCCCCTCCCAATCAAACTCTCTGTCTTTCAAAATAAAAAAATACGCCTTAAAAAAAAAAAAGAAAAGATGGGCTGGAGAGACACCTTCCCTGTCCTGGAGGAAGCACCGCCAGCAGTGAACAATGGGGCGGGGGGTGCAGGGTGCACGGTCAGAGGGACCGATTGTGAGTGGGGTTATGCAGTCTTACGGAGCCTGATTGCCCGGCTTTAATTCCCGGCTCCACCATTTATGAAACATGGTGGTGCTGTGTGCCAGGCGCCTGGGACCTGTGCGCCAGGGGGCTGGGGACCTGTGCCTTCGTTTCCTCATCTGTACAAATGGGACAATTAAGGTGCCAACCTCAGGGCTGTTGTGAGGATTGAATGAGTTAATAAGGGCCAGGTGCTTAGAGCCGTCAGGCACGGGGCAAGCACACAGTGAGGGGTAGTGATGACAGTTACGTCACCCCTCCCTGCACGACTGTCGTCTCTCCGGCTAGCTTCTGTGTTTTCAGGGGACATGGATGGTGGCTTTCGCTCCTCTCTGATTTCCCAGGGGCCAGGTGTACAGCAAGTCACTCATGCATTTGGAAACTTCTTTATAGGTATTGAGGCATCTTTGACTCCCTCCCTGTCCCTCATCTCCGTGTCCGTTCTGTCCCCAAGTCCCATGGATTCTGACTCCCTCAACTCTGGTATCTATTCCCATTGTCCCTTCCACTTATCCTCATTTCCCTGGATCCCTGTGGCAACCTGCTGATGGTCTCCTTACCCCTGGACTAGAAACTCTCCACCAGCCACTCTCCGCCCCGTAGTCAGAGGCATCTCCCTGGAGGGTGATCTGAACGCACAGCTCTCTGGCTCAACACCCTTCGATGGCTCTCTATTGCCTGGGGACAGAGGCCACACCCTCCCCTTAGCATCCAAGCCAGCCCTCCTCTTCTCCAGCCCCAGGTCCGGCGGCCTCCTCGCTCCATGGCTCCCGCTTCCAGCCTTACCCCGTCTCCCGCAGTCCTGACTGTTTTGTTCTCGTCCTGCTCCCGTGACCATGCATTCGGCACCCCACGCTGTTGCTTTGGCCTGGGACCTGCTTGCCCACTACAGCCTGTCCGCTTTCTCTCTCCCTCGTCACACCCAGTGTGGCATTGCTGACTCCAACTGGCCCTCCTGGGCCCGCCTCCAGGCTGGTTAGATGTCCCGACCCTGGGCTCCCAGGGCACCTATCCATTCACTCCACAAATACTGATTTCACAGAGTGCCTCCTGTGGGCCAGGCACTGTTCTAGCACCTGGAAATCCCTGCCTTAGGAGGCTTGCGTGTTGCCCCCTTGCCAGTGGTCCCCCAGGGGTGGCTCTGTCTCTCACGAGAGGTGGGTTCCTGGAGGGCAGGCCGGGTGCACGTGGACTATGACTCTGTGTTCTCAGTAGGAGGCATGTAGTTGTTAGTAAATGTTTGTTTGCTGCATTTCGGGCACTGAGCTTGGCACGGGGGAGAAAAGGCAACTGTCATAGAATCCAGGGTTATGAGAAGCAGTGAGGTCATAGTTCAGAGCATGGCTCTGCGGCCAGATGACTGTGTTCAGATCTGAATCTGCCCTTTTACTCATGGTGTGAACTTGAACGATCTCCTTAACCCCCATGCTTCCGTTCTTCCCTCCCGTCTGAAAAATGAGCTTATAATAGTAACTACCTTACAGGATTGTCAGCAAGGTTAAAAGTGTTAATATTTCTAAAGGGCCTAGAACAGGGTCTGGTGCATAGTAAGCGCTTTATGTATAAATAAATATTCATGAAATACATGAAAAACAGTTATACAGACTGGGAACATAGAGAGTCTTGGATTTAAATCCCACCTCTGCCAGGTCCTAAGCATAGGTAATGCTGGGAAAGGTCAGGCTCCGCATGCCATGGCCTGGGATTGCAAGAGCCCGCAGCCACAGCACGCTCAGTGCAGGACTGGCGCAGGGTAAACACTTGGAAATGCAGCTCTCCTAATGAGGCAGTGAGGGGCTCATGGTCCCTGAGGGGAGAATGAAAACAGTGGCCTCTCTGTTCACGGCTCAGACGCCATGCCTCCTCCGGGAAGCCTCCCTAGACTCCTGTGGTTGCTCCCTCCTTCCTCCTTTTGACTGCCATAAACAGCTATCGCCCTCCGTGCCTCTCACGAGCGTTCGACTTAAATCCCAGTTCTAAAGCTGACCGGCTGTGTGATATTGGACCCTCACTTCCCTTCTCTGAGTTTTGGTCTTTTTGATCAGTACGATCTGTACGAGGAGCTAAAATCACATTTGGCAGGATATCGCGGTGAGAATCACAATGTCTGCAAAGCACCAAAATGTGCCTGGCGGTTTGCAGATCCTCCCCAAACACCTGTTCCTTATTCCTCCTCCTCCTCCTCCTCCTCCTCCTCCCCTGCCCACCGTGGTCTCCTGACTGGTCTGTCCGTTCATCCGAGGTCGAGGGTCAGACTTACCTCTGTCGGTCCTGGCAGACAGCAGGTGGAAAAACCAGGGAGTAAGTAAAGGGCCGAACGCATGGCAGGTGAACCCATGAGTTACTCTGGGGGTTTTGCGGGAACTGCTCGGGCACTCTTC
Organism: Ursus arctos; assembly: GCF_023065955.2. Classification (NCBI taxonomy): domain Eukaryota; kingdom Metazoa; phylum Chordata; class Mammalia; order Carnivora; family Ursidae; genus Ursus; species Ursus arctos. The sequence goes on from NW_026622908.1 coordinate 39,870,666, forward strand.
GACCTTGTGCAGGGTTCCCTCCTCTACACACCCTCCCATCTTGGGACCTTAACACAGGATGGAATTTCCTTCCTTTTCCTTGTTGCCTGGCGAACTCTCGAAGGACATTCTCATTTCAGCTCGAGGGTCACTTCTTCAGGGAACTCTCCTCGGGGCCTGCCCCCCCAACGCCCCCCCCCACCCCCTCCGGTCCCCACGTCCAGCCCTAAGTGGCCCTGGTCTAAGGTCACAGCCCTAAGTACTTTAAAGTTGTAATTTTGCATTTCTTTCTGTGGTCCTCCCATCCGTTGATGTTACCCCACAGGGCTGCGGACCCTGTGGTATTGGGGACAGTGCATTTTTGTGTCCTCAGAGCTTAGCACTGTGCCTGTCATGGAATGGGCTGCGTGTTCAGCCAATGTTGGCCACTCTACACGTGAAGAAACCAAACTTTCTGGTTCGTCTGCGTCTGCACCCAGGTCCTTCCTCTCTGCCTGCCCAGCGCCCTGTCCTCCGGTCCTAGTCCTAGGGAGCCTAGAGCCAGGCCTGTTCACCTGGCCCTGAGCACAGCAGGGTGGGGGTTGTGTGTGGAGGGCGGAGGACGGAGGGCCGCCTCTGGGCCTACCTCAGTCACGATGGAGTCCGTGGTGCTGAGGTCATAGGCCCAGCCGTCCAGGCACGGCTCGGTGGCCCCCTGCGTGTCGTTGGGCAGGCTGGCATTGGGCGGATATATGAAACGGAGGCACATCTCAGGCTTCCCATTCGGGCCCTTGGGGAGCACCCAGGGCCCCGTGGAGGCGTTGGGGGGTGGGCGGCAGTGGTGGGCCGGCGTGGCAGCCGTGAAGATCTGTAGCAAGTAGTGGTTGGCCAGGCCGAAGACTGGGAGGCCGAGCAAGACCATGTTCAGGAACTGGAAGGGGCCCTTGCTGCCCACTCGGTCCATGAGCTCAGAGAAGGCCATGGCGCCGGGCAGGAGGAGCCAGAGCTGCGGGCAAGGCACCTGGCCAGGGAGAGGTAGGTACGCATGTGGGTTCTGTGCTGGGCCAGGGGTACATGCGAGCACAGGTGTGTGGAACAGTGCGTGTATACACGTGTACAGATGTGGGGCTCAGGCGTGTGTGTCCACAGATTTACACGTGGATGCATGAGGACATACCCAGAGGCGTGGCGAGGCATGGGGCCCTAGGTGTGGTGTGTGTCCAGGTGCGTGTGCACAGGGGTGTCTGCTGGGATGTGTGTCTTGAGGCTGGAGTGTAAGGGGCAGCTGTGTGAGCTTGGGCGTGTGCGTGTGTGTGAGTGCGTGAGTCTGCGTGTGCTCCGAGAGGCTGCTCACATGTGCTCGTGCACGGGCTGGTGCAGGGCGCACAGCTGGGACCCAGGAGCCTGGTCGTGGACATTGGCAACAGGGGCCGGATGGTGGCGGGGGGGAGGTGGAGAGGTCCCTGGTCACCCTGAGCTGACACGCAGGCTTAGCGGAGCCCGGGTCGCCTGCTGGGAAGGTCTCCCCAAACCCAGAGCCTCCTGGCTTTTGGCTGTCCTCTGGGGCTGGGTCCACCAGACCGGGGCAGCAGAAAGGGCCCAGGCAGGTCGCAAAGGGCAAAAGAGACTTGGCCAGTCGCAGTAAGGAAGTGAGGCCAGACCTTGGGGGTTTCTCGGGGGCATATAGGGGCGGGGGTTTGGGGGGGTCCCCATTCCTCCTCACCTGGTAGCTGCGCCCGGCTGCCTCTGCTGGGGCTGACGGTGGAATGCGGCCGGAGCCCTCTGTCTGTCCCGGGGCCTGGCAGCAGCTGCTGTTTTTGGGCGGTTCAGTTCCAGGAAGCTGTGTGTGCCTTCCCCGGGGGCACTTATATAAGGCTTAAGTTCCCCAGGCTAATGTTTGACTTTCTTTTGAGAATTAATGGTGCTGGCAAGGGAGGGAGCTGTGGACCCACCAAGTCTGGCTTTCCTCAAAGGGCTGCCTCAGCAAGCGGGGGCGGTGGTGTGGCCGAGCCTAGCAGGGTTGCTGGCCAGACGGAGGGGTAGGTGGTCAGGGCGCGCTCGCCTGGGGAAAGTCTGGGAGGGGGTCTGGTCTGAGTCCTGAGGGCCCAGGGTCATCTCCATGCAGCTGGTCTGGGGCCCGGCTTTCAGAATAGCTCTGATAGGGGTGCTGTGTGTGTGGGTGGAAGACTCCTGCCGGCCATCACTTCCCCTGCCTGGTGCCTCTCGAGAAGGGGCCTAGAGACTTGTCTCTTGGGAAATGGTAGGGCACGTCCAGCAGAAAATCTCACAGGTTTCTGTCCCTGAGGGCTCAGGGCTGTCATCCTCAGGGCTCCTGGGAAGCCAGGGCTCCCCTGTCTGAGTCTCAGGCTCAGGGGAACAGCCCCCATCCATCTCCGCTCTCCAGGGACCCCCTCTTCTGATCAGCTGCATCCCTTTGGGGACAAATCATTGTCCCTAGTGTTTTGTTCTTTTCTCTGAATTATTTTAATTCCCTAATGATGTTTTTCTTGCATAAAACATGGGGGACACAAATAGGCGAAACAAAACAAACTCTTCAGCCTCACCTGAGAGCCAACCCCGTGTACCTTCTGATGTATGTTCTTCCAGACCTTTCCTCCTCAGGGACTTTGGTCCAACCCTCATTCTTTAGCAGCCAACAGGAGGCTCAGGTAACCTCACGGCAGCCCCCGTTACTATTCTAAGCATTGTAAATTAGCAGACGAAGGAACAGAGAGGTTAAGTAACTTGCTCACGGTCTCCCAGCCAGGAAGTGGCAGGGCTGGGCGGTGTGGAGCCAACATCTGCAGAGACCGAGGGGCCACTCTGCTACACCATCTCTCCCTTAACAAGGTCACCTCGGCGGGCTTTCAGCCTCACTCCTGCCTGCCTTTACCTCCCTGGTTCCACCTGCAGGGACTCCGGGGAGTGGCCCCATCCTCTCTGCTCCGGGGGCTAGGGAGGGGCCCACCTAGGGCTCCCCTTCTTGGTTGGGGAGGGGGCTTCCCATTCTCCCCCTCGGCCCCCTTCTCCACCGAGGCAGCGTCCAGCTCCCTGGCCCAGGCTGGCCTCCGCCCCCTGAAGTCTCTCCCAGCCCCTCACCGCCACCCCCTGCAGGGCGGGGTCAGCCGCTGGGGCTCTGCTCCCCACCTGGGCCCAGCAGTAATTGATGTTCTCAGAGTGGCCTGAGGCAGGGCGAGATCCGGAGTCATCAAAGGAAGATTAAATTATGCTCCGAAGCAGCCAAGGGGTTGTTTTAGGAAGGTTTTCGACTGTGAGGCTTGCAGAGAGCTGAGCTGCCGCTTGAGCCCCCCTGTTCTGGGTATTCGCCCCCTGTGAGATTTTCTGGTGCCTAATTGGGCCTGGGTTATCCGTCCGTTCCTGTCCTAGTGGAATGTTGTTTAAAGGAGCCTGGTGACTTCCCGTGGAGGCCACTGGAGGTGAGCCAGGGTATACATGTGCAAGCCCAGCCAGGGGCGGCCCCGGCCCTCAGTGCGTGTGCTTGGATTCACGATATCTGAACAGAGGAGTTCTCTTAGGCCCGCGGGGATTGTGTTATGTACTTGCTGTATGACCTTGGGCAAATCACCTCCCTCTGGGCCTCTCATTTCTCCTCATTAGTTACGTGGCTTACACACACACTCCAGAAATCTTTTATTCAAACAGTATAGTGGGTTCATAACATCGATATATAAAGCTCAGTACAGGAAGATGCGAGAGGAGGTGGTCTGGCTAAAGTGGGAAAGAAGGTGGAGAGAAAGCGGCCCCTTCATCACCCCCCGCCCGCCCCAGCTCGCCCTTTTCTTTGGCATCTCTGTTATTTTAGAGGATCCGTCATTTCTGCCTCGCTGATACTAAATCGAATATGTTGAAATTAACTTTTTTTTTCTTAAAGAAATGATGCATCTGGGAAATCTTACATGCTAATTGCATTTTTAGCTTGGGATATGGAAATGCAGTTTTCTTACTTCTTCCTTCCCTCCCTTCCTTCCCTCTCCCTTCTTTCCTGTTCTCTTCCGTCCCTTCATCTTTCGTCTGAAGCCTTCCCGGTGTCCTTTTCGCTGCACTGGACTCAGTCAGTGGCCCCCTGTCCCTGTTGGGCCCCAGCACAGGCCTGTGTCTTCAGCTGGAAGGGGCCAAGGAATCATCAAGTTCAAGTCCAACATCCTCACCTTACACGCAGGGAGACCAAGGTTCAGGGAAGGAAGCAACACACGTCTGACCCTCAGCTTCCCTGGCATCTCCGCACAGCGCTGTCTTTCTAAATCTTCAATTCGCTGAAGCAGAGGATGAGCCATGACAAGTGAAACAGGGAAATCTTATTTCTCAGGAGCAGGGGGAAGTTTGGGCGTGCTGGTCAATTACGGGGACCATACTGAACTTTCTGTGGGCCATCCACTCTCCTACCCACTCACCTGTTCATTTGTTTGTTCCTCTCTCCGTCCATCCTTCCATCCGTCCGTCCTTCTGTCTGTCTGTCCATCCACCCCTCCATCCTTCCAATGTACCTCATGCCTTGTATGTATGAGGCCCCATGCTAGGAGCTAGGGTGTCTGCTCTACCCTCCTGCCTGCTTCTCAGAGAAAACAGCAGCCCAGAAACGATTACAGCACTAAGGAGATTGGCCTCAACGCCACAGGAGAGGTCCCTGCCGTTTTAGTCCTTTCCAGAGAGGGAAAGAATGACTAGTTCTGATGAATCAGATTACGGTGGGTTTCCCAGAGAAGGTGATGTGTTTTCACGCTGGGTTGGGACGATTGGGAGGTAGAATCAGAGAGGGACCCGCAGACCCAGGGGTGTGAGTGCAGGCATGTTTGGGGAAATGGCGGGTGAGCTGGCTAAACAGTGTGGACAGAACCCTTTTCCCACCCTGGTGGTGGCCTTGGTACATGGGCTGTGACAGTCTCAGAGGGGCTGATGATTCCCTGGGCTTCTCTGTCCCTGTGCAGGTGGGAGTGGGGAAGATCTCGAGGCTTGTGGCTCACCAAAGGGGTCATGCTCAGCGATGCCTAAATTCACTGTGTGCAGTCTGGCTCTCTTGCCCCTCATGAAGGTCCCATCCAGTTGGGTGGGCCATTCGGGGCCCCTACGCATGGCTGCCTCCTCACTACCCCATCCTGGGTTGAAGTCAGAAGCTGAAGCCTGCGTGGGGCTTGTCCTGCCGCTCAAATTATCGCCCTAGGCATGGATGGAGAGATGTTCAGTAAATTCCCAAGGGCCAAGAGCTATTCCTAAGGCCTCATCACTGGCTTAGGGGCCCCAGATTCAGTCCCTGACCTTGGGTGGCTCTTAACAATAAGTGGCCTGTATGGACCTGAGCAAGGGATTGTCCTCTGCTCTCAAACCCTAACCAACCCCTTCTTCCCCTCCATTGATTCTAAAATTTCCTTCACAGGAGCAAGACCATCCTAATTAGAATCTTGCTAGTTGTTTGGCCCTGGGCAGGTTGTGTCCCCTTGGTAAGCTTTAGTTTTCCCACTTGTAAAATGGGGATTAATACCTACCTTATAGGATTCTGGGGATTTTAAATAAAGTATATAAAACCCTGAACACAGTGCCAAGCATGCAGTCCTGAATTTGAGGGCCCTGAGGGAACAGGCTTCAGGAAGCCTGAGCAGTCCTGAAAGAAGAGAAGGGAGAGGAAAGGCTGCTAGGAGAAGGGAGCTCAGGACGGGTGCCCTTTGGCCCTGGGGGTCGCAGGTTGGAAGGGCTTCCAGAAGGCGGTGGAGGGAGGGCCCTTGAGGCTGTCCTTGGGCACCTGGAGTATATCCTGGCCCAGCCAGTCACTGCCGAGCCCATCATGTTGCCAGGCAGGCTGGGTCTCAGCTGTCACCCCAAGTAGGAAAGGTCAGGGACACAGCTCCCAGGATGGCGGAGGGACGGTGCAGTCCAGGAACGGCGCTCCCTGTTGGTGCACATCTGGAACTGCACCTTTCCCCTCCAGGGCGTGGCCTGGAGTTTCGGAGCCCACCCGCCCCCGGATCCCAGCACAGAGAATGGACGCCTGTGGATCTGGAAATCCCCACGCTGGACGACTGCTCCAAGAACCTGAGGGAGGGGACCCCCTGGCTACGGGCTGATGCAGCAGATGTCTCAGTCCCCATGTCCCTGGCATGCTTTCTGCTCATGAAATGTCTTAAACCAGGGCTGGCCTACGGCAGATGCCCACGGGGCCGGGGATGCGAATAAGTGGGGGGGACTAGGTGTTGGCAACGGTGAGCGGCCTCGAGCACGAAGACGTGCAGAGCGCATGTCCAGTCTGAAGGGGGCAGCGGTGCTCCTCACCAGCTGGGGTTGCCATGGGAATATGCAGGCTTGGGGTTGCCAAAGCTTCAGATATTTTAAAAATAGCTTGAAATCTGGACTTTGTGAAATTTTCCAATTGTGTAGGCGACCCCTCCTCCCACCTTCTGGAATCCCTTTGTCTTTTCTGCTTCTACCGCCTCTCGGAGACACAGACTCCATCAAGTGATTCCTTGTAGAACAAGGTAGGGTTTCCTCGGGTTTGTCCTCACACCTACCCCCTGCTGGACCTCAGGATTCGGTGAGCAGGGCCGTCGGGTGTTTGTTCACTCCGCAGACATGTATCCAGCACTGCGTCTCGCTGGGTCTTGTGCAGAAAGGTGCTGAGGATGGGAGAAGTGAAAAAGACACTGAGCGTGGCTTTGGGGGGCTGCAGAGCCCTGGAGGGAGAGTGGGGGGGACAGGCATCCATGGAGCCCGTGCCACGGGTCAGGCACCCTGAGGACACTGGCCCACGTGCTTCCCCGCCGAGGCCTCCTATCAGAGCGGTGCTTCCTGGTCTGCGATCAGCCATGACGGGGGTGGGTGGGTTTGGCTCCAGGCTGCACTTGTGTTCTTCTACCATCGTTGCACTTGCTGTTCTCGAGGACGGCTCCTCCTCAGCTCCTCTGTTGTCACCTCCTCAGGGAGGCCTTCCAGGACTAGCTAGAGTAGCGCCCCCAACTCTGGGAACACCTTCTCTAACAGGCTCCGTTTGTCACTGCCCGGAATTACTTGCTTGTCATCCACCTCTCCTGCCCCCAACCAGGAGGCCGTGAGGGCAGGGCCTAGCTTTGACCTGTTTGCCGCTGACCGGGCTTAGGGTAGGAGCTCACTGAGTTCATGTGCAGCAGGTGCGGTCTATCCACAAGCCCCCTGCCCCCAACCATCTCTTTTCAGGAAGCACTCTCCGCAGGGGCAGGACTAAGCCATGGACCGCACCTGCCCAGCCCTAGGGTCTTCACTTGCAAAATGGGCACAATGATAACAGTTCTAACCTTCCACGGCTGGGAGGAGGGCGGGGGCGCATGGTCTTGGGAGGTGGTAGGTCTGAGCCCTGTCATGGGGGGTGGTGTCCCTGGGCGATGGCTGGGAGCTTGGAGCCCATCTCCCAACTCCCCCTCCCCCAGCAGCGCGTTTTCCCACTTGCCTTGTTTTCTGCCACAGGCCCGCTCTGCAGTGGATCTCCCTGCGCTTGGCAGAAACGATGAGTGAAAAAGATGGGCTGAGGCTCCCGGAGCAGACGGTGTGGGAGAGAAGAAGCCACAGATGCAAGGGGGGGGGGATGTTCGGAGCCTGCGAATTCCCAAAGCCACTGCCTGCTCTTGGTCCCTGGGCTTCCAGTCCTTCCCCCCCCCCCCCCCCCCGGGGAGGGACACTGGCAGATGAATCTTCACAATGGCACAGGCAAGGACTCCTGCCCATAGAGGATGTGGCCTTGGGGATGGGTTTGATGGCCAGAGATGCCAACAAGCAGTTGTGTAGCTGCCTGGACAGGGGAGGGAGCCTGGGGCTGGGGGTTGGGCGGAGGGGTGGGGGTGGGTGGGTAGACCGGTCCTGTGGTTTCCAGTTGGGTTCCACGTATCTGCTGAACCCACGGGGTGTGGGATCACAGACGGCTGTCTGTCTGGGGTACAGGGGCAGTGGTGGCCTACCCTGGGGCTCTGTGGGGTAGCGTCGTCAGTGCTGTGGATGAAATGCAGCCCATGAAGTTTCTCGGGCTTGCAGGGAACGCAAAGCTGAGGTAGAAGGTATCTAAGAAGGAGGACGGACTCAGAATCCAAAGGGGTTGGAGGGGCGAGTGCTGAGCCTGCCACTTTCCAGGTAGGCGCCTTCAGGCAAGTCACATCAACTTGCTGAACCTTGGCTTCCCCATCTGCAAAATGGGGGCAGCATCACCTCTGCGCTGGTGCCCTGAGGGTCAGTGAGACGGCCTGCAGGTGGCGGCCAGCTTGCCATAGATGGCTGCGGCTGTGCCTAGTGACAGTGGGAGCTCCTTAGGGGCAGGGGACTGGGCTTTCAGTGCTGTGTCCCCAGTGCCTGGTACGGCGTGGGCACTGAACAAATGTTTGTCAGATGAACGAACAAGATGAAATTTGACAGGGATAAATGTCAGTTCCTGGACTCGGATCCAAAGACCCAGCTGCACATGGATGCGGTGGGGGGCGGGAGGTGGGGAGAAATGGCTCAGCAGCAACAGCACGTTCGAGAAAAGTCGAAGGATTTAAGCGGACAGACATTTTGGTCAATGTGAGGTGGCTTGCCAAAACCAGGCAGGGTGAACTTGGGTGGCAGAGGCCCAGGGCTCGGGAGGAGGGAGGCCACGGGGGTCAGACCAGCCTCCAGAGCCGCATTCCACTCTGCATTGCCCCAGTGGTGTACTTGAAGAAATCAGGGCCCTGAGGTTGGAGAAGGGAAGGGCACGGGGCCACGGGACAGCGCTCAGAGCTTGCCTCTTCCACTCACTTGGGCAATTCACTCATAGCTCCAAGCCTCAGTTTCCTTGTCTGTAAAATGTGCATGCCACAGGTTGGAGCTCACTTGGCTGCTGGGGAAGGGCAGGAATGGGGGTCCGAGCCTCGTTGGACTCAGTCCTCCACGCCTGCCCCCCTGAGCTCCTCAGCACCAGGGTTGTTCACACGAGAGGACAGTGGGCAGGCAAGCTGTGGGTGGCCAGCACCTGTTTCCTGTGCTGTTGGAGAGGATTACAGAGGCAGCCCCTCCCACCCTGACCTCCCCACTTTCCTCCATTTGAGGCTGATCCTGTAGTCCAGCCGCTTTAGCTGCAGCCAGCTTCCCTCTCGTCTGCATGTTTTGGGTGTAGGATTGTGGGTGCAGAAAGCCTGGGCTCCACGTTCCTCTTCCGCCCACCAACCGCGCTGTGCCTGCAGCGAGCCTGCCTGGGGGGCCCTGTGCGCCCTCTGGTGGCCGCAGAGGTACTGCGCTGGGCTCCGGGGAAGGTCTTGGAGCAGAGCCCACCAGAATCACGTTGAAATTCGGACAACCTGGTAAAAATGCTGGACCCCATCAGCAGATGAATGGATACATACAATGTGGCATACACACACAACGGAATATTATTCAGCCTTAAAAAGGAATGGAATTCTGATACATGCTGCAACATGAGTGAGCCTTGAAAATATGCTTAGTGAAATCAGACACAAAACAACAAATACTGTATGATTTCATCAATAGGAGGTATTTAGAACACGCAGATTCATACATATAAAAAGTAGAGTAGAGGTAACCAGGGACTGAGTTCGGGCAACGGGGAGCTACTGTTAATGGATCTAGAACTTTTGTGTGCAATGAAGAGAAAGTTCTGGAAATGGAGGGTGGTGAAGGTCACACAACATCGGGAATGTACTTAATGCCACTGAATTGTACACGTAAAAACGGTTAGAATGGTAAATTTATGTTATATATATTTTGCCACAATTAAAAAAGTACCCAGAAAAATCCTGGACCTGCCTCTTAAAAGCTGCATGACCTTGGTTAAGTCACTTTGCTTCTCTGATCCTCAGTGTCCTCATCTTTAAAATGGATGGGGGGGGCAATACTGCCTATGTCATGGCCACCACCCTCGTCCAAGCCACCACCTCCCTCGCCTGGAGGATTGCAAACAGCCTCTGTGATGATTTCCAGGCTTCCCTCTGGGGCCTCCTACCCAAGTCTTTTTCAACTAAGCTGCAGAGTGTCTAATACTATAAACCACATCAAGTTGCCTGCTTGCTTAAAATTCTCCCCAGACTCCTCCCCTTGGCTGACAAGGTCTGGGAGGTGACCCCTATTCCTCTCTCAGTACTTCCTGTCGCCCCTTGTCCCCGAGCTGTCACTCCATGCTCCTTCCTGCCTCCAGGCCTCTGGCCTTGCCGATTATTCTGCTGTGAACACGGATCTCCCGACTGTCTTGTTTTGCTGACTTCTTGTCGCTGGGGTCTCGGCTCACATGTGGCATCGCTATGTACCACCCACTCCTAGTCTTATCCCATGTATCCTGTTTTATTTCCTTTTTCCCTAACAGCAGCCCTTATCTGAAATTGTCTTATCTTTTTTATGGAACTTGTTTATTCAACTGGCTGGACTTTGTAGAGCGTAAGCGGGGAAATAGTTCAATTTTTTTCACCTAGCTCTCTTTTCTCTTCCCCCTCCTTGAAAAAATTTCAGGGGCGCCTGGCTGGCTCGGTCGGTAGAGCATGGGACTCCTGATCTCGGGGTCGTGAGTTTGGTCCCTACGGTGGGTGGAGAGATGACTTAAAAATAACATCTTTAAAAAGAAGAAAGAAAATATTTCAGCTAAGTGTAACTTTATCCATTTCCTTCTGATATTAGATCAATTTCTTTTTTTTTTAAAGATTTTATTTATTTATTTGACACAGAGACAGCCAGCGAGAGAGGGAGCACAGCAGGGGGAGTGGGAGAGGAAGAATCAGGCTCATAGCGGAGGAGCCTGATGTGGGGCTTGATCCCATAACGCCGGGATCACACCCTGAGCCGAAGGCAGACGCTTAACCGCTGTGCCACCCAGGCGCCCCCGGATATTAGATCAATTTCAATTTCCGGCATCGAAAAGCCTGATTCCTTCAGGGGGGTTGAAGGATTTAGAAGTGAAGTGCCGTGATGTCTGAAGCTTGCTTTCAGATGGATCCGCTAAACCACGCGCGGGCGCACGCGCGCACACACACACACGTCAACAATTTTTGGGTGAGCATCTGGGTGTTTATTGCACTATTCTTTCAACTTTTCTGTGTGTTTGAAAATTTTTGCAAAAAAAAAAAGTTGAGTAAAAAAGAAACTCTTTTTGCCAAGTTAAAAAATAAGCCTCGTCCTATCTCAATAGAAGTATTTATTCTGCATCCAGTATCAACTTCTCCGACACAAGCTGACCAGGGTTCTCAGCCGTGGGGAAGGCGGGCGGTGGGCGTGGGGTCACTGAGGGTCGGCTTTCTCTGATTCACCTCCTTCCTCCGGGGAAGGCAGCTGAATTCTGGCTCTGGCAGAGGGGTCCAGAGGGGAGGAAGGATGCCAGGAAAAGAGTAGTGCTCCTTCATTACTCTGTTGTCACACAAGGAAGGTGGACTGGTGGGCTTACCCCTGGGGGGCCGCTGGGCTCGCACCGATCCCGATGCAGAGAACACCGGGGCCTGCCCAGTGCTCCTGACAAAACCTCTTTCTGTGCCCACAGGCAGCCCTCTTGGGGAGGTCCTGCTGAGAGCGCTCTAGTCCGGGTCTCTTCTGGATGTCCACTCTGGCCACGGTGGGGGGCAGGTCTTCCCACTGCAGCCCTCTCCCCTCTGTTCTGCCAGGCTGGAGACTGTTCCAGGTTTTTCTGGTCTCCATTTCCTCCCAACTTCTCTCCCTTGGTTTTGCCCTGGTGGCTGCCAGGCCCAGGGGCTCAGTGGCTCATCCAGCGCCCAGGATGACAGTGTGGGGGTGATGTACCAGGGTCCTCTCTGGCAGCCTCCGCCCTCCACGGTGGCGCTCCTGAGTCCCCCTCATCTGGGTGGAGGGGTGGTGGTTTTTTTGGGGTGTGTGTGTCAGCTCTCTCTTCCTCCTCCAGGGCCGACCACTTTCTTTGGAAGAAATTCTAACTCAGACCCGTCCCGCTTGAACTTCTCAACCTCGTTGGCATAGGCGGGGGGAGGTGGGGGGCTAGGGGGAGGCCTTGCTTTGGTCACCGCTCAGTGAGCCAGGCTAGAGGGCGCTCTGGGCCCCGGGGCCTCAGCAGAGAGCCCTGAGGGCAGGCGAGGACCCACTCGAGGTGCTGCTCTTCCCTCTAGTTACTTCTTGCAGTCTCGGCAGAAGACCCGCACCGACCAGGGAGCCTTATTACTATGGTCTGTTGGTTGAAGGGGAAGGCAGACAGAGGCCAGGCTGTGGTAGGTCAGGAGGCAGGAGGCACAAACCAAGAGTTCACAGCGAAGAAGCCGGGTGGTCACAGATCCCTGGCCCTGCCCCAGTCTCAGCCTCACTCCCACCCCTGCTGAACCAGCCAGACCCGGTCTTTATTATTATTATTATTATTATTAAAAATACGTGGTGGAGGGAATGCCATGTTATCTGTCTTCGTTCATTCCCAGCCCACACCTAACTGAGATGCTAGTGTCCCTTAGCTCCCTGTGACATTAAACTTCACAGGCAGCCTCTCCTCTCAGCTCCTGCTTGGGAGGACAGCACTGCTGAGATGCTGCGCTGCTTTCTTCAGTGGTTCCCCGTAGTCTTCACTGGTTCGGGGGTGTCCTCTGGCTGGGGGCACGCTCTGCCACTCACTCGCCTTGCACGCTCACAGGCACCCCCCTTCAGTTTGGCACCAGTCTGTGTGATGGCGATGTCCCGGTTACTGTTTGCCCTGACCCCTTGGGACCCGTTTACCTGGCAGCCTCCTGGGGATGCTGAGAAATCCAAGACGGGGGCTGCATCTAGCATTTATCTACTAGTGGCCACTTTTGACACATACACACACACATTTTAAAGATTTATTTATTTATTTTAGAGAAAGAGAGAGAGGGAGAGAAGAGGGGCAGAGGGAGAGAGTGAGGGAGAGAATCTCAAGCAGACTCCCCACTCAGCGCAGAGCCTGACGCGGGGCTCCGTCTCACGACCCTGAGATCATGACCTGAGCCGAAATCCACAGTCAGGCGGTTAACTCCCTGAGCCACCTGCGCGCCCCTGGCTTTTGACTTCTGGATGACAGGAGGTGTTTGGTCACATTGCTGTTCTGGACACCTCCTCTACTCCTCACCTTCTTGTCCTGGCTGAGTGCTTAGGAGTCCCTGGGCCCATGGTCAACCAAGTGAGCCAGAGAGGTGCCAGGAGGGTTGAGGGCAGAAGCCGAGGTTGCAAAGCCAACCGTGGAGTGGTGTCTGGCGGGTCACTCGCTGTACCAGCTCTACCCAGGGTAGGGACTGAAAGGTCAAGCGATTTCTCCTGGCGGTGCTGTGCGTGGGTGTGTACACGTTTGTGCACAAATATGTGTGTGTGGGTGTGCGCGCATGCACGCGCACATCGGGAGGGGCTGATTTCCATGCTGCTGGATCCTGAACTGCAAATCAGGCGCTGAAAAAGAAATCAAGGTTTATCGTATTGGTCAGTTATTTCCTAAAACTCAGGGGCTTACAACAGCAATGATTTATTTTTGCTTCCACCTCTGTGGTTTGCCCGGGGGGCAGGCAAAGTCTTGATGGGTTTAGTCAGCTCAGCTTGGAAAAGAAAATGGTCCAGAAAAACAAAGGACGAGCAGAGAGGGGGTCAGAGTCCGTGTGCACGCACGGTTGTGCGCGTGTGCGTGTGTGCGCATGCGCGCGCGTGGTGGCGGTGGTGCGTGCACGCGCCTATGTGTGACAGGTGGCTAGGTTCCAGGGTCTGGGGTGGGGGCAGGCAGAGGTGGTGGCTTTGAGGGGGAACGAGTGTTTGCCACGGCGGTGTAAGGGCAAATACAAATTAAACATGACAAAACGAGTTTGATTCTCCCTCTTGAAAAAAAAAGGGAAGAGATTTCCTCCCTCTTCTTAGAGCATTCAGCTTAGAAACCTTGCAATTCTAAGTTCTGCCTCTTTGAAATGTAGGTAAATCTTTTCATTGGCGAAGCCTCTTGCCAGCTTTACATCCCAGGAATGTTTCCTGAAGGACCTGGAGGCCATCTCTGGGAAATGGAATCACGGAGGAAGAAGGCGCCAGTCTCCCCCTTTCTGTGGGAGAGTAGCGGCCTGACTTCAGCGGGTGCGAGGTTCCCCGTTGCAAACCTGCCTCCTGTCACAGAGAGAGGAGGAAGGTATTTTCCTTCTGCATGAAGGCAATTAGCAAACCCAGGTGACCACCCTAATTAGTGGGTACATTTAGCATGAACAGTGTGTGATTTGCTGTCGAGTCCTCTTGCTGGAGGGCTGGCTGTCGCTTATCTTGAGAACATGTCCTGTATGTTCTGGACCATCTGCCTGACCCTAGAAAAGGAGAGAAGTTTTCCTTTGCCATCTCTTTGCCGGTTGTGTGATGTTCAAGCACATTCTGCTTGAAGGCTTATTTAATAATAAAGCTGTGTTCTTTCCCTTCTACTTTTGCGGAGAGGTGTTCTGGGTTGGCAGGAAGTTGTCTTTAATTTGTATTTTTCCCAGTCAGTGTCTGGGCGCCCTCCAGCGATTTTTTCTGTGCGTCTTTTCCAGAGGGAGAGAGAGAGGAGGCAGCAAGTCTCCCAGCCTCCAGGGCCACCTGGACACCGGGGCCTCTTCGGCCAGCCTTCCTGGAGGCAGCCTCTTCCAAAAGGTGGAGAGGGGCTCCTCGTCCAGGGAAGGGGGGGCGCCTTCTGAAGGATCGCAGCGGCGGCTGCGGCCCACGAGGCGGGAGACCCCAGCCGGGGCCCAGGACAGCAGCCCGGGGCGGGATCGGGGCTGCTGAGCGGTGGGAGGCGCCCGCGGCCGCGCGGCCCCACAGCCCTGCGGGCTCCGGATCGGCCGGGACGGCTCGACAGCGACGCCGTGTGGCCGCGAGGGGAGCGGCGGCGAGACTGCCGCTTCTCTCCCTGCCAGCTCCAGGAAGCCGGACTGACCTCCGCCCTACGGACAGCTTCAGCTGGGGGCAAAGGACGATAATAAGGCAGCTGGGGCCTTGATCAACAGATGGGGACAAATAGTCGCTTTCATCTAACATTTCCTAACCACCAACGAGTTATAACGCAACAGGCATCCCTGATCCCCACCTGGGTTGGGGGGTGGGGTAGAGAGGGGTTGAGTTTGGCATCAAGGTGTCTGTTTCCCACATTGCTTGATAATAAAGCACCGCTGTTCAGTGACGTGTGTTGTAGACTGTGTCAGAATGTCCCTGAAACAAAATGGCAGCACCAAAGCAGCCTCAGCAAAGCGTGTCACACCCAAACGGCGACATCGGGAGGTCAGGCACGGGAGGGGTCCCAGGGCCACCGGGCGTCATTCCTGGAGTTTTCCGTGTTGTGCTCCAGGGAGCATCTTTCACACAGAGAGTCAGGGAAGTGGTGGCCCTCATTGACAATGTGCCACCAACACAGGCCAGTGAGGGCTGGACCCTCACTAGTGAGGGAAGGGAGAGGGAGGCTCCGATGTCTCCCAAGAGTCTGGATCTAGGGGGCAGGCGTTCCTTGCACAAGGGGGGGGTACATGGATAATTCCTAGTGTACTAATTCCTGTCGATGGGCATATGTTGGGAAGCATTCTGTGACTGCCTGGGTCGGGTGGGAAGGAGTGGATGATTGATTACTGTATGGGTTTGCTATGACATCGTGAATTTCCATAAACTTACAAAAGCAACACAAATTTATCCTGCTCTAGTTCTGGAGGTAGCAGTCTAAAAGAGTCTCCCTGGGCTTAAATCAAGGTGCCAGCAGGGCTTCATTCCTTCTAGAGGCTCTAGAGGAGACTGTTTCCTTGCCTTTTCCAGCTTCTAGAGGCTGCCCACATTCCTTGGCTTGTGGCCCCTTCCAGCAACCACATTGCTCCAACTTCTGCTCCCATCATCGCATCTTCTCTGACTCAACCATTGGTCCCACCCAGATAATCCAGGATTACTTTGATCTTGCAATTGTCTTGCAATCTCAAGACTGGCAAAATCCCTTTTGCCCTGTAAGGTAACATATTCGCAGGTTCAGGGATTAGGATGTGGATACTACTGGGGGGATGTTATTCTGTCTACCACAATTTCTGATGTCTGTTTCTTAGTTCGGGCTCTCTCATAAGCATACTGAGCCTGAGACATGAGCAAATGGTTTATTTAGGAGGTCGTCCCAGGATACACAGTAGGGCAGTGGGGAAGCGGGACAGGGAAGGGAGCGGGACCAATAGAGGGTGTGTCATCAAGCCGGATACCCCTGTGAGACCTGGAGCTGAATCCCACTGGGGAACTGCTGGAGACCACGTGGAGCGTGTGTCTCTGAGTTATTCCTGCACCCAGTCTGAGGGAGCTGGGCTATTTGACATGAACTCTGGTGAGCCATGGGTCACGGAATGTTGTGCAAATAGTTAATTCCGCTGCACTTGTAGGCTGCCCTGCTTGAGGAAAGCAGGCTCCAGGGGCCAGACAAAGCCAGTTGGTAAGGCAATAGGTAGTCAGCCATCAATAACTAAAATGGCCAAGGCCAGTGGGCTGTGGTCCAGGTGCCAACAGTCTCTGCCAGTCAGCTGTGGGTATGGGAGGAGGGTGCGGTGGCAGCATAGAAAAGTCCTGTCCACTGATGTATTCACAGGACTCGTAGGAGGGGCACGTGGCCAGGCCCAGGAGTCAGTCCACCTGCTTTGCTCAGCAGGTGGGAGGGGAGGCAGGAGTAGACGCCATCCCCTCCCACAGCCTGTTCACAGCCACCATCTCATCTGACCTTCCCTGAAATAGAGATCCCTAATGTGACTTTTGCTCACTTGGAAGTCAGGGTGCAAAGTTTCTGGCACCCAGTGGAGAAAGGAAGGAGTGGGGGGGATACTGCAGGAGAAGCGTGAAGTGGGGGCGGAGGGGCACTCACTGAGTGTCTCCTACCGCAACTAAGCCCTCTGTCTGCACTCACGGACTTTTCCCAGCCACTGTTCTTCCCCATCTTCTCCTTCTCCTCCCCCCTCCTCCTTTTCCTCCTTCGCTAGTTTTGTTTTTGAGAATTGCCATTTTTTGCCACTTTAGAATTAAACTACCTACAAAACACAGGCCCAAACACCAGCTCCGACTTGTCCCATCATTTACTAAAACACTTTCTTATGGAATTATTCAAACGTATACTAAGATCACTCAGCTTCAACATTTATCAACACTTGGCAAATTTTGTTTCACCTGTATCTTCCCCTGCCCCATTTTCTTCTCATTATTTAAAAGGACAATATAACATTACCAGCACAGGGAGGATATGATCTGAAACTAAAGAGGTGTCCTTTAAATGGAAGAATTTTAGATGAAATCGGAATATATACAGTCTTATTTTTTTCTTATTTTACTGCACACAGATGCAAACTATGTCAGAAATCAGTGTTTGAGAACCGCTTATCAAACCCATTGTCCTAAGTGCATAGGTGAGAAGACCAAGACCCAGAGAGAGAGGGATGTGGCCAAGGTCACTCAGGGAGGAATGGCAGGGTCGACTGGAAGTCTTCTTAGAGCATAGGCCCATCTGAAGCAAGATTGTGCAAATTATTTTTCTCCCCAGAAAATAAGAAAGATCAGGAAGTGGCCCGTGATATCCCCTTCCTGAACGCAGAGCTTGACCCTCTGGATATCAACCTTTATTACCGGATTGAGGTGATCTGGAGGAGCTCTATCGACTAGCTATTGCTGTGTAACAAACCACTCCACAATGTAGTTGCTTAGGGGCTCGGTTGGTTAAGCATCTGCCCTTGGCTCAGGTCATGATCTCAGGGTCCTGGGATCGTGCCCTGCATGGGGCTCCCTGCTCATCGGGGAGTCTTCTTCTCCCTCTGCCTGCTGCTTCTCCCCCCTTCATTTGTGCTTTCCCTCTTTCTCTAATAAATAAATAAAATCTTTAAAAAAACCTCACAAGAAATCCCCCAAAATGTCGTTTTTTAAAGCAATGATCATTTATTTGGCTCATGAATTTGTGGGTTCTTCTGGTCTGGGCCAGCTCAGCTGATCTCTCCCTGGCTTTCTCATGTGTATGCGGTCAGCTGGTGGGTTGGTTGGCAGGCCGGTTGGTTTGGTCTGATGCGAGGCTCGTTTTTAGCTCCAGGAGCCTCTCATTCTCACTGGAAGCAAGCTAGCCTGGACAGCCAAAGAGCAGCAAGAGAGGAAAGCCCTGCGAGCAAGTACTTTCCAAGCTTCTACTTGCATCGTGATTGGTAATATCTCTTTGACCAACGCAAGTCACATGGTCATGGGGTGGAGCAATAGACTCCCCTCTCTTCATCCTCCCCCTTCTCCCCTTGGCCTCCTCCTTCTTCCTCTCCTTCTCCCACTTCTTCTCCCCTTTCGTTCTCCTCTCCTCCTCCTTCTTCACCTCCTTCCTCTTCTCCTCTCCTCCTCTTCCTTCTTTTCCTTCCTCCTTTTCCTCCTCCTCCTCTTCTTCCTCTCCTTCCCCTTCCTCCTCCTCTCCTCCTTCCTTCCCCCCTCCTCTTTTTCCCCTTCTCCTCCCCCTCCCTTCCCTCTCCTTCTCTTCCTTCTCCCTCCCCTTCTTCTCCTCCTTCTCCCCCCCTCCTTCTTCTCCTTCTTCTTCTTCTCCTTCTCCTCCTCCTTCTTCTCTGATTACCCATTTATTTCAAAGGATAATAAAAGATACAAACTAACAGCCAAATGAAGAGATACAAAGGGCAAGGTGCAACAAAGGAGCGTCTGTCTTCATGGAGTTAGGGGTTTGGTATGGCGGCATGTGGAAACGTTCTGGTTCCCCAACCTGGAAGTCAGACTCTGCTTCGTGACAGGAAGATCACATCACATTACAAAGCTATAGTTGCAAAGAAAGTGGGGGTAAAGAATTGTGACCATATTCAATCTACCACAGTGTTTTAGTTGGCTTGGACCGCTGTACCAACATACCATAGACAGGGTGGCTTAAATAACAGGAATTTATTTCTCACAGTTTTGGAGGCTGGGAAGTCCAATGTCAAGGTGCTGGCAGATTCACTGTCTGGTGAGGACCCACTTGCTGGCTTGCAGACAGCGGCCTTCTCGCTGTGGGCTTACATGGCCTTTTTTCAGTGTGTGCACAGAGAGAGACAGATAGCCCTACCTTCCTATAAGGGCACCAATCGGGGTGGGACCCACATGACCCCAACTAAACCTAATTATCTCCTGAAGGTCTCACCTACAAATACCATCATAATGGGAGTTAGGGCTTCAAACATAGGAGTTTTGGGAGGATTCAAGCATTGGCTTATATGTACAGGAACCAAAAGAGACGTCTATACGTGGAAATAGAGTGGTGTATTAGTTTCCAGAGGCTGCTGTAACAATTACCGCAAACTGCATGGCCTAAAACAATAGAAATGAATTCTCTTACAGTTTTGAAGGTCGGAAGTCTGAAATCAAGGGCCACACTGCCTCTGGAGGCTCTAGGGCAGACCGAGGTCTTTGCCTCTTTCAGCTGCTGGTGGCTCCTGGAGCTCCCTGACTCGCGGCGACGTCACTCCGTTCTCGGCCTCATGGTGGCATTGCGTCCTCCTCTGCTGTCAGTGAAATCCCCCGTGTCACTTGTATAAGGACACTTGTCATTGAATTTAGGGCTCACCTGGATAGTCTAGATAAGCCCTTCCTCTCAAAACCCTTGACTGAATCATATCTTTTGCTGTTTGAGGGAACAGTCACTCCTACCGTATGAGACAATAGTCACAGTTTTCAAGGATTAGGGTGTAGACCTATCTTCCCGGGAGTCATTCAGGTCACAACAAGTGGGTTTTGGAAAACTGGATTTATCTCATTCAGTTTTGTAAAGGTGGAAAGAGAGGGTATGGGTGAGTGAGTGAGCAGGCTCTAGGAGATTTCACGGGGGAGAAGGTTTGTCAAGAAGCCACTGGAAGGCTGTTATGAATGTGGTTCTGGAACTTTCCTTAGTGGAAGAAAGCACACAGACTCAAAATGCATGTTTTGTCATTTTACTGAAAGTGGCCCTGATGCTCAGTACATCCTACATCATGAGAAAAAAGGTCTGAACTTCAGTCTCCAAAATACACGTTCCAGATCCTTCCGCAAACCCAGATTCCCATGGAACCTACTCTAGTCGTCACTTACTACTGTGTAACAAATTGCCCCCACACTTAGTGGCTTAAAACATGTTTATTAGCTCACAGTTTCTGTGGGTCAGGATTCTGGACCTGGCTTAGCTGGGTGCCTTGGGCTCAAGGTCTGTTGTGAAGAGGCAGTCGAGCTGCTGGCTAGGGATAGGGTCTTATCCGAAGGCTCTGCTGGGGGCGGGGGATCCGATCCCATGTGGCTGTTGTCAGGCTTCCGTCTCTCACCATGTAGGACTCTCCCCATAGCTACCTCACAATATGGCAGCTGGCTTCCTCCAGAGAGAGTGATGAGGGGGAGAGAGAGAGAGACTCAAGACGGAATCCATAGCCTTTTTAGTACTTATTTATAAATATTTTATTTATTTGTTTGAGAGAGAGAGAGTATGAGTGGGGGGCAGAGGGAGACACAGACTCCCCACCAAGCCTGACACGGGGCTTGATCCAGGACCCCGAGATCAGGACCTGAGCCAAAGTCAGACCCTGAACCAAAAGAACCACCCAGCCACCCTCCATAACCTCTTTATAACTTAATCTCAGAAATGACAGCTTATCACATTTGCTGCTTTCTGTTTAACCCAAACATTTAAAAACTCATGTTTATGCTCCCGAATCATCAATTACACTGACATCAAATGTAGCAAGATCTTCAGTTAGACTGACTTATCCTCTCCTTCCTTTGTATTTGTAGACGAGGAAGGGCTTCAAGTAGTTAAAACCGTTTCTCAAGTAAATGTAGCTGGCAAGCCAGCATTCAAACTCAATCTGCTCAGTTCCATTCCCTAGATGTGCCCTTTCTACTGGGCCATGATGCTTCTTGAGGGGAGAGTGGATTTTATGAGAGGCCCTCAATGGCCTGTTGGTCGTCAGCTTCTCTTCCACTCAGTTGACTGGTATCAGATTCCTGGGGCTCTTGTAACAAAGTACCACAAGTTGTGTGGGTGGAAACAACAGAAATTGTCTCACAACGCTGGAAGCTACGCGTCCAAAATGGAGGTGTTAGCGGGGTTGGTTGCTTCTGATGGCTCTTAGAGAGTCTGTGCTATGCGCCTCTCTTAGCTTGTGGTGGCTCCCAGCATTCCTTGGCTTTCAGATGCGTCACCCCAATCCTCCATTCTCATGTGACATTCTCCCTGTTGTGTCTGTGTCTTCTTGTGAGGACGTCACTGGGGCTGGGTGACCCCCCCCCAATTCCAGTATGACCTCATCTCGACTCAATACATCTGCAGTGACTCTCTTTCCAAATAAAGTCACATTCTGAGGTAATGGGGGCTGGGACTTCCACATATCTTTTTTGGGGAGACACAATTCAACCCATAACAGACTCTGAACAGGACTGGAAAAAGTAGATTTAGGACATTTGGACTAGTTGGGAAATTACTTTCATTTTACCTAATGAAAGGACGTATTTGAAGTTGTTCATGCAGCTTGATGTTTCTAAAAACTTTTGACTCCAGGGTTTGCCTGACAGGGTAAAAGCGGTTCCAGTTTTAGTCACGGGAGACATTGAATTAGGCTCCACGTGTGACGGTCATTCCACCTGGACTCTTCTTTGTCCTCAGGTGTGGGACAAGGGTCCAGAGGCTGGAGGGGTATCTCCTTCAGCAAGCGTTCCTGTCACAGAATCCCGAGCTGTTGACCAGGGCTGGGAGGAGAGATGTCCTTAGGACACCTGCGGAGGGCTTATTCCAAGGCATCTCTAAAGCCGCTTGGGCAGTGGCCTTTTCAGATGAGGGACAGAGGGCCCCCATAGGGGTGGAGGGCGCGGGAACGCTGTAGAAGCTGGGGCGCCTTACGCCGCTCCGGGCCACGCACCATAGAAGCTTGCGCAGCAGGGATAATCCAGTTCCAGAAGAAGGCTTCTTACCAGGCTTTGCACACTCTTGGATCAGCAATTATCTCGGTGTTAGGCAGGATCCCGTCTAGTCGCCTGGGGAGTTCTTTAAATTGGGAGTTTGTTAAGAAAACAAGAGGATATACTGAGAGTGAGGAGGGCTGTGGTCTGAAATGAGAGGTAGGTAAAAATCCTGGATTTCTCCCCCTTTCCCTCAACCCCTGCCCCTCATCTAATCCATCAACAATGCTGTTGGTTTCATCTCCCCAGTAGAGTCTGGTCCTTCCGCTTCTCTGGTCCTTTACTGCTTCCTGCCTAAGGCAAGCTGCCTTCCTCCCTCCTCGGGACCTCTGCAGGAATCTTCCGACCGGTCCTCCTCCTTCCATCCTTGTTCCCCACAGTCCATTTTCCACCAGCAGCCAGAGTGGTGTTTTAGTAACCCGATTCCAAGCATGTGACCTCTGCATTAAAACCTCTCCTCACTTCCCTTGGTGTTTAAAGTCTTACACAGTCTGGTCCCTGTTTACCTTCATCTGACACCATTTGTATGAATTCATTTCTTACTCGTGTCGACGCACAATGAACAAAACTTTTAGAATTTCTGAAAAAACAAAAAGGAAGAGAGTTTTCTTCCAGCCCCAGTGAGGACAGCTTCCCGGGATACACAATCTTCACAAAGAAGAGAGTGCTATGGAGAAGGAACGTGTAATTCAGGGTTACACGCGGTTTTTCTTGTTACTTCAAGAGTTACAAATCATCGTGATGAAGGACATTTCAGACAGTGACAAACTTTATCTTATGCTATTAGCATGTGCACAATTGCAGACCTTGGAGGTGCAGAATGGAACTCGGGGAGCTTTTTACCCTTATCTTTCGTCTGAAATGTTTGTTTTAGGTCATTTGCTAACGAGACAGATGTACAATGTGTGCTCAGGGCAGAAAGAGAGCCCACGTTTTGAAGTTTGGTGAAGTCATACTGACCTGGGTACAAAAATAGCTTCCCTGGGGCCCAGGAGCAGGGCTGCAAACATTAATAGTTGGCAGTTTCCTTTGTCACTTGTTAGCGCCTGTTCCTTCCCCTGTCCCTGTCCCCTCCTCCTCCCATTTGAATGTAAATCTTTGAGAGCAAGCGTCGTATCTGTGTGCTGATCGCGAGACACAGAACCGTGCCTGGCACCCAGTGGGTGCTCAGCCAACGTGTTTACAATGATGACATAGATGAATTGAGGCGAGGAACCTCGGTAATTCTGTGCCCAGTTCTGACATCGACTTTCCACCGAAGAAATGTTGAGTCCCGAGCCAGGCGGTAGAAGGCATGATCAGGATTCTTCTAGGTTCTGCTGATACCCTTTTAGGCACCCGGACAATGTTCTTGTTCCACCCCGATCCCTGGTGCCCCGGGACGTTTTCACACACTGCCCTGCTGGCCAGAGCAGTTCCTCAACCATTACGTCAAGTACCAGATCTTTCCACTAGAGGGCATGAGAGCACAGTGTTAAGAGTTTGGGATCTGAAGGCCGTTCTTGTTCGCATCTCTTCCCTTCCAGGTGAGGTTCTAGAATGCAGACAGAGGAATGGATTATAACATGATGGTTCAGAAATAGGGGTTTTTCTGTTTTGTTTTGTTTTGTTTTGTTTTGTTTTGTTTTGTTTTGGAGGTGGGCTTCCTAGGTTCAAAACTGGAAGGAGAAGAGAGGGCGTATCTCTTCTCTTTGAAGACAGTTTAGAGGTTATGCACATTATTTCTACTCACATCCCATTGTCCAGGAAACACCAATGCTAAGGATTCACATGGCCACACTTCTGCAAGACAGGCTGTGAAATATAGCCTTTTTTTCCGGGTGGCCAAAATTCTGTAATATGGAAGAAGGGGAAAGTGGATGTGGGAGGCTTACTGGCAGTTTTGACCACAAATCAAACCAGCTGAGGCTAAAGCAGCAATCTGGGTTACAAATGAGCTGATTTGTAGCTAGAGGTGGGGACCCCCGAGGTGAGTCAGATCCAAGCCACTAGGGGCGCCTGGGTGGCTCAGTTGGTTAAGCGTCTGCCTTCGGCTCAGGTGGTGATCCCAGGGTCCTGGGATGTTTGCCCTCTTAGTATCCTATTATATGTTAGTGGAGACACATGGAAGTTTCATCTCCTAGGGCATGAGGTGTGAAGCCTGAGCGGTCAGTTCTCTTCTTTTTACATTTGGCTGATTCATCACCTTGGAACGCTGTTGACCCGCGCCTTGCAGTTGGCTGTTTGTGGGACCGCTGGCGGCGGTTCACTGGTGGAGCTCCAAACTGCCTGATTGACCACTGATGCCGATTAGACTGTCCTGTTCTTCATACACTGCATACTCTTTCCAGATTATTTGACTTATTTCCTTCTCTACTTACACAAATGAGAAAAATGCATATTAATTACTTACAGACAGGCATATACTTACCCTGGAAGAAACAAAAGGCTCAAATATGTAAATACTCTTCTACTTGTTAAAATCAACAAAAACTAATCATGCCCCTTTTTTGGTATTTTTATCCCGGCACCTCTCTCCCTCTTTGTATTAACCTTTCTCTTTTGAATGTTATTTATATATATGAACGTTATTTTAATTCTTGGAATTTTACACTCGTGCATTCAAAAGTTGAACTTTTTTCAATTAACCATCCTTCCCCTTTATTCTTTCCATCCCATCCCTTCTTCCCCTCTTCCTTCTTACGCGTCTTGAGCCAAAATTATTTCAGCACTGCAAAAGGGAGCCCTTATAAACTGGTTTCTTGATTCTTTAAACATTGCCCTAGGGGCACCTGTGTGGCTCAGTCAGCTGAACGTCTGACTCTCGATTTTGGCTCAGGTCATGATCTCATGGTTGTGAGATCTGGCCCGTGTTGGGCTCTGTGCTGGGTGTAGAGCCTGCTTGGGAATTCACTCTTTGACTCCCTCTGCCCCTTCCTCCTTCCCCTCTCCAAGCAAAAGAAAAGAGAAGAAAAGAAGAGAAAAGAAAGTAAAACATGGCCCTAGTATTTTGACAGCATCATTGCTTTCTGGAAACAGCGTGTTTTTTCTGGATTTTTCCTGTTTCCTTAATGTAAACTTTTTTCAATAAGCCGTGGTTCCTTTCAGTGGAGACCAGCATTCTTTTTTTTTTTTTTAAAGATTTTATTTATTTATGTGACAGAGAGACAGCCAGCGAGAGAGGGAACACAGCAGGGGGAGTGGGAGAGGAAGAAGCAGGCTCACAGCGGAGGAGCCCGATGTGGGACTCGATCCCATAACGCCAGGATCACGCCCTGAGCCGAAGGCAGACGCTTTGACGACTGCGCTACCCAGGTGCCCCATGAGACCAGCATTCTTGATTAAAATCCGGGGTTAGGAAGTTTGCACGAGTGTTTGTGGTGGGCAAAAGGGCCATTGTTGCAGGGCTACTCTTAGTGATAAAGCTAGAAAAGATATTCCTTTTTTAAGTTTAGGAACTCATGTAGCATTTATGTTTTGTGATATGCCCATCAGTTGTTCAAAAATATTCAATGGACACTTAGGTTGTTTCCATGTTTTGTTATTGTAAATAACACTGCAATGAACAAGAGAGTCCGTATATCTCTTCAATATCTGATAGCGATTTCATTTCCTTGGGATTGCTGGATTATGTGGCAGTTTCGTTTTTAATGTTTTGAAAAACCTTTACTCTGTCTTCTGTGACTGTGCCAAGTTACATTTCTACCAAGAGTGCACAAGGGTTACCTTTGCTCCATGTCCTTGCCAACAATTACTTCTTGCCTTCTGATTAGAGCGTTCCTAACAGGGGTGAAGTGATACCTCATTGTGGTTTGGAATCACTTTTCCATGATAATGAGTGATGTTGAGCATCTTTTCATGTGACCGTGGCCATCTGGATATCTTCTTTGGAAAAATGTCTATTCTTCTGCCAATTTTTTAATTGGATTTTTCTTCTTTTTGCTATCGAGTTTTATGAGTTCCTTATATATTTTGGAAATTAACCCCTTATCAGATACATGACTTGCAAATATTTTCTCTTAGTCTGTAGGTTGCCTTTTCATTTTGTTGACTTTTTTTCACTTCACAGAAGCTTTTTAGATTGAAATAGTCTCACCACATAGTGATGATGGTCACACGACTTCGTGAATGTACTTTGTGCCACTGAATGTCCACTTTTAAATGATTAACGTGGTTAATTTTATGTTATACATATTTCACTACAGTTAAAAATAATTACTAAACATGCAAATACATATTCACAAATCACATTATAGGAACCTAGTAACTGAGTTTGGCTTAAGAAATTTATCCTCTCTCAACAAAATGAGATCTAAAAATATTCAGATGTTGGAATTTATCAGACGCACGAGAAGAACAATTATCTTTACTATATCTAACAAAGTAAAAACAAGATTAAAAATATTCGCAGGGATAAGAAAACTATAAAACAGCATAATCGTGAAAAAAGTAGGGCTTTTAGAAATGAAAAGTACAAATGATGTATTTGGTAGCAAATTGGATTCAATTTTCTCTGCGATCTTAGAGGAAAATAATGAGCCATCTGAAGGATACAAGAAGAAAACTGTGTTAGTTTAGTTGACTCCAGCAGTTCTAGCAAAAAACTTTCAAGTTTAAGAGATTTCATATTATCTAAAATTTTCTTGCTCACTCAAAAAGTAAGAGCTGTAAGTTAGGCAGCTTTCCTTGGCAGCTATTCTCAAGTAAAAGATCAGGACGTCTTTCTATGAATGACTTTGACATCTTTGAGTCTTTTTCTTTCTTCCAGACCTGTGTGTGTGTGTGCGTGTGTGTGCACAAGCAAATGCAGTTTTTCAATAAGTAAACTAAAAAATAGTCTGGGCTTGTGATATTATTAATATAATTTATAATTAATTTCATTTTATACATTTATTTAAATAGGTTTTGGGGCATCCAAGCTGGACATAAAGATTTCAAAAATGATGTCTGACATTTTTGCTTTGTAACACTAGAAAAATCACTTGGCTGATATTAATAGTAAAAAAAATCATCTCTAGATGATGGAAAGAAAGAAAGTTTCAAGATGCTCTTTTCTCTTCGTTGCAGGTGTGGGTAGAATTAATTCTCAGCCAATGAAAAGACAAATTGGATGTAATCATTTTAGATTTTGTCTTTCTTAGCATTGGTTTTCAGAATACTTGGGACATCTGGCTATGTGCTATGTAAGAATTTTGTTTAGATAATTCCCATGAAGATCTAGTTAAAATCTTGAAACGAATTTGCAAAATTACTATCATTATCATGCTACTTATTAACTTGTGTTTCAACATCAGTTTCTCCAACGCTTTCCGTACTTGACCATCAATCAATTATGTGTATAAATTAAAATAATGTATGATTAAGGACAAACAAATTAAAATTCCAAACAGTCCAGGGGCGCCTGGGTAGCGCAGTCGTTAAAGCGTCTGCCTTCGGCTCAGGGCGTGATCCCGGCGTTCCGGGATCGAGTCCCACATCGGGCTCCTCCGCTAGGGGCCTGCTTCTTCCTCTCTCACTCGCCTGCTGTGTTCCCTCTCTCGCTGGCTGTCTCTCTGTCACATAAATAAATAAAATCTTAAAAAAAAAATAATAAAAAAATAAAATTCCAAACAGTCCAAACCATCACCATCGCCGGCAATTCAGCTGAGTGAGAAATCCACTAAGTCGTGAGCTCACCCATCGGATCTTGACCAACTTCTCTACTTTATCATCCAGAATTCTTTTTGTTCCATTTAAAAAAGACAAATACTTTAAAGCTTTTGTGTTAATTGAGACAGAGGAAAATTAAAGCAGGCTTCCAGTTTTAAATAAGATTTGAAACTACCATGTCCTATTGGTATCGTTCCTCAAGCCCAGCCCCAGAAGTGCCAGAGAAGAGAGAGAGATTCATGGATGAACTCCAATAAAACCTGGGAGAAACCCTTGAGAAGGCAGAGGTGTTTGGATCACAGACTGTGTTGTATAAACTAGCAGGCAGGTGCATGAATAGGCTCTCTCCTATTGTGAGATTGAAATTGTGAGAAAAGAAGACACGTCAGATATGTTATTCCTCACCCTCATGTAACTTAGGGTGGATCACTTCCTTATGTCCTGCTATCTTACCCTCCCCACTAGATTTATTGAGATATAATTCACATATGACATTGTGTAAGTTTAAGGTGTACGATGTGATGATTGGATATATGTATATGTTGTTAAATGTTTACCACAATAAGGTTGATTAACATATTCTTCACGTAATTACTGTTGTGTAATTACTCTTATTCTGATGAGAACATTAAAGCTGTACTCTGACAGCCATTTTGAAGTATGTAATACAGTACCGGTAACTATGGTCACAAGTGGGATTGCTGGATCATATAGTTCTTCTGTTTTACGTTTCTTGAGGAACGTTCATACTGTTTTCTATAGTGGCCACAATTTACTCTCTCACCAATAGTGCATAAGTGGTCCCGTTTCTCCACGTCCTGACCGGCTTTTATTATGTCTTGTCTTTTTGAAAATAGCCATCCCAGCAGGTGTGAGTGACAACTCATTGTGACTTTGGTTTGAGTTTCCCTGATGATGAGTGTCGTTGAGCATTATTTTTCATATGCTTGTCCACATACGTTTTTTTCATTGGAAAAATGTCTATTTGGGTCCTCTGCCCATTTTTTAAACAGATTGTTGTGGTTGTTTGCTACGTGAATTGTATGAGTTCCTTATGTATTTTGGACATCCACCCCTTGGATGTATGGTTTTCAAATATCTTCTTCCAGCCTATAGGTTGCCTTTTCATTTCGTCGATTGTTTCTTTTTCTGTTCAGAAGCTTTATAGTTTGATAGAAGCCCACTTGTTGATTTTTTTCTTTTGTTACTTGTGTTTTGGTATCACATCCAAAGGCTGTTGTCAAGGAGTTTTTCTCCTGTTTTCTTCTGGCTAATGTAATCAAGTCGAGATAGGGTAGACCCTAATCCAGTAACTGGTGTCCTTATGAGAAGAGAGACATTTGGGACACAGAAGCACATAGGGAGGGGCGCCTGGGTAGCGCAGTCATTAAGCGTCTGCCTTCGGCTCAGGGCGTGATCCCGGCGTTCCGGGATCGAGTCCCACATCGGGCTCCTCCGCTATGAGCCTGCTTCTTCCTCTCCCACTCCCCCTGCTTGTGTTCCCTCTCTCGCTGACTGTCTCTCTGTCAAATAAATAAATAAAATCTTAAAAAAAAAAAAAAAAGAAGGGGCGCCTGGGTGGCACAGCGGTTAAGCGTCTGCCTTCGGCTCAGGGCGTGATCCCGGAGTTCTGGGATCGAGCCCCACATCAGGCTCCTCCGCTATGAGCCTGCTTCTTCCTCTCCCACTCCCCCTGCTTGTGTTCCCTCTCTCACTGGCTGTCTCTATCTCTGTCGAATAAATAAAATCTTTAAAAAAAAAAAAAAAAAAAAAAAAAAGAAGCACATAGGGAAAATGCCATGTGATGACGGTCGTAGAGACTGATGGGTCTACAAACCATAGAAATCCAAGAATTGCCGGCAACAACCAGAGACAATGGACGGTTCTCCCTTAGAGCCTTCGGCCCTGCTGATACCTTGATTTGGACTTCCAGTCTCTAAAATTGTGAGAGAATAAATGTCTATGGTTTTTAAGCCACCAAGTTTGTAGTACTTTATTACGACAGTTGTAGGAAACGGACACAACCTCTTCTCTTTCCCTAGCTCCAACTCCAGTCACTCTCTTGGCATCCCACACTCTAAACATACTGACTTGTGCCAGCTCTTCAAATGCCCCGGCTATCTCCCACCTGTGACTCTTAAAACAATGTGCTTCTCTTAGCTGAGTAACATTTCCATTAATTACTACCCTACCAACTCTCAATACTTCAGTAACTGACAAATATCTTTCAAGTGTCAGCTTAAACATACGTCTTCGCAGGGAGCCATCCCAGTCTCTGTAGATTGTATTAGGAACCCTGCTACATTTTCATTTTACATTCTATTTGTCATGTAGCACAATGATTCTTAACTTTGGCATATTTCAATTTCCCGGGTAAATTTCAAAAATCCAAATCCTTGAGTCCATGCCCAGTTTCTTATTTAACTGATCTCTCTTGTTGATGTTTGTGAAGATCCCATTCAGATGAAGGAGTTGCCAACGGAGGTGGAGGAGATGGTGATGCTTCCTCAGAAGCAAGGGAAACAAAAGCACACATGCGCTCTTGGGACTTCATTAAGATAAAAAAAACCCTCTGCACAGCAAAGGAAACAGTCCACAAAACTAAAAGGCAGCCTATGGAATGGGAGAAGATATTTGCCAATGACGTATCTGATAAAAAGTGAGATCCAAAATATATAAGGAACTTATCAAACTCAACGCCCCCAAAACAAATACTGCAGTTAAGAAACGCGCGGAAGAGGGGCACCTGGGTGGCTCAGTCGGTTAAGCATCTGCCTTCGGCTCAGGTCATGCTCCCAGAGTCCAGGGATTGAACCCTGCATTGGGCTCCCTGCTCAGTGGGGAGTCTGCTTCTCCTTCTCCCTCTGCACCTCCCCCTGCTTGTGCTCTCTCTCTCTGTCAAATAAATAAATAAAATCTTAAAATAAACACAAGAGTTTAAAAAAATCAATAAAAGAATTGAACTTTATCATGCTTATCAGAAGCTCTCGTTCCTTAGTTTCATAATAGTCACCTGTGGGACAAGTTGTAAAGAAGATTTTGTTCAGTTAATTATTCTGAAGTAGAAGTTTCAAAGCTCAAAGTTGAAGTGTCACTTGCTCTAGACTATGGGTTGGCAAATGTCTCTTGTAAGGTGTAGCAAGTATACCTTTACATAGTAACTGGTTTAGGATTTATAGGCCAAGAGGCAAAATTGAAAATATTATATAGGTACTTATATACCAAGGGATAAAACAAATTTCCAAATTTTTTGATTGACAAAGTTCAAAATATAATAGTAATTGAGTACGAGTGTTTGCAAAACAAGTCTACTCATGAGAATAAGATTCTCTCTTTTTTTGAGATAACATTTTATTTAATTAGAGCTCAAAGTCAGTTTTAGCTATCATTAAAATCATTGCAAATGTTATTTATTAACCATGATTTGTAATGAGATTTTATATATTTCATCTCAAAATATGCTGCTAAATACTAACATTAATCCATGAGCATATGATTTTAGTTGAACGTAAATTGCTTGAAAGGCATTTGCAGAATTCTATTCAAGTGTTTTCTTGGTATTAGGTTGGATGGGAACTCCTCAACCACACAGTTAAGTGGATATTTAAACATAAATGGGGCTTCTGAGTGGCTCAGTCGGTTGTGTCTGACTCTTGATTTCAGCTCAGGTCATGATGTCTGGGTTATGAGATTGAGCTCCGTGTTGGGTTCCACACTGGGCGTGGAGCCTGCTTAAGACCCTTTCTCTCCCTCTCCCTCTTCCCCCGGCCCCGTGTGTGTGTGTGTGTGTGTGTGTGTCTGTGTGTGTGTGTGTGTCTGTGTGTGTGTGTGCTCTCTCCCAAAATAAATAAATAAATCAGCAGAAATTTCCTCAGCACTTTCAATGAGGTGTGAAAAATGTCACTAAACTATAGTTTGAACTCAGAAAATACATTTGCTGCAAATTTATGTGGAAATATGGTTCTTGCTTCTTGCTTTACTGTTTGACAACACAGGAAGTGTCTAAAGTAGATTGACATATGATTTGACCAATGTTAGCTGTCATTAGAGTGATTCCACATTTTTTACAGTATAAAATCTGCCTGTAAGGTAAATTTGTAAATTGTAAATTTATCATTTCACCTTGTAATTTCAGGTTGAACTAATTAAGAATCATTATCAAGTCTGTAACACTTTCTAAGTTAATTTCTAAGGCCACTTGGTGTTTGAGAATAAAAGATGTTTTTTTTTTCATTCAGAAAAGATCTAAGAGAATCGAACTACTTCTTAGTAGCTGAGGCATATCCCAGAATAGTTGGAGACTGTCTGTAGGAACGAGAAGCAACATCAAGCATCTAAGTGAATAAAATCATGGTAGGTTTTACATAATTATTTATATAATTACCAGGCAAACAAAGAAGCAGGAGTAGATGCCCCTTAATGAGGAGAAAAATCACTGAAGAAGAAATAGTTCATGTGTCTCCGAAAGATGTAAAATTTGGAGTAAAAAGCTCCTTTTATCCTCTTAACAATATAAGACAAAACAGGGGTTCAGGGTGGCTCAGTCAGTTAAGCATCTGACTCTAGATCTCAGCTCAGGTCTTGATCTCAGGGTTGTGAGTCTGATCCCCACACTGGGCTCCACGCTGGGCATGGAGCCTACTTAAGAAAAAAAAAAGAGACAAAACAAAACATAACAAAGCAACTCTATGGGGCCAGATATATTCACGGGTGAATTTTACAAAAAAAAAAAAATTTAAAGAAGGAATAATTTCAATTCTATATAAAGTCTCACAGAGGGAAAAACACTTTGAAACTAATTCTATGAAGCCAGAATTACTCCGATACAAAAACGAGATGAAAATATTGCAAGAAAAGGAAGCTGCAGAGAAATACCCTCATGAATGTTGATGCAGAATGATCTCTATAGAACTTAAGAAAACAATATCCAGCATTGTGCAAAAATAATGCATCATGACCGAATGGGGGTTATCCCAGAATTACAAAGGCGCTTTAACGTTTGAAAATGAATCACTATTATTTTCCATATTAAGACTATTTTCCATGTTAAGACTCTAAAAAAGAAAAAAAAAGATCATCTTAACATATCTGGCAAATTACATCTGTTCCTGATAAAAACTTTCAGCGTGGTAGGGGTAAAAGGGAATTCTTCAAACTGATAGAGGGAACCTAGAGAAAATTTACAAATATCATAGTAAATACCGAATGCTTTCCCCCCGAAGATCAGGAATAAGGCAAGAATTTATTTTCTTCCTCTTCTTTTATAAACAAAAGATTTTATTTATGTATTTGAGAGAGAGAATGTGAGCATGAGCTGGGGGCGGGGCAAAGGGAGAGGGAGAAGCAGACTCCCCACAGAGCAGGGAGCCCAACATGGGGCTTGATCCCACAACCCTGGGATCAGGACCTGAGCTGAAGGCAGACGCTTAACTGCCTGAACCACCCAGGCGCCCCATGGCAAGAATTTCTACTCTCACTTGTACTCTATATTGTGCTGGAGTTTCCCAGGGGGATAATAAGACAACGAAAAGAAAGGGCATATGGAATGAAAGGAAACTATTAGTGGATGAGCAGAACAGCCTAGTAGGTTGTACAAGCTCAGGGTTTGCTGAGTGAATAAAGATTGTATTGAAGCTTTTGATAGGAATGTCATACCATGGGGCGCCTGGGCAGCTCAGTCGGTTAGGCGCATGACTCTTGGTTTCAGCTCAGGTCATGATCTCATGGGTTCTGAGACTGAGTGCCACTGTGGGCTGTACACTCAGCTGGGAATCTCCTTGAAGATTCTCTCCCTCTGCAACCCCCCCCCCACTCTCTCTCTCTCTCGCAAATAAATAAATCTTAAAAAAAATAATGTCATACCACTTTTTTTTTAAAGCAGGTCTATCACATGCTTCACTTTATACTCCCCCCAGCATCATCTAAGAGTCCATTTCACTGCACTTCACCCATTCCGAAAACGAATAGCACATTTCGGTCTTTGCAGCTTTGGCAAATGAAAGCTGGCATTTCATTTTAGTGTATATTTCTTTGATCACTATTAATTTGAACATTTTTTCATGTGATCATTATTCATGTGCATTTTCCTCCCTGAAAATTATTTGTTCTTGCTCTTTGCTCACTATTTGTGTTGAAATAGAATTATTTATAATGCAGTAGAATTTTATTTATGATGATATAATGATATTATATTTACAATGATATTTATCTATAATGAATTTTATTTATAATATTTTATTTACAATGAAGTAGAATTTTATTTATAATGATATTAAAGGTGTACACATACACACCCATTTACATTTTATTTTATTTTATTCATTTATTTATTTATTAAAAGATTTTATTTATTTATGTGACAGAGAGACAGCCAGCGAGAGAGGGAACACAGCAGGAGAGAGGGAGAGGAAGAAGCAGGCTCCCAGCCGAGGAGCCCGTTGTGGGACTTGATCCCGGAACGCCAAGATCACGCCCTGAGCCTAAGGCAGATGCTTAACGACTGCGTTACCCAGGCGCCCCCCATTTACATTTTAAAATCATTTATTGTGCTAATTGCCCTTTAATACTTGATAATATTTATAATATTTTAAAACAATTCATGTTAATTGTTTAAAATATGAAGCCAGAGAGAATGCAAAGGAAAAACAATGCAATTTTGTGAATTTATTTTTAAGGAGCTAAGTAATACTGTTTATTACATAATCTTTCAGTTTGCAAATAATTTTGGTACTAAAATTTCATATATCAAATGTTTATGCACACTGGGTTGTGTTTCTGGAATTATTTTGAATTGTGGTTGTAGCTGCTGTCATTGTTGTGTTGACTGCAGTTTTGCAACGGAGTCTTCCATATGCTTCATCATAGACCAAAAGCTCCACCATCACCTGGTGGTGCTCCTTTTCCACATCTTTATTTTAGTTATTATTAATATCTAGATGAATCTGGAATGGTTTTTGCAACTTTCTTCCAAAACCAGGTGGTTATTTGGTTGAACTCATAGTTGATTTGGGGAAAATGGATTTATTTAGTGCTACAATTATAAATAGTATCCATCTGTCTATTATATTTTCGGCTGGTGTTTCAGGTCTGGAGGAACAGTCTTGATTTTTTTCTCCCATATTTGCTCTGATTTTGATTAGCTTTTGGGAACACTTTAAAATTGGGTTACTTTCATGCAAGAATCCTCCTGTTTTGTTTCTCTCCATTCCTTTGTTGCTGTGAAAAAGAAATCCAAGAAAGAAAAACAAAACAAAACAGAAAAAACAAAAATCTAGCATAAGTGCACATATACTGCATGCCCAAAGACAAGCTGATCCTCTACCCACCAGCTTTGTAACCCAAGACCTCACAGATGTTGATATTATGCTGAAAGAGGCCCTGATACCTGGGCATACCCGAGGAGACAGCTCTGAGCCCTGCTATTTATCAACATTGTCTCTTCAGATCTCTGACCAACGACCTCTTAGAAAAATCCAAGGGAGAATTAAAAATTTTAAGGGCATCTTTTTACTTTTCCTCATTTCAAATTCTGTTTCCTATTTCCTTAATTTCTCTCTCTTCTCAAAACTTCCATTACTCATGGCAGAAAACTTAGCTAAATCTTACAGTTACCCCAACAAGATCCACTTACTTTATTTTATTTTTTTTTTTTTAAAGATTTTATTTATTTATTCGACAGAGATAGAGACAGCCAGCGAGAGAGGGAACACAAGCAGGGGGAGTGGGAGAGGAAGAAGCAGGCTCATAGCGGAAGAGCCTGATGTGGGGCTCGATCCCGGATCGCTGGGATCACGCCCTGAGCCGAAGGCAGACGCTTAACCGCTGTGCCACCCAGGCGCCCCAAGATCCACTTACTTTAAATACGTTGTCATCTTTGCAAGAAGCGTCTCGTTCTAGGCTCTATGCTAGTTCCTGCATTCTTTCTTGGTTGAGGAATGACCAGGTTTGTACCTATGAGACAATTTCATTCCCTTCCCCATAATTTATCAGACACCCATTGGGCTGATGGGTGATTAAACTATGGGGATGATAATGAGGCATAGAGTCTTAGCAGATTTATGAGAAAACATCAGAAGCCCATGTTTCCTATGAGGGAGAGGAGGAAAGTATGTATCATTCACAATAGGACTAATTTTGGCCTTTTCCAACTAAATGTACTGGTGCCAGGTGGTCTGTAGGACCTAGAGAGCCTCAAGAGGAGTGTGACACCATTGTGAACAGGGGTGAAGGTACTACTGAGCTAAGGGGCATGAACACAATTGGAAATAGCCCAGGTCTGAGCCTGCATGAAGGACAGAAGGCTCCAAATTGTCCTTTGCCTTTCTTATCACAAAACTAGAGCACACCTCCTCTCTGGGGGCAGCTAGAGGGTTTACTCACCTCTTTTCTACATCTTGGATGGTGTTAGGAAGAGGCTGATTTCTGGTTTCAGGAGGAAGGAGGATGATAAGACCAGAGAGGATGGGGAGGACTTCATCGATGATCCGGGGCAAGTGGGGAGAATACATGGGTGGGATCATCAACAGGGGAGCCAGGGCTGCCTCAAGCCCATTGAACATTATACTGATTCCTGAAGCTGTAAGCCTCAAGGTGCAGATAATAATAGAAAGGAAATATTGTAAAAATCTGTACATGTAAGTTCTTATTTGCCATTTTCATTTCCTTATGGGGGACAATACAGCAGAGCTGTTAAACACATGGGTTTGGCCCTAAGTTTCACCTCTATTGTTTCCTAAACTGTTCAACAGTATCGTGGAGGTACCTGCTCCAAACCTCAGTTTCACCGTTACTACAATAGGGACACCCATCCCACCAGTACTGTAGAGTGGTTTTTTTTTAAAGGTTAAATGTGATGGTGACATTAAAGGACTAGGCACCGTGCTTCAACAATTGTTGGCTGTCAGTTGCTGTTTTAATTTCTATTGTAATTCATTCGTCTGACACCTAAGCAGTCTCAGTTTTATCCCCACAATAATTGTCAATTAGTTTAGAAAATCCTTTTTTTTTTTTTAAAGATTTTATTTATTTTTTTGACAGACAGAGAGACAGGCAGCCAGAGAGGGAACGCAAGCAGGGGGAGTGGGAGAGGAAGAAGCAGGCTCCCAGTGGAGGAGCCCGATGTGGGGCTCGATCCCAGAACGCCAGAATCACGCCCCGAGCTGAAGGCAGACGCTTAATGACTGAGCCACCCAGGCGCCCCAAGAAAATCCTATTTATTGGCTGATGAATAGGTAAAGATGTGGTATATATAGATATAGATAGATATAGATATAATGGGATATTTCTCAGCTGTCAGAAAGAATGGAATTTTGCCATTTGCAGTGACCTGGATGGAGCTAGAGTGTATTATGCTAAGCAAAAGAAGTCAGTCAGAGAAAGACAGTACCACGTGATTTCACTCAAATGTGGAATTTAAGAAACAAAACAGATGAACATAGGGGAAAAGAAAAAAAAGAGAAGGAAACAAACCATAGGAGACACTTAAAAACAGAGAACAAGCTGAGGGTTGCTGGAGGGGAGGTTGGTGGGGGAGGGGCTGGATGGGGGATGGGCATTAAGGAGGGCATTTGTGATGAGCACTGGGTGTTCTACCTAAGTGATGAATCAGTAAATTCTACTCCTGAAAACAGTATTACACTATATGTTAACTAACGAGAATTTAAATAAAAACTTGAGGAAGAGAAAAAGGAAATTCTGTTTTGAAACCAGACAGATGATCTATTAGTTCATGCACCTGAGCATGGTGGGCATGAGTTCATCTGGTGGAGGGAAGAACTGGCGAGAGCTGCAGAGGTAGCACTAATCCCCAACATTGCTGAGGCGCTGCGCAGGGTCTGCATTTCTTTTTTTTTTTAAAGATTTTATTTATTTGACAGAGATAGAGACAGCCAGCGAGAGAGGGAACGCAAGCAGGAGGAGTGGGAGAGGAAGAAGCAGGCTCATAGCGGAAGAGCCTGATGTGGGGCTCGATCCCATAACGCCAGGATCACGCCCTGAGCCGAAGGCAGACGCTTAACCGCTGTGCCACCCAGGCGCCCCAGGGTCTGCATTTCTGAAGAGAGGGAGACCAGTGAGAGCCAGAACATTTTGGCCAAAGACATCTGTCAATCAACATATAATTGTGGAAAGATCCTATCGGGAGGGTTTGCAAGGGTGAAACATACAGTAAACAAACTGCAACATGCCAGGGATTATCGAATGGATGATAAGCTGGGAAATGGGCTGTAGAAATAACCTTAGGCTTCAACAATCAATGAGAAGTTCTAAGTTACTCTCTTTCACATTTGAGTAATGCCAGTGAAGGAGTGGGCAGGGAGCATCAGGAATTATTTATGTATTCTGTCTAGTATTTTCTGTGCACTTTCTGTAGGACACAACACTATAAAGAGATAATAAGTGAGGAATTTATGACCTATGCCTTAAGCTGTTTAGAATCAAGTGTGTAGGAAAAATTTTTGACTAGGGACAAGTATTGCACCATATGGTGACAAAAGGACTGGACTTTTTTGGGGAGGGTACAGTGTAAAGAGAAATAAGCTCTAGAGTAATAAGTCAGGATTAAAGAAACCAGCATTAGGAATTCTGTTTGGAAATAAATAATGTCATCCTGGGAACCCTTAACACCGAAATTTCAAAAGGCACATTTTTATTCAATAAAAATAATATAATTAAACTTAAAAATACTGGAGAGGACTCTCCTATAAGGCAGCAACCTTGCATGAGGAAGAGGAGTGGAGCCTGCCAATCTGGGATCCTGCGAGATCTGTTTCTGCTCTGGGAGATAGGCGAAGCACGGTGACCACTCAAGTTTCCATAATCATTGCATATAGTCATTCTATTAATTTCATAAGATAGATTCTAAGAGAGCCTGGATTAACCTGCCAATTTGTTCCTTGTTTAGGGGCAGATTAAGAGACATATTAAGATTAGCCTGTTTCCTTTTTCCTATTGCACACTTCTCTGCCTGAAGAAAAGTGATTTTTTATTTCATTGAAGTCAAGAAACTTCTTGTGTAAAAAAAAAAAAAAAAAAGCAAAAACAAAACCAAAAGCCATTGCATTTGTGGTGACTTAGTACCAGACTCAAAAGTGAGTATACAGGGATGAGGGAGTACACAGGTTATGGAGGCCTTAAAAATCAGACAGAGTCCTAGACAGGAAGTAAGAGCATCATGTCCCCACTTTGGAATATAATGGAAAGGCCCAGCCCCTCCATATTGTTATTAAAATGTGATTGGCCAAAAGGAAAGTAGTTAGTTACTGTTCTAAAGAAACTGTTAGGTGTAACTGGAATAGACGTTTAGATTCATCTTGGATGTGATGAAGATGACCATGTGTCTGACTCACTCCTTGCTGACATTTGTTCTGTGAGAGCCCAAGTCCTGCTGACAATTTTTTGTCAGAATCAGTTCTGAACACCCTCCTACTGACTTCAGCAAATCCCTTGGCTTTCAGCGGAAAATGCCATTATTTTAGCATCAGGCAAGTAAGATCAATGTAATCCCTGAGGAATGGAGGGAAACCACTTCTCCCCAAACTCCTACCTCTCTCAAAAACCTTGGGGCAAAAAGATGTTGACCAGAATGGAAATTCCCATCAGAAACATGAACACTCTCTGGCTTATTCAATGACCCATATGATTTGTTGTCAAAAGACCAACATATCTGGGTGTGAGGGTTGAAAACTCCAAAGAGAACCTGGAGCAGGAAAATACTGTTCCCCAGATGCTGTAGATTGAGCATCAGGGTGTGAAAGGGTTGAGCAAGTGCCAATCTGCAGTGAGTAAAAGGAGTAAAGATATGTTTCATAAGATTTAGAGCCTAACAAACATTCCCTAAGATTTCTGAGACAAGTCTTACAATTGATGACAACGTTGGCCCAGGCGGTTTACGGTCAGTGTTCAAGAAAGAGGCTCATCCTGTTTCATAGAACTTGAAGATAAAACTGGCAGTTGTTTTACAGCAAGAATGGGTTTGCTCAAGGATAGCAGAGGACTGCAATCTGGGACAAGCAATCTATGGCAAAATGGTAAGTTCAACAAATAAAGGAGAGGAATGTTATCTTACGGAGAAAAAGGAGGAAGTGGAGAGAGGTTGTTTAGAACAAAGTCCATTGAAGAGAAGCAAGAGTTCAGGGTGATGATGGTTTCTCATTGGCTGAGTTGAAGAGGTGGTCAATTTATAGAAGATGCAATGTACATCTTTCCCTGTTGGGGCCTGTAATTGGTGATTCTTTCCTGTTGATATTCTTCCGTTAAGGGGTCTGTAATTGACATCGAGTGGTATAGCTCCCCCTTCCAGCCTCCCCTTCTGAATCAGCATCCTGAATCCACTTTAGTGAGAGTTCCCTTTATTAATTTTCACAGAACTTATATTTTTAATACAATGATCTTACATTAACATAAAATTATTATGGAACATCATGTAAAAATGGACTCTTTATGATTATAGTTTCTACCAAGGTCCCCCAAGAAGGGATCGTAAAAATGTACATATTCTAGTGAAGTTATAAAACCACGTAGGCAGAAAAAAGTAATATGAAATCTGAGCTCATCACTCAATTGGATGGTACAGCGTGGTGAAAATGATAGGGCTAGATATTGAAAGTAAGGAAATAGTTTCTTTGCAGAGGTTCAGCATCGTGTGAATCTTTTTCTTTTCTTTTCTTTTTTTTTAAAGATTTTATTTATTTATCAGAGAGAGACAGAGAGAGAACACACTCACAAGCAGGGGGAGCGGCAGGCAGAGGGAGAAGCAGACTCCCTGCTGAGCAGGGAGTCCGAGCAGGACTTGATCCCAGGACCCTGGGATCATGACCTGAGCCAAAGGCAGATGCTTAACCGACTGAGCCACCCAGGTGTCCTGAGTGTGAATCTTTTTTCTTTTGTTCCCCAGTATAGAGTCCTTCTTCACCTTAATCTGAGTGAGTGAAGCTACAAGGATACTGTAGGGGAGAGCTTGATGTGTGTTTCCTGAATTTAAGAGTACAGTGGCATGATACTTCTAAGTAATCTAAGAACTAGAAACAATCGGCAATCAGCTCGAACGGGCATCTCACTGTATTTGCAGCAACATAGGCAAGGATACATGAATTTGCTAATAGATTAGTTTAGGCTCTGGAAGGGAGAGCTGGTCTGGAGTCATATTAATTCTTGTGTGGGAAGAGAGGAAGGGAAAGGGAGTTGGAGTGGGCAAAGTGACCAATAATAGGGCAATACATAGCCAAATTTGCAGGGCCTAGAGGGAAGATGTATGCAAGAGCCGAGGAAAATGGATTTCTTACGTGGTAGGAGATGGGGTAAAACGCCAAACGGTTCCAATGGAAAGCTCTAGAGAACCTACATGAAAGTACCCCAAGGAAAGGAGTCTGCTTTGATCATCCACCATGTCCAGCTTCTGACACTTACCAATACTCACACCTGTCCTTCCCATCAACTCTTCTTCCCCAAACTCTGAGTATGTGGAATTCAGAATCCTGACCCATAGATTAGAGAGGAGGAGAGGAAGCACAGCACAACTAAATGGAGAAATAATCAACAGTATCTTTACCCCATTGCCTATCAGCCCGTAAGTCTTCCAAGACAGGCCGGAACTAGGAAGATAGTGAAGCTATAACTCTGAACTAAGGTCTCAGGCTTGATTTTTGTTCTTGGCTGAAATATTAGTTACTAAAATGAAGATATTCTTGTGAGTGAAAGGATGGGGGTTTTTATTACTGTATGTGGTTCCTCCAGAGATAGGGAAAGAAACACAGAGCAAGTTTAAGAAGAAGGGTGTGGAAGTATGAGGTGAGGATTATGCTTTTTTTTAAAAAATATGACTATCTGTATTTTGATTAATTAATATGAATTATTGTGATAATAGTCACAGACAAAATTTAAGTAAAAAAATAAGTTTTAGAAAAATAATAGACTATGATACAATTTATACATACATTTTTTAAAAATATGAAAGAATACTACATATTACTTGTGCATAAATATCAATGTAGAAAGGAAAGGTATAATCGAAGGTTTGGGAGTGATAAAACCAAAAACTGGTATGCAAGTTTTAGAGGGAACATGCCTCAACATAGTAAAGGTCATGTAAGGAGAAAACCACAGCTGACATTGTACTCAATGGTGGAAACTGAGGGCTTTTCCCCTAAGGTCAGAAACAAGACAAGGATGTCCACTCTCACCACTTTTATTCAGTATGGTACTGGAAGTCCTAGTCACAGCAATTAGACAAAGAAAAGGAATAAAAAGCATCCAAACTGGTAAAGAAGAAGTAAAACTTTCACTATTTGCATATGGCATGATAATACATAGAGAAAGCCCTGAAGACTCCACCAAAAAACTACTAGAACTGATAAATGAATTCAGTAAGGTCACACGATACAAAATTGAGGTACAGAAATCTGTTGCATTTCTATACACTAATAACGAAGAAGCAGAAAGAGAAATTAAGAAAATAATCCCATTTACAATTACACCAAAGGTAATAAAATACCTCAGAATAAACTTAACCAAGGAGGTGAAAGAGCTGTACTCTGAAAACTGTAAAACACTGATGAAAGAAATTGAAGACGACACCAACAAATGGAAAGATATTCCATGCTCATGGATTGGCAGAACAAATGTTGCTCAAAGTCCACACTATAAAATCTTAAAAAAAGAAAAAAAGGGGCATCTGGATGGCTCAGTCAGTTAAGTGTCTTCCTTCTGTTCAAGTCATGATCCCAGAGTCTTGGGTTCGAGCCCCGCTTAGGACTCTCTGCTCAGCAGGGAGTCTGCTTCTCCCTTTGCCCCTCACCCCACTCATGCTCTTTCTCTCTCTAAAATAAATAAATAAAATCTTAAAAAAAGTCCACACTACCCAAAGCAATCTATAGATTTAATGCAATCCCTATCAAAATACCATTTATGTGTGCAACTCTTCTAATTTCCTGTAAGCTTTCATCTACTGGTTGACAATAATCAGCCACCTTGCAGATTCCACCAGCCTCCTGATGAAAGAAGATGACACGAGGGCAGTAAATAATTGCTTATCTTTCACATAACCTTTAACCTAAGGTTCCTTTCCCCTTCCATTTGCTACAGACCAATGCTCAGGCTTTACCCTTGGATAGAAACTCATGTTCTCATTAGGAAAAACAAATTGACAGCTGGGAAATATTGGAGACCTCCTTAGGCGGTATATGGAGCATGACTAGGATTGCAGACTGTGGAGTCAGCTGGATCAGCACCACCAGTTTTCTCTAGATACGATTTATCAAAAAGCCCATGACGATGATTTTGAAGTTCTCTCATTTTTATAGGTCCCTTTCAAGGACGTCAGAGGAGTCATAGGAAATTGTTTTCATTATTTCTATCATTTCTTTCTTGAAGGAGGGCCTCTGAATTATGGTAAGTTTCTGCCCTACAAACTTTGAACTTCTGTTTCTACCACGTATGTTGGAAACTTCCTGCACAAGCAAGTTACTTATCCTGTGTCTATCGAGGTGTTGAGAGTTGGGGTTTTCTCTTCTGCCATCTTATTGACATTACCCAACCATGTTACTAATTCTTGTTTAGTTTGAATGCAGCTTTAGTTAGTTTCTGAAAATTCCTGCCCATGTCAGTTTTAGGATTGTATAAAGATATTGAATACCTGTGTCTGTCCTAAAAGTCCTTTATATGAATCTCCTTGAAGATGAAACTCATTTTGCAAGACAATAAGAACAATTATAAATAACCTAAACACAGAATGGACATGGTTAGAATCTGATGAGTTTACAATATAGCTGGCAAGGAAGGCAGGTTATTTCTGTAACACATAATACTTCGATAGCCAGAATATCGAGTGGTGATGACCTTACATTAAAACATTAAAACTTTAGGAATTGCATATTATCTCTAGAAGAGTTACAGCATTTACCCAAATACAACCTAAGGCTTATCATTTGTTTAACAGTGCTTCCAGAGTAACTCAGCATACCAAAGAAAAAGGCCTAATGAGTTAAAGAGACTTCATTTACAATTTAAATCTTGGTAAAATTTGTTAAAACCTTAGAATTATAGCACATGCCTGAATAGGATTACAGATCACTACAAAACTATTTTTATGAAACCAAGGTGACAATAACAGATTTGAAAGGCAAATATGCAGGGTTCTATAGTTGTTAGCAAAACTTAGCTCCTTTAATACTGAGAAGTTAACTAAGTGATCCAAGACCTGTTAATGACAAAACAAATTTTGTTTTTGGACAAAGAAAACTGTTTACATTTTCTTATCCAGAGCTGTTGAACAATTCAAGAAACCTTTGAACTTTTGAACAGAGAGAAAGCAGACACATATTTTATTAAACCACTGTACTTTAAAAATTCACTTCACGCTTAGTCAGTCCTGACCACACCTGAAGTTCCTTTCCAAAGAGTTTCCTTCTACAGCTTTCTTTGCATTCAGATTTTATCCCATGCTATCTTTCCAAACAACCATCTTATTTAGGACAATATTACCTTCAACAAAAAATGCATTCCGTATTCTCCTACTTTTCTTTTCTTTTCTTTTTTTTTTAAAGATTTTATTTAGTTATTCGACAGAGAAAGCCAGCGAGAGAGGGAACACAAGCAGGGGGAGTGGGAGAGGAAGAAGCAGGCTCATAGCGGAAGAGCCTGATGTGGGACTTGATCCCGTAATGCCGGGATCACGCCCTGAGCCGAAGGCAGACGATTAACCACTGTGCCACCCAGGCGCCCCTCTCCTTTTCTACATACAAAGTTGCTTCCCTTATTTTCATGAGCCTTCATTACATTTAGTAGAGTTTTCTTAGAAACCTTAGTCTCCAGTGAAAACTAAGTAGTAACCAACTGTGAACTGTTACACCAAAACGTTTAGATGGCAAATTTATGAATCAATTAAACACAAAACTTGTTTACCAACAGATTTAAATATCCTTAGGTTCTTTGCAATAAGAAGTCAAAAGCACAAACCTACATCCAGTACTCAATGCTTTAGCACTGTATCCCATTTTAAAAAGACCTAGATGTCCAATGAATTCATCCAAGCAAAACTTTAAAGATTCAGGTTACCAAAGACTTCAAAAGCTATTTTAACAACTACCCATGAAAACTTTGAGACAGACAATTATTTTAGTCTTTTTACTAACAACTCGCAACAGAGATAACACAAGTTTGTTTGACCTTTAGTAAACTTCGATAGAATAAGTTTCACGTTTAGTGCTGAGAGCTTGAAAGACATGTCTATCTTAATTAAACCAACAAGCTTAACTTAAATATTGAATTATGTTCCACCTGGATCCTCCCCATTGTCAATTTTTACCTGAGACACTGGTGGGGAAACCTGGAGTGCATGGTGTTAAGTCCAGGGGGTGCTCTTCTTCCTCCTTGATGGTGAGGGAAGGAGCAGCCATGGTGCCTGAGGCACCGAGGATGGTACAGAAGCCAGTTATGAAGGCTGCACCCCAGGTGGTGCAGAAAGAAGGGGGAGGGGGAGACAGAGGAG
This sequence comes from Ursus arctos, assembly GCF_023065955.2. Lineage (NCBI taxonomy): Eukaryota > Metazoa > Chordata > Mammalia > Carnivora > Ursidae > Ursus > Ursus arctos. The sequence goes on from NW_026622908.1 coordinate 39,915,544, forward strand.
ACAAAGTGCTGCCAGAGGGCAGAGAAAGGGTTTCCGGTTTTAGAGCTCATCAGCTTCAGCTCCAGCAGGAGCAGATGCCATGTTTTGCCACCAACAAGGGGGAATAGGCAGTCTATGTCGGGCCAGAGAAGACAGGGAATTTCCCCAAAACAAAGGGAGTTTCGGCAGCTGCTTGGGAATATTCCTTAAAGTCTCCGTCCCGAGGTAGACTAACCACAGATTGCTCCAGTTATAGCCATTAACCCAGGAAATGAGTGAGGGAGATGCCCCCACATCTGTTAGAAGGAACAGCGAGAGAAGAGAGTCAAGAGTCCCCCTTGTCTGGGATGGCCTGTGTTTCCTCCAGCAACCTGGGTTTATTCGGAGGAGGCCTATTTAGATAATTATCATCCAATATGTCAGGAGAGAGTTTACTAGCTGACCCATTTTGGGCAAACACATTCTGTAAGGGGCCCTTAGGTCAGAGTCCTGGTGTAGAGCAATGAAGGCCTAGGTACGAGAAATGAAGGTAGCCTAGGTCCATTTGCTCTGTTCCTTACAGAAGAGATCTAACCAATAGATCCCACTGAGGCCATGCAGTGTTACAGGAGCTCAGTCCTTTCCTAAATTTTGCAATCCGAATTGTTTCCAATGGGTTAAAAGGCATCCCAAGGGAGAAGAATCCTTGGGAAACAAAGAAGCAGCCTACTGAGGCCATGCTCAGAAAAGTAAAGAAGGTCCATTACCAAATCCCCCCTGACTCCCGGGTGGCGTCCCATGCAGGATATGTCAGAGGTTCCCGTGTGTCAAAAGCAACCGGAGGCGTCCCTCAAACAAGACATAGCTATTGATCACAATCCTGCCTTACTGTGAAGTCATTCCTGCCGTAAAAGGTCCATAGGAGGGATGCTGGCGTCCCTCCCCTACCCCATCGCATCCTAGGCTGCCGATGGGTGCCTGGTGAATGGACTGAAATACCATGCCTTGAAGGTCGCGCCGTGAAGGTCACACCTTATTTTGTCTTGCCTTGAAAATATTTTACTTTGCCTTGAAGAACCAGCTGTTTTTAACTCATGGAGAAAACTAGAAAAGTTTAACAAGGGGGAATTACCAATTTTTTTAGCCTAAGTAATTAGTAGAGGACATTGACAGAAAACAGTAAAGAAAGAAATCCGTCATGGTCTAAGCGACATTCCAACACAGGTGGTCTTTACAGCCAACTTCCCTAGGAAACAGTCCCCGGTTGGGTTGTAATTCCATCGGGTTCTGGTTTTGGCCGGCTCCAAGTGGAGGTCCCACAGCCAGAAGTGGCTAGACCAGGGATGTGAAAGGGATCACATTAGATCCATCAGGAGGAAACCTCACACGGGAGTCTTAAGATTGGCAGCTGTGCTAGTCACTTAGGTGGCTGTCCCGTGCCCAAGACAGACGACTTTGTATAAGGACAGCAATAAAGAGAGGGCATCAAGTTTCTGGGTCTTATTACCATCCTGGCCAGGGTACTAATTTCCAGCCAAAAGGCAGGCTTTTTCCTCCCCATAGAGTAGCCATGGGCTAGAGGATTACAGCCTAACCTAGTGACATGAAAGTGTTCCAATAAGACCATACTCCTTGAAGAGCCCCAGAAATAAGAGGAAAGGAAGAGTAGAGAAAATACTCACCAAGTTTGCACCGAAGCTCAGAGTCCGGATGTAAAGACTCAAAGTCTCACGTTCGGGCTCCATATGATGAGGTTGTGGGATATAGGTGAGGTTCAGTGGGGTGGAGTCTGGAGCCGATGACCAAGAAAGAATTCTTGAGGCATCTTTGGTGCAAAATTGGTGGTTTATTAAAGCACGGGGACAGGACCCATGGGCAGAAAGAGCTGCTGTCCAGGGTTGTGAGGGGTGGCTGATTATATACCATGGGGTTGGGGGAGGTGAGGAAAGAGGGGAGGCTGAGAAAGCACTTTCATATGTTAAAGAAGACTCACAGGCTATCGCAGGCCTTGCTATTGTCAAGCCAAGGCTGTCCCTTCCTCTAATGAGGCACTAACATGAAGACAGTTTGGAGTCTCCCAGAGGAATGATCACAAGTCCTTGTCAATGGGCTTCAGGTTTAAAAGAAATTCCATTTTATTTACATTTCCTTCTGCCTCAGCTTCCCTCAATTTTATGGAGGGGATGGTAATGCTAGGGCTTCAGGAAACTGAATTATGGGTCTCTGGAAGTTAGGCTATTGATAAGAAAGCTTCTTCCTTGTAAATCACTAGGACATGTGTAAACTGAGAGAGAATTATGGGTCTTGCAGGACTGTGATCTCTGTCAGTTAACCATTTGTTTTTTCCTTTCCTTAGTTTTAGGGAAGCCAGGAGTGCCAAGGAATGTTGCATACATGGAGGGGGGCGGTTTGCAGGGTGTCAGTTTCTGCTTTGTCCTCAGCTTGCCTTCTGTTCCCTCATCCTTATTATGTCATTTTTGCTGAAATCACCCTCATGCCAATTTTCAGTGCAGCAGAAAACATGCTTTTAATTTAAATAGTTATGGAAAGTAATTTGTCTTCTACATTTATCCAATCTCACTTACAATGACAAAAAGCCCTCAAATCATCTCCACGACAGAATACTTTCCAAAGTTAAAGAAATAGTATAGCATATTTGCTTCATAAATAGGTGAGTATGTTATTTTCTATTAATAAAATGATTTTGAGATAATTCTGTGTCTATTACACCACAATAATGATTGAAATATGCCAGCCTCCTAGGTAGTGTATCATTGTATTCTCTCTCTTTTCCCCCTCAAGTGGCACAGTGGATACTAATCAGGACCATGGCTCAGGACTAGACCAGGGACCAAACAGATCCCAAATGTCAACATTCTCCTCTCTATTCTCAACATTGCATTCCTTGTAGGCAATGAATATGGAGATTATCCATACCTGGAGAGCAAGAAGAAGAAAAACAAGGGTACAGACATTGTCAGTTGCAATCTATGCCAGTCTCCAATGACAAAAGCCAATCCTTCCAAAAGTATCTGTCCAATACTACAGGAACTTAATACTATAACAATTACCAGAGCTTGTGATTGGGACGTTGTCTACTCTGACACTGGAAGAAAGCATAGATAATAATTTCAGATAAAGGGCAATTTCAAGGTCAGTTAAATGTATGGAGATAGTAAAAGGCTTAAAATATTGACTTACTGAGAGCTAATGCATTTGCAATAATGGTCGTGGTACAGAACCCTGCCAAGAAGCATAGTACACAGTAAACAAGCAAGGTGGAGCAAAGGCTGCACAGGTGTCAGCAATGGTGAGCTGAAGCAAACACCATTTGAACATCTTTCATCCAAACCTAAGAAATACTGAACCAGGTAAGATTATTTAGGAACCCCCCAAAATATGTGGAAAACTATAAAAATGGACACATTTTGAAATTTAGAATAAATGTTTAATACGTGAAACATTGCACTTGAGACCTGGAAGAATAATTATATTCATCAACAGCAGAAATCACAGATGTAACCTTCCCCATTTGTCAATATGAGACTGTTGTCAAAACTCTCTCATCAGTCTATCACCAGAAGGTCTCTTAATGCTGGTGAAACCATATAAAAGAAGATGAACAAATGAACATAGAGGGAAGAAAAAAGAGAGGCAAATCAAGAAACAGACTCTTCACTATAGAGAACAGACTGATGGTTACTGGAGGGGAGGTGAGCAGGGTGATGGGTTAAATGGGTGATGGGTACTAAAGAGGGCACTTGTTTTGATGAGCACCAGGTATTGTATGTAAGTGATGAATCACTAAATTCTATACCTGAGACTAATATTACACTGTATGTTAACTAACTGGAATTTAAATTAAAATTAGGAAGAAGATGAAATATGGGAAGTTGTCACAAATGTTTATTGTAGAATGCATGCATTTAGGAGAGTGGATTTGTGTGTTGTGTTTAGAGCATTGATAAGTGCAATAAAGAGTTCTGTACTTGGTCTGCTGTGTAGAATACCTTGGCCCACATCTGCTTCAGCTCCAGCCATTTTGCCAGGGTAGCCCCAGTGCTGAGTGCCTGGGGTCAACCTGACCCACACCTGCTCCAGCTCCAGTTAGCCAGCCAAAGCCACCAGTCTCATGTAGTCTACAGGCGATTTTCCTATACAAGGACACTCTTTCAAGAGTGGTAGAAGTAACTGTGTTGCCTAATTCGTAGACACAAATACAGAAAGTCAACCAAAATGAGGAGACAGAAGAATATGCTGCAAGGAAAGAACGAGACAAAACTTTAGAAAAATAACTAAATGAAATGGAGATAAGCAATCTGCTTGATAAAGAATTCATGGCAGTGGTGGTAAAGATGCTCACCAGACTTAAGAGAAAAGTGAATACCCTTAGTGAGAACTTCAACAAAGAGATAGGAAATACAAAAGATAACTAACCACAGTTGAAGAATGAAATAATTGAAGTGAAAAAGACACCAGGGAGATTCAATGGCAGATTAGAGGATGCAGTAGAATGGATCAGCAATCTGGAAGACAGGGTAATGGAAAGCACTCAAGCTAACAGCTAAAATAAAAATAAACTTAAAAAGTGATGAGAGGTTAAAGAACCTCTGGGACAATATCAAATGTACTATCATTTGCATTATATTAGGGAATCTCAGAAGGGGAAAAGAGAAAAAAAGGGTGAGAAAACCGATTTGAAGAAATAATAGCTGAAGATTCCCCTAATCTAGGGAAGGAAACAGACATCCAGGTGCAGGAGGCACAGAGAGCCCCAAACAAGATGACCTCAAGGAGGTCCACACCAAGACACATAATAATTAAAATGTCACAAATTAAAGGTAAAGAAAGAATCTTAAAAGCAGCAAGAGAAAAGCATCTTGTTATATACAAGGAAAACCCCATAAGGCTATCAACTGATTTTTCAGCAGAAACTTTGCAGACCAGAGGAAAGTGGTATAATATACTCAACGTCCTGAAAGAAAACAACCCACAACCAAGAATACTCTACCTGCCAAGGTTATCATTCAGAATTGAAGGAGAGATAAGAGTTTACCAATCAAATGAAAGTTAAAGGAGTTCATCACTACTAAACTGGTCTTACAAGAAATGTTAAATGTCTTTCTTTAAATGGAAAAGGCCATGACTAGAAGGAAGAAAATTATAAAAGGAAAAAATTTCATAGATAAAAGCAAACATAGTAAAGTAGTAGATTGATCACGTATACAGCTAGTATGAAGGTTAAAACACAAAGGTAGTGAAATCAATTATATCTAAAAAATTAGTTAAGGGATTCACAATATAAAAAGATATAGAATATGCCATCATATACATAAAATGTGGAAGGGAAGAGTAAAAGTGTAATACTTTTAGAATATGTTTGAACTTAAGGGATCATCCACTTAATATATCCTGGTATCTTTAGGATGTTATATATGAAATTCATGGTAACCATGGGTACACAAAAAATAAGGAGAAAGGAATCCAAGCATAACATGAAAGATAGTCATCAATCACAAGGGAAGAGAGGAAGAGAACAGAGAAAAACTGCAAAAATATACAGAAAACAATTAACAAAGGTGGGGGGGGAATTACAAGCCAATATGCCTGATGAACATAGATGCAAAAATTCTTAACAAAATATTAGTAAACCTAATTCAACAATGTATTAAAAAGATTATTCACCACAATCAAGTGGGATTTATTCCAGGGATGCAAGGATGTTTTAATATTCACAAATCAATCAAATACACTGCATTAACAAACTTAAGGATAAAAACCACATGATCATCTCCATACATGCAAAAACATTTGACAAAATTCAATATCCTTTCATGATAAAGACTCCCAACAAAGTGGGTTGAGAGGGAACATACCTCAACATAATAAAGACCATATATGACAAAAGAATAGCTAATGTCATACTCAATGGTGGGAAAGAGCTGAAAGCTTTTCCTTCAAGGTCAGGAATAAGCCAAGTATGTCCACTGTCACCACTTTTTTAAAAAAATTGAGTATAGTTGACATACAACATTATATTAGTTTCAGGTGTATAACATAGAGACTCAACAACTCTATATGTTATGCTATGCTCACCACAAGTGTAGCTACCATCTGTCACCACACAATGTTATTATAATACTATTGACTATATTCTCCACACTATTCAACATAGTACCAGAATTCCCAGCCATAACAATCAGGCATGAAAAAGAAATAAAAGCATCCAAATTGGTAAGAAAGAAGTAAAACTGTCACTATTTGCGGATGACATGATACTGTATATAGAAAATCCTAAAGATTCCATAAAAAAACTATTAGAACTAATAAATGAATTTGATAAAGTTGCCAGATACAAAATTAATACACAGTGGTCTGTTGAAATTTTTATACATGAGGGGTGCCTGGGTGGCTCAGTCGGTTAAGTGTCTACTTTCTGCTCAGGTCATGATCCCAGGGTCCTGGGATTGAGCCCTGAGTCAGGCTCCCTGCTCAGTGGAGAGTCTGTTTCTCCCTCTCTGTCTGCCCCTCCCCCACTTGTTCTCTCTTTCTCTTGAATAAATCAATAAAATATTTTTTAAAAAGAAATTTTTGTACATGAATAATGGAGTAACAGAAAGAGATATTAAGAAAACAATCCCATTCATACATTTATAATTGTATCAAAAAGAATAAAATGCCTAGGAATAAATTTAACAAAGGTATTGAAAGATTCATACTCTGAAAACTATGCCACTGATGAAAGAAATTGAAGACAACAGAAACAAATGGAAAGCTATACCATGCTCATGGAAGAATTTACATTGTTTTTGTGTTGTTTTGTTTTGCTTTTAAGAATTTACATTGTTAAAATATCTGTACTACCCAAAGCAATCTACAGATTTAACGCCATCCCTATCAAAACACCAACACCATTTTTCACAGAACTAGAACAAATAATTCTAAAATTTGTATGGAACCACAAAAGACCCCAAATAGCCCAAGCAATCGTGAAAAAGAACAAAGCTGGAAGTATCACAATCCCAGATTTCAAGATGTACTACCAAGATTTAGTAATAAAAAAAGTATGGTACTGGAACAAAAATTGATACACAAATCAATGGAACAGAATAGAAAGCCCAGGAACACAGCTTATATGGTCAGCTGATCTATGACAAAAAAGGCAAGAATATACAATTGTAATGAGAAAATCTCTTCAATAAATGATGTTGGAATAACTGGACAGCTACATGCCAAAGAATGAAACTGCATCACTTTCTAACACCATTCATGAAAATAAACTCAAAATGAATTAAAGACCTAAATGTAAGACCTGACACCATAAAACTCCTCAAAGAAAACATAGGCAGTTTTGTTTCTTAAATTCCACATATGAGTGAAATCATATGGTGTTTGTCTTTCTCTGACTGAATATTTTGCTTAGCATAATACACTGTAGTTCCATCCATGTTGTTGCAAATGGCAAGATTTTATTCTTTTTGATGGTTGAGTAATATTGCATCATATATAATACCACATCTAAGAAACAAAACTGATGAACATAGGGGAAGGGAAGGAAAAATAAAATAAAACAAAAACAGAGAGGGAGGCAAAACCATAAGAGACTCCTAACTATCGGGAGCAAACTGAGGGTTGCTGGAGGAGAGGTGGGTGGGGGGATGAGGGAATTGGGTGATGGGCATTAAGGAGGGCACTTGATGTAATGGGCACTGCGTGTGAGGTTTTTTGTTTTTTGTTTCTTGGTTTTTGTTTTGTTTTGTTTTTGTTTTTGTTTTAGTTGTAAAAGCACTTGAATCTGGTTCTCTCTCAGCAATGTGTGTTATATGCAATTGATGAATCACTAAATTCTACCCCTGAAACCAATAATACACTATATGTTAACTAACTTGAATTTAAATAAAACAATAAAAAAAAAGAAAACATACATAGAAATCTCTTGGACTTTGGTCTTAGCAATATTTTTCTGGATCTGTCCCTTCAGGCAAGGGAAACAAAGGCAAAAATAAACTATTGAGACTACATCAAACTAAAAACCTCTTTTACAGTGAAGGAAACCATCAACAAAATGGAAAGAGAACCTACTAAATGGGAGAAGATATTTGCAAATAAGAATTAATATCCAGGGGCACCTGAGTGGCTCAGTCAGTTAAGCGCCTGCCTTCAGTTCAGGTCATGAACCCAGGGTGCTGGGATGGAGCTCCACACCGGGCTTCCTGCTTGGTGGGGAGTCTGCTTCTCTGTCTGTCCCTCACCCCTGCTCATGCTCTCTCTCAAATAAATAAATAAAATCTTAAAAAAAGGAATTAATATCCAAAATATATAAAGAACCCATAGGGGCGCCTGGGTGGCACAATCATTAAGCGTCTGCCTTCGGCCCAAGGCGTGATCCCAGCGTTCTGGGATCGAGCCCCACATCAGGCTCCTCCACTATGAGCCTGCTTCTTCCTCTCCCACTCCCCCTGCTTATGTTCCCTCTCTTGCTGGCTGTCTCTATCTCTGTCAAATAAATAAAATCTTAAAAAAAAAAAAAAAGAACCCATAAAACTCAACACCAAAAAAACCCCATAAACAATACACTTAAAAATGAGCCTAGTACCCGAAAAGGCATTTTTCCAAAGAAGACATACAGATGGCCAAGAGACATATTAAAAGATGCTCAACATCAGTAATTATCAGGGAAGTGGAAATCAAACTGCAATGAGATATCTCCTCACACTTGTCAGAATGGCTAGTACCAAAGAGACAAGAAATAACAAATGTTGGTGAAGATATGGAGAAAAGGGAACCCTCATGCACTGTTGGTGGGAATGTGAATTGGTGCTGCCACTATGGAAAACACTATTGAGTTATTTTTAACTTACAAAATTAAACTATATTGTACACCTGAAACTAGTATAACACTGTATGTTAACTGAAAGTAAAATAAAAACTTAAAAAAACACAAAAAATTAAAAATGGAATTACCATATGATTCAGTAATTTCACTTCTGGGTATTTACCCAAAGAAAATGCAGACACTAATTTGAAAAGATACATACACTCCTATGTTTATAGCAGCGTTATTTACATTAGCCAAGATATGGAAGCAGCCCACATGCCCAATGATGGATGAATGGATAAAGAAGATGAGGTATATAAATATAATGCAAGGTCTCATTATACCATCCATGGTATAATGGAATGGAATATTAGCCATAAAAATGGAATATTAGCCATAAAAAAGAATGAGACTTTGGCATTTATGACAACTTGGATGGACCTAGATGGTACAATGCTAAATTAAATAAGTCAGACAGAAAAAGACAAATACCATATGATTTCACTTATCTAAATACAATTTCACTAGTCTGAAAACAAAACAATTAAAAAAAATAAAAAAGAGAAATAGAAATCAGAAATACAGAGAATAAACTGGTAGTTGCCAGAGGAGGGGAAACTGAGGGATAGGTGAAAAAGGTGAAGGGGATTAAGAGTTACAAACTCCCAGTTTAAGATATACAAGCCATGAGGATGAAAAATACAGCATAGGGAATCTAGTCAATAATATTGTAATAATTTTATATGGTGACAGGTGGTAACTACATTTATTTATTTAATTTTTTAATTAGTTTCAGAGGTAGAATTTAGTGATTCATCAGTTGCATATAACACCTAGTGCTCATTATATCAAGTGCCCTGCTTAATGCCCATCACCCAATTATCCCTTCCCCCACCCGGTAACTACATTTAATGTGTTGAGCATTCCATAATGTATAGAATTGTCAAGTCACTATATTGTACCCTTGAATCTAATAATATTGTATGTCAACTATACTTCAATTAAAAAAAAAAGACCTAAGAAAAAGAGATTTGTACTTGAGTCTGTATTATCAAGGTAAAGACTAAACTTATTTGAAAGGAATGGGGGATTACAATAAATCCAGGTTGCAGATTGATTGCATAAGAGCCACTCAGCTATGTCTGGGTTTAAAGACCTTGAGAAATAAGTTTCAGATCAAACAGAAGATAGCCCCCAAACCATTTCTTTCAGTGCAGGATGTGATAAAAAGTACACAGTGGAGACAGAGAATAAGGAACAAAAAAGGGAAGATAAACAAAAAGAAGAAAATTCTGAATGTCAGGGAGGGGCAAGAAATGGGTTCATTCTGGAGTCAGCTTGGAAAAAATTACATGAGCTGATACAAAATTCCTGACAGTATTATCATATGGACAATTCTTAGTTTTGGATATCTGCTCTGAAACGTTTGTTGCTTTGGTAGTGTATTTAAGTCATTATAAGTCTTGTAAATGTGTTACTGTTTGAATATTTTTACAATATGTATTTTATTATTGCATTTGCATCAGAGAACTTGTGATAGAACTGTTTTTGTATTTTTATATTTTTATTTTTTAATTTTTAAAAACATATTTATTTAATTATTTATTTATTTGAGAGAGAGTGTGCACAGGGTGGGGGAGGGGCAGAGGGAAGGAAAGTCTCAAGCAGATTCCACGTTGAGGGTGGGGTCTGACATGAGGCTAGATCCCACGACCCCAAGATCAGGACCCCAGCCCAAACCAAGAGTCTGACGCTTAACCAACTGTGCCACTCAGACGTCTCTAAAGCCATCTTTTTAAAAAGAGCTATGATTGAAGACATGATGGCAAGGCAATCATTGGAAAACTGAGAAATAGAAATACAGTAACTATAATAAGAGTCTATAGATCCTAAATAAATTCTTATGGTACTAGTTGCCAGAGGATCAGAGAGAGGGATAACTAGGTGTGTGCATTTTTAGAGAGATACTGATGGTGGATATATAACATTATACATTTGTTCCTAAGACTGTACAACATGAAGACTGTGCCTATTAGCCCATGAACTTATTCAATAAGGTATCAATATTGGTCTATCAATTGTAGCAAATGGACCATGTTAATGCAAACATTAACAATATGGGCAAGTATGAGTGAGGGGGAAATGAGAACTCTGTACTTTCTACTTAATATTTCTGTGACCTAGAATTGCTCTAAAAATTAAAGCCTATTAGTAAAAAAATTCTCATGGTAAAGGGACGTATATCAAGATTAGAGATAGGGATGCTGTTAGGGATGTTGTAGCAATCAGGGAGTCTATTACTGGGAAAGAGAATAGGGAAAAAAGATTGGGGCTCACCACAGAGAGCTGTGGAGTAGCAGGAAGCAACAGACTGGGTATACAAATGAGAATGTACACAGATCTCAAAAACTTATTGGTGGATAATAAAAAGTAAGAAAGAGATTGGATAAATAACATATACCTTTTATGTAAATTAAAATACCTAAACCCAATGATATCACACATTTATAATAACATATACAAATAAGGAGGTTAACTAACTAGTAAGCACATGAGAATGGTCTCTCTGGTGAAGGATGGGAATGGAGACAAATGGAAAAACACATGTACAGACATGCATATAAGAAAGAGGCCTTGCCCAAACTAATGAGGGTACTTCATCATAAATGAGGAGAATTACTAACTGAACTTTTTTAAAAAAAGATTTTATTTATTTATTTGACAGAGAGACAGCCAGTGAGAGAGGGAACACAATCAGGGGGAATGGGAGAGGAAGAAGCAGGCTCCCAGTAGAGCAGGGAGCCCGATGTGGGGCTCAATCCCAGGACCCTGGGATTAGGCCCTGAGCCGAAGGCAGATGCTTAAAGACTGAGCCACCCAGGTGCACCTTAACTGAACTTTTTAAAAAAGATTTTTTAATATATTTGAGGTGGGGAAGGGCAGAAGGAGAGGAAGAGAATCCTCAAGCAGACTCCTTGCTGAGCACAGAGTCTGACACAGGGCTCAGTCCCAGGACCCTGACATCAAGACCTGAGCCAAAACCAAGAATGGGATGCTTAACTGACTGAGCCACCCAGGCACACCTTAATGAACTTTTTGGATTCATTAAAAATACAGTTGATGGACAATGCTGCTATGAACATTGGGGTCCATATGGCCCTTCTTTTTACTAGATACATCTGTATCGTTGGGGTAAATACCCAGTAGTGCAATTGCTGGGTCATAGGGTAGTTCTATTTTTAATTTTTAAAGGAACTTCCACACTGTTTTCCAAAGTGGCTGTACCAACTTGTATTCCCACCAACAGTGTAAGAGGGTTCCTCTTACTCCACATCCTCTCCAAAAAAAATTTGTTTTTTTCTTGCCTTGTCAATGTTTGCCATTCTAGCTGGTGTAAGGTGGTATCTCAATGTGGTTTTGATTATGGACTCTGGAAAACAAACTGAGGGTTTTAGGGGTGGTGGTGGGGGCATGGGCTAGCTCGGTGAAGGGCATGTATTGCATGGAGCACTGGGTGTTATACGCAAACAATGAATCATGGAACACTACATCAAAAACTAATGATATACTGTATGGTGACTAACATATCATAATAATAATTTAAAAAATACAGTTGGCTGAGAGTTCTGCTAGAGTTCTGCCATCCCTTTCGTTCTTCCAGGGCATACAGGAAGACATCATTTTCCCAGATTGATTGTAGTTACTATGGAGCCCTATAACTGGGTCAATTAATGTGGCAAAAAGAGGTATACCAATTCCAGGCCTGGGCATTAAAGGTTTCTCACAGATGTCCTACAATGGTTGCAGCTGGTTCCCTGAGCCACTGCCTGGAAGGTGAATTCTCAAGAGGGTCACCCTACCATATCTGACTGAAACATCAGCGGGCATCCTTTTATTATGGTAACCGATTGAGATTTGGGGTAGCAAACTACCATGACTAATATGGCAGAGCTATGATGAACATGCTTTTGGATGAAGGGAAGTAGAGAAACTTCAGATGCATTTTTGATTGGAGGAGGAGGAAGAAGAGGAAGCAAGGAGAACATTGAGGATGAAAAAGGTGAGTTGGTCTTGATATGATTTAATGATGAGACCTTCAGCCAAGGGAAAAGGGAATGCTAGTAAAAAGAATGAAGGCACAGATGGACACCTGAAACATCATGAATGACTTTGGGTAGATTTAAAATCTGACAGAAAGAGGTCAAGCCTGGAAAACTTGAGTCACCAGGTAAGGGAATGACATCTCCAGTTATGGTGATGTAAAATAGTGATCACATGGTGAATTATTGCTTTGCGTGCAGTTGAATTTACTTGGTATCTAGCTGCATTTCTTTTCTGAGTTACCTCTCCCATCCTCATAATTATACTAGTATTTATATGTTAATAACATCCAAGTTAATATCCAGCCTTGACCTCTTCTGTGACCTTAATATCCATAAATATACCTATCTGCCTGAATCTCCATATGTATGTCTGTTAGGGAACTCCAACTCAGGAAGTCAAAACAGACATCCTGATTATCTTTCCCAATTGCTTCTACCCTAGTCTTCTTCCATCTTGTATAATGGCATCAGAACTTACTCATTTGTTCGGGCCAGAAGCTTATATCCCCTTGGATGCATCTATTTCTCTCACTGGAAAACCCCCAACAGTAAAAAATAATCTAAACCACTAACAAGTCTTATTGCTTCTTCCTCTAAAACATTTCCCCAATCTGGCTACATCTTACCATCTTCACAGACACCTCTTAGATGTGCTCCCCTATCATTTGTTTTCTGGACTCGTTCAGTAGTCTCCAAGATGGTCCTAAATAAGGAGTCATGGAAGAGATTTTTGAGGATGTAATATTTGAGTTTGAGAAATTAGAAGGTATAGGATGAGCAATGTACAGGGAAGAGAGTATTTGGGGCAGAAGGAATAGCAAGTGTAGAAGCTATGAGGTGGAAACCAGCTTGTTCTGATGATTAGCAGGGAATTGGAGATGGTGGCAGGAGATGAGGCGAGAAAGGGATGCAGGGGCCAGATCTCATGCCTGGCAAGACTTAGTAAGAAACTTGGATTTTATTCTAAGTATATTGGAATATCATTGGAGTGTCACCTGGGTTCTGGGGTAAGAATGGCAGAAAAAAGTTCAAGCTTGAGAATTCAGATAAACCTGGTAAATGGATGACATGTGTAACATTAACAACAGTCAGATACTTGCGGGTGGTGCCTTTTAAAGGAGTGGGCTATCCATTCTCAAAAGTTTTGTAAGAGAACTTAGGTGGTTATTCATCAGAAGTACAGAGCTACTTTCATCTGATAGGGGGATGAACGCAATAACTTTAAGGTTCCTTTAATATCTTCTAAAATATCCTTTACTATTTAAGATCTGGTAAGATTATGTTATAAATCTGAGCCACAGGTATTGAAATCAAAATCACTGGGGAAAGTGATATACACTGGCCTGGAGGCTAGACTCTGATCCAAACATCTACATAGGTAATATTTAACTCAGATCAACTCAGAGGCCACATTTTTTAGCTACCAGATGGCATTGGGTGGAAACATGTCCAGGGGTGTATAAAGTCCTCTTAGTGCCCTCATGGGTGACAGTAATGGTTGATTGCCTCCTTCAGAAGGAACTGTGCCAAGACTCAGGAAGTCTCAAACTTCTCTTTCCCCCAAGCCATGAAATCCTAGGTTCTTAATATTATTTACTTTATATGGTTACAAGTATTGTCTATTAAAGCCATTTCACAAAGATCAGCACCGAAGTGACAAGTGCAATATCTTCCCATACCATCTGTGCCACATTGCTATACAACCCCAGGGTGTGTAATGATGAGTACTCATTGTACATGGGTGCCTGCATTTCAGATATGTGGTGATGACCAGCCTGGAAGTGTCCACAACCATTTATCTTACTGGGCTAGGTAGTTCAGAACAACACCAAGGCCAGTGATGATGATGATGATGATGATGATGATAATGTTTCACAAATTTGCACTTCCAAACATGTAGGTACTTTCTGCCTCAAAACCCCATCCTCTCCCTGGATTGAATTAAGTCTAGTCATAAACCTTGTATCCTGGCATCAGCTTTGAAAATCCCTCCCTGAAACTTCTTTGAATCTGATTTAGATGTTTTGTTTTCTGTCCTTCATGCAATACAATGAACACATTTATCACACCACACCGTAATTTATCAACCACTCTTATCAGGTTGTGGCTCCCTGGAGTCAGAGACAGAGGTTAGCATACAGCACAAGGCAGAACCTAGTTAGAGCTCAGTAAAGGTTTCTAAAGTAAAGGAGTGAATACAACAGCTGATAAGAAAGTAAGTTAGGTAACTCTGACCTGTCTGAAAAATGGCCATATATCAGACTTCCCAGCAGTGCCCCAGCCATAAGTAGGAATTGAGTCACTGATTTTAGTGACTGAGGTTCACATACCAGGTCCCACTGGAAGAGAAAAAAAAGCAGCACAGCAGTTATAGAAGAGTTTAAACCCTTTAGGGGACCCTGACTCCAAACTCATGTGATCCTCAATTGTGGTCCTGCCTTCCTCTTCAACCACTCTCCCCGGGTGTCTCCCAGCTAAAATACTGAGCTTAATTTAGCACTTTAAATGAGGCTGACTCACTCTCTCGTGCTTGTATCCTCCAAATGATCTGCATCCGTGTGCCCGTATATCTTTATTCATTTTCCTCTTAGACCACTAATTCTCTTTGCTGCATTAACTCCCGTACATCTCCAGGTGCTATCTCATAATTTTTTCAAGAAACCCACCCTCATCCTACAGGTAATACAGCGTGCCCGCCTTTGACTTCACTTAGCAGTCTGTATTCACCTACTACAGTAATTCTTATCTTTGGCCATACATCTAATCACTTGAAAAGCTTCCAAAATACTGATGCCTGGATCCTTTGCCCAGAAGGTCTGATTTATTTTAGTCTGGAAACTGGTTTTCAATGAGTATTCAGAACCACTGACCTGGCATAGCATTACTTTTTAAATTATAGGTCTCTCTCACTAGCTTGAATGAGGTCATCATTCAAACTAATCCTTAGTGTGCTTGTTAACTTTGATACCAATACTCTTGACTGTCATAGTATAGATAAGCAATTACTATGAAGGAATGAAGAAAAGGCTCACTTCAACGTCCAGTATGGGGATTAAATGTATAAAGCAAGTCTATCTTTTGTGTTAACTCTAAACACTTTGATCATGTAAGTGGAAAATTTAAATGGGACCTCTTACCTCAATCATGATGGTGGAGGGGAAGGAGCTTTGGTCATACACCCAGCTGTCCACACAGGGTTCTGTGTCTGGCTCACTTGTGTTGGGGAAGGTCCCATTCGGGTGAAGGAGCTGCCACTGGGGATGGAGGAAGAGACGACATTTCTCTGGCCCAGGTTCGAATCCAGTGGGATTGGAGATTCTCAGGAGGGCATCTTGGTGGAGGATCCCAGTGCCGTTAGCAGAGACAGTGTCATTGTCGAGGACGTGGACCCAGCAATAGTGACCGGGACAGCTGCAGTGACATTCTCCAATAGAATATGAGTGTACACTATGAGGCAGGAGATATAAAGGAAAACCAGCTGAAGGATCTGGAATCTCCCCCCAGGCCTCCAACTTGATCCAAGAGGTCGAAAGGCCATCAAGGCGGAAAAGCTGATCCCCAAGAGGAGGCACAATGATTTTAATGAAACAAGTTCAAAGGAAGAAATTATTTCCTTTCACTAAATCACATTAAGTGCATGTTGATCCTGACCCCACTTTCTCCTTCGTGGGCCTTGTTGACCAATACAGAAGAGCAGTGGGAGGACTTGCCCTTAAATATATTTTTAAAAATTTATTTAAATTGAATTAGCATATAATGTATTATTTGTTTCAGGAATACAGGTCTGTGAGTCATCTTATACATATCCAGTCTTATATGATATCCAGTGCTCTTTACAACACATACCCTTCCTAATGTCTATCACCCAGTTACCCCATCCTTCCACACTCCTACACTCTAGCACCCTCAGTTTGTTTCCTATGACTAAGTCTCTTATGGTTTGTCTCCCCCTGTGGTTTTGTCTTGTTTCATTTTTTCCTTTCTTCCCCTATGATCCTCTTCTGCCTTGTTTCTTAAATTCCACATATCAGTGAGATCATATGATAATTGCCTTTCTCTAATTGACTTATTTCGCTTAGCGTAATACCCTCTAGTTCCGTCCACATCATTGCAAATGACAAGATTTCATTTTTTGATGGCTGTGTAATATTCCATTGTATATATATATACACCACTTCTTCTTTATCCATTCATCTGCTGATGGACATCTAGGTTCTTTCCATAGTTTGGCTATTGTGGACATTGCTGCTATAAACATTGGGGTGCAGGTGTCCCTTCAGATTATGACATTTGTATCTTTGGGGTAAACACCCAGTAGTGCAATTGCTGGGTCATAGGGTAGCTCTATTTTCAACTTTTTGAGGAACCTCCATACTGTTTTCCAGAGTGGCTGCACCAGCTTGCATTCTCACCAAGTGTAGGAGAGTTTCCCTTTCTCCACATCCTCATGAACATCTGTCATTTCCTGACTTGTTAATTTTAGCCATTCTGACTGGCATAAGGTGGTATCTCATTGTGGTTTTGATTTGTATTTCCCTGATGCCGAGTGATGTTGAGCACTTTTTTGTGTGTCTGTTGGCCACTTGAATGTCTTCTTTGGAGAAATGTCTGTTCATGTCTTCTGCCCATTTCTTGATTGGATTATTTGTTCCTCGGGTGTTGAGTTTGGTAAGTTCTTTATAGATTTTGGATACTAGCTCTTTATCTGATATGTCATTTGCAAATATATTCTCCAATTCTGTTGGTTGTCTTGGTTTTTTTGACTGTTTCCTTTGCTGTGCAAAAGCTTTCTATCTTAATGAAGTTCCAATAATTCATTTTTGCCTTTGTTTCCCTTGCCTTTGGAAACGTGTCTAGCAAGAAATTACTGTGGCTGAGGTTGAAGAGGTTGCTGCCTGTGTTCTCCTCTAGGATTTTGATGGATTCCTGTCTCACATTTAGGTCTTTCATCCATTTTGAGTCTATTTTCATGTATGGTGTAAGGAAATGGTCAATTTCCATTCTTCTGCATATGGCTGTCCAGTTTTCCCAATACCCTCTGTTGAAGAGACTTTTTTCCATTGGCTATTCTTTCCTGCTTTGTCAAAGATTAGTTGACCATAAAGTTGAAGATCTGTTTCTGGGTTCTTTATTCTGTTCCGTTGATCTGTGTGTCTGTTTTTGTGCCAGTACCATACTGTCTTCATGATTACAGCTTTGTAATAGAGTTGCAGTCTAGAATTGTGATGCCAACAGTTTTGGTTTTCTTTTTCAACATTCCTTTGGTTATTTGGGGTCTTTTCTGGTTCCATACAAATTTTAGGATTATTTGTTCCATTTCTGTGAAAAACGTTGATGGTATTTTGATAAGGATTGCATCGAATGTGTAGATTGGTTTAGATAGCATAGATATTTTAACAATATTTGTTCTTCCAATCCATGAGCATTGAATGTTTTTCCATTTCTTTGTATCTTCCTCAATTTCTTTCATGAGTATTCTATAGTTTTCTGAGTACAGGGCCTTTGCCTTTTTGGTTAGGTTTATTCCTAGGTATCTTATGGTTTTGGGTGCAATTGTAAATGGGATCAACTCCTTAATTTCTTTCTTCTGTCTCTTTTTAATGTATAGAAATGCAACTGATTTCTGTGCACTGATTTTTATATCCTGCCACTTTACTGAATTCCTGTATGAGTCCTGGCAGTTTTGTGGTGGAGTCTTTTGGGTTTTCCACATAGAGTATCACGTCATCTGCAAACAGTGAGAGTTTGACTTCTTCTTTGCCAAATCAGATGCCTTTTATTTCTTTTTGTTATCTGATTGCTGAGGCTAGGACTTCTAGTACTATGTTGAATAGCAGTGGTGATAGTGGACATCCCTGCTGTGTCCCTGACCTTAGGGGAAAAGCTGTCAGTTTTTCCCCATTGAGAATGATATTCACTGTGGATTTTTCATAGATGGCTTTTATGATATTGCGGTACGTAGCCTCTATCCCTTCACTGTGAAGAGCTTCAATCAAGAAAGGATGCTGTACTTTGTCAAATGCTTTTTCTGAATCTATTGAGAGGATCATATGGTTCTTGTCTTTTATTTGTGGAGTGTATCACATTGATTGATTTGCAGATGTTGAACCACCCTTGCAGCCCAGGAATAAATACCACTTGGTCGTGGTGAATAATCCTTTTAATGTACAGTTGGATCCTATTGGCTAGTATTTTGGTAAGAATTTTTGCATCCATGTTCATCAGAGATATTGGTCTGTAATTATCCTTTTAGTGGGGTCTTTGTCAGGTTTGGGATCAAGGTAATGTTGGCCTCATAGAAAGAGTTTGGAAGTTTTCCCTCCATTTCTATTTTTTGAAGCAGCTTTAGAAGAATAGGTATTGGGGCGCCTGGGTGGCACAGCGGTTAAGCGTCTGCCTTCGGCTCAGGGCGTGATCCCAGCGTTCTGGGTTCGAGCCCCACATTAGGTTCCTCCGCTAGGAGCCTGCTTCTTCCTCTCCCACTCCCCCTGCTTGTGTTCCCTCTCTCGCTGGCTGTCTCTATCTCTGTCGAATAAATAAATAAAATCTTAAAAAAAAAAAAGAAGAATAGGTATTAATTCTTCTTTAAATGTTTGGTAGAATTCCCCTGGGAAGCCATCTGGCCCTGGGCTCTGGTTTGTTGGGAGATTTTTGATGACCACTTCAATTTCCTTGCTGGTTATGGGTCTGTTCAGGTTTTCTATTTCACTCCTGGTTCAGTTTTGGTAGTTTATACGTCTCTAGGAATGCATCTATTTCTTCCACATTGCCTAATTTGTTGGCATATAGTTGCTCATAATATGTTCTCATGATTGTATTTCTTCAGTGTTGGTTGTCATCTCTCCTCTTTCATTCATGATTTTATTTATTTGGGTCCTTTTTCTTTTCTTTTTGATAAATCTGGCCAGGGGTTTATCAATCTTATTCCTTCTTTCAAAGAACCAGCTCCTAGTTTCATTGATCTCTTCTACTAGTATCTTTATAATCATTATTCTGAACTCTAGTTCCAACATCTTACTTATGTCCATACTGATTAGGTACCTTGCAGCCAGTACTGCTTCTTTTTCTCTTTTTTGAGGTGAGTTTTTCCATCTTGTCTTTCTGTCCAGAGAAGAATAGATGAACAAGAGAACAAAACACTAAAATGGCAACAATGACACCAGAGAAATATACACTAAACACAGTAGAAGAGAGCTGAAACTGGCCAAAAAAGAGAGAGAGAGAGAAATCAAAAGAGAGAGAAAAAAGATAAAAACAATAAGAAAGAGAGAAAAAAAGAAAAAAGAAAAAAAGAAAAGAAAAAAGAATATAAACAGACTGGTGAGCAGAATTGAGCAATATACTGGATTATATG
Source organism: Ursus arctos (assembly GCF_023065955.2). Taxonomy (NCBI): domain Eukaryota; kingdom Metazoa; phylum Chordata; class Mammalia; order Carnivora; family Ursidae; genus Ursus; species Ursus arctos. Next base: position 39,935,777 of record NW_026622908.1, read on the forward strand.
TGTATTTTTGTCTGTTTTTTAGAAAACTAGATCCCAAAATTGTGAAGAAAGAAAAACTTATAGATGTACAAAAATAAAATTAAGTATGGTGAAAGGATAGAATGTAACTGTAAAAATGAAAATTAAAAGACAAGAAAAAACAAAAGAGAAAGAAACAACAACAGCAACAACAAAAAGGAAGGGATATAAACAGACAGGTGAACAGAACAGAGCAATACACTCTCTTGAGTGTATTTTGGTCAGTTTGTTAGAGGAAGCTACATCTCAAAATTGTAAAGAAAGAAAAAACTTATATATATAAAAATAAAATTAAATACATTGAAAGGATAGAATGTAACTGTAAAGATGAAAACTTAAAATAAAAGACTTTAACAAAACAAAAAAGAACAAAAAAAAAAAGAAGAAAGAAAAAAGAGAATATGATCAGATGGGTGAATGTAACAGAACCACACCTTAGATTTTGGATGTATTTTGGTCTGTTAGATGAAACTGCATCCCAAAATATTAAAGAAAGAAAAAAATATATATACAAAAATAAGATTAAATACAATGAAGGGATAGAATGTAATGTAAAAATGAAAATTAAAAAAGATTTTAAAAAGAAGTTGATAAAATGAGAAGCTGGTTGAAAAAGGAAAGAAGAAAAATTCAAAGAAAAAAAGAAAAAGAAAAAGAAAATTAAAAAAATAGTTAAAAGACTAAAGAATCATGGGAAAAAAGCCATGAGTTCAATGTACTGTATTCCCCTAGCACTGGAGTTTTGCAGTTCTCATTGATCAGTAAACTTGGTCTTGCCTGGATGTTTTTGCTATCTTCTGGGGGAGGGGCCTGTTGCATTGATTCTCAAGCATCTTTGCCTCAGATGGAATTGCACCACCCTTGCCAGAGGCCAGGCTAAGTAATCTGCTTGGGTTTGCTCTCTGTAGCTTTTGTTCCCTGAAGGCTTTCCACACAGCTTTAGAGGATGAGAATGAAAATGGCCGCCTCCCAATCTCTTACCTGGAGCTGAAAGCTCAGGGCCCCACTTCTCAGTGCGCCATCAGAGAAAAGCGGTCAGTCACTCCTGTCTCCCTGGTCTCCAGCCCTACTCCATGCTCACTGGCCTGTGACTGAGTATTTCTATCTCAGGCACAAGACCCCGTTTGGTGTCTCCAAACTCAGCAGACCCCTGCGGTGTGCTCCCCACCTGCTCCTCCCCGGGGGAGAAAGGGAGGTCTCCCCAGTTCTGCTGCTTGTTGGGCCCCTGCTCAGAGAGCAGTCCCCGACTGTGCCACAGTTCCTGGTTTATGGCAACCCTGAGCCCACTCCTGGGCTCACTCTTTGCAGCCGGCTTCCACGCTCTGATACCTGGGAGCTCTGCTACACTCAGCATCCCAGGTCTTCCTGTGACGCTGAGGATCCCGAGAGCACACTGTCCCAGCTAGGGTTCTGTCCCTGCCTAGCAGCCTGAGTGCCGTCCCTCACCAGAGCAGACTTCCCAAAGTTCCATTTTTATGCCCTGCTGCTGTATCACTTGCCTGTAGCCAGCTGATGGAGGCTCCCTCCCCCCGCAGTCTATCTTCCCATATATTGCTTTGGATTCACTTCTCTGCACCTCCTACCTTGCAGAAAATGGTTGCTTTTCTATTTGTAGAGTTGAAGCTGTTCTTTTCTTAGATCTCTGGTTGAGTTCACAGGTGTTCAGAATGAGTAGATAGCTATCTAGCCAAATTCCTAGGACCAGACAAAATTAAGGTCTCCTACTCCTCCACCATCTTGGACTCTGCCCTCAAATCTTTTGAGGCAGGTAGATAGTTTCAATAAAGTCACAGATGTAATTATTTGGCAAAAGAGTTAGTTGCTGACAACTAAACTTGCTTAAAAGATTACTCAGTGAATGATCCTGACTTTACAGGCTCCTGAGAAGTCAGTAGACTTTAGGTGGAAATACACCTGTTTGATGATCTGCTTTTATTTTCAGAAAAGGGATGTGTGAATATTCAAAGGTGAATTGCTTTGTGATGTTTCTGTGCAAAGGGATTTTTCTTCGTTAACACTGATTTTTGGTTAAAGGTTAATGAAAACAATCCTTAGTTAAATTAAATCAAACTGGAATGTTGTGAATAAATGCTAACTTTTGGTAACTGAAGTTCTGCTTCAGTTCAGATCATACCGTAACAGTGATTTTAAGATTTTCAAAATGAGGAAATTTCAAAATGGAGAAAGGAAATATTATTCTGTAGTAGTTTATTTTACCAGATTTATTGAGTCATCCAAATACCATTTGGGACTAACTTTCCCTGCTATTGCTATGAATAGAACAGTGTCATGTGTCTACATGTATTTGTATATTATATATTTATTTATGTTTATAAGTGAAACATGAGGTCAATGTTTCAAGGTCTCATAATCCAGTTAATAAGAGACAGACACACAAATAATTATACTGCAATACTGTAAGGTAAATATAAAGAAGATACACAATGTGCTGTGAAAAACTTAAAAAGGCAATGTTTAATGAGTCCGGGGAGGTGCCATGGGCCAGGGTAATGATCTTTATAGAAGTGAATTTTTAAATACTCTTGAAGGAAGATACTTGAGACAATAAAGCAGTGGCTGAATATTTGGGGAAAAAAGTTTCTAGCCATTTAGAGAATAATAAGCACACAATTATAGTAAAAGTTAAGTAATACTTATGCACTTACAAGATATTCAAAAGCTAGAAGCTAAAGAATATACAGGGCAATAATGGGAGAAGATAGGTTTGTTTGTTTATTTATTTATTTATTTATTTATTTATTTATTTATTTATTTCAGTGGGCTCCACACTGGGTGTGGAGCCTGAACTCATGACCCTAAGATCAAATTTAAAATTCAATGTATCTGGATAAATTCAGATACTAGTGTAAAACCACAATCCTATCAACAGACAGATCAGTTGTATCATCCCAGAATTTTTTTTTGTGCTTACTCCTCAGTCAAGGTGTCCCCTAGCCCTCACTTCTCCACTATAAATTTTATTAGGAACTAATTTTGCTTGTTTTTTTTTCTCAGTACAGTATATGTGAGATTCATGCATATTTTTGTTTGTATCAGTATTTTCTTTTTATTGCTGAATAGTATTATATAGTATGGATGGAAAAATATTTGCAAATCATGTATCTGATAAGGGGCTAATATCCAAAATATATAAGGAACTCATATAACTCAATAGCAAACCCCCCCAAATAACCCAAATTAAAAATAAGCAAAGGACCTGAATAAAACATTTCTCCAAGACAACATAGAAATGGATAGCAGGTATATGAAAAGTTGCTCAGCATAACTAATCATCAGGGAAATGCAAATCAAAATCAAGATGAGATATCATTTCAATGGTTAAAATAAAAAACACAAGAAATAACAAGTGTTGAGGAGGATGTGGAGAAAAGGGAACCTTCGTGCACTGTTGGTGGGAATGCAAACTGGTGCAGCCACTTGGAAAACAATATGGAAGTTCCTCAAAAAATTAAAATAGAACTACCATATGATCCAGTAATTCCACTACTGGGCATTTGCTCAAATTACTCAGCCATCAGAAAGAATGAATACTTACCATTTACACTGACATGGATGGAACTGGAGGGTATTATGCTGAGTAAAATAAGTCAACCAGAGAAAAACAATTATCATATGGTTTTACTCATATGTGGAATATAAGAAACAGCACAGAGGATCATAGGGGAAGGGAGGGAAAACAGAATGGAAAGAAATCAGAGAGAGAGACAAACCATGAGAGACTCTTAACTATAGGAAACAAACTGAGGGTTGCTGGAGGGGAGGTGGGTGGGAGGCTGGGGTAACTGGGTGATGGGCATTAAGGAGGGCATGTGATGTGATGAGCACTGTGTGTTACATGCAACCGATGAATTATTGAACTCTACATCTGAAAATAATGATGTACTATATGTTGGCTGATTGAATTTAAATTTAAAAAAAGAAAACAAAAACACTAATTCAGAAAGATGTATGCATTCCTACATTTACTGCAGGATTTGCAAAATCTAGGATATGGAAGCAATCCAAGCGTCAATTCACAGATGAATGGATAAAGAAGATGTGACGTATATATACAATGGAATATTACTCTGCCATAAAAATAATGATATCTGGTCATTTGCAACAACATGCATGGATCCAGAGGGTGTAATGTTAAGTGAAATAAGTCAGAAAAAGACAAATACCATGTGATGTCACTCATATGGAATTTAAGAAACAAAACAAGTGAGGGGCTCAGTCAGTTAAGCATTCGACTCTTGGTTTTGGCTCAGGTCATGTCAAGGCTGTGAGATTGAGGCCCATATCAGGCTCTGCACTGAGTCTAGAGCCTGCTTAGGATTCTCTCTCTGTCTCTCTGCCCTTCCCCCACCTGTTCTTTATTTCTTAAAAAAAAAAATAAAGAAACAAAACAAACAAAAATGAAAGAAAAAAAGAGACAAACAAAAAAAGACTCTTAAATATACAAAACAAACTGGTGGTTGCCAGAGGGGAGGTGGGATACAGGTAACACCACACATCTATCAGAAGAGGTAAAATAAAATATAATGACAACATCAAATGGTATTAAGGATGCAGAAAAACTGGAACACTCATATGGAACTACAAAGGACCCTAAATAGCCAAAGAAATTCTGAGGAGAACAAAGCTGGAGGCATCACATTTCCTGATACCAAACTATACTACAGAGATAGAGTAATTAAAATAGTATGGTACTGGCATAAAAATGGACATGCAGTACAGTGAAATAGAATAGAGTGCCCAGAAATAAGCTCTTACATACATGGTCGACTGATATTTGACAAGGAAACCAAGAATACTCAATGGTGGAAGAGAATCTCTTCAACAAATGGTGCTAAATAGCCAAATGCAAAAAAAAAAAAAAAAAAAAAAAAAAAAAGAAGGGACCCATATACCACTCACAAAAATTAACTCAAATGGAGCAAAGACTTAAATATAAGACACGATCATTTAAAACCCTTAGAAGGGATCACAGAGAAGAAGCTCCTTGACATAGGTCTTGGCAATGATTATTTGGATATCACAACAAAAGCACAAGCACATAAGCAGAAATAAACAAGTAGGACTACTCAAACTGACAATCTTCTTCACAGCAAAAGAAACATTAAACAAAATGAAAAGGCAACCTATGGAACAGGAGAAAATATTTGCAAATTTTATATTGGATAAAACATTAATATCCAAAATGTGTAAGGAACTCATATAACTCAATAACAAAAAAGCAGATTTAAAAATGGGCAGTGAAACTAAACAGACATTTTTTTTGAAGATTTTATTTATTTGACAGAGATGGAGACAGCCAGCGAGAGAGGGAACACAAGCAGGGGGAGTGGGAGAGGAAGAAGCAGGCTCCCAGCGGAGGAGCCTGATGTGGGGCTCGATCCCAGACCCCTGGGATCACGCCCTGAGCCGAAGGCAGATGCTTAACGACTGAGCCACCCAGGTGCCCCCTAAACAGACACTTTTAAAAAAGAATATCCAAATGCCCCCAAAAGTACTGAAAAGATGCTCTATGTCACTAATCATCAGGAAATGCAAATCGAAGCCACTATGGGGTATCACCTCACACTTGTTAGAATGGCTATGATGAAGAAGACAAGCTATAAATGCTGTGAGGTGGGAGGGAAAAGGGAACACTTGTGAACTGTTGGTGGGCATGTAAATTGCAGCTACAATGGAAAACAATAATGAAGTTCCTGGAAAAAGTTAAAAATAGAAGTGCCATATCCAGCAATCCCACTTCTGGGCATATATCCAAAAGAAATGAGATCAGGATATTGAAAAGATGTCTGCACTCCCATGTTTATTACAGCATGATTCAAAATAGCCAAGATGAGGAACCTAAGTGTTCATCAATGGATGAATGGATAAAGAAGATGTGATATATATATATATATCAATAGAATATTATTCAGTCATTAGAAAGAAGAAAATTCTGCCATTTGAGGCAACAAGGATGAAACTTGAGGACATTATGCCAAGTGATATTTCAGAGGATGGTAGATATATTTTTTTAAGATTTTATTTATTTATTTGTCAGAAAGAGAGAGAGAGAGAGAGTGCACAACCAGGGGGAGCAGCAGGCAGAGGAAGAAGCAGGCTCCCTGGTGAGCAAGGAGCCTGATGCGGGACTTGATTTCAGGACCCTGGATTCATGACCTGAGCTGAAGGCAGATGCTTAACTAACAGAGCCACTTAGGCATCCCAGAGGATGGTAGATATTGTATATAACTTGTATGTTAAATTCAAAAAGCCAAACTCTTAGAAACTCAGAGTAGAATGGGATTATCAGGGGCTGGGTGGCGGGGGAATTGGAGAGATGTTGTTTAAGGATACACACTTCCAAGCAGTAGATAGATAAGTTCTGGAGCTCTAATGCACATCGAAATGCTTACAGCAAACACTGCATTACAGATTTTAACCTTGGTGAGAGACTGGATTTTAAATGTTCTAAACGCAAATAAGTAATCATAATTTTGTGATATGAATGAGGTGGTAATCATTTTGCAGTATATAAATGTATCAAATCAACAGGACCTACACCTGTTTATAGGTATTATATGTCAGTTATACATCAATAAAAGAAAAACAAACAAAAACTAGAAACAATCCAGATGGCCTTCACCAGGTAAATGGTTAAAGCAAATTTTGTTATACATTCCATGTATTTAGCAATAAAAAGAAGCCAGTATTGATACACATAACATTCCCTGTAAGGCAGGTTTAGTGATGTTGAAATCCCTCAGTTTATGTTAGTTTTGGAAAGTCCTTATCTCCTTCATCTGTGAAGGACAGTTTTGCTGAGTACAGTGATCTTGGTTAATATTTTTCTTTCATTATTTTGACTATATGATCTTACTCTCCCTGGCCAGCAGGGTGTCAGTTTAGGTCTCTGGTCATAGTGTTATGGCAGCTCCCTTGTACGGGATGAGTCATTTTCTCTTGCTGCTTTCAAAATTCTCTCTTTGTGTTGGATTCTTAACAATTTCATTATAATGTATTCCAGTGAAGCTCTTTTCAGGTTTAACCTATTTGGGGTCTGCTGGGTCTCATGAATCTGATGTCCATTTCTCTCCTCAAGTTTGGGAAGTTTTCAGCCATTGTTTCATTAAGTTAACTTTTGTCCTTTTGTCTTCTCCTTCTTGGATTCCCATATGCATATATTATTTCCTTGGTTATGTACCATAAGTCCCATAGGCTTTCTTTACTCTTTTTCATTCTCTTTTCTTTTTTTGATGGGGCTCATTTTCTAGTTTTTTGATTCTTTCTTCTGTATGGTTGAGTGTTCTGTTGAAATTTTCTATTTAATTCTTTAGTTCACTCATTATATTTTTAGCTCTAGGATTTTTGTTTGGTTTCTTTGGTGGTTTCTATTTCTTTGTTGAATTTCGTCTCTTCAAGATTTATAGGTTTACCTTTTTTTTTTTGGGTTTGATATCTTAAAAAAATTTTTTTTTATTATATTATGTTAGTTACCATACAGTACATCCCTGGTTTCTGATGTAAAGTTCGATGATTCATTAGTTGCGTATAATACCCAGTGCACCATGCAATACGTGCCCTTCTTACTACCCATCACCAGTCTATCCCATTCCCCCACCCCCTCCCCTCTGAAGCCCTCAGTTTGTTTCTCAGAGTCCATAGTCTCTCATGCTTCATTTCCCCTTCTGATTACCCCCCCTTTCTTTATCCCTTTCTTCCCCTACCGATCTTCCTAGTTCTTATGTTCCATAGATGAGAGAAATCATATAATTGTCTTTCTCTGCTTGACTTATTTCACTTAGCATTATCTCCTCCAGTGCCGTCCATGTTGCAGCAAATGTTGAGAACTCGTTCTTTCTGATAGCTGAGTAATATTCCATTGTATATATGGACCACAACTTCTTAATCCAGTCATCTGTTGAAGGGCATCTCAGTTCCTTCTATGATTTAGCTATTGTGGACAATGCTGCTATGAACATTGGGGTGCATATGGCCCTTCTCTTCACTACGTCTGTATCTTTGGGGTAAATACCCAGTATTGCAATGGCTGGGTCATAGGGTAACTCAATTTTTAACTTTTTAAGGGACCTCCACACTGTTTTCCAGAGTGGCTGTACCAACTTGCATTCCCACCAACAATGTAGGAGGGATCCCCTTTCTCCACATCCTCTCCAGCAATTGTTGTTTCTTGCCTTGTCAATTTTTGCCATTCTAACTGGCGTAAGGTGGTATCTTAGTGTGGTTTTGATTTGAATTTCCCTGATGGCTAATGATTTTAAACACTTTTTCATGTGTCTGTTAGCCATTTGTATGTCTTCATTGGAAAAGTGTCTGTTCATATCTTCTGCCCATTTTATGATTTGTTTATTTGTTTCTCACGTATTGAGTTTGAGAAGTTCTTTGTAGATCTTGGATACCAGTCTTTTATCTGTAGCATCATTTGCAAATATATTCTCCCATTCTGTGGGCTGCCTCTTAGTTTTTTTGACTGTTTCCTTTGCTGTGCAGAAGCTTTTTATCTTGATGAAGTCCCACAAGTTCATTTTATCTTTTGTTTCTCTTGCCTTTGGAGATGTGTCATGAAAAAAGTTGCTTTGGCTGATATCGTAGAGGTTGTTGCCTATGTTCTCCTCTAGGATTTTGATGGATTCCTGTCTCACATCGAGGTCTTTCATCCATTTGGAGTTCATCTTTGTGTATGGTGTGAGAGAGTGGTCAAGTTTCATTCTTTTGCATGTAGCTGTCCAATTTTCCCAGCACCATTTATTGAAGAGACTGTCTTTTTTCCACCAGATGTTTTTTCCTGCTTTATCAAAGATTAGTTGCCCGAAGAGCCGAGGGTCCATTTCTGGGTTCTCTATTCTGTTCCATTGGTCTATGTGTCTGTTTTTGTGCCAGTACCATGCTGTCTTTGTGATCACAGCTTTGTAGTACAGCTCGAAATCCGGCATTGTGATGCCCTCAGCTTTGTTTTTCCTTTTCAACAGTTCCTTGGCAATTCGGGGCCTTTTCTGGTTCCATTCAAATTTAAGGACTATTTGTTCCAGTTCTTTGAAAAATGTCATTGGTATTTTGATTGGGATAGCATTGAAAGTGTAGATTGCTCTGGGTAGCATGGACATTTTAACTATGTTAATTCTTCCGATCCATGAGCATGGAATATTTTTCCATCTTTTTGTGTCTTCTTCAATGTCTTTCAAGAGTGATTTGTAGTTTCTAGAATATAGATCCTTTACGTCTCTGGTTAAGTTAATTCCAAGGTAACGTATGGTTTTTGGTGCTATTGTAAATGGGATGGATTCTCTAATTTCTCTTTCTTCAGTCTCATTGTTCGTGTATAGAAATGCTACTGATTTCTGAGCATTGATTTTGTATCCCGCCACATTACTGAATTGCTCTATAACGTCTAATAGTTTGGGAGTGGATTCTTTTGGGTTTTCCATATAGAGTATCATGTCATCTGCGAAGAGAGACGTTTTGACTTCTTCTTTGCTGATTTGGATACCTTTGATCCCTTTTTGTTGTCTGATTGCTGTTGCAAGGACTTCTAGTACTATGTTGAATAATAGTGGCGAGAGTGGGCATCCTTGTCGTGTTCCTGATCTTAAGGGAAAGCTTTACTTTGACAAGAAAAGATCTTTATCAGTCAGCTTAGCTTGGGGTACTAGATGGGTCAGTTGATAGCACACATGGGCAGCTAGGACCTGTTATTGGGATCTCCAGTTGGCAAGACCACTGACTATTCTCTGAGTTTGAGGCAGGGCTTCTTCTGGTTCCATTCCACAGTTGGGTTGGCTTGCTGGCTGGGATCCACCTACGAGTGGGAATCCTTTGTGGGATCCCTATCGGGTGAGGGAGTGGGATTTGCTCTGTGAGGTCACTAGCTGTGTTCTGTAATCATCTCTGTTTGGGTGAGGCACAGACTGTTCCTTGGTAGTACAGTGCTGCTAACTGGACTCTGTGTTTGGGCAGGGCTCTAAAATAAGTTCTGCCGTTGCTCCCTGTTGTTGGGTTCTTAGGCTGTGCTCCCCAACTGGATGGTGTTGTTGGGTGGACTCTGTGTTCAAGTGGGCCCTAGGCATAGCTTCACAGTTGGATGAGGCCTCTGGCTCTGTTCTATGATTAAGCATGGCTGTCAGCTATGCCCAAAGTTGGGTGGGTCCACAGGCCGGACTTCATGATCAAATAGGCCACTGACTTTGGTCTCCTGTTGGACAAGTTTGCTGGCTGCATCTCTGGTTGTGGGGGAGCCACCAGGTGTATCCCACAGTTGGATGGGATTAGAGGTTGTGCACCATGGTTGGGCAGGTTTGCTGTCTGGGCCTCCTTGTTATGTGGGGCTACAGGCTATGCTCCACAATTGGGTGAGGTCACTAGATAAGGCCTACATGAGGCAAAGCCACAGGCTGGGCTCTACTGTGGGGTGGAGTGTTTTCTGTGCTCTTTGGTACTGTAGTCCATGCTCTGAGGCTGCCTAGGGTCTCTAGTTACTTGGGACCAGAGGTTATTCTTAACAGTTGGGAAAGACTTGGACTTAGATCCCTGTCCAAGTGGGGCCATTGGATGGGCTCCATGGCTATCTGGGTTCCCTTGTTAGGCTTCCTGGTTGAGTGGTAATGGAGGCTACAACTAGCAGTTAGGTAGGACTGTGAATTTGCTTCCCTGCCTGGACAAGGCCATATAACCAGCTCCATGGCTGGTATAGTATGTTGGCTGAGGACCCAAATCAGGCAGAACTGCCAAATGAGCTCCCTGTCAAGGTGGGGCCACCAGCTCAGCTCTGCAGATGGGCAGAGCCACTGGCTGGCTTCTCTTCTTGGTGCCACTGCAAGCAGGAATAAGTTCTCTCAAGATCTAAGTACTACTAGGTATTTATCCAAAGGATAAAAAAATACAGATTAGAAGAGGCACATGAGCCCCAATGTTTATAGCAGCATTATCAACAATAGCCAAATTATGGAAAGAACCCAAATGTCCATTGAATGGTGAATGGATAAAGAAGATGTGGTATGGGGCACCTGGTGGCTCAGTTGGTTAAGCAGCTGCCTTGGCTCAGGTCATGATCTCAGGGTCCTGGGATCAAGCCTTGCATCAGGCTCCCTGCTCAGCTCTGTTCTTTGTCTCACTCTCACTCTGTCTCTCAGGTAAATAAATTTTAAAAAATCTTAAAAAAAAGAAAAAGAAAAAAGAAGATGTGGTGTATATATATGCATAGACTATTACTCAGCCATAAAAAAGAATGAAATCTTGCCATTTGCAATGATGTGGATGGAGCTAGAATGTATTATGCTAAGCAAAATAAGCCAACCAGAGTAAGACAAATACCATATGATCTCACTCATATGTGAAATTTAAGAGACAAAAAAGATGAACATATGGAAAGGAAAAAAAAGAGAGAGAGAAAAGCAAACTATAAGAGACTCTTACATAGAGAACAAACTGAGGGTTGATGGAGGGAGGTGGTCAGGGGATGGGCTAAATGGGTGATGGGTGTTAAGGAGGGCACTTGATGTAATGAGTACTGGGTATTATATGTAAGTGATGAATCACTAAATTCTACTCCTGAAACCACTATTACACTATGTTAACTAATCAGAATTTAAATAAAAAATTGGAAAAAAGAGATACAAGCACTGGTTAATTTAAGCTTTGCCCCTTCTTCATCTCGATCTGATTCTCAGTGGTTGAGGCCTGCAATTTTCCCCAGTAATCCCCATGAGGTGATACCTGACTTGGCCTTTTGGGAAGCAACTCCCAGTGCTGGGGGAACTGATGTCTACCTCGAGTTCTCTTTTTCTCACTGGAGAAACTGTAGGCTTGGGGTGGAGGCTTCTCAGTGTAGTGTTGTGTTGGCATGGAGGAGGGGCAATATGGTCAGAGTGTAGCCACTCCTCTTGCTCTTCTAATGTGATCCTGTCAGTCCCTGTGGTTCAAGGGTTGCTTCAGCCTGACCTCTGGGTCCTGGGATTTCCACAGTGGTGTCTTGCTATAGACAGTTGCTAGTTGGTCTTCTTTTGAGACGGACTGAAGGTAAGAACAACTTTGTTACCATCTAGATGATGTCACTCCCCCATATTATTCTTTGTACACAACAATTTTTAAGTAGCAGAAGTTAAAAAAATGGAAGATAGTTTAGTAGTTACCAAAGGTAGAAAAGAAAATGACAGGAGTAGGAAGGAGGTGAATATACTTATAACATTACATGAGGGATGCCAGTGGAGATAGAACTGTTTGGTATTTTAATTGAGGTTGTGGGAACACTAAGCTGCACATGTGATAAAACCATATAGTACTAAACACACACACACACACACACACACACACACACACACAGAAGTACAGGTGAAACTGAGGAAATCTGAATATTAGTGGATTTGATAAGTATCAATATCCCAGTTGTGATATTATACTATAGTTTTGCAAACTATTACTATTGGGGGAATCTAGGGGGACTGCACAGAGCTTCTCCTTATTTCTTACAACTGCATATGGTTCTACAATAATCTTAATAAATATGTCAGTTAAAAACTACCTAAAGGATTAGAAGTTTATACCATACAAACTGTAGGTACAAGAAACTTGGAATGGCTATATTAGCATGAGAAAACACATGCTTGCAGGCCAGGAACTCTATCAGAGATAAAGGAGCCTCATTCATAATGATGAAACCACCAGTTAAGGATTCTAAACACAAGCACAGAAAAGATCCTCAAATATACTACGTAAGTGAATAAATAAACCTGAGAAAATAAACCCTTGCGTGGACTTACCACGTCCTTCCTCCTGTATCTACATTGCAAGGAGTCTTAAAATTATCATGAGGTCCTGGTGTGATTTAAACAGAAGCACAGTATCAGTCACCAAAAGATAGTAATTGCACCACGCTTCACTTTGTTCTAATTAAAAACAAAGGATTGTATATCTTAACTATTTTAATCTAAATTCAGTACCAAGCAAGAAAAACACTTGCTTTTTGTTCTTTCCACAGAAAAATCACACAACCATTTACGTTTTGTCTCTCAAACTCTATACTTTGGAAATGATCGAAGATTGCATGGCAAGCTTATTTTAGTTTATTTGGACAGTTGTGTACATGCCAAAGTCCAACGCTCATTCAGAAGATCACTGAGGACAAGCGCATTCAGAGATTAAAATTTTAAACAGATTTCTTTGTCAACAGTTAGAAGTGTCTCTGGTAAATTATTTTCTCTGTGAGTTTACTAAAAAATTAACATCTCCTGATTCCAGAAGGACTGGGGATACTGCTTCTGCTGCTCTCTTATAGGAATGATTGATAAGAAACTGGCACTGACTTTGTGTGAATTAATAAAAGGAAACCGTTTTCTCCCTTTGAACTTCTCTCCATAAAGTATCCTCTTGAGGATCACCTGTTCACACTCAATGGCCTTTCAGGAGCTCCTGGATCAAGTTGGTGGCCTCGGGAAATTCCAGGTCCTTCAGATGGTTTTAATTCTTCCCTTTGCGATGATGATAATATGTCAAATATTGTTGGAGAACTTCACTGCAGCCATTCCAGGTCATCGCTGCTGGGTGCCCCTCCTTGACAACGGCACAGTTTCTGATAATGATACTGGCATCCTTAGCCCTGACGCCCTCCTGAGAATCTCCATCCCACTGGACTCATACTTGAGGCCGGAGAAATGTCATCGCTTTATCCATCCCCAGTGGCAACTTCTTCATCTGAATGGAACCTTCACCAACATGACTGAGCCAGACAAGGAGACCTGTCTGGATGGCTGGGTCTATGACCAAAGCTCCTTCCCCTCCACCATCGTGACTGAGGTAAGAGGCCCCATTTACCTCTTTTGAGTATACAGTCTGGTTGTTTATTTCTTCGTTTGTTTGTTTATTAATTCATAGAATTTCTTTTTTTTTTAAAGATTGTATTTATTTATTTAACAGAGAGAGAAAGAAAGAGAGAAAGCACAAACAGGGGGAGGAGCAGAGGGAGAGGGAGAAGCAGGCTCCCCGCTGAGCATGGAGCCCGAAGTGGGGCTAGATCCCAGGACTCCGGAATCATGACCTGAGCCAAAGGCAGACACTTAACTGACTGAGCCACCCAGGTGCCCTGGGTGTTTAGAAAAACAGGATAAACATGGTTCAAGTCTTCAGTTATTGTGTAGATACTGTAGTCAGCTCTCTTTCAGTCTTTCAGCAAATAGCGATTGCTTTATCTTTTTTTTTTTTTTTCATTTAAATTTTAGGTAGCTGACATATAGTGCAATATTAGCTTCTGGAGTAGAATTCAGTGGTTCATCACTTACATACAATACCTAGTGTTCATCACAACAAGTGTCCTCCTTAATACCCATCATCCATCTAGCCCACCTCCCTCCATCAACCCTCAGTTTGTTCTCTATAGTTAAGTGTCACTGATGGCTTGTTTCCCTCTCTCGTTTTTTTCTTTTTCCCCTTTCCCATATGTTCATCTGTTTTGTTTCTTACATTCCACCTATGAGTGAGATCATATGGTATTTGCCTTCTTAACTGCCAAGCACTTACAATGAATTTGAGGCCAGTGAAATCAACCAACTAGACATGAATTACACTAAATATAGTGTGAATACTAATGATTAGACAAGTAAGTACTTGATATAATGTGTGAAAAGTTATTTTTTGGTCATTTGTTCTCAGCCTAGTTGCAAGTAAATATAGGAAAGGGAGGCTGGAGAGAGTGATAACTGTTGCAGCAAGTGAACACTGAGGGATTGTAAGCGACTGTGAAACTCCTCTGTGCTGATTTCCTTCTCTTTCAGTGGGACCTAGTATGTAATTATCAGTCACAGAAATCAATTGTTCAATCCCTATTCATGGCTGGAATGCTGGTGGGAGGCCTCATAGGTGGTCATCTCTCAGACAGGTGAGTGTCTCCAGATCATTACTGCCCTTATTCTATGGTGTTTTCATCAGTTGATGATTAACTCTTTCAAAAAGAAGTCTTTATTGGGTTCCAATATGCAATTTATGCTCTTGTGGGTTGCCTTGGGTTCCCACGGAGCTAGAGATGGAAATGGAGAATTAGAATCTGCATGATAAATGCCATTTTGATGCCACACATATCTTTGTACAGGATACAGAAATGACATCTCCATAAAACCCGTGGAGATTTCAGAACAGTATTTAAAAGGAGGTACTATAATACATCATTTAGAAAGATGAGAAGTACCTATGGGCAGGGAGAGAAAGGTACTCCAAGAGAGGGGGTTCAGCTTGTTTAAAGACACAGATATGGAGAATAGCTTTGGAAGCCTTCGCCGGGGCTTCTGTGTTAAGTCCTTACTGGACCCAGTGAATTAAGTGCTTGTGAGTTTCAGACTGATCATCATGCCATGGTCGCCCCACTGTAATTAGTAGACATTTGTATAAAACACAATGAGGTGGTATTGAAGTTATATTAAGAAATAATTGTGGCTAAATCTGGCTGTTTGATTTTGTAGAAAAAAGGGGGGGTGAGACTTGTTAGAGGTAAATTTTTGCAACCATATGAAGTAATTAATCGTGTCATGATTTGTGTTGTGAGAAGTTTGGGGTATCCTGTGCCTGGCAATGCCCATCATGAAGTGGCAGCCACCCATGGTAGGCACACACTCAGGTCTCCCATGGAAGAAATCGGAGACTTAGAGTATCTCTTATCATCTATTAGAAAAACTTCATTTAATTTTTCAGCTGAAAATTGGGAACTCTGAGTATATCACCCTAAATGTAATTCATAAAAAATTACAGAGTCAAAGTATTGATATTGACCAATCTTTTGACTGAGTCCTTTTTGATAATTCACCATAAAATACTGATTGATGAGTTTATATGAGCATAGGGTAGGAGATGTGTGTGTGTGTGTGTGTGTGTGTGTGTGTGTGTGTGTGTGTATAGAAAGTGGATATGACAGGATAGGAGAGTAGAAAATTTGGTGAAGAAGACTGAGCCTTATAGCTAAGCTACAGATTTTGAATAAAACGTAGGTAAAAAGCTTCTGAACAATGGTCTTGGCACCAAAAGCACAGGCAATGAAAGCAAAAATAGACAAGTGAGATTACATCAAACTAAAAAGCTTCTGAACAACAACAGAAAAAATCAAAATAAAAAGAAAATCTACAGAATGGGAAAAATATTTGCAATCCACATATTTGATAAAGGGTTAATATCTAGAATATAAAGGAAACCACTACAATCAAAAGGAAAAACAAAAACAAAACAAATAACTTGATTAAAAAATGGGCAAAGGAACTCAACAGATATTTCTCCGAAGAAGACATGGGCATAGACAACTGGTATATGAAAAGGTGCTTAATATTACTGACCATCAAGGAAATGGAAATCAAAACTGCAATGAAATACAATCTTACAACAGTTTGAATGGTTATTATATCCAAAAATTTGTTGCCAAGACCAATGTCAAGGAGCTTTTTCTCTGTTGTTGTTGTTTCTAGGAGCTTTATGGTTTCAGGTCTAATGTTTATGTCTTTAATCCATTTTAAGTTAAATTTTTTTTTTTACTGCAAACATATTTATTTATTTATTTATTTATTTATTTATTTATTTTCTTTCCTCTTTTTATTATTAACATATAATATATTATTTGTTTCAGGGGTACAGGTCTGTGACTCATCAGTCTACGCAATACACAGCACTCACCACAACACATACCCTCTTCAATGTCCATCACTCAGTCATCCCATCCTTCCCGCCCCCCTCCACTGCAGCAACCCTCAGTTTGTTTCCTGAGATTAAGAGTCTCTTATGGTTTGTCTCCTTCTCTGGTTTCATCTTGTTTCATTTTTTCCCTCTCTTCCCCTATGATCCTCTGCCTTGTTTCTTAAATTCCACATATCAGTGAGATCATATGATAATTGCCTTTCTCTGATTGACTTACTTCACTTAGCATAATACCCTCTAGTTCCATCCACGCTGTTGCAAATGGCAAGATTTCATTTTTTTCGATGGCTGTGTAACATTCCATTGTGTGTGTGTGTGTGTGTGTGTGTGTGTGTGTGTGTGTGTGTGTATATATACACATATATATCACTTCTTCTTTATCCATTAATCTGCTGATGGACATCTGGGCTTTTTCCATAGTTTGGCTATTGTGGACATTGCTGCTATAAACATTGGGGTGCAGGTGCCCCTTCGGATTACAACATTTGTATCTTTGGGGTAAATACCCAGTAGTGCAATTGCTGGGTCATAGGGTAGCTCTATTTTCAACTTTTTGAGGTGCCTCCATACTGTTTTCCATAGTCAATGCCTCAGTTTTAATAACGGAGTAAACATCTAGACAGAAGAACAGTAAGGAGATAGAGGATTTGAGCATAAACTAGGATGGCTGACAGACATGTGCAGAACTCTCCACCCAACAATAGCAGAATATACATACTTTTCAAGGGTACATGGAACGTTATGTAGACTAGACTGCATTATAAGGCTCAAAACCAGGAATCAATAGAGTTCAAAAGATCAAAATTATATAAAATATTTTCTCTGATGACAATAGGGTGAAACTAGAAATCAATAGCAGAAGCAAAACTGGAAAATTCAAACGCATGGAAATCAAACCGCACACTTGCAACCAATGGGTCAAAGAAGCAATCACAAAGGGGATTAGAAAATACTCAGAGATCACGTATCGCATGGGGCACTGGGTGTTATACGCAACTAATGAATCATCGAACTTTACATCAAAAACCAGGGATGTACTGTATGGTGACTAACATAATAGAATAATAATAATAAAAATAATAAAAGAAAATACTCAGAGATCAATTTAATAAAAAGTCAACATACCAAAATTTATGGTATGTACTGAAGACAATGCTCAGTGGGAAATGTATAGCTTTAAATACCTACGTTAAAAGAGGAAAAAGAAGGGTAATGAAGTCAGCAAGAGGGCAGAATAGGTGGTCCCAGCCTTATCCTCATATTGCAACAATGGTTTAGTGATCATCCACAGACAAAAATGCCTTTGTGGGAACCTTGGGATTCAGGTCAGAGGTTTCAAAACCTCAGTAGAGGTTAAGTTTGAGAAGGGCGGTCTTGAGAAGCATTGTAGTAGCAGGTTCACTGATTGTGGTCTTAGCTGTGGACTTGGAAGGAACATGCCCCCTGCATATCCAGTGCCAATCCAACTTTTCTGTGACTCTGCCACAAGCCCCATCCACCAAGTGACCCAGAAAATGCCATGCTCATTGGTGACCTTGATTACAGACCCGCTGATCTCAGACCTTACCACAGACCTTAAAGTGGCCCTGTGACCCTGCACACCAAGGTTCAAGGCAGTCTTGCCAGGCCAGGGGCCTGGCAAGAGCCACACCAGCCCATACCACCAGTAAAAGGCCCACTAATTGGGCCTGACCATGGAACCACAGCAGCCACATGACCCAGCTCCAGCCTAACCCAACCATGATCCTGGAGGCAGTCCTAACAGTCTGGGGACTCAGGAGGAGAAGGTCTTTACCTGCCAAAACCAGTCTATAGAGTCGAGAAGTGTCTGCTCCTTCAAATGCAGAGACACCAATGCAAGGCTACACAATCATCAAGAATCAGGCAAACATGACACCACCAAAAGAAACTAATAAAGCCCCAGTAACTGCCCCTAAAGAAATGGAGATCCATCAAATTCTTGAGAAAGAATTCAAAATAATTATCTTAAAAAAGCTCAGTGAAATATAGGAGAGCACAGATGGACAACTAAATGAAATCAGGAAAACAGTACAGGGACGAAAGGAGAAGTGTAATAAAGAAACAAAATACATAAAAAAAGAACCAAATAGAATCCTGGAACTGAAGAATCCAGTCACTGAATTGAAAAATTCAATAGAGAGCTTCAACATCAGACTTGATCACGCAGAAGAAAAAATAAGTGAACTCCAGGAGAGGTCTTTTGAAATTATCCTGTTAGAGGAACAGAAAGAAAAAAAAATTGAAAAAGAGTTCAAAAAGCATATGAGACTTATGGGACCAAATCCGGTGAGAGAATGAATGCATTATGGGTGTCCTAGAAGGAGAAGAGAGAGAGAGAAAAGGGCAAAAAGCTTATTTAAAGAAATAATGGCTAAGAACTCCCCAAATCTAGGGCCAGAAATGGGCATCTTGATTTATGAAGCCCCAAAGTTCTCAGATAGGTAGAATCAAAACTCAATGCCAAGTCCAGTCGAACTAAATAATCACATAATCAAAAGTTAAAGAGAGAATTTGTAAAGCAGCAAAGAGAAAGTGATTTGTCAAAGACAAGGGAGCTCCCAGAAGGCTATCAGCAGATTTCTCAGAAACCCTGCTGTGCAGAAGAGAGTGGGATGATATATTCAAAATATTGAAAGAAAAACCTGCCAACCAAGAACACTTTATCTGGCAAAACTCTCTCTTTATACCATATGATTTCATTCACATGTGAAATTTAGGACACAAAACAAACGAACAAAGGAAAAAAAAGAGATAAAAAAATGTACTCTTATCTATAGAGAATGACCTGATGGTTCCCAGAATGGAGGTGGTTGGGGGGATGGGAGAAATAGGTTGTGGGGATCAAGGAGTGCACGTGTCGTGCTGAGCACTGACTAACATATAGAATTGAATCACTATATCGTATACCTGAAACTAACACAAGTTAAGCATCCCGGAATTTAAAAAGTTAAAAATGAATGAACGAATGAATGAATAAGATAAAAAACAAATAAAACCTGAAAAAAAAAAGAACGAAAGAGAAATAAAGACTTTCCTAGACAAAGAAAAACTGAGGGAACGTGTCCCCACTAGAATGCCTAACAAGTGCTGGAGGGATTTCTGCAAGTTGAAACAAAATGGCACTAACCAACAACATGAAAGTTTATAAAAGTGTTTGTGGGGGGGTTCTGGTCCATCGTGGTGACATAGGAAGACCCTGAAATCACCCCGCATGGAACACACCAAAGAACACCTATATATAGAACAGCTCCTCCTGAGGAAGAAATGAAGGCCACTGAACAGCTTCTGGACAACAGGAGACACAACAGCAAACAGAACAGCAGGAGAGATTGAAACATGGTAACAAAGGCAATCTCCAGCCCCGCGCTGTGAGGAATAGTGCTGAAGGACTGGAACAGCTTCCTCTGTCACTGGGCGCAGAAAAAAAAGCAACTAATATTACACTGTATGGTAACTAACTGGAATTTAAATAAAAATTTGAAAAAAAAAATAAAAATAATAAGAAAATAAAAGAGCTGCTAGCATAAAAAAGAGACAGCACTAGAATTCCACCAGCCAAATGGGGGAGGAGCTGTGGGAACACTTCAGGTCGGAGGGACTGGAGAACGAAATGGTTGATGCTCCCCGTCCACTTTAAAAGCCCACACCAGAGCAGGTCTGAATGCCATAACTGGCTTGCTGCCTCAGAGAGCCCTGGGTCCACAAACCCATACCAGCCCTGGTCGAGCTGGAGCACAGAAAATAAGCCGCAGGTTTTGGTTTTTGGTTTTCTTCCCTTTCTTCTTCTTTCCGCCCCCCCTTCCTTTTGTCTTTAAAAAGTCATGGTTTAAAAAAGCAACTAGCATATCAAAGAGCCAGGCCTAGAATTTTGCCAAACAGGGTGGAGGGGAGCTGCTAGAATGCTTTTCAGGTGGGTGGGGCTAATGGACATTGTCCACACTTCCCCTCTACCTTGGAAGCACAGATCAGATCGGAGCACAGCCTGGGTGCCCTAACTGCCATGCTACCTCAGTGAGACCTGGGTCCCTAGCTCACATCAGCCCCAGGCATCCCACCAAGGTGGCCACAGGGCAGTGCACACTGGGACACTCCTGATTAGTGCTCACTACAGCCCCAGCCTTTGTGCCAAGGGGACATGGGGACAATGTGCCCCAGAACACTCTAGGCCCACACCACTTTGGCTTTAGTTGGCTTGCATCTGCTTCAGCTTTAGTTGTTTTGACAGGGTGTCTGCCAGAAAAAGTCACCAGGCACACACAGTCTACACTGGGGACAACCGTTCACAAGGCAATTCCTTCAAGTTTAGGAGAAGTAGCTCTTCTGCCAGATCCATAAAAACGAACACAGAAAATCAAACAAAATAGAGAGACAGAAAAATATGCTCTAAAAGAAAAAAAACAAGGGAAAAAAATCAGAAAAGAACAAAATTAAATGGAAATAAACAATATGCCTGATAAAGAATTTAAAGTAATGATAGTAAAGATACAGACTGGAGAGAAGAGTGGAAGAACTCAGTGATACTTCCAATAAAGAGCTAGAAAATATAAAAAAGGACCAGTCTGGAGAGTATTATGCTGAGCAAAATAAGTCAATCAGAGAAAGACAATTATCATATGGTTTCACTTACATGTGGACTATAAGAAACAGGGCAAAGGACCATAGGGAAAGGGAGGGAAAAGAGAATGGGAAGTCATCAGGGAGGGAGAAAAACCATGAGAGACCCTTAACTATTGGAAACAAACTGGAGACTGCTGGAGGGGAGGTGGGTATGGGGATAGGGTAATGGGGTGATGGGCATTAAGGAGGGCACCTGATGTGATGAACCCTGGGTGTTACACGAAACTGATAAATTATTGAACACTACATCTGAAACTAAAGATGTACTATAAGTTGGTTAATTGAATTTAAATTAAAAAAAGAACCAGAGTTGAAGAATACAATAACTGAAATAAAAAACACACGAGAGGGAATCAACAGTAGATCAGTGGATACAGAAGAACATACCAGTGATCTGGAAGACAGGGTAATGGAAAGCACCCAAGCTGAACAGCAAAAGGCGAAAAGAAGTTTTTAACAATGAAGGTAGGTTGGGTCACCTGGGTGGCTCAGTCAGTTAAGCATCTGACTCTTGATTTTGGCTCAGGTCATGATCTCAGGGTTGTGAGGCTGAGCCCTGCATTGGGGTCCGTGCTGGGCATGGAGCCTGCTTAAGATTCTCTCCCTCTCCCTCTCTAAAAAGAAACAAAAAAGAAATTAGGGAAGACCTAAATAAATGGAAAGATATCCCATGTTAATGAGGTAGGAAAATGTAGTATTAGCACTAAGTTGGTAGTACTTAATCCAATCTATAGTTTTAATGAAATCCCTACATTGTTTTTTTGCAGAAATGGAAAAGCTGAACCTCAGATTCAGATGAAATTACAAGGGGCTCCAAATAGTTAAACAATGTTGAAAAAGAATAAATTCAGAGGACTTATGCTTCCTGGTTTCAGAATTACTACCAAGATGCAGTAAATAATTACTATGGTTTTGGCATACGGATAGACATATAAGCCACTATAATAGAACTGAGAGTCCAGAAGTAAACTCATACATTTATAGCCAACTGACTTTCGAACAAGGGTGCCAAGAGCATTCAACGTGGGAAAGAACAGGCTCTTCAGCAAATGGTGTCGAACAACCAAATTTTCACATAAAATAGAATGAGGGGTACCCCTACCTGATATTCTATGCAAAAATTAACTCAAAATGAATCGATGATATGTAAAACTCTTAAAAGAAAAGTAAACGTTTACAACCTTGTATTTGGCAATGATTCTTAGACCCCAAAAGCACAAACAACAAAAGAAAAATAGGTAGATTGGATTTCATACAAATGAACATTATCATTATCAAGAAAATCAGAAGACAAGGGGTGAAAATATTTGCAAATCATATATCTAAAAAGGGCTTAATATCCAGAATATATAAAGAGCTCCTACAACTCAACAAGATGATAAGCCATAAAAAAAATCATCAAAGAACTTGAATGGATTTGTGGAGAAATTGAAACATTTGCGCATTGATGGTGAGAATAGAAAGTGGTGCAGTCGCTGTGGAAAACAGTTTGGCAGTTCTTCAAAAATCTAAACAGAGTTGCCATATGAACCAGCAATTCCCTGCTTAGGTGCATACTATACAAAAATTGAAAACAGGGACTTCAACAGGTAGTTGTACATTGACGTTCATGACAGCATTATTTATAATAGCCAAAGGTGAAACAATCCAAGTATCCATCAACAGATTAATGGATAAACAAATATGGTATATATACAGAATGGAATATTATTCATTCAGAAAAAAAATGGCACATCGTACAACACAAACAAACCTCAGAACAATTATGCTAAATGAAATAAGACTGACACAGAAGGACATATGTATCCATATGTATCCATCGCCTTCTATGAAATATCTAGACTAGGCAAATTAATGGAGACAGAAGGTAGATTAGAGATTATTAGAAGGATAAGAGGGAAGGGGAGAATGAGGAGTTATCGCTTAACGGTTATAGAGTTTTTGTCTGGGGTGATGAAAATGGAAATAGTAGTGATGATTGTGAAACATGATGAATGTAATTAACCACTGAATTGTACGTCTACAAATGATTAAAATGGCAAATTTTGCATCGTATTATATATATATATATCTTACCACAGTAAATATATTCAAAACTTTCATTGTGACAGTTTGTCACAACTATCTTTGTGAATCGTGTTTCTAATTTTGTCAGTTTTGATTCATGTGTTTTGTAATTTTTCGAGTGTATATACATTTGACATTTTCAGCATTATTTCTGGAAATGTATTCTGTTTTGAAATTTATTTTATTTGATATTAATATAAAGACTGCAGTTGTTCTTTTTACTATATGAATTGCATATCTTTTTCTATCACTTTACTATAGTATTTTAAGTATGACTATTGACAGCATATAGTTTCTTTTTTTAACCTATTCTGGTAATCTCTGTTATTTGATAGAGTGTTTGGGCTATTAGCAATTAATTTGATTAATTGTGATTGTTGCTATGGTTTTGTTTCAGTCTACCATTTTATTATTTTTTTTCTATCTTATTTCCTGGATGATGGTAATGATCACGTTGTGGGATCATTTGTTGTTTTTGTTCCTATGTTTCACACCTTTTGTCTTTTGGGGAATTATTTGAATATTTTTAGAATTCTGTTTCAAATATTGCAGGGCAATTCCCAATCCTAAACATTTTCCATTTGTTTCTCCTCCTGAGCGTGTAGATTAGCACGTTTTATGTAGTCCCACTTGTCCCCACTAAGCCCCCTTTTCCTGGTGCCCAATGATCCACGGAGTTTCCTTCTCCCTATTTGGCCTTCACCTTTCTCCCTTCACTCTTCACCTTATGTAATTCTTTCCTCTGAGAAATTTCTATAATTTTCTCTGTCTGGGCTGTGGCACTCTTACATTCTGTTGTAAATAAAGCACGTGGCTTGGGGCCTGTAAGTCCAGATTCAACAGAGAGGCCCTCTTACACACCCCTTAAGCAACTTTGATTGTTCCACTGATGAAACAATCGGTTGTGTATCAGTTTAACGTTAACCTGTATGGTCTTAGAGACCCTAGTACACAGTCAGCTCTCCTGTGTTCTAGACACTATACACCCTCTCTACTATGCTAAATACATATGGTAGTACAACGATGCCCATAGTATTTTACAATTTCCAATATTTTATTCTTTTGTATATGGTATCACGTGGTGTCGGAGGCCTCCTGGTGATTGGATGATCGTTTTGTTACTGTTTGTCTACATTATAAGCACAGATATTATTTTTGAGATTTCTGTTGTTTTAGTTCTTGATTTGTCAAACTCTCAGGTACGAAGAATCACTTGTTAAAATATCCTCTAAATTTCAGAGTATATTTTTGGTCTTCTTAAGTTTGTTTTTGTTTTTTTCCCACAAATTCTTATTGCTCTCATAATCTCATCTGACTCTCTGTTTCTTAGGTTTGGAAGAAAGTTGATTCTCAGGTGGTGTCTCCTACTGCTTACCATCTTTGGGACGAGTGCAGCTTTTGTTCACACCTTCCTCATTTACTGCTCACTTCGCTTCTTGTCAGGTTGTTCTTCCATCATCATCCTGACAAATGGCATGATGCTCAGTAAGTCAACGATTTTGATCTTCTCCGTTTTCCAAGCCTTGAATTTGACCTTGAACTTTCACCGTTATCTGACATTAATATCCCAATCGGTTTTTCTTTCAGTCATAGAGTGGGTAAGGCCCCCATCTAAAGTCATGGCGATAACAGTGATATTCTGTGCCTTAAGTGTGGGACAGATAGT
This sequence comes from Ursus arctos, assembly GCF_023065955.2. Classification (NCBI taxonomy): domain Eukaryota; kingdom Metazoa; phylum Chordata; class Mammalia; order Carnivora; family Ursidae; genus Ursus; species Ursus arctos. Next base: position 39,960,840 of record NW_026622908.1, read on the forward strand.
CCTGGGAGGACTGGCATTTGTCTTTCGAGAGTGGCGCACTCTGCAACTGGTGGTGTCTGTACCTTTCCTTGTCTTCTTTCTCTCCTCAAGGTATGAGCCTTCTTTCACATTTTGCCTTATGGGAACCTGGGGTGAGAATGAGGACCGAATTGGGATATACTGATTTTCTTATTTCCTGGACCCTTTCTTGTTGCCTGGACCTAAAACCCATGCCTCTCATCTGTTCAGTCTGTGCAATTTGATAAACAGAACAGGAAGTAGTAATGACCTTTCTGTCTGGGAGTCCTAGGTATTTTTTGTTTTGTTTTGCTTTAAATCTTACCCAGTTAGAGCAGTCATAGAGTTATTCCCATATTATTTTCCTTAATATAAAATATAGACTTAAATAGCTCAAAAAGAAATACTTTAAATTCTTTTTTTGGCTTTGGAATGAATCAGGTTATGGTAGTTTTCAGATTTTCATTTTTGTAGGTGAAGTTGGATAAAAGGAAGAGGCAGCAAATTTATTCAGAAAGGAGCAGCATGGCTTCTTCAGTACTAAATACTGGCATGCAGATTGGATGATGGACAGCATGTATTCAGGGCTCCCTTTTCCTGTAAATAATTTTAACAGACATTTCTTTATGGATAACTTCATCCCTGTACTTAAAACCATCTAAAGGAGAGTCAAGTTTAGTTCATCATGGAGACACACTTACAGATTTAATACAATGAGATGAGTTCAGAGAGAGAAGAGAGTGTAATCCATGCCAGACTCATCCATTATGTCATTATGTCCTCCTAATAATCCTACAAGGAAGAGAGTACTAGTGTCTCCATTTTATTGGTGAGAAAACTGAGGCATAAGTGACTGACTTATGTAGTAAGTTACCAACATAGCTGGTAGTGGCAGGAGTACTTCTAATCTTTGTTGGGCTTTAAGCTTACATAATTTGGGGACTTCTTTATTTAAAGACTATATATCATGAGCACAAATTTGATAGAACCCATGCCAAGGTTTGGGAGGGATTTTGCTTGAGGAACTCTCAAGCTTAAATTTCATAAGCTTCTTCGAAAATCTGCTGAGTAAGCAGAGAGGCGAGTGGCCTCCAGAGTCTATGTTCCTGACCATGAAGATGTACTGCAATGGATTGGTTCTTTCTTTCTTTCTTTTTTTCTTTCTTTTTTCTCTTTCTTTCTTTCTTTCTTTCTTTCTTTCTTTCTTTCTTTCGATTTTATTTATTTATTTGACAGACAGAGAGACAGCCAAAGAGAGGGAACACAAGCAGGGGGAGGGGGAGAGGAAGAAGCAAGCTCCCAGCGGAGGAGCCTGATGCCGGGCTCCATCCCAGATCGCTGGGATCACGCCCTGAGCCGAAGGTGGACGCTTAACGACTGAGCCACGTAGGGGCCCCTGGATTGGTCTTTCTTACATTTTCCTAGTAGTTGTGAAATAAAACTTGAGTTTCTATTCCTAACCCAATAAATGGTGGATATTAGATGGAAGGCAAAAAGCATCTGTAGTCAACAATCATATGACAAAGAAGCAAGAGAACTGACTACACTTGTGTGCCCTTCCTCCATCAGGTGGCTGGTGGAATCTGCTCGGTGGCTGATTGTCAACAATAAACCAGAGGAAGGCTTGAAGGCACTTAGAAAAGTTGCACACATAAATGGAATGCAGAATGCTGGAGATGCCCTGACCATGGAGGTGAGCAGGAAATGGAAGATGGTTACTGGGTTAGAGGGAAGACATAAGCTGACTCCGCCTTCTTGTTGAGATAGACAGACTGTTTTTCTAAAAAGGGCAGCCAAGAAGGTGAGCTTAGGTCCCTAGTCTTTCATGGCCACCTTACACAGAAGCCCCATTTTGAGCACTGTGCAACCACCTCTTCCTTTAGTTTGCTTCCTGATCTGAATCTTTAACCTATAACTCTTGTGGATGGCCTGCACCTTCCATGGCCTCATTTTCTTTCTTTTCATTTTTTCCAATTTTTATTTAAATTCTGGTTAGTTAACATATAGTGTAATGTTGGTTTTAGGAGTGCAATTTACTGACTCATATGACACCCAGTGTTCAACAAAACAAATGCCCTTCTTAATATCATTTTTGCTGCCGAGGTCAAATAGGTTGCTGCCTGTGTTCTCCTCTAGGATTTTGTTGGATTCCTGTCTCACATTTAGGTCTTCCATCCATTTTGAGTTTATTTTTGTGTATGGTGTAAGAGAATGGTCCAATTTCATTCTTCTGCATGTGGCTGTCCAAGTTTCCCAGCACCATTTATTGAAGAGACTGTTCTTTTTCCTGCTTTGTCAAAGATTAGTTGACCGCAGAGTTGAGGTATCATTCCTGGGCTCTCTATTCTGTTCCACTGATCTATGTGTCTGTTTTTATTGAAATCTTGTTATTTACAAGGATGTGGAAGGAACTAGAGGGTAGTATGCTAAATGAAATAAGTCAGTCAGAGAAAGACAAATACCATATGATTTCACTCATATGTGGAATTTAAGAAACAAAACAGATGAACATAGGGGAAGGGAAGGAAAACTAAGATAAGATGAAAATTGAGAGGGAGGCAAACCATAAGAGATACTGAGCCCTAGGAAACAAATGGAGGGTCGCTGGAGGGGAGGTGGGTGGGGGGAAGGGATAACTGGATGAAGGGCATTAAGGAGGGCACTTGACGTAATGAGCACTGGGTGTTCTAGACACCTGATCAATCACTGAATTCTACCCATGAAACTAATAAAAAATATCATTTTTGTGGTTTAATATCCCCGAGTCTCCTTTAACTCTCTACATCTTCTTGCATATCCCTTTCACACCTGTGATTGTATGTATAATAAGTTATGCTGGAAAGAAAGGGAGCATATCTCTCCTGTCCTGTTGGGTGGAGGTCTCGCCACAATGCCTGGCACCGTGTTGGCAAATGAAACATGTTTGTTGCTGTTTAAGGGTTTGAGATCCATCATGCAGGACGAGCTGGAGGCAGCACAGATCAAAACTACTGAGTTGGACTTGTTCCGTGTCCCCAGCCTGCGTAAGAGAACCTGTCTCCTGCTATTTGTGAGGTGCGCTCCACATAGTGCATTGGCAACCTTAAAAAGGGGGAGACATGAATCTATTTATTTCAAAGGTTCTAACAGTGTTGTGGGGGTGGGTGTGCTGATATGGAGATAAAAGATGAGGAAAACAGACTGAATACTGCTGTGCTGGGAGATGCGCAAAGGGTTATAAAAAGACTCACCGTATGATGAGTTAATTGTGTCATATTGCTCCATCGTCTCATCCTTGGAGATTGATGCTGGGACTTCCACCACAATACCGATTTTGGCATTTAGTTTCCTTCGTTTTTTTTCTTTCAATTTTTTTTCCAAATTTTAATTTAAATTCTAGTTAGTTAACAGACAGTGCAATAAAATCTTACTAACAGTAATATGAAGGGATAGTGAATATATATAGCTTGATAAACATTTCAACTTGTAAAAATGTAACCAGCACCTAGATCAAGACAGAAAATCCTAATTCCCCAGAAGGTCCCCTTATGGATCCCCTACAGTGAGAACCACCGTTACACTGGCTCAACTCGCATTCCTTCCTCACTGTCCACCACATAAAACTTACCGACTGTGCTGCTCTCCATCACCACAGAGGAGTGTTGCCTAGTTGACTTTCACATAATATAAATCATAAAATGGTTTCGTGACAGCCCCCTCTCCTCAAGCTTATTTATGTAAGATCCACCCATTAGACGAACACCCTACAATTTCGTGATGTACTTCCATATCGCTGAACTTGTACTTGTTTCCAATTTGGGGTGTTACCACTAGGACTTTCTTAGAAAATCTTGTACTTTATCTCTAGAAGGATATAAGTACTTATTTTGACAGGGTTGGGGGGGATTTTAAATTAAATTCTGAATTTTTGAAGATTTACCCAAAAAAAGCATATAGAACAACATATACCCCCTGCCAAGCTTAAGAAAGTAACTATTGAATTTTACTGTTTACCTCTTCCCAGGCATTTCCTGGGAGACCGTGTCTTCATTTCTTTGGATTGTGATTTTTTACTTTTCTCTTATCAACTAGGTCACAGGCTCAAGTTTCTGAGTCCTAGACAACCTGAGCTGAAAAAAAAAGTAGAGATAATTGTCAAGAAAGGACTTACTTGCTTAGAATTGCTGTGATCTGTGGTGGTTTCTTGGGCTTTAATGTCTAAATGTAGCTCTCTCTGGGTATAGCAGATCATTAAAGTGGACTCCTCTCCCTTAGATAATTTCTGGGTAAATTGTAGATCCCCAGTGGGAACCTCTGATTATATTTCCTATGGTACAGTTGGTGCACATTTGCTTGAATTCTGACATTTTTCTCTTAGCCCTAGAAAATCATATATGAACCTTAAATTCCCTAGAGCTGTGTCAGACCTCAGGACATGGTGCCCCCAGATAAAAGGGACTCAGGTAGTCTCTTTGCAGCTTCAGTCACTAGTTGAGCAAGTTGAGCAAGACCTGGTTGAGCGCTTCACAGTATTGTGGTTGAAGGAGAAGAAGGACTCACAGCGTACGGACACCCCTCAAAATAGAAATTCTTCCCCGCAGGTTTTAATCATTCTCTATATCATCTAGTTTGGTGATTGGGACAGGTTATGTTTCCCAGTCATTGCCAACTCTTTGCTTAGGGACTCAGATGAAAGAATGACAGAAGGAGTATTGTTTTTATGTATTGCCAGGAAATTATTTATAGTAACTTTAAAATTATACCTTAAAATAATGCATTATACAAATCAGACTGGGCCTTTATTCTTGAACACTGACCGCTAGCTGTCTGGGTTGATATAGTCATCAACTGCAGCATGTAGGCTTTCAATCTGATGGCACGTGCCTTTCTTCCTTTGTTCATTACAGATTTGGAATCACAGTACCCTTTTATGGCGTCATAATCAATCTACAGCATTTTGGGAGCAATATTTTCCTATTCCAGGTAGTCTTTGGAGCTCTCACTGCCATAGTCCGAAGTCTTCCTCTTTTAGTACAGAATCATATGGGCCGTCGAACAACCCAGACACTTTTCATGTTCCTGGTGGGACTTTCTGTTTTGGTCAACACGTTTGTGCCTCAAGGTGAGAGAAGGCTGGACTTTGGGGGAAAGAGGTGTCTTTTTCCCATCCTTTAGGGATTGTATTGGTCCCAGTTGTCTGAAGCTGGGAGTAAAGAGAAGTGCCAATTAAGAGCTAAGTATTCCCCAAAACCAGTCTGAGGGTTTAAAGCAAATCCTGCTAAGATGTTGTTGGGAAAAGAGCCAAAGGTCCACAAGGAGCAGCTCAGACATGTATTTCTCTTCATCACATCCTGAAAGTATCTAGAAACTGGTGTCATTTATTCCTGACAGTTTCTTTAGGATAGCAATTGATCACCTGCCTTTTGGCCTTTAACATTTTTAGTAACAAGCATGAAGGGCCTAGGTTTTGCAATTATATCTCATGTGAGGACACAATGTGGTCACTTGCTCTGTTTGGGCTCTTCATTACCAGCTTTGATGACTTGTCTACTTCCTGATTGCTCTGTATCCAGCTGTCAGTGTGGTGTTAAGTCACCATGACAATAGCCCTTGCGTATGGGAGTCTTCTTGACTTCTAGGAAATGAAAATTTCCCCCTTTTTTCAAGTAGCGAAGGAGTGTACAATAGAAACAAGGAATTAAGTAGATTAAAAGCCTAGTCCATTCCAGTTAGATGACTTTGTAAATTAACAGAATGATGGTATGTAATGACCAGGAGAACATTAGTGGGCACTATAACTCAGCTATGTCCCAGTGCAGGCATGTATCTTATAGCATTACAGGTTTGTGTAACTCTACTCCTCAGAATATCATTAATGATACAGGCTTACTCCCTTACAACAGAGTCTTTTCCAATATTATAAAGCTATAATTAGATTTCTTTTTATATCGGGCAGAAAATCAATTATCTGCAACTTTTCTTTATTGGTTCCCAAATTCTGACATTTTTTTCCTAAATAGAAGTTTCCATTCTTAGTTTCTTATGTCTAACATTCTTCTAGATGTGGCTTCTCTTGCCTGTCGACTCATAGAGTGGTCCTGTTTTTTACTATTCTATCATGCCATACCCGCCCCATGACAATGCGATATCTATACAAGCTTGACGGACACATCCAGCCTTACCTGGGATTTTCCTGGTTTTATCAATGAAAATCCCTGTTGCTAAAACCCCCAATTCCCAGGAAAACCAGGATGACTTGTCACTTTAAATTCTGCACTTTAATTTTGAAGTGTAGACAACTGTAAAGTCGACAAACTTAGAGCTGAGTCCTAACCTCAGTAACTGTCCACATGACTGTCCCACCTTCTACAATAGGGATATAATACTGGACAGAATCAGTAAAAGCACAACTAATGAATCATGGAACTTTACATCAAAAACCAGGGATGTACTGTATGGTGACTAACATAATATAATAAAAAATATTATTATAAAAAAATAAATGTACAAAAATCATCCTAAGATTAAAAGCCTAATTTCAAGTCTGTCATCAAAAAAAAAAAAAAAAAAAAAAAAGTAAAAGCAAATTTCTGCCAGATTCACCTCTTCGTCTCCTTCTTTAGAAAATCTGAGATATGGAGAGACAGACTTGCTGCAATTAACCCAGATAAATTTATGTGCTTTTTAGAACCTATGTGCTACAATTCTACTTTTCTCAGCATATCGACCACTCCGTGCTCTCTGACACTATAAAATGTTCTACAGTATAGCTCAAACAAACCAATAACCTACAAGGTCTTTTTTTCTGGCTAAATTTGCTGGATGCTGATTCCTTCAGCCCAGATTTCTTAGTCTCACTTGTCTTTCTGTCTCCAGAAATGCAGACCCTGCGTGTGGCTTTGGCAAGCATGGGAATCAGCTTTGCTGCTGCTTCTTTCACTGGTTTTTCTGTCCACCTCCTTGAGCTCATCCCCACCGTCCTCAGGTATGAGTTTATGGATGTTTTGCTAGGGCATCAAACAGAACATTCTCAGCTAATTGGCACTTGTTGCAGGAATAAACACAATAAGACCTAGTTATTATAGGGGCGCCTGGGTGACTCAGTTGGTTGCTTATCTGACTCTTGATTTTGGCTCAGGTCATGATCTCAGGGTTGTAAGATAGAGCCCTGCATAGGGCTCCATGCTAAGTGTGGAGCCTGCTTGAGATTCTCTCTCTCCCTCCCTCTGCCCGTCTCCCCTCATTCTCTCTTTCTCTCTCTCAAAAAAAGACCTGTTTATTATAAAAGCAATCATTTGTAATTATAACAGTAATAATATGCTAACAACATTTTAGCCAAAGTTTATTGAAAACTGACTTTGTGCCATGCACTGTGCTGAGCAGTACTTTAAAGCATCATCTCATTAATCTTTGTAACAACTCATCGGGGTAGGCGCAATGTATAAGAGTTTGTGTCAAATTACGAAAATGAGTCTTAACACACTTTGAGCCTGACAAAGACAGCTAGAAAATAATAGAACAAATCTAAAAAACAAGTGTTTGTCATCAAAGCCCGTGTATTTAACAATTGTGTTCTAGCACTTTCCATCTTTTATTAAGTCAAAATAATGTATCTCAAGTTACATGTGCAGATTTTTACCAGATTATTATGTATTGTTGTTTACCCCTCAGGGCAAGAGCTTTAGGATTAGACACAGTGGCTGGTAGGTGTGGGGCAACAGTAGCTCCCCTCTTGATGACCCTAATGGTATATCTTCCCACATTGCCCTGGATCATCTATGGAGTCTTTCCCATCATTGCTGGTCTTGTTGTCCTCTTCTTACCTGAAACAAGGGATCTTCCTCTGCTTGACACCATCCACGATATGAAAAAGAAGTGAGTAAACCTTCCAGCCATCTCCTGGGAGGAACTGTGTGCCTTAGGTCTGTGGGTGAGAAAGGCAGAACACCACATGAGTCCTTCAGATCACTGAGAAGGTTCAGCTTTGCCTGGAATACTTCCCTCTCAGGCCACTGCCTTTCATTAGTGGCAGGGTCACTTCTATCCCCTGTGAGTTCCAATCTAGATTGCAGAAATCCCCTCTGCCTAGAGCTCATCAGTAGTTTCAGTGGTGAAGAGATGAAAATTAGCTCTGCTGTCATGGCACATACTAGCTGCCTTCATAAGAGATACACGTTCATGATGGTATTTCATGAGTCTGAGATCCATAGGAGCTCAGACAGGAAAGGGAAAGGAATGCCACGGCCCGTAAAGGAATAATGTTAGGAAGATCATATAGAGTTAAAATTTTTTTGAAAAGATAATAAAAGAAAGAAATCTTGTTTAGGAGCCTTGGTATTCAGACAATTTTACTGCCACAAGTAATGGGAAGATTGAAGAAAGAGAAAATAAGAAACTAGCAAAATATTTTAAATGAGAAAAATGGTATACTTGTTTCCTAGGGCTTCCATAATCAAGTTCCACAAACTGAGTGACTTAAACACAGAAATTTATTTCCTCACCGTTCTGGAAGCTGGGAGTCTGAGCTCAAGTGTCAGCAGGGCCACACTCCCTCTGAAGGCCTTAGGGAAGGGTTTGTTCCAGGCCTCTCTTTTTTCTGGTGTATCTCTGGCTTGTGGCAACATAACTCCAATCTTCACATGGCATTCTCCCGGACGTGCCTCTGTGTTGAGATTTTCCCTTTTGTGATGCCTGTCATATTGATTAGGGGCCTGCCCTACTCCAGCATGACCTCATCTTAACTAATTATATCTTCAATAACTACATCTGCATGTAATAATTTCACATTCTGAGATACCGAGAGTTAAAACTTCAATGTATGTTTTTGGGGAGGGAGGAACACAATTCAACCCAAACAAATGGGAAGTTCCTTGAAGACTGTCAATCCACTTCTTGACTTTCCAAAGGTGTCACTGGCCAGAGGTCTGAAAAGACCAAGTGAGAGTAGCAACTTTTATTTTATTTATTTATTTTTTTACTAGGAAAATATATTTATTTAGCAGAATTCGGTGATGTTCAACCAGAGGAAAAAACAGAAGCAGTGCTGGAAGGACTGACTAGCCATTTAGAAGAAAAGTTGGTTGGAAAACATTGTCTCATTTGACATCAAAATAAATTTCAAATGAACAAATCAATTAAATGTAAAAAAGAAAAGTGATAGTATAATAATATTTAGGTGCATATTTTTATAATCCTGAACTAGAAACAATGTGCACTATATGAACCTAAATTCAAACACCCTAAGTAAAAATGTTTATAAGAGTTGCCTACTTCAAAATTTTTAGCAGCATGAACAAGGTTAAAATCCAAACAAAATGATTAAAAAAATTTGTAACCAATTCTTTAAAAGATTTTCAAAATTTCTTGTATATATATCCTAATTATGAATAAAGGAAATAACACCATGTGTGCAAGGGCAAGTAAAGACTGAAATACAAATAGCAGTAAACATACAAATACGTACAACTCCACTAGTAATCCAACAATGTTAACTTAAGTACCAATGAAGTCAGATGACAAATATAAAAACGTTTGATAGTAGTGGGTGTTGGGAAGGATATACAAACCCAGAAAATATCATATATTACTGAGTTGAGAGTATAAGTCAATAAACATTTCTGGAGACCAGTCTGGACACAGATTAAAAATGTCAAATACAGATCACTTTAGATGTAGAGTTGCATTTTTAGAAAATTATTATAAAGAAAGAATAGGTAACATGCATAAATATGCACTATTGTAACACTCTTTGTGCATTGAGAGTAGCAACTTTAAAACTGCTTTCTTCGGTTTTATTGCAGGAATTTCTTGGATCTGCACAGGCAGCAGAGGGCTTTTCCAACATTAATATCAATGTGCCCTGAATTTTATTGGATGATAAAAAACCAGTAGTTGGAGGATCAATTTGCACTTGTGCATGGAAAACACACAAACTTATTTTTATCTTTTCTTTTTTTTAAATGTTTGCTTTTTTTTGACGACTGGTTCATTGATTGGTTGTTTCTGTTTTGTTTTTCCAGCAAAGAAGTCTCAAGAAAAGTAAATGAAATAAATTCCTCCGTAAGAGTGACAAAAATTTAAGGTGTTTTCATGAGCTGACTGGTGAGGAGAAGAAAACTATGAAAGAAAGATAAAACACAGGAATTTCCTTTTATATCTACAAACTAGCAAGAAACTGTACTGGAAAATGAATCTCAATTACAATTATTGCATTAATTTGCAGTTAAAGAAGTAATTTGTGAGAACATGTAATTCGATGAACACTCTAATATTTTTGGAAAGTAGTTGAAAATTTCAAATTTATTGGTAAATTATTAATACACAAGATGATTCAGAAACAAAGGAAAACCATGGAATGAAGATGTAGCTGGCTGAGAGAGAGAGAAAAGGGATTACATGGGTGATGGGGATTCAGGAGGGCACTTGTGATGAGCACTGGGTGTTGTATGGAAGTGTTGGATCACTGTATTGGACACCTGAAACTAATATCACACTGTATGTTAACTAATTGGAATTTAAATAAAAACATGGGGGAAAAAAAAGAAAAGGCAGCAGAAAATTTATTTGAAAAAATAATAGCTAAAAAATTCTCAAATCTGAAACAGATATCCAGATCCAGGAGGCACAGAAATTTCTACCCCACCCCCCACCCCAAACTCAATCCAGGAGGTTCACACCAACACACATAGTAATTAAATAGGCCAAAAGTAGTGATAAAGAAAAAAAAAATTAAAGCAGCAGAACAAAAAGAAGATAGTTACCTACAAGGGAAACCCCATCAGGTCATCAGTAGATTTTTCAGCAGAAACTTTGCAGGTCAGAAAAGGGTGGCATGATATACTCAAAGTACTGAAAGGAAAAAATCTGCAGCCAAGAATACTGTATCCAGCGAGGTTATCAATCAGAATAGAGGGAGTGATAAAAAGTTTCCCAGACAAACAAAAACTAAAGGAGCCCATGACCACTAAACCGGCCCTGCAAGAAATATTAAAGGGGACTCTTTGAGTGGAAAGGGAAGACCATAAGTGAGATTATGAAAAGTAAATAAACACAAAAGCAGTAAAAACAAGTATTTCTGCAAAAATCAATCAAAAGATGTATAAAACAGAAGGTTGCAAAATATGACATGATATACTTAAAATGTAGGTCAGGGCAGGCAGAGGGAGTTAAGAATGGGTTCAAATTTAAGCAATCAGCAACTTAATACACACTGCTGGGGGCGCCTGGGTGGCACAGCGGTTAAGCGTCTGCCTTTGGCTCAGGGCGTGATCCCGGTGTTCTGGGATCGAGCCCCACATCAGGCTCCTCCGCTATGAGCCTGCTTTTTCCCCTCCCACTCCCCCTGCTTGTTTCCCTCTCTTGCTGGCTGTCTCTCTCTCTGTCAAATAAATAAAATCAAATCTTTAAAAAAAATACACACTGCTGTAGGCAGAAGATGTTATACACAGAGCTACTGATAACCACCATTTGAAAACCAGTAATAGATATGCAAAGAATAAAGAGAAAGGAATTAAAGTATATCACTATAGAAAGCCAACAAGCTATGAAAGAGAGCACGAGAAGAAAGGATCAGAGAAAGTCTATAGAAACAAGTATCAAACAAGCAACAAAACAAGTAACAAAATGGCAATAAATACACACGTATCAATAATTACTTTGGATGTAAACGGACTAAAATGCTCCAGTCAAAAGACGTAGGGTGACAGGTTGGGTTAAAAAAAAGTGATCCATCTATACGCTGCCTAAAAGAGACTCATTTCAGATGGAAAGACACCTGAAGATTGAAAATGAGGGGATGGAGAAATATTTATCATGCAAATGGACATCGAAAGAAAGCCAGGGTAGCAATACTTATATTGGACAAAATAGACTTCAGAACAAAGACTGTAACAAGAGACAAAGAAAGATACTATATAATAATAAAGGGGACAATCCAACAAGAGGATATAAAAATTGTAAACACACACCCAATATGGGAGCATCCGAAACATAAAACAGCTAATGACAAACATAAAGGAAATAGTGGATACTAATACAATAACAGTAGGGAACTTAATAACACACTTAGGTTGATGGACAGATCATCTAAGCGGAAAATCAACAAGGAAATAGTGGCTTTGAATGATACACTGGACCAGGTGGCTTTAACAGAAATATTCAGAATATTCCATCCTAAAACAGCAGAATACACATTCTTTTCAAGTGCACATGGAACAAGTTTCAATAAATTAAAAAAAAAAAAAAACTGAAGTCATGCCATGCATCTTTTCTGATCACAATGCTATGAAACTAGAAATCAACCACAAGAAAAAATCTGGAAAGAGCACAAATAGCTGGAGGTTAAGTAACATGCTACTAGAAAATGAATGGATCGACCAAGAAATTGAAGAAGAAATAAAAAATTACATGAGAACGAAAATGAAAACATAGTGGTCCCAAATCTTTGGGATGCAGCAAAAATGGTTCTAAGAGGAAGGTTTATAGTAATACAAGCCTATCTCAAGAAACAAGAAAAATCTCAAACTGAAAACCTAACCTTACACCTAAAGGAGCTAGAAAACAAATAAACAAACAAAATCCAAACCCAGCAAAAGGAAAGAAATAATACAGATCAGAGCAGAAATAAATAACATAGAAGCTAAAAAAAAAAAAACCCAAACAAAACAGTAGAACAGACCAAGGAAACCAGGAGCTGGTTATTTGAAAAGATCAACAAAATTGATAAACCTGTAGCCAGACTCATCAAAAGAAGAGGACCCAAATAAACAAAATCACTAATGAAAGAGGAGAAATAACCAACACCACAGAAATACAACAGTTGTAACTGAATATTATGAAAACCTATATGTCAACAAATTCAACAACTTAGAAGGAATGGATAAATTCCTAGAATCGTACACTTTACTAAAACTACAGCAGGAAGAAATAGAAAATTTGAACTGACTGATTACCAGCGATGAAATTGAATCAATAATCAAAAAACTCCTCAACAAACAAAAGTCTGGGACCAGATGGCTTCACAGGTGAACTCTACCAAACATTTAAAGAAGACTTAACGCCATTATCAAACTATTTACAAAAACAGAAGAAGGAAGAAAACTTGCAAATTCATTCAATGAAGCCAGTATCACCTTGATACCAAAACCACATAAAGACACCACAATGAGAGAGAGAGAGAGACTGAGAGAAATGCAAGCCAGTATCTCCAATGAATATAGGTTTGGGTTTCAAGTTCAGATGGCAGAGTAGTAGGGGAATCCTATGCTTGCCTCATCCCTCAAACACAGCCAGATAAATGTCAAATTCTTCTTAACACCCCAAGAAATTGATGTGAAGACTGAGAACACACTGTCCAGCTAGAGGAGGGGAAACGGCTACATCAGAAGGTAGGAGCTGCGGAGAGTTGATTTGGGGGCGAACAGAATTGTGGGTGCTGTAGGGGGAGGGAGCCCTCATCATGGAGAGAGGGGCGCGGGAGGAGAGAGGGAGAGAGAGAGAGAGAGAGAGAGAGAGAGAGAGAGAGAGAGAGAACGCGCAGGGGATTGCACAAGAAAAACTCTTCCCCGAAACCATTGACTAGGAAAAGGAGGGGGGCTGACTACCACAAGTCCTTAGAAGCAGCGGAGCTCAAAATTTGAAGTTTTAGAAGTTTCGGGGTCCTGACTGGCAGGCCTAGTGGTGCTCCAGTGAGGAAGGAGCTCAGAGACCCGGGAGTGGACAGCGTGCTCTGAGGATCCCCTGGGTCCCACGGGGAAAAACAGTTCCCCTTCTCGGAGTGCATTTGGGAGAGTGGCACTGCCCCTCAGGGGACAAAAGAGATGGCAGGCGCCCTGGAGGGGCCCTGTTAATTCGCATAGCCTCGGAGGCACCGCTGAAGGCAGCTCACCTGGAAGCCAGCCTTTGGCTGCAGTTTCCCATAAACTCCTAGCCCTGCATGGTTGTGCAACCGCTTTTCTGGGACAAACTGGCACTAGCCACAGTGTGGGGAGACCCTCTCCCCGAGGATCAGTGCCAGTCTGCACCACATCAGGGCCCCAAAATGTGGAGTTTTGAAACCCAGCCGGGCACCTGACATAAAACACAGGAGAACAGTGCCGCCTGGTGGGCAGACAGCTCAGACACAGACAGGGTGAAGGCAAGGATCTGCAGAAAGCTGGGGACACAAGAGGGAAGATGGTTCGCTCTTCTGGGAGGGCTTCCCGGACAGCAGCGAATGGGAACTCTCTGCTCCTGGAGAGCAGGGTGAGGCCAATCCCACCGCCCACCAATCAACACAGACCGGACTTCAGTGAGCAGCACAGCGCCCCCAGTGGAGGCCATAGCTGCTGACACCCGTGCCCTGCAGGTGCATCTTTACTAGGGCAAGTCAGCCGTGCAGCAGGCCCCTCCCCTAGAAGACCAGCGCGAACCCCCTGCAGACACTAAGTCTATGGGTCTTAGAGCACTGCTGCAAAGCTTCAGCTTTAGGGCAAGTAGGATCTAGCTTCTTTTAACAAGTGGACCAAAACGGACCTGGTTAAAACTTGCCACACAGTGGACAAGGTCTAAACACTCGCCACTATAGGCAAGCAGAAACTCTGCAGAGGACTGACTAGAGGGAAGGAGCAGGCAAAAGATAAGAGCAGAGTGCATGCTCTGAAACACTTCCTGAAGCACCAGGCCCAAGACAGTATAGGACTACCTCCTCCTCCTCCTCTTCTTCTTCTTCTTCTTCTTCTTCTTCTCCTTCTTCTTTAAATATTTTATTTATTTATTTGATAGAGAGAGAGACAACCAACGAGAGAGGGAACACAAGCTGGGGGAGTGGCAGAGGAAGAAGCTGGCTTCCATGGAGCAGGGAGCCCGATGCTGGGCTTGATCCTGGGACCCTGGGATCAGGCTCTGGGCTGAAGGCAGACGCTTAACAACTGAGCCACCCAGGCGCCCCAGGACCTCTTCTTCATACAGCCGTTACTCTCAGGAGTGGGAACATAACAGGCTTTCCTAACACACACAGTGGCTGAGACAAAATGATAAGATGGAGGAATTCACCCCAAAAGAAAGAAGAGGAAGAAATCACTGCCAGGGATTTAATCTGATGAATATAGATGTGAAAATTCTCAACAAAATGTTAGCAAATCAAATTCAACAATACATTAAAACAATCACGCATCCCAGTCAAGTGGGATTTATCCCCAGGACTCAAGGATGGCTCACTATTTGCAAAACCATCCACATAATACGGCACATCAGCATTTCACATTTTGTGAAATAAAATAGTGCAACAATGAAAAGCCAACAATTAATGAGAAAGCTATTTGTAACATCTATAAGAAACTATTACTAATGAGCCCGTATCGTGAGCTCTTTCAAGGCAACAAGTATAACAAATATTGGATTAAAGAAAGTGCACAAGGAACATCACTGAACAATTACTGAGAGAAATGCAAGACACCAGTGAATATGAAAATATGCTCAAATATGTTCAAAGGCACGGAGTAACTATTTTCAGTATACTGAAAAGTAAATTCTACTAACATAGTAGTATGCCTAGGGGCGCCTGGGTGGCTCAGTCAGTTAGGCATCGAACTCTTGATTTCGGCTCAGGTCGTGATCTCAGGGTTGTGAGATTAAGCCCCGCGTTGGGCTCCACATTGGGCATGGAACCTGCTTGAAATTCTCTGTCTCCCTCTCCCTCTGCCCCTCCCCCCTCAAATAAATAAATAAATAAATAAATAAATAAATAAATAAATAACATCTTTTAAAAACCATATTGGTGTGCCCAATAATAATAGCACAAAAATGATTAAGGGAAGAAATAGAGTTACAGCAAAGTGAAGTTTCTATATCACATTGGAGCCCAGTGAGTAGAAACATAAAATCGTTTCAGATAGGTTATGACATGCGCGGTAAGCTCTAGTGGGACCTCTGAGCAACCACTGAGAAAAACATGGTTAAAAATCCTTGCATGGATTTAATGATACCCTGAGACACATTCACTTGAAACGAAAGGTGATTTTGAAAGAGGACCAAGGAACAAAAGAGTCAGGAGGCATAAAGAGAAAGAAAAGCAAAATAGTTGATGTGATTCCAACCGTATCGATAATTATTAATCAGCATGAACCCTAAAACACATGAAGCAAAAACCGACAGGATCAAAGGCAGAAACAGAAAATGCAACAGTAACAGTTGGAAGCTTCCATAACCCACTTTATGTAACAGAGAGAACGCTTAGGCTGAATACCAGCAGGAGCATGGAAGACGTAATCCCATAGACCCACCAGAGTTAACGAATATAGAACACTTTCCCTGACACATCATAATATTCTTCTCGTCAAAATGCTTCTCACATGAAGCGTTCTCCAGAATAGATTACAGATTAGCCCATTAAAGAAGCCTTTAGATATAGTAAAGGATTGAAATAACACAAAGTAAAAAATGCTGTGGAGAGAGAGTGGGGTCGGTTTTCTACCACTTTGACCCCGAGCAGCAGAAGTGTCCTGTGGACACCCGGTCATGTTTTTGCACAGTGGTCACTTGGCAGTAGGATTACCAGTGAACACGCTTCATTTACTTTGTGTTTTATAGTAATTCTATTTTTTAAAAAGATTTTATCGATTTATTTGAGAGAGAGAGAGAGTAAAAGAGAGAGAGAGAGCACAAGCAAGGGGAGAGGCAGGCTCCCCGATGAACAGGGAGCTCAATGCGGGGCTCGATCCCAGGACCTTAAGATCATGACCTGAGCCGAAGGCAGACACTTAACCAACTGAGCCACCCAGGTGCCCCTTGTAGTAATTCTTGAAAGGATTTTTATAAAAAGAAAAACAACTTGGGGAATGGATGGTGACATCAGAAAACAATGGAGAGATGCTAGAAATTATGGCAAATTCTCTGTCCTAATTGTAGTGTTAGAGATTATTCCTGGACATGGTCACAGACAGCCCCTTAAAGGAGGTTCTGTCAACCATCTGTTTCCGAGCCACATTCTCATTCCTTTCAAGATTCCCGAAGTCCTCACCCTTATTGTAGCACCGGTTCAAAGTACCAGTCTTATCTGGAGCATACCTCGAAGGGCAGCCTGGGGAGGGCAAGGCAGGGTGCAGACAGAAAGAGCAGCAAGACTTGGGCCCACACCTTTATTAGGGTGTGTGGGTGGCGTGCTTTGGGGTTCCCTGGGCTAGGGCTGCATTTGTGAATGAGGACCAAAAGAGTGGGGTTTTGGTAAGAAGCCCCATGGGGGGGTCTTATTGAAGGGGCGCATAAGGCATGTTGGTGCTGGGAGGCAGGGGAGACCGTGGATGACAAGAGCGGTTGGAAGCCATGGCAGGAACTTGCGTTCGCCTGGACTCTGGGGCTGGGATCTAGGCACGCACTTGCGTGAGGGGCTGGCGTCAGCTCCCTGCAGGCAGCTCGGCCAAACCCAGTGGGTGACAGGGCAGCATCCAGCCCTGCCGATGGGGGCCGCTGGATCCTGGAAATCTGTCTTGGATTTCATTTTCGAAGGTGACTGGCATCCACTAGGGGAGGGGCCACTTTTCCTCTCTCTGAGAGCCACACAATTCCACTAGTGGGCCCTGGAGCTCTGATTTTAATCTCCTGCCGAATTTTCGATGAGCTTATTTTAATTAACTAACCTTTGTAACCTGAATAGTGAGGCAAAGCCGGTAGCGTTCGCCTCCTCTAGGCCAATAACATATATGTAATCATGCTCTCTAAGCAATGGCGGAGGGCTTTGTCCCCTTGGGCTCTCCATTATAGGAGGGTCATATCGCACACTCTGCCCTCGATCAGGACGCCTGCGTGTGGAAGGTGGCAAGATGGTCAAAAAATCAAAATGGTAAGGAAACATTCATGTGGTGAGCAGATGTGAATGATGTCTTCTCTGAGGTCAAAGCTGTGGGGGTTACGAACACGGAGCCTTGGAGGAGATTTGATAATGTAGGACTTAGGCAGCATTAGAGACTGGGGTAAAATTTCTGCCCATTGGGAGAACCACTTATTGTTTAAAAGCTTGAGGAGGGACACCTGCATGGCTCAGTCGGTGAAGTGTCTGACTGGCTCAGGTCCTGATCTCAGGGTCCTGGGATTGAGCCCTGTGTCGGGCTCCCCGCTCAGCGGGGAGTCTGCTTCTCCCTCTCCCTCTGCTCTCCCCCTTGCTCATGCTCGCTCTCGCTCTCTCTCTCTCTCTCAAATAAATAAATAAATAAATAAAATCTCTAAAAAAAAATAAAAAACAAAAGCTTGAGGAGCATGTCTCTGAGTAGGCCATTGTGTCTGTCTATGTCTGGCCATGGGGGGCCTAGAAACTAGGTGGACATTTCATGAGATTCTATGTTCTAGAGCCCACGACTGAACACTTGATCTGAATCTATAATGTCTGGTGGGTCGAAGGGGATGAACACATATCTGGTGAAGAAGGAGATCACGTGATGGGAGGCAGCATGCTGGAGAGAGCTGCCGCAGGAGTCTGGGTAAGGTATCTGTGGTGGTGGGTGCATACCTACCAGGTCCGGCAGGGGGCAGCAGTGGCCCAATGAAACACCTTTGCCATTTTTTTTTTTTTTAAAGATTTTATTTATTTATTCGACAGCGATAGAGACAGCCAGCGAGAGAGGGAACACAAGCAGGGGGAGTGGGAGAGGAAGAAGCAGGCTCATAGCGGAGGAGCCTGATGTGGGGCTCAATCCCATAACGCCGGGATCACGCCCTGAGCCGAAGGCAGACGCTTAACCGCTGTGCCACCCAGGCGCCCCAGCCATTTCTAGCAGTGTCTGTTACCCTGGGGCCCAAGTCTCCACTTGGGAGACCTTCAGGGTTTTGTTTGGGAACAAAGGAAGTAATTATCTACCAGCACTTTGGCTCTGTACGGGCGTGTCTGCACACCCAGTCAGAGAGGGCTGTCAGTCCCCAGTGGCCTGATGTAATATGGGCCCACTCCCCTAGTGGGTATGCCAGACTCATGTCTGGAGCAACGTCTGGTACTCTGGGAGGTCGTTCGTGTGGGGTCTGGAAACACGCATATCTTTTGGATAAGGATCTGCAATGTAGTTATAAAATGTTTCTGATGTCTGCGACGTGTGTGCGTGTGTGTGTGTGTGTGTGTGTGTGTGTGCGCCGACACGAATGACCATAATCAGCTCGTGTGAGTTGGTTCTTTGTCTCCAAATGGAGGCACTCCAGATAGGCTTTCCCTCCATCATGACATTGCCCTTCTGCCATGGTCTAGGCCAGACGATGAGCCCTTGGCTACGGCTCCGAAGTCTGTAAAAAAGAGTGTCCTTGGGAGTCTCCTTTTTGTGGCCTGCGTCGAGCCAGGCACATCGTTCCTGGTTCTGCTCGTTGGACCGAGCCAGGACGGCCCCCCTGACTAGGGATCGGCCACTAGCAGGGTGATACGCTGCAGTCTTCCAGCGGCCTGCCTTGCCTACAAGGATGCTGTTGCTCTCAGTGAAACACGCCAAGTCCCTTTCCGCTTTAGACAGTTGGTGCCCGTGGGCTCCCCAGAGGCTGGCAGTGGGGGTGGCGCTGGCCGCACCTCAGTGCCAGTGGGCAAAGGGCCCAGCATGGGGGAAGCCACATCCTCCTGTAAATTGGAAAGGCCCTTAACATGAGGGTTAGCCCTTTCCTGAAGGGCCCAGTGGGCTGCAGAGGCCGTGCCACGCCTCTGCTGGGTTGAGTCTCTGACCCAAAGCAGGATAGCACCCGTGCGTGAAGCAGTACGAACTGCGAGCACGTTAACGCCTCTGTGAAAGGGCCCAGTAGGCTGCCAAGATTTGGTGCTCGCGTGGTGCATACCAGGCTGCTGTCTAGGGCAGACGGTTGGTCCAGAACCCATGGGCAACCCAGTGGGTATAATCAGGTGTTGCCAGGAATTCAACTCCAAAGTCTGAGCTCAGAGGGACTAATGGCAGGGCCTGTGGTAAGGCAGCCGACTAAGGTTCTCCCCGACGGAAAGAGGCTGATTTGCTTGCAAGGCCATCAATGGGCCTACGTAGAATGGACATGTGTGGAATGTGTGGTGCCCCAAAGGTGAAGAGGCCTCACGCGTGTTGTGCTTGCTTAAGCAGGAGGCTCGACAGTGTGGTCTTCCCGAGTGGCATTCTCCGAGCGCCCCCGTGGTAGAAGGTCATCTGTATGATGTCGAAGGTGGCAGTGGATTAGTGAGAGTGGATTTGGGTCTTGTCTGCAGAGGCTATGGCGACGGAGGGCTATTCAGATCCCCTTGGGCAGCCGAGGAAAGGGATACTGGGTGGCCTCAAAAGTGAAAGCAAATGGAGACTGCGAGTCTTCGGTAACTGGAACCCGATAAATCATGTTGGCTACAGCTAGGACAGCAGAGAGAGGCCCTGCACCTTTGCGTACCAGCTGTTATTTCTACAACACTGGGAAGGGGGCCTTAATGGCAGGAGCCTGTGCGTTTAAGGTTGGATAGTCAATTCTGAGTCTCCATTCAGTGGCGGTCGGTTTTAACAGTGTCCAGGGCTCTTAAAGGGTGAGATGGTAGGCCTGATGACCCCAGGGTCAAGCATATCTCTAATGAAGGGCCAAAGGCCTTCTGTACTTTGCTTCAGCCAATACTTTGGTGTATTTGACATTTTCACTAGACGAGGCAGCTGGACGGGTTCTCATTGGGCAGCTTCCAAGAGAAAGGCCAGGACTTTGGGTTTATTCCCAGACATGTCACTGAGTGAGGGCCTTTGTACCTCTCATGGGAAGAAAGAGAGCTAGGGGGCCACCACCGCTGGCATCTGTTCTAGAAATATGGTGCCAGTAGACACATGTAGATTAATATTCACTCCCTTCATAGTTTGACCTGCTGTGCCTTGTAGACGGTAAGAAGTTTGCTTGGGGAATTGAGAAGGGTTATTTGGAATTATCATGACTTGAGCTCCTATGGCTAATAGGACCACCAGAGTTGTAAATGGGTGTTTGCCCCTAGGAGTGGGGCAAGCTCCAGGAGGCCACTGAGTTCCTAGGGGTAATGTTCTGGGGAACTGCTAAGCCACAGTTGGGGACGTTTATTGGGACAGAGGGGACCTTGAGACCTTGGGCCATTGAAATTGGGTTCTGTAGTGAGGTAACTGTTTGTTTTAAGGGGAAGAATTTGCACCAGGGCCGTCCAGATATAAGATCATTAGAAACACCAATAAGGCACTCTGCTGTTTAGAATCATCTTAAGTGATTAAGATGCTTCCCAATAGGGTAAGCATGGGGTTCTGGGACCAGGAAGTGGGAAGGGTATTCTACAAGGAGCGTTGCAAGACCTGGCACCCAAGGGCTGGCATTGGGGTTGTGGGCTCCCTGTGTGTGCACTGTAAACTCTGGGAGTTTGTGTGTTTCCTTCACGGCAGACCACATGTATATTCCCTCCAAGACTGCTGAATGGAATAGGAGGCCCTATGAAGTGAAAGAGCCCAGACTTGTAATTGCAGGGGGAGGAGGGGTCCCTGTAAGAAGAATCCTCTGGATTTGGGGTTGATTTGTGGGGTCTCTTTAGAATTAGATGTAAAATCCAGATCAGCTGGGTTGCTATGTTCCAAAAAATGAGAAGCCCACTGGAGCGTACCAATCTTATGGAGTAGGCGTTGGGCCTCCCTAGTGTCTTCCATTGGCTTTGAGCCTTTGCAGTGACAACCACGACAAAGGGGTGGGCGGTGTACATTTTGTGGGGAGCATGGTAACTTCCTTGGGTGTTTTAGATACCGGCACCAGGTGTTCAAGCCATTCATAGCTCGGGCCATGAGCTCTTGTGCCACCATGCCCCGGAAGTGGGACTGGTATTATCCCATAGGGCTGGGGTGGGGACTGAGGTGTGACAGCAGCAAGGTCTATAGCAACGGAGGGACTTCAGACCCAGTCTGCACTCGCCTTTGTGAGGAGCCATGCCTTCCCCAACCAGGGTGTCCCTACCATACTGGTCAGGACTCTGAGTCCTCGTGTAGCCCACCCACACAGCAGTCAGGGAAGAGGGGTCTTCCTCTTCTCCTTCTAAGGGTACTGCCTGGCACCTTTATATGGCAGCCCACGCTTGGACGCGGGTTGCTACTCACATGTCCCACCCGTGAACTAATGCAACAAGACCTTGAGAAAAATCATAGTTAATTTACCTAATAGTTGGCTCTGCTTAGAGTTGTGAAATACACTCAAAGTCTATTCTCTGCTGGGGGAATTCGCCCTCTGTGGGCATGAGCAAGCAGAAGACGTATCTACCACCAGGCTCTGAACTGAGTTCAGGGCATTCTCCCCTTTCCTTTAAGTATAATGCATGTTCATAGCCAGAGAGTTTTATTGACCCGTCCTGTAGAATCCCAGAAGTCTAACAGCATTCCTTCTTTTCTCCCTCTTTCTTGTGTCTTCAGTCCAGGCTGGCAATGTTTCTTCTAGCATAACACTCTTTAAAAATGTGTTGATGGGGCGCCTGGGTGGCACAGCGGTTAAGTGTCTGCCTTCGGCTCAGGGCGTGATCCCAGCGTTATGGGATGGAGCCCCACATCAGGCTCTTCCGCTGTGAGCCTGCTTCTTCTTCTCCCACTCCCCCTGCTTGTGTTCCCTCTCTCGCTGACTGTCTCTATCTCTGTCGAATAAATAAATAAATAAATAATCTTAAAAAAAAAAAAAAATAAATAAATAAATAAAAATGTGTTGGCCTCCCATGCAATTTGCAGGAGCCCAAGCCATTTGACAACCCGTCCTACCCAGATCTTTCCCTGTTAGCCATATCTCCCCCCCCGCCGACTTCTGCAGTGATGGTGATTGATTTTATGGGTCACACTTAAAATCACTTTAGCAAATGGTGGCCCAGCCACACTTCTGATGTTCTTTCCAGAACATTCTTTCTCATTTTTTGCCATATGTGTATGCTAAGAATTTTCCAAGTAGTCAAGTTCTGGTTACTGTTGGCTTACTACTTCTTCTATGTATCTCTCTCTTCCTTTCTTCTCACTCTAAGAAGCAAATAGGAGCCAGGTCACACCTTCAACACTTTGCCTAGAAACCTCCTCAGTTAGGGGCACCTGGGTGGTGCAGTGGTTAAGCGTCTGCTTCAGCTCAGGGCGTGATCCCAGCGTTCTGGGATCGAGCCCTACATCGAGCCCCACATCGGGCTTCTCTGCTGGGAGCCTGCTTCTTCCTCTCCCACTCCCCCTGCTTGTGCTCCCTCTCTCACTGGCTGTCTCACTCTGTCAAATAAATAAATAAAATCTTTAAAAAAAAAAAAAAGAAATCTCCTCAGTTAAATATTCAAGTTCATCACTTACTAGTCCTACTTTTCACAGAACACTTGAATACGATACAATCAAATTCATTACTATTTTATAACACAGGTGTTATTTCTCCTCCAATTTCCAGTAACACGTTCTGTCCATCTAAAACCTCATCAGAAGCATCTTTAACGGTCATGTGTCTACTGATACTCTATTCATGATGGTGTATGTCTTCTCTAAGATCAAAAAAACTTTCTCGAAAGCTCTCTCTCTTTTTCTTCCTGATGTCTCAAAAGGACTGCCTTTAACATACATATTTCTACCAACAGGGTCTTCAGGGCAATCTAGGCATTTTCTAGCATGTACTCCAAAACCTTTCCAGCGTCTACCCATTACTAGGTTTTAAGGCCACTTACTTCTATGTTTTTAGGTATTTGTTCCCGAGAGGTAGGACCCCATATAACAGTACCCAAACCTGTACCAGTACCCAGGACAAAGAACAGTAGGGATAGAAGTTACACATAACCCAACAACACAGGCCCCCACTGACTAAGTCTGAATTAGCTACTGTCACAGCTAAGTGTCAAAATGCTGCATCAACGACACGATGCCATTTCTCCAGGAGACCAACGAGAACCCGGACGCCAAATTGGTCACACTAGATCTCTGTCAAGACCAAAGGGCAGTGATTCATCCTGACTAGAGTCAACCCAGACTCTGGCTAAGTATTTCTCTTCAATGCCTTTACAACTCAGCTAGAGGAAATGTTCAAAGGCCCAGAGGAGCACTTGATGCACCAGCATAAACTTATTCACAACACCTCATTGAGCCACAGAAGACATGTGGTGTGAAGAAAAGGCATGGCAGTGGGTTCATGACCACCAGATCCCCTTGTTGAAATTCACACTCTGCCACGCAAAAGCTGCCACGATCGTCGAGCAGTGGGTTGGCTTTGTTCAATTTAAAGGACACTGAGGAGCCAGCTAGGAGATGATAGTATGCAAAAACTGGAAATTATTTCCAAATTGAATTACATCCTCTAAATCGATAACCACTGTATGGTTCTTCATTCCCCAGAGGTAGAATAAATAGTTCTGGGAACAAAATGGTACAAGTTGAAAAAGACCCATTTACCAAACCCCTAGTACTGCACTTGGGGATTTTGTTCCCTTGGTCCCCACAAATCAGGTTATGCATATGAGCATGGAAGTCCTGGTATCCAGAATGGGAACATTTCCACCGGGAAACACAGGAAGAGCATCATATATTAAATTATGCCTACCCCACTGCCACGTCCATTTCCTGGGCTAAGAGGCCAGAAGTCAAAGAAAGGAATCATCAACTGATTAATAAACCCTCAACATCAGCAGGAGGTACAGCTGATCTTTCTAGAATGCCTACATATTCTTTTCCTCCAGAGTTGTTCCATTGTGGTGTGTCTCGTGGTACCTCTCTGCCCAACTTTGATGGTAAAGGGACATGGGAACTTGCCAGCCCCTGGAAAGAGCATGGTGTGTAGAAAGTCTGACCTCTCAAAGATTAGGCCACTGCTCCTGGTATGACTCGCAGGCCAGGACTGTAAGGAGTACCTAGAATACGTTATAGCAGAGAGAGAGAGAAATAACACTCACAGACCTGAGATTAGCTGTATTGATGGGATCTGTAGTTCACAGACTAATTTCCTTTTGTAAGTTTTCCCTGAAGTTATTCCATGGTGATCGAATTTATTACATAAATCATATGCATTGACCCAGCACAAGAGATAGACTGTGTGGGTAGTTACGGTACATCACCTAGATACCCCCACCCGTGGGGAGTTTGGGCAGGTGATGACTCATGGCGGGATTCAGCCCCTGGAATTGCCCTCGGTCAAAGGAAGGTGTATTGTTCAACGTTACACCCCAGGGGCACTGCCTGCATCCAATAATCAGCAATGTGGGGTTGCAATGGCTTATTCTGTGCCTCGATTATAGACATTTGTGAAAAGTCGAGCTTGCCTTAAAAAGAGCAAACTTCTAGCTATAAAATAAGTAAGCAATAAATAAAGAAAATATACTTCCAGCTGTAAAATAAATATTTTTTAAATATAACTGGTGGCAGCTGAACAGAATCTAATCTTTGGTTCACAAATTAATGTTGTCAAAGGAATGAATGAAGTAGAAAGTAACTTTGAATAACACAGTTTCATTCTATGTATTGTGGGGTGATCTCTTAGGACCATCCAGAGATTTTCTAGTTTTCTTTGCACAGAATGTTATGTATTCTGGCTAATTTTCTAAAAGCACGCATTTAAATCTTACAAACTGAAGTTTTATATCAATTTCTAATGCACTACGATTTTTTCTCAGTTATCTATTAAGATGACTTAATCATAACCTTACACGGTAGAGAAACTGGATTGTTTCTGTATAGAGGACTATTTTCACATGAATGCTATTACAGGCATTTGGGAGTTTATGTTGTAGGAAGTATTCTTAGAGGTAATAATGAATCATCTAATATTACAAACTTACGAACTATTTGACTTTTCAAATACATACGGCACTGATGTTAATCATCTCTAAAAAGCTAGTAGAAACATTTTGTCTAAATAGGGCGATTAGCGTCAGATTGATTTCAATGTCACAGAGCAAACAATTGCATTTACTTTAAATAAATTGCAAAATTACCAAATCTACTATTTGTGTTGTTGAACAAAATACATTACAGTTGTCAACTCTGAATTTCACACAGGCTGGTGTGTTTTTTTGTTTCGTTTTTTGCCTTGTTTTGTTTTTTACTGTGCTTTTGGAACACAGGCTAGCAAAATTAGAGAAAGGGCTTCAGGTTTCTGCTCTGGCTTATAAAGGGTACGAAAGATGCCATTTGTATCCTCACAAAAAGGAAAAGAACAACTGCATAAACCAAAAACAACTATTCTCGGATCCATGAGAATGTTGAAGTCCAAAGGCACCCACCATTTGCCCAACCTGGAGAGACAGAAAGCTACACAGAATCACAACCTATCAGGAGCAGGAGCTCCCTGCTGGAGTTGGTAGGAACATTTACACCCTAATTGAAAAATCACCACAGTGTAAAACCAATTTGGGATTTAAATGCTCTGGGACTGCGAGGCTCCCACAGATTCATGGAGCCCCACCAAGTTCTCCTTGTGCAGATCAAAATAAAATGCCTTTTCTTTCCAAGAGGAAGAGAAACAAAGTAAACATTTTGAAATCTACCCAGAGCCAGAGTGACTGCTCTTGGCTCTACTCTCGGTAAAGAAGGAGGGTTCCAAAGAGAAACTAGGTTACCAAAGCTTTATCTGATGTGGAGAAAGGCCATCAATCAGCTTCAGCCCTTCTAGCCTTTCTATCTCATATAAAAGGAGAAAGAAAGAAAGAAAGAAAGAAAGAAAGAAAGAAAGAAAGAAAGAAAGAAAGAAAACAACCAATAGTGAAACTCATCTGAAGATCACAGCACAGGGACTCTTACTGCCCTCCCTCCAAAGAAAAATAAATAAATAAATGTATTCATAATATTATATAATGTTCTCCCTCCCCAGCATCCAAGCATCACATCAACAGGGCTCTGGGCCAAGAAACAGTGGATTACCAGGGAGAGAGCTGCATGACACAGATTCCATATAAGGAGTTTCTAGAAGATTCCATATAAGAAGACCCAAAGGCAATAAGAGAGAAGAACAAAGCTGAAAAAAACCAAGTACACTAGAGCAGATTGAAGCCTCAGGCACATAAGATACAGAAAACACTAAACACAGCCTATCATCTAGCTGGATTGACATTAAACCTCACACTGAAAGCCTATTTTTCTCAATCTGACCACCCGATGGATCAGAGACACAGCGAACCTCAGAGACAGTCTCAGACAGGGCATAGATTTTTGGAATGATCAGACCAGGAATGTAAAATAACTGAGATTAACATGCTAAGGGCTCTAATGAAAAAAGCAGGCAATAGGCTAGAACAGACAGCTAATAACAGCAGAGAGCTGGAAACTCTAAGAAGCAATGGAATGGAAATGCTAGAAATCAGAAACTCTGTAATGGAAAAGATGAATGCCTTTGATGGGCTCAACAGCAGCCTGGACATGGCGAAGTGAAGAATGAAATAAGACGAAATCAGAGAGGAAAGCACACCATAAGAGACTCTTTTTTTTTTTTTTAAGATTTTATTTATTATTATTATTATTTTATTTATTTGACAGAGAGAGACAGCCAGTGAGAGAGGGAACACAAGCAGGGGGAGTGGGAGAGGAGGAAGCAGGCTCCCAGCAGAGCAGGGAGCCCAATGCAGGGCTCGATCCCAGGACCCTGGAATCACGTGCTGGGCTGAAGGCAGATGCTTACGACTGAGCCACCCAGGCACCCCAACCATGAGAGACTCTTAACTCTAGGAAACAAACTGAAGGTTGCTGGAGGGGAGGTAGGTGGGGGATGGGGTAACCGGGTGATGGGCATTAAGGAGGCACATGATGGAATGAGCACTGGGTGTTATATGCAACTGATGAATCACTGAAAAGTAATAATACCTCTGAAAGTAATAATACACTATATGTTAACTAATTGATTAAAAAAAATCCCTAAGCTCGAAGGCTGGTTAGTGGAAACGTTCCAAACTTAGATGCAAAGTGAAGATAGAGCTTTAAAGTGTAACAAAATAGGTAACTGTGAGACAGCAGCAAATAGTGTAATATTCTTGTAATGGGAATGTCAGGGAGAAGAATGAGGGAAAGGACAAGGAGAAACTTAAAAGTAACTGTGACTGAACATCTTCCCAAATTAAGGACAAACACCATATCAAAAACAGTGGAAAGGCCTTAAGGAGATTGATTTCTTTCAAAAAGAGACACATGCATCCAGGCAGAAATTATACCATTGTTGCCAGAGTTTGGGTGCTCGTAATAGGGATTGCATGTTAATAGTCAATAGAACTCTTTCTTTTGGGAGGTGATGAAAATGTTCTAAAATGAGGTAATCATTATGGTTTCTGAGTTTTCCCAGATATTAGGCTTAGGAGAAAAAAATACTCCAAAGCAGCTATTAAATATGTTCACAAAATACGTCTGAGAATGAAAGACAGACATGGGAACAATGACTTCTTTAAGAGGATGTCTCAGTAGAGAGAACGCGTGACTTGGAATGTACAGTTGCTGAAGTGTTAAACCCACCAAGTATCTCAATGGTAGGTTTGAAATGGCAGCAAAACAGAAGCCTCGACCGTGAAGCTGGGGCACGAGGGTTTATGCCACAGGACGAGCAGAAAGAAAACACGCTGGCGGATTCTCCAAGACAGCGCAATGGCCTTTAAGGAACAGAATGTAGCCTTTCCAGATTGGCTTCTTTGATGTAATAATTTACATTGAGGGCTCATCCACGTCTTTCCCTCTCTTTTTTTTCCCCCAAAATTGTATTATTTATTTATTTATTTATTTATTTATTTATTTATTTATTTATTATTTTAAAAAATATTTTATTTTATTTTTTCAAAATATTTTTTTATTATTTTATGTTAGTCACCATACAGTACATCCCTGGTTTTTGATGTAAAGTTTGATGATTCATTAGTCGCGTATAACACCCAGTGCACCATGCAATACGTGCCCTCCTTACTACCCATCACCAGTCCATCCCATTCCCCCACCCCCCTCCCCTCTGAAGCCCTCAGTTTGTTTCTCAGAGTCCATAGTCTCTCATGCTTCATTCCCCCCTCTGATTACCCCCCCTTTCTTTATCCCTTTCTTCTCCTACCGATCTTCCTAGTTCTTATGTTCCATAGATGAAAGAAACCATATGATAATTGTCTTTCTCTGTTTGACATCTTTCCCTCTCTTGATAGCTCATTTTTTCCCCTTTTCTTCTCTTTTAGGGTGATAGCCACTTGTCTGGATGGACCACAGTTTATTTACCCCTTCGCCCACTGGAGGACGTCTTGGTTGGGTCCAGATTTTGGCAGTGAGGAAGAAAGCTGCTATGCACATCCGTGTGCAGGGTTTTGAGTGGACATAAGTTTCTACCTTATTTGGGTAAATACCAAGAAGCATGACTGTTTCGGTATTTTCTCTTCAATTCCTCCAGAGTCCAATAGCCACGTGTAGGTTTCATAATGTCTGTCGGAGGGTCATTATTTCTGTTCCTCTGTCATCCACCACAGGATAAGACCAGGACAGGGTCTTATCCACTGCTGGATTCCTAGCACAGAAAAGGTCCTCACATATGTTACCTGAAGGAATCAATAAGCCTGTGAAAATCAATTTCTTTAGGAGCTTGCCACTGGCTTAGCCTCTGTCCTCAGTCACGCCCCACTCTGCCCACATTTCGAGTTAACTTATTTTTAATGTGAATTTGTGGTCTGATTTGAGGTGAAGCAGAATGCCACTTTCCACAAGGGAAGGATTGCACCATACGTCGCGTGCTTTCGTTTACTCGGGGTCATTTTCATTAACTCTTTCCATCAAAATTCAGTACTACACAAGCCAAGCACTGAACCTTCAGTACTTTTCACAGGAAAATCAAAAAACGGTTCCCTTTTGAGTCTCACTAGCAACATGGTCTGCAAAGAACTGGGAGGTTTATTTTATGTTATTTACAGATGTGGGGGTCAAAGTCCAGTGCCATTTCAGGGCACTGCTGACGAAAAGAATTTTCACAAAGTACACCTTTAAACAGTGCTGCTGGTCAACTGCTAGAAACATCTCAGCAAAATACTTCTCTGGGACTTTAAAGAAAACGGCTACCCACCTGATCCCCAAACAATTTGGAGAATCAGCTTCAGTGGTCCTGGTAGAGGTGAAGCGGGGCC
The DNA here is from genome assembly GCF_023065955.2 of Ursus arctos. NCBI lineage: Eukaryota > Metazoa > Chordata > Mammalia > Carnivora > Ursidae > Ursus > Ursus arctos. The sequence continues at coordinate 39,990,796 of NW_026622908.1, forward strand.
CATTGAGGAAGAAGTGGGGTCAGGATCAACACACGCTTGGTGTGACGTAGTGAATGGAGACCCTTCTCCCTTTGAATTGTTCTAAATAAAGTCATTTCGCCTTTCACTGGGGATCGCCTGTCCAGCCTTGATGGCCTTTCAGGACCTCCTGGAACAAGTTGGAGGCCTGGGAAGATTCCAGATCCTTCAGATGGTTTTCCTTTGTCTCTCCAACCTCTTGGTGTACCCTCATGTTTCACTGGAGAACTTCACGGCAGCCGTCCCTGGTCACCGCTGCTGGGTCCACATCCTCGACAATGACACTGTCTCTGCTAACGGCACTGGGATCCTCCGCCAAGATGCCCTCCTGAGAATCTCCATCCCACTGGACTCACACCTGAAGCCAGAGAAATGCCGTCGCTTCATCCATCCCCAGTGGCAGCTCCTTCACCTGAATGGGACCTTCCCCAACACAAGTGAGCTGGACACGGAGCCCTGTGTGGATGGCTGGGTGTACGATCAAAGCTCTTTTCCCTCCACCATCGTGACTAAGGTAACAGGTCCTGTTTACCTCTTGTGAGTCCACAGTCTGGGTGTTTAGAGGCAGACAAATAATGAACATCCTTCAAGGCTTTAATCACTATATAGGTGGTCATTTTTCATTATTTCAGCAAGTGTTCTCTATGTCTTTATTAAATGCCATTAATCTATGTATTTAATGAGTCCAAGAACTAAAAAGTAGATGTGGCCTTGCAATTATATGGCTTTTATTCTTAGGAAGACCAAAGTTTAAGCAAGTAATTTATGTAATGTGTTAAAAATGTTACGCTCGTGAATTAGAAACATCAGGATATTGATCAAAACTTCCTAGCACAGACTGTGCCCCTGAGCAGCCGTAGATCTGCGGTAAGACTCTGCCATCAGGAAATGTTTAAAGCTTCTCAGATGATTGCATTCTGTGGCCAAGGTTGAGAATCACTTCATACGAAATAAAGCAAGGCATTAATGTAGCCAACAGGTTTAGATGAGTCTTCCTGGAGGAAGTTGTATTTAAGCTGATAGCTGAATGATAAAGGCCAGCTAATGCAAAAAAAAAAAAAAAAAAAAAAGAAAGAAAGAAAAAAAAAGAAAAGAAAACAAAGGAAAGGAAGCTGGAGAGGAAGAAGGGGGCCTGACATAAAGAAACTTCAAGTCATTCAAGTTCTTTCAATCAGGTTTCCACTGAGGGGTTATAAGCCGCTATGCAGTGTTCCTTTGGTGGTTTTCTTCTCTTCCAGTGGGACCTGATATGTGAATCTCAGTCACTGAAATCAATAGCCAAATTCTTATTCATGGCTGGAATGCTGGTGGGAGGCATCATATTTGGCCATTTATCAGACAGGTGAGTGTCTCTGGATCACTGGGGTATTTTGTTGAACTAACACATCATTCTTCCATGAAGACACACTTATTGTCAATTACACTGTCTTGGGGCTTTCTTGGTCCCCAGGGATCTAGAAACACATGGACATCATAGTCAGCGTAGCGAGTGCTGTTTTGTCAGCTGTGAGTGCCATCCATGTACAGGACACAGAAACAGCATCTCCATCAGACATGGGGACATTTTAGGACAGGGTTTAGAGAGGAGGTGACACAGCACGTTGTTTAGGAAGATGGGGAAAAGTTACCTATGGGAACAGAGAGGATGTTTCACGACATAAGATTCAGTGTATTTGAAGACGGAGATACGTAAAACAGTGTTTCAGACTTTGGCCAGGGGGCCGTGTTCTGTCCCTCCTGGCCTCTGTGAGCTGAATGCTTATGGATTTCCAGAGCCTGGTCACCATGTCCCTGTTTCCCAAGTGTGATGGGCAGACATTCCTACTAAACTGTTGTGTCCATAGCAACGTGTCGTGATGGTGTATAGAAAACATGTTTCCAGTGACCTTGATTTTTGTTTTCATCAAAACAGGGCTTTGAAGGTAAGTTTTCAACCATGTAATTAATCTAATGACGACTGCTGTCACCATTTGTGGTGTTAGAAATTGGAGTATCTTGTGCCTGACAATACCACTTAGAAATTAGAAAGCCAAATGCCAACACCAGGCCGGTCTCCTCTGGGGGTTATGGAGAATTAAGGTTCCCTTACCGCCTACCAGCACAATGCCATCTGTTATGTCAGCTCAAAACTGTGAACTCTGAAGGTATGACAGTAAATGTAGCTTATAAAAGTGTTCCGAGTCAGAGTGTCCATTTCTAACAGTTCCGTAACACAGAACCACCCACTTACAGAAATAAAAACAAAGCCATATCATATCTCCGTGGCTGATTCATTTTTTGAAAAGGGTGCCAAGATCTTTCAGTTGGTAAAATATAGCCCTTTCCACAAATGACAATGTGATAACTGGGTATCCACATGCAAAATAATAAAGTTGGATCCTTACCTAAAGCCATAATAAATATTAACAAAAAATGGGTTAATGACTTAAATACAAGAGCTAAAACCATAAAACTCTTAAAAGAAAATGGGAGGGGGGTGAATCTATATAACTTTGCGTTTGGCAATGAATTCTTTGATATGTCACCAAAAGCACAAGTGATGAAAAAATTGATAGATAGATTAGTCTTCATCAAAAATTAAAAACTTTTGTACTTCAAAGCACATTATCAAGAAAGAGAATGATAACTTATGTAATGGGGAGAAAATATTTGTAAATTATATATAATCCAAAAAATAGGAAAACAGACCAATGGAATGGGTTTAATATTCAGTATATATGAAGAACCCCCACCCTCAACAACAAACTGACAAAAACCCAATTTTTAAATGAACAAAGGACTTAAATATACATTTCTTTAAAAAAGATGGACAAATGGTGCATGAGAGCACACGAAAAAAATGTTCAACATGATATTGAAAGCAATGTAAGTCAAAGCCACAGTCAAATACACTTCATACCTACTAGAACGGCCATAATACGATAAAAAGATGGGGGCACCTGGGTAGCTCAGTTGGTTAAGCGTCTGCCTTCAGCTTAGTTTATGATCCCAGGGTCCTGGGATTGAGTCCCATGTCGGGCTCTCTGCTCAGTGGGGAATCCACTTCTCACTCTCCCTCTGTGCTCTCTTTTCTCTCTCTCGCTCTCTCAAACAAATAAATAAATAAATAAGTAAAATATTAAAACAACAATAAACAAACAAAAAACAACAACAACAAAAACAAGACAGAAAATAACATGCATTCACAAGGATGTAGAGAAATTGGAAGTCTACTGACAGGAGGGTAAGATGGTGCAATCACTGTGAAAAATACTTTGGAAATTCTTTAAAAAGTTAAATGTAGAGTAACCATATGACCTAGCAATTCCATTGCTAGGTATAAAACCAAAAGAATTGAAAAAGGGACTCAAACAGATAATTATCCAACAATGTCATTGCAGCACTATTGACAACAGCCGGAAAGTAGAAACAACCCAAGTATCCATCAATGGATGGAGGGATAAAATAGGATCTGTACATCCAATGGAATGCTTTTCAGCCATAAAAAGAAATAGAGTTTTGGCCCATACTATAATATGGATGAGCCGTGAAAATGTTAGGCAGAGTAAAATAAGACAGACAAAAGAGGACAGATATTGTATTCATTTGTATGAAATATCTAGTTGACCTAATTTGTTGGTATATAGTTGCTCACAATATGTTCTTAACGTTGTTTGTATTTCTTTGGTGTTGGTCGTGATCTCTCCTCTTTCATTCATGATTTTGTTAATTTGGGTCCTTTCTCTTTTCTTTTTGATAAGTCTGGCTAGAGGCTTATCGATTTTATTAATTCAGAGAACCAGCTTCTAGTTTCATTGGTCTGTTCTAGTGGTCTTATGGTTTCTATTTCATTGATGTCTGCTCAATCTTTATTATTTCTCTTCTCCCGCTGGGTTTAGGCTTTATTTGCTATTTTTTTCTCCAACTCCTTTGGGTGTAGGGTTAGGTTGCATATTTGAGACCTTTCTTGTTTCTTGAGAAAGGCTTGTAGTGTTAGATACTTCCATCTTAGGACCACCTTTGCTGTATCCCAAACATTTTGAACAGTTGTGTTTTTCATTTTAATTTGTTTCCATGAATTTAAAAAAATTCTTCTTTAATTTCCTGGTTGACCCATTCGTTCTTTAGCAAGATGCTCTTTAACCTCCAAGTGTTTGAGTTCTTTCCAAATGTCCTCTTGTGATTGAGTTCAAGTTTCAAAGCATTGTGGTCTGAAAATATGCAGGGAATAATCCCAATCTTTTGGTACCTGTTGAGACCTGATTTGTGACCCAGTATGTGATCTAGTCTGGGGAATGTTTCATGTGCACTTGAGAAGAACGTGTATTCTGTTGCTTTGGGATGGAATGTTCTGTATATATCTGTGAAGTCCGTCTGGTCTGGTGTGTCATTCAAAGCCCTTGTTTCCTTATTCATCTTCTGCTTAGATAATCTGTCCTTTGCTGTGAGTGGAGTATTAAAGTCCCCTACTATTTTTGTATTATTATCAATGTATTTCTTTAATTTGGTTATTAATTGGTTTATATAATTGGCTGCTCCCAATTTAGGAGCATAAATATTTATAATTGTTAGAGCTTGTTGGATAAACCCTTTAGTGTGAGATAGAGTCCCAATTCATCCCTTACTACAGTCTTTGGTTTAAAATCTAATTTGTCTGAGATGAAGATTTGTACCTCAGCTTTCTTTTGATGTCCATTGGCATGATAAATGGATTTCCACCCCCTCACTTTCAATCTGGAGGTGTGTTTAGGTCTAAAATGAGTCTCTTGTAGACAGCATATGGCTGGGTCTTGCTCTTTTATCCAATCTGATATCCTGTGTCTTTTGATTGGAGCATTTAGTGCATTTACATTCAGAGTAACTATCGAAAGATATGAATTTAGTGCCATTGTATTACGTGTAAAGTCTCTGTTTCTGTAGATTGTTTCTGTTTCTGGTCTATGTTACTTTGGGGCTCTCTTCACTTACAGGATCCCCTTTAATATTTCTTGTGGGTCTGTTTAGTTTCTTTTTTCTTTTTTCTATTTTTCTATTTTTATTGATTTTATTGATTTGGCAGGCATTCTCTCTACCTCTTCGACTTGAATGCCTGTTTCCTTCCCCAGATTAGGGAAGTTCTTAGCTATGATTTGCTCAACTATACCTTCTCCTCCTCTCTTCTTCCTCTGGGACCCCAATAATTCTAATATTGTTTCGCTTTATGGTATTGCTGGTTTCTCAAAGCCTCCCCTCATGGTCCATTAGTTGTTTTTCTGTATTTTCCTCAGCTTCGTTCCTTTCCATTATCTAGTCTTCTATGTCACTGACTCTCTCTTCTGCCTCATTTACCCTAGCTGTTAGAGCATCCAATTTAGACTGCATCTCAGTTAAATCACTTTAAATTTTGGCCTGATTAGATTTTACTTCTGCACTAAGAGATTCCCTAAAGTCTTTTATGCTTTTTTCATATCCAGATAGTAACTTTATAATTGTTATCCTGAATTCCAGCTCTGACATTTTACTTATATCCATATCAATTACATCTGTGGCAGAGAGTATTACCTCTGGTTCTTTCTTTTGTTGTGAATTCCTCCTAGTCATTTTGCCCAGAGAAGAATGGATTGATGAGAGAACAAAATCAAAAATATCAACCACAACCCAAGGGAAATATACACTAGACAAATCCGAAGAGATCAGAAACAAGCAAACAAACAAAGGGGAAAAAGAGAGAATATAATCTCCCAGGTGGACAAAACAGGGTTATCCACTTGGTCCTGGGTGTATTTTGGTCTGTTTGTTAGAAGACCCTAAACCCCAAAATTGTAAAGAAAGCAAAATTTATATATATATATACAAAAATAAAATTGAATACAGTGAAAGGAAGCCAAAAATGAAAAATATATCTATAATATGTAAATGTAAAAATGAAAGTAAAAAAAGACTTAAAAACAAAGAGTTGATAAAATAAGAAAGTAGTTGAAAAGGCAGCTTTCTTCATAATTGCCAAACCTTGGAAGCAACCAACATTTCCTTCAGTAGGTGAACGCATAAGTAAACCGTAATACATCCAGACAATGGAATATTGTTCAGCGCTAAAAATAAATGAGGAATCTAGCTATGAAAAGGCATGGGGGAATCTTGGATGCATACCAAGCAAAAGCCAATCGGAAAAAGCTACACACTGCATGATTCCAACTATATGATATTCTGGAAAAGGAAAAACTGTGCAGACAGTAAAAAGATGAGTGGTGGGCAGGGAGAGAGAAATTAATAGGCACATCACAGAGATTTTAGGGCAGTGAAACTACTCTGCAGGATACTGTAATGGTGGGTACATGTCATTATACATTTGTCAAAAACCATAGAATGTACAACACCAAGAATGTACCCCAATGTAAACTATGGACTTTGGGGGATAATGATGCATCACTGTAGGCTCCATTGTATCAAATGTCTCACTTGGTGCAGGATATTGATAGGTAGGGATGCTGTGCGTACATGGGAGCAGGATATATGGGAAATCTCTGTACTTTCTGCTCAATGTTGCAGCCAACTTAAAACTGCTCTAAAAATAGTCTATCTGAAAAAAAGAAATACAAAAAGTAGTTTAAAAAAGACAGACAAATAAGAAAACGTGGGTTACAACTTCTAAAATGCTAATTACCTGGCTCTTTACAGGAACTATGTCCCGCCTCCTGGTGTAACAGCGCTCTGAGGCTCTTTTTTCACTTTCTTAAACCATCATTTCTTTCTCTTCTTCATCTTCTGCAGCCTCTATTGATCTATCTTCAAGTGGTCTCTCTCTTGTGTCCACAGGATTGTTAAGTCCATCCAGTAAATTTTCGTATTAGAAACTGCTTTTTCAGCTCTTGAATTTCAATAACTTTAGCTTACCTGTGTTGCCGTCTCTCTGAGAAAGCCCATTTCTAAGCTTTGAATTTCATACGTTAAAATCATAGTTGATTTCTCTCTTTGAGGATAGTTGTAGTACCACTTGAAAATCCTTGCTGCTTAGTCCCAAACTTTGTCTACTTTTGGCAGAAGAGCCAAAAGATTTCCATTCTCTAGGAAATGGAGTTCCATTTTCTTGGTCCTTCACATAGCGGGATATTACGAATTATATCTTGAATATTATAAATATGAAGTTGTGAAGATTCCATTTTCCATTATTACTCATCAGTCATACTGATTCCTTCATTTTAGCAGATAATTTTCAAGCCTCAGACTGAACTAAAATCTATTTTGGGGCTTTTTTTGGAGATTTTATTTATTTATTTGTTTATTTATTTATTTATTTATTTGAGAGAAGTGGGGGGAGAGGAAGAGGGAGACGCAGGCTCCCTGCTGAACAAGGAGCCTGATGCGGGACTTGATCCGAGGACCCTGAGATCGTGACCTGAACCGAAGGCAGACGCTTAACTGACTGAGCCACCCAGGGGCCCCTGGAATCTATTTCTTATGCAGAAGCTCCAAGCTCAGTTCAGATCTTTGTCTATATTGACCTGCTTTCTGCAGATGCATGCTCCAGGGGCTATTTAGGGGATGCGTGGTAGACACAGTTTAAGGATGCTCTCTTTGTCACTTTCCCTTGCTGGGACCCTCACTCTCTTCGATGTTCCCAGCTTCCCACCATCTGTAACCTGGTTCCACAGATCACAAGATATATGCCACTCCCTTCACTTACCGTGTGAATTGCACCTCACTTCAGGATAATAGCTGTGGAAATAGGATCTTCCTTGTATTGGTGTCCATCTGCCCTCTTCGGAGAGAGAAAACACTCCCCGCCACAATCTATCTTCACTCTCAACTGAGCTCAGCTAGTTGCTTTTTGTGTTCTGTACATGTGTCTTTGCTGATGGAGCGAAAGGCAAGCAGTAGGGTTTAAGACCTTACTTCTGGAACCTGAAATGTACCCATCTGAGCCTTTTAAGATGATTATTATGATAGGATCTTTTAAACCTCATTCCTGATGCTTCATTGATGATTAAGTGGGAGGGAGAGCCAGAGTGGTGGTAGGAAAAGCATCTAAGAGGCTATCAAAATAATCCTTAGGAAAGATGATGGGAGTATCTGTATCTTCATCCAGAGCAAATGGATACACACTGATACCATTTAGGGAGATGAAGGAAAATAGGAAATGAAGCACATACAGTAATAACCCGGAAGTGCCTGTTAGTCAGGCAGCAGGAGATCTCAAGTAGAGGAAAACAGTGTTGAGTATGGACCTGCTTGAAAACAATCTGTCCCAAATATAACCCCCTAGCCAAGATTACGCTCAGCTAACAAATACCCAAGCTGCCTTCTTCCCATGACCCTCCCATTAAAGGGTAATACATGGCCAAGCAAGGAGATGCTAAATATTTATTTATTTATTTATTTATTTGGGGGGGAGGGGCAGGCGGAGAGGGAAATAGAGAATCTCAAGCAGACTCCCCGATGAGCACGGAGACTGCCACAGGGCTTGATCTCAAGAACCTGAAATCATGAGCTGAGCCAAAATCAAGAGTCGAACACTTAACCAACTGAGCCAGCCAGGCACCCCTAGAAACTACTTGTATTTTTTATACATGCATGCTAAAAAAAAAATGGAAGTGATGTGTCACGTGATTTGTGGCTGCCATTCAGATGGTTCAACAGAAAAGAGTTCGTGTGTGGTGTGTGTGTGTGTGTGTGTATTCACAAAGGCAAAGAAATAAAGCAAATATAGCAAAATGCTATCTAGTGGTGCATCTGCTTGAGATTTATAGCAGTGTCCGTTATAGTATTCATTTAAACTTTCATATTTGACAACTTTCAAAATAGAGCTAAGAACAAGTCCACTCAAGTGGGAGCCACATACATCAGAAATATGTGTTTTAAATAAAACTGGTAAAAGTCCATATGTAATTTTGTAACCTCTTTTTATACATATGTTTACAGTTCTACATGATGTTTTCTTTTCCAATTAAAAAATTTTTTTTTTAGACAGAGTCTCGGGAGGAGGGGCAGAGGAAGAGGGAGAAAAAGAATCTTAAGCAGACTCCACACCCAGCGGAGAGCCTGACTTGGGGCTCAATCTCATGACTCTGAGACCATGAACTGAGCCAAAATCAAGAGTGGGACACTTAACTGCCTAAGCCATCCAGGCACCCCTCAAATAAAATACTTTTTATTTTTATTCTCAAAATAAATTTGAGAAACCTATACCAAAAAAGAAAACATATGAAGCTTCTCCAGTTATCTTTATCAAACACAATTATTCAAACATTCTCGTGTTGGCCAAGGTAGCTAGTTACAGTAAGAATCCCAGACACAAAATTGGGATTTTAATAAAATCATGATTTTCACTGTCCTCACAGTGTGGTGTGGGTCATGTGGCCCCCATCCTCTGAGTTGTGGCTCAGAGAACCAGAATCTTCCATTGTGTGACTTTTTCATCTGCACTTTTTTTTGTTTCCAGCCATGTTGTCAGAGAGAATGAGCAGGACCCAAGTGGACCTTGTATGGACAGGTCTGGAAGTGGCCTTGGTCACTTCTGTCCTCAATTCATGGTCAGAATGCAGATGTATGACTCTGACTTAAATATAAGGCTGGGAAGAGTCATCTTCCTCTGCATCTGGAAAAAGAAAAAAAAAGCAATGGTGAACATACAGCCAAATTGCACAATTAATAATTAATGAAACAATAGTCTTAATATTTTGCACAGCACAAATTTCTCTTCCTTTGACTATAAACCACAGATGGTTGAACTATACTCATTTCATGAGACAGCGTCCTCATTAGTTTGGCCACTAATTCCTTTCATGTATGTATGTATCTGTTTCATTTTTTCCTTATGCCCCAATCCCAATTCCTTCTTCCCTATAGGGGTCATTATAACGCACTAGCTATATTTCTTTAAATTCATATGTGTTTTTTCAAAATAAATGACATTGGTTTACATATATTTTAATTCACATATGTATGTAAATGTGTTATTATCTCATTCTTTTTCTTTGGTACACCCAATGCAATGTTTTTTGAGGTGCATATACGTTCCTATGTGTACTTCTAGTTCATTCTTCTAATTGCTACACGGTGTCCACAGTGAAGATCCATGACAAAGCTCTTCATCCATTTTTTGGTGATGGACAACCAGATTGTTGCCAAATGCCTGTGGCTCTAAATATCACTACATTTTAAAGATTTTTATTTTGTTTATTTATTTGAGGGAGAGAGAGAGCACCAGCAGGGGGTGAGGGAAAAGCAGACTCCCTGCTGAGCAGGGAGCCCAATGGCGGGCCTCGATCCCAGGACCCCAAGATCATGATCTGGAGCTGAAGGCAGACGCTTAACTGACTGAGCCACCCAGGCGCCCCCGAGATACCAGTGCATGATGCCTCTTACAGCTGCCTTTCATTGTGATGGACCAGACTCCCCAATAATTGTTATTATGTCATGTCATTAATCATAGCATTTCTTTACCTAGATTTTATTCCATTTTGAGTGGAACTACAAATGTGTCTAATATAAATACTCAGAATATAAAAGATTTAACACTGCATTATAATGGAAATATTCTGCAAGCATAGCAAGGATTGCAGGGTTTTTGTCCAATCCCACTGTTTGTCTACTACTGGTCAAACAGAATCGGCACAGGTGTCTCATCCTCATTGTCCAGAGAAAGGTCCTCTCTTCCAGAAAACTGTGAAACACAGAATTCTCCTTCCTTTTCAAAAATACCGTCTCACTGGGGTGCCTGGGTGGCTCAGCTGGTTAAGCATCTGCCTTTGGCTCAGGTCATGATCCCGGGGTCCTAGACTCGAGCCCCATGTCGGGCTCCCTGATCAGCAGGAAGTCTGCTTCTCCCTCTCCTCCACCTGCCACTTCCCCTGCTTGCTCTCTCTCTCTCTCTCTCTCAAATAAATAAATAAAATCTTTCAAAAAATAAAATAAAAATACCCTCTCCTTCTCTGTTTCTTTATGCTCATCTTACCGAATCCTCTCCTCTGAGAACTCACTCAAAGTTCTCCGAGTTGTGGCTCCGTTCTTATTTTAGGGAAGTGTGTTGTTCAAGGCCTATAAAGCCAGACATCGCAGAGAGGGGCTCTAATGTAACCCATCAGCAACTTTGCTGTATTGTTCCTTGGGTGTTCCTTTCATATCACTTATCCAGGACCCACATGGTCCCAGAGTCCCAAGTACAGAGTTAGAGCTTATCTTAGTCAGCTCAGGCTACCACAATGAAACACCAGAGACCAGATGGCTTAAACAACAGAAGTTTCTTTTCTCAAGTTCTGGAAGCTGGGAGGTCCACGATCTAGGTGCAGAGAGATTTGGTGTCTGGTGAGAGCTGTCTTCCTGGCTTCAAGGCAGCTGTCTTTTTGTGATAGCCTCACATGGCAGAAAGAGGAGAGCAATTGCTCTTCGTAAAAGGGCACTAACCCCATCATAAGGACCCCACCCTCATGACCTCATCAAAACCAAATTAGCTCCCTCGAAGCCCATCTCCAAATACCATTTCACTGGGTATTAGATCTTCAATATATGAATTGGAGTGGGGGCAGGGGATGCAGCTCAGCCCATAGCAGCTCCCTCGTGTTCTAGACACTGCACAGACTCTGCTGTGTTAAGTGCCTGTGTTAGTACAACGGACCTTTGTGATGTGTTCAAATTTCCAGGATTGCAACCCGTCTCATACGGCTTCTGTTGGTCTCAAAGATCTGGTGACAGGCTGGGGAAGAAGTATTGACATACTTGGTACCTATTTACAAACAGGAAGGTTGCTTCTGGGAAGATCTCCTGTTGACTAGCTGTCGATTCTTTCAAATGTCAAGGTCAAAGTTCCCTCATTGAAACATGCACTCACTTTCCCAGTGTGCCTTCTTTTTGTTAATTTTCCTATCAGGTTGTTCTTACCCCCCCATCTAACCTGTTCCCGTTCCTCAGGTTTGGGAGGAAGTTCATTCTCCGTTGGTGTTTCCTCCAGCTGGCCGTTGCTGACACCTGCACTGTCCTTGCTCCGACCTTCGTCATTTACTGCGTGCTACGTTTCTTGGCTGGCTGCTCTGCCATGAACATCATAACCAACACTATTATGCTGAGTAAGTAAGCGCTTTGCATCTTTGACATTTTCCAAGCCGTGACTTTGACTTTGAGATTCCAACTTTTTTAAAAAGTTTTTTATAATAATTTTTTATTATATTATGTTAGTCACCGTACAGTACATCCCTAGTTTTTGATGTAATGTTCCATGATTCATTACTTGTGTATAACACCCAGTGCACCATGCAATATGTGCCCTCCTTAATACCCATCACCGGCCTATCCCATTCCCCCAGCCCCCTCCCCTCTGTAGCCCTCAGTTTGTTTCTCAGAGTCCATAGTCTCTCATGGTTCATTCCCCCTTCTGTTTACCCCCCCTTTCTTCTTCCCTTTCTTCTCCTACCAATCTTCCTACTTCTTATGTTCCATAAATGAGTGAAACCCTATGATAATTGTCTTTCTCTGCTTGACTTATTTTGCTTAGCATTATGAGATTCCAACTTTGACGTCAAAATCCTGTTTGTGTTTTCTTTCAGCTGTGGAATGGACCGTGCCCCGATTCCAAGCCTTGGGAATAACAGTGGCAATCTGTACTTCTTGCATAGGACAGATCATCCTGGGAGGACTGGCTTTTGCCATTCGAGACTGGCGCACCCTTCAGCTGGTGGTTTCTGTACCATTATTTGCCTCTTTTCTTTTGTCAAGGTATAAGCTTTCTTTTGTCCTTTATCTTAGCGGATCCTGGGATGCAAGGTCCATGGAGTCAGGTCCTAAGAATTCTGTTTGGTTCTTAGTGAAGAACTTGAACACATGCTCTCCTAATAAGTGTCCTATGTACAACTCAAGAAGCTGAACAGGTAGGGTTGCCAGATAATATCAAGGACACTCAGTTAAGTTTGAATTTCAGGTAAACAACAGTTTTTGGTGTATATTATTCCAAATATTGCATGGCACATAGCTACACTAAAAATTATTCGTAGTTTATAGGAAATTTCTATTTATCTGAGAGTTCTGTATTTTTATTTACTAGCTTGATAGAATACAGGGTGTCTCATTCAAGTAAAATTTCAAAGAAACAACAAATACTTTTTCAGTGGGAGAAGGTCCAAAATATCGCACGGGACATAGTTATGCTCAAGAATTACTCCTATTCACTGCTTATTTAAATTCAGATTTAACTGGGCACATTATTTTTATTTGCCAAACCTGGAAATATTCCCCAGCATAAGACTGAAGGGGCAATGTGACTCCTGCTTTATATCGCCAGTAGTGGAAATGTACCTCATGGGGAGAGGTCATCCTCCCAGTTTTCTAGTTAGGGTACGAGAGATCAGAAGTTTGTATTTTCTGGTATATCAGAACAAGAGGTAGGTATTAGATGGGAGGGGAGAGGCATTTCAGGACAAAGAATATGGACTCATGAGAGATTTGGCTGCACCTATGTCTTCTTTGATCAGGTGGCTGGTGGAGTCTGCTCGATGGCTGGTTACCACCAACAAATTCGAGGAGGGCTTAAAGGTCCTGAGAAAAGCTGCACACAGGAATGGAAGGAAGAATGCGGGAGAAGCCCTCACCATGGAGGTGAACAGGAATGGGAGTGGGTTATGGGATGTAGGGAACCTGTGACCTGACATAGGCATTCGTTGGTGTCCATAAGGTGAATAAAGGGTGGGGACACGAGTCTGGCTATGGGTCTTCTTACTTCATTGTTCTGGTTGTCAATGGCTGTCCACGTTGTCTGAGTTAATATAAAGGGAGGATATCCTGTTGCTGGGAACTGAACACAGATATTTTTACTCAACAGGAGCAGATAGCTCTTAGGGTTTACGATTGTAAAGATTGTGTATGGACTCCGGGAAACAAACTGAGGGTTTCAGAGGGGAGGGGGTGGAGGAGGGGCTAGCCCAGTGATGGGTATTAAGGAGGGCACGTATTGCAGGAGCACTGGGTGTTACACGTAAACAATGAGTCATGGAACACTACATCAAAAAAAAAATTGTGTATGTGTTAGAGGAAGTAATCCAAACGAAGCCATTTCTTTCCATTCATATCCTGATGGCCTTTTTCAAGTATAGTAAGACCAGTAGAAGGGAGGCTTAGGGACTGTGCCGAATAGAGTGTGTTAACTTGGTCATACAGTCTTCCGTTAATGGTATTTACGCGTGACTCCCGGGGCCCCTTCTGTTCTCTCCAGGAAATACTGTATTGGCCACAAGAGTCCAAATCTCTGCTTTGTAGAGTTTACATTCTACTTATTACAAGTTCCAAGAGCATGACTGAGTGGAAATGCCTCTCCCCAACCCCCCCGCCCGGGGTCTGGAAGGCAGATACTGCTGTGGATCATTAAGTAAAGCATTCATCATGTCATGAACATATACATTATTTATCAAAAAATTATAATGTGTCAGTCATGGTGCTTGACCGTGCATGGCAGTATGGGTCAGAATTCCACGTTTCAAGGAACTTTAGTATTAATAAGAGAAAAATCAAGACATCTTAAAATTAACACATGAGCTCTATCTTCTTAAATTTTTTTTAAAGTTTATTTATTTATTTATTTATTTATTTATTTATTTATTCGACAGAGATAGAGACAGCCAGCGAGAGACGGAACACAAGCAGGGGGAGTGGGAGAGGAAGAAGCAGGCTCCCAGCGGAGGAGCCTGATGTGGGGCTCGATCCCATAACGCCAGGATCACGCCCTGAGCTGAAGGCAGACGCTTAACCGCTGTGCCACCCAGGCGCCCCTATCTTCTTAAATTTTTAACTGTACGATACAGTATCATTAACTCTAAGTACAATGATCTCTAAAACTTTTTCATCTTGCATGACTAAAACTCTATACCCATTGAACAGCAATCTCCCATATTCCTTCTCCCTGGTCCCTGGTAACCACCATTCAATTTATTGTTTTATTATTTTATATACTTCATATAAATGGAATCATGCAATATTTGTCCTTCTGTGACTGCCTTATTTCATATAACAAAATGTCCTCAAGATTCATCTGTTGTAACATCTAGCAGGATTTCCTCTGTTTATGGATGAATCATATCCTGTTGTATGTATATGCCGCATTTTCTTTATGCATTCATCCACTGATGGACATTTAGTTTGTGTCCATGGTTTGGCTATTGTGAATCGTGTTGCAGTGAACACGTGGGTGCAAATATCTCAAGATCCTGTTTATAATTCTTTGGGGTTTAACTTTTCTGTTTGCGATGGTAGGGAGATGGAAAGGATTCTCATAGAGACAAGGAAAAATCATCTCCCTTGTTTAATTGAAAAAGGAGAGGATTAGGGTCTAGACAGTCAAGGAGGAGCAATAAAACATCTCCGGAAACATGTTCAATGGCACATCTGAAGGATTTTTCTTGAAACAACTTTATGCAAGTGATGAATCATGGAATTCTACCATTGAAACTAATAATACAGTATACGTTAACTAACTTGAATTTAAATAAAATCTAAAAAAATTTTTATTGAGGTATGATTAACATACAAAGAGCTGTACATATTTAATATAGACAAGTTGATGTATCTGATAAGTACCCATCCAAACGTCAGCACCACAACCTACGCTATAAAACGTATCCATCATCTCCTAAAACTTCCTCCTGCCCTCTTTATTCATTATTTTTGTGATAACACTCAATAGAAAACCCACTAATAGCAAATTTTCAATATATAGTACAGTATTCTAACTATAGACACCATGCTATACAGTAGATCCCTAGGACTGATTGACCTCATATAACTGAAACCTCATACTCTTTGACAAATATGTCTCCATTTCCCACACCCCCCAGCATCTGGCAGATACCATTCTGTTCTCTGCTTGTTTCAGGTCTTACATCTTAGTCTTTAACCCTTTGTGAGTTGATTTTTGTGTACAGCATAAGATAAGTTCCCGGTTTCATTCTTTTACATGTCAATATCTAGTTTTCCAAAACACCACTCATGGAAGACACTATCCTGTCCCCACTGTGACTTCTTGGCACCACTGTCCAAGATCAAGTGACTGTGTGTGCTGCGTTTATTGCTATTCTGCTCCATTGGGCTATGTCTGTTTTTATACCAGTACCATCCTGTAGCTTTGTAATATATTTTGCCATCAAAACATGTGATGCTTCCAGCTTTGTTCCTGTTCAAAAATTCTTTGATTGTAAGGGTCTTCTGTGTTTCCATAAGAACTTTAGGATTGCTTTTTCTTTCTTTTTTAAATTTATTTATTTAAATTTTTTTATAATAATATTTTTTATTATATTATGTTAGTCACCATACAGTACATCCCTAGTTTTTGATGTAAAGTTCCATGATTCATTACTTGCATATAACACCCAGTGCACCATGCAATACGTGCCCTCCTTGATACCCATCACCAGCCTATCCCATTCTCCCACCCCCCGCCCCTCTGAAGCCCTCAGTTTGTTTCCCAGAGTCCATAGTCTCTCATGGTCTTTTTTAAATTTAAATTCAATTAGGCAACATATAGTACATCATTAGTTTCAGATGTAGTCAATAATTTATCAGTTGCGTATAACAACCAGTGCTTGCTTTTTCTTTCTTTTATTGAGGACTATTTGACACACAACATTACATTAGTTTCAGGTATACAACATAGTGAATCAACAACTCTATACGTTATGCTATGTTCACGAGTGTAGCTACTGTCTCCACACGATGCTAGTACACCACCATTGACTATATTCCCCATGTTGTACTTTTCTACTTCATGACTTATTCATTCCATAACTGGGAACCTATACCTCCCACTCCCCTTCTTCCATTTTGCCCATCCCCCCACCTCTCACTCCTCTGACAACCACCAGTTTTTTCTCTGTATTTATTGATCTGTTTCTCTTTTTGTTTGGTTATTTAGATTTCACATGTCAGTGAAAGTGTATGGTATTTGTCTTTGTCTGACTTATTTCACTTAGCACAATATCCTCTAGGTTCATCCAGATTGCCACAAATGGCAAGATCTCGTTCTTTTTTGATGGCTGAGTAATATCCCGTTATGGATATACATTATATACATACATATATTATACACACACCACATCTTCTTTATCCATTCATCTATCAGTGGATATTATGTTGCTTCCATATCGTGGCTATTGTAAATAATGCTGCAATAAACATAGGGGAGCGTATCCTTTTGAATTAGTGTTTTTTGTTTTCTTTGGATAAATATCTAGTAGTAGAATTACTGGATCCTATGGTATTTCTACTTTTAATTTTTTAAAAAAGATTTATTTATTTATTTATTTATTTATTTGAGAGAGAGAGAGAGAGAGGGTGCACGTGAGCGAGAGCAGGGGCAGAGGGAGAGGGAGGGAAATCCTCAAGCAGACTCCCTGCTGAACATGGAGCCAAATGTGGGGCTTAATCCCAGGACCCTAAAATCATGCTCTGAACTGAAATCAAGAGTCAGACGCTCTACTGACTGAGTCACCCAGGTGCCCTTCTATTTTTAATTTGTGAGGAACCTGTATGCTGTTTTCTGCACCAATTTACATTCCCACTAACAGTGTTATATCCTCTCATTGAACCCCTTTTACCATTAGGTAATGCTCTTCTCTGTCCCTTGCTACAGTCTTTGTTTTTAAGTCTATTTTGTCTGATCTAAGTATTGCTACCCCAGCTTTTTTTTTTTCCCTTCCATTTGCATGGAATATTTTTCCATCCTTTCACTTTCAGTCTGCACGCTTCTTGAGGTCTGAAGTGAGTCTCTTGTAAGCAGCATACGGATGGGCCTTTTTTTTTTTTTTCTTGATCCATTCTGCCCCCACGTCTTCTGATTGGAGCATTTAGTTCATTCACATTTAAAGTAATTATTGATAGATACGTACTTATTGCCATTTTGTTCATTGTTTTCTGGTTGTTTTGTAGTCCTTCTCTGTTCCTTTCTCCTTCTTTGGTTCTCTTTCCTTGTAATAGAGGACTTTTTTTAAATGTGCTTGGCTTTCTTTCTCTTTATTTTTTGTGTATCTAGTACAGGGTTTTGGTGTATGGTTTTCGTGGGGTTCGTGTATAGCCCCTAAAGATACAGTAGTCTGTATTAAGGTGATGATCACCTACGTTTGAACACATTCTAAAAGAATTTCATTTTTATTTACCTCTCCCCATTTTATGTACATATTGCCGTATTTTCCATCTAATTACTGTGCGAGCCCCCATAACTGATTCTTTACATATAATTGATTTTACTTCTTTTTTTTTTTTTTTAAAGATTTTATTTATTTATTCGACAGAGATAGAGACAGCCAGCGAGAGAGGGAACACAAGCAGGGGGAGTGGAAGAGGAAGAAGCAGGCTCATAGCAGAGGAGCCTGATGTGGGGCTCGATCCCATAACGCTGGGATCACGCCCTGAGCCGAAGGCAGACGCTTAACCGCTGTGCCACCCAGGCGCCCCTGATTTTACTACTTTTATCTTTTAACCTTCATACTAGCTTTGTAAGTGATCACTCTACTGCCTTTACTGTATGTTTGGTTTTACTCATGAAATTTTTTTCCTTCCAGAATTTTCTCACCTCTATGGCCTTTCCTTTTCCACTTAAAGAAGTCCCTTTAACATTTCTCACAAGGCCAGTTTAATGGTGATGAACTTAAAAAAAAAAAAGATTAATTACTTTTAGAGAGAGAGTGCGTGCACATGTGCAGGGGAGGGCAGAAGGAGAGGAAGGGAGAATCTTAAGCAGACTCTGCACTGAGCACAGAGCCTCACACAGGGCTCGATCTCATGACCCTGAGATCATGACCTGAGCTGAAACCAAGAGTCAGACACTTAACTGACTGTGCCACCCAGGTGCCTCTCGTGCTGACGAACTTTTAAAGCTTTGTTTGTCTGGGAAACTTGAATATAGGCCTCCTCTTCCTTGAATAATAATTTTAGCAGGTAGGGGGAGCTCCTTGAGTTCCCATAAATGACCTGGTATCACCTCACTAAATTCTTCTGGAAATGCAACTCACATCCCTGCTCACCAAGAATGAATGGCCAGTGTGAAATAACCTCAGCATCTCCCAAATGTTCCCCTGATATTGGATATGATTTGAGGCCAGTCTCATAGGCATGGGAGACCTCCTCTGGCCCGTGTTTAAGGTATCCTTGGAGCCCGTTCTTAGAATACTACCCATAACAATGGCCCCTGGTCATGGGTTTCTGGTGTTAGTTTTAGGAAGGAGATGCTGTCTTGACTCTTCTCTTCCAAAAACATAAGTCCAGCATTTTGCTGCTTGAGCTGGCTCTGCACCTGTAAGACACTCTTGATCTGGTATGTCCTCACTTAGGTGACCTTACATTTCTCTAAAGTCCCTTCCTCATGGAATTTTTCCAGTGGATTCCATGGTGTTGTTTCATTTGTAAAGGTGGGATGAGAATTAAGTCAATATTATTGGAATAATTAATAAGTAGCTGAGGCGTGCTGGATATAACTCCGTCTGCGTATTTACAACCTCATGTATGGCTAGAAAGTCTTCATGAAAAAGGTGCTATTATTTTTCTCTATGTATTTCTTCTCCCCCTCCATCTCCTCCTCCTCCACCTCCCTCCTCCTCCTCCTCCTCCTCCTCCTCCTCCTTCTATGATGGGGAAATTGGGGTTTAGAAATAATCACCATCTGCAAGGTATGCGCTTAGCATGTTGCAGGACCATTAAGTAACTCCAGATTATAACCAACTGGAGTATAAATAATTCTACATCAAGATCCCACCCTGGTTTTATCTTCAGATTGAATTCTAGGCCTCTCCTTCATGGAGGCACAATATGCCAGGATTTCGCTCCAAGAGACTGAATGAAGAACCAAAATAAAGGCTCTCAGGAGATGTCATTTTTCCTGAAATAAACAGTTTCTTTGCAAAGGACGGCCGGCTGGGAACCAAGCTTAGCTGCCGGGTCTCTCTAGCATAAATGGGGCTTTGGACCTGAATCCAAGTAACTCACGTTTGATTCCCTTCCTGATCTGAATATCGAACATACACACCCTTTCTGATGCCCTGCAGCCCACTCAGATCTTGTGTTTAAAAAGTCCTTGCTGCTACATAATTTTCCTGAGGCTCCTTTAACTCCCTAATTCACCTTTCACATGTCAGTGCATTTTTGCTGTCTCGATTTGCTACTAACTATGACAGCAAGTGGTCTAGAGCATCCTCCGTGGGGACCTCCCAGTGCGCACATTGCGTGACAACTCAACAGTTTCTTGTGGTGGTTGTTGTTGAAGGTTTTGAGAGCCGTCATGCAGGAGGAGCTGGAGGCAGCACAGAAAAAACCTTCCGTGCCTGACTTGTTCCGCACACCTGTCCTGCGCAGAAGGATCTGCTTACTGTCCTTCGTGAGGTAGGCTTCACACCGTGCGTGAAGAATATTAAGATCGTGGAGACATGAATTTATTCCTGTCAAAGGATACACCGTGTTGGAGGGACAGATTTGGAGATGCAACATGAGGAAGCCAGAAAGATAATTGCGTTTTTTCGTTACAGAAAGACTGACCCAGAACTAATTGTGCAATGAGTTTTCTTTATTATGTCACCTTACCAGGCTCAGCACCTGGAAATGGAGGCTGTGAACTTCAATCACAGTAGAGATTTTCGCTTAAGTTTCTTCACTTGTTTGTTTCCACTTCAACTGAGATAAAATTACAAGCAGTTGGGGCGCCTGGCTGGCTCAGTCAGAAGAGCATGTGACTCCTTTTTTTTTTTTTTTTAAAGATTTTATTTATTTATTTGACAGAGATAGAGACAGCCAGTGAGAGAGGGAACACAAGCAGGGGGAGTGGGAGAGGAAGAAGCAGGCTCACAATGGAGGAGCCTGATGTGGGGCTTGATCCCATAACGCCGGGATCACGCCCTGAGCCGAAGGCAGACGCTTAACCGCTGTGCCACCCAGGCGCCCCAGAAGAGCATGTGACTCTTGATCTCAGGGTTGCGAGTTTGAGCTCCACATTGGGTGTGAAGATCACGTAATTAAATAAATTTTAAAAAAATTGTTTAAGTGCACCAACGTATATAGCTTGATGAATATTTACATATGTAAATATGCAATCATCACCCAAATCAGGATATAGAAAAAACTCTAAAACCCTAGATGGCCTCAGTATATTCTTTTTTTTTTTTTAAATATTTTATTTATTTATTTGAGAGAGAGAAATCGAGAGAGAGAGGGAGCACAAACAGGGTAAGGGGCAGAGGGAGAAGCAGACTCCCTGCTGAGCATGGAGCCTGATGCGGGGCTTGATCCAGGGACTCCAGGATCATGACCTGAGCTGAAGGCAGATGCTTAACTGACTGAGCCCCCCAGGCGCCCCCCTCATTATGTATTCTTAAGAACAATACCCCCCACCCACCAAAAAAGGTAACCATTATGACCTCCATCACTATGCAATATTTAATGACAGTTTTTAAATCATCACCAGGTAGAATATTCTACAAAACAGATCATGCCTTTTGTACTTGAACACCAACCACTGGCCGCCTGTCTGACGATATTTATGATTGTCGTTTATAGCGGCTAGGGTCTAAATGTAATGACATCTATCCTTCTTTTGTTCGCTGCAGATTTGCAATCTACATGCCCTTTTATGGCCTGCTTCTCCACCTCCAGCAGATTGGGAACAATGTTTTCTTGTTCCAGTTTCTCTTTAACATGGTCAACCTCCCCGCCAATTATGTTGCACTTCTGGCACTGAATCATATGGGCCGTCGAGTAAGCCAGATGATTTTCGTGTCCTTACTTGCAATCTCCATTCTGACCGCCACATTTCTCCCTGAAGGTGAGAAAAGAGCACAGGTTGAAAAAAAGGAAATATCTCAGGGACTCGGGGACTGGACTCACACAAGGAAAGTGAGAATATGGTTCTAATGATTCCCCGACACTGATCTGAAGATTTAGGACAGATTTTACCACTAAGCAGCTGGGAAAGAGTCTAAGCTCAGTAAAAGCTTGTTCAGCTCTAGGGCTTTCCTCATCACATCTGAGAAGTACCTCGTGCCGTTTCTTCCTAAAAGTTTCTCTAGGAGAGCAATTGATCACTTGCCCTTTTGGCTTTGCCTAACCACACTTGTAAATGACAGTATTGTGTCCGATATATGTTAATTGCATCTCACCTGAGAACACAATACCGTCGTTTCCTCGGTCCATTTGCTTTCTTATTACTACACCTTCAGTGACAATTTACTCCTGATGTCTACATATATTCACTTGTGTGTCTTGTATTAGGTCACCGTAACTGCAATCGTGGTTTAGGGAAGACTTCTTGATTTCAAGAAAATAAAACTATCTTGTCTTCAAGCAGAGAAGTATGCAATAGGAACAAGGAGTGAAGCAGTTAAAGCCTCTCTCAGAGTCAGTTTTACTAAATTAAATGATCCTATGTAATGAAGAGGTGGTTCCATGCTTTGCTTAACTCCCAGCATAGCTGTGTCTCTTACAGCATCCCAGACTGGTAGCTCTGCCCTCATCTCGGATGTCAGAAAGGGTGCATGTTTCCTCCTTTACCACAGAGCATACTCCAATGTTGTAACGCTCTCGTGAGATTTTTTTTTTTTTAATTATTGAGTAGAAAACTGACTCTGAGATTTCCCTCAGAGGTTTCCAAAGTCCAACACTTTTTGCCTGATACAGGTCTTTATTCTTAGATCTTCAAATATTACTCTAGATCAAGCTACCGTCCAGCTTACCCATAACCTAAGACAACGGTTTTATTACTCTCTGCCACAGTACTAGCCCCACGTCGATATCGTGTACGCACTCAGGTTTTAAACTTCTCAAGGGCATCAATGAGTTTTACGTCCCCCGGTAACTGTTCACATGGAGTCCTACTTTATACATGAAAGGCAGAGGAGACACTGGACAAAATAAATGAAAGCAAACTCAAGTTTCCCTCTTCGTCTTCGGCAAATCTCTGATGTAGAAGGGAGAGGTAATAAAATGACTCAGGTTTTTTATTCTCTGTTAAGTTGTAACATACAGGTAAGTCACATTTCTTAGCTACTCGTCACTACACTGTTCTCTGCCTCTGTGCACGTTCTCTACAATGTATTTAACACATGCAAACATCTCCAATTCTTCTTTTTCACTTGTAATTTGGCGGCTGGTGATTCCTTTAGCTCTGATTTCCTGAGTCCCACTGGTCTTCCTTTCCAGAAATGCAGACCCTGCGCGTTACTTTGTCCACTGTGGGAGTAGGAGTTTGTTCAGCAGCGATCATGTGTTCTTCTGCCCATGGAAATGAGCTAATACCTACCATAATCAGGTACAAATCGCATGGAAGCTCTAGGAGGGTCAAAACAGACCTTTCCCAGCTAATTAACACTCACAGTGGGAAGAACACTGAGGAGTGATATCAAAAGCACCAATTATAATAGTATTAATAGGAACAAAAATTAGAGCCAAATTTATTAAAATCTGACTTTGGCAAGGCACTGTGTTATTTTTTAACATATCACCTCACATAATCTACAGAACCACTCAATGGTAGGTGCTAGGGATAAGAGTATTTTTTTTAATAACGGAAGTATGTCTTAATGCACTTGTGCACTTGAAAGAAATTGCCAGCAAATAAGAGAGCACATTTGAAATGTAAGAGTATATATATGGTCAACCTTCATGGATCTAAACACTGTTGTGACATCTCCCATAATCGACGCAAAATAATAAATCACAAATTACCTGCGTGGATTTAGACCAAATTATTTTTGTATTGTTTGCACTCCAAGGGCAACAGCTGCAGGAATCCTGGGAATCGCTGCTAATACTGGGGCAGCCCTGGCCACCCTCTTGATGATCCTAACCGTGTATTCTCCCCACCTGCCCTGGATCCTGTATGGCGTCTTCCCCATCCTCTCTGGCCTTGCTGTTTTCCTCCTTCCTGAAACCAGGAATCAGCCTCTGCCTGACTTCATCCAGGATGTGGAAAAGGAGTGAGTAAGCCCTCTGATGAAGAAAGCAAGACACCATTCCCCTGGGAAAGATTAATGAATTTTAAAAAATTTTTATTTATTCATTTGAGAGAGAGAGAGAGAGAGAACACCAGCAGGGGGAGAGGCAGAGGGAGAGGGAGAAGCGGACTTCCTGCCCAGCCGGAAACCGGACGTGGGGCTCGCTCCCAGTACTCTGAGATGATGACCGGAGCTGAAGGCAGATGTCCAACCATCTGAGCCACCCAGGCGCCCCCATGATTTTTTTTTTTTTTTTTTTTTTGTGAGCTATATGCCCAATGTGGGGCTTGAACTCATGACCCAAGACCAAGTGGCCCTCCCTACGGATGGAGCCAGCCGCTGCCCCTCCCAGGGAAAGATTTAGACCTAAACATAGGCCACGTGGTCAGGGCATGATTTAGCTACAGCCTCACCTCCCCTCCCACCGACCTCAGACTCCCCCGCATCTCCCTAGGTCACACAGACCGGCTCTGCCCAGCCCTCATCAGTAGGTTAGTGAAAAAAATAGGTGCCTTCATGTGACAAACACACCCTGGAGGTATTTCACAGACACATACAGACCCAGACACCAGACTGTCACCCCTCAGATCCCGGCAGCCCCCAGCTGGGGGAGTGTGGGGGAGTGCAGTAAGTTCCCCAGAGCTGCGGAGGACTTCCCTGGTCACTGAAGGATCTGAACGGGATCAGGGAGTCGACAGGAGCCCCTCCCCCAGGTGGCAGTGCGTCTCATCTGCCTTCAGGCGGTCATCATCCCCGGAGTCCTGGAATCTACGCACAATGCAGTCCCCTTGGGCTGCCTCTGAGATCCAGACCGGCTGGTTCCCACTGGGAATGCAACTGCTGAGAAAAGAGGGAAAGGAGGAGTAAATATAGGTTGTTTGGTTTTACACAGAACAAGAAATTGTATTATCTTGAATCCTCGTGCATTCAAACAAATAGCAAGCTTAATCAGGAGGAGGCAGAGGGAAACGTCACCTAGTGAGGTGGATTTCTGGGCAGGTTTAAAGCCTTTAAGGTTGAGGGCATCATTGTTCAGTCTTTTTTCAGATGGAGGGCTTCCCTTTTACTTGACATTTTCACTTTAACAGTCGTTATGTTATGAAGTTCAACAAAGTCTTTCACCTGTAAGGTTAAATGGAAATCCGAGAGTGAGAGAAACAATTTCTCCAGTATATTAAGAGTATTAGAAAGAGTTTGTTTTCTTGTTCTTTCATATACATGGTAATATCTAACTTTGAAATTTTCTTCTGGACGTCTTAATTTTTGAGTTTTTAAAAATGGTAAGACCATGAATTTTCTTGGTTTGTAGATCAATGGTAGGCGCTAGATGACCAAGATACATGTACAAACAAGATTTCAGATGCTCTCGAAAACATAGTTTGTGATATAGCACATGTGATGCACATTTCTTTTTGGGTTTGTTTAACCTTTTGGGATGCTGAAGAATGCCCAATTTAAAATATAGGTATTTTGGGGCGCCTGGGTGGCTCAGTCGTTAAGCGTCTGCCTTCGGCTCAGGGCGTGATCCCAGAGTCCTGGGATCGAGCCCCACATCAGGCTCTTCCGCTGGGAGCCTGCTTCTTCCCCTCCCACTCCCCTTGCTTGTGTTTCCTCTCTCGCTGGCTGTCTCTCTCTCTGTCAAATAAATAAATAATTTAAAAATATATATATAGGTATTTTGGGGGCATGGAGCCTACTCCAGAAAAAAAGGAAGGAAGGAAGGAAGGAAGGAAGGAAGGAAGGAAGGACGAAAGAAAAGAAGGGAGGGAGGGAGGAAGGAAAGAAGGAAGGAAGGAAGGAAGGAAGGAAGGAAGGAAGGAAGGAAGGAAGGAAGGAAGGAAGGGTGGAAGGGTGCCTGGGTGGCTCAATCAGTTAAACATCTCACTCTTGATCTCAGCTCAGGTCTTGATCTCAGGGTCATGAGTTCAAGCCCCACATTGGGCTCCATGTTGGGCATGGAGCCTACTCGAAAAGAAAGAAAGAAAGAGAGAGAGAGAGAGAGAGAGAGAGAGAGAGAGAGAGAGAAAGAAAGAAAGAAAGGAAGAAAGAAAATATAGCCATTTTTAAATGATTAAGAATTGGAAAGGATTTTTAAACTTTTTTTGTATCACCTTTGCCTCTTCCAAATCCTTTGGCATCCAGATCCCTTGACCTCCGAACATGAGAGTGAGAGTTCAAACTATGGAAGCTGCCTTCCCAAAACTAACTCAAATCCTTGGGGCAGGGGTCATGGTTTTTATCAAAACTGATGGGTCAAGGATCAGTTTTCTCTAAAGAATGCAGCACGTAGATGCTGATTTGATGTCTTCTCATTTTTGTGCTTGTTTGTTGGTCTCATTGTATTTTACCAGGAGAGAAGGTCTAAGCAAAGCAAAGAAAGAAGATACCTTCATGAAAGTGACACAGTTTTAAGGAGTTCCAGGAACTAACTGCCAATCAGAGAGCAAGACAGAGGAAGGAAAATCAGGATCATCCCCAGATATTGGAAAGATCTGAAAATAAATAAAATAAAAAGATATAATGGAATCATGGATCTTATTCACAATTGCAGTACTAATATATATATAAAATATCTACAATTAATCATAATGAGAAGTTTGAGAAAAGCCATAATACTTGAAAACATTTTTTTATTCTCGAAGTCTCTTTGACATACAATGTTATTAGTTTCAGGTGTACCGCATAGTGACTTGACAATTCTATACATTAAAAGTCCTAATATTTTAAAAGGAATCATAGTAAGATATGTGTAAAATTGTAGACCTCTAGCATGTTTTTGGATAGAAAGGTAGAATAGAATTAAAAAACTTCGATTCTGCCCCAATTAATTGGTAGAGTAATTGATGGAGTTATTACAATGGAAAACCCCATTCTTTTGGGACAACTCGAAAAAGAGTTCCACATGTATCTACAAATTAATAATAGACTAAATGATTCAGAAAAATGAGGTTCATGGAGGGAGGGTGGGGCAGGTTTTTGGGGCAGCATATGCTAGAATGAGAGACAATAGGTCTAAAACATGAAGAGCAGATGTATTTACAAATCCAAATAAGTCCAGAATGATATGGTAGGGGCGCCTGGGTGGCGCAGGCGTTAAGTATCTGCCTTCGGTTCAGGGCGTGATCCCGGCGTTATGGGATCGAGCCCCACATCAGGTTCCTCTGCTGGGAGCCTGCTTCTTCCTCCCACTCCCCCTGCTTGTGTTCCCTCTCTCACTGGCTGTCTCTGTCAAATAAATAAATAAAATCTTTAAAAAAAAAAGAATGATATGGTAGCATGTTGGGCACTTGAAGTTTGATACTTAGGGCATCATAAATCAGTGGTAGAAATAAATAATTACATAGTAAGTACCATTAACTGACTTTATAAATAAATGCTTAATAATTTAACTTCATTCTCTGAACCAAAAAAAAAAAAGATACTTCATGTGATTGAAAAGATATTAGAACAATTAAACCATGTTATTCAATATGAAACCTGGCTATAAAATCTTGGAATTACAAACCTGTTCTGAATAGTAAAGCAAACGCCAGAAATGTAAGTAGAGATAGATTGGACTAAACGCTCATTTAAAACCTCTGTTGGACCAGCCCTAGAGAAATAGGAGAAATCTAGACGAATATTCATAAAAATGATTAAAGCTGTTAACTTCTAATGGTGTACCTTTATGAGATTTTTATTTTCTTTTTTTTTATAAGTCTCTGTATTCTAAGCTTAAAAAGAATAATGCAATATTTTAAAACATGATAAGGAATCATCAAAAATAAATTGCAGGGCACCTGGTAGCTCAGTTAGTTAAGCGTACGACTCTCGATTTCAGTTCAGGTTATGATCTCAGGGTTGTGAGATTGAGCCCTGCGTCAGGCTCTGAGCTAGGCGTGGAGCCTGCTTAAGATTCTCCCTCTCCTTCTGCCCCTTCCCTACTCTAAAAAATTGCAAAAGCCAAATTAAAAATTTTCAAAATGGTTCTATATTAATATGTATATCTAATAAACATTCATGAAAAGAATACATAATTCAATATTAAATAGTCAAAAGACAGGAGCATATAATTTTCAAAAGAAAAGTCTCATAATAATGCAAAACTGTACAAAACCACTGGAATTTAAAGACATTCAAACTAAAATAAAATACCAACTTCTATTTTCCAAAAGAGCAAAGATTTGTAAATAGAAATTTGTTAATTAATGGCAGAATTATAAAATAACACATGCTGTAGAACTGCTTAAAACATTGAATGGTGTCATTATAAAGAGCTCTAAAAATCTTTAATTAATTCAGCAATCATTTATTCAGCATATAACAGTTACGAAGCAGTATTGCTGGTAACCTTGGATACAAAGAGGAAATGAGAGGTGCCTGGATGGCTCAGGAGGGTAAGTGTCAGACTCCTGGTTTCAGCTCCAGTGGTGATTTTAGGGTTCTGAGATCGAACCCAGCATTGGGCTCCACGATGGGCATGGTGCCTGCTTAAAATTCTCTCTCTCCTTCTGCCCCTCCCCCCTCAAAAAAAAAAGACATGACCATGACATCAAAAACATAAAAGAGGAAGGGTGAAGGGAAGGAAACTTGATAAGTAAATGAAGATTAAATTGCTATCAACAGAAAAAGGATTATTTTATGAGATGTTTTATGTGGACTTCACGGTAACCACAAAGCAAAAATCTAGAGCAGAGACCCAAAACATAAATAAAAGGGGAAACTGAACGAATCGCCATGGAAAACCACGAACTTACTAAAGTAGACAAAAACAAGAAAAAGAAACATGGGAGAAACAAAATAACCAGAAAGCAAAAGATGAAATGGCAGTAGTAAATTCTTACCTATTGATAATTACCCTAGATGAAATGGATTGAACTCACAAATCAAAAGGCACAGAGTGGCTGAATGGATTTAAAAAAAATAATACCCAAATGTATACTGCCTGCAAGAGTGAAAGTGTGGAAGATGATATTCTGAGCAAGTGGAAACCAGAAGGCAGGTGTAGCCACACTTATATCAAACAAAATAGAATTCAAGCCAAAGAGGTAAAAAAAAGACCAAAAAAGTGCTATTATATGATATCAAAGGGATCAATACATCAAGAAGATATAATAATCATAAATATATACGCTTCCAACACCTAAGCATTGAAATACATGAAACAATAACGGGTCTTAAGGGAGAAACAGACAACAATACAGTAACTATAGATTTTCAATAACCCACTATCAGCAAGGGACAGGTCAGCCAGACAGAACATCAACAAGAGGGGCGCCTGGGATCGAGCGCCACATCAGGCTCCTCTGCTGGGAGCCTGCTTCTTCCTCTCCCACTCCCCCTGCTTGTGTTCCCTCTCTCGCTGGCTGTCTCTCTCTCTGTCAAATAAATAAATAAAATCTTAAAAAAAAAAAAAGAACATCAACAAGAAAATATTGGAATTGAACCGCACTCTACAACAAATGGACCTAGTAGACTAGAACATTCCACCCAACAGCAGCAGAATACATCCCCTTCATCCAACATTCAAAAATGTGTAGTCTCATACTTCTCTCATTTCTTTAAAATGTTGAGTAGTTAAATGTTTAGATAGAAACAAAGCCATTAAAAATTTCATGGTTTAAATCCCTCAAACAAGCCAGACCCCACCTTCACTCCATTGCTGGAACTAGACGCATGCTGGTGCCCTCGTAGAAACAAGTTTTAAAACACCCTGGTGAGGGTGACTCAGGGTGTGGACATGGGCTTCTGGGACTCAGACAACTACTCTAGCGATCACAGTTTTGTGCCACTTAAACACTAGTCTGAACCTAGACAAACCCACTCAGCGTCGGTTCCTTGAATCCTTTCTCTTTGCATATCTAATGCAATAGCCCGAATTCCTTTATTCTTTGAGTGACCAGTAATCCTGTTTGCCTAATTATTTGCCTAGTAATTAATAACATCCCCTTTTGATGTCAAAAGTATCCCACTGAGCGGGGTGCCTGGGTGGCACAGCGGTTAAGCGTCTGCCTTCGGCTCAGGGCATGATCCCGGCATTATGGGATCGAGCCCCACATCAGGCTCCTCCGCTATGAGCCTGCTTCTTCCTCTCCCACTCCCCCTGCTTGTGTTCCCTCTCTCGCTGGCTGTCTCTCTCTCTGTCAAATAAATAAATAAAATCTTTAAAAAAAAAAAGTATCCCACTGAGGATGAAAATTTTATGGTCACTCTACATATTCCTGACTGGAAAGACACTACATCTCAGAGTTTGGAGAAAGGAAATCATTGGTGACGCATTCAAGTCTTTTGATGATGATTAAAAATTTTATTATGAACCCTGATCAGAGACATTGACCTTGAGTCATATACAATGTCATCCAGATTATTATTTGCCACGCCCCCTTTAGGATCATAGAAGCAATAAATAATTGGGTAAAGAGAAGAAAATAATGAGCCATGCTCACTGTCACAGACTAGAAACAGTTTACTGGAGACTGCATAATGTCGGTAACAACAGCCCTTCCCTATTCCTACACAATATTAAAAGGACCCTCAAGATGTCAGTTCTTCCCAACTTCATCTATAGACCCAATGCATCAAAATCAAAATCTATGCCAATTATTTTGTAAATATCAACACTAATTCTAAAGTTTATACAGAGAGGCAAAAGAGATTCCTCAAAAAATTAAAAATAAAACTACCATATGATCTAAATATTCTACTTCTGGGTATATAGCTGAAGGAAACAAAGACACAATAAATGGATGAATGGATAACGAAGTTGAATGGAATACCATTCAGCCGGAAAAAAAGAAGGAAACCCCGCCATTTACCACAATGTAAATGGACATCGAGAGCATTATGTTAAGTGAAATAAGTCAGACAGGGAAAGACAAATACTGTACGATCTCACTTAATGTGGGCTCTAAACAAAACAAAACAAAACAGAAAGACACCCATAGAAAAAGAAATCAGATTTGTGGTTATCAGATGTGGGGCAGTGGGAGGGACTGGATGGAGGTGGTCAAAGGGAACAATTTCCAGTTATAAGATAAATAAGTACTGGGGGTACATAAGTACAACAGGATGACTAGAGTTAACACTGCTGTATGATGTATTTGAAAGTTGCTAAGAAAATAGATCCTAAAGGTTCTCAACACAAGAAAATTTTTTTCTTTTTGTATCTGTATGAAATGATTGCTGTTAACTAAATTTATTGTGGCAATCATTTCACAATGTATGAAATTCAAGTCTTTATTCTACATACCTTAAACTTATACAGTGCTGTTTGTCAATTAAATCTCAATAAACCTAGGAAAAAAATATGCACCAATCATCATAGTACCTAAATATCTTAAGCAAATACTAACGAATACAAAGGGAGAAGAAGACAACAATACCATAATAGCAGGGGGTGAAAATACCCCATTTTCAACAATGGGTTGATCATCCAGATTGAAAATCAATAAAGAAATATTGAACTTAGAGTATACTTCATACAAAATGGACCTAAGTATTTTATAGACATATGGAGAACATTCCATCAACAGCAGCAGAAAACACATTCTTCTCAAGCACATACGGAATGCTCTCCAGCATAGATCATATGTTAGGATACAAAACAAGTACGAGAAGATCGAATGCATATCAAGACCACAGTGGTGTGAGACTAGAAATCAGTAACAGAAGGAAACTGTTTGCATCAGCTTAGCCCCTAGCTTGCGGGGTCCCAGAGACCCCAGTACAGATATGGATCTGCTGTGTGCCAGCCACTGTACAGACTTTGTCCTGTGCTAACTGCATCTCTTCATACAAGAAGTATTTATTATGGGCTAAAATTCCATTATTGCAACTTGTTTCTTATTTGGTTTCAACTGGTGTCAAAGATCTCCTGGTAACAGATTGGGGAAGAAACTTTTTATACTCAGTATCTGTATGAACAGGAGGGTGGCTTCTGGGAAGATCAGCTGCTGATTCACTGTTGATTCTTTAAAGTTTCAAGCGTCAAATTTCACTGGATAAAACGTTACCTAAATTCCAAAGCCTGCCCTTTCTTCACACTTATTTTTTTGCCAAAGGCTGTTATTATTCCCATAATCTAACCTGTACCTGTCCCCCAGGTTGGGGAGGTTACTTCTCATGCGATGTTTCCCCCAGCTCGCCTTCCTCATTTCCTGCTCACTGCAGTTCTTGGCTGGACTTTCTATCATGACCATTTTTGCAAACAGTGTTATGCTCAGTAAGTCAACACTTTTGGCCTTGTGCACTTTCCAAGCCTTGACTCTGACTTTGACATCCCGCCTTTGTTTGAACTTCGAGTCCTGTTTGTATTTTCGTGTTTTTTTTTTTTTTTTTCAGTTGTAGAATGGACAGCGCCCCGATTCCAAGCCCTGGGAATGACTCCGGTAATCTGTATCAGTGGTTTCGGACATTTAAACTTACGAGGTCTGGCTTTTGCCATTCAAGGCTGGTGTACTTTCCAGCTGGTGGTTTCTGTGACATTATTTGTCATCTTTCTGTCTTTAAGGAATAAGCTCTCAGTCTTAGAGGATCCTGGAATGAAAGATGCATGGAGCCAGGGTATGTGGATTCTGTTTTGTTCTTGGTCAACACCAGAGCATGTGCTTTACTGATCTGTGTGATTTGAGAAGCCGAACGGACAGGGTTGCCAGGTAATATCTCTGGACACTAAATTAAATTTGAATTTCAGGCAAACAACAATTTTTTTATAATAATATCTCAAATGGTTCATGGCACATAGTCACTCTGAAAATTTTTCTTTGCTTGTGTGACATTTCTACTTGTTTGAGGTTCCGTATTTTTATGTGCTACCTGGATAAAATACAGGATGTCCCATTAAATTCAAATTTCTGATACATAACAAAGAATATTTTATTGTAAGTATGTCCAAAGTATTGCATAGAACATAGTTATACTAAAGTTCACCGTTCATTTGAATACAAATTAATCTGGGCACACTGTACTTATATTTGCTAAAATTGGCACCTCCCCCAAATAAAAGGGGAACCAATATAACTCCAAGTCAGTACTCCAGGCAGTGAAGGTGCACTGCATGGAGGGGGTCATCCTCATATTTTCCTAGTTATGGTACAAGAAGAAGAAGATGAAATGTTTTCTGGTATAACTGAACAGCAATGGGTATTAGATGGGAGAGGAAAGGCATCTATCTGCAGGGGAAGAAAATTTCCTTCTACTCTTTTAGGTTCTGTGGGTAGCCTAAGAATTAAACTGACATACGACAGATGAGCAGGAGAAATACATACAAATTCATTTCATATTTTTACAAGTGCACAGGAGTCTTCAGAAGGAAAATGAAAAAAAAAGAAAAAATTAAGGAAAAAAGGAGAAAAAAGAAGAAGAAAGCAAAAAAAAAAAAAAGAAAGAAAGAAAGAAAGAAAGAAAGAAAAAAGAAAAGAAAAGAAAAAGAAGAAAGAAGGGAAATGAAAATGCAAAGAAGCCATTAGCCCTAAAGGCTTATATACCTTTTTCACACACGCACGCACACACACGCACACATGCACACATGCACACACACATAAACAAACAGTAAACTGTAAGGGATGAGACAAAACAAAGGGCCTGGGACTGGAGGCAGCAATTTGTGAGACAGCGAGTAGAAAATGTATGGGAAAACTAAGGGGAAAAGTCATTTTATTATGACTTGTTTTATTAAGTTTGTACAGGTCCTTTTCAGCATCAACTCCCAGTATCTACTGATAAAAATGTTCTTCTTTTCCTGGCACAGAAAGGACATCTTTGTCATGGGAAATTTCACGACCTACTTTTAGGTAGAAAGAGGGAGGTTGGAGCTCTTCCTGCATCTGCTGTTTCTCACGTGCCTTCAGCTCAAAATAATCAATAAGCCAGAGCAGCATATTTGGGGTGGTATGTTCTGAGGGCCTCTACATCTCAAGACAAAGAATACGT
Source organism: Ursus arctos (assembly GCF_023065955.2). NCBI lineage: Eukaryota > Metazoa > Chordata > Mammalia > Carnivora > Ursidae > Ursus > Ursus arctos. The sequence goes on from NW_026622908.1 coordinate 40,024,623, forward strand.
GAAAAATGGGCACATGAGAATTGGCTGCACCTCTGTCTTCTTTGCTCAGGTGGGTGACAGAGTCTCCTCTGTGGCTGATGATCACCAAAGAACCTGAGGAGGGCTTAAAGAAACTTAGAAAAGCTGCATGCAGGAATGGAAGGTAGAATGCTGGTGATGCCCTGGCCATGGGCGTGAGGAGGAAGAGAGCTGGATATGGGTTATGGGAAGACATAACCTGATGTCTATATTAGTTATTATCCACAAGGGGAATGGAAGGTCTTCCTTGGACCTTCACAGGTCTTCCAAGCTCACTTTCCTGGTTCTCAATGGGTGTCAATATCGCGTGGGTTAATGTTAGAAGGGAATACACTGTTGCTGAAAGTATTGAACACACATTTGGCTCAATGGAGGCAGGAAGCACTGAGTATTAACAATTCTAAAGAGTGTATATTGGTCTCACTATGTGTAAGAAAAAGTAATAAAAACTAATCCATGCCTTTCCAACTAATGGTATGGCAGCCATTTTTTCAGAACAGTAAAGCCGGTAGAAGGAAGAATTAGTGACTGCATAGAAGAGAGCATAAGAGTGTTCCCTATTTGTTCATTCATCCACACACTCTCGTTTATGGTATATGTAGTGAGTGTCTACCTATGGCAGCTTTTGTTCTATCTCTGGAAATATGTAATATTCCATAACTCACATATATCACATCTTCTTTATTCATTCATTTATCGATGGACACTTGGGATGCTTTTATACCTTGCCTGTTGTAAATAATGCTTCAATGAGCATAGGAGCACATATATCTTTCCAAATTAGTGTTTTTGTTTTCTTTGGGTAAATACCCAGTAGTGGAATTACTGGAGCATACGGTATTTCTATTTTTCATTTTTTGAGGAAACTTCACACTGTCTCCCACAGTGGTTGCACTGATTGACATTCCCACCAAGAGTGCATGGAGTTCTGTTTTCTCTACGTCCTCGCCAACACTTGTTATTTCTTATCTTTTTGATACTAGCCTTTCTGACAGGTGTGAGCTGATATCTCACTGTGATTTTGATTTGCATTTCCCCGGTGATGAGTGGTGTTGAGCATCTTGTCATGTTTCTTTTGGCCATCTGGATGTCTTCTTTGGAGAAATGCCTGTTCATGTTTTCTGCCCATTTTTAATTGGATTATTTGGGGGCTTTTTTGATGTTGAGTTGTATGAGTTCTTTATATCTTTTCCCAACACCATTTATTGAAAAGACTGTCTTTTCCCCACTGTATATACTTGCTTCATCTGTCATAGATGAATTCACCAGACAAGCATGGGTTTATTTCTAGCTCTCTATTCTGTTCTATTGATCTATGTGTCTATATTTGTGCTATACTGTTTTGATTACTACATCTTTGTAATATATCTTGAAATCCGAGATTGTGATACCTCCAGCTTTGTTCTTCTTTCTCAAGATTGCTTTGGCTACTCGGGGTCTTTTGTGGTTCCATACAAATTTTAGGATTATTTGTTCTAGTTCTGTGAAAAATGGTTGGTATTTTGATAGGGATTGCATTGAATCTGTGGATTGCTTTGTGTAGTATGGACATTTTAACAATATTAATTCTTCCAATCTGTGAGCATGATACATCTTTCCATTTGTTTATGTCATCTTCAATTTCTTTCATCAATGTCCTGTAGATTTCAGAGTATACGTTTTTCACTTCCTTTGTTAAATTTATTCCAAGGTATTTTATTCTTTTTGGTACAATTGTAAATGGATTGTTTTTTAAATATCTCCTTCTGCTACTTCATTATTAGTGCACAGAAATGCAACAGATGTTAGCTGTGGATTTGTTTGCTGAGAATGTTTATCATGAAAGAATGTTGAATTCCGTCAAATGCTTCTGCATCTACCGAGATAATCATATGGTTTTTATCTTTCACTTTGTTAAAGTGATGTATCATGCTGATTGATTTGGCGATATGAAAGCATTCTCGCATCCCTTCTTATTCATCTTTTTAGTAACAAGGAAGCTGAGGCTTAGAGATGTCCTGTTACTTTCCTCAAGGTATATACCTAGCATGTTGTAGAGCCATCATATAAGGCCAGGTTATAAAATCTGGGTGTAAATCATACTACACCTAGCTCTCCCCTGATCTCTTTCTCAGATTTAATTCTAGCCATCTCATTCATGGAGCACAGCATGCCAAGATTTCTCTGCAAGAGGTAAACCCAAGAACCAAAATATAGGCTCTCGGGAAATTATCCTCTTTCCTGAAATAAACTTTTTTTTTTTTTTTTTTACTAAAAGCAGTCAACTGAGAACCAAGCCCAGTTGTCACGCCTATTTGATAAAAATGAAGCATTGGACCATAATCCTAGTTACTCTTCATTTGGTCCCCATCCCGGTCTAAATCTCTATCCTATACACCCGTTCTGAGGCCCTGCAGCCCACCAGAGTCTCACATTAAAATGTCATTGTCACTACATAATTTCCCTCAGTCCCCTCTAACCCCCCAATTCACCTTTCATAGCACTTTTACACTTATCAATGTGTCTTTAATGGCTGTATTTTGCAGGATACAGAAAAATAAGCCATCTGTCTTATCCTCTATTATGGACCTCGCGATGCCTACCTTTTGTGAAAACTGAGTGATTTCTTGCTGTTGTCGTTGAAGGTTGTGAGATGCAGAAGGACCTGGAGGCAGCAAAGATAAAACCTTCCATGTGTGACTCGGTCCACGCATTCAACCTGCATAAAGGAATCTGTGCCCTGTCCTCTGTGAGGTAGGCTTTGCAGGAATGTTCAAATACTGGAGATATTTTTCTGTCTGTTATTTCAGAGGATACAACATGCTCTAGAGACAGATTTGAAATAAAATGTGAGGAAGCCACAAAGGTAATTGCTGTTTGGAGGTAGAAAACAGGTAATGAAAAGACCAACACAAAACAAATTGCATAATGAGGAGTTTTATCACGGGGCCCTATGAGGCTTGTCACTGGAGATGATGCTGAGATCTTCAATCAAGGACAGACCTCGCTTTAAGTTCCTTCCCTTGTTCATTTTCATTTCAACTGAGGTACAATTATAAACAGTAAAGTGCAGCTCAATTAATATTTCCATATGTGACTACATAACCATTACCCAGAGGAAAATATCAGAAAAAACTCTAAAACTCTAGAGGGTCCCATTATGTATCCTCCACCACAAAACTCCCCACCCCTCCAATAAGCTTATCAACAATTATAACCTCCATGATCATACCAGTATTTTATGATAACTTTTAAATCATTACCTTGCAAAGAAAGTGTGTTTAAAATGTACCCAGAGATTAGTTTTAATCAGGTACGGCGAGACAGGCACACTTGGAAATGATTGTCATGAAGGAAGTTTATACCCACAGATCCCTAGAAAGAGAAGGCATGACAGTCCAGACAGGGCCATGTGGAGAGCACCAGGGTCATTCAGGAAGCAGAGAGGTGAATGCGCGGCCCGGCATCTTTACTGCAGTTTTGGTGGGAACAGAAGACGGTAGGTCCCCCAGTAAGGTTAGGACTGAATGGTTTGAAGAATTCTGATGGGCTCTGGGCTAAAGTGGTGGTCCCCAGTTGTCCAGTACCTTGTCCTGGGATTTTAGAGAGGGGGAATATTGACATAGTGTGTAAGCTTGGTAAAGGAGGTGGTTGGAGCGTGGGCTCAGGGTTGGTGGTTTGTGTATCAAAGGTGGACTTACAGGGGGGTCTTTTGCTCTCTCTATGAATTAGCCAACCCTGGGAGAGGCAGTCTCTCCAGGATCAAGACTGAAAATGGCAGAGTTTCAAAAATACAGAAAATAAGAAAACACAATCAACACGAATATGCTGCAAAGCAGACCATGCCTTTATATGTTAACACCCACTGTGGCTTCCTAGCTCAAATTATCGTTTTTAGGACAGAGCATCTAAACCTTATGACACCTGTCTTTCCTCTTTTGTTTACCACAGACTCGCCACTGCCGTACTCGCTTATGGCCTGACTCCCCACCTCCAGCACATGCGGGAAATTATTTTCCTGTTCCAGATTCTCTCTGGCTTCGTCAACCTTCCAGGCAACTGGGCTGGAGTTTTGGCAATGAATCACCTGGGCCGACGAGTGAGCCAGATGATTTTTATGTTCCTGCTGGGAATCTCCATTCTAGCCATCACGTTTGTGCCCCGAGGTGAGAAGAGAGCGTGGGGTAGAAAACAGCTTCTCGGCATTCCGCAGGGATTGCATGGACCACCGATCTGAAGCCAGAGGGGAAGCAAGGATGGTGTTCCAAGGATTTCCCGAAACCAGTCGGGGGGTGAGCACAGTTTCTGTCATTACGTTGCCGGGACGAGAAATCCAGGTGAGCAAAGGTCAGCTTAGCTCTATGATTGACTTCATCACATCTTGGAAGTGTCTGGAAACTGATGCCACCTCTTGCGGGTGGGTTCTCCAGGACAGTAATTGATCACTTGTATTTTGGCCGGTAACACTTTATATAGAAAGTGTGGAGGGTCTGGAGCTTGTCATTGGATCTCATGGGAGAACACAATACTGTCTTTCTCGGTTTGGGCTCTATTTTGTTACGATAGCTTCAGCGAACATTTACTCTCCGGTACGGCACTCGGGTGCCTTCTCTCAGGTCGCGGTAACTCCCGCTCTGGTTTAGGGATGTCATCCTGACAGCAAGAAAATAAAAATTCCTTGTCTTCAAGGAGAGGAGTCCACGGTGGGAACAAGGCATTAAGCCGTTAAGAGGCTCTCTTCGATCTCTTTTACTAAATGAAATGATTTTATATGTAACGAATGGGGCGACCAGGGTGGTTCGCAGGCTCCACCTAACTCCCAGCACAGCTGTGTGTTTTACAGGACCCCAGATCCGGGCTCCGCATCTCATACTGAACGTCAGCAATGATGCAAGTCTGCTGTCTTACAACAGAGCCCGCTCCAGTGTTGTAACGGGGAGAGCGAGCTGCGGGGAGAGACAGAGGGAGAGGGAGAGGGAGAATTTTAAGCAGGCTCCACGTCCAGCGCGGAGCCCGTTGTGGGGCTCAATCTCAAGACCTTGAGATCGTGACCTGAGCTGAAATCAAGAGTCAGACATTCAACCGACTGAGCCACCCAGGCTCCCAGGAGTTGTTATTTTATGATTCCCTTCTGCAATACTAGTGCCATGTCAACATGGCATAAGCACCTAGGGGTTAAACTCTGGAAGACACGGAGGAATCTTCCACACTCAGTCACGGCTCACAGGGCAGCCCTGAGTTCTACACGAAGGGCAGACGAGACACTCGACTGAATCAATGAAAGCAGCTCCTGCTGGCCTCAGTTTCCCCTCTCTTCTTTTCTGGCAAATCTGATACACAAGAAAGGTGGATGAAATAACTCAGACCCTTTTATTCACCCCCAGCCAGATGACGTAGGTCAGTCCCGCTTCTCAGCAGACTAGCCACTGCCCGCCCTCTGTCTCTGTGCACTTTCTCCACAGTCAGTGTATTTTAGAAGCGCAAAAGCATCTCCCAAACAAGGCCTTTTTCGCTTGTAATTTGATGGATTCTGATTCTTTCAGCTCAGATGTTTTGAGTCACACTGGTCTTCTCTCCAGCACTGCAGACTCTGTGAGGGGTTTCGGGAGCTTTGGGACGGGGAGATTCTCCTGCCGCTGTCACCACTGTTTCCACACATGGAAGTGAACTCATCCCCACCACAATCAGGCATGAATCTGTTGATGCTCTTTCAGGATCGAAACAGACATTTCCCAGTGAATGGACACTTATGGGGAGAAGAGAACCAAGATGAGTTGATTGTCAAAAGCATCAATTATAATAGTAACAATAATAAGAAAAATGATACCTAAATTTTATTGAAAGCTGAGTTTTTGCCAGGCATTGGATTAAGTCGTTTAATGTAACATTCTCGTGTGATCTTCTGAGTCACACCAAGGGTAGACGCTATGGTTAATGGTATTTTTTTAACCATCAAATTGCGTCTTAATGCACAGTTGAACTTGAAAAAAAATTGTTAGCCAATAAGAGAGGTTTCCAAAGCAAGAGGATGTCATCAACCTCCCATGGGTCTAAACACGTTGATGTGCCATCTCCCATAACGAAAGCAAAATAATAAACCACAAATTATACGTGTGGACAGTCACTATATATTTTATATTATTGTTTGCACCCCAAGAGCAACAGCCACAGGAATCTTGGGAACTGCTGCAGACTTGGAGCAGCCCTGGCCCCCCTCTTGATGATCCTAACTGTGTATTCTCCCCACCTGCCCTGGATCGTGTAGGGCGTCTTCCCCATCCTCTCTGGCCTTGCTGTTCTCCTCCTTCCTGAAACCAGGAATCAGCCTCTGCCTGACTTCATCCAGGATGTGGAAAAGGAGTGAGTAAGCCCTCTGGCTGTCCCTTAGGGGAGCTGTGTACTCTAGGTCTCTGATGAGGAAGGCAAGGCATGTTGAACCCAACGTCCCCCAGGCTCAGACCAAGACTATTCCAGGTGGCCGATGTCTTTGGTTTAGCTGCAGCCCCATCTCTCCTGATACTGACCTCAGACTCCCCCACAGCTCCTCAGGTCACACAGACTACGTCTTCCCAGCCTGCACAGTAAGGTTAGTGGTGAAGACGCCAAAATTGGGTGCCTTAGGGTGACAAACACACCTTGAAGGTATTTCACGAACACTCACAGATCCAAACACTGGACTGTCATCCCTCAGACCCTGGCAGCCTCCAGCCCGGAGAATGCAGTCAGCTCTCTGGAACGGCTGATTCCTGTGGGCCTGTATTAATCTGATTCTGATTTTCCAGAGGAAAAAAAACAGTAGAATGTGTACATAGACAGAGAGACTTTTATTTTAAGGAATTGGCTCACGAGATTGTGGAGGCTGGCACGTTTGAAATCTGTGAACGGGCAGCAGCCGGGAGACCCTGCCCGCTTTCCACTCTTCCCAAACACTCAACTTCTTTCCTCTCTCTCTCACTACCTCTTCTGGAGAACCTCTAGTTTTCCCTGGGGACTTTAGGTTTTGAAAGCAAAGTCAGTCGTTCTTAACAAGCTTCTTCTATTTTTCATCTACAAAATGCCTTCCAAGAGACAGGACAGAACAAAACAAAAAAACACAGATAGGATAAACCGTAGGAATGTGGGAAAGACACAAAGGAAATTCCAAAGAAATCATCCCCAATATTATTGGCTTATCCAGCCACACCCCCCTTCCTAATGAAATGTTTGAGGCCCTATCATGAGAAGGAACAGGTGGAACTATTGTTCGCCTTGAAGGATGGTGGCCAGTCCATGGATCGTGAGGTTTCCAGAGGACAGTGTCCCACAGTTCTTCATGGGCATTTGTCAGCGGTACAAAGATTGAAAAAGAATTAGGTAGGAAGTGATATCTTGGAAGACGGGAGAGTAGGAAGCACCAGGAATCCCTCTTTTCATCTGGACAACAAAAGTACTGGCTCAGGTCGTGATCTCCGGGTTCTGGGATATAGCTTCACATCACGCTTCCTGCTCCACGGGGAGTCGGTTTCTCTCTCACTCTCCCTCCCTCTGCCCCTCCCCACCACTTGTTCTCTCTCACTCTCTCTCTCTCTCTCTCAAATACATAAATAAAATCTTTAAAAAATAGAGAATCTGTTCAAAGCTTATAGCTTCCAGGTAAAGTCTTGGCCGATCAATTTTTTTCATTTTAGTCAATTTCAGCCACTAGCGCGGCATTGGCTACCATCAGGAACACCCGTCCTGGTAGGTAGCCATGCCCATATTCCTGCAACAGGCTATGGGGAGCCAGGATGGGCAAAAAGGACCTTGCCCTTCAGATGAGTTCAGTTCCCACATCTGATCACAGAGGTGCATACATAGAGGCAGGCTGCCATCACCACAGACCCCACAGGCTGAAGCAGCTCCCAAGAGATTTAAAGAGACAGCATCCCCCCCCTTTCCCCTTCTGGGAGCTATACATTTAAGAACTAGGACAATCAAAAGCAACCACATAGGGGTTCCCAGCTGGCTCAGTCAGTAGAGCATGAAACTCTTAATCTTGGGGTTGTGAGTTCAAGCCCCATGTTGGCTGTAGAGATTACTTTAAAAAATTGTTTTAAATCTTATTTTAAGAAAAGCAACCACATATACAAGGAAATCTAGACATCACCGTTCATGCTCAGGTAAAGTTCAGGCTCAGAAAAGAAGCAAAAAGACCTTAAGTTTTCATCTTGAGTTGATCTCTATCATAGAAACATCCTGTAACAGTTTTTTGGGTGTTTTTTTTAAGCACTGACCCCGGGAAAGGCAGAAAATCTGACTTCCAGTGTTACCATGTTAAGATTCAAATGTCAAGTTTATAGTAAAAAAATTACAAGAGACGCAAAGAAACAGGAAAGTATGACCCATTCAAAGGAATAATATAAACCAACAAAAACCATCCCTAAGGAAGCTCAGAAGATGATCTTACTAGATAAAGACTTTAAGGGGAGTCTGGGTGGTTCAGTCAGTTAAGTGACCAACTCTTGATTTTAGCTCAGGTCATGATCTCAGGGTGGTGGGATTGAGCCCTGCATCAGGCTCCACAATCAGCAAGGAGTCTGCTTGAGATTCTCTCTCCCTCTCCCTCTGTCCCTCCCCGTTGTACTCTCTCTCTCTCAAATAAATAATCTTTTTTAAAATAAAAAAAATAAAATAATACATGGAATGCTAGAACTATATCTTCAAAAATGTATTTAAAAGGCCTGGGGTATTTAGCAGTGTTATATGTTATATTTTTATGCAAAACAATAATTTTAAGTAATAACTCATGTTTTATCTTTTCTACACACACACACACACACACACACACTCACACCACCCTTCATTTAACTTCTTCACGTATGCACTAGACTGATTGTACATCCTGCTTTGTCCAGCTCCCACTTGTTATCCTGGTATAATTATCCAGGGTCCCCCTTTACTACCAAAAGTGTCTCAGTTTTGCTTTTATGATCATCCTACCTAAGGCCTTTCTTTTCAGGTCAAGCAGCTAGAAATGAGTCATTAAATCAGACATGAGTTATCATGTCATGGGAGGGAACGTGTTAAAATAAATCAGCAAATTATTTACTTTGGGTTCGGAAATCTTTGTCCAAATATTAGCTAGTCCTGTCCTCCAGGCCATCCCTTCAACCCAAAGACTAGCTGAAGTCCTTCTGAGCTGGGGAAGGACTGAGAGGAAGCAACAGCAGAGTCGGAGCTCACCCAGAACTCTGATCAGAGTTCACGCCCCACCATCCAAAATAGAATGATCTGTCCCACTTATCAGGAAGTCAAGGGTATAAAGAGGTGCATTCATGGAGAGCATTTGAAAGCAATCAACAAAACTTACCAAGTCAGTCTCTGTTTTATGATCACCATGCTTCAGCAATTTTAAATAATATAATAGCAGGAAGATCGGTAGGAGAAGGAAGGGAAGAATGAAGGGGGGGTAAACAGAAGGGGGGATGAACCACGAGAGACTATGGACTCCAGGAAACAAACTGAGGGTTTCAGAGGGGAGGGGGGTGGGGGGATGGGCTAGCCCGGTGATGGGTAGTAAGGAGGGCACGTATTGCATGGTGCACTGGGTGTTATACGCAAACAAGAATCATGAAACACGACATCAAAAACTAATGATGTACTGTATGGTGACTAACATAACATAATAAAAAATAAGTAAACAAACAAACAAATAAGTGATAAACTCTTCCTACCCACCCAAAAAATACTTTGTCAGTCCAAGTTTTTCTTTCTTTCTTTCTTTTTTTTTTAAAAGATTTATTTATTTATTTATTCGACAGAGATAGAGACAGCCAGCGAGAGAGGGAACACAAGCAGGGGGAGTGGGAGAGGGAGAAGCAGGCTCCCAGTGGAGCAAGGAGCCCCATGCAGGTCTCGATCCCAGGACCCTGGGACAGGCCCTGAGCTGAAGGCAGACGCTTAACGATTGAGGCACCCAGGCGCCCCTGTCAGTCCAAGTTCTAAACAATTGAGGTGAGTACTGCTAAGTTTTAATAAGACATCAGTTTTGTTACTTACCACTTGGTACTGTATCCGCATGGGCACTGACTCGGGCTCTGCCCTACGGTTGATTACAGGTACCTGGACTCACACTCATCCCTTTCAAGGAGTTCTTGAGGATTCAGAATCATACCAGCTCACTTTGGGCACTAGCCTGTCTTCAGTCCCTGTGGCACGACATGTTCCTGCCTTTCCATAGTGGGTTCAAATAAATGATGAAAGCATAGTGATTGGAAAAATAACGAACTTGAACTTGAACTACTTAAATTACGTCATTTTTCTGTGGCCGCCTGGAGTCTTATCTGTGTTTAAAATTTACACCAGTGCAACAATGCCAACTGTGAGATGTCACGTTTTTGTTTGGCAGGTGAACATTTCATTTTATGCAATGAAAGTTTTTACTGAATTTGAATCATATTTTCCAGTTGGAACTCACATTTTTTAAGTGCTTAACTCTTTTAAAACTAAAGAACAAATTACGAAAACAAAATTACATAAGCGGCACAACAGTGGTTCCTTCTATTGTACCTTTTGCTGATGTTTCCGCTTTGTCATGTGTGGGTTTTGTTCTAATTTACTTACTGGACAATTATTTACATAAAATATATCGGGGTATAACCAAAGAATCAAGTTCAAACTACAAGGTTGAATAAAAACTATTGAGCAAAGGTGTAAGGAGATGCACTGTATTAGTGGTACTTTGTAGCAGTTGTTTTATTTTATTCAATTGTTTTACTTGCTTGGTTATATATTCAAAATTCAATGAAAAAAATTTTCACTATCTATTCTGGCTATGAATATTATTTGCTTATTTCATGATTATTACTGAAAATAATTTTGCCATATAGAGGGCGAAGGGCTTAAAATATGACCTATTCCCTGTGACAAATATGCTAGATCCTGTCCCCCCCTCTCCCCCAAAATAGGTGAACTGAGAGTAGAACTCGCGCACAACTCCCAGGGAAAACGTTTGTCTCTTGACAGCACTCCAGATGTTCCCCTGCCACAAAGGTAAGGAAGCAGCAGAATATGGACGGCTGCACCCCAGGAAGGGTGTGATGAGAGACCCAAGTCTCCTCCGATGGCAGCCGCGGATAGGCCAGGAGAACAGCGGGAGCTGAGAAGTGATGGAAGGAGTTTCAGCGTCTTGAGGAGGGTGCCCCCTAGTGGAAAGTGGTGTAAACTGCACCTGTGGGAAATGAACGAACCATAGGTTCTTCCGCAAGGTGCACGCGACAGTCGCACGCGGCAGGAAGAGTTCATCCTTGGCAGATGCAAGCAATGGGGGAGAGGAAACAGACCGGACTCCACCCTCTTCCGTGTCACTTAGGTATCATCCGTGGGCAAAAGAAAGAAAATACGGGGAAATGGCTAGGTTTAAACCTGAAATGACTGAGGGCCGATCCTGTCTGCCCTCAGGCAGCACTGGGAATCTAAACAGACGGAAAGTTCTATTTTTTCGAAGTTACATTTTCGCACAGCCTAGTTACTTGGCTTTAAAGGAAGTCTCATCTGCGACTCTGACACCGGTGTTGAGTAAACTCCAAACACCCCCAAAACAGAAATCGTTTTCGTATTTGCCAACAGAATCGCATTGACAGCATATGCGGAGGGCGGGCAATACGGCGGTCTCTTGTCCCGTGGGCATCTCCTCCACTCGCCGAACTTCTCGGGGGTCTCTTTATCGTTGACTCCCCAGAAACCATCAGGGCTCCCAGAAAATGTTAAGTGTGGTAGAAACTGCCATGGGTGGCCTCCATGTGTGGTGTCCTGTCCACTCCCCACGGTCTTCAGGACTGAAGGATGAATTTCCCATTTTCCCACCTGCTAGGAGAGTTGACCGCTGGCAGCTCCCACCTGAGACCCTCTCTGGGAGCGTCAACCCTGGTTCTTGACAGTCTGCAACCGCAAGCCAATAAATAGAGGGGCCCCCTATTAAAGGACAGCCCCTTTGGCCTCACTGCAGGACAGCCCTGCGGGGCCATCGAAGCTCCCGAGTTTTGCTGTGACCGCATCGTGGCTGGGATCTCTCCGCCTAGTCCTGCTGCTTCGTTCTCCCCCAGCGAACTTCCTGCAGGCAAACCTCTGTCTCAGAGTCTGCATCCCAGGGAGCCTGATCTGCAACAGTAGACACTCTACAACGTGGCATTGAACGGAAGCCACAAAAACTGTAAACCCTCAAATACACATTTTCTATGGAATAACCTAAGGGGGAAATCTGTTAACAGGCACTACCCGTGTCTTGCTACATATGAAGCTTCTCTAAGGAAGACCAGCCGTGAGTCTGGATGGACAGATCAGCTTTGGGGCATCAGAGCACGTTCTGGGTCCTATCAGAAGAAAGCAAGCAAGCATCTAAGATCAGACGGTGTACTGTAGTCGTTTGCTCTTTCTGGTTACCTGAGTCCTTCACTTCCTAATCCGCAATAATCACATGGTTCTGGAGAACTGGCCCATTACGTTATTTTAAAGCCAATGTCATGAAGCCCTAAATCGAGCTGTGCTCATCTGCTCCGGGATTTGACAGTCACTTAAACCAGAATTCCTCGCTTTGCTTATGTTATTTTGTTGAATTTTCCATCCTTGGCAACCAAGAAAGCCCTAAGACAGGTCTACTTGCAACTCTGGGAATATCTAGAGAAAAAGACTTCGAGAAGCCTCTCCCAGATTATTTCCCCATATTTGGAGGATGACGGATCAATTACGATATATATGCATCTCTCTGCACTTTTCTTAATATTATGTATCTGCCAGGGTCCTCGGGCGTGGAGTGTGGGTGTATGTTCTTGAGGGACGAGGCTGGCTGAGCCTCCCCCTCCCCACCCGTCCTGAGCCCTGCCTTGCAGAGTCTCTTCGAGCTGATGCTCTCCGTCACATCAATCCTGAAGGACTGATTCGTACCAAAGAGATTCTGATGTCCTGTGACTCCCTCGTCCCTCCCCAGATGGAGTTTTTCTCCACCTCCTGTAAAGAGGACACACCTTGTTGCTTCAGCCCTGTGAGTCGTTACTGCACGTGGGTAAACACAGCAGAGCGCCTCCAGCCGAAAGCGGCACAGAGCAGCTGCAAAAGTTCATCCTCCCCACTCATCTCTACTCCTGCCCACCTACCAGCCGAGGTCCGGTCTGCTGTTAGGATGACGTGCGGACTCCGCCTCTGCTTGGTGGGCCCCGCGGATGAAGCGATCCTTGACCCTGCACATTGTCCTCATTATGCATCTTTGGGCCTTACGCACTCTCTTCCCCTAGTTATCTCTGGGTTCATTACCAAGCAGCTCTTTAAAAAATAAATTAAATAAAGCAGCTCTTGACCTCAATGTCCTTATTTCGCCAAGCGGAGACATTACTGCTATCAACATTTACCCACTTAAAGCCCTGAATCAGGCGGATCGAGCGGGGGAAGCTGTTTCAGTGGCCACAGAGTCTGCAGGGAAGGTAAGAAACGCATGCAGCATGGGGTCAAGGGAGGTTCTAAAGCGTTTAAAACAGTGCCTAGAACGGCATGCACGCTCCGTGAATGTCACTATTATTATTGTCGTTCGTCTTGGTATTGCATTTTTATCAACGGTCGGCAGAGCACGTCTGAGAGGCTTCTCTTGCAGCACACGCAGCCCTCCACCGCCACCCCCTGCTGCCTGCGCGGAGCTCTGGGCCCCGCCTCGCCCAGAGCTGCTCCAGTTTTATCCCGCGTAGACCCTGGCGGCTCGATGACATCATCCCTGGAGAGAGGACTCTGCGGCTGTGACATGGGAGCCTCAGGAGCCTTGTCTTTCTGACTCAGAACTCCTCACTGCCCCCCTGACCCCTGCTTGTGGGTTCAGGCCAGGGTGAAGGAAGCCTGTTGTGGCCTCTGCTGATTTTCTCGAAAGCCTTTCTTTTGAAGCAGAAGCAGAAGTACCCGGATGTAGTCATTCACAAAGCATCCCCCACGCGGCTACAGACTCAGATATGCTTTACCTTTGGGGTTGAACTTTAAGCAAACTGTCTGAAAGCAAACATAAAAATTAATCTTTTACATTTAACCGAGCAAACTGAATAATTTGAGTCACCAAAAGATTAAAAAAAAAAAAGCCACCATAATCAAGCAAAAAACAAAAACAAAAAAACCCCCAAACCCAAACCCAAACCACTTCCTCTGTGCCAGGAAGCAGCCGTGGTGTCCACAAACAGTTGTGTGACAGATGGCTTCAACAGCGCTGGGAACAGACAGTTCGAGAGAACAGAACCTTAAATGGCTCACAGAGCCTTCCCCGAGTTTGCATGACCTTTTATTGTTTTGCTAAAGTGACGGTAGGAAAGGCATCAGGATGGTCTCTGACCGTCAGGAGTTAGTGCGTTCAGTTCCCCCTGCCCTTACGTTGGGCCGGACCCTGTGCGGCATGACACCCGAGTCCCACAGATTCGAAAGCCAGACTTCCCTCGAAAATCTTTCTTTTTTGGAGCCCTCGTGCCCTGTTGGCGGAAATGCCAGCTGGTGTGGCCACTGTGGAAGACAGGATGGAGGGTCCTCGAAAATTTTTAAAAATAAGCCGTAAAAAAGAATGAAATCTTACCATTTGCAACGACAGGGATGGAAGTAGAGAGGATTACCGTTAAATGAAATAAGTCTGTCAGAGAACGACAGATACCATAGGATTTCACGCATATGTGGAATTTTAGAAACAAAACAAATGAGCAAAGGGAAGAGAGAGAGACAAACCAAGAAAGAGACTCTTAACCGTGGAGAACAAACTGGTGGTCACCAGAGGGGAGCTGGGTGGGGGGGGATGGGGATCAAGGATTGCACTTATCATTGTGAGCACCGAGTCGTGTATAGAATCGTTGACTCACTATATTGTACACCTGAAACTAATATAACACTGTATGTCGTCTATACTGGAATTAAAATTTTAAAACTTCATTAAAAAATTAAAAATAGAATTGCCATATCATCCAGTAATTCAACTACTGGGTATTTACCCCCCAAAACCCCAAAACACTAATTCAAAGGGATACATGTGGGGCACCTCGGTGACTCAGTCAGTTAAGTGCCTGACTTTTTTTTTTAATTTGAGAGAGAGAGAGTGCAGAGCGAGAGAGTGCACAAGTCGGGGGAGGAGCAGAGGGAGAGGGAGAAGCAGGCTCCTCACTGAACAGGGAGCCCTATGTAGGGCTCAATCCCAGGACCCTGGGATCATGACCTGAGCCAAAGGCAGACACTTAACTGACTCTTGAGCCAAAGGCAACCCAAGTCTGACTCTTGATTTCAGATCAGGTCATGATCTCAGGGTCGGGAGATGGAGCCCTGCACTCAGCATGGAGCTTGCTTAAAATTCTCTCTCCCTCTGTCCTACCCCCCACTTGCACTCTCTCTCTCTCTCTCAAAAAAAAAAAAAAAAGGACACATGTACCCCTATATTTATTGCAGCAGTATTTACAATAGCCAGATTATGGAAGCAGCCCAAGTGTCCATTCATAGACGAATGGATAAAGAAGATGTGACATATATATACAATGGAATACTACTTATCCATAAAAAAGAATGAAATCCTGCCATTTGCAACAACATGGAAGGATCAAGAGGGTATTATGCTAAGTGAAAAAAGTCAGACAGAGAAAGACAAATACCACATGATTTCACTCATAGGTGAAATATAAGAAACAAAACAAAGGAAAAAAAAAAGAGAGAGAAACAAAAGCCAGACTCTTAACTACAGAGAACAAACTGGTGGTTACCAGAGCGGAGGTGGGAGGGGGGATGGGTGAAATAGGTGAAGGGGACTAAGGAGAGCACTTACAGTGACGAGCACTGAGTCGTCTATAGAATTGCTGAGTCATTATATTGTACACCTGAAATGACTATAAGGCTGTATGTTAATTATACTTGAACTAAAAAAAGAATTTTAAATTAAAAATACATACATTTCCATAAAAAATAATAATAAACTCTCACTTTTTGACCAAGCTCCCCTCCTGCGTGACTGCAGGAGACCCAGTTCCCTCCCAAGGTTTTCCCAAGGGCATCGACCTGGAACCCCCCTGACGGGCCCCCTCCAGCAGTCCCTGGGCCTCTTGTCTCTGTAGCAGTCGCTCTCTTGGGTGCTATTGGTGCCCTGGCCCTTCATCCCCCTTCTCAAATCAGGGCTTGAGAATAACAAAAGGTGATGGTGGGCATTGGGCAGACACTGGGGAGCAGCTAATCTCTACTGTTGACGTCGCCGGGGACTCCCCTCTGTCCGTGTCTCCTCCCAGCCTCTGGCCTGCTGCCCGAGACGAGGGCTTCATCCTTTTACTCAGTTGGCACGTTTTCCTGACTGACATGGTTTCCGCTCCCTATCTCCCACTCCCAGCCGGAGAAACCAGATCCCTTTACCATCGTAATACTGTCTGCAGAGCGAATTCAGTGTTTCCCGAAGTCAGCCTTTCCATCCGTAGGCAAAACACCCAGAAAGCACGCGGGCCCTGCTGGCTCATGTGTCACGACTACTGGGCTCCCTACCGCGAAGGAACCCAGCATGGTCAAGTTCCCTGACTTTCCCCGTGATGTGCCCAGGGAACCAACCCCACCACTGACCCCACTCGCCCACCCCCCAAAGGGAAAAGGAACACTAAAAAAAAAAAAAAGCACACGAACAAGAGATCCGTGTGTAACGTCTCAGCAACATTGGCATTCCCATGACTTTCCCTTAGGATCTCCCGGAACGGCAGGTGTAAGCCTCACAGCTACACGACTGGAAAGGTTTACCTGAGTGGTTCCACGCAAAGCAGAGATCTCACTTTTGACCCTAGAAGGCAGAAACTGCTCCAGGTTTGTAAACAGCACTTTCAGAAACCCTCTTTCCCCGCGCCCCCACCCCCCACCTGCCAAGTATAGGGTGTGCGTTCGAGAGCTCCCGGCTTCTTGGGCAGCTGGGAGGCAGAAGACGGCTGTCCGGCAGGTGGTCTCCGCCCCGTGCTCCACTGTCTCGTGTCCCTCCAACCGACTCGGCTTCTCGCTGCTGTCCCTGAGCGCTGCTCCTGGGTTCAGGCCAAGGCGGGGAGAGCCAGGGCGTGGCACGTGGTAGACGCTCAAAAATGTTTGTTGGATGAATGAAAGAACGTAAACCCTGAGAGGCACCTGAGGCCCTTGGCACCACGGGGTGCAAACCGAAAGGAGCCACAGAAGTGACTAAGCGGGAGATGGGTGAGCCCTTAGTGTAGAGGTTACTGAACACTCTCTGTCGTGGGGGAGTTGACTGCTTGTAAATCAAGCAACATCCGGTTTCTTGGATTAATGATTGCTATGGTCTGGGAGGTCAGAGTCACCTTCAGAATCAAAACGTTCACGGATACATGACCAAGTTAATTCAAAACTAAGAGGAACGCGGCGCCTGGGTGGCTCAGTCGTTAAGCGTCTGCCTTCGGCTCAGGGCGTGATCCTGGAGTTCCAGGATCGAGCCCCACATCAGGCTCCTCCACTGGGAGCCTGCTTCTTCCTCTCCCACTCCCCCTGCTTGTGTTCCCTCTCTCGCTGACTGTCTCTCTTTGTCAAATAAATGAATGAAATCTTAAAAAAAAAAAAAAACTAAGAGGAACATACTTTATAAAACATACATTCCTGGTGGTTGGGTTTTACTTCCAAGGAAGTCTCCACCTGGACCATAACAAAGGAGGAGCTGAAGGAAGTGGCATCGGGAACTCAGCGGATTCTGGGGGGCGGGGAGGAGATGATTGGAGGGACTCAGGGTAATAAGGGCTTTATCCTCATCACAATCCACAGAAATGAGGGCATATGCTCTGCCTACCAACCCCCCGGAACAGCCATGCAAAGCAGAGAGAGAGGCCATTGGGAAGGGCAGATGGAAGACAGAGACACACACCCAGACTCCAGCGCCTAGAGAATAGGAGGATGCAGCCAAGTTCAGATGCTAAGAAAAGAATCGGGGGGGGGGGGGCGGTAATGGAAGAGTTTCACTGCGGGTCTGCTTTGTCCAAATAGGAGAAAGGCTCATGGGCGATCCTAACAGATCTCGTGTGAAATGCTCTGGGCTCTCCATCCTGTGCTTGTTCCTAGCCATTCTTTTTTTTTTTTTTTTTTTTTTTTTAAGATTTTACTTGTTTATTTGACAGAGAGAGCGCGCACGCACAAGTGGGGGGGGCAGCAGAAGCAGAGGGAGAAGCAGACTCCCCGCATAGCAGGGAGCCCGATGTGGGGCTCAATCCCAGGACCCCGAGATCATGACCTGAGCTGATGGCAGATGCTTAACGACCGAGCCACCCAGGCGCCCCGGTTCCTAGCCATTCTGAGAGTCCCTTCCCAGATGCCTTCAGCTCTCAACGGGCACCAACCATCCCTGGTCATAATTCTAGATCTGCCGTCAGGCCAACAGCGGTCAACACCCAAAAATTGCTCCTTCCTCTCCCTCATGAGCACAGAAGTCCACTGAGGAAATTATTTTAAATACTCGTCTGAAATCAGTGAAAATACCAGTTTCAAATCTTCTGATGATTCTAAGGTAGAAAAGCCAAGTAAATGTTGATTATACTTTAAAGCAGAGGGTGTTAAGCAACAAGGAGTGAGGCCGGCGTGGGATTTGGGATTTTGGATTAAGCCCAGATGGCCTTGAATAGCAAGTACTGAGTTTCCGTCAAGTCTCCTCCCCCGCACAGCGCTGCGGGTCAGAAAGAGCAGGGTTCGCGCAAATGCAAAAAAGCCGGAGACATTCGAGTTCAAGAACAAGAACTTCTGAAAAAGAGCTCTCCGTTCCTGGGAATGTTCCAGCAGAGGTTTCCCGGATGGCTTAGGTGGGATTCAAACATCACAGACCAGAGTCAGCCTGAGAAACGAGCAAGGCCCTTCCCACAGGGAGGGAGATAACGAGCCTGCCAAAGGCCTAGCACGGTGCCTGGCCTCTCACGGTTACGTACTAATAAATATTCACTTCTTCTCACCCTGAGAGTCCACGGATCTGTGATCACATATATTGGATGTATTTCTGGAGGGGTAATTGGATACATTCTAGATTCTTCCAGAAGCTCACAGTTTTCTCGAGTCGGGCTATGGAGAGAGAAGGCAAGGGGAGGCAAGGAGGCACATGGTCCTTGCGGATGGCAGCATTTCTTCCTCCGCTGGGAGTCCGAGAGCCTTCAGGCAGTTACGGGCTTGGGCCTTATGCTCTCCACAACGGCGGAGATGACCGCGCCCGCGGCCTTGGCGCCTTCCATCAGCACGTGCTCTACCTGCAAAGCAGACCGGTTCACAGGACTCTCAGGGGTGACCCCAGGCTTGTGCCCTGCCCTGCCCCTACCGCACCACTCCCCTTCAGCAACCGGCCTGCCTGGAGGAGGAAGCCACCTGTGCTAGCCTCCATTACCAAAGATCCTAGAGCTGCAAGGGACCTAGAGAAGTCAGGATGGCCCGAGAGGGACATCCCAGGCAGATGCACTCCCTGTCCCCCCGGGGGCATCCATAGCTCCTCGCCCCCTTCCTCCCTCAGGCCAGGTGTCTGCCTCTCGTGTAGGGCTCAGAGGCAAAGGACCTCAGAGCGGCTCAGCCACTGAGGTCGTCACTCTACACACAGGGAATCTGAGAGCCAAGGAGGAGAGCTCGCTTGGACAAAGTCACGGTAGGAATTCGTGTCTCCTCCGTAGAAGGCCCCTTATCATCCATTTGGTCCCTGGGGCCTCTTGTCATGTACAAATGCTCGTGGGACGGGAGAGCCCTTACACCAGAGCCTCCAAGCCTCCCGCACTGGAGCCAGGCCTCCGCAGAATGGAGGACAGGCCGGGAGAGGACAGAATATAAAGGAGGAAGGTGCAGAGAGTGGAGGGGGAGGGGTGCGTGACCTGCTCGCACCCACTCGGCAATAGCAGAGAGACCAGCGTTGGGATTTGAGCCCAGCGACCCCAGAGAACATAAGAACCACAGAAAAAAAGCAGAAAAATGATGTTCCTCCTTTAACTCATCATTTCTCAATCTATTAAAAAGGGGATAATAAATACACCCCCCCCTCCTCTCATGGGGTTTTAGTAAGGATCAAATAGGAATGAGGGCTGCTCAAGTCGTCACACGTATTTAGAGCTATTGTCCAAAGCTCTTGAACGCACAGACTGTGCCTCACCGGGTTATCCCCGCCCTGGGTGGTGGGGGGTCACGAGCCCGAATGCAGCCCGGACCAGGCAGGTAAGGTGGGCGAGGCTGGCAGGTGGCACGCCAACCCGCACACGCCCCATCTAAAGAAGCAGCCACTGCTCGGCCCCACGGGGTGTCACCAAACAGGAACAGGGGCCTGATGGCCTGATCAATGAGTTGTTCTAGAAAGGCTGTCAATCCAGATCTTTCTACATAAAATTTCTATGTTTTTAAATGTTGGCAAGTAATACAAATTAAAAAAAACAACACTATTTGTCCAAGCAAAACATGTCTGTGGGCCACAGGTAGCTGAAAACCTCACTTTATCCCTGTTTTGTAAGAGAACAAACAGCTCAGAAATAAAACGGTCTGACCAAGGACACCCATCGCCAAGCCGGGACCCCCAGGGTCCTAGCTCTGCAGCCCGGAGCCTTTGCGCTCCTCCACGGCCTAATAGACCCATCGGGTCCTGCCGAAGTGGAAGCCCACCAGCACCACAAAGAGCATGAAACCACTGACCACCGTTCTGATCACTGATGCGATGACGAGCCCCAAGACGGCTCAGCCAGAAGCCACCGTCCCAGCAAAAGGCGCCCTACCTGCTGGCTCCTGGGCACACCGTATCTGAGGCCATTGACAAAGTGCTCACAGTTCCCCTCGATCAGGCTGTACTGCACTATCTTGTTGACCATCTCTTTTGTGCGCTGGAGGATCTGGTCCACGGGCAGCGGCAGGTACGTCCCGTCCAGCTTGTTGTTGACCTTCCAGGAGCAGCCGTGCAGCACGTCCTCCAGACGACTGTACTTCACGACGGCGCGGTTGCTGAAGACGGAAGTGATGCTGCCGGCCTCGAATTCCTCACCTAGAGCCCAAGATGAGCAGAGGCTGGAAAGCTGCGAGGGACAGCGGGGCAGAGCCCTGGCTCGCTCTAAGATGCGGGTCCAGCTGCTTGCCTCCGAGGGCTCGGCGTCAGCTTCTATCAAAGGCGTGGCCGAGGATAGGGAGCTGGATGGGGTGAGTTGCCCCCAGGAAGACACCTGTCGCCTGGATATCAGCCTGCCTCTCAGCCTTTTTTTTTTTTAATGACCGATGATGTTGAGCATCTTTTCAAGTGCTTATTGGCTATGGAGAAATTTCTATTCAGATCCTTCTCCTGTTTTAAAAATTGGGTTATTTGTCTCTTTATTATTGAATTGTAAGAATTCTTTACATATTCTGGGTAGTAGAACCGTGTCAGATCTGTGTTTACAAATGCATTTTGTATTCTGCGGCTTGTCTTTTCACTTTCTTTTTTTGTTTTCTTTTTAAGATTTATTTATTTATTTATTTATTTATTTATTTATTTGAGAGAGAGAGTGTCAGAGAGAGCACAAGCAGGGGGAGCTACAGAGGGAGAGGGAGAAGCAGGCTCCCTGCTGAGCAGGGAGCCCGATGTCGGGCTCGATCCCAGGACCCTGAGATCATGACCTGAACTAAAGGCAGACGCTTAACCGACTGAACCACCCAGATGTGTGTGGCTGCCCGGAACCACCTTTCCCAGGAGACTTCTGCCCTGCACTGCACGCCCCATTGTCAGCGATCTTCCTCATAAAACTCTAGAAGTACCTTACAGTGGGACCCCAGATTCCATTCGTAGTATACGGACCTGACCAAGTCCTAGGACTTGAGTCTTGCTTTACTAACCAGACTTCAGTAATTTTCACAAACGTGTGCTAAGCACCCTTACGTGTGAGCGTCGCTCCTGGCTGCGGGGCTAGCATGGGGCTCTGTGACCTGCCTCCCTCTGCAGCCTCGGCTGGGCACAGGGGACGCCACGCAGACAGGGCCCTGGGTGCCACCCACTCAGCTTCCGCCCAGAGCCACACTGCCTTTCTCCCCACTCAGATATTGGGATTCAAAAACAGGTTCCACAGATTTGAAAAAAGAACGATTTGAGAGGAACTATATTGTCATATTCAGTCCCTAGAGGAGACAGATGTTCAGAGAGGGTGAAGAACCCGCCCAAAGCCAGGGCCGTCGTAATATAAAACCAAGACCGTTTTTCTGCTCTGACCATATGGATAGGCAAATGCGTGTACCTTCCCCTGCAAAAGTCGACCGAGAACAAAAAATGTCCCTTGTCCTCTTCTTACGTACTTGAAGAATATCTGCTGATTTTAGGAAAGCTTGCAGCGGGCAATTCAGCTTTCAGGAACAGAATTCATTTTTAGAGAAAGATCTGATGGGGAGGGTGGGGACATAAGAGTTAGCGACCTCCTTGGTTATACAAGAGGGAGGCTCCTGGACTTAGGGGATGTGGAGGTGACATGGAGCACTTTTTACCTTCTCAGCATGTAGGCGGGGCAAGGGGGAGGGGCTCCCTGCAGGTGAGAGCCCGGGTGGTGGGGGAGCCCAAGGAGGAGGATGGAGCCCGGGGGTGAGGGCCTTTGGTCTCAGTGCCCTTTGTCAGGGTCATCCTGAGTGGGCAGTACTCACACAGGATACAACATTGAAAAGGCATCAGACCATAAGCAGTGGTGTCCCCCAGCCTCCCCTTCTCCCAGCGCCTCCCAGTCCCTTCGAATGAGGAGACTCCTGTGACTCACTGTGTCTCCTGTTCTATCTTCTACCATCACCCCGTTCTCCCATCAAATCTCCACTAAATTTTAACTAGCCACCAGTTGGATCTCAGCCTTGTGTTAGGCAACCTTGAGGAATGAAAGGAAGGTTGTGTCCACGCTGAGGCGGGAGCAGCCTGGGACAGGCAGAAAGAGCAGGGAGATGAGCCAGGGAGGACGTGCCCAAGCCATCAGGAAGCCGGGAGCCGCATTTGGGGGCCATCGGAACATGGAGGCATCTGCACCCCTCCTGGGGAAGCCTCCGAAATAAGAGGAAGGATACGGAGGCTCAGCGAACACGGGGCCACCTTGTGCATTGCCTCTCCCTTGGCGCTGGACACTCGGTATGTTTGGCAGACAGAGATCGAGCTCCGTCACCCAGTCGACTAAGGGCCGGGAACGCGTTGCGTGTGTGCTTGTTAATGAAGGGAAGCAGCTGAGAAACAAGAGCTCATGCACGTCTTACTCCGCTAACTTCACTATCAATACCAATATGTCAATAGAGTATCCACCCTTACTCGGGGCTGCCAGATGGACCACGCAGTCATCTTCCACGTAGATGGCCCAGTGCTCATAGCCGATTCGAAAAATCTCAATCAGGTCTCCGGGTCTGGGTCTGGGTTTGCCCTGTGACGGGAGAAATAAGATAACATAAAGAAACCGCACGTGGCCCCGGAGCTCCGGAGACCCTGTTTGGGGATTAGCTACAGCTCGGCCTGAAGACACTGGGTTTCATCACTTTCTAGAAATCCAGGCTGCCAGACGCTTCCTTCCCAGGCAAGACCAAAGACCCCCCACACACACTGTCACTGGAGTTATTAAAGCCACAGAGGCTAACTGTGCCACCTATCGACGTACTGCCACTGGGCTCCAAATGCACCGTCCAGCTAAGCTCCGTGAAATGTGCCCGAACTCTTTTAAGCTTTTCTCCTTGAAAATGAGCGCGTCGTTAAGCATTGCAAGAGGAGAGGGTTCCCCTGCAGTCTGGCTTGGGGCAGGGGATGGGGAGGGCGATGGTGAGTAGTGGGGGTGTGAGGACTTCTGGTGGAGCTCTGCCTGAGCCAGAACCCTCCAATAATAACCTTTCTGAGCCCTTTGACAGAGAAAGCAGTGCCGACGCCTCCAGCGCCTGCTTGTGTCTTGATTCCCTCTGCACGTCTCCCATGTGGACCACGTGTGGTCCAGAGGGGTCCCCCCTCCTCTGTGTGCTCAAACCACCTGCTGACAACACCCCCGCCCCCGGCCTACACTCCAAAAGTTTGTACTTGCCCAGGAGTTACAATGCCACCCCAGCCTGGGCAAACCAAACTTCTCTGCTCTCCCCTCTAAGGAGGTGTGAAGTCCTTCCAAGCCTGTCCTTCCCTGAGTATTGTCCCTCAGCCCTGGGAGGCCATATCGAGGTTCTTCATTTCTTGTAGTTACTCATACACAGTTTAACAATTCTTTATAGTAAACTTCCTCCTGTTTAATCTACTGGAAGTAGATTCCCCCTGTTTAATCTAATTTCTATCTCTTGGCTGGACCCAGAATGCTGATACTCTGTCTCTTCAAAGAAGCCTGGGGAGGAGACAGTGTGTGTGTGTGCACAATATAGTATTGTACACTTAAAAATTTATTAAGAAGTTAAATCTCATGTTAAGTGATCTTACCATAATAAAAACAAACAAAGAAAAGAAATCCCAGAGCTTTGCAATTGCAAATCCAAACTAAAAAAAAAAAGAAGAAGAAGAAAGAAAAAGAGAAAGAAGAAGAAAAAGAACTCTCCTATCCCCTCCTTCTGTAAATATGCATCCCTCCCAAACTGTCCCTAAGGGTGTCCAGGAGGGGTCCTGGGCAGAAGTCCTGCTCACTGATAACTCCTGAGAAGGCGAGCTGGGCAATCAGAGCCTGGGGAGCCCGAGGGAGCCCATCACACCGCCCCACCCACCCATCAGCTTGACAGCGGCTTTGTCACTTAAGCACAATATGCCAGCTTTAGTCTAATTTGCTCAAAGCTGCATCTCGCCTCCCAGTTCCCAGCTCTATTTCCCTGGTGGAGGACAGCCCTTTGCCTGGCAGAAATTCACAGAAGTACAAGGGGGCTTTCTACCTGTTTCTTTTCTGAGATGCAATTTACAAAATTTGTGTAACCATCACCACCCTCCATTGTACTTCATCAAAATTTAAAAATTTTGTTCTTCAGAAGATATTGTTAAGAGAGTGAAAACACAAGCCACAGACTGAGGGAGAATACTGCAAACACGTATCTGATGAAGGGCTCGCACACAGAATTTCTGAAGAAACCAAGGGAAAAAATGGGCAAAAAGATTTGGACACTTCACCAAGGAAGATACATATGGAAGATGTTCAACATCGTTAGTCATTGGGGAAATGCAGATTAAAACCACAATGAGATCCCTACAGGCCCATGAGGATAGCTACAATTAAAGAGACTAGCCATACCAAATGCCGATGAGGGTGTGGAGGAACTGGAACTTTCACACTCTGCTGGTGGGAATGTAAACTGGCACAACCAGTTTGGAAAACAGTAGCTGAAAAATACAACTACCGTATGGGGGGCGCCTGGGTGGCTCAGTCAGTTAAGCATCTGCCTTTGGCTCAGGTCATGATCTCAGGGTCGTGAGACTGAGCCCATCAGGGCTCTGTGCTCAGCAAGGGAGACTGCTTGAGATTCTCTCTCTCCCCGTGCTCCTCCCCATCACTCTCTCTCTCTCTCCAAATAAATAAATAGAATATTTAAAAAATACATCTACCATATGATCTAGCCATTTCATTGCTAGCTATTCACCCAAGAGAAAAGACAACATATGTCCATACAAAGACTTGCACACTGATGTTCACAGCAGTTTTATTTGTGATAGCCAAAAACTGGGAACAGCCCAAATGGCCATCGACAGGTGAATGGATAAACAATAGTGTATCCATACAATGGAATACTACTCAGTAATAAAACAGAATGAACTATTAATCACATGCAGCAATATGGATATAACTTCAAATAATTACATGAAATTATGTGAAAGGAGACGGACAAAAAGAGCACAGAAGATATGATCCCATTGACATAAATCTCTAGAAAATGCAAATTAATGTATAGTGACAAAAAGCAGACCAGGTGCTGCCCGGGGATGGGGGCGAGAAGAGGCGGGATTTACAAAGGGAAACAACGTTTTGGGAGTTACGGAGATGTTCACCATCTTGATTGCGGTGATGGTTTCACGGATTCGCACATACTATACCAAACCTAGCCAAGCATATATTCTAACCATGTTGCATTTTATCGAATGTCAGTTGTAGCTCTGGAGTTACGCTCCAGTCAAGCTCATCAGGGTTCAACAAAGCTGTTTTAAAAAAATTTTAAGGCACAACCAACATCCCAAATCAGTATGCACTTCCACCTGCCACACAGTCTAAATAAAGTACAACACAGTCTGCAGAGAAGTCGCAGTAAAGATGTGGCTAAGAGCTCTTGGGACGCTCACCTCCGCGGCTTGCTTTGTTAAGGTCCCAGCACTCTCAGGCTTCGGGGCTGAATTCCACTCCGCTCTTTTCTGCTTGGGTGTGGTCTCCAAGTTCACTACCGGCTTCTCCCTAATGAATTTTGTGATCATAGAATCAACAAGTAACACTACTTCACAATTACTGGAAATTCTGCGTTACTTCAGATCTGTGATTTTCAGAGCTCTTTCAATTTCGAGACCCTAGGAAACATCTTCCCTGAAGCTTGTTTCCGGAACCGCGCCATTAGCAGCCTCACAAAGTAATCACCGTTGACTGCTTTTCCGAGGAGTGTTAAACTGCTAATGAGAGCAGTGAGCAGCTTTCAGGGTTTTTTAAATAGCTGATCATCTTTCTTCCATGTTTATGAAAGTGACTTGCACATAGCTTTACAAAACTGGTAACGGTACGTAATGGCTTCTAATGAAATGCAGCTGGCCTCTGCTTCCTCCCTTCTCTCTGCCCATCCTCCTGGGAGAGGCAAGCCCCTTAAACGCTTGAGCTGTTTCTTCCAACAACTAGTTCCATATTTCTGAGAAATCGCATTAAGCCTCAATACTATAACTGCAAGTATCGTGAGAGAAATCCGTATATTTTGTCCCTTGAACCAAAACGTTGTTAGCAGAGGACTGAAACCAAAGGCAGGAATATGCTTTGGGATAGTACAGTGAAATATATTGGGGTCACAAAGGCCTGGGTTTGGGGCTCCTGGCTGGCTCAGTCAGTAGAGTGCTAGAGTCTGTGACTCTTGATCTCGGGGTTGTGAGTTCAAGCCCCACGTTGGATGTGGAGATTACTTAAAAAATAAAATAAAATCTTAAAAAAAAAAGAGCTGGGTTTGAACCCTGGCTCTGATCCTTGCTGCCCAAGCTTGAGCTAGTAAATGAATGTGTCTGAACACCAGTTCGATTATCTATGAAATAGAGATGAGAGCATTTGTCTCGCAGAGTTGTCGAGGGGGTAAAGGAGAGAGCGGGCACACACGTCTAGTACATTACCAACCAAAACTGGCATTTTCTTTGCCTTTCCCCCACGCTTTACCTCTTCCAAAGTACAGTGTATGGGGGTGGCGTATAGCTCTTTGGGGGAACATTCAGACCCTTGAAATTTTAAAAAGAAGCAAACTGTGTGTTTAATGAAAGTAAATTGAGGAAATTTGCAAGATCACAGCATTCATTAGTGAGACCGAGTGGCCACGTGGAAAGAGCCAGTTCTCAGGGTTCTGGAGGTCTTGGGGCTAGAAACTGCTACCAGGCAGGTCTCATCAGTGGGCCCCAGGCCTGGTGGTAATCTGCTGTCTGGAGCACACCAGCCTTCCCTTCACTGGTTGGGGGGTGGTGTAGGCTGGTTCCTATGGAAACCCCTCAGGATTTGCTTTATATAACTGCCATCAGAGTTGGTTCTTCAAAGGCTTCCCCTCCCTAAGACCCAGTCCTTCCACAGCGAGACTCTTACCCCTCCTGGATGCTTCTGCTCAGCTCTGAGGCTCCCTGCCGTGGCTCCTTGGGAGAGAGCTGGACCAACGCTTGAGATGGTTCTTCTAGGGGGTTGGGGGATGGGAAGAAGATGCTGTTTAAACCACAGCTGCCTCCTATAGGGAGCCAGATCTGTGAAGGGAGAGTCAGAGCCAGCACCTTGACGTCTCTGTGAAGGTGGGCTCAGAGCTCCAGTCCAGAACCCTGCCTGGCCTGGTCAGCACTCCACCAGTTTGGGGGTAAAGGAGGGGGATGGTGGGACTAGGTGCTGGAGAGGGCTCCGTTCCCCTGGGAAGGAGAGACTTTGGAACTCCCACGGATGAAACTGGGAGAGGATGAGGTGAGATCCCAGAAATCTGGGGGCTAAACCTGAGCGCAGGAGCTTCTGAGGCCTCAGAGCCCTAGAGCCACGGTCAGGTCTGCTGGGGAGCGGCCACCTCTGCTTCCACTTCCACCCGAAGTAGAGTCGGAGGCTGGATCCCCGAGAGAGACACTGGACGCCTGGCTCGCTTTGATTGAATTACCAACAGAAGGTCATTCCCCAGTATGTGCTCATTCCGGTTAAGGGGCATTGGCAGGACCGACACGGAGCTAGGAGAAGAAGCCTTGAAGGCAACTCTGGTGCCTTTTCCGGGGGTCCGACGGCCCGCTGGACCTGAGAACCCCCCCCCCCCCAGTAAGGCCTGCAGGCCGCGGCGCCGCGGTTCGGTGGGGAGGAGCCCGGTTCCTGTGGCCGGGCCTAAGGGGCACAGCTGAACCGCCTGGGGCTGGTGGCCTGTCCCCAGGCCGCTTACCTGGGGCTCGAGGGGCGGGGCCGGGGCGGGGCCGGGAGAAGCGAGAGAGGCGGTGCCTGCTCTCCCCGCTGGCGGCCGGGGTGAGGCCCATCCCGCTGCTGCGGCTCCGCGCCTGACCGGGCCCAGTCGGCTCTGCCTGGGGCTAGCGGAGCCGGGGGGGCGGTGGAGGGCGCTGGCGAGGCGCAATGAGGCTCTGCCTAGGGCGGAGGGGCGCCTGGCTGGGAACCCGGGGCGCGCAGCAAACGGCGGGGGCGCGCGGGCGCCGTGCGCACGGGGGAGGGAATGGAGAGGGCGCTCAGAGGGGCGCTTAGAGGCCCAGGAAAGGCGGTGGCGGAGGTCATCGGGGGTGGAAGGTAACGGAGAGCAGTAGGCACAGAG
The DNA here is from genome assembly GCF_023065955.2 of Ursus arctos. Taxonomy (NCBI): domain Eukaryota; kingdom Metazoa; phylum Chordata; class Mammalia; order Carnivora; family Ursidae; genus Ursus; species Ursus arctos. Next base: position 40,053,450 of record NW_026622908.1, read on the forward strand.
GCCGGAGGTGCCATCCGACGTGGCTGCAGAAGCCGACTGAGCAACTAACGCACTGATGCCAGATTAGGAGGGCCTGGGAGGCACGCTGGGGAGTTAAGATCTTGAGGGATTCAAAGTTTTTATTTGAGGGGCGCCTGGGTGGCTCAGTCGGTTCAGCGTCTGCCTTGGGCTCAGTTCATGATCCCAGGGTCCCGGAATCAAGTCTCCTGTCCATCAGGCTCTCTGCTCAGTGGGGAGCCTGTTCTCCCTCTCCCTTTGCCTCTCCCCTGCTTGTGTGCGCGCACGCTCTCTCTCTCTCTCTGTCAAAAAAATAAATAAAATCTTAAAAAAAAAACAAAGTTTTTATTTGAATTATTTATATAACTTAAATTCTATGTTATGTAACTAATTATGTAATATATATATAATATATACAAAAGAACACATGGAAGGCCCCTGGGTGGCTCAGTTGGTTAGCTGTGGGACTCTTGATATGGGCTCAGGTCTTGATATAAGGGTCGTGAGTTCTAGCCCAAGGATGGCTCCAGGCTGGGCGCTGAGACTACTTAAAAAAAAAAAAAAAAAAGCACATGGAATACATGTAGTTGTGAAACACAGTAAGATTACTCCCCAGGAACACACCAGTCTACTTAAGAACAGGAACGTACCCAGCGCGGATGCTCCTGCCTGTGTCCCTCCCTTATCCCATCTCCCTGCCTCCCTCTGCCAGAGATAACCTCTCCCCACTCCTGTGTCTATTATGCCCTTGCTCTTTTTTTTTTTTTTTAAGATTTTATTTATTAGAGAGAGAGAGAGAGCCTGACAAGGGGCAGAGGGAGATGGAGAAGCAGACTCAGCCCTGGAGTGGGGAGCCCTTCCCAGGCTCTATCCTAGAATCCTGGGATCATGACCTGAGCTGAAGGCAGACGATTAACCAACTGAGCCACCGAGGCACTCTCATGCCCTTGCTTTTTAAGATAGCTTTTTAAAATCCCTTCTTTGTACTCCTCCTACATCATTTCATTTTGCATATGTGAAGCTTTATAAAAATGGTATGCTGTATGCTATCTTCTGCAACTTGCTTCTTTCAAGGCTGTTTCCATAATACATACATAGTACTGTATACATCTGTAATTCATTTTCCCTGCTGGAAAATATTCCATTCTGTGAATATACCACAATTGATCGACCTGGTGATAAAGTCACATGATTTTTTCCTAATTTGGAATTAGAAACTATTGAAAAGAACCCAAATTGTGCCCTGACGGATGCACACAAGAGATTCTACAGAATTTAGTACCTGGGAAGGTATGTAAATATTCAACTTTACAACAGAATACTAAAACATTTTCCCAAGTGATGGTGCCAATTTCACTTCTAGCAGCCATGTGTAAGCATTCTTGGGGATTTACATCTTCTCCAGCACTTAGTACTGTCATGCTTGCTTTCTCCAGGTAAATGGATAGAACTAGTATTTTACTAAGAAGTCTTACTGGAAGTTTCAATTTGCATGTCACTGATCACTAAGATTGAAACCTTTACATATATGTATCAGCCATTTAGATTTCCTCTTGTAAAAAGTGCCTGTTCATGTCTTTTGCCCAATTTTCGATGGAGCTGTTTTCTTGTTAGCGTGTTGAGGCCGTGTATGTGTTCTTGGCGCTCTCCTTTGTCAGTCGTGTTTGCTTACACGTATTTTCTTCCAGGTCATGGTTTGTCTTTTCACTTTCTTTATGGAGTCTCCCAATAAAGAGAAGCTATTAACTTTAATGAAGTAGAGCTTATCAGTCCCCTTTTTTGTAGCTAGCACTCTGTGTCTTGCCATGAAGTTCTTTCTTGCTCTGAAGTCAGAAAACTATTCTTCTATCTTTTCTTGTAGAAGTTTTAAACTTTTGTCTTGTTCATTTAAACTACCTGGAATTGATTTTTCCCCATATGAATAATCCCCATATGATTTATGTCAGCCTGGCATATTCATAGTTTCTTCTTCCCCCAGGAATGAGCAAGACCACCTCTGTCATGTGTCAGGCTTTAGTGAATGAGCAAGAAAATCGTTGGCTATATTCTACTCCATTGGTAAATGTGTCTGTCTTTGTGCTCCTATCATGTGATCTTAATCACTCTATCTTTAGGATAAATCTTGATATATGGAATTCTCCAGACTCCTCTCCCCATCCCCTTAGTCTTCCACAGAAGCTTCTTGGCTTTTTGCCCTTCCATAAATATTAGCTTGCTAAATTGCTCAAAATACTCTGTTGACATTTTGATTGAAATTACATTGAGTCGGTATATCAATTTGGCAATTTCAACATCTTTACAAAATGGAATCTTCCAACTGATTACATATTATCTCTGTTTGTGAGGTCTTCTTTAACATCTTTCAGTGAAGTTGTTTTTTTTTTTTAAGATTTTATTTACTTTTATTTGACAGAGATAGAGACAGCCAGTGAGAGAGGGAACACAAGCAGGGGGAGTGGGAGAGGAAGAAGCAGGCTCATAGCAGAGGAGCCTGATGTGGGGCTCGATCCCATAACGCTGGGATCACGCCCTGAGCTGAAGGCAGATGCTTAACGACTGAGCCACCCAGGCACCCCCCATGAAGTTTTGATCTTTGGTATATTACATTTTTCCCTCTACTCTTTTGGAAGTTTACACTCTATTCTTTTTTTTTTATTGCCCTTGAAATTTTACCATGCATACTCAAAGTCTAAAAGTAATATCTTAAACACCCCTCTACAACAATGCAAGGACGTAGAACACTTGCCCCTGTCTTCCTCTCCTGTGTTCTTTTAATTTTACCCTTTTTTAAAGCCTGAATTCCCTTTATCACCATTCATATACTACACAGACACGGGTATAGATTTGCCTGCTCACCACTACCTTTGCTCATCACTCCTTCCTGCATTGCAGACCTTCCCTCTGAGGTCATCTTTCTTCTTCTTAAAACATAGCCCTTTGGAGCTCCTGTCATGAAGATCTTTGGTGATTCACTTCTGACTCTCACGGTGCCCCGATGAGGACCCCAGTCGCCCTTCCAGGAAGTAAATATGTCTGCTTCTGTTTCTTTCTATGGTGTCACCAACATTGATGACCAGTGCTAAACTCTATTGACTTTCAGTAACCAAAAGTGATGGCAAAGTGACAGGAACCCAGCAGGAAAGAAAGAGTCAACCTACATGGTCAAGAGCCGTGGGTGGAAAAAAATCAAGCTACGTCACGTTTTTGGTTGAGATTCGTCCATAAACTTATGTTCCGTGGGGGAGGGAAGAAGGTTCATAGGATAAACATCAAAGGAATGAGAAGGGTTGTGTTAGCCTACTGAGGTTACGGGTGATGCTTGCTCTTCCCCCATTTTACAGTATTTCCATCCAGATGGTTCGATCTCTTTGGGGGGATAAAGGTAAATAAAAAGCAGCTGGCTTTGTCCTATTGGTTTTCTCCTTCAAGTGTATGTGGTCTCTCTCCAATTAGACTGAAATCTGCTTGAGAGTGAGAGTGATTGCCCCTCCTGTAATGACCACAACGCCTCGTCATACAAAATGGCCGCAGCCACAAAAACTCCCTCCCAGGGTAGAAGATCATCCAAATAAGTTGAAACTGTCTTCTCCAGAGTGTATTACCATGCTTTCAGGCCACAACACCTTCATTCCCTCAACAGATGCTGACTGAAATACAAACAATTATAAGAGAATATTATGAACAATTATATGCCAACAAATTGGGCAATCTGGAAGACAGGGATAAATTCCTAGAAACATATAAACTAACAAATGTTCAGGAACTAAACATCCCCTGTCTGGGCCATTTCCTGCCCCGTCCCCTTCCTCCAAAATGGTCCTGACTGGAATTAGCCAGCTCCCACCCTCCAGATTATACCTGCAGCTTCTCTGTTTTCCATTAGTACTCCAGACTCTTTCCAATCCTTTGGTTCAAGATGCTGGAAGCTTTTTTTTTTTTTTTTTTTTTTGGCCCCTTTCCCTCCTCTTTTTCATCAGCCAGCTATCCAGTTCTGTTGATTCTTCCTGTCCGGGATTTCTGCTCATACTCTGTTCCAGGGTGGTGCAAAACTCGTCCCGAGAGAAAGAGGATCCATGACGCTCTCCAGTGACCTAGAAGGGAACCAGATAGAGGAAGGGGGTAAGATGTAGACCAAAGTAGGTGAATCTGGGTATAAGTCTCTCCCTAGGCCCAGAGTTACACCCGTTCAGGAGCAGGGATAGGGAAAAAAGTTGCTGGATCAAAGAATGGGGGAGAGGAGGGCACCCTGAGATTCCTGACCGCAGATTATGATTCCCTGGCTACTAATTGGTTACTCATAGATAAATAGATAAATTTGCCTCAGTGAGGATCTGTGGCCAGTGAGAAGAGCACCTGCCTAGTGTATGCTTGGGCCAGGACTCCACACCTGCTGGAGGAGAGACAGAAGGAGCTGGTGGCCACATAGGAGCCAGAAACCACGACTCCCAATCATTCATTCCTTAAATACACCGAGCAAGTGCTTTATTTATTTAAGATTTTATTTATTTATTTGATAGAGACAGCGAGAGAGGGAACACAAGCAAAGGGAGTGGGAGAGGGAGAAGCAGGCTTCGTGCCGAGCAGGGAGCCCAATGCGGGGCTCGATCCCGGGACCCTGAGATCATGACCTGAGCCGAAGGCAGATGCTTAATGGCTGAGCCACCCAGGCGTCCCTGAGCAAGTGCTTTAAATACACCGAGCAAGGCATTGCTTGCTGCTGAGGGTTAAGTATAAATTTGCCCTCATGGAATTTATCGTCAGAAAGTAGGGGGAGGGGGAGACAAATATTAGACAATTCTTCGATGTATAATGACCAGTTATGATCAGCACTCTGAGGGACAAGCCCAGGTCTAGGGAGCTGGGGTGGGGTGGGGGGCACCAGCCTGGGGCAGGGGAATCCCCCGTCCTGTCAGGGTCAGGGTCATCATCAGCCCTTTCCCTTCTCCCACAAGTTCGCCTCCCTCTGGCTCAGGAAGAGGGATTTGCCCCCTCCCACCCCTGGGCAGACCAACAGACACTAAGGCCCTCCCTGATTCTGGAACCTTCCATATTCAACAAGCTCTGGAGATACACTTTAAGCCCTGCCAGATTCTCCCAGCTGTCAAAACCTGGGGCCAGGAGAAATGAAATGCAGCACCTCCTTCCTTCTCCTGCCTCGCCGCCTAGTCAGCCCCCACTCCTGACCCCTGCAACGGTCTTGGGGTGCCAGGGTGAGACCAGATATAGCTATTACTCTGTTATAGGCTGAATGGTGCTCTGCCCCCCAAAATCAGATGTTGAAGCCCTAACCCCCAGGAACTAGAATGAGACTATATTTGGACATAGGCCTTTTTAAAAAGGGTGATTAAGGTCAAATGAGTTCATAGACATAGAATTCCATATGACTGGTCTACTTAGAAGAGATTAGGACACAAACACACAGATCAAGGGGCAACGCTCTGCAAGCCTCAGGAAAAAAAAATCCTTGCGGACACCTTGATCTTGGGCTTCTAGCCTCCAGAAGTGTGAGAAAATGAACATGTGTGTTTAAAGAGCCCAGTCAGTGCTATTTTGCTATGCCACCTCCTGCCTTGATTCAGACTGAAGACTGAGGCTGGGCTGGGGAGGGGGGCAGGGCACATTTGCCTCGGGCCTAAAGATGGGCACTGTGAGGCTGGGACCAGGACCCAGGCCTGCCTCCCAAGGGCAGGGCCCCCTGCCTTGCCCAATGGGATTCTCCACCTTGGTTTCTCCTCCTTGGTATGTAGATTATTCTGTCTGAACGCACCGCACCGAGATCGAATTTCCCCACACAAAGCACCATCTGCAGCCCGGCTCCTCCTACCCAGCAAGACCTGAGCAAACTTCCTGGTTCTGTACCCCAAGCCCTGCCCATTAAAGCCTAAGTCAGTGAGTGCTTCTCAAACACCGATATGCATCAGAATCACCTGGGGAGTATGCGAAAATGCAGATTCCTGGGCCCCCCTGCCAGAGAGGTTCCTCTTTCCTAGGTCTGGGGTGGGGCCCAGAAGGACACATTTCTAACAAGCTTCCAGGCCTCACTGATGCCACACTTGAGAAGGCCCGGCTCAGATGCTTTTCCCCAGAGCTGACCCTGCACCTGCCTGGCCATCAGAGCAGCCTTATTCTTCCCTCAGCTCCCCAGGCCTTGGAGCCTTTGTCCAGCCTGGAGTGCTGCCAGGAATTCCCTGCCTCCAAGTCTGACAGGGTGCTCGGATCCTGGGACCTCCCAAATCAGGATAAAGTTGAGGGGTTGTGCTGCCTTTTAAAGGGAAGGCTTTACTGGAATTTGAGCCAGAACTGGAGCGACGCTAGTCCAAAGAATCCTGGGGGATCTTGATTAAAAGGCAGATACCTGGGCCCACCCCCAACACAGACCTCCTGTGAAGACACTCTTCTGGAGTCACCCTCTCAATACAGAGCTGAGCAAAGGGAGTCACAGAGAGGGCAAGTGACTTGGCCCAGGGCACACAGCATGTTAGAGCAGAGGCTGAGCGAGAACTCGGGTCACCTTCAGGGTGGAGTATATGGCCCACTGAACCTCGCTGCCTCTTCTGAGCCTCCGGGGTGGGGGGGCCCTCCTCTCTTCCAGCCCCTTCCTCACCATCTTCCACCTCCTTTCTGGTGACCGCAGCTGGGCCCTGGCATTTTTAGCTAAAGCTGAAATGGAGCCTCAGGGGACTAGAAATCATGCAAAAGGGAGAAAAGTGGGGGAACGGGCACGGAAGCCAGGGGAATGAAAATCTCTCAGGTGGGAAGGGGAGTCAGGAACCAGAAGCCACCCCATGATATCCAAGCAGCTGGGGCGGGGCTTCTCCTGGGACCTGCCCACGCGTGCCACCACTGGGGCCTCTGACCGGGGAGGGCTCCGATGGGAGCCCAGGAAACCACAAACCCTTGCAGGCCCTAAAAGAGCCTGCCTCTAACCTCCCTCTGCAACAGCTCCGTGCTTCAGATCTAAGTGCAGCTGGAGGCCGGGGTGCTGGTTAGTTAGTTGCTTAGTTCAAGCTTCTGGCTCCTGGACCCGGATTTCTGCTGACAGCCCCAGGCCAGCTGGTGGGACCGGATCTGGGGTGTGGACCAGGGGCGGACCGCTGCCCAGACCTGCCTCTCACGCCTGCTGCAAGGGGCACTGGGACCCTGCTGGGCGCAGGTGAGGCGAACAGCTGGGGGAGCTGCTGCCCTGGCCCCTCAGATCCTGGCTGGGAAAGGCAAGTCCGGCCAGTGGGGGCAGGGCCAGGGCTCCTGGAATCTGGATCTGCAGGCTGAGTTGGAGGCGCTCCACGCCCCATGTCACCTGGAGAAAAACTGGACCCACTTCCTGACCCCTTCATCCTGCAGCCGCCAGTCTTCCACCCGGTGAGCAGCCACTCTGGTCTGGAAGCTCCAGGTCTCAGCCCCCCCCCCCCCCCCACCGCTCCCTCACTCCAGCTGGACTCACACTCCTCCCAGGCGGTGGGTGGAGAGGCCTTGGGTCTTGGGCCCGGCTCCCCCGACACCTGCTCATGGACCTGGAAGGCCCTCCTGAGCTTAGCTGAGTGGCTGAGCAGCTAATTCCCACCTGGGTGAGAATGACGGGCTCACAGGGTCCTTACATTTTAAAAGTAATAGAGCCTGGAGTCAGAGCTGTGCTGCTAATGCCTGGCGGGGGGCTGGGAGGATCCGGGGCTACTGTGTAGTATCCTTGGGGGGGGGGCACTGAGCATCTTGGGTGGTCTCATCTCCAGCCTGGAAGAGAGTCAGCTTGGAACCTCCAACGGGGGGCTGGGTGTGGGTTCCCCTCACGCGGATTTTCCGAAGTCTGGCCTTGCTTTACAGGAGGCTGAATGCCCAGCATATTCTGCCCTCTCATTAATGAACGCTAATTATCACTTTCTCTTGACTTGGCCCTCTCCCTCCAGGAGAGCTGCATCAGCTCCGCAAATATTACCAGCCAGTCCTAGAGCCTGGGAAGTGGGAGGGACTGAGGTGCTGAGCCTGGCTGAGCTGTGGGCCCTCCGACAGCCAGGAGCTCCGGCACCTCCCCAGGTGCCTGAGTAATGGGGCAAAGCAGCTGCCCAGGTTGCAGCCCCTCCTCGCTTTGCAGGCTGCGAGCTCCTACCTGGAGGGCAGCACTGTTGGGGCTCAGCTCCTTCTAGATGGTTCGGACAACACGTGGAAGGCAGTCTTGTGTTATGCCGACCTGTATACACCTGGGACACATCCACAGTCGTTCCGCAAACACCTATGCAGAGCCCACGCTGTGCCAGGCCAGCCGCTGAGCACAGAAGGGAAAGGCAGGGCTTCTGCTCCGAGTGGCCTGTGCCTCCAGCAGAAACAGCCAGCCCCCTGGTCTCCCCGTGAGCCCGCCAACGGCCAAGCTAGCCATGCCAGTGAAGTGTCCTGGGAACACAGGGGAGGGAAGGAAAAACACAGTCACCATAGCAGGCAGCACTTGGAGAAGGTGTCAGAGGATGTTGAAAGTCCAGCTGGATCTTACAGAGCCGAGGGAGAGCAGAGGAAGCGCCCCGAAAAGGCAGGGAGCTGTAAACCTGTGTGTTGCGCTTTAGGAATTGGGCACAGCTTCTATGTGGGCGAGGTGAGCCTGGGAAGGTAGGCGGGGCCATTGTTGGGTGTCTCTCCAGGAATCCGTATCAGGGTCCCAACTTGTCCAGCCTTCTGCCCGCCTCCCCGCCCCCCCCAGTTCCTGGGCTCCAGCCAGTAAACAGTCCTCAGGATCTTGATACCAGGCTTCTGGAGGCCAGGGCCAGTCTCACAGAGCCCAAGGAGCTAGGGAGAGGGGCAGGGCTGGTGTTCTAAGTGGGCGATGGAGCTGAACTTGGCTTCCCCAGGGCAATGTGGCTTTGACATGTGAGAGTCTGGGAAAGGGGAGAAGGTGGAAGAGAACCCCAATATTTCCCCATCAGGACGTTTTCTGTTTGGGGCAGGAGAGTGGAGTTTTCTTGTTCTTCCCTCCCCACCTGCCCACCTGGCACGGGGCTCCCTCGTAAGACCTATTCTCCAGCCGCATATGGCTAGTTTTCTCCCCTTGTTCAGGTGGTTCCTTATGTCACGACAATTTTCGGTGGCCTGCGCGCGGGCAAGATGGTCATGCTACAGGGAGTGGTCCCTCTAAAGGCACACAGGTAAGGGGGTGCTCCGCGCGGGAGCTGGAGCTCAGCCCCAGCGGCATCGAGCTGGAGGCTCCTCTCTGCCTTCGGGGTCTCGGGGTTCCCGACCAGGGGTGCCCCTTCGAGAGCACCTCTCACCAGGTTCCAGGTGGACTTTCAGTGCGGCTGCAGCCTGCACCCCCGGCCGGATATCGCCATCCACTTCAACCCGCGCTTCCACACCAGCAAGCCGCATGTCATCTGCAACACCCTGCGCTTGGAGCGCTGGCAGGCCGAGGCCCGGTGGCCCCGCCTGCCCCTGCAGAGAGGGGCGCCCTTCCTCATCCTCTTTCTCTTCGGAAATGAGGAGATGAAGGTGAGGGGAAGGGATGGGCGTCGGTGTGTAAGACCTGCATCCCTCCACTGCTCCTTCCTTCTGCCGAAATCCCCACGTCACTGTTGAGGAGGGGTGTCACCCGCCGGGAGAGCCTGAGACCCGAGAGGACAGAGCAGCCGCCCAGCCCCGTCCCAAGCTGCCCGGGGCCCACGTGGCCTGGGATCCGGGGTGGCAAGAAAGGTCTCCCGCGCCTGGCCCTGGGGAGGCCCCCACTGCCATCGTCCTAGCAAGCTCTTCAAGAGCGCCTGCAATATGCTGGGCTCTGTTCTAGCCCCTAAATATCCGCTGGGTAGGTCCTCATGGGGCGGATCTTCACATCCTCCCCATCTCTGGGCCTCAGTGGAGGGGGGCGGGGCGCAGGGACAGAGACCTCCACTTCAAGGCTTTCTCCGTGGATGGGAACTCCTGCCAGGAAGATGCCAGGACCTCGACCTCTCCAGGGGAAAGGGGAGCTGGTGGGAGCAGGCAGTGGGGGGAGGGGGGAGGGGTCATCGGCCTCCTGAACCCCCATTTCCTCTCCTGGGGCTGAGGCTGCTGCAGAGGGATGGTGTGGGCAAGTGCCATGGCAGGGGCAGAGGGAGAGTGACAGGGGCTTTGGTTCCAAGGCCAGCTGGGCAAACTTGGGAAGGTCCCGGAAGCTCCCCAAGCCTTGGGCACCTCGTCTGTCCAACGTGCCTGCCTCTCAGAGTGGGTCTGAAGTGAAACGAGGGACATTTCAGGTCAGAGCGCCCAGCGACGCCAGGCACGTTAGTGCGGATTCAGTGCTGCTGAGCTGTCTGTCTGTCCGTCCTTCCAGGTGAGTGTGAACGGACAACACTTTCTCCACTACCGCTACCGGCTCCCGCTGTCTCGTGTGGACACCCTGGGCATATTTGGTGACATCCTGGTGGAGGCCGTTGGATTCCTGAACATCAGCGTGAGTTCCCTGAGTGGCAACGGCCCCTGTCTTCCCCTGGTGCCTGGGCGGGCCCAGGACCCCCCACCCCACTGCCCCAGGCAGGCCCTGTCACACCCGTTTTACCCAAGGTGGAGGGGATCCAGCAAGTTGTGGGATACGAGTGGGGTGCAGAGGGTGCCCACCGAAGGGGACCCGAGAGCAATGGCCGGGAGGTGACCCGCTTGCGCACCTGGAGCCATGGGGCCCAAACAGCAGCTAGCTCTGTCATTCGCCCCAGAGCGCCTTATTAAAAGTGCAGATTTCTAGGACCTGCCACCAGACCTTCAGATCAGCACGTGTGAGGAGGGGCCTAGGAATCCGCATGTTCAAATGCCAGGCTTGAGAACGGCCGGCAAGGCTTCCAGGGAGAATGAGGAGCTACCAAAGCAAGCCTCTGCCCACCTCCCGGCACGGCCAGGGGGCGGGAGCTCCGGGAATGACTCACAGGGCCTGCAGAGGGCCTGAACCCCTCGTGTTGCTTTTCCTCTTTCCTGACAGCCGTTTGCAGAGGGCGGCAGCGAGTACCCGGTTGGATACGTGAGTCTCCAGGGAGCAAGGTTGTCCCTTGTGGTTCCGGCCACACTAGCTGAGCCACCGGGGCTCCCATCTCCCCCGGCTGGACCTGCCGGTCACGGGGCTGCCGCCCAAGTTGGCGAAAGCCAGCTGCCCTTCCCTCACTGGGCAGTTGCCATGGATCCTGTCCCCCACCCCCAACCCCCGGTAGCTGGCAAGCCTGGATTCTCCTCTGGCAGCCCGAGCTGGGGCCAGCTTGGGAAGATGGACGGGGTGGGCTTGCTGCCCAGGATGGGCAGAGCCCCAGGACTCCTATCGGAAGATCCTGCCAAGTTGCAGCTTTCTGTCCTCAGCAACCGGCAGAGGCAGCCAGGGTCAGCCCGCAGGACAGGGGGACAGATGAGGCCCAAGGCCACACAATAAGTGAATGCCAGACCCTCTGTCCTGTTCTTCCCCGTTCTTCCAGACCTAGTGTCTGCTGAATCCAAGAGGGGCCCCCCGGGACTCTAACCGTTCACCTGTGTTGCGTTTGAGAGAGACAAGCCCCAGATCCCCCCAGTTCTTAATAATAATACTGAGAAGCTTTCCTTCACTGAACAAACACCGCATGGTTTCTATGTCCCCTTTCTCTTTCTTTCTCCCCTTGACAGCCTTTCCTGCTGAAGAGCCCCAGCCTGGTGAGTGACCTCCCTCCTGGGTCACCTGGTGGGAAATGCCCTCAGCATCAAGCTTCCCCCTTCCTTCATAGACACCTGCGGGCTGCAGTGGGCCAGGCAGCTTCAGGCTGAAACCCCAGCCTCGTTTTACCTTTTCTCCATTTATTCTGCATACAATTATTTGCTACTCTTCTGTGCCAGGCCCGGTGCCGGCTCTAGGATAGAGGGACCAGCCAGTCCCAGCACTCCAGTTGCTCGCAGGCTGGTGGGGAGACAGACTGGTGAACAGGACATTACAGTTCAGGGTGCAGCAATGGGGGATGTGTCTGGTGCTCCTGGGCCCCGGGAAGGGGGGCGGCCACTGAGCTCAGCCCTGAAAGGCCAGGGAGAGCCGAAGCCTGCGGTAGATGTTTGGTGAATGAGCAGAGCTGAGTGTCCTCTTGGCTGCGGGCCTTGAGGCCGACTTACCAGCCCCAGGGCTCCCCTGGGGGCAGCCGCTCTCCCCAGACCCCTGTGTGCCCCCTTCTCAGTCATCTCCCCTCTTCCTACAGGAGCTGCCCTGCTCGCATGCCCTCCCCCGGGGTCTCTGGCCCGGACAGGTCATCGTACTGCGGGGACTGGTCCTGCCGGAGCCAAAGGAGTGAGTATCCAGATGGAAGGGAGGGAGAGGCAGCTCTGATGGAGCACGAGCTCTACAAGCGTCCCCTCTGCCATCTCCAACACCGCTGCCCCATCGTGGAGCTTGTGGTTGGAAGGGTGCTCAGTGCTCAGTCCCACCAACTGAGCACTGGTCGGTGCTCGGTGCTCAGGCTCCCCCCGCAGCCCTGACAGCCCCAATTCTGGGAGTACCTTCCCCGCCTGTCCCTCTGGTCAGGCCAACCAGCCTCTCATCGCAGGTGCCAGCTCAGGCCTCCGGAAAGGTCCTTTAAGGGCTCAGGCTGAGACCCAGAGAGAGAATTCAACCTCCCAGGGTGACAGAGTGCCCTAGTTTCCGGCGGGGGCGGGGGGAGGCCCAGAGCCAGGCAGGAGGGGCTCAGAGCCACACACCAACTACCGGGACGCTGCCTCACCTCTCCCACAGGGGGCGCTCCTGCTCAGCTTCCCCAACCTGCAGGCTCCAGGCTGCTTTCGCTTTCTTTTTCCTTCCTTTTTTCCTTCTCCCCTCTCCTTCCTTCTTTCCCTCCTTTCCTTGCTGGAATTGCGTTGGATGTCGTGACTTTTCTGGGCCAGGTCGCCTGGGTCTCACTTCTGCTGAGGACACTTACTGCCTCTGTACCCCTTCAAGGAAGTTACTTTTCCTTTCTGTGCCTCAGTTTCCTCGTGTGTAAAAAGAGGTAATGATTAGTGCCAGCTTCGGGGGTGGTGTGCATGCTTAGAACTGGGCCAGGCGCATCGTAAGCGCTCGACAAATGTCATCAAAATGGTCTCTGTGGAGGGGCAGGAGGGAAGGGAATTGCCCTGTCTTCTTCTGTTTCGGTTTTGTTGTCTGGAGTCACTGACCTCACTAAACTCTTGCCCTGCCTGCTCTTTCTGGAGCGGTCCTGTGAATTCTGGAGCAGGCATGCAGCACAGCCCCGGGCAGCATGAACCTCCAAAGCCCGGCACAGCGGGGCTGGGGTCTGGCTTGTGCCTCTTATAAACTGTGTGGTCTTGGGGAAGTCACGACACCTTTCTGAGGCTGGAGTCCTGAGTTTCCCCATCAGAATAAAAGGAGAAAGATCATCTCAGTCCTAGAGGGAAAATGAAAAAGTTCCCAGGGGTAGAAAGAACACTGTCCCCCCAAAAAACTTGGGAGACGTGACACCAGGTTCATGTCCTAGCTCAACGTCGAATGGTTATTATTAGGGACGCGGCAGGTGACTTAACTGCTCTCTCTCGGGGACCATGAATTCACACGCCCTCCGAGGTCGGACAGGTGACATAAATAGTGAAGCCCTGGTTGGGAAGGGAACTTGGAAAGAGTATTTCCATAAAGCCACTCAGGCCGGACCTTCTGATTATTTTACAAAGAGAAGCTGGAAGCCATCTTTCATATAAACTTTCCCAGTTTGGGCACGTGGTATTGCTTTGAAGTTGAAGAACACTGTGGATCCGCCAGGACATTTCTACAGGGCCACTTCCGCCACAGGCCGCCAACATCAAGACTTGGCGTTTAGCCAGCCCGCAATAAATGCTGTTACTGTTGTTTTCTGGAAGCGACTGTGGCTTGAATTGGACAGAGGGAGTAGGAGTTGGAGGGCAGGGAATTCGTCTGCATTAAAAATCCGTCCTTCCCTTTCCATCCTTCCTCGCAAGCACCGGGCAGGTGGGCGGCTGCACCTGCTGAGAGCCAGCACGGAGCTCCGCTAGGGCATCTGGAAGGAGTCGGTTACCTGGCCCAGGGCTGTGCTGGACAGGGATGAGGTTGCGGGGGTGGGAGTTGGGGGCAAACACCGAGGCCTCCAGGAGTTCCAGGCCAGTGGGAAGGGCATGGGCTGGTGCTAGAGGCTCCGTGCGGTGCACTCTCCAGGGCCCCTGCCTTCCAAGCTTCTTCCCAGTGGTGAGCCCTTGCTGGCTCCTTCCCAAAGCTGGAGAATGTCTGCGGCATCCTCCTAGAACACATCCAGCTGGAGTCCCTGAAAGACCCGCCCAGGGCACACTAACGCCCCCTTTTATCCCTGCCCTTTGCCTCCCGGTCTTCCAGCAATCAGGCTCTTATCCACCGCTTCCTGCCGAGGTCTCAGGCAACAGTTGAAGGGGTGTTGTTTCAAAGGTGACTTTGGAAACTTCCTGGACATAAAACAGAATCCGGCTGCCCTATGAGGGGCAGGTGCCAGGCAGCAGAAAGGCACCCAAATCTGGAGCCCTGCACTGTTGCCAGCCCGAAGCCCCGCAGCTATTACTAGTGACAGGGCCAGCCACGTGACTTCCTGTCCTCGTCAGTTACACGGGCTGCTGAACCTCAAGGCCCAGGATTTCTGGGAGGACTCCGGAAATCACCTACTGTGTGCCAGGCACTCGCTCGATTCCACGTACATTATCTCCTTTGTTCCTTCCGTGGCCCTATGAGGGAGGTATTGTATTCGAGAGTGACATTTGTTACACATGCCCGGTGCTGTTCTAGCACTTTACACAGGACGACTGGTGAGGCAGGTACTCTTCTCCCCATGCTACAGATCAGGAAACTGAGGCACAGAGACGTGAAGTGACCTCCCCAAGGTCACAGGACTGGAAAGAGCAGAGCAGGGTTGAAGCCGGGTAGCCTGGCTCTAACCCCCACGCTATTTGCAAAGCACTTCAGGCGATACCTAGCATATAGCACCCAATAAATCTTAGTTACTATTAATATAATGCTCCCATATCGAGGAAGGGAAAAGGAGGCTCAGGCAAGGTAATGTGCTCCCCAGGGTCCTCCGGCCAGTGGGTGGCAACGTGGGGATTCAGTCTCAGGTGTGCCTGAGCCTCGCTCAGGTGTCCCCACCCCTCTGAGGTGCCGAATCTTCCAGCTGCTCTCCCACATCCATCCCTGAGCCCAGGATCCAGCAGCCACGGCTCAGAGGAGTCAGGGAGCCCCTTCTGCCCCTTCTAGCAGCTTCACATTGAGCCTGCGGGACGAGGCCGCTCACGTGCCCATGACGCTCAGGGCTTCCTTCGCAGACAGAACCCTGGCCTGGATCTCACCCTGGGGGTGCAAGAAGCTGATCTCGGCCCCCTTCCTCTTCTACCCGAAGCGATTCTTCGAGGTCAGTCAGAGCCAAGTGGCCCGGTCCCTCCGGGGCGGGGCACAGAGCAGCATTCCCATGGGGAGACAGGGGTGCATCCTAGGGATAGGGGGGCAGAGGATGTGGGGCTGGGAAGCCAGAGCCCGCCAGGAGAAGCAGACTTCCACGCTATGGCTCTCAACCCTCCCTACGGCTGCCAGCGATCCCACTTCCAAAAAAGGGATTTAATTAATCAAAGCAGACCCTGGCATTAGGGTTTTCAAAAAAAAAAGCTCCCTTTTAAGGACTCCCAAGTGCAACCAGGGCTGAGAACCAGTGTGCGAGGGCAGGCGATGGGCACAGATGGTGAAACAGGGCTGGGCTGATCCTTGTGGAAGGTCGCAGTGATCTGGTGACAAGCTGGGCGCCCCAGCCCTGTTCTTTCCCACCACCAGGTGCCCCGTGGTCCCGGTCTTTGTGACCCTGAGGGGAGGGCTCGCTGGGTGGGGCAACAGGCAGGCGGTGGACCGTCCGTCTGTCTGGAAACCTGCACACCCCTCCCGGCCTTTCCCAGGTGCTTCTCCTGTGCCAGGAGGGAGGCCTGAAGCTGGCGCTCAACGGGCAGGGCCTGGGGGCCACCAGCCTGCGGCAGCAGACCCTGGAGCGGCTGCGGGAGCTCCGAATCAGCGGCAGCGTCCAGCTCTACTGCGTCCACTACTGAGGAGTGAGCCGGGGACCCCGCCAGGGAAGGGAGGGGCCCACCCAGGCCCGGCGCCCCTCAGTGCGGCTCCACTCTCCTCCCTTCCTGGAACCATGTGCCTGTCACCACCACCTGAGTCTGCAGGGGCTTTGGGCCCCACAGCAGAGGGGAGGCCCCAGAGTGAGAAGGCTCCTCAAAGGCAGTGGCTCCCTCCGCCAGGAGCCTGGGACTTGGCTCCATCCTTCCTGCAGGGCTGAGACAGCGGGCAGGTGGAGCAGCCCAACAAAGACAGTGGCTGAGGGGTGCCCGGGTGGCTCAGTCGGTTGAGCATCCGACTCTTGATTCTGGCTCAGGTCAGGATCTCAAAGTCATGAGATCGAGCCCCGCATCCAGCTCCGTGTTCAGCAGGGAGTCTGCTTGAGATTCCTTCCCTTCCTCTCCTCTGTCCCCCCCCCCCGCCCTTGCTCTCTCCGAAATAAATAAATAAATAAAATCTTTAAAAAAGAAAAGAAAGAAAAAAACTGCGATTAAATTGGGTATTAAGCCCCAGTTTGGGGACTCAGTCTAAGTGACACCATTTGGGGTCACTAAAAAGTGACACTTTTTTAGCCACCTCAATAAACTCAACTTAAAGAAAAAGACTAATCCAGAGGGGTGCCTGGCTGGCTCACTTGGAAGAGCGTGTAACCCTTGATCTCAGGGTCATGAGTTTGAGCCCACATTGGATGTAAATATTACTTAAATAAATAGAAACTTAAAAAAAAAAACGAGTAGTCTGTGGAAAGTAAGAACATGATAATCATTCAGAGCTAGTTCAATTAATTAATTTATGAAACGATTAGAGAAAGAATCTTGCTTTCATTACTTAAATATTAAAGACACTCTGTTAGAAGTGAAGTCAAAGCTGAAATACGTTCCAAAGCCATCTCCGGGACTGAGACACAAACACTTTCAAAGTCAGATCAGCTCCTTCCACCCGCAGCCCCTCCCTGACCGTACATTCCAGACATCTGGGGAGTTTTTAGAACATGCTGGTTCCTGGTCCAAACCCGAGACCGATGAAATCAGAATGTCTGGGTGTGGGGCCTGGGCCTCAGAATATTTTAAGAGCTCCCGGGAGATTCTGACATGGAGCCAGGTTTGAGAATAACTATTTCAGGCCTTGAAGACTCTGGAAATTCCCATACCCTTTGACATATGAAATATCTCCAGGAAAGAAGGCGCCTCCCGCGGGGCCAGCACAGCCCTTGGTAGGGACTAGTGACCAGACAGCTGAGAGCCAGGCTTGAAAGATGGGACCCAGCCTATGGGAGGGCAGGGTAGAGGGGAAGATAAAGTAGCAATGCCAGAGAAGGTGGGGACACCCCAAATTAGGGAGGCAGGACCCTAGTACATACCAAGAGCAGGAGGGAGAGTAGAGAACGTGGCAGACTCAAGGTGACGGGATCTATGCTGATGAGCTTAAGGTAGGCCCCGGGACCTCTCTGAGCCTCGGCTCCCTCCACTGCAGAAGGGGGACGGTAAGTCATCGCTCTGATCACGCCACAGGGCTGTGAGGCTCACATGTGAGCAGCCCTCTCTGTTTTCCTGCACTTTCCCACACATTCCATTCCGGTAAAAACCCTGTGAATGTAGACAGGATAAGGAGGAAGCGAGGCAGACTGGCCCAGTAGCTTATCAGAAATCACAGAGCTGGGCTGGGGATGCCAGAGTTGGAAGCAGCCCTTCCCGTCTCCTGGTCGGTGCAGGCTCTCGGGGCTCTCCGCCGACTAGCCCCCTGAACTCGGTCCCCGAAGCACACAGCCTGAGCTCAAATCCTGCTGCCTGCACGAGATTAGACGCCCGGCTTTGGGCAAATTCCGCGTGTTCGCATGGAGAGGTGCGGGCAGTCACATCAACCGAGCGGGATGGTGGTGAATTTATAAGTCAAAATTACTTTAAATGTCTCATACTGAGTTGGAACTCAATGAATGGTGGCTCTTGCTGGAAATGTGAGAAATGCCATGCTGCCCCCCCCCCACGTTGCCAGCGTCCCCTCCCCCAGCACGAGCAGAACCCTAGGAGATGGGGCCTCACACCCAAAGTGTGTCACCTATGGGGACATATCTCAGATGGGTGACGAAGTGCTCACCATTGCTTTCCAGAAGTGTGGACGTCTTCATTCAACGATCTCTCCCTCACAGAACTGATGACCTTGTGTGGACCTTGTCCACACGCCGGGTGGGGGGAGCGGGTTGTTGACCTGGTTGCTTTAGGATGTAAAGAACTTACTGGGAATCATAGACAGATGCACTCTCGACTCTGGGGGAATCGCTGTGGCACCAGGAGTTGGAAGCAGAACTCACAAATTCTGGAGAGCCAGGCTGACACTGTGCCGACCGTTTTGCAAACAAGTTCTGTTTGGGACCCAAGCAAGGGCTTGCCAACAACAGCGACAACAAAAAACACATTCCGACTAATGTACAACAAATCCCATCCTGTAGAGAATAAAGGTCCAGAGTCTTTTTATTTCCAAAGAAGCCAAGGTACTCAGTAGGAAAGAACATAGTATTACGAGTCCGTAGGCACACGCTCGGGCTTCTAAAGCCAACAGCTGATGTTTAAACAGAAAATCCTTCCCTGCTTGCAGGGGCCATGTTCCCGTCTCCCGTGTGGATGGCCCCGCGCTCATAGCCACTCCGAAAATTCTCAAGCAGGTGTCTGGGTCTGGAACTTGGCCTGCTCCGCGGTGCATGGGAAGAGCAGCGATGTGCGAGCGCTCGTCGCGGGAGGGATGCCCAGCCCCACTGTCCCTCTCACAGGGCTCCCTTCGGGCAGGCGCTAGACACTGGAGTCTGGGAAAAACGACCTGCTCTCCCACCCCAAGTCGTGGAAAAGGAGGGGGTGTCCCGGGAGTACACATTCGTTCAGATGTGTGTTCACACGCACGTGCGTGTGGGGCTGTGTTTCTGCATGTATGTTGTCGTGACACCATATGTCCCAGCATCTTTCCAACGTGTCCTAGCACCGCGGCCAGCCAAGGCAACATTGGGAAGTCCATGCTGAGCCCCTTTCCTCCTTGCAGACTGACTAAGGGCCAGCACACCCCACCCCACCCCGCTCATGCTGTCCATGACGACGTCGAGGCCCCTTCTTAGATCCTCTCCTGGCCTCGGGCTGCCTTTCTATCTTGGCTGATGTCCTGACAGCCAGCTTGGCCAGGGAGCAAGAACTCGTGCGTCACACAGCTGTAGGAAGTGGGGTGGACTTCTGCCAGCCAGCCCTCCCATCCACACAACCTGAGGAAGAATCGTTGTCCTCCCTCGTTCAGAGGCAGGAACCGGGCTCCCGGACTGCAGTGATTTGCTCAAGGTCACTTGTGTGAAAAGGCTGAGCTGGGTCTCTCCTCTGCTCACATCTCCCACTAGTGGCCCCATGGCCCTGTCTTCCACACCCCGCTCCTTGTCAGTGTTCGACCCAGGACGCCCCAGCTGCAAGGATCAATGCCTTTTCTGTTCCTCTTTTGCCTACATTCCTGATCTAGAGAATGATATCCTGCACTCCAACCCCTCATTCCAGGTTTCCCAATCCCAAAAGAGGGCCAACCTAAGTCCACCATCTCCCTCACAACCCCTTCCCTCCAACCCACCTCCAACTCTGCCCCCGGCACCTGTGTTCAGCCACAAAGTCCAGTCAATGCTAACTCCAGAAGTTTCTCCTGAATTCTCCTCCTCGTCCATCTCCCACCCTCTGACTTGGTTCAGTGCAGTCGCCATCCCTGCCTCTGTGACCCCCACAGCCTCTTGACCAGCCCTCCTGTCTCCTGTGCCTGCTACCCCACATCCAGTCTCCCCAAGACCCATGGTGGCCTTCCCAAAGGGCATATCTGGCCATGACCTTCCCATGGCCTCAGGGCACGGGGCACGCACTTTGGGCAGCTCACAGGTGCCCAACCCTCCTGACCAAACCTTCCTCAGCCCTCCTCACCCTGGATGCCCTCTGCCCCCGGGCTGACTGGTTTGCCCTTCTCCTCACCACAGAGCTGGCTCCTGCCTCCGCCCCTCCGCACAGCTGGCCCTCCAGTCGTCTTGCCCACTCCTCCCTCCTCTTCTCCGCCACACCGCCCAGCCCTCTCTGAGCAGCTGCCCTCAGCACCCAGCCTGGCTCAGCGGCTACTCTCTGGGTCCCCAGGCCCTGGGACCTGCCCCTCCCTTGGCACGGATCACGTCCTGCGGGGATCCCTGTGTCTGTCTGCACCTCCCTCTGCACTTCGAGCTCCACTGGGCAGGATCCTGGGTGCTGCCCCCGGCCCCTTCCTCTCCAGCAGCTGTGATGGGCCTGGCCTGGAACGGGGCCGAGGGAATCTACATGGAAGAGGGGCTGGAGGATGAGCGGGGCCAGGACCCGGGGCCCAGCTCCTCCCCTCTCTCGGCCAGGGCACAGCAGGTGCAGGAGGGGCAGACACAAGGGGTGTATTCACTTCCTCTCTAAATATAGAAGACCACAGCCGGGGCGCTGCCAACAGGAACCAAATTCGGAGCTTGTTCTCTATCTGGATGAGGAAACGGGGCAGTTCCCTTCCAGGGCTAAGCCAGATGGCCTTTCTTTCTCCAGATTATAAAATATGCCTTCCAGGAATTATTCCGTTTCCTGGAGTAAGTGTATAAATCTGGCAGTGTCGTCTGGCGGTGTGCCACTGAGCTGAGACCCGGCCTCCTGCAACGTCCACGCGGCAGAGAAGGGGCTGCTGGGACTGGGTGCGTCACAGCCTGGGCAAGACTGGGCTGCAACTGAGAGGAAAGACCGTGGAAGGAAGGGGAGGGACAGAGGTGCTGTTGGGGGGAGTGAGAAGCTCCAAACCCTGGCCAGGAGCAGAGGCAGGCAGGGTGGGGATTAGTTCACCTCCCCGAGCCCCAAGGCTTCCCCCCTAGAGGCTCCTTTGTGAACTGAGTGTGAGCAAACTGGGCCCCCAAGGCCCAGACAGACACAGCTTCTAGAACAGGGAGCCAGCTCCCTTCACATATCACTCACCGTGCCTCCCCTCCTTACACGCCAGGCGTGCAATCGAGTCCTGTGGACACAGACAGGAGGTAGCCCCACAGCAAAGACCTCATAGCCCCCCAGGGAAAGCAGACTTTCATATAATAACGGAATTTTCACACGAGTTTTCAAAATAGCAGCTGGTACCCCCTCTCCCCAAGACCAGCAAAGCAGACCGAGGGAGCCAACCCACTGTAGATTTTCCCTTGGAAGCAAGAGGACTGGGCATAGACATCAGGAAGGGGAGGCTGAGCGAGGCTGGCACCTGCTGGTTTCCTGCTCCGCCTTCTAGATGAAGTCCGAGAATACCGCTTCTGGGTTCATTCTGCCCTGCCCAGGGTCAATCACGCACTAACCAAGCAATGAACAAAACTCTGAAACCCAAGAAATGACCATGATGGCCCATCACCCAGGGACCCCTGACACACAGAAGCAGAAGAGAAATAGTGCCCCTGGGCAGTCAGTGTCGAAGCCAGCACGACATTCCTGACTCCCCCACCTGAGGATTTCATCAGCGATGCAGTGCTAACGAGCGACCCCGAGAGCTCGGAGGCTTAGCACGACAAACGCTTCCCGTAACCTGGGGGCTGGGGGTCCGCTGAGATTCTTCTGGGCTCCGCTGAGTTTGCCTCGTGGACTTCAGGCCTCCAGCACCCGGGTTTCAGGCCGGGATCCCGGCTGAAGGGGCAGCCTCTAGCTGGGACACGTGTTCCTCGTGACCGAGGGCTCACGAGCTGAAGCTGAGCCTGACCACGTATTCTTACTTAAACCTTCTGCTCGGATGTGGGAACGGCCATGGGCGCTCCTTTGCTCCCCTTGGCCACAGCAGATCCCACGCCCAAGCCTGATCAGTGAGGAACGTGGACAAGTGACATGATAATGGCAGGGAGATAGAAGCTATTACTGTGGCGGAGCATAATGGGGGGAAAAGAATCCCATCTACCGCAAGGACATTCTTTCCACAGCCCTTCAGAAACTGAACTCTCAGGAAGTGTTTAGCTGGAAGGGACTGGAGAGTGACAGGTGGAAGGCATGGCATCCACAGCAAAAGCACAGGTGGGATCTAGGTTAGGTTCTTTGGGGCACAAAGTATTCACTGCATTCACTGGAACATCTTTAGCTAAAAGTAACAAAGTTAAACTACAATGGATTCAGCAGTGAGGAGATATTACTATCCCTTGCTTATCAAGAAGTCAAGAGATGGGAACATCCACGGAATCAGCCTGAGACGCAGGAAGATACATCTGGATCTCTACAAATGAACATCTCCAGCGCTGAGTATTGAGGTACTAAGCGGGGAGCCATGAAACCGCGCACAGATTTCGGAAGATAAACGGAAGGGGGAGGGAGCCGCTGCGTTCAGGCGGCGGGAAGCGGTAGCCACCTGCACAGGGGAGCGGGCGGACTCGCGGACCAGCACCCGCGAGAGAGCAGCCTGAGACCGTGAGCCAGGAGCACGCGCCACCAGACTGAAACGGAGCTCCGGTGTGCTCACTGGAACCAGACTGAGACTGGGAGCTCCAGAGCGCGCGGGGGCGGCTGGTGGCTGGCGGTGTTAGAAACACAAAGGACAGAGACACGCCGGCCCTGGAAGTGAGGGCTGGGACGCTGGGTGTGGGGCGCACATCCCAGGACGCTGCAGGGTTGAGCAGCACCAACAGAAACAGAGTTAAAGTGACCAGAACATCAGTGGAGAAAGGTCCGCAATCCCTCTGTTCTGAGACAGAGGCTGAGATTCGGCCACTGCTGCTCTGACTCTCAGAAGAGGCACAGCAAACCACCAGGGAAAGCCGCCAGAGAACAAAAGCCTGGAAATACCGGCTCAGAGAGTGCCCATCCCCATCCCCCCTCGCAGGGGACACGGAGACTCTACCCAAACAGGGTTGCCTGAGTATTGGCGCGGCAGGCCCCTCCCCCAGAAGGCAGGCTGAAAAATCAAGAAGCCCACATCCCTAAGATCCCTATAAAACAAGGGCGCACGGCCTGGGACCCAGTCAATAATTTGGGCTCTGGACAACCCCGCAACCTCTCCTCATCAGAATGATGAGAAGGATAAGTCCCCCTCAGCAAAGAAAAGACAATGAGTCTGTGGCCTCTGCCACAGAACTAATGGATATGGATATAAACAAATTATCAGAAATGGAGTACAGAGTAACAATGGTCAAGATGATGTGTAGACTTGAAAAAAGTATTAACGAAAATGTTAAGGAGAATATAGAATCTCTAAGGGCAGAAATGAGAGCAAATCTGGCAGAAATAAAAATTCTATGAGCCAAATGCAGTCAAAACTAGAGGCTCTGATGGCCAGGGTCACTGAGGCAGAACGTATTAGCAATTGGAGGATGGGTTAGTAGAAGAAAAAGCAAAAATAGAATCTGGACTTAAAAAAATCCACGCCCACAAATGTAGGTTATGGGAGATCACTGACTCAATGAAACGATCCAATGTCAGAATCATCGGCATCCCCGAGGGGGTGGAGAAAAACAGAGGTCTAGAAGAGATATTTGCACGTCATAGTGCATTTTGCAAATATTAGATCCAAGGATACAGTATTGAAAGCAGCCAGGGCAAAGAAATTTCTCACGTACCAAGGCAAAGGTATCAGAATTACGTCAGACCTATCTACACAGACCTGGAATGAGAGAGACAGGGGCATTTTTAAAGCTCTTTCAGAGAAAAACATGCAGCCAAGGATCCTCTATCCAGCAAGGCTGTCATTCAGAATGGGTGGAGAAATGAAGACCTTCCAGAATCGCCAGTCATTGGCCAATTTTGTAACCACGAAACCAGCCCTACAGGAGATATTAAGGGGGGTTCTATAAAAGTAAAAAGGCCCCAAGAGTGATACAGAACAGGAAGTCACAATCTATAGAAACAAAAACTTTACTGGCAACATGGCATCATTAAAATCATATCTCTCAGTATTCAGTCTCAATGTAAATGGCCTAAATGCTCCCATAATGCCACAGGGTTGCAGATTGGATAAAAAGACATGACCCATCCATTTGCTGTCTACAAGAGACTCATTTTGAACCTAAAGATACATTCAGACTGAAAGTAAAGGGATGGAATACCATCTTTCATGCCAATGGACCTCAAAAGAAAGCTGGGGTAGCAATTCTCATATCAGACAGATTGGATTTTAAACTAAAGACTACAGTTAGAGACACAGAAGGGCACTATATTATTCTTAAAGGATGTATCCAACAAGTGGATATGACAATTATAAACATATATGCCCCCACCAGGGGAGCAGCAAGATACACAAGCCAACTCTTAACCAGAATAAAGAGACATACAGATAAAAATACGTTAATAGTAGGGGACCTCAACACTCCACTATCAGCAATAGACAGAGCACCGGAGCAGAAAACCAACATAGAAACAAGAGCTTTGAATGCCATACTCGACGAGTTGGACCTCATAGATATATATAGAACACTACACCCCAGAACCAATGAATACTCATTCTATTCTAATGCCCATGGAACATTCTCAAGAATAGACAATGTTCTGGGACACAAAACAGGTCTCAAACGATACCAAAAGATTGAAATTATCCCCTGCATATTCTCAGACCACAATGCTCTGAAATTGGAACTCAACCACAAGGAAAAATTTGGAAGAAACTCAAACACTTGGAGACTAAGAACCATTCTGCTCAGGAATGACTCGATAAACCAGGAAATCAAAAATCAAATTAAACAATTTATAGAGACCAACAAGAATGAAAACACAACGGTCCAAAACCTATGGGACACTGCAAAGGCAGTCCTAAGAGGGAAATACATAGCCATCCAAGCCTCACTCAGAAGAACAGAAAAATCTAAAATGCCGTTTTTATATTCTCACCTCAAGAAGCTGGAACAGCAACAGAGGGACAGGCCTAATCCACGCACGAAGAAGCAGTTGACCAAGATTAGAGCAGAAATCAATGAATTAGAAACCAGAAGTACAGCAGAGCAGATCAACAGGACTAGAAGCTGGTTCTTTGAGAGAATCAATAAAATTGACAAACCACTGGCAAGACTTATCCAAAAGAATAGAGAAAGGACCCAAATTAATAAAATTATGCATGAAAAAGGAGAGGTCACGACCAACACCAATGAAATTGGAAGGATTATTAGAAACTTTTATCAATAGCTATATGCCAATAAATTAGGCAATCTGGAAGAGATGGAGGCCTTCCTGGAAACCTATAAACTACCAAGACTGAAACAGGAAGAAATTGATTTTTTAAACAGGCCAATTAATTATGAAGGGATTGAGTCAGTGATAAACAACCTTCCAAAAAACAAAACTCTAGGCCCGGACAGTTTTCCTGGGAATTCTACCAAACATTCAAAGAAGAAATAATACCTATTCTCTTAAAGCTATTTCAAAAAATAGAAACAGAAGGAAAGCTACCAAACTCATTCTATGAGGCCAATATTACCTTGATCCCCAAACCAGGCAAAGACCCCATCAAAAAGGAGAATTACAGACCGATTTCCCTAATGAATATGGATGCCAAAATTCTCAACAAGATCCTGGCTAACAGAATCCAACAGTACATTAAAAGGATTATCCATCATGACCAAGTGGGATTCATCCCTGGGATGCAAGGGTGGTTCAACATTCGCAAATCGATCAGTGTCTTAGATTTTATCCAGAGGAAAAAGCCAAAAATCATATGATTCTCTCAATAGATGCAGAAAAAGCATTTGACAAAATACAGCATCCTTTCCTGATTAAAACCCTTCAGAGTGTAGGGATAGAGGGTACATTCCTCAATCTCATAAAAACCATCTATGAAAAGCCTACAGCAAATATCATTCTCAATGGGGAAAAGCTGGAAGTCTTTCCCTTAAGATCAGGAACACGACAAGGACGCCCACTCTCGCCACTATTATTCAACATAGTACTAGAAGTCCTTGCAACAGCAATCAGACAACAAAAAGGGATCAAAGGTATCCAAATAAGCAAAGAAGAAGTCAAAACGTCTCTCTTCGCAGGTGACATGATGCTCTATATGGAAAACCCAAAAGAATCCACTCCCAAACTATTAGAAGTTATAGAGCAATTCAGTAATGTGGTGGGATACAAAATCAATGCTCAGAAATCAGTTGCATTTCCATACACGAATAATGAGACTGAAGAAAGAGAAATTAGGGAATCCATCCCATTTACAATAGCACCAAAAACCATACGTTACCTTGGAATTAACTTAACCAGAGACGAAAAGGGTCTATATTCTAGAAACTATAAATCACTCTTGAAAGACATTGAGGAAGACACAAGAAGATGGAAAAATATTCCATGCTCATGGATTGGAAGAATTAACATAGTTAAAATGTCCATGCTACCCAGAGCAATCTACACTTTCAATGCTATCCCAATCAAAATACCAATGACATTTTTCAAAGAACTGGAACAAATAGTCCTTAAATTTGTATGGAACCAGAAAAGGCCCCGAATCGCCAAGGAACTGTTGAAAAGGAAAAATAAAGCTGGGGGCATCACAATGCCGGATTTCGAGCTGTACTACAAAGCTGTGATCACAAAGACAGCATGGTACTGGCACAAAAACAGACACATAGACCAATGGAACAGAATAGAGAACCCAGAAATGGACCCTCAGCTCTTTGGGCAACTAATCTTTGATAAAGCAGGAAAAAACATCTGGTGGAAAAAAGAGAGTCTCTTCAATAAATGGTGCTGGGAAAATTGGACAGCTACATGCAAAAGAATGAAACTTGAACACTCTCACACACCATACACAAAGATAAATTCCAAATGGATGAAAGACCTCGATGTGAGACAGGAATCCATCAAAATCCTAGAGGAGAACATAGGCAGCAACCTCTACGACATCATCCACAGCAACCTTTTTCATGACACATCTCCAAAGGCAAGAGAAACGAAAGAAAAAATGAACTTGTGGGACTTCATCAAGATAAAAAGCTTCTGCACAGCCAAGGAAACAGTCAAAAAAACTAAGAGGCAGCCCACGGAATGGGAGAACAGATTTGCAAATGATACTACAGATAAAAGACTGGTATCCAAGATCTACAAAGAACTTCTCAAACTCAATATGCGAGAAACAAATAAATAACTCATAAAATGGGCAGAAGATATGAACAGACACTTATCCAATGATGACATACAAATGGCTAACAGACACATGAAAAAATGTTCAAAATCATTAGCCATCAGGGAAATTCATATCAAAACCACACTCAGATACCACCTTACGCCAGTTAGAATGGCAAAAATTGACAAGGCAAGAAACAACAATTGCTGGAGAGGATGTGGAGAAAGGGGATCCCTCCTACATTGTTGGTGGGAATGCAAGTTGGTACAGCCACTCTGGAAAACAGTGTGGAGGTCCCTTAAAAAGTTAAGAATTGAGCTACCCTATGACCCAGCCATTGCACTACTGGGTATTTACCCCAAAGATACAGACGTAGTGAAGGGAAGGGCCATATGCACCCCAATGTTTATAGCAGCATTGTCCACAATAGCTAAATCGTGGAAGGAACCGAGATGCCCTTCAACAGATGACTGGATTAAGAAGTTGTGGTCCATATATACAATGGAAAATTACTCAGCTATCAGAAAGAACGAATTCTCAACATTTGTTACAACATGGACGGCACTGGAGGAGATAATGCTAAGTGAAATAAGTCAAGCAGAGAAAGAATTATCATATGATTTCTCTCATCTATGGAACATAAGAACTAGGAAGATCGGTAGGGGAAGAAAGGGATAAAGAAAGGAGGGTAATCAGAAGGGGGAATGAAGCATGAGAGACTATGGACTCTGAGAAACAAACTGAGGGCTTCAGAGGGGAGGGGGGTGGGGGAATGGGATAGGCTGGTGATGGGTAGTAAGGAGGTAACTTGCATGGTGCACTGGGTATTATATGCAACTAATGAATCATCAAACTTAACATCAAAAACCAGGGATGTACTGTATGGTGACTAACATAATATAATAAAAAAATAAAAATAAAAATAAACACCTTTAAAAAAATTAAATGGAGATGAGACCGATTAACAGGAGAAAATCAAATTTAATTTTGCGCGTATGGGGAATCCACACAGACATGGAAATTC
Source organism: Ursus arctos (assembly GCF_023065955.2). NCBI lineage: Eukaryota > Metazoa > Chordata > Mammalia > Carnivora > Ursidae > Ursus > Ursus arctos. The sequence continues at coordinate 40,081,535 of NW_026622908.1, forward strand.
CAAAGTCAGGCAAAATGAGGTATACACGTCATTCTGAACTAAGGCAGGGAGGGGTCTGGGTCTGAAAGAAGACATGTGCTTCATCGGAAGCTCTGAAAAAGTAAATGTTTGGTAAATAAATATTTGCAGGACCTACCAGAGACAATGGGACACAGAGGACATTGATCAAACAGGCGTTGCTAGCCTCCTCCCTGTTCACCATACCTAGCTCATAGTATAATGCACTTATCTATGCGATAGCTCTCCTGCTGGAGCAGGACTCCTCATAAATTCTCTTAGGCATTTGTGGGAGAGGCAAAGAGCTCTTTCTGAATCTACTCCTGAATCTGATTGCCTTTAACTGAAAAATAATCTTCATGCCAAGGTGGCCCATCTTAGGACAGCCTGTCTTTGGCCCCTCCAGACTTGTAGGCTCCTTTTAGAAATAACGCTCACTTGGAAGCGGCGGGTAGTGCTGGCCAAGGCCAAGGCCAAGGCCAAAGGAGCCAATAGACCTTGGACCGTCAGGAGCTCTGGTCCAAAGAACCTGGAGCCCGGGGATGATGTTGGCAGAGGTGATGGCCTTCCTGAGCCCCCCCAAGCGTAAGTTCATTCTCATGGGATCTCTGCTCACAGCAGCAAGCCTCCTGTATTCTCTGCCAGCCGCTGAGTCAATGCCCCCGCTTTTCCTGCAGGATCCCGTAGGGAACCGGTCTGATTGTCTGAAAACCCGCGCCAGCCTCTTTGCACCTTTCTAATAAGGCTGTTGTGACAGTGCGTGGGATGTAGGCGAGCGCATCTTACGTGCTGTTGGCCTAGCCAATGGCCATCTCCCCGTCCCCACCCCCACCCCACACGGTCGCTCACCTTCTCCCAGGCGCACAGAGCCCTGCTGTGCACGGGGCAGCAGGAGCCCCTCCGCAGCTCCACGGGATGTACCGGGAGTGTTCTGAGCCTGCCAAGGAGGCCCTCGATTGGTTTAGGAGAAGACAGGTGACCCAGGTCCGAGCAGTGAAGGGCGGGAGTGAGACCGTCAGGGGATGATGGGAAAGCTTTTACTCCCAGAAACCAAGAGGCAAGCGATAGGTGGTACAGTCGGTTGGGTGTCCGACTCTTGGTTTCAGCTCAGGTCCTGATCTCGGGGTCATGATATCGAGCCCCGTGTCAGGCTCCAAGCTCAGCACAGAGTCAGCTTGGGACTCTGTCTCCCCTTCCTTCGGTCCCTCCCCCCATGCTCACCCACAGGCATGCGCGCTCTCTCTCAATCAAATAAGTAAATAAATCTTTAAAGAGAGAGAGAGAAGTGATGAGCAACATCTCCCTTCACTGCTTTTGGACATTGCCAGGTGAAAATGTGCCCCTTGAACCTGCTGCAGCCACAGGGGACGAAGGGGGCCAGGCTCCAGGTGGCTTTGAAACGGTAGCAGGACTAATTCCATCTTGAATTCGGTTTGCCTTGAACACGTCTCCCTCCCTTGTCGGTCCACAGTGGAACTATTTGCACACTGAAAGCCCGTTGGGGGAACTAGCTGACCTTTAAATTGTAATGGGAGCACTGAATTAAGACAGAACACACTGCACAAAATAAACCAGTCAGCACTTTCTTGCATGTCACTCCTGAGCCTTAATTACTATGAGCTTATCGTAATCAATTCCGTTTACAGTTTCTTAGGGAACTTGAAGAACCTGGCCCATGTTTATTGAAGACGTTTGATTGATTGGTCAAGCCGTGGTGGAGCTGTGGCTGGTCTCTTTTCCATTCCTCTTCTCCTTTCAAAGTCCTGCCTGCATGGATACGGGACAGTGGTTTTTTGGGGACATCAGTATACCATCGTCTCGGTTTGCCGGCTTTCTTGAGAAAAATCGCTTTTCTTGCCCCAACACTTTGTCTCTCTCCATTTATTGGCCTGTCCTGCAGTGAGCAGATCGGACCCGGGTTCAACAACAAGCCACAGTGATTCTGTCTTTTGAGTCACGTAAGCACCGGCCCTTCCATTTAGAGCAAATGTTTAGTATCCCTGGGGGAAAAATGTTTATGTGGCTCCTGGGTGACTCAGCTGGTTACCAGTCTGACTCTTGACCTCAGATGAGGTCCGCATCTCAGGATCAGGAATGTGAGTCCTGCTTTGGACTCCAACCTGGGTGTGGAGCCTACTATAAAAAGAAAAGATTCGTCTGTGATAGTTTTTAAATAGTATCAAAAGGAAAGTGAAAGCAAAACTCTCAACTTTGGTATAAAAGTCGGTCCACATGTAGCAGGACAGCAGACACGACCATGGCTGAGGTAAGCCCCTGGAACTTTCTATTTGCGGCTCTCCAGCAGCAGGGCAGCCCCCTCCTGTAAAGGCCTGAGTCTGGGTGTCTGGTCTGGGCCACACTGAACTGCAGAGTTTGGAAAGGCTTTTGAAGGAGGTTATGGAAAAGTCTTGGGTGTTTCAAAGTCCCTATTCCTGCAGCACAGTGAGGGCTTCGGTCCCAGTGAGCCTCCCCTCTCATCTCAGCATGGGGGGCTCAGGGGCTCTCGGGGAAGGAGCTGTGGCTGCCTGGGGGCTTGGCCCGCCTGAGCTGGGAAGCACCTGGTGTTTGGGCCGAGGGGGGTGACCAGAATTGGGGATCCCCAATGTGCCTGTCTCCCTCACTGGGAGAGTTCAGTGCCTGCTCAGTTCTCTCCTTCTCTCTCCTCTTCCCTCTTTGGCATCTGTCCTGCCTCGGTAAGGATGCTTCCATTCCAGCTTTCTGACTCCGGATCTCCCTTCCTGTCGGCCCTGATACGCAGATCCACAAAAGATCCAGGCAGGGGCAGGTCGGACTCCGTGGTTCGTGTGCACTGAAGGGGAAGGAGTTGAACTCAGGCAATTCGGGGAAATGAGGCCATTCTGGGAAGAAGCTGCCCACTCCGCACACCTGAGGGCCTGGGGTGGGGCCAGGGCCTGATTGCTGCCAAAAGAAATCCGCCTTTGTTGCCTGGGCAGCCTCTCCTCCTCAAGGCGGGGCCCGGGGTCACATTTGATCGGCCACCAGCTACTGTGCAGGGTGTCTGGCCCTGATCCTAGCCAGACGTTGACTCTCAGAGTGAAAAATCCCCTTTTGATTCCCCCATGGCGACCATCCCTGTGCCTGCTGTGCCCTGGCCGAGAGGGGAGGAGCTGGGGCCCGGGTCCTGGCCCTGCTCATCCTCCAGCCCCTCTTTCACGTAGATTCCCTTGGCCCTGTTCCAGGCCAGGCCCTTCACAGCTGCTGGAGAGGAAGGGGCCGGGGGCAGCACCCAGGATCCTGCCCCAGTGGAGCTCAAAGAGCAGAGGGAGGTGCAGACAGACACAGGGATCCCCGCAGGATGTGATCTGTGCCGAGGGAGGGGCAGGTCCCAGGGCCTGGGGACCCAGAGAGTTGCCGCTGAGCCAGGCTGGGTGCTGAGGGCAGCTGCTCAGAGAGGGCTGGGCGGTGCGGGGGAGAAGAGGAGGGAGGAGTGGGCAAGACGACTGGAGGGCCAGCTGTGCGGAGGGGCGGAGGCAGGAGCCAGCTCTGTGGTGAGGAGAAGGGCAAGCCAGTCAGCCCGGGGGCAGAGGGCAGCCAGGGTGAGGAGGGCTGAGGAAGGTTTGGTCAGGAGGGTTGGGCACCTGTGAGCTGCCCAAAGTGCGTGTCCCATGCCCTGAGGCCACGGGAAGATCATGGTCAGATGTGCCCTTTGGGAAGGCCACCGTGGGTCCTGGGGAGACTGGATGTGGGGTAGCAGGCACAGGAGACCAGGGTGGGAGTGGGGGTCCAGTCAAGAGGATGTAGGGTCCGGGCACCTGGCTAAGTCAGAAGAGCATGTGACTCGTGTTCTTGGAGTGGTGAGTCGAGCCCCATGTTGGGTGTGGAAATTACTAGAATAAATAAAATTAAAAAATAATAATAAAGGCTCAACTTCATGGAGTGGGGTCAGGTCTCAGATTCAGGCGCAGAGACTGCCCTGATGAATTCAGAGGGTGAGAAGTGGACCAGATGAATTCAGGAGAAAGTCCGGGGTCGGCCTTGGTTGTTGGATGCTGGCATGACCAAGAGGACTAAGGAAAGCTGACCACGGGTCTCTGGTTAGGTGGCCTGCACTGAGAGGGAGCGGTGTGTGGTTTGCTGAGGGCAGGCCCAGAGAGGGAGAGAAACTGAAACATTCTCAAATCAGATGCTGTGGCCCCCTGGGGTGACGGTGGGGGACACTGAGGAGCAGGAAAGAGGTGTGGAGGGGGAGGGAGGCAGGGAAAATCACGGGGAGAAGGGGCAGCTCAGCTGAGTGCTCTTGGCCAAGCCCCTCTCTCTGATCTTCAGTTGCCCACCTGAGCAATGGGCTGATGCTTCCTTCCCCTGGGGCTGCGGGAAAAGTGCCCACAGAGGCGAGCTTTGTGCACGCTGGGTGTAAGCCCCCAGGGCCAGAAGCTGCCAGCCCTACAGAGCCTCGGGTCCCCTCAGGTTGCTGTCAGCTCGTGTCTGTCATGTTGGCACCTCCAAGGGCGGGTGTCCTGGGACTGGAGGGGATGGCGTCTGAGGAGAGGCAGGTGTCTGTCGCGGCCGTGGACAAGGAGGGCCAAGAGGTGTGACGAGGACCTGCGAAGGGTCGAGAAGCTGGTGACTCTCCTCTCTGACTGCTGGGGAGGGGTCTGGGGCTCCCAGGCTCCGCGAAGGGGTTTTCATCCAGGTGGTCAGGTCCACACTCTCAGGAGCAGGTGTGCAATGCGCCTGCACACGCACACTCACAGCCTCGGTGTGCACCTGCATCTGCCCGACACACACACGCAACCCCAACGTATACACACACAGATGTGCGCCTGCGTACGCCCGACACACACACGCAACCTCAACGTATACACGCACAGATGTGCGCCTGCGTACGCCCGACACACACACACACACACACACACACACACACACACACACACGCAACCCCAACGTATACACACACACAGATGTGCGCCTGCGTACGCCCGACACACACATGCAAACCCAACATAGACACTCACGTAGTTGTGCATGGACAAGGAACACTACACTCAGAACACACATACACCACATGTGCATACACACACTTGTGTTCCCTCACCCACACCCTGTACAACACGAGTGCACACATACATACATAATAATACACGCACGCTGAACAAATCTCCACTCTCCCGTTCCACAAGGTCCATTTCTCCAGGCTTCCAGCCCCCGGTTCTTCAGAACCTCTCGAAGTGACAGCAGGATGAGGACCCCACAGGGGCCAGGGGGGCCCCTCCCACTGCAGGCTCTCACCAATGATGAACATCACGCAGTGGGGCCCCGGCCAAGCTGCAGGACCCCAGCTGGGCTCTTGAATGTTGCCTAGAAGGCTGCCTACACCATCCTGGGTTTTTGTGTTGCAGTTTGGTGAAGAACCCAAGCCCGGAGACCTGATTCAGATTTTCCGCATTGGCTATGAGCACTGGGCCATCTATGTGGGAAATGGTTATGTGATCCATCTGGCTCCTCCGAGTAAGCGCTGTTGGAAATACTATTTTCAAAATATTTGTTACCATCATGAGAACAATTAGAGGAAAGAGCTGAGCCAGGGAAACCTGACTCGGTTTCTCCCTGAGCTTTTGTGAGCAGACCGTACATCCATACCCCGCTGAGTAATTGAGCGGAGTCCCATAGGTCTGCGGGCGGGAAGTCACGTGGAATGCACATTCCAAGGATGGGGATGAGATGAGGAGCCTCTGATTGCTGGAGACCAGCTCATGGTCACTGGTGGTCACATTGCCTGGATGACCTCCCCACCACCAGTATTCTGATTTTCTTTCTTTTTTTTTTAAAGATTTATTTTTATTTATTCGACAGAGATAGAGACAGCCAGCAAGAGAGGGAACACAAGCAGGGGGAGTGGGAGAGGAAGAAGCAGGCTCATAGCAGAGGAGCCTGATGTGGGGCTCGATCCCATAACGCTGGGATCACGCCCTGAGCCGAAGGCAGACGCCTAACCGCTGTGCCACCCAGGTGCCCCAGTATTCTGATTTTCAAATGGAGATAATATATACCTCAAAAATTAAGAGGTGATGAAGTAATACATGGAAAGTAAACAGTGTGTGATCAAATAAATTGGATCTCTTTCTGAAATGCACACATGCACAAAATTGAATAAATAGTAAATATTTGACTATCACTGTTTATAGTGGCAAAAATCTTTGAACAACCCAAATGTTCAATAATAGAGCTGGATCAGATCGATGACCCATATCCCTGTGATGGAAGACAATGCCACTGCGTATGCAATCATGCCATTCTCTGACTTGAAAAAATATCCACAGCCTGTTCAGTAAAAAGAACAAAATCTGAGAATGCTCCAATCGCATTTGTGAAAAGACAAACATCAGGGCCTCAGTAGAGCACTCCCTTGGTTCTCTTCCTCGTCCCGCCCCTTCTCCCTCCCTGTCTCGCCTTCCCCTGCAGCTCCCCGTGACCATGGTGGTGTCTCTGATTCCAGGTGAGTACCCAGGGGCTGGCTCCAGCAGCGTATTCTCTGTTCTGAGCAACAGGGCGGTGGTGAAACGGGAGCGCCTGAAGGATGTGGTGGGGGGCTGCCGCTATAGGGTCAACAACCTCTTGGATGACAAGTATACACCACGACCTGTGAACCACATCATTTACTCTGCAAAGGCGAAAGTTGGTCAGGAGATAGAATACAGTCTTCTGCGCAGGAACTGTGAGCACTTTGTCACCGACCTGAGATATGGTGTGCCCGAGTGCAGACAGGTAAGGTCCTCTTTGAGACGATCCGTCTCCCTCCTGGTGGTCCCCTTGGGGTGGCGGTGACCAAGCTGTGCAGGCAGAGGGAAGAGTCACCGTGCCACACTAGCTGGGAGTCAGGAGGTCTGAGCTCAACTCTTCAATCAGCCTCTGATGCACGCGGCTCTGTGGACAGGTCACTCCCTCCCTGGGCCTCAGTTTCCCCATGTGTGGGAGGAGGAGTTGGATGGAGGACCTCTGGAGGCCTGCCAGCTGACCTTCTAGGATCCTTCACCTCTAGGATCCACACTAAAGGCAGCTCTTGATGCCCCGAAGGGATGTCAGGAAGAGTGTGGGCCAAGCCAGCACCATGACAGCTCTCCTAAGGCCCCGGAGAGCACTCAGGCAAGGGATGCTCAAGGTCCATGGGCCTGTGTACGAGCTCAAGGATTCGTTTATGGAAGATCTGGGGCACAGCTTCCATGCCCACCCGTTCTGGCTTCCACGTTTCTTGTCCCCAAAACGCACCGCTAATAAGTGGCAGAGGCAAGATTCCGACCCCAGCTGTCGTTCTCTGGAGTCCCCACTCCCTACCCCCGAACTGCAGCACCTCCAGGGCTAATAATTGAAGGTAGAGTGACACCACCACTCTGAGTTGTGTCATTTCTTTAAGAACTCCTAAAGAGCACCTCTGTGCCTGGCAGAACCAGGTGTGGGGGATGCAGCGAGGAACAAGACGAGTGACACACGTGAGGTCCTTGCTCTCCTGGGGGGCACAGGTGTGACATGGGAAGATTCGAGAGCCGTTCCTGAGCCACCTCGCACTTGCTGCACGGGCTCCCTGATGGCCGCAGGCTCTCAGCCATCCCACCTGCATCTCCTGGGCCTTCCCACCCCGCGCTCTGGGGATTCAGGTGCTTTAAATGCCCAAAAGTGGTTTGAGTTGCCTTCAGGCCCACGTACAACCCTGGCCAACGGGCTCCATCCAGCGGTTCTTTTCCCTTCCAACCCTCTTCTCCCCGTTTCCCTGCCAAAGTTTGTTGTTGTTGTTGTTGTTTTTAAAAATTTTATTTATTTATTGAACAGAGAGCGAGAGAGCACGAGCTGGGGGAACAGGGAGAACAGCAGAGGGAGAGGGAGAAGCAGTCACCCCCTGAGCAGGGAACCTGATGCAGGGCTTGATCCCAGGACCCTGAGATCAGGACCTGAGCCGAAGGCAGACGCTTAACCATCTGAGCCACCCAGGCGCCCATCCCTGCCAGTATCTGTAGACTCCTGAGTTTGTCAAGTGGGCCAAGGGGCCCGTGAGTTCCCTTGAGCTGAATGTTCTTGTTGAATGTACAGCCTGTCCTCGGATTCACGACGGAGTGTGACCTCCCCTCCTCTCTCCTGCAGGTCAGAGATGCCGTCGTGGCGACTGGCATCGCAGGAGCGGGCTTAGCACTCGTTGCCGCCTTTGCACTCATGGCAAGAAACAACAAGCAGAAGCAATAAGCTGAGGGGCCCGTCCGGTCAGCAGGGACTTTACACATGTACGGGGTCTGGTTGGGCCAGAGCTTTGGTTTGTGGATTTCATTCAGTTTTATAATAAGGCTTATTTTTACAGAATAAAATAAAGCCCAACAGGGGAGCCCTTTACTGGAGGAAATGCAGCAAGAACTGCCTGGTGTGAAGTCTGTGGAGGGCGCGGCTGGGCTCCGGGACTGGCCACACCAGGTGGCGCCCTGGGCCTTCGGTGCTTTTCTCTTGCTTTCTCTCTGGGGCTGTGTTCCTGTCTTGCAGGAGCCCGTCCAGCTCCAGCTATTTCAAGTCGTGGGTATTTCTGGGTGTGGGGAGACGGGGGAGCAGGGGGAGACACGCGGCCCTGGCTGAGAGGCAAGAACAGGAACCATCAGACAACCAGGACCCTTGGCCTGGAACTGGAGGCAGCCGGCTTCTCGACTCCGCGGCTGGAGTCCGCAAGTTCCGCAGAGTCAAAACCAAAGCACAGCCAAGCTCTTCCTGGAGGAAACTCAGTCTCGTGAAGTCCTCTCCTTCTCCCTCAGCTCTGCACACCTTTCCTCAGCCTCGTCGCGTCCACCCCCAGCCCTCCTGCTTCCTCTCCACGTGGGCAGCGTGCAGACACACACACACAAGTACAAAACCCACGCTCTCTCTCTGTAATTCTGAAATCCAAAAAGCTCTACAAACCCAAGTTAGGCGGCAAACTCCCTTGAAGGAAAACCCGCCTAGAACGGATCTGAGGCTTTTCGTAAGCTTCATGTACCCCATTTCGTGACTCGGTCACGCCTCTCACTGCAGAAACAGCAGCATGTTTCCTTAGGAGCAAACACCTGAGCGCCCATTCCCATCCTTGACCTCATGCACCATATTTTCTATCGGAAACCCAAAAAATATCAAATCCCAAAACACACGTAGTCTCAAAGGGTTTGCATGAGCCTTGTTGTCCCATGTTTCCTATTTCCTATAGAGATAGCTAGGTGTTTACAAAGAAACAGAACACAAAGGCTATATTCAAACCTGATATGTGGTTACCTTGGGGACCGGGAAGGGGGACTTCAGTTTTAACTGAGGCGTCCTGAGTGTTTGCAAGAACGACATCATTTCTTATTGCATGGAGCACTGGGCGTTATACGCAAATAATGAATCATGAAACACGACATCAAAAACTAAGTATGTACTGTATGGGGACTAAGCTAACAAAATAAAAATTATTATTAAAAAAAGAAAGAACAACATCATTTCTCATTTCATCATATTACGCTATTAACTCTTAAAAATACAGAAACGACCAGAGGGACAGATGTCATCTTACTAATGATAGAGCTAAATGCAGCCTCTAGGAAGAAGGCATAGAGGGAAGGAGGGTCTCCACCAGGAAACGCTATTGGAAACAGGGTCTTCACAGAGGTAATCCCGTTAAGACGAGGTCATCAGGGTGAGCTCTGGCCAACATGACTGTGTCCTTATCAGAAAAGGTAACACAGGGACGCCTGGGTGGCGCAGTCGTTAAAGTGTCTGCCTTCGGCTCAGGGCAATATCCCGGCGTTCCGGGATCTAGTCCCACATTGGACTCCTCTGCTGGGAGCCTGCTTCTTCCTCTCTCACTCGCCTGCTGTGTTCCCTCTCTCGCTGGCTGTCTCTCTGTCACATAAATAAATAAAAAAAAAATCTTTAAAAAAAAAAAGAAAAGGAAACGTAACACAGACACAGGGAGAAGAATGCAACGTGAAAAGAGACACACAGACGGCCGACAGAAGCCAAGACTGAAGGCCTACGGCTAATGCCAAGGAACGCCGAGAACGGCCAGCGAACCAGCAGGAACGAGGACGGGGCAAGCACGGACTCTTCCCCACAGGCCAGAGAGGGTGCGGCCCTGTGGACAGCTTGAGTTCTGACGGCTGGACTCCGGAACCGCGAGACCATAAGGCTGTGTTGTCTTAAGCCCCCTCGTCTGTGGTACGTTGTCACAGCAGGCCTCACACAGCACCCGGGCCTACTCAGCGTGACCTCTCACTGACTGACAACACGGTCTACCTCAGACGTGAGTGTGTCTACAGCTCGGGGTCCACTGCCTCACACAAGCTAGGTGTCCAAAACAACGTGCAAGAGGAAGGAGCCTAGAAAGAAGTTTCAGGTGACAAGGTGTCAAACTCAAGTTTTGACGGAAATGTTTCAGGAGCAACAGCTCCCAACCCCGGGGTCGGGACACCAGAGTAGAACCACAAGTTACAAAGTGTAAGCCAAAGTGAGGAATTCTTTTCTTTGCTTTTTAAAGGAATCGAGGTTAGACCTAACTCACAGTAATCCCCATAATAAATGACTCTCTCATCCCGGTGCATGCTGACCTGTTTCCTTTTTTTTTTTTTTTTTTGAATGTAAAATGTTAATTTATTTTTTTTTTATTAATAATGATTTTTTATTATATTATGTTAGTCACCATACAGTACATCCCCGGTTTTCGATGTAAGGCTCGATGATTCATTAGGTGTGTACAACACCCAGTGCACCATGCAATATGTGCCCTCCTTACTACCCATCACCGGTCTATCCCATTCCCCCACCCCCCTCCCCTCTGTAGCCCTCAGTTTGTTTCTCATAGTCCATAGTCTCTCATGTTTCATTCCCCCTTCTGATTACCCCCCCTTTCTTTATCCCTTTCTTCCCCTACTGATCATTCTAGTTCTTATGTTCCATAGATGAGAGAAATCATATGATAGTTGTCTTTCTCTGCTTGACTTATTTCACTAAGCATTATCTCCTCCAGTGCTGTCCATGTTGTAGCAAATGTTGAGAACTCATTCTTTCTGATTGCTGAGTAATATTCCATTGTATATATGGACCACAACTTCTTAATCCAGTCATCTGTTGCAGGGCATCTCGGCTCCTTCCACGATTTAGCTATTGTGGACAATGCTGCTATGAACATTGGGGTGCATATGGCCCTTCTCTTCACTACGCATGCTGACCTGTTTCCTGAACGTCAGTGGGACGGGGGGATCAGAAAGGCGTGCCAAGACTGGGGGGAGGTTAAGATGGCGGAGGAGGAGGGGACCCTAAGCTCATCTGGTCCCTGGAATTGAGCTCGATAGTCGGGAACTCGTTCTGAACACCTGCAAAACCAATCGTGGATCTGAGAAAAGAAACGGGGCAAACCTACAGATAGAAAAGTGACCACTTTTGCGAGGTAGGCGGTGTGGAGCCTTGAATCTGGGGTGACATGTTGGAGGATAGGGCAGGGGAGGTAGCGCTGCTCTTTGGAAAAGAAAAGATTGCAGTCCAGCTCTTTCATTTAATTTTTTCCCGTGTGGCATGTCCACTGCATTAGACGGCGTCAGGAACGGTGAGGGAGAGGGGGATGCTGTCCCTCCACCTGCCCCTTACCTGGCCAGCCCCCGTCTGCGCTGACGGCCCACCCGTGAAGGGAAAGGGGGCCGGCACCTGCGAGGGGCCTGCTGTGGCCCCGGAACCAGCTCTGTGAGCCGGAGCCTGGCCCCCGCAGTGGCAAATCAGCCGAGCGGGCACCTCCCTGCCCAGTTGACGCCTCACGGTAACCACGGAGACGTCTGAGCGCCTGCGCGTGAGCCACGGCCCCAGGCCTCCCCCTCGGCTGCTGACCAAGCAAACCTCAGACCGATTCCGTCGCAACCGAGGCACCGATGCCACACGTGCTCCCCGAGGAGGCAGCGAGCCCCATCCCGCCTGCTCTGAGCTCAGAGAGGAGATGAGGAGAGGCCAGGCCCTGGGCGCTCGCCCGGGTGGCCCAGCCGGGGGGAGTCTGACTCTTGACTCTGATCAGGTCTGGATCTCAGGGTCGGGAGTTGGAGCCCCGCTTTGGGGTCCAAGCTGGGTGTGGAGCCTACTTTAAAAAGAAAAGATTCCTATGTAGCAGTTTTTAAACAGTGTCCGAGGGAAAGTGAAAGCAAAACTCTCAACTTTGGTATAAAAAAATCGGTCCACATGCCACAAAAGACCCCACCATGGCTGAGGTAAGCCCCCTGGAACTTTCTATTTGCGGCTCTCCAGCAGCAGGGCAGCCCCCTCCTGTAAAGGCCTGAGTCTGAGTGTCTGGTCTGGGCCACACTGAACTCCAGAGTTTGGAAAGGCTTTCGAAGGAGGTTATGGAAAACTCTTGGTTGTTTCAAAGTCCCTTTTCCTGCACGACAGTGAGGCCTTCGGGCCCAGTGAGCCTCCTCTCTCATCTCAGCGTCGGGGGCTCAGGGGCTCTCAGGGAAGGAGCTGTGGCTGCCTGGGGGCTTTGCCCACATGAGCTGGGAAGCACCTGGTGTGCGGGCCGAGGGGGGTGCCCAGGACTGGGGAAGTGAGGGGATCCGCAATGTGCCTGTCTCCCTCACTGGGAGAGTTCAGTGCCTACTCAGCTCTCTCCTCCTCTCTCCTCTTCCCTCCTTGGCATCTGTCCTGTCTCAGTAAGTATGCTTCCATTCCAGCTTTCTGACTCTGGACCTCCCTTCCTTTTTTCCTTTTTAAGATTTTATTTCTTTATTTGACACAGAGAGAGAGCACAAGTAGGGGGAGCTGCAGACCAAGGGAGAGGGAGAAGCAGGCTCTCTGCTAAGCAGGGAGCCCGAACCGGGACTGGATCCCAGGACTGTGGGCTCATGGCCTGAGCTGAAGGCAGATGCTTAACTGACTGAGTCACCCAGGTGTCCCATGAATCTCGCTTCCTGTCGGCCCCTATGTGCGGACACTTATGGTCCAGGCAGGGGCGGGCCAGACTCCGTGGTTCGTGTGCACTGAAGGGGAAGGAGTTGAACTCAGGCAATTCGGGGAAATGAGGCCATTCTGGGAAGGAGCGGCCCACTCCGCACACAGGATGGCCTGGGGTGGGGCCAGGGCCTGATTGCTGCCAAAAGAAATCTGGCCTTTGTTGCCTGGGCAGCCTCTCCTCCTGCAGGCGGGGCCCAGGGTCACATTTGATCGGCCACCAGCTACTGTGCAGGGTGTCTGGCCCTGACCCTAGCCAGACGTTGATTCCCAGAGTGAAAAATCTTCTTTTGCTTCCCCCATGGTGACCGACCCTTGGCCTCCTGTGCCCTGGCCGAGAGAGGGGAGGAGCTGGGCCCGGGTCCTGGCCCCGCTCATCCTCCAGCCCCTCTTCCATGTAGATTCCCTCGGCCCCGTTCCAGGCCAGGCTCTTCACAGCTGCTAGAGAGGAAGGGGCCGGGGGCAGCACCCAGGATCCTGCCCCAGTGGAGCTTGAAGCACAGAGGGAGGTGCAGACAGACACAGGGATCCCCGCAGCACGTGATCCGTGCCGAGGGAGGTGGCGGTTGGGCCAGGCTGGGCTCATGGTCTACGGGCCAATGTAGGAGGTCACAGGTTTGCTTATGGAAGATCTGGGGAACAGCTTAACCCCCTCCCACCCTTCTAGGCTGCCACGTTTGTCCCCAAAACACAGCTAGGAGGCAGAAGCAGGATGCCAACCCCAGCTCCTTCTCTGGAGTCTCCACTCCCCACCGCCGAGCTGCAGCACCCCAGGGCTCCAGGTCCAGGAGACTGAGTGGATGCAGGCCCCTGAGGAGAGGAGGGTGAGGACGGGAGGAGCAGGTGTGAGGAGGGAAAGGAAGATCTTGGATGTGGTTGGCGATGCGTGGCCATTAGAGCTCCCGGTGGCGATGTTGAGTTGCAGTCGGACCTCGGAGTCTGGAGCTCAGAGCTGAGGTGGGGCTGGCGACAGAAGTTTCCAGGCTGCAGGGTGCAGCACTCAGTGGACCCAAACTTCGCTTCCCGTGGCCACGGTTTCCGGAAGCGTCTCCTCAGCTTCTGCTGCAGCCCCTCCCTCCACAGGGCTGCAGTGTGGCCCAGACTGCAGAGCAGTTCCCAGGCTCAGCCCCGGAGCTCTGCTGGACCCCAGACACAAAGCACAGGCCTTCCTCCCTTCCCACTGGTCAGGAACAAATGGGGTCGCCCAGCAAACTCGCACAAAAGGATACCCCCCGCCCATCCGCTCGTTGTCAGAAGCCCAGACAAGACCACCACGCAGAGGCCTCCTGGAATCCATGTCTCCCAGGAAACGGGTCCCCGTGACTCAGCCAGCACCTTCCTGGGAGAGGACTCTGGGCTGGCAGCTCTGAGGGGGGGAGAGGGAGTGTAGCCTCCAGGCCCCTGGAAGGGAGGGAGAAGCTGCCTGCACTTGCCTGGGATGCTGACAGGGCTCCTCAGGTTCAGGCCACACCTGCCCTGACTTGGGGATGGGCCGCCCTGGCGATGAGCCTTCTAGGCCTGTTTGGAAACTTTCTTTTGGAGAGGTGATCCCCAAACCAGGGACAGCCCGAAGGAGCCACAGATCTGTGGCGGCAGAGACCCGTGCTGACACCCCAGGGCTCCTCTGTCTGCGGGACCCTCGCCTCGGGCCACCTAGGTTCTGTCTCCCCTTTCCCTCTCTCACCGGCTCCTGGACGGGCTGATTGTGCCAAGTCCAAAGAGTCAGTGAGTGTATCTGCACAAAGGGCTCCACCCTATTTTTATAGACTTCTGAACAGAAAGAAGAAAGGAACATTCATTTTCACGTGGTGGGTTCTCCCAGCAATTTTGAGCTGAGTGACCTTGGGGAAAGCTCTTGGCTCTCAGAGCTTGGGTCCCGCCTTCTCCGGGATGGGGGTAACGAGCCCTTCCCAGTGGTGTTGTCCAGATTCAGTAGGGTCATGTGGAGAAGTCACCCCCCAGGTGTCTGGTGCCCAGCTAGTAGTCAATGGATGGTCTACATCCTTCCATCAAGACTCACCACTCTTGTCACGACACATCATTCATTTTACCGTCGGGCTGCCAAAAAACCCAAACGCAACCACTGAATTCTGTCCCTCCGTACGCACTACCACCTGGCGCTCGAACCCCCTGACTCTGCGTACACAGTTCCCACATCTTCCCGAGCCCCTCCTTCACTCAGTCCACATTTAGCTTTCTCTGTGAGCTCCCAGTCTGGTGCTCATCGTCTGTGAGGAGCACGTGGACGTGTGCTCACTTTCCCTGCCGAAACTGCCAGGGCTCCAGCTGCCCCTAGGTTGAATGCTGAACGTCAGCCACCTCGATTTTTAGGGCAGTGGAACTACTCCGTACGAGGGTGTAATGATGGGTACGTGTCATTACACACTTGTCCAGACCCACAGAGCGTACAACCCCAAGAATGGACCCAAAGGCGAACTGTGGGCTTTGGGGCTTTATGATGTGTCATAAGGTGCAGAGAGCTCCAGCACACCCCTTGCTCGCCCCGTGCACAGCCTCCCCCACTATAAACATCCCTCAGCAGAGGGTCCACTGTTGTTAGGGCTGATGACCCCACACTGCCACAGATCTGTGGCTCCTTTGGGCTGTCCCTGGTTTGGGGATCACCTCTCCAAAAGAAAGTTTCCAAACAGGCCCAGAAGGCTCATCGCCATGGCCGCCCATCCCCCAGTCAGGGCAGGTGTGGCCTGAACCTGAGGAGCCCTGTCAGCATCCCAGGCAAGTGCAGGCAGCTTCTCCCTCCCTTCCAGGGGCCTGGAGGCTACACTCCTCTCCCTCCCTCGGAGCTGCCAGCCCAGAGTCCTCTCCCAGGAAGGTGCTGGCTGAGTCACGGGGACCCGTTTCCTGGGAGACATGGATTCCAGGAGGCCTCTGCGTGGTGGTCTTGTCTGGGCTTCTGACAACGAGCGGGATGGGCGGGGAGGATCCTTTTGTGCGAGTTTGCTGGGCGACCCCATTTGTTCCTGACCAGTGGGAAGGGAGGAAGGCCTGTGCTTTGTGTCTGGGGTCCAGCAGAGCTCCGGGGCTGAGCCTGGGAACTGCTCTGCAGTCTGGGCCACACTGCAGCCCTGTGGAGGGAGGGGCTGCAGCAGAAGCTGAGGAGACGCTTCCGGAAACCGTGGCCACGGGAAGCGAAGTTTGGGTCCACTGAGTGCTGCACCCTGCAGCCTGGAAACTTCTGTCGCCAGCCCCACCTCAGCTCTGAGCTCCAGACTCCGAGGTCCGACTGCGTCTCAACATTGCCACCGGGAGCTCTAATGGCCACGCATCGCCAACCACATCCAAGATCTTCCTTTCCCTCCTCACACCTGCTCCTCCCGTCCTCACCCTCCTCTCCTCAGGGGCCTGCATCCACTCAGTCTCCTGGACCTGGAGCCCTGGGGTGCTGCAGCTCGGCGGTGGGGAGTGGAGACTCCAGAGAAGGAGCTCGGGTTGGCATCCTGCTTCTGCCACTTCCTAGCTGTGTTTTGGGGACAAACATGGCAGCCTGGAAGGGTGGGAGGGGGGTTAAGCTGTTCCCCAGATCTTCCATAAGCAAACCTGTGACCTCCTACATTGGCCCGTAGACCATGAGCCCAGCCTGGCCCAACCGCCACCTCCCTCGGCACGGATCACGTGCTGCGGGGATCCCTGTGTCTGTCTGCACCTCCCTCTGTGCTTCAAGCTCCACTGGGGCAGGATCCTGGGTGCTGCCCCCGGCCCCTTCCTCTCTAGCAGCTGTGAAGGGCCTGGCCTGGAACGGGCCGAGGGAATCTACATGGAAGAGGGGCTGGAGGATGAGCGGGGCCAGGACCCGGGCCCAGCTCCTCCCCTCTCTCGGCCAGGGCACAGCAGGCCCAGGGACAGTCACCATGGGGGAATCAAAAGGGGATTTTTCACTCTGGGAATCAACGTCTGGCTAGGGTCAGGGCCAGACACCCTGCACAGTAGCTGGTGGCCGATCAAATGTGACCCTGGGCCCTGCCTGGAGGAGGAGAGGTTGCCCAGGCAACAAAGGCCAGATTTCTTTTGGCAGCAATCAGGCCCTGGCCCCACCCCAGGCCATCCTGTGTGCGGAGTGGGCCGCTCCTTCCCAGAATGGCCTCATTTCCCCGAATTGCCTGAGTTCAACTCCTTCCCCTTCAGTGCACACGAACCACGGAGTCTGGCCCGCCCCTGCCTGGACCATAAGTGTCCGCACATAGGGGCCGACAGGAAGCGAGATTCATGGGACACCTGGGTGACTCAGTCAGTTAAGCATCTGCCTTCAGCTCAGGCCATGAGCCCACAGTCCTGGGATCCAGTCCCGGTTCGGGCTCCCTGCTTAGCTGAGAGCCTGCTTCTCCCTCTCCCTTGGTCTGCAGCTCCCCCTACTTGTGCTCTCTCTCTCTCTGTCAAATAAAGAAATAAAATCTTAAAAAGGAAAAAAGGAAGGGAGGTCCAGAGTCAGAAAGCTGGAATTGCAGCATATTTACTGAGACAGGACAGATGCCAAGGAGGGAAGAGGAGAGAGGAGGAGAGAGCTGAGTAGGCACTGAACTCTCCCAGTGAGGGAGACAGGCACATTGCGGATCCCCTCACTTCCCCAGTCCTGGGCACTCCCCTCGGCCCGCACACCAGGTGCTTCCCAGCTCAGGTAGGCAAAGCCCCCAGGCAGCCACAGCTCCTTCCCTGAGAGCCCCCGAGCCCCCCACGCTGAGATGAGAGGGGAGGCTCACTGGGCCCGAAGGCCTCACTGTCGTGCAGGAAAAGGGACTTTGAAACAACCAAGAGTTTTCCATAACCTCCTTCGAAAGCCTTTCCAAACTCTGGAGTTCAGTGTGGCCCAGACCAGACACTCAGACTCAGGCCTTTACAGGAGGGGGCTGCCCTGCTGCTGGAGAGCCGCAAATAGAAAGTTCCAGGGGGCTTACCTCAGCCATGGTGGGGTCTTTTGTGGCATGTGGACCGATTTTTTTATACCAAAGTTGAGAGTTTTGCTTTCACTTTCCCTCGGACACTATTTAAAAACTGCTACATAGGAATCTTTTCTTTTTAAAGTAGGCTCCACACCCAGCTTGGACCCCAAAGCGGGGCTCCAACTCCCGACCCTGAGATCCAGACCTGATCAGAGTCAAGAGTCAGACTCCCCCCGGCTGGGCCACCCGGGCGAGCGCCCAGGGCCTGGCCTCTCCTCATCTCCTCTCTGAGCTCAGAGCAGGCGGGATGGGGGCTCGCTGCCTCCTCGGGGAGCACGTGTGGCATCGGTGCCTCGGTTGCGACGGAATCGGTCTAAGGTTTGCTTGGTCAGCAGCCGAGGGGGAGGCCTGGGGCCGTGGCTCACGCGCAGGCGCTCAGACGTCTCCGTGGTTACCGTGAGGCGCCAACTGGGCAGGGAGGTGCCCGCTCGGCTGATTTGCCACTGCGGGGGCCAGGCTCCGGCTCACAGAGCTGGTTCCGGGGCCACAGCAGGCCCCTCGCAGGTGCCGGCCCCCTTTCCCTTCACGGGTGGGCCGTCAGCGCAGACGGGGGCTGGCCAGGTAAGGGGCAGGTGGAGGGACAGCATCCCCCTCTCCCTCACCGTTCCTGACGCCGTCTAATGCAGTGGACATGCCACACGGGAAAAAATTAAATGAAAGAGTTGGACTCCAATCTTTTCTTTTCCAAAGAGCAGCGCTACCTCCCCTGCCCTATCCTCCAACATGTCACCCCAGATTCAAGGCTCCACACCGCCTACCTCGCAAAAAGTGGTCACTTTTCTATCTGTAGGTTTGCCCCGTTTCTTTTCTCAGATCCACGATTGGTTTTGCAGGTGTTCAGAACGAGTTCCCGACTATCGAGCTCAATTCCAGGGACCAGGTGAGCTTAGGGTCCCCTCCTCCTCCGCCATCTTAACCTCCCCCCAGTCTTGGCACGCCTTTCTGATCCCCCCGTCCGACTGGCGTTCAGGAAACAGGTCAGCATGCACCGGGATGAGGGAGTCATTTATTATGGGGATTACTGTGAGTTAGGTCTAACCTCAATTCCTTTAAAAAGCAAAGAAAAGAATTCCTCACTTTGGCTTACACTTTGTAACTTGTGGTTCTACTCTGGTGTCCCGACCCCGGGGTTGGGAGCTGTTGCTCCTGAAACATTTCTGTCAAAACTTGAGTTTGACACCTTGTCACCTGAAACTTCTTTCTAGGCTCCTTCCTCTTGCACGTTGTTTTGGACACCTAGCTTGTGTGAGGCAGTGGACTCTGAGCTGTAGACACACTCACGTCTGAGGTAGACCGTGTTGTCAGTCAGTGAGAGGTCACGCTGAGTAGGCCCGGGTGCTGTGTGAGGCCTGCTGTGACAACGTACCACAGACGAGGGGGCTTAAGACAACACAGCCTTATGGTCTCGCGGTTCCGGAGTCCAGCCGTCAGAACTCAAGCTGTCCACAGGGCCGCACCCTCTCTGGCCTGTGGGGAAGAGTCCGTGCTTGCCCCGTCCTCGTTCCTGCTGGTTCGCTGGCCGTTCTCGGCGTTCCTTGGCATTAGCCGTAGGCCTTCAGTCTTGGCTTCTGTCGGCCGTCTGTGTGTCTCTTTTCACATTGCATTCTTCTCCCTGTGTCTGTGTTACCTTTTCTGATAAGGACACAGTCATGTTGGCTTAGGGCTCACCCTGATGACCTCGTCTTAACATGATTACCTCTGTGAAGACCCTGTTTCCAGTAGCGTTTCTGGTGGAGACCCTCCTTCCCTCTATGCCTTCTTCCTAGAGGCTGCATTTAGCTCTATCATTAGTAAGATGACATCTGTCACTCTGGTCGTTTCTGTATTTTTAAGAGTTAATAGCGTAATATGATGAAATGAGAAATGATGTTGTTCTTTCTTTTTTTAATAATAATTTTTATTTTGTTAGCTTAGTCCCCATACAGTACATCCTTAGTTTTTGATGTCGTGTTTCATGATTCATTATTTGCATATAACGCCCAGTGCTCCATGCAATAAGAAATGATGTCGTTCTTGCAAAAACTCGGGGTGCCTCAGTTAAAACTGAAGTCCCCCTTCCTGGTCCCCAGAGGTAACCACATATCAGGTTTGAATATAGCCTTTTTGTTCTGTTTCTTTGTAAAACCCTAGCTATCTCTACAGGAAATAGGAAACATGGGACAACAAGGCTCATGCAAACCCTTTGAGACTACGTGTGTTTTGGGATTTGATATTTTTTGGGTTTCCAATAGAAAATATGGTGCATGAGGTCAAGGACGGGAATGGGCGCTCAGGTGTTTGCTCCTAAGGAAACATGCTGCTGTTTCTGCAGTGAGAGGCGTGACCGAGTCACGAAATGGGGTACATGAAGCTTACGAAAAGCCTCAGATCCGTTCTAGGCGGGTTTTCCTTCAAGGGAGTTTGCCGCCTAACTTGGGTTTGTAGAGCTTTTTGGATTTCAGAATTACACAGAGAGAGTGTGGGTTTTGTACTTGTGTGTGTGTGTCTGCAAGCTGCCCACGTGGAAAGGGAGCAGGGGCCTGGGGGCAGACGCGAGGAGGCCAAGGAAAGGTGTGCAGAGCAGAGGGAGAAGGAGAGGACTTCATGAGACTGAGTTTCCTCCAGGAAGAGCTTGGCTGTGCTTTGGTTTTGACTCTGCGGAACTTACGGACACCAGCCGCGGAGTCGAGAAGCCGGCTGCCTCCAGTTCCAGGCCAAGGGTCCTGGTTGTCTGATGGTTCCTGTTCTTGCCTCTCAGCCAGGGCCGCGTGTCTCCCCCTGCTCCCCCGTCTCCCCACACCCAGAAATACCTACAACTTGAAATAGCTGGAGCAGGACGGGCTCCTGGAAGACAGCGAACACAGCCCCAGAGAGAAAGCTAGAGAAAAGCACCGAAGGCCCAGGGCGCCACCTGGTGTGGCCAGTCCCGGAGCCCAGCCGCGCCCTCCACAGACTTCACACCAGGAAGTTCTTGCTGAGTTTCCTCCAGTGAAGGGCTCTCTTGTTGGGCTTTATTTTATTCTGTAAAAATAAGCCTTATTATAAAACAGAATGAAATCCACAAACCAAAGCTCTGGCCCAACCAGACCCCGTACATGTGTAAAGTCCCTGCTGACCGGACGGGCCCCTCAGCTTATTGCTTCTGCTTGTTGTTTCTTGCCATGAGTGCAAAGGCGGCAACGAGTGCTAAGCCCGCTCCTGCGATGCCAGTCGCCACGACGGCATCTCTGACCTGCAGGAGAGAGGAGGGGAGGTCACACTCTGTCAGGAATCCGAAGACAGGCTGTACATTCAACAAGAACAGCCAGCTCAAGGGAACTCACGGGCCCCTTGGCCCACTTGACAAACTCAGGAGTCTACAGATACTGGCAGGGATGGGTGCCTGGGTGGCTCAGATGGTTAAGCGTCTGCCTTCAGCTCAGGTCCTGATCTCAGGGTCCTGGGATCAAGCCCTGCATCAGGTTCCCTGCTCAGGGGGTGACTGCTTCTCCCTCTCCCTCTGCTGTTCTCCCTGTTCCCCCAGCTCGTGCTCTCTCGCTCTCTGTTCAATAAATAAATAAGATTTTTAAAAACAACAACAACAACAACAACAAATTTTGGCAGGGAAACGGGGAGAAGAAGGTTGGAAGGGGAAAGAGCCACTGGATGGAGCCCGCTGGCCAGGGCTGTATGTGGGCCTGAGGGCAACTCCATCCACTTTTGGGCATTTAAAGCACCTGAATCCCCAGAGCGCGGGGTGGGAAGGCCCAGGAGATGCAGGCGGGATGGCTGAGAGCCTGCGGCCATCAGGGAGCCCGTGCAGCAAGTGCAAGGTGGCTCAGGAACGGCTCTCGAATCTTCCCATGTCACACCTGTGCCCCCCGGGAGAGCAAGGACCTCACGTGTGTCACTCGTCTTGTTCCTCGCTGCATCCCCCACACCTGGTTCTGCCAGGCACAGAGGTGCTCTTTAGGAGTTCTTAAAGAAATGACACAACTCAGAGTGGTGGTGTCGCTCTACCTTCAATTATTAGCCCTGGAGGTGCTGCAGTTCGGGGGTAGGGAGTGGGGACTCCAGAGAAGGACAGCTAGGGTCGGAATCTTGCCTCTGCCACTTATTAGCGGTGCGTTTTGGGGACAAGAAACGTGGAAGCCAGAACGGGTGGGCATGGAAGCTGTGCCCCAGATCTTCCATAAACGAATCCTTGAGCTCGTACACAGGCCCATGGACCTTGAGCATCCCTTGCCTGAGTGCTCTCCGGGGCCTTAGGAGAGCTGTCATGGTGCTGGCTTGGCCCACACTCTTCCTGACATCCCTTCGGGGCATCAAGAGCTGCCTTTAGTGTGGATCCTAGAGGTGAAGGATCCTAGAAGGTCAGCTGGCAGGCCTCCAGAGGTCCTCCATCCAACTCCTCCTCCCACACATGGGGAAACTGAGGC
Organism: Ursus arctos; assembly: GCF_023065955.2. Classification (NCBI taxonomy): domain Eukaryota; kingdom Metazoa; phylum Chordata; class Mammalia; order Carnivora; family Ursidae; genus Ursus; species Ursus arctos. Next base: position 40,103,808 of record NW_026622908.1, read on the forward strand.
CCAGGGAGGGAGTGACCTGTCCACAGAGCCGCGTGCATCAGAGGCTGATTGAAGAGTTGAGCTCAGACCTCCTGACTCCCAGCTAGTGTGGCACGGTGACTCTTCCCTCTGCCTGCACAGCTTGGTCACCGCCACCCCAAGGGGACCACCAGGAGGGAGACGGATCGTCTCAAAGAGGACCTTACCTGTCTGCACTCGGGCACACCATATCTCAGGTCGGTGACAAAGTGCTCACAGTTCCTGCGCAGAAGACTGTATTCTATCTCCTGACCAACTTTCGCCTTTGCAGAGTAAATGATGTGGTTCACAGGTCGTGGTGTATACTTGTCATCCAAGAGGTTGTTGACCCTATAGCGGCAGCCCCCCACCACATCCTTCAGGCGCTCCCGTTTCACCACCGCCCTGTTGCTCAGAACAGAGAATACGCTGCTGGAGCCAGCCCCTGGGTACTCACCTGGAATCAGAGACACCACCATGGTCACGGGGAGCTGCAGGGGAAGGCGAGACAGGGAGGGAGAAGGGGCGGGACGAGGAAGAGAACCAAGGGAGTGCTCTACTGAGGCCCTGATGTTTGTCTTTTCACAAATGCGATTGGAGCATTCTCAGATTTTGTTCTTTTTACTGAACAGGCTGTGGATATTTTTTCAAGTCAGAGAATGGCATGATTGCATACGCAGTGGCATTGTCTTCCATCACAGGGATATGGGTCATCGATCTGATCCAGCTCTATTATTGAACATTTGGGTTGTTCAAAGATTTTTGCCACTATAAACAGTGATAGTCAAATATTTACTATTTATTCAATTTTGTGCATGTGTGCATTTCAGAAAGAGATCCAATTTATTTGATCACACACTGTTTACTTTCCATGTATTACTTCATCACCTCTTAATTTTTGAGGTATATATTATCTCCATTTGAAAATCAGAATACTGGGGCACCTGGGTGGCACAGCGGTTAGGCGTCTGCCTTCGGCTCAGGGCGTGATCCCAGCGTTATGGGATCGAGCCCCACATCAGGCTCCTCTGCTATGAGCCTGCTTCTTCCTCTCCCACTCCCCCTGCTTGTGTTCCCTCTCTTGCTGGCTGTCTCTATCTCTGTCGAATAAATAAAAATAAATCTTTAAAAAAAAAAGAAAGAAAATCAGAATACTGGTGGTGGGGAGGTCATCCAGGCAATGTGACCACCAGTGACCATGAGCTGGTCTCCAGCAATCAGAGGCTCCTCATCTCATCCCCATCCTTGGAATGTGCATTCCACGTGACTTCCCGCCCGCAGACCTATGGGACTCCGCTCAATTACTCAGCGGGGTATGGATGTACGGTCTGCTCACAAAAGCTCAGGGAGAAACCGAGTCAGGTTTCCCTGGCTCAGCTCTTTCCTCTAATTGTTCTCATGATGGTAACAAATATTTTGAAAATAGTATTTCCAACAGCGCTTACTCGGAGGAGCCAGATGGATCACATAACCATTTCCCACATAGATGGCCCAGTGCTCATAGCCAATGCGGAAAATCTGAATCAGGTCTCCGGGCTTGGGTTCTTCACCAAACTGCAACACAAAAACCCAGGATGGTGTAGGCAGCCTTCTAGGCAACATTCAAGAGCCCAGCTGGGGTCCTGCAGCTTGGCCGGGGCCCCACTGCGTGATGTTCATCATTGGTGAGAGCCTGCAGTGGGAGGGGCCCCCCTGGCCCCTGTGGGGTCCTCATCCTGCTGTCACTTCGAGAGGTTCTGAAGAACCGGGGGCTGGAAGCCTGGAGAAATGGACCTTGTGGAACGGGAGAGTGGAGATTTGTTCAGCGTGCGTGTATTATTATGTATGTATGTGTGCACTCGTGTTGTACAGGGTGTGGGTGAGGGAACACAAGTGTGTGTATGCACATGTGGTGTATGTGTGTTCTGAGTGTAGTGTTCCTTGTCCATGCACAACTACGTGAGTGTCTATGTTGGGTTTGCATGTGTGTGTCGGGCGTACGCAGGCGCACATCTGTGTGTGTGTATACGTTGGGGTTGCGTGTGTGTGTGTGTGTGTGTGTGTGTGTGTCGGGCGTACGCAGGCGCACATCTGTGCGTGTATACGTTGAGGTTGCGTGTGTGTGTCGGGCGTACGCAGGCGCACATCTGTGTGTGTATACGTTGGGGTTGCGTGTGTGTGTCGGGCAGATGCAGGTGCACACCGAGGCTGTGAGTGTGCGTGTGCAGGCGCATTGCACACCTGCTCCTGAGAGTGTGGACCTGACCACCTGGATGAAAACCCCTTCGCGGAGCCTGGGAGCCCCAGACCCCTCCCCAGCAGTCAGAGAGGAGAGTCACCAGCTTCTCGACCCTTCGCAGGTCCTCGTCACACCTCTTGGCCCTCCTTGTCCACGGCCGCGACAGACACCTGCCTCTCCTCAGACGCCATCCCCTCCAGTCCCAGGACACCCGCCCTTGGAGGTGCCAACATGACAGACACGAGCTGACAGCAACCTGAGGGGACCCGAGGCTCTGTAGGGCTGGCAGCTTCTGGCCCTGGGGGCTTACACCCAGCGTGCACAAAGCTCGCCTCTGTGGGCACTTTTCCCGCAGCCCCAGGGGAAGGAAGCATCAGCCCATTGCTCAGGTGGGCAACTGAAGATCAGAGAGAGGGGCTTGGCCAAGAGCACTCAGCTGAGCTGCCCCTTCTCCCCGTGATTTTCCCTGCCTCCCTCCCCCTCCACACCTCTTTCCTGCTCCTCAGTGTCCCCCACCGTCACCCCAGGGGGCCACAGCATCTGATTTGAGAATGTTTCAGTTTCTCTCCCTCTCTGGGCCTGCCCTCAGCAAACCACACACCGCTCCCTCTCAGTGCAGGCCACCTAACCAGAGACCCGTGGTCAGCTTTCCTTAGTCCTCTTGGTCATGCCAGCATCCAACAACCAAGGCCGACCCCGGACTTTCTCCTGAATTCATCTGGTCCACTTCTCACCCTCTGAATTCATCAGGGCAGTCTCTGCGCCTGAATCTGAGACCTGACCCCACTCCATGAAGTTGAGCCTTTATTATTATTTTTTAATTTTATTTATTCTAGTAATTTCCACACCCAACATGGGGCTCGACTCACCACTCCAAGAACACGAGTCACATGCTCTTCTGACTTAGCCAGGTGCCCGGACCCTACATCCTCTTGACTGGACCCCCACTCCCACCCTGGTCTCCTGTGCCTGCTACCCCACATCCAGTCTCCCCAGGACCCACGGTGGCCTTCCCAAAGGGCACATCTGACCATGATCTTCCCGTGGCCTCAGGGCATGGGACACGCACTTTGGGCAGCTCACAGGTGCCCAACCCTCCTGACCAAACCTTCCTCAGCCCTCCTCACCCTGGATGCCCTCTGCCCCCGGGCTGACTGGCTTGCCCTTCTCCTCACCACAGAGCTGGCTCCTGCCTCCGCCCCTCCGCACAGCTGGCCCTCCAGTCGTCTTGCCCACTCCTCCCTCCTCTTCTCCCCCGCACCGCCCAGCCCTCTCTGAGCAGCTGCCCTCAGCACCCAGCCTGGCTCAGCGGCAACTCTCTGGGTCCCCAGGCCCTGGGACCTGCCCCTCCCTCGGCACAGATCACATCCTGCGGGGATCCCTGTGTCTGTCTGCACCTCCCTCTGCTCTTTGAGCTCCACTGGGGCAGGATCCTGGGTGCTGCCCCCGGCCCCTTCCTCTCCAGCAGCTGTGAAGGGCCTGGCCTGGAACAGGGCCAAGGGAATCTACGTGAAAGAGGGGCTGGAGGATGAGCAGGGCCAGGACCCGGGCCCCAGCTCCTCCCCTCTCGGCCAGGGCACAGCAGGCACAGGGATGGTCGCCATGGGGGAATCAAAAGGGGATTTTTCACTCTGAGAGTCAACGTCTGGCTAGGATCAGGGCCAGACACCCTGCACAGTAGCTGGTGGCCGATCAAATGTGACCCCGGGCCCCGCCTTGAGGAGGAGAGGCTGCCCAGGCAACAAAGGCGGATTTCTTTTGGCAGCAATCAGGCCCTGGCCCCACCCCAGGCCCTCAGGTGTGCGGAGTGGGCAGCTTCTTCCCAGAATGGCCTCATTTCCCCGAATTGCCTGAGTTCAACTCCTTCCCCTTCAGTGCACACGAACCACGGAGTCCGACCTGCCCCTGCCTGGATCTTTTGTGGATCTGCGTATCAGGGCCGACAGGAAGGGAGATCCGGAGTCAGAAAGCTGGAATGGAAGCATCCTTACCGAGGCAGGACAGATGCCAAAGAGGGAAGAGGAGAGAGAAGGAGAGAACTGAGCAGGCACTGAACTCTCCCAGTGAGGGAGACAGGCACATTGGGGATCCCCAATTCTGGTCACCCCCCTCGGCCCAAACACCAGGTGCTTCCCAGCTCAGGCGGGCCAAGCCCCCAGGCAGCCACAGCTCCTTCCCCGAGAGCCCCTGAGCCCCCCATGCTGAGATGAGAGGGGAGGCTCACTGGGACCGAAGCCCTCACTGTGCTGCAGGAATAGGGACTTTGAAACACCCAAGACTTTTCCATAACCTCCTTCAAAAGCCTTTCCAAACTCTGCAGTTCAGTGTGGCCCAGACCAGACACCCAGACTCAGGCCTTTACAGGAGGGGGCTGCCCTGCTGCTGGAGAGCCGCAAATAGAAAGTTCCAGGGGCTTACCTCAGCCATGGTCGTGTCTGCTGTCCTGCTACATGTGGACCGACTTTTATACCAAAGTTGAGAGTTTTGCTTTCACTTTCCTTTTGATACTATTTAAAAACTATCACAGACGAATCTTTTCTTTTTATAGTAGGCTCCACACCCAGGTTGGAGTCCAAAGCAGGACTCACATTCCTGATCCTGAGATGCGGACCTCATCTGAGGTCAAGAGTCAGACTGGTAACCAGCTGAGTCACCCAGGAGCCACATAAACATTTTTCCCCCAGGGATACTAAACATTTGCTCTAAATGGAAGGGCCGGTGCTTACGTGACTCAAAAGACAGAATCACTGTGGCTTGTTGTTGAACCCGGGTCCGATCTGCTCACTGCAGGACAGGCCAATAAATGGAGAGAGACAAAGTGTTGGGGCAAGAAAAGCGATTTTTCTCAAGAAAGCCGGCAAACCGAGACGATGGTATACTGATGTCCCCAAAAAACCACTGTCCCGTATCCATGCAGGCAGGACTTTGAAAGGAGAAGAGGAATGGAAAAGAGACCAGCCACAGCTCCACCACGGCTTGACCAATCAATCAAACGTCTTCAATAAACATGGGCCAGGTTCTTCAAGTTCCCTAAGAAACTGTAAACGGAATTGATTACGATAAGCTCATAGTAATTAAGGCTCAGGAGTGACATGCAAGAAAGTGCTGACTGGTTTATTTTGTGCAGTGTGTTCTGTCTTAATTCAGTGCTCCCATTACAATTTAAAGGTCAGCTAGTTCCCCCAACGGGCTTTCAGTGTGCAAATAGTTCCACTGTGGACCGACAAGGGAGGGAGACGTGTTCAAGGCAAACCGAATTCAAGATGGAATTAGTCCTGCTACCGTTTCAAAGCCACCTGGAGCCTGGCCCCCTTCGTCCCCTGTGGCTGCAGCAGGTTCAAGGGGCACATTTTCACCTGGCAATGTCCAAAAGCAGTGAAGGGAGATGTTGCTCATCACTTCTCTCTCTCTCTTTAAAGATTTATTTACTTATTTGATTGAGAGAGAGCGCGCATGCCTGTGGGTGAGCATGGGGGGAGGGACCGAAGGAAGGGGAGACAGAGTCCCAAGCTGACTCTGTGCTGAGCTTGGAGCCTGACACGGGGCTCGATATCATGACCCCGAGATCAGGACCTGAGCTGAAACCAAGAGTCGGACACCCAACCGACTGTACCACCTATCGCTTGCCTCTTGGTTTCTGGGAGTAAAAGCTTTCCCATCATCCCCTGACGGTCTCACTCCCGCCCTTCACTGCTCGGACCTGGGTCACCTGTCTTCTCCTAAACCAATCGAGGGCCTCCTTGGCAGGCTCAGAACACTCCCGGTACATCCCGTGGAGCTGCGGAGGGGCTCCTGCTGCCCCGTGCACAGCAGGGCTCTGTGCGCCTGGGAGAAGGTGAGCGACCGTGTGGGGTGGGGGTGGGGACGGGGAGATGGCCATTGGCTAGGCCAACAGCACGTAAGATGCGCTCGCCTACATCCCACGCACTGTCACAACAGCCTTATTAGAAAGGTGCAAAGAGGCTGGCGCGGGTTTTCAGACAATCAGACCGGTTCCCTACGGGATCCTGCAGGAAAAGCGGGGGCATTGACTCAGCGGCTGGCAGAGAATACAGGAGGCTTGCTGCTGTGAGCAGAGATCCCATGAGAATGAACTTACGCTTGGGGGGGCTCAGGAAGGCCATCACCTCTGCCAACATCATCCCCGGGCTCCAGGTTCTTTGGACCAGAGCTCCTGACGGTCCAAGGTCTATTGGCTCCTTTGGCCTTGGCCTTGGCCTTGGCCAGCACTACCCGCCGCTTCCAAGTGAGCGTTATTTCTAAAAGGAGCCTACAAGTCTGGAGGGGCCAAAGACAGGCTGTCCTAAGATGGGCCACCTTGGCATGAAGATTATTTTTCAGTTAAAGGCAATCAGATTCAGGAGTAGATTCAGAAAGAGCTCTTTGCCTCTCCCACAAATGCCTAAGAGAATTTATGAGGAGTCCTGCTCCAGCAGGAGAGCTATCGCATAGATAAGTGCATTATACTATGAGCTAGGTATGGTGAACAGGGAGGAGGCTAGCAACGCCTGTTTGATCAATGTCCTCTGTGTCCCATTGTCTCTGGTAGGTCCTGCAAATATTTATTTACCAAACATTTACTTTTTCAGAGCTTCCGATGAAGCACATGTCTTCTTTCAGACCCAGACCCCTCCCTGCCTTAGTTCAGAATGACGTGTATACCTCATTTTGCCTGACTTTGGAATTTCCATGTCTGTGTGGATTCCCCATACGCGCAAAATTAAATTTGATTTTCTCCTGTTAATCGGTCTCATCTCCATTTAATTTTTTTAAAGGTGTTTATTTTTATTTTTATTTTTTTATTATATTATGTTAGTCACCATACAGTACATCCCTGGTTTTTGATGTTAAGTTTGATGATTCATTAGTTGCATATAATACCCAGTGCACCATGCAAGTTACCTCCTTACTACCCATCACCAGCCTATCCCATTCCCCCACCCCCCTCCCCTCTGAAGCCCTCAGTTTGTTTCTCAGAGTCCATAGTCTCTCATGCTTCATTCCCCCTTCTGATTACCCTCCTTTCTTTATCCCTTTCTTCCCCTACCGATCTTCCTAGTTCTTATGTTCCATAGATGAGAGAAATCATATGATAATTCTTTCTCTGCTTGACTTATTTCACTTAGCATTATCTCCTCCAGTGCCGTCCATGTTGTAACAAATGTTGAGAATTCGTTCTTTCTGATAGCTGAGTAATTTTCCATTGTATATATGGACCACAACTTCTTAATCCAGTCATCTGTTGAAGGGCATCTCGGTTCCTTCCACGATTTAGCTATTGTGGACAATGCTGCTATAAACATTGGGGTGCATATGGCCCTTCCCTTCACTACGTCTGTATCTTTGGGGTAAATACCCAGTAGTGCAATGGCTGGGTCATAGGGTAGCTCAATTCTTAACTTTTTAAGGGACCTCCACACTGTTTTCCAGAGTGGCTGTACCAACTTGCATTCCCACCAACAATGTAGGAGGGATCCCCTTTCTCCACATCCTCTCCAGCAATTGTTGTTTCTTGCCTTGTCAATTTTTGCCATTCTAACTGGCGTAAGGTGGTATCTGAGTGTGGTTTTGATATGAATTTCCCTGATGGCTAATGATTTTGAACATTTTTTCATGTGTCTGTTAGCCATTTGTATGTCATCATTGGATAAGTGTCTGTTCATATCTTCTGCCCATTTTATGAGTTATTTATTTGTTTCTCGCATATTGAGTTTGAGAAGTTCTTTGTAGATCTTGGATACCAGTCTTTTATCTGTAGTATCATTTGCAAATCTGTTCTCCCATTCCGTGGGCTGCCTCTTAGTTTTTTTGACTGTTTCCTTGGCTGTGCAGAAGCTTTTTATCTTGATGAAGTCCCACAAGTTCATTTTTTCTTTCGTTTCTCTTGCCTTTGGAGATGTGTCATGAAAAAGGTTGCTGTGGATGATGTCGTAGAGGTTGCTGCCTATGTTCTCCTCTAGGATTTTGATGGATTCCTGTCTCACATCGAGGTCTTTCATCCATTTGGAATTTATCTTTGTGTATGGTGTGTGAGAGTGTTCAAGTTTCATTCTTTTGCATGTAGCTGTCCAATTTTCCCAGCACCATTTATTGAAGAGACTCTCTTTTTTCCACCAGATGTTTTTTCCTGCTTTATCAAAGATTAGTTGCCCAAAGAGCTGAGGGTCCATTTCTGGGTTCTCTATTCTGTTCCATTGGTCTATGTGTCTGTTTTTGTGCCAGTACCATGCTGTCTTTGTGATCACAGCTTTGTAGTACAGCTCGAAATCCGGCATTGTGATGCCCCCAGCTTTATTTTTCCTTTTCAACAGTTCCTTGGCGATTCGGGGCCTTTTCTGGTTCCATACAAATTTAAGGACTATTTGTTCCAGTTCTTTGAAAAATGTCATTGGTATTTTGATTGGGATAGCATTGAAAGTGTAGATTGCTCTGGGTAGCATGGACATTTTAACTATGTTAATTCTTCCAATCCATGAGCATGGAATATTTTTCCATCTTCTTGTGTCTTCCTCAATGTCTTTCAAGAGTGATTTATAGTTTCTAGAATATAGACCCTTTTCGTCTCTGGTTAAGTTAATTCCAAGGTAACGTATGGTTTTTGGTGCTATTGTAAATGGGATGGATTCCCTAATTTCTCTTTCTTCAGTCTCATTATTCGTGTATGGAAATGCAACTGATTTCTGAGCATTGATTTTGTATCCCACCACATTACTGAATTGCTCTATAACTTCTAATAGTTTGGGAGTGGATTCTTTTGGGTTTTCCATATAGAGTATCATGTCATCTGCGAAGAGAGACGTTTTGACTTCTTCTTTGCTGATTTGGATACCTTTGATCCCTTTTTGTTGTCTGATTGCTGTTGCAAGGACTTCTAGTACTATGTTGAATAATAGTGGCGAGAGTGGGCGTCCTTGTCGTGTTCCTGATCTTAAGGGAAAGACTTCCAGCTTTTCCCCATTGAGAATGATATTTGCTGTAGGCTTTTCATAGATGGTTTTTATGAGATTGAGGAATGTACCCTCTATCCCTACACTCTGAAGGGTTTTAATCAGGAAAGGATGCTGTATTTTGTCAAATGCTTTTTCTGCATCTATTGAGAGAATCATATGATTTTTGGCTTTTTCCTCTGGATAAAATCTAAGACACTGATCGATTTGCGAATGTTGAACTACCCTTGCATCCCAGGGATGAATCCCACTTGGTCATGATGGATAATCCTTTTAATGTACTGTTGGATTCTGTTAGCCAGGATCTTGTTGAGAATTTTGGCATCCATATTCATTAGGGAAATCGGTCTGTAATTCTCCTTTTTGATGGGGTCTTTGCCTGGTTTGGGGATCAAGGTAATATTGGCCTCATAGAATGAGTTTGGTAGCTTTCCTTCTGTTTCTATTTTTTGAAATAGCTTTAAGAGAATAGGTATTATTTCTTCTTTGAATGTTTGGTAGAATTCCCAGGAAAACTGTCCGGGCCTAGAGTTTTGTTTTTTGGAAGGTTGTTTATCACTGACTCAATCTCTTCATAATTAATTGGCCTGTTTAAAAAATCAATTTCTTCCTGTTTCAGTCTTGGTAGTTTATAGGTTTCCAGGAAGGCCTCCATCTCTTCCAGATTGCCTAATTTATTGGCATATAGCTATTGATAAAAGTTTCTAATAATCCTTCCAATTTCATTGGTGTTGGTCGTGACCTCTCCTTTTTCATGCATAATTTTATTAATTTGGGTCCTTTCTCTATTCTTTTGGATAAGTCTTGCCAGTGGTTTGTCAATTTTATTGATTCTCTCAAAGAACCAGCTTCTAGTCCTGTTGATCTGCTCTGCTGTACTTCTGGTTTCTAATTCATTGATTTCTGCTCTAATCTTGGTCAACTGCTTCTTCGTGCGTGGATTAGGCCTGTCCCTCTGTTGCTGTTCCAGCTTCTTGAGGTGAGAATATAAAAACGGCATTTTAGATTTTTCTGTTCTTCTGAGTGAGGCTTGGATGGCTATGTATTTCCCTCTTAGGACTGCCTTTGCAGTGTCCCATAGGTTTTGGACCGTTGTGTTTTCATTCTTGTTGGTCTCTATAAATTGTTTAATTTGATTTTTGATTTCCTGGTTTATCGAGTCATTCCTGAGCAGAATGGTTCTTAGTCTCCAAGTGTTTGAGTTTCTTCCAAATTTTTCCTTGTGGTTGAGTTCCAATTTCAGAGCATTGTGGTCTGAGAATATGCAGGGGATAATTTCAATCTTTTGGTATCGTTTGAGACCTGTTTTGTGTCCCAGAACATTGTCTATTCTTGAGAATGTTCCATGGGCATTAGAATAGAATGAGTATTCATTGGTTCTGGGGTGTAGTGTTCTATATATATCTATGAGGTCCAACTCGTCGAGTATGGCATTCAAAGCTCTTGTTTCTATGTTGGTTTTCTGCTCCGGTGCTCTGTCTATTGCTGATAGTGGAGTGTTGAGGTCCCCTACTATTAACATATTTTTATCTGTATGTCTCTTTATTCTGGTTAAGAGTTGGCTTGTGTATCTTGCTGCTCCCCTGGTGGGGGCATATATGTTTATAATTGTCATATCCACTTGTTGGATACATCCTTTAAGAATAATATAGTGCCCTTCTGTGTCTCTAACTGTAGTCTTTAGTTTAAAATCCAATCTGTCTGATATGAGAATTGCTACCCCAGCTTTCTTTTGAGGTCCATTGGCATGAAAGATGGTATTCCATCCCTTTACTTTCAGTCTGAATGTATCTTTAGGTTCAAAATGAGTCTCTTGTAGACAGCAAATGGATGGGTCATGTCTTTTTATCCAATCTGCAACCCTGTGGCATGTATGGGAGCATTTAGGCCATTTACATTGAGACTGAATACTGAGAGATATGATTTTAATGATGCCATGTTGCCAGTAAAGTTTTTGTTTCTATAGATTGTGACTTCCTGTTCTGTATCACTCTTGGGGCCTTTTTACTTTTATAGAACCCCCCTTAATATCTCCTGTAGGGCTGGTTTCGTGGTTACAAAATTGGCCAATGACTGGCGATTCTGGAAGGTCTTCATTTCTCCACCCATTCTGAATGACAGCCTTGCTGGATAGAGGATCCTTGGCTGCATGTTTTTCTCTGAAAGAGCTTTAAAAATGCCCCCCCCAACCCTTTCTCTCATTCCAGGTCTGTGTAGATAGGTCTGACGTAATTCTGATACCTTTGCCTTGGTACGTGAGAAATTTCTTTGCCCTGGCTGCTTTCAATACTGTATCCTTGGATCTAATATTTGCAAAATGCACTATGACGTGCAAATATCTCTTCTAGACCTCTGTTTTTCTCCACCCCCTCGGGGATGCCGATGATTCTGACATTGGATCGTTTCATTGAGTCAGTGATCTCCCATAACCTACATTTGTGGGCGTGGATTTTTTTAAGTCCAGATTCTATTTTTGCTTTTTCTTCTACTAACCCATCCTCCAATTGCTAATACGTTCTGCCTCAGTGACCCTGGCCATCAGAGCCTCTAGTTTTGACTGCATTTGGCTCATAGAATTTTTATTTCTGCCAGATTTGCTCTCATTTCTGCCCTTAGAGATTCTATATTCTCCTTAACATTTTCGTTAATACTTTTTTCAAGTCTACACATCATCTTGACCATTGTTACTCTGTACTCCATTTCTGATAATTTGTTTATATCCATATCCATTAGTTCTGTGGCAGAGGCCACAGACTCATTGTCTTTTCTTTGCTGAGGGGGACTTATCCTTCTCATCATTCTGATGAGGAGAGGTTGCGGGGTTGTCCAGAGCCCAGATTATTGACTGGGTCCCAGGCCGTGCGCCCTTGTTTTATAGGGATCTTAGGGATGTGGGCTTCTTGATTTTTCAGCCTGCCTTCTGGGGGAGGGGCCTGCCGCGCCAATACTCAGGCAACCCTGTTTGGGTAGAGTCTCCGTGTCCCCTGCGAGGGGGGATGGGGATGGGCACTCTCTGAGCCGGTATTTCCAGGCTTTTGTTCTCTGGCGGCTTTCCCTGGTGGTTTGCTGTGCCTCTTCTGAGAGTCAGAGCAGCAGTGGCCGAATCTCAGCCTCTGTCTCAGAACAGAGGGATTGCGGACCTTTCTCCACTGATGTTCTGGTCACTTTAACTCTGTTTCTGTTGGTGCTGCTCAACCCTGCAGCGTCCTGGGATGTGCGCCCCACACCCAGCGTCCCAGCCCTCACTTCCAGGGCCGGCGCGTCTCTGTCCTTTGTGTTTCTAACACCGCCAGCCACCAGCCGCCCCCGCGCGCTCTGGAGCTCCCAGTCTCAGTCTGGTTCCAGTGAGCACACCGGAGCTCCGTTTCAGTCTGGTGGCGCGTGCTCCTGGCTCACGGTCTCAGGCTGCTCTCTCGCGGGTGCTGGTCCGCGAGTCCGCCCGCTCCCCTGTGCAGGTGGCTACCGCTTCCCGCCGCCTGAACGCAGCGGCTCCCTCCCCCTTCCGTTTATCTTCCGAAATCTGTGCGCGGTTTCATGGCTCCCCGCTTAGTACCTCAATACTCAGCGCTGGAGATGTTCATTTGTAGAGATCCAGATGTATCTTCCTGCGTCTCAGGCTGATTCCGTGGATGTTCCCATCTCTTGACTTCTTGATAAGCAAGGGATAGTAATATCTCCTCACTGCTGAATCCATTGTAGTTTAACTTTGTTACTTTTAGCTAAAGATGTTCCAGTGAACGCAGTGAATACTTTGTGCCCCAAAGAACCTAACCTAGATCCCACCTGTGCTTTTGCTGTGGATGCCATGCCTTCCACCTGTCACTCTCCAGTCCCTTCCAGCTAAACACTTCCCGAGAGTTCAGTTTCTGAAGGGCTGTGGAAAGAATGTCCTTGCGGTAGATGGGATTCTTTTCCCCCCATTATGCTCCGCCACAGTAATAGCTTCTATCTCCCTGCCATTATCATGTCACTTGTCCACGTTCCTCACTGATCAGGCTTGGGCGTGGGATCTGCTGTGGCCAAGGGGAGCAAAGGAGCGCCCATGGCCGTTCCCACATCCGAGCAGAAGGTTTAAGTAAGAATACGTGGTCAGGCTCAGCTTCAGCTCGTGAGCCCTCGGTCACGAGGAACACGTGTCCCAGCTAGAGGCTGCCCCTTCAGCCGGGATCCCGGCCTGAAACCCGGGTGCTGGAGGCCTGAAGTCCACGAGGCAAACTCAGCGGAGCCCAGAAGAATCTCAGCGGACCCCCAGCCCCCAGGTTACGGGAAGCGTTTGTCGTGCTAAGCCTCCGAGCTCTCGGGGTCGCTCGTTAGCACTGCATCGCTGATGAAATCCTCAGGTGGGGGAGTCAGGAATGTCGTGCTGGCTTCGACACTGACTGCCCAGGGGCACTATTTCTCTTCTGCTTCTGTGTGTCAGGGGTCCCTGGGTGATGGGCCATCATGGTCATTTCTTGGGTTTCAGAGTTTTGTTCATTGCTTGGTTAGTGCGTGATTGACCCTGGGCAGGGCAGAATGAACCCAGAAGCGGTATTCTCGGACTTCATCTAGAAGGCGGAGCAGGAAACCAGCAGGTGCCAGCCTCGCTCAGCCTCCCCTTCCTGATGTCTACGCCCAGTCCTCTTGCTTCCAAGGGAAAATCTACAGTGGGTTGGCTCCCTCGGTCTGCTTTGCTGGTCTTGGGGAGAGGGGGTACCAGCTGCTATTTTGAAAACTCGTGTGAAAATTCCGTTATTATATGAAAGTCTGCTTTCCCTGGGGGGCTATGAGGTCTTTGCTGTGGGGCTACCTCCTGTCTGTGTCCACAGGACTCGATTGCACGCCTGGCGTGTAAGGAGGGGAGGCACGGTGAGTGATATGTGAAGGGAGCTGGCTCCCTGTTCTAGAAGCTGTGTCTGTCTGGGCCTTGGGGGCCCAGTTTGCTCACACTCAGTTCACAAAGGAGCCTCTAGGGGGGAAGCCTTGGGGCTCGGGGAGGTGAACTAATCCCCACCCTGCCTGCCTCTGCTCCTGGCCAGGGTTTGGAGCTTCTCACTCCCCCCAACAGCACCTCTGTCCCTCCCCTTCCTTCCACGGTCTTTCCTCTCAGTTGCAGCCCAGTCTTGCCCAGGCTGTGACGCACCCAGTCCCAGCAGCCCCCTCTCTGCCGCGTGGACGTTGCAGGAGGCCGGGTCTCAGCTCAGTGGCACACCGCCGGACGACACTGCCAGATTTATACACTTACTCCAGGAAACGGAATAATTCCTGGAAGGCATATTTTATAATCTGGAGAAAGAAAGGCCATCTGGCTTAGCCCTGGAAGGGAACTGCCCCGTTTCCTCATCCAGATAGAGAACAAGCTCCGAATTTGGTTCCTGTTGGCAGCGCCCCGGCTGTGGTCTTCTATATTTAGAGAGGAAGTGAATACACCCCTTGTGTCTGCCCCTCCTGCACCTGCTGTGCCCTGGCTGAGAGAGGGGAGGAGCTGGGCCCCGGGTCCTGGCCCCGCTCATCCTCCAGCCCCTCTTCCATGTAGATTCCCTCGGCCCCGTTCCAGGCCAGGCCCATCATAGCTGCTGGAGAGGAAGGGGCCGGGGGCAGCACCCAGGATCCTGCCCAGTGGAGCTCGAAGTGCAGAGGGAGGTGCAGACAGACACAGGGATCCCCGCAGGACGTGATCCGTGCCAAGGGAGGGGCAGGTCCCAGGGCCTGGGGACCCAGAGAGTAGCCGCTGAGCCAGGCTGGGTGCTGAGGGCAGCTGCTCAGAGAGGGCTGGGCGGTGTGGCAGAGAAGAGGAGGGAGGAGTGGGCAAGACGACTGGAGGGCCAGCTGTGCGGAGGGGCGGAGGCAGGAGCCAGCTCTGTGGTGAGGAGAAGGGCAAACCAGTCAGCCCGGGGGCAGAGGGCATCCAGGGTGAGGAGGGCTGAGGAAGGTTTGGTCAGGAGGGTTGGGCACCTGTGAGCTGCCCAAAGTGCGTGCCCCGTGCCCTGAGGCCATGGGAAGGTCATGGCCAGATATGCCCTTTGGGAAGGCCACCATGGGTCTTGGGGAGACTGGATGTGGGGTAGCAGGCACAGGAGACAGGAGGGCTGGTCAAGAGGCTGTGGGGGTCACAGAGGCAGGGATGGCGACTGCACTGAACCAAGTCAGAGGGTGGGAGATGGACGAGGAGGAGAATTCAGGAGAAACTTCTGGAGTTAGCATTGACTGGACTTTGTGGCTGAACACAGGTGCCGGGGGCAGAGTTGGAGGTGGGTTGGAGGGAAGGGGTTGTGAGGGAGATGGTGGACTTAGGTTGGCCCTCTTTTGGGATTGGGAAACCTGGAATGAGGGGTTGGAGTGCAGGATATCATTCTCTAGATCAGGAATGTAGGCAAAAGAGGAACAGAAAAGGCATTGATCCTTGCAGCTGGGGCGTCCTGGGTCGAACACTGACAAGGAACGGGGTGTGGAAGACAGGGCCATGGGGCCACTAGTGGGAGATGTGAGCAGAGGAGAGACCCAGCTCAGCCTTTTCACACAAGTGACCTTGAGCAAATCACTGCAGTCCGGGAGCCCGGTTCCTGCCTCTGAGCGAGGGAGGACAACGATTCTTCCTCAGGTTGTGTGGATGGGAGGGCTGGCTGGCAGAAGTCCACCCCACTTCCTACAGCTGTGTGACGCACGAGTTCTTGCTCCCTGGCCAAGCTGGCTGTCAGGACATCAGCCAAGATAGAAAGGCAGCCCGAGGCCAGGAGAGGATCTAAGAAGGGGCCTCGACGTCGTCATGGACAGCATGAGCGGGGTGGGGTGGGGTGTGCTGGCCCTTAGTCAGTCTGCAAGGAGGAAAGGGGCTCAGCATGGACTTCCCAATGTTGCCTTGGCTGGCCGCGGTGCTAGGACACGTTGGAAAGATGCTGGGACATATGGTGTCACGACAACATACATGCAGAAACACAGCCCCACACGCACGTGCGTGTGAACACACATCTGAACGAATGTGTACTCCCGGGACACCCCCTCCTTTTCCACGACTTGGGGTGGGAGAGCAGGTCGTTTTTCCCAGACTCCAGTGTCTAGCGCCTGCCCGAAGGGAGCCCTGTGAGAGGGACAGTGGGGCTGGGCATCCCTCCCGCGACGAGCGCTCGCACATCGCTGCTCTTCCCATGCACCGCGGAGCAGGCCAAGTTCCAGACCCAGACACCTGCTTGAGAATTTTCGGAGTGGCTATGAGCGCGGGGCCATCCACATGGGAGACGGGAACATGGCCCCTGCAAGCAGGGAAGGATTTTCTGTTTAAACATCAGCTGTTGGCTTTAGAAGCCCGAGCGTGTGCCTACGGACTCGTAATACTATGTTCTTTCCTACTGAGTACCTTGGATTCTTTGGAAATAAAAAGACTCTGGACCTTTATTCTCTACAGGATGGGATTTGTTGTACATCAGTCGGAATGTGTTTTTTGTTGTCGCTGTTGTTGGCAAGCCCTTGCTTGGGTCCCAAACAGAACTTGTTTGCAAAACGGTCGGCACAGTGTCAGCCTGGCTCTCCAGAATTTGTGAGTTCTGCTTCCAACTCCTGGTGCCACAGCGATTCCCCCAGAGTCGAGAGTGCATCTGTCTATGATTCCCAGTAAGTTCTTTACATCCTAAAGCAACCAGGTCAACAACCTGCTCCCCCCACCCGGCGTGTGGACAAGGTCCACACAAGGTCATCAGTTCTGTGAGGGAGAGATCGTTGAATGAAGACGTCCACACTTCTGGAAAGCAATGGTGAGCACTTCGTCACCCATCTGAGATATGTCCCCATAGGTGACACACTTTGGGTGTGAGGCCCCATCTCCTAGGGTTCTGCTCGTGCTGGGGGAGGGGATGCTGGCAACGTGGCGGGGGGGGCAGCATGGCATTTCTCACATTTCCAGCAAGAGCCACCATTCATTGAGTTCCAACTCAGTATGAGGCATTTAAAGTAATTTTGACTTATAAATTCACCACCATCCCGCTCGGTTGATGTGACTGCCCGTACCTCTCCATGCGAACACGCGGAATTTGCCCAAAGCCGGGACGTCTAAGCTCGTGCAGGCAGCAGGATTTGAGCTCAGGCTGTGTGCTTCGGGAACCGAGTTCAGGGGGCTAGTCGGCGGAGAGCCCCGAGAGCCTGCACCGACCAGGAGACGGGAAGGGCTGCTTCCAACTCTGGCATCCTCAGCCCAGCTCTGTGATTTCTGATAAGCTACTGGGCCAGTCTGCCTCGCTTCCTCCTTATCCTGTCTACATTCACAGGGTTTTTACCGGAATGGAATGTGTGGGAAAGTGCAGGAAAACGGAGAGGGCTGCTCACATGTGAGCCTCACAGCCCTGTGGCGTGATCAGAGCGATGACTTACCATCCCCCTTCTGCAGTGGAGGGAGCCGAGGCTCAGAGAGGTCCCGGGGCCTACCTTAAGCTCATCAGCATAGATCCCGTCACCTTGAGTCTGCCACGTTCTCTACTCTCCCTCCTGCTCTTGGTATGTACTAGGGTCCTGCCTCCCTAATTTGGGGTGTCCCCACCTTCTCTGGCATTGCTACTTTATCTTCCCCTCTACCCTGCCCTCCCATAGGCTGGGTCCCATCTTTTAAGCCTGGCTCTCAGCTGTCTGGTCACTAGTCCCTACCAAGGGCTGTGCTGGCCCCGCGGGAGGCGCCTTCTTTCCTGGAGATATTTCATATGTCAAAGGGTATGGGAATTTCCAGAGTCTTCAAGGCCTGAAATAGTTATTCTCAAACCTGGCTCCATGTCAGAATCTCCCGGGAGCTCTTAAAATATTCTGAGGCCCAGGCCCCACACCCAGGCATTCTGATTTCATCGGTCTCGGGTTTGGACCAGGAACCAGCATGTTCTAAAAACTCCCCAGATGTCTGGAATGTACGGTCAGGGAGGGGCTGCGGGTGGAAGGAGCTGATCTGACTTTGAAAGTGTTTGTGTCTCAGTCCCGGAGATGGCTTTGGAACGTATTTCAGCTTTGACTTCACTTCTAACAGAGTGTCTTTAATATTTAAGTAATGAAAGCAAGATTCTTTCTCTAATCGTTTCATAAATTAATTAATTGAACTAGCTCTGAATGATTATCATGTTCTTACTTTCCACGGACTACTCGTTTTTTTTTTTAAGTTTCTATTTATTTAAGTAATATTTACATCCAATGTGGGCTCAAACTCATGACCCTGAGATCAAGGGTTACACGCTCTTCCAAGTGAGCCAGCCAGGCACCCCTCTGGATTAGTCTTTTTCTTTAAGTTGAGTTTATTGAGGTGGCTAAAAAAGTGTCACTTTTTAGTGACCCCAAATGGTGTCACTTAGACTGAGTCCCCAAACTGGGGCTTAATACCCAATTTAATCGCAGTTTTTTTCTTTCCTTTCTTTTTTAAAGATTTTATTTATTTATTTATTTCGGAGAGAGCAAGGGCGGAGGGGGGGACAGAGGAGAGGAAGGGAAGGAATCTCAAGCAGACTCCCTGCTGAACACGGAGCTGGATACGGGGCTCGATCTCATGACTTTGAGATCCTGACCTGAGCCAGAATCAAGAGTCGGATGCTCAACTGACTGAGCCACCCGGGCACCCCTCAGCCACTGTCCTTGTTGGGCTGCTCCACCTGCCCACTGTCTCAGCCCTGCAGGAAGGATGGAGCCAAGTCCCAGGCTCCTGGCGGAGGGAGCCACTGCCTTTGAGGAGCCTTCTCGCTCTGGGGCCTCCCCTCTGCTATGGGGCCCAAAGCCCCTGCAGACTCAGGTGGTGGTGACAGGCACACGGTTCCAGGAAGGGAGGAGAGTGGAGCCGCACCGAGGGGCGCCGGGCCTGGGTGGGCCCCTCCCTTCCTTGGCAGGATCCCCGGCTCACTCCTCAGTAGTGGATGCAGTAGAGCTGGACGCTGCCGCTGATTCGGAGCTCCCGCAGCCGCTCCAGGGTCTGCTGCCGCAGGCTGGTGGCCCCCAGGCCCTGCCCGTTGAGCGCCAGCTTCAGGCCTCCCTCCTGGCACAGGAGAAGCACCTGGGAAAGGCCGGGAGGGGTGTGCAGGTTTCCAGACAGACGGACGGTCCACCGCCTGCCTGTCGCCCCACCCAGCGAGCCCTCCCCTCGGGGTCACAAAGACCGGGACCACGGGGCACCTGGTGGTGGGAAAGAACAGGACTGGGGCACCCAGCTTGTCACCAGATCACTGCGACCTTCCACAAGGATCAGCCCAGCCCTGGGCCTCAGTTTCACCATCTGTGCCCATCGCCTGCCCTCGCGCACTGGTTCTCAGCCCTGGTTGCACTTGGGAGTCCTTAAAAGGGAGCTTTTTTTTTTTGAAAACCCTAATGCCAGGGTCTGCTTTGATTAATTAAATCCCTTTTCTGGAAGTGGGATCGCTGGCAGCCGTAGGGAGGGTTGAGAGCCATGGCGTGGAAGTCTGCTTCTCCTGGCGGGCTCTGGCTTCCCAGCCCCACATCCTCTGCCCCCCTATCCCTAGGATGCACCCCTGTCTCCCCATGGGAATGCTGCTCTGTGCCCCGCCCCGGAGGGACCGGGCCACTTGGCTCTGACTGACCTCGAAGAATCGCTTCGGGTAGAAGAGGAAGGGGGCCGAGATCAGCTTCTTGCACCCCCAGGGTGAGATCCAGGCCAGGGTTCTGTCTGCGAAGGAAGCCCTGAACGTCACGGGCACGTGAGCGGCCTGGTCCCGCAGGCTCAATGTGAAGCTGCTAGAAGGGGCAGAAGGGGCTCCCTGACTCCTCTGAGCCGTGGCTGCTGGATCCTGGGCTCAGGGATGGATGTGGGAGAGCAGCTGGAAGATTCGGCACCTCAGAGGGGTGGGGACACCTGAGCGAGTCTCAGGCACACCTGAGACTGAATCCCCACGTTGCCGCCCACTGGCCGGAGGACCCTGGGGAGCACATTACCTTGCCTGAGCCTCCTTTTCCCCTCCTCGAGATGGGGAGCATTATATTAATAGTAACTAACATTTATTGGGTGCTATATGCTAGGTATCGCCTGAAGTGCTTTGCAAATAGCGTGGGGGTTAGAGCCAGGCTACCCGGCTTCAACCCTGCTCTGCTCTTTCCAGTCCTGTGACCTTGGGGAGGTCACTTCACGTCTCTGTGCCTCAGTTTCCTGATCTGTAGCATGGGGAGAAGAGTACCTGCCTCACCAGTCGTCCTGTGTAAAGTGCTAGAACAGCACCGGGCATGTGTAACAAATGTCACTCTCGAATACAATACCTCCCTCATAGGGCCACGGAAGGAACAAAGGAGATAATGTACGTGGAATCGAGCGAGTGCCTGGCACACAGTAGATTTCCGGAGCCCTCCCAGAAATCCTGGGCCTTGAGGTTCAGCAGCCCGTGTAACTGACGAGGACAGGAAGTCACGTGGCTGGCCCTGTCACTAGTAATAGCTGCGGGGCTTCGGGCTGGCAACAGTGCAGGGCTCCAGATTTGGGTGCCTTTCTGCTGCCTGGCACCTACCCCTCATAAGGCAGCCGGATTCTGTTTTATGTCCAGGAAGTTTCCAAAGTCACCTTTGAAACAACACCCCTTCAACTGTTGCCTGAGACCTCGGCAGGAAGCTGAGGATAAGAGCCTGATAAGAGGTGGATAAGAGCCTGATCGCTGGAAGACCGGGAGGCAAAGGGCAGGGGTAAAAGGGGGCGTTAGTGTGCCCTGGGCGGGTCTTTCAGGGACTCCAGCTGGATGTGTTCTAGGAGGATGCCGCAGACATTCTCCAGCTTTGGGAAGGAGCCAGCAAGGGCTCACCACTGGGAAGAAGCTTGGAAGGCAGGGGCCCTGGAGAGTGCACCGCACGGAGCCTCTAGCACCAGCCCATGCCCTTCCCACTGGCCTGGAACTCCTGGAGGCCTCGGTGTTTGCCCCCAACTCCCACCCCCGCAACCTCATCCCTGTCCAGCACAGCCCTGGGCCAGGTAACCGACTCCTTCCAGATGCCCTAGCGGAGCTCCGTGCTGGCTCTCAGCAGGTGCAGCCGCCCACCTGCCCGGTGCTTGCGAGGAAGGATGGAGAGGGAAGGACGGATTTTTAATGCAGACGAATTCCCTGCCCTCCAACTCCTACTCCCTCTGTCCAATTCAAGCCACAGTCGCTTCCAGAAAACAACAGTAACAGCATTTATTGCGGGCTGGCTGAACGCCAAGTCTTGATGTTGGCGGCCTGTGGCGGAAGTGGCCCTGTAGAAATGTCCTGGCGGATCCACAGTGTTCTTCAACTTCAAAGCAATACCACGTGCCCAAACTGGGAAAGTTTATATGAAAGATGGCTTCCAGCTTCTCTTTGTAAAATAATCAGAAGGTCCGGCCTGAGTGGCTTTATGGAAATACTCTTTCCAAGTTCCCTTCCCAACCAGGGCTTCACTATTTATGTCACCTGTCCGACCTCGGAGGGCGTGTGAATTCATGGTCCCCGAGAGAGAGCAGTTAAGTCACCTGCCGCGTCCCTAATAATAACCATTCGACGTTGAGCTAGGACATGAACCTGGTGTCACGTCTCCCAAGTTTTTTGGGGGGACAGTGTTCTTTCTACCCCTGGGAACTTTTTCATTTTCCCTCTAGGACTGAGATGATCTTTCTCCTTTTATTCTGATGGGGAAACTCAGGACTCCAGCCTCAGAAAGATGTCGTGACTTCCCCAAGACCACACAGTTTATAAGAGGCACAAGCCAGACCCCAGCCCCGCTGTGCCGGGCTTTGGAGGTTCATGCTGCCCGGGGCTGTGCTGCATGCCTGCTCCAGAATTCACAGGACTGCTCCAGAAAGAGCAGGCAGGGCAAGAGTTTAGTGAGGTCAGTGACTCCAGACAACAAAACCGAAACAGAAGAAGACAGGGCAATTCCCTTCCCTCCTGCCCCTCCACAGAGACCATTTTGATGACATTTGTCGAGCGCTTACGATGCGCCTGGCCCAGTTCTAAGCATGCACACCACCCCCGAAGCTGGCACTAATCATTACCTCTTTTTACACACGAGGAAACTGAGGCACAGAAAGGAAAAGTAACTTCCTTGAAGGGGCACAGAGGCAGTAAGTGTCCTCAGCAGAAGTGAGACCCAGGCGACCTGGCCCAGAAAAGTCACGACATCCAACGCAATTCCAGCAAGGAAAGGAGGGAAAGAAGGAAGGAGAGGGGAGAACGAAAAAAGGAAGGAAAAAGAAAGCGAAAGCAGCCTGGAGCCTGCAGGTTGGGGAAGCTGAGCAGGAGCGCCCCCTGTGGGAGAGGTGAGGCAGCGTCCCGGTAGTTGGTGTGTGGCTCTGAGCCCCTCCTGCCTGGCTCTGGGCCTCCCCCCCGCCCCCGCCGGAAACTAGGGCACTCTGTCACCCTGGGAGGTTGAATTCTCTCTCTGGGTCTCAGCCTGAGCCCTTAAAGGACCTTTCCGGAGGCCTGAGCTGGCACCTGCGATGAGAGGCTGGTTGGCCTGACCAGAGGGACAGGCGGGGAAGGTACTCCCAGAATTGGGGCTGTCAGGGCTGCGGGGGGAGCCTGAGCACGGAGCACCGACCAGTGCTCAGTTGGTGGGACTGAGCACTGAGCACCCTTCCAACCACAAGCTCCACGATGGGGCAGCGGTGTTGGAGATGGCAGAGGGGACGCTTGTAGAGCTCGTGCTCCATCAGATCTGCCTCTCCCTCCCTTCCATCTGGATACTCACTCCTTTGGCTCCGGCAGGACCAGCCCCCGCAGTATGATGACCTGTCCGGGCCAGAGACCCCGGGGGAGGGCACGCGAGCAGGGCAGCTCCTGTAGGAAGAGGGGAGATGACTGAGAAGGGGGGCACACAGGGGTCTGGGGAGAGCGGCTGCCCCCAGGGGAGCCCTGGGGCTGGTAAGTCGGCCTCAAGGCCCGCAGCCAAGAGGACACTCAGCTCTGCTCATTCACCAAACATCTACCGCAGGCTTCGGCTCTCCCTGGCCTTTCAGGGCTGAGCTCAGTGGCCGCCCCCCTTCCTGGGGCCCAGGAGCACCAGACACATCCCCCATTGCTGCACCCTGAACTGTAATGTCCTGTTCACCGGTCTGTCTCCCCACCAGCCTGCGAGCAACTGGAGTGCTGGGACTGGCTGGTCCCTCTATCCTAGAGCCGGCACCGGGCCTGGCACAGAAGAGTAGCAAATAATTGTATGCAGAATAAATGGAGAAAAGGTAAAACGAGGCTGGGGTTTCAGCCTGAAGCTGCCTGGCCCACTGCAGCCCGCAGGTGTCTATGAAGGAAGGGGGAAGCTTGATGCTGAGGGCATTTCCCACCAGGTGACCCAGGAGGGAGGTCACTCACCAGGCTGGGGCTCTTCAGCAGGAAAGGCTGTCAAGGGGAGAAAGAAAGAGAAAGGGGACATAGAAACCATGCGGTGTTTGTTCAGTGAAGGAAAGCTTCTCAGTATTATTATTAAGAACTGGGGGGATCTGGGGCTTGTCTCTCTCGAACGCAACACAGGTGAACGGTTAGAGTCCCGGGGGGCCCCTCTTGGATTCAGCAGACACTAGGTCTGGAAGAACGGGGAAGAACAGGACAGAGGGTCTGGCATTCACTTATTGTGTGGCCTTGGGCCTCATCTGTCCCCCTGTCCTGCGGGCTGACCCTGGCTGCCTCTGCCGGTTGCTGAGGACAGAAAGCTGCAACTTGGCAGGATCTTCCGATAGGAGTCCTGGGGCTCTGCCCATCCTGGGCAGCAAGCCCACCCCGTCCATCTTCCCAAGCTGGCCCCAGCTCGGGCTGCCAGAGGAGAATCCAGGCTTGCCAGCTACCGGGGGTTGGGGGTGGGGGACAGGATCCATGGCAACTGCCCAGTGAGGGAAGGGCAGCTGGCTTTCGCCAACTTGGGCGGCAGCCCCGTGACCGGCAGGTCCAGCCGGGGGAGATGGGAGCCCCGGTGGCTCAGCTAGTGTGGCCGGAACCACAAGGGACAACCTTGCTCCCTGGAGACTCACGTATCCAACCGGGTACTCGCTGCCGCCCTCTGCAAACGGCTGTCAGGAAAGAGGAAAAGCATCACGAGGGGTTCAGGCCCGCTGCAGGCCCTGTGAGTCATTCCCGGAGCTCCCGCCCCCTGCCCTTGCCTGGGAGGTGGGCAGAGGCTCGCTTTGGTAGCTCCTCATTCTCCCTGGAAGCCTTGCCGGCCTTTCTCAAGCCTGGCATTTGAACATGCGGATTCCTAGGCCCCTCCTCACACGTGCTGATCTGAAGGTCTGGTGGCGGGTCCTAGAAATCTGCACTTTTAATAAGGTGCTCTGGGGCGAATGACAGAGCTAGCTGCTGTTTGGGCCCCATGGCTCCAGGTGCGCAAGCGGGTCACCTCCTGGCCATTGCTCTCAGGTCCCCTTCGGTGGGCACCCTCTCCACCCCACTCGTATCCCACAACTTGCTGGATCCCCTCCACCTTGGGTAAAACGAGTGTGACAGGGCCTGCCTGGGGCGGCGGAGTGGGGGGTCCTGGGCCCGCCCAGGCACCAGGGGAAGACAGGGGCCGTTGCCACTCAGGGAACTCACGCTGATGTTCAGGAATCCAACGGCCTCCACCAGGATGTCACCAAATATGCCCAGGGTGTCCACACGAGACAGCGGGAGCCGGTAGCGGTAGTGGAGAAAGTGTTGTCCGTTCACACTCACCTGGAAGGACGGACAGACAGACAGCTCAGCAGCACTGAATCTGCACTAACGTGCCTGGCGTCGCTGGGCGCTCTGACCTGAAATGTCCCTCGTTTCACTTCAGACCCACTCTGAGAGGCAGGCACATTGGACAGACGAGGTGACCAAGGCTTGGGGAGCTTCCGGGACCTTCCCAAAGTTGCCCAGCTGGCCTTGGAACCAAAGCCCCTGTCACTCTCCCTCTGCCCCTGCCATGGCACTTCCCCACACCATCCCTCTGCAGCAGCCTCAGCCCCAGGAGAGGAAATGGGGGTTCAGGAGGCCGATGACCCCTCCCCCCTCCCCCCACTGCCTGCTCCCACCAGCTTCCCTTTCCCCTGGAGAGGTCGAGGTCCTGGCATCTTCCTGGCAGGAGTTCCCATCCACGGAGAAAGGCTTGAAGTGGAGGTCTCTGTCCCTGCGCCCCACCCCCCTCCACTGAGGCCCAGAGATGGGGAGGATGTGAGGATCCGCCCCATGAGGACCTACCCAGCGGATATTTAGGGGCTAGAACAGAGCCCAGCATATTGCAGGCGCTCTTGAAGAGCTTGCTAGGACGATGGCAGTGGGGGCCTCCCCAGGGCCAGGCGCGGGAGACCTTTCTTGCCACCCCGGGTCCCAGGCCACGTGGGCCCCGGGCAGCTTGGGACGGGGCTGGGCGGCTGCTCTGTCCTCTCGGGTCTCAGGCTCTCCTGGCGGGTGACACCCCTCCTCAACAGTGACGTGGGGATTTCGGCAGAAGGAAGGAGCAGTGGAGGGATGCAGGTCCTAGACACCGACGCCCATCCCTTCCCCTCACCTTCATCTCCTCATTTCCGAAGAGAAAGAGGATGAGGAAGGGCGCCCCTCTCTGCAGGGGCAGGCGGGGCCACCGGGCCTCGGCCTGCCAGCGCTCCAAGCGCAGGGTGTTGCAGATGACATGCGGCTTGCTGGTGTGGAAGCGCGGGTTGAAGTGGATGGCGATATCCGGCCGGGGGTGCAGGCTGCAGCCGCACTGAAAGTCCACCTGGAACCTGGTGAGAGGTGCTCTCGAAGGGGCACCCCTGGTCGGGAACCCCGAGACCCCGAAGGCAGAGAGGAGCCTCCAGCTCGATGCCGCTGGGGCTGAGCTCCAGCTCCCGCGTGGAGCACCCCCTTACCTGTGTGCCTTTAGAGGGACCACTCCCTGTAGCATGACCATCTTGCCCGCGCGCAGGCCACCGAAAATTGTCGTGACATAAGGAACCACCTGAACAAGGGGAGAAAACTAGCCATATGCGGCTGGAGAATAGGTCTTACGAGGGAGCCCCGTGCCAGGTGGGCAGGTGGGGAGGGAAGAACAAGAAAACTCCACTCTCCTGCCCCAAACAGAAAACATCCTGATGGGGAAATATTGGGGTTCTCTTCCACCTTCTCCCCTTTCCCAGACTCTCACATGTCAAAGCCACATTGCCCTGGGGAAGCCAAGTTCAGCTCCATCGCCCACTTAGAACACCAGCCCTGTCCCTCCCCCTAGCTCCTTGGGCTCTATGAGACTGGCCCTGGCCTCCAGAAGCCTGGTATCAAGATCCTGAGGACTGTTTACTGGCTGGAGCCCAGGAACTGGGGGGGGCGGGGAGGTGGGCAGAAGGCTGGACAAGTTGGGACCCTGATACGGACGCCTGGAGAGACACCCAACAATGGCCCCGCCTACCTTCCCAGGCTCACCTCGCCCCACACAGAAGCTGTGCCCAATTCCTAAAGCGCAACACACAGGTTTACAGCTCCCTGCCTTTTCGGGGCGCTTCCTCTGCTCTCCCTCGGCTCTGTAAGATCCAACTGGACTTTCAACGTCCTCTGACACCTTCTCCAAGCGCTGCCTGCTACGGTGACTGCGTTTTTCCTTCCCTCCCCTGTGTTCCCAGGACACTTCACTGGCATGGCTAGCTTGGCCATTGGCG
Source organism: Ursus arctos (assembly GCF_023065955.2). Taxonomy (NCBI): domain Eukaryota; kingdom Metazoa; phylum Chordata; class Mammalia; order Carnivora; family Ursidae; genus Ursus; species Ursus arctos. Next base: position 40,130,488 of record NW_026622908.1, read on the forward strand.
GGCTCACGGGGAGACCAGGGGGCTGGCTGTTTTTGCTGGAGGCACAGGCCACTCAGAGCGGAAGCCCTGCCTTTCCCTTCTGCGCTCAGCGCCTGGCCTGGCACAGCGTGGGCTCTGCATAGGTGTTTGCAGAACGATTGTGCACGTGTCCCAGGTGTATACAGGTCGGCATAACACAAGACTGCCTTCCACGTGTTGTCCGAACCATCTAGAAGGAGCTGAGCCCCAACAGTGCTGCCCTCTAGGTAGGAGCTTGCAGCCTGCAAAGCGAGGAGGGGCTGCAACCTGGGCAGCTGCTTCGCCCCATTACTCAGGCACCTGGGGAGGTGCCGGAGCTCCTGGCTGTCTGAGGGCCCACAGCTCAGCCAGGCTCAGCACCTCAGTCCCTCCCACTTCCCAGGCTCTAGGACTGGCCGGTAATATTTGTGGAGCTGATGCAGCTCTCCTGGAGGGAGAGGGCCAAGTCAAGAGAAAGTGATAATTAGCGTTCATTAATGAGAGGGCAGAATACACTGGGCATTCAGCCTCCTGTAAAGCAAGGCCAGACTTCGGAAAATCCGCGTGAGGGGAACCCACACCCAGCCCCCCGTTGGAGGTTCCAAGCTGACTCTCTTCCAGGCTGGAGATGAGACCACCCAAGATGCTCAGTGCCCCCCCCCCAAGGATACTACACAGTAGCCCCGGATCCTCCCAGCCCCCCGCCAGGCATTAGCAGCACAGCTCTGACTCCAGGCTCTATTACTTTTAAAATGTAAGGACCCTGTGAGCCCATCATTCTCACCCAGGTGGGAATTAGCTGTTCAGCCACTCCGCTAAGCTCAGTAGGGCCTTCCAGGTCCATGAGCAGGTGTCGGGGGAGCCGGGCCCAAGACCCAAGGCCTCTCCACCCACCGCCTGGGAGGAGTCTGGGTCCAGCTGGAGTGGGGGAGTGGTGGGGGGGCCTGAGACCTGGAGGTTCCAGACCAGAGTGGCAGCTCACCGGGTGGAAGACTGGCGGCTGCAGGATGAAGGGGTCAGGAAGTGGGTCCAGTTTTTCTCCAGGTGACATGGGGCGTGGAGCGCCTCCAACTCAGCCTGCAGATCCAGATTCCAGGAGCCCTGGCCCTGCCCCCACTGGCCGGACTTGCCTTTCCCAGCCAGGATCTGAGGGGCCAGGGCAGCAGCTCCCCCAGCTGTTAGCCTCACCTGCGCCCAGCAGGGTCCCAGTGCCCCTTGCAGCAGGCGTGAGAGGCAGGTCTGGGCAGCGGTCCGCCCCTGGTCCACACCCCAGATCCGGTCCCACCAGCTGGCCTGGGGCTGTCAGCAGAAATCCGGGTCCAGGAGCCAGAAGCTTGAACTAAGCAACTAACTAACCAGCACCCCGGCCTCCGGCTGCACTTGGATCTGAAGCACGGAGCTGTTGCAGAGGGAGGTTAGAGGCAGGCTCTTTTAGGGCCTGCAAGGGTTTGTGGTTTCCTGGGCTGCCATCGGAGCCCTCCCCAGTCATTGGGCCCCCGGGGTGGTGGCACGCGTGGGCAGGTCCCAGGAGAAGCCCCGCCCCAGCTGCTTGGATATCATGGGGTGGCTTCTGGTTCCTGACTCCCCTTCCCACCTGAGAGATTTTCATTCCCCTGGCTTCCGTGCCCGTTCCCCCACTTTTCTCTCTTTTGCATGATTTCTAGTCCCCTGAGGCTCCATTTCAGCTTTAGCTAAAAATGCCAGGGCCCAGCTGCGGTCACCAGAAAGGTGGTGGAAGATGGTGAGGAAGGGGCTGGAAGAGAGGAGGGCCCCCCCACCCCGGAGGCTCAGAAGAGGCAGCGAGGTTCAGTGGGCCATATACTCCACCCTGAAGGTGACCCGAGTTCTCGCTCAGCCTCTGCTCTAACATGCTGTGTGCCCTGGGCCAAGTCACTTGCCCTCTCTGTGACTCTCTTTGCTCAGCTCTGTATTGAGAGGGTGACTCCAGAAGAGTGTCTTCACAGGAGGTCTGTGTTGGGGGTGGGCCCAGGTATCTGCCTTTTAATCAAGATCCCCCAGGATTCTTTGGACTAGCGTCGCTCCAGTTCTGGCTCAAATTCCAGTAAAGCCTTCCCTTTAAAAGGCAGCACAACCCCTCAACTTTATCCTGATTTGGGAGGTCCCAGGATCCGAGCACCCTGTCAGACTTGGAGGCAGGGAATTCCTGGCAGCACTCCAGGCTGGACAAAGGCTCCAAGGCCTGGGGAGCTGAGGGAAGAATAAGGCTGCTCTGATGGCCAGGCAGGTGCAGGGTCAGCTCTGGGGAAAAGCATCTGAGCCGGGCCTTCTCAAGTGTGGCATCAGTGAGGCCTGGAAGCTTGTTAGAAATGTGTCCTTCTGGGCCCCACCCCAGACCTAGGAAAGAGGAACCTCTCTGGCAGGGGGGCCCAGGAATCTGCATTTTCGCATCCTCCCCAGGTGATTCTGATGCATATCGGTGTTTGAGAAGCACTCACTGACTTAGGCTTTAATGGGCAGGGCTTGGGGTACAGAACCAGGAAGTTTGCTCAGGTCTTGCTGGGTAGGAGGAGCCGGGCTGCAGATGGTGCTCTGTTTGGGGAAATTCCATCTCAGTCCCTTCAGACACAATAATCTACATACCACGGAGGAGAAACCAAGGTGTAGAATCCCGTTGGGCAAGGCAGGGGGCCCTGCCCCTGGGAGGCAGACCTGGGTCCTGGTCCCGGCCTCACAGTGCCCATCTTTAGGCCTGAGGCAAATGTGCCCTGCCCCCCTCCCCAGCCCAGCCTCAGTCCCCACTCTGAATCAAGGCAGGAGGGTGGCATAGCAAAATAGCACCGACTGGGCTCTTTAAACACACATGTTCATTTTCCCACACTTGATCTGTGTGTTTGTGTCCTAATCTCTTCTAAGTAGACCAGTCATATGGAATTCTACCCCTATGAACTCATTTGACCTTAATCACCCTTTTTAAAAAGGCGTATGTCCAAATATAGTCTCATTCTAGTTCCTGGGGGTTAGGGCTTCAACATCTGATTTTCTGATTTTGGAGGCAGAGCACCATTCAGCCTGTAACAGAGTAATAGCTATGTCTGGTCTCACCCTGGCACCCCAAGACTGTTGCAGGGGTGGGGAGTGGGTGTGGCAGCAGAAGGAAGCAGGTGCTACATTTCATTTCTCCTGGCCCCAGGTTTTGACAGCTGGGAGAATCTGGCTGGGCTTAAATCTTTTCTCCAAGAGCTTGTTGAATATGGAAAGTTCCAGAATCAAGGAGGGCCTTAGTGTCTGTTGGTCTGTCCAGGGGTGGGAGGGGGCAAATCCCTCTTCCTGAGCCAAAGGGAGGCGAACTTGTGGGAGAAGGGAAAGGGCTGATGATGACCCTGACCCTGACAGGATGGGGGATTCCCCTGCCCCAGGCTGGTGCCCCCCACCCCACCCCAGCTCCCTAGACCTGGGCTTGTCCCTGAGAGCGCTTATCATAACTGGTCATTATACACTGAAGAATTGTCTAATATTTGTCTCCCCCTCCCCCTACTTCCTGATGGTAAATTCCATGAGGGCAAATTTATACTTATACCCTCATTACCAAGTGATGCCTTGCTTGATGCATTTAAAGCACTTGCTCAGGGGCGCTTGGGTGGCTCAGCCATTAAGCATCTGCCTTCGGCTCAGGTCATGATCTCAGGGTCCTGGGATCGAGCCCCGCATTGGGCTCCCTGCTCGGCACGAAGCCTGCTTCTCCCTCTCCCACTCCCTTTGCTTGTGTTCCCTCTCTCGCTGTCTCTATCAAATAAATAAATAAAATCTTAAAATAAATAAATAAAGCACTTGCTCGGTGTATTTAAGGAATGAATGATTGGGAGTCGTGGTTTCTGGCTCCTATGCGGCCACCAGCTCCTTCTGTCTCTCCTCCAGCAGGTGTGGAGTCCTGGCCCAAGCATACACTAGGCAGGTGCTCTTCTCACTGGCCACAGATCCCCACTGAGGCAAATTTATCTATTTATCTATGAGTAACCAATTAGTAGCCAGGGAATCATAATCTGCGGTCAGGAATCTCAGGGTGCCCCACTCTCCCCCATTCTTTGATCCAGCAACTTCTTTCCCTATCCCTGCTCCTGAACGGGTGTAACTCTGGGCCTAGGGAGAGACTTATACCCAGATTCACCTACTTTGGTCTACATCTTACCCCCTTCTTCTATCTGGTTCCCTTCTAGGTCACTGGAGAGCGTCATGGATCCTCTTTCTCTCGGGACGAGTTTTGCACCACCCTGGAACAGAGTGTGAGCAGAAATCCTGGATAGGAAGGATCAACAGAACTGGATAGCTGGCTGATGAGAAAGATGAGGGAAAGGGGCCAAAAGGAAAAAAAAAAAAAAGCTTCCAGCATCTTGAACCAAAGGATTGGAAAGAGTCTGGTGTACTAATGGAAAACAGAGAAGCTGCAGGTATAATCTGGAGGGTGGGAGCTGGCTAATTCCAGTCAGGACCATTTTGGAGGAAGGGGACGGGGCAGGAAATGGCCCAGACAGGGGATGTTTAGTTCCTGAACATTTGTTAGTTTATATGTTTCTAGGAATTTATCCCTGTCTTCCAGATTGCCCAATTTGTTGGCATATAATTGTTTATAATTTTCTCTTATAATTGTTTGTATTTCAGTCAGCATCTGTTGAGGGAATGAAGGTGCTATGGCCTGAAAGCATGGTAATACACTCTGGAGAAGACAGTTTCAACTTATTTGGATACTCTTCTGCCCTGGGAGGGAGTTTTTGTGGCTGCGGCCATTTTGTATGACGAGGCGTTGTGGTCATTACAGGAGGGGCAATCACTCTCACTCTCAAAGAGGTTCCAGTCTAATTGGAGAGAGACCACATACACTTGAAGGAGAAAACCAATAGGACAAAGCCAGCCACTTTTTATTTACCTTGCCCCCACCAAGGAGATCGAACCATCTGGATGGAAATACTGTAAAATGGGGGAAGAGCAAGCATCACCCGTAACCTCAGTAGGCTAACACAACACTTCTCATTCCTTTGATGTTTATCCTATGAACCTTCTTCCCTCCGCCACGGAACATAAGTTTATGGACGAATCTCAACCAAAAACGTGACGTAGCTTGATTTTTTTCCACCCACGGCTCTTGACCATGTAGGTTGACTCTTTCTTTCCTGCTGGGTTCCTGTCACTTTGCCATCACTTTTGGTTACCGAAACTCAATACAGGTTAGCACTGGTCATCAATGTTGGTAACACCACAAGAAAGAAATAGAAGCAGACATATTTACTTCCTGGAAGGGTGACTGGGGTCCTCATCGGGGCACCGTGAGAGTCAGAAGTGAATCACCAAAGATCTTCATGACAGGAGCTCCAAAGGGCTATGTTTTAAGAAGAAGAAAGATGACCTCAGCGGGAAGGTCTGCAATGCAGGAAGGAGTGATGAGCAAAGGTAGTGGCGAGCAGGCAAATCTATACCCGTGTCTGTGTAGTATATGAATGGTGATAAAGGGAATTCAGGCTTTTAAAAAGGGCAAAACTAAAAGAACATAGGAGAGGAAGACAGGGATGAGTGTTCTGACGTCCTTGTATTGTTGCAGAGGGGTGTTTACGATATTACTTTCAGACTTTGAGCATGCATGTTAAAATTTCAAGGGCAATAAAAAAAAGAATAGAGTGTGAACTTCCAAATGAGTAGAGGGACAAATGTAATATACCAAAGATCAAGACTTCATTGAAAGACGTTAAAGAAGACCTCACAAACAGAGATAATATGTAATCGATTGGCAGATTCCATTTTGTAAAGATGTTGAAATTGCCAAATTGATATACTGACTCAATGTAATTTCATTCAAAATGTCAACAGAGTATTTTGAGCAATTTAGCAAGCTAATATTTATGGAAGGGCAAAAAGCCAAGAAGCTTCTGTGGAAGACTAAGGGGATGGGGAGAGGAGTCTGGAGAATTCCATATGTCAAGATTTATCCTAAAGATAGAGTGATTAAGATCACATGATAGGAGCACAAAGACAGACACATTTACCAATGGAGTAGAATATAGCCAACGATTTCCTTGCTCGTTCACTAAAGCCTGACACATGACAGAGGTGGTCTTGCTCATTCCTGGGGGAAGAAGAAACTATGAATATGCCAGGCTGACATAAATCATATGGGGATTATTCATATGGGGAAAAATCAATTCCAGGTAGTTTAAATGAACAAGACAAAAGTTTAAAACTTCTACAAGAAAAGATAGAAGAATAGTTTTCTGACTTCAGAGCAAGAAAGAACTTCATGGCAAGACACAGAGTGCTAGCTACAAAAAAGGGGACTGATAAGCTCTACTTCATTAAAGTTAATAGCTTCTCTTTATCGGGAGACTCCATAAAGAAAGTGAAAAGACAAACCATGACCTGGAAGAAAATACGTGTAAGCAAACACGACTGACAAAGGAGAGCGCCAAGAACACATACACGGCCTCAACACGCTAACAAGAAAACAGCTCCATCGAAAATTGGGCAAAAGACATGAACAGGCACTTTTTACAAGAGGAAATCTAAATGGCTGATACATATATGTAAAGGTTTCAATCTTAGTGATCAGTGACATGCAAATTGAAACTTCCAGTAAGACTTCTTAGTAAAATACTAGTTCTATCCATTTACCTGGAGAAAGCAAGCATGACAGTACTAAGTGCTGGAGAAGATGTAAATCCCCAAGAATGCTTACACATGGCTGCTAGAAGTGAAATTGGCACCATCACTTGGGAAAATGTTTTAGTATTCTGTTGTAAAGTTGAATATTTACATACCTTCCCAGGTACTAAATTCTGTAGAATCTCTTGTGTGCATCCGTCAGGGCACAATTTGGGTTCTTTTCAATAGTTTCTAATTCCAAATTAGGAAAAAATCATGTGACTTTATCACCAGGTCGATCAATTGTGGTATATTCACAGAATGGAATATTTTCCAGCAGGGAAAATGAATTACAGATGTATACAGTACTATGTATGTATTATGGAAACAGCCTTGAAAGAAGCAAGTTGCAGAAGATAGCATACAGCATACCATTTTTATAAAGCTTCACATATGCAAAATGAAATGATGTAAGAGGAGTACAAAGAAGGGATTTTAAAAAGCTATCTTAAAAAGCAAGGGCATGAGAGTGCCTCGGTGGCTCAGTTGGTTAATCGTCTGCCTTCAGCTCAGGTCATGATCCCAGGATTCTAGGATAGAGCCTGGGAAGGGCTCCCCACTCCAGGGCTGAGTCTGCTTCTCCATCTCCCTCTGCCCCTTGTCAGGCTCTCTCTCTCTAATAAATAAAATCTTAAAAAAAAAAAAAAAGAGCAAGGGCATAATAGACACAGGAGTGGGGAGAGGTTATCTCTGGCAGAGGGAGGCAGGGAGATGGGATAAGGGAGGGACACAGGCAGGAGCATCCGCGCTGGGTACGTTCCTGTTCTTAAGTAGACTGGTGTGTTCCTGGGGAGTAATCTTACTGTGTTTCACAACTACATGTATTCCATGTGCTTTTTTTTTTTTTTTTTTTTTTTAAGTAGTCTCAGCGCCCAGCCTGGAGCCATCCCTGGGCTAGAACTCACGACCCTTATATCAAGACCTGAGCCCTTATCAAGAGTCCCACAGCTAACCAACTGAGCCACCCAGGGGCCTTCCATGTGTTCTTTTGCATATATTATATATATTACATAATTAGTTACATAACATAGAATTTAAGTTATATAAATAATTCAAATAAAAACTTTGGGTTTTTTTTTAAGATTTTATTTATTTTTTTGACAGAGAGAGAGAGAGAGCGCGTGCGCACAAGCAGGGGAGCTGCAAAGATGGAGGGAGAAGCAGGCTCCCCACTGAGCAGAGAGCCTGATGGACAGGAGACTTGATTCCGGGACCCTGGGATCATGACCTGAGCCCAAGGCAGACGCTGAACCGACTGAGCCACCCAGGCGCCCCTCAAATAAAAACTCTGAATCCCTCAAGATCTTAACTCCCCAGCGTGCCTCCCAGGCCCTCCTAATCTGGCATCAATGCGTTAGTCGCTCAGTGGGCTTCAGCAGCCACGTCGGATGGCACCTCCGGCTTCCTTTCCTACTGTTCTGCATTACCTTCCACCCCCGATGACCTCCGCCACCGCCTTTCCTGGGCCTCTAAGCGCCCCTCTGAGCGCCCCCTCCATTCCCTCCCCCGTGCGCACGGCGCCCGCGCGCCCCTTCGTTTGCTGCGCGCCCCGGGTTCCCAGCCAGGCGCCCCTCCGCCCTAGGCAGGGCCTCATTGCGCCTCGCCAGCGTCCTCCACCGCCCCCCGGCTCCGCTAGCCCCAGGCAGAGCCGACTGGGCCCGGTCAGGCGCGGAGCCGCAGCAGCGGGATGGGCCTCACCCCGGCCGCCAGCGGGGAGAGCAGGCACCGCCTCTCTCGCTTCTCCCGGCCCCGCCCCGGCCCCGCCCCTCGAGCCCCAGGTAAGCGGCCTGGGGACAGGCCACCAGCCCCAGGCGGTTCAGCTGTGCCCCTTAGGCCCGGCCACAGGAACCGGGCTCCTCCCCACCGAACCGCGGCGCCGCGGCCCGCAGGCCTTACTGGGGGGGGGGGGGGGGGCGGTTCTCAGGTCCAGCGGGCCGTCGGACCCCCGGAAAAGGCACCAGAGTTGCCTTCAAGGCTTCTTCTCCTAGCTCCCTGTCGGTCCTGCCAATGCCCCTTAACCGGAATGAGCACATACTGGGGAATGACCTTCTGTTGGTAATTCAATCAAAGCGAGCCAGGCGTCCAGTGTCTCTCTCGGGGATCCAGCCTCCGACTCTACTTCGGGTGGAAGTGGAAGCAGAGGTGGCTGCTCCCCAGCAGAGCTAACCGTGGCTCTAGGGCTCTGAGGCCTCAGAAGCTCCTGCGCTCAGGTTTAGCCCCCAGATTTCTGGGATCTCACCTCATCCTCTCCCAGTTTCATCCGTGGGAGTTCCAAAGTCTCTCCTTCCCAGGGGAACGGAGCCCTCTCCAGCACCTAGTCCCACCATCCCCCTCCTTTACCCCCAAACTGGTGGAGTGCTGACCAGGCCAGGCAGGGTTCTGGACTGGAGCTCTGAGCCCACCTTCACAGAGACGTCAAGGTGCTGGCTCCCACTCTCCCTTCACAGATCTCGCTCCCTATAGGAGGCAGCTGTGGTTTAAACAGCATCTTCTTCCCCATCCCCCAACCCCCTAGAAGAACCATCTCAAGCATTGGTCCTGCTCTCTCCCAAGGAGCCGCAGCAGGGAGCCTCAGAGCTGAGCAGAAGCATCCAGGAGGGGTAAGAGTCTCGGTGTGGAAGGACTGGGTCTTAGGGAGGGGAAGCCTTTGAAGAACCAACTCTGATGGCAGTTATGTAAAGCAAATCCTGAGGGGTTTCCATAGGAACCAGCCTACACCACCCCCCAACCAGTGAAGGGAAGGCTGGTGTGCTCCAGACAGCAGATTACCACCAGGCCTGGGGCCCGCTGACGGGACCTGCCTGGTAGCAGTTTCTAGCCCCAAGACCTCCAGAACCCTGAGAACTGGCTCTTTCCACGTGGCCACTCGGTCTCACTAATGAATGCTGTGATCTTGCAAATTTCCTCAGTTCACTTTCATTAAACACACAGTTTGCTTCTTTTTAAAATTTCGAGGGTCTGAATGTTCCCCCAAAGAGCTATACGCCACCCCCATACACTGTACTTTGGAGAAGACGTAAAGCGTGGGGGAAAGGCAAAGAAAATGCCAGTTTTGGTTGGTAATGTACTAGACGTGTATGCCCGCTCTCTCCTTTACCCCCTCGACAACTCTGCGAGACAAACGCTCTCACCTCTATTTCATAGATAATCGAACTGGTGTTCAGACACATTCATTTACTAGCTCAAGCTTGGGCAGCAAGGATCAGAGCCAGGGTTCAAACCCAGCTCTTTTTTTAAGATTTTATTTTATTTTTTAAGTAATCTCCACATCCAACGTGGGGCTTGAACTCACAACCCCGAGATCAAGAGTCGCAGACTCTAGCACTCTACTGACTGAGCCAGCCAGGCGCCCCAAACCCAGGCCTTTGTGACCCCAATATATTTCACTGTACTATCCCAAAGCATATTCCTGCCTTTGGTTTCAGTACTCTGCTAACAACGTTTTGGTTCAAGGGACAAAATATACGGATTTCTCTCACGATACTTGCAGTTATAGTATTGAGGCTTAATGCGATTTCTCAGAAATATGGAACTAGTTGTTGGAAGAAACAGCTCAAGGGTTTAAGGGGCTTGCCTCTCCCAGGAGGATGGGCAGAGAGAAGGGAGGGAGCAGAGGCCAGCTGCATTTCATTAGAAGCCATTACATACCGTTACCAGTTTTGTAAAGCTATGTGCAAGTCACTTTCATAAACATGGAAGAAAGATGATCAGCTATTTAAAAAACCCTGAAAGCTGCTCACTGCTCTCATTAGCAGTTTAACACTCCTCGGAAAAGCAGTCAACGGTGATTACTTTGTGAGGCTCCTAATGGCGTGGTTCCGGAAACAAGCTTCAGGGAAGATGTTTCCTAGGGTCTCGAAATTGAAAGAGCTCTGAAAATCACAGATCTGAAGTAACGCAGAATTTCCAGTAATTGTGAAGTAGTGTTACTTGTTGACTCTATGATCGCAAAATTCATTAGGGAGAAGCCGGTAGTGAACTTGGAGACCACACCCAAGCAGAAAAGAGCGGAGTGGAATTCAGCCCCGAAGCCTGAGAGTGCTGGGACCTTAACAAAGCAAGCCGCGGAGGTGAGCGTCCCAAGAGCTCTTAGCCACATCTTTACTGCGACTTCTCTGCAGACTGTGTTGTACTTTATTTAGACTGTGTGGCAGGTGGAAGTGCATACTGATTTGGGATGTTGGTTGTGCCTTAAAATTTTTTTAAAACAGCTTTGTTGAACCCTGATGAGCTTGACTGGAGCGTAACTCCAGAGCTATAACTGACATTCGATAAAATGCAACATGGTTAGAATATGTGCTGGGCTAGGTTTGGTATAGTATGTGCGAATCCGTGAAACCATCACCGCAATCAAGATGATGAACATCTCCGTAACTCCCGAAACGTTGTTTCCCTTTGTAAATCCCGCCTCTTCTCGCCCCCATCCCCGGGCAGCACCTGGTCTGCTTTTTGTCACTATACATTAATTTGCATTTTCTAGAGATTTATGTCAATGGGATCATATCTTCTGTGCTCTTTTTGTCCGTCTCCTTTCACATAATTTCATGTAATTATTTGAAGTTATATCCATATTGCTGCATGTGATTAATAGTTCATTCTGTTTTATTACTGAGTAGTATTCCATTGTATGGATACACTATTGTTTATCCATTCACCTGTCGATGGCCATTTGGGCTGTTCCCAGTTTTTGGCTATCACAAATAAAACTGCTGTGAACATCAGTGTGCAAGTCTTTGTATGGACATATGTTGTCTTTTCTCTTGGGTGAATACCTAGGAATGAAATGGCTAGATCATATGGTAGATGTATTTTTTAAATATTTTATTTATTTATTTGGAGAGAGAAAGAGAGTGATGGGGAGGAGCACAGGGAGAGAGAGAATCTCAAGCAGTCTCCCCTGCTGAGCACAGAGCCCTGATGGGGCTCAGTCTCACGACCCTGAGATCATGACCTGAGCCAAAGGCAGATGCTTAACTGACTGAGCCACCCAGGCGCCCCCCATACGGTAGTTGTATTTTTCAGCTACTGTTTTCCAAACTGGTTGTGCCAGTTTACATTCCCACCAGCAGAGTGTGAAAGTTCCAGTTCCTCCACACCCTCATCGGCATTTGGTATGGCTAGTCTCTTTAATTGTAGCTATCCTCATGGGCCTGTAGGGATCTCATTGTGGTTTTAATCTGCATTTCCCCAATGACTAACGATGTTGAACATCTTCCATATGTATCTTCCTTGGTGAAGTGTCCAAATCTTTTTGCCCATTTTTTCCCTTGGTTTCTTCAGAAATTCTGTGTGCGAGCCCTTCATCAGATACGTGTTTGCAGTATTCTCCCTCAGTCTGTGGCTTGTGTTTTCACTCTCTTAACAATATCTTCTGAAGAACAAAATTTTTAAATTTTGATGAAGTACAATGGAGGGTGGTGATGGTTACACAAATTCTGTAAATTGCATCTCAGAAAAGAAACAGGTAGAAAGCCCCCTTGTACTTCTGTGAATTTCTGCCAGGCAAATGGCTGTCCTCCACCAGGGAAATTGAGCTGGGAACTGGGAGGCGAGATGCAACCCTGAGCAAATTAGACTAAAGCTGGCAGATTGTGCTTAAGTGACAAAGCCGCTGTCAAGCTGATGGGTGGGTGGGGCGGTGTGATGGGCTCCCTCGGGCTCCCCAGGCTCTGATTGCCCAGCTCGCCTTCTCAGGAGTTATCAGTGAGCAGGACTTCTGCCCAGGACCCCTCCTGGACACCCTTAGGGACAATTTGGGAGGGATGCATATTTACAGAAGGAGGGGATAGGAGAGTTCTTTTTCTTCTTCTTTCTCTTTTTCTTTCTTCCTCTTTTTTTTTTTTGTTTTTGTTTTTGTTTTTTTGTAGTTTGGGTTTGCAATTGCAAAGCTCTGGGTTTTCTTTTCTTTGTTTGTTTTTATTGTGGTAAAACCACTTAACATGAGATTTACCCTCTTAATAAATTTTTAAGTGCACAATACTATACTGTGCACACACACACACACACACTGTCTCCTCCCCAGGCTTCTTTGAAGAGACAGAGTATCAGCATTCTGGGTCCAGCCAAGAGATAGAAATTAGATTAAACAGGGGGAATCTACTTCCAGTAGATTAAACAGGAGGAAGTTTACTATAAAGAATTGTTAAACTGTGTATGAGTAACTACAAGAAATGAAGAACCTCGATATGGCCTCCCAGGGCTGAGGGACAATACTCAGGGAAGGACAGGCTTGGAGGGGCTTCACACCTCGTTAGAGAGGAGAGCGGAGAAGTTTGGTTTGGCCAGGCTGGGGTGGCATTGTAACTCCTGGGGAAGCACAACCTTTTGGAGTGTAGGGCGGGGGCGGGGGTGTTGTCAGCCGGTGGTTTGAGCACGCAGAGGAGGGGGGACCCCTCTGGACCACACGTGGTCCACATGGGAGACGTGCAGAGGGAATCAAGACACAAGCAGGCGCTGGAGGCGTCGGCACTGCTTTCTCTGTCAAAGGGCTCAGAAAGGTTATTATTGGAGGGTTCTGGCTCAGGCAGAGCTCCACCAGAAGTCCTCACACCCCCACTACTCACCATCGCCCTCCCCATCCCCTGCCCCAAGCCAGACTGCAGGGGAACCCTCTCCTCTTGCAATGCTTAACGACGCGCTCATTTTCAAGGAGAAAAGCTTAAAAGAGTTCGGGCACATTTCACGGAGCTTAGCTGGACGGTGCATTTGGAGCCCAGTGGCAGTACGTCGATAGGTGGCACAGTTAGCCTCTGTGGCTTTAATAACTCCAGTGACAGTGTGTGTGGGGGGTCTTTGGTCTTGCCTGGGAAGGAAGCGTCTGGCAGCCTGGATTTCTAGAAAGTGATGAAACCCAGTGTCTTCAGGCCGAGCTGTAGCTAATCCCCAAACAGGGTCTCCGGAGCTCCGGGGCCACGTGCGGTTTCTTTATGTTATCTTATTTCTCCCATCACAGGGCAAACCCAGACCCAGACCCGGAGACCTGATTGAGATTTTTCGAATCGGCTATGAGCACTGGGCCATCTACGTGGAAGATGACTGCGTGGTCCATCTGGCAGCCCCGAGTAAGGGTGGATACTCTATTGACATATTGGTATTGATAGTGAAGTTAGCGGAGTAAGACGTGCATGAGCTCTTGTTTCTCAGCTGCTTCCCTTCATTAACAAGCACACACGCAACGCGTTCCCGGCCCTTAGTCGACTGGGTGACGGAGCTCGATCTCCGTCTGCCAAACATACCGAGTGTCCAGCGCCAAGGGAGAGGCAATGCACAAGGTGGCCCCGTGTTCGCTGAGCCTCCGTATCCTTCCTCTTATTTCGGAGGCTTCCCCAGGAGGGGTGCAGATGCCTCCATGTTCCGATGGCCCCCAAATGCGGCTCCCGGCTTCCTGATGGCTTGGGCACGTCCTCCCTGGCTCATCTCCCTGCTCTTTCTGCCTGTCCCAGGCTGCTCCCGCCTCAGCGTGGACACAGCCTTCCTTTCATTGCTCAAGGTTGCCTAACACAAGGCTGAGATTCAACTGGTGGCTAGTTAAAATTTAGTGGAGATTTGATGGGAGAACGGGGTGATGGTAGAAGATAGAACAGGAGACACACTGAGTCACAGGAGTCTCCTCATTCGAAGGGACTGGGAGGCGCTGGGAGAAGGGGAGGCTGGGGGACACCACTGCTTATGGTCTGATGCCTTTTCAATGTTGTATCCTGTGTGAGTACTGCCCACTCAGGATGACCCTGACAAAGGGCACTGAGACCAAAGGCCCTCACCCCCCGGGCTCCATCCTCCTCCTTGGGCTCCCCCACCACCGGGGCTCTCACCTGCAGGGAGCCCCTCCCCCTTGCCCCGCCTACATGCTGAGAAGGTAAAAAGTGCTCCATGTCACCTCCACATCCCCTAAGTCCAGGAGCCTCCCTCTTGTATAACCAAAGAGGTCGCTAACTCTTATGTCCCCACCCTCCCCATCAGATCTTTCTCTAAAAATGAATTCTGTTCCTGAAAGCTGAGTTGCCCGCTGCGAGCTTTCCTAAAATCGGCAGATATTCTTCAAGTACGTAAGAAGAGGACAAGGGACATTTCTTGTTCTCGGTCGACTTTTGCAGGGGAGGGTACACGCATTTGCCTATCCATATGGTCAGAGCAGAAAAACGGTCTTGGTTTCATATTACGACCGCCCTGGCTTTGGGCGGGTTCTTCACCCTCTCTGAGAACATCTGTCTCCTCTAGGGACTGAATATGACAATATAGTTCCTCTCAAATCGTTCTTTTTTCAAATCTGTGGAACCCTGTTTTTGAATCCCAATATCTGAGTGGGGAGAAAGGCAGTGTGGCTCTGGGCGGAAGCTGAGTGGGTGGCACCCAGGGCCCTGTCTGCGTGGCGTCCCCTGTGCCCAGCCGAGGCTGCAGAGGGAGGCAGGTCACAGAGCCCCATGCTAGCCCCGCAGCCAGGAGCGACGCTCACACGTAAGGGTGCTTAACACACATTTGTGAAAATTACTGAAGTCTGGTTAGGAAAGCAAGACTCAAGTCCTAGGACTTGGTCAGGTCCGTATAGTACGAGTGGAATCTGGGGTCCCACTGTAAGGTACTTCTAGAGTTTTATGAGGAAGATCGCTGACAATGGGGCGTGCAGTGCAGGGCAGAAGTCTCCTGGGAAAGGTGGTTCCGGGCAGCCACACACATCTGGGTGGTTCAGTCGGTTAAGCGTCTGCCTTTGGTTCAGGTCATGATCTCAGGGTCCTGGGATCGAGCCCGACATCAGGCTCCCTGCTCAGCAGGGAGCCTGCTTCTCCCTCTCCCTCTGCAGCTCCCCCTGCTTGTACTCTCTCTGACACTCTCTCTCTCAAATAAATAAATAAAATCTTAAAAAGAAAATAAAAAAAGAAAGTGAAAAGACAAGCCGCAGAATGCAAAACGTATTTGCAAACACAGATCTGACATGTTCTACTACCCAGAATATGTAAAGAATTCTTACAATTCAATAATAAAGAGACAAATAACCCAATTTTTAAAACGGGAGAAGGATCTGAATAGAAATTTCTCCATAGCCAATAAGCACTTGAAAAGATGCTCAACATCATCGGTCATAAAAAAAAAAAAAAGGCTGAGAGGCAGGCTGATATCCAAGAGACAGGTGTCTCCCTGGGGGCAGCTCACCCCATCCAGCTCCCCGTCCTCGGCCACGCCTTTGATAGAAGCTGACGCCGAGCCCTCGGAGGCAAGCAGCTGGACCCGCATCTTAGAGCGAGCCAGGGCTCTGCCCCGCTGTCCCTCGCAGCTTTCCAGCCTCTGCTCATCTTGGGCTCTAGGTGAGGAATTCGAGGCCGGCAGCATCACTTCCGTCTTCAGCAACCGCGCCGTCGTGAAGTACAGTCGTCTGGAGGACGTGCTGCACGGCTGCTCCTGGAAGGTCAACAACAAGCTGGACGGGACATACCTGCCGCTGCCCGTGGACCAGATCCTCCAGCGCACAAAAGAGATGGTCAACAAGATAGTGCAGTACAGCCTGATCGAGGGGAACTGTGAGCACTTTGTCAATGGCCTCAGATACGGTGTGCCCAGGAGCCAGCAGGTAGGGCGCCTTTTGCTGAGACGGTGGCTTCTGGCTGAGCCGTCTTGGGGCTCGTCATCGCATCAGTGATCAGAACGGTGGTCAGTGGTTTCATGCTCTTTGTGGTGCTGGTGGGCTTCCACTTCGGCAGGACCCGACGGGTCTATTAGGCCGTGGAGGAGCGCAAAGGCTCCGGGCTGCAGAGCTAGGACCCTGGGGGTCCCGGCTTGGCCATGGGTGTCCTTGGTCAGACCGTTTTATTTCTGAGCTGTTTGTTCTCTTACAAAACAGGGATAAAGTGAGGTTTTCAGCTACCTCTGGCCCACAGACATGTTTTGCTTGGACAAATAGTGTGGTTTTTTTTTTTTAATTTGTATTACTTGCCAACATTTAAAAACATAGAAATTTTATGTAGAAAGATCTGGATTGACAGCCTTTCTAGAACAACTCATTGATCAGGCCATCAGGCCCCTGTTCCTGTTTGGTGACACCCCGTGGGGGCCGAGCAGTGGCTGCTTCTTTAGATGGGGCGTGTGCGGGTTGGCGTGCCACCTGCCAGCCTCGCCCACCTTACCTGCCTGGTCCGGGCTGCATTCGGGCTCGTGACCCCCCACCACCCAGGGCGGGGATAACCCAGTGAGGCACAGTCCGTGTGTTCAAGAGCTTTGAAAAATAGCTCTAAATACGTGTGACGACTTGAGCAGCCCTCATTCCTATTTGATCCTTACTAAAACCCCATGGGGGGGGTGTATTTATTATCCCCTTTTTAATAGATTGAGAAATGATGAGTTAAAGGAGGAACATCATTTTTCTGCTTTTTTTCTGTGGTTCTTATGTTCTCTGGGGTCGCTGGGCTCAAATCCCAACGCTGGTCTCTCTGCTATTGCCGAGTAGGTATGAACAGGTCACCCACCCCTCCCCCTCCACTCTCTGCACCTTCCTCCTTTATATTCTGTCCTCTCCCGGCCTGTCCTCCATTCTGCGGAGGCCTGGCTCCAGTGCGGGGGGCTTGGAGGCTCTGGTGTAGGGGCTCTCCCATCCCACGAGCATTTGTACATGACAAGAGGCCCCAGGGACCAAATGGATGATAAGGGGCCTTCTACGGAGGAGACACGAATTCCTGCCGTGACTTTGTCCAAGCGAGTTCTCCTCCTTGGCTTTCAGATTCCCTGTGTGTAGAGTGACGGCCTCAGTGGCTGAGCCGCTCCGAGGTCCTTTGCCTCTGAGCCCTACAGGAGAGGCAGACACCTGGCCTGAGGGAGGAAGGGGGCGAGGAGCTATGGATGCCCCCGGGGGGACAGGGAGTGCATCTGCCTGGGATGTCCCTCTCGGGCCATCCTGACTTCTCTAGGTCTCTTGCAGCTCTAGGATCTTTGGTAATGGAGGCTAGCACAGGTGGCTTCCTCCTCCAGGCAGGCCGGTTGCTGAAGGGGAGTGGTGCGGTAGGGGCAGGGCAGGGCACGAGCCTGGGGTCACCCCTGAGAGTCCTGTGAACCGGTCTGCTTTGCAGGTAGAGCACGTGCTGATGGAAGGCGCCAAGGCTGCGGGCGCGGTCATCTCCGCCGTCGTGGAGAGCATAAGGCCCAAGCCCGTAACTGCCTGAAGGCGCTCGGACTCCCAGCGGAGGAAGAAATGCTGCCATCCGCAAGGACCATGTGCCTCCTTGCCTCCCCTTGCCTTCTCTCTCCATAGCCCGACTCGAGAAAACTGTGAGCTTCTGGAAGAATCTAGAATGTATCCAATTACCCCTCCAGAAATACATCCAATATATGTGATCACAGATCCGTGGACTCTCGGGGTGAGAAGAAGCGAATATTTATTAGTACGTAACCGTGAGAGGCCAGGCACCGTGCTAGGCCTTTGGCAGGCTCGTTATCTCCCTCCCTGTGGGAAGGGCCTTGCTCGTTTCTCAGGCTGACTCTGGTCTGTGATGTTTGAATCCCACCTAAGCCATCCGGGAAACCTCTGCTGGAACATTCCCAGGAACGGAGAGCTCTTTTTCAGAAGTTCTTGTTCTTGAACTCGAATGTCTCCGGCTTTTTTGCATTTGCGCGAACCCTGCTCTTTCTGACCCGCAGCGCTGTGCGGGGGAGGAGACTTGAGGGAAACTCAGTACTTGCTATTCAAGGCCATCTGGGCTTAATCCAAAATCCCAAATCCCACGCCAGCCTCACTCCTTGTTGCTTAACACCCTCTGCTTTAAAGTATAATCAACATTTACTTGGCTTTTCTACCTTAGAATCATCAGAAGATTTGAAACTGGTATTTTCACTGATTTCAGACGAGTATTTAAAATAATTTCCTCAGTGGACTTCTGTGCTCATGAGGGAGAGGAAGGAGCGATTTTTGGGTGTTGACCGCTGTTGGCCTGACGGCAGATCTAGAATTATGACCAGGGATGGTTGGTGCCCGTTGAGAGCTGAAGGCATCTGGGAAGGGACTCTCAGAATGGCTAGGAACCGGGGCGCCTGGGTGGCTCAGTTGTTAAGCGTCTGCCGTCAGCTCAGGTCATGATCTTGGGGTCCTGGGATCGAGCCCAGCATCAGGCTCCCTGCTATGCGGGGAGTCTGCTTCCCCCTCTCCTTCTGCTGCCCGCCCCCCACTTGTGCGCACGCTCTCTCTCTGTGTCAAATAAACAAATAAAATCTTGAAAAAAAAAAAAAAAGAATGGCTAGGAACAAGCACGGGATGGAGAGCCCAGAGCATTTCACACGAGATCTGTTAGGATCACCCATGAGCCTTTCTCCTATTTGGACAAAGCAGACCTGCAGTGAAACTCTTCCATTACCGCCCCCCCCCCATTCTTTTCTTAGCATCTGAACTTGGCTGCATCCTCCTATTCTCTAGGCGCTGGAGTCTGGGTGTGTGTCTCTGTCTTCCATCTGCCCTTCCCAATGGCCTCTCTCTCTGCTTTGCGTGGCTGTTCCGGGGGGTTGGTAGGCAGAGCATATGCCCTCATTTCTGTGGATCGTGATGAGGATAAAGCCCTTATTACCCTGAGTCCCTCCAATCATCTCCTCCCCGCCCCCCAGAATCCGCTGAGTTCCCGATGCCGCTTCCTTCAGCTCCTCCTTCGTTATGGTCCAGATGGAGACTTCCTTGGAAGTAGAACCCAACCACCAGGAATGTATGTTTTATAAAGTATGTTCCTCTTAGTTTTTTTTTTTTTTTAAAGATTTCATTCATTTATTTGACAGAGAGAGACAGTCAGCGAGAGAGGGAACACAAGCAGGGGGAGTGGGAGAGGAAGAAGCAGGCTCCCAGCGGAGGAGCTTGATGTGGGGCTCGATCCTGGAACGCCAGGATCATGCCCTGAGCCGAAGGCAGACGCTTAACGACTGAGCCACCCAGGCGCCCCATTCCTCTTAGTTTTGAATTAACTTGGTCATGTATCCGTGAACGTTTTGATTCTGAAGGTGACTCTGACCTCCCAGACCATAGCAATCATTAATCCAAGAAACCGGATGTTGCTTGATTTACAAGCAGTCAACTCCCCCACGACAGAGAGTGTTCAGTAACCTCTACACTAAGGGCTCACCCATCTCCCGCTTAGTCACTTCTGTGGCTTCTTTCAGTTTGCACCCCGTGGGGCCAAGGACCTCAGGTGCCTCTCAGGGTTTACGTTCTTTCATTCATCCAACAAACATTTTTGAGCGTCTACCACATGCCACGCCCTGGCTCTCCCCGCCTTGGCCTGAACCCAGGAGCAGCGCTCAGGGACAGCAGCGAGAAGCGAGTCGGTTGGAGGGACACGAGACAGTGGAGCACGGGGCGGAGACCACCTGCCGGACAGCCGTCTTCTGCCTCCCAGCTGCCCACGAAGCCGGGAGCTCTCGAACGCACACCCTATACTTGGCAGGTGGGGGGTGGGGGTGAGGGGAAAGAGGGTTTCTGAAAGTGCTGTTTACAAACCTGGAGCAGTTTCTGCCTTCTAGGGTCGAAAGTGAGATCTCTGCTTTGCGTGGAACCACTCAGGTGAACCTTTCCAGTCTTGTAGCTGTGAGGCTTACACCTGCCGTTCCGGGAGATCCTAAGGGAAAGTCATAGGAATGCCAATGTTGCTGAGACGTTACACACGGATCTCTTGTTCGTGTGCTTCTTTTTTAGTGCTCCTTTTCCCTTTTGGGGGTTGGCGAGTGGGGTCAGTGATGGGGTTGGTTCCCTGGGCACATCCGGGGAAAGACAGGGAACTTGACCATGCTGGGTTGCTTCTCGGTAGGGGGCCCAGTAGTCGTGACACATGAGCCAGCAGGGCCCGCGTGCTTTCTGGGTGTTTTGCCTACGGATGGAAAGGCTGACTTCGGGAAACACTGAATTCGCTCTGCAGACAGTATTACGATGGTAAAGGGATCTGGTTTCTCCGGCTGGGAGTAGGAGATAGGGAGCGGAAACCATGTCAGTCAGGAAAACGTGCCAACTGAGTAAAAGGATGAAGCCCTCGTCTCGGGCAGCAGGCCAGAGGCTGGGAGGAGACACGGACAGAGGGGAGCCCCCTGGGACGTCACCAGTAGAGATTAGCTGCTCCCCAGTGTCTGCCCAATGCTCACCATCACCTTTTGTTATTCTCAAGCCCTGATTTGAGAAGGGGGATGAAGGGCCAGGGCACCAATAGCACCCAAGAGAGCGACTGCTACAGAGACAAGAGGCCCAGGGACCGCTGGTGGGGGCCTGTCAGGGGGGTTCCAGGTCGATGCCCTTGGGAAAACCTTGGGAGGGAACTGGGTCTCCTGCAGTCACGCAGGAGGGGAGCTTGGTCAAAAAGTGAGAGTCTATTATTATTTTTTATGGAAATGTATGTATTTTTAATTTAAAATTCTTTTTTTAGTTCAAGTATAATTAACATACAGCCTTATAGTCATTTCAGGTGTACAATATAATGACTCAGCAATTCTATAGATGACTCAGTGCTCGTCACTGTAAGTGCTCTCCTTAGTCCCCTTCACCTATTTCACCCATCCCCCCTCCCACCTCCGCTCTGGTAACCACCAGTTTGTTCTCTGTAGTTAAGAGTCTGGCTTTTGCAGAGAAAGACAATTATCATATGGTTTCTCTCCTCTATGGAACATAAGAACTAGGAAGATCGGTAGGAGAAGAAAGGGATAAAGCAAGGGGGGGTAATCAGAAGGGGGAATGAAACATGAGAGACTATGGGCTCTGAGAAACAAACTGAGGGCTTCAGAGGGGAGGGGGGTGGGGGAATGGGATAGACCGGTGATGGGTAGTAAGGAGGGCACGTATTGCATGGTGCACTGGGTGTTATACGCAAGTAATGAATCATGGAACTTTACATAAAAAACCAGGGATGTACTGTATGGTGACTAACATAAAGTAATAAAAAAATATTATTATAATAAAAAAAAGAGTCTAGCTTTTGTTCGTCTTTTTGTTTGTACCTGGAATTTGCCATAGTGAATTCAATTCTTAGTCTTTGCCTTTTCAGAAAACGTTTGCATTCAATGTCCTTTGAAGCCATTGGTATCATAGTAAAAAGTAGTCCTATGGTGGCTTTCAGCTCCCTAGTGGAATCTGGAAGAAATAGGACTTAGGACAGGCTAAGTCTTGATGTGAGGGTATGTGTGAGGCTTGTGTAGCCCGGAACCAGGGTTGTGGTGGGGTGGGAGGGTATTCTTTGAAACAAATAGTCAGGGTGGGGAGGCAATAGGGAATTAGGAAGGAGGAATGCTAAAGAGGGATGTGGGGAACTTGAAGACAATCTCCCCTGTATCCCTGAGAACCCTTTGCATCCTACAGAGCAGGAGGGCCAGTCCTGCTCTGGGGGCATCGGGAAGGCAAGGGCCTAGAAGGCTCTGTGCCCAACCTTAGAGAGAGGCTGGTCGGGAAAGGAGGCAGAAGGCCTGGGTTGTGAAGACCCGCTCAGCCCTTCCTCTCAGCCAGCCCCTCAGGGCAAACGTTGGCCCCATCAGCCAGCTCTCTCTACACTCTCCCTATTTGCTTTGCTCTCTGGGCGGCTCTAGTGGGCCTCTTTCCTTGAGACTTTCCCAGAATAGGGTCATGCTCAGTCCCTAGGCACATTCTCCTGCTGCCTGAAAAACAAAAGAGAGGCTAGTTTTCTCCCACGAAGTCCCTAGCGGTGGCCGACTTTCTAACCAAGAAACCACAGCCCAGGGGCAGTAGGTTGGCGTTCTGCCTGAAAGACAAAGCTACATAAACTATCTTCATTTCTGATCACCAGATGTTTCCTAACTAGCACACCGAATATTGAAAATGGATTTTCCTTGGAAAATTAAGGACACGATCATCAGCCTAACAGGCTAGAAAGGCTCTCTCATTGGTGACACGAGGCTATTCATAAGATGGGAGCTGGCTAAAATACTTGTCACCCGCCCCACCCTTGCAGGAGCGCAGCGTGACAGACAAGCCCGGAGCCTGTTTCCTTAGGGATGGCACCTGACGCTTGATCCCTAAACTTGTCTGTGCCCAGCCTCTCGGGTGGCTTTCTGGTTGCCTGACGCTGACTGTGTGGGCACCAGGACCCTGCCTTGAGCGAGCCATTGACAGACATTGATTTCTCACAATTTCGGCGGCTAAAACACTCAAGATTGAGGCGCGGGCAGGTTCAGTTGCCGGTTGAACCTTCTTGGCTTCCCAGTGGCCCCCTTCTCACTGTGTCCTCACGTGGGGGTGAACAAGAACTCTGGTCACTCTTCTTAGAAGAACATGAAGCCATCATGGGGGGCCCCATCCGCGTGACCTCACGTAATCCTGCTCACCTCTAAATACCATCACATTAGGCCTTCAACATGAATTTGAGGGGGACACAAACATTCACTCCCTAACAGAAGCAACCGTGTCTTTTACCGAATTTACATGAGATTTTACACCCCCAAATAAATTTTCCTGGGCTTTTATTTAGCTTTGTTAAAATAAGCCTCCATGATCACAAAACAGAGCGAAATCAATAAACCAAACTCCATGCCTGCTGGCCAAGCAACATTTTTCCATGCTGACGGGTTGCCATTGAACGGAAGGCTTTTTCTGCTGGCTCCCGGCCTGCTGGATCCGGATGACCAACATGGCAGCCAGGAGAACTGCTGTCACTTGTCCTGCAAAGTCCTCTTCGGCAAGCTGCAACAGAAGAGAAAGGGGTCTGACCACCAAAACACACACCTAGAACTTTCAACTCAGGAAAAGACCCATGTGGCATTTGTCCTCCCAATGGAACACAGAGGGAACAAATACTGGCAGGGAAGGGGGATTCCAAGAGGGCAGGCCAACCAGGAAAGAGGGGAGGAGGTGCCTGACGAGGCGAGAATGAGAGGAAATCGGAGCTGGTGTGAACTGGAGACCCTCATGGGAGTAGAATGCACGGCCCTGTGGTAACCTACAGCATGATAAAGCCCCAGATGTGCCTGCGGAAAGCACAGAGGGGCAGGGCCGGATGTTCTAGGTCAGGCCTGGCCAACCTGGAGCCTTGAAGCGAGTGTAAAGTTGGGGAAAGCAGCCCTGTGATTCGTCCCTCTGCAGGGCTTGAGGCCAGCGAGCTCGCCTGGATTGTCCTCGCTGTCCCCGGTGCTCAGCCCACCTCCAAGCACACAGGAGGTGTTCACGGTTCATCTGCTAAACGCCTGTCTTGACAATGAGCAGCACCGAGGCTCTGCTTTCAGGAAACAAGATGACCTCACTTGTGCACTGAGAGGAAAAGGGCTCTGGGGAAGGAAGCAGATCCTCTGGAAATCCACGACGGTGGGGTGGAGACGTGAGGATGACCCCCGAGGATCGGTGGACTCCGCACAGCAGGTGTGAGCTTGAGGGGGGCCCGGGCCCTGCCCAGCCACTGTGTCAGTGAGACCAGTGCAGGAGGAACCGGAGGCAGAAGGGGACAGCAGGCATTGGGGAATGGCTGCTTGCCAGGTGTCAGGGGACTCTACAGCCACAGGATTTCTCTTAATCTGCCAAACACCCTGTTTATAACCCTGTTCTAGTCCCATCCTGCAGAGGGGACAGCTTGGGTAGCAGGAAGAGCTCACACGGCCAGCAAGCGACGGGGCCCAAAACAGCCCGACATGCTAACAAGCACGCTTCGGCCCCTCGCAGCCAGAAGAACAAATACTGCAAACAGCCGGCAAAGAGCAGGCCTCTGCGGCATATCAAGGAATTTGAGCCCCATGAGTGGTTGGGGAAAAGAGGACGAAAAGCTGCACTATTTCACTCAGACCCACGCAGAAACTTTTGCCAGTGTCCAAGTCACACATTGGTGAAAGCACTGAGGACGGATGGTCTTCAGCCCCATTCCGGAACTGCACAGAGGTGACTGGGCATTTTCAAGGGCGAATGAGGGAGAGGCGAGCCCGGGCTCAGGAGAGTCCCGGGAGTGGCAGGTGCAGAAGGTGGGGCAGGGTCAATGCGGTTGCAACAGCCGTGTCTGTGGGCTGGCAGGGTTGCAAGCGACCATCCAACCTTCCCCCAGACACTGGGAGATTGAGGCCCTGTTCTTTCTGATGATGACATTCAAAGAAATGGCCTCCAGGTCCTTGAGACAGACACGTCTAAGCTGCAGGAGATACAAAACGCCTCACGGGCAGAGGAAGGGTTCATAACCGTAAGCGTTTCTCAGGAAACGCTGGAAGAAAGAGAGGTCAGGGGCCTCCGGTCAGATGTTGGCCTCTACACGGTCAATTCTCCTGGAGTGCTGAGCTTTTTCAGGCAGGCATTTCTGGGGACCTGGGGCCATCCTAAGTACGTGGCCTCATGTTGCTAGAAGCCCTACTAGAGTTTGCTTGTCTCCTGGTGCAAAAGCTCGGATGCACACCTCCCGGCCACAAGTTCTGCCCATTCTCACCAGCCCGAGTTCTTGCAGAGAGAAAGAGACAGAGGGGAGTCTTTCCAGACACAGAGTCAGGAGTGAGAGGGAGAAAGAAAGGCAAGTTAAGGAGTGACCTTCGACCTTCGGGGGAAGGACTTCAGAAAAAGAGACACCAAAGCAAGGGACAAACTGAATAAAAGAAGTGGCCTGCCACCCCTGGGTCCCTCCTACCGCCTTGAGTTCTGACCTCCCAGAAGAACGGCAGAGGGTCAACCCCTCTCAAAAAGTTGGGGTCTCCCAGATTGGTTGTTGGAGCTTCAGCACAATCTGAGGGGTGCTTCTAGATGCCTGACAGGGCAGTTCACCCCTCCGCACCACCCCCTGTCCCTCCCCACCTCGCCCTCTCCCCTGCTGCCACCCCTTCCTGGACGGAGGCAGGTCTACCCTCCTTAGCCCAAAGGAGAGGGAGTCCATCACCGGGTCACTGCTAGGCAAGCACACGGCATCCCCTCTCTGCCCCCAGCCAGGAGCGGTGGCTCAGTTAACAGCCTGGGCTCCGGGCCAGAATCCTCGCTTCCAGAAGGTGAGGCTTCTCCTTGTCCATTCCCCCGTCACCAGAGAGCCTTCTCCTACTCTACAAAGGAGGAGTTTCATCCTCACCCATCCTGAATCTACATGCACAGCCTAAGCTCTGAGCATCCCTGGATGCCAACGGGGAAGATGGAAGAACGCACCTCTCCGCACACACAGGACTTCTGGAAGAAATAAGTAACCACAGACCCACCTTCCAGGAGGTGGCTCGCACTGTTCCTCTGCCTCTCCTCCTTATCGCCCTGCTTCCTGGTCAGCTCCACCTCCCTTTCCGGTTTCGGATTCATCAAAAGGATTAAATCAGACTCAGCTCAGGTGGCACCTCTTCCATGAAGCCTTGCTTGATCAGAGCCTTGCAGCAGAACCCACCTGGCTTCAAATCCCACCTCCGCCCAGTGGCTCTCACGTCCTAGAGACTCAATACCTAACTGTGGAGGGAGCGCGGACAGGCGGCATACACAGTCAAAGCCTCCGTTTCCCCACCTGTAAAGTGGGATGATAACACCTGTCTCTGGGGCTGTGGCAAGGGTCCATCTCGGCGCCTGGTGGCCAGCGAGGGCTGGACACGCCATCTGACCGGCAAGGCTGTGACTCCCGTCCTTGGGGCACCTCGTCCCAGCAGTCTGCTGTGCCGCGGTGTGGGTCTCGTCCACACCTCCGTCCCCAGCCCGACCGTGACATGCTTGAGGGCAGGGATTCTGTCTCTGCTATTTGGTCTTATTCGTGCCTCATCTCCCCCCAAGCCCAGGCCACACAGAGGCTCAGCCACCGTCGGCTGAGGGATGGTCTGCTTCTTGGGGACGGGGACGCAGGCTGAAGACATACCTGAGGCTAGTGGTCACTTCGTAGCGCATATCGATCGCAAAGTCCCTGGAACTCCCCCTGTGCATCAAATAGGGCACCTCCCGCCCCACGTGCTGCTCCGCCCGCTGCACGATTTGGTCGGGAGCCAGCGCTGAGTACTGGCGATCGTGCATGTGATTGACCTGGTACTTGTCTCTCCCGGCCACGTCGTCCAGCAGCTCCTTCTTCGCTACGACCTTCTCCCTCGGGACAGATTTGGTGCTGCCTGAAGCAGCTCTTTCCCTTTCACCTGTGAGTCCACAAAGAGGACACCGTCAGTTCGACCCTGGGCAGGCCCATGGGCTCACAGCTGGCCCCGAGCAGGCAGCCCCACTGCCCTTGGCATCATCAGTAAGGAGGAGCAGTGGCCAACCTGCTTGGCCCCCAACTCAAAAACAGGTCAGATCCACGCCTGGGTGACTTTGGAGAAATCCCCAGGAGTCCATGGGCTCTGGTTTCCTCAATTCTGAAGGAAAGAATGGGAGTGCTTCTGAAGGACCCCACGAGGGCCATAGCTGCGTGGCCCCAGCAGGCTAGAGCGGCATTTTGGAAATAGAAAGGAAGTCGCTAAGCAAGACGGAGGCCTGAGCCGGGAATCTGGGCCCCAGACCCCAGGCCCGGCTCACTCAGCCCACCTCAGACAACTCCCCTCTCTTCTTGCTTCGTCATTTACAAAGTGAAGGGACCAGGCCAGGCGATGTCCACGGTCTCCCAGCTCCACCTTCTTCAGGAGGAAAGACTGGTTGGCTCAGCTCCTGGCCAAGCCCTGCACCAGGCCTTTCCCGAGCCCCCCTCATGACATTCCTCCCCCACCCAGGAGGTAGGGAGTCTGACCTACCCGAAAGGGTGCAACTGAACTTCCTCAGGCAGAGTCACGTGTTCAAGTCCCACTGCCAGGAAGCGGAGGGCCCAGGGTTCCAAACCAGTTCAGTCTAGTTGGGAGACCAGGGGTTCCTCCACTAAGCCTCAAAGCCACTTGCCAGCCGTTCAAAGGAGGCCGCTGCCTCTTCCTCGTCTTTGTCCCTCCAGAACAGCAGATACATAGGAGATGGGACCCGTGAAGGGGTGTTCCTCAAATACAATGTGTTGGCTGGACATGGACCCCAAACTCTAATGGAAGAAAGGTCCACAGTCTCTCCAGGAACTTACTGCTAAAGAGGAAGGGCAGCTGATCGACAGAGCAGGGAAGAGTCAGCCAGTGCCCCTTACGCTAGATGTCGGAGCGAGGACAAGCCCATCAGGGCGCCGCTGCTCACACTCTCCACCTCAATCCTTGTGCTTCAGCACAAATCTGTCCTTACCCGAGGGGGTCACGTGGACCACATAGCCATCTCCCACATAGACGGCCCAGTGCTGAAAGTCAGGGCGAAAAATCTCAATCAGGTCTCCAACTTTAGGTCCGCGTTTGGCCTGCAACGGGAGAATCAGAGACAGGCAGAGATGAACCCTTACTAGGAATATTCTAGAGCCTGACCTGCAAGGAGCCTAAGCCCAGCCTGAAGATTCCCTCTGTCCATCACCTGTAGGAAACAGGGAGGAGGAGCTCTCCTCACACAGGTGGGAAACCCTCCCTTCTCTGGGGCGTTCTGAAATGAACTCTTCTGGGGACAAAGAAGAGATGGAGAACTGTGGGTGACCGTGATCAGTACCCCCACTTAACAGGTGAGAGGACTGAGACGCAGTAAGGTTGGGCATTATGCTAAAGATCCTTCCCTAGTGAGGAGAGCAAGACTAAATCCTAGGTCTGAATGTTTCTAATGTTTACGCCCTTCACAGAATGTCCCAGGCAAGCCCAGGGCAACTGAAGGCTGGGGATCAGAGAGTATGTCAGCGTCCTTCTGGACTTTGCAGAAATAGGAAGTATGTTGTCCTGGCCACGTTCAGAATGCTGTTGCTGCAGGGGCTTTCTGAGGTCTGCTAGTAGCAACATCCCGTCCACCCACGGCCACCTCCATGCTCCCTCCCCTCCCCCACCCCCTATCCCCACCCCACCCCCACTCCGTTGAGCCAGGCCTTGGGCTGGAACACCTGATCCAGGGATTCAGCCTCTGGAAGCATCAAGGCTGCCAGCCAACTAAAGAGCTGGCGAGGACACACGATTGAGAATAAAGGCTGACTACAGGAGTCAGAGTCAACTTGACCAAAACAAACAAAACCAAAAGGAGTCAAACTGATCAAAGGTGAGGCAATTTGAACATCAAAAAGAATGATCACTGCCCACGGATTGAAACACATGAACTATGTTAAAATCCGTGTGTTAGGGGCGCCTGGGTGGCACAGCGGTTGAGCGTCTGCCTTCGGCTCAGGGCATGATCCCGGCGTTCTGGGATCGAGCCCCACATCAGGCTCTTCCGCTATAAGCCTGCTTCTTCCTCTCCCACTCCCCCTGCTTGTGTTCCTTCTCTCGCTGGCTGTCTCTATCTCTGTCGAATAAATAAATAAAATGTTTAAAAATAATAAAATAAAATAAAATAAAATAAAATAAAATAAAATAAAATAAAATCCGTGTGTTCATAAATGATACTTTAAAAACTCATTAGGCGCCTTTGGAGGATATAAAAGAAACGTTTTGTTCCCCAAACTGCTAAATAAAGGGAAAGATTCTACCATTTCCTAAATGAACTGTACTCTGGGAGCCAAATGAAGAGCTACGACAAAACCCAAAGGCACAAAACGACACTTCGATGTGACAGTGTCTACGTGTGCAAAGGCGTAGCAAAACGTGTTGGGGGGCGCACACCGCGCTGCCCTATCCACGATGCAGAGGATGGATCTGGGGTTTGTTTTATTTTGTGGGTTTTTTTTTTAACAAGGGAAATGTATTCACATGTATCTTGTGGAATTAAAGACAGCAGTTTAAAAAAAATAACAGGGCAAGTCTTGGGAGTCAGACCCTCGTCGGTTCAGAGGCCCCCTGTCTTGGGTAAGAGGCTTCACCGGAGTGTCGGGGTCCTCGTCTGTGAGGCTGGGAGTGATCCCTGCTACTTCATACCGTCCTTGAGATGAAATAAAATCTTCGGCAAAGTATCAGATGCAGGGAGCACTCAGGAAATGTGGCTATTCTTGAGCCAGAGGGAAGAAGGAACATAGGGAAGGGGAGTAAAGGGATGGAGGGAGAAGCAGAGAGGCTGGAGAAGGGGGTACAAGAACGCCTTCCTGATGGCTCCCCACCACGAGCCCACACCTCCATGGGTCATCTTCTTGGACCCTCCCTCCCCAGCTCTGCCCACTGACCCCGGACAGTGTGAGCGAGGAGGTGGGCTTGGGCAGGGGGGCGGGCTGCCCTCCCTGAACCCACTGTTCCTGCCCCCTGGTGACCTAGGGCTGTCTGGGTGGGGGAGGGGCGGGGGGTCACCTCGAAGTCACCTCAAAGTGTCACTTTGTGCCTTTGGGTCTTGTCGTAGCTCTTCATTTGGCTCCCAGAGTACAGTTCATTTAAGAAATGGTAGAATCTTTGCCTTTATTTAGCAGTTTTGGGAACAAAACGTTTCTTTTACATCCCCCACCCAGACAGCCCTACCCTCGGGCCTCAGCAAGTACGCACGCCCCTTTGTGCCAGAGCTGCAGACCAACATGGGAACCCCACATGATCACCACAGACAGAGTGGTTCTTTTTAAAATAGTTTTCTGGGGACTTACTGAAGCCATCCTTCTGTCAGGTGGTGTCTGTGTGCTGCTGCCTCTATGTCCAGACTATTATTCACTTTCAGAGTTTTGTTTGAGGGGCGCTTGGGCGGTTCAGTCGATTAAGCAACCAACTCTTGGTCTCAGCTCAGGTCTTGATCTCAGGGTCGTGACTCTGTGTGGAGCCTTCTTAAAAAAAAAAAAAAAAGAGTTTTGTTTGCCTCTGAACCTGCCCAGGCATACAAATATTTTAAAAGATGAATCAACAGTCACATAAAAACCACTCTATCTTGAAACAAGCCAGGGTACATGCCTGGTAGACAAGTGGGCCAGGAAATCAGCTGGAAAAAAGAGATCTCAGAGTTCAAGGTGTCAATTCAGAAGGATTTGGTGGTGGCTGAGGTCAAGGGAGTGGTCAAAACTCGCCAAGCCTCGCGGTAGATGGGGAGAAGAAGGCAACAGGCAAAGTCAGGTGTGGGGCAAGCAGGATGGAGAGACAAGAGCCAGTCAAAGAGTTTCAAGAGCAAGGAACTCCAAGAAGACCCCAAAATTGGGACTGACCATGACCAGAACCTACAAACGTTTCCACCAACTTCAAACCCAACAGAACCAGACCAAACCTGTCATCGGAAACGCATTCTTCCCCCCAGACTGGACACAGAGAGCCTACTGGGCCAGATGTGAGGCAAGAGACCACTCCCCCTCCTCCTCTCCCTCCACAGCCCAGAGACACACATTCTAGACCCAATGGAAGCCCAAAATCCCCTACCGCCTGGGTGTGGAGGGGCTGCTTTTTGAGGTACCAGTGAGCTACACCACGCGAAGCTCCAAATAAGAATCTCTCATCTGATACCCACTTAGGGGCTGTGGCATCACGGGCGAACTGGACAGAGTGGGGGGTGGGAGCAGGGAGGGAGCTCAGCCTCACTGCAGGCCATGTGGGCAGGAAGCAAGGACCAGGAACTTACCTCCTTCGGGCTCCCAGCGCAACAAGAGCTTTGTTGTCAGGACACAGATGGACTGCAGCTGGGACGACTCTTCAGGATGTATGGAATCGCTCAGAACAGCTGCTCTTACATAGCCCCTGTGCTCTCGCTGGGGTGGGCTTAGCTAAGCCCTCCTGCCGCGCTGGCCCTCCCCCACTTGACAGTGACCTTGTGAGTGGCCAGCCTAGAGTTAAGTGATCTCTGTTTGTCCAATCGGGACCACCCCTTGTGCTACATCACAAGCCTGTTTCCAGAAAGAGGAAGACTTGGCTGGCACTGTCAGCTGAAGAGACACCAGGGTGGAGCCCGCACAGTGACTAACCCGGGGGCGGGGGGGAGCAGAAGAAACATCCCATGCCCAGACTTGTAGCTTCTCTCTCCACCAGGAGAAAGTAGGCAGAGGAAATGAGATCAAGGGAGTACATCCAGTGTAACTTCTTCTGTTATCAAATGTTCTTTTTAGACTACAGATATAATAGTTCAGCTCTTACAAACTCAAGAAGGAGCCTTAACCGTTTTTCCACTTTGGTCATAAGTACATATAAAATACTCCCCTGAAAAGTGCAAATTCAAATGACGTTCGTTATATCACACAGGAAATGGAGATTTCAAAAGAATTTAGGAAAGCTGTATTTTAAGCAATAAAGGAAGACTTATGTCATTTCAACCTTCTATGCATAGTTTTCCAAAACACAGATGATCTTACTGCTTGAACAGACTTCATGCTCTTATACACAAACCTTTAGTTACACGCAGCTTGTGTTCAATGCTTTAGGCTTATTCAGGACTCCTTTGAAGTGAAACTAGAGTGGTTATCAAGCTGGATTTTGTTTTCTAGATTTATAATTTGTCCCAGAACATTCAGGAAGATGGTCTTCAACAGCTGCAGGTATATGTTCATCACAAAATGTTTAATGTCATCATGTACCATTTTAAAGTCTCAAGACTATGAAAAGTTTACAGTTGAGTACTTTTATTTTTTTAATTTTTATATTAACTACAGTATAATGAACATAAAGTGTGGTATTAGTTTCCTGTATACAATGGAGTGATTCTCCGCTTCCATTCATTACTCAGTGTTCATCACGATGAGTAATCTCTCCATCCCATCACCTATTTCACCCATCCCCCCACCCACCTCCCTTCTGGCAACCACCAGTTGGTTCTCTCTAGTAAAGAGTCCGCTTCCTGGTTTGTCTCTTTTTTGCTCCTTTGCTCCTTTGTTTTGTTTCTTCAGTTCCACATATGAGTGAAATCACGTGAGTCACATTCTCTGCTTTTTTAACTTAGCATTATACTCTCTAGACCCAGCTATGTTGATGCAAACGGCAAGATTTCATTCTTTTTATGGTCAAATCATATTCTATTGTAGATATATATCTCACATCTTTCTTTTAAGATTTTATTTATTTGTCAGAGAGAGAGCACACGACGGGGGCGGGGCAGACAGAGGGAGAAGCAGACTCCCCGCTGAGCAAGGATCCCAATGCAGGACTCAGTCCCCAGACCCTGGGATCATGACCTGAGCCAAAGGCAGATGCGTAACCGCCTGAGCCACCCAGGTGTCCTTCACATCTTCCTTATCCATTCACCTATCGATGGACATGTGGGCTGCTTTCATAATCTGGCTATTGTAAATAGGCTGCAATAAACATAGGGGTGCATGTGTCCTTTCATATCAGTGTTTTTGTATTCTTTGGGTAAATACCCAGCAGTGTGATTACTGGATCATAGGGTAGTTCTATTTTTTTTTTTTTTTTTGAGGAGCTTCCATGCTGTTCCCAAAGTGGCTGAACCCATTTGCATTCCCACCAACAGTGCATGAGGGCTCCTTTTTCTCCACCTCTTTGCCAACACTTGCTGTTTCTTGTGTTTTTAGCAGGTGTGAGGAGACATGTCACTGCAGTTTTCATGCATTTCCCTGATGATGACTGATGTTGAGCATCTTTTCTTTTTTCTGTCTGTTTCCCATCTGGATGTCTTCTTTGGAGAAAGGTCTGGTCATGTCTCCTGCCTATTTTTATTTGGATTCATTATACTGTATTTGTGTTTTGATGTTAAAATTTAGAAGTTCTTTATGTATTTTGGATACTAATCCTTTATCGGATACGTCATGTGCAAATATCTTCTCCCATTCCATAGGTTGTCTCTGAGTTTTGTTGATTGTTTCCTTTACTGTACAGAAGCATATATTTTGATGGAGTCCTGACAGTTTATTTGTGCTTTTCTTTCCCTTGCCTCAGGAGACATCTATAAATGTGCTGTCATGGCTGCTGTCAGAGAAATTACTGCTATGGTCTCTTCTAGGATTTTTATGCTTTCAGATCTCACATGTAGGTCTTTAAACCATTTTGAGTTTGTTTTTGTGCATAGTGTAAGAAAGTGGTCCAGTTTCATTCTTTTCCATGTAGCTATCTCCTTTTCCCAACACCACTTATTGAAGAGACTGTATTTTTACCATTGCAGAGTCTTGCCACGTTTGTCAAAGGTTAATTGACCATATAACCACGGCTTGTTTCTGGGCTTTGTATCCTGTTCTTTTGATCTATGTGTCTACCTTTGTGCCAGTACCATGCTGTTTTGATTACTGGAGCTTTCTAGTATACTTGAAATCTGTAATTGTGAGACCTCCAGGGTTTTCTTTTTCAAGATTGCTTAGGCTATTTGGGGTCTTTTGTGGGTCCATAGAAATCTTAGTATTGTTTGTTCTAGCTCTGTGGGAAAAAAAGATGCTGTTGGCATTTTGCTAGGGATTGCATTAAATCCGTAGATTGCCTGGATCCACCGGACATTTGAACAGTGTTTGCTCTTCCAGTCCATGAGCATGGAATGTCTTTCCATGTTTTGGTATCATCTTCAATTTCCTTCATCAATGTTTTATAGTTTTTAGAGTACATGACTTTCACCTCCATGGTTAAGTTTACCCCTAGGCATTTTATTCTTTTTGGTGCGACTGTAAATGGGATTAGTTTCTTAATTTTTCTTCCTGCTGCTTCATCATTAGTGTATAGAAATGCAACAGATTTCTGTACATTGATTTTGTATCCTGAGAACTTTCTGGATTCATTTATCGGTTCTAGCTGTTTTTTGGCGGAATCCTCACGGTATTCTATGACATTGCAAATAGTGGGAGTTTTCCTTCTTCCTTACCAGTAGGGATGCCTTTTATTTCTTTTAGTTGTCCGATTGCTCTAGCTAGGACACCAAGACTTAGCCATCCTAACCCCATATCTTCCAGATTCCACCAGAGAGCTGAAAGCCACCATAGAACTACTTTTTACTAAGATACCAAAGGCTTCAAAGGACATTGAATGCAAACATTGTCTGGGAAGGCAAAGGCTAAAAATTGAATTCACTATGGCAAATTCCAGGTGCCAGGATGGGCAGATAGGACCAGACTGGGGTAACGGGGATGTCACCCAAAACCTACAGAGAGATGATGGGAGTGTCTGGTTATGACCTGGACAGCTCTCTAGGTGACTGGCCATACGGAGGTGGGACAATGGCCCTTCCCCACAGCAGAGGGACGGCTGAGGGCAACATGGTGCTCTCAGCATTGCTGTCACCCTGGCAAGGGGCTCCCCTGAGCACCTGTCCCTCACCTTGGGCAGCACCGGGTCATTCCCCCTGGAGGATGGCTCTGTGGCACACCCAGCCAGCTGGCAGCCCTGAGGGTCCCTTTGTCGTCCTCTGTCTCAGTCGTCCCGGATCCCAACCACCTTTGGAAAATTCTGGTGATTCTGGTGGGTGACACAGAGAAAACACCCAGAATCCATGAGGCAGGAGGGGCAGCCGTGGGGACCCTCTGACCAGTGTGAGGGAGGCAGGCACACTTCTGGAACCCCCAAATGAAGGCTGACAGTCCAGCCTTGGACTCGGAGCAGGGCCCACTCTGGTAGTAGCAACAGTAGTTACTCTCTGTAAGTTACTTTAACTTTCAACCCTCTGATCACCCTGAGTTTTCAGGGGAGTCTTGTGACTAGTTAGTTCCAGCCAGGTCTCTCTTGCACTGGGGGATGAAGGGACCCACAGCTTTCACATGCTTGGGAAGGAGCAGCCGAGGGAGGTGACACCCCTAATCCTCAAGCCAGACAGGGAGCGGCTGTAGCGGCCACCATAGAGGACGACCAACAGAGCAGCCATTCCGTAGGGTCACTGGTGGCAGAGGCTGGCTGAGCAAGCATGAGGTCATGGGGACTTGGCACTTCGGAGACCACACCAGGCCTTGCTGGGAAGGAACGGACGGATATTCAGAGGTGGCTAATTTTTTATTTCTTAGAGCATTTTAGCTTCATAACACAGTTGAGAGGAAGGTGCAGAGAGCTCCCGGACACCCCTTGCTCGCCCCGTGCACAGCCCCCCACACTATCAACATCCCTCAGCAGAGGGTCCACTGTTGTTACGGCTGATGACCCCGCACGGACACGTCATAAAGCCCCAAAGTCCACAGTTCGCCTTTGGGTCCACTCTCGGGGTTGTACGCTCTGTGGGTCTGGACAAGTGTGTAATGACACGTACCCATCATTACACCCTCGTACGGAGTAGTTCCACTGCCCTAAAAATCGAGGTGGCTGACGTTCAGCATTCAACCTAGGGGCAGCTGGAGCCCTGGCAGTTTCGGCAGGGAAAGTGAGCACACGTCCACGTGCTCCTCACAGACGATGAGCACCAGACTGGGAGCTCACAGAGAAAGCTAAATGTGGACTGAGTGAAGGAGGGGCTCGGGAAGATGTGGGAACTGTGTACGCAGAGTCAGGGGGTTCGAGCGCCAGGTGGTAGTGCGTACGGAGGGACAGAATTCAGTGGTTGCGTTTGGGTTTTTTGGCAGCCCGACGGTAAAATGAATGATGTGTCGTGACAAGAGTGGTGAGTCTTGATGGAAGGATGTAGACCATCCATTGACTACTAGCTGGGCACCAGACACCTGGGGGGTGACTTCTCCACATGACCCTACTGAATCTGGACAACACCACTGGGAAGGGCTCGTTACCCCCATCCCGGAGAAGGCGGGACCCAAGCTCTGAGAGCCAAGAGCTTTCCCCAAGGTCACTCAGCTCGAAATTGCTGGGAGAACCCACCACGTGAAAATGAATGTTCCTTTCTTCTTTCTGTTCAGAAGTCTATAAAAATACGGTGGAGCCCTCCGTGCAGATACACTCACTGACTCTTTGGACTTGGCACAATTAGCCCGTCCAGGAGCCGGTGAGAGAGGGAAAGGGGAGACAGAACCTAGGTGGCCCGAGGGCGAGGGTCCCGCAGACAGAGGAGCCCTGGGGTGTCAGCACGGGTCTCTGCCGCCACAGATCTGTGGCTTCTTCGGGCTGTCCCTGGTTTGGGGATCACCTCTCCAAAAGAAAGTTTCCAAACAGGCCTAGAAGGCTCATCGCCAGGGCCGCCCATCCCCCAGTCAGGGCAGGTGTGGCCTGAACCTGAGGAGCCCTGTCAGCATCCCAGGCAAGTGCAGGCAGCTTCCCCCTCCCTTCCAGGGGCCTGGAGGCTACGCTCTCTCTCCCCCCCTCAGAGCTGCGAGCCCAGAGTCCTCTCCCAGGAAGGTGCTGGCTGAGTCACGGGGGCCCATTTCCTGGGAGACATGGATTCGAGGAGGCCTCTGCGTGGTGGTCTTGTCTGGGCTTCTGACAACGAGCGGGATGGGCGGGGGGGATCCTTTTGTGCGAGTTTGCTGGGCAACCCCATTTGTTCCTGACCAGTGGGAAGGGAGGAAGGCCTGTGCTTTGTGTCTGGGGTCCAGCAGAGCTCCGGGGCTGAGCCTGGGAACTGCTCTGCAGTCTGGGCCACACTGCAGCCCTGTGGAGGGAGGGGCTGCAGCAGAAGCTGAGGAGATGCTTCCGGAAACCGTGGCCACGGGAAGCGAAGTTTGGGTCCACTGAGTGCTGCACCCTGCAGCCTGGAAACTTCTGTCGCCAGCCCCACCTCAGCTCTGAGCTCCAGACTCCGAGGTCGGACTGCAACTCAACATCGCCACCAGGAGCTCTAATGTCCACGCATCGCCAACCACATCCAAGATCTTCCTTTCCCTCCTCACACCTGCTCCTCCCCTCCTCACCCTCCTCTCCTCAGGGGCCTGCATCCACTCAGTCTCCTGCACCTGGAGCCCTGGGGTGCTGCAGCTCGGCGGTGGGGAGTGGAGACTCCAGAGAAGGAGCTGGGGTTGGCATCCTACTTCTGCCACTTCCTAGCTGTGTTTTGGGGACAAACGTGGCAGCCTGGAGGGGTGGAGGAGGGGGTTAAGCTGTTCCCCAGATCTTCCATAAGCAAACCTTTGAGCTCCTACATTGGCCCATAGACCATGAGCCCAGCCTGGCCCAGCCGCCACCTCCCTCGGCATGGATCACATCCTGCAGGGATCCCTGTGTCTGTCTGCACCTCCCTCTGTGCTTCGAGCTCCACTGGGGCAGGATCCTGGGTGCTGCCCCCGGCCCCTTCCTCTCTAGCAGCTGTGAAGGGCCTGGCCTGGAACGGGGCCGAGGGAATCTACATGGAAGAGGGGCTGGAGGATGAGCGGGGCCAGGACCCACGCCCAGCGCCTCCCCTCTCTCGGCCAGGGCACAGCAGGCCCAGGGACAGTCGCCATGGGGGAATCAAAAGGGGATTTTTCACTCTGGGAATCAACGTCTGGCTAGGGTCAGGGCCAGACACCCTGCACAGTAGCTGGTGGCCGATCAAATGTGACCCTGGGCCCCGCCTGCAGGAGGAGAGGCTGCCCAGGCAACAAAGGCCAGATTTCTTTTGGCAGCAATCAGGCCTGGCCCCACCCCAGGCCATCCTGTGTGCGGAGTGGGCCGCTCCTTCCCAGAATGGCCTCATTTCCCCGAATTGCCTGAGTTCAACTCCTTCCCCTTCAGTGCACACGAACCACGGAGTCTGGCCCACCCCTGCCTGGACCATAAGTGTCTGCACATAGGGGCCGACAGGAAGCGAGATTCATGGGACACCTGGGTGACTCAGTCAGTTAAGCATCTGCCTTCGGCTCAGGCCATGAGCCCACAGTCCTGGGATCCAGTCCTGGTTCGGGCTCCCTGCTTAGCAGAGAGCCTGCTTCTCCCTCTCCCTTGGTCTGCAGCTCCCCCTACTTGTGCTCTCTCTCTCTCTGTCAAATAAAGAAATAAAATCTTAAAAAAGAAAAAAGGAAGGGAGGTCCAGAGTCAGAAAGCTGGAATTGCAGCATACTTACTGAGACAGGACAGATGCCAAGGAGGGAAGAGGAGAGAGGAGGAGAGAGCTGAGCAGGCACTGAACTCTCCCAGTGAGGGAGACAGGCACATTGGGGATCCCCTCACTTCCCCAGTCCTGGGCACTCCCCTCGGCCCGCACACCAGGTGCTTCCCAGCTCAGGTAGGCAAAGCCCCCAGGCAGCCACAGCTCCTTCCCCGAGAGCCCCTGAGCCCCCCACGCTGAGATGAGAGGGGAGGCTCACTGGGCCCGAAGGCCTCACTGTCGTGCAGGAAAAGGGACTTTGAAACAACCAAGAGTTTTCCATAACCTCCTTCGAAAGCCTTTCCAAACTCTGGAGTTCAGTGTGGCCCAGACCAGACACTCAGACTCAGGCCTTTACAGGAGGGGGCTGCCCTGCTGCTGGAGAGCCGCAAATAGAAAGTTCCAGGGGGCTTACCTCAGCCATGGTGGGGTCTTTTGTGGCATGTGGACCGATTTTTTTATACCAAAGTTGAGAGTTTTGCTTTCACTTTCCCTCGGACACTATTTAAAAACTGCTACATAGGAATCTTTTCTTTTTAAAGTAGGCTCCACACCCAGCTTGGACCCCAAAGCGGGGCTCCAACTCCCGACCCTGAGATCCAGACCTGATCAGAGTCAAGAGTCAGACTCCCCCGGCTGGGCCACCCAGGCGAGCGCCCAGGGCCTGGCCTCTCCTCATCTCCTCTCTGAGCTCAGAGCAGGCGGGATGGGGCTCGCTGCCTCCTCGGGGAGCACGTGTGGCATCGGTGCCTCAGTTGCGATGGAATCGGTCTAAGGTTTGCTTCGTCAGCAGCCGAGGGGGAGGCCTGGG
Source organism: Ursus arctos (assembly GCF_023065955.2). Taxonomy (NCBI): domain Eukaryota; kingdom Metazoa; phylum Chordata; class Mammalia; order Carnivora; family Ursidae; genus Ursus; species Ursus arctos. Next base: position 40,169,505 of record NW_026622908.1, read on the forward strand.
GCCGTGGCTCACGCGCAGGCGCTCAGACGTCTCCGTGGTTACCGTGAGGCGCCAACTGGGCAGGGAGGTGCCCGCTCAGCTGATTTGCCACCGCGGGGGCCAGGCTCCGGCTCACAGAGCTGGTTCCGGGGCCACAGCAGGCCCCTCGCGGGTGCCGGCCCCCTTTCCCTTCACGGGTGGGCCGTCAGCGCAGACGGGGGCTGGCCAGGTAAGGGGCAGGTGGAGGGACAGCATCCCCCTCTCCCTCACCGTTCCTGACGCCGTCTAATGCAGTGGACATGCCACACGGGAAAAAATTAAATGAAAGAGCTGGACTCCAATCTTTTCTTTTCCAAAGAGCAGCGCTACCTCCCCTGCCCTATCCTCCAACATGTCACCCCAGATTCAAGGCTCCACACCGCCTACCTCGCAAAAAGTGGTCCCTTTTTTTCTATCTGTAGGTTTGCCCCGTTTCTTTTCTCAGATCCACGATTGGTTTTGCAGGTGTTCAGAACGAGTTCCCGACTATCGAGCTCAATTCCAGGGACCAGATGAGCTTAGGGTCCCCTCCTCCTCCGCCATCTTAACCTCCCCCCAGTCTTGGCACGCCTTTCTGATCCCCCCGTCCGACTGGCGTTCAGGAAACAGGTCAGCATGCACCGGGATGAGGGAGTCATTTATTATGGGGATTACTGTGAGTTAGGTCTAACCTCGATTCCTTTAAAAAGCAAAGAAAAGAATTCCTCACTTTGGCTTACACTTTGTAACTTGTGGTTCTACTCTGGTGTCCCGACCCCGGGGTTGGGAGCTCTTGCTCCTGAAACATTTCCGTCAAAACTTGAGTTTGACACCTTGTCACCTGAAACTTCTTTCTAGGCTCCTTCCTCTTGCACGTTGTTTTGGACACCTAGCTTGTGTGAGGCAGTGGACTCTGAGCTGTAGACACACTCACGTCTGAGGTAGACCGTGTTGTCAGTCAGTGAGAGGTCACGCTGAGTAGGCTCGGGTGCTGTGTGAGGCCTGCTGTGACAACGTACCACAGACGAGGGGGCTTAAGACAACACAGCCTTATGGTCTCGCGGTTCCGGAGTCCAGCCGTCAGAACTCAAGCTGTCCACAGGGCCGCACCCTCTCTGGCCTGTGGGGAAGAGTCCGTGCTTGCCCCTTCCTCGTTCCTGCTGGTTCGCTGGCCGTCCTCGGCGTTCCTTGGCATTAGCCGTAGGCCTTCAGTCTCGGCTTCTGTCAGCCAGCTATGTGTCTCTTTTCACGTTGCATTCTTCTCCCTGTGTCTGTGTTACCTTTTCTGATAAGGACACAGTCATGTTGGCTTAGGGCTCACCCTGATGACCTCGTCTTAACATGATTACCTCTGTGAAGACCCTGTTTCCAGTAGCGTTTCTGGTGGAGACCCTCCTTCCCTCTATGCCTTCTTCCTAGAGGCTGCATTTAGCTCTATCATTAGTAAGATGACATCTGTCACTCTGGTCGTTTCTGTATTTTTAAGAGTTAATAGCGTAATATGATGAAATGAGAAATGATGTTGTTCTTTCTTTTTTTAATAATAATTTTTATTTTGTTAGCTTAGTCCCCATACAGTACATACTTAGTTTTTGATGTCGTGTTTCATGATTCATTATTTGCGTATAACGCCCAGTGCTCCATGCAATAAGAAATGATGTCGTTCTTGCAAAAACTCAGGACGCCTCGGGTAAAACTGAAGTCCCCCTTCCCGGGCCCCAGAGGTAACCACATATTAGGTTTGAATATAGCCTTTGTGTTCTGTTTCTTTGTAAACACATAGCTATCTCTACAGGAAATAGGAAACATGGGACAACAAGGCTCACGCAAACCCTTTGAGACTACGTGTGTTTTGGGATTTGATATTTTTGGGTTTCCGATGGAAAATATGGTGCATGAGGTCAAGGATGGGAATGGGCGCTCAGGTGTTTGCTCCTAAGGAAACATGCTGCTGTTTCTGCAGTGAGAGGTGTGACCGAGTCACGAAATGGGGTACATGACGCTTACGAAAAGCCTCAGATCCGTTCTAGGCGGGGTTTCCTTCAAGGGAGTTTGCCGCCTAACTTGGGTTTGTAGAGCTTTTTGGATTTCAGAATTACAGAGAGAGAGCGTGGGTTTTGTACTTGTGTGTGTGTGTCCGCAAGCTGCCCACGTGGAGAGGAAGCAGGAGGGCTGGGGGTGGACGCGACGAGGCTGAGGAAAGGTGTGCAGAGCTGAGGGAGAAGGAGAGGACCTCACGAGACTGACTTTCCTCCTGGAAGAGCTTGGCTGAGCTTTGGTTTTGACTCTGCGGAACTTGCGGACACCAGCCGTGGAGGCGAGAAGCCGGCTGCCTCCAGTTCCAGGCCAAGGGTCCTGGTTGTCTGATGGTTCCTGTTCTTGCCTCTCAGCCAGGGCCGCGTGTCTCCCCCTGCTCCCCCGTCTCCCCACACCCAGAAATACCCACAACTTGAAATAGCGGAGCTGGACGGGCTCCTGCAAGACAGCGAACACAGCCCCAGAGAGAAAGCTAGAGAAAAGCACCGAAGGCCCAGGGCGCCACCTGGTGTGGCCAGTCCCGGAGCCCAGCCGCGCCCTCCACAGACTTCACACCAGGCAGTTCTTGCTGCATTTCCTCCAGTAAAGGGCTCCCTTGTTGGGCTTTATTTTATTCTGTAAAAATAAGCCTTATTATAAAACTGAATGAAATCCACAAATCAAAGCTCTGGCCCAACCAGACCCCGTACATGTGTAAAGTCCCTGCTGACCGGACGGGCCCCTCAGCTTATTGCTTCTGCCGCTTGTTTCTTGAGAACATGACTCCAATGAGGCCCATGGCTGCCAAGCCCGCTCCTGCGATGCCAGCCGCCACGACGGCATCTCTGACCTGCAGGAGAGAGGAGGGGAGGTCACACTCCGTCGGGAATCCGAGGACAGGCTGTACATTCAACAATAACATTCAGCTCAAGGGAACTCACGGGCCCCTTGGCCCACTTGACAAACTCAGGAGTCTACCAATACTGGCAGGGAAACGGGGAGAAGAGGGCTGGAAGGGGAAAGAGCCGCTGGATGGAGCCCGCTGGCCAGGGCTGTATGTGGGCCTGAGGGCAACTCCGTCCACTTTTGGGCATTTAAAGCACCTGAATCCCCAGAGCGCGGGGTGGGAAGGCCCAGGAGATGCAGGCGGGATGGCTGAGAGCCTGCGGCCATCAGGGAGCCCGTGCAGCAAGTGCGAGGTGGCTCAGGAACCGGCTCTCGAATCTTGCCATGTCACACCCGTGCCCCCGGGAGAGCAAGGACCTCACGTGTGTCACTCATCTTGTTCCTCGCTCCATCCCCCACACCTGGTTCTGCCAGGCACAGAGGTGCTCTTTACGAGTTCTTAAAGAAATGACCCAACTCGGAGCGGCGGTGACGCTCTACCTTAAATTATTAGTATTTCTGACTTACACTAGCTCATACTAGAAAAAAGAAGTGTTGCAAAAATAAGAGTAGATTTCAGGGTAAAAAGTCCCATGTCAAATGTCACTCCCCCCTGAAACTTCACCAAGAGTAAAGTAAGGCATTTGTTTTAGGCGTGATTTCACAAGGACCCACAGAACTCTAAATTCTAAGGCAGCAGTGGGAAAGTTGAGGATCAATTGGAATCATACAACAGGGTCTTCAGGAAAGGTCAGCTACTGGCAACACCAAATCGTTCTGGAAACAGGGCAGAGAAAGAGCTTTAGCTAGGTCCCTGGAACACCCCCCCCCCCAACCGTAACAGAAGTCTGAAAGTTTATTCTCTGCAGAGGGTGAAACAGAAGACTTGAGGGCCTGGGAATTGAGAAACACATGTGAGGATGCAGATGTCATGCCAAAAACAAGGGACTGAGAGACCACAAACATGCTGACTGTGAGACTCTTGGCCTTCCTACCCGTCTCTGCTCCCAGAACACTACTTACCACACAGAAGTCAGGAAAACTTGCCTGGGGAATCTGACCAGCCCAAATGGAAACAAAAGATACTTGGGGCACCTGGCTGGCTCAGTCGTGGGGGTGTGTGATTCTTGATCTCAGGGTCATGAGTTCAAGCCCCTCATTGCATACAGAGATCACTTAAATAAATAAATAAAACTTAAAACAACAACAACAAATACCAATACCAAGGATTCCCAAACAGACTATCCACCTATATCATCCAGAAGTGAAACTCAAAGTCAACAAGCCACTTGTCCCCTCCCAGTTCACTCAGAGCTTCCATTCAGCAGCAAACCCCCTACCCTAATCATGAGCATATGACCAAGATACCAGTCATCTGAGGAAGACCTCTAAAACAGAAGACAGAGAGCAAAACAAACAATCCAAAGAAACAGAAATCATATCTAGAAAACATCTTTTTAAAAATTATCACTAGAGAATAAAAGAACATATTACCTCCAATAAATAAGAACATGGTGCTATAGGGCCTGGGTGGTTCAGTCAGTTAAGCATCTGCCTTCAGCTCAGGTCATGATCTCAGGGTCCTGGGATCGAGCCCCGAATCGGGCTCCCTGCTCAGCAGAGGGCCTGCTTCTCGCTCTCCCTCTGCCACTCCCCCCGCTTATGCTTTCTGTCTCTCTCTCTCTCAAATAAATAAAATCTTTAAAAAAAAAAAAACACAGAACCATAAAAAATAATAGAATATTGAGAGATACAAACAATTCTTAGAAAATACAATGGAAATGACAGACTGAATAAAAAGTTTGAAAGATGAAGTTGAGGAAATCTCTCAGGAAAAAAAAATATAGCAAGAAGATAAAGACACAGAAAACAGAAGCCAAAGGTTAAAAAATAGGGAATAATCCAGGCAGTCTGACGTCTGAGTAATAGAGTTTCCAGAAAGAGATAACACAGGAAACTCAGAGGAGAATCAAGAGCAAAATAATTCATGAAAATTAACAGGACTAAAGAACATATGTTTTCAGACTGAAATGGTGTTCTGAGGCCCCTCTTAATGGATAAACGTAGACCCACCCCAGGGCACATTACTGTGAAATTCTAGAAAACTGGGTAAAGAAAAGAGACTGCAACTGCTAGAGCAGGGGAGGGAAACAGCAAGCAGAGGAAAGATCAGGAATTGGGATAACTTCAGATTTCTCCAAAGCAATGCTGGAAGCAAGAAGACAATGGAACATTGCCTCCAAAAATCTAAAGTAAAGCAATTTCTAACCTGGAGTTCTCTACCCAAGCTACCAAATCAAGTGGGATAAGTCAGAAATATGGGTTTTAAGAATGTACCTTCTATACATCCCTTTTTTCTTTTTTTTAAGGTTTTATTTATTTCTTAGAGAGAGAGAAAGAGCACAAGCAGGGGGAGGAGGAAAGGGAGAAGCAGGCTCCCCAGGGAGCAGGGAGCCCATTGCAGGACTTGATCCCAGGACCCTGGGATCATGACCTGAGCTGAAGGCAGACGCTCAACCAACTGAGCCCCCCAGGCGCCCACATACATCCTTTTTCAAGAAGCTACTGAAGGAGGTTCCACCAAAACAAGGGAGTGAACCCAGAAAGAAGATGTGAGCTACAGAAGAGGGGTGCTCCAGGGCAGGACAGGATAGAAGAGAATGTCTCCAGAGTGACGGGGAGGGGAGACCCCAGGGCAACAACGTTGTACCAGCTGTAGACAGTAACTGGTAAGTAGACATACGGCGCCGCTGAAGATGTCCATGTCCTAATTCCAGAAACCTCTAAGTATATTGTGCTACATGGTTAAGGGAGAACTAAGGTTGCAGATGGAATTAGGTTGCTAATCAATTTATCTTAAAAAAGGCAGGGGGGAGATAATCCTGGATTATCCCATTGGGCACAGGGTCATCACAAAGTTTCTTAAAAGATGGAAGAGGGAGTCAGAAGAGTCCGTGTCATGCGGTGTGAGAAAGGCTCAACCAGCAATTAATTGCTGGCTTTGAAGTTGGAGGACAGGCTACAAGCCAGGCAGCGTAGGAAGCCTCTAGAAGCCGGAAAAGGCAAGAACACAGATTCTCCCCCAGAACCTCCAGAAAAGAATAGTGCCCTGCTGGCACCTTGATTTTAGCCCAGTGAAACCATGTTCAGGCTTCTGACCTCTAGAACTGTGACACCATCACTTTGGGGTGTTTTTAAAACTTGGGGTAGTTTTTCACGGCAGCCATAGGAAGCTCATACAGTAACCAATCCGGAGGAGAGAGGTGTGACTCCCAAGCTTGGTGGCTCCTTATTCCACGTGCTGTCTTTCTAACCTAAAGCCACTTCTGAGGGATGCGGTCCACCTAAATTAAGAGAAAGACAGAAAAATAAGAAATGAGGAGATCATGGACCCAGGGAATCCAACCCAGGAGAAAGGCAAAGGAAGTCTGAAACACCACAGCGAAGGGAAGTCCTGGGGTAAAGCCAAGCAGTCAGCCAAGAGCCAACCAGCACAGACAGCAGAATGCCCATCTCGGGGATGGATGTGTCCAAGGAGAACACTCTGGAACTGAGAGGTTACTTGATGGGACTTCCCTTGTGGAAAACCGTACTGAGAACTGACAACAGGTACAAGGAAAACTGAGCCATGTAAGGAAATACTAATGATCTTCGAGAAGAGAAGAGGCCCTTCCCCAACCCCAAAAGGAAATTCATAATACACCACAACACTCAGCTGTGAGTAAAATTTACATAAACATAAAACAAACACTGAATATTAATTTAATAAAAATGTATAATATATGGGCACCTGGGTGGCTCAACTTTGACCTCAACGTTCAAGTCCATTTGATGTGCGCAGCACTCTCCATGGACGATTCGAGAACCTGACAGTCTGCCACTGAACAGAAGCATGGTGGCCATAGACTTGAGCTCCGAAGGCATCAAGAGCTTCAGATTCAGTACCAGTAAAAAGCCTCGATGAGTGAGTGTTGAAGATGTATCCGAAGCTTAGAAAACATCCCAACACAGAAGTCTGTTGCCCTAATTCGCAGTGTGGCTGCAAGGCCAGTGTAGCTGGTGGCCCTGTCCCCCTGCTTCTTCCCCAGTCTCCGAACCCCAATGTCCTTATGGCCGACTTTCCAGCCCCTTCATGGTTTATCAGGTCCAGCAGCAACAGTAAAGAGAACAAAACTCAGTGGAAACAGTTCAGATCAGCATGAAACAGCGAGAAAGTTCAGCCTCTTCCTATGCCCAGCACTATCTGGGTGCAGCTCTCGGGGCAGTAGCCCCTGTGACGATGCAAAGGGAGAGTCTGCTCTCAGAGCCACTGTCCCCAATGAAGTCACGATGCCCCAAATCAGCAAAACTGTACTGTTTCCCACATGAGAGCATGAAAGAGTGTCACGAACAGGGATCAAGAAATCTCGCCCACGAATCAAGCCAGGCATTTAAGCAGAACCAAGAACAAACAAAGAAAAAGATTTTTCATCATCATTTTATGCCAAGAAGTCCAGTGAAGACCACGTACCCCAAATCCCGGGAATAAAGAGGATGAAAATATGAACTTTGTACCCAAAAGTAACACCCTTTCCTGACACGGCCGACACCGCCCTTGCTCCCCTAAGCACAGAGTCTGCCTGCACTGTATGCTTGTGGCTGCCAAAAGCCCTGATGACCATCATAGAGAGCTTGGAGGTCTTCGACGGTTAAAAATATAAATGACTTGGCACCGCCCATAACTGTGCCCCGCAGGGCTGTGTCAGGTGCCAGGAAACATGTCGTGTCACTTCACATCACGCAGTACCCAGAACTGAGGTTCCTAGCAGCCGGAAGCTGTGATGACAAGGTTCAGACAAAGCTACAGACCTGCGTCAGTCTCTAACCTTCCTGTTAGAGGTCATCAGGCGTGGCTTTGTGGCAGGGGGCGCCTGCACGCAAGCTCTTGTCCCCAGCATTTTCCTTGCTAAACGATTTGTCAGGGTGGGAGAAACAGTCTGCAGATAATGGAGGAGGAACAATGTGCCCCCAGATCTTTACAGAACCTCACAGAGCGAGAACGCATGAGGCAGCGACTTCATACAAAAGGCACTTTGTCAAGGAAATTAACAATAGCCCCCCTGTGAGCATGCTCAGTACAGAGTCAGAGAGTATAATCAAATACAAGACAGGGGGCCCCGGTTAGTCCTGAGAGTGCACATTTTACAAGGGGGACGTGACCCGCCCCAGAGTCAGCACTGCGTTCAGATGTCAGACGTCGCTGTGGCTGATTTCCTGGTGGTGGGGGTGGGGGGGATGTGAGCCCCGCCTCGGCGCTGAATTACAGGAGCTCTGATCTCGGAAAGGGCCACTGATGTGAGGCAAGTTCTTACCGCAGAATATTAGAAATGCTAAGAAAACTGCCTTTTTTTTTTTTTTAATGTGGATAAACAGAAATTCTATGAGACCACAGAAAATGAGCTGTTTATGCTACTCAGCTCCTCTGTGTTACAGCCCTGGAATGGTTTCTGGGAAAATGAAACTTCTTGTGTGCTTTCTTCACTTGGAGCAATGTTTAAGTGGGTAAAAGACAAACAGTGTTATTCAAAACACAGGGTTCTCCAGTGGCAGTGACTCACATCGTGGGCCATGGCGGACAGCCATGCTGGTCCACGGAGCCAGTGCCAACTTGCCAGTCTCCACACCTTTGTCCCCACCCCGAGTGTGACTTCCATGTGTCTTCTAGGGGCCTGATGCCCCCCCACGGCCAGCTGACGGAACAGTCTGGCTCCCGGGGACGGGCACACAGGCTGAGGACCCACCTGGTCACTGCGGGCGACTCCGTAGCGCAGCTCGTTCACAAAGTGCTCGCAGTTCTCGCAGGGCAGCGAATAGGGCAACTCCTGCCCCACCAGCTCCTCCGCGCGCTGGACGATTTTGCTGGGAGGCAGCGGCGAGTACTTGCCATCGTGTTTGTTGTTGACCTGGTACTTGTCTCTCCCGACCACATCGTACAGCAGTTCCTTCTTCACTATGGCCTTCTCAGTCAGGGTGGACATGATGCTGGCCGCACCAGCTCCCGCGACTTCGCCTAAGGATTCACAAAGAGGAGACGGAGGGATTGGTCCTGGGCGGGCCCATAGGGGTCCATCCACAGGTCCCCAGCACCATCCACAAGAGCATGAGCAGAAGGGAAGGGAAAAGGGAGCAGGGTCAGACACATGCTGTGTGGCTTTGGAGAAGGTGCTTGTGGTCTCTGGGCCCTGGCTTCCTTATCTGAAATGAGGAGTGAGGAAGTTTCTAGAGAAGTTGGCCTTCTACACCCGGGGCTCCTCAGTGGCCCTCTTGGTTGTGCAAATATGGGCCCTGAGCACACCCTTCTGCCAGGGGGAACAGATCATGAACCTTCTGTGATTCCATCAACTCTACACTCCCTTGACAAATATGAAGCTGATTACTGCAGAAGAGATGGATGGATGAGTAGTTCCCACTCTTCTTGGAGCAAAGGGACCAAAACCCCACAGCAGCTCCTCGAGATGTGTTGCCAGGGAGGCCCAGTAGGAACACTGGCACAGCCCTGGCTGAAATGAGGGGTGGAAGGTACAACAAAGCTCCAGAAATTAAACAGCCTATGGAATATTACTCTGCCATAAAAAAGACCTTGCTATCTGCAACAACATGGACAGACCTACAAGGTATTATGCTAAGCAAAATAAATCAGAGAGAGACAAATACCATATGATTTCACTCATACGTGGAATCTCAAAAACAGAACAAATGACTAAAGAAATAAACAAAAAGCAGAAACAGACCTGGAAGACAGAGAATGAACCAGTGGTTGCCAGAGGGGAAGGAGAGGGGAGATGGGCAAAATGGGTGAAGGGGGGTGGGAGATACAGGCTCCCAGTTATGGCATGAATAAGTCACGATGCTAAAAGTCCTAGCACAGGGAATAGAGTCAATGGTGTTGTACTAGCAGCGTCCAGGGACAGATGGGTGGCTACACTTGTGAGCACAGCGTACCGTATAGACCTGTCCAGTCACTGCCGTGCACACCTGAAACTAACGGAACATCGTGTGTCAACTACACTTCAAGTAAAAAATAGAAAACTCAAAGAACGGGAGTCTAGGGCCCCTGGGTGGCTCAGTGAGTTAAGCAGCTGCCTTTGGCTCAGGTCATGATCCCAGCATCCTGGGATTGAGCCCCACATCAGGCTCTCTGCTCAGTGGGGAGACTGCTTCTCCCTCTCCTTCTGCCTGCTGCTTGCCCTACTTGTGCTCTCTCTCTCTGTCAAATAAATAAATAAATAAAATCTTTAAAAAAAGAAAGAAGGAAAGAAGGAAGGAAGGAAGGAAGGAAGGAAGGAAGGAAGGAAGGAAGGAAGGAGGGGTGGGCGTCTAGGGTCAATACAAGGACCAGGATGGTGGGGAGGGGAGGCTGATGTCAGCACAAGACTGGGGGGCTCTCCCAAGGCAAACAACCTACACAGTTGGGTATGATGGCCAAAAAAGTGGGTATGCACCAAAGAGGGGGCCCCAGAGAGACCCACTAACCCTCAAAGAGCCTCTGTGGCCCCTGCTGGGATGGGATCTCCAAGGCCCTTCCCGCAGGGGAGGTTTCCTGTTAGGCGGGGCACAGACAGTCTTCCACATGACACCATGTGACAGCAATAAGCAATGGCAGGAGGGGCTGATCAGATTCCAGGTCTTTCCAAAGAGGACTAAACCCCTTTACCCTGAGTAGATTCCTGAGATTTTAGAAGACCAGGGGAGTGCAGACTTGCTACCAATAGGGCAGAAAGTGTTTGAAGGAGCCATTGGAGTAAAGAAAAGAGATGGTACCATGCGGAGCTCTGAGTTTGTGGAGAGGGTCAGCGTGGGAATGGGACCAGGTGAGGTTCAGCCCCCAGGCAGGGAGGGTGGCAGGGCTAGGACAGGGGTGAGGTAAGCAGGGTGCCTATAGCACCAAACTTAAGGAGGCTCCAACTCTCATGGCCAGGCACATACAGAGTCAACCCCTAGGAGTGAGGCTTCCTTAAGCTTTCCTCTGTGGGTGCCACTCTGGTGGGTGGTACAATGGGGCACCAGCTGATGATCAGAAACTCTGGGTTTGGGGGCGCCTGGGTGGCACAGCGGTTAAGCGACTGCCTTCGGCTCAGGGCTTGATCCCGGCGTTATGGGATCGAGCCCCATATCGGGCTCCTCCGCTATGAGCCTGCTTCTTCCTCTCCCACTCCCCCTGCTTGTGTTCCCTCTCTCGCTGGCTGTCTCTATCTCTGTCAAATAAATAAATAAAATCTTTAAAAAAGAAAAAAAAGAAATTCTGGGTTTGGATTCTGGCTGCATCACTGAGCGGTCCTGACATCCCACTTAACCTTGCTGAGCCGACGCTGAGCAAGTCCCTAGATACATAACAAAATTGATACACAAACACGTATCAATAGTCATTTAAGGCTCCTTTTAAAAGAATTCTTTCCATTTTTAAAGTGAGTCCATTGAAGAAAATATTAGTTAAACAATCAGAGAAAGAGCACTTGGGTAGGGCCCACAAGTGATGAATGAGTTTTGGGAAATGCCAGACTGGGCAGTGCAGCATCGTGGGAAAAGGCACAGAGTCAAGAGACAGCCAGAGTTCAGGTCCCACCTCCACCACTTACCTGCCCTGGGACTTTGGGCAAGGTACTTAACTTCTTTGAGTCCCCAATTCCTTGTAGAGCAGGGACAATAACAGCCCTACCTGTCCCTACAGCACCATGGCAGGGGGAGGGGCTGCAAGGATTATGGGAGCTGGCCACATAAGGTGTCTTCCCCAGTGCCTGGCACAGGGTGAGTGCCCAGCAGGTGTCAGCTGTCATCATCAGGGTTGTTCCCCAAGCTTCCTTCCAACTCTAATCTATACCATTTTCCGAGTAGCACAAGGTCAGTCCTGACCTAGCTGGCAAGGTGCCCACGAAGCTCTAGTGAGAAGATGCATGTGGAAGCATCTTTTCCCTTTAAGGAGCGTCACCTGCACAATGACTGTGGCACGCCTGTCCCCAGGATCCCTGACATGCCCTTCCCTCCCATCCACCAGGTACATCCTCTCAGGGCAGTCAGCCAACGCTGAGGCCCTACTGTGTGTGAGACCCTGTCCAAGGTGCTGGAGGTAGTGGCATGAACTAGACAGGGCACCTGCCCTCAAGCAGCTCACATTCCAGCGAGAGGACCCACCCTGACAATGAACAAATAGACAAAATCAGGTACTTCCCGGTAGTGAAAGTGCTATGGATTAGACTAAGTGAAATATTACAGAAGGAGGAGACTCGGGGAAGCCCAGCATGGAAAGGACCACCCCAGGGAATGGGCATTGAGTGGAGTCTGGAATGATGGAAAGGAGGCAGCCGTGCTAAGATCCAGTGAAGAGCATCACATGCAGAAGGAAGAGCAAGGGCGAGGGTCTTGGGAAGAAAGAGCACGGCATGCTCCAGGGGCTGCAGGAAGGCCCATGTGGCTGACGTCGAGAGACCCAGGAGGACTGGAGAGAAAGATCTGGATCAGAGAGGCAGGCAGAGACCAGACCACACCAGGCCCCATGGGCCACAGTACAGACTTGAAGCCTACTCTATGTGTGATGGAAAAGCCAATCAAGAATTTTAAGGGTCATCTTCTTCCTGACTGGTCTTTGGTGAGCTCTGTCTCCGAGCTGTAAGAAGCGCCCCCACACCCTGGTCACTGCCTTTTCCTCAACCTGCCCAACTCAACTCCCAAGTTGGGGGCAGATTGGGGAGATGGCCGGGCGAGGTCTGGCACTCAAGAGTGGTTAGGTGCCAAAAGCCAGATGTCTTCAGGAAATGCCAAAATTGGGCACCCTGCCCCCAAGCCACAGCCATTATGCCAGATGGCCGGTTCAAAGGCATCAGCCTCTCCGACTACAAAGGAAAAGACATTGCATTCTTTTTCTGCCCTCTTGACTTCTCCTTTGTGTGCCCCATGGAGATCATTGCTTTCAGTACAGGCGGAAGAACTTAAGAAACTCAACTGCCAAGTGTCTGGTGCTTCTGTGGATTCTCATTTCTGTCACCCGGCATGGATCAACACACCCAAGAAACAAGGAGGACCGGGACCCATGAACATTCCCCTGGTATCAGACCTCACGCGTACATCGCTCAGGGCGATGGAGGTCTTAAAGGCTGATGAAGGTATCTCGTTCAGGGGCTTCTTTATTATTGATGATACAGGTTTCCTTCTGCAGATGACTGAGGATGACCACCTGTCAGCTGCTCTGTGAGACTCTGAGACTAGTTCAGGCCTTCCAGCTTACTGCCCAAGCATGGGGAAGTGCCCTCCCCTCCCCCCACTAGCTGGAAGCCTGGCAACGATACCATCAAGCCTGCCGTGCAGAAGAGCGAAGAATGATTCCCTGAGCAGAAGTGAGCGCTGGGCCATTTCAGGGCCAGGCTGCACTGAGCAGCCAAGAAAACAAAATCTCTTTTGTACCACTGTCATGCTGAAAACACAAGACTTTGGATTCAGTGCAGCTGTGGTATGGGACAGGACAGGCCTCTTCTGCAGGGCCTGGAAGGCCAGCCTTTCTTCCTCTGGAGAGAATGGCCTGAGCCGTGCTATGGGGCAGGTCAACTGATGTGGCCAGTAGTGGGACAGCACTTTTGATCTTTAGTGGTTTCTATTAAACTTGAACGGAGGAAAAAAAAAAAAAGAATTTTAAGGAGAGAAGTAACATAATCCAATTCATACTCTAGAATGATCGTGCTGGCTGCCCATGGAAGGAGGGGCTGACCACAAGTGGGCAAGAGGCAGAGAGACCAGCCACAAGCTGCAAGAGCTTCAGACAGGCATGAAAATGTAGACAGTGAGAAGTGATCAGACCCGGAGTCTCTCTTGGAGAGAGAGGCAACCAGATTTCCTGTTGCATTAGATACAGAGTGAAAAGGATTGAGGATGATACCTAGACTTTTGCCTCAAGCAGCTGGATAGTGCCATCCACTGGAGCCTTTCTTTCAGGCATGTCAAGTTCAATGTGCCGCTTAGACACCCACATGGAGATGCCAAGTAGCCAAGAGGTTATACCAGTCCAAAGCCAAGTGGGGAGGCCTATGCCAAGACGGGCTTAGGAAACATCCACCAATGGAAAGTACTGAAAGCCAGGGGCCCGATGAGGTCACCTGGGGACAGTAAGAATGAGGGATATGGGAGAGGACGAGGGCAACCCCACCCAGGAGACCACGAAGGAAGGGCCCAGTGAGAAAGGAAGAAAGACAGGTGCCAAGTGAAGATCAGAGAGTGGTCACTCATGTCAAATGCTACAGAGAGCCAAGTAAGCCTTGACCAGAAAGTTAACCTTTGGCTTTGTCAAGATGTCAAGGTCTTGGGGCGCCTGGGTGGCACAGCGGTTAAGCGTCTGCCTTCGGCTCAGGGCATGATCCCGGCGTTACGGGATCGATCCCCACATCAGGCTCCTCCGCTATGAGCCTGCTTCTTCCTCTCCCAGTCCCCCTGCTTGTGTTCCCTCTCTCGCTGGCTGTCTCTATCTCTGTCGAATAAATAAATAAAATCTTTTAAAAAAAAAAAGTTGTCAAGGTCTTTTGGTAGCCTTGATAAGCGCTCCTTCGGGAGGAGGCTGAGAAAGAGAGCCTGGTGGAGGGAACTGAAGACAGAATGGCAAGTGCTGAGGGCCATGGTGGACAATCGAAGATTCGCTCTATGGGGAACTAGCTAGAGAAGACGTGAGGTCGAGGGGGTGTTTGTTCATTTTATCAACAGGAGGTATTACAGTGGTTTCTATGCCAGGCAGAATAACCTAGCAGAGAGGGGGACCGTGCTAATACAGGAAGCGAGGAATTTAAGGAGCAAAGTGCTCGGGAAAGTAAGAGTGGGGGTCCAGGACCCACACACAGGGGCTGGCTTCTGAAACAAGGACAGGGGCATTCTTCTGCCCCTTAACCAAAGAAAGGCAGACTAGGTGGGTGCAGATGGATGCCAGACACTCTGGTTCCTTCTGATTCCTCTGTAAGTACCGGGTGAGGCCACTAGTTAGAGGTAAAGGGGTGGCAAAAGACGTGTCCAAGAGTGTCCACAGCTACCGTATTCACGGCAGCCAAACACGGGAACCAATCCAATGTCCATCAGCAGAAGCATGGCTAGCAAGCGAGGTATTTTCATAAATCAGAAAACACACAGAATGAAAAAGAACTCCTCCTACTGCTCGCACACCGATGACTCTCAGGGGCAAGGGAAGAAGCCAGACACAGAAGAGCCCAGGCTATGCGGCTCCTCCCCCACGAAGGTCCAGAACAGGCGAAATGGATTTAGGGCAAGAGAAGCTAGAAGAGCGGTTGTCTCTAGGGAAGAGGACAGGGTGCTGAAGAGGCATGGGGGAGCCTCGTAGGGGAGTGGAAAGGTTCTAGATCTTGATCTGGGACACTGTCACATGGATGGAGACTTTTTTTTTTATACACTTTACTATATTTGTGCACTCTACCGTATTTATGTTATACCTCAGTTTAAGTAACAGGTTGAAGAAAAGGGGTGGGGGAATTCTCACAACGATTCCCCTAAGGAAGCACTCTTAGCCTCAGTTTTACAGATCAGGAAACCAAAACCGGAGAGTAGAAACTGGATTCGTCACCAAGCCTGCAGCCCAAAACCTCATGCTCTCTCAGGGAATTTTACACTGAAGAATTGAATATGTTTTATAAAAACCCATAGTATTTAAAACCGTAAAAACAGAGCCATCCCCTTAGAAGCCCACCTCAGCCCCTGTAGGGAACCCCTAGGGTTCCAAGGAGCAGAGTTTGATAACCACTTCCCCACACCAACCTGCCTCCTTGCAGCACTCAGGAACCAACCACTGGTCGGGGATCAATGAGAGAGCTGGGGTCACCTGTTACCCACAGCTGCCCCATGTCCCTCTCCTCCCAGACCCAGCACAGCAGAGGCCCTCGGCACCT
Organism: Ursus arctos; assembly: GCF_023065955.2. Classification (NCBI taxonomy): domain Eukaryota; kingdom Metazoa; phylum Chordata; class Mammalia; order Carnivora; family Ursidae; genus Ursus; species Ursus arctos. Next base: position 40,185,308 of record NW_026622908.1, read on the forward strand.
TACTTGGGGGGGCCAGGTGGACCACGTATCCATCACCAACGTAGATGGCCCAGTGTCTGTAGAAAGGGCGGAAAATCTCAATCAGGTCTCCAACTTTGGGCTCTGGCTGCAAAACCAAGAACAAGGCTGTTAGAGGTGGTACAAGTGAGACCTGGGGTCCCTTGCCAGAGGCCGTCAAATTGGGAGGGTGTCTCCCAGACATTCCCCAACCCGGCCTAGGGCCTGACCAAGAATTGGCACGTCTCTGGCCATAATGTCCTCCTGCTGCTCATCCCGACGATGAGTTGCTGTGTGTGTGCACGAGTAAGTGTGAGTATGTGAATAAAGGAGAATTCTTTCTCCCGTACACTACACTCACACCAACACTTCTGACACCAGATATGTGGTTTTTTCCACACCAAGCAATCCAGTCCTCAGTGGAAATGGGCTGGATATCCTGCAGTTTATCTCAATTCTGACACTAACTGCCCAGAGTTAACGCAGACCCCAAGGGTGAAGGGCTCAGTCCCACCAGACTTCCCCCCCCCCAAATTCAGCTGCCAGTCGCACGTCCAGATTGTCCCCTGTGCTTCTGACTTACTAGCTATAAATCAGGGGTTTCCAGCACCCCCTCCTCAGGTTCTATAATTTGCTAGAATGGCTCACAGAATTCAGGAAAACAGTTTACTTACTAGATTACCAGCTTGTCATAAAGAATACAACTCGGGAACAGCCAGATTGGGGGGGAGGGCAAGGTATGGGGCGGGGGGGGGGGGGGGGCACAGCTGCCACGCCCTCTCCTCGGGCCAGTCTCCCCACACCTCCATGTGTTCACCAGCCCAGAAGCTCCCAGAGGCTCCCTTACACAGGCAGGACTGATTAAATCATTGGTCCTTAAGGATTAACTCACCCTCCAGCCTCTCACCCCTCCCAGGAGGTTGGAGGTGGGTCTGAAATGTCCAGCCCTCTAATCAGGTGGGCTCCTCATCACCTCATTAGCATAAACTCAGGGTGGGGATGAAGGGGGTTTGTGATGAATAACAAAAGACTCTCTTCTCTTATCATTCAGGAAATTACAAGGGTTGTGGAAGCCCAGTGCTGGGAATTGGGTACAAAAACCAAAACTATATTTCTTTTTTTTTTAAGATTTTATTTATTTATTTGACAGACAGCCAGTGAGAGAGGGAACACAAGCAGGGGGAGTGGGAGAGGAAGAAGCAGGCTGCCCGCGGAGCAGGGAGCCTGACGTGGGGCTCGATCCCAGGACTCTGGGATCACGCCCTGAGCCGAAGGCAGACGCTTAACAACTGCGCCACCCAGGCGCCCCCAAAACTATATTTCTTATTGCTTCACAAGGAGTGTGTGTAGGGGTGAGTGTCTATGGGGGTGGGGAGTGGCTCAGAGCCCTGCCCTGCTGGGGAGCAGGGAGTGTGGAGCAGAGCTGGAGAAAACCTCGAGAGGTTCAAGGTTACTTCACTCAGCATTGCTGAGGTGCCAAGGACCAACACTGTGCTGAGTGCTGGGGGTGGGGGCACTCGATTTGAACCAGAATCGGGGGATGACAAGCTTCTCTGGTCCAAGCCAATCTTCAATCTCTTTAGTGAGCAAGTAAACTATTCCTTTTGAACACCTAGAGAAGGATCGCCTCTGTCCTTTGCCCGAGTCTTCAGCAAGTGAAGACTAGGGAGGGAGACGTGGCCTGCTTGCTCTTCATGGGCAGACCCGTAGGGATTTGCCCACATTCCATCACCAAGCTCCATGGACCTGACTGAGAGATTCCATCGAGGACACATGGGGAGGACTCACCTCTGCGTGGCCTCCCTTTGGATAAAAAACAAAGGACAGGGACGCCTGGGTAGCTCAGTCGGTTAAGCAGCTGCCTTCAGCTCAGGTCATGATCCCAGGGTCCTGGGATCGAGCCCCACATAGGGCTCCTTGCTCAATGGAGAGCCTGCTTCTCCCTCTCCCTCTGCTGCTCCCCCTGCTTGTGCGCACTCTCTCTCTCTCTTGCTGTCTCTGTCCAATAAATAAATAAGTACATAAAATCTTCTTAAGTAAATAAATAAATAAAACAAAGGACAGTGGGAATAGCCAATCACAAACTCCACAAGGCTTATGAAGCAAAGTCAATGGCAGTTCATTTCTATTTATACAAACATTAAAACTGCAAATACATATGGCAGGAAAAAAATCTTTTCACAGAAATGTTATGGATAAATCATGTTCTCTTATGCAGTAATTGTAATTAGTCTGAAAAAAAGAAGGCACCCAGACCTTACTGAGAACCTATTCCAGAACAACGGACAATGGTTGCAATTTATGAATCCTGCTTGTTTTCCAGAATAAAAGAAAAAATATATTGTTCGGTAAGAATTAGGGGGCCTTCAGAAATCCCCAAAAGGGATTTTAACTGGGGTGGGGGGTTTCCACGAATAAGCAAGGACATAAAGACAAGGCAGGGATCCCGGCCTCGGGAAGGCTACCGATTGAACAGGAGACAGTGTGAACATAGTAATATGATGTCAAGACATGAGCAGTCAGTGGGTACATGGACACAAGCAGCTCCCTGTGTTCCAGACAAATACCAAGGAAAGGTGGCCTGCACATAGAAAGATGCCTGAAAAAAAAATTTTTTATTACCATGACAAAAATATCTACAAAGAAATTCAGACCTTATCACCATAAACACCACAAGTTAATGGAGCAGCCGATGCATGGTTCTGAGTAGAAGAAGCCATACCCAAAAAGCAACACAATGTGGTATCCCATTTATGTTCCATTCCAGAAAAGGCATCACTATAGGACAGAAAGTGATCAGTGATTGCCAGGGGCTAGGAGTGAGGAGGGGAGCTGACAACAAAGGGGCAGGAGGGAATTGGAGGGCAACTAAACTTTCTGCACTGTTCTGTGTCTGATGGCGGTGACAGTTATGCAATTGTATGCGTTGATGAAAACTCATAGAAACAAATACTAATGGGGCACCTGGCTGGCTCAGTCAGTGGAGTGAGCGACTCTTGATTTCAGGGTTCTGAGTTCGAGCCCCATGCTAGGTGTAGAGATTGCTAAAACAAACAAATAAATTTTTTTAAGTTAAATTATTTTTCAAAAAAGAAATGAACACTAAAAGGAATAAATTAGACCTCAGTTTTTTTAAGCACAAAAAATTTTTAATGTATTTAAATTCTTTTTAATTTTGGGGCGCCTAAGTGGCTGTCGGTTAAGCATCTGCCTTCAGTTGGGTCATGATCTCAGGGTCCTGAGATCTGCCCTGTCTCCTCCATGTCATTCTCTCTCTTGCTCTCAAATAAATAAATAAAATCTCTGAAGATATCTGAGAGCAAGAGAAAGAGAGCACAAGCAGGGGGAGCTGCAGAGGGAGAGGGAGAAGCAGGCTCCCCACTGAGCAGGGAGCCTGATGTGGGGCTTGATCCCAGGACCCTGGGATCATGACCTGAGCCGAAGGCAGATACTTAACTGACTGAGCCCCCTAGGGGCCCCTAGAAATTTTAAAATTTTAATAGATATCTATAGTTTGAAAGAAAAAAATTTTGATTTTTAAAATACACAAATTGCCTGCCCCTTGTAAGGGCAAAGGTACCTATTTCCAAATATGCACAAGGTCAAAACATAATACCAAGGACACTTTTTAAAAATGAAATGAAAGGGGGTGCCTGGGTGGCTCAGATGGTTAAGCATCTACCTTCAGCTCAAGTCATGATCTCCAGGTCCTGGGATCAAGCCAACACTGGGCTTCCAGCTCAGCGGGGAGTCTGCCTCTGCCTCTCCCTCTGCCTCTCCCCCCTGCTCATGCTCTCCATCTCTGCCTCTCTCTCTCAAATGAATAAATAAAATCTTAAAAAAAAAAAATGAAGTGAAAGGTGGTAGACTCATCTGGGGAGCCCTGCCCACTAGTTTCTAACTAATGCAAGGACTCGATGCTCACATGGCAACAGGGATAATCTTTTAGATTCAGAGCTAAGTGGAAAAATGAGCATGAGCTCTGCAAAGCAACACCACTTATATAAATTAAAGATACACACACGCAAACCAATGATACACATCTTAGAAGAACCATAACTGAAAACATCATTTTAAAAAAACAAGAAGAACAGAAGCATATGGACTAAAGAACACACATTAAACACATCAGGATGCTGGCCGCTGGGAAGAGGGAGCAAGGCATGATGATGTCAGGGACCCAAAAAAACCCAAACCAAAAACCTGCAAGAGAGGGGGTCTCGTAGGGACCAGCGAGGACAGGGTGCCATGAACTAAGAATATGAATGACGTCACCCTCTATCATAAACTCAATGATACACAGGAGCCAACTCAGCTGAATCAACCCGTAGAACTCCAGGAACCAGGTTATAAAATTAGAAGTATGAGAACCACAGTCCAGGTGCCAAATTGGTGCCTCTGCTTATTTTCGTATGCAAGCAAAGAACGGTTTTTACATTTTGAAAATGGTTGGGGGAGAGTCAAAAGAAGAAGGATGTTCTGTGACACATGAAATTATATGAGATTCAAACTTCATCGTCCACAAAGCGGCCACGCCCCATTCATTTACATTTGTCCTGAGCGGCTTTCTCTTCTACAGCCGATGAGTTGGGCGGTTGCACTGGAGACCGTGTGACCTGCAAACCCCGAAATCTTCCACTGTCTGGCCCTTTACAGAAACAGCTTGCCAGCTCCTGCTATAAAAGGATCGACAGTGATGCCTCCCTCACTCAGCGTGATCCACAGTCCTAGGGAGGGATTCCTTGCTAGGTGGTTCTTCCTCTTGGAAGAAGGGGGCCAGCAGGAGGCCCCAGGAAGAGAGCTCCCTCTCCAGGGCAGGGCTCAGGGGACCCCCAGCCCGCACAGTAACCAGGGCTCGACTACGCAACACAGGCGCTAACAATGGCAAAGCTGAGACTCTGTGCCCATGAGATTTCAGAACAAAAAGTCTTTATCCTTCCCACAAAAGCAGGGTTACAAAGAACGGCTTAACAACTATTTTCCTTAGCAAGCAAACTGAGGAACAATTTCTGGCCCCTGAAATTATTGGAAAAACAACCTTAAATAACCATTTATAAGAACCAGTTAAACAAATGATCCTGCATTCATATGTACATATGTACGTACAGCCGTTAGAGAAGACAAGGTGGATTTTTGTGAGCAGACATGGAACTGGTTGAAAGAAGCACGTTGAAAAACATTATTATCCCATTTTTGCTTAAAATACGTTTTAAAAAATTAAAAAATAAAAATAAAGTACATTTTTTATACGTTTATAAACGAAATGTACTATACACTATGCATGATCTGAGGAAAAAACAGCAAACTATTGTATATTATATACAGTGAGGGTTTGGGATTCAGACTTTTACATTTTATATTATTTTGTTTGTTTTTCTTACCAATATGAGTTATTTCTATAATAAAAACTTTTTAAGATTTTTAGATGGAGAGAAAGAGTCCCTCATGTTGATGAGCTTGAAGTTTTTTGTCTTCTTTATTTTTTTGAAATAGTTTCTAAGGACTTATTTATTTTAGAGTGAGAGTGAGAGCGAGCCTGCCGGTGAGGGGGAGGGGCAGAGGGAGAGAGAGAGAGAATCGCAAGCAGGCTCCGCGCTCACAGGGCTCAGTCTCAGGACTCTGAGATCATGACCTGAGCCAAAACCAAGAGCCAGTTGCTTTACCAACTAAGCCATCCAGGAGCCCCAAGATTGAAGTTTCTTCATTGGAAAAGGTGGATATTAACTGTCACCAAAACCTCTTGAAAACATCTTCCACCTGGAACCTGTAAATATGACCGTGTTAATGATGCTTAAGAATGAGTAACATTTAAATGTAAGATATAAAATCATAAAAAAATATAGATGCATATATATCAGATTTTTTTTTTTTTTTTTTTTTTTTTTTTTTTTGGACAGAGAGAGAGACAGCCAGCGAGAGAGGGAACACAAACAGGGGGAGTGGGAGAGGAAGAAGCAGGCTCATAGCAGAAAAGCCTGATGTGGGACTCGATCCCGTAACGCTGGGATCACACCCTGAGCCAAAGGCAGACGCTTAACCGCTGTGCCACCCAGGCGCCTCATATGTATCAGATCTTAGAATAAAGACACTTGAAGGATAAAAGCCAAAGAAAAAGGCACAAAGGAAAAGAGCAAAAGGTTTTCCAATTTAAAAAATGGTAAAGGTCTTACTATTAGAAGTTTCTATCATTGCCTGTTATGTTCATACTCCCTTTTAAGAGAAAATGATTGCCTGCAGTCCCAGCTGCCTAGATAGCCATCATATTTTATACCCTGTGACCACTGCCTCCCACTTCAGCCAGCTGGACCTGAAGAAGGCAAGCAGGTCTCATCCTATGATCCTCCATATGTGTCCTTAAACTAAAACTAAACTAAAGCTAAAACTCAAACTTCTTTACTTGAGCTGGCTTACGTGGGTTGCTTGTTACTTATAGCCAAATGAGCCAAACGTTCTATGCGTTGGAAAAAAACAAAACACCACAAGCTATCATGATCAACTGGAAGAAAAATGACAGAAAGACAGTTAATATTTTTAATATATAAAAAAATTTACGAATCAATAAAAAAGATGTAAATACCAAAATAGAAAAAAGTGGACAAAGGGCATGATAAATAATTTTAAAAAAAGAAATACATTTGACCACTGATATAAGTAAACATATCCTACCTCACTAGCAAGCAAGTAAATGCAAATTAAAAACCGGTTTTGGGGGGAAATCAAAATACTAATATTAAATATAAGAAAAGATAAAGGTAAATACATACCATCATTCATTGTTGATGGGAATAAAAATCAGTATAGCTTTTCTGAAGGGCAGTTTGGCAATTTGTATCACTAACCTTAAAAATATTCATACTCTTTACCCAATTTCTATTTATAGACCAGATCTTAAGGAAATAATCTGAAATGCCCACAAAAGACGCCCATCAAAAAGTGACATTTAATGGCAAAACATTAGATACCTAAAAATCTTACATAAAAAGGTTATTTTACTCTTGCCATATTTATATAGTAGCATACTATATGTTATGTTTTAAAGTTTTATTTTAAAAGAGTACTTAATGGCAATAAATGCCCATTACATAACGGTTAATGAAAAAGCTTTATACAAAACAGTGTATTTTTTAACTTTGTTTAAATAAAGAAAAGCTGTGGAAATACACCAAGATGTAAGTAGTGTTCATTACCAGATGATGACATTTTGGGGTATTAATTTCCTTTTCAATTCTTTTCTAGTTTTTCGAAATGTTTAAATACACATATATTCATTTTAGAATCACATACACACACACACACCCCTGACAAACATCAGTGTGTTCAATTTGGGGTAATCTATACAATTACTACTATGTAACAAAATGAACACACACGACAAAAAGACTAGAAAGATATACACCAACGTCTTCACGGAGAATCCCTCTGGGTGCTGGGGCTAGGGGTGGTTTCTGGAACTATTTTGCTCCCTTCTCTTTTTCTGTATTTTCCAGTTTTCCTGCAATGAGCGTTTTTAAGTTCATAATAGCATGCTTCCCAGCATTTTATTATGAAAAATTTTCAAACATCCAAAGTCTCAAGCGTTCAAAGCTGAAAGCATTGTTTATTGACCATCTGTATACCCAGCCACCTAGATGCTACTCTTATGTTACTGCATTTGCTTTATCCTATGTCCACCTACTCATTCCACCTGTCGAGTATCTTTAAACTCTTCTTTTTTTTTTAAGATTTATTTATTTATTTATTTATTTATTTATTTATTTAAGAGAGAGAGAGAGACAGCCAGCGAGAGAGGGAACACAAGCAGGAGGAGTGGGAGAGGAAGAAGCAGGCTCATAGCAGAGGAGCCTGATGTGGGGCTCGATCCCATAACGCCGGGATCACGCCCTGAGCCGAAGGCAGACGCTTAATGACTGAGCCACCCAGGCACCCCTTAAACTCTTCTTTTAAACGCCTATGATCAGTGTTCTGTGAAAAGCAGAGGTTAAGCACTGAGGGAGTCCAGGACAATGACAATGGCAATAATGCTGTGTGATGTGCTCTAACTCAGCTCTAGAACCCACTGGGTTCCTGACTCCGAGCCTGCAGGCTTTATTCCCAGCTGTGGTTCTCGGACGCAAGCCTGTGCACAGATTACAGGAGAGGGGCTTGCTGGCATGCTGGCAGAATCACCGTGCATTTTTAACAAATACTCTACCCCCACTCCACCCCAGGGCAGTGGTGCAAGGGGCCAATGACACCCCTTGAGAACCCCTTCACCTTGAGGATGCCCACATCTGCCTGGGAGGGACAAGGAACTCGTTCATCTGCTCATTCACACAACGGATGCTCCCACAGAGCCAGACGCCAGCCACCAACCCAGGCAACTGTGCTGTGTCTGGGATAAAGTGAAGATGCCTGCCTTCATGGGCTTTTGTTCAGTACCAGGGAGAGAGACAGAAATTTTTTAGTTTATTTTGAGCCTTAGTAAATAAGTAAATCATCTAGAATATTAGAAGAGATACCAAATTAAAAGAAAGAAAGAAAAGAAAGAAAGAAAGAAAGAAAGAAAGAAAGAAAGAAAGAAAGAAGAAAGAAAGAAAGAAAGAAAGAAAGAAAGAAAGAAAGAAAGAAAGAAAGAAAGAAAGAAAGAAAGAAAGAAAAGGTAGAGCAGTGTTAAAGGAGCTGGAGGGGCCAGGTGGAGGCAGAGACTGCAATATTAAGTGAGGGGTCAGGGAAGGCAGGCTGCCGGCCCTGCAGACATCTGGAACATCCAGGCAAGGGTAACAGCCTGAGCAATGGCCCCAGGTAGGGGCATGGTTGAGGAGCAGCCGGGAGGCCAGTGTGGCTGGAGTGGAGGTGGTGAAGGAAGAGAGGTGTTGAATGCAGGATGGAGAGTGGTGTTAACGGCTCAACCGAGACGAGGCAGTGGGGGTGACAAGTAACGGGTTCTGGATTTTTAGGAAGGTCAAACCAACAGGATTTGCAGATAGAATGAGGTGGGGCATGAAGGAAAGTGGAGTCAAAGATCACCCCAGGGTTTCTGGCCAGAGCAAGTGGGAGGCAGGACGAGCAGGCTGTGGACAGAGTGGGCTAGGAAGGAGCATGCGCTCCTGCCTGGGGCGCTGGGCTGAACCAGCTTCCAGGTAGCCAAGTGGAGAGGCCAGGGAGGCAGCTGAATCCGGGCCTCTGAAGGTCAGGAGTGCGCTCTAGGGTGAGGGTCACTGGTGGCCTTTATGAGCACAGCTCCTATCAGAGTTGGAGGCCAAATTCCAGCTGAGTGGACGTAGAGAGGAAGAGGAAAGGAGCCGCAGATGATGCTAGAAAAAGCAGGGGTGCCTGGGTGGCACAGCGGTTAGGCGTCTGCCTTCGGCTCAGGGTGTGATCCTGGCGTTCTGGGATCGAGCCCCACATCAGGCTCCTCCGCTAGGAGCCTGCTTCTTCCTCTCCCACTCCTCCTGCTTGTGTTCCCTCTCTTGCTGGCTGTCTCTGTCAAATAAATAAATAAAATCTTTAAAAAAAAAAAGAAAAAAGAAAGAAAAAAGAAAAAGCAGCACCTGAGATTTTTGTTGAAGTCCTGAAAGGTGAGAAGGACTGTGTATGTGGTGTAGACAGAATTCAAACCCGAATCCAACACTCTTAACCCTTACATCCTCCAGCAATCAGAGAAGATGGTGGGGAGGGAGTGGCCTTAAGGGGGTGATAGAGAGGGAAGCAGGGGTGCGGGGCAGACTGAAGCAGAAACATAGCTGTGAGGGGATTGCCCGGTGCCCGTGGGGGCATTTTTTTTAAAGCTTCTGGGTGGTTCTACCGTGCAGCCCAGAGTGAGAACCAGAGGAGAGAGTACCTGAGGGGAGAGAGCTGTGAGCCTGAATGTCAGGCTGAGATGAGCAGACACCTTATTTTGCAGGCAGGGAAACTGACACTAAGGGCGATGACGTCACTTACCCAGGGTCAGCCTGAAAGTGGAAAAGAGGCAGCTGGAACCCCAGCCTCTTCCCCAACCGCAGGGAGAAAGGAGGCAGCCGAGCCCTCCAGCAGATGACTCCGCCTGCAGCCCCTGCACAGCCGCCCACATTCACCCCTGCAGCTCCAATCCAGTGTGAGACACTTGGCTGTGGGCCCGGGACAGGACAAGAGACCACAGCGACAGCACTTGCAGAAGAAGTTTCAACCCAAGCGGTGAAACAAAACGAAAAGAATGTGTCTCTTGGGGCACCTGGCTGGCTCAGTCAGTGGAGTGTGCTACTCCAGGGTTGTGAGTTCGAGCCCCGTGTTAGGTGTGGAGACTACTTTAAAAAAAGCAAATAAATATACTGTATGGTGACTAACATAATACAAAATTATTATTTTAAAAAAAGCAAATGAAATAGATATTTTAAAAAAGAATGTTTTTCTTTAATTCAAGGCCACTACAGAAGTGCTCTGATTTGCACACATTAGGCCTCATTTAGCCTCATTGGTCAGAGCTTTAAGATTTTGTTTTTTTAATAAAATATTTCAGATTACAAAAAAGTACAGAAAGTAGGCTACTGAGCATGACTCATAAGCATGTCTAAATCCAGATGGATTTCGTTTTCAGAAAAAGCATACTGATTACAGCCTTGGGGCTCCAGAGCCAGACAGCCTGGGTTCAAATTTAGGCTCTGCTACTTCCTAACTGGACAGCCTTGGACAAGTTACCCAACTTCTCCCAGCCTCAGTTTCCCCAGCTGTAAAATGGGAATAGCTCATGGGGTTGTCCTGAGGATCAAGTATGTTAATACCTATAAAACACTGAGCAAATACTGCCTGGCACACTGGAAGACTTCTGTAAATGGCAGTTTTTGCTGCCACTTCCTCGGGTGTGTTTTCATTATGTTTGATTTGGAAAGTTCTCAGTTCCAGGACCAGCTGGAGATGCCGGGGAGGTTGTGAAACCCAGCCCAAGAGCAGGTTCTCCTTGTTCCCCAAACCACATGCTCTGGCAAGTGTGGAAATTCTGATCTCAGCCCCTTCATTCCTGATGCTCTGGGGAACTCCTGGAAAATTATAAGAAAGACCGAAGTCCAGCGTGGGTGCTGAGAGGGGCGTTTCCAGCAAACAGCTGGGAGTTTGGTACCAAGTTTCAAGGAAGAGAAGAAACCTGTGAGGGGCTGGGCGCCAATCCCGTGTATCCGAGGCTGTGTTTTCAGAAGGAGAGCCCACGTCCAGCCAAGATTCAGCCCCTCTGCCCTACTGCTGTGTGACCTTCAGGAATCACTGAACATCTCTGAGCTTCTCTGGTACAATGGGGCCATACAGACCCATCCAGCAGAGTTTGTGTGAGGAATAAATGAGATCATGGGGCAAAAGCTGTAAAACCAAGTACCTGTGAGGGAGTTGAGACCCTGGACCCCGAGCTGGGTGGGTGCAGGAGGCATGACCGGGAGGCCTGACTGCCCACACTCCCCAGCCTCAGCCCCAGAGAGAAGGTAGAGGAGGGGCTGGGCTGACGCATCACCTCTTTCCTTGCCAGCTGCTGGGAGAGGAACAGTGGCAGCTCCAGTGGGTACCAGGTCCAGCCCCTATGTCCCCAAAGGTCATGAGGATCCTTGAAAAAGGAGGCAACACTTATGGGGCCTCCCAGGCTCTTGACCTCCAGGCCCAAGGCCATGCTGTGGATGAGTCCGGCCTCACTCTACATGAATTAGGACTGCCTCCTAATTCGTCTGGAAACCACCGCCACCACCACCACCCACCACGCACACACGAGTTATCTGGGATTCTTAACAGCTGCCCTATTTTACAGGTCAGGAAACCGCTCAGAGATGGGGAGAACCTCGCCCACGTTCTCAGACCTCTCCAAGAAGCAGCGCCAGGATTCCACTATAGGTTTTCCTGAATCCAAGGGCAAAATTCTTTCCACGGTACCAAGGAGTTGGCACAAAGGTCCTGACTTCTGATAACACCCCGCGTGGCAAGCGTTGCCTCTACATCACGGTTCTCCAGGCCAGCAATGCCCTTGGTTATTCACTGGCAAACTCCTATTCATCCCTCAAGAGGACGCTCCAGCAAAGAGCGCTGCCGCTGCTTCCACGGGCCACGGCCCGGTTTTATCCGAGGGCTGTAAATGTTGAGCTGAGCCCACGGGGAGGAGTGGTCAGTGATCGCCCACCAGCTACACCGAGCAGCCGGTCTGGCACGTACAGTGCTTCCAGCAGAGGTTTGCGACCTCCAGGGCTGTGACCTTCCTTCTGAAGCCCCTCCCTGCTACGGCCCCTCCAGAATGTGGATGAATCCCTGTGGGGCCTGGAGCTCGGTTGCTACTTGAGAAGGTCCTCTTCTCTTCCCTCCCCCGAAGCTCCTTAACAAGCCCTGCAGAGAGCTGTCAGAACATCAGGCACACTTAGAGGCTCACGAAGTTGTGCTAAGGGAGCCCAGAGCCAGAGGTCAGAGCAGGCCCATCAGTTTCCTCATACTGAGACAGAGCAAGGACTGGACTCAGGTCCCTTCAACCCTGACCATGAAATCCAGGACTCCTTGGGGGCCTCTGTAAGCGGACAAAAAAAAAAAAAAAAGCTAAACTCTGTGCCTCTTGAGGAACCTCACTGAAGGGACGATGTTTACTGCAAAGACCGGCCAAGACCAGACCAAACCGGTCTGCACCAAGATGGACCCCAGCGCTGAACTCTCACAGACTTGTCTTCTCATTAGAATACTCAAAATCACGCCCAGGAACGGAGACTTAACATGCTAATCAGACATGTGACACATGGAGAAGCATGATCTTTACGTGCGCAGGTGCGAATAATCCACTACGTGCTTCGTCGGCACCCTTTTCCCACCTAAGTTTCTTTTAAAAACTCTCCTTGACCTCTCCTCCAGGGAGTCAGCCGGAGGATTCTTTCCTTCCTGCTGCCTCCCTTGCGCTCAAGCACAAGCCCCGGTAAAGCCATGCCTGGAACTCCCGGTGGGCCTCTTACCGATTTCTCTTGTTTAGAGAACCCAAGGGCCCAGTTCAGTACCACTACCCGGGAGCCTCAGTTTCCCTCTGGATATCCGCTTCCCCAGCAGCTAGCCACAGATTTAAGGACGGCAGGGCTGGAGACACGGAGGCAAAGCCTCCTGGCCTGCTCGTTCTAAGCAAATTTGAAACACGGACAGGAGAGAAATGGTCAGCTCGGGCACTGACCTGTGCCAGGAGAAACTAAAAGAGAACTGGATCCCTTTCACCCAGAACTAGCCTCATTCTAAAGCAATGGATTAAATAAGTATCAGTGCCCACTATCACTCAACCATTTTCTCTGATTCTTCTCAGAAGAAGGAAAACTTGGCAGAATTTTGCCAAATAAGATAAAAACTTAGGATGAATTCTCTGGTGACGATGTTTTAGTGAAAATGTTTCACATGTGGAGATATTTAAAAGCCACTAGATTGATTTTTTTTTTAAGATTTTATTTATTTATTCAACAGAGATAAAGACAGCCAGCGAGAGAGGGAACACAAGCAGGGGGAGTGGGAGAGGAAGAAGCAGGCTCATAGCGGAGGAGCCTGATGTGGGGCTCGATCCCAGAACTCCGGGATCACGCCCTGAGCCGAAGGCAGACGCTTAACCGCTGTGCCACCCAGGCGCCCTGGATTTTTTTTTTTTTTTTTTAAGACATAGGCAGCATTGCAATTTCTGGAATTGATTCTGAAATGTGATTTTTATGAATCTCTGACAACCCTCTTCTAATGTTTAAGACTTTGCCTTGTTGAGTATCTGTGGTTTCATGTAGAAGAGCTTTCGAAATTAAAATTAATAAAAAGCTCTCTTCAGTCAGCTGTAAGCAAAGACAGATGGACAAATTGAGCTCAGCTGAATACGGAACATGAGCGTGCAAAGATCGATCTTGACAAAGTCACAGACAACTTTCCCGAAGTTGCAAAACAGAAACTGTCATGTTGCTATTATTCATGATTGTGACCAACCTACATGCAAGAGTAAACTTTCTTTCAAAAGTACGTTCATGCAATTAAAAAAAATTTTTTAAGATTTTATTTTTAAGCAATCTCTACACCCAACATGGGGCTCAAACCCACGATGCTGAGATTAAGAGTTACAGGCTCTGGGGCGCCTGGGTGGCACAGGGGTTAAGCGTCTGCCTTCGGCTCAGGGCGTGATCCCGGCATTATGGGATCGAGCCCCACATCAGGCTCCTCCGCTAGGAGCCTGCTTCTTCCTCTCCCACTCCCCCTGCTTGTGTTCCCTCTCTCACTGGCTGTCTCTATCTCTGTCGAATAAATAAATAAAATCTTTAAAAAAAAAAAAAAAAAAAGAGTTACAGGCTCTGCTGACTGAGCCAGCCAGGTGCCCTGAATTTAAAGCTCCTAAGCTATTACTTTTTCCTATTTTTTTCCATTAATATTTACCTTATTTTTCTTTCTTTCTTTTTTTTTCTTTTTTTTTTTTTACTTTTGCACTGGCATGATTTCATATACAAACCTCAATAAAAGAAAATTTTCTCTGTTTCTTTTCTGGATATTATTGCTATCTGTTTCATGATTATTACTGAAAACAGTGTTGTCAGATAAAGGAGAGGGATGTTTAAAATGACCACTCAAGGGGCGCCTGGGTGGCACAGCGGTTAAGCGTCTGCCTTCGGCTCAGGGAGTGATCCCGGTGTTATGGGATCGAGCCCCACATCAGGCTCCTCCGCTATGAGCCTGCTTCTTCCTCTCCCACTCCCCCTGCTGTGTTCCCTCTCTCACTGGCTGTCTCTATCTCTGTCAGATAAATAAATACAATCTTTAAAAATAAATAAATAAATAAATAAAAATAAAATAAAATGACCACTCAAGCTATCATATACGCCAGGTCCGCCCTGATGCCGGTCCCCGTGGCATCTTTTCGTGGGCTGAAATAATAATAACAGTGAATCGCAGTTGAGCACTTACTATGTGTGGGAAGCACTATTCTGAGCACGTCCTATGTATTAAGTCATATAATCTTCACTCTGGGGAGCGGAGTGGATTTGGGACACAAAGTGCTCAGAACAGAGCCCCGCACGCTTGTGCCATGGCCACGAGCTGGGCAGGAACACAACCTCAGGTGGGTCTACATCAGCCGCCAGTGCCCTGAATCTCTCCGTCGCAGGTTCTGCTAGGTTGAAAGGAAGCATTTGCTAAGCCCCTTTATGATTTCTGAACCACATCACAGATTAGAAAAAGGAAAAGTGAAAACCTACAAATTGCTGGCAGGGCTGGCCATGGGGTGAGACAGCCGAGGCCAGAAAAGCCCACAGAAAAAGGTCAGACCGAAGCAGGGCGTGGGGCAGCAAGTCCAGCCCCAGATATCTGGCCCCAGGAGCCAGTCCCCTTGCTGCCTCCCTTTTCCTGTAGGTCCTGCCTGCCCGTGCTTCCCACGCAAGGGCAAATACTGAGACATCTGGACCAGGAGCAGGCTAACCCACATCCGACACCTGATGCCCAGCGGCTGTGGGAAGTGTGCCCCACCCCCACCCCCACCTCCAGGATCCTCACTCCCCGGTACTAACTCAGGCTCCAGGACGAGTCCCCAGTAAAACACAGCCGCCGCCCCAATCCCCGCCCCCGCCCCGCCCCTCACTTACGATGGACGCCCGCATCTTTATTCGTGCTGTGGACCCTCGATTTCAGGCTGGAGTTCGGTATATCCGCTCTGTAAAGGCCTGAGGCAGGGGGAGCAGGGATTCATTATGTCATTAATAGGGAACAGCGTTTCCAGGACCCCGGGGTACCGTGCATTCTAGCAAGGAGACCGTGCGCGGTTCTCCTCTGACCCTTCCCAGGATCACCACCTCACTCTTCGAGGTCCTGGCTGGCCCCCTCCCTGCCCCTGAACTTGGCTGTCAACTGATGAATCCCTTGAAGGGCAGGGGAGGCTCACCAGACACCTGAGAGGCGGCGGCGCCGCCGGGGGAGGACGATCAGTGTCGCCTGCCCATGGTGGCGCTCCCGGCCTGCAGGTGCTGGCCGGGCAGCCCCCTAACTTCTTTACGCCCGCCTCACCCAACTTCTCCGTCTCCCATGCAGCCGTCCGGGCCCGGAGAGCCACCCCGGGCACCTCACCGTTCCTTAAGTTCCGGGAAGTACTGCTCCACCCACCTCTGGAACTTGGAGGCAGCGCGCCGCCAGCGGACCGGGGCTAATGGCCGCAGAGGCTCCAGCCAGCGTAAGGTCACCCGGCTCCTCCCCGCGCGGCTGACTAATGAGAGCCTCGCAGATCTCCCTGCCAGGCGACAGGGACAGCCTGCTCCAGCCTCTGGGGCAGACAGGCCAGGATGCCTCCCACTCGCCGCCACTCCCCACGCCCTCCTCCACCCAGAGGCCCCCCTGAACCCAGTCCCAGCGCCACCTCCTCCTGGCCGATTCCACACACGAGCTTGGGGCCGCCCAATATTGAAGGCCATCTTGTATTATACTCCATTGTATACACCATGCTGGAGCGTAATCAATGTTATCTCCTCCATTCGAGTGGGCTTACAGTTTAAAACTATATTAAATTTGAAAGCCATGTGAAGGCTTTCAGAGGTCTGGCAGAAAGAAAGCCCTTTTAACTATTGGGTCTTAAGCCATCAGATACCCCCCAAACCTGGCCCACAGCACAAATTCTGTGAATGAATGACCAGACATAGGCCCTTCCTGGCACCTGGCTCGGCTGGACTGTGACTCCCAAAGAGTCATCTCTGTTCGTCTCTCTTCTCCCTCACTCCCAGCCAGGCCTGAGCCTTGCAGTCGAGATGCTTGGGCCACATCCTGGCCCGATCACTTGCTGGCTCTCTCTCTGAGCCTCAGTCTAGTCACCTCTTAAATGGGAGTGATGATGATACTGGACAACATACAAGATCCCATGTAAAAATACATTCCCTGAAGGGAGAGCCACAAATGAAATGATGCTTATAAAGTACTGAGCCTGATGTGTGTGTGGCTCGTGGTAAATCCTCACCAGGATATGTTGGCTGTTAACATGAGGAAAAACCCATGATCATCACACTTCATTCACTAGCTTCCCAACAGGAGAGTCAGAGGCAATGCAAATTCATACCAGAACTTTATGGGCAGTGCTACTCACCCAACAAATCGTTTTGCATATTAAGCAAGGGACTATCTGTAAAGCAGTCCAGATGCAAGGTGGAGGGGTTGGGGTTTGAGAACACCAGACTGACTTCTGCTTCTCCTTACTCTCTGCTTGCAGAACTGCCCAGGCATCACTTCCCTTATCTATTTTCCCTGTGCTGTGCCTGGGAAAACAGAACAAAAACCATAGTGAGGGATGAGGATGTCAGGAAAGTGATTTTCACCTTCCACACACTGCCCAAAAGAGGAGCTCGGACCCCTGGCCAAGAAGCTACCCCACAATGTTGGTACTGCCACCAGCAAGACTGTCCCTAGGCCCCCTCCCAAGTCCATCACCACTGTTTGGGTAGGAAGCCATGCCAGGATCAAACCGAGAGCTGACTCCAGAGCCTCTGGTCTTTTCTGCAACCACAGCCTTGGAGCCCTGTTCTTCTTGTGGCGGGGGAGGGGAATAGTCATTATTTGCAACGTCTCCATTCTCTGCCCTCTGAGGAGGATGGCTCCTCCAGGAGAATCCAGTGTTTTGCGGTCTCTGAGAACGTTAAGGAGAAAATGGCTCAGGCTTATGCTGAAGGCATGAGACCTTGTGGGGATTCGGAGCAGGTGGGGTAGGAGAGGCAGCAAGGCCAGGGCAGGAGAAAGAAAGGGGTAAGGGGAGAGGGGGAAGGAGAGAGAGGGCAGGCACATTTAAAGGAGCAGAATCCATTAGGAGCATTTTGTGAGAACATCAGGTTTTCTGTTGCTTGACATTACCTCTCAAAACCTGAACACTCTTCTGGGGAAAACTCCATCAGTCAACTGAATACGGGCTTTTTTTTCTTTTTCTTTTTCTTTTTTTAAGTAGGCTCTGTGCCCAACGTGGGGCTTGAACTCAAGACCCTGAGATCAAGAGTCACTGCTTGCTGAGCCAGTCAGGTGCCCCAGAACACAGGCTTTTTCACATTTATCCAAGGCTATTCTGGTGCGGCTCTGTGAATATGCCAGTTCTGACCGTTTGACCAGAAAAATCAGGTGGGTTTATGAAAGAAAAGGAAGGTGAAGTGTAACTTCCTCCTGAACCCCATTTCTGAAACCCCTCAAATCCTCCTAATGAAAACAAAGCCATACTGAGAGGCTCTGAAGAGCTTCCCCTGCATAAATGTGTGGCATAACCACCATACTTTCTTTTGAAAGAACATTCCTGAAATGTTCCAGGCTTTCTCATTCCCGTTTGTTAAATGGAGCAACAGTCCCGGGCACTGGGAATGCTGGTGGACATTTACATTTGTCTGTCCAGCAGTCTTTCACTTGGTGACTGTGTGGTTCTGGTAGACCTGCCAAGTCACGGCACCACATCACCCTGACTAGAGACACATGTGACCTCAGTCCAGCTATCAGGCCCCAGCCCCCAGGCTATAGCAATTGACCCTGAAGGAACATATGACCTAAGCCAGACCAATCAGAAGCCTTCTCTAAGTTGGAGCTATGTACACACACATTTTAAATAGGCAATGAGTCAAATTAAAAAAAAAAAAAAAAAGGCTCTTTCCCCTGGAGACACTGAAGTGGTATGATGTAAGCCTGGAACCATCTGTGCCTTACCTCCCCCTGAAGCATGGAAGAAATCCATCTGCAAAAGCAGATAATACAGCCGCCACATACTTGAGATAATAGCACTGCTGACATTTGAGTTCTTCCAGTGCCTGACGTCAGTTTTGCTCCTAGACATCCAGTTACCATCGCTTTGATTCAGCTGGAATTGAACTCATCTTTGCGAACTGATATATGGTAATCAAAGGCAAGAATGTCAATGCACCAAGGGCAAACCATAGTTTGCTTGACTTCTCCCCATCCACACACACCCACTTTCCTCACGCATCTTTCCTTCTCCCCAGCTTATGCTATTGGGGGCATCACCACTCTGATGGTAGCCCCCAAGTTTTCACAATACTCTTCATATCCTATCAATTTTTGAGTTTGCACCTTTCCTAACTATACTGTGATGAACGCAAGAGAACAGCTAGCCTGACACCTAACATGATCACCATCAGGGAGAGAGAGAGGGAGAGAGGGAGGGAGGGATGGATGGCTACAGACCACACCAAGTATATGTTTCAAACTAGAAACATACTATAAATCTTACAGCAGGCCAAATGTCTAGCAATTAGTCATTATTTGGGCAGTTCAATGCAACCTCTCCGCTGGCTCCAAAGGTCACCAGTGAAAGGGAAAGCTTTCCATCAGAGCTTCACTCACTCCCAAAGAGGAACCATTTAACCAGATGGGGCAACCAAATGAAAGTGCTACAAGTTCAAGGATCCTCACAAGTCCATCATGTTACTGCAAATAACACTGTGTTCAATTTTAAACACCACCTCCAGGTCCACGGCCTTCTCCAGCACTAAGCTAGCAAGACTGTTCAGAATGGTTTCGCAGGACAGAGAAAGGTGAGGCACCCGAACCACGTTACCACTACTTCCTTTGACATGGGCTATCCCTCCCCTTAGATATCCCATTCACTTTGCCAAGCCCAAATCTATTTCACAGACCTTCCCATATTAAAGAATGGAGAAACAAAACACAGACACGGTGCTATGATCTTTATTCAATTAAATGACCTTACAACTAAGAAACAGAAAACATGCTTTTAATAAACTAAGAGCATAATCTCATCCCATTGCACTTTTTAAAAAGTATATTAAATTTTAAAGCCGTTCAAAGGCAAGGGTCTAGGAATAAGAATTTTCAACAAATCATTTTTTAAAGAAAAGAGAAAGAAAACTTGTAGATGCTCAGGATTAATATGAACCCCTTTAAGGCTCAAGTCCATGGCAGCATTTAGCCATCTAAATTAGAAAGCTTCAGGAATCGAATGCAACGTTTCCTTGGTCAGAAGAGCACTGCATTTCAATTTTAGTTGTGTACATGAAAATTCCTTCCAAGGAAGAACATTTTCTTTTGAGATCTTTCTGCTCCTAGACCTGTTTTGAAAAGTCCCTGTTATGGGGTACTTCTGTCACTAATTTTCAAAGTTATTTTCTCCTTCCTTTTTGTTATTAATATTTATTTATGGCTTAAGGTGTTCTGTGCACGAAAGATGAGGGGTTCAAGTCACAGTGCTGAATTTTGCGTTTTAAAAGAAAAACACCTTTCAAAAAGTGGGGTTTTTTAAAATCCTAATTACACCTGTTAGTAAATAGGACACTTGTACATTCATTTTCAGAGAAGGCACTATGATATCTTAATTCAGAAAAACATCTTTAACGAGCTTAGCTAATCCTCTAGATGGACGACATCGCCCTATTACTCCGAATACAGTGAACCCTGAGGAGTAGTCCTGGTAGCAGAGCACCTATTCTGAGCCTCAGGCAGAAGCTGTCCATCCACTTGGCTCCAGACAATACTGACTGCACTCTCCCATCCCAGGCAGCATCTCTCTCACAGGCCTCTGAGCCACCACAAGACTGTCTATCAAAGCGGTGTTTCCAGGGCCAAAACCCAGAGCCACGGAGGCAATCCCCAACATAAAGCTAGGAATCGGAATGGTTTTAAACAAGCCTCCCACGTACATCCTAGGCACTCTAACATAGCTGAGAGCCACTACCCAAAACATAACTACGACAGGACCTAAGGAAAACTACCTATCGCAGCAGATGGACTCTTACAATGGGCTTCACGTTTTTAAAAAATCATTACCCAAACAGTTTGTACTTTCGTGACTGAAGCTTGTCTTCATTATGCCCTATTCCTTGACTAAAATTTTGATCTAAATGTAAGCCAGAAAGATGTAGCCCACACTGGCTAACCTTGGATGGTAATCATCCTAAATCATCCTAAATTACATTTCAATAGTTCTATGGGGGAAAAAAAGGCCTATGAAGACTTCCATATAAGAGAAGAAAAAAAAAACCCTAGGAAAAAATAAAACTTTGCTGTGTTTTTTTTATCACTTTTGCCTGGGCTTAGGCCAACCTACTTATCTGTAACGCATCCATAATACATAAATACCCATCCACACTCACCCTATCCAAGACACCACTTTTCTAAGGTAAGTAAAACACTGGCTGTGACCTGCTAAGGGAACACCCTGCCAGTAACAGTGCAGTTTGTCTGTTTATTTGCCTAAAGCCTTTCATTTCATGTTAAGAGAAAAAAGAAAGAGCAGATAAAGCAAAACAATATTCACAGGCAATTCTACCAAGTACAAAGAAGGCGCCACAGAACAGACTTGTTGGTACATTGCTAAAATGGGGCATGGCTCTGCAGATGCCGACCATCACACATGGTCATTTGCCTTCATTGTACCCACAAACCAATCCAGAAAGATTACTCATGAAAGAATTGAAATTTTGATTCTATTGTTTTTACTATAAAAAGCTAACTGGATTAAAAAAAATTTTTTTTCCTGAAATGAATACTTCTCACAGAAATTCTGAAAACCTCCTTTTATACGTTAATAGGGCTGTGCCCCATATGACCGTTAGAAATGGGCAAACCATAAACGCTGTGTGAGAAGGCTGGTCAGGAGCGGCAGAGCTACACACGTCACGCCAACCCTTCCAGTGAGCACATCTAAGCAACGTCTCTGACCCACAAACTAAAGGCTGAGGGAAGTTAAGACGTACAAGACATACTTTTCAACCTGGCTATAAATCTCCCGGATTATTTAAACCCAGCAATGAGAATGCATCTCTTATTGAAACAGTTGATGTAAAACCACCAATTTACTGTAAAAGTAGAGAAAAGAAGCCAAAGAAAACTCATTAAGGATCTTCACTGAGAAAATCTTATCAACACTTTCCAGAGTCAGAATAAGTTAATAAAGACAAAAATAATAAGGCTCCCCCTGGGAATTAAACCAAATTATTTCTTTAAGATCAAAACAGAAATGAATTTGAACAGTAACTAAATTGTAAGATTTCACTAAGTCATACATTATCACATCGTTTTACTTTAAAAATTCGAATACGTTAGTATTAAGTATTGGACACGTCATCCTTTTCTCACCATTAAAAGCATCACTCTAGACAATTATTCTAAAATCTATAAATATGCCTCCACAATGCACTAAAAACTAAGTATCTCAACATCTGTAAGGCCTTTAGCGAATAAGTATGAACCTTCAGGAAGATGAGAGGCCACCTGATAATGCACCAAAATTTCAAAGAGAAGCTTTCAATCTAACAGTCAACACCAAGCATCACTGATATGCAAGTAAACAGTTTTTAGAACAAGCGGGAATTTTCCTAAAATTTAATGGCAATTGAATAAACTAGCAAGAACTTCAGGGCAAGATGGTACATAGATATGAAAAAATAACATAAAATGCTCAGAATTAATTCAAACTCATAAAAATACTTCAGTGGTGAAATGTTAAAGTAGTAAAAAGAAAATTCTTTGATAAAGAGATTACATGCTTTTCTTCTGCCTTCCGTTCAGACTTCCTCATGTGTACAGAGTCTACACTTGGGTTTTGCCTAAGCCTTCTTACCTCCCTCCCACAACAAAAATTATCTCAAGAATTAAGACTCTCATACCTGAATGTTTATATAAATACTTACAGGCAAGTTTTATGAAGTTGAAAAATCCACAATAATTCACCATTATATTATAAATCAAAGGAAAAGGCAACCAATAGATAAAATGTTTTTTTATTACCAAATCAAGGTAAATAAAAAAGATTTCTTAGTTACTTCTAGATACTGTCCATATTTGGGTGGGACTTCAGTCCTCACTAAGCCAAAGCTATTTTAAAGCTACCAGACTAGTCAAGCGAGGTTAAAGAAAGGAAGATTTGCTAAGCAAAACTGACAATTTTAGCTTTATTATTAAAAACATTAGACAGTGCCTAGGAAAACGCAAATAAATGTTTTGCATAAAGACCTGATTTACTGCGAGGCCACACGAAACAGGACAACTCAAGACAGTACTGTTTGGTAATGTCCTTCCTCCAATCCTTAATAAAGTTCTGTTCTTATGCAGAACTCTTGAAAACCAGACCTCTCAAATGACAGCCGTGGGTTACACACATACATACGTGCACATAAACCTGCAAACAGTGAACCTGAAGGCACAAGTTCCAGGGACTTATCAGAGGTCACATGGTTCATTTAAACTCAAGCTTTTTTGTTTAAAGTATCAAGCTCACTCCTTTCAGTATGAGCCCCTCTGGCTCTTCAAGGCATGTTTGCCTCTTTTCTAAAAAGAAGCTACAGGAATGAAGACAAAAATAAAATAAGAGCATGTTCCGACAAAACTGTAACCATGTCAGTAAAAGACCGTAAATTTCAGTGTATGGTGGATTTAAATAGGATGTGGTTTTTCCACACTATGTGGCAAGCAGGATTCTTTAACATTGTAAGATTTTAAAAGTGTAATGGCGTCATTTTCAGTCTTTTGTTCCGAAGCTTTTGCAAGTTTTGTAAACATTTTTAAAATAGTAAGGTATAAAAGAACAAACAGGTTTCACCCCAAAACAGCATCTTTCATGAGGTTATTCTTGATTCCCTCCCCATCATGTCTTCAAAAGCCTGAATTCAATCTGAAAAGGCACTAAGTGGCACATACACGATTTAAAACCACATCTGCAGTTTTTCCTTTAGCTTTCTCCCCCATAAAGTGCACAAAGCAGAGTAATAAGAAAATAGACGCAGGCGTGGATCTATATCAGCAAGGAAAAGAAATGCTTCCAACAGAAATGGAAGTATGTTTAAGAATTTGAAGCCACAGGAAAGGTCTGTCTATTAATTTATTACTGCTGAGTTTCAGCTCTTCCCGGGTGATCCCAGATCTGCGTTCCTCTGGACCTGGACCTGTGGCCGTGGCAGAAACCCAGAAATCAGGAGGGGCTGGCCGCATTCTCGTTGGATCCTCTTCTCAAGATGCTATTGAGCTTTTTTGTCCACAGGTGGCCTCCCAGCAACTGCATCCCTCATAGCGGCCTGAGTGGAATTACCCATATGAGAAGTAGCCTGCAAGAGTCCAGTTATTAACATGTAAGTTAATAAAACACAACACAACATCAAGAGAAAGACTTCAGATAGAAACTTTCAGAAATCTCCATCTACATCATGGGTAGGTTACCAGAAAATCGGGAAATGAAAATGCAGGTGTCGGGGGAGACTGTGGCAGCAGCTGACTCCCAAAAGAGTTAGCTAAGCCTCTGCTCTGTTACTGGGGTGGGGTGGGAAGCCAGCTTGGCTCCTCACAGCCATCTGACTTAACCGATCCGTTCCTGGTACTCAAAAAAAGAAATCAATCAGAGTCTCAAAGATCTGTACACCTGGAGATCACGTCAGTGTCAAAAACCACTGGCTCTCCGAAAGATTTCAAGCAACAGAGATGCCATCCATTAGCAGAACTCAAAACAAAAATTTCAAAGCTCCTGATTTTCAGTGAAGCAAATTAACCTTGGATGGGGGAGAATCACACAGGAATTGTGACTGAAGAGCAAGCAGTTAGAAGCTTCCCATGAGTAACACAGTATGCCTAAGTGGGAACTTCCTCGCATTAGAGGGCAGTTTTAAGGCATGGAAACAAAATATTAGGAATAAATATTAATATCCTAAGGAAGGATGATACAACGTACTACCTATCGAAAAACAAAAATGGCCAGGGAAAGTTTCTCGTGCCTTCTTTCACTGTGAAACTCTTCCAAATGGAAATACTTTACAATAAAAGCACAAACATCTGTGTGTGATCAACCGGTGGCCTCGTCAGCGGGCACCACTCACCTGCTCCAACACATACGCTGCACCAGAATCAATTGCTCCGCCCAGCTCACGATATTGACCAGAATACCTGATGTATCCCCAAGTAAGAAGTGCAATTAGCAGCAGTCCAACCATACAGTTGAACAGCTGGGCCACAATCTCAAGACCAACAAAGCCAGTGAGGCCTGAGGCTATGTACAAAATCACGATGCCCGTGAAAAGCACCGCGGGGGTTCGGAAGGTGCTGAAGACATTCTTGCTGCCATTGTGTTTGCAGAAGTTCTCATAGAGCTCCTTGATCTCCTCCTCCAGCTCCTGCTGGTAACGAAGGCTAAAGTCCTTCCCACCCATCTTCTTGGTCTTCCTAAAATGGTCCAGAGCAAGCTGCTTGAATTCACAGTGCTTCTCCTCTAGAATGTCTGGAGACAAGTAAGGTTTCTCTCCCCCACAAACCTAAAAAGAATTAAGACATAACGTATTGAAGATCCCTTTGAAAACAAGTGCCCAATGAAACAAGCGAAAACACTGAAAAAGTCAGAACATTTTAAGATATTAGAAATTAACTTTAAATTGATGACCAAAACCAGTAAGAGTCTGGGTTCACTTCCTCTGAAAAGTGCACTGAAATAGGCAGGGTGACATTAACTGCACCAGAAGAAAGGCTTGCTTCGCAATGGAAAGAACCAGAAGACCCCAACTACCAAGGGGACCTGAACACAGCTTTCTTGTCTTGTCATCTTCACATACATTACACAGGATCAGTTTGGGCTTCTGGCGTCAGCAACACGCCCAGGTGATAGATTAGTCAGAGTAAGACACGTGCCCAACATACCTCTTCCATGTTGTTGTAATAAATGTCTTTGGCGGATGCTGCAGCTGCTAAATTGTTGGCTTCAGCAGTGGCCTTTTAAGAAAGGAAAGCATGAACTCTGAGTCCCCTCTTTTAACATTCTACCACAAATACCCAAGTGCCAATGTCCTCTCACCCTGTCCCCATTCTTCCTTTTCTAGGATCCTTCTGCCATTTGTTAGGTTTCCATATAGCCCAATTTATGAGATAAAATACTCCTTTTCTGCCAAAGTTTCTGCCAAAAATCATTCTTATACATGAGTCTCTATCGTCAATTAAACCTCTGCAAATATCATTCCCTTTGCTTCAATTTTAAGTGCTAAGAAATAGACATGGGTCAAAAAAGGGAAAAAAATTTATCTTTCATGAATTCCAACTCTAGCTTCCTTTGTGAAAATGTTTTGCTACTAAGGAAATAAACATCTGGCAGTAAACGGCCTTATGTTCTCCACACGAAAGTCAGAAATTATGTGTTAATGAAATGACATCTTGAAAACAGCAAAATGTTGAAAATAAAAGTCGCCGAAAATAAAAAACCTGGCCAGCGAGTAGTAAATAGGTATGTCAGGACGTGTCCTACTAAAGTAGACAACAGATAACAGGACAATAATTTGTCTAAGATAACTGGGTCTGTTCTACGTGGGTGTAATAAGACCGTGCTCTCACAGTGTGTTTGGTGGCAAGACCAGACCCAGTGAGGGGCCATTCTGCTTTAATTGTACCCCCATGAATATGCACAAAACCCCAGGGGGCGGGGGCGCCTGGTTGGCT
Organism: Ursus arctos; assembly: GCF_023065955.2. Lineage (NCBI taxonomy): Eukaryota > Metazoa > Chordata > Mammalia > Carnivora > Ursidae > Ursus > Ursus arctos. Next base: position 40,211,648 of record NW_026622908.1, read on the forward strand.
CAGTAAGTTAAGCATCTCCCTTCAGCTCAGTCGTGATCCCAAAGTCCTGGGATCGAGCCCCATGTCAGGTTCCCAGCTCAGCTCCCTGCCTCTCCCTGCTGCTCTGCCTACTTGTGCTCTCTCTCTCTCTGTGTCAAATAAATAAATTAAATCTTAAATAAATAAACAAACAAACAAACAAAAATTAAGGAAGGAAAAAAAAAAAGGGCAGTCACAATGCTGAAGAATGTGCTAAAAATTAACATACTTCAGCATAACAGGCACGGAGAGCAATGGCATTATTTTCTTTCCTTTTCTTTCTTTTAAAGAGTTATTTATTTATTTTAGAGAGACGGCATGTACACAAGTGGGGGAAGGGGCACAGGGAGAGAGAGACAGAATTCTCAAGTAGACCACCCCATTGAGCACAGAGTCCTTACGCAAGGCTTAGTTCCAGGACCCTGAGATCATGACCTGAGCGGAAACCAAGAGCTGGACACTAACCGCCTGAGCCACCCAGGCGGCCTGCATTCTCTTCTTAAAGGATGCTACTTCTTGTGTATGGGTCAACAAGGAATCAAACAGTATCATTTAGGATGTCAAACAATTGCTTACCTGAAGCATGGATTTGGGATGAGGCAGATCTTCTCCTTGGTAAATTTTAATATATGCCTTAGAATATAAACATAAAAACAACTGTGAAAAATGTGATTCTGTCACATTTAATCATACTTTAATTTTTAGAAAGTGGCCATACAACTGCATTTTCCTAAAAACCTAGATCAACACCCAGGAATTAGCAAAAACACAACACACCTTGGAGTGCATGTTAGCATTTTTAGTTAACTAAAACTGTTCTCAAGCAGCACAAGCCTAGCAAGGCTAGGAGTCCCACCAGATTCCCCATGCACACTGGCCTCACCACTACCTGTGGGCACAGTGACCGTCCGCCTTGAAGTAGCCATGTCACATCTAGGTACCGTCTCCTCCTACTCACGGCAACTTCCTAACCACCTCCTGTCCACACCATCTTCCTTGAGGAACAATCTTCCTTTAGCCACAGTAATTACTCCTCTAAGAAAGTGCAAAGAACATCCATTTGGTTCTTAGACCGATACTGCCACCCAGTGGCCCACTCCTGGAAGGACACTGGAGGCTCTGAAAATGCCTCTCGCCATCTCCCCCATGAAACTTGCCCCTAAGCTTTAAAATAATAAAATTCAAGTGAGTTTACAACCTAGATCAGTTTTACCAAAAGTCAAATATTTTGATAATTAAAACCGATATTTACCTTAAAATACTCCAAAAGCCCCCGACAGGTGACTTTTGACCCATTGATCTCCTTTTCCATTAAGTTAGCTGGGTTTAATACATATGGAATCAGGATCTGTAACTGCTCTTTGAATTCACTGGCAATATCTGTTCACAAGACCATGAAGAAGAAAACAGTAAGCCAAACAGGTTTATTCAACCAAGCTGAGCATAAAATGCAATCTTCAGTCTATTTTAACTGTTGTAACACTTGCTAGTTAAAAGTGAGGGGGTTGGGTCGCCTGGGTGGATTAGTCAGTTAAGCATCTGCCTTCGGTTCAGGTCACGATCCCAGGGTCCTGGGACTGAGCCCCGCATCAGGCTCTCTGCTCAGCAGGGAGCCTGCTACGACTCCCTCCCCCTCTGCCTGTTGTTCTGCCTACTTGTACTCGCTCTGTCAAATGAATAAATTTTAAAAATCTTAAAAAAAAATAAGGGGCGCCTGGGTGGCTCATTGGTTAAGTGTCTCCCCTCGGCTCAGGTCATGCTCCCAGCATCCTGGGATTGAGTCCCACATCTGGCTCCCTGCTCGGTAGGGAGCCAGCTTCTCCCCCACCCTCTGCAGTTCCTCCTGCTTGTGCTCTCTGTCAAATAAATAAATAAAATCTTTAAAAATAAATAAATACAATAAAGTAAAATAAAATAAAGTATTGCCTTCCTTTTCAAGGCTCCTTTATATTGCTAAGTTGTTTTTATGAAAGACTGTACCAATTTATACCTCTCCCACCAATGTGTAAGAAGGCTATTACAACTCTCAACACACTAGAGATTTTTTCAAGATTTTATTTTTAAGGGGTGCCTGGGTGGCTCAGTTGGCTAAGCATCTGCCTTTGCCTCAGATCGTGATCCCGGGGTTCTGGGATCGAGTCCCTCATTGGGCTCCCTGTTCAGCAGGGAGACTGCTTCTCCCACTGCCTCTGCCTCTCTTTCTGTCTCTCATGAATAAATAAATAAAATCTTTAAAAAAAAAAAAAGATTTTATTTTTAAGCGGTCTCTACACCCAGTGTGGGGTTCAAACTGAGCAGGGAGCCTGACGCGGGACTAGATCCCAGGACCCTGGGATCATGACCTGAGCCAGAGGCAGATGCTTAACCAACTGAGTCACCCAGGCACCCCAATGAAAACTGTTTTTTTTTTAAACAGTAACAGAAATTATAAACAATGGGAAGACAGAATATTCAATAAATGATGTCAAAGTATTGGTATCTACAGAAAAATAGAAAATGGTCTCTACTTCACACGTATCAAAATTAATTCCCAGTGGATTAAACACGTATATGAAAGACAATACTTGAAAGAGAGAGACAAACAGAGCAAGGGAGAGTGTGTGCGGGTGTGTGCGTGGAGAAAGGAAAGGATTTTCTAAACAAGACTTAAAAAATCACTACATAAGATCAAAGGTGAATGAATTAAATCACATTAAAACTAAGGCACCATAAAAAAAAAAAGACAAGACAGAAGATGGGAGAAGATATCTGCAACATATAACTAACAAAGAATCATATCTTAAAATACACATATAGGATCTATACACTGCAGAGAAAGACAAACCCAATCTAAAACTGAACAGGCGTGAATAGGAATTGCAGAGGAAAGGAACCATAAATGTAAATAAATATATGAAAAGATACTCAATCCCATTAGTAACCAGAGAAATACAATTTAAGGCCACAGTGACACACTGTTTTATACCACTAATTTGGCAAAAATTAGATGTCTGATAACACTAAGCATTGCCTAGGATATGGATCAACAGGAATTTCTATATATACCGATGAAGGGAGCATAAATTGGAACAGACACTTTGGAAAACAATCTGGCATTATCCAGTAAAGGTGAAAATACACAAATGCTAACATCCAGGAATCCTGCTTTTAAAGCACATACCCTTGGGAGACTCCCATATATCCACATACACTAGAATGTCTGCAGCACTGTTCATAACAGCAAGAAAGGGGAAAAGCTCACATTTCCATGGAGATTAAATTGTGTTATATTCGCAGAAGGCACAGTTATACCACAGTAAAAGTGAATGAACTAATAAACTACATGCAGTAACACAGATAATCTCAGAAATAAAACACTCAGGGGCGCCTGGCTGGTTTAGTCAGTTGAGTGTCCAACTCTTGATTTCAGCTCAGGTCATGGGATTGAGCCCCGTGTCAGCTCTGCACAAAGCGCAGAGTCTGCTTAAGATTCTCCCTCTCCCTCTGTCCCTCTTCTCGCCTGCATTCGCACGCACACTCTCTCTCTCTCTCTCAACTAAATTTTTTTTTTTTAATTTTTAGAAGATTTTATTTGAGACAGCATGAGAGAGAGAGACAGAGAGAGAGAGAGAGAGACAGCATGAGCAGGGGGGAAGGGCAGAGGGAGAGGGAGAAGCAGACTCCCCGCTGAGCAGAGAGCCTGACTCGGGACTCGATCCCAGGACCCTGGGATCATGACCTGAGCCAAAGGTAGACACTTAACCAACTGAGCAACCCAGGCGCCCCTAAAATTTTTTAATAAAAAATAAGAAATAAAACACTCAATGAAAATAAAGTTGGCCACATACTATTTTTTTAAGTTCAAAATTAAACTTAGCAACAGACTAAGTGATTCAAACACAAGTAATGATTTTTTTTAAAAATTCAAGGGCAAAATAAGCAAAATTTAGAATAGTGGTTATTTCTGTGGAGAGGCGGGGAGATGGGATAGGAAGAAGCACACAGGGATAGCAAATAGTACTGGTAATGTTCTAGACAATAGACTGGCAAACTACAGCCCTTGGGCCAAATACAGCCTAACTGTAATTGTCATTAGTTTTGTTGAAACACAACCATGTCTTCATTTATGCTTTGTCTATGGCTGCATTCTTGTTTTAACAGCAAAGATGAATGAATAATTGCATGGCCCACAAAACTTAAAATATTTACTACCTGGTCCATTACAGAAAAAAATTTGCCACTTCTGGTTCTAGATAAGTTGGGTAGTAGGTTCATGATGTTCATTACCTGAGGTTTTATATCTTACATATATAAGTTCTACGTATCCTTTCATATGTGTAACACTTTTGCATTCTTTTGGATACCTAATAGTACATTTTAAAATTTAATGATAGCTCATTATTTTAATTTGCTTTCATTTCTGTTGTTGCTAGTTAGACCAAACTTTCTCCCATCTTGGTTCGTCAGCTGATTTCCTTTTCCCCTACCAGGGGCCTATATCTTAGAATATAGTCACTCTTCACAAAGTCAACAAATACACTATCTTCTATGATGTATACTATAATCACTGAAATATTTTCTCCAGTTTGTTTGCCCTTTTTTTAATATGCATAAAATTATTAGATATTCAAACCTATACCATTTTTCCTTGGCAATTTCTTTTATTTCTCCTAATTTTAAAGAGTCCTTCCCCAATTCCAGAGGTCTAATAAAATTAAAATTTCCCCCATGCTTTAATTTTCGTAATTTAACTTTGTAATCTACCTAGAATTTATTTATGCCTCATAAATTAAAATCTACATGACATTTTTCTCTGATTAGTAAATATGTACTCCTCATCTCTACCGATTCCCATCCCAGCTTAAATAACTGATCAATTATAAGATCTCAAGACATCAAAAAAAAATTTTGGTTTTTTAATCGTCTCACCTAAATAAATGGGTACCAATCTCCCATCCAAATACTCTTGATTCTATAGTCTCCTCAGGATGGCGCCAAAGTACAGCTTTCACCAATTTTACCCGTATTACACATTGTCTAGTGGCTTCATATATGATAAAGGTGATATTTCAACCAGTGGGGGAAGTTGGACTATTCAATAAATGCTTTTGGGACAAACGGGTAGCTATTCAGAAAATAGGATGGATCTAAACTGGATCGTAACTTATAATGTGAAAAATAAAACTACAAAATTTCAAGAAAAAAAGTGGGACAAATTCTTTATAACTTGGAGTGAAAAACCACAAAATAGTGTACACACTATGCTATTCTGTGTATATTCATATTTGCTTGCACATACTAAAGAAACTCTGGGAGCCTTAAAAAAATGGAAGAGACGGGCGCCTGGGTGGCTCAGTCGTCAAGCGTCTGCCTTCGGCTCAGGGCGTGATCCCGGCATTCTGGGATCGAGCCCCACATCAGGCTCCTCCATTGGGAGCCTGTTTATTCCTCTCCCACTCCCCCTGCTTGTGTTCCCTCTCTCGCTGGCTGTCTCTCTCTGTCAAATAAATAAATAAAATCTTAAAAAAAAAAAAATGGAAGAGACTTTTCACTGAATACCTTTTAATCCTTTTTGGGATTTTAAACATGTGAATGTATTACCTATTCCAAAACGAAACAAAAAACCCTTTTTTTATGGTGCCAACTGTTATCATACTAGAAACTAGCACAATGTAGACACCACAGATTGTTCCTACATTGATTTTACCCAGATTTAACAGACCCTCAGCTAGTCATGCCTCCATAAAGGCTGTACCAGAACACTAGTTTTAGACTCGGAACAGACAAGAACCAGCTCCTGACAGACAATCTCAAAATCTCATGGCATCAAAGAAGGTTGTGCCCTAAAACTCTTCTGTTTAATTTCTAGCTAAACAACTCAGTGGTTACTGCATGAGGTCTCTCTGCGCTAGAAAATATGAAGATGACAGTTTTCTTTATGGTTATGGCAGAGTCATCTGTGTCTGATGAAAGGGTCTCAAAAGTGAGCTAATCTAGCTGACAGGAAGCAGCAGGTGAGCAGCGATTGTACCAAAACTAAGATTGTTTGGCAAGTGTTCACCTCTGAATAAACAGTCATTCTTTAAAAAAACAAACAAACAAAAAACAGCAAAATAAAACCACTAAAATCATCCTGAAGTATCTGGGAGACATTTGCAGAAAATGTTAACTCGTTAAATTTAAATGTTCTACAGTAATTACTTTAAGGTCCTTCTGTGGATCAGCCCTAACTGCTCTCAAGTTAATGTTGTCTTTTCCAGGTTATGTGGAATGGGGCTTGCCGGATCTCAACCAAGTCACCCTGCAAGTATATACTTCAGAAAAGACAACATGCAGGCATTTTCTTTAACTGTGAAAAACACATCGGCTCCATTTACAGGTCCCCCAAAATAAAGTTTATGTGGTTCTCAATCAAGCACTTGCCAAATACTCCAAGCCACCAAGTGTTTGCAATTTTGCATCCAGTTTATGCTTCACTCAAAACCCCTCAATACCCTGTTTAAAAGGTTCCCTAAAATTACAAAATATCCATCTGCAAAGCCCCTAAAAAGTACACAAACCTTTGCAGAGCTAATAAGAATTCTTTATGAACAATCCTCCTAACGACTATAGTTCCTGAAACAGACACACAAGGCAGACTATAAATACATATATATTTTTAAAAGAATTTATTTATTTGACAGCGCACGCACACGCAGGGGGAGCAGCAGGCAGAGGGAGAGGGAGAAGAGGGAGAAGCAAGCTCCCCACTGAGCAAGGAGCCCGATGCGGGACTGGATCCCAGGACTCTGGGATCATGACCTGAGCTGAAGGCAGACGCATAACCAACTGAGCCAACCAGACACCCCTAAATATATTTTTAAAGTAAAACAAAAAAGGAAATTTTTATTTTTCAAATCTTTTCTTTTAAAAACATAATTATAAATATACATTTTTAAATAAATAGGATCATACAACATATACTACTATGCAACCTTTTTGCATTTAATAAGATGTCATAGACATCTGTGCAAACACAGATAGATCTATCTATACTTTAACCTTTTCAAGGACTTTGAATAGGGGCGCCTGGGTGGCTCAGTTGGTTAAGCATCTGACTCTTGATTTCGGCTCAGGTCATGATCTCAGGGTCATGAGATGGAACCCCACGTCAGGCTCTGCAATGGGCATGGAGCCTGCTTAAGATTCTCTCTCTCCCTCTCCCTCTGCCCTTCCTCCCTGCTCTCTTAAAAAAAAAAAAAAAGGACTTTAAATAACTTTTAAAATTAACTTTTAAAGGTGCAAATGTACCATAATTTAACCAATTCCTCAAAAACACCCATTTGTTTCGAATTATTCCCTATCGTAATAACGGTACAGTAATATATACCCTTGTCCATGTATTTTTACCCACTTATTTGGATAGTTCCTTAAGATACTTTCCTAAAAGAGAAATACTGGATCAAAGGATGTAAACATTTTAAATTTTGATACTAACCCATAAAGACTATGAATTCGTACCAATTCATTTGCACTTTCTCAATTATTGTGATGCTACGCATATTTTCACGAGTATATACTGACCATTTGTACTTCTTCCTTTGTGACTTGCCTTTTCACGTAAGAGAGTAAGATTTTAATCCCATAAGTGTGTTTTAAAGTTCAATGATGGATGAGGGAAACAAATAGTACATAATTATGACACTAACAGCTGCTTATACAGAACTGTTCCCTATTTTACAAATAAAATAGGAAAATTAGCACAATGAATATTTAGTGATAAGTTGTTCATAAGTTTTAAATACATACAGGGTTGAACACTATCCAACAAAATGCACATCCTCCTGGAATCTCAGGACATGACCTTACTTGGAAATTACAGATATAACTAGTTGAGATCATACCAGATTGGGGGGCAACCTAAATCCACACAGCAGTGTCCTTATAAGAGGAGAGAACGCACAGAGACACAGAAAGAAGGCACCCATGTGATGACAGAGACCGGAGTGACGCACGCAGCTCCGAGCAAACCCCAGAAGCTAGGAGAGGAGCAGGGAGCGGATTCCCCCTCAGAGCCGCCAGAAGGAATCAATGCAGACGCCATGATTTCAGAATTCTGGTCTCCTAAACCTGTTAGGCAGTAAATTTCTGCTGTCCTAAGCCACCCAGTTTGTGGTGCTTTGTTACAAGAGTCCTAGGAAACAGATACAAATGCACACCCAACAGTCATACAAAATTTCAAAAATCGGGGTTAGAAAATGTTAAAAAGCTCTTCCTATTTCCTGGAATGACATAATAAAAGTGAATTTTGAAACAATGTTTTTGAAACATTAAAATGCTTAAAAACACAGCGAAATGCCTTTTTGCAGGTTTATACTTGATAACCTGAGAACACGCTGAGGCTCAAGTGTACACGGGAGTCACTGAACCCACCCCCTCCTCAGCAGCCTCATTTGGGAATGCCCTGGACACCTCCCCTCCCAGTGATGAACAAACCCGAGTTTAGGTTTGGTGAAGGTATGTCTAATAGTCTAGTAAGAGTGGTAAAGCCTGAAGGAACACATCATCTACACACTCAACTTTCTCTCCATACTCCACTCAGAAAAGTCACTTGCAACTGCTTTTGAAGGAAAAGGTTCTAGCTCCAGTGTGGCCTGAGCAGATTTCTCTCTAAAGCCAGACCCCAAACTTGGATTTCTGCATTGCCATCTAATAGGCTCTGGAAGTCTCCTGCTCAGGAAAGCTGCCAACCACATAAAAATATCACACAGTGACAAACAGAAGGTAAAGGTAAGTCTCTCAAACTCAGTTTCTTCTGCACTACGAAGCCCAGCTGGAATGTAAATCTTAAACTGAAAAAGTACATTAATGTTCTTGGATCAAGTAAGTCAAATAAATTGAAAATGACATATGTTTATTACGAGGCTATGAAAAACTTCCACTTCAAAAGGTAAGTTCTCCTGGAACCTAAACATTATATACCCTCTAAATTATGTCTGCAAAGTAACAGAACTTCTGCTTTAGCCCAATATGATTTTGGGGCAAAAAGAATCTAGATGTGAATCTCTGCCCCCTCCCGGCCCCCCACTTACTAGCAGAGTACTTTCAGCAAGTTCCTTAACTTTCCTAAGCCAGTTTGCTCATCTGTGAGATAAAGGAGACAGTATCAGCTTCTGGAAGCACTGGGAGCATGAAGTAGGAAAGCTAGCACAGTGTTGGTGCTATGGTCTGAATGTTTGTGTCCCTGCCAAATTTGTATGTGGAAATCATAACCCCTAAAGGTGAAGGTATCAGCAGGCGTGGCCTCTGAGGGGTGATTAGGTCATAGGGAGGAACCCTTGTGAATGGCACTAGTGCGCTTGTAAGGGAGACCCCACAGAGCTCCCTAGACCTTCCACGCATGAGGGTACAACCAGAAGTCTGAGAACAGGAAGACAGCCCTCACCTAACCGTGCTGGCACCCTGACCTTGGACTTCCAGCCTCCAAAACCATGAGAAATAGATTTCTGTTGTTGATAAGTGTATGGCATTCTGTTATAGCAGCCCAAAGAGACAGGCGGCGGGAAATACAGCGGAGCCTCAGGAAATGGCAGTTATTTTTATTCCTACTTTACTGGGAAGCAGAGCAGCTCAGGTAAGTTTATAAACAAAGGTGCTAGTTTAACACATGTGTAAACTGAAGGCCGGGCATTACGTGACTCAAGGTCTAAATGAATAAGGAACGAAAATAAGAGAATGGAATCCAAGAGTCCCAACTCTAATTTCTCTAAGCCACCACCTAGTCACCACTTCCTGATACTCACGTGACCCGGCACCAGGCTCTGCGCTAATTACAAAGAAGATGAAAACACAGCCATGCCGTGTATCACATACCTTCCTTTGGGGCCTTAACTGTACTTGATAAGTAACAGCTGACCAATGTTTAGTGTTCCTTCATTTAGCGCTTTTATCTCTTGTAAACCAGTAATTACAACAGGCCTCTTAGAAAGATCGTTCATGAATCTGACCGCCCCCATCTCAGATGGAAAGTTAAGGTGAACTCTAACGGTCACAGTAAGGCAGAAGCAAAACCTGAAGTGGACTCTAAATACCATTCTCTCTAGGAGAATGGGCTGCCCCTTCTCAGCATTCACCGAACCGTAAGTGACATTCTCAGATCATTGCTTAATTCCAAACATCGAACCACAGGTCTAAAGTAACATCATTTGTAACACACCTTTCAATTTCCCATCAAAGTCAGGGCTTGTGGCCACCTGGAGTCCTGGGTGTGGTAGGAGAAAACAGGTGACGCTGGAGAAGCAAGAGTGAATGTGGTTTCGGACATTCTGAATTTCCTCGTGTTGATGTTCTTTTACCTGCCAATGAAGACCAACAATTGACAAAAGACCATTTGTTTTTCTTCACTAGGAACTGCTAGTATAGGACAAAGGAAAGATTTCCCAACTCTGATGGACCAGAGCAGCCTACGTTTTGTCCAATGAGAAAACTCAGAACCCTAGAACCAATAAATGCATACATTTGATTAACCATGGTTTGGCTCCCATAGCAACCAAAGAACAGGGGACTAAAGAGTTTCTTAAAAAACAGCATTGCACAATACTTCGGAAGAACAAGGGAAGGTTTGTGGGCACGAAGCAGGATCTAACGAGTTAGCAGTGATTGACAAAGGACTCCTGTATTTTAATTTCGGAGATCGGGCTAAGCCTGTTTATATCCACCCCAAAACAAGTAAGAATTTTGAAGAACAACAACAGAACTGAAGTTCTGAATATGACATTCTAAAGGCACATAACAGAACCTGGTGCAAAATATGAAACAGAAACCACGATCAAAGCTTGGGCCAGAGTCAGGAGACCTTCAAAAATCCTTCAAAGCCAGAGTCCTTCCCTGCAATCCCTGTGCGCTCCATATCCAGGCTCTTCACTCCTACGTGAATACCATTAGTGTACTAATATTCATAAGTATTTAACACACTTAATAGAATTTTATATAATCTGCCTTAAATACTACAGCTAAAGGCAAATGAGAAAGTTACCACTAGTTTATATTTCTACTTACCTGTAGACGCTTATCCAAAAAGGACATCCCTCCCTGTAGTCCATAGTTGTATTCATAAGGGAAACTCCAGTCTCGAACCAAAAACATCAGTGTCTATTTAGGAAAAGAACAGAACATATTATAAGGTTGCATAAATTCATTTTCAAAATAACAACTGAAATACTTCCTTGCATAGAGCCAGCTTTTTCAAAGGGGGCAAGAAATTGTGAAGGATTTATTTCTTCTGTAAAGTCTTAGAAACCTTATAAACACTAGAAGGACATGTATAAATCAAATGTGAGGTGAATATATTTTTGTTCCCATGGGTTGATAAGAGCAGAAGGAAGAGATTGAGGAGATGTTAAACTCAGGACTCTGCTCTAAAGGCAAGCATGAGGAACGTGGTAAAGGACAAGAAAACAGCATGGTACAAGCGAATAATGAAATCAGATCTACTTTTAATGTTAGAAAGAAAAACTATAAATAATAAACAAATAATAATACTTAAAGCTTCGCTAATCTTATTGAGGTAGCTATGCATTTTCATCCTTGTGAAACAACTGGCTAAATAAAGCAGGAGCCAGAAAACTTTTTCATAAAGGACCTAAGAGTAAGTATCTTAGACTCTTACAACAAGAAGTAGCTATGGAGGGCGCCTGGATGGCTCAGCTGGTTAAGCGTCTGCCTTTGGCTCAGGTTAGGATCTCAGGGTCCTAGGATCGAGTCCCACATCAAGGTCCCTGCTCAGTGGGGAGTCCACTTCTCCCTCTGCCCCTGCTTGTGTGTGTGCTCTCTCTCTCAAATAAATAAACTCTTAAAAAAAAAAAAAAAGCAGCAGCTATGGACAAATGAGTGTAACTGTGTTCCAATAAAACTTTATCTGCAATTTAAATGTCAGTGGCCACAGCTAGTTTACACATGTCGTGAAATAGTATTGCTTTTTTTATTTCAACCATTTAACAATATAAAAACCAGGGTGCCTGTGTGGCTCAGTTGGTTAGCACCTGCCTTCGGCTTGGGTCATGATCCCAAGGTCCTGGGATCGAGCCCCACACTGGGCTCCTTGCTCAGCGGAAAGCCTGCTTCTCCCTCACCCTGGGCCTGCCGCTCCCCCTGCTTGTGCTTGCTTTCTTTCTGTCAAATGAATACATAAAATCTTTGAAAATAAAAAATAAAGAAATAAAAATATAAAAACCATTCCTAACTCACAGGTCATATAAAAACAGGCAGCTAGCCTGCTGATCTCTGAACTAAGACAAAGACGTGAAGGGCATGTGGGTGGCTCAGCTGATTAGGCATCCAAGTCTTGGTTTTGGCTCAGGTTATGATCTCAGGGTTGTGAGATCAAGCCCCATGTGGGGCTCAGCACTCAGCAGGGATCTGCTTGAGATTCTCTCTCTCCCTCTGCCCTCCCCCAACTTGCATTTGTGCCCTCTAAAATAAATAAATAAATCTTAAAAAAAATAAATAAAACAAAGACATGAATTACATTTACAGTTAGCATTCTACCTGGAAGGGTTTTTGGAAAATTTCATCCATTGCCAGACGACCATATTCCGTGAAGAGCTTTAAAAAAGAAGAGTTAATGGTTTGTTAGGCAAAATTATTTAAAGTATTTCTACAGCTATTATTTAGCAAAGAATTCATTTAACAGACTCAATGCTACTTATGAGACCAAAGTTCTACAGTTTCAAAAGCCTGGAGAGCCATGAACCTCAAAATAATCTGTTATTCCTCTGTCTCACATTCCATATCCCAATTCATTAGCAAACCCAGAATCCAACCGCTCACAGCTTCCACGTGACTTGGAATATTACGACAGCTTCCTAACTGGTCTCCCTGCCTCGGCCCCTGCTCTGTCCCCAGACTATTCCCAGGACAGCAGCCACAGTGGCTCTGTGATAAGGTTAGTTAGATCACATCGTACCTCTGCTTAAAACCCTCCAACCTCATAGCAGAAAAGGCAGTCCCTTCCAGTGAGATCTGGCCACCCTGGCCCTCCTCACTCTTCCTCAAATATGCTGTGAACACTGCTGCCTTACTGCCATTGTTCCAACCCCTCCTTCTGGCTGTAAGGTTGTCCCCCCAAATAACTGTACAATCTGCTCCCTCACTTTTCATGGTCTTCATTCAAATGGCTCCTTCTCAAAGAAGCCTTACCAACCTTCTACCTCAAAAGATTACAAGTTTCCCCACAATTCTTCTTACCTCACATCTCTTTTAAATATCTTTCCTTAACCTGACTCACTATCTAACATGCTATATTTACTTATTTTGATTAGTGCTTGTCTTCACTACTAGAATTTACGCTCCAGGAGGGCAGGGGTGTTGGTCTGTTCCCTGCACTACTGTATCTCTGACAGCAGGAGGAGCACTGGGCCAAGAGCATGTACGCAGTGCAAAGGACCGAATGACCAAATTCTCTAAGGTCAGGGTTTACACAGACATTCATCTCCAAGTCCTCATGAAGCCTCTCACTAAAAATATAGCAAAATGAAGTTTAACAGTTTAAAAGGTATAAACTCGCAGAATAAAGAGGATGAGAAATGATATGGCAACAAAGAAGAGCTGTCAAAAATACTCTGGAAGGAAAACAGAAAAATGAAAACTATCTCAGGTTTCGGATTTCTCTGCCTTATCTGTGACAGACAGGCCAACAAGAAACAAGCAGATTTTCTCAGCAGAATCCCTGGAAGGCTCAGAAATTAGAAGCACCAGTCACCACGAAGGAAAGGGTGAGGGAGCGAGGCTAACGACTGAAGAAACGGTTCAAAGTCTTCGGAGGGAGCATCTACACTCCCAGATCCTGTTACCTCCCCGTGCTCCAAATCCTCTTCCTGCCCCCACAGAAGACGGGAAGTGTACTGTCTGGAAGGGATAGACCGGGAAGAATTTACACTTTGATACCAAACGCAGCCGAGCGGAGTAAGGTAAGTCCCCTACTTCACTGGAAATGGGCACTTAGGTTAAGGTCTACACACTGAACAGTGAGACTCAGCCTCCCATCCTGCTGGAGCCACTGCAAGCTTCTACCCACCCCCCCACCCCCCGGCAAGAGTTTAAAGAATTCTTCTCTGGAGAAAATGACAGCCCAAGAACAGGCTGCAAATACAGATATTCAGGGGCTGCAACAAACACCCAAATCATCTTGTCCAGTCACCTCACTGTGATCCAAAGCAGTCACCAGGCCGCCCTCTTACCAACGGTCCCGGTCAGATTTTTAACAGCACACTCTTAAATACACGTGGCCAAGAACACCAGAAATTTGAGAGAAGCTACTAGCAAGAAAGACAAAAACTTGTGTCCTTCAATTCTAACATCATACTATATTATTCCTTTTATAATTTCTTCCCCTCCATTTGCTCTGTTACGTTTTACTAAAACACCTCTCATTATTAACAGGTGTAACCTCTCCTGAACTGAGGCTCAAATTTCCCTCTTTACTGTGCCCTCCCATTCTCCCTCTCCTCCACCTCACCTTCTCCTCTCTTCCCTTTTTCCCCGCTTCTCTCCTCCCCTGCCCTGCTCTTCTCTCTCTGCTTCACTCCCTTCCTCTGGTCTGACTTCTGCTCTGTCGTTTCATTCAGCCCGCCAGGGAGATTTTCTCCAATTTAGCATCCACCTCCTTCTCTACTGAAGTTTCTGATTTTAGTGACATGGTGTTCATTTCCAAGCTTCTGTTTGTTTTCTGAATTTTAACAGGATCCTGTTTCTTCTTGGTTACAACAGCTGCAACATTTTATCTTTCTGATCATATGCATTTACAAAGAATGAAGAAAAAGCCCAGACTAAGGTACATTACCATGAAAATTCATGCCAAGAAGAAGATCTTAAAAGCTTCAGAGAGAAAAAGGTCACATACAAAGGATCAGGAATCAGATGGTGTGGGACTTCAGCAGCAACACTGGAAGCTGGAAGGCAATGAAGCAATGCCCTCAATTCTAAAAGAAAGTTATTTCTACCCTGTAATTCTAGGATAAAATTAAAATATTCTCAGACTTACAAGAACTCAGAAAAGTTATCTCCTATGCATCCATTCTATCCTTTCACAGAATGCTACTGGAGAATGTATAAAATTAAAGAGAACCAAAAAAAAAAAAAGAGAGAGAGAGAGAGAGGATAGAGAATAAACAAATAAAAGATTAAATAGGATCCAACTGCAAAAAGAATTGAAATTCCCAGGCCCTAATTTCAAGCTATATTACAAAGCTATAGTAATCAAAACAGTATGATATTGGCACAAAAACAGACACACAGATCAGTGGAACAGAATAGCTTTCTATTCTCCCAGAAATAAACCCCGGTATATATAATCAATTGACTTTATGACAAAGAAGCCAAGAATATACAATGAGGAAAGGACAGTCTCATCAGTAAATGGTGCTGGGAAAACTGGACAGCTACCTGCAGAAGAATGAAACTAGACCACTTTCTTACACCACACAAAAAAATTAACGCAAAATGGATCAAAAACTTGAACATAAAACCTGAAACCAGAACACTCTTAGAAGAAAACTAGGTGGTAAGCTCCTTGACGTCAGTCTCAATGATTTTTTGGATTTGGCAACAAAAGCAAACGCCACAACAAACAAGTGGAACAACATCAAACTAAAAAGCTGTGCAGCAAAGAAAACCACTAACAAAATGAAAGAGCAACCTACCAAGTGAGAGGAAATATTTGAAAATCGTGTATCAGAAAAAGTTAACAGCCACAGTATATAAAGAATTCATACAACTCAATAGGAAAAAACAAAACCCACAATTCAATTAAAAAATGGGCAGAGGATCTAAATAGACATTTTGCAAGGATGGTCAGTGGGTACCTGAAAAGATGCTCACCATCAATAGTATCAGGGAAATGAAAATAAAAACCATAATGAGATACCTCCTCACACCTATTAGAATGAATGTTCATCAAAAAGAAAAGAAATATTAAGTGTTGGTGAGAATGTGGCAAAAAGGGAGCTCCTGTCCATTGTTGGCAGAAATTTAACTGGGGCAACTATTATGAAACCAGTATGGAGGGTCCTCAAAAAATTAAAAATGAAACTACCATACAATTCAGCAATTCCACTTCTGCATAATTACTTGAAGAAAACGAAAACAATAACTCAAAAAGACATATGCACCCCCATAGTCAATGCAGCTTTATTCACAAATGCCAACATATGGAAGCAGCCTCAGTGTCCATCAGTGGATGAATGGATACAAAAAAAATGTGGTGCATATATTCAGTGGAATGTTATGTGCCATAAAAAAGAAGGCAATCTTGCCATCTCCAACAATATGGATGGGCCTTGAGGGCATTACACTAAGTTTTACTAAGTCAGATGGAGAAAGGCAAACACTGTATGATCTCATTTATATGTAGAATCTGATCTCACCTATATGTAGAATCCGAGAAAAACAAACAACTTAAAAACAAAAAACAAAGAAGCATATGGATACAGAGGTGGAATGGTGGTAGGGGACAAAAAGTGAAGGGGATTAAAAGTACACACTTCCAGGGGTGTCTGGCTGGCTCAGTCGGAAGAACATACGATCTTGATCTCTGGGTTGTGAGTTCGAGACCCACATTGGATGTAGAGATCACTTAAAAATAAAATCTTAAAAAAATTAAAAAAAAAAAAAAGTACAGACTTCCAGCTATAAAATACATAAGTCATGGGGATGTAACGTACAACATGGTGACTACAGTTAATAATACTTAAAAGTTGCAAAGAGAGTAGATCGTAAATGTTTTCATCACAAGGGAAAAAATAATAAATTTTTTTAAAAAGAAAGAAATTGCCAGTGGGACAGCTGTACACCAGGACTAATGGAGGAGGAAAACACAATGCCCAGGAGTGATGCCTCCCCCCATGGAAAAAAAACAACCTGAAGTATGAAGACCATACTGAGAGGTTTTAGGAGTCTATCCCTTGAGATACATTAATGATAAGCACACAGAACACTAAACTAGCAAAAAACATGATACAGGTAATTCATTACAAGAAATGCAATCATAATTCACAAGAAACCTCAGTGAGGAAGAACATATAAATACAACCATGTAATAAGGAAATAACAAATACTTTTTTAGCCAAATATTGTGATCTAACTGTTGGAAGGATGAGGGGAAGAAAGCTGTGGGTGAGGGTGGGAGAGTGGTAAAGATGCTAAACCCTAATTTTATACAAGAAGTTATTACTATTAAAATTATAAAAATCCAGAAGGAACAGCATAACCATGTTCTTGAAAAATTTAGAAGCAAATAAGAAGACACAGCCCAAAGGACAAGTGATTGGCTCTGGAGAAAGGAAGTAAAAGGTTGGAAGAATGTTCTTTTTTATTATGAACATTGCAATACTACGGACATTTAAAGTATGTGTGTGTATAGATATATATTACTTTGTTAAAACAATAAAATGATACTTAAGAAAAAGAAAGCACCTAACACGTATAAAATACTATATATAAACAAAACAAAACACACATACAAAACTACAAAACCCATGATCTCTCTCTGTAATTCTGAAATCCAAAAAGCTCTAAAAACCCAAGCTAGGTGGCAAACTCCCTTAGAGGAAAACCTGCCTTGAACGGATGTGAGGCTTTTTATAAGCTTTATTTATCCCATTTCATGAATCAGTCATACCTCTCACTGCAGAAATAGTAGCATGTTTCATTAGGAGCTATTACCTGAACGCCCATTCCTGTCCTTGACCTCATGCTTATACGCAGCATATTTTCTATCTAAAATCAAGAAAATTTCAAATCCCAAAACACAGTCTCAAAGTGTTTGCATAAGGCTTGTTGTCACATGTTACCTATTTCCTATAGAGATATTTATGTGTTCACAAAGAAAAAGAACACAAAGGCTATATTCAAACCTGATATGTGGTTACCTCTGGGAATCAGGAAGGGGGACTTCAGTTTTATCCAAGGTGTCCCAATTTTTTGCAAGAACATCATTTCTAATTTCATTATGATTACACTATTAACTTTTAAAAATACAGAAACGACCAGAGGGACAGATGTCATCTTACTAATGATAGAGCTAAATGCAGCCTCTAGGAAGAAGGCATAGAGGGAAGGAGGATCTCCACCAGGAAACGCTATTGGAAACAGGGTCTTCACAGAGGTAATCATGTTAAGACGAGGTCATCAGGGTGAGCCCTAAGCCAACATGACTGTGTCCTTATCAGAAAAGGTAACACAGACACAGGGAGAAGAATGCAACGTGAAAAGAGACACACAGACGGCCGACAGAAGCCGAGACTGAAGGCCTACGGCTAATGCCAAGGAACGCCGAGGACGGCCAGCGAACCAGCAGGAACGAGGAAGGGGCAAGCACGGACTCTTCCCCACAGGCCAGAGAGGGTGCGGCCCTGTGGACAGCTTGAGTTCTGACGGCTGGACTCCGGAACCGCGAGACCATAAGGCTGTGTTGTCTTAAGCCCCCTCGTCTGTGGTACGTTGTCACAGCAGGCCTCACACAGCACCCGGGCCTACTCAGCGTGACCTCTCACTGACTGACAACACGGTCTACCTCAGACGTGAGTGTGTCTACAGCTCAGAGTCCACTGCCTCACACAAGCTAGGTGTCCAAAACAACGTGCAAAAGGAAGGAGCCTAGAAAGAAGTTTCAGGTGACAAGGTGTCAAACTCAAGTTTTGATGGAAATGTTTCAGGAACAACAGCTCCCAACCCCGGGGTCGTGACACCAGAGTAGAACCACAAGTTATAAAGTGCAAGCCAAAGTGAGGAATTCTTTTCTTTGCTTTTTAAAGGAACTGAAGTTAGAACTAATTCAAAGTAATTCCCATAATAAATGACTCCCTCACATTCCTGTGCATGCTGATCTGTTTTCCTGAACGTCACTGGGACAGGTGGGATCAGAAAGGCGTGCCAAGAATTGCATTCAACTCTGGAATACCCATGGAAGAGTATTTTACAGGGATAACATATAAGAACTGCTGCATGGAGAACAGAAGACAATGACTAATAGCAGCAGTAGTAGTAGTATTAATAAATAATGGCTCACAGTTATTAAGCACATACTCTTTTCTCGGCACATACTGCTATGCATTTTATAAATGCTGATTTATTTAGCTACACCTGGATTTTTGCAATAGCTCACAACCAGTCTCACTGAATGCACACCTGTCCCTAAAAATCTATTCTAAACAGCCAGAGTGATCCTCTGCTCAAATAACGTCACTCCTCTGCTCAAAGCACAGCTCCTATACCCATCGCCCAGAGGAAAAGCCCAAGCCCTTGGCGAAGGCCAAGCATCAGCAGGACCTAAATGCCTCTCTGACTTTATCACTAAGCCTCCTCCTGTCACGGGGCACCTGGGTGGCTCAGTGGTTAAAAGTCTGACTCTTGGGGCGCCTGGGTGGCACAGCGGTTAAGCGTCTGCCTTCGGCTCAGGGCGTGATCCCGGGGTCCTGGGATCGAGCCCCACATCAGGCTCCTCTGCTGGGAGCCTGCTTCTTCCTCTCCCACTCCCCCTGCTTGTGTTCCCTCTCTCGCTGGCTGTCTCTCTCTGTGTCAAATAAATGAATAAAATCTTTAAAAAAAAAAAAAAAAAAAGTCTGACTCTTGGGGCGCCTGGGTGGCACAGCGGTTAAGCATCTGCCTTCGGCTCAGGGCGTGATCCCGGCGTTCTGGGATTGAGCTCCACATCAGGCTCCTCAGCTATGAGCCTGCTTCTTCCTCTCCCACTTCCCCTGCTTGTGTTCCCTCTCTCGCTGGCTGTCTCTATCTCTGTCGAATAAATAAATAAAATCTTAAAAAAAAAAAAAAAAGTCTGACTCTTGATTTTGGCTCAGGTCATGATCTCAGAGTTGTGAGATCAAGGCCCACGTCGGGCTCTGCACTCAGCCGGGAGTCTGCTTAAGATTTTCTCTCTCCCTCTCCTTCTGTCCCAACCCATCCTGTGCTCTCTTAAAAAAAAAAAAAAAAAAAGCCTCCTCCTGTCACACCTCCTAGTCCTAACCACTGGCCTCCCTGCTGTTCCTCGATCTTGCCAAGCACCCTCCAGCTCAGTTCTTTCTTCTTGCTGCCCCCCCTCCTATACCACTTCCCCCCCAGATATACTGCAGGACTTACTGACCCACTTTCTTGGGTTCTGTGCTCAACTCAGTAAGGCCTTCTCTGATTACCCAGCAGTAACAGGGTGCAGGACCGCTGTGAGCCAAAAACCTTCCCCCATAGTTCAATCTGTTGCTAAACCTACTCAGCTGTAAAATTTCTCTTAGTCTTAAAACTTTTAAATGATACACTAGGACATTAAACTTTTTATGATGAACATATACCTGCAGCTGTTGAAGATCATCTTCCTGAATGTTCTGGGACAAATTATAAATCTAGAAAACAAAAATCCAGATTGATAACCACTCTAGTTTCACTTCAAAGGAATCCCAAATAAGCTAAACCATCTAACAGAAACTTTGTACAACTAGAGGTTTACATATAAGAACATAAGGTCTGTTCAAACAGTAATATTATCTGTCTTTTGGAAAACTGCATATGATGTTGAAATCACCTAATTCTTCCTTTACAGCTTAAAAATCAGTTTTCCTAAGTTCTCACCAAATCCCCATTTCCAGTGTGATGTAATTAATGTAATTTCATGTTCCACTTTTCAGACTTTTTTTGGAGTATTTTATACATACTGATGACCAAAGTGGAAAAATAATTAAAGCTCCTTATTGAGCTTAAGTTGTATCTATAGCTTAAAAAGAACATTTACACATCACCTAGGGATTCTGATAACAGAACTGAAAATAGATGTACTCCCTTTATCTTATTTCCTCCACAAACTTTTATCTTAATCAAGTGGTGATACCTGAACAGAACTAGTCATGGTGCTTAGAGCGAAGATGGTGGCACAATCTTTCACAGTGGACTGGCTATCAAACGCCCCCTGGGTATCCATCAGAACAACTGCAACCTAAAAGAAAGGGAAATAACAACAAAATATGTTAGACTGAGAAGGGGAAAAATGTAGAAAAGAAATTGAGAAGTACAGGTAACAATTACATGAGGCTTTGGCACCTGTTTGTAGTTCTACAGAAAAGTAGTTATTGAAGTGCCTTGTCTTGATCAGAGAATTTTTCTGGAGAGGATTATCTGCTCTGACATGATGATATGGCATGAAACAGAGACCTACAAAGCAGTATGTATAGACACGGAACGTGCCCCACCAATTAAAAGAGCCAAAAGGTGAGACCAATTAGCTCACTTAGCAAGCCATTCAGATATTTTTATTCAGAAAGTAATAATATGTTATCACTTTTCCGTAACTTACATATCAAGTCCATGAATCACATATTATATTTTTTAGTTTATTTTCTTATCCCCAATCCTCTACTGTGGTAAAACAGATATGATATAAATCCACGCAAAAGAAAGTATAATGCAAAATAGAGAGATAAAACCAAACCAAATAAAGTTTCCAGCCAGCCTCAATGCACTGAAACCTAATGACAGACATGAAGGCTTTATCCTTTCCACACTTTATCCAGTTTGTGAAGAGGATACTGTCAAACTAAACAAGGAATCAGCATTAATCATGGCTGAGACAAATGAATATCCACACAAGAGAACAGTATTGGATCCCAACCTCAGATCATATACAAAATGGATCAAATTAACTCAAAATGGATCAAAAACCTAAATGTAAGAGATAAAACCATAAAACCCCTAGAAGGAAACAGAAGTGTAAATCTTCAGGACCTTGGATTAGGCAATGGTTTCTTATTTTTTTTCTTTTTTTTTAAGATTATATTTATTTGAGAGAGAGCACGCGCCTGCACATGAGGGGAGAAGATCAGCAGAGGGAGAAGCAGACTTCCCACTGAGGAGGGAGCCCAATTCAGAGCTGGATGCCCAAACTCCCAGGATCATGACATGAGCTGAAGACAGATGCTTAACCGATTGAGCCACCCAGGCACCATAGGCAATGGTTTCTTAAATATGACACATAAAGCACAAGCAACCAAAGAAAAAAATACACAAATTGGACTTCATCAAAATTTAAAACTTTTGCACATCAAGAGACACTATCAAGAAAATAAAAAGACAACCTACAGAATGAAAGAAAATAATTGCAAGTTATCTATCTGGACAAGGTCTAGTATTCAGAATATACAAAGAACAATTCAACAATAAAAAGACAAATGATCCAACTAAAAAATGAATTTGATTTGAATAGATACTTCACCCGAGAAAATATACAAATGGCTAATGAGTACATAAAAATATTCTCAACATCATTAGTCATTGCGGAAATGCAAATCAAAGCCACAATGAACCAAATAAAAAGCTTCTGAACAAACAAAATTTTAAATTTTAAATTAAAAAAAAAAAGCTTTTACACGGCAAAGGAAACCATCAACAAAACAAAAAGGCACTACTGAGTAGATGATAGCTGCAAATGATACATCCAGTAAGGGGTTAATGTCTAAATATATAAAGAACTTACACGACTCAGCACTAAAAAGGAAATAATCTGATTAAAATGTAGGCAGAGGATCTGAATAGACATTTTTCCAAAGAAGACATACAGATGGCCAACAGACACATGAAAAGATGCTCAACCTCATTCACTAATCAGGGAAATACAAATCAAAACCACAATGACATATCAGTCGGAACGGCTAGTATCAAAAAGAAACAACAAGGGGCGCCTGGCTGGCTGAGTTGGTAGAGCATGAGACTCTTGATCTTCGGGTCATGAGTTCGAGCCCCACATTGGGTGTAGAGATTACTAAAGAAGAAAAGGAAAAGAAATAACAAGTGTTGGTGACAATGTGAAGAAAACAGAACCCTCATGCACTGTTGGCGGGAATATAAACTGGTGCAGCCACTTTGGAAAACAGAATGAAGGTTCCTCAAAAATTTAAAAATAGAAATACCATATGATCCACTTCTGGGTATTTACCCAAAGAAAACAAAAACACTAATTTGAAAAGATACATGCACCCCTGGGTTTATTGGGGCATTATTTACAAAGCCAATATAGAAGCAGCCCAAGTGTCCACCAACAGATAACTGGATAGAGAAGATGTGGTATACATCTTTGACTATTACTCAGCCATAAAAAGAAAGAGAGAGAGAGAGAGAGAGATCTTGCCATTTGCAACAACATGCATAGACCCAGTTAGTATTAAGCTAAGTGAAATAAGTCAGACATAGAAAGACAAATGTAATTTCACTCGTATGTAGAATCTAAAAAACAAAACAAAAGTACTCTTAAATACAGAGAACTGGTGGTTGCCAGAGGGAGGTGGATGGGAGAATGGATGAAACAGGTAAAGGGGACTAAGAGGTACAAACTTCAGTAATAAAATAAATAAGTCAAGAAGATGATAAGTACAGCATAGGAAATATAATCAATGATATTGTAATAACATTGTATGGCAACCAATGGTAACTACACTTACATGGTGAGCAATGAATAATGTATAGAACTATCAAATCAAGATGTTGAAACTAATGTAACAGTTTTGTTGTATGTATGTCAATTATACTTCAAGAATTAAAAAAAAAAAACTTTTCCAAAAAATTTTAAAAATTAGAAAAATAAAACCACAGTGAGATACTGCTTCACACCTAGGGTGGCTGTAATCAAAAAGACAAACAAGATGGGGTGTGGCAAGCATATGGCAGGCCTAGGAGCCTTTCCAGTGATGCTAGGAGCCTTTCCAGTGATGCTAGGAGCCTTTCCAGTGATGCTAGGAGCCTTTCCAGTGAGAATGCAGGGTGCTACAGCTGCTTTGGGAAGCATTTTTGCAGTTTTTCAAAAGGTTAGATATGTAGTTGCCATATGACCCAGAAACTGCACTCCCAGGTATATACCCAGAAGTACTGAAAACATGCTTAATCCTACAACTCAACAGGAAGGAAGGAAGGAGGGGAGGAAGGGAGAGAGGAAGGGGAGGGAGGGAGAGAGGAAGGGGAGGAAGGGAGAGAAGAAGGAAGGGAGGGAATAATCTGATTAAATAAATAGGCAAAGGACTTGAATAGACATTTCTCCAAAGACGACATACAAATGGCCAACAGGTATGTGAAAAGGTACTCAGTATCACTCATCATCAGGAAAATACAAATCAAAACCACAATGAGATACCATCTCACACCTATTAAAATAGGTACTATCAAAAAAAAACCAAGAGAAATAGGGGCACCTGTCCGGCTCAGTCGGTAGAGCATATGACTCTTGATCTCAGGGCCATGGGTTCAATCCCCCCTGTTGGGCACAGAGAGTACTTAGAAAAAAAGAAATAGTAAGTGTTGGCTAGGATGTAGAGAAATCAGAGTCCTTGCACACTGATACAAAATCATACAGCTGCTATGGAAAATAGTATGGAAATTCCTCAAAAAATTAAAAATAGAACTACCTTATGATCCAGCAATTCCTCTTCCGGGTATATACCCCAAAGATTTCAGACCAGTATCTCGAAACATCTCCATTCCTATGTTCACTGCAGCAAGATTCACAACAGCCCAGATATGGAAACAACCTAAATGCCCATCAACTGATGAATGGATAGAAAAAATGTGGTATCTACCTACAATGGAATACTACTGAGCCTTAAAAAGGAAGGAAATCCTGCCATATGTGATAACATGAATGAACCCAGAGGATATTAAGTGAGATAAGTCAGTCACAGAAGGACAAACACTGCTTGATTCCACTCATGCAAGGTATCTAAAATAGTCAAACTCAGAGAAACAGAGTAGAATGGTGGTTGGCAGGGGAGAAGGGGAAACAGGACTTGTTTGATGGGTATAAAGTTTCAGTTATGCAAGATGGATGAGTTCTCAAAATCTGCTACACAACAGAGTGCTTACAGCCGACAGTACTATACTGCGTACTTGAAATTTTATTAAGAGGGTAGATCTCAGGTTAAGTGCTCTTACCACAGTAAAAACAAGGAAAAAGAAAGGATATGTTCACACAAACATTTGTACATGAATGTTCATGGCAGCATTATTCATAATAACCACAAAGTAAAAATAACCCAAATGTCCTTCAAATGATGAAAAGATAAAGTGTGACTGGTCCACACAACAAAGTATTATTCAGCCACAAAAGCGTTCAAGAGTTCAGCTGAGGACTGACAAGAACGTGCACGGGAGGACACTACCTGAGGCTAGAGACAACCAATCAAAAGGTTTAGAGAAAACAGTACCCAGTGCTTACAGAGGGCCAACAACGGGCCTGTTCCCTCCAACCAGACTGAAAAAAAATCCCATAATTCTAGAGTACTCAGAAAAGTACCTGCCTCAATAAATGAGGAATAATAATAAGTGAGGAATAAATAGCTCTAGATTAAATACTACCCTGGTGCCATTCAATAAACCTTAAAAGACAGAACAGAAAGGATCCAACAGTTTCCAAATTTTTTAACTGCAGCCTAGAATAAGGTCAGGGAAAATATGGGAACTGCAGGAAATCAGGGAAAACATTAAGAAAATAAGACCCAATGAGGAGAAAAATCAATGAAAATTAACCCAGAACAGGGACACCTGGGTGGGTCAGTTGGTTAAGCGTCAGACTCTTAATCTCAGCTCAGGTCTTGATCTCAGGGTCGTGAATTCAAGCCCTGAGTTGGGCTCCATGCTGGGCGTGGAGCCTACTTAAGGGGGAAAAAAAAAAAAACAGAATAGATACAGATGTTAAAATTAACAGAAAATGACTCTAAAACAGCATTCTGTATAACTATACTCCATATATTCAAAAAGTTAAGTAGTGACATGAAAGACATAAAAAAGACCTAACTTCCAGGGACAAAAATCACAACTTCCACCATGAAAAATACACTGGATTATAAAGACTTGGCAACTTGAAGGCCTAGCAACAGCAACTGCCCAAAAAGAAACAAAGAGAAAAGCAAGTTAAAAAAATGAATCGATCAGCTATGGGACAGCCTGACCTATGCATACTAGGAGTCCCCAAAAGGAATAAGGGAGAAAAAACTTGAAGAAATAATGGCCAAAAAATGTAAAAATTTGATAAAAACTATGAACTTGCAAATTCAAGAGGCTCAACAAAATCCAAACACGAGAAACATGAAGAGAATTACACTAAGGCACATCATAATCAAATTGCTCCAAAAATAAAAAAATGCTAACTGTTAAAAGCAACTAGAAAAAAAAAAAGACAGGTGAAGCACGCACAAGAACAAAGATAAGGATAACAGCAGATTCGTCATCAGAAACAATCAGGAAAAAGACAAAAGAACTGACATCTTAAAGCACAGAAAGAAAAAACTGCCAGCCTAGAATTCCATACCCAGCATAAGTATTTTCCGAAAAAAGGCAAAATGAACACTTTGCAGATATATGAACCCTAAAAGAAGTCAGTACCAGCAGAACAGCACTACAAGAAACATTAAAGGAAGTCCTTTAGGCAGAAGGAAAAATGGACACAAAAAATAGAAATATAGACACCCAAAAATGAAGAGCACAGTTAATGATAACTACATGGGTAAATATATGGCTTTTCTTTTTTTTTTTCCAAAGATTTTATTCATTTATTTGAGAGAGAGAGCGAGAGAGAGAGAGAGAGAGAGCATGCTGGAGCATGATGGGGGGGAGGGGGCAGAGGGAGGAGCAGACTTCCCGCTGAGCAGGGAGCCCAACATGGGCCTCTGGGTCTTGATCCCAGGACCCTGAGATCACGACCTGAGCTGAAGGCAGATGCTTAACCCACTGAGCCACCCAAGCACCCCTGGCTTCCTTCTTACTATTTAAATATCTTTAAAAGATAATTGAATGTTTTAACTGATCATTTAAACACAAAAAATAAATACAATGTTATTAAAGTAAAATATGTGACAACAGTCCAAAAGTTGGAGGGGAGAAATGGAATGTCAATTATATCAAGATAAAGCTGTTAAAAAATTAAAGGTTGGATAAAATAATATCTAAAGACCTTCCAAAGAAAAAATTTATAATGTAATAATTCAATGTTACAACTTCTTATTCTCCTAGATTCTTTTTCTTTAAAATATATGTGATAACCTCTCCATTTTGCTGCATATTTTTTGTATGTGCATCTATGCATTAAAAAAAAATTAGAGGGGTGCCTGCGTGGCTCAGTCAGTTAAGCATCTGCCTTCGGCTCAGGTCATGATCCTAGGGTCCTGGGATCAAGTCCCACATCAGGCTCCTTGTTCAGCAGGGAGCCTGCTTCTCCCCTCTGCCTGCCACTCCCCCTGCTTGCACTCTCTCTCTCTTTGACAAATAAATAAATAACATCTTTAAAAAAAAATTAGAGGGTTTTCCAATATACCTTTCTCCTGGAATCTCACTAAAAGAGAAAGAGTAATAAACAGTAAAAGAATTAATGAGGAAATTTATAAGGAAAAAGAATAAAAAATGTGGAAACAGCAATCAAGACTTGTGCATCAACTCTCCAGCTCCCAAAATATCAAATGGCGTAGCATTTAGGAAAAGGCTGAAACTGAACAATCTGAAGGGGGGATTTGAAACCTTAAGCCCTGGAAAGACTCAAGAATGAAAGGCAGCAATAG
The DNA here is from genome assembly GCF_023065955.2 of Ursus arctos. Classification (NCBI taxonomy): domain Eukaryota; kingdom Metazoa; phylum Chordata; class Mammalia; order Carnivora; family Ursidae; genus Ursus; species Ursus arctos. The sequence goes on from NW_026622908.1 coordinate 40,239,193, forward strand.
CTGTGAAAGCATGCTTTAGAATGGAACTAGAAACAGAAGGAATGGGTTAAAATCCGTTTAAGAGGGGCGCCTGGGAAGGGGTGCCTGGGTGGCTCAGTCGTTAAGCAGCTGCCTTCGGCTCAGAGCGTGATCCCAGGATGCTCCGCTGGGAGCCTGCTTCTTCCTCCCACTCCCCCTGCTTGTGTTCCCTCTCTCGCTGGCTGTCTCTCTCTCTGTCAAATAGATAAAATAAAATCTTTAAAAAAAAAGGGGGGGGTGCGCCTGGGTGGCTCAGCCATTAAGCAACTTCCTTGGGCTCAGGTCGTGATCCCAGGATCCTGGGATTGAGCTCTGCACCGGGCTCCCTGCTCAGCGGAGAGCCTGCTTCTGCCTCTCACACTCTCCCTGCTTGTGTTCCCTCTCTAGCTATTTCTCTGTGTGTCAAATAAATAAATAAAATCTTTTAAAAAAAAAAACTGTTTAAGAAACAGTGATAGCCCCAAATTCTCTCTGCCACTTTGAGAAGACACATGACTTGCCCCTGACAAAAAAATGTAGGGCAGGCTGTAGGACTATAGCTTACTGGGCACGGAAGAGATGGGGTAAGAGGTCTACTGATGGCTGGGGGACAGGAGTGGGTGCTCACCTTCTGCATGTGAGACGCCCTAGTGTCCTGTATCTGCTTAGCTCCCAGAAAAGTAGCGGCCAAGTCTATGTCACCCGCACAGGGTAAGAAAGCAAAGAACAGAAGTAATATCTGAAACAGTTGAGATCATTAACCCCTGGGAAGTAAAAATAAGCAGAGGGAAGAACAGGGCACTTGATAGCTACTTTTTGGTTTTGACAGCTATTTTTTGTTAAAAACCTTGTATTACTGGGGTGCCTGGTTGGCTCAGTCGGTTAAGCCTCTGCCTTCCACTCAGGTCATGATCCCAGGGTCCTGGGATGGAGCTGCACATCGGGTTCCCTGCTCAGTGGGGAGCCTACTTCTCCCTCTGCCCCTCCCCCTGCTCGTGCATTCTTTCTCTCTCTCTCTCTCAAAATAAAATCTTTAAATTAAAAAAAAAGAAACCTTATATTACTACTTGACCTTTTAAAATATACTCGTGTTATTTTTAAACCATGCACTTACATCATTTTGATAAAAATTATTTTTTAATTTGATTATCAGAGTACACATTAAAGTTCTCGTTCTGTGGTTGTTTTGTTAATTTACAAGTCTTTTCTTCCTTACCTTCTTCCCACCCGGCTTCTCCACGGTGAAAACTTCACTCCAGATCTGAATCCCTGTTGTTTCTGGGTCAGAGCCCCCTCTCCATGAAAACCCCGTTAATGGTTCTTCTGAGTCACCCAACCAATTTGAATGGCCACCTTCCTTCTATAGGAAAAATAAGAAATCTCCATTACATCTTAAATTTTGAGTAATTTTACCTATCAAGGATAATACCTGAGCTTATTTTGCTCTTTTGGACACGAAAGTCTCATTTTCCAATCTGAAATGAAATAATTCGAGCTTACCTGGAAATATAAGTATCGTAGCATAAAGTCCAGGAAGAAGGACTTGCCCTTTCGGAAGGCACCAGCCACCGACACCACCACCACATCAAGGTCTCGGATGTGGTCCTGCAAGAGAATGCTGGCCAAGGCCTTCTCTTCTAGCTCAAAGGAATGCTGGTCTTTCTGAACCAAAACAACCTGCACTGGACCAGGCTTTCCACTCTCCATGGCATCACCTAGATTGTTGTAGAGAAAAAAAAAATTAGTTTCAAATATTTTTTAAATTTGTATTTTTGAACATGGGAAAAGCAAAAACTTCTTAAATGGCACAAAAGCACTAACCACAGAAGAAAAAACGACAAATTAGAGTTTTTGCTCATTAAATGACATCATTAATGGGGGATGGGGCAACTGGGTGATAGATATTAAGGAGGGCATGTGATGTAATGACCACTGGGTATTATATAAGACTGATGAATCACTGACCTCTAACCACTGAAACCAATAATATATTATATGTTAATTAACTGAATTTAAATTTTTAAAAAAGACATCAAGATAAAGTAAAAATGAAAACCACAGACCAGGAGAAAATATTCACAATACTTATATCCAAAATCTCATATCCAGAATCAACACAGAAATCCGTAACAGAAGGTCAAATATTTCAATTTTTAAAATAGTAATAAGCAAAAGGCACTTCATTAAAAAAAGGATACCCAAATGGTCTATAATCCTATGAAGACATGCTTAAATACCATTACTTACCAAAGAAATAGAAATTAAAACCATAATGAGATACCACTACCTGTCACAACAGAATGGGGCTAAAATTGAAAAGACTGACAATATCAACCATGGGAGAAGCTGTGGTACGACTGAAATTGTCGCGTATTCTAATGGGAATATAACCACTTTGGAAAAGTGCTTGGCAGTAGCTACTAGAACTAAACATACCTATGATCCAGCAATTCTACTCTTAGGTATATAACTTAAGAGAAATAAGTGCTTATGCCCACCAAAAGACATAAATACAAGAATGTTCACACCAGGGGCGCCTGGCTGGCTCAGTCGGTTAAGCAGCTGTCTTCAGCTCAGGTCATGATCTCAGGGTCCTGGGATTGAGCCCCACATGGGGCTTCCCTGCTCGGCGGGGAGTCTGCCTCTCCCTCTACCCCTCCTCTGTGCTCATGCTCTCTCTCTAATAACCATATAAAGATGAGCAGAGTGCCTGAGGTGGGGCTCGATCCCAGGACCCTGAGATCATGACCTGAACCAAAGGCAGCCACTTAACCGACTGAGCCACCCAGGCGCCCCAATATATAAAATCTTTAAAAAAAAAAAAAAAAAGTTCACATCAACTTTATTCAAAATAGTCCAAAACTAGAAACAATTCAAATGTCCACCAGCAGTAGAAAGGGGTGCCTGCCACAGCTAAGCCTTTCACATACATTTTATTTAATCCTCAGAACAACCCCATGTGGTAAATACTACTACCTCATTTTTAAAAATAAGGAAACTAGGGCTTACAAAAGTTAAACATCTTGTCCAACGGGTTCTGGAGAAAAGCCTGAAAGGATCTTTAGGTGGCTAGGACTTGCAGATCATTCTTAATAACCTAGTCAACATTTTAGGGGCAATTAATTCTTTAGCTCAAAATTAAGCACCAACTAATAGTTTCCCTACCAGAGTTGAAAGCAGAAAGATATCAATTTTTTGAAATTCACAGAGCCACTTAGTAGCTATGGATTTATGGGAAGTTTATGAAAAACTACCAGTGTGACCTAGTAAAGCCTAGAAGCAAAGCACTATTTCCCTAAGTGTGAGTATGTACCACTGGTCACTGGCATTAAAGACGTTTTCATGTAGTTAAAAGGACATTTGTTTATTTTATTAATTATGTATTTTAATGTATAAAAGGAAACAAAACCATGTTTTAATGGATTATTACTTAGAAGGATGCTAAGTTTAAAAGGTGAATCAATTCAGAGTAAATTAAAAAACAAATATGAAGCAAAGCACAGTAAGGTAAGCAGATATGGCCAAAATCACAAATATAGTCCCCAAATTACTTTTGTCTCGGAAGCACTGAAGGCTGCATGATCACAGCAGACAAAAATCAACAAAACAGCTTGACTGCCAGACTCTACCCATTAAGCTATGGGAACGGCTGCTCACTTTTTAAACTATATCAGAAAGCAACAAAAGGTTCTTGCCATTTTATATTTTTATCAAACTAGTGGAAAACAAGTTAAAAATATACATTAACTGTCATGATATGGTTGTAATAAATGTATATTACTATTTTTCTTTCCCATTACTGCCTGGATAAAAAGGAAACATTTCTGTGAATAACCTCTTACGGTTCTTCATTGCCACAACAGCAGATGAATCCAGGACCTAAAGACCTTCAATCTTTCATAGAAAAGAACTAACGAGAACAATTCATTCAGATCTTATGGATAAGCCTCAGGGTCAAGTACTGTGCAAGATGCAGAGTGGTTCCAAAGTCCCAGAGATGGCTGGTTGCTCCCCCAACATTCATTTTCCCCTCCTGCTATGGCAACTGATTTTTAGCTGGGCATAAAAACTGCCCAAAAGAAACCCATTTTCAACCCAATCTTGTAGCAGGGGTATCACTGTATGACTAAGTTCTGACTGAAAATGATATAGCAACTTCTGGGACATGCATTTTCCCCTTTCCTCCTAGCTGGATGCATTCGTGGGAGGGAGTCATCCTGCACCAGGCACATGAGGGCAATGCCCCAGAAATACTGGAGCAACAAGAGAGGGAGGGTTTAGGACTTCATGTAGCAGAACTGCCCTGCTGGCTCACTTTTATGTGAAATATATAAACAAATGTCTACCTTGTTTAGATAACTAATTCAAAGGCTGTATCAGGTATGACCAAACCCAGTAACCAGTACAACAGTCCCCCAGGACTTCACAATTAAGTTCATGATACTGGCTCTTTCCATCTATTAAACCATTCAAGTTTACTGAGCAATGTGAATGTCCTGACACTTAGCAGGCACACAATAAACAATCATAAAAAGAATGAATCATATGTACTGTAATATAGCTGAAGGCCACAGCCCTGAGGATGCAGGTGGTTTTGCCAGAGCAACAGGCACAGAAGATAAGATTACCTGGGCTACTGACAAGATGGAATAATCCAATGACAAGAATGTATGCAGCTGTGCACAATGAACTGGACTTCAAGAGAAGAGGAAGACCACTGAGGACACTTGGGGGGAAAAAGGTGATAAGGCCCTTCACTCATCTCTTCCTTTCTTTCTGCCTACAGTACAGTGAAAAGGAAGAGAGAACCAGGCTATGTTTAATTGGAGGAGCTGGGGTGATCTTGCATTTCTCTTCAAACAGTTTACTGGGCATGCTGGATTTAAAAAGATCTTGTTCCTTTGGTTTTGGTCCACTTAAGGGAAAAATCATTGTGAACTGCACACATCACCAACAATTCAATTTAAACAAACAGAGTTGCTCACTTTTCACCGTATCATCTTTCTCTCTCACTTCCTAAGACAAGACAGTATCTTTTTTTCTAAAAGATTTATTTATTTTGAGAGAGTGAGCGAGCGGGGGGAGGGGCAGAGGGAGAGAATCTCCAGCAGACACCACACTGAGCATGGAACAGGACGCAGGGCTCAATCCTCCCTCTGGCCCCATCCTCTGCGTATCACTTTACATGGTATACTAAAAAGAAAACAGGTTCTGGAATCAAGATACAGCAGGGCTTGAATGCTTACTTTCTCCCCTCTAGAATGTAAATTCCATGAGGACAAGAATTTTTGTCTCTTCTGTTCAGTATCCAGACATAGTAGATACCCAATAAATATTTGTGGAATAACTAAATAAACTCCACCACTTAGTCTCGATGTGACTGGATAAATTTCTAACCATTTAGCTCCATTTAGAAATTGAATACTCATTTCAAAGCCCAGAGTCTAACACATATTAGGAACTCAATAAAGTGGTCCCACTTTCCTATTTCCACTAAAACCTCATACATACTATATTATCCCACCCAGTATAATATTATCATTTGTAATCATGATTTATCACCCAACTGGGAACTTCTAGGGAGTAGGGGAAACTATCACGTTCAGCCCCAGTATCTAAAAGGAAGAATAACAGTTTCCTAGTATTGTGAACACTAAACCCAGTAACACTTGTCAAGCACCTCAATAAAAACCAGTTTCTTCCCTTCCCCCATGTGGTCTCCTTTCTTTCTCAGCCAAACTCCTTGAAGGTATGTCTTCAACCACTTACCTACCCATTCCCTTCTCATTGCCTTACAACCTAACTTCCCTCTCAATCTTCTTACTGAAACTATTAGCTAGTTTATCCATGACCTCTCTTGCCAAATCCAACGGCCCTTTCTTCATTCTCATTCAACACCCTCTACAAAAAACACAACTGCCACCTGCTTCCAGAACTCCTGAAAACCTCTGGTCTCAGTGACAGTGACCATTTCTAGCTTCCTCCCAACCTCTTCACCGTCTCCTTTCACTACTTCTTTTTCTCTTCAGCCTCCTGTGAGCTCCACTGGTGCTCTGCCTCAGTCTTGCAGTTCTCCTTCACCCCTGCAATGAGCTCTTTACTCATAATTTCACTTTACCCTCTTTCGGTGATGCAACTTCATTAATTTCTAACCTGCATTCAGGTCCAAACATACAACTGCCTCAGGGACAGATGCACCTGGATATTCCACCATCACCTCCTTCTCAGGAGTAATATGTAGAAATACATGGGCATACGAGTCAAGAGACGAGTTCCTGTTCCAGTTCTACCACTAACAGCCTGTGTGATTCTGGGCATGTCTGGTCTTTGGTCTCAAGAGTGAAACGAGTCAAGATTTAATGTTTAGAAACCCTCCAGTACTGGGGCACCTGGGTGGCACAGCGGTTAAGCGTCTGCCTTCGGCTCAGGGCGTGATCCGGTGTTGTGGGATCGAGCCCCACATCAGGCTCCTCTGCTATGAGCCTGCTTCTTCCTCTCCCACTCCCCCTGCTTGTGTTCCCTCTCTCGCTGGCTGTCTCTATCTCTGTCAAATAAATAAATAAAATCTTTAAAAAAAAAAAAAAAAAAGAAAGAAACCCTCCAGTACTAACACTTTCTATGTCTACTTGTGGCATTATCGCAATGAATCCTCTCACTTAACTCCACTTCTCTCAAATCTCTACCTCTCGGCCTCCATATCTTCCCTGACTCTACCTTCTTATATACTATATAGCTCTAAATCCAATCATTTCCTCCTTTATTTTAGATTTGAGAGAGTGAGCGAGCACGGGGGGGGGGGGGGAGCCACAGAGAAAGAGGGAGAGAGGATCTTAAGCAGACTCCGCACTGAGCATGCAGCCCGATGTGGGGCTTGATCCCATGACCTTGAGACCACAACCTGAGCTGAAACCAAGGGTTGGACGCTTAACCCACTGCGCCACCCAGGCACCCCTCATTTCCTCCTTCTAGGACTTAAGCTTGTTTTAGCAAAGGTTGTTACTCTCTAGTGAGGCAGAATGTACAGGAGAAAGGCCTTCCCTAACACTCAGGGCCCAGCTGTACAATGACTGTACAACACCATGAATAAATCATTTAACTTCTCTGTGTCTCAGTTTCCTCTACAAAACCAGGCAGTTAGGTGAAGCTATTTTGTAGCTCTAAGATTCAATGACTCTTTAACAATTGAAAATTTCCTGCAAAATGTCTAAATTGGCCAAACTTGCTAGGTAACCTATGCATTCCTTGGCTTTATTTAAATTGTACTGGCCCAGCTAAAGAACAGATCAAAATTTATAATGATAAAAACATTAAAGCAACTTGCTCAGTAAGGACACACACAAAAGCTTTTGAGGTTTAGGGTTTTGTTTTGAGGGTTTGGGGGAGGATGGGGGAGGGGTTACCCCAATTGCATTGAAATTACTCCCACTTCTCAGGAATCTTAAACTCTGGAGAGCTAACCTCCAAGAATGGTATTAGAAACACCTTTAGATGACATCCTTCCATGCCTTCTCCCTTTTGTGAAGCAATTAGCCACTCCGAGACAACAGTAATGCTCACTTATATGAACAGTTAATGCTTATTTAGATGCAGAGTTAATGCTGTATTATGTTCATTTATATGAATGAATAACAGATGAGACACTCTGGTACACATACAAAGATATGACCTGACCATAGTCACATCTGTCATCCATATTCACGTAAGTGAACTTAAAACCTATGTTTTTAAAAAAAGATGAGTAGAACAAACCCTGTATCACACTGCCATTTCTGACTATTGCTGTAAATAGCAAATGGTAATACTGAATCAGCCTTCATTTCAGTTATGTAGGAAGTGCTGAAAATATCTGGATAATTAAAAAGCCTTTCAAGAGTTTATGTGGCAGCTACAACTTTTTTTCTAATTACTTTTAAAGTACTCATTTAGCCTTTACTTTTGGCACAACACACCTTAACCCACACTAACCAATAGGTTTAAATATGCCTGTTCAAATAGACTGGCTCTGCACTAAAATGACAAAAACAGACAACCCAAGTAGAAAGAAGGTGAAAGACTAACAGGTGAAACTAATTATCATAGGGGAAACTTTGTAGAGATCTCAGCAAATTACAGCATTAATTCTTCTAGAATGATCTGAATTTTTGTCTTAAAGATTTTTTATTTATTTATTTGAGAGAGAGAAAGAGAGAACACATGAGCAGGAGGGGCAGAGGGAGAGGGAGAGACAATCTCAAGCAGACCCTGCACTGAGTAAGGAGCCCAAAAGGCTCCATCTCATGACCCAGAGATCACAACCTGAGCCAAAACCAAGACTCAAACTCTCAACTGACTGCTCCTCCCAGAAGCCCCTGCAGCTACTTTTTAAAGTCTTTTAGGGGTGCCTGGGTGGTGCAGTCAGTTGAGCATTCAATTCTTGGTTTCAGCTCAGGTCACAATGGAAGGATCCTGGGATGGAGCCCCACATCCGGCTCCACACTCAGTGTGGAGTCAGCTTGAGATTCTTTCTCCCTCTGCCCCTCCCGCTCATGCTCTCTCTAAGATAAATGAATAAAATCTTAAAAAAAAAAGTTTTAAAAATTCAAAAGTGGCTGCATAGGCTAAATAAAAGTCGGTGAGACTACTGAATCATAACTGGCCTTTTCAGTCCTATGGAAAACATACATTCTAAGAAATAAATTCTATCAAAAAACATTATAGCAGAAAAAAAGTTTAAATTCCCCTCAAATATTTGAAAAGACCATCTGAACAGTGATAAATTCAATGAAACTAGTTACCTGGAAGCAGTTACAACTGCTATTTCAGGAAATTCATATGGAATTTAGTTGATCAATTCGACAGTGCAGACCAGGGTTTCTCAACCTCGGCACTACTGGTATTTTGGGCTGGGTAACTCTTTGTTGTACGGAGCTAGCGTATTCATTGTAGGATACTTAGCAGCAGCTCTGGCCTCTACCCACTAGATACCAGTAGTGCTACCGCCTGGCTGTACGATCCAAAAATGTCTACAGATATTGCTAAATGTCTCACTGCAGCAAAATCACCCTGGGTTAAGAACCACTACGGGAGAGCCAGCCCCACCGCTCGTCTTTACTATTCAGAGTTCCAAAAAGCAAATTAACTACAGTTTCAGAAACATTTCACTAAGTAGACTGTATGACTCAGGGTAAAGTTATGACCTGAGTTTTCCACTCTCCTTTTGAAACACATTTACTAAAGGGCAAGAACACACCCAAAAACAGAAGCATACCATTTCATGCCTTGTTCTGGCAGTCTTTAAAGTTCCTAATTCAGGCAAGGCCAGAGAAAACACATCATCATATATGACAGTAAGCCCTCAGCCAACTCAAACTGCTGGGTGTGGTTCCATTTTGCTGATGGTGAAGGAGCGCTTTTATATAGTCTATTTTGTCTTAAGGCAGTAAGTATGCTGGTAGATACATGTACATTTTTAAAGTTGTTTCAATAAAAATACTACTTATACCCAACAGAAGAGAATATTGGGGGAAATTTACATTCGAATCAAAGGGCTTAAGAGGAAACTTTCTCAATTCATCTGTCATAACAAATCATACTTTAGCACAGAATACTGAATAAAACCACACTTTATCAATTTTGTTGTGCTTTATGGATTTATAAAGACCAATTAAGACTAAACACTACTTCAGACTCAGAAATGCTGAGACTAGGTTAAATCTAAAAATGATTCCAGGCTATGCTATAGAAAAAAATTATTTTTATTAATAGAATGAGTTCAATATTCATCTTGACTCTTCCCTAAAAATAAAAAAATCACCAAAATCAGGGCACCTGGGTGGCTCAGTCAGTTAAGCCTTCAAATCAGATCCTGATCCCAGGGTCCTGGGATGCACCCCCGAACTAGGCTCCCTGCTCAGCAGGGAGCCTGCTTCTCCCTCTCCTGTGCACGAGCGAGTGAGCTCGAGCACTCTGTCTCTAATACATAAATAAAATCTTAAAAAAAAAAAAATACCAAAATCAATTTCGGTACCTGAAGGTTCTGTGTTCCAGATGAATAAGGCTTTCTTAATTGGCAGTATTTGACTTGGATTCCTTATGATTTCAAGACATAAAAACAGTTAATCTACTTTGTTTTTTCACCGACTATACCAGTAAAGTCTATTTCCTAACTTATACTTTAGCTGTGAAATATATCAACAAGTTCTATCAAAATAAATGCTAATAAAAAGCATTCTTTACGAAGTTGCAAAGAGCATCAACTTCTCAATACACTGATATTATAAACTATACTTCCTATTAAGTAACAAATCAATTCAAATGTAAGCAACCACCTATAGGGAAAATTTATTGTATGCAAATTAAATTACTCAGGATTCTTTTTAACTTTTGCCTGGCCCTCAAGGAATTAAATCAGCATCTGTGGGTCCCAGTGCATTGTCAGGTTTAAAATACCGCAGGTTATTCTAATCACGCAGCAGAATGGAGATCCACAGCCCAACTAAAGGGTTTTTTTTTCTTTTCTTTTAAATAAAAGCTTTCCCCTCACTCTTTCCCCTTGATGTTTTTTAAAGAATATACTCCCAAAACCTCAAAGATAACTTGGGAAAATAGTTTAAAATTCAGATTAATTTTAAAATGCAACTGCGTTATTTGAACAATTTCTCAGTTCACAAGGCCATAGAAACTTTGTTAACAGGCATGCCTAGTCATTATAGGCAAATTCTAGTTCTCAACCAGTTCACACAACCTGGGGTTCCCTATTTCATTGGAATCTTAATATGTAGCCAAACTGTTAAGTAACCTAGCACTGGGGATTGTGGGAGGTAGAGAGAACTTTATACTAATTTCTTGCTTCTTACAATTCTCTACTATCTCATTTTAAATTAGTGTGCATTTATCCTTTATTCTGAGATTTAGAAATCATAAAAATGAAAAACACACGTGCTCCACTGTAAAACACCAATTTCAAAAAGCCTACTCCAAACAACTCCCATTGAGTGAAAACTACAAAAAGGATGCTAGTACACATATTTATCCTGTTGTCATTTTCCCTAATTTCATGATTACTCCACTGAGATAGTAAATGGTACCTAATAAAACAATGCGCTGTACTAGTGTTAATTATTCATTACATAGAGATCCTTTGCATCCAAGCCTTTCCTTTACAGGTGGTAAAGCAGAAACAGGGATTTCTAGACTACAAACTAGTTTCTGTGTAAAGTGAAGGAAAAAAAAAAGCACTAATTTGAATTTCAGTTCACTGCAATACTGAACACTTGACATGGATTAAAACCACGCAGGTTTTGCTTCTCCAAAACCAAGCCAAAACGTGAAACTGCGTTTTTCGTCCGTTAGTTCTTTTCTCCCTTTCACAAAACATTCCACCCAACCTCGTATTGAAATTTGAGGGCTGGGATTTATTTATTAAGATTCTTCAATGTTCTTTCCTTTTTTTGCCTTTAGATTTCGCAAGTGAAACTTTTGGCGATTTCAATAGCACACACATTAAGCAAGAATAAAGCCAGGTAAAATGACAGATGAAGGTATCCTTCAATTTTTGATGACTACTTGATCTTTAATTCTTCTACCATTTTTTATGTCTTCAGGAAAGCAAGAGAACAACGTACGATGCCAAACGTACTGAAAGAACTTCCTAAAATGCAATTAAGGCCACATTCTTTTATCTCGTTAATAAAAAGAAGTGTGGGTTTAAAATCAACCTTCCTAATGCATGTTGTCAGCGCCTCGAGGTCGTTAAGATTTAAAAAAAAAAAAAAAAAGCTTCCAACTCCAAGAACTTCGCAGCCGTCCAGCGCTTTGTCAAAGGCTGAAAATAAAGCATCTACCTTTCCCGCTGCCCGGGACTCGGGTTCCCGGCCCGCGAGCCTGCGAAGCGCCATGCAGGGAGGGAGCCGGAGCCCCGGAGCGCGCGGCTCAGCCAGGGCGGGGCCGGCGGCGCCGCGGCTGCGGGACGCCGCCCGCCCCCCGACCGTAGAGCACTGCCGGCCTCCCCCCAGCGCAGGGCCCGACCGCCGAGGGCTGCCGCTCCCCCTGCGAGCCGAGGGAAGCGCCGCCCGCGCCCTACCGGCCGGGCCTCGCTAGCAGCCCCCGGCCCCGAATTCGCGGGCCGAGGTTACCCCAGCGAGGGGTGCAGGGTCCTAGCCCCGGGACGAGGAACGGGCGGCGGTGCGGGCGGGCGTTCTCCTCGGAACTATAGTCGGGAGGGCGGCGGACGGGCCACGGAGCGGGTCCGGGGAAAATGGGCGCCTCACCTGCTCCTCCCGAGGCAGCCGCTACCGCTCGCTGAGGGGACAACATGGAGCCTCCGCCTTCAGCAGAAGCAGCAGGGGCGCGGAGAGGGGCGGGCTGAGTCGGGAACAAACTGGGCCTAGGAGGCGGGAAACGGGCGGGGCCTGGGCTCTAGAAGAAACTGGGTAGAAGGAGGGGCGCGCAGAGCTTCGAGGGAACGAACATAGGGCGGGTCTGCGAGGCCCGACGGACCGCGTTACTCCCGCCTAGCGCTGGGCGGGCCGGGGCGGAAAGGCGCACGCGGCCAAATCCCGCCACCGCCCGACGCCTGTGCTCGTGCGCGCGAGCGCGCCGCCGGCTACCTAGGACTGCGCACTGGGGACGGCGGTCCGTTGGGAATTGTAGTCCCACGCTCTCTGGATGCCCCGCCCGCAGTCCCTATTCTGCGCACTCATCCGGGGCGGGGAGGAAGCGGAAGAGAGGGAAGGGACTTGGGGGGGGGGGGGGGGTGTCCCTTCGACGACTGAACTACAACTCCCAGCAGGCCATGCGGGGATGGGAGGGGTGGGATGGCTCAGGCCCGGGCCCGCCAGCCACCCGACGGAGATCCTAGTCTTGAGACCCGCCCCGGGGCGGAGGACTTGCTATTACCGGCCGCTATCCCGTACCTGCCGCGTTTGACGGTTTCTGTGTTTCAGGACCAAAGGGAGGCCTCAAACCTGGATGACGTGAGCGTCACTGGTTTTTTTAACGATTTTGACTTCACAAGGAGAGCAGGACGTGACTTCATTACCACCATCATCAGTTTCATCCCGTAATCGCGTGACTGGCCCAGCCTGGTGATGGACAATCACCACCACTCTGATAGCTAAGAACTTCTAGTGAAACTCCTTCTACAGGCTCTGTCCAGCCTAAGCCATGGCCATCTTTTGTAAATGTCAGGTTTACAGGGGCTTGCTTTGAAGATACTTTTGCAAGCACACCCTACTTAAACTGTGTGTTAGATCAATACAAAACAAGGTTCTCCGAAAATGCTTTTATTCACACTTCATATGTGATTAAGACAATGTCAGTTATGAAGAATCTTGTTGTTTTGGATTTGTTGGGGCAGGGACGGTTATCGGAGATAAGTAGCTGGTGGAGCTCAAGGGAGGCTAAAGCATCCATCCCACCACCACCACCTCTTGGCATCACCATTCCCTCATTCATTAGACAAATTATTATACTTTCTTCTGCCTCTAACTTTTTAAAGTTTGTTTGTTTGTTTTTAAATAATTTCTACACCCAACGTGGGGCTCGAATTCACCACTGGGAGATCAAGAGCGGCATGCTCCCCTAGCCAGCAAGGCGCCCCGCTTCTGTCTCTGCCTTAACTATTATAATCTACCCAGAACCTCCTTTCAGCTGCCTCTAGGTCCTGCCAAGCCTTTGAGCTGTTTTTTTTTTTTTTTTTTTTTTGGTTCGTTTTTTTGTTTGTTTGTTCTTACTTCCCGAGTGATTAGGACAGAGGTGAAGAGAGAGAGATAATTCTGCCTAATCTTATCTAAAGAAATCCTGTTTTGATTTCTTTTCCCCTGCTTTCTTATTCTCCTCAAACTCTCAAGATTATTTGAATACCCTCCTCTAGGCTTTAGATTTAAGTCTAGATTAGATCTAGTCCACTCAGGCCAGCTAGTTTCTTAACTAGCCACGAACATCAGGGCAAGGGGATACCGGGGTTTCACACTAGGTGTGCAGAAGGCAGGACCCACAGGATGTGACACAAGTCCTGGTCATTATGTTGCCATGCTCAGAAAGAAAGAGGGGCCAAAGGCCAATGACTTGTCACAATTTCAACACACAGGATAGGAATTTAAAATTGCACACACATCCCAGCATTCTCTAGTCCCCTTCCCCATCCAACTTCATTAGACTTCTTACCATCTGACTTTTGTTTTATTTTTATTTATTTACTTATTTGAGAGAGAGCACAAGTGCAGTGAGGGGCAGAGGGAGAAGCAGACTCCCCACTGAGCAGGTAGCCAGACTCAGGGCTAGATCCCAGGGCCCTGGGATCATGACCTGAGCAGAAGGCAGACATTTAACCAACTGAGCCACCCAGGCACCCCTGACATGTTTTCAGTAAAACATAATCTTTTTGTTTCTCTTCCCACTAGAATAGGAATTTTTGTCTGTTTTTATTTACTGCTATATCCACAGTGCTTCATACAATGCCAGGCAGATAGTAGAAACTCTAATATTTATTGAATGGATGAATAAAGAAGGGATATGAGACACCTAACACTGCTCACTCTTTCTTGCTCCCTTAATATTAAGTCCCTAACTTTTGCTTTCAAACAAAATACGCTGTTCTATTTTAAGGGCTCCCAGGAGAGATCCACTGAAATCCATCCTGTCAGGAAGTGACCAGCAAACACTGACATTACATCTATCTCAATTAATTTCATCAAAGTCAGTGTCAGCACATCAGCCTTCCCCATACCTTGTAGAAGTTTTTGGCATTTAGAACAACACAGTACAAATTATAGGTAGACTTTAGGATTAATCACAGCTTAGATAGCTACTCCTATAAATGAGAAATATGTTTTGTTGTTAGTGTTGTTTCCTTCTCAAATAACCAGGATCATCAAAACAGTGGACATTCAAAATGCTAAATATTGATAATACTGATTACGGCCTGACTTCAGCCATCTCACCCTGAACTGAGTCATGTAGTATGACCGGAGGCTGAGCTTTCCTTGTGGTTTTCCACAAGCAGGTGACATGCAGACATGTGTGAGTGGTTAAAACCACAGGGTTTGGGGTCGGACTCACCTGGCTTTGAATTCTGGCTTCGATGCCTACTAGCTGTGCAAACTTGGGTGAGTTAGTTAACCTCTTTGAACTGATTTCATTATCTATTGCAAAATGATTTGAATTGTTGTGGGTTAAATGAGATGTAAGTATTTGGCAATTATGACTGATGCATAGTTAGTGCTCAAAAATTGGTAATCATATTCATTCTGGAATGCCAAAACAAAGTCATAAATATTCGTGATCAAGTATTTTATGAAGCACAGAAATAACAAAATTGTTTTCTGCAGTGACATCCACTGTGACTCAGGTTCCAAAGCTTTCCAAAAATAGCTTTCCAAAACTGTCATGTGCCAGGCATAGTGCTAGGCATTATGGCTGATATATGCATAAGACATATGCCTGAGGCACCTGGGTGGCTCAGTTGGTTAAGCATCTGCCTTCGGCTTGGGTCATGATCTCAGGGTCCTGGGATCGAGCCCCGCATGGGGCTCCTTGCTCAGTAGGACCCTGGGATCATGACCTGAGCCAAAATCAAGAGTCAGATGCTTAACTGACTGAGCCACCCAGGCGCCCCGACTATTTTCTTTTTATAAACTATGACACCAAGTCAATAGCTCATTCTGTACACAGAGCAAAGTAGGGTACAAATATTTAAATGATGCCCAGCTGGGCGCCTGGAGTCTTGGGGTCAGTGAGACCGAGCCCCAAGTCCAGTTGGTCTCCATGCCGGACGTGGAGCCTGCTCAAGATTCTCTCTCTCCCTCTCCCTCTGCCCCTCCCCTGCCTCTCTCTCTCTCTGAAAAAAAAGAAAAGAAAAAATAGTCAACCCCAACTCACAGACTGTTATACAGTTGGATATATCAGACCCTCAACATGGTGGTAACACACTGAGCTCAAGACCTACCAGCTGCTTCATTATTGTTCTTGTTAACAGCATGGCTGTCTCTTCAAAAGGATACTACGGAAGATCACTCGAATTTACTATTAAGAAAGGAAGCAACATACCTGTGTATAACATGCTATCATTTGTGTTAAAAAGAGTAAACGAGGGGGAGCCTGGGTGGCTCAGTTGGTTAAGCATCTGCTTTCAGCTCAGGTCATGATCCCAGGCTCCTTGCTCAGTGGGGAGCCTGTTTCTCCCTCTACCGCTCCCCCCTGCTCATGCTCTCTATCTCAAATAAATAAATAAAATCTAAAAAAAAATATTTAAAAAAAAAGAGTGAATGAGGATACAGATTTGCTATATTCACCTTTGCATTTGCCACAAAAAGCTCCTAACAGTACTTACCTATGTGTGTTTGGAGGGGGAGACTAGGAGCTGGAAAGGGGTTAATAACAGAAGAAAACTTTAAGGTATATATACGTTCATATATACATGAATATATATATATATATATATATATATGACATATGAACATATTTGAAGAGATTTGTTAATTAAAAAAATTTTTTTTCTAGTAAGGAAAAGATGGGATAATGAGATGGCCCAGAAGCTGAGGGGGGATATTAACTGTGTAAATACCGATCCTATAAGGACAGGGCCAAGGAAGAAGGGGCCCAGCTCAGAGCCGCAGCAATAAAAATGGCTCCACAGAACTGAGAGGTGGCTATGCTCCAGTGAGCACTTTAGAAATCCCATCTGAGCCCTTTCCTGCCTGCAAACATTCACTGAATCCCCATTAGCCTTAAAGGGAAGCCTCAGTTCCTTAGTGCTATGTTACTGCTTCTCCACACTCTGGCCCCAACACATGTTCCCCATTTCATCTCCCTCTTGTTAGCCCTTGGCTCCAGCCAACCTGGGCTAACCACACCCAAAACACCTTACACGGGGTCACACTTCTGACCCTCTAGCCACCACAGATGGCTGTGCAGTCTACATGTAGGTCTAAGGCAGCCTGGGGTGGGGAGGGGCAAGAGGGGACCAAAACTAGGCCAAGTTCTGCTAAACAAGCCAGCACTGAAGTGCATCATGGGTTGGGCTGGGAAGAAGGGGCGCTCTTCTGTGACTGGTCTGCCCAGAAGGAGGTCTTATTGTACACTTGCACAAAAGCAGCCCCTGGCATTTGCTTCATACCATTCTCCTCTGCCTTTAATGACCTCCTTTCCATTCCAAACTCCCATCTGACTTTGCACTTCTTCATAAAACCTCCCCAAGCCACAACAACTCCATAGTGATTCCCTCTCCCTTTAAATCCATACAATTCACTTGCCATCCAAGCAGAACACTGTAGCTTTGTGTTGCTGGGGATTGTTTTGGTTGCTATTTAATTTTTATTTTTATGTGAGTATGTTTTAAGCCCCAACTAGCTTGTAAGCTCACTGAAGACAGGACAAACATTTTTTGGATTCCTCCAAATTTCCCAGGACAATGTCATTCAGCAGGTGATCAGTAAACATTTGTGGAACAAACCATATATACAAATAACATCTCAAGCAAGAGTCAGTCTCAGGGAAGTTTACTGGTATAGCAAGAGGGAGCAGGAAGGAAAGGCAGCTTCAGGAACTGGACCTAGAGAAGGCCTCTGATGTAAGAAATCTTAAGAGTATGAAAGGACCACCAAGACAACATCAGTGTCTTGATTTTAGCTTCTTTTCTCTGCTTCTAGATACAATGAAAACAGGCTTCCTTTCCAAGCAGGGTCTTCAGATCCTAGCAATCGCTGTGGGGGTGAGGGACCAGCATCATGCATTTCCTTACCCAGCTCCTAGTAACATTTTTAAAGTTTATGCATTTATTAGAATGGATAGATAACTAGCTTGGTTATCCGATTGGCTCGTATTTCCCTTTGTCATCTAAAGGACAGATTGCCGCATTATCAACTGATGCTGTTAAGTCTCAGAGTAAGATATTTGCCACCAAGTTATTTTAGGAAATGTCTTCTGTGCCTTTTTTTTCGGGGTGTTGCAATGGCCAGTTTTTTTCCTATCTGAGCTTTACCCGACCTTAAAAACTGTCAAGGGCAGATATAGTCCACTTCCTGTTCTAGAAGATTTCCACTGGTCAGATCGCTTTTCCTCTGTGTTGCTGCCTGGCTTACTATCTCCCCCTTCATGAGGCTGCATCTTTACAGGATCTGCTGATTTTGCAATTGTCCTTCAGGTCATCGATTGCTGCTTTAGCAATAACAAGGCCTACAGTTTTGATTGTGGTCATTTCCAGTTTACGTTCCCCTTTTGAAAAGAATTATGCACTTTTCAAATATTTTAACAAGGCATATGGAGAAGGCTTTCTATTTCACAATCCAACCAAAGAGAAGACAAAAAAATGAACAAAATTCAGCATAAGCTAGATATCTGGCTTCAAGTAAATTCTCTGCTAAGGACTCCATTTAGGCTGTGAATAAATTTCAATTATGTGTATTTTCTGCCATATCTCAATTTTTAATACCTCATTTTACCCTCCTCCATAACCGCAGCCAGGATGTTATATCCTAGCTCTTCTTTTTCTCATTAGCTCAGCTCTTTTTTCTTCAAAATATGTCTTCTTTACCCGATAGCCCACTTGGAGGAAAGGACAACCTTAAGACCCAAGGTGGACCCCTCTTTGGGAACAGAAACAACGTAAGAATATGTAGGAGGTTCTGCGACTGCATTGCAATGTGACTGGAATGCGTAATAGCTTTTCATTCTGTATAGCATCTTGCTCCACCTACCAAACGGGAGATAGTGCCATCTCTGCCTCATGGTGATATTACGACACATCCAGAAAAATTCATAAAGCACCTTGTAGGGTCTATCCACATTGTGGTTTTCACTTTTCACTGGCGTCAAAGGCAGAAACGCATCAGACAATAGACACCCGCTCTGGAATGTATGGGAAAGATACACTCCAGCTAATGGAAGCAAAAGAAACTAATATCGTTAAAACACATAATCCGCCGACCCTAAAATATTCACAAAAGAGTTCTAAACAGACGCTAACCTGCAGGGCCCCCTCCCACTTCGGCCGCAGTGGTGGGCGGAGCTTGGCACTTGGCCACGCCCCTTGCGTCTGGTTCCCGGAGGGGCGCTACCCCCCCTTCGCCTCTCGCGCGGACGCAGCGTGAAGCCAGTTTTGCCCCTCCTTCCCCGCTGGAGCGCGGAGGGACAGTTCTTGCGCTTGCGCTCTGCGTCGCTGGGCTCCTAGGCGGGACCGCCGCCCGCCGAAGAGCCTTTTGTGCGCCTGCGCGCTCGCGCTCCTGCCCTCTCGCTGCGCTCGGCTGAGTCAGTCAGTCTGTCGGAGTCTGTCCTCGGAGCAAGAGCAACGAAGGGACTTCTGAGAGCCAGCTGCTTGATTATTTTCTTTCCCCTCCCTCTCTCCCGCCCCACATCTCTCTTCATCCCTTTCCTGCCCTTGCTCGCGCAGCCATGGCGGAGCCGTCGGCGGCCACTCAGTCCCCGTCCGTCTCCTCGTCGTCCTCCGGGGCCGAACCCTCGGCGCCCGGCGGCGGGAGCCCTGGATCCTGCCCCGCCCTGGGGGCGAAGAGCTGCGGCTCCTCCTGTGCGGGTGAGGCGCGCCGGGGGAACCCCGCCCTCTCGGGGGTTGTTTTTGGGGCCGGGGAATGCAAATCACCCGCTCTTACTGGAGGCTTCAGCCCCCGGGAACGAGCGTCTGGAAAATGGGCTAAGGGGGAGGGGAGCGTAAGGTGGTGCAGGCGGTGAGGAAATAACGGGGTGTGAGGCAAACAGGTTGGGGGCGGGGAGATAGTCTAGGGAGTGGGCGGTAACGCCGAGGCCGGCCAGGTGGGGAAAAACACCAGTTCGGGGGAGCGGTCCGCTGAACCGGGGTGATTTAGTGGAGGATTAGAGAGATTGAGAGGATTGGGGCAGGTTGGTTGTAGGAGAAAGAACTAGTTACGATTTTGAGGGGATGATGGTGAAAGGGTTGCATTGCAGGTTTGCAGAGGATGTTGGCATAATCAGAAATTCATGGTAGTCTTACAAAAAAAATTTTTTATTTCCCATGGGGAGGATGAGGAAGTTTAATGGAAACACTGTAGCCGTTTTCTATACTCCTTTTATCTGCTTGTAATTTTTTTTGTGGCTAGACTCTCTAAATGCCCGATTTTCTGAGGCTTAGAGGTAAGAGGAGGCGTGATGGAGAACAGCTCAGGGAAGATTTGGGAGGGAGCAGCTGATGGTCCAAGATGGATCCGCGGCTGCATCTGCAACACAGCCTGCTCTTCACTGGCGCGACGTGGGGGTGGGGACAAGCAATCAGTTGCTTATATTCTAGAAGATAATAGAGTCATGCCAAGAAATCAACACATTTTGATTTCATGCTTTCTGTGGGATGTTATTGATCGCAGTGTAACAAAAGGGCGTGTTTAGCGCAGAAAGGGGGGAGGGGGAGAAAAATTAGACAAAGCAGGAGCTGGTTGAACCCCATTCTCCTATCTGTGTGAAAGACTAGGAGGGAAGCTGCGGGCCGCTTTTAGTTTCCATTGTATACGCGTTTGCCTGCTGGTGGGAGCTGGCTGGCAAGCTGAAGCTCCCCTCGTGCAGAGATCTGCAGTGCAGATGCCTTCTTGAGGGGAAAAAAAAATGCACCATGAGCAGGTGGTGGTTCTTAAAGGAACGCAGTCTTTGAAGAAAAGAAAAAAACCTTTTTGTCAAAAGAAGTGGGCCATAAGCCCGGGAGAGTACAGATAATTTTGCCCTGTATTTAGTTACCTTAAAGGATTTTGAGGGGTTTTTGAATATTTGTCTCCTTTGCCAGAATCTTAGGTTGATGTAAGGAATGTAGAATTTCTCATCTTCACTTTAAATACATGTCTAGGTGTTTCGGTTTTGTTTTGTTTTGTTTTTAAGTAATCTCTACACCCAACGTGGGGTTCGGGCTCACAACCCCAAGATCAAGAGTCGGATCCTCCACCAACTGAGCCAGCCAGGTTCCCCTTTTTCTCTAGGTGTTTTTTGAACAGTGGATTTCCACATGAGAGCTTTGGTACTCTGTCGGATTTTCCAGTGTGGTTTTGGCCATTTCAGTAGAAACAGTATCAAAGGAAGCTTCTGCAAGGTCAAGATTAGCTATCCAGATAAAGGAATGAGGCAGCAAATTTAGAACTCTTGTTCCCTTTAAACCACCAGTGTTTCTCCTCCAAATTTTCGTGTTCTGGGCAAAGGTCCAGATGAACAGCAGCTTCCCTATAACTTAGCAACTTGGTGTTTTGGATTTAATCACTTGCCATTGCTTACCGTTTGGTTGTTAGCCCTTTTGTACATAGCTTGTGATTCTTCTTGATTTTTAATTTTTGATTCATCTGCAAAATAGATACTGTGTCTTAAATTCTTATTTATTGTAGATGTGTATTAATATTACCTAAAAAGCATTAATACAGTTTTGGTGGGCCTCATTTGTCAGGTCACTACTTGAAAAGCTTAGCTTAAGATATCGCAGTGTGTATTTATTCCATCGAAGTTCTTCCTCGCAGAATGTTTTCTCCATACCTCATAGGAAATGTCCTAGGCTTCTGCACTATGAAAATAAGATGAAGTTTGTTACTCCACAATTTTACCGTAATGGATATTTAAAAATCTACCTTGATTGTTTAAAAAATCTACAAGTGTTGATGTCGACCTTCAGCTTCACATTCTTTCACCAAGCTCCTCTTGGTTTTAGAGACTTTGAAAAAGTAAAAGAAGTGGTCGCTTGATGTCCTGGAGGAAAAAGTTTTGTCTCGATTGACCTGTCCAGTAACAGCTTTTAGAAAAATTAGTTCCTACTAAAGGTAGAGAATGAGTGCTGGCACTCTGGTCTAGTGCCTCAGGTACTGGTGCAGCCAGCATTGTAATATGCTTGGAGAAGGAGGTCAAGGGCCAGAATTGGCTTTCCAGATTTCTACCTTTGAAGAAAATCAAAGATCTCAAATGCAGAAAATTGAGATTAAGGTAAAAGAGACTTAAATATTTGGTGTTCTTTTCAGGAGGAGAACTGCCTTTATTAGACATCAAGTATATGTCTGTTGTCTGAACTTTAAGTTTACTGTTTTTATAGCACTTGAAATTCTGTAACTTGCCAGAGACTGTTCATTATTATTGCTATGAAAATCATGATGCCAGAATTAAAGCTACATCTCTTTTATCTGTTCATGGAAATTAAAGCAAAAATGGCTCGGACAATGCAAAAAAAAGTTTTTGCTTTAAATGCTTATTTTTCTCACTCATGAAACTTAGTTGTCCTGTGTCGTTTAATGGCACTATTTCACACTTTGTCCTATCATGTCAATCAAATGTGAGTATGTAATTTGCATTTTCCCTCTTAACCCTTAGAAATCTACTTGTTCACAGTGATGTTAGCTGTATTATATTCATGTCAGATTATCAGTGGCAGTATAACATGGTGATAAACACACAGATTTGAGTTCCAGAGGCACAAAGATTTCAGGCCTAATTCTGTCTCTTAAGAATTGTATAACCTGGTGCATATCGTTAGCCTCAGCAATATGACCTAGGCAAATTTGCTTTGTGCCCCAAAATCCAAACTCCTATTGAGAAAAATACCTAATATTTGATACATCTGTTTGCAGGTTACAAACTGTTTGCACATACATACAAAATAGTAGTTGAATTACAAGTGAGATACCATAATGTTCTTCATGATGAAATAAGATCTGATAGGACTTCTTTTTAAAAGTGAATCTGTTTCAGCTTTTGACCATTCACATAAATGTCTTAAAGCTACCAGCCCTTTCATTCAGCTGGTCTGTTAGGGAGGTGGGGGCACCCAAAGTGTTTTGTGGATAGCTTAACATGACACCAATATGCTTAAGTATTGGGGTTCCTGGCTGCCTCAGTCGAGAAAGTATGCGACTCTTGATCTCGGGGTGGTGAATTTGAGCACCACGTGGGGTATAGAGATTACTTAAGTAAATAAAGCTTTAAAAAAAAGAAATGCTTAAGTATTGTCTGCAGCATTCTGACCATAAGTGTAGTTCTGATGCACTAGGAACCTACTGTCACTGGAAGCACAAGTACAGGAGACAGCAAGAATGGTGTCAATATAGTTTACATTTGCCTGTTGAGTTGGATGGGTTTTTTGTTCCCCAGGAATAAAAAGTTTTTTTTAATGCTTTTTTCCTCTTAAGAGTCACATTCACAAATAATTTAGCCACTATGATCAAACAAACCAGTCTCATACATTTGAAAGGTATGCCTTAACCCTAAATTGAAATTTCTAGAGCATTGCTGATTAAATTGCTGGTAAGTGCATCATGTTTTTAATTTTTATAATTTTAGAGATTGTCTGAAAACAAAATAAAATGAATATCATTGCTTTTATTGTATTCTGTGGTAAGGAAATTATATATTTGTCCTGATAGAGGACTCACCGCTTTTACTGTGTTCTGTGGTAAGGAAATTATATATTTGTCCTGATAATAGGACTCACTGTTTTTGTTTGGGGGGGGCGTGGGAATGACTCACCTGTTTAATCCTGTTCATGCTTCAAGCCCTTGTAAATGAAGTTTGGTAGTGAAGGAATTGGTGACATGTCATTGAAGTTTAGGGAAAGTTAAAATTTCCGGTTTTGTTTGAGGTTGTTTGTTGTATAGAAAAGCACTTCTCTTTAGTAGTAATCCTGGAACTTAGCATTTTTGTAATTCCAAGTGGAATTATCAAGGCTCCAAATAAACGAATAACTGCACATGTTTGTTGTATGTACTTAGCTTATAGTTTGTGTTAGACTTTATTGTTGTTAATGATGAATTTATAACTGCCTCCTAAACTGTATAAACTTGTGAAAAACATATAAATTTCATAATAAAACTTTTTAGAGAAAAATTATCAAGTTGGCATTATGTTCATGTAATTATCTCATTCAGAAGTTGCCCAGGAAACTGACTTACTTTTTATTCAGTTCATTTATAACAGCTGTTAATTCTAGAATTATTTTTGGTCATTGGGTATGCTAAAGATGTTTTGAAAAATTGTGTATACCAAGTAATTTTAGCTATAATCAGTACTGCTTGTGATTGCATCGTTGAAGTCTTTTACTGCATTTCCGTGACGTATGTAAGACATGTTACTCTGTGATACTGCAATTTTCAGAATCCCTTTAAATACTGTATAGGATTTGTGTTTTTATTTTGTTAGGAAGGGGTGTAATTGTCAGTAGGTAGCGACTCTTGTGATTTTTTTTTTTTTTTAATTTCAAAGAAATATGCTTTCCTGTTTTCTCCAATCAACCGTTTTATTTCTCCCTGTAAGGACATTGTCATAACCCAACCAGGAGAAGTGCAACTTTCTGACACATTCCTCATTGGCCGCTTGCCCTTAGGATATATTGAAGGGTATTTGGGGAAAAATTTTTAAGCAAAACTGATACAGAGGCCCTTTTGTCCTGTTACCTGAAAGCATTTCAACAGTGAGAAGGAAGTGTCTTCATTTTACATAGGAGGTTATTTGATTTTTAAAAAGTCTTATATTTGTGTATTGCTTTATGGTTTAAGTTTTGCCCATACATTAACTTAACAAATGTTTGAGCATACAGTAAAGCTCTTTGGAAGATAGGCAAACAAAACAGATCATCTAGATCTCTAGAGGCTATATTCAATAGGAGAAAGCCTTATGTTTATCTGTGACATAGGTAGTGATATAAGCCTCATTTTACAGATGAGGAATCATGCTCAGAGAGATTAAGTGACAAGTCTAAAGGTTTGTTGCTGTAACGTTGAGGGTAGGATAAAACTAAGGGATTGAGGGGCCAATTCAGTTCTCTTTGAAATACACATACTGCCTGTCTTTAAAATTTGAAACAACATGTGATAAAAATCATTCGGTCACCGTCTTCACTTCAGTTACTGGTTGAAGTTAAAAACTTTAATTTCTGGTCCCATGCTTCCTAAGCCAGGTGCCTTTTTGCTCCACTTTTCTACAGAAATTTCTCTTGTCACATTCACTAGCTATTTTCCACATTGTTAAGTCTGGTCGCTACCTCTCAGTCCTCATCTTCAATGCCGTGTCAGCAGCTTCTGGTAAAATGGATCACTTGCTTCCTTATTGAAATACCTTTCTCATTTGTCTTCCAGGACACCACATACTCTCACTGGCTGCTCCTCCTATGTTCTTTGCCAGTTGTTCTTGTTGTTGTTCTTTTTTTCTTTATTTAAGATACAGTTCACATAATTAAAAGCACCATTTTAGAGTGTTTTTTTGTATTTATACAAGGTTGTGCAACCATTGTCACTGTCTAGTGTCAAAACATTTTCATCCTCCCCCCAAAAGAAACTCTATACCTGTGATAGTCACTCTCCATTCCTCCCTCCCTCCATTCCTTGGCAACCACTCATCTTTCTGACTCTGTGGATTTCCTTAATATTGGTATTTCATATTGCTAATTCTTTTTTGTTTCCCGAACTTCTAACATTTTTAGAGTACTCCAGGACTCACTTCTCAGAACTTTTCTCTTTGTATTGGTCTCATTTATGATACCCATCTTGTGGTTTGAAATACCATCTATAAATTGGTGACTTCCAAATCTTTATCTTTGGTCTTCATGTCTAATGGGCATCTCAAACTTACTGTCTAAACCTGAATTGATCTTTCCTTGTATATGTCTGTTCTTCTCAGTCTTCTGCCTCTCAATAAATGGTCATTCGTTGTCCATCTTTTGCCCAAATCAAAAATCTCGGAGTCATCCTTGACTCTTCTCTTTCCTTCATACAACTATCAGCAAATCCTATTGATTCTACCTTCAGACTGTATCCAGTGTCTAACCATTTTTCTCCACCTCCATTGTTATCACCCTGGCCCGGGCTGGATTATTGCACTTGCCTGCTAACTAGTCTTTAGACTTTATCCCTTGCCTCTTTTCAGTCTGTTTTCCTTACAACAGCTGGTGTAAGCCTGTGAAAAAATAAGTCAGATCATGTCACTCATGGGCACATGGTCCAGTAGCTTCCTATCACACTCCTCAGAGTCAATGCCAAAGTCTTCAGAGGGCTTCTGAAGCCTTATGATATCTGGCTTCAACCTTCCTCTTACTCACCAGCTTTAGTCACACTGGCTCCCTTGCTGTTCTTCACACCAGGAATGCTCCTCTACCTCAGAGTCTTATTTGCTGTTCTCTTTGCTTAGAATGCTCTTCCCTGTACATCTTCGCAGCTTTTCTGTTGCTCTCCTTTGTTAGGTCTTTGACTACCTTATCTAAATTGCACAAGAAAAAATACCTTATAGGTCTCCCCTGCTTTGTTTTTCTGTCATAATCGTTCTATATTTACATGTATACGGTATATAATCTGACTTAACTTTATTGTCTGTCTTGCACACTAGATATAAGTTCCAACAGAGTAGGGGGTTTTGCTGTTTTATTCATTGCTCTAATGTCTGAGCAGGACCTGGTACAAAGCAGGCTCTCAGATATTTTTGAATAAGCAACTAACCATTTTTGTTCAGCAACTAAAACTATTTCTTGGTTCATAATAGGTGTTCAGTAAATATTTATGGACTGAATGGAGAAATTCTATTCCCAGAAAAACATGCATATAAACGAAGTATTGCGTAAGCTCTCACAAGGTCCATAGTTCATGAACTACTACGAAATTGTTCATAGACTGCAGATTAAGAATGTTTGGTTTTTGAAAATTGAATTATGAGTTTTGCAAGAACTTAACCCCTATGGAAATTGACATATCCACGAAAGTTTTTATGTAAGCCCATAAAACTGTATCTGCGATAAATATATCTTATGTTTAAGATTGGTTTCTTTGACTACTCTTTTGACTTCTGGACTCGTGGTATTTTCCACTAATGGCTTTAATCCAGAAAGGTTTCTTTTATAATCACTTGAATGCCATGTTTTGGTATGTTATAAAGAGACCGCATTTCCAATAAGGACTCCGTGGTCGGCTGGTCTGATATGTCAGGTTTTTAAAATATGTTAAAATAGGTTTAATTTCCATCTTATTTCTAACAAAATCTGAGGTTTTGATTCAATACATTGATCTTAAACATTATTTGGAAAAGGGTAAGACATATCTAAAAGTAAATGTACTGTTTTAGAAGTTGGGTCATTAAGGGGCGCTTGGGTGGCTCAGTCAGTTAAGTGTCTGCCTTCAGCTCAGGTCATGATCCCGGGGGCCTAAGATCGAGCCCCATGTCGTGCTCCGTGCTCAGCGGGGAGCCTGCTTCTCCCTCTCCTCCCCACTAGTGCTCTCTGTTGCTATTTGTGTCTCTCTCAAATAAATAAATAAAATCTTTAAAAAAAGTTGGGTCATTAAAATATTTGTAATCAATTTCCTATTTACACAGTCCTTTTTATTTCTGTTAGACTTTCTAATTGTGTTTCTTTTGCAACAAGAATCCTGCTTGTTTCTCCTCTTGGACTGCATATACATTTACTCCATAAATGTACAAAGAAAGCCTTCCAACTCTTTTAGGGTTCAGAGGAGTTACAGTGGGAAGTGCTTAGTGACTTGCTTCCAGAGAGTACAGTGTGGAAGGATGGGGAAGAAGTACCACCTCGAGAAACCAGGCAAACCATCTCAGCCAGGCGATCAAGGTTAACATCTTCAGCGATAAGTCATATTGATAGCATGTACCCTTGATATGTTACGACAAAGATGGCCCTTTACCTAAGTGGTAATCTTCCCCAAAGCTCCATTCTAACCATGAGACAAACTCAAATTGAGGTACATTCTGACCTCCTCATATATTTGACCAATATTCCTCAAAACTATCAAGATCATTAAAAGCAAGGGAAGTCTGAGAAATTGTTATAGTCCAAAAGAGGCTAAGGAGACACGATGACAAAACGTGATATGGTATCCTGAATGGGATTTTGGGACAGAAAAAAGGCAATAAGGAAAAACTAATGAAATACGAATGAAGTATGGAATTTACTTATTAGTAATATATCACTGTTCTTTAAATGTGACAAAGGTACCACCATATTAATGTAACTTGTTAACAATGGGAGAAACTGAGTGCTGGATATAAAGCAACACTCTACTCTTTGGGCCTTTTCTGTAAATCTAAAATTATTCTAAAATAAAAAGTTTGTTTTTTAAAGAAAGCCTTAGTCATGATATCGGAACTGCTTTGTGCAAGATAAGGAGGTCCACTTTTACCACTAATATTGAGTAATAGAGTGGAGGTCATAACAAAAATATAAGAGAAAAAAATGGCATAAAGTTTGGGGGAAAAAATTGGTCTGCCCATCCCTAGAATTCTGATAGGGCAGGGGGTATTAATTGGCTCCGTTTAGCAGCTTCTACAGAAGTGACAGGAGTTGCCATCAGGAATTGTGGTCATGAGAAAGACTGGAAAAAGCCTTTTCAGAGAGCCTAGATTTATAGGCAAAAAGGAAAACTGACAAAAATCTTTTGGGTTTTTTTTTTTTTTTTTTTTTTTTTTTGGAAGGCAAGCAAGGGAAAGCACAAGCGGCAGGGAGAGGGAGAGGGAGAAGTAGGCTGCCTGCTGAGCAGGGAGTTCCGGAACCATGACCTGAGTCAAAGGCAGATGCTTAACTAAGCCACCCAGGTGCCCCGTGACAAAAATCTTCTACTTTAACAGTAGAAAGAAAAGATGTTTGAAAGAGCTAATGAATTTCTAATTTTCATTATATTAATTTTATATAAAATTTCAAACACTACTTTTCCTTATGTATTGGAAGATGCTTTAGTAATCTATAGAAACTAACACAAAGGCAGACGTTTTGAGGTTAATATAGAAGTCATTCATTGTACAAAGTTGTTCCTAAAAGTAACCTTGCTTCTTTCCTAAAAATATAGTTTATATTTTGCTGGTGTTGAAGGACAGTTATCACTAAAATGAATAATTCATTGGAATAGTATTTTTACTGGGGGTTAGAAAATTCAAACAGATTTATTTGATTTATTTTCCCCCATCTCAATCAAAACTTGAGTCTCATGTCCAATCCAACACACCTCTCTTCCTCTCCCCCCAACAATTATCTAGTACAGCTTGACCCAAATTTGAAAACCTACACTAGTGTGCCATGTGGTCTTTTTCCTCCTGTTTTTCCACTTCTCACCCACTCAGTATGCTGCTGGAGAGAAGGGTTAAGAAGTAAGGAGACAAGATCTTATCTTACTGGTCTGATGGAGTTTTCAAATATAAACTTGACTAGTAAATTTTTAGGTGAGTAGCATACACATTTCAGATCAGCAATATAAGGACAGGTGGTATAACTGGTGGAGAGAATGATACAGAAAGAAAGGCACAGACTTTCAAGAAAAGTGCAGGTTTAAATACTGATATAAGCTTCAAGTTTTTGTGTCTTTTTTTTTAAGATTATTTATTTATTTATTTATTTATTTATTAGAGAGAGAGAGACAGCCAGCGAGAGAGGGAACACAAGCAGGGGAATGGGAGAGGAAGAAGCAGGCTTCCCAGCGGAGTAAGGAGCCCGATGCGGGGCTCAATCCCAGGACCCTGGGATCACGCCCCGGGCCGAAGGCAGATGCTTAACGACTGAGCCACCCAGGTGCCCCAAGTTTTTGCGTCTTTAAATCTTAAATGAGTTTTGCAAGGATTTCATTGAATATGTATATAAATATTTAGCTCAGTGTCTATTACAGATATTCAGGACTCCATAAATGGAAGGACCTGTTTCCAAAGAGGCAGGATTTTTGGGAGGGAGGTAGTTTTGACTTTCTGTTGCAGATTAAAGTCTTAAGAGGATTGAAAATCTAGTGATGTGAAGACTAAAAAGATTATTCACTCAAGTTTTATTGAAAGACCTGGTAAGAGATCCCATTTTAGGTGTCCTTTTTCTCCTCTAAGGTTGCTAACCTGTTCCCTGTAGGAGAGGGAAATAGGTACGTGTTAGGAATTTATAATCCTTTTTTTTTTTTTTAAGATTTTACTTATTTATTTGACAGAGAGCGAGCGAGCACAAGCAGGGAGAGCAGGAGGAGAAGCAGGTTCCCCACTGAGCAAGGAGCCCGATGTTTGACTCGATCCCAGGACCCCGGGATCATGACCCGAGCTGAAAGCAGATGCTTAACTGACTGAGCCACCCAGGCGTCCCAGGAATTTATAGTTCTTGAAAAATGTATGTCCATAACAAAATTCAGGAAAATAAAAATACAAAGAAAATTAAAAATCAGTGAGTAGTACTACCCAGTTAACATTT
Organism: Ursus arctos; assembly: GCF_023065955.2. Taxonomy (NCBI): domain Eukaryota; kingdom Metazoa; phylum Chordata; class Mammalia; order Carnivora; family Ursidae; genus Ursus; species Ursus arctos. The sequence continues at coordinate 40,269,287 of NW_026622908.1, forward strand.
TCATGTATATCCTTTCATTTGTAGCAAAATGATAAACTTTTTTGAAATAAGAGTACATGTTCATTATTTTCAAAATCAGAAGCACAGAGAAATAAAATATTTAAAAATTTTAATAATCACTGTACTCAGAGAATAAATACCATTATTCCTTTTTCTTCTTACATGAATTTGTATTATTTTACTAAAATGCGGTCATGTTGTTTAAATTTTTTTATAGTGTTCTTTTTTATTCAGTGTGCTATCAACATCTTTTAGTGTCAATAAATTCCTACCTGCAGCACAATTTTTAACGAATAGTATACCATTGTATGGATACATTGAAACTTATTTAATCAGTCTCTCATAGATCTTTACTAAGATTACTAAACAAATAAAAAACTGATGCCAAGATTATGCAGTAGCTTTTCAATTAAGTCTATGCTCTACCTGCTGCCATAGTTCTTTTTAAAACACATGTGATTTTGTCACTCCTTTACCTTAAAATTTTCAGTGATTCCTCATCATGTAGAGGATAAAATCCAAATTTCATTACATGATGTTTAAAGTTGTTGGGAATGTGGCAAGTTATTTCTTCTCTCCAGAATGCCTTCCCCTGCCTTGGTCACCTGATGACCATTAAGACTAAGTTTACCATCTCTTCTGCAATGTACCCTTCCACAACTCATGCAGTCTTACTGGTTTGTATTTCTCTTTCAGTTACTTGTGGGCATATCTGTCATCTCTGTATTCCAGTGCTGATACAGTGCCTGGACCTAGCTAATGATTACTGTTATAAATGATTATGTTTGATTTAATTAATAGCATTTGAGAATTAAGATCACCATTCTTGAGTTTAGTTCCCTGTGGCATAAATATGAAATATGAATAGTGTGTTTTTGTAAGTTAGAAGATCTCATGCAATATTATTGGAAACTGTTACTGGTTATCTGTTTTGTATCAGAATAGATGCTGTGTATAAGAATTTGTATGTTGAAATTTTCCATTATGAGGGGGTGTTAGGTGGAGGTGGATAGTCAAGTTCATAGGATCCTTTTTGGCATTGGGCTAAACTTATTAGCGTTTGGTTTTTCCAGTTTATTCAGATTTAAACTCATCATCTGGTAGAGATTTAATGTTGAAGGTAGATGTGTATAGGGATGAACCCATCTGGAAACATTAAAAAAATGGATAAAAATGCTTGCTTTAAAAAAGGAAAGGCGATGGGGCACCTGGCTGGCTCAGTTGGAGTATGCGACTCTTGATCTCAGGGTGGAGAGTTCAAGCCCCACGTTGGGGGTAGAGATTACTAAAAACAAACGAAACAAAAACAACCAAAAAGAATGGTTTTTCATTTGTAGTGGTAAATAGTGATGCTTCATCTTAAGATAATTAAAAAGCAGTGAATCTTTAAATTCTGGTCCTGAGTTACTGAATTGTGCCTATGGTCCACTGACTCTCTGTTGCTGTTAATGTGCTCCATATTTATTGACTAAATAAATTCGTACTTACCAATACAAGCTATAGTCCAGCCCTTCAAAGCAATCAATCTCCCCATTTTAAGTATATTTCTAATATTTGTGAAAACATTTTTATAACTGGAAGGAAAAAAGGAGTTAACAAGTAAAGGCCTGTATATTTAGGGGTACTTTGTGGGGGGCTGCTTTTTCACATTCTGTTTTTATTTTTTCCATTTTTAGTGAAAAGGTAATTTATACGCTTGGTTGGTTGGTTGGTTGGTTGGTTTTTTAAGGGCCAAAGGTGGTAGTGAAAGGCAAATCTCCCCTACCTCAGACCTCAAAGTCCCTTTTGCTAGCAACAAATGGGGGGCATGTGTATATATTAATGAACTATATCAACATACATAGCTGTACTTTACTCTTTCATAGCAGCAAGTATTCCATTGTTTGGTTGTAACTATTTAGTCTCCTATTGATGGTCACTAGGAGTATTCCTAGTATTTGTAACCAGTGCTCTCATGAATATTCTCATATACATGTATTTGTACTCTATGCTAATATTGTAGGTTAAATTCCTTGAGTCATAATTAACTGGCCAAATTAAAAAAATAACTATTTCTGGTCGGGACAGTACATGCATTTAAAATTTTGATAAATATTGCCAAATTTAGAGGAGTATAATTTTAGAAGGTGGAAGATTTCTCATGCAGTCCTATTTTCCTAGTGGATTATTTGTGATTTTTTTTTTTTTAAGTATACAGGGTCAACTTTGCATATTTGCCAAGTATATAACTTTAAATGCTTGTAATAGTGACTGTTCAAAATGCAGTTGAAAATGGTTAAGAGCAAATTATCAGTTAGTACTCAGGTACCTATTTTTCCTTTCCCACAAAGAGTTGCAGGGGAGTATCATCTTTCTTGAGGTTATGCTTGTTTAAAAATGCTAGAGGTTCCTCTGTTCTTTCTTTGAAGGTGAGAATATTTGACCAAAAAAATTGAATTGCTTAACTTTTAGAAATGCATCTTGAAAAGGAAATAAGGTTTTGCTGCCAGGTGAGTGAAAACAGTAAATGGAAATAAAGATTTGAGTTTTCCCCTCTTGCTTAAACCCAGTGAAATTATGATGCTTGGCCAAAAAAAAGGAGAGTTAAAGTTAAAATTCCTGTGTGAGGTTGTCAAATTCTCACGCTGTATATTTTCTTTCAGATTCCTTTGTTTCTTCCTCTTCCTCTCAGCCTGTATCTCTATTTTCGACCTCACAAGGCAAGTCTGTCATTTTTTTGTGTGCATTAATAAAAGAAAAATGTTGAGAAAGAGGCTGTAACTGGGGATATGAGGCACAAATTTTCTGTTGCCCCCAAATCCCTTGAAATAAAAACTACAATCCAGTCCTTCATATTTAGTAGTTTGCATTGGATTTCCTGTAAAGGTTAATAAAATAGGATAAGACTAGGTAGGTGGACCCTTTAGCAGCGCATAAGCTTTAGGTGCAGTTTTGAGCATTTCTTAAAAATTATAAACTCACCCACAGAATTTAGAGCAGACAGAATTGTGGCTCATAAAACAACCCACTGCAGGATGCATTTAACCTACTGATTTGCAGTTATGTAACTGGTTTGGAGAGGTAGTTGATTTGGGAAAAAACAGTATAAAAGTGTGCTTCCACTGAACTACTAATACACTAACTTAGCTAGAGTACTTTAGTGTGAATTTATCCGAGATTTGTCCCAAGAGCTAGGATGGTTCCAAATTGCCTAGGAACACTGAACAAGTCAGTTGACTTTTTGGCAAGCAAGGCTTGTTTTCCTAGAGATTTCGGCTGTAGCTTTGTGGGGTTGGTTGTTTGTTTAATCTGCCAGTCAGTAAAGAAGGGAATCGAGTGTGATGGCTATATGTTTGTGGGGTAGCACTACCAGGAATCTGCAACAGAGAGCACTACGTGCTCTGGTGAGTTGCACTAATAATGAAGCAGTTTCATTTTTGTGGTTGTACTCAGCCTAAAATATAGGTCAATGGAAAACCCTTATTTTTAAAAAAGGTAATTAAACTCACTAGACGGGTCTGAGAAGCCCTGTGCAAACAGATTATTGTCCCAGCTGGAATTCTCTACAGGCTAAGTCTGGATGCTGGTTTGATAGGAAGACTTTGACTTTATAAGAATAAAAATATAATGGGATAAAGTGAATGTAGTATATTTCTTATGAAACATGGTAGATAATTTGTTGCATTTAAATCAGACTGATAATATTAGGTCCCCCAGCCCCTTTGTAATGTGTCTCATTATGTGAATTTGGGTAACTTATGGGTGGAATCATGATCTTTGAAATTAAGTGTTTACATTAAAAGATATTTTGTGAATATTAGAAAAGTAAACCCACAAAGTGGCTCAACATCTGAAATCCAACCAGACTGATTTTTTTTAGAATTTTTTTTCCTTATGAGGAATTTAGTAATTTAGGCAAGTAGGTATTACATGTGTTCTGCTCTGGAAGACAAACTGGTAAAAATAGCATAATGTAGATGGAACAAATCATTACATTTTCTCTATTGTAAATAGTTCAGATCTCTTAAAATACATTCCTCGTGGTTATAACTTTCATACAAAAAGGGGATAATTGATATCCTAAATCATGTAACAATGCAAGCTAAGTACAACATACCTAATATATGGAATGTTGACAAGATAACTGTCATAGCCTAAAAATTATTTAGTTTCTGGTGGGAAAAATTACACATACATTCAAGTAGAATAGAGGTAAAGAAAAAGGATTTTGCTAATTAAAAACTAATGTTTAAGTAGGCTTCAGTGTCACAGTGAGTGTGAAAGTTCGGGAAAGAAAATAGATTTGCCATTATCCTTTTTGCTTAAAATGAGTATTTTGAGCAGCGCAGATTCAAGATAATGTTATTGCAGTTAAAAAAGCCATGTCCCTGAAGGTGTTCCAGTCTAGCCTCTGTTACTACTAGCATTTTTCTCCTGCAAAAAAAGCACATAATGGAAAAGTAACCCAGTTGGTGCTCTACTTCATTGGCAGGTATAGAGATCAGCCTGTTGTTTGAGGAAACACCTTGACAAGTGATTAGGTGCATTCTGGAGCAGCCCAGAATGGTAGCTTCTCATACGCCTTATAAAAATAAGGAAAGAGGATGTTGGTGTCCTTGTTTAACTGGATTAAAACCTTGAGGGGGAGAATAGCTGGGACCAGTCTGGCCTAATGCAGGGCTTTCAGAGTGAGTGCTGCCACCAAGAGGAACCTTGAGTCCATCACGGGCATTAACCCAACTAACTCATCTGTCTCTGACTTCCGTAACTCTTAGCCACTTATTTAGCCTTGGAGAAGTGTGCCTTTTATAAGCCAAATTAAGCAATATGTAGCAATTATGAAATAGGACATTTTCATACTTAGAATGACCTCTTCAATCCTGAAATAGTTATTATTGGCCTTCAGAGAATCAAATGTACAAAAAACTGCCATTAATTTGGACTAAATAAAGGCAGGGCAGTTAAATTTTTCAAAAGAAAATTATGTAATATTTATTAAATTGCACTACATTGAAGTAGACAGCTATTTAAGTTAGCAAAGCAAACTTTTTGACAGCTATTAAATGCATTTGTAATGTCAATATCAATAGAATAATCAATTTCTTTTAAAATAAGTTGTATTCCTGAGTAGGTCCTTTGTAGCCTTTTCTTATTTTTTTTTAAAGATTTTATTTATTTATTTATTTGACCAAGATAGAGACAGCCAGCGAGAGAGGGAACACAAGCAGGGGGAGTGGGAGAGGAAGAAGCAGGCTCCTAGCGGAGGAGCCCGATGTGGGGCTCGATCCCAGAACTCCGGGATCACGCCCTGAGCTGAAGGCAGACGCCCAACCGCTGTGCCACCCAGGCGCCCCTGTAGTCTTTTCTTATTGTCTCCTTTTCTCTTATCAAGCAGAATTTAATTTCAGCCTAATCCCTAAGTGTTTCAAAATAGGGGCACAAATTTTAATGGCGTTTTCCTGTAATGTAAAATAAAGATATTAACAGAGGTATACCTGTAGGATACATGTAAGTATACATGTAGCTCGTTTTTATTGAGCTTTTACTGTGTTCAGTACTTTATGTAAATCGTTTCATTTAATACGCACAGCCAGTTTTGTGGAGGAAAGGTACTAGCTCATTTACCAGTTGACATGGGTCTAAAATGGTGCGATAACTTGCTCAAGATCACAGAGTAAGTAAGTGACAGACGTAGGACTACAAAGTCCGTGCTCATAAACATTGCCGTTGGTAAAGATGATCAAGTATATAGTCGTATTTTAGGGTTTGCAGATATTTTTAGAGATGTCATTTTGAAGTTAATGTTACAATCATAAGAGCAGGGGTAGAGGGAGAAATTACTATTTTAACCATATAGTTAACTGCTGTTAGTGATGTGATTTAGTATCACTGGGGGGCTGTGCTCCCTCCATGAACACAAAATCAAATTGAAATTTGGTTTCTACTTTTGAAACCTTTAATCAGAGCGGAGGCTGAAAAATACACTGATTTTCTTTAGAAAACATGGAAGAAAAGTAGGTAAAAGTAAGATGGGAAAGAGAGGAACCTGAAGAACTGGAAGCACATTTGCAGTAATGAACGTTTGCATTCAATCGGAGTAATGCAGTAGGCATCTGGAATAGGAAGTTAAACACTGAACTTTGGGGCAAGCGTTTGAGGGAAAAAATTTGCCAGTTACAGCCTTTTTTTTTAACAAAAGCAAAACATTTTTCTTTGTACAGAAGAGACTTTTTGTTTAGGATCTAGCTTGGCTGCAAAGTGTCTGCTGGCTAACTTCCTATTTTGATGCTGTGGCTGAAAGTTGCTGATACTGTTTTGCACGAGAATTTGTCTTTCCTTCCTGTTTTGTGAACATGAGAAAATTCAAGTGTAGGAAAACCTATACCTGAATATTTCAAGCCTCCCTTGTATGAATATGCGTAATATTTCTTCGCTGATGTGTATGGTTTTTCCATGTTACAGTTATCCTTTTAATTAAAAGAAATTAATTTCCTTAGTGAGGAGGGGGAAGTAACCAAATGGTATCTAAAACAGAATTCTAAGCTATTCACTCTTTTTAGGAAAATCTCTGATAATAGGATATAACATTCATTATTATTATTTCTAGATCACATTGTTTTCAGTAATTAAGTTACCAACACCTGAATAAAAATATTGTCTTTTTTGAAAAGGCAGTTTGGGGGATAAGAAACAAAGTAAAGAGAAACTATTTTGAAGGATTAACAGTATATGAAGAGATTTTTTCAATTTGAGTGGATTTACTTGATGTGAACACAGTATGCACTTGGAAGTTGATTTTTTATCATGTCATTTTTAACTCCCCACCTTGTTCTGGGACAGAGAATACTGCGGGCATAGAAGAGGAAAAATTCTTCCTGAATTCCCACACCTTATTCTCCAATCAAATGGATCTTTTGCTTTATTCCAACCAAAATTTCGAGTTACTATACTTTAAAATTAGTAGATGGAAGTATTTAAAGCAGGCACAAAAAGGACCACCCGTGCCCTACTAACCTGTAAGCTGTGCTTCTGGACAAGGACGGGGCAAGAGTGAGCGTGAAAAGCATCAGGCTCACCTTCTGTGGGATTTTTACAGGACTAGAGTTCTGAAGTACAGCTCACTTTTTCTACCTTTCTAAAATTCATAAATGCAGTAAAGCTCTGGTTTTCAAACCAGGTTTATTACCTAGGAAACTTGTAATGCAGATTGCATCTGTCTCAGGAAATTCTGAGTCAGGCAGAGATAATACATGAAGTACTAGTAGTACTAAAGTTTGAAAGGGAGTGTGAAAGATGGTGCCCAAGACTGTTTTTGTGGCAGGTTGTTATATTGTTCAGCTGGTTGTACATTGAACTAAAATATACTTTGACCTTGATGGTGGTAAAATGAAACATTTTGTTCAGGAAAAGTTCTTTTTTCTTTCAGCATTCCTTCACATTTTTTATGTGTTGGGCTGTTTTAAATGTCTTTACCTATATAGACTCCAGAATGATTCCTGGAATGCCATAGGCATTTGTCTTGTAATAACCGATTCAGAAGTTGCATCACCCAAACTTTTGAAATAGATAAAAGCTCTTTAAATTATTTCCTTTTATTTGAGAGTCTCCCCTATCAAAAAAGCATATGATCTGGAGTCTCTGTGTCAGGAGATTTTTTTTTTTTTTTTTTTTTTTAAGAATGTGGCGTCTGGGGACATTTACTGAGGATTTCCTAAGTGCCAGATAGTGCTTTAAGCACTTTTCACGTGCTAGCTTATTTAATCCTTGCAGCAATTCTCAAGTTAGGTGCTTTAGTGTCCCTGTTTTTAGATGAGATTAAGCAACTAACTTGCCAAAACCACAAGATTAGTAAGTGTGATGAAGTGATTTTGCATCTTTCTTTCTTTTCTTTTTTTTTTTTTTTCATCTTTCAATAGGAATTTTTGGTCTGGGAACAGTCTAGAAATTTAGACTAAGACTGCCAACTTAATTTCCTAGTCTTATTTCAGATAGTACACTTTGCTTAAGTGGAGACTTAGAGCTTAGGAAGATGGTAAGCAAGAAGCTCAGTACTGGATAAATTTGGGAACATTCTCATGATTATTATGGGGTTATAACATTTTTCACCTTTTACCATATATAATTCCCTTTTTTTAACAAACCTGTTAGGTGCGTAGAGCCATACTATATTTTTAAGTAATTGGAATTCTTGAAAATGAATATGCACATTAAATCCTATTATAGCAGATAACTAAACTAGGAAATATTCATAATGAGGGAATTTTTTGACAAACATTGGTTTTGAGTAATGTTGAAAGTCTCTTGTAGTGCATGTGAAGGGTTGGATCTTTTGAAAAGGGAAAGGGAATGGACATTTTCTGAGGTGTAAGACAATCCAGAGTTATTCTGTCAGGCAGTTTTACAGTGTATGGTATTTTAAAAACTAACAGCCTTCAAACTCCCTGGTGTTCTCTGCTGTTTTGCAGACTTGGACAACACCAGTGACTATTAAGTGCTATACTCACTAATTGGAAGAGTCTTCGCTTACGGGAGCTGTTCTAAAAAAGGATTAGTGGATTCTGGTCTCGTTCTGTTTAATGTTTTCATGCCTTTATAAACTCTTTACTTCCAGCCCAGTTTTTTCCATTGTCTTGGTACAAGTCAGCTCTGTCCAAGTTTGTTAGGGTTGCAACTGACCAAAGAAACGTCTTTTTATTTGCTGAAATTCTAAACATGATAATTAAAATTGAAGCACAGATGAGAATGATAACTTATTTTGCTACATGTGGGAAAGCTTGATTGACAGTGGTGAAAGCACCTGTATCTCACAGTCTCAGAGGAATTAATGCAGCATTGAGCTCTATTTGCCCCCTAGGCTAATCCCCCAGAAAGCACTATCCACTCCATATATTGTCACAAAATTATTATTAGGAATATGGCTGAAGTTATTTTTGTGTGCATAATAGTGACATCATATTAAAGAGTCTTAATTAAAGAATATTGTAAGTTTTATTTATTGCAGGACTTGCTGGTATTCTGTGAATAAGATTCCTAACCCAATCTTCTAGCTTTACTTCAGATTATTATATACCTAACTTAAAACTTTTGGAGTATTAAGAGTTCAAGGAAGAAAAGGGAGAAACAAGGCTTGGAAAACTGACAAGTTTGTGTCCTGACAAAGCATGTTAGAACAGTTCCACCATGCATTTTCCCCCCAGTAATGTGTGCATTCTTCTATTAGCATTCAGGGTAGGTCGCTTTCTTTTTCATTTCTTCAAGCCCACCACCACCACCTCATCATCATCATCATCATTTTACTTACTGATTTTGCTTATTGTCTGGCTCCTGCTCTGGGTACAGGTGCTCTTATGGCACCACAAACACAAGGATCTTTTGTTTTGTTCACTGCTTTTAATCTAGTTTCTGAGGCAGTGTCTGACACAAGATAGGCACTCAATATTTGTGAAATTATTACTAATTCATTTTGTCCACTTTTGTCTATAAGATGGTTGGTCTGAATCATCCGATATCTTAGTCTCTATAAAATATATAAGCCGAGCATTCCCTGTAAGGCGAAGTCAGTTTTGATCATGTCAGAGTTCCATTCATGTTTGAAGGGAGGGTTTCCCAAACAGTTTTGCCTTAATCCAGATTGAATCCATTGAGTGTTTCCTCGTAGAAACAGTAACCAATAAGTTCAGTAATAATACATAGCTCAGATCGCGGAATATTTCTGATTTAAATGAAGCCTATAAATGAACTACCTAAAGTGTAGTTCTTTAAATTTCGGGATTTTGAACCTTTTAATCTATAATGCTGAGCTTCATTTATATTGTCTCCTTAATCTGGTCTTGCTGGGTACTAAATAATGATACTATATCATGCTATATAATGATAGATGCAAACCATCATTACTACATTAGAAGTAAATGTGAATTACAACTTGCTTCAAATATTTTCTGTCACACTAGTACCATTTATACCACCAAGCTATAATTATTTTTCCTCAATTTACAAAGACTTTTCCCCCCAATACCCAGATAACAGTTAAACTATTCTAAAGGTCAGATCCTATTACATGGAATTTCAGTGATGTGTTGAAATAGAGGAACTTTATCTGGCATTTGGAAGCATTTTTATAATAGTTAAATTTTACTTTTTAGAGTAAGATACTAAGTTTTTATTTCTTTTCAGCCTTATAAAATGATTTTGAATAAAGTCACAATTTTGCTTCTGTTATTCAGTTTATCACATGAGAAAAATATAAGCTGAATAAAAGTAATCCCAAAGGTTTTTTTCTTTCACAGATTCAGGGTTACTCCTGCTTAGGTCTCACCTGACCAAACTGAATCTTTGATTCACTCATTCGGAACTATTTATTTAAGACCTACTTTGTTCTAACTCCAGAGGTGACAACAATGTGCAAGAAAGACAGCACTTACCCTTGGGACAGTTGTTTTGATCTTTTCTTCAGTAAAAACTTGCTAGATTAGAAAGTTGGAAAACAATGTGATAAAACACTGGCTGCTGTAGTATTAATAACTGATAAGATTTAATTAATGTGTTACTTTTAGAAGGATATTTTCTGTTTTAAAAGAATTTCTGGCATTAACTCTTCTTAACCACAGAACAAGCCTCACCAGTTTGCACAGTTCAGTGTTGGTTAAATTGGCAAGTTGGTGCAAGAGATTTTGGAGCAGGCCAACCATTTCATACTCTCTAGTTTAAAACGAGGCCATCTGTATCTGAGACCAGTCTTCCCTGTGGATAGAATAGAATAATTCTAGTCTGATTCTTAGGCTCAGGAGGGATCCACTGTATCTCCTGAGAATCAAAAAGAACTGTGGTCACTTTTTTTTTTCCTTCTCAAACTGTCAGATTATAACTGGGTATTGTAGAAGCTCTGTGTACTGAATTATGCAGCTTGCAGATGAAGTACATATTACTTCATAATACTGAGTTGTTTTGTATGGATTACATTGAATAGCTCTACCCAAAAAAAACAGGAAAAAAAAAAACTTCCCCAGATTCCCCAATTTCATTACGCTTCTTTATGTTTTACCTTTATAATGGAAACAGTAGACCGAAAACAGTATTTGTCATGAAAATTTTTTGTCATCTGCAATTTGTAGCATGATACAGCTTTTCTGTTGCACTCTGGGCACTTTTATGCATGTTTTTTAGGATAACTGTTGATCATTGTTTTGTTACATATTTGTGTGTGTGTGTGTATACATCCTGTGTGTATGTGTATATATGTGTGTGTGTATATATACACATGTAACTTGAAAAATGAAAAGCATGCTGCTTGGCCTGGCTAGCTAATGTGTGATTGTACCTGGTAAACAACTTTTTTCTTTCAAATTCTGACCATAGAGGAATTGAGCTCTCTTTGCTCTGATGAGCCACCTTCAGAAATTATGACTTCCTCCCTTTTTCCGTCTTCTGAAATGCGTAATAATGACCTTACAGTACCACATGGCGAAAAGAGCAAAGTGTTAGGCAGCCAGCCTATTTTAGCCAAAGAAGGAAAAGACTGTTTGGCTCTCCTAGATGTGAAAAAGATGGAAAAGCCTCAAGGGACCAGTAAAGACATAGCATACTCCCCAGTTTCTGTTGCAGAAGGAGTTCAGTGTGACCATCCTTCCATTCCGGCCAGTTTCCCAGATCGTCCTGCTTTTCTCTCAAAGGAAGTTGGTCTGATGGAACAGCAAATAAATAAAGATCAAGAGTCCAAGAACCCAAATGAGGTACCAGGTACGGATGATAAAACTGGCTTGGATGTTGATGACAAGTTCACTTTGCTAACAGCCCAGAAACCACTCACCCAGCAGCCTAAGGCAGAAGGCATTTGTGCATATTCCTTATCCCCATCTGAAGTTTCAGGAGGTGGTATTATTGAAAAGGATTCCCCTGAGTCACCATTTGAAGTAATTATTGACAAAGAAGCGTTTGACAAAGAATTTAAAGATGCATATAAGGAGAGCACAAATGATTTTGGTAGCTGGGCAATGCACATTGATAGAGAATCATCTGCAGACATTTTGGAATCTAATGACAAAGTATTTCCACTGAGAAGTAAAGAGGCAGGGCGTTACCCAACCTCTGCGTTGCTCACTAGACAGTTTTCTCACACAACTGCAGCATTGGAAGAAGTGTCTAGATGTGTGAATGATATGCATAACTTTACTAATGAAATATTGACTTGGGATTTGGTTCCCCAAGTGAAAGAAGAGAGAAATAAATCTGACTACATCACAAAAACTACAGGACTTGATATGAGTGAATATAATTCAGAAATCCCAGTTGTAAATCTTAAAACTAACACTCAACAGAAATTTCCTGTATGTTCTATTAATGGGAGCACGCCCATCATTAAATCAGCAGGTAATTGGGCACAGGCATCCCTCCCACAAGAAAATGCTATCATTGAAAAACCTGTGCCAGACTGTCTCCGTTCCACAAAGGAAATCAATATCAAAGGTGTGGGAGGCAATGTGCAGAAACAAGATAACACACTTTCAGAGTTAGCTGGATCTCCTTTTGAGAAAGGTGTCTCTTTGGGTTCTGGAGTGGCCGCTGTGAAAGTGGTCTTACCTGGTGACCACCTGAAAGGTGACATGAACTGGCAGAGCTCTATGTTAGGAGAAGTCACGGAGGCTGATAGTTCTGGTGAGTCTGATGACACAGTAATAGAGGACATCACAACCAGTATTTCATTTGAAAGTAACAAAATTCAGGCTGAAAAATCTGTTTCCATTCCAAACGCTATTGTAAAAAGAGATGAAAGAGAAATCAAAGAGATTTTCAGTTGGAATAGGGAAAATAAAATCTCTGAAAACTTGGAAGAGCCAGTCAGTGGCTCTGAGGCAGCACAAGTTCAGCCTGATACTCTTGAAAGGAGTCCAGCTGGTGAGGCCTCGTGTTCACAAGTACCTGCTCTGAATGGCATGTCGGAAGATGTGGAGCAGTTGGGTAGCATGAGTGAAGTTGCTCCTGAAAAGCCTGATGGAATCGAGAGCCCCCAGCTTCCTTCAGTTCTGTCTCCAAGTGTTGAGGAGACAGAATTCTCACTAAATGTGACAACGTCTGCCTATTTGGAGTCATTACATAAAAAAAGTATTAAAGATGCAGATGATTCTTCCCCAGAGGACCTGATAGCAGCCTTTACAGAAACGGGAGAGGAAGGAATTGCAGATAAAGGTGCAGGAAATGCCTTTCAGGCAACATCGGAGAAGACAACGGACTTTAATAAAACAACTCTTGCTGTGGAAGTCTTGCATGAAAAGGAATCAGGTGGTTCTGAAATTAAAGACATAATAAGCAAACACACTGAACAAAGCAAAGAAACTAATGGAAGTGCGGTTCTGGATGTTTTTCCTGGCCAAGGTACTCCCGCAGCATCTCTTGACTTAGAACAGGAACAGCTCACAATCAAAGCCCTTAAGGAGCTGAGTGAAAGGAAGGCTGAGAAGTCAGCTTTTGTACTGGATACTGTAGAATCTCCTCCTGAAGAAATACTCAAGCAGACTTTCACATGTGATCCAGAATCTTCTTGGCTTCAGAGATCATGTGATGTCCTAGAACACACAGAAGTTAATACTGGATCTGATCTTGGGATTTCCAAGAAGCCCACAGTTAGCAAAGAAACTGCTAGGGTAGATACTATATCGAGCCTTAGTAAGACTGAAGTGGTAAACAAGCAAGTGCTAGCAAGACTTCTCGCAGACTTCTCAGGTAATCATTTACATTAGAAATACTGCATGTGACTAATTCTGCTGTGATTGATTACTTATTAGAGTGTCATTTTTCTTTTTTATGTCTTCTTTTTTTTTTTTTTTTTAAGATTTTATTTATTTGAGAGAGAGAGAGAAATAGCCAGCAAGAGAGGGAACACAAGCAGGGGGAGTGGGAGAGGAAGAAGCAGGCTGCCAGCAGAGGAGCCTGATGCGGGGCTTTCACGCTCTGAGCCGAAGGCAGACGCTTAACGACTGAGCCACCCAGGCGCCCCTAGAGTGTCATTTTTTCTAAGTCTCTGATTTTATATCACCAAAATTATGGCTAGGATAAAAACAACAATGCATAATGGGGAAAGGTAGAATTTTTTTTTCTGTGGTTGCCTGATTTGTTTTTCTTATACAAGTATTTCCCAAAGCAGTAGACCACTTGTTAATATTCTCCTTAAAACAGTTTTTGTTGTTTTTTTTCCTCAAGGTTCTCCTTTCCTTGCGGGTTGGCCTTAGAGCAGTTGCTGTGTCAAGAATATCATTAGGCATTTATTTATTTACAAAGCTTACTTTTAAATCTCCTTAATAGTAGACCTGCTTAGCACTTGGGTTTTTTCCTGTGGGCCTTGTGAAATCTATTTAGCAATCAAAGATAAAGGAATTCCTGCTGGGAACGACAGCAAATGAAACTTTTAATTAATTTGATCTTATACTACAGAGATTTTATGCTCTGAAAGTAGGTAACCAGTATTGTATTATAGTACCGTTTTGTGAGTATTGCTTAAGAGAAGTCCTGCATTCTTCCACTTTGGACCTTATTGAATACTCTTCAGGCCAAATTTATTATGTGGTACTAGAAGCCCTTCCCATTGTCTTCTGTTTATTCTCTCAGTCAGCCTTCAGTTAAATTACTGCAAGTGATGTTCGTTCTGGGATCTTGGAAGGTGTAAGGATATTTAAAGGCTTCCAAAAGGGACCCACAACTTCTAAGTTCTGCATTCATTATACGGTCACTCTTAAGTGCTATGTAAAGATCTATGGTTTTCCAGGCTTCTTTGACAGTAAATCCTTTTTTCAAGTGAAATCGTATACAGAGTTATAATACTTAAAATAAAAAGATGATTTTTCTTTGTTAGGATAAACTTATAAAAGTGATTATACCATTTCCTTTTTTTTTTTTTTTCTATAAACATTTTATTATACACAGAATGGGAAGGAGGTCCAGCCCTTTGCAGCCACTTTTCTATCCTGGTGGCAGCCCAGAGCACTGCTCAGCTCCAGCTGGGGTGCCTCTCAAAAGGAGTGAAACCACACACCCCTCGGATCTTGTCCTGTGCCAGTGTGCTGTGCTTGGTGAGCTGCCCGGCATGGGCAGCAGTGCCTCGGCTTGCTCGTGTTCTTGGTCACCTTGTTGAGGCCCCCGACCATGGGATCTCCAGAGCCATGGCTGCTGCTCTTCAGCTGCGGTGGAAGGGCAGCTTTTACTTTTTATTTCCTTACTGAAGACCACAAGCAGATTACTTAGTCTTTCTAAATTTTAATCTTTAGAGATAATTGTGCTTACCTTATAATAGTATTGTGGGGATCGAATGTAGACCTGCAGTAATGCAGTGCTTAGCATATGATAAATATTTAGCACAAAGTACAGGCCCTGGCATGTAGTAAATACTAGATAATTAATTGTTGATTGTTAAGTGAATGAATTGCTCGTATCAATGAAAACATTGAGACTGTTTTATAAACTAAAAAATTTGAAGTGGCAGTTAAGGATAGCTGTTATACTCTAGTAATTGAAGATTGCTGAGCTTGGATTGAGGAGTGCTGAATTTTCATTGTTGCTTTATAGCATCTAGAAGGCTTTGAACAATTAAGTTATATCACCTTTTAAGGCCTCAGTTTCTTTATCTGTAGAGTGAGGATGTTGAAGGAGATGATCTTCAATATCATTTTAATAATATGATTTCTCTGACTCTGGTATATCCTAGGTTTCTTTATGAGTTGTCGTAATTCTTACAGGTTGTTCTTTTGAGTGATAAGGCATATGGGAATTAAGCTACATTAGGCTACAAGAATTTCGGTGTCTAATTTTGGCAAATTCCTGCTTTAGTGTGACCTCAGGTAACTCACCTAACTGGTTTGACATCTTCCTTTGTTAATATGGTAGTAATTATTTTGCCCGGCTTTATAGTGTTGTAGTAAACAAAGTACTGTATAAATACTAATTATTAGTAATTCTTAAGTGAGTTATCTAATCTGTTTGTGAGAGGTGAAAAGGGCTATGGAAGTTTAGGATATTTGTCACTGGCCAAATTCTGTCATTAGTAGACATTTTTAGGTGCTAATTAAAGACCAGTATAATTAGACCGAGAAGCTAAAAGGTCTTCCTTTGCAGACTTCAAAATAAAAAACCTTTTTAAATTGTCTTACTTTATGAATAAATCTTTTAAACTATAACTGCTTCAGCAAAATACATCAGTATATAGTTCTAAGTAGTACATCTAAGTAGTCTTCCCTTTAAAGTAAAACCAGTTCTGTAATTATGTTCTGCCTGAAATTGTTGGGGAAAATAGGCAAAATAAACAATAAAAAATATTAATGGTATTTTATTTTTCTTTTGCTGTTTTATGGTATATTGTGTACAAGTTCGTAATGAAGCATAATTTTCATTTACTTTATGATACTATAGTGCAGTAATTATGGTATGATCTACGGTATAACTAATCATTTAGGGAAAATTTAGATCCCTGCTCATACACCTAATTGGGTGAAGACAGGTTTTTGGGTTTTAGTATCCAGATTGTCAAGAATGCAAGGAAATAGGCAGGTATGTGTTTTGGTGGTAGGTAGATGTAAGCTTTTACAACTTTTCTGGAAGGCATTTTGGCAATATGTAACAGAGTCCTAGAATTAATGTAGCCGTTTTGTTTCTAGGAATTTATTCTAAGGAAAAAAAATTATATGCAAAAACAACTACAAAAATGTGGAGTTTTTTGGGGAGGTTTTGGGTTTGTTTGGTTTTTTTTTAAGATTTTATTTATTTAGAGAAAGTTCTAGCAGAGGGAGAGGGAGAGAGAGAATCTTAAGCAGCCTCCATGCCCAGCATGGAGCCAGTCTCAGGGTTCAGTCTCATGACCCTGAGATCACAACTTGAGCTGAGAAATCAAGAGTCACGTGCTTAACCAACTGAGCCATTCAGGTGTCCCTACAAAGATGTTTTTTGTAGTGCTGTTTAAAATATTGGCAGGTGTCTTATGACCTATCTGTGCAATCGAATATTATACAGCCATTGGAGTTGTTATGGGTTTGTGTGTTTTTTTTTTAAGAAATGGAAAAATATAGAAAAGTACAAAAAGATAACACACTCGTATTTCTATATGTAGAATTAACTTCTGTGAATTAACATTAATGGTCATATTTGCTTCCAAACTAAAGAACCCTTTGATTACCACCTGACCCACTTACTCCCT
Source organism: Ursus arctos (assembly GCF_023065955.2). Taxonomy (NCBI): domain Eukaryota; kingdom Metazoa; phylum Chordata; class Mammalia; order Carnivora; family Ursidae; genus Ursus; species Ursus arctos. The sequence continues at coordinate 40,286,439 of NW_026622908.1, forward strand.
TCTTCCCTTCCTCAGAGGTAACGACCATCATGGACCTGATAAATCCTTCCAGCTTGTTTTAAATGTATGTGTATGTAGTATTGTTTTGTGTTTTCAAACCTTTATTAATATTACCATCTTTGTTATGCAACTTGTTTCATTTGACATTAGGGTTTTTTTTTTTTTAACTTTTTCCATATTGAAATATATAAAATTTGAAAGAAGTGAATATTCATTTTAACAGCTATGCAGTAATTCATTTTATGTATGTTATTTCCCTTTTGATTAGGATGTGGGTTATTTTCCATTTTTTACGCTTACAGATAGCGCTGAAGTTAACATTGTACTTGTCTGGTTTTACACATACACAAATATTTCTCTAGGGTCAGAGTGCCACTGCTTATTAACTTAAATTCTAGGTATGTACATTATTTTTCTAGTTATTGTCAATTTGCTATTATGTGAAAATGTTCACTTTTTCTTTTTTAAGTAATCTCTACACCCAATGTGGGGCTCGAGCTTATAACCCCAGGATCAAGAGTCACACACTGTACTGACTGAGCCAGCCAGGTGCCCCCAAATGTTCATAATTTATTAATAAAAATTGTATTATTGAACACCTAGCAGCACTTTTGTTATATGATGAATGAATACCGTAGGAAAACACAAGTTAGAAAAGAAAGTATTCGGAATAATTATTAAAAGTGAATCTAGGGGCTCCTGGGTAGCTCAGTTAGTTGATTGAGCATCTGACTCTTGGTTTCAGCTCAGGTCACGATTTCAGGGTCATGAGATTGAACCCCACGTCAGGCTCCACACTGTGCATGGAGTCTGCTTAAGATCTCTCTTTTCCTCTCCCTGTGCCCCTTCCCCCACTCAACGCATGCACGCTTTTTCTTATTTTTCTTTATTTTTATTTTTTTGAAGATTTTATTTGAGAGAGAGCAAGCGAGCATAATCAGGGGGAGCAGCAGGCAGGGGGAGAGGGAGAAGCAGCCTCTCTGGTGAGTAGGGAGTCTGATGTAGGGCTCTATCGTGGGACCCTGGGATCCTGACCTAAGCCCAAGGCAGATGCTTAACCGATTAAGCCATCCAGGCAACCCACCCCCTTTTTTTTTTAAAGAAAAGTGAACCTATAGTGGGGTGCCTAGCTGACTTAGTTGGAAAAGCACGTGACTTTTGATCTTAGGGTCATGAGTTTGAGCCCCGTGTTGGGTGTAGAGATTACTTAAATAAATAAAACTTTAGATATATCTATATATCCACACACAGTGAAGCTGAAGTAAATTAAAAAAAAATAATAATAACATCACAATGGTTTTTCTTGCAGTATGGTCAAGTAAGCTTTACTGGAACTGACATATAACTATATATTTTGGACAAAATTGGAAGGAAAAAAAAAAGACCTGAAGGCACTCAAAATGAACAAAAGCAGGCAGATTCTGAAAAGGAGCTGACACTTTTAAGAAGAATCAGCATGGAATGTATTTTCCATTTTAACTGGTTTTAGCCAGATGACAGACTGAAGTTGGCACCAGGCAGGTTGGCTAAAACTCATAGAAAAACTTGTAAGAGGACAGAATTTGGGTCAGCCACAGTCATTCAACCACTGGAAAGGGTTGGAGGAATCCTGGAAAGGAGAAATCCAGAGAGTGAGAACCTGAAATTCTGTGCACATACTCTCTGTATACACCTCTTTTTGATCCTTGAACATGCATGTGCATGGAAGACTGACTGCAAGCAGCTCAGCTAAAAAGAAAAGAAGTGAATTGAGATGTTGCCCAAGAGGCAAGAGTTCATAGTTTGGGTCCAGCCAAATTTAACTGCATACTGAAACAAATATTAGCACTCTTCAGAGGAATATAACAGAGTCCATTATGTACAACATAATATTCACAGTGTCCAAGATACAGTGCAAAATCACACATTTTAAAAACCAGGATGACCCAAACTGAAGAAAAAAGACAACCAACAGAAACCAACTTCATTTGTTAGAATTGGGAAATGGATTTTAAGTCAGCTATTACAATGAAATAAAGGAAAATACACTTGCATTGAATGAAAAGAAAGGAAATTTCTCAATTGAGAAACAGAAACAAAAGAGAGTCAAGTGGAAATTCTAGAACTGTAAACTACAGCAGCTGAAGTTAAAATTCACCAAGTGGCCTTAATAACAAAGTGGAGATCATAAAGGGAAGAGTCAGTGAACTTGCTGATAGAAGAACAGAAATTTATCCAACCTGAAAAACAGAAAGAATAATATATTACTGAACCTCAGGGACCTTTTGGACATTATTATATGATCTAACTCATATAATTGGAAGTTTCAGAAGGAGAGGAAAATGAGAGACAAGAATATATTTGAAGATAAAATAGTAAAAAATTTTCTCAGATTTTATAAAAAAGCCTAGCGACACCTATTAGGATAAGGACAAAGGAGAAAACATACCTTAGTACATGTGTCACGGGTCCCCAGGACCACCTTCAGGCTCAGTGATTTGCTAGAAGGACTGACAGGATTCAGAAACTCTTATACTTAGAGTTACCAGTTTATTGCAGCAAAAGGACATATTAGAATTGGCAATGGGGAAAGGCACATGGGATAAAGTCCAGGAGAAACCAGGTGCAAGCTTCCAGGTATCCAGTGGAGTCACACTGGGAATGCCCTTAATTTTCCTATCAGTGAGGTGACAGCATGTGCAGTGTTGCCAACACGGGAAGCTCGCTCAGTGTTTGGTGTCCACAATGCCATGCAGTGCCTACATGACTGATATCAGCTACTCAGACCCCCAGAGCAAAAACAGATGTTTGCCATAAATCATATTGTTCGGGCAAGCTTACCTGATCACACTGGTACAGCATGGGTCAAGTCCTCAGGCATGCAAAAGCACTTAGCCAGAATATTTCAAGGTCTCAAAGTTCATCTCCCAGGAGCCAGCTGAGGGCCAGTCCTAAAGACAGACCTTTCTTTGGCCAATTGAGTTAACCCTTTCCTACACAGTATTATAGTTAAGTTACTGAAGCCAAAGATGAGAAAATATTAAAAGTAGCTAGAGGGGCGCCTGGGTGGCACAGCGGTTGGGCGTCTGCCTTCGGCTCAGGGCGTGATCCCGGCGATCTGGGATCGAGCCCCACATCAGGCTCTTCTGCTATGAGCCTGCTTCTTCCTCTCCCACTCCCCCTGCTTGTGTTCCCTCTCTCGCTGCCTGTCTCTATCTCTGTCAAATAAATAAAATCTTTAAAAAAAAAAAAAAATAAATAAAAGTAGCTAGAGAACAATGACACAGAAAAGGGAATGACAGTTATAATTAGAGCTAGCTTCTTAGTGGAAACCACAAATGCCAGAAGACAGTGAAATAAGATAAAGTGCTGAACATGGAAAAAAATTGTTGGCCCAGATTTCTCTGTTGGACAAAAATACCCTGTAAGAATGAAGGCAAAATAAAGACCTTAGATAAAAGAAAACTAAGAATTTGTCACCAGAAGATTTGCACTATAAGAAACACTAAAGGAAGTTCTTCAGATTAAAGGGAATTGATACCAGATAGAAACTCAGACCTTCAGGAAGGAAGAGGGTTAGAAATGCTAAATATCTGAAACAGTATTAAAGATTTATTTTTTCTGGGTGCCTCGCTGGCTCAGTCCGTAGAGCATATGACTCTTGATCTTGGGGTTGTGAGTTCAAGCCCCACATTGGATGTAGAGCTTACTTTGAGGGGGGTGGGGGCGGTGCGGCAGTGCGCCTAGGTGGCTTAGTGGATTAAGCTCCTGACTCCTGGTTTCGGCTCAGGTCATGATCTCAGGGTCCTGAGATGGAGTCTCGCCCGCATCAGGCTCTGCACTGAGCATGGAGCCTGCTTAAGATTCTCTCCCTCTCCTCCCCACCCCCCAGCCCTGCTCACGCTCATGTGTACTCTCTCTCTAACATAAAGGGGCGGGGGAGAATTAAGTCAACTCTATCGATACGTTAGTGCAGTAAAAACTGCAATCAATAGAATGGCAGACATAAAACTGCTAGGCCCAACTGTATCCTGACTACAAAAGGTGTACATTAAAGACACTGATAGATAAAAAGTAAACAGATGGAAAAATGTATGCCAAAAAAATATATAAATGAATACTGTGCAAAAGTTAAGCATAAGACAACAAAGGGTATTACCAGAAATGAAGAGATGTGATTCACTATAAAAGGTCTCAAGAAATCTTCATAGTCATAAATGTATGTGCCTAATAACAGCTTCAAATTACATGAAGCAAAAATTTACAGAATAAGGAAAGAAACAGGTAATTCTTAAATCATAATTGGAGATTTTAATACCTCTTTCTCAACAATTGATAGACCCACCCACTCCTGTGTGTACACACACTGAGCACCACAACCAACCACTTTGACCTAGATAACATTTACAGAGCGCTGTCCTACAATGGCAGGATACACACTCTTTTGCAATTAGACAAGAAATATATTTACCATATACTAGACCATTAAAAAAAAACAGTAAATTTTAAAGATTAAAAACATACAAAGTATGTTCTAAGACCATAATGAAATTAGATTTTAAAACAATAAAAATAAGATACCTAAGAAAATTCCTAAGTATTTGGAAATTAAGCAAGGTACTTTCACATAATGCGTAGCTCAAAGAAGAAATCACAGGAAAGAAATTTTAATGTTTTAAACTGACAATGAAAATACAGTATATCAAATTTTGGAATGCAGTGCTACAAGGGAAATTTATGGCTCTGAGTGCTTATATTAGAAAAGAAAAATATCTATGTTCAGTGATCTAAGGTTTCAACTTAAGAACTTAGAAAAAGGGCCACCTGGCTGACTCAGTCCGTAGAGCATGCAGCTCTTGATCTCAGGGTCGTTGTAAGTTGGAGCACCATGTTGGGTGTAGGGATTCCTTAAAAATACAATCTTTAAATGAATGAATGAATATAAGTATTAAATAAATATATATATATAGTCTTTTCAGAAAGAAGTTAGAAAAAGAGCAAAATAAATCCAGAGTAAGTAGGAGATATTAAAAATAAGAGCAGAGATCAATGGAATAAAAAACAAAATTAACAAGGCCAAAATTTGATTCCTAGAAAAGATCAACAAAATTGATTTCTTTGACTGATCAAGGAAAGAAGAGAACCAGAATACCAATATCAAACATGAAAAAGCAGTTGCCACTTCAGATCCTACAGATATTAAAAGGATAATTACGAACAACTTTATGTCAATAAACTTATCAACTTAGATGAAATGAACAAACTCCTTGAAAAATAGAACTTATTGAAACTAACACAATATCTATTAAATTCATTATCAAAAATCTCTCACACAAAAATGTTCATGTCCAGAGTTTTACTGGCACTCTTTCAAGCATTCAGGGAAAAAGGAAGAGAATACTTTCCAACTCTTAGACAAGTATGTAGTAATATCAAAACTGGACAAAGACATGGCAAAGAAAATTTTGGACTAATACCCCTCATGAACATAATAAGATGAAAAATCCTTTACAAAACATTAGCAAATCAAATCCAACCATGTATCTAAAGGTTAATGCCCCATGCTAAGTACAGTTTGTTCCAGGAATACAAGCTTATTTTAAGACTGCAGAATCAATCAACGTAATTCACCACATTAGTATAATAGAAAAACTGTGATTATTTCAGTCAATTCAGAGAAGGCATTTGAAAATGCTCAACATCCTTTTTCTGATAAAAAATTTTCAGCAAGCCAGGAATAGAAGGTAATCTCAGTCTAATACTACATGACATTTATTGAAACCTCAGCTGACATTATACTTAATGCCAAAATGTTGAGCACTTTTCCCTTGAGATTAGGTGTAAGGCAGGAACACTCATTCTCACCATTTGTATTCAAGATCACTCTGGAGGTCCTACCATTGAATTATGACAAGAAATAGAAATAAAAGGAATAAAGGTTGGAAAAGAAGTTGTTAAAACTGTCTTAGTTTGCAGTTGACATGATTGTTTAGAAAATCCTAAGGAATTTATAAAACAACTACTAGGACTAATAAGTGGATTTAGCAAGGTTATAGGATATTAGGTTAATACGCAAAACTCTTGATTTGTTACGTCCTGGCAGCAAATCATCAGAAAAGGAATTTTTTTAAATTTCTTTTCTTCAGCTAAGATAGCAGATGATGTATTATACATGTTACATTCAGCCACAAATGAAAACAATTAGTCCTGAAAGTCACAAGCCCTGGGCAGAGGACCAAAAGGGACTGTTTTTGTGTGAGCAAGGTGGGTCTCTCATAGGTAGTCATGGTCAGATGGTGATGGTTGTTCTAGATTGATTGAATCAAGCTCTGAAAAGTAAGCATGCCGGTCCAACAAATTGTACCAGAATCCCTGACCTCTGGCTTTCCTTATTTCTGCTCCCGTGGCTTCCATGGGTACACATGCTGGTGGTTTACTTGGACCTCTGCCTCATATTTTTCTTTAAGCTTCATCCTGCACATTTGCTTCTTCCTCCACTTGGCTCTCATGATGCAGAGGTTTCCAAGAAGATGGCGCTAGAGCTAAGGGAGACCAGAAAATGAAACCTTAAAACAATAGCATCAAAAGCATAAGATAGGAATAAATTTAACAAAATAATGTGCAAGTAAGTCCTCTATACTCAAAATTGCAAAGAGAAGCTTAAGAACTGTCTGAGAGGAAAACTATGCTGTGTTCATGGATTGGAAGCCTCATTATTATTAAGATGTCAGACCTACCCAGATTCATCAGTGGATTCAACTCAAGATCCCAGAAGAATTTTTTGCTATAGAAATCGATAGGCTTGTTCTAAAATGTTTATAGAAATACACACAACCTAGAAAATCCAAAGCAATTTTGAAAAAGAAAAAAGTTGGAGGACTTGGAATACTCACTTCAAGACATTATAAAACTCCATACGAAGACGTTGTGGTACTTGCAAAGGAGTCAACAAATAGATCTAAGAAACAGAGTTCAGAAACAACTTACCACAAATTTAGGAACTTAAATCAACACTTCAGTTATCTCAGTTTTCATGGATCAGAAGTCTGGGCACAGGTTAGCTGAAATAAAGTGTGCTCTGGAAATACCAGGTGTGAGCAGGATCGTGATCTTATCTGAGACTCGGGTTCTCTTCCTGGATTGTTGGCAGAGTTCCATTCCTGGAGGTTGTAGGACCAGATCCCCGTTTTCTTGCTTCCTGGCTGTGTGCTGGGGATCCTGCTCCGCTCATAGTCTCATAGCTCTCTCCTAATATGGTACCTTACTTCTTCAAAGCTATCGGGAGAATTTCTCTCCAGTCCACTACCAGATCTTACATAACAGATACAAACACAAGAGTGACTACTGTCCCATCATACGCACAGGTTCTGCTCACTTCGGGGGCAGGAGAAAGTATTATATAGGACCCGTACACCAGTCAGCAAGAGTCTAGGGAGCCATCTTAGCATTTTGCCTTCCACAGTCCCTACTTCACACGATATACAAAAATTAATTTAAAATGGATCAGACACCTGAATATAAAAACTAAAACTATAAAACTTTTAGAAGAAAGCATAGAAGATCTTCACGAATTGGGGGCTTAGCATAGTTTTTTAGACCATAGAATGCACTAGCCATAAAATAAAAACTCAAGAAATTAGACTTCATCAAAATTAAAATCTCATTAAAAGATGCCACTAATGGGCAAAGCGTTGACTGGGAGAAAGTATTTACAAAATGTGTCTGATGAAGGACTAGCATCTAGGAAATATTAAAAACTACATTTCAACCATAAAAGGACAAACAACACAGTAAACTGAGTGGAAAAGAGTCTGACATTTCACAAAAGATAATGTACAAATGACCAATAATCCAATAAAAATGTGTTCAACAGGTGCCTGGGTGGCTCAGTCGTTAAGCGTCTGCCTTCGGCTCAGGTCATGATCCCAGGGTCCTGGGATCAAGCCCCAAATTGGGCTCCCTGCTTGGTGGGAATCATGCTTCTCCCTCTCTCCCTCTGCTTGTGTTCCCTCTCTCGCATTGTCTCTGTCAAATAAATAAAAATCTTCAAAAAAAAAAAAAAGTTCAACAATGGAGTCTTCCCAGAATTAAAATAGAAATAACATATCACTGCACATCCACCCACATGGCTGAAATTAAAGACTGACAAGACCTAATGTTGGCAAGGTTGTGGAACAACTTAAACGCTCATATATTATTGGTAAGAATGTACAGATACTCTGAAGAAAGGTTGGTCAGTTTCTTAGCAAACTAAACCTGCAGCTACCCTATGACCGTGTAACTCCACTATGGAGAAGGGAAAACGTGTTCATTCAGCAAATGTTCATAGCAGGTTTAATCATCATAGCTCAGAACTGGAAATAGTGAGTTGTCCATCAACAAGGGAGTAGATAACCTGTGATACAGCTGGTTATCTTTTGATACTTGCAGCAGTATAGATGATTCTCAGAAATTATGCCAAGTGAAAGAAGCAATACAAAAAATTCATACTGCATGATTCCATTTAGGTGAAATTACAGAAAAAGCAAATTAGTCTATGTAGGAAAAAGAAAGCAGTTGTTACTTCTTGGTATGTTGGCTAGGAAGAAACATGAGGAAACTTTTTGGGGTGATGATAATATTCTGTATTTTGATGGAGTTAAATAGGTGTATTCATGTCTCCAGAGTCAGTGAATGTATTGTGTATTTCTGTGTATATAGATTTCATGTCAAAAGAAAAACAATAAACATTGCACTTCAGTTGAAGCTGAAGTAGATTTCCTATTTGTGATTTACTTTGGAATACATTTTTTTAAAAATGAAATGGACAGATAGGTATAGTATGTAATTGCGTACAGGTTTCACCTACTATCCAAAAGTAGGGCATTCCTATGAAACCTTCAGTGAGCCAAAATGGAAAGTGAAGAGTATCCCCCCGTTTCCGAAAGTTCACATTAAGCCACTTTGCTTTTACAAAAGACCTACATTAGTACCAGTTTTCGCCTACTGAAAGAAATCCAAAGAGGATTTTTGCTTTTATGGAAAAAGCTGTGACCATATTAATGTAGGTTTTTTGTAAAAGCAAAGTGGCTTAATGTGAACCTTCGGAAAGCAGGGGACACCTGTATAGTCAAACATCAGTAGATAGTGGAGATGGTCACACAGCAATGAGAATGTGCTTAACATCACTGAATTGAATACTTAAAAATGGCTGAGATGGTAAATTTTATGTTATGTGTATTTTACCATGATAAAAAATAAACATAAGACTCACGGTAAAATGTGGGTAGTGTTTCTATGGGTGTTCACTCTGAACTCTTCAGCTTTGCAGTATGTTGAGGGGAAGTAAAGCAGAGGGGGGAGACAAGCTGTTCCAGTTACTAAATAGATTTGTGTTGTTTCTATGGGGGAAACACTGAGTAGAGCTGGTAGAGAAATGGAAAGAATAAGATCTCAAAAGTCAAGGGTATGTGTATGACCCAGCACTTTATTTTTTAATTGTCTTTTGCTTATTACTGATAAAGATTTTAGAGATTGTCAGCTTTTTTAGAAGAAGAGAATTTTATGTCACGTGCTGTTGAAGTCTGAAGCCACAGACTTAATCTGTATCGCTTACCAGATCATCAAAGAAACGTACAAGTCCAGGTATTTCAGTAACTATAGCAGAAACAGAGTGTCATAACCTGATTAACATGGAAGGTAGAATTAGAAATAAAGGTATGCATGGGATCGAGCCCCACATCAGGCTCCTCCGCTATGAGCCTGCTTCTTCCTCTCCCACTCCCCCTGCTTGTGTTCCCTCTCTCGCTGGCTGTCTCTATCTCTGTTGAATAAATAAATAAAATCTTTAAAAAAAAAAAAAAAGAAATAAAGGTATGCAAAAGGCATAAAATTACTTTTTAAATTTGATTTGGTGTTCATTATTAGCAATTAACTAGTGCTTTGTTCAGGTTTTTTTGTTTGTTTGTTTGTCTTTTTTTGTGGTTTTTTTTTTGTTTTTTTTTTTTTGTTTTGTTTTGTTTTTAGTTTTAGATTGGGTCTGATGTCTTCTGCAGACTTAATTTCAGAGTTTTCTTATTCGAAGAATTTAGTAGTTGTCTAACGTGTGCAAAGAACCAGCCAGATCTAGAAGGGGAAAAAAGGATAGAAAACTAAAATCAGAGTTTTGTGTCTCTTCCATTATGATTCAGCACTTCATTTATTATCTTTAATTATATTCTTTAGGTAACTAAGTTCGGAAGTTCATATTTTCAGATCCATGTAGCTACTTTGTTGTGGAGAGGTAGTGCTGCTTTGTTTTGTGTGATTTATAAATCTGAAATCAAAGGCGAAGGGAATGGTATGTTATTTTAATGAGTGAAAAACTCTCTTTTCTTGACAGTCTAAGAGGAGTGCTAGTTTGAAAGGGACGCTTACAAATTTCTTTGCCCTGTTGCCAGGTGCGTTCATGGCTGAAGGCATATGCGGCTGTCTCTGCCAATAACAGTTCTGTGCTATGCAGTGATCCTTCTGTGCCTTTTTGAAGGGAATGTTTTCGGTTAAGGGTAAATCTGTAGCAGAGCAGACTATTTTTTTTTTAATATTTTTATTTATTTATTTGACAGACAGGCAGCGAGAGAGGGAACACAAGCAGGGGCAGTGGGAGAGGAAGAAGCAGGCTCCTAGCGGAGAAGCCTGATGTGGGGCTCGATCCCAGAACGCTGGGATCATGCCCTGAGCCGAAGGCAGACGCTTAACGACTGCGCCACCCAGGCGCCCCAGCAGAGCAGACTATTAACCCATTTCAGCAGTCACAAAATTTGGATCTGAATATATAAACACATTATCCAGCGTCTTTTACTCAAAAAGTGGCTTCATTTATTATGAGCTATTAATGTAATCAAAGAAAATGAGTGTGAAAATACCTACATATTTTTCTTTATATAAATAATTGTTCATATAAAAAAAACCTTAACTGCCTGTTTCCCCTTTATTAATGAACAGTTTCCCTTTTGTCATAAACCCTGGCTTTTTTTTTCTTTTAGTTATTTCACATTTACATTTTCTTAGACATGTATATTACAAATTTTGAAAAACTAATGAATGTAGAACGATTTGTACAGACTCTTGAGTTGTCGATATATTCTTTTTTTTTTTTTAGATTTTATTTATTTATTATTTGAGAGAGAGTACAAATGGTGGGGAGGGGCAGAGGGAGAGGGATAAGCAGACTCCCTGCTGAGCTTGATCCCAGGACCCCAGGATCATGACCCAAGCCAAAGTCAGACACTTAACCAAATGAGCCACCCAGGTGCCCTGAGTTGGAGATTTATTCTTAAAAATGAAGTTAAAGTTGATAACTGCTAAAACCTAAAATTTCTTATATATTTATTCCTTTTCAGAATAAGCATTTCAACAGCCTTTCTTTTCTTTCTTTTTTTAAGATTTTATTTATTTATTCGACAGAGATAGAGACAGCCAGCAAGAGAGGGAACACAAGCGGGGGAGTGGGAGAGGAAGAAGCAGGCTCCTAGCAGAGGAGCCTGATGTGGGGCTCGATCCCATAACGCCGGGATCACGCCCTCAGCTGAAGGCAGACGCTCAACCGCTGTGCCACCCAGGCGCCCCTTCTTTTCTTTCTTTGAAGTATGTACTTTGGAGAGTAAAGTCAGTTGACTTTTGGGAAAGGCTGAAGTTAGAGTCAAACCAGGAGCTTTCTCCAAATTTAGTAATAAAAATCAGTAGGTAGGAACTCAACAAGATTTGCTGATGTTTTAGCTTGGATGGACAGGTACCAGTTTCTTTCTCCTTAGCCTTGAGCTTGCTGTTGGATGTGTTAGTGCCCTCTTTTGGCACAAGGAGGGTACTGCAGCTGGCATCCTTAATACGGGCAAGAGATAAACATTTTTAAAATTTTTTAAATGTAAATTCAGTTAATTAACATAATGTATTATTAATTTCAGAGATAGAGTTCAGCGATTCATCAGTTGCATATAACACCCAGTGCTTATTACATCATGTGCCCTCCTTAATGTCCACCCAGTTACCCCATTCCCTCACCCCCTCCCCTGCAGCAACCCTCAGTTTGTTTCCCCTGATTAAGAATCTATTATGGTGTGTCTCCCTCTCTGATTTCGTTTTGCTTTATTTTTTCCTCTCTTACCCATGATCCTCTGTTTTGTTTCTTAAATTCCATATATGAGTGAGATGATATGATAATTCTTTTTCTGATTGACTTATTTCGCTTAACATCATGCTTTCTGGTTCCATCCACATCATTGCAAATGGCAAGATTTCAGTTTTTTTGATGCGGAGTAGTATTCCATTGTGTATATATACCATGTGCATTCTATTATATATGTGTGTGTGTGTATATATATATGTATATATATAAAGTCATTTAGATATGTCAAATACATTCTTTGCAAATACTTTCTCCAGTCTGTGACTTCTCTTTTTATTCTTTAAAAGTGTCTTTCAAAAAGAGCAGAAATTTTGGGGCGCCTGGGTGGCTCAGTCTTTGGGCATCTGCCTTCAGCTCAGGGCGTGATCCCGGAGTCCTGGGGTGGAGCCCCGCATCAGGCTCCTCCACTGGTAGCCTGCTTCTTCCTCTCCCACTCCCCCTGCCTGTGTTCCCTCTCGCTGGCTGTCTCTCTCTGTCAAATGAATAAATAAAATCTTTAAAAACAAAAACAAAAAAAATTTTTTTAATTTTGATAAAGTACAGTTTATCAGTTTTTTCTATTATATATCAGATGTTTATTTTCTTCTAGTAGTTATATAGTACTAGATTTTACATTTAAGTCTCTGATCCTTTTGTGTGCATTTTTGCATATCATAGGAGGTACAGATCAAAGTTCAGGGTTTTTTTGCATATGGGTATCCAGTTCAGACACCATTTGTTGAAAATACTTTTCTCCACTGAATTGATTTTGCAACTTTGTCAAAAAATAATTTGTTCATATATGCATGGGTCTATTTCTGAACTTTGTATACTATTCCATTGCTCTTTCTCTCCGTAAGCCATTGCTACACCATCTTGATAATGGTAGCTTTATAGAAGTCTTGAAATTACATAATGTTAGTCTTCCACCTTTGTTCTTTTTCAGTCAGTTTGGCTTTTCTAGGTTCTTTGAATTTCCCTAGGAACTTTAGAATCACTTTGTCCATTTCTACAAAAATACTTCTGGAATTTTGATTTTAATTATATCAAATTATAGATAAACTTGGAGACAATTAACACTTTAGCAATTTTAAGTCTTTGAGCCCATAAAAACAGTATAGCTTTCCATTAATTTAGGTCTTCATTAATTACTCTCAGCTATATTATATAGTTCAGTATATAGATTTTGTCAGATCTGTTAGGGGGTATAGCTCAGTGGTAGAGCATTTTGACTATCTTTTGTCGGATTTATGCCTAAGTATCTTATATTTTGGTGCTCTTTTAAATGTTATTTTCAGCTCAATTTCTGGTTAACACTAATATATGGAAATATAACTGATTTGTATGTTGACCCTGTATCTTGCAACTTTGCTAAACTCGTTTATTAGTTCCAGCAGCTTTTTTGTAGATTGCATCAAATTTTCTTTTTTTTTTTTTTTTAAGATTTTATTTATTTATTTGACAGAGAGAGAGAGACAGCCAGCGAGAGAGGGAACACAAGCAGGGGGAGTGGGAGAGGAAGAAGCAGGCTCCCAGCGGAGCAGGGAGCCCAATGCGGGGCTCAATCCTAGGACCCTGGGATCACGCCCTGAGCCGAAGGCAGACACTTCACAACTAAGCCACCCAGGCGCCCCTGCATCAAATTTTCTAAATAGGCAATCATGCCATCTGTGAATATAATAGTTTTATTTCTTTTGCAATTTGAACAGCTTTTATTTCTTTTTCTTGACTTACTACACTGGCTTAAAACCTCTAACACAGTGTTCAGTAGAAGTGGTGAGAGAGAACATCCTTGCCTCTTTTCATTAAATGTGACGTTAGCTCTAGGTTTCTTGTAGATTCCCTTTATCAAGTTGAGGAAATTCTATAACCTAGTAGTTTCCTACTACTTAAAAAGTTGTTGAAACCTTGTTGAAAGGTTTTTATCAGAGGGGATATTAGATTTTCTTAAATGCCTTTTCTGTATCTTTTGAGAGATCGTATGGTATTCTTTTTTAGTTCTGGTTTGTCAGTGTGGTGAATTATATTGAATGATTATGAATGTTAAACCAATCTTGCGTGTTTGTGAAAAACCCCACTTGGTCATAGTGTATTCTTTTTATATAGTGTTGGGTTTGATTTGCTAAAATTGTGTTAAGAAATTTTTGCATCTAGGGGCGCCTGGGTAGCGCAGTCGTTAAGCATCTGCCTTCGGCTCAGGGCGTGATCCCGGCGTTCCGGGATCGAGTCCCACATCGGGCTCCTCGGCTGAGAGCCTGCTTCTTCCTCTCCCACTCCCCCTGCTTGTGTTCCCTCTCTCGCTGGCTGTCTCTCTGTCACATAAATAAATAAAATCTTTAAAAAAAAAAAAAAAAAAGAAATTTTTGCATCTGGGGGGGCCCCTGGGTGGCCCAGTTGGTTAAGCATCTGCCTTTGGCTCAGGCCATGATCTCAAGGGTCCTGGGATTGAGCCCCACATCAGGCTCTCTGCTCAGCAGGGAGTCTGCTTCTCCCTCTGCCCCTCCCCCTTCCCCTGCTCATGCTCTCGCGCTTGTGCACTCTTTCTCTCACATAAACAAAATCTTAAAGAAATTTTTGCATTTATGCTCATGAGCCATATTTATTGCTCGGTAGTTTTCTTGTAATGTCTTTGTATAGTTTTGGAGTCCAGGTAATACCTCCTGGCCTTCTAAAATGTGTTGAAAGACATTACCTTCTCATTTTATTGGAAGAATGTGTGTAGAATTGGTATTATTTCTTGTTAATGTTTGGCAGAATTCCCCAGTGATGCCATCTGGGCCTGGAATTTTCTGAGTGGGAAGCATTTTATTTATGTCTTACCTCTTAATAGATATAAGGCTATCAGTTCATTTTTTGAATGAACTCTGGTAGTTTGTGTCTTTGGAAGAATTTGTCCACTTTATCTAAATTATCTAATTTATTGGCATACTGTTGTTTATAATGCTCCTTTATTATCCTTTTAATGTCTGTAGAATCTGTAGTGATGTCATCTCTCTCATTCTTTGTACTGGCAGTTTTTTTACTCTTTCACCTTTTCTTGATTAATCTAGTTAGAGTTTTGTGTTTTATTGATACTGTCCAAGAACTTTGGCTTCATTAATTTTCTCTGTTATTTTTCTGTTACATGTTTAACTGATGTCTGCTCTGATTTTTTTTTAAATATTTTATTTATTTATTTATTTATTTATTTGTTTATTTATTTGAGAGAGAGCAGGGGGAGGGGCAGAGGGACAAGCAGACTCCCTGCTGAGTGGGGAGCCCGACACGGCTTGATCACAGGACCCTGAGATCATGACCTGAGCTGAAGTCAGACACTCAACTGACTGAGCCACCCCAGTGTCCCGATGTCTGCTCTGATTTTTATTATTTTCTTTCTTCTGTTTACTTGGGGTCCAGGTTCTTTTTCTAATTTTTTAAGGTTGCAGCTGAGATCACTGATTTGTCATCTTCTTTTCTAACATAGGCACTTTCATACTATGTATTACTTTAGTTGGATCCCATAAGTTTTGTTTGTTGGTGGTGGTGGTTTTTTTTTTAGATCCCACAAGGTTTGATTTTCATTCAGTTCAAAATACTTTCTAATTTCCCTGTTGATTTCTTCTTTGATTCATTTAGAAGTGTGTTTATTTTACAAATATTGAAGGTTTGCCCAGTATCTTTCTTTTCCAATATCTTTTGTTATTGTTTTTAATATAATTACCTTGTAGTCAGAAAACATAAAAGTGACTTGAATCCTTTAAAATGTAATGGAGGGCACCTGATGGCTCAGTAGGCTAAGCATCCAGCTCTTGATTTCATCTCGGGTCATGATCTCAGGGTCATGAGATCAAGCCCTGTGTCAGACTGCATGCTTGGCAGGGACTGTGCTTGAGATTCTCTCTCTCCCTGTGCCCCTCCCCCTCCTTGTGTGCATGCACACACTCTCTCAAAATAAATAAATAAATCTTAAAACGTATCAGGATTGTTTTGTGGCCCAGGACTTGGTTTATCTCCATGCATGTTCCACATGTACTTGAAAAGAATATGTATTCTGCTGTTGTTGTGTGAGTGTTCTATAAATGTCAAGAAGATCTGATTGGTTAATAGTGTTTAAGTCTTCTATATTTTTATTGATTTTTTTGTCTACTTGGTCTACCAATTACTGAGAGAGGGATGTTGAAATGCCTATATATATTACACACTTATTGAGGTATAGTTCACATATACCGTACAGTTCATCCATTTAAAGTGTACAGCCAGATGTTTTTTTATCTTCACTATCCAATTTTAGAACATTTTAGTCCCCCTACAAAAAAACCCCATACTCATTAGTATTCACCCCCCATTTCCCACCACCACCACCACAGTCCTAAACAACAACTAATGTATTGTCTGTCCCTATAGATTTGCTTATACTGGATGTTTTGTATAAGTGGAATCATGTAATATGTGGTCTCTTATAATTGGCTTCTTTCACTTAGCCTGATATTTTCATGTTTTAGCCATGTCATAACAGGTAGCGTTAGAACTTCACTCCTTTTTATTGCCCTATAATAATTCCATTGTATGGATATATACTACATTTTATTCATCTGTTCCATCAGTTGATGGACATTTGGATTGTTTCCACTTTTTGGCTATTATGAATAATGTTTCTGATAAATATTGCTGTACACAAATTTTTGTGTTGTTTATGTTTTTATTTCTCTAGCGTTTGCCTAAGAGTGGAATTGCTGGGTCATATAATAATTCTATGTTTAGCTTTTTGAGGAACTGCCAAACTGTTTTCCCAAGTGGCTGCACCATTCTTCATTCCCACTAGGAATGTAGGAAGGTTCCAATTTCTCCATGTCCTTGCGAGTATTTGTTACTGTATTCTTTATGATAGCTATCCTCGTGGGTTCAGTGTGGGTTTGATTTGTACTTCCCTAATGACTAATGATGCAGAGCATCTTGTTATGTGCTTACTGAGCATTTGTAGTCTTCAGAGAGATGTCTGTTCGGATCCCTTGTTTTTCAGTTGGGCTGTTTTTTAATTATTGAGTTAAAATTCTTCGTACTATATTTGGACACAAATACCTTATCAGATACATGATTTGCAAATATATTCTCATTTTGTTACTTTTGTCACTTTCTTGGTACCATTTACAGCATAAAGGTTTCTAATTCTGAATAGTACCACTTACCTGTTGTTTCTTTGTCACTTGTGCTTTTGGTTGAGAAATCATTGCCTAACCCAAGGTCACAAAGATTTACTCCTGTTTTCTTTTCTTTTTTTTTTTTTTTTAAGTTTTTATTTTAGTTTCAGTTAGTTAACGTACAGTACATACAGTGTTATATTAGTAATCAGTTTCAGGCATACAGAACAGTGATTCAGCACTTCATACATCACCCAGTGCTCATGATAAGTGCCCTCCTTCATTTCCATCACCTATTTAACTCCTGTTTTCTTCTAAGAGTTTTAAGACACTTTCTCACTTTTCTGAAACAATCATTTATTTTTTTCTCTGTAAACCTTCTTTACCACCTTGCCCCCACCTCAGCTGATGACCTCAGCACTTTTTTGTTGAGAAACTAGAAGCATTCAGAAAGAAATCCCTCTTCTTGCAGTCTTCAGATCTATGAATGGGCCTGTGTCTCTTCTCATCTTCTTCACTCTGTTGCTCTAACAAGGATCAGCCCCTTCATCTGGGTTCTGGATCTCTATCCCTCCCTTCTTCTGAACTTCTTCTGTCCCCTTCAGCCTCTTTCTTCTTGTGTCAGCATATAAACATGCTTTAGTGTTTCCCATCTTTAAAAAACTATCCTTTGGCCGCAAATGTCCCTACTCCCCTTCACAGCCAGACTTCATAGGCATTTCCTCTCACACTGCCTCCACATCTCACCAGTAATTCCTCTTCTGCTCCCTCAAATTGCTTGTGTTTGCATCACTCCACTGAACAGCTTTTTTGTTTTTTAAGATTTTATTTTAATTTAATTTAATTTTATTTTATTTTTTTATTTTGAGAGAAAGAGAGCATGAACAAGGAGGGGCAGAGGGAGAGAGAATCCCAGTCTCATGACCCTGACTGAGATCATGACCTGAGCCTAAATCAAGAGTTGGGTGCCCAACTAACCGAGCCACCCAGGTGCCTCTCCACTAAATAGTTTTAATCAGATCACCAGCTCTCTCCATGTTGCCACGTCCACGGTTGCCTTTTTTCCTTATTTAAGCTCAGCAGAATTCGCCAGTTTCCACACTTTCTCAAAGTACTTCTCTCTCCACTTCTGTGATACCACACACTCCTGGTTCTCCCCTACCTCCCTGGTTATTGCTTCCATTCCCTTCTGCTGGCTCTAGTTTGACTCTTTTTACTAGTTACTAGATATTAGAGTGCCACTGAATTAAGTAAGACCTGGGCCGCCTTCCCTGTCAATCCTAGGTAACCTCATCCATTTTTATGACTTTTAAATATTATTTGTGTGCTGTACACTGGTGGGTCTAACTGCTTTCTTTAATTATGGGTATCTCTAACATCCGTCCCAAAATTAACATGCTCTGTACTCTGCTCTTCCTCACCTCACCTCATTAAATGACACCCAGCCATCCATTTGTTCAGGCCCCCAAACCTATGATTCATCCATCTTTCTTCCCTTATGTCTTCTCTCATATCTAGTCCACCACCAGGTTCTCCCTGTTCTACTTCCAAAATATATAGCTAAAATCTATCCACTCTTCTCCATTCTGACTGCCCCCAGCCGAATCTGAATGACCATCATCTCGCACTTGAACCTTCAAGTTAGCTTCCTGCAGAGACTCTCTGCCTGTACTTTTGCCCCACCCCAATCCATTTTCTATGCAGTAAAAGTGTTCCTCTTTTTAAAATACAGTATACTGTGTTATTCCCCTGCTTGACCTTCAGTGGCTTCCCATTTCATCTGAAGTTAAAATCCAAGCTCCTTATCTTGCTTTATGAAAGTACTGCATGATCTAGCTCCTGCCAGTCTCTCCAGCCTTGTCACACCATTCTGGCCTTTTGCATGGCCAGCTCCTTCTCATTTTTCATATCTCACCTTTCACTTCAGTCCTCCAAGAGGCTTTTCCTGACTGCTAGCTTCGGTCGTGCCTGTGCACACACACATTATTCTCATCGTGGCATAATGGATTCATAACCTTATGGGGCTCTGGTACAGGTGACGCTTAGCTTGTTCGTTATTCATGCCTCTCTTTCCCCCTGGAAAGTAAGTAAGGATCTTGTTTGCCTAGCTTACTGTTATAGTCCCAGTTCCTAGTACTTGCCTGGCACATGGTAGGCACTTAATTAAAGCTTGCTGAGAGGGGCGCCTGGGAGGCTCAGTCAGTTGAGCATCCAACTCTTGATTTCAGCTCAGGTCATGATCTCAGGGTCGTGAGATCGAGCCCTGCATCAGGCTCTGTGCTCAGTGTGGAGCCTGCTTAAGATTCTCTCTCTCTCTCTCCCTTTGCCTGCCAACCTTCCCCCCCACCCCTGCTCGCACTTGCGTGCGCGCGCACACACTCTCTCTCTCTCTCAAAAAATGAAAATAAAAAATCAAGCTTGCTGTGAAGAGAGGGGTGGGAAAGGAAGGAAAAGAACACATTGAAAATAAGGAATTTGCTGTTTTAAAAAAGTTCTATACTGAACTAGTAGAAGCAGAAGAGAGAAAAACTATTTTATGGAACCAGACGATTGCAGCCTCTTGGTGCTTTCCTGGTTGTGAAGCAAACACTAAAACCAAGTCTAAAGGCTTCACCATTTTAAACTTTCAGCAGCTGCCCCATTTCTTGCCTTTTTCTTTTTCTTTTTTTAAGATTTTATTTATTTATTTGAGAGAGAAAGTGGGAGAGGGAGAAGCATTGGCTCCCACTGAGCAGGGAGCCTGATGTGGGCTCGATCCCAGGACCCTGAGATCATGACCTGAGCCAAAAGCAGACATTTAACCGACTGAGCCACTCAGGTGCCCCCTTGCCTTTTTCTTCGTGTGTTTCGTCCTTCTAACTCTTCCTCGACGATCAGAGGACAGCATTTCCAGACTGTGCCAAGTTCCTTTCTTTGGTTTTGTGTGCTCAAAATCCTTGGTCCGCTGCACTTGATAGGCTCCAGGTGCAGAAACTTGGCCTGTCATAGAGAGATCATCAGGAAACAAATGCAGACTGATTATTAGCCCATGTTTTAAGCACTTAACAACAGATCTGAGGAAAATTAAAGCAGACTAAGGAGATGGAGTGTGATCAAAGGACAGGGATGTTAGGTGGGATGGGCATTCTGAGGGAAGTAGCCCAGGAACCAGGACCCAAATGAGGTGAAGGAGCAAGTCATGTGACGTTGTGGAGGATGAGCATCCCAGACGTTTGAGGGATTAACCAGCTTTTCATTTTGCTCTGTAATCCCCCTTTAATCAGCGTGTCCCTTTTCTAGACCAGACCGTAATTCTACCATTGATTTTTAAGGCCCAGCTTAGGGCCTTCTGTACTGTTGTGCAGGTTGTGTACTGCACACCTCTAGGGGACACTGTTCACATGTATTATCATTGTAGGTTTGACTATTTCTTACCACAGTTTTCCAGCAGATGGCAGTAAGGTTCATGAGGACAGGGTGGCTTTTGCTGATCTAGATTTGCATATAGGCAAGTGTCATTACCCCTTTTCGATACATTGAGGTATTTTCTCTCTGGGCCTCAGTCTTACCCTGTAAGCTTCTTTTTTCTCTTTCTGTCTTTCAAATATTTCAAACTTAAAGAATTGCCAGTATAGTACAAAAAACTTCCATATACCCTTCACTCTAGTTCACCAGTTGTCAACATTTGCCTATTTTGCTTTATCTCTCCCTCCCCCTCTCCATAAATACATGTTTTTTTCTTTCTTCCTTTTTTTTTTTTAAGATTTTATTTATTTATTTGAGAGAGAGAGAGATAGAGAAGAGAGCATGAACGGGACAGAGGGAGGAGAAGCAGACTCCTGGATGAGCAGGGAGCTCGACACGGGGCTCGATCCCAGGACCCTGAAATCATGACCTGAGCTGAAGGCAGACACTTAACTGACTGAGCCACCCAGGCACCTGATACATGTTTTTTCCTGAACTATTCAAGAGCTGATTGCAAACATCCTGCCCCTTTATACCCTTGCTTTGGAGTGTTTTTGTCTTCGTTTTTATGAACAAGAATTTTGTTCAAGAATTTACATAGCCACAGTACACTTATCATATTTAGTCAATTTCATATTGATGCAGTATAGTTGATCCTTGAACATCATGGTAACGGACACTGAGCGCCATGTAGTCGAAAATTCACATATAACTTTTGATTCTCCAAAGACATAACTACTAATAGCATACTGTTAACCAGAAGCCTTACAG
Source organism: Ursus arctos (assembly GCF_023065955.2). Classification (NCBI taxonomy): domain Eukaryota; kingdom Metazoa; phylum Chordata; class Mammalia; order Carnivora; family Ursidae; genus Ursus; species Ursus arctos. The sequence goes on from NW_026622908.1 coordinate 40,307,871, forward strand.
CTAACACGAAGTCCGCTAACACATATCTTGTATATATGCATTGTATACTATATTCTTAGAGTAAGCCAGGGAATAGAAAATGTTATTAAGAAAGTCAAAAGGAAGAAAAAAATACATGTACAAATACTCTACTGTATTTGTGCAGGTCGTGTGCTGCTCACGTCTAGGGGACACCGTTCACATGTGTTATCATTGTAGGTTTGACTATTTATCAGAAAAAAACCCACACGAAAATGACCCATGCAGCTCAAACACGTGTTGTTCACGGACCCACCTGTGGTTTTATCAGTTATATAGTCCACATTCAAATTTTGCCTGTTGTTCCAGTGGTGTCCTTCAGAGCCGTTTTTACCCCTTTATCCAGTGTTCAGTCTGTATTCATCACAGTTGGCATTTATGTGTTATCAAATCTTATCTCCTTTATTTTTTGCTGTTTTTTTATTGAAGAATAATTAAGTACAATGTTACATTAACTTCAGAGGTACAGTGTAGTGACTCAGCAGTTCTGTACATTACTCAGAAAGTTTACTTACTCTAAATCCCCTTCACGTATTTCAGCCACCCTTCCACCCACCTCCCCTCTGGCAACCACAGTTTGTTCCCTGTAGTTAAGAGTCTGGTTTTTTGTCTCTTTTTTCTTTGCTCATTTGTTTTGTTTATTAAATTCCGCATATGAACGAAATCATAGAGTATTTGTCTTTCTCTGTTTTATTTTATTTAGTGTCGTACCCTCTAAGTCCATCCATGTTGTTGTAAATTTCTCAGTCTGGGTTTGTCTGGTGTTTTCTTATTAGATCTAGGTTCTGTGTTTTTGGCAAGAATACCACAGAAGTGATGTCGTGTCCTCGGTGCATTTCACCAAGAGGCACATGGTATCTGTCCCATTCCGAAGCGTTCTGTTGAAACTGTGCTTGTGGTCTCAGGAACAGTGACGTCTGTATACTTGGACTCTTACTGTAGGAATCCTGCTTAGTATTTGCTCCTATGAGAAGGCAGCACTCTGTTCAGCTTTCCTGTGCAATCAGGTGAGCCTGACTTGCCTCCCAGCTCTCTCTCCTTTGCAGTGTCACTGTCTGGGACTCTCAGCTTCCCGTCGGGAATCATAATGCCTCTTATTTCTCCTAGTGTCACATCCCTTGGCTAGAATCTCTGAACCAGCGATTATTTCTTCTGCACCATCAGCATACCTTTAGTGTGAGAGTTTCAAGTTAGGTTCTGTTGGCTCTAGCAAGGTTAGGCTTCAGAGGTGAGTATTGTAGCTGGAATATGGGGAAGAACTAGGTGCCAGGGGGTCCACTTGAACAGATTCAAGTTCATTTTACCCTCAGTCACAGTCTTAGAGGCTATGATATTTTGGTTGTAGTTAAAATTTGAGTGTTTACGGCGTGTCATTTACAATGCTAAGCATTCTACTGCATTGGCCTCCTATAAAAACAACTCTAGGAAATAGATGTTACTTCATTTTACAAGAGAAAAAACAAAGGTTTAGAAAGGTCATTTAAGACAATATGGCTAAAAATTACCAGGACTCAAACTCCTGTCTCTCCAGCTCCAAAGCCTTGCCCTTTATGAACAGAACCAATAGTGTTGAAGTTAACCTTCACAGATTGAAATTCAAATGTAGTGTCGTTGCTAGATGGAAGGTAATTACTAGCAACCTTTACACACAGTTCTTAAGGTGTCTTTAAGTAGAAGACCTTAGATTTTTCCAGTTTTGATGTCCCCTACCATAAGACCCACTTGCCTGAGACAGTCTTGGTTTATACCCGTTTCCTAACAACTAGTGATAGTGTCCCCATTCATTTTCAGAGGTATTGCAATTTAGATAATGATGTGGTCCCCTACCCATCATTCTTCCTGAATTCTCTTCAGATTAACATGGAGACCGGTGTTTCATTGTACCGAATACGGTTTGGTTTGTTTTTATCCACCACTCTCTTCTGCACCCACCCAATTTATCCATATGTTAGTTTTGGTTTTATAGTGACCAAACGAATTTATCAGCATGGTTTGCTTAATTTAGTCAACAGTTAAGATTTTATCACACTTACTCTACATCCTTTCTGCTGAAACATTTCAAGAAATTGACACTTTATCCCGTTGTACTTCAGTAGCCATCTCTAAAAAAATGTTTCTAAGTTTTTGTGAACCTGTCCAGAAACCACAGGAACCTTTTGCAGTATGAGTCCTCACTCCTGACATACAATTTGATTTTCATTTGTCAGATTCTCTTAAGGAGGGATGTGCCTGTAATTGTGTACTAGTGTAATGCTTCTTGGGTGTGCAGGACACAGCCAAAGAGCAGTCCTGGCCACGTGACCACACGTAACCCGTGTTCCCTTTTCTTTTGGCAGTGCACGATCTGATTTTCTGGCGAGATGTGAAGAAGACTGGCTTTGTCTTTGGCACCACACTGATCATGCTGCTCTCCCTGGCGGCCTTCAGCGTCATCAGTGTGGTTTCTTACCTCATCCTGGCTCTTCTCTCTGTCACCATCAGCTTCAGGGTCTACAAGTCTGTCATCCAAGCTGTACAGAAATCAGAAGAGGGCCATCCGTTCAAGTGAGTGGAAGTATCACAAGTAACACTTGACAGTTTAGAGAAGGGGTTGGCCGAGGCTGGGCAGGTCGACCAATCAGACCTGACTACGAGAAGAATTATAGGGCCTGATGCAGCTGACCCCTTGCGTGAACATCAACTAGAAACCTTGTCACTTCAAAAGGGACCAAGTTAAGGAGCCAGGAACTTTTTGACAAACTAGGGGCTCACACTTGAAGATCAAAGAAGACTGTCTGAATTCCTGAGCAGGGCCTCCAGGACAGCACCCAGTTAGATGGGGTCCCAAGGACACGCTTAAGATCCCTATTACAGTTAAATCTTTTTGTTTGGTTTTGGGTTTGGTTTTGATTTTTTAAACATTTTTTATTTAAATTCAATTAATTAACATATAGTGTATTATTAGTTTCAGAGGTAGAGGTCAGTGATTCATCAGTCTTATATCACACCCAGTGCTCATTACATCACGTGCCTGCCTTAATGTCCATCACCCAGTTACCCCATCCCCCCACCCCCCTCCTCCCATATAGTTAAACCTTAAAACAACTTTGAAATCTCAGTATTGAGGCTGTGCTCTTGGCAATATCAGAATTTGATATGTTTGCTCTTAGTCTTATTACTGATTTCCTTCTTATCTCTCCTTTAGTTTTTCTTTTTCTTTCCCCCCTTTAGTTTTCTTAATACCGGGAGCAAGTCTTGAGGTCGATAGGTCATGCATTTCTAGAATCCACTCACTAGCTTTTCTGACTGTGCTGTAACTTTAACAGATGTTTTCCTCACACTATTCCTCTTGGAAATCTTAACCCATAAACAATTTTAATATTTGCAAATGATACTTTTTTCAAAACCTTTTCCTCATAGGGAAAGAAACTCTTATGTGACCTCTCAAGACTATGACAGAATAGGTGTCTGGCTGCAGCTCTGGTCCTTTTATTTTCTTGTGATGAAACTAGAAGACAATTTAAACTATATGTGGCAGTTAAAAAGTTATCGCAAATTAATTTTAACAGATCAGTAGCTGTTCACTGAGTGAATAAATGTGACTTTTGCCACAAGCTCAGATGTCTTAGCAGGACACCCTCTTCTGCAGGACACTGTTGGGGATTCTAAAATGTGTTTTGTCAAGTTGAATGAATTACGCCATCTAATTTTTATAACTTTTGTATTTGGTAGTAAATATTTTCTTAATAAATAGAAAGGAAAGCATGCCTGTTCCTTTCCTATTTTTCCCACAAGACTATAGACTCTTTAAGGCAAAAGCAGCCTTCTCTTTCCTGATATGCCAGCACATAGCAGAGGGGCTGAACTCAGTAGGCCCTCAGTAAGTACTGAGTGAATAAACAAGTTATGAGCACATGGCTGCATCTCAGTTCTGTAGTGCATCTGCGAACAGAACCCAAGTCCTTCTGTCTTTTTCTATAGTTGTCCACCCTGGCAAACTCAGTGTCTCTACCCTCCTTTTTCTTTTGTTAACAAATATTTTATAATGCCTATTTTATCATTTCGAAATGAAATTCATAGATATCTATAAACAAAATTTCAAAAATAGACTATAATTGTAATATAAAGGAATGATAAGATAGAAGGTCATTCATAGTAAAATAATATATATTCCAGTCAGTATTTAACTGCTTGGACATGACTACACACACACGCACACACAAAACAGTAAAGACATTAGATACTTGTACTTAGATGTGTAATCTCCAGTACAGATACGATTTTCCAAAGTCGTGTAAAATATCTCTGTAAAAGTTTAGCATAAACAAAATACAGTCTTTTTAGAAAATTCAGGATATGTTAAAGCTGGGAAAAATACCTTGTTTTTATATGTTCTTGGATTTTGATAATTACAAATGTGTTTACCTTCATGAATATCCTATGAGGCAATAAAAGCTATGCAGGGCATAGGACAAGTCTTTATTATGTATGAAGACATCTGGCATTCTTGTCTCTGCCCGCAGGAAGACAGCGGTGCCCTCTCCCCACCCCATGACAGCAAAACATGCCCCTACACGTCTCTAAAATGTGCCCTTGGGGGAATTTCACACTCTAAATAACTGCTCTACTAATAGAAAGAGATCTTCCTTGTCAAACGTGTGACTGTTGTTTCTTCTTTTGGAAGAGCCTACCTGGATGTAGACATTACTCTGTCCTCAGAAGCTTTCCATAATTACGTGAATGCTGCCATGGTGCACATCAACAGAGCCCTGAAACTCATTATTCGTCTCTTTCTGGTGGAAGATTTGGTTGACTCCTTAAAGGTTAGTTGCTTCTACAGTCTTTGGTGGTGAGGCTGAGGAAAACCGGGGACTAGGTTATAATTGAGAGGAAAAATAGTAAATAGGATTTTATCACACAAAAACAAATGTATGCTTATCTCAGTCAACCTGTGAAAAGTGGGGATAGGAGTCAGTGGAGAAGACATGTCCTACACCTGTAGAACTAAGTGCCCTCCCAGCAAGGGCAGCGTCATTGACAGAAATGCAGTCGGTCTGTCTTTGAGCTTAAGAAAACTACAGAGTTCTCTGATGCACCCTGCACATATATGGTGCAGACGAGGTGTGACCTTCGTTGTGAAATTACAGTTATGTATGGCATACATCACGAAATGTATGCAGACTTAATTGGCAAGAGGAGAATGGCAGCAGTTAACCTAAATTTCGCATTATGATTATTCTTGCTTAACCCTCTGGTGTTGGCCTTCACAGCTGGCTGTCTTCATGTGGCTGATGACCTATGTCGGTGCCGTTTTCAATGGAATCACCCTTCTGATTCTTGGTAAGGTGACAAGGAAAATGTCTCCATGCTCTTTGAAGTACAGCTAGCCCTTGAACAGCACAGGTTTGAACTGTGGGGGTCCACTTATATGCAGATTGTTTACAGGACAGTGTTGTAAATGTATTTTCTCTTAGGATTTTCTGACTGACATTTTCTTTTTCTCTAGCTTACCCTATTGTAAGAGCACAGCACATAATACATATAACAATAGAAAATGTGTGTTAATCGACTGTTTGTGCTCTTGGTAACGCTTCTGGCCAACGGTAGGCTGTTAGTAAAGTTTCGGGGGAAGTCTAAAGTTATGTGCAGATTTTTGACTGTTTGGGGTATCCATGCCCCTAATCCCCACAATGTTCAAGGATGATCTGTAATTGGTAGAAGTAGGAACCAAGAGAATGTCCAGCATGTCTCCACTCCTTCCATGTGGCCCAACCTTTAACATCCATAAACCTTGAGTTAGATGTTGGAAGAACCTGTGTTTGTGGCCATAGGTTTTTTTGAAAGGTCCTAACTATAAAGAAATATCAAAAGAGCTAGAAGTAAAGGAGAGTTGTCTACATTTGGTTTAAATATAGGGATCTTATAGACATCATTTCATAATTTGGAAATTATTTGTGATACAAAGAAAGCCTGTGTACCTATAGCTAACTCTCCTTAATTGAGAGCCCTACGGCCCTATGTAGGATTTCTCATATTGCAGATCTGTGTTACTTGAGTCTTGGGTCTTTTTGACTGTCTCACATTTACACTTGCCATGTCCTGTGATTCTCTTACAGCCGAACTGCTCATTTTCAGTGTCCCCATTGTCTATGAGAAGTACAAGGTAAGCACCTACCTGTTTCAAATCAGATACGCCTGTTGATGTATGACTAACTTTAGTTCATTTTTTAGGCATTGAAAATTTAGAGTGATCATTTTCTTTCTTTCTTTTTCTTTCTTTTTTTTTTTCTTAAAGATTTATTTATTTTAGAGAGAGAGTGCACAAGTGGGAGGGGCAGAGGGAGGTGGAGAGAGAATCTCAATCAGGCTCCACACTCAGTTTGATCTCACGACTCTGAGATCAAGACCTTAACCATCTGAGCCACCAAGCCTTCCCATGAGCGATCATTTTGTAACCATTTCTGCAGTCTAAGTTTATAAGTCAGGAGCCTGTAAGAAATAGTGGTTTCCTGTACAAGAGAAACTGAATGTTTAGGGGCACCTGGGTGGCTCAGTCGTTAAGCGTCTGCCTTTGGCTCAGGGCGTGATCCCAGGGTCCTGGGATCGAGCTCCGCATCGGGCTCCTCCGTTGGGAGCCTGCTTCTTCCTCTCCCACTCCCCCTGCCTGTGTTCCCTCTCTCGCTGGCTGTGTCTCTCTCTGTCAAATAAATAAAATCCAAAAAAAAAAAAAAAGAGAAACTGAATGTTTAGGAGAGAGAAGGGTAGGAAGGTATATTTTTATGCCTTGTGTGTCTTTTAAGTTTTTCAAGTGGACATTATCTGTTAAAAAAAAAATAAGTTGAAAAATGCTTAAATAAATAAAAGCTGATGTCTGAAAAGAAATTTAAACTATCAAGGCTATTACAGGAATCCATCTGTGTGAAGAGATGTTTCCATTGTGGAATGATGCATGCAGAGCCTTGCTAGATGCTCTGAGGTTATTCTTTATAGATTAAGTCATCAATCACAGACTTTTTAATGTCTTTTGGTATTAAATGAATTAGTCTTACCTAGGAGCCAAAACACATTTGTGGTTACAGAATATAGATTAGATAGATAGTTTTTAGTATTCAAAAAATGCTTTACTCCAGTGTCTGTAAAGGAAACACCTAGCAAGTAAGACCTTAGCAAAAGAAATGTGTGGTTTTTACTTGAACAGAGTGTTATAAGGTGTTCATGGCATTATTTAAAGTCTGAAACCTGAAGGGTTTTTTGGGGTTGGGTTGGGTTGGGTTTATGTGGGCTCAGTGTGGGGCTTGAACTCAAGACCCTGAGATCAAGACATAAACTGATATCAGGAGTCGACTGAGCCACCGAGGCACCCTTGATACCTGAAGTTTTGGGGTTTTTGTTGTTTTGTTTAGTTTTTTAAGATTTTATTTATTTGAGAGAGATAGCAAGGGGGCACACGCAGGGGAAAGAGAGAGAAAAGTGGCCTTCCCGCTGAGCAGTGAGCCTGATGTCTGGGGCTCAATCCCAGGGACCTGGGATCATGACCCAAGCCAAAGGCAGATGCTTAACCAACTGAGCTACCCAGGTGCCCTGATACCTGAAGTTTTTAAAATACTCTTAAAAACTGGACATTACTGGGGCAGCTGGCTGGCTCAGTTGGTAGAGTATGCAACTCTTGATCCCAGGGTCATGAGTTTTAGCCCTGTGCTGGGTGTGGAGCCTACTTAAAATAAAAAATAATAAATTTAAAAAACTGGCATTATTTTCATTTCCCAGAATATGCAATAGTGTTTTTAAAAAATGGTTAAACTAGACAACAGAATATTACCTTCAGGAAAATTGTTAATCTGTGTGTTGCCATAACTGAGTGTCTTCCCTTCCTTAAAGACCCAGATTGATCACTGTGTTGGCATCGCCCGCGATCAGACCAAGTCGATTGTTGAAAAGTAAGTATGCTTTAGTTCCGCATTTTATTGGAACATGTGCTTCTCTTCCCCAGTTATTTTTAGCCTCCTCTATAAAATACTGAGTCAAAGAAAGGAATTTTCATCCTGAAGAAAAGTGTTGGTTAGTAGTTTGATTTTACTATAAATTATTTCATCCTGCTTCCTTAAAAAACATCCTTTGTGTTTTAGATTAAAAAGGATTGATGAAATTAGAACCTTCTCCTTTCTGAATTAGCCTTTTAAGTGTCTGCAGTTGCCCACCCACATGCATCAATTTTAAGCCAAACTCTTCACTCTTTTTTCAGAAATAAGAGTTTTACAGATAAATGACTCAAGGCACATTGCTACCTTCTTAAAACTACCAAATCCCTGTTTTCTCTTTTCTTGGAACCAATTTAATATTAAAATCAAGTAATAAAATATTGGTAGACATTTTTATGACTCCCTCTACCAAGGAACCATTTGGGTTTTTTTGGTTTTTGATTTTTGTCTTTTTTTTTTTTTTTTAACTTATGGAAAACACTAAGGAACCCACACTTCTAATTAAAATGTTAACATTTTTTTCATATTCAGATATTTAAGAAATAATACATCACAAGCAGCTAAATCTCTTTTGTGCAGTCCCACCGCCCCCACCCCAGTCCCTTTCACACCTCAGATTTTAGTGCTTTTTCCAGTTTTGTAAGTGGAAACTAGGAATATATGTGCACAGCTCTGGCTTGATGCCAGGGTCTTTATTTGCGCTTTTGCTTTTTCAGGTGTACAGTAGAGCTAAAACTGGGCAAGGACAGTTAGCACAAATATGTGTCTGGTTGCTGTTTCCTCCTGATTGCGAAATATAGACATAGCTTAGCTTTAAACCGAATATCTTGGTCAGTCCCTGAATGGGATCTAATATTTGTGAGGAGTGGCTCTAGTGATGGGTAACCCAGTTGCACAAAGTGAAGGGTAGCTTTGGTGTCCTGTGAGGGGCCGGGGGCTGTTGCCAGCTCCCGTCGTCATTTTATCTGTCACCTTGACCTTGACTCCTGGCTCCTTTTGTGGCACTAGTGGGTCACCTAGCATTCCCAGAGAAAGGGGCTCTTGCGCTGCCGGTGTGTGGAACACAGCAGGTGTTATGCCCAGATCCCCCTTATTCTTCTCTGGAACCCCCACTGAAGGACCCAGGAGGTTCAGGCAGTGAAAGAGGACAGGCCGCAGGCATGGTGGCAGGGAGAGGGCACGGTTCTTTGCAGACCCCTCGGCTCATCCCAGACCAGACTGGGACCCTGGCTCTTCTCATCCACAGGAAGCCCTATGGAGACGGGAGAATGTCCGTCACGTTGCTTCAGCAAGCCCAGGGCTGTCTTTCGGTGTCACTGTTAAAGTAAAAACCCACAACTAATGCTCTTTTCACCTTTTTCTCTTTTTTTTTTTTCTTCAATAGGATACAAGCAAAACTCCCTGGAATCGCAAAAAAAAAGGCAGAATAAGTACATGGAAACCAGAAATGCAACAGTTACTAAAACACCACTTAATAGTTATAACGTTATTACTTGTACTATGAAGGGACGTGCTCAGTGTCAGCTCGAGCCTGCATTCCAAGCTTCTTTTTCTTAATTTGGTGTTTTCTCCCCTCCTTTCCCTTTACCCTCATTATCAAGCACAAGAATTGTTGGACTAAAAAAAGAACTGATATCTTAGGACCCAAAAGAATAAAGAAAGAGTCAAGTTAATAGGATAAATCAGTACCCTAATGGTGGTGGAGCTTTTACTTGGAGCTTGAAAGGGGAGAGATTGGAGGTCAAGGAGAAAATGAAAGATAAAGCACTGCTTCTGGACTCTTCTGTCTAGTTCTCAAGGACTAGTCTTACGCAGCTTCCCATCAGAGTTTTACCCTTATTTTTAAGTTAAGAAATAATGATTAACTTATGAGGAAATTATCTGGGGACAAGAGTGGGACTCCTTCCCGTGGGTTTTCGGCAGCCCTCTGATCCCATCTTCCTGCCCCACAATGTGAGCAGCTACTCCTAAAATTCTTCTTCTTCTTGTAATGCTGTAACTTCCAACTCTGTGAGTAACCTGTAGGTGATAGTGAGAGTTCCCGAGTCCCAGGATGCCATCTGGGAACCAAGAATGGAAATGGAAGGTGGGGCTGGGACCACCCTCCCCTCCTGCTCACCCCTAGGAAAGGAAAGTCTCTGCCGTTTGGGAGGGTGGCGTCTGTGCCTATTCTCGGGGGCACCAGTTCTGGGCTTTAGTTTGAGAACTCATTCCTGAATGTGCTTTCCTCCCTCTTCCCTGCCGCCTCACCTGCAGTTTAATAAATATGGTCATACTTTTCTTATTATGAAATAAATGTCTGTAACTGCTGTACACTGCTGTAAACTCGTTAGAGGAAAAATAATCTGCATGTGGGCTCCTCCGTTGTTGAGTTATTGTCATCCTGTCTCCGTCCGTGGGGGGGAACATTCTCAAGAGGTGAATACAGAAACATGTAAAAGGCCTGTTTTGCTTTTATCTTTTCTCCACAGCTTCCTCCTTCACATGCTCCATCTTTAACCTGTGCTCATCATTGTACCTGAAGGACCAAAAGCCAAGCAGGCTTGAGAGGAGATTGTGTGTGTCTGTGGTTAAGAGACCACAAATTAGTGTAAGAAAGTGTGTTCTGTGGTTCATACGGAGTTTTAACTTGGAGGCTAGCTTATGGGTGTGTGTTAATGTTTTGAGGGTTCCTTTCCTCTGCAGGTGCATAAAATGTCTCAGCACCTCTGTCGTGGCCCAGGGCGCCCCTTTTGAGAGTGTTTTCCAAGCAGTTTTTAGGTGAGGGCAACCAGGCAGGACCAGATTGAGCTGATGAGCTCCGTGTGGAATTAAAAGATAAACAGAACAACCCAGACAGACATCAGATGGCGGGTGATCAGGAATCTGATTCCTGCGGAGACTGACGAGTGTCTTTGTCCCCTTCCAACATGAAAATTCAGTCAACTTGAAAGAAGTCATCTGTGAGTTCCTTCAGGTTGTAAAACTCCGTGGTCATGATAATCCAGAGGGAAATGTGCGCTGGTGACTTTGAAGTAAGGGCTACAGTCCGATGGTCGCCAAGCACGGCAGCTCGGTAGCAGGTAGTGGAAGTCTTCTATCTACTGTTTTGGAAAAGTCACTTCAGCATTTAGATGGGTAAAAGGTACCCTTGCCTTACTCCATTTTCCTATTTACTTTGCCCCTTTTCCTTTTTAATTTTTAAGTTGATTTCAGTCGGAAACACATTCTCCATCCTATCTTACGCCCTCCCAGGAAGTCAGTGCACTGATCAACTTTTTGGGCTTCCCCTCCAAAGGACCCTTTTCTGCGCTGGAAGCCTCCACACCTAGCTCTTTTGTTTTGTTACTGCTGTGTTTAGGTAATTGGACAGATCTTTGTGCCACACGGGAATTTTTTTTTTTTTTTTTTTTAATTTAAGGAAAACCTATAGATGAACTCTTACTAATGAAACTGTGTGCTGTATGTGTGTGCAACATAAAAATACAGTAGCACCTAAGGAACTCGACTTGGTTCCTGTAAAGCTGCAAATTGATGTGGTATTAATAAAACAAAACAAAACACAGTGACTGTGGTGTCGTTCTGCTAACTTTATTCTTTATACATACAGTTTGGGTAAAGTAAGAACCAGGCTTCCACCGGCCCCCATCCCCACTCCACTTTTGAGGCTTTAAAAAGCAAGTAATGGTTGATACTGGTAATGATTCCCAAGATTGCAGAATTTCCATAGTAGAGCAAAGCTGTGCGTTTGGTTTCTGAAAGATCACAGAGACCCTCTTAAGAGGTGACCTTAGGAGAAAGGATGAGGAGTGGCAGGGGCCAGAGGGTCAGCTGTCCCAGTTTGGCCGCACACCACCCTTGGAGGGTTGCCTGCCTGCAGCGTGACGCAGCCTGTACATCCTGGAGCCACAGTGCACTTCGAGTCCATCACCGTGCAACGTGGAGACCACATACACCAAGAACTTGATGCTTTCGGATTTATTCTTCCCCCAAACTAAGGCTGCCATGACCCTTACGCTGGATTTTAAAAATTTATTCAACATACCTCTCAGAAAACTTAGGCTGAAATTTTTTAAAAATAACTGAAGCAAACAACTTCACAAATACACATACAAATGTTCGAGTAATGTCACTAACGTGGCGTATAAATATGGATTCAGAGTAACATTTACTATTGGCCATAATAGCAAGCATACCATTAACAAAAAATTCATGAAGAAACTTCACCTGTTCATGTCAAACTCCCAAGGCAAGGAGGAGGCACAGAGAGAGGAGGACCACCTGACCCCCCCCCCCCCAACCCAAGAGGCCGTAGGGACAAAGTAGGAATCACTACAGTGGCTCTGAGTCCACTCCTCAGATCTTCAGCTTCGTGATCATTGGAGGGCTTATCACAAAGGATTGCTGGGTGCCGCCCCAGTTTCTGATTCATTGAGATGGGGCCCAAGGATTTGTGTTTCTAGTAGGTTCCTAATGTGATGCTGCTGGTCCGATGGCCACCCATTGAGAACCCCCGGAGTGCTTGGGGCTGCCTCTCAGTGAAGACATTCATTCCTGTCTTCCTAAGGAAAAGCCATTCCTGACCGGCTCTCTGTCCTGGCTTACCTGAACTTTGGCAGTGGGCTTGGGTGACCACAATAGGTCGCCCCAGTCTGCCTCCTGTTTTTGAACAGGCAGAGTAGCAAAAAGTAGTAAAATACTCATTCTGGATCTGAAAACAACATGCATGAAGGAAAACAGAAGAATGGCAGTGCCCAGCCTGGTGCCAGCCATAATCCCTGTTCTCAAGCTCTTAATACTGACTCCAAACCCCTGGAGGTTCAAACATGGAATTCACTTCTCAGCCAACTGACAGCTCCTGCGGTATCTCCCGAATCCCTGGCAGCACCTACAACAAAACAATGCCAGAGCCTTCGCCCTACTGGAGAGGCCGTGCGACGGGTGGCAGTCAGCCCTGCTTGCGGACTTCCAAGGGAGGAGGCTGCTGCCCGAACCCCGGGGCTTTAGCCTGTGGCGGCCAGAGCTGCCCCTGAGGACACTGATCCCAGGGAGGCGCGCCGGTCTTTGCCATCGTCCCCCGGAGGTCGCCACGGCGCTGAACCAGCCTGCAGCACCCAGCATGCACCAGACTTTGGCAGGCCCCATGGGAAAAGAAATCTTAATTGACCAGAGATTGGGAGGCAGTGTGGTGTAGTGCAAACAACACTGAGTCGGGAGTTGAGCTTTTTACTCTAGTTTTATACTGTTCCTACCTGGCTGTGTGTGATCATTTCAGTTTCCGAACTTCACTACCTGTCTGGAAGGGGTCAAGGGGGCGGGGACTGGTTGATCTCCAAGGTCGTTCCACCTCTGACAATCTTGAATTATATAAAAATGCTATAAAATCCATGGTATAAAATCCAATTCCCAATCAGGAAGAGTCAAGGGGGCGGGGCCTGAGGCACTTGAACCTTGGGCTCTGGCCTGGGGGTGCTGGGATGAGGAAGGGCTTCCTCTTTGCTGTCTGCTTTCCCACCCAGAGAAGCAGCCCCTGGCCCCAGGTGCCAGGGCCCCTCTGCCTCCAGGCCTCCCCCTCAAGTCCCACCCGCTCCCCTCCCCCCTCTCAGGCTGTAAGACCAAAGGAACAGGCCCGGGCGCGTGAAGAGCAGGCCCTGGGGCCCAGAGACTCAAGGAGAGGCCTGGAGAGTCACACATTAGTGTGGGGTGTTTGGGGTCCCCCATCCCCACCTCCGTCCTCACTCCTTTCTCCTTTAGGTCCTTCTTCCACCACCTCACAGCTTATCTCTGATACACGTATAATAAATAAGACATTTGCACATAAGGGTAACTGGGACAGCTCTCTCCCCGCCCCTTTCATATAAAAGCATTAAATACGGTTTCAAAATAAAATACAAAGAGCAAAAAGGGCCTGATCTCGGGGCCACCTGTTCTCCACAGGAGAATGAATCTACACATCCCACTCGGACCTGCCTGGGAGATCGCGGGGCCCCTTCCCGGACCCACCGGGCCTGGCGCTGCCGCGGGGAAGAGAAGGGAAGGCCGAGGCCCGGCCCCAGGCCCTTGGGGACTGAGAATGGGTGGCACGTCCACCGTGTACGAAGGGGGACAGGGAGGGGACGGGAGTAGAACGCCAACTGCCGGGACCTCCAGTGCCCCGGGCTCGGACCCACGGGGACGACAGAGCAGGAGTCCCTGACTGGGTTTAGGGGAAAACGGAGGTCTTCGGAGCAGAGGAGAAAAGTGCTAATCCCTTTACAAGATCGGAGTCCGGGAGGGCGCGGCAGGAGCGGGGGAGGCGGAAGGGGCCGCCGGGCGCGCTGTCCCCACAGCCCGCCTGCGAAGCTGGCGCAGCTGCCGGGGCCCCGGCCCAGCTCCGCCCCCGCCTCCGGGCAGCCTGCCCGCCCGCCCGCCAGCGGTCCAAGCGTCCTCCCCGCCGCCCCGCCCTCCGCTGGAGGCCCTCCTCCGCAGTCCAAGCCTCCGAGCGGCGGCGAATACCAATGAGGACCCGCAGCAGCCGCCCCCGACCCGGGGGCCGTGCCTGCCGGCGTGCAACGCCGCAGGGAGCTGGGCCCCCGCCAGGGGACGGGGCCGGCGCGGCCCTCCTGCCCTCCCCCCGCCCTTGGGGCCCTAATACTGACTGTCGGCTCCCCCACCCCGGCCTGGCGCCGGCTGGGGCTGGAGGCCCTCGGTGCACACGCTTGGAGGCCGCGGTGGCCTCTCGGGAAACGTGGGGCCCAGCGCCGGGAGGGCCGGGCCTCGGGATCCGAGGGGAGCACGCAGTTCCCGCAGCGCACCGACCAGCCCGGGGCGGGGGGGCCCTCCGGGGCGCCGAACGGAAGCTGGCGACCCCACCCAATTCCTATCTCCGCCCGGCCCGGCCAGCGGGGCGGGGGCAGCGGCGGCGGCCAGGGCCGCGGGAAGCAGGGTGTCCGGCCCGAGGGCCGGCGGAGCACAGGGCGGAGCCGCCCCGCCCGCCCCGGGAGCCCGCTACGCCCGACAGACGGCGCCCGCTTTGAGGTCCGCGCCGCCGTCGCGCGGCGCAGGGGCCGGCGGCCCAAAGCCCTCGTGGCCGTAGCAGCGCAGCGCCGCCTCCTCGTAGGCCTCCAGGATGGTCTGGCGCTCCTCGGGCGTGAAGTCCATGGAGAAGGGGTGCACCTGCAGGATGTGCCGCTTGATGGTGCTGACCTTGAGCGTGGCCAGCGCGCCCCCGCACACCATGCACACCAGGCCGCGCCGGCTGCCGTCGTAGTCCATCAGGTACTCGCCCCGCCAGCGCGGCTGGTAGTTCCGCCGCTGCTCCCGGCTACGGGGCGGCGGCGGCGGGGGGGGCGGCGGCGGCGGCGGCAGCGGCGGGAAGGCGAGTCCCCCGGGCTCTTGGCCGTCCTCGTCGTCCTCGTCGTCCTCGGCGGGCCGTTCCGACGGCTCCCCTGGGGAAAGCGGGACATCACCTAGGAAGGGACAAAGGACCGCATTGGAGCCGGTAGACGGCAAGCCGCCCGCGTGTCGCGTCTCAGCTCCACTGCCGCCCACCTCGGTCCTCCTGTCCCACCCTCCCCAACGTCCCCTTCAACCTTCCACTCTCCCCACCCCCTTTCACCCAAGCACTCCCAGCCCTCTGTCCCTGCCTGGCCCGGGCCCCTGCCCCCTCTCTCCCGCGCCACCTGCTCTGGCCCTGCGCCAGCTCACCCCACCACTCCTCCTCCTCTGGCTCCTCCTCCTCCTCGTCCCCTCCCCCCTCCTCGGAGGCTGCGGCTGTGCCGGGGGCGGCGGGGTCCCTGGGGGACTCGGGGCTGGGCAGCCCCAGGGCCAGCAGGTGAGCGGCCTTCTCGCTCCACTCCTGGGCGATGAGGGCCTTGACAGGCCCGCTGAGGCGCGTGGAGCCCGGGTGGCGCTGGCGGATGTGGCGCTTGACGGTGCTCATCTTGAGCGAGGCCAGCGCGCCCCCGCACACCATGCACACCAGGCCGCGCCGGCCGCCGTCCAGCTCCACGAGGTACTCCAGCCGCCAGCGCTCCTGGTAGCGGCGGCGGTGGTCACGGCCCCGCGGAGACCGGCCCGGGGCCCCCACCCTCTGGCCCTCCTCCGACTCCTCCTCCGCCTCCGCCCCTGCGGGCCCGGGCCTCTCAGGGACCCAGCCAGCCTCTTCCTTTTTTACGTCTGGGGGCCTGACATCCTGAGAGGAGAGGGCTCCGGCAGGGGGGGCGGGGTCCCGGCTCTTTCTGGTCAGGTCCTGGGGGACGAGGTCATCGTCTGTTGGGGAAGGGGTGAGGGAGACGGGCTCAGCCTGATGCCAGGGTTGCCCTGACCCACGCAGAGGGGTCCTCACTCCAGCCCCAATCTAGAGGCCCCAGCCGGTGTGGGTGTGTGGGTGTGTGTGTGTGTGGGTGGGTGGGTGGGGGGGTGTGGGGGTGGGTGTGTCTGTGGGTGCGTGGGTGCAGAGAGGAGTCCCTCCCCGTTTTGGCCACAGACCCCACTTTGCAGCCCTCATATGGGGGGTAGGTCTCGGCCCTGGGATGGGCCTCGCACCTGGTGGGGATCGAGTGAGCTCAGACAGTGTCTTGGGCTGGCCACCCCAGGCTTGCAGCAGGGCGCTGCGCTGGGGGCCGCTGAGCCCCAAGGAGCTGGGGTGCACCTCCAGCACGTGGGCCCGGATGTCGTCCAGGTGCAGGCTGGGCAGTGCCCGGCCACAGGCCATGCACACCAGCCGGTTCCCCCGAGGGTCATAGTCCATGAGACACTCTGCCCGGAACCAGTTCTGCAGGGACTCCTTCAGCCTCCGCTCCAGCCGCCGGGCCCCCAGCCCCCTGCTGCCCCCGGCCCTCCGGGAGGCTGAGAGGCGCCGACGCCGAGCGCGGGGTGCCACTGGGCCCCCTCGCCGCTGGCATCGGCTGCCCTCACCAGCTGGGGCTTTGCCTGGAAGGGTTGGAGGGAGGGAAGGAACTGAGATGCTGGACCTCCAGGGAGCACCCCCAGCCCCACCGCCACAGCCAGGTCCTCCACAAGCCTCTCCCTCGCTCTTGACTCCGAGCCCTCAGCCTAACCTTTGCCCTGCTCTTCCTCCCTCCTCAGACCTGAACTCCCCCACCTCCTGATCATCCTGCACACAAACCTGAAGCTCTACCCACTCCTCCCTGCCACCCAGATTCTCGCCCCTTCTCTGCACTTCACTGTCAAGTCAACCCTTTCCAGCACCCTCTACTCCCAGCCTTTCCCCCACCTATCCCCCCCACTCTCCTTCGTCCTTCTAAAACCACGGAAGGCCGAGACTGTCAGAGATGTCGCAGACCCCTTCCTGCCACGGTCTCTGCCACGGTCCCTCCCCCGACATTGTACAATGAGGGCACTAAGCAGACCCCGCCCCACACAGAGCAGTGACTCTCTCCAGAAAATGAGTTAGTGGGCGGAGAAGCCAGGGCTGGCCCCCCCCGGCCCCCCCGCCACCCCCCCCCCCCGCACCTCTCCACGTCCTGTTACCTGGGCCCTTGGGTGGGCAAGCTGGCAGGCTAGCCCCCTCCTCCTCCTCCTCCTCTTCCTCCTCCTCCTCCTCCTCAGCCCCCTGGGCCCCCAGGCCCTCCGACTCTCCGCAGGCCCCCAGCCCCAGGTGGGCGTCCCAGCTGTTGCTGATGACTTCCTTCTCCCGGGGGCTCCAGTGCAGGGAGTAGGGGTGCTTCTGGCGGATGTGGCGCTTGATGGTGCTGAGCTTGAGCGTGGCCAGGGAGCTGCCACACACCATGCACACCATGCCGTGCCGAGCGGGGTTGAAGTCCATCAGGTACTCCAGCCGCCAGTGGTCGTGGTAGTAGCGCCGGTGGTCGCGGCCAGGGATGCGGCTCTTGCCCGGCCTCGAGGCCCGGGCCTCACAGTGGTCCGAGTATTTCCTGCCTGACGACGCTGGGCCCCTGGCCCTGGAGGAGGGCAGGGGGGTGCTCCCCCAGGACCCCAAGGCACCCCCTTCCAGCTGAAGATCTTGCCCTGAAGAGTGGGGTGGGGGGGGGAGGGAGAGAGTTTTTCAATGCCCGATATCCAGGAAATGAACCCAGGGCTTGGATTTTGCCAAGAAAGGCAGGTGGGGGAGGGGTCGTTCGGCAGGGTGGTGGAGGGGGAGGAAAGGGATGGCAACAGCAATAAAAGGGATGTGGGAGAGCCCGGAGTCAAAACATCGGCCCTTTACAAAGAGTGGGGACCCTTTAAGAGAGGACCAAGAACAAAAGGATGCAGGGCACTGCTGAGGGACTAGCTCTGACTTTTTAAAAAATAAGGTGAAGGCCAAGGCGGCAGCCAGCGCTGTATGGCCCCCTTTCTGGCGGCGAGCTGTAAGGGAAAGCCAGGAGAGCAGCAGGCCGGGGCGGTTGCGGCCGGAGCAGAGCGGGCAGTGGCAGAACAAAGGGGGCATCTGTCTGCATCCAGGGCTGCACACGGGACCCACCCGTCTGAGGCCCCAGCCAGGAGGGCCCCACCCAAACATCTCCCTTGTTCCAGTAATGCCTCAAAGGCAGCCTTCTGAGAGTCCCCTTTTAGGGGGTGCTAAGCATTGTCAGTTCCCCAAATATAGCACCCATGGGAGGGATCCCCATGACAAAGCTGTCAGCACGTCCAGGGAAAGGCGTTTCTAGGACCCTGACTTTCCCAGAGTCTGGGAGAGCCGAAGACCCTGCAAGGGGATGGCAGGAGGGCCACCAGAGTGGCTACCGAAGATTCTGCGGAAGGGAGTGGCCACCACCCACTGGAGCCCATTAAGTCTTTCTGGGGATTTATTTTTTGCTCTGGCAGAGAGCCGACCACTGCCCAGCAATCAAGGGGCAGGCACTGGAGAGGCCCAGGCACAGCACAGTAACCCAGTGGTGTGCCCTTGCTCCAAACAGGCAGACACCCCGAGCAGCCCCCACCTTCCCTGCAGTTTGGACCCTA
The DNA here is from genome assembly GCF_023065955.2 of Ursus arctos. NCBI lineage: Eukaryota > Metazoa > Chordata > Mammalia > Carnivora > Ursidae > Ursus > Ursus arctos. The sequence goes on from NW_026622908.1 coordinate 40,326,734, forward strand.
TTTTATTTAGAAAAGGGTTTCCTGGCCACATAAGCTGAATGGACAAGTGTGGTCATGCTCCCACTGGAGAATCTCAGGGTCAGAGAAACAAAAGACAGGACCAGAGAGGACTCCTGTCACCATTGTGTTTTTTGTTTGTTTTGATTTAAGTAGATCCAAAGAAAAAAGCATTGGCTTCAAAGTCAGAGACCTCGGTTCCAGTACGGTTTCACTGGTAACTTGCTCTGTGATCTTTGATAGGTCATGTGGCTCTCTGGGCCTCAGCCTCTTTGTCTGAAACGGCACTGGATAGCTCGCTGGTCTCTAAGCATCCTTCCAGCGCCGGATCTAAGCTAGTCTAAGGTGGGTTGGCCCTTTAAGAGCCCAAAAAAGGGGAGGAGCTGAGATTCTTTAAAAACAAAAGAGGATGAGGAGTTTCTGGGAGGGGAGCTCCGAGATTAGGGCAGAGTCTCCCTAGCCCGGACAGAGCCGTCCTGAGTCTTAAGGCGGTGACCCCGCAGCAGGGGAATGAAGAAACAGCGTCCTCTGAGAGCGAAAGGGGAAGACGGGCTGGTCCTACTATAGCTGACAAATTGTAGCAAAAATTTCTGAAAAGAAGGGAGGCGATAACGCACGGACAGGAGGGGGTGTCTGCCTTTGTGAGCGAGCCCATCCCTTTAAAAACTACCGGCAGTGGGTTAAGGTAGTGGTGGGCCCCCCGAGGCGCAAGCCATGCGCTTTCCTAGAAAGAACGTGGGGGGGCGGTGGGGGAAGAAAAAGGTTTCCTGTCTGTAAGCAAGGCCATGGGAGGGGAGGAGCAGCCCGACTTAAAGCAGCGGAGTTCCCAGCTCAGCTCCTCTAGGGGGGAAGTCCCCCGAAAGGGACCCCCCCCCCCCAGTCTGGGCAGACTTTTAAGAGACAGCGGATAAGGAAGACCACCTGGGAGTCTGAAAGAGAAAGGGGCGGGGGCGCAAGTCCAACATCCCACAGCGCGCGCCCCGTGGCGCCGGGCCAGGCCCTTTGGGGACCCTCCGGCCTGGCCTCTAAGGCGGGGGCCGCGGGGCCCTTTAAGGGGGAGGGAATCCGCCCGAGCCTCGCGGGCGGACCCCGGGAGCTGGGCGGGGGGCTCCCCCGCTGGCCCTGTAGCCTCGATCCGCGCCCGCCAGGTGGCGCCCCCGGCCGCCCTGCCCGCGTCCCCCCCTTTGTTCGGCGGCGGAGAGGGGCCCGGAGCCCGGAGCCGCAGCCCTCCCCTCCCCCATGCCGGGGCCCCCGCCGGAGCCGCCGGCCCCAGCTCTTACCGCCGTCGTCCTCCTCGGGTTCCGCGCCGCCGCTCGATCCGGCGGGCGGCAGCCGTCGGCCCCGTGCCGAGGCCGCTGCTGGCCCGGGGCCGCCCCTGCCGCCGCCGCTCCGGCTCCGGTGGTCCCCGCCGGGCTCCATGCGCTGCGCTGCGGAGCGGGGCCCCGGGGCGGCGGGGCGCGGGGCCGCGGGGCCGGCGGCGGCCCGCGCGGGGCGCTCGGTGCTCGGGGCCCCGGGGCGCGGGGCGCATGCACGGGGCGGCTGGCCGCACGGACGGCTGGCTGCTCGCTCGGCGGCGCGGGCTGGACCGGGGTGGGGACTCCTGTCTGGGGCCCCTGGGGCTCCTTTAAGGGCTCCTGGGTAAATTTAAAGGGGCCGCGCGCTATTTCCTCCTGCCAGCTCGCGGGGGGCTGGGGGGGAGAGGCGGGAGGCGACGAGCTGGCCCGAGGCTCCGCAGCCGGCGCCCGCCCCGGACGTTAGGAGCACAGACCTCGCCGCCCTCGCGGGCCCGCACCACCGCCTCCGGGGCTCCGGTCCCGGCTCTTGAAGGGTCACCGAAGTGGCGAGGGGCGCCCGCGTCCGCTGCGACGCGCTTCCACCCGGGCTTAGCTCGCAGCCACTGCCCCCTCGGGGCATCTCAGCGCTTGGCTTCCCGCACTGGCGCTGGCCGGAGACCGCCTGGTGGGAGGCCCGGGTCCCCGCTGGGGCTGCCTCCTCCCCGTGCGAGCTCGGCGCGGGCCCCAGAGCGGACGCGACTGGCAGGGGCCCCAGATGGCCGCGGCCCCGCGGAGAGGGTGGAGCCGCGGGGGCGGCCGCGCCCCCTCCCGCGGGAGCCGCCCCGGAGCGCCGGGAGTTCGGGCTTCTCCATTGGAGGGGCGGACGGGCGAAGCTCCCCAAGAGCCGGCCGCGGGCGGGGGCCGCGGCCGCAGAGACTCAGGCCGGGAAGAGGGGGCGCGCAGCCGACTCGGGGAAAGCCGGCTGTGCCGGGGCCCGACGCTGCGGGACGGAGGGGTCCCCAGACTGAGAGCCTGGAGGAGAGGGCGTGCGCCGCCGTGACTCAGGCTCCGGCCCCCTTGACGCAGCCCCAGAACCCCCGCCCGGCCCGAGGAGGCGAAGGACGCTGACCCCGGGCGGGGTGTCGGGCACCTGGGGACGCACGCCACCACGGCTGCGAAGCGCCGGGGCGCACCCTGGCCGCCAGCCCTGGGATGCCTCGGGGCCCCCAGCTCCCGGGAAGCGGAGGGAAGGGACCCGGAGCAGCAGCCAGGGACGCGGCAGCCTGAGGTCTTTCCGCGAGGACCGGCTGGAGGAGCAGGTGCTCGCTTTGCCTGTGGTTGGTCGCCCACAACAAAGGCGATTCCTAGAGATCCAAATTACAGGGTGCGGAGGCCATGCAGGGTCTTATTATCTAGAGGTGGGGGTTATGCTTTTCGCTGGGGAGGTACCCAGCGATCCGTTAAAGAAGTCACCCTGGACGGACTCGTTCGCCCCCCCCCCAACACCTACTGTGTGCCAACACGCTTGTAGGCGCTGGGCGGTGAACAAGACAGACAAGACTGATACTGTTTATGACTTAACAGGCACCAACGGCTTATAAAAAGGAAACAATTCCAGCCCTTGGGGAGCCATGGGAAATATTAAATTACTTGGAACACAGAAAGCCTAACCCCTAAGTGTTCAGAACTAAAATTTCTGAAGTGCCTGAAGGTGTCTGTCACCCTTTGGAGATGCTGTCCCCACGATGACCCGCAAGAGATACCACCTTGGGTAAACTGAGTCTCGGCCCTACAGCTCTGTTCTCTGCACCGCCTACCTGGCTTTCAGGGAGGGGCTGCACTCCTCTCAGCCTCTGGGGACTTGGGGCCCTGGTGCCAATGCCAGGCGGCGCCATGAGATGGGGGATTCCTTCGTTCCTTGTGTCCTTCACTTGTGCCGAGCCCAGGGCCACGAAGGGAAAATGAGATACAGACCTGACCTTCAAATGCTAAGTATGGGTTAACAAAAAGTCACAAAGGTAACCCACGATCAGGGCTGGCCACTGTGAGACACTTTGGTTATATGTCCTGCCAATTCTCTCTCTGCCGGTATAAGTAGGGTAAATTTTTTATAAGATTTTATTTTTAAGTAATCTCTACACCCAATGTGGGGCTCAAGCTCACAACCCCCAGATCAAGAGTCGCTCTACCCATGAGCCAGCCAGGTGCCCTTAAGTAGGATCATTTTATTTGTTACTAAAAGAAAGGAGTCAAAGCCACCCGGAGCATTTTTTAATGCTTCTCTCCTTGCCCACATCCCTCCCAGCTCCAGAAACGGCTCCCAGCTCTGTAGTCCTGAAGCATTCTCACCAGCTGATCCTCACAGGCACCCTGAAGATAAAGCTTCGCTCACATCACCTAAAAAACTACCTAACACAGCGGGGGAGGAGGTGGGATGTTTCAACCGCCCTTTCTAGCAGGTCTTCCTCTACGGGGTCTACTGCGGGATGGGGGAACAGTGGTAACCAGGACCAACTGGGGCTTTTCATGGGACCTATGGAGTTTTGCCTCCATGGGTATCTTCCTCTATTTAAAAAATAAAGTTTTTTGTGGGCCCTACAAACGTCTTTATTTTCTCTGATGTGAGAAAAAAATAATGCCTCTTCTTTGGCCCTTGATTGTCACTTTTCTCTTCTGATTTTAAAGTAAATTCAAATGTTTCCATGAGCCCCTATAGATATCGTGGGTTCTAGGCACTATGTCCTCGGTGTCTAATGGTTAGCCAGGCTCGGTTGCAACACAGGGTGATAAGAGCCAAGAGAGAGGCCACCCGATCTGAGAAGACTTCTAGGGAAGATATTGAGACAAGTCTTGAAAGGCCAGGACGGGTTGCCAGGAGAAGGGAGCTAGGGCTTTCCTAGCCAAGGCCAGGGAAGTGCCGAGTGATGGAGGGTTTCCGGTGGGAGAGGCAGAAGAGGAAACAGATTTGAGCAGGGCCAGGGCCTTGGGTGCTGCGCTGAGAGTCTGCATTTGTCCTGAAGGCATGAGGAGTGCCTGGAGCCAGAGTGCAAGGCATTCTGGAGGCAGCCCTGTGAACGAGGGAGAGAGCGAGGAGAGAGAGAGAGAGAGATGGGGACACTGTCAAGCAGTCCACGCCTGCAGTACGAATAACATTAAGGCAGCTGCAGCAGGGCCCATCGAGGGGAGGCCAAAGGTTCCAGCAGGGCTGCAGTATGTGTGTGCAATCTTCCCAGCACACAAGGGGGCGATTTGGGGGCAAAATGCCACCTGTGCCCCACGCTGAGTCATGCACCCCGGTGTCTGCCAGGAGGAGAGGCTACTTCTTCTCACCAAGAAGCAATGGGTTAGGCAAGCATGCACCTGAAAGCTGCTTCTGCTCTGAGGGGCATCTTTCCCTAATTCACTAGCCCCAAGGGGGCCCTTTTCACTAATTTTTAACAAAGGCCCCGTTAGAGGTTAGCCGCTGTCCTAGATGAGCCAACAAGAGGGTAGAATCCACAGGACGTGTGGCAGGATTCAACGTGCTGATCAGAGAAAGGCCAGGCTAATTCCCAAGTCTCAGGATCGGGGGACAAGGATATAAAAGGAAGCAGATTTGGAGGGTGGAGACCAAATGAGGTCTGGTAAAAGATAAACTGAGGCATATTAAAATTTTAGGAATTTATTTGCACAAAATCGATTCAAGTGGGGCAGCGCCAAACCAGAAGTGGTTAGAAGCACTCTGTCAACGGGAGCTGGAGAAAAACTTTAATAGAGGAGAGGCGGAAGCCAAGTAAGGAAGTTATTGATTGGCTCTAGCTTAAACCCTAGTTGGCTGTTTGCAATCGGTTGTCCTTAGGTCACACTTTAGTGACCTTGAGATATTTACAGGCTGAGATTTTGGTTTGCTTATGCATGAGCCAGGGGGTGAGAGCCACCTCAGTCTAGTGGCCACCTTGTTCGATTAATTTAAGAATTTCTCTCATTTGGTCATTCTTTCATAGCTCGGTATTGGTACCACTCTCAGTCACCATCAGAGTTTAATTGTTCTTACTGTATCATGAAACTCGTAGGTTATGATGTCAAATCCATTGAAGAATTGCTTTGGCCATTTGTCTGTTGTGCATCTTTTCTTTTTTTAGAATTTATTTATTTATTTGAGAGAGAGAGACAGAGATAGCAACAGAGATAGAGAGAGAGCACGAGCCGGGAGGAGAGGGAGAAGCAGGCTCCCCTCTGAGCAGGACCCTGGGATCATGACCTGAACCAAAGGAAGATGCTTAACCAACCGAGCCCCCCAGGTGCCCCATTGTGCATCTTGTTTCTTGTGTCTCCGAGCGCAGTGAGACTATCTGATGTGCTGATGGCTGCAAGCATGGCGTGGACGATCTCGGAGAGAACTCAGCGCACCAGAGAGATGATGATGATGGCTATGAGTAGGATATTACCAAGAGGCTGGAGTCTACTCTTAGCAGGGCCCCCATGAGCCAATCCAGTTGGAACCACGTAAGTCAAAGCATGTACCTGATGAGGCAGCAACCTGTTCGAGCCAGGGAGCTTGTTGTCAATTTCTCGTATTTGAGTTTCTATAAAACCGGAAGTGTTGGTCCAGGTGCGGTAGCAGGTTTTTACCATGGCACAGACATCTCCTTTTTCAGCAAGCAAGGAATCGAAAGCAATTCTGTTATCTAAAACCACGTTCGCGAGAGAGTTTAGGGACATCTGTTGTCCAGCCGTGGCCTTTGCAGTTGACTCGGCGATGGTTGCCAAGGTTAAGGATACGATTTTAATCACATATTTGTTTGTACTACTTTCAGGTGAAGGAAGAAGGGACCATCCAAATGACACTTCTCCAGAGGGATACGTCTGCTGGTAAACTTCTTTTTGGTCAATAGTATAAATTTAAAGGACCGGACCAATGTTGAGTCTCTGAGGTATGGTGAAGGGTCAATGGAACAGCTAAATACACCAGCAGCACAGTCACATGCTCTTTCACCCTCTAGCTGTCAAGACAACGAGTTGGCCAAGCACAGAGGCCATTGCCAAAGCCTCCACATACGAGGAGTAGCCAGGAGGTGTACCTAGGGCTCCCTCAGAAGTATCAGCACCTATGGTGGACCCACTGGTCGGTATAGAGGTGTTAACATCATTCAACCAAGATTCAAATACTATATTATCACATATTGAAAGACCACCTAAATATATGGGCCCGAAAGCAAGCCTAAAAACGGTCTAATTAACACTGACTGCTCTGCAAAGTCATATATATATCTTTTTTTCCCAATGGATCTCATTTTCCCATCCCAGGCTTGGGTTAAATTGAGGCAAAGAATGAGGGTCTGTGGATTTAGCCTTTTAACTTTATAAAAGGGGGCTGTGGGAAATTTAGGCATACAGTGGCACGTGGGGTGTCAGTGAAATTACATATAGGGTGCACTAAGGGGGTCTCTCCCTTTACATCCTGATGTTGGCACGGCATGACGACCCCAGCAAAGTTTCCTGCGGTAATATTATTTGTGAAATTCTAATTATAGTGCTGTCTTCCCATGCCTTAATAGAGAGAAAAAGCAAATTGCAAATAGATAAAAGGGATAAAGATTCCATACTGGAGACGAAGATCTTGATCTGTGATCTTGGGAGAGCTGTCCGCCTCAAGACGTAGACTGCTTCTCGGGAGGGATCTCCTCGGTCTGTTTTAATCTTACATCTCTGGCTGGAATGAAGCTCCAAGAGTCTGGAGGAGCCCTTTTCAATTGGGTGATGTGGACCCAAGGTTCAGGTCCCTGAAGTTTGGCTGCCACCTGGGTGTGAGGAGAACCTGGTGTGGCCCCTTCCAACGAGGTTCCAGGGCAATCTTTCTTAAGTGTTGTTGCCAGAAGACCCACTCTCCAGGTTCTAAGTTGTGGAAGGTTTGACCATCTAGGAGGATCACAGAAAGCTTCCTTTACCTGGTGGAAATATACTTTGGCATAATGCATGAAAGCTTTACAATACTGAGTCATATCAGAATTTATGAGTACAGGAGACACATGGGTTTCTATCAGCCAAGGCGTAGGTCTTTCTGCTACTATTTCCTTTGCAAGGTATTAATTTATGCTTTCCCACAGGTGATCTAATTGCCATCAAAGCCAATGGTAGAACTTTTGGCCGTGGCAATCAGTTGATTTTGTTAATTTAGCTAGCTTTAATTTTAAGTAAACACTTGTCCATTCAACTTTACCAGATGACTGAGGATGGTAAGGACAGTGGTAATGCCATTATGTCAGCAGAGCCTTATTTGTTTATTTACCCAGTGAAATGGGTTCCCCTGTCACTGGAGATCTTTCTTGGGATACCCCATAAGGAAATATATTTTCTAAAAGTTTCTTCGTTGTGGTTGCGGTGTCAGCCATTCTGCATGAGAAGGCTTCCACCCATCACAAAAACACACAATCACAAGAACACATTGGTAACCCACTGCAGGGAGCAATTGAATGAAATCCATTTGTAAGTCTTCACAAGGCCCAGTAGGTGGTGGGAATGCTCCATCTACTACCTTAATGGTCTTTCCAGGGTTATGGGTTGGACAAATCAGCCCCAAAACCGGCTAACCAATTTGGTAATCAAAACTGATAAACCAATTACGCGACATCAGAGCAGTTACCCCACGCGTGCTTTTCCGTAATTTGGATCGTTTTATCCGTCCCGTGAGAAGTTGCAAATGTAGGGTTTTTAGTGATGGCATTCAAAAAGAACCCGGCAGCCATCTGGGCCCTCAGTGAGTCCTCCTCTAGTGTTAATTTGCACCCTCGTTCATTCATGCTGCCTCCTGGAACAATGTCGTTGCTGGCCCATGTAGCATAGAAGCCGCCAGAGCACTTCCCTGATGCTCAGCTTCTGTCTCTCGTATGAACTTCAGTGTTAATCATTGCAAGTTACTAGGGGATAGGATAGCAGGCTGGGGCCCATTTCTGATGGGGGTTCCGACAGAAGTGAGGAACCCTCTCTGTTTCCATAACATGCCCAAGTCATGGACCATCCCAAAACTATATCTGCTCTCAGTATAAATGCTTACCGATTTTACTTTGGAAAGCTGACAGGCCCGAGGGAGGGCGTGTGGTTCTGCTTCATGGCACTGACTTAAGTTGGGGAAGATTTCCCTTTCCAATAGTTTAAGATTTTATTTATTTATCTGACAGAGAGAGAGAGCTAGCATGAGCAGGGGGAGCTGCAGAGGGAGAGGGAGGAGAAGACTCCCTGCTGAGCAAGAAGCCCGATGTGGGGCTCGATCCCAGGACCCCGGATCATGACCTGAACTGAAGGAAGACGCTTGATCGACTGAGCCACCCAGGCGCCCCCCTCTCCAATAGTTTATATTGAGTTGTTACAACATATCGCGCTCGATATTTCCCTAGCGAATTCTTAGCTTGGGACCCATCGACCAAGAATATCACATCTGGGTTTTCCAGGGTGTCCTGTGAGTCAGTACGAGCCACGACCTCACGGCCACCCGGGTGTGGTGGCCCGTACCTTTGTCAGGCAGGGGCAGTTGTGCGGCAGAGCTGGCTAAGCAAGTTGCCAGGTGCTTAAGATGGAGCTTACAACATGAGAGGAGAAGGTTCTCGTAAGACAGAAGTCTGCCTGCTGAGAGACGTTGAGCCTGATCAGAGAGCATGGGGTACTCATAAGTGTTAAGTCATGTCCTAATACCAGTCCCGCCAGTCTAGCCGCTGTGGCTGCTGCTGTCTAGCCGTTTGGATACGGTATGGCTACGGGGGCTAACTGTAAGCCGTAGGAAGCAATCGGTCTGTTTTCCTCCAAGCTGCTGTGTTGGAGCTCCTAGAGCCTGCTTATCGTGCTGGGGGACAAATAAGATCAAAGATTTAGTGTAATTTAGGAGCCCCAGGGCTAGAATTTGTTGCAGGGCTAATGTTGGTTGGCTAAAGCCTGGCTCACGGTTCTCTTCCCAGGGCAAGGGCTCTGGAATTTGGGATCCTTGTAAGCTCATCCAGGGGAGTTGCGATCAGAGAAAAAGTTGGAACCCAAGAGCCACAGTATCCTGCAAGTCCAAGGACACTCCTTAATTAGCTGTCAGTCTGGGAAAGTCTGGGATAGTCTTTTTTCTTTCAGGTGAGAGAGACTGCCTTTTGCAATCAAATCATGTCCTAGGTTGTGGGCCTTGCCTTTTGAGAACCGCAGTTTTTCCTTGGAGACCTATGGTCTTTGCAAGCTAATTGCTGTAATAAAATCAAATGTATTTCTTAGGCCTCCCTTCTGGGGGGGACGTACCAGTAGGTTATCTACATATGGAGTGACTGCGGAGTTGTTAGGGAACTGTAAGTTTGCCGAGCCTTGATGTTAAAAAAACAAAAACAAAAACAAAAACCATAGAAAAATAAGGACAGGCCTTCAGCAATCCAGGTATTTTGTTGGTTTTTCCAAGTGAAGGTGGATGAATATTGATTCTTCTTGTCCACTGGGCTACTACAGAAAGCAGAGCAGAGATGTGAACCATTGTGAGTCTCTAGGTAAGTTAGGACAGCAAGGTGTTGGGATTTGGAATTCCCGGGAGCCTTGGTATCACAATTTTCCTGGCTGCACCCAGATCCCGGGCAAAACTCCAATCTCATCCATTTGATTTTTTTTAAGATTTTATTTATTTATTTGAGAGAGAGAGTGAGCAAGAGTGAGAGCACACAGGCAGGGGCAGAGGCAGAGGGAGAAGCAGACTCTCCCGCTGAGCAGGGAGCCCAACACGGGGCTGGATCCCAGGACCCTGAGACCATGACCTGAGTGAAGGCAGATGCTTAACTGACTGAGTCACCCAGGCGCCTGTTTGACTTTTTAATGGGTAAGATGGGAGCATTGCAGGAGGCTCCCTTGCTTCATTTAGTCTTCTCCAATCGGCAAGAGGCCTCAGATACCTTCTGGTTTTAGTGGATATTGAGTCAATTTAGGCAGGGGCTTGGAATATTTTTATGGGTTCAGCTCTCTTAACATTTTGCCTTTGTTGGTTGAAGAAAAAGCCCATAGGGATTGAGGCACTTCTGAGAGATCGGGGCTCTCATGCTTTCTTTTTTATTTTATTTTTTAAATTCTTCTTATTCTTTAAGATTTTATTTATTTATCTATCTATCTATTTATTTAGAGAGGACGAGAGCAGCAGGAGGGGCAGAGACAGAGGGAGAGAGAGAATCCCAAGCCAACTCCGCGCCCAGCGGGGAACCCCACACGGGCTCCATTTCACGACCCTGAGATCAGGACCTGAGCCGAGTTCAAGAGCCAGAAGCTTAACAGACAACGCCACCCAGGTGCCCCTAAGGTCATTCCTCCTTCTGAGTTAAATTTGGTATGACTCCTCAATTTGGAAAGCAAATCTCGTCCTCACAGGTTTACTGGGGGCAGTGCCACACGGGAAGAGAGTATGGGTCCCCGAAAATGGTCCTGGTGTCATCGGACTGGTTGAGATTCATCCTTCGAATTTGCTTAGAAACCCCCACTACAGAAATACTGTCTTTACTCCGAGGGGTTTGCCCCTTTATGAAGCAGGGTCTTGCGTAGATCAAGTGGCTCTGGGCTCCACTGGTATCAAACAGGCTCCTCCCCGAAGGTTTACCTTCGTGCCCCCCTTGCTCTATTTAGAGGCGTCGCGGGGAGCAATTTACCCGAGGCTCCTCGGAGCCCCATCAATGCTTACGATTATTCTGGTAATCTAATTTTGCAAGACTTCCCCCAGTGGAGAAACAATCTGGATGCGTAGGTGCAGGTCTATGAAAAGACGGGTTCTGCGGGGGCGTTAATGACCACGCCCCTGGTGGGTTACAACGCAGGCGGACGTTTCGGGGTGCAGTATTCCTGCGTGAACCTCCAGGTTCCGCCCTTGGAGCTGTTGTATATCTTCAGGGCCATAAGCTTATTGACTTTTGCATTGTGTCTGGCTTTGAAGTTTTTTCAAAATGCTCAGCAAGGGGGGCGGCTTTCCAGCCCAGCTTCTGTGCCTTTTATCGGGCGATTAGTTTGGACCGGAGCCTGCTAATGAGTAAGGAAGTCAGGACACTTTTCTGTGCCCATGTGTCATAAAGCCTGGAGTGTTTCACAAAAAGTGTTTCCAAACTTGTCTTATAGTCGGAGACTGGTTCATCTTTCCTTTGTTTGCAAGATCGGGTGATAGACCCGTCAGTCTTTTGAGGAAATGTTTTCTCAATGCTCTCCGATAGGTCTTGGATTACTTTTCTAGCGCGGTTTGGCCCGTCCTTGGTGGAGCGAGTACTATGTGGGTCTTTAATAGGCTCTCCGTGTCTTCCCATTTGGCTTCAGCCATCCATTTTTGGGTGACACCAGGTCCTAATGTCATATTAATAACTCGGTAGAGATCCAGGAGCCCCAGATGGTAAGCTCCAATTAGAATTCTCAATTCCTGGGACGCCTAGCTGACTCAGCTGGTAGATCATGCAGGGTCATGATCTTGGGGTCATGAGTTCAAGTCCCACGTTGGGGGTAGCATTTACTTCCAAAATAAGTAGATGGGGGCACCTGGGTGGCTCAGTCAGTTAAGTGTCTGCCTTCGGCTCAGGTCGTGATCTTAGGGTCCAGGTGGGGAGCCCCACATCAAGCTCCATGCTCAGCAGGGAGTCTGCTTCTCCCGTTCCCTCTGCCTCTCCCCCTTACTGGGGCTCTCTTGAGTGAGCTTTCTGTCTCTCTCTCAAATACATAAATAAAATCTTAAAAAAAAAATAAGTAGATGAAATAAACTCTAGCTCATCTGAGTGAAAAGGCAATTGAGTAAAGGGATTTGTAGGTTCAGAATATTCAGGGAGAGGGGTAGAGGGAAGGAGCACTCGGACAAGTTAGTCCGTGTGCCCCATACATTCGCCATCGGCTTCTCGCTTGAGGTTTTCATTTGCCTTTTGTAAAGAATCTTTTAAAGAGGCAATTGTTTATTCACCTGGCTTTTTTTTTTTTTAAGATTTTATTTATTTATTTGAGAGAGGGTGTGAGCACAGGGAAGGGAGAGGTAGAGGGGGAGGGGGAAACAGACTCCCCACTGAGCAGGAAGCGGGATGCAGGACTTGATCCCAGGACCCTGAGATCATGACCTGAGCTGAAGTCAGACGCTTAACCTACTGAGCCACCCAGGTCCCTTATTCACCTCGTTTCTTAGAAGCTTCTTCATACCAATAAAAAAAATGCACCCTTTGTTTTGGGGAAGTTTGGGATCTTTTTTCTCTAGAGGAATTTTCAGATTATCTTTAGTAAGGTTAGCCCACTGGTTCAGAAAAACACAGGTTCTGGGCCCATAATTTTTATACATATAGTCAGCTGGGGTCCCAGGTGCAGGAGGCCCAGATTGTTTGGATTCAGAGGAACAGATTTTTTTCTCTTTTTTTTTTTCCCTTGTTACCCGAGGCCTTGCACTGGACCCAGTCCAGGTTAAGTCAGACCCAGGCTGACCTTGGACCCAGTCCAGTTTCTAAGTTGGACCTAGTCTGATCCTGGACTCAGTCCAGTTTGTTTTGCGTTAGCCCAGTCCGGAGAAGGAAACACGAAGAAATTCAGAGAGGTCTTTTAAACACAAAAACCTAAGGAGGTCAAATCAGAGAGGGACCCGTGGACACCACCAGAGCCAGTGAGAAAGCAGTGAGCTCAATGGGCCCGTGAATGCCGGCGGCTGGCTGCTCGCTGCTCCTGGGCCTTTGGGGGTCTCATTCGGATCCCCCTGCTGACTAAAACTATGAAAAGATAAACTGAGGCATATTACAATTTTAGGTGTTTATACGTGCAAAAATCAACTCAAACTGGGCGGCGCCGAAGTGGAAGTAGTAATGATATGAAACACTAGGGTCTGGGAGCGAACGGTCAAGAAAGAATTTTCGAGACGTCTTTGATGCAAAAAAAGGTGGTTTTATTAAAGCACAGGGACAGGACCTGTGGGCAGGAAAAGCTGCACTGGGGTTGTGAGGAGTGACTTGCAAGTTGGGAGGGGGTTAGGGGGACTGTAAGTCTTTAAGGTTTCCGAGACCTTGAGGGGTCGTTTACTACTGTCTAATAAAACCTTAGTCATGAGACCCTTCAGATGGAGATCAGTGGCCCATATGCTTGGAGGATGATTGCTAACATGTATCTTGGGGGGGGGGTGTAGAGATGAAGGACATTTCCAAAGGGATTTTCATATGTTAAAGGAGACGTAGAAGATCCTGGAGGTCGGGCTAATGTCAAGCTAGGGTTGCCTTTTGCCTCTGGCAAAGTGTTAACATGGAGGCAGTCGAATTCCTGGAGGAAGGTCACTAGGTCACTCTGCCTACCCCAAGCACTTGCCAATGGGCTGTCAGTTGTAAGGAAGTTTAATATTTTTCTTTATTTCTCTTACCTTTGTTCTCCACATGAGTTAGAAGCACTCCATCAGGGGGAGCTGGGAGAAACTTTACTTATGGGGAAAAGGTGGAAGCAAAGAGAGGAAATTATTGATTGGCTATAGCTTACATCCTAGTTAGGGATTGTGAGTGGTGGTTCTTAGGTTTTGCTTTCATAACCTTGAGGGACTTACAGGCTTGGGTTTAGGTTTGCTTCCGCAAGCGCCGCGCCAATAGAACCACCTCTGTCTAACGGCCGCCATGTTTAATTCAGTGAACAGGTCACAAGCTAGAACCTTTGGAGCCTGTATCAAATCTAGAACCCCTTGTTTATTGCACGTCATCTCTTCCCTTTGATTCTCTGACTCAGATCCTTAGTCCACTGTGTTGTGTCTGCAGCGAGCACAGGCTCCTTTTGAGGTGGCTGGTCCCAGCCTGCAAGGGCCAGGGTTACTCAGGGCACATTGGAGCCATCCATCCCCAGTGCCTCAGGGGCTCCTTGGGCAGTCCCACTGAAGAAAGAGCCTGGCTGATAACTGTAACAGAGGAGCTGGAAAATGTTCCTAAAGGGAGTTTTTGTTTTTTAAAGATTTTATTTATTTATTTCAGAGAGAGAACAACTGGAGGGAAGAGGCAGAGGGAGAGGGAAAAGCAGGCTCCCTGCTGAGCAGGGAGCCCAATGCTGGACTCGATCCCAGGACCCTGAGATCATGACCTGAGCCAAAGGCGGGCATGTAACCAACTGAGCCCCCCAGGCGCTCCTCCTAAAGGAAGTTTATAAGGCAGCCATATGTCAACCTCATTAGACCCAAATTTGCCACAAATTCTGGATTCAACCTTTTTCTTTCTTTTCTTTTCTTCTTTCTTTCTTTTTTTTTTTTTTAAGAGAGAGAGAGAGCCTGTGCATGTGAGCATGAACAAGGGGTAGGAGAGCAAAGGGAGAGGGAGAGAGCGAATCCTAAGAAGCGAGCTCCATGCCCAGTGCAGAGCACAACATGGGCCTCTGTCTCAGGACCCTGAGATCATGACCTGAGCCCAAATCAAGAGTCAGACACTTAACCAACTGAGTCTCCAGGTGCCCCTGGATTCTACTTTTCAATAGGTCTCAGAACTATAAAGCAAATACTGGTTCCGAAAAGTAGATTTGCCATGTTCTCCAAAGGGTAGACCTGAACTCTTTCAAAGAACAGGAGTCAGGGGGCTGGCTCCTGGGGGGCTCAGTTGGTTAAGTGTCTGCCTTCGGCTCAGATTGCGATCCCAGGGTCCTGGGATCGAGCCCCAAGTCGTCGGGCACCCTGCTCAGCAGGGGAGCCTGCTTCTCCCTTTGCCCTCTACTCCTGCTGTCTCTCTCTCTCTCTCTGATAAATAAATAAAATCTTAACAAAACAAGAGTCAGTTGGCCGTGAAGCCTGTGAGTGTCAAAGGGGCTTTGCATGTAGATTGTAAATTAAATCACCTGGGGGGCGCCCGGCGGGCTCAGTTGGTGGAGCACGAAGCTCTTGATTTCGGGGTTGTGAGTTCAAGCTCTACGCTGGGTGTAGAGATTACTTAAACAACAACAACAACAAAATAAAAAATAAATCATCCCTTGTAAAATTCCAAAGGAATTGCAAATGTAAAGAGTATCTCCCAGTGTAAAGTAAAACTTCCAACTTTGTATGCGTGTCCTGTGGGAGAAGGAGGAGAGGAGTTTCAACCCCAGCACTTCAATCTGAAAATGAAGCAGCCAGTAACTCTTTTGTTTTAACAAAAGAGAAAACTGGCAAGCTATTCCCCAGTGTTAACTTAATCCAGTGTTCCATGCAGGTGAATAGGATGTGACGTCCCAAGAGGGACAGTTACAGATGGGAAAGAAGTAACTTGTCCAAAAACCCAGCTAATGGGGGGAGGGGTAACTGGGTGACGGGCATCAAGGAGGACAATTGAAATAAGAGCACTGGGTCTTATATGCAACTGATGAATCACTCAAGTCTACTTCTGAAACCAATAATACAGTACATATTAATGAAATTGAATTTAAATAAAAAGACTTTTAAAAACCCACACAGCTAGTAATAGGTGTAGGGAAGACTTAATCCCTAGACTGGCAGTCTCCAAATCTCTGACACTTAAAAACACTTTTTTATTATAAAATATTTCAAATGTATGGGGAAAATAGCTATTATATTCATATATATATAATATATTATATATATACTCATACCTCTCAGCTTTTACAAATCTAAACATTTTTTAAAAGATTTTATTTATTTGAGATAGAGAGTGAGAGTGATAAAGAGAGAGAGAGCACAAGCAGAGGGGAGTGGCAGGCAGAGGGAGAGGGAGAAGCAGACTCCCCACTGAGCAGGGAGCCTGACATGTGGGGGTTCGATCTCAGGACCCCAGGATCATAACCTGAGTCGAAGGAAGAAGCTTAACCAACTGAACCACCCAGGCGCCCCTAAACATTGTGACATATTTGCTACATAACATTTGCTAAGAAATGAAGTATTTCAGGGGCGCCTGGGTAGCGCAGTCGTTAAGCATCTGCCTTCGGCTCAGGGCGTGATCCCGGCGTTCCGGGATCCAGTCCCACATCGGGCTTCTCCGCTGGGAGCCTGCTTCTTCCTCTCCCACTCCCCTGCTGTGTTCCCTCTCTTGCTGGCTGTCTCTCTGTCACATAAATAAATAAAATCTTTAAAAAAAAAAAAAAAAGAAAGAAAGTATTTCAGAGAGAGTTGAGCTCCTCCCCAAGCCTTCCGGCTCCCTTCCCCCCTTCCTCCCTCCCCAGGAGAACCCTTCCTGTGCCCTGCTTGTCATTCCCATACCACTCTGATACTTTCACTGCCCATGTATCCATCAACAACATAAATCAATGACTTTCGTGTTTGTAAGGTTTAAATAAATGGTATCCCTCTATAGTGTTAATCCTGGAACTTTCCAAATTTCTTGTGCTTCCCCACACCATAGAGTTTATTTTCAAACTTGTTCATTTTTTCATTTACTCTTTCATGCAACTCTTGTGTCTTGAACATCTGTGACAGATATTGCCACCGAGGTTGACTCACAGATAAAAACCTTAGCTCTGTGGGCGCCTGGGTAGCGCAGTCGTTAAAAGCGTCTGCCTTCGGCTCAGGGCGTGATCCCGGCGTTCCGGGATCGAGTCCCACATCGGGCTCCTCCGCTGGGAGCCTGCTTCTTCCTCTCTCACTCGCCTGCTGTGTTCCCTCTCTCGCTGGCTGTCTCTCTATCACATAAATAAATAAAATCTTAAAAAAAAAAAAAAAAAAAAAAAAAAAAACCTTAGCTCTGGCTCTCTGATTTCTGATTCGGCTTCCAGAGCACCTGGTCTGATGAAGCACTCAAGGCCCATGCTGTACAATTAATTGGGGTGACATGATCAGTGAGAACATACAGGATGACCTACGTGCCCCTATCCAAAGGAAGGATAATTCTAAGAGCTAGGGCTTAAGTGACCTGGTCTCCCGCCAGTGCAGAAAGCCTTAGATAGATGCATCGGAAGGTCCTCAGAGCCAGCCTGGCCTGCTGCTGGGTCCCCTGCTCCTGGTTGCAGGGATGTCTCCAAGATGGTCCCAATGTCCTACTCTTCCGGATCTGGCATAAACATTTGAGGATTTTAGTCTTCCCACTGCTTCTCCACCCTACTCAGGACATGTCCCCCAATGATCCAACTCCTTGATTTGGCCACAAGTAGAAATGGAGAACGAGGAGTAATTGACTAGCAAGGTCTTCATTCCTGCCTCTCTTTAAATGTGTCAAAACTGGCCATTTGGGATTCCTCTGTCCCTTTTCCATAACCTGTCACCCAACACAGAGCATTTCAATAGTTGCTTAATGTTTCATTAATCCTAGCTGTTAGTATGAGTCAGAACAACTTTTGTGGTAAATGACAGAAAACCCAACTCAAACTGATTTTAAAAACATTTTTTCAGGGGAAGAGGGTGTATTGTTTTTTATTCTCACTGCCGTGGGAGAATTAGAAGGCCACTGAGTTTGAAGACCACTGAGTTTGCGTTAATAGAAGCAGAGTAGCAGGATTGTTCCAGAAGGGAAAGATCTCAGGAGTTGAAGGAGGTTCTGAGAAGATTCCAGGGGAGGCAGGGAAGGGATGCCTGTGGACTTGGGAGCAATGGGGAAGGTCTCTGTGGGTTGTACTCAAGGAGAAGTTTGTTGAGCTCTGAAAAAGTGGGTCCAGCAGTGGGTCTGGGTGGTTAGAAAAAGACTCACCTGAGAAAGTTAGAGTAATGGAGAGATCGAAAGGCATGAGGGGATCAGGTGAGTGCAGGTGGGGAAGATCATTCCAGGCATTCTAGCATGTGCAAAGGGAACAGACTCCTATTAAGAAGAAAGAACTGGGGCACCTGGGTGGCTCAGTAGGTTAAGCATCTGCCTTCAGCTCAGGTCATGATCCCAGGGTCCTGGCGTCGAGGCCTGTGTCAGGCTTCCTGCTCGGCGGGAAGCCTGCGTCTCCCTCTTCCTCTCCCCCTGCTTGTGTTCCCTCTCTCGCTGTGTGTCTCTGTCAAATAAATAAAATCTTAAAAAAAAAAAAAAAGTGAAGTAGCCTGGATGAGGTATGGTGTGAGGCAGGGCCAAGCATGCAGGGTTTTAAAGGCTCTCTTAAGGATTTTGATCTTTTTTCTAAGTGCAAGGGGAGGGAACTGAAGGGTTTTTAAACAGTGTGTGTGTGCGTGTGTGTGTGTGTGTGTGTGTGTGCGTGTGTGATTATCAGATTTATAATTTGAAAAGATAACTGTGGAAATATATTGCAGGAGAACAAAGAGTAGAGGCGGGAAGACTGGATAGAAGTCTATGGAATTGGACCAGGACAGAAATGAGGAGCCACAAGGAAGACAGCGGTGGTGGTGAGAAATGCAGAAAGGAGGCAGATTCCAGAGTTCCTGCAGGGGTACGTTCAACACAACAGGGGGACGGACTGGGGAAGGAGAGGGAGGTTCCAGGGGTAAAGTTGCTGGGGAAGGGCTAGCAGGTTGCTATGAGCTGGACAGGCAGGAGCAGCAAGGACAAATATCATTTGTTCAGCCCACAGCCATGCTTCTTTTTGGAAACAGCACCACCATTTTCCCTTTTGAAATTCTTCCTCTTCACACACTCAAACCAAGTGGTTTGGGTGTGACTGGTCTCGTCCTGCAGACCGAAGAGGTGGCGTAAGTCAGGTAGGGCTGCCAAATAAAGTACAGGAAGCGCACTTGGCACGTACAGATCTTCAAACTTTATTAATTGTTTATCTGAAATTAAAATGTAACTGGCAGCTCTAGACCCAGGCCTACTAAGAGGACACAGAGGTTGGCTTGGAAAAGGCCATGAATCCTAAGCCAGGCTGATGATGGCTCCCCTTTGGACATTCAGTGGAGCTCTCAGAAAAGAGACTTTCATATTCCACTAGGTTGTAAAGCTAGCGGAACATAACATCAACTGCAGGAGTGGGCCCGAGACCCAGATCTGGCCCATCTGAATATTCCTTCCAATAACAATGCTTGGTTCATAGCTGGACACAACTCCAAGCAAAGTCAGCAAGAGTCAAGCACGGAGCTAATGATGGAATTATCAGGAAGAGATATCTCTGTGTTCTGGTGTTGCTGAACTGGAAGAATGTAAGCCTGGGGCTGCTGGTGCCCATGTGAGGAGCATAGGCCTGAAAGCCAGCAGGAGCAAGAGATAGAAAGATGGACACTGAGTCTTGTCTATATCACATGAGCCCCTACTATCAGCCAGGTCTGAAGTCACCCTGAACTTTTTAATTAACTGAGCCAATAACTTTCCTTTATGGCTTGAACCAGTTTGATTTGGAATTCTGCCACTTGCCTCCAAGAGAATCCTGATTAGAGGAAGATCCCTGGTTCAATTTTGTACATGTTGACTTTGAGATACCTCTGATGTCAAATAGGCTGTTGCCTCTATGGGTCTGAGCTGGAGGTTTAAATGGACAGTTCTCCTTTTATAGATGGTGATTAAATTCCTCATGCCTGGAGCCCAGCCTGGCACAAGGTAAGGATTCAATTAACATATGAATGAATGAATGAATGAATGAATGAATATAGCAGTCTGATTATTCCTTAGTAGCCCTTTAAAACCAAAGTTCTGGGGCGCCTGGGTGGCACAGCGGTTAAGCGCCTGCCTTCGGCTCAGGGCGTGATCCCGGCGTTATGGGATCGAGCCCCACATCAGGCTCCTCTGCTGGGAGCCTGCTCTTCCTCTCCCACTCCCCCTGCTTGTGTTCCCTCTCTTGCTGGCTGTCTCTATCTCTGTCAAATAAATAAATAAAATCTTTAAAAAAAAATAAAACCAAAGTTCTTTTTCTTTAAGACTTTATTTATTTATTCTTATTTGAGAGAGAGTGTGTGGGAGTGGGGGGAGGGGCAAAGGGAGAGGGAGAGAGAGAATCCCAAGCAGACTCCCTGCCGATATTGGAGGGCGACACGGGGCTTGATCCCATGACTCTGAGATCATGATCCCAGCTGAAATCAAGAGTTGGATGCTTAACCGATTGAGCCACCCAGGTGCCCCTAAAACCAGAAGTTCTGACCAGTCAAGGTAGATGGGTTAAATAGAATGAATACAGCTGAAGAAAACGATAGTGAACTGGGAGATCAAATTGAGGAATTTTCCCAGAAGGAAGAAGCAAAAAACAAAAATAATAGAAAATATAAAAGAAAAACATAAGATACAGAGGGTAGAGGTGGAAGTACAAATACCCAGATAATAACATTTCAAAAAGAGAAACATAAAAATGGATAAGAGAAAATATTGGAAGAAATTTTTTAAAAGATGAATTTACTAGAAGTTTTTAAAAGATCAAAAGACTCTGTTTCCCTCAACACCCAAAAAAACAAACAATCCAGTTAAGAAACGGGCAGAAGACATGAATAGACATTCTTCCAAAGAAGACACCCAGATGGCCAACAGACACATGAAAAGATGCTCATCGTCACTCATCATCAGGGAAATACACATCAAAACCCTGAGAGAGACCACCTCACACCTGTCAGAGTGGCTAAAATTAACAACTCAGGAAACAACAGATGTTGGTGAGGATACAGAGAAAGGGAAACCCTCTTACACTGTTGGTGGGAATGCAAAATGGTGCAGCCACGCTGGGAAACAGTGTGGAGGTTCCTCAAAAAGTTAAAAATAGAACTAAACTATGACCGAGCCATTGCAATTCTAGGTATTTACCCAAAGGATGTAAAAATACAGATTCAAAAGGTCACGTGCACCCCAATGTTTATAGCAACATTATCAACAATAGTTAAATTATGTAAAAAGCCCAAATGTCCAAGAAGATGTGAGATTATATATATATATATATATATATATATATATATATATATATATACACACACACATATACATGCAATGGAATATCACTCAGCCATCAAAAAGAATGAAATCTTGCCATTTGCAACAACGTGGATGGAGCTAGAGTGTATAATGCTAAGCGAAATAAGTCAGTCAGGGAAAGACAAATATCATATGATTTCACTCATATGTGGAATTTAAGAAACAAAACAGATGAACATATGGGAAGGTGGGGAAAAAGAGAACGGAAAACAAACCATAAGAGACTCTTAATGATGGAGAACAAGCTGAGGGTTGATAGAGAGAGGTGGGTGGGGGATGGGCTAGATGGGTGATGGGCATTAAGGAGGACACTTGATGTGATGAGCACTGGGTGTTGTATGTAAGTGATGAATCACTGAATTCTACTCCTGAAACCATATTGCACTTATGTTAACTAACTAGAATTTAAATTTTAAAAAAATTTTAAAGGCTCTGTTTCCAACCAAGATATAGAGTTTTCAACAGGTCAGTGCTCCCACTGCAAGAATTAGAAGGAAAAAAGAAAAAGCAGAAAAATTGCAAGAACCATCTTTTTAAAGATAGCAGAGAGCTATAAATGCAATGCTATGAATAAATGAGATGAACTAAAATTTCAGAGTGGAGAGGCTTTCCTCCCTGAATGAACTGAGGATCACTGCCCAAATATTCTTCCCTGGGGCAATTGCCAATTCTGGGCACCAAAGTTTAGCTCAGGCAAAGGGACTCTACTGGGAGAAAGAGAACCCAGTGGAGATTTTGATGGCCATGAGGAGCTGCAGGTTCCTGCAAGCTCCTAAATAAAAGACTGAAATCTTCTGCAGTCTCCTGGTGTTTAGAAGACAAAGTCCAATTCGAGAAAGAGCCGCTTGAAACAAAGGATATTTGCCAGATTTTGAGGATGTGTGGGGCAGGAGGCAGGAGAGTTAAGCTCAAAACCTCCAATACTCAAAATAAAATCTCCCACAGTCCATAGGCTGAGACGGAGAGCTTCCAGACCCGAGGAAGGACCATGCCTGGAGAATGAGGATGAAACAAAGGTAGACGTCTTGGTAAAACTGGATCTCCTCACCAGTCCAGCTCCATCCCTTACTGGATGGATATGATCAGTTTCTTAGTGCATGAGCCTAAAAGAATACAGGTAGACCATTCTCTGGTGGGAGGTAAAATCATCTGTATAAAAGACAGTGGTTCTTTGGGTCCAGTATGTACCCATCCTCACGAACTGTAGAAACTGACAGATGAAAACAGAGAGTCACAACCTACCAGAGCAGAAACCCACAAGTTGATACCTCCACATTCTGGAAGCAGCACAGGGGTAGGGAAATCTGAAATGTTAGTGACAAATTGTTGGAGGCTCAGTGTGGACAGCTCTGAGAGTTAAAATCGCTGGGGGGAACTCAGCCATAAGGGAGCCTCCACACTTTTGTAAGTTTTATCTCCAGGAACTTGACCTGGTTTTCACAGTGAGTATCAGAGAAAAATCCCCTCATGCTTCCGGCAGGGAGAGAGGAAAAGTAACCATTTTGAAATATGCCAAGTATTCTGTCCTTCTTAACAAGATCTGCCTTCAAGAAAAACTAGAGGCACCTGGCTGGTTCAGTCAGTAGAGCAAGTACTCTTGATCTCGGGGTCATAGTTCAAGCCCCATGTGGGGCCCGAAGTCTACATAAAGAATAAAAAACAACAACAAAACTATTTAACCAGAGCCTAACCTGCTGGGGTTTTTTCAGAGCCTAACTGACCTGGGGGAAGGAAAATACCCCACCCCAGAGAGCTCTAGCCATGCTGTCCCACCTAAGGGAGGAGGGGAAAACAACAATAACAACAATGATGACGATTCAAGAAGCACATGTGAAGTTCACAGTCTAGAGGTAAGGGCTGACTAAAAGACTGAGATCTAATCATGGGACTATAGCATGCCTCCTCCTCCCCACCTTACCACCACATTACTACAGGCTAATCTACTGCAGTTCCTTATACCCAGTACATCACGTCTGATATTCAAGAAAAACTGACAAGACATGGTGCCTGGGTGGCTCAGTCGATTAAGCATCTGCCTTCGACTTGGGTCATGATCCTGGGTCCCTGGGATGGAGCCCGGCATCAGGCTCCCTGCTCAGTGGGGAGTCTGCTTCTCCCTCTGCCCTTTGCTCCCCCTGCTTGTAAATAAATTAATTAAATATTTTTTTAAAAAGAATTAGAGCAGAAGTCAATGAAGTTGAAATCAGGAATCAATAAAGAAAAACCAATGAAACTAAAAGCTGATTCTTTGAAAAGATCGATGAAATTGATAAGCCTCTAGCCAGGCTAACTAAGAAAAAAAAGAGAGAGGACACAAATTAGTAATATCAGAAATGAAAGAGGAGACATCAGTACAGATCCTATGGACATTAAAAGAAAAATGAAGGAACACTATAGCCACCTCTATGGCTACAAACTTAATAACTTATAGAAAATGGACCAATTCCTTAAAAGGCACAATGCACTAAAACTCACACAGGAAGAAATAGATAATCCTAAAAGGACTTATCTATTAAAGATATTGAATCAGTCACTAATAACCTCCCAAAAAAGAAAGCAGCAGGCCCAGACGGGTTCACTGGTGAATTCTAACAAACATTGAAGGAAAAATGATGTCAATTCTCTATGATCTCTTTCAGAGGATAGAAACAGAGGGAATACTTCCTAACTCATTCATTATCATCATACCAAAACCAAAGATATTGCAGGAAAAGAAAACTACAGGCCAATATCTCTCAGGAATATAGATGCAAAAATCCTCAACAAATTATTAATAAATCAAATCAAACAATGTACAAAAAGAATTATATACCACCACCAAATAGGACTTATCCCAGGTATGCAAGACAGGGATAAGACTCAATATTCAAAAATCAATGTAATCTATCACATCAAATTAATGTAATCTATCATATAGTCAAGTGTTGGCAAGGATGTGGAGAAATTGGAACTATTGGTGGGAATGTAAATGGTGCAGTGGTGGTGGAAAACAGTATGGCATTTCCTCAAAAAGTTAAATATAGAATTATTACATGACTCAGAATTTCCATGTCTGTGTATATACCCAAAAGAATTGAAAGCAGGGTGTTAATGAGATATTTGCACACCCATGTTCATAGCCACATCATCCACAATAGCTAAAGTGCGGAAACAACCAAGTGTCCATTGACAGATGAATGGATAACAAATGTGGTATATACATACAGTGGGATATTATTTAATCTTTTTAAAATATGTTTTTAATTGAGGTATAATTAACATATAACATATTAGTTTCAGGTGTACAGCATGATTTGATATTTGTATGCATTGAGAAATATTTGCAAAATACATATGTAATAAAGGACCATTACCCAACATATACAAAGAACTCTTAAAACTCAACAATTAGAAAACAAACAACCTGATTAAAATATGGGCCTATCTTAATCCTTTTGGGCTGCTATAACAGAATACAATAGATTGGGTGGCTTATAAACAACAGAAATTTATTTCTTAACAGTTCTGGAGACTGGAAGTCTAAGATCAAGGTGCAAGCATGGTCAGGTTCTGGTAAGGGCTTGATTGCCAGTTCATAATAGACATCTTCTCACTGTAACCTCATGTGGTGGAAGGGGTTAGAGGGCTCTCTGGGGTCTCTTTTGTGAAGGCATTAATCCCATTCATGAGGGCTCTGTTCTTATGACTGAAGCATATCCCAAAGGCACCACCTTCTAAAGCCATCACATTGGGGATTAGGATTTCAACATATGAATTTTGAGGAGACGCAAACATCCAGTCTATAGTAGGGCCCAAGACTTTAACAGACACGAAAGAAGATATACAGATGGCAAATAAGCACATGAAAAGACGCTTCACATCATATGTCATCAGGGAAATGCAA
The DNA here is from genome assembly GCF_023065955.2 of Ursus arctos. NCBI lineage: Eukaryota > Metazoa > Chordata > Mammalia > Carnivora > Ursidae > Ursus > Ursus arctos. The sequence goes on from NW_026622908.1 coordinate 40,351,555, forward strand.
ATTAAAACAGTAAGATACCACTACCTAGCTGTTAAAATGGCAAAAATCAGGGCGCCTGGGTGGCTCAGTCAGTTGAGCCTCAGACTCTTGATTTCGGCTCAGGTCATGATCTCCGGGTCCTGGAATCCAGCCCTGTGTCAGGCTCCATGCTCAGTGGGGAGTCTGCTTGAGGATTCTTTCTCCCCCTCCTTCTGCCCCCCCCTGCTTTCTTGCTTGCTCTCTCTATCAAATAAATAAATAAAATCTTTAAAAAACAAAAATAAATAAAAATAAAACGGCAAAAATTCAGGACAATGACAACACCAAATGCTGACAAGGATGTGGTGCAACAGGAACTCTCATTCATTGTTGGTGGGAATGTAAAATGGTACAACCACTTTGGAAGACAGCTTGGCAGTTTCTTACAAATCTAAACATACTCTTACTATATGATCCAGCAATTGTGTGCTTGGTATTTATGAAAACATGATCACACAAACCCTGCACAAGGATGTTTGTAGAATCTTTATTCATAATTGCCAAAACTTAGAAGCAACCAAGATATCCCTCAGTAGGTGAGTAGACAAATAAACTGTGGTGCATCCAGATAATGGAATATTATTCAGCCCTAAAAAGAAATTAGTTATCAAGCCATGGAAAGACATACAGGAACCTTAAATGCATATTGCCAAGTGAAAGGAGCCAATCTAAAAAGGTTACATACATTATGGTTCCAACCACATGACATTCTGGAAAAGTCAAAACTTTGGAGACCATAAAAATATCATTATTTTCCTGGAGTTAGAGGGGAGAAAGGAATGTATAGGTCCAGCACAGAGGATTTTTTTAAAAGATTTTATTTATTTATTTGACAGAGAGAGACAGCCAGCGAGAGAGGGAACACAAGCAGGGGGAGTGGGAGAGGAAGAAGCAGGCTCCCAGTGGAAGAGCCTGATGTGGGGCTCGATCCCAGAACGCCGGGATCACGCCCTGAACCGAAGGCAGACGCTTAACGACTGCGCCACCCAGGCGCCCCGACACAGAGGATTTTTAAGCCAATGTATTACTAAGGATGATACTATAGTGGCAGATACATGTTTTTATACATTTGTCTAAAACCATAAAATGGACAACACCAAGAGTGAGCTCTAACATAAAGTATGGAGTTTGGGTGATAATGATGTGTCAAGGTAAGTAATCAATTGTAGCAAATGTGCCACTCTGGTGGGTGGTATTGATAATGGGGAAAGCAGGGGGACAGGGCAAGAGGTATGTGAAAAATCACTGTAACTTCCTCTCAGTTTTTCTGTGAACCTAAAACTGCTTCAAAAAGTAAAGTCTATTTTTTTTTAAAGATTTTATTTGTTTACTCGACAGAGATAGAGACAGCCAGCGAGAGAGGGAACACAAGTAGGGGGAGTGGGAGAGGAAGAAGCAGGCTCATAGCGGAGGAGCCTGATGTGGGGCTCGATCCCATAACTCCAGGATCATGCCCTGAGCCGAAGGCAGACGCTTAACCGCTGTGCCACCCAGGCGCCCCTTAAAGTCTATTTTTTAAAAAAGACAATTGTTCTTTTAAAGAAAATGTCCAACATACAGTCAACATTTACTAGACATGCAAAGAGGCAGGAAAATATGACCACTATTCAAAGGGAAAAATAAGAATAGAAATGAGAAGCAGGCTCACAGATAATTCAGATATTGCAGTAAACAGATATGGACTTTGCCATTAATATATTAAAGAAAGTTCAGGAAAATAAGGAAACAGATGGAAAAAATGTAATAGAATTTCCATAAAGAGTCAGAATCTATTACCAAAAAAAATCAAATGGAAGTTATATAGTTTCCGAAAGTAAGAACTCATTGGATGGATGTAAGTAACGTTGTGCTGTGTGTTTGACTAAGATAGAACCACGTGTCCCCAAGTCCCCTTTCTCATGTGGTCCTGGTTTAAGTTGGCCCAAAGAGACATCTTTGAGAATTTGGGAAGGCGAAAGTGATAAAGCAGCCTCTGCACTTTGGTTAAAGACGCCAGCGGGGACGCCTGGGTGGCGCAGTCGTTGAGCGTCTGCCTTTGGCTCAGGGCGTGATCCTGGCGTTCCGGGATCGAGTCCCATATCAGGCTCCTCCGCTGGGAGCCTGCTTCTTCCTCTCCCACTCCCCTGCTGTGTTCCCTCTCTCGCTGGCTGTCTCTCTGTCACATTAAAAAAAAAAAAAAAAAGACGCCAGCGGATCCTACATTGTCCAGCTCTTCTTTCCAGCCCCTGGCCTCTTACCAACAGTGACACCCAGTCCAGCACCCGATGCAGAGGCAGCAGCCTGCCATAGATATCTATACCAGCTATTGTCTCGGGTCCAAGTCTGGCAGCTGGTTGTGCCTGACTTCCAAGATCCGCATGGCATCTACTCTCATACATTTTGTCTTCGCTCTCAAACTGTCCTTCTAGCCTCATAGGATATTGCTATGAGCTGCTCACTGAGGAAGAAAACCTTTGGGCCTGGTTTACAAGTTATTTGGCATACGATGTTGGCACTGTCTGAATGTGCACACCTGTAGCCCCACAGCCCCACTTGGGGTTGGCCCTGACAGTTGGGGTGAAGGGAAGACTGCCAGGAGACAGAAGCTCGAGAAATGTACTTGGTGGCCCATTTTTTCCTAGAAATAGAGATAGCCAGAGGTACGGGTATACACTGATTCATGAAGATTTAAAAATGGGTTAGTCAGGGACTTTAGAGAAACATGAAGGGAAAATTGGAAGCAAGGAGGTCTAGGGAAGAGATGGGTGGATGGAATCTCTGAAGGGGCACAGAATATAACGATGTTTTGCTCCATGTGAATACTCACAGGAAAAACCAATAGCCCACTAAAAATGGGCAAAACACTTGAACAAGTTAAAAAAAATTTTAAAGATATTCAGGCAGTTCTTTCTACCCCTGGGTCCTATTCCCATGCTTTAATTAAAACACCTTTTTGCATCAGGAGGAAAAAAAGATACTCAGATGGCTGGTAAATATTTTTAAATGGGTTTTGCATCATTAGCCATTAGAGAAATAGAAATAAAAGCACAAGGAGATACCAATGCGTACTCACCAGCATGGCTCAGATTGAAAAGACTGGAAATAAAAAGTGTGGGTGAGGATGTGGACAACTGGAACTCTTATATTCCTGGTGAGAGTGTAAATTAGTACCTCCACACTAGGAAAATGTTTAGAAGGCCCTAGTGGAACTAAATATAGCTACACCCTATAATCTGGCAATTCCACAAAAATAATTGCATATGTTCACCAAGAGATGTGTACGTGAACGCTCCTAGCAGGCTTATATGAATAGTTCTAAAGTAAAAACCATGCTGATTTCAATGGAATACTACAAAGCAATGAACAAAAAAATACTGCTACACATAATAATGTGGAGGAACTTTTTTTTTTAGTGTTAAAAACAGATATTTTATTAAGTGAAGCAGCTGGAAGATAATATTTTGCCCACAATCACATCACACTGGTAATATTACATATTTATTTTTTAATTATGAGATGGCTTCTGTAGAATTCTCTCATGATAAAATGATAAAATCCAGGTTTCTCTGATGAAACACTACTCATTTCAGAAACACATACATACACCCACATCTTTTTTCTTTCTCTTTCTTTTTTAAATCCCAGATCACAGAATTGCATTAATCATATTTTGTTATTCACAGCTTACTGAAATTTTGGTCCATACATGGGGAAGGATTTTATACACATAATGTTGAGTTAAAAAAAAAAAAAAGTCAGATGTGTAGCACCAGGTGGTTCAGTTGGTTGAACATCTAACTCTTGATTTCAGCTCAGGTGATGATCTTGGGGTGGTGGGATTGAGCCCTGTGTAGGGCTCCTCACTCAGCGGGGAGCCTGCTTCTCTCCCTCTTTCTTTCCCTCTCCCGCTGCCCCTCCTCCCACTCACATGCTCTTTCTTTCTCTCTCTAAAATAAATAAATAAATATTTTAAAGTCAGATGCAAAGAGCAGTTTTTATTATTTTTTATTTTTGCTTATTTCACTGATATTACATTAAAAACAAACAAAACTAACCTATAGATTAGAGGTCAGAATAATGGGTATTGTACCACCTCACACGGGTCAGAATGGCTAAAATTAACAACTCAGGCAACAACAGATGTTGGAGAGGATGTGGAGAAAGGGGAGTTCTCTGACACTGTTGGTGAAACTGCAAACTGGTTCAGCCACGCTGGAAAACAGTGTGGAATTTTCTCAAAAAGTTAAAATAGAACTACCCTAGACCCAGCAACTATACTACTAGGCTTTATATCCAAAGGATACAAAAATAGTGATTTGAAAGGGCACCTGCCCCCCAATGTTTATAGAAGCAGTGTCCACAATAGCCAAACTATGGAAAGAGCGCAGATGTCCATCAACAGATGAACGGAGAAGGAGACGCAGTATATACACAATGGAACATCACTCAGACACCAAAGAGAACGAAGTCTTGCCAATATCAACATGTGGATGGAACTAAAGGGTATGATGCTAAGTGAAATAAGTCAGAGAAAGACAATATCATATGATTTCACTCATGTGGAATTTAAGAAACAAAACAGATGAACACAGGTGAAGGGAAGGAAAAATAAAATAAGATAAAAACAGAGAGGGAGGCAAACCATAAGAGACTCTTAATGAGAGAGAACAAACTGAGGGTTGCTGGACGGGAGGGAAGTGGGGGGATGGGGTACCTGGGCGATGGCATTAAGGAGGGCCCATGATGTAATGAGCTGGGTGTTATATGCAACTGATGAATCACTAAATTCTACCCCTGAAAGTAATAATACACTACATGTTAATTAAATTGAATTTAAATTTAAAAAAAATTTTTAAAGAATAATGGGTATTGACTAGGAGGATACATGATGGCACCTTCTAGAGTATTTGAAATGTTCTGTCTTGATCTGATTCGTTTACACAGGTGTACAGATATGTAAAAGTTTATCGAGGTATACACGGACTCTTTGTACGCTTCATTGTATGTAAGTTTAACATCAATTCTCAAAATTAAAATAAATGAAAACCTCATCCTAAAAGGAGAAATATTAGAATTATTCCCCTGGAAATCAAGGGTGTCTTAGGCAGTCAGGGCTGCCATTAAAAAAAAAAAAAAAAAAAGCCACGTACTAGGTGACTTAAACAACAGAAATTTATCTTCTCACTGTTCTGGAGGCCGGAAGTCCAAGATCAAGGGGCCAGCGGATACAGTTCCTGGTGAAGACCCTCTTCCTGGCTTGCAGACAGCTGCCTTCTCACTGTGTTTTTGCAAGGAGGTAGGGAGAAGAGAACTCTTGTCTTTCTTATTCTTCTAAGGACACTCTCCCATCGTGGGGGGCCCATCCTCACCTCATCTAATCCTAATTACGTCTCAAAGGCATCACCTCCAAGTCCCATCACATTGGGAGTTAGGGCTTCAATATGAATTGCTGGGGGGGGGGGGGCGTTTTCAGTTCATAACAGAGTCCAACTAATGTAGAAACCACATTATGCTGCATTTCCCCAAATAAAATCTTTCTGTGCTTTTACATAGCTCCCTTAAAATAAGCCTAAGTGACCACAGAACAGAGTGAAATCAATAAACTGAATTCCACACCAGCTGGCTAAGCAAGATTTCTCCACAAGAAACTGTTGCTATCAGGACAATTCCTTGACTTACTGATTTTCCTGCTTCCTTCTGGCTCCTGGCGAGGGCTGCAGCAGCCAGGCCACTCCTAGGACACCTGCTGTCATACCTACTGTGAACTGCAGCAGAAGAGAAGGGGAGTGGGTCACACTCAACATCAGGAGTCTAACCACAGATACTTACACGCACCCTAAAATTCATGTGGGACCTCAAGGGGCTCCAAATAGCCAAAACAATATTGAAAAAGAAGAACAAAGTTGTAGAACTCATACTTTCCGATTTCAAAACTTCCTATAAAATGATAGTAATCAAAACAGTATGGTATTGGCATGGAAAGACAAACAGATCGATTAAATGGAATTGAAAGTCCAGAAAGAAACCTGTATATTTACGTCCATGGATTTTTGACAAGGATGCCAAAAACATTCAATGGGGAAAGAACAGTGTCTTCAACAAATGGTGATGGGACAACTGGATTTCCACATGCAAAATAATGAAGTTGGACCTTTCCTCACATCATTTGCACAAATTAACTCAAAATGGATCAGTTACTTAAATATAAGTTAAAACTATATATAAATATATAATAAATAGCTAAAACTATAAAACTCTTGGAATAAAACCTACAGTAATCATCATGCCCTTGCACTTGGCAATGGTGTCTTAGATCTGACACCAAAGGCAGAAGCAACAAAAGAAAAAATAGACAAATGAGACTTCATCGAAATTTTTTAAAACTCGAAAAACATTCTCAAGAAGGTGGAAAGACAATAGAATAGGAAAAAATATTTGCAAATTATGTATCTGAAGAATCTGTGCCTATAATGTATAAAGAATCCTTACAAATCAACCACAAAAAGAAAATACCCAATTAAAAAATGGGCATGGGGGCACCTGGGTGGCTCAGCTGGTTAAGCATCTGCCCACAGCTCAGGTCATGAGCCCAGGGTCTGGGGATCAAGCCCTGCAACAGGCTTTCTGCTGAGCAGGGAGTCTGCTTCTCCCTCTCTCTTTCCCTCCCCCCACTCATGCTCACTCTCTCTCAGATAGATAGATAAATAAATAAAAATCTTTATAAAAATTAAAAAATAAAAATAAATAAAAAATGGGCATGGTGCATCTGGCTGGCTCATTCGGTAGAGTGTGAAACTCTTGATCTCAGGGTGGCAAGTTCGAGCCCCACATTGGGTGTAGAGATTACTTAAAAATAAAGTCTTCAGGGATACCTGTGTGGTTCAGTAGTTGAGCGTCCAACTCTTGATCTCAGCTCAGATCTTGATCTGAAGGTTGTGAGTTCAAGCCCCACATTGGGCTGCATGTTTGGCTCCGCCCTGGGCATGGAGCCTACTTTAAATAAATAAATAAATAAATAAATAAATAAATAAATAAATAAATAAATAAGCAAACTAACAAACAATGAGAGAGAGAGAGAGGAAGGAAGAAGTACTGATACGTATGCTACAACATGGATGAATCTTGAAAACATTATGCTGAAGGAGAGAAGCCAGACAGAACAGGCCATGTATTGTATGATTCCATTTATATGATCTATTCAGAATAGGCAAATGGAGAGAGACAGAAAATAGAGCAGTGGTTGCCAGAAGCTGGGGCAAAGAGAATTGGGAGCGATTGCTTGATAGGTACGAGGGTTTGCTTTTGGGGTGATGAAAATATTCTGGAACTAGACTGTCCTGATGGTTTCATACATTGTGAATGTACCAAATACCACCGAATTATAGGCTTTAAAACAGTTAAAATGGTGAATTTATGTTCTGTATATTCGAGCACAAGTTTTTTTCTTTAAAAGGAAGTCTTAAAGGGAGCGGTAAGGTTGGATAATTCAGCTTCTCAGCAAAGGCAGCTTGACAGGTTAGCTCTGCTGGCGAATCGGTTTCCCCTTAATGGTTTCAAGATGGCTGCCACAGCTTTAAAGTGTCCCATACTCACATGACAATATCCTTTTCTTAGAGAGGAAAACCCTTCCAAAAGCCCTCCAGCAGACTGTCTCTTAGAATCTCATTGACTAAAGCCCCATCACATGCAGACCCATAAACCAGAAACTACAAAGAAATGGGATTCTGGTGCTTGGGTTAGACAAGTTACAGTGCATCTGAGGCTGAGCGAAGGGCTCTCCTTCCCTTAGCACATTGCTGCTGAACAGAATTTGGACTCTCTTAGCAAGGAAAAAGAGGGACAAAGCTATTTGATAGGCGGACGGTGGGGTATGCCACATCCTTCTTCTACGGTAATACCATCCCACAGATACGTTGGAAACTCCCCTACATCACTCTCAAAAAAGTCGTTCAAATGGGATGATCCTACCCCCAAGCCTCAGGCGGGGACAACAAGAGTCACAGTGATGGTTCAAGGCTGGCCATATAACCTAGTCTCCCTAGTTAAGAGGTATCCTCTGAACTTTCCTGGAATTTCCTGGGCAAGATGCATTTACTCTGTGTTGAGCTTACTGAAGTACCAGATTGTAAACTTGAGATGGCTATTGATGTGGAATGTTGGGGTCAGGGACAAACAGTCAAGAAAAAATTCTTGAGACGTCTTTGGTGCAAAAAGGGTGCTTTTTATTAAAGCACAGGGACAGGACCCGTGGGTCGGAAGAGCTGCACTGGGCTTGTGAGGGGGGACTGATTATATCCTTTCAAGTTGGGAGGGAGTTAGGGATAGAGTAAGTCTCTAAGGAATTTGGAAGCAAGGTTTCCAGGTTTCCAGGACTTTGAGGGGCTGGCTGTGGTTCGGAAAAGGCCATGTACTACTGTCTAGTAAAACCTTAGTCATGAGACCCACAGATGTAGATCAGTGCGCCATATGTTTAGATGATTGCTAACACGTATCTTGGGGGGAGCGGGTAGAGATAAAGGAAGTTTCCAAAGGGATTTTTTACAGGATCCTGGAGGTCGGGCTAATGTCAAGCTAAGGTTGCTTTTTGCCTCTAGCAAAGTATTAACATTGAGGCAGCTAAACTCCTTTTTGTTTTTAAGTCAGCTCCACACCCAGCATAGAGCCCAATGTGGGGACTGAACTCAGACCTGTGAGATCACGAGTCTAAAGCTTGGGACACCTGGGTGGCTCAGTTGGTGAAGTGTCTGCCTTCAGCTCAATTCATGATCCCATGGTCTTGGGTTCGGTTCCCACATCAGGCTCCTTGCTCAGAAGGGAGCCTGCTTCTCCCCCTTGCTTGTGCTCACACTCGCGCTCTCTCTCTTACAAATAAATAAATAAAATCTTAAAAAAAAAAAAAAAAAAGAGTCAAAAGCTTAACTGACTGAGCCACCCAGGCGCCCCTAGGCAGCCAAGCTCCTTGAGGAAGGTCACCTGCCTGTCTAAAGTACTTGTCAATGGGCTACAAGTTGTAAGGAAGTTACATTTTTTTCTTTCGCCTTTGTTCTCCACATCAGCTATGGTGTTCATCTTTGCCACCGCATGCTGGATTTTGCCTGAAAACAAACACACTGCTGAAGCCTGAGCCTGGAGATGGAGAGAAAGGACATTGCTGAAACTACCATGTGTGCTCCTGAATCCAGCAGTGTCTGAAGTCAGCAGAGCTCAGGGCTTTCTGATCCATGAGCCATGCTTGCTCTTTTTCACTCGATCTGGTTGGCATTTGGTTTCTATCGTCTACAATGGAAGAGTCCCAAGTGATACATGTGGGAAACAAGCAGGGGTCAGATCCTGTAAGACTGGAATGTGAGGCTAATCAGTTTGGACCTTAGCCTGGGGTAGCTGGGAACCATGGAGGGCTTTTAAGCAGGGGAAAAACATGGTCCTTGTTACAGAAATTGCAGAGCCCATCCCTCTGCCCCAGGCCAAAGCCAGGTCCACTCCCCGTTACACTGGTCCTCAAATCCCAAATCCCACCATCAGCTTTATCAGAGGTAGACTCTAAATCAAAAGACTTTAATGAGTGTGGGTACCACCCCCTGGGTAAGAAACCAAGTGGCCATTAAAAGTATGTATGGATTTATACCACCCCCAAGACCCAGGCAGTGCAGGAAGGAATATTATCTGAAAAGATAAGTTGAGAGCCATGCAAGTGGGCAGGGGGATGTCTTTTTTTTTTTTTTTAAGATTTTATTTATTTATTTATTTGACAGAGATAGAGACAGCGAGAGAGGGAACACAAGCAGGGGGAGTGGGAGAGGAAGAAGCAGGCTCATAGCGAAGGAGCCCGATGTGGGGCTCAATCCCATAACGCCAGGATCACACCCTGAGTCGAAGGCAGATGCTTAACCGCTGTGCCACCCAGGCGCCCCGGGATGTCTTTTTAGATACATATCTATACTTATTACTTCCAGAAACTTCGGAGGCGGGGGTTGAAAGATGTGCTTACTTAAGAAGAAACCTAATAAGGAACCAGCAGGCTCTGCAGCTTCGACTCTTTCAACTGAGTTAAAATTGGTGGGTTCTCCACGTTCATCCTTACTCTGGGTGCTAGAGGCCATTCACCACCCAGAGCTTGCTGGCCCTGCAGGAAGTGAACATCAGTGACCTTGCCGCTGAAGCCCAGGACCCACTCTAGACAACAGGATGCAGGAAGGAACACAGAAGCACAATCTCCTCCTGTGGAGAGGGGTGGAGTCTTCCTTAGGAAGACAGTTGTCTTATTGAGAGACTAAGAAGGAAGTTCACGTACACATGCAGGGTGAACCTGAGGACCGCAAAGCAGTCAGACCGAGAGAAGCATCCGGAGAATGAAGACAGAAAGCAGTCTCGTCCTATGGTGCTTTTCTGTGTCGTACAAGGGACTGTGCAAGGGAGCCGAATTATAATCATTGCTCCCTTTATAATGTAAATTCCTTCTGAAAACGGCCTAATTCAGTGTTTTGCAAATTTTTTAGCTTGCGTAGGAATCACCTATAAGGCTTATTACAAATACAGATTTCTGGAATCCTGCTATAGATTCTGATTTTGTAGAAAGAGTAGAAGCTGTGGTTTATACCTGTTCAGCCTCCTTCACCCTGTCTTTCGGTATCCATTGAGGAAACACGTTTATTCGTTCATTAGCTCCTCCGGTCCCTATTGGTCCCGGTCACAGGCCACCCACTTTTAGGATGCACGTGTGTTAGTGCTGAGTAGGTGCCCACAAGCGCCCCGTGCCCAGCTGTCGCAGAAACCCCAGGGCAAAAAGTGAAAGGTACACGGTGTGAAAGGTACAAGGTGTGGGGGAGGGGCCATCAGGTTGTACCTACGCAAAGTTGACGAAAATAAGAAAAAGAAAAAGAAAATAATAATAATAAATTTAAAATATAAAAATAAATTTTTTAAAAAACCGAAAAATAGACACGGCTGAGAGGATTTGAAGTAACGCACAGAGAGCTCCCGGAATGTCTGCTTCCTGAACTCTCAGGTTCACTCCGTTGAGTCCAATCCATTACAAGAGGATTCATGGGATCAGCCGTGTGATTGGTAGACCACCGGGCATCCAGTAGGGTGGCTGTAATAGAAACGATGGGCAATCACCAGTGTGGGCAAGGTTGTGGGAAGTTGGGTCCCTCCCGCACTGCTGCTGGGAACGCAGGGTGCAGCCGCTGTGGAAAACCATATTGGCAATTCCTCAAAAAGCTGACCCTAGAACCAGCCTATGACCCAGCAACTCCACTCCTAGGTCTACACCCCGAAGAACTGAAAACAGGTGTCCAAACAAAGACTGTACATGTACGTTCACAGCAGCGCTATTCACAATAACCGAAAGGCGGAAACGACTCAAATGTCGTTTATGAATGGGTAGATAAAATGTGGCGTGTGTGCACAATTGAATTTTGTCCAGCAATAAAAAGAAATGAAGTACTGATACACGTTACAAGAGTGAACTTGGGAGACATTATGCTAATTAAAAACCAATCACAAAAGGCCATACTGTATGATTCCATTTATATGAAATGCCCAGAATATGCAAATGTTTAGAGACAGAAAGTAGATGGGCAAGCGGTTGCTATGGGATGAAAGTGGTGTTGGGGACAGAGTAGTGACTGCTAATGGGTGCGGGGTTTCTTTTAGGAGGAACGAAAATGTTCTAAAATCACATCGTAGTGAAGTCGATTGCACGTGGAACTGTACGCTTTAGATGAGTGAATTGTACGGGATGTAAATTCGATCTCAATAAAGCTATTTTTCTTTCTTTCTTTCTTTCTTTCTTTCTTTCTTTCTTTCTTTCTTTCTTTTTGAGAAAGAGGTTGTGGAGGGGCAGAAGGAGAGAGAGAATCTTAAGCAGGCTTTATACCCAGTGTGGAGATTGGCAGGGGGACTCGATATCATGCCCCTGAGATCATGACCCCAGACGAAATCAAGGGTCCATTGCCCCATCCAACCGACTGAGCCGCTCAGGCTCCCTCACCTTTCAGGTTATTAAAAATAGCTCTATTGAGGGGCGTCTGTGTGGCTCAGCTGGTTGAGCGAGAGACTCTTGATTTCGGCTTGGGTGAAGATCCCGGGGTCCTGGGTTCGGGCCCAGGTCTGACTCCCCTAACAAATCTTTAAAAAATAATAATAATAACCTGAAAATCCCATGTCCCGGGAAACCCCTCTGTCACTAGGGCAAACCAGGAGGGCTGGTTCCCCTTGGGCTGCCCGCAGCCATAAAACATTTTAAAAAATAATAACAAGGAGTTTGGGGAGAGAACGCAGAGCCTGGAGTATAAGCTTGTCGTGGCAATGCTGTGTACAGAGGCAAACGTTTATTTCTTGCTCACAGGTCTGTGGGTGACCTGGGCCTCTCGTAGGCCAGCTGGGCACAAGGGGACTGGGGTGTCTCCCATGCAAGGACCCAGGCTGAAGGAGCAGCATCACCCTAGGGCACACTCTTCTCATGGTGGACGGCACCATAAGAGAGGCCAAGCCACACCATGTAAATATCCATTAAGCCTCAGCCAGGATATAGCTTACCTCACCCCTGCTCACGCTCTATTGGCCAAGACAAGTCACGTTGCCAAGCCCAGAGTCAGTGGGATGGGAAAATATTCACCGCCTAGTCAGAGGCACTGAAAATTCTCAAGGTAATGGGGCTGGGCGTGTAATCTTATTACAGGGGGAGTGGAATAGTTGAAAACAAGCCAATCTACCACAGCTACTGGGCCACATACTTGCCATTCCTGCCTTATGAGACATTTGTCTAATGTCTGCTGCATGGGATCTTTTTTTCTTTAATAGAAATTACTATACTTAAGATTATGATTATAAAAGTAAAAATATCAGACAATACAGAAAACCTTCAAATGTAAAAATTAGCCAGAACCCCACCATTCAGGGTTAGACAATGTTAATAGCTTCCTGTTCATTCTTATGTAATCTTACATATATACATATAATGTATACATATATAACATATATATATATATTCACACTGGTGCTATGTTTAACATAATCAGGGTCATGATAGACGTACTGTTTTGTAATCTCTATTGTCAGTTAAAATTTCGAGAATACCTTTCTATACAAAGACATAGACCACGGGGTGCCTGGATGGCTCAGTCATCAGTCGTTAAACGTCTGCCTTCAGCTCAGGTCCTGATCTCAGGGTCCTGGGATCGAGCCCCGCATCAGGCTCCCTGCTTAGCAGGAAACCTGTTTCTCCCTCTCATACTCCCCCTACTTGTGTTCCCTCTCTTGTTGTCTCTCTCTCTCTCTCTCTGTTAAATAAATAAAATCTTTTTTTAAAAAACTTAGATCATTATTCTTTTCATTTATTTATTCATTCATTCATTCATTCATTCATTTATTCATTTATTTATTTTAGAGAGAGAGCAAGTCACCAGGGGTGGAGAAGGGCAGAGGGAGAGGGAGAGAGAGAATCTTAAGCAGGCTCCACGCCCAGGACAGAGTCCAACGTGGGGCTCGATCCCACGACCCTGAGATCATGATCTGAGCTGAAATCAAGGGTTGAGTGCTTAACCAACTGAGCCACCCAGGCACCCTAGATCATTATTTCTAATGTTCTTATGAATCTTACTGTACTTACCACATTTTGCATGTGTTTATAAACATTTTTCATCAATAATTCTGTGATCATGACCCATTTATTTCCATTTCTCGTGTTTACTTTCAATCTGTATCAATGTTTTTAAATTTTTTGCTTCAACAAAATTATCGCGTATGTGTTTGTGGGTTTCCACACTTCACATCATTTCATAAATGCTTTTCCATGTTGTTACAATCTGGATATTCTTTTTGGTGCTAACACACCATCATTTGTCAGCCAGTTCCTGTTGTTAGACACTGTGGTTATTGCTAGTATTTCACTGTTATATTCATTCATCCCAGAAATTCTTATGGCATTGATTGGGTGGGGTTTTGATTGTTTTTTGGTTTTGCCTTCTTTTCCACCATTCCTCCGTTCCTGTGGAGTTGGGGTGGGCCAGTTGCTGGCATCTTCCAGCGGTTGAGATCGGTAGTAGTTCAGCAGGTCAGGAAGAACAGTTCACTGCCCTAGATTTACAAATTTGGAAGCCACTTCCCTACACAGTGGTTGATAGCCGTCCTCAGTAGGAATGGCTTCCAGAGATTCTCCTGCTGCCCGTTAAGTTGATTCGGCTCATTTCCCAGCACCAAAGTGCAGAGCCAGACGTCATTTGCTGATGTGAGTGTGTCACACAGAGCCCAGCACCGGAAGGTCACGCGGGCAGTGGAAGAGAAACAAGATTTGCAATGTACAGAGCTAGACGCTGGTCTAGGGAAAGAGCAGCCACATCGCCTGCTATGTGGGAAAAGCCCACTGACATGGAGAAAATAAGGCTTCTATACAGAAAGAGGCAGAGACCAGAGATGAAAAGAATGTCCTAGTGGCATTCGTAACCTGGGTCCAGTTATCCCCAAAGCCTGCCTGTGTCCCCGCCCTTCCATGACCGGGGACTCAGCACTTCTTTGAAATCCACGATCCACAAACCCCCCGTTTTGTCTGAGCTCCTTTGAGTTGACATTTTTTGCAACAAGAGCCCTGATGTGCAGGCACCAAGCCAGTGCTGACACCCCAGCCCCCGGGCCAACGCTGGAACTAGAAAGATGGACAGAAAAATGCACCTGCCCTCTAGGAGCCCGGAGACCACAGAGGGCTGGGACACGCAAACAAATCATCAGAGTGTGTGATGCCCGGTTTCATAGGAGAGCTGTCCCAACTGAGTCAAGAGCCAAGAGAAGGGGACCTCGGACTACGTGCAAGAACTGAGTAACATTTCACCCAGCACCTAGGAGTGAGAGTATACTAAGTTTTAGGGAATGAGTAGTTCAAGTGGCAAACACTGCTATGATATATCTGTGTGGGGTCAGTATTTTTCTACTTTTGGATGACTTCAGGGTAACTCTTTTTTTTTTTTTTTAAGCAGGCTCCACAGTGGGAGCCCAATGCAGGGCTTGAACTCACGAAACCTGAGCTGAGATCAAGAGTCAGACACTTAACTGACTGAGCCACCCAGTGCCCTGTTGGCAATAGGATTACTGAGCCGAAGAGCACGGACAAATATTTATTATGGCTTTTGCTGAAAATCACTACAAAATGCCAAGCAAGTTAGAAGTGAATCCACACATCTATCCTCTTACTTAGCCTTCGACAGCCCTCTCCACATTTAGAGCTTCCTACGGCTTTATTACCTACAGCACTCTGCTCGCTGTCTGCGTCACCACCGAGGCCCTAAAACGCCACCAATAGCAAAAGCTGTACTAAGAGGAAATGCTTCATCCCAGCTCGGGCCTCCAGCCCAGGGGATACTCTGGAGAATGGCCTGGAGCAGCTAATTGCTGGAACAGGCCGTCCATTCCCATCCCTCTCCTCTCCAGGCTGTCCTTCCTGTTTAGGAATCTCATCCTCCAAAGCCAAATTTACCAAGTCAAAAGACGAGTTACAGATGTACTTGCCCAGGAAATACCTACCCTCTCTCCTGCACGGCGGGCTAGCTCAACAATTGAGATTCCACTTCCTTCCAGCGCCTGGGTGCCTCAGTCGGTTAAGTGTCTGCCTTGGGCTCAGGTCATGATCTCAGAGGCCCGGGATCAAGCCCCACGTCAGGCTCCGTGCTCGCCCCGGAGTCTGTTTCTTCCTCTCCCTCTGCCCCTCCCCCTACTCCTTCTCTCTCTCTCTCTCTCTCTCAAATAAATAAATAAATCTTAAAAAAAGAGAAAAGATTCCACTTCCTTCAGCAAGGCACTGACTACGTAGCCAGTGGGTGGGAACTCCACCCACGATGGTCTGGAGCTCCCCCTCCAGCTCAGCGGCCGGTGGGATGGAAAAGAGCCCAGGTCGTGCAGCGGGACAGAACTGCTCTGCGACTCGCAAGTTGTTCGATTTCAAAGGACTGATTTCTCTCAGATTGGATGTCTTCGTGTATATATTGGTGCTAATAGTATCATCCCTTTCATTCGTTTAACAAGGGCTTCAAGTCCACTGAGAAGCAGAGCAGAACGGTGATGGAAAGAGCAAGGACAGGGGACAGGCAGACCCAGAGCAGAGTCCTGCTTTTGCAACTAACCATATTTCATTAAATCTGAGCTATCACAGATTGCAAGGGAAGCCATTATCTTATGTACCCTTAAGAAACAACAGTGCTAAGGGGCACCTGCTTGACTCAGAGTACAGCACGTGACTCTTGATCTCCGGGTCATGAGTTCAAGCCCACCTTGGGTGTGGAGCCTACTTAAAAAACAAAACAAAACAAAACAACCTGCCAAATTCGGACACAATTTCTTTTCTTTTTTTTTTTTTTTTAAGATTTTATTTATTTCTTTGACAGAGATAGAGACAACCAGCGAGAGAGGGAACACAAGCAGGGGGAGTGGGAGAGGAAGAAGCAGGCTCATAACGGAGGAGCCTGATGTGGGGCTCGATCCCAGAACGCTGGGATCACGCCCTGAGCCGAAGGCAGACACTTAACTGCTGTGCCACCCAGGCGCCCCATCAGACACAATTTCTTATCTCTTTGCATTGTATTTTATAGTTAAAGCTCTCTTCCAGACTTCTTGATATTTTGACAGATTTTTCTTTATTTTTTATTTTTTTTAAGATTTTATTTATTTATTTGACACAGAGAGAGCGAGCGCACAAGCAGAGGGAGCAGCAGAGGGAAAGGGAGAAGCAGGCTCCCTGCTGAACAGAGAGCCCAACGCCGTGCTCGATCCCAGGACCCTGGGATCATGACCTGAGCCAAAGGCAGATGCTTAACCAACTGAGCCACCCAGGTGCCCCTTGACATAGACTTTTATTATATCACTCTTTTTTTTCCTTCCCAATTCAAAGATTGAATTTTTAATTTTTTTTACTTTTTTCAAATTTTTATTAAATTCTAGCTAGCTGTCATATAGTGGAATATTGGTTTCGGGAGTAGAATTTAGTGATTCATCACTTACATATAACACCCAGTGCTCATCACAACAAGTGCCCTCCTTAATGCCCATCACCCATTTAGCCCATCCCCCCACTTCCTTCCATCAACCTTCAGTTTGGTTTCCTATAGTTAAAAGTCTCTTACGGCTTGCTTCCCTCTCTTTTTTTTCCCCTTCCCCTATGTTCATTTGTTTTGTTTCTTAAATTCCACATATGACTGAAATCATATGGTAGTTGTCTTTCTCTGATGGACTTATTTCGCTTAGCATAATACACTCTAGCTCCATCCACACTGCTGCAAGTGGCAAGATTTCATTTTTTTTGATGGCTGAGTAATATTCCATTTTATATATTCCATTTTATATAACTTTTATAAATATTATATATATATATATATATATATATCTATATCTATATCTCACATCTTTATCCATTCAACAGTCAATGGACATTTGGGCTCTTTACATAATTTGACTATTGTTGATAACGCTGCTGTGAACATTGGAGTGCATGTGCCCCTTTGAATCTGTATTTTTATACCCTTTGGGTAAATACCTAGAATTGCAATTGCTGGGTTGTAGGGTAGTTCTATTTCTAACTTTTTGAGGAAGCTCCATACTGTTTTCCAGGGGGGCTGCACCAATTTGCATTCCCACCAACAGTGTAAGAGGGTTCCCCTTTCTCCGCATCCTCGCCAACATCTGTTGCTTCCTTGTTGTTAATTTTAGCCATTCTGACAGGTGTGAGGTGCTGTCTCATCACGGTTTTGATTTGTATTTCCCCGGTGATGAGTGAGGTTGAGCTTCTCTTCATGTGTCTGTTGGCCATCTGGATGTCTTCTTTGGAAAAATGTCTATTCGTGTAGATCACTCTTCGTTTACATAAAAATGAAAATGTATGCAAAATAAATTGGCTAAGGTTGTCAAAGCCCTCTGATCGAAGACCACCAGGAACACAGCTGTTGTCAAAAAAAGTTAGGTTTATTTAACTTGCTTCGTAAAGGAGAATGTACCCTAGGGAAACCTTCATATGAGTCTCTTTAAATTTGGGCTGGCAAGCCATGGTTCTGTGGAGGGATTAGGGAAGTGGGGGACCAGTTGTGGACTGAATGCTGTCAAAAAGCAGGGGCAACTTGGAGACTGGGTATCTTTATAACATTCATCTAGGAGGCAGGAGGGTGCAAGCAGGGTTGGAGTTATCTGTGGTAAGGAAGCAGCAACCACTCAGAGTCATCTTTGTGGTCACCAAGGGGCCTCATCTATGTCTCATTCTGGGCGTGATTTATTTCTGCTGGTAACACCACGGTCTGAATATCGGAAGGGCGATCTTAAACTTTCTCGATATTCCTAAAACTTCACAGTGATGTCCATTATAGAAAGCATCCCCATTTCAAGGATGTTAAAATGTAGAGAAAACACTCATCTTAGATTTGATGACATAGGATTCTTGCTGTATTACTTTGGGCAAGTAATTTACCCCTTTAAGCCTCAACTTCCTGCTCTGTAAAATGGGAACAATACAGTCTACCACATAAGACCTGTGAGGACAAAGTGCCTGTATCACTCAGAGTCCAAGGGGGGAAATAGGAACCACTCTAAGTATGTAAAACAAAGAATTGAATGCAGGGTATCGGTGACCCCCTGGTGACAGGGGTGATGGAAGGGCTGAGCAATCTAAGAGGGGACAGAGAGGCAACCCAGAGATTAGCAAACACAGGACACTCCCCACCACTCTTAAACTGGAGGGACAAATGGAGGCGATGGAATGAATGTAGCCTGGAAGAGAGGATCATTCCCCAGAAGTTGGAACCACAGAGGAGCTTTACCTCCACTGGAGACCTGCCCAAGCCCGGGCAAACGAGAGAAAGAGAACAAACACACTGGCTTTAGCCTTCCTCCTATCCTCCAGTCTCCTGCCACTGTCTCCCACTGGCCAAACCCAGACCTGAAGGCCCCAGTCCCGGGAGCCTGAGAATCAGCACCGCACAGGGCAGTACAGAGGAGAGCAGAAGGTCAAGGAAGGGATCCCTGCAAGGGTTACCAGGCGATCATGAGATAGAAAGGACTGAAACCGGCTTGCTAATACCTTTATTTGTAAAACCTTTAAAGTACCAGATACAGTTGGAAGTAACAAAATTATTCACTTAAAGACCTACAGTAATCCAGATACTCTAGTTCCTATCTGCTCTCCAGCCCCCAACCTACTACATACATTATTCTGAATTACCCCTGTGTCTGGTCTGATATGGTGGCATTTTAAGATGGATTTCCAATGTCAGACATTTTCTCAACCGAAATCTCAGGAGAACTACAGCAGAGGGAGATGCCCCTTCTATGTCACGGACGTAAAAAGCTCACCCCGAGTAGGATTAGGGTGTAGCAGCGTCATGGCAACTGGACTCTGGTCTTGGGGCTCTCAAGAATCTGTGTGCCCTTGGGGAGATTCAAAATCTCTAGACTCACGTTTTAAAAAATGGAAATCAAAACCATCGGGGGTGGTTTGCGTGTTCCCACGCTCCACTTGGCTCTTCCGTCTTCGCATCCCCTTGTCCAGAAGGCTCCACAATGTTTTCTGAGAAAGGATGAGGTCTTCTAAGGAAACAGATAACGTGCCCAAGGTCACAGCGCCGGCAAACATCAAAAGGAACTCCGTCTCCCCCCTTTCCACGGCAAGTCCCTTCTCGCTGCCCCACCGATTCTTTTCCCGCCTGGGGCATCTCCTGGTGGAGGAGGGCTCGTTCGGGAAAGGCAAAAGCGACCCCCAGCAACACCCCAGGACACCTGGTAGCGCTCTCGACGCCCGCAATCGGGCCCGATCGGCAGCCCGAGGGAGGACGCCCCCCGCCCGCGGGGTCTGGGGGCCTCTCCGCCGGCCGGCAATGCCCGCCTCCGCGCTGGAGGCCGGCCGGGAGCCCGCGGCCCTCCCCGCCGCCCTGCGGGTCCCCGGGAGGCTAACGGAGCCGCGTGCCCGGGGCGGGGCCACGCGCGATTGGCCGCGCGGGGTCGGGGGCGGGCCCGCGGCGGGCCGGCCGGGCGGGCGCCGACAATGAGCCTCCATAAAAGGGAGCGGCGGGGGCCTGGGGCCCCGGATTGAGCCCTCCCCGCCCGGGGTCCCGACGCGCTCGGTCTCGGGGAGGCCCGGACGCGCCCGTCGCAGGCCGGGCGGTGAGCGGCGGGCGGCGGGGAGGGGGCTGCGCGGGGCGGGAGGCGGCCCCTGGCTGCGCGCCCGGCCTCCGGCGTCCGGTCACCGCGATCCCCCCCCCCACCGGCCGCACCATGGCCCTGAAGGCCGAGGGCGCCGCGCTCGACTGCTTCGAGGTGACGCTCAAATGCGAGGAAGGGGAGGACGAGGAGGAGGCCATGGTGGTGGCCGTGATTCCGCGGCCCGAGCCGATGCTCAGAGGTGAGGATGGAAGGGGACCCCACTTCCGCGTCACGGTCCGGGCCCAGGCGCCCCCTCCCCCTCCTCAGTCAGGGGCTCCAGCGCCCCCTCCCCCTCCGGCCTGGGACCTGGGCGCCCCCTCCCCCTCCGGCCTGGGGCCCGGGCGCGCTCTCGCTCCGCCCCCTCCAGGGTTTGGAATCTGGGGCCTCCCCGAATTCCCTCTCCCCCGCCCCCGTCCGGGGTCTGGAGCCTTCGATCCACACCCCGCGCGCTCCGGATCTTCCGGTGCCCGAGCGCCCCCTCTCCCGGCCCCGCACCGGCGGCCGCGGTCTCCCGCCCCGCGGAGGCACAGGCAGACGCAGGGGCCAGGCTGTGTTTTAGGCCGAGGGGCAGCAAGGCCTCCAGGCCCGAGGCTGGGCGCGGCAGCCTGGTGTCCGGAGAGATCCGAGGATGCCGCCCGCCGAAAGGAGGATTTTTCAGGGTCCTCTACGCAGAAAGCTTTCCTGTCCCCCAACTCCCCTTGCATCCCCGGCCTTCCGCTTGCGTGAGCCACAGGTGTCAGATTCTTGCGCTACAGGGGTGAATGGGATGGCATACGGCATACTCCGTTTCGGAAGAGAAATGCTTGCTAGGGGTACCTTCTGCCACGCAGAAAGGAGACTGGCTTTGGGAAAGGATTCGAGGAACAATCTGGGAACACTTGATTTCCCCTCCCCCTTTACCAGTTTCTTTAGTCCGCAGGATCTTGCAGACCATTGGAAAACAAAGGGCCATTTCAGTGGAAAACTTAATACTCATGAAAATGCACCCCCCAAAAAATTTCATGGAAATGCAAATGTCTTTTTATTCTCAAATACCTCTTCCCATGGGGGGATTGTACCCCAAACAGGTTGAGAGCATGGCCATGTGTTTAACCTCAGCCCCACACGCTGTCTCCCTGCACTGCCTCTCCTTTCTGGAATCTGGAGGGATATAAAACAAGTCAGGGAAATAAAGGCTGCTACTCTCCTCAGAGCTTTGCATCCAGCAGAGGTTCATTTCCCTACTTGTGCTTGTATTTACTGAGTGCTGGATGCCAGGCTGTCTCAGTTAATCCTCTCAACAACCCTGCAAGAGAGACCCTATTCCCCACTGTTGGGGATGAGGAAATGGAAGTCCTGAGAAGTTAATTCATTCAACAGGTCTTAATGAGGCTCCTACTGTAAACCAGGCATTTTTAGGCTGGGCGTGCAAACAGCTGTAAACAAAGATGAAACATCTCTTCTGGAATATATATATATATATATATATATATATGAATGACCAAACATAAATATAATTAAACGCATAGGGTGTCAGGTGCAGATAGGTGGCTCAGAGAACACCAGAGCAAAGGGAGGAGAAAAGAGGGTGGGAGTGTCATACTTAGAATATCAAGTGGTCAGGAAAGGCTTCTGTAATGTGAATTTTGAGCACAGACCCAAAGGACATGAGGGAATGAACCGTGTGGGTAATGCAAGGGAAAGCATTTTAGGCAGAGAGAATAGCAAGTATAAATGTCTTGAAGCAGAAGCTTTTTGAAAGATTTGGGGTAAGAGGGGAAAGGATAAATTCAAGGTCTTGGGCCTGAGCGCCTGGGAGGAGGGCCTCCCACGTACAAAAACAAGAGGACCGGGATGCAGGCGTGTGGAGATAGGGAGTTAAGGTTTGAACAGGGCGAGTTTGAGATGCCTGTGACACATTCAAGTGGTATGGCCAGATAGGCATCAGACACGTGCGTTTAGATGCCACAGGAGAGTCTGGCTGGAGGTACAAATACGGGAGTCATCAGCAGGCAGGCCATGGGAGGAGACCATCAGAGGAAGGAGGGAGACAGAAGGGGTCCAAGAATGGAGCTGCGGGGCTCTCTCCGGCGACTGCACGTTGGAGATGGCATCAGTCCCTCATCAGAGATTTCTGAATGCCGCTACCTGCCAGGCGCTGTACTTGATGCTGGGGGTGCAGGTGTGGACGGTCAGAAGTCATGCTGTCCTGCAGCCTGCCGTGCAGTGGGGAGACACGTGCACCAGTAACACCATGTTAGGCCCAGTGGCGGTATGGCTAAGGAGGACATGAGGGGGGAAGGGGGATGGGGTGCCCAGCTTTCCGCAGGGGACAGAGAAGGCCGTTGTAAGAAGATGGTTCTTCAACTACACCCTAGAAGAAGTGAGAGAGCCATGAGAAGAGATGAGAGGAACCAGCACACGTGACCCCAAGAGAGTCCTAGGGAAGTAAGAGACGAACCAATGGGAGGTGGTGCCTAGAAGCCGAGCGACAAAAATCAAGGTGGAAGAAGCGATGAGTCAAATGACGAAGTTTAAGAACTGACCGCTGGGTGTAGCATTGGTGACCTTGGCGAGCTGCTTTGGAGGAATGGTGGGAAAGAAAGCCCTACGGCAACCAAGAGGTCAAGGTTTCTGTGCCCAGTCACGTGGGAAATAGGTACAGCCCAGCCGTGCACCTGGATCTTCTGAGTCCTGGCCTGTTCTCAGACCCATTTCAAATGCCACCTCCCCATACTGTCCCTAGGTGTTAGGGCCTCCCCTATTTTACTTCATCCCATCTTCTCAGGTGGGAGAGAGGTGCGGCCATGGGAGATCATAGAGACTCCGCAGAAGCGCTGAGCTGCCAGGCTAACGTGGGTCCAAGCCTGCCTTCTTTGTCGAGCTGGGAAGAGTTCCTGTCCTGCCAGAGCTTGTGGTCCGTGTGCGCACAGCAGATGCCAGGCAGACCTGTGGGCCCGAGATCACACCTGCAAACGCCCTGGGAGATGGGGAAGGGATTGTGACAGGGCGAGGTGGCCTGCTGAAGGGGCCTTGCCGGGTAGAGAAACAGGCATGCCCATCACTGGCTGACTGAAGGCCCACTGAGCATCTCCTGCGTGCCAGGCCCTGTGGGGACAACAGATGATCAGAGGTACCATTCTTGTTCTCAAGAGAGTACGCAGTGTGGCCTGGAAGTCAGATGTGGATATACTTCCCCCACCAGGGGTGGGAGGTCAGGAAGGCTTCCCAGGAGTGACGATGCGAGCAGAGCCCTGAAGGAAGTATAGGAATGTCGGACGGATCAGGGTGGTCTGGACGGACGTGCCAAGGCTGAAGACCTGCAGGAACACAGCCTATTGGAAAAGCACGTGGACCTGTGGTCCGAGCCCAGGTTGAGAGGAGATATGCCGGGAGATAGCGGAATGGCCAGGCACACAGGTTGTGTTTCATACGGTTAGCATCTTGTGGGCTGCTGGGGAAGGGAGAGAAAGACTTTGGGTGGGAATGTTCCTACTTCCACCCTGCAGCACTCCACCAAGTTGGGGGGCCCATGTTGTACATATTCTGGGCCGTGGGTGCCTTTACTGCTGACACCCTCCTGTCCCTCTTCCCCTGTAGTGGCCCAGCAGGAGAAGACCCCACCACCTCGGCCCAACCTGCTGGAGGCGGGCGGCGATGGCTGTGAGGAGCCCAAGGAGCAGGTGTCTTGGGAGCAGGAGTTCCTGGTGGGAAACAGCCCAGGAGGCAGCGGGCGGGCGCTGTGCATGGTATGTGGGGCCGAAATCCGGTCCCCCTCCGCGGACACGGCACGCATGCACATCCTGGAACAGCACCCTCACACCCTGGACCTGAGCCCTTCAGAGAAGAGCAACATCCTGGAGGCCTGGAGTGAGGGCGTGGCCCTTCTGCAAGACGTCAGAGCTGAGCAGCCTTCTTCACCCACCTCGGGTAGTTGGAATGGTGGGGATGGCAGGGGGTGGGGCAGGAGTGGAGGGTGGAGGGAGAAGTCAGCCTCTCGGAGCATTTGGAGCTCACTGGGTGTTTGCCCTCTTCAGACTCAGGCCAGGATGTCGAAGCTGACCCGGACTCCGACCCAGACCCTGCCAAAATGCCAGCAGAGATCGTCGTTCTCCTCGACTCTGAGGACAACCCAGCTCTCCCAAAAAGGAGCCGGCCCAGGGGACTCCGCCCCCTCGAGCTTCCTGGTCAGTCTTCAGGAAGCCTTTGAGGCTGAGCTGGGGAGAGGGGAGCACGCACTCTGTGTTCTGTGTGGAGAGGGGCTGCGCGGCTCAGGCGTGACCCCCTTTTAAAGGTCTGGGGTCTTCTCATTCTGCAGCTGCCCCTGTCTCAGAGCCAGGAAATAGGAAGCCCCGTGGTCAGAGATGGAAGGAGCCCCCTGGGGAAGAGCCGGTCAGAAAGAAAAGAGGCAGACCCATGACCAAAAACTTGGACCTGGACCCAGACCCTGACCCAGGTGAGAGGGAGGCCCAGTGCGGCTGTGGGCATGGCTCTGGCCACAGTGCCCCAGGGGGAAAGCCAAACCGGGGAGGGGGGGTGGTCCAGGCCTTTGAATTCTGGCTTCAGTGATGATAGACAGCTCAGCCTCCCAGACTCACAGTTCCATCCTGTCCTTCCTTCCAGACCCCCCGTCACCCGACTCACCCATGGAGACTTTTGCCGCTCCCGCTGAGGTCCGACACTTCACTGACGGCAGCTTCCCCCCGGGCTTCGTCCTCCAGCTCTTCTCCCACACCCAGCTCAGGGCCTCAGACAGCAAGGACTCACCCAAAGAGGGGAGAGCTGCAGAAGGAGGCCTTCCCCAGCCGGAAAGCCCCTCTCCAGGTGAGCTCCTGAGAGGGGACGACAAGGGAGGGTCAGGCAGGCTGCGTCCCTGGGGTCTGGCCTCCTCGAGGCTACTCTGTAGCAGAGCCAAGGGTGGTTAGCTCCTCGGGTCCCCTGAGAGAGGGGGCCGAGGACAGACCTGAATGACAGGGACCGGCCAGAACGCTGAGGTGCTCTGCTAGCTCCTGGGGAGTGTCCTGGAATTGGTCGTTAGGTTGGGCTAGGCCAGTGCTCCCCAAAGCCAGACAGCCAGCACCATACTTCAGGCTGATCCCACCTGGAACCTGAGGTGCCCAGCTCGCCCTGTTGGAGCAAAGGCCCGAGTGGGACTGTAACAGGAGAACAGACCCGTGGAGAAAGCAATTCAGTGACTTTTGTCTAATGATAGCAGTAAGCGCTTGTGTTTGTATCATGTTTAACCGATTTCCAGAAACTTCTATACGTGATTCATCTGGCCCTTAGAAAAGTCTGTTTTCCGCAGGGGAGAAGGAAGTGGGAAGGCTGAGTCTCAGAGCTGGTTCCTCCTTCCCTTTATTCGTTTCCTGTGGCTCCTATAACAAACGTTAGTGGCTTCCAGGAACATGCTTTATTACTTTTCAGTTCCAGAGGTCAGAGGTCTGGAATGGGCCTCTCTGAGCTAAAATCTGGGTGTTGGCAGGCTCACGTTCCTTTCTGGAGGCTCCGGTGGCAGGGGTGAGGGGTGTCCATTTTCTTGTCCTGCCAGCTTCTTAGAAGCTGCGTGCATTCCTTGGCTTTTGGTCTCCTTCCATCTCCCAAAGCCAGCAGCCACCAGGAGAGTCCTTCTGAGGATGCCATCTTTGGCCTGACTCTTCTGCCTCCCTCTTCCCCACTGGGACCCTTGGTATTACATGGAGCCCACCCAGATCATCCAGGACAATGTCTTTAGTTTGAAGTCAGCTGATGAATCAGCAACATTAATTTCATCTGTAGCCTTAATTTTTCCTTGCCGTGTAATATACCGTAGTCACAGATCCCGGGGATGAGTGTGTGGACGTCCTTGGCAACACAGTCACGTAGCCAAGCAGTGGCAGGATTCAGGTTAGACCAGAGTGCATTCTGGGAGGGCAGAGGCTGAGTCTGGTTCCCCTTCATCTCTCCATGCCAGGCATCTCGGGCTCGGGAAATGGCTCTTGAAGGAGTGACCGAGTGACACACAGCGCCTTGTCCCGGCCTGTCTGAAATGTGCATTCGGAGTTAGAGCCCAGGGAAGATAGCCCGGGAGGTACCAGGGGCTCCCCAGAGCAGGGCTCTCAAAAAGGAGGTGGACTTGCAGAAAGAAAAAAGCAAATGTGCCCCTTGTCGTGCCCCCCCCCCCCACTCACCAGCGGTGAGCACTGTTAATAGTTCAGTTTGTACCCTTGAGACCTTAGACGAAGGTCGGTGCGTGTGCGTGTATGCACACACACGTACTTTCGCTTAATTTTATTTTACCGAAATGGGCTCCGCTTTTTCTCATCTTGAGGCAGGCGTCAGCCCTTCACGTAGATCACGGTTTTAACTGTCTCAAGTTTCAGCTTGAGCCACATGCCAGTCCTGCCTCCCCGAGACTGTGCGCTCTGCTTGGACTTGAGCGTTGCCCGAGCGTCCTCGTTCTCTTTGGTGGATCACTGCTCTAAATGGCTGACTGCTTCCACTGTTTAGTGGGTCTTCTGGTTTCATTCTCGAAAGGGAGCCTTCATTTTGAGTCCTCGGATACCCTGTGCCCAAATTCCACCTTTCTGGAGTGGTGAGTAGCTGAGAAGGGAGTCCCTGAGATCTCAGGTTCCTTTGGGGTACGTGGGCAAAGTCTCTGAGGCCTTGGGGTTCACCAATCTGATGGACGTGAGAGGGTTTTTCTCAGCAGGTGGCAGGATCTAGGGAGGTTGGAGGTGGCCAGAACCCCCAGTGGTTCAGCCCCGAGGGAAGCACTCTGGAAGATGACATGAGTGAGGACAGAGTTTCTTTGTCCCCAAGAAACTTACTGTCTGTTTGGGGGTACAGGTCGGAGGCAGTGACGCAGCCACTATAGTTCTGTGCAGAGCAAAGGCTCTGGAGTGGTGGTCACAGACTGTCTCGGGGATCCCAGAGATTTCTCCAAACCCTGAGGCTTCAACCAGACTGTCCTCACATGGAGCTGTTTTACATATTGAAGTTCCTGGAAGATTTTGAGTAAAGATTCTTTCACTTTAAAAAAGTTCTAAAGTCAAGGATTTAGAAATTGGAAAAGGTCACTGTGGTAAGGTCAGCTGAGCTGATGGATAGGAGTGTAAAGCAGAGAAAACTTTCTGGAACTTTCCAAGGGCCTTGCAGGATGAGGGTGGGGAGGCATCCAAGCCAGGAGAGAAGGTGAGCCTTGAGGACCCCACTCACAAATCGTGCGAAAAAGAGCCTCTTGGTCTTGGCTACTGTTTAATCTGAGTAAGACCTAGACAGCCGCTCTTAGGATACGTCTGCCAGGCTCAGTATGTCTCCAGGCTGGACCAGGAAACAAGATGTGTGTGTATGTGTATGCACGTGCATGTGCTCATGAGTGTGAGCTTGTGTGAGCTTCACAGGGACAGGGTCTTTGTTTTGTTCACTGCTACGTCCTCAGCGCCCAGTACCGTGCCTGGCACAGAAAAAGAAGGGTGGATAGCGGCTGCCTTCGCTTGTCACGTGTGGTGACATTTTCAGAGTCGCCGATCAGAAACAAGCCTTAATGAGAAACAAGAGAAAAGGACTCGGGCCCACCCTCTGGAGAAGGTGTGTGTGTGTGTACACACACACCTGCCCAGATGTAGAGGAAGGGAGGAATGGGGCTGGGGAAGCAGAGGGGCTTGGGCTTCCCGGGAGGGAGGGGGGCCAGCCCTAGGTTTGGAGTGCAAAAGGGGCTCAGCTTGGCCCCGGACTGGTAGTCCTCCTGGCCTGCTCTTGGATGACCCTGGGGCTCTGATCATGCCTGCTTTCTGGAAGGGCATCGCACGTCAGGCCACACTGTCCTGATGCTCCCTACTACACCCACCCTCTCCTCTGCCCTCCATGCCACCAGCAAGAATTGGTACATAATTCCATTGCTTTGAACAGTCCCAAAGTCAGTGAGCTCTTACCACGTGCTGAACTCTTTCAACATCTTAGCGTGTCATCTGTCCCCTTAAATCCCCACAGCCACCATCCACAGTATTATGATTTCCATTTCGGAGAAGACACAGCCTCGGAGGGCTCCCCACCCCCGCCCCAAGAAAAGGACTCAGGCCCCCCCCCACACACACACCTCTCTCAGGGCCCCTCACCTAGTAAGCGGCAGCCTCCATGTGTTTCCACCTGTGCCCACCCCTCTCCAGCATCCAAGCCACATTCTCTGCCTTCTCTCTGCTGCTGGCAAAGCCTGGCCCCCCGGACCCCTCGCTAGAGCCCATCCCCTACCCTGCCAGCCACTCTCCTCTCTGTCCTCTCCTCTTTGTCCACCGTCCATGTTTCCCTCTCCTCTAGATCTTACCAGGCAGCCTATGCAGAGCTGTGATTTCTCCTTTCTTGACCTCATCCCGCCCTAGCCACTGTCCCATTTGTCCCCAGACCTTTTCAGGGAGGCTGGGGAGCACTTTCTACACTAATTGGCCCTCCTCTCTCTGGGAGTCCTATTCTCATCCTCCCATCTCGTGCTAAAATTACTTTTTTGGCAAGGTCACCATTGACTTGCCCAAAATGAAAATCCAGCGGTCAGTTCTCAGTGCCTGCTGTTCCCTGACGTGACTGTAACTGTGACACCGGCGCTCACTCCTTTCTGGAGACCCTGTCCATCTTGGGCTCCCCAGGCCACTGGCCGGGTCTCCTTCCAGCTTCACTGGCTGCTCTGTTTCTCGGGCCTGTTCTTTCACACATGGCTCCCTAAGTCAGATCTGACGGTTATCTCTCCTCTTTTCTCGAATGTGCGCTGCTTCAGGTCAGGATGTGTGTCTGTTTCATTTCCTGTGATCTCCCCAGCGCCTGGCATAGGGTCCAGGTGCTGCTTATGTGTTCGGTGAGTGAGTGGTTAAGTGAGGGACTGGATGCCTCAGTCCCGGGGCAGGGCCTTTCTCATTCCCGGAGGGATCCAGTCCAAGTTCATGTGCCCCCAGCTCCCACCCAGCTCCCCCTGGTTCCAGCCTCTCTTCCAGATGCCCATGTGACATGTCTGGGGTTGTCCATAAGATTGTCGAACTGGCTTATCCAAACAGAACCCCCACTCTCAGCCACTCTCCTCCTCCCCAGCCTCCTCTCCCCTTTTCCATTCTGCACTTTGCTGGGCTAAACCCTCAGTCATCCTCTTCCCGTTTCCCAGACTCCACATCAAGCCTTCGACAAATCGTGTTAGCCCCACCTCCAAAATCGGATCAGAATTCACCATCCTGCCACCCCCTCCACTGCGGCTACTCCGGTCCAAGCCATCTCTTGCCTCGTTCCTGAACAGCCATCTCCCTGGCCTCCCGGCTTCTGGTCTTTGCCCACTCTGGTCTCCTCTCCTCCGGTAGCCAGGGTCCCCAGTGTAAACCAAGTTGGATGCTGTCCCTGCTGTTCCTTTCGCACTCCAGATAAAAAGAGTCCTCATGGTGACCAGGGATGCTCACCCCAGGATCCTGACTCTCCTAGCCCAGCCTGCCCGCTCTGCACAGGCACGGGGCTGCTGTTCCTACAACCGCAGGCAGACACCCCCGAGCATCTGCTTTTGCCCTTCCTTCTGCCCGGAGTGCTGTTCCCCAGCCACCCGCATAGCAGACTCTCACTTTCTGTACATCTTTGCTCACAGACCCGCTCCATGAGGCCCTCCATGCTATCCTGTCCCCTTCCCTGGTGTGTTTTCTTATTTCACTTTGTTTCCGTCCATACGTAACACATCGCATCTTGCGCTTGTTCATCCTTTCGGCTTCCGCCACTGGATCGGGAGCTCCCAGGAGGCCCCGTGGTCTGCTCCGTGCGCTGCTGGACCCCTGGCAGCAGGAGCAGTGCCGGGCACAGCCTGGGTGCCCACTAACTTACTGTTGAGCTCGGGATCCCGCCTGCCCTCCCGGAGCTTAGAGTTTGTCCGACGCAGACCAGCTAATGCAGATACAGAGCAGAATTGACGATGGCCGCTAGTACGTGGTTTCGAACCTCAGCAAACGTCCGGCAAGACGGTGCCTGGGTTCCCGGCCACCTATTAGGTCGCGTCTCTAAAGACAGTGTAGGCAAAAGGCCGCAAACGATCCTTCTCGAAACAGACGTCCTGAGAGGTGCAGTGTTCGGTTTTGTTTTTCAACGTAAAGTACTTTTGTGCGTGCCCATGTAGCAGGGGACATTTTTGTGGCCGCGTGAAAGCCACGGGGAGTCTGCTCTCCCCTCTCCTGGGGCCCGGTTTTGCCTGTTCTGAGCAGCTGCTCCCCACTGCTGAGGTGGGGACATCTGATCGCCGTGGGGTAGGTCGTGACAGGAGGGGAAGAGCCCGGTGAGGCCCGAAGGGAAGAGCCAAGGGAAGTAGATGGCACTGAGCGTCTGTGTACCCAAACACGGGGGAGGAAGCCCATGGGGTGGGTCTGACTTATGCCTAAGGGGCCGTGACCTCATTTCCTGGTTGGTCGTGGTCCTCTGATGAACCAAGAGTGGAGCTTCCCCTGTCCCTTGGGCTCTCCCATCATACCAGGCCCTGGACCGTGGGAGTGAAGGCCTGGGAGTGGAGGTGCGGTTTGCAGAGGCCTTTGGGGGACATCCTCGGTGGGGGTCCCGAGGGCCCTGACTTCTGCTCTCTGCCCCCACCCCTGCCCAGCTCCCCCTCCGGGGCTTCGCGGGACACTGGATCTCCAGGTTATCCGCGTACGGATGGAGGAGCCCCCGGCAGTCAGCCTCCTGCAAGACTGGTCCAAGCACCCCCAGGGCACCAAGAGTGTGGGAGCAGGTGACACCCCCAACTGGCCTGCGGTTCTGTCAGACTCCAGCACCACTGTGGGGGGGCAGCCAGAGGCAGGGAGTGGTGTGTAGTTTCTCGCTTTCCGAGGGAGGGAGGGAGGGAGGAGGCAGGGTCCCCCTTTGGCTTATCACTCAGAGCTGCCCAGCTCGGCCGCCTGATGGAGAGAGTAAAACCAGGTGCCAAGGCAGGATGGAGGAGAGGAAAGGGGGCAGCACCCACTGCTGCTTGGGGGCCCTGGAAGGTGTCTACCCCTGGCAAGGCACAAGGCCAGGCCCTGAGATGGGCAAGGCTGGCCTCAGGGCTGTCGCGTGGTAGGGCATTGGGCCTGTGGAGAACACCTACCCCAATCCTTTCGCTGACCCAGACCTCTCTGTCCCCCCTCCTTTCCCCCTCTTAGCCCCCCACCATTCTCCCTTGGCACAGTGCCTTACACAAGAGGTGGTCACGATGGGGTTTGAACTGAGTCCCACTACCTCGGGGGACGCCTCTCCTCCCCCACCCGTTCAGGCTCCTAAACCAGGAGGCCTCCATTACCTCTTCCCGCTCCATCCCTGCAGGAGGCCCAAACAGCCCACCTGGGGGCTTTGTTCACTCACTTCCTCCTTTTCACCTGTTTTCCTGTTGTATATATCTCCTTTGTTGACAATAAATTATTTTTTTTTATTAAGAGAGTTCCGTCTGGGCCATCATTGGGGGAAGGGATTTGCTCGCAGGATATCCAGGCTCCTGGAGCGACCCTGAGGGGCAGGAGGGCCGAAAGATGGTCCTGGGAGGGAGGGCAGAGCAGGGCCAGGGCAGGGCTTCATTGGCTGGAGGACTGGGGCTGACTCAGTGCCAGTCACAGAGGGACACCTCGCCCCTTCCCAGTGCCCTTGAAATGGGGTCAGAAACACCTTTTCTTTAACATTGTGTGCCTTCTGCCTGTCTTGGTAAGCCTGTATCCAAGAGAGGCCGTGGTGGGGGGATGGGGCGCTTACCCCCTAGTCGCTGACCTTTCTGAAGTGAAGTGGTTGTGGCCAGCCTGCGGGGAGGAGGTCTGCCTGCCCTCCCCTGCCCCAGGATGAGGAGGCAGGCATGTGGCACCTTACTCCAACCCACTCTCTCCTTGGCTTCAGGAAACTCCCTCTTTTGCCCGGTTTTCCTGTTCCCTGATCCGAGAGATGGCCCACTTTGGGTTTTTCACCAGATCACTTGTCCTCCTAAACAAATGTCGCAGGCCAAATCTATGTGGGATTTCGTTTCTCTCCCACTGATGAGAGAGGCACTGAAGAGGGGGTACGGGGAGCTCCCTGTCAGACCCCAAACCCTACTGTCGCATGTAGAGTCCAGAGGCACGGGGAGCACCGGGACAATCCAGCCCCAGCTCTGGGACTGCTTCGCTGCTCCTCATAATTCCTGGGCATCTGGGGACGGGGGAGGGGGAGGCCTCCAGAGGGGGAGTTTGCCTACAACACTGATACAACCAGGTTTTGAGACTAACCAGAAAGCTCGTCTTTAACTCAGGAAGGATCTGGGTATGAGCAGACACCGTGCTGTGTGCTTCTCTGAGCTGGTGTGGGCCAGGTGTGGGCGATCTCCGCATGGTGGCTTCCTGGGATGTGGTCCCGTCTCCCTGTCTGACAAGCTTGGGGGAAGGAGTGCAAGGATGTGGGGCCCTTGTCAGGGGGGAATTACAAGACATGGGTGTGGCACATTGTGGAGAAAAGGCAGTAGACCTTGTGTCTAGGGTGACTTCCCTGGTGTGTGACAGGTGGGCCACAGAACTCCCCTGCGTCTCCACCCGTTTCTGCAAATCGATAAAACTTCCATCCCCCGTAGCAGGAAGGAATAAATAAGGCTGTGAATCGGGCTTTGAAACACGAATGTGAGTCATTGCAGGCGATTTCTTTCCGTCCTTCCAATCGTGTGACTTGTGTTTACATTTATGCCAGTGTGCTTTTAAATCAATGTGGCTGTGTCGCTGGGTGTTTACAAGTGAGAAAACGTCTAAAGCTCGCTGTAAAGTCGTGAAGTTCAATGCGCCTTTGCTGCTGTTGATGTGATTGGTGGCCGGCCCACTAGACTGTGAGCTCCTTTCGGGCAAGGACTAGGCTGCATTGACCTCGTTTTCCTAGGGCCCTGCTTGGGGCACATCGTAGGTGCTCAATAAATGTTTGTAAAGTGCCCTCTTGGTGTGTCTTCCTATGCGACATTCTCCCAGCGCAAGGCGGTCCCCAGAGTGTGTGCGCCTCCCCGCACAGGGTTGGCGGTCACAGTGGCTGTGGGTGGCAGGATTGTCCCATGACTTCATGCCCACATCCCGGTCTGCCCAGCCTCGGCCAGGACCTTAGGGACTATGTGAGTGTGTGTGGCTGGGAGCTCCCAGAGCGCACCTCTGCGCTTCCAGGGAGAGGTGGGGAGAGGAGCCAAGGGCATGACTCCGCCCCAAGTGCAGAAGTTTCTGAACATCCATGACTCAGTGCTCTGGGGGGTATGTGTGCCCTCCCCCTCATCTCCCCCAACCCCAGACCAGGTGCTGCCGCAGCCGTTTGCCCAAACACCAAGGAAACCTCCCACGCTATCAGCGACCCAGGGCTGGTGGTGGCAACTTTCTCCAGCTGTGATGCTGAGGCCCAATCACGACGCTGAGTGAAGGGGAGGGTGGGGGGGAGAAGGTGCCACTGCCCCCAGCTCCTGATACCCTTGCCTCTAGTCCCCTTTGCTCTCTGAAAGGGACACCTCCTGCTGTTCCCAGCTGCCCTCCTCAGGATCCAGGATGGGGAGATCTTTCTAGATACCAGCAATAGCTGCATAGTTCAAGCTGGTCAAAGACAAGGGAAGAAGCAGCCCCTTCCCTCCTCGAAGAGAGACTGGTGTGTGTAAGGGTGCGGTTGGGAAGGGAAGACACCGGCTGGGCCCTGTGTGGCTCCCCAGCTGCATCACTGGTCTGGTCCCGAGCCGCTTCTGCAGTCCGACCTCCCGTTCCTCTGCAGAAAATCTGGTCGTCGCCCCGCCCCGCCCCGCCTCTCCCGCACACAGCGGGGTCGCTGTGCGGCTCACCAGAGACTGTGGAGTCCTCACACCCCCGAGGTGTGGTTGAAGGATGGGGAGCTGGAGGGGGAGAGCACCTGTGACAGGACCGCAGACCCCACCGGCTCTCTGGGGAAGGAGGCACCAGCTGACCTCCCTGGGGCAGCCCAGGCAGGGAGGGGGCTACAGGTAAGGTGTGTCTGTCTTCCAGCCTTCCTGGAGCCAGGTGCCTGGGCCCAGAGCCTTTACACCAAATCCAAGCAGTCCCTCTCCCCTCTAGAGGGAACAGCCTCATTCCCCCCGGAGAGTGCACCAGTCTTCACAGGAGGAAGCTGCGCAGGACTTTTGGTCTCCCCACCAGCACCATCAGTGCCTCTGGTCCCCTCAGACCCCACGTCTGGGTGGCCCGAGGAAGCAGGAGCAGCACGGGAGCAGGGGCTGGGGCGACTACCCTGCAGGGCTCCGATCCCACAAACGTGACGGAGGGCCCCCGGGGCCAGGCACCGTGCTAGGACTGCGGAGCACAGACGGGGCTGGTGAAGGAGCCGAGCCAGGCTGAGCTGGATCTGTCTGACCCCCGAGCTCTTGTCTCCCGTGCCACATGACCTGTTTCGGCTCCAGGAGGACTGATATATCTTCCCTTGAGAGCCTGGGGACCTGCAGTGGGTTCAGGGTGTGAGGCAGGAATGGAGTCGGGAGGAGGGGAAGGTCATTCATGGTGACAACCCACTCAGCACCTCCTTTGGTCTACTCAGAGGGCGGTGCCCAGTGCCCTCGCCATGCCGATTTCCAGACTGCCCCCCCAGGTCCTAGCACCTGCTGGGGTCATACCTGGCACCTGGCAGTGCCAACAGAAGGGCTCACACCAGATGCAGAACGGTGCTCATCTCACCCGTCCCAGGTGGCAGTGTCTGGGAACCAAGCTGAGGGCTTTGAGATGGAAGGAGTCCTGCTCCTCCCCTGTCCCTTTTCCAGAAAATGCCTCCTGGCCCCTTGGGTGGGCCCTGCTTGCTGGTCCTGGCCTCACTCAGTGACCTCTGACCCTGAAACAGGCTGGGCTTGGTATCTGGGAGCTACAAAAGCAGGGACGCGTACAACAGTGTCCACGTGAGCTTGGGGGGCTCTAGGGGGCAGGGCAGGGGGAGCCTCTCCTATCCCAGAACCTGCCCTTTCCCTTCCACCCCTCCCTGACCTAGAGCAAGTCCACTTGCCCATGGCACCCACATCTTCCTGGCTGAGCCGTTTGCCTCTGAGACACACTCACAGCCCTCTGAAGTCACAACTGGGGTCGAGATAACTGCACGTGTCTGGTGGTTCAAAGCTGAGGCTCAAGCTGTGTGCTGCGGGAGAGGCTCGCACTCGCCGTTCCGGGCACTCGGGACACCGATGTGGACAAGAAAACCAAGAGCCATTCCGGGTGAGATGGGCGGCAAACGAGGTTCTCAGTACGTCCAGCCAGGATGAGGGCCTGGAAGGAAGACAGGGCATGATGGAGGGGCACGATTTTTTCTTCTTTTTCTTCTTGATTTCTTTTTTGATCATAGACATTTTCAAACACACCCAAAAGAAGAGAAGGGGCGCCTGGGTGGCTCAGTCCGTTAAGCGTTTGCCTTCGGCCTGGGTCATGATCCCAAGGTCCTGGGATCTAGTTCTGCATCGGGCTCCTATTTTTTTAGTAAGGTTTTTTTTTTTTTTAGATTTTTATTTATTTATTTGACAGAGAGCACAAGCAGGCAGAGTAACAGGGAGAGGGAGAAGCAGGCTCCCCACCAAGCAAGGAGCCAGATGTGGGGCTCGATCCTGGGATCAGGACCTGAGCCAAAGGCAGTTGCTTAACCAACTGAGCCACACAGGCGCCCCTAATGTTTTAATTAAAAAAAAAAAAATTAAGTAGGCTTCACACCCAGCATGGAGCCCAACTTGAGGCTTGAACTCATAACCCTGAGATCAAGACCTGAGCTGAGCTCAAGAGTCAGACACTCAACCAACCAAGCCACCCAGACGCCTCCCTTCTGGATTGTTTTAAAGCAAATCCCAGGGGCGCCTGGGTGGCTCAGTCGTTAAGCATCTGCCTTCGGCTCAGGGTGTGATCCCGGAGTTCCGGGATCGAGTCCCACATCAGGCTCCTCCGCTGGGAGCCTGCTTCTTCCTCTCCCATTCCTCTGCTGTGTTCCCTCTCTCGCTGGCTGTCTCTCTGTCACATAAATAAATAAAATCTTTAAAAAAAAATTGTTTAAAGCAAATCCCAGACAGGGTGTCATTTCATCTGTAAATACGTTTGCTTGTATCTACAAGAGACAGTCTTCAGTGAAACGCATCAATATCACACTTTAAAAATTAATAATCCTGAGGGGCGCCTGGGTGGCACAGCGGTTAAGTGTCTGCCTTTGGCTCAGGGCGTGATCCCGGTGTTATGGGATCGAGCCCCACATCAGGCTCCTCTTCTGCTGGGAGCCTGCTTCTTCCTCTCCCACTCCCCCTGCTTGTGTTCCCTCTCTCACTGGCTGTCTCTATCTCTGTCAAATAAATAAAATCTTTAAAAAAAAAATTAATAATCCCGGGACACCTGGGTGGCTCAGTCAGTTAAGCGTCTGCCTTCTGCTCAGGTCGTGATACCAGATTCTGGGATTGAGTCCCAAGTTGGGCTCCTTGCTCAGCGGGGAGCCTGCCGCTCCCCCTGCTGGTACTCTCATGCTCTCTCTCTCTGGCAAATAAATAAATAAAAAGTTAAAAAATAAATTAATTAAAATAAATTAAAAAGATAAAAATTAATAATCCCTTAAAGCACCTGACTGACTCAGTAGGTAGAACATGGGTCGTGAGTTCAAGCCCAAAGCTGGGCATGGGGCCTACTTAAAAAAAAAAAAAAAAATGGGGCACCTGGGTGGCCCAGTTGGTCGAGCATCCCGACTCTTGATTTCGGCTCAGGTTATGATCTCAGGGTCCTGGGATTGAGCCCCGAGTCAGTCAGGCTCCCTGCTCAGCAGCCTGTCTGCTAGAGACTCTCCCTCTTCTTCTGCCCCTCCCCTCACTTGCACTCTCTCTCTCAAATGAATAAATAAAATATATGAAAAAAATTAATAATCCCTTAATGTCATCTAATATCCAATCAGTGTTCATATTGCCCAATTGGTCCATCAATATCTTTTTGTTTTTAATTTTCTAATTGCGGTGAAAATACACCTGCCATAAAATTTGCTGTCTGAACCATCTGCAAGGGTATGGGTAGCAAGTACACTCACAGTGGTGCGCAAGCAATCTCCAGAATCTTCCGTTAGTCTCTTCACAGCTGATCTGTTTGAATCAGGAGCTAAGTAAGGGCCACACGTTGCATTTCAACCTGTGACAGACTTTCTTTCCTGTTTTCCCCTTGTTTATTTTCTCTTTTCTTGTTTGAGAACCATGGTGTCTTGTTCTGTGAACAGAATTTCCTCCATTCGGGATTTGGCTGATTGCACCCCTATGACACGATTTGGCATGTTCATCCGTGGAGGCATGTGGTTTTGAGGTGGGGGCTGCAGAGCGCTTCCTT
Organism: Ursus arctos; assembly: GCF_023065955.2. Classification (NCBI taxonomy): domain Eukaryota; kingdom Metazoa; phylum Chordata; class Mammalia; order Carnivora; family Ursidae; genus Ursus; species Ursus arctos. The sequence continues at coordinate 40,388,958 of NW_026622908.1, forward strand.
GGGAGGGGACATTTAAGCAGGGAGTCATGCAGTTAAATGGAGAAAGGGAATTCCGGGCAGCGGGGACAAGGTGAGCCAAAGCTGTGTGGCTTTCATTCCCGAGGGAGTCACAGACAGCCTGCTACATCCAGGCCCTGCAGGAGACACCAAGAATTACTCCCAGGAACCACACCATGTCCCTGCTGTCCTTGGGGCTTGGGCTCTTCTTCCCAGGGAGGGCAGCAGGGGAGGAAAGTGGGAACTTCATCTGCAGACACCCTGCCTGATGGCTCCAGGTGTGACTATACTCCCGTGGGTACGTGGGGACATCACCTTGGCACACTGGGGAGTCTGGCCCAGCCTGCCCCCCATCTCTGCCAGGAAGCCAGTGAGAGCCCTGGACACCAGCTGGTACCAACTTCCTCTACCAGCTCCAAGTCGGCGGGTCCAAGGCCCCCCCGACATCCTCCTGCGACGGGAACTCCTTGAGGGCATGTCTTCTTCATGCCACCGCAGGCTGCTCCAATTTCTGCCAGTTCTTCCTTGCAGCGCTCACCTCTCCTTGGGGTCAGACTCCGCATCACCTCCTCTAAGCAGCCTTCCATGCTACTCCCTCCAGTTCCCATGCTCCCTCTCAGCCCCATTAAAAACTGCCCACTTCCGCTTTCAACTGGGCTTCTCCCAGGACCTCAGCCAATGTGGCTGCCCAGCTTTTCCAGTGACAGTGGCAGCAGAACCCTGCCCAGGGACAGTGACCCACTGTGGGAGCATGGGTTGCTCCAAAGGGCACCTGCTCCCAGGAGAACAGACTCTGAAGGTGGCTTCTCTGCCCAATGATGCCCCTTCCCCACCCAACCCTCCCCCAGGGTGGTACGCACTGGTCATCCTACTGCACTGGGAGCACACGTGAGCGAGGCCGGCAGGGACACCGTCCCCTCCATCCCAGGCGAGGTGGTCCCAGGCCATGGCTGAGGAAGGGAGAGAGGGATAGGGTTGCTCGGTTTGGGTTTCAGAGACTGTCTTAGACCTCGAGCTGCCGTAACAATACCATAGACTCGTGGCTTATACACTATTACAGTTCTGAAAGCTGCAAGTCCGAGATCAAAGCGCTGACAGATTCAGAGCCTGCTTCCCGGTTCACGTGGTGGAAGGGACTGGAGAGGCCTGTGGGGCCCCTTTTATGAGGGTACTAATCCCACTCTGCCCAGTAGGTCATGCAGGGCCCTCACGACCTCATCACCTCCCAAGGCCATCACCATCACCTTGGGGGTTAGGATTGCAGCATAGGAATCCCGGGGGGAACATAGACACTCAGACAATACCATTATAGACGACCCCATAGAGAGCAGCGAGTCTAGCTCCCCTTCCTCGTACAGACAAGGAGCCTGAGACCCCAAAGGGGGAAGCGAGTTACCTAATGGCTCACGTGATCCATTAGTGACAGAGCTGCGACCAGAATGGGCTCTCTTACTTCTAGTTTAGTGTTGTTCTCCGGGGAAGTAGGGAGGTTATAGCAGAGAGAATTGAAAGGAGACTCAGGGACGCTGGCTAGAATATGCCTTATAATCACAGCAGCCCACACGAAGGGCTGGCCCTCCACCGGACTCTGTCTAAGCATGTTTCATATATTAACTCATATCCTCACCAATCAACCTTATGAAGTAGGTACTTTTATTCTCCCTATTTAAGAGATGGGAAAATGAAGGTAGAGGTTCAGAGGCTTGCCTAAGATCACATAGCTACTAAGGAGCACCTCGGTGGGGGCACCTGGGTGGTTCAGTCGTTAAGCATCTGCCTTCGGCTCAGGGCTTGATCATGGAGTTCTGGGATCGAGCCCCACATCGGGCTCCTCTGCTGGGAGCCTGCTTCTCCCTCTCCCACTCCCCCTGCCTGTGTTCCCTCTCTCGCTGGCTGTCTCTCTGTCAAATAAATAAATAAAATCTTTAAAAAAAAAAAAAAGGAGCACCTCTGTGGCAGGACGTGTGTGTTCACTGGCTACCCCATTCGCCTCTCATGGGCGAGGAAGCCTGAGCGTGACCCCCTAGTCCCACTCCCGCATCAAGGAACCGAGCTTCTCCGCACTTTGACTTCCTTCTTAGTCGGCTGGGGGAAATCACGGAGCTGTCTGCTCATCGTAACTGCGATAGCGTCCACACGGTACACAGCTCTCAGGGCCTGTTAGCAAAACCAAGACGGGGGATGTGAATGGTAGCGCCAGCCCTGGAGGTGGTTGGGCCGGGGCTCTGATAATGAACATTCTAGTCTGTGAGTGCTTCGATGCACATTTTTTTCACACTCCAACATCTCTGAAATGGCCTGACTTCAGTATGGTGTCTGGCAATGGTGATAAAGTGCATGATGGAAATTCAGAGACATCAAGAAAAATAGGATAAAGCTCTGCGAGATGGGAGGGTCTGTGGCGAGTCAGAGGGCGCACGTGCGGGTCTTGCCTCACCCCAAACATCTGACTCTTGATCAGAGAGTAATTCTGGACCTTGCCTCCCACCCTGGAGAGTGGCCTGCCTGGAATGAGCATGCTCTCTGGCCCCCCTGCTTGGGAGGAGAAAGTTGAAGAGTTGCATTGTTTCGTAGGGGTGCGAGTAGTACCATTTGAGCACCCCTACCTCCCTTTGACTTCTTTCCTCACTGCCTGCCCATGGTGGGAGAGCTACTCTAACCCCTTTGTGCCTGCTGGGGCTGGGAATCCCACAACCCTGCCTTCCCTGATTCCAGGGGGCCTCGTGACTGCTCTGGAACCCTGGTCCTGTTGATTGGTTTCTACCTGGTCTGAGGCCTGTGGTAGATGGCTTTTTTGTGTTTGTTTTGGTTTATTCAGGTTAGAAAGCTTGGAGGTACCCTTAAATTCTCTCTCACACAACCCCTAAGCCAATCCATCAAGAAATCCTGTCAGCCCTATCTTCCAAATATATCCTAAAGCCAACCACTTCTCACTACTTCCGCTACTGCTTCTCCTCTCCAAGCTGCTGTTACCTCACCCTCGAATTATCCTAAAAGTCTCCTTCTTGGTCTCCAGGCTTCTGCTCCTGCCCTGCCCCTTTACCCTCTTCTCAACTCAGCAGCCGGTCTGATCATGTCACTGCCGTGGCTCCCCATCCATTCTGAGGGAAAGCCAGAGCAGTGGTCCACCAGGCCTGGCCTCAGGATGCCTTTCTGCCCTCTTCTACTACTCACCCCCTCTCTGCTCCAGTCCCAGTGGCCTTTTTGTTCTCCTGCTTCAGGGCCTTTGCACTGACCGTCCCCTCTGCCTAGAAACCTCTTACCCTAGATATCCACGGAGCTCACTTCAACTGTTAACTTCTAGGTGAGGCCAACTCTGAGGACCTTAGTACTGCAACTCATATTCCTCCCACTCACCCCTGCAATTCTGATCGTCTTTAGCTGACTGCCTTTATTTCCCATGGCCCTTAATCCTTACTGTGATTTTGGTGTCTGTCTTCCTCTGATTGAGATATAAGCTCCTTAAGCACAGAGATCTTTTTCTATTTTGTTCACTGACATAGTTGAGGAAACTAGAACAATGTCTTACACATAGTAGGGGCTCCATAGAGATTTATGAATGGACGAGTTTGCAGATTGAAGAGGGGTAACTGTGTGGCAATAATTAATCTCTGAGGAGAACTAGGTAGGTTAGGGGATTTAAGAAAGTGACATTTGAACAGAAACTTGAAGTTCATCTGGAAGCCGAGGGTGGCGCAGGTGAGGGAGCTTGGTGGCAGGAATTGGGGGAGGTGTCAACCAATGATACCAAGCTAGAGAGGATATTAGCAAGGTAAGTTGAGGCTAGACTGTGCAATGCTTTGAATGCAGGCTAACATTTTTCTTACCACCAGGACCGGCCCCCAAATTTGTGGGGCCTGATGCAAAATGAAAATGCAGGGCCCCCTTGGTAAAAATTTCAAAAGGGTAACAGCAGAGTATTAAATCAAGCTCAAGGCCCTTCTAAGAGTAGGGCTCTGTGTGACTGTATGGGTCCCGGGCCCAGGAAGCCAGCTCTGCCTATCCTACACGGGAGCTGGTAAGAGATTTTCTAGCAGCGCAGAAATGTAATTGGAGCTGGACTTTAGGCGGACTATTCTGGCACATCTGGTGGGATTAGGTCGGAGAGAGTCTAGGCAGGGAGACCAGTTAGACGGCCTTGTGAGGAAGAGGAGGGGACAGGTGAGCTGGGGGTGGGTGCTAAAGGACGGAGGGCAGGGTGAGAGCTGGAGCGAGTTAGAAGCATGGAGGAGGTAGAGTTTGCTCAGACAAGAACATGGCCAGGAAAGACCCCGAGGGCACCTTCCTTTGCTCCTCCAACCCCTTCCCCTCTTTTCCAGACCCAAGCCTGGGAGCCGTGCGGGGCACAGGAATCAATGGTGTGTCTCCCTTTGGCCACCAGAGGGCAGATCATTCTCATGGATTTTCTGGATGAATTTGGGGTGGGGGGAATGGACTATCCCCTGTCCTCACCTCTTCCTCTCTTTTCCTCTCACCTCCTTGTGTGCTCCTTCATCAACTTCTTCCTCAATGACTGGGAGCCTGACTGGAGCCAGAATGGGCCATGGGGAGGTGCCCCGGAGTACTGTAGGTGGCACTGGTAGCCTTAGGAAGTACTCCATACCCTCCCTCATTGCATCTGTCCAGCTGCCTATTTCTCTGGGTGACTTGGCCAAGGGCTCTGCTCAAGATGGGAGTTGAAAGTCAAGTGTCAGAGGTCCCTCCTGCACTTTCCCCCACAATTCCTGGGGCCTCTATGCTCCTGTACCTTTGGGAAATTGCTGCTTGAGCCTGGTCTCGGGCTCCTGTGGGGACTCTGGCTTCTGCCCACCTTAAGCTGCTGTTGAGCCCTGGGGTGGGGGTGGGGCAAGTTCCCACATGTCTAGGGTACCATGGGTGGGGGCAGCTTAGAGCCTGAGGAATGAAACCAGCCTACTGCCTCTCCCTGGTGAAACAGTCTAGGGGGAAGTGAAGAGTGAATTTCCTGTTGGAGTTGGGGCTCTCAAAAGATGAGAGGGATCTCATCTTACCGATGAAACTGAAGCCCAGAAAGGAAGGGAACTTGTCCGGGTGCCCATTCTTTGTGTCATCCTGAGAAATCCTCATTTTCAACCAGTTTCTCTTTTCTGTGAATTTTCTTCTCTTAGAAGGGATAAATGAAAAATGAATTAAGGTGAGAATGTCTCCCCCTGCCTTACCTTACAGGGGTATTTTAAAAGGTAACCGGCATGACTCAATATTACCATAGTGCAATGTCGTTTTGTGCTATTTTGAACAATTTAAAAAAAGAGGTAAGTGGAATTCAGAGATGTTATTTAGAATGTCATCACTGGAACAAAGGCATGAATTCTCTTAATATAAGGACGTCAAGGAGCCTAAACTCAGAGATGTTATGTAATCTTTCCAAGATCACATCGCATTTTCATTCCACCGAGCTGGGGCTGGAATGCAGGGCTGGGGGGACCCGGAAGCCTCCCACAGCCGGGAGCCAAGGACACTGACCTGGTGCCTGCCCCGGACCTTAGGGAACACTGCAGACTAGACGTGGGGTGTACGGATAAATGGAAGCCCAGATAGACGATAGCAGGTGAAGAATGCTAAGTAGACAGGTCATACACTAACGCTGCATTTGACAAGTGACACACATGTTGATAGGATGATAAACGAGATGGATTTTAAGAGCTGACTGATGAGCAGACACGCAGGCGGGGAAGTTGCTTTAGAACCAAAGGATGCCGATCGTTGGGACGGCTAACAGCCTTATTTTCTATTTAGACAAATAATAACGTGCGCAGGTGATCCGCGCTCCCTGTTCAGGGTTTGAAAATACCCGGAAACTGACGGAAAGAAACGAGGAGTCAGACTCTGAGAACTACCCGAGGGAACAACTCGGGGCTCGCCCGGCCTCGGGTGTTGCCGGAAATGGCCGACGACCGCCGTGAGCTGCAGGGGAGGGACGGGGGCGTGGCCGGCTCACTGCACGCGGAGCCACTTCGGGTGTTTCCGGAAACCGCAGCGAGCCAGTTTGAAGTGGGCGGGGAAAGGCCTATGGGCGTGTCTGGAGTCTCCCGAGTGGCTTCGTGGATTTCCGTAAACAGAGCCGAAGCTTGGGCTTCGGAATCTAGGCGGTGCGCGCGTCCCCGGGGGTTACCTTCTTCGGGTGTTTCCGGAATTCACCCGTAGTCCGCGGCCGAGAGGAGGAGGCGCGCCCCCCTCCCGTTCCTCGTCGCTTCGGATGTTTCCGGCTGCTGCCGGCGGAAAAAGCCGAGGGCCGGCGGTGGTGGCGGCCATGTTGGGAGCAGCAGGTCCGGCGGCGGCTGCCTGTGTGCCGGGCGCGGAGCAGTGCCGCTGAGGGCAGGGGAGGAGCGAGGCAGGCGGCCGGCTGCGGCGGCAGAGAGTAGGCGGAGCGGCGCGGCCCGGCCGAAAGGCGGCACAGCCCAGCCGGGGGTCGGGGGGGTGCGGTCCGGAGCCGCTCGGAGCCGGCGCGGCCTAGCCCGAGCGGCGCATCCCCGGGCTGGCGTGAGCGGCTGCCCGGCCTCCCCGCACCCCCGGCCGGGGCCCATGCGGCGGGTGCCCCTGCTGTGAGAAGCCCCGCCCGGCCGGGCTCCGCGCCTTCCCTTCCCTCCCTTCCTCCAAGCTTCTCGGTTCCCTCCCCTGAGATACCGGCGCCATGTCCAGCGCCCGGACCCCCCTACCCACGCTGAACGAGAGGGACACGGAGCAGGTAAGGAGCCCCGAGGGCTCCCCGAATTCTCTGACTGGGCCCCTGCACCTTGCAGAGCCTCCTCCTTCCTCTGCTCTCCTCGTGTCCCTGCTGCCACCCTGCAAGCCTCGGCTGCCCTGTCATCTGGCTCTCGGCCTCGCACATCCCCCTCTGAGTCCTGTCCTGGGACCCACCTCGTCCTGACTCCAAGCTGCACACTTGTCTTTTCTGCTGACCCCCCTCTCCCCTCACCGCCCTCCTGCGCCCTTCCGTGTTACCTCCCTAGCTTCCCCTTCTCTTCCCTTTTTCTCTCAGGGGCCTTTCTGGTCTTCCTCCACCCACGCTTAAAGCCGCCACCCTCCTGCTCCTCGAACAGCACCCCGCGATTTGCCCCAGATCGTTGTCCACCTCTTCCTCCATCTCTCCAGCCTTGCATCTCCTCCTCCCGCACCGGTTCTCCCAGTCCCTGGTTATCACCCTCAGGGTCCTTGCCCCGGAGTGTGTTCTCGATTCCCTATCCCTTTCCAGTTCCCTAGCTTTTTTTTTTTTTTTTTTTTTTTTACCCTCTTCCTTCTCCAAATTGCGCTCTCCCTCACGCTTGCAACCCACCAGCTCCACCCTCATCACCTTTCCAAATGGTTCGCCTACTCTTTGCTCATCACTTTCCCTTCTTTTCTCCAGGAGCTCCCTGGTGCCTCGCGCTGGCATTTGTTGCTTCCGTGTTTCCCATACTGCTGTCATGCACATAGTTTTCCCACAGGTTGTCTATGGGGTTCCATTCTGAAGGGTTCCCTTCAGAGTCTGGATCCCTCCCGTTCTCTTCCCCCAGGTTTGGTTTAAGTCTCTGGGCTTCCTGTTTTCTCACTTGAGTGCTTTACCAGCCTGCTCCCTGGACTCTCCCTACGGAGGGAGAACATTCTCCCAGCCCCACTCTATCAGTACAACCTGTTGCTGAGTCCTTTCCCCTGTCACGCTCCCTCACCATCCTTGCCTTTCTGTTTTCTCACACTGCAGCACAAACCATGATGCCTTCCTGTGTCTTCACTCCTGGCTCTGTCACTTTTCATAGTTTCTTCCTCCTTGGTGCCTTCCGGTTTCTCTACCCTCACCAGGTCTTCCTCGCTCTCTCTTAACCAGGGTTGCTTTTCATCTCCGGATTAGTCTCTTGCCTTCTTCACAGCATATTTCTTTACCCCACACATGCCCCTGGCCCTTCCCTCCCGACTGGCCTGTGTTTGTAACTCCCCGTCCAGGCACTCAGCATACTCGTTTTCTTGAGCTACACCCCCTCCCCCTCGTCCTGGCAATCACTGCTATCATCTGTCACCCAGGCTTTAGCGTTTTCTGTGTCACCTCACCTGTGAGCTGAGAGGCGTCCACTTTCCACCCCTCCCCTTCCTTTCACCATGTCCTGAGTCCCATGCTGACTGCTGCCTGCTCTGGGGAGAGTTCCCTGCCTGGCACACCCTCCTCCGTGGAGAACTTTACTAGGCCAGAAAAACTTGACTTGAAAAAGGAGCTCTTCTCCCCTGGGGCTGCAGCGCCTTTCTGCATCCTCTCCCTTATGACATCCTTTATGTTTTCCTCTCGTACCACTCTTTCTTCGTAGCTGAGTAGAACCGTTGTTCTATTCTCTTGCGTGTTCACATCCTTCCCTGGAAAATCTGCCCTCGTTGCGTTTTCCTGCGTTTTTCTCTTGTGTCACCCGCCCTCGCTCTCTGTCACCTGGGCAGTCAGGAACTCAGGAGGAGTTCTGGCCCAAGTTTTTCTCTGCACCGGTTGACCCTTTTGTTGCTGATGGATTGATTGCTTCTGGGGGCGAAACGAGTTGAGAGGGAGGGCCGGTGGATTTCTGTTTCATCACTGGGTTTTGCAACTGGCTCTGCATGGGACTGAGGTCTTTGGAAACCAGAGTGTGGTCTGTATCTCCCAGTCTTGCCCTCACTTGCCAGCTGTTTCTCTGCTTGCTGGGAACCGCTTTTCCTAGGCCCTCCTGAGGTGGCCTGTTCTATCCCTTTTCCTATCACAACCTTTGTCTTAGCAGGTAAACCCTGCTTAACCGGAGAACTTTCCCAGACTGTTGATTATGAGCTGGTAGGAGGAGGCCAAGTGACTGACTGACACCCTCAGGCATGCGGGGAGTGGCGGTGGAGTGCCTACTCTCTCCGCTGAGGCTGTGGGGGGCATTGTGTTCAGCAAAGTAGAGTAACAGACTGCCTCAATGTGGTTTCTTTGTGCTGTTTACTAAATGTAAATGTATTCTCGCCATGGTCTTTTTCTTGTGATGTGTGCATTGATTTCCTCTCTTCCCTACATGCGTCGAAGACTGCTGAGCGCATAGTAGGAAGTCGGTGTACACCCATTGATTTTATGAGAGCAGTAATCGGGTGAACCATTTGGGAATGCAAGCTGCTCTTTGATAACTTTATCTGGAGCAGTGGCTGCATACTTTGTCATCCTGTTCCAAATTATGGGTTACTCATCCCGTTTGCACTCTTTATGGACTTAGGTTCCCCAAAGCCACTTCATCGCTTCTGCTCGCGTTCTCAAGGTAGCCAGTCACGCTGTTTACTTGATATTAAGTCTCGTCCCAGCAAAAGCACAGCCTTTGGGAAAGCTTGGATACACCTACCACAGGCAGATGCCTGTATTTTTCAAAACATGGAAAAAGACAGCTAGCAGCCCTTCTGGTCACAAGGCCAGGGATGCCAGAAGCATCGGCGTCCTTTAGAGTAGATGATGCCACAGGTAAGAGCAGGAAAGCTCTTGGTCCTGTTGTGATTCTAGTCGAAGTAGTCCCGGAAGTTCAGCCGTTGCAGTAAGCCGTAGTGTTATGAAATAAAAAGCCAGGGATTTGGTTGGGCTGATTCCTTTCCCCCAAAGATGCTCTATGACTGTATTTAGGTTTAAATGATTTAAACTGGTTTCACCAGGAAATAGGTAAACAAACTCTCCTAGTTGTCTTCAATCTCCAACCTCTTCTTGCTCTTCCTCTCCCCCTTTCTTTATTAAACCATGTGGCTGATGAGAAGCTGTTTCCAGGAGCTCTTTGATCACATCTGAATTAAACACACATAACACACACACACACACACACACAGAGAAAATATGGAAGCATAAAAATAAACCTCGTGTTGCAGGAAGAGTGCCTGTTTGCTGTTGACTCTGCTTCTCACAGTGAAAGTGGGAGATAAAAGAAATTCAAGCCCTGTCTCTAAGATGATTTTTGTGACACCTGGTTGCAGTTGTGCTTTCTCACAGCCATGGACTCTTTCATTTGCAGAAGGAGGGTTGTGACCTGGGGCTGGTAGTTTTGGGGATCCTCAGTCTGTGAGCTGAGCTTTCTGTCCACTTCTTTTCCAAATGGCTCTGCTGGCCTGGAGGCTGGCTGTGGTGAAAGCAATCAGCAAGATGACTGTTTGTCTTCCAGCCAAGGGCAGCAGTAATAAGGCAAGTGCAGAGAGGGGTCCAACTTCCAGAGTTCTCCTGCCGCTGGCCATAGCTTCCTGTAACACCTGGTAGAGGGCCTGTGTGGCTTCAGACCTGCCCCACCCCTGGGCCTCAGGAACCACGGGGAGGGCTTCTGACGGAAAGCGGGAGCCTTTCACTACCAGCCCCACTTCAGCGGCAGTGGGGGGGGGGGTGCTGTCATTCTTCTGGGGAGTGAGTGGCATTGTTTATTCTTTTTTTTTTTTTTTTTTTTTTTTAAGATTTTATTTATTTATTTGACACAGAGAGACAGCCAGTGAGAGAGGGAACACAGCAGGGGGAGTGGGAGAGGAAGAAGCAGGCTCCCAGCGGAGGAGCCTGATGTGGGACTCGATCCCGGTACGCCAGGATCACGCCCTGAGCCGAAGGCAGACGCTTTAACGACTGCGCCACCCAGGCGCCCTGGCATTGTTTATTCTTTTGGGTGGTTCTAGGAAGAGGAGTGTGGAAGTCTGGCTGAAGCGAGCAAATCTGACTTAGAGAATCCTGTAAGAACAACTGAGCCGCTCCAGACACACATCCCTTGGATGCCAGTGTTGATTCTGGCTGAATGTTGCGTTGAATAATTTCGTTTTAGTGTCAGCTCCAGTAGAGAGCTGGATTGACTCTCATTTCCCTCCATCTCCTGGGAGCTGTGCGGCACTGTGCTCTGGGTTCTGACTCCGACTTCTGCCCTTTGACTCTGGCGAAGGGCTCCTTAGTGGTGCTGCCTTCTGGTCAGAGGTGTGGGTGGATGACATTCTCACTTCCTGCATGGCCCTAGAAATTAGAATGAGGCCTTGTTAGAGCAAGGGCTTTAGGAGTTGGGAGTTCAGAGAGTTGCTCACCATACCATAATCTTTGAACCCAGTAAAGGTAACCACCTGGTAAATTGTAATAATTTCTCTAATCTGTGGACTTTGGGAAGTAGCTAAACAGATGGATACAAGACAGTCATTGAAACTTGGCCTGCTTTAGATTAAAATCAAGCTTGCATAGGGAATGGCTGCATCTTTCAGATGGTGACCGAAGATTGGGCCTGAGATTCTTTTCACTGTCAGTGTCTTAACTGATCCCTATGAGATAGGAAAAAGTTGAGAATTTGCCCGAGTGGTTTGCATGGTTAGATCTCTTGGGAGTCAGAAACTTCTCCGACTAGGCACTTTCCCCTTTGGACAGAACAACCCAATTCTCAGTGGGCGTTTGACCAGGACTAACCCGTGCCTCCGTGAACTCTTTCCCATTGCGCACTTAGCCACCTGGCTGGCCTTTCTCTTCTCCCAGAAGCTTCCATGACTTTCCTACATATGTATTATGTTGACTGGAATGAATATTTTATGCCTAGAGTGCAGCCAAGCCTCAGACTTTGTGGCCCATTATCGACAAGCGGAGTGGGGGTTGGGCGCCACCTTTGGCCCCATGATAGCTCTGCTAAATGGACTCTCTGCTACCCCCCACCCCCAGCAGCACTTTGAAGCCCATTAATGGATTGGGATGAAGTAACCTCAGCAGATGGAAAGGGCGAGGAGGGTGGTTGTCCTTCCTTCCCCAAGACTGCCTGACGAGGCTTTCCTGCAGTAACCAGGTCCCGCCCCAGCCCCCCGCTGCCTGGTTAAACTGTAGACTGTGGCTCCTAGGCCACTGCCATGAGAGGAGATGGAGAAAGGGTTTGATTCTCTTGGAGCCGGTGGTGCTGCCAGGCTTGCCACTTGCCTAGCAAAGCAAAAACCAAGAGGGATGGGGAAAGGGTGGGTGGAGTTTAAACCTAGGCCTTCCTCCTCCAGCGGAAGTTCAGCAAAGTGACAAACCAGATAGGTGGCTGAGTTTCCTTCTCTTGTTGGGAGATGCCAGCATTTGTACCTTTTTGCAACTTCTAGCTTGGATTCTCCAGGCTTTCTCGCGGTCTTCATCAAACACGAATGAGTCACTGCAGTGTTATCTGTGCATTTTCCCCTTCTGTCTCAGCAGAGGGAAGAGTAAGCCTTTACAAACTTTGTGGGGGAGGAAACCACCCATTTCCACTTCTGGCATGGGAAGAGGCCAGCTCTCCGACGTTAACTCTGAAAGCTCTAGCTCTTGGAGCAGAATGTCACCACCCCACCACAACCCTTTTAGTGTTGGCTGCTGAGTGCCATGCTGTCTTTTGGGTGCGTCTGAATCTGAAACCATATCACGAGAGAATCTGGCCTCTTGGTTTCCAGTGATCCTTCATTGAAGGAGGGATCCCAGTTTCTTCTCTTGCCCACTAGCCCTGCTCATCCTGTAGTGGGTAGAAATAGGCCAGATCCCTTCACCTGTCTGCCTGCTTTTGCTAGAGGATTTGAAGTTTCTTGGTCCCTAGGCACTCTTTCTCTCTACTTCCATGTATCCCTACATTTCTCATTAGAAAATGAGGGCATAAGTGGCAAAAACAAATGCATTTCCTTTTGCTCATCAAATGGTTAATGTTAGGCCTATGAAGCCGGGTAAGCACAGATTTGGTAGGCGAGGACAGGATGGACACTGATACTGATGGCCAGGTGAGTCCTGAGAGACAACAGATTGGGGGGGTGGGGGGGCAGGGAGAGAGGAGAAAAGGAGGGGTGTGTTCAATGATTGGCTCCAAGCCACCTTTTTCTTTTTAACATAAGGAAGTCGGAGCAGACCAGAGGCTTCTCCGTAGAACCAGTCAAGCTGGTTTTGAGCAGCCTCGGCCTATTTTCCTGTGTGCTTTTTGGCAAGTTGGCAATACAAAGGTCTGCCTCCTCTGGGGCTCTGCTCATTGAGGTGTGAGTTTGGATGAGGTCTGTGAACACCCCCATCCCCTCCCAATACTGAACGTGTCTCTGGGCCTGGCCTCTCTATATGAGCGGGCTGGGCTCTCTTACACCCAGGGCTGCTCAGGGCAACTTTGTCTTACACACCCTTCACCGGACACTCTAAGATACAACTCCTTTTCTTGGGCCCCCTCTTCACAGGTCACGGCTTGGCAGAAGGCACTCCAACCTGGCCAGGGAGAAGGGACTGGGTCTGTGGTTTGTGAATGGGGAACTGACTCCTGGCTGTTGTGATCTGGTGGCTAAATCCAGTAAGACCCCCACACCTTTTGGCTTGATGCAGTGGGACTGTCTGTCTAGGCCTGCTGGGGAAGAAAAAAGGAGAGAGAATAGTTTTTGGTCTTGGGTAGCTCAGCAGGATCTTCAGCCATGGGGAACAGTGTGCGTTTGTTCCTGATCGGTACCTGTAGGAAAGGTGGGAGTCATCAGTCACCAGGTGCTGGCACTTCCTGAATAGTGGCAGGACATCTTTCTCCGGGAAAGGACATAGGATTCTGAGGCACCTATGACCATCAGCACTAATGGACTAATATAGCAGGATTGTTTTCCCAGTCCCCCACTAAACAGAAAACTCCCACGTCTGAAAGTTTGGTGATTAATGAGTGAAACCACCTGCAAACATAGTTCCAGCCCTTGCCCTTGCCCTTGGGGGCGGGCTGCTCCTGCCGCCACTACAATGATCTACTCATTGCTTCTCCTGAGCACCGTTTCACTGAGGGTTTTGTTTTGGTTACTGATAACTTGTATGGAAGGTGGCCCCCTTTTCCTGCACCTTCTTTAGACCCGAGGGTCTGCTGGCCTTCCCCTACCCCCTCCACAGATGGCCATCATCTGAGTGTCTTTGCATGTGGTGTTGGATGCACTTGTGGCTTGTTGCTTTGTTTTTGCCCACAAGAGTTTGAATTACTGGTTCTCTAGTCACAGGATGTGGGGCCCCTCAGGCCTGCTTGGTCTAGCAATAGCATTCTAATTGAGTTGAGCTTATGGCGGAGTTGAAAAGAGATCCCAGCGCTCGGGGACTTCCAATAAGTGGTGTGTTGTGATTACAGCGGGTTCTACGTTCGATTCCCTGTATTGGACTCTTGGTCAGCCCCTACCATGACCTTGGGCTTACTTAATTGCTCCAGGCCTGTTTGCTCATCTGTAAAAAAGGAGTAATGATAGTACCTATCTTGTAGGTGTAGTTATTGTGAACATTAAAAGGGGTAATGAATATAAAGCACTTAGAATAATGCCTGGCAGGACGTAATAATCACCCTCATCACTGTTCTAGTTGAGCAACTCAGTGGGTTTTCTCTGAGCACCACACAACTCCAGGTCAATATATGTTGGAATTTCTCTGAATTGATTGAAAGAATCTTGGTTTCTTTTAGTTATTAGGGTCCTTTAGGTGCTTTTTCTAGCGATTTTAAAAAAATTTTGTTTATTTTGGGCGCCTGGGTGGTTCAGTGGGTTGAGCGTCTGCCTTCAGTTCAGGTCGTGATCCCAGGGTCCTGGGGTCAGGCCGCATGGGGCTCCTTGCTCAGCGGGGAGCCCGCTTCTCCCTCTCCCTCTGTCTCTCCCCCTGGTTTGTGCTCTCTCACTCTCTTTCTCAAATAAATGAATAAAATCTTTAAAAAGTAAAATAAAAATGTGTTTATTTTAGTTAGTTGTCTTTTGTTTGGTTTTTTGTTTTTGAGCCAACCAGCTATCAGAATAGAATGCTGTTGGAGAGATTTAGGTACTATTGATATCACTTTAAAAAATGGGGTTGCATTTATTTACAGGATATCAGTATTTAGGTGATTTTATGAATTAAAAAAAAAAAGAAACACCCCAAAACATTACCTTCTGCTTGCCCATACTTCTGTGTTGTGAGTAGTGGTGGTGGTGGTGGTGTATGTGCAGTCTCATCGGTGCCTGGAAGGCCAAGTCCAAAGTCACCAGAGCATGGGTTTTTCTGAGTGTTGGGATCCGGGTGTTATTAGAGGCCTGCCGAGTGCGCTCATGGGATTTCTTTCACGTTCCTTTCTTCAAGTGCAGTATTTACCCTTTGGCAACAGGAGAAAGCTCCCTGTTTCTCTTAAAGACCACATGGGAACTTAGCAGCTAATGATTTTAGGTTCCTTTTTCACTAGCAAAGGGGACTTCAGGGGCAGGTCCTTGTTATCTCTGTTGGCTTCTCTGAAGTGAGAAGAAAGCCTCCCCTTTGTGAGGCCTGGAAGGGTCGCAGCCATTTCTCAGCTGTTCCTAGGAGTTTGTGGACTTTGAGTCTTGGGCTGAGATTTTGGTCTCAGTTGGTTCCTTGTTTATCTTTATCTCTTGCAGCTTCTAGAGCCTGAATGCCTGGTCAGAACAGCAAGTAAGTTGCTTGGTTTTTTCACATTGCAACTGTGGCCAAGGAGAAAGGTAACAGTGTCGCCTCAGAGCTCATCAGGGAATATTTCTTTCACTGTATTTTCCTCTTCCTTTTGACCCCTTTGCTGACTTCTCTCACTTCCTTTTTTTCTGTTTGGTTTCTTTGAACTCTGTTCCTTCATTATCACTGTCCATCTCGGGTTTTCATCTCCACGTCCCACTCTGCCTGACCTGTTTCTATGCCTCTTTTGTGGTGTGGCTCAGGAGAGGAATTCTGATAGTCTGAGATCTTCATGTACAGAATCCCAGAACCACCCAGTCCTTTCTCCTCTTCCTCTGATTTCTATAAAGTTAAGGATTTGCTGCTTTAGAAAACATTTTCTTTTTATGTCTCTGGAGTCACCTTCCTTAGTAAAGCCAGGCTTGGCGATCTGACAACTTACTAGGGTCGGCATCCCAGTTTCCCTGGTGACAGGGTCTAAGCTAGTTCTCTGCTGTTTTCCTGTGGCCTATCCGGAATGCTACAACGCCAGACCCTGTCTTGAGAGAGATCTGAGGAGGCGCTTGTTAATTCTGGTAATGCGATATTGCATGTGGCTCCCGAAGTGTGTTTTGAGGACCCTGGGGCTCTCTAAGACCCGTTCGGCGGTACGCGAAATCAGAATGATTCATCACAACATGAATGCAGCATTTGCCTTTTTTCACTCTCATTCTCTCGGTGTGCGGTGGAGTTTTCCAGAGGCTGAATGATGTGTGCTGACATCATCACTCTTGGCTAATGAAATGTGTGCTTCTGTATTCTTGTGTTTTCTGGAATGTTTAAGGTAGTCCTTTAAGGTATAAATATGGAAGTTTGCAATGATGAACTCAGTTTGTTCTGAGTACTTCTGCGGTACTCTTACTAGCTGTCTTCAGTTGTGCCTGGTGTAATCCCTGTAAACCTCATTATTGTCCTATAAATCATTATTTTGAAATCCCAGCATTTTCCTGGCACCTTCGAGGAAACACAACAAGAAGTAAGTACCACTTGTAAAACTTACTTGTAAAAGCTTTGGGGAAAGCTTCTAATTTTAAAAATTTCACTTACAACTTATTTTAGCACTTTATTCTGAAACAGAGGAAAATTTATCATATTTCTCTTATATTTAAGGATGGATTGTTGGCTTTAAAAAGGGAGATTAGAAGATTTGCAGTCTCTGTTTACTGAAATGAACACATCAACGAGCGAATGGGAGGAATCTGAAGAATCTAGGCAGAACTGTAAATAAGAAATGAAGAGTTAGTAAAAGAGACGATGTTATAAGGAAAGCTATCTTCTCCTCAGCTTTATAGATGTTAACAGTGTACGTTATCGTGTCTTACGCAACGGAACACGTTTGTGTAGTATTATAGCGCCAGTTAAGTTGCAACATCACGTCAAGACCAATCATTCAGAGCTTAAAGAAAAAGGAATTGAGTATTTTAAGTGTACACACCATGAGCTCTTTAAAAGCCAGAATTTGTTCCAGTTTTCCAGCCTAGAAATGAAAAAGTCACTGAATCTTACAGGATAAGTTACGACATTGCTTTGGCTGGAAAAGCCCACCCGATAGCCGAGAGACTGATAGAAATATTGAGCAGCAGACATTGCCGAATGCCCACTGGATGAAAAGTCAGTAAAATCCAAGGCAGGGCCACTTCGTGTGTTACCATGACTCGTCGAATTAAAGATCTAGCTACAAATATGATGACGGAGTTCATATCTTGTTTGTGGACTTGTGCTTTTGCCTTACGAATGAGCAGATTTACAGACGTGGCTCAGCCTGTGTCCGCACCAGCTACACCTCCAAGAATTTTCTTTTATGTGAATGCTGAGCAGTGAACACAAGTATGCAAGGGGTGAATAACTCTTTTGATTCTCACGGTTCATCCTAGAACAACTTCATTTCCATTTGCACGATTGGTGCAGAAGCAATGGCAGAGAAAATTGCTGGCGTCATAACATGAATCAAGGCAGTGAGTGGCACCAGACTCCACTCGTGGTGGTAGTCGTGACTTCTTTCCTGCTCTTTGCTTGTGGTTAAAAAAAAAAAAAAAAGAAAGCCATTTCACTTAAGAATGTCTTGGATGAAGCACTAAAAATTATTAATTTTTATTAAATCTCAACTCTCTAATAAAAGTCTCTTTAATATTTTGAGTGATGAAATGCCAAGTATCCGTGGAGCCTTGCTGCTGGATACCACAGTACAAGGACTGTCTTAGGAAAATGCACTAGTGTGTTGGAGCTGACCCAGATGCATGGATCATCGTTTTTACTTGAAAGAACAACTGACGGTTAAACTGTAGTTATTCATACTTGAGTGTTTAGTGGACATTTTCTTGAAATTGAACAAAGTGAGTCTGTCACCGTTGCCAGTGATAAAATTCAAGCTTTCAGGTGAAAATGAGAATTTTTAAATTTTGAAAACTTGTATTTGTCAAAGACTTTTTTGATGAGATCCGTGGTAAAATTAACGGAATGTGATTTTTTGATATTGTATGAAATGTCAGTATTTGGAAATTCTGTATAATTCAACGAAGGAATATTTCCCCGATTGCCAGTAGGTAAAAGAGCCACTCAAAAAGTGCAAGATGACCAATGGATTTTCACGTAAAAGTACACAACAAATTCATTGATAAAATCTCAGATAGCACGTGGCAACTAGCTTTTAAAAACTATTACTTTTGAGCTTTGGTCTGGTGTCAAAGAAGAAGAATTCGCAGTATCTGAAAGGCTGTTACACTCCATTTTCCAACTACAGGTCTGTCTGAAGATTTTCTTTGTATCTTACAACCAGAGCAACAGATCGAAGCACATCGAATGCAGAAGCAGATTATAAGAAGTCGGCTCTCGTCCATGAAGCCAGACACTAAAGAGATGTGCAGCAATGTAAAACAGTGCAGTTTTTGCCATGCATTTCATTTTGTTTTAGAAAGTACAGTTTTTTTCACACAAAAATATAGGTTTTCCATATAAACATGTAATGGGTTTATTATTTTGAATGAATTAATAAAAATATTTTTTTAAATTACTGTTTCAGTGTCTAATAAGGTAGCTATCGATAGCTATAACCCCCATACACAAAAGATTTCTGCAGTCCTTGGTAATTTATTTAAGAGTATAGAGAGTTTTGGAGACCAAAAAGTGAGAAGAACCTGTGTTTGGAGACAAAACTTGAGTAGATTGTCTGTCTTGGGTTGGTTACTTGCGATGACTTCATAAGGTGCCCTTGTTTACAATTCCGGCTACTATATAGTCCTGTCTGGGCCTCAGAGACTTTGACCCAAACTAACTTATTTCCTCCCTCTAATACGTACAGCATTGGCCCCTTGAAGTTTTTCGTTGTTGTTTTATCTGTGCCTTGTTTATTCCCCTTCCCTCTTTTTCCTTAATTTTTTTCTTTTTCCCATTTTCCCTTCCTCTTCATTCTTTAAGTTTTCCTCATTTTTTTTTCTTTAGTGTTTTAGTGTGGGGTTTTTTGAGTTTTTGTCTGGTATTGTGTTTTGATTGGATTATGAGATTAGTTCATGGGGCGGACTTCCTTTCGCACTGTGAAATTGTGGTTTGGTGAATAGGTTTTTTTCATTAAAAATAAGTATCTCACGGGGCACCTGGGTGGCTCAGTTGGTTAAGCATCTGACTCTTGGTTTCAGCTCAATCATGATCTCGGTCGTGAGATCGAGCCACACATCAGGGTCCGCACTCAGTGTGGAGTCGGCTTGAGATTCTGTCTGTCCCTCTCCACGCGTGCTCTCTCTCTCTCAAATAAATAAATCTTAAAGAAAAATAAGTAACTCATGTTTACATGTAATGGGTTTATTATGTTCTATTAAATGGATGGATACATATTTAAGTCTTTTCTTATTTCTGATACAGTAAATATTAATAGACATAGTCCATTTAAATAAAAGCTTTTTGAGGACTCCATTATTTTTCATAGTTGCAAAGAATTTCTGAAACCAAAAAGTGTAAGAATCACAGATGTAGACAAAACTTGAATTAATTCTCCCTGACTTTGGTTGGTTGATTTCTTGGTAATTTCATAAAAAACCATTTTGCAGTTCTCAGCCCCGGTTTAGTCCTGGCTGTGCCTCAAAAAGACACTTGCTGCCTTGGTTTGCTGTCCTTCTAACTGAGGAAGCTGGTTCTCAGCAACCTGAAGGACTTTGACAAAAGTTGGCTCATTTTCTCCTTCAAATACAGAGCATTGGCCTTGTGAGGTTTTTTAAACAGTTATTTTTTTTTAATTTTGAGATATTCTTAAATTTAGAAAACTTGCAAAACTAGCCCGAAGAGTTACATTCTTCACTCAGCTTCCCCTTGTGTTCACATCTCATATAACCACGGAACGTGTATCAAAACTACGCAGTAACCTTGCTATAATACTGTTAGCCATGGTATAGAGCTTGGTCAGATTTCATCAGTTTTCCACTGATGCGCTTTTTCTGTTCCAGGACCCACTCCAGGATCCCACACTGCGTTTAAGTGTCGCATCTCCATGGTCTCCTCAGATCTGTGACCATTTCTTAGTCTTGCCTGGTCTTTTATGACATTGACAATTTTGAAAAATACTGGTTAGTTTATAGGATGTTCCCCAATTATGGTAACCCGAAATTCTGTCATAACCTTATGCTCTAATTCCGTTTTCTCGTTGTGGTAAAATACCCATAAAATTTACCATTTTAATCATTTTTAAGTCGAGTTACATTAAGTACATCCACAATGTTATGTAACTGTCTACCACTTCTAGAAATTTTTCGTCATCTCAAACAGAAATTCTATATCAATTAAACAAGAACTCTCCATCTCCCCCTCCCCCAGCCTTTTGCAACCTCTTATTTTACTTTCTATGAATTTGACTACTCTAGGGACCTCATGTAAGTGGAATCATACAGTATTTGTCTTTTTGTGTCTGGCTCCTTACACTTAGCATAATGTTTTCAAGGTTCATCCATGTTGTAGCTTTAATTCCATTTTAAAAGTTAACTCAGGAGATGCCTGGGGGGCCCAGTCGGTTCAGACTCTTGGTTTTGGCTCAGTTCATGATCTCATGAGATTGAGCCCCACGTACTCAGCAGGGAGTCTCCTTGAGCTTCACTCCTTCTCCCTCTGCCCCTCCTCCCCCCGCACTTCTGTGCGTGCGTGCTCTCTTTCACATACATAAATCTAAAAAAAAAATGTTAATGCGGGTTTTATTCTGATGATATGTATTGAGTTGATGTTAGAAAATGTAATTATTAAGACATGTAGTTGTAATGGGCTTAGTAATATTAAGACATGTAGTTGTAATGGGTTTAGCATTTTCTCAGTTTTAATTATAATACAGTCGTTATAAGCCACATAAACAAAAACTATTTGCGGTCCTTAGTAATTAGGAGTGTAAAGAGAGTGTAAAGGGTTTCCAGACAGAAGTGTGAGAGTATCTTTTGTAGACAAGCATGGGGTTGATCATCCCTGTGCTCCATTGGTTGGTTACTTGATATGACCTCATACTGAGCCTTTGTTTTGCAATTCCCTGAGTGCTGACTGGGTTGCAGGAAGGTACTTGCTGCCTGGGTTTGCAGTCATTCTAGCTGAGGAAGCTGGTTCTCAGTGACCCGAGGGACTTTGACCAAAGTTGGCTCTTTTCCTCCTTCTAATACAGAGCATTGGCCTTTTTTTTTTCCCCATTAAAAAGATCATTTGGCTTACTTGGATTTCATTATGACAGATTTTTTTTTAAGCTTATGCATTGGCTATTGGTCAATTCCAAATTTGAAAACTGCAAAGCTTGCTTAGCCTCTATCCTTGAAGAACCTTGGTGCCTGTAATAGCTGAAGGCTGGTAGGCTCCAGTCGCTCACTACGGCCAGAACACCCAACAGTCTGTTCCCCAGGTGGCTGCAGAGCCCACACATTTTGTTCCTATTTCTTCTGTGCTTAACTCTTTGTTGGCCCTGTTTCTTAATGAAACGTGCCTGCCAAATCCCACACTTAACGGAGATACGGTTTATTTTCTCCTGTAAGAGGTAAGCAGATTTGGTGTGTAACAGGGTGTGAACTTTATCTTTGCTTGATGAGTCTTTAAGGGACAGGTAAAATAGCAGTAGATAACATAGTTTCTCAAGTACCTTAGCATTCTCGCCTTGTTTTTTTGCTTGTATTCATCCTCCAATTTCCATGGCCCCTCTGACTTTGGAAGGCTTCCCTTGGGGCAGCTAGTGGTAGACCTTGGGGCCTCCTCTAATAGTCACTTGGTACCAGCTTGAAGCAAATCTTTTTAAATTCATCTCATTTGCTCAGAATCACTTCTCATCGGGTCATTAAAAAACACTGTTTAATCAAGTGCTTACCTTATATCAGTTTGAGTCTACATATAGATGTGCAGGATTATAGCTCCATTTTCCATCACTCAGCAGTCCCATAATCCTCTGCTTTTTACACAAAGCTTATTTCTTTTCAGATTCACATGTGGCTTTCATTTCAATTCCAGAATTGGCCTTGATGTGCTTTTCTCTCTCTCTTCGGCCGCTGGTCTGTATAGAAGATGGACTTTTGCTTTCAAAGGAGATTTGTTCATTCTATTAGCTAAGGCAGTGACTCAGTAACAGTGCCTCCTGGATGGCCCTCTAGTACATTACTTTTCCAAGTGGTTGGGGAACTCTAAAAGGGAACAGGCTGAGTAATTGAAGGTTCGACTACCCCTGCCCATTCTCATTTACAGGGCATAGTCTGCGCTGAGGCTATTGGCTTTAGCTATAGACATCATAATAGCCAATATGTATTGAACACTTAGTTTGTCCCAGACGTTTGTTAAGCTGTCTAACATTGATTAAATCGTTTGATCTTTGTGAGATGGTAGGTCTTACTATTTTACAGATGAGGAAACGAAGAGATCCAGAAATGTTGAGTAACTTGTTTAAGGTTACAAACCCGAATGGTCCAGTGTGTGTCGGTGTCAGAACAAAACTTTCTTGACTGTGGTGAATGCTTTGGTTCTGCTTCAGTTGTGTCCGGGCAGTAGGATGTAGATAGATCCCTTAGGATTCGCTTCTAGTCAGTGGGGTAAAACCTGGCTCCCAGGTTGGCTTCAGAGTGTGCATGGACTCCTCTGCCCCAGATTGTTTCTGCCCTCTGTGGCCCAAGAGTGAGGTGCAGCTCTCTGGGCTTGCCTCCCTGGTCTTGACGGCTCCGTGTGAGAGCTATGGGAACCTTTTTTTTAAACTTTATTATTTAATCCTGGCTTCTGACTGTCCTCTCTGTGTCCTCTCATCTTCTGGAATTTCAAAGACCGTTTTAGAAAAGCCACAGGCCTGAGACCTAAAATCGATAACCAACAAGTAAGTACCTCATAGCACGGGAGAGCTTAGATTCCTAGATTTGACTGTCCTGCTCTGTAGCACCCATGAATTGCTGGGATTCTAGAACTCTTGTAGGCACTCCCCCACATCCCCATCCCCCCCCCTCCGAAGGAGGAAAAAAAGCTTTTGTGCGTGGATCTTAACTGCGTACGTTTTATCACAAAAATAATGTGTTCCCTTTACAACCCTCTACGTGCCACTTACACAGAGGCCCAGAGCTACTCGCTTTTAGCCTTGACTGCCAAGGGCACTGAGCACTGTAGCTGGTAGTGCCAGGCCGCTGTTTGCATTTGGGCCTTGCCAGTTCCGTCCTGGGAGCCCTGCTGTGCCTCTTTATCCCGTTGCTTGCTTTATGTGCCACTACCTCCTGTTTGCTTTTGTTCGCTCTTTCTTTTGGTTCCGCGCTCTCTCCTGAAGCTCGTCCCCGTAGTTATGCTTATGGTTTTCCCAGACCTTGCATTGTGTCTTAAGAGTCATTGTTCTGTGCCCCTCTATGGAATTTTAATTAACTTGAGTTTAGTAGGAGTTTATGGTTTGATTTACTTGCTTGTCTCACCTGGGCAATAGTGCCTTTTCTTTTATCCTGTTAGGTGTTTTGAGTTTTATTAGCAAAGTTCTGAAATTGTAAGACTATTTGAAGATGCCAGCATGGAGTGAGCGTAAAGTGGTGAACTGCTGCCCTTAATTCAAGCCTCATTTACCCACCTGTGCCCCTCTTGCTGCCCTTGCAGAGAAAGAGGGAGTCCAACTAGAAGAGTCGTACTTGTGTTCAAACCTGATTCACTTATCCAAGATCACGGTTTTGTGCCATTTCTAAATTACTGTAGAACCCATCTTTTTGTTCCGGGTGTGAAACCAAGGTCCACGTAAATTACCTGGGGAAGCACAGCCTGTGGGCTTCCTTATGAGTGGTCTCCCCTCCCCACACCCACCTCCAGCACTTTATCTCTTCGTGGTGGTAGCCGCTGTATACGCACAGGTGTTCTTTAGTGATGCGGGCCACCGCTTCCTTGGAGAGTTCGTGGCAGTGTTTTCTTGCTAATAAAAAGGCTGTCATAATGGGTTAGGCCCATAGGGGCTCGGCCCTTCTGTACTTGTATTCCCAGGGAGAAAAATCTCTACCTTAATTACCACATCACACTGGCAGAGAGGTGTGGCTGCTAATTGATTAGATGACTGTCCTTTGCATTGATGTGGAACTGTTGGGGTGGTTTTGTTTCCTTTCCTTTTTAAATAAACAAATAGATTTGAGCCAAGTAAGTTTATTTTGGATAGCTGAAGAGCTGAGTAGGGATTAATCTCCTGTCTTTAGTGCCATTTCTGGATCTTTATTTTCTAACTTGGTGGCATGGACTACGTACGTTGGCTTTCCTTGCCGGTCTGGGAGGCAGGGGTCTTTCGCTCCCCTGCCCCTCTGCGTGCTCCCTCTCTATTCAGTAGAACCAGATTCCTTCATTTGGTTTGCTGTTCATTCCCTCCTATCTTGGAATGGTTGAACTCTATTCTGAAATATATTTTTAAGATAGTGTTTAAAAGCAAACACCGTGCCTTTCTTGAAACCACAGAAACTGCTTGTGAAACAGCCGCCAGGGCAAGCTGCCAAAACTGCACTGTGAACCCACCCCAGTGACAAATGTCAGACACTGACGGCGCACCGTAGTCATGATTATGGTGTGAGGATTTTCTCAGTAATACATGTGTAGGTGCTGAGCTCCCGGCTTCACCTCCAGAATGCCCACATTATAACATTCTTCACGGTAAACTGTTCTGGAAGGGTCTTGTGTAGCTAATCTGCTATCTGCTGTACAGGAAAGGTTTTAAACCCAATTTTCATTCCCCCTCGCCTGCTTTTTTTTTTTTTTTTTTTTTTCAGGAAGTGATTTTCTTTTGGGGTGATTTGGACCAAGCCTCTTACCAGCTTTTCCCATTTTTAAGTTAGAACTGCCTTCAGAATTGTTTTCCCCCACAATGGAGGAGGACTTGGGCCTTGATCTTTATCCCCAGGCCCTGAAATAACTGATTTTTTTTTTTTTAATGGCATAGAATCTTCTCTGTTTGTCTAGGGAATTTTATTTCTTTCCAAGTATTTCTTTCCAAGAATGAATATTTGTTCCTCCCTACTACCTTCCAGAACAGCTCTGACACTGCTGGTAGCCCGATAGGTAAGGGTCCTGTTTAAAGACTGGGGTCCATGTGCCCTGAGCTCTGGCATTGGTTGAGTGGGAGTTAAGGGGGGAGATCAGGCTTGCCAACCAACAATTGGGAAATAAAAGGAAAAATGTATAAATGTGCCTCCCTCTTCACAGTCAGCACTGTGATGGGGGTTCTCCATGCAGAGCTTTAGGAATCCCTTGCAGACTTCCCCAAGAGCACCCTCTTTTGTTCTCTTGCTAGGGGTTTATTCTGACTTCGTTTCCATGACCTGAGTCCTGAGCAACTTTTTTGACTTTGTGTTTAAGCTCTTCCCATATCATCTTTGCTTGTCTGTTAGGCCTGTCCCTAGTTTCCAGATGGGGAGGAGACCAGGAAGGCTAATGATTGACTCTTCAGTGAGTCAAGCCCTGGGTTGGCTTCCTCTTTTTTTTTTTTATTTATTTTTTATTTTTTTTTTAAAGATTTTATTTATTTATTCGACAGAGATAGAGACAGCCAGCGAGAGAGGGAACACAAGCAGGGGGAGTGGGAGAGGAAGAAGCAGGCTCATAGCGGAGGAGCCTGATGTGGGGCTCGATCCCATAATGCCGGCATCACGCCCTGAGCCGAAGGCAGATGCTTAACCGCTGTGCCACCCAGGCGCCCCTGGGTTGGCTTCCTCTTATGCCAGCATCCACAACTCACCACGGTTCACTCAGTGGGTGGGCATCCCCATTCGCTGAAGCCCCAGGGTTTAGAAAGATCCTGGCAGAACTCATGGCCCTAGCTATAGGTGAGACCTGCGATCTTCAGATCTCTTTGCCCATGGTTCTTCTGAAAAAGAACAAAAGCCACAGACTTCTAGTAAATTGGGGGGAATAGGTGGACCGTTAACTTTGGTTCCTGGATTTGGTCCCGCATTGGACTGTGTGATTTGTGCTTATTTATCTCTCCTACTAGTTAATCAGCTCTTTTGAAGTCTGGGCTGTTTTTATCTTTTTCTGTATCCCTTCCTCCCCCAGAGTCTTTTGGAGTGCTTTGTGGATGGTCATCTCTCAATTATTTGTGAAATAAAAAGTCGGAAAAATTATAAAATAGACGTTCTTATAGCCACCCTTAAGGGAGTGTGTCCATATTGGTTGTAAATCAGACACCTCTCTGTCCAGAGTTTGGACATATATGTCTTAATTTGTGTCTTAGTATGTGTAATAATGACTAAAGAGACAACTTTTTCAGGATGAGAGGATAGAAAGGTTAACGCTGTTACTGGGTTGTGTTAGGAGCCCAGAGAGGAAACCATACGGGGAGAACACACTGCTGAGGAAGCCCTGTCTGGCTTCCTGAAGTAGGGACCAGAGCCAGAAAGCAAGCCCTCCTGGTTTTGCTGAGTTCTGTTCTTGCCTCTGACACACAGCATCTCTGGCTACATTGTTGCTTCTGGTTCAGTTGGCCTCATCCTTCTCTCTTTTGGATGGGTGAACAGAGGTACACTGAGTGTTGGGGACTTTGTCCAGAGTTAGAGAGATCATGTGCTCTGTATCAGAAAGCTGGAGTTATTTATAGTGGGAGAAAAGCTCAGGAGCATGGCACAGGAAGAACTAATTTCACACCACCTCAGTGCCTGGTGATGATGAGAACCCAGATTTTTCTTTGAGCATCTCGGGGGAGATCAGTTGCTTTTCTGAACTGACCCAAGAACTGTGAGATCAGGGACCATGTTTTCCAGAACCATTGTGGGTAGGGCAAGAATGAGAGGATGACCATTTTCTCCTTTCTTCTCCATTCCCTGCTCTTTGTGACTCAGGGTGTAAAAGCTCCACCTGACTTTTGAATCTCTTGCCTTTGAACTGGTGCAGAAGGCACTAGCTGTGTAGGGTGGTGGCAAAAAGACCTGTTGGACTGGTCTGCTGGGACCCGCCTCCCCCCTCCCCTTACTGGGGGCAGGGAGAGTGAAACTGCTGCTTGGGGCTCTGCCAAGCCAGTCTCTCCTCATGGGTCACCTGCCCAGGACAGTCAGGTGGGCAGCTCCCCACCCCGGAGCTCTCTGAGGAGCTGGGCTGCTGGGGAATCCTGTTGCAGGTGGGGATAGGCGCTTAGGTGTGCCACGTACTCTGCCGGGGCTGCGCCTCCTGAGCACGGCTCACACTCCGTGTGCAGAGCCCTGGGGCCTGCCGGAAATAGACTGTGTCCCGGTGCCTTTCCCTTGTGCCTTGGAGCCACACTCATGGTAGGCAGAGAGGCTGGGAGGGTTGAGGAGCTTATAAATTGTGGGCAAATGAAGTCTAGGGAGGGAGAGGATCCTTCCCTAGGGCACCCTGAGTTCAGGGTTGTCATGTTTCTAAGTCTGAGGTAGTCACCTGAGTTAACTTCAATTTTTTTCAGCCCTAGGCAGAGGAGATTTTCCAGTGTGTGAGCCTGGTGTCCAAGGCATATAAACCAGACTTTTAGGCAGGTTGACCCGATGTAAACCAAGGTCAGGATGTGGTCTTCAGGATGTGCAGACCATGCCCACTTCCTGCTACAGTCTCAGGGACAGGTCTGGAAGGCTTATGAGCACAAAGGCACTGAAAACCCTCACGCCCACACAAGGCGGACCTTCATTTTACAAGTGGGGAGACCCAGGGCCCGGGAGGGTAAGTGACTTGCTCAAGGTCATACAACTTGTTTGGATGGGACCGCGTCTAGAATCATTCTCTCTCAGGGACTTTGGCACTATACCCCCATTGCTTCCACGGCATAAGCAGTCCTGCTGCCTGGAAGGCCTGCACAGGGGCTGACCCGCAGACCTCATGGCAGAAGGGAGGCTGGGAAAGGACAAGT
The DNA here is from genome assembly GCF_023065955.2 of Ursus arctos. Taxonomy (NCBI): domain Eukaryota; kingdom Metazoa; phylum Chordata; class Mammalia; order Carnivora; family Ursidae; genus Ursus; species Ursus arctos. The sequence continues at coordinate 40,416,569 of NW_026622908.1, forward strand.
GGAAGGGCAGCAGTCCCCAGCTCCACACACCGGAGATGAGTTCTGAAATCCTGCCAGACACTCTGTCCGTAGAGGTGCCAGAAGGCCTTGGGGAATGGATTGAAAGCAACGGGCGTCAGCATTCTAGCCCTGCCCCAGGTTGGAGGGCTCACACGGGGCCGAGTTGTGCTCAGAGCTATCAGGTGAGGAGACTCCGGGAAAAACAGGAAGACCCTGACGCTGACTTTCCCTCGTGAATTAGGAAGGCATTTATGGAGAGCCTGTTAGGTGCCGGGTACTGTACCTAGGCACTGAAGACACAGAGATGACCTACGTCCTAGAAGTTTCCCTCAGGCTGCTCTCGGTCTTGGGTAACGGTGAACGAGGCAGCCACCAAGAGCTGTGAAGTAGGCCCTTCAGCAAGCCACGAAGTCCTTGTACAAGAGGCTTGAAGTGATGTGTGTCAGGGACCTTGTGAAGTCAGAGGGATGGAGCAGGGAAAGCTTCCTGGAAGCGATGTCTGAGCGGAGGCTACCAGGAAGAGGCATGGGAGTGGATGATGGAGGGGAAGCGTTCCAGGCAGTGGGAGGCTGTAGCAAAGGCCTGGAGGTCTGAGAGAACATTCTACATTTGAAGACAGTTGGCTGGAGCCCAGAGTGAGACTCTAGGAAGGGACAAGGGCCAAGCTGGAGCTGCAGGCAGGGAAAGGGAGCCAGCCAGCTCATTATGAAGCTGAAGGAAAAATCCAGAAGCCATGTGGGTCTGGACTGAAAATACGTGTATACGTATATACACATACACAGACATTTACACACACACGTATACACACGCATGCATGTGCACACAGATACATATACAGGAGTCCTGTGTGTTGGAGGGGCACTTTGACTATGAAGCCGTCACTTCCTGTTGCCAGTGCTGAGTGCCCTGCTGACGTGACTGTTGGTGCCCCCCACCCCGTGCTGTAGAGTGCGGGACTGGACTGGATTTTTACGCACTGGTTTGGGTGGAGAGGAAGCTGAGGCGACAGTCTTGGTGGGGCGACTCTGGCTTTAGCTTTGGAGCAGGTTGGCTGAGGACGCTGGGGAGGTGCTTCAGCCCAGAGGTCAGGCCCGATTTCCCTCTTCTCGTGGGGGCGTGATTTACAGGCCATTGCTGCCCCCCCCCCGAGGTTCTTGCCAGCTTTTCAAAGGTAGCCATGGAGGCCCGTGGCAGCATTTGGTGAGAAAGAGGAAGTATCTCGTGGCTGTCCCTCCTGCCACTCCGCACAGACATTTCTGTCACTAAACAGCACCTCTCTGTGGCAGCCCTGGGCTCTGCTCTGGCAAAGGAGGAGCTCTCTCCTCCCGTGGGAGGGGCCGTCATCTGTGGCTTGCGCGCTGCCCTTGGTCGCAGAGTAGCTTGCACCACACAGCCAGTGAGAGTCCCGCTTCCGGCCTGTCATCAACTGCTTGAGTGGCAGACCTTAACTTACAAGGTTGGAGAAATGACCGCGCTGCAAACCGCAGGGGTCAGGGCAGCGCTGGCAAAGCGTGTGAAAATTGACCTAAGATTGGAGCATGGACTGTCCGCCTCAGAAAGGCATCACGGGACAGTGTTTCACTTCTGACCACGTATGGATGCTGCCCTGCGAACGGCTGGGCCGTCCCCTCTCCTGCCAGGGAGTGAGTTTTGTTCCCATGCTGGCCTGGCTTTTACTGTTTCCCTTCCTGCCTTTCCCCAGGGACCATAAACCTGCCCACCTCCTGTTATGTTCTAGTTCTGATAGGAGTACCATTCAGAGTTCTTGGCAGGAGACCAACTCACTTCTACCCATGTTGGTTTCCCCTCCTTTTCGCCGTGTGTTTGATGTGCACGTTCCCGAGTTCCTTATGCAGCTGGTTGGCTCTGTAGTGCCCAGAGATTGGAGCGTGCCCGCCAGGAGAACTCAGCTGCTTCCCTCCCTGGTTTTAGGGGTGGGGCTTGAAAATAGAGAATCATAATCTCCCTTCCTCCTCCTCCTCGTCTCCCCTCCCTGTCCTCCTCCCCCCACCTCGTCCCACCCCCAAAACTGCCAAGCAAACTGGAGTGACCGGCTCAGAGGCTCCAAGCAGGGACTCAGCCCGCCTCACTGCCCTGCATGACAGTGGCTATCTGGAGGAAGATTAATGCACGCGTGAGTATGTGAACTCTGGAGCACATTACCGTCTTGAGCCGGTTCTCTGTGGCAGGTGTGGACTCACTTGGTGTTAGGGGGACCAGGGCTCCTTAGAGGAGATGGTGACCCAGCCAGGTGTGTGTCAGCCCAAGGCCACCCTCTTCTCTGATGCATGGGGAAATGGAGAGCGCTTCTAAACACCCCTGCTCTTCAGAAGAGCTTGGTGGGTGGTTTGGGGAGGTTATTCTTGGAATCCCTTGCAGCACAATACCCTTCTTTTCCCTAAGCCAGGTTCTTTAGCTCCTAAGCCGGACTGCTACCTGCCATTTTCATAGTAGGGGTATATCTTCCCTGGCCTCAGCTAGACTGTGAGTAAAGGATTAGGAAAGTGGTAGCTGCTCCCCTTTGCTAGAAGGGGAGACTGGGGGAGGGAGTGCAGGTTGCCAGCAGGTGTTTCACTTTTCCCCTCTGGCTGGCCAGACAACGGCCCCGCCCTAGCCCTCTTCTGCCCACCTGTCCAGCCAGCCAAGGGGAACACCCAAATGGAAACACCTTCTTGCTGCTAAGGCCCAAGTGCCTGAGGCAGAGACCAGATCAGAGTAGCCCAAGCTTGCTGAGAGGGGAGGATGGGTTATTTAGGGGTTGTGACAAATGGCTTTGCAGAGGAGCAAGGGAGAGAGAATCTTATTTTGCAGAACCAGGGGCCAGCTTCTCTGCAACATCACTATCAAGAGTTTAGGCTGCCTGGAGCCATGGGCTCGGGTGCTGACCTCTCTCTCCCCTCCTCCTCTCTGTGTCTTGTGGCCAGTGCTACCACTGTCAGGTTGACTCTCTGGTTAGAGATGGTGATCCTCGTCGGGCCCCCGGACTCCCTGCTACCTGAGCCTCTCTGCCCTGGAGCTGTACCTAATTTGCCTCCCAGTTCTGACTTTGAGTAGGCAGAAATGGTCGTAGGAAGTCTGTTTGGGTAGTTTGACTTCTGCTTGGACCTGTAGGCATCAGAGAACTGAGTGCTTGCTTTATCCAAAGACCCCTTCGGAACCTCCCTTTTTGCGTACCCTATACCTCAGACATTTCTTGTTGGGCCAGAAAGGCTTTGCTTGGGTATGAATTTGGTTTGGGGCTCTTCATGGGGTACCGTGTTGGCCGTCGCTCTCGTCTCTCCCGCAACCCCCCCCCCCCCCGCCAAAACCCTAACATTAACCTTTCATACGAAGAACGTTGGAAGAATTGAGCAGTGCCTCAAGGTCACTGGGTCATAAGTGCATTTGGCATAGTTAGCTGATTTGGTGTCTGGTGAGAGATTTCTGCTTTATATTTGAGCAAAAGATGTCTTGCCGGGAGGCCTCTGGGCCGTGGTGCCAGTGCTCAGCCTGCGTACAGGGTTTGCCCCCTTCCCTCCCCTGACAGGTTGTTTTAATCCTCTTGCCTATAAACAAGTGCAGCAGGACGTGTCGGGCCGCTCACATGACCTTGGTTATCTCTTCGTGGGGTAACCAGCATCAGCTTTAGATATCACAGTCACTTGACGTGGCAGAGCTGTCAGGGTAAAGAGGTGGAGACGCCAGGAGAAAACCTGGGTCTGCCAAGGAAGGTACCATGGTCCCCCCTTACCCAGTTTCGCTTTCTGCGGCTTCAGTTAACCATGGTCACCCGCAGTCCAGAAGCAGATGGTCGGAGGTCAGCAGTAGCCTAACACTCCGTCAGTCACGCCGCTTCATCTCACCACGTAGGCATTGTGTCCTGACAAGAAGGGGGAATGCAGTACGGGAAGATATTTTGAGAGAGCACATTCACATAACTTTTATTACAGTGTGCTGTTAAAATTGTTCTATTTTATTATTAGTTTTTGTTATCAGTCTCTTACGGTGCCTAATTTATAAATTAAACTTTATCATTGGCATGTATCTATAGGAAACTACATAGTATATATAGTTGAGACTTGAACAACATAGGGGTTCGAGGTGCCGACCCCCACTCAGTTGGAAATCCGCGTATAACTTTTGACTCTCCCAGGCTTAACTACCTGTAGCCTACTGTTGACCTTTCCGATCTTGTGAACAGTTGATTAACCCATATTTTGTATGTTATGTGCATTATATTCTATATTCTTTTTTTTTTTTTTTTAAGATTCCATTTATTTATGTGACAGGGACAGCCAGCAGAGAGGGAACACAAGCAGGGGAGTGGGAGAGGAAGAAGCAGGCTCATAGCGGAGGAGCCCGATGTGGGACTCGATCCTATAACGCCGGGATCACGCCCTGAGCTGAAGGCAGACGCTTAACGACTGCGCTACCCAGGCACCCCTATATTCTATATTCTTAAAATAAGCTTTATAAGAAATAAGAAACGAAATAAGAAAAGAAAATGTTACTAAGAAAGTCATAAGGAAGAGAAAATACATTTACAGTACTGTTCTGTATGGAAAAAAATCCGTGTATAAGTGGACCTGCGCATTTCAAACCCATGGTGCTCAAGGGTCCGCTGTATATAGGGTTTGGTACCGTCTGTGGCTTCATGCATCCACTGGGGGGTCCTGGAGAATATCCCCCATGGATAAGCGAGGACTGCTGTAAGTGGGGGTGTATGTGACTCCTTAGTAGGGACCAGGAAGGGAAAGTCTGCTCTTGTGGGACAGGGGTGAGAAGAAGGCAGTTTCATTCCTTCCTGCTTCTACTCTTCCTGAATTCCTACTTCTGGTGTCTCATTTCTCTTTCTCCTCCTGTATCTCAAATCCTGGCTGCGGGGGCCCAGGACATGCAGCTGTTTCGGGAAACTGCCCCTGAGACAGATGCATGCTAGTTCATGGATACAAACCCCAACACCGAAAATCCCATCTTCCCAAACAGTGATCTTGTTGTGTTGTGTGAAGGACAGCTGGTGGTGGGAGCCTGGCTGCGCGGAAGGCTGCTGAGTCTCTGAGCCAGAGCCGCCCCGGAGGAGCTGGGAGTGTAGCTAAGTTCCCACCACCACCACCACCCTCCCTCCTCCCCTCATGCAGGCTTCCCTGTCTCACAACTGAAGAGGCCGCACTCTTCAGGACACGCCAGGGCCTCTAGCCACACTGTGTGTGAGTTGTGTGTGTCCGTTTCTTAATTACTAGTCACATGTCCCATTGCGACTGTTGATCTGCAAGCTTCCAGGTCCATATATCTAGAAAATCTCGGCCATATTGCTGACATTGTATATCACAGGAGCTGTGGGGTGCACGCTGGATTTTCCTGGGGTGCAATGTGTAGGTTTAATGTGCTTTTTATCAGGGCAGAGGAGAGTGGCCTTTTATGGAAGGGATAAAACAGTTGAGCCGCTGGAGCCTTTGCTGGCTCTGCCGGAAACCCAAGTCCAAGTCCAGGCTGTGCCAGCAGATGAGCAGAACTTGGTCTTCATCTCAAGAGCTCTCCCGGGCCAGTTCGAAAAGATCCATCTCTTTTTGGAGATAGAGAGCATTTGTGGTGAGCATTAGGTAAAGAAGTTAAACCCAAAAATCGTATCTTTTTCTGGTAACCTATAGAACCTCCCAATAAGCTGGGAAAGCATATGGAATTAGAGTAATAATAGCCAGCATGTCGTGAGCATTTAGTATGTGCCAGGCGTTGTTCTAAGTATTTTGGACGGGGTTTGGTATTTGGTAAATTGATTGATACCTTTTGTTTTCTCTTAGTAGGAACCCTTCTCTGTCTGTGGGGTCTTTGTGGTGGTTGCTTGGACTACGTAGAACAGCAGAATGCATAGCAGTGGCCTCCTGCTACCCACCTAGATTCTTCTGATCAGAGGTTTCCTGGGTGGGTTTTTTCTCTCAGTCTTCAGCTCTTTATTTCAGTCACCATGCCTGTTGGTAATTAGAGCTGCCCTTCGGGATGTGTTGGGGAGGGTCTGTTTGCCTCTGTAGGCACCCTTTCTTCCCTGCCCTCTCTTGGTGAATTCGGAGGTGATGAGCTAGAGACTTGGCTGCTTGCCTCCTTCAAAATAACCAGTATTCTCTTGTCTGCAGTCTGTGTAATAGTTCATTTAACAATGCCCAACAGTGGCCCCTTCTTCCCTAGCACCACTTGTTCATTGGTGGTTCTAGTTCTGGAGGGCTTCCACCAGTACTGAGCTAATCCGTACCAAAGGGCCCTGCTTCCAGGTTCATATCAGAGGTCAGAAAGCTCAGACTCTCAGGGGCAACCTGGGTAGCTAAGTAGGTTGAGTGTCTGATTCTTGGTTTCGGCTCACGTCGAGGTCTCAGGGTCCTGAGATCAAGCCCTGAGTTGGGCTCTGCACTCAGTGTGGAGCCTGCTGTGTTCTCTCTCTCTCTCTCTCTCTCTCAAATAAATAAATCTTTTTTTTTTTTTTTAAAGATTTTATTTATTCAACAGAGATAGAGACAGCCAGCGAGAGAGGGAACACAAGCAGGGGAAGTGGGAGAGGAAGAAGCAGGCTCATAGCAGAAGAGCCTGATGTGGGGCTCGATCCCAGATCGCCGGGATCACGCCCTGAGCCGAAGGCAGACGCTTAACCGCTGTGCCACCCAGGCGCCCCTCAAATAAATAAATCTTAAAAAAAAAAAAAAAAAAAAAAGCTCAGACTCTCTTCCCAGGACTTTCTCTGAAAAGATGAATTAACTATTAAAGAGTGCTTGTTAAGAAGGCACTCGTAATGGATAATGGCTGTCTTCTCATTTACCATCCTCTCTGCTCCCTAGGTCAACTGCACAAACAACTAGGGTGCCCTGAGTAGAGCTGCCATTGCCACCAGAAGATGAGCAGTGTTTGGCTTTAGGGGACACTGAGGCCTACAAGCATAAGCTGACATATACACAGTCTCACTGAGAAGCTTTCCAGTCTTCTCCACCTAACTTCTGACGAATGAGCCCTCTTCCAAATATCTGGCCAGCTAGCCAAGGCACCTGCCCAGGTCATGGCCACTTAGTAACAAGGTCCAGCAGTCTCCATCCTCAGCCCAGGGTTGAGGCCACAGTGGGTCCAGTGAGGTAGATAGGAAGCAAATCCCAGGCTTCAGGTGCCGAGCAGGGAGCCCATTCTAAGGAGCATTTGCCCCTGATATGTCAGGGGACTGTCCAGGGTCCCTTTTCTTCCCTCTCTAGCTGAAGAGAGAGAGCTAGAGAGGTCTTCCATAATTAGCCCATCTTTCCTGTAAGGCAGTACCCGCTCAAAATTCCTTTCAAAACTCCAGCCTCATCTCTCACCTCTGCCTGAGTTCATTTCTCCTCGGACCCTGCCTCCTACGCTACCACACCAAATGCTTTGAAGCCCCTTTCCCCAGCCCAAGCCCTCTTGTTTTAGGCCCTCACCCAGAGTTTGAAGGTTACAGAGCCTCAGTTACTGTTGCTCGTGCTGCTTAGAGAGCAAAGACATGTTCCCTAGGTCCCGAGGCAGAACTCTTGAGTTAGTGTTCCTGTTCTGGGCCCTCTTAAATCTTAAGTATGGTTAACATACTACTTCAGACACAATGGTGGGCCCTCATGAGCTGGTCTAAGACACAGCCACCATTTGTTCTTCTCCAAATGGAACTTTTGCTAAGTTGGGGACCGATGTGCTGCAGCACATTTGCGTGTGCTTTGTGGAGATGTTCTCATTAGTTTGTAGTCCTAGCATCTCTTACGAAAAGTAAGTTGTCCTTCTGGATACTAAATGACAAAGACAAAAAGAAACATACAAAGGTACTGCCTCCCACCCAGAAAGGTTGTCTGAGAGCTACACTCACTCTCGCGATCTCTCAAAGGGATGAGTGAGACCAAATTCTCAATTTTAGCTGATTGCACTCATTGTCAGAAGGCACTGGAAACAGCCTCCCTTCCCCTGGCCAGTGTCACCACTCAGGTGCTCTCACCTGCTTGGGTTCCTAACAGTCTGCTGCAGGAGGAAGATGACGCCTCCCCCTGTGAGCAGGAGCAGCCCCATGGGGGTTTGCTCATGCAGAGAGCGGCCAGTTGGATTTTTAATGGTCACGCAGCCACATTGCAGCCCGGCCAGGTGGGAACTGCTCTGAGGCGACAGTGGTAGTGATGACCTTAGGTGGTTTCCCTTACTTATTCCCCTGCTTGGGCTCCGACCTCTGGCCACGGTGACTTCTGGGGCAGCAAGCGTTGTCCCATTGTTTTTTCTGATTATTTCCTCCTCCTCCTTCAACACCCTCTTTGAGACTGGAGGAGTAGGGAGGCAGTCTTTTTTTCCACTTCCAGAGAAAGATGCAGTGGAAGGAGGCACATGTCTTATTCAGCACCTTCCAGTGTGGAGCTGGAACTGGATAGGACCCAGAAAGCCTGTTTCCCAGCCTGGAGCCGGATCTGCTCCTGGGCATGAAGATGTTCTAAGGAAACCACGTTGGAAAGGGTGAATACTAAGGGTTAAATCTGCACTCAGGTAGAAAGGTGGTTGCATAAATGCTGAGAGAGGTTTTTTGTGGGGGGGGTTAGTTGTTTTTTGTGGGGTTTTTTTGTTTTGTTTTTTATTAAGATCTCGTGCTTCTTTTTTACTTTGTGTTGGCAAAAACCCCAGGAGAAGATGGGAGATTCTGGGAGGAGATGATTATGCTGGGTGAGTCAACTGAGCTCCCAGCTGCCGTTTTTAGTTCCTTTGCTTTTCTGTAACAGGAGGCAGCTTGGGGAGGGGTGTGGGGGGCAGGGTGGGAATGCCGATTTGTGCAGCAGGACAGGAGGCAGGTGTGTATGGGTGAATTTTGTTGGCGTTCTTGGGGTGACAGGGCCTTACAGTCACTACATCGGTTCAAGGAGGAAATATGAAAGCCGAGTTCTCAGTGTGGCAAAGAGTAAATGTCTCCTACAAGTTACTGTCACTTCCCCAAATCAGTAGCTTTTAGAATGGCCCGAGCTGCGTTGCACTCTCACAGCAAGACACAGTGGTTTTGATAGGAAAGCAGTTGTGAGATTCAATGTGGAGAGGCAGAGAGCAGTCTCAAGTGGGAGGGCCCAGTGGTTGTGGGGCATCAGGAAGTTCAGAGGAGAGCCCCCCCCCCGTGATGAAAGGAGGGGGGCTTGGGCTTGTTTGAGGGGCTCAGGGACGGGACTGGTGGTGTAGGCCCTTCCATCCCTGGCTCTGCCTGTGTTCTGAGTCTGTCTCCAGTCCACCTTGGCGACCTCCTTTGCCTCCAGCATTGTATCGGGAGAGAGTACCAAGGGCCTTGTCAGCTGAGGAAGTTTGTTAGTGGAATGAATGCTGCATAGGTGTCCTCCATCCTTGGGCAAGGGGATCTTGTGGCTTCCTGCCCGCTTGGATGTTGTTGTCTGCAGAGGACACAATGTGGGTTATTGGTGCGGGGCCCAGAGACTGTCATGAAGATGCCCCTACACGTTTTCTTATTTATTCCTTCATACACATGTATTCATTCAGTAACTGTTGCAGACTCCTGCTCTGCGCTGGAGGCATTGTTGTGGGCCATGAATCAGACAGATCCGGTCCCTCCCTAAAGCACCGTCTAGTGGGAAGGCCAGATGGGGAACCAACAACTGTCTTGAAAGAGGAGAAAGAGGTCTTGTGACAAGAGGTTTTAATCTTCCTCTGCCCTTGTCTCACCTTCCAGGAGGGTGACTGTAAGGATCAAAAACTTGTACCATTTTTATTCAAGTATTTTACCATGGGCCAGCTGGGTGCAGGTACTAAGTGTTAGGCACTAAGGGCATACGAGGGTGAGCAAGACACCGTCTCTGACCTCTCAGAGCGCAAGGAGGCTAAGGCGTGGTGACACATAGTCAGAAGAGATGAACGGGTACAGACGGTGCTGTGAGATCCAGAGAAGGGAGAGATCACTCTGTGCTAAGGAGGTGTCTGGGTAATTCCTCGAACAAAAGGATTTGGGATAAACTCAGGATAAGAGTGTTTACTGACCTGGATCCCTTAAAAGAAGTTGTTACATGATAGCTGCAGCCTTGCTGTAGTGTGTGCATCTGTGTACCTCTTCGTACCACACTTCTGAGCCGTTCCCTACCCAGCAGCCGGAGTGGCAGAGCTGGGGTCCCACTGCAGATCTGTGACTGCAGTTTGACGCCCTTTGCTACCACACCGTATACAGCCAGACAATGTGCTAAATAAAAACATAAACTACAAAGGAAGGAAGAGGGAGGCCCAGGCACCTCAGCTGCACTGGTTAGACTCCCATCAGCTCCCCACAATCCTCTGTAAAGTGAGCCAAACCTTTCTGCTGCAGGCTGCCTTCTGCCTCCCCCAGAGCCCTGGGCTGCTGGCAGCCTGACTCTCTCCTGTGATATGGAGGAACTTGTTGGTCTCCATGGTTACAGTAACCCACTGGTACGGGCGGCGCCGAATGGAGTGCGAGGCTGGCAGTGTGAGCTTCCCCCAGCCCTTGGCACCATGTGGTACTGGTATGTCGGCTGTTTCTTGGACCTCTTCTGGGAGGAAGGAGTTAAGGAGCCCATGAGGAAAGGGAAAGCAGGCACACCTTCCTCCTCCTCTGGGCTACTTAGAGGCCAGAGGCGTGACTGCCTTCTCATTCACCCACTCCTTTTGGCAAGAGTGATTTTAGGTTAGGAAAGAGGGTCTTTTTTTTCCTGACAGCCCAGCCATGGTAGAAATTTTACTTTTCCCTATTCCAGAAGCAATACCAGCTTTACTCCACTGGTGCTTGTAGTCAAGTTCTTAGAGATGATCGCTCTTCTCTGGGCTCAGAGGACCCCTTGAGATGGGAAGGGGGTTCCTATCTGAAAGGGAAGCGAGATCGTAGGAAACGTTGTCAAGACCTTACTGTGCACTGGGCACTGGTCCACACTGGTGTGCATTTTTCGTTTTGTCTTCATGCCGATCTTGTGAAGTGGGTCCAGCTGGTGTCCACATGTCCCAAATGAGGAAACTGAGATCTAGAGAAGTCAAGGAATCTTGATTGTGCTCAGTGAACTAGTAAGGAGCAAAGGCAAGACTCCCACACCAGACCCATCAGCCTCCAGAGCTCTGTCATGCTGTCCTGCCCCCTTACTAAGTAAGCAGAGGTACTGTGGTGAGTCTAATATAATATACAGTTCCCTCCCCTAAGTTTCTAGATGGCAGGAACCAGATCTCTCTGAACTCTGCAACTAGCCCTGGCTCCAGAGGTAGGCACTCAACAAAGGTTTGCTGAATTAGCAACAGTAATTGGGGATTGAGATAGAGACCAGACACCAGTGAGCAGATTCTCAGGGACGAAGTGGTACTGGAAGCTGGTAAAGCTCTGGTTACTCAGTAGAATCCACCCTGTTTGAGGAACAGCCCAGCGTTTCAAGTGGCTGTGAAGGCAGGAGATGTGAGGGGTCAAGCGCTGTATTGTGGCGCCCCTGCACGCAGGGGAGCAGGCTGCGGGTGCTGTATCTGTTCTGGTGGCACTCTAGGTCACTTCTTGCTTGCTGGTCCTCCCAGGCACGTGCTGGGTCCTGCCATGGCTGCTTTGAGGCCTGCAGGCTGCTCCCCTCCTGGCCCAGGCTGCAGTGCTGGTCCCCCTTCCTTGGGGTGAGGCTTGCAGCTCAAAGAGCTAGCGGGCAGTGACCCACCGTGCTTTGGGCTTTGGGCTTCAGTTGCCGGCTCTGCAGGTCTCCTCTGTTAGGGGGGCACCTACCCCGGCTAGAAAGAGGGAGCAGCCCTCTGATACTCTGACACAACCCCACCTCCCTTCTGTACCAGGGTATTGAGGGTGAGGGCACCCCGGGCAGAGTCATCACAGTTAATTTTGGGGGTGGGGAGGTTGCAGCCAGCCTCTCCACTGGTCAGTGCTTCCCCCAGCCTTACGAGATCTCTCCTACCCACAATGCTCCTTGGGTTTCTTGACTCTTGGCAGTTGAGAGTGACAGTTGCTCAGGATTAAAGGATGCAAAGAGGGTTCCTGAATGCGGCGAAGGAGGAAGGGTTAAAGAACTAGCCACTCACCACAGCCACGTGACTTGTCAGCTCAGTCATACCCATTTCTCCCCAGCCTCTCTGTTTGAGGTCAGTGCTCAGTACTTCCTCAGTTTACAAAACCCCTTACTGCTTCCCACAAACAGGATTGAGGAAACAATCCTTCTGTCACATTGCAGAACCCTAGGGACTGGAAAAATGCTGCCGTTTGATCCTGTTCTGGCCTCTGAATGAAGGGGCAGGTGGTCGCTGGCAAGCCTGAGCCCAGGGTCCGGAATAAACCCGAAGCTCTTGCACTGAGATCAGGGCCCACTTTGGAGAGGAGTGAGAGGAGCAGGGCGCACTGTGGGACCCCCGAGTGTGTCCTCACAACAGCCCTATGCACTGGCCTGAGCCAGACACTGGCATTCCTGTTGCCCTAGGCATTCTCCCCCACCCCCGGCTTCCTTATGTTCTTTTGGGGGAAGCCAGCAAAGGTGACCGTGAGGAACAACAGAGTGCTGACCTGGGCACGAAAGGCCTGGGCTCCAGTCCCAGCTCTGTGCTGGGAGGCTGTGGGACCTTGGGCAAGTCTTGTAACCTCTGTGCTTTAGTTTCTCCTCTGTAATGTGAGGATGCTACCTACAGGTGTGGAGAACATAGAGAATATGTGGCAGAAAAGATAGTGTCAGAAATGCCAAATGTGTGGATCCGGGCTCCTGTGTAAGGCGAACACTGAGTGGCATGGTCTCCTGCTATCTGTGGTCAGGTGCTGGGAGGGCACAGAGGAGGCTTTGCCCTTCCCTAGAGGGGTCTATGGCCTACCAGCATGAGATCTTTTAAGAGTTGCTTAGTGGGAAAGATCCTAGCCATGAGATATGGGATGAATTCGAAGTAGATCTGGGAGCCAGAAGAAAGGCATGACCAGAACACAGAACTCAGACAAGGGAGGGCTCCAGTCACCCCGAATTAGCAGATGCCCAGACAGGAGAGCTTTGCAGGAAGAAGGTGTGAAGACCAGCGTCCCAGCTGTCCCTGGCCCTCAAAGTTCTTAAAGCAGTGTTGTTGTTGGGGGGGGGGGGCGGTGATGGAGACTCATTGGGTGTTGGGCAGGAACCTAGGAATGGACTCCCAGAATCAGGGCTGGAAGGGGCTTAGAGGGACATTTGGTTGGTTCCCCATCTTTGGGGCAAATTTTAGGATTAAATGTCTTATTCAATCAGTGACAAAGGTTTTTAGTCTAAAGGGGCTTCATAGGGTCCCTGAACTCCCTGAAATTACATCCAAGTATTTTACATATAAGCGGAATATGCATTTTCTAAGTTAAACACTGCTTTTTGTGAAGCAGGAGGTCCATCTGCCACTGTTGAATTGTTGGTTTCTGCTTAACACACCCCCCCCCCCGTCTTGTTATCCCATGGGTGGTTTGCTGGTCTTTGGCAAGGCTGCTGCTCTCTGGGTCAGCCGGCCTGATTCACACATACTCCTCCCAGCCAATTGGAGCCCCTACCCAGGTCCCACCTGCTGCAGGTGAGATAAGGACTTTACGACTTTACGACAGCCCTGGCTGGAGGGAGCCTCCTCACCCTCTCCCAGCTGTTACCCAGCAAAGCACCTTGGGGAGGGTGGGGCAGCCCACTTCCGGGGAGGGGGAGGGGAAGGGAGAAGGAAGTTGAGCTAAACCCGCCTCTCTCTCTCTCTCTCTCTCTCTCTCTCTCTCTCTGCCTCCCTTCTTTCCCGTTCCCTGCCTGCCCTTTCCTCCCACCTTGCTCCTGGTGGTGTCGTGTCCTGGGACTGCATGCATTTTCTGGCCACCAGGCCCTGGCCTGCGGGAAGCTGTGGGGCTTTTTGTCCCTGTTGCTCTCCTTGCCAAGCCCGGTCTCTCTCCGCTAGTGGTGGTTTCGGTTGCGACACAGTCCAGGTTCCCAGGCAGGAGCCGCTCGGGCCTGGCTGCTTCACTGTTTTTCACTGAGGAGGTGGTGGAAGGTGTCGCCTGCTTCGGCTGAGTAAGGGTGGCTGGCAGAGCCGGCAGCCCCCGCCCTGGGCCTGGCTCTTCCCGGCCTCTGTACTTTGCCCTCACTGCCTGACAGGTTCTGCTCTGGGCTCTGCTGAATGGAAGTTGCTGGTAGTCCTTGTCCCTTTCTCCAGCCGGGTATGTTTTCCCCTTTTCTGTTGTAGGATTGTCCCCTTCCTCTCTCCTCCCTCCCACCCCAAACGCAGGATCCTTAAAGAATTGCTAAATGGAGCCGGGAGCTAGCACAGGTAGTAAAATTCATGGAAAGAGGCACTGGCTGGGAAGGGAAGAGGGGGCAAACACCGGAAGAAGAGTCTCCATAGGTTGAGTCAGCAGGCACACCCAGAGGGAGAGGAGGGGGCAGGTGACAGGTGGAGGCCCAGGGAGACTGGGATCTGGGGCGGGTGCGCTGGGCCAGCGCCCAGGGGACCCTTTTCTTCCCACAGTGCCCAGGCTTACTTAGCCTCTGGCCGGGGAGTACCTGCTTATCACCCCTCCCAGCCCTAGGGAAGTCTCAGGACACTTGAGGCTGGGCCTGAATGCAGAGCCCCACAGCACGAGCTTTTCTGGGGGGAACTGTTGGTAGGAGCCCCCAGCATTAGGGAAGGGGCCCTGCCTACCTGAGTCAGCGCTGGGCCTCTGGGGTGGAGGCTGTCTTCCGGGCGAACCTGGCAACACGCCTAAGGCTGAGTTTGGAGATCCCAGGTTGAAGGGCTTGCTAGATAGAAGGCTCTTTCTTTTCTCCCCAGGTCCTATATTCCACCTCTCTGTTCAGCCTCCAAAGCTGTTCACATCCCACTTCTGAGTCAGGCCTGCTAAGTCACCTGTGTGGTCTGCCATCAGTTCCAAGTCTCACAGGGAGACCCCCTGTTTTTCCTGAAGGCTGCCTGAGACTCATGCTGGCAACTTGCAACAGACTTCCTCAGATTTTTAGGGTCTGACTGTAGTATGCTGTGGGCCAGGGCTTTGGGAATGTCTGGTGTTCCTATCTTACTGTGAACAGGGAGAACAGAGGTGGAGGGAAGAGTGTGGCTTTAGCCAGATCCTGTTTCGTCGGCCCAGAAGGGCAGCCAGTCCTCAGCCCGCCACCTGGTAAGATCTGGATCCAGGCTGAGTGGGCATAGTCAGGACCACAGAAGAGATGGTCTCCGCACCCTACCTCCGCTTCAGCCTTCAGGGCAGCCGCCTCGTGTGGGGCCATGGTCCAAGAAACATTTTCTACTGGAGACTTTTTCCTTTCTCCACTCCCTTTCTCTGCTTACTTCCCTGGGCTCTCCTCACCTTGGTCCACATCCCTGCTATGGGAAATGTCTCAGAGAAGAGGTGAAAAGGAGGGAGAGGAGGGCTGCGGTCTTTGGTCTTTGAGTCCTGACAGCTGGGTGATTTCAGTCCTGAAAGGGGAGTGGGTGAATTTGGGAACAGGGGATCAAAGAGCACGGGCCAGCGTTCTCTGCTGCTCTGGGTCCTAGACAAGCAGAACCTTCTGTCTTTCTGTTCTGGATGCCCGGCTTGGGACCAGCCCTTCACAGCTGCCCTGTCTGGTTGCCTCCTATGGAGGCTAGAAGTGCTGGTGCAGACTAGCAATGTGGGCCAGCGGGTCCACAGCTCAGCCTGGACCCTCTCCAGTGGGGAGGGCCAGAGCATCTCTTGTGGCCTTGGCTTCTGCTGAGCGACTGCTGGCTTAGGAGGGCTCCGCTCAGAGGTGGAAGTCTTATTGACAAAGAGATCTTTGACTTTGCAGACGGTAGTATTTGGGAACTAAAAATAATAGCAATAGTGGTTGCTCTTCTCATTGAGCACTGAATAAAGCATTTTACGTGTGTTCTCTCACCTAATGTGAAGTAGGGAATATTCCTCACTTAACAGATGAGGAAACTAATGCCAGTAGGTGGGGGAGTCAGGACTCGAACCTAGTTCTGCTGGACAGAGCTTCTTGGCACCCACTAGACCATCTCCTGACACAGATGTGTGGGATCACTCTGTGCTGGTCCTCTTTTGGGTGGTTTCTTTCCCTCTTTGTAATCTCATCTCCCTCTCAAGGATGGTTGGTAATAAAGTTAGCATGTGTTGAGTCATTGGCAGATTTAGGGTTTGGACGCTAGCAGTTTGTCTCTGGCATTTGCACTCTTAACCACATCTATCTACCCCTGTAAGGAAGGAGGTGGATGGCAGAGCCCGTGGTTATTGATGTGCTTGAGGTCCGGTGTGCCGCTGAGCCTGGCAGGCAATGCTGTCCTGCGGTGCCGCACAGACCAGCCCCGAGGGCCGGAAGCACCACGAGGGAGGGGCAGAGCAGAGGTTGGGCAGGACAGTAGGATTCCCAGATTTGGCTTCAGAAGGGCAGGGGGCCCAAATCTTCAAGTCAGCACTAAATTCCTATTACCAATTTTGAGGGCTTGGAGACTGCCAAGCTCCTGCTGCCTTTGGCTCATAGCCTCAGAAAAGAGGGGAGTGACAAGAAACTTAGGGGGTGAATTGGAGGTTTCCAAGGACATTTTTGCCACCCATCTTCGTCTCATGAGAGCTGGGGCAGAGGAAAGGTTTTCCCTGTTCATGGCCCCTGAGGCAGGCCAGGTAGGATGTAGGCAGTCTAGCAGCACTTGCTGGGAGGATGGGGCTGAGAAGAGGTAGGGCATGGAGGCCCAGCCTTCAGGACCCTGATGGAGGGGGCTCAGGGTACTCTTCAGTAGATTGAGCCGAAGGCAGGTACCACTAGGGCCTAGGAATGCCCTTCTCTCCAAGGGGTGTGAACCCTAGGATTGCTGTGGAAGGGTAAAAAGCAGGTGTTTGAAAATCTGGTCTAGCAAACACTGAGGACCAACCAGAGTTAAGTGAGCAACAAGGTGTGTGAAGCACAGAGGGCAAGAGAGTTGTGTGGGGTGCAGCGGGCAGACAGCAAAGGCCCTGGGGACTTGGTGGAGATGGGAGGGTCGGAAAGGACTCGCAGGAGAGAGAGAACATTCCCTTAAGGGCGAAAGAGGTTAAAAGGGATTCTGCTGAGATGTCAGGAAACTCTCCCTTCAAAATCGACCATATGCGTGGGATCTTTTTTTTTTTTTTTTTTCCTCGAACGCCTGAATCCATGAGGTTTTGGGATCTGAGTCAGACCACTTACCCCAAACCTGCCAGCAGCTACTATGCAAGGAGAAAGAAAGGCCCTCCATTAATACAAGGAAGAAGGGGGAAAACATCAGTAGCAGGCTATTTGCTTTGTGTTCTTGTTTTTCTGCCTGGAAAGCATCTGGTGAGGGAAGCCGGCTTCTTGCAGGGAACCCTGGACGGTTCCTTGGGTGGCATAGCAAGTCCTTTTCCCTGTGGTTGTGGAGGGCTTCATGAAAGCCCAGCCCGAAGGGGCGGTGGAAGGAAGAACTTGGACTCACACTCATCTGGTCATCCTGCTCTCCTCCACACTGTGTCCTTGAAATTTCTGAGGTAGTTCTGGACGGTTCCGGAATGAGGCTCTGGCAGCACTTTGTCTCAGTATGTGGGAGCGATGGCGTGAGGCATCATTTACCTTTGAGAGGTAAATCAGGGCTCCCGACCGAGACTCGGACCAGACTCTTAACACTTTCATTCAAATGTAATTCATATGCCACACAATTCACCCGTTTAAAGTGTATGCTTAAGTGGCTTTGAGTAAATTCACAGACAATCAGCAGTGCATTAGAAAACATTCATTAGCACAGAAAGAAACCCCACACCCCTTGGTTGTCACCCCCAAGTCCCCACTCTCCTCAGCCCTAGGCTAGTCTGTCTCTGTGGATTTGCCTATTCTGAACATTTCAAATAAATGGAATCATACAATATGTGGTCCTTTGTGACCAGCTTTGTTCACTTAGTGACCTGTTTCCAAGAGTCCTCCATGTTGTAGCAGGTGTCACTGCTTTTCATTGCCAGCGAAGGTTCCACTATGTGGCTTTTCCATACTGTGTTTCTCCATTCATCAATTAATGGAAATTCGCGTTGTTTCCGCTCTGGGGCTATTGTGAGTGTGGGATGTTATGAATGCGCATCGCTGTGGATGGCCGTTGCATTCGTCTTCGGTGTGCACTGAGGAGCGGAACCGCTGGCCCACGCAGCAGCTCTGCAGCTCTCTGAGGAACGTACAAGTCTCTGTGTAAACGTGTGTTTTCGTCTGTGTCATACCGTTTTCGTGTTCCGTTCATGTAGCTGTTCAGTGCCGTTGCTGTCATTTCTGCTTTGTCACACCCTTATTCGAGCGATGGGATATCTGAGGGCAACCAGTCGCCTTGCTCAGACCCTGTCACTCCGTTTGTTCGCTGCACAAGTTTCATTGAGCACCTGCCATAACTCAGATCGTGTAGGTGCTGGGATGTGTGCCTGCCTTCCTGAGCTTCCATTCTCATCGGGATCGACAACAAATGAATGTAAAGTGATAGATAATAAAAGTAAAGGTGAAGCGTTGGGTGGTGATGAGTGCTTTGAAGTAATTCCGATTGTTGGGCTCCTGGGACTTCGCCGCACCTCCTTGCCGGAGCGTGAACAGGCAGCAGCGCGGCCAGCAGGAGGCGCCTGCCCACAGGAGGCGGAGAGGCTGGTGGGTTATTGCGGAGCAGTGGGACAGCACAGGTCCTGAGCTCCCACGCCCAGAGGACGCTGGCACTGGACCGTATGCTCTGCTCTCTTGGAGTGAAGACTGGCTCCTTTCTCATTTCCTCCCCTCTGCCTTCCAATCCTCAGCCTGCCTGCCAGCCCCCTGCAGCCCACCCCTACCCACCCCCTCCCTCAGCCTCGGGTTTTTTGTGGAGAGCTAAGGGCAAGGGTATGGGGAACTGAGAGGGCGGCGTCCGGAAAAGTGTGCATGTCTCCACCCTGCAGCCCACCCTGGGACACCTCGACCCCAAGCCCAGCAGTAAGTCCAACATGCTGCGGGGCCGCAACTCAGCCGCCTCTGCTGACGAGCAGCCCCACATCGGCAACTACCGACTCCTTAAGACCATCGGCAAGGGTAACTTCGCCAAGGTGAAGCTGGCTCGGCACATCCTGACTGGGAAAGAGGTGAGCTCCGGGGGCGGGGCGCGGTGGGACGACTGCCACAGCCACCCTCTTGTTGGCAGGTGGAAATGCCATCAGGTCGAATGGAAGTGCTGAGAGGGAGGAGGCAAAAGGAGGCGGAAATACAGAGGAGGAGGGAGAGTTGAGTCCTGGGTTCAGCCTGCTCAAAGAGGGAATCGGGGGCTTTTTGTCTCCTCTGCAGGTAGCTGTGAAGATCATTGACAAGACCCAACTGAACTCCTCCAGCCTCCAGAAAGTAAGCACACAGTACCTTCTGTTCCTTTCTAAACCTCTCTTCAGGGGCCAATGATCTACTGACCCCGTGTGGGCCTCCTCTTGAACCCTTAATTTAAAAATCTCTGGTCATTTCACTGTCCCTGCTGCTCCATGGCTCTGCTGTCTGCGGGGCTCTGATCAGATCCACCACGTTGACCCCTCCTAGGTGGGCTTCCTGGCCACAGGCACTGGCTCTTTAGAAGTCTTTCTGCCCTTCCCCACCATTTGGCCTATCTATCTGACCTGCTTCCTTGCTATCTTCTGGCCCATGGCCAGCCCTATGCAAAAACACACGTTGGTAGCCATTACTAGAAACATGCGTTTGGTGACTCCAAGATCTGCAGTGATCCAGAAGAGTGGCTTTAGATGTACAGGGATAAGAGGAGACAGGGAACCCTGCCACCAGATTTGTGCCAGCTACATTTTAGGGGATGTGAGTATGGAAGACTGGGGTTTTTAGAAGCTCAACTCCAGTTTTCGAGCCCTTGACAGTTTGTGCAGATTAAGGACAGGTACTCGTAATTTGCCTTCTCACTTCTAGGCTCCTCTTGGCCGAAAGTCACAAAGTCATTTGCATGTAGTGTTCGCTAAGTGAGGTTGAACTTTTCCTTCCCTCCTTGACTTACAGTGGGAAACAGGTGTGTCTTAGCTAGCTGATCAGGTGGGGACACATACACCCTGGTTGGGAAACTATGAAGAGCTGGTGGGGACATGAAAAGGAGGCTTCGATTGCAAAATGGGACAGCTTGCCGGTGATGGCTTGATATCGAACTGGAAACTCTCTGCCCTCTCCCCTCATCCTGGGCTCTGGCAGTTAGGGGAAGCAGGAAATCTCCCGTCTGGTTCCCAAAAAGCTGCCCCTGTTTAGGTCAGTCACATTTCCTTGTGCCCTCCTACTCCCCGGACCCTGGCTCAGAGTTCCTGACCTTGATTCACCTAGTTCTTTCTTTCATGCGGTAGACTGAATTTTCTTTCCATGAGTACATTGTGTTATTTGAGTTAGGAGAGGGCATAACCTCATGCTGATAGTCAACTACAGTGGGATTAGGAAGTTTGGGACTAGGGCTGGGGGCTGGTATCGAGAGGGGCACTCACGACTACCAGTGTGGAGGTCGAGGTGCCTTAACACGCTGGCAGCCAAAACCAAGGTGTTTCCTATTTTTTGTTAGCCCTGGGACCCCTCAGGGTTCTTTGATTCAAAGGAAACCCTACTGTCATCACCAGGGGTTTCCTTAGAGCTTTCCGGAAGGAAGGGAAAGAGGGCTACTCTTGACATGTTGGCTCAGACCCTACAGGGTGGAAGCCAGCTTGGTGTGGGCCATTTAGTCTTTGGTGCAGTCCAGCCTGCCATATGGTAATTGCCACAGTCAGCCAGCCTGTCTTATTTCCCACCTTTTTTTTTCTCCTTGCCTCTTCCTGACCAGCCGGCTGGAAGGCACCAATGCCAGACAAATGTAGCCGTTTTAAAAGCCTTTTAACATACACTGTTACCAAGGCCAATCTGATTCTGGCCAAATCACTCTGTTTAAATTTGATCCCAGCAGTGATCCGTAAAAAGGACAATAGTGAAGAATCTATCCCCCTCAGGGTTCTCAGCTGAGCCCAGAAAACTCCACTGTTCTCCCCGGAGAATGCCCCTCCCAGGCCAGCGGGGGGCGGGGGGTGGAGGGCGCCGGTTGGAACCCTGGCCACTGCCTCTGGCCACATTTCAGTGTTACTTCTCTGTTGCTTACCACCCCTGAGGTGGTGTGCAGGATTTTTTGCCTCTTCATCCAAGACAACTGCTGGACCAGGGAAGAAGGCAAGAGAAACCTGGGCTCTAACAAGAAAAGGGAACCAAGTGCAGAATCAGATTCCCGAAGATTGGAAAGCCTGTCTCTTCTTTTCCTTTCCAGCTCACAAAAGCTCTCGGATCTCATTAAGGGGAAAAACCGTGTTCACTTGATTCCATAAACTCTATCCTGAATTAGGTCTCCATACCTCTCCTCCCCCCCAGAAAAACCAAAACAAATATAAACAACTAGGTCTGCTCTTTGTGCAAATGGTGAGGCCTAGAAGTTACCAGTATCCCACCTCCAGTTCTGGCCCCCGCAGAGGGGATGGAGGTCGTTTCTGTCATCTTTCTTTATGGAAATACATGGTTTGGAGTCTCTGATTGTGTTTCACAAAGAGCGTGAGTGTGTGGAGGTGGGTTTGATTAAAATTGGCATCAGCTATATATAGGAGCGGCTTCTGTCACCGCCCCAGAGGCCCAGGAGAGAAGGGCCTGCCCACTAGTGCAGAGCCCTCTGACTTCTGTAAACCAGATGATGGGGGCCCCCTTCAGCACCCCCCACACACACACACACAGACCAAGCTGGAGTTGGTTTTGTCCGTGAACTTTAGCGGCAGCCCTGGTTCTGAATATTCATGTACATGGGCTCTCACTCCCTCCCTTTAGAGGCTCCCAGCCAACCCCGTCTGCTGTTTGGGGGTTGGATTTAGGGAGACTGCAACAGGGGGCACGTGGCTGGTCTATCCAGATAGATGCTGAACCTGAGGGTACAAGTTGCTAGAACCCAGCTTTCCTCCTGCTGACGCTTCTGCTCTCATTCCCTTCACCTACTTCTCAGCCATCAGGGACAGGCCCAGGTGACCTGGACAGCTGCCCTATTTCTTTTCTCTGCCTGTTTTCTCTTTTGGGAGAAGAATCCTAGCAGTGGTTCTGTTTGGAGGGTACCTAAAGGGAGCAAGTTAAGTAAGCATGACCCTTGGTATTTTCTTTTCTAGCTATTCCGTGAAGTAAGAATAATGAAGGTTTTGAATCATCCCAACATAGGTGAGAACCAGATGTCATTCCTTCTTTCTTCCCCCAGAGCACGGCTCCACTTCCCAGCCTGTACTCCTCCCCAAGGCGTGCTGCTTTCTGGAGTCTGGAGTCCTTGAGGTTGCCTCTGGGGAAGCCCAACTCAAAATCCAGCTCTCCCTCTGGCACACTGGGCTGTCCTGAGTCATGTGGCTGCCATGAGAGGAACTTGCCCTCGTCGGGGAGGGGAGGAGAGGGGGCTTTCATCCCAGGGTGCCTCTGCTCAGGTCGAGGCTCAGAGTGTGGCCCCTGCTACTTCTCTGACTTGTGACTTGGCCTTTTCTTTTGTAGTTAAGTTATTCGAAGTGATCGAGACTGAGAAAACTCTATACCTTGTCATGGAGTATGCCAGTGGAGGTAGGTGTGGAAGCGCCTCTTCCTGCACGCGCCCCCCCCCCCCCAGCCCTTACCAGTAAGCTCCGACCTGGACCCCGCCCCTGTGTCTTGCAGGAGAGGTGTTTGACTACCTGGTGGCTCATGGCAGGATGAAAGAAAAAGAGGCTCGAGCCAAATTCCGCCAGGTGGGTGTGGCTCCCTTTGCGGAGTATGGGCCCGACCTCTGCCTTTTGGGGTTGGCATGTAAGAAGGAGCTGCCTCTCTCTAAGTGGCCTGTGGAGGGTCCTTTGGGCTTTGCCTGTCGCTGTGGCAACACAGAACTAGGTCACGGGATCACAGGTCCGCCAGCCCCGTGGTCCACCCTCAGGTGTCGCTGGGCTAACCCTTCTTCCTTCCTTTCAGATAGTGTCTGCTGTGCAGTACTGCCACCAGAAGTTTATTGTGCACAGAGACTTAAAGGTAAGGCACACTCTTGTCCCCTTTCTCTGAGTCGGAGCCAGGTTGTTCACGCTCTGTCCACAATGAGTAACCATCAAGCCCTGAGTGTTTAAGGAAACTCCAGCTTTTAATTTTTTGGAGTTGATGAGGAAGCCTCTAGGGGTGCTTCTGACAGGGGCCTCACGACTGGACTTAGATCTCATTCTAGCCAGTGAACAGAGGGTCTCTACCTTCTTGTCGCTGGGCACATCACCTTTCAGGGCTGCCAGGCGTGGCAGGGGCACTGCAGGCTCTGCTGGCCCTTCAGGCAGCCTGGCCGCTGACCGAGGGCAGAACGTTGACTGACCCACACAGCTGCGTCGCGGGCGCGCACTCCCTCAGCTCTTTCCCTGAGATGTTAGAGTGCGGACTACCTCGGAGGCTCCTGGCCCTCAAGTCCTGGCAGACGTGACTGCGATTAACCCAAGCCTGACACGGCGGAGCCCCCAGACCCCCGTCCGCCCATGGCTGCCTGTGTGAGGGGGCCTGCGCTGCCCTCCTCCAGCCCAGCCTCTTCACACTGACTGAAGGCCTGCCCTGGAGTTGATGGGGAAAGTCCTGAGACTGAGGATGGCTTCCTGTTTGTGCTCCCCTCCCCCTCAGCTCCTTCCTGTCCAGTGGCTTACTGTGGTCTGCTTGGTCCTGACATTCTCCATCTTACCTCCCAGGCAGAAAACTTGCTCTTGGATGCTGATATGAACATCAAGATTGCAGACTTTGGCTTCAGCAACGAATTCACCTTTGGGAACAAGCTGGATACCTTCTGTGGCAGTCCCCCGTATGCTGCCCCAGAGCTCTTCCAGGGCAAAAAATACGATGGACCCGAGGTGGATGTGTGGAGCCTGGGAGTTATCCTGTATACACTGGTCAGTGGATCCCTGCCTTTTGATGGACAGAACCTCAAGGTGGAGTGAAGCACAGACTTAGTTGGTTGTTGTTGTTTAAGATTTTATTTTTAAGTCATCTCTACACCGAACATGAGGCTCAAACTCACAACCTCAAGATCAAGAGTCACACACTCCACGCCAAGGCTTAGATCGTTTTTATTGCCTCTCCTTTCTACTCTCGGCTCTGGTCTTACCCCTGACCTCTCTCACCCTTGCCACCTCTACATTTTCCCTAAGCCAGAGCTTCAGAGAAGGGCTTGCTAAAGGTAGCAGACACGGGCTCTTCTGTGCCCGGTGTAATGACCTCCATTCTTTCCTCAAGGGATGGGATAGATTGTATGTCTGTTCACCCCTCCAAGGTACTTGGGAATGGCCGGCCTCGGCCTGGTCAAGCCAATGGGCACGGGGTATTTGACCTCAGTGCCTCTCTAATGAGGTGCCTTGTCTCAGGCTCTCTGCCTCCTACCATGTTTCATGTATGTCTGCTTGGTCAGTCCTTAGCTCTCGGGAGCCTGGATGTTAGGTTTCTTCACTTGGCCTTGGGGTGATTTAATCTTCCCTCCTACTAGGCTACCTGGCTGGCTCAGTCGGTAGAGCAGGCGACTCTTGATCTCCGAGTTGTGGGTTCAGGACCCATGTTGGACGTAGAGCTTACTTAAAAATAATAATAATAAAATAAACTTGCCTCCTATCTCAGGAGCTACGGGAGCGGGTACTGAGGGGAAAATACCGCATTCCGTTCTACATGTCCACGGACTGTGAAAACCTGCTTAAGAAATTTCTCATTCTCAACCCCAGCAAGAGAGGCACTTTAGAGGTGAGCAGCCCGGAGCCCAGCTGACTGGAAAGTCCAGGGTTCCCAGGGACACCTCCACGCTGAGTCTCCTTCCTCCCTGCCCATACCCTTCCCTTTGCTCCTCAGCAAATCATGAAAGATCGATGGATGAATGTGGGTCACGAAGATGATGAATTAAAGCCTTATGTGGAGCCACTCCCTGACTACAAGGACCCCCGGCGGACAGGTGAGGCTCTGCTGAGCTGTGAGCTTGAACTCCCTAGGACTCAGGACCAACCTTAACTATATGTTCCCCCTGTGCAGAATTGATGGTGTCCATGGGTTACACACGGGAAGAGATCCAAGACTCACTGGTGGGCCAGAGGTACAACGAGGTGATGGCCACCTATCTGCTCCTGGGCTACAAGAGCTCTGAGGTGTGTGCCCCCTGCTCTGTCCCCTGCCGGCCAGCTTTGCTGTCACTAGCACCCCCACTAGCACCCTGCTTCTGGCACCCGTTGAGGGCAGAAGCTCCTCTCTGAGTAGGTGTCCTCTCTGCTTACGAATTTTAAGCCTCAGCACTGGTGGGTAAGGCTCTCTGGCCTTTGCTTTCACTGGTCTCTGTCGCTGAATGAATAATTCAGGAAAGCTACTGGGGTCTGTCTAGACCTGGGCCTGGGTTTCCATGTGGGTGAGTAGATCTGGCCCCGTCTGTGTTGATTAGGCTGGGTCTAGGTCAGTTGGGCTGGATCAGTTCTTTGTCTTTTTTGGTTTTGCTTTTAAAGATTGATTTTATTTATTTATTTATTTATTTATTTATTTATTTATTTATTTATTTAAGAGCGAGAGAGAACAAGCATGATTGGGGGAGCAGAGGCAGAGGGAGAAGTAGACTCCCTGCTGAGCAGGGAGCCCGACATGCAGCTCGATCCCAGGACCTCGGGATCATGACCTGATTGAAGGCAGATGCTTAACTGACTGACAGGCACCCCAGGATCAGTTCTTTGTTGATCTAGAAGTCTTTGCGTCTGTTTCCATGTGTTTGTGTCTCTCTGCGTCTGGAAGTGTCCATCTCGGGGTGTTTGGGTGTGGGGTCTCTGCGCCTCTCTCGTAGGTTGTCTTTGTGTTGCTTCTGCTTGAGCCTGGCGCTTATGTCTGGCTCTGTGTATCTGTGTGCGTGCATGTCCATCCTCCCGTCTGTTCATCGGAGGCCTCGTGTTTGTTCTTCTCCCCATCTGGGTAACATGTCTGTGTGTGCGTCCGTGGGTTTGTGTGGGAGTGGGGTCTTGCTCACCATCTGCATGTCCCCACGTGCACTGCCGGCCTCCCTGCTCTGCCCCGGGTAGTGCTGGGCTCCCTCTCTCGGTTCTCACCTTAGCCTGCTCAGGAGGTATCTAGTTGGGGGCAGCAGGGTATGGTCTCTGAGTCTGAATGTGTGTTCTCGGGGGCGTGTGTATGCCCCGGGGCGGGGGGTGTTTGGCTCTGTCAGGATCTGCGTCGGGGCATACGTGTCTCCAGGAGTGTTTAAGTACACCTGGGTCCTGCAGGGGTGTATCTCATGGGAGTCTGGAGTGGCTTTGTGTCAGGCAGGGTGGTGTATAAGTGGGTCCATCTGTACGCATCTCCGATGACTTCTGTCCCCCTTTTTCTCTGCTTACAGTTGGAGGGCGACACCATCACCTTGAAGCCCCGGCCTTCAGCTGATCTGACCAATAGCAGTGCCCCCTCCCCCTCCCACAAGGTACAGCGTAGTGTCTCAGCCAACCCCAAGCAGCGGCGCTTCAGTGACCAGGGTGAGTGCTTTGGGGGAGTTGCAGGTGGGGACTCACCCCTCTCCTGAAAGGACACGGGTTTTGGGGGCTTGGGATGACACTGCTGAGTTTCAGTCCCAGTTTAGCCACTTATTAGCCTTAGACACGCCACTTGACTTCCCTTGCCGTCTGTGACGTGGGGTTTGCTAAGTTGCCGGCAAGACTGTAGGAGAGCACCGTGTGTGTGCGTGTCAGGCACCCGGTGGGCCCCTCACCCTTACCCATTCCCCCCATCCCTCTGGCCCAGCAGCTGGTCCTGCCATTCCCACATCTAATTCCTACTCTAAGAAGACGCAGAGTAACAACGCAGAGAATAAGCGGCCTGAGGAAGACCGGGAGTCAGGGCGGAAGGCCAGCAGCACAGCCAAAGTGCCCGCCAGCCCCCTGCCTGGCCTGGAGAGGAAGAAGACCACCCCTACCCCCTCTACGGTGAGCGTTCCTCCGGGTCCCCCACCAGCCAGCCCCACTCCCTTCCCTGCTCCCTCCTGCAGTGGGGCCTGCCCCATCCAGGCATCTCCCTCTGGCCGCCCACTGGATCTTACCTCCCGGGCCACCTTTGCTTACTATAGAAAGCCTACCCCCAAGAGAAAAAGCAGAATCCTTTCTTTTCTCTGTCCCTGTCTGCTACTGCTGGGAGGCAGAGGGGAAGCCAGTTCTGTGAACAGAACACTTAGGTTTTCTGTGATACAGCTCTGCCCTTTACTCCCCACAGAACAGCGTCCTCTCCACCAGCACAAATCGAAGCAGGAATTCCCCACTTTTGGAGAGGGCCAGCCTTGGCCAGGCCTCCATCCAGAACGGCAAAGACAGGTGAGCTGACCCAGGCCCTGCCCACCACACTGCCCCAGAGCCATCTTTCACAGCAGTGATGTCTGTCGGCAGCCCCACCTCCCTTCCCTGCTCCCTGGAGTTCTGTCCTGGCTCTGTCCGGTCCGGCTTGTCCACACACCAGCACCTCCCCCTGCTCTCCACTCCCCCCTCCCCCCACCAGTCTTTTCTCCCCTGTGCTCCTGGGATTGCTGCTTGCTGTGGGCGTACCGAGTGAGACTCCATGGTCATCTCGGCTGCCTTCTGGCTTTTTTTTTTCCTGTTTACTTATTTATTTATTTAAGTAATGTCCACACCCAATGTGGGGCTCAAACTCAGAGATCAAGAGTCACATCAAGAGTCACACCTCTTCTGACTGAGCCAGCCAGGCACCCCTGCCTTTTTGCTTCTTGACTGCAGCCAGGGCATGGCAACTGCGCTCCTCTTGGCGTCAGTGCCTGAGGCTTTGTTTGGGGGGCCCCAGCTCAGAGCAGAATCGAGAGCTGCCCACCTGAGGGGTGTACGTGTTGAGGGTGACCCCAGCTGTGCCTGGGAGAACAGGTCCCGCCTTAGCCTTGACCGCCAGCATCTCTTGGTGTATTGCCTTCCTGGCTCCTCCTCTTCTGAGCTTAATGAAAATTCCCCTTAGCAACACCCTGCTCTTTCTGTCGACAAAACATCCTTGTTCTTAGAATTCCTAGGAGACCAGCGCAACCCGGAGGCAGTTGCCTCCTGTAGGCTTTCCTGCACTTTTGGTTTCCTCCCCCAGGTTTTGGCCTGCCTCACTTTACTCACCCGCCCTCCACTTCCCAGCCCCGCCTTCCTCGGCTCTGACTAGAGTCCCATTGCTGCTCCCTGGACCCGACCTGCGTCCTGCTGAGTTCCTCCCTGCTCTGGCCCTTCTGCCCTGCCCTTGCTTCCTAACCTGAGCCTCCTGCCTCCACCGACCCCTAACCCAGGCCTCTTCGCTGCTTTTGTCTCCTAGCCTAACCATGCCAGGGTCCCGGGCCTCCACAGCTTCTGCTTCCGCCGCGGTCTCTGCGGCCCGGCCCCGCCAGCACCAGAAATCCATGTCGGCCTCCGTGCACCCCAACAAGGCCACTGGGCTGCCCCCCACGGACAGTAACTGTGAGGTGCCGCGGCCCAGGCAAGTGTGCTGGGGCAGCTGGCGCACCGGGTGCCTTCAGCCTGCCCCACCCCCCGCCCCCCACAATTTCTCTCCCTCCCTCCCCCCACCCCCTGCCCGGGGGTCCTGCTCTGTTCTTGGCATCTTAGCCACAAGAAATGGCTCTGTTCCCTACAGTCAGGAAGTAGAACAAAAAAATAGCTTAATGCCCCTCTTTTCCTCCAGTTCTCCCTCTCAGAACAGATATGCAAGAAGCCGTCCCGAGGCTCCAGAAGGAAGCCTTTTTGTTCTGAGCCTTCCTGGACTTCCTTAGGACCCCAGGGACAGTCAGCACCAAAGGGACTCAGTCCTTGAGGGTTGGTCAACGTTGTCCCCTTGAGGTTCCAGTGTGCCTGGCTCCCAAGGAGCCACTTCTCTCTGGCCTGTACTGCTCTTCACACATGTATCCTCCCTCGCCTCCCTCCCTCCCCCAAACCGTCTCCTTCCACCGCCACCTAGATGTCCTCCTTTCCGGTGTCCTCAGTGGTCACACCCCTTCCTTCTGTGTCCTCCGTGATGGCTGCCTCTGCCCTAGCATCCCCCTTCTCACCCCGGGGTGCTGCAGGTGCTCAGTGGTGATGGCATGCCTGTGCCCTGATGCATTTCCTCTGCCTCCACTTCTTTTCCCACAGCACAGCCCCCCAGCGTGTCCCTGTCGCCTCCCCCTCCGCCCACAACATCAGCAGCAGCGGTGGAGCCCCAGACCGAACTAATTTCCCCCGGGGTGTGTCCAGTCGAAGCACCTTCCACGCTGGACAGCTCCGGCAGGTGCGGGACCAGCAGAATTTGCCCTACGGTGTGACCCCAGCCTCTCCCTCTGGCAACAGCCAGGGCCGGCGGGGGGCCTCGGGGAGCATCTTCAGCAAATTCACTTCCAAGTTTGTACGCAGGTGAGTGGGGGGCTTAGGGTGGCAGAGAGAATGAGACCAGGCCTTCCTACCTGCCTGGGAGTGGGGTGGGGACTGCCAGCACTAGGCTTGGGTCTTGGGGTTAGAAGAGGCATTGGGAAGCCTAAGGAGTCGGGTCCTTGTCAGCACCTCACAATCCCAGACCCGTCCGTCCGTCCCTCCCAGGCTCTCCCCAGCTCCTGTACACAGCCCTCGTTCTCTGGCCCCGAGAGCAGATGGCCAATGCCGCCTCCTCTCTAGGAGAGTGTGAACTCAGATGCTAAAATAAAAGCCCCCCTCTTCTCTCCTGGGTTCCCATGGAAACTTATATTTGGTGACGCAGCTGCAAAGTCATGAGGCCCGAGCCAGGCTGGGCCAGCAAGGAGAGTTTTTCCTGGTCCTCTCTCTCGCCCCCTCTGACCTCCTTTCCCCCCACCCAGTTGGCTAGGTCCAGCTGCAGTCGCTCCCTCAGCCTCAGCCGCGTCCTCCTGCCCAGGGTCCGCGGGGATGAAGGCCGTAAATGAAATAGCTGGTGGGGGCCAGGGTGGCCTCCTCCCTCGCAGCCCAGTGGGTTGATGCTTTCCGAGGTGGCAAGCAGGGTGGGGATTCTCTTCAAGAGGTTTCTCACACCTGGCCCCCAGCCACCCCAAAGAGACAGCTTTGATTCTTAACGTGCATCCAAGCAGTCCTGCGTGGTGGGACGCTCCCTGTCTCCATCCCACCGTTTCCTCTCCCACCGTGGCGTAGCTCGGGAGGCAGCAGCAGGCTTGCGGCCCTTCCTGCCGCACTTCACAAAAGCCGTGCCCCTTTCCAGCCCTGGAGAGCGGGGCTCTTGGGCGGGTGGGGGCAGATCAGGGTGCCTAGGACTCTAGTCTCGCTGAGCGGCTCTTCCACAAATGGGGTGACCCTTGAACCTGTAAAGCCCACTCCCCACCTGCTTATCCACATACTGTCTTGTTGGTTTTTTTTTTTTTATTTCTTTTTTTATTTTGTCTTTTTTTGTTTGTTTTTTTAGAAATCTGTCTTTCAGGTTTGCCAGAAGGTAGGCGTTCAGCCCGCTGTGTGTGTGTGTGTGTCTGTGTCCTGTGTCCTGCCTCCGTCATTAACTCCCCTTTTCTGGCTCTTGCTCCCGCCTCCATCTGCTAACCACGTCTGTGTGGCCCTCTCTCTGCCATCTTAAAGGGATGAAGACTGCCTCTGACTGGGTGGCCACTCGGGGCGGATGGCTTCAAAAATGAGGGGCCTGTCCCCAGGCACGGGGGACCGTCTCAGGGAATTCTCCCTTTAAGATTGTCTTCTCACCCCCACGCCAGGTTTGGGTTTTGGTCGCAAGCACTGGGCTCCTTCCCTGACCCCTCCCCTGTCTGTGCATGCGCTGTGAACAGCTCCGTGAGGGTGCCCAGTGCGTCTGGGCGGGGATCTCATTCTGGTCTCTGGGTCTTTGCCTTCTCTGGTCCCCTGAACATTTCAGGGCTGTGTGACCTCTTGCCCCTGTCCTGTGGATAGCAGGACTTTGGGGGTACTACAGGGATGCTGGGGTCCCAAGGCTTCAGTCTGACGCTTCCAGGCCCAAGGAGCCTTTGCCTCGCAAGTGGGCACAGCACCCCCTTCTGGCAGCTCCTGCAGAACTAGGCCTACCCCACCCCCACCCCGCACACCTCCTGCCTCCCGCAGGATCTGGACGAATCAAGCCACGCCTCTTCTCTGGGCCCATGTTCTCTGGATAGGGACAGTGGCTTCCAGAAAGCCAGGGGCGGGGATGTTCTAGGGCTGGGGCCATCTACCTCTTAGCCCTGGCAAAACAGTGGGAGATTCCCGTTCCCGCCCCCCGCCCCCCAAACTCAGGCATCTCCCTTCTTAGGCCAGATCCTGGCTCTACCACCCCCTGGCCCTATTCTCATCCTCTCTGGAAGCCTGGGTGGGCCCCATACCAAGCTGAAGAACAAGGGCCGGGTTGGGAGCACTGGTTCCCCAAGGCTGTCAGCTCAGGCCCTGTGCTGGGGCTAAGAGACCTGGCAGACACGTTGGTGACCCAACTGACCTAATGGCCAAGCCAGGGTCCTCAGGCTTTTTCCCCTTTCCACCCATCGCTCCCCACCCAGCTCTTCACTGCATGGCTGGCTGTTGACTCACAGGCCCTGGTGGGGGCCTGCCCGGCAGGGCGCCTCCACCCACGGGCAGGGACCAGGTGGGGCTGGGGAGAGCAGCAGGCTCCTTCCCCTGCACAGCCCGGGCTCCCTGCTCACAGTGCGCTTGTGTGCATTCGTGTGTCTGTTGTGTCTTCGTGTTCCTTTTCCATGTGCTGCTGCTGCTCTCTCATCCTCCTCACGTCCCTGCCCTCTGCAGTCCCCAGTTTCCCGGCTCCAGGCACCCATCTTCCAGCCAGGAGCTGGAGAAGCCGCTCAGCGGGGCCAGACCTCTTCCCCACCCACTCTCCCAAGGTGCTGGCCCTGCCCTGCCCTCTGTCTTCCCTTCTGTACAAGCAGATGGCCTGGCAGCCTGGCAGACAGGGGGGTTCTAAAAGAATGGGGGAGGCGGGCTTGTCCACGGACAGCCTCAGGTCCCTTCTGCCCCTCCCCATCTTCAGGCACCCATTCCCAGGCCTGCCCACAGTTCCACCTCCTGAGAGAGGCTTTTGTCTGACCCCCACCACACACCACGCCCCCCAGCCCAGCCCCTTCCCTTCCAGAGGACTGTGGCTCTGGGGCCCTGGTGTACTGGGGTCGAAGACCCATTCACAGCGTGAAGCCCTGGCTGTCGGCTGGTGGGGGGGCTGCCTCATGCTGTGGCCGTGTGCTCGATGCGCGTGCCTGCACATCCAGACCCTCCTCCCCCTCCTGGAGCAGCAGCTCCTTCTCCCCAGCACACATCTCTGGGAGCGTGGGGAGGGACAGGCCCTGTGTGCCGGGCTCCCGCTGTAGAGGGACCGTCGAGCTGCCAGTGTGAGGTGCTGCAGAGCCATGTTGGCCTGCCAGGTGACAGGCAAGTGGCCTTAGAGCTTGGGTCCTGCTCACCCACCAGTAGCACCTCACCAGACCCACCCTCACCTGGGTCTGCGGCGGTGGAAGGAGCGAGAGGTCCCAGCACTAAACTCTCCCTCGCTCTGTTTTTTGAGGAACCTGAATGAACCCGAAAGCAAAGACCGAGTGGAGACGCTCAGGTGAGAGGGCTGGGGCCAGCACCAGCCCTGCCCAGGCCACAGGCTTGCCACGGGCCTCCTGCCGCTCTCTTCCTCTGCCACCTGGCTCTGCCTCCGGTGGTTCTGCCCTGTCCCCACCCTCTCGGGGCCTCCCTTTCCTCAGAGAAGCCCTACGCCCCAGCTGCAGTAGGCGTGGGCCCTTCTCAGCTCTGGCGCATTCTGGAAGCAGGAGCCCTGGGCTGGGCGGCTGGGGCTACAGATTCCTACCCACCGGCCGGCTCACCTTTCTGTACCTCAGCTGCTGCTCTCTGTCCAGTCTGTGAACTGCTCAGGGCTGTTGAGCACGCGCTCCCCTTTTCTCCCTGACCCTCCCCCCATCAGAGAAAAGCATGGAACTGTCACCCTCCTATCCCCTGCCAGGGCCTGGCTTCTCCTCCCCGCCTCTGCCCTCCCTGAGAGACGGAGGTCACAAAACTGCCCACGCTGCTCACCTCCCTCTGCTTCCCCCAGCCAGGTCTGACGCTCCCTCCTCCAGCACTGTCGCCTCCTGGGCACCCTCCCGCTCTCCTCTGCGGTCTCGGGGGCCGTCTGCCAGGGTGGCTTTCCCGTGGGTGGGGTGCCCCGGGCCCCATCCCGACCCCCGCCTCTGCCCTCTCCGCAGACCTCACGTGGTGGGCGGTGGAGGCAACGACAAAGACAAGGAGGAGTTTCGGGAGGCCAAGCCGCGCTCGCTACGCTTCACGTGGAGCATGAAGACCACCAGCTCCATGGAGCCCAACGAGATGATGCGGGAGATCCGCAAGGTGCTGGACGCGAACAGCTGTCAGAGCGAGCTGCACGAGAAGTACATGCTGCTGTGCATGCACGGCACGCCGGGCCACGAGAACTTCGTGCAGTGGGAGATGGAGGTGTGCAAACTGCCGCGGCTCTCGCTCAACGGTGTCCGGTTTAAGCGGATATCGGGCACCTCCATGGCCTTCAAAAACATTGCCTCCAAAATAGCCAACGAGCTCAAGCTTTAACAGGCTGCCGGGAGTGGGGGGCGACGGAGGCGGGCCAGCTGGACTTAGCTGCTGGGGCCGGGCGCCAGCCCACCTGGGCGAGACTGCAGAGATGGATTGGTGTGTCTCCCCCTGCTGGCACTTCTCCCCGCCCGCCCTTCTCGGTTTTTTCTTCCATGTGTGGGGGGGACGGGAGATGGTTCTTTCCCCCCAACATTTACCCCTGCCCAGAAAGTCCCCCTTCCCCCCTCTCCCCCACAGGAGGCAAAGGAAGGGGAGGGAGGGGTGGGGGGGCAGGGCTCCCCCTCGGTACTGCGGTTGCACAGAGTATTTCGCCTAAACCAAGAAATTTTTTATTACCAAAAAGAAAAAAGAAAAAAAAAAATCCCAGCGGCCACCTTTCCTCCCTGCCCCATTGGGACAGTCGAGACTGGATCTGTGGGGTTTCCCGGGAGGGTGGCTCAGGGCTGGAACACTCTCAGGCAAGAGTGGTGGAGTTCCCTGTCAGGCCCTCCGCCAGGCCCACTTTGGGCTTCTCCCCTCTCCTTCCCTCCTTCCCCTCCAAGCAAACCACCAGAGGTGGCCTTCCCCTGACCTCAGGCCCCGGGGCTGGAGGCCATCGCCTGGATGGCCGGGCCAGGGGCTGGGGGCGGGGCGCTGCGCAGCCCTGAGGTGGGGGGCAGGGGGGAGGGGGCTGGCGGCCGCTCCGGGCTGGCAGGCGAGGCTCGGGGCTCCGGCCCCCTCCACACTGTATCTTCTGCCCCTCCTTCCCCAGAGCTGGGCATTTCCTTCCACAAGCTGCTGTGGGGACTTTTGTTCCCCTCCTCAAAAGTCTGTGCCATCTTCTCCCACCCCTCCTGGGTAGAAGGCGGGGCTGACCCCGGGCTGGGAGAGGGGAGGGGACTGCAGGGCAGATAGGCTCCTCGGCCCCCAGGGGGCCGCCTGGGCTGCTAGTCTCCGGAACAGGGATGCTGGGCACTCTCCGTTATGGGAGAGCCTTTGTCTGAAAGCACAGCCCCTCGCCATTCCTCTCCCCTGCCCCCTTCATTGGCATTAATCTGGGCACCAGCTAGTTCCATAGCAGTGACTCCCCTCACCACTCGTCTCCCGGCCTTGCCTTTTCTTCCTGACACTGTCGCCCCCTCCTCTCAGGAGACACTGCCCAGGGCCTCCACGGCCGCCTGGCGGAAGGCTGGATAGGGCAGCGGGGCCGGGAGCATC
This sequence comes from Ursus arctos, assembly GCF_023065955.2. Taxonomy (NCBI): domain Eukaryota; kingdom Metazoa; phylum Chordata; class Mammalia; order Carnivora; family Ursidae; genus Ursus; species Ursus arctos. The sequence goes on from NW_026622908.1 coordinate 40,451,160, forward strand.
TGCCCTCCCAGGGGGTGGGGGGACAGATAGGCCTAGTGACTCCCAGCTTGCTAACCTCCTCGGCCAGTGTGGGAGTGGCTGGTTACGGGCGCTTGGCTGGTGGCGGCCGCTGCATCCCTTAATTTATTTCTCTGCTGTTTCTGTTCCTGAGAAATTGGGGGAGGGGGGTCCTGCACAGACGCTGCCCCTGCCCTCACCTGAGTTGTACATTTTTTTGTGATGGGTTTTATTTTTTATTTTATTATTTTATTTTTTCTTTTTTTGATTTATGATGACTCCACCCCTACTCATCACCCTCCACTCCCAGCCCAGGCTCCGCGGCAAGTCGAGCCCTTGGGTCCCAGGAAGGGGCCTAGCCAACCTCAGCCCTCCTGCCCCAAGCCCTGACTGCGGGCTCCAGGCTCTGGGCTCAGGCTCCGACCAAGGGCTCCCTCTCCCTCCCTTTCTCTCCTCCTCCCTCCCCACCCCTCCTGCCCAGTGGAACAGCCCGGGTGCTCTGAGGGGCCGGGAGGGCATGGCTTGGCTCCCAGAGGGGGTGGTGGCCCATGGGGGGGCTCCCAGGCAAGGTGGCCCCTCCCCACCCCCCCCCACCCGCACTTAGTTTCTCCTCTGGATCAAACACGTAATAAAGAGAATGTTTGGAATCTGAGCTGCCTCCTCCTGTTTCTTCTCCCAGCCGGGCAGGGACCCAGTCCCCGTGGGCAAGATGTGGCTCAGCCCGCCAGCCTTGCAGGAGAGAACGGATTCCTGTCTGGGGCCTGGGGGAGGCCAGTGCTGGGTGGCTGCTCTCGCCCATCCTCAGGGCACAGACAGGAAGCAAAGCCCAGGGCCCTCCACACCAAAAAAGAGAGCACTCCGTGAACGTGGAAGATTTTATTTATTTTTTAAAAACATTGAAAAATAAACCCATGTCTGCATATGTTCCCAGCCCTCCTTTCTCTAAGCTTTTGGGCCGTGGGTATAGCGGGCACCCTCAGAGCTTCTCAGCACTTGTCAGCAGGCTCCAGAAGACGGGAGCCGCCCATCCAGTTCTGCCACTCAGGCCCCAAAGGAACCTCTCTGCCCACCTCCCCCCTCCAGCCCCCTCCCCACCTCACCCCAACTTATTGCTAAAAGAAAGAGGAAGAACAGCCAAGGCTGCCCTCTCCCCCATCCCCCAAGCTAAGGTCACTACCCCCTCTACACAAAGGGCCAGACCCGAAGGCCAAGCCCCAGCAGACTAGGAGGCAGCCATTCCAGCCCCAGCCAGGAAGAGCAAGTACCCTCAGGCCAGCTCAGAAGGCCCCTGAGCCCCAGCCCCTGGCTGGGGTGGGGGCTGAGAGACTCAGCTGCCAGAAACGTGCAGAACCCACAGGTCCAGACTGTGCCCACTGGCAGCTCTGGGTCTTCGAAAGACCTGGCCAAGAGCTCTAGTCCGTTCCGTCCTCAGTGAAGCCAGAGGTGTCCGAGGACGGCCAGCAACGGGGTTCTGGAGCCCCAGGGCTCAGAGTGAGGGTGCTGGAGGCTCCACAGGGGCTCCAATCAGGGTGGGTGGGGGCTGAGGGCCGGGGCGGGCACTGTGGCGGGAGGCAGCCAGAGCGGGGCGGATGAGAGGTGGTGGGGGCTGGTTGGGGGCCAGCCGCGGCTGGAGGAAGCGGCCCTGCTGGAGTGGGGGCGGCTGGCGGAGCAGGGTGGGCGCCGTGGGCAAAGGTGGCCTCAGCAGCGGGGGTGGCTGGGACAGCGAGGTGGGAGGCGGAGGCGGAGGTGGCACAGGGGGTAGCGATCGGGGCACAGATGTCGAGACGGAGGTGATCTGCACCTGAGAGGAGAGAGGAGAGAGGAGACGAGGCTCAAGCACACCGGCGCCCCCACCTAAGAACGGAGCCGGCTCCTCTCACTTCTCTGAAGAGCTTCTCTCACCCCTTCTCACCTCATCATCTTCCTCTAGGGCCGGGGCTGGCAAGGGGGCCCCTCTCCTAGCCTCCTCCATGGGGACAGGTGCTCCGGGGGCCCCGTCCTGCTCGGCCTCCCATTCCTGCAGCACCTCCTCCAGATTGAAGCGGCGCCGGTAGCTCACAAAGAAGGTCTTCACCTGGGTCAGAGTCTTGTTCCCGATCACCTCTGCAATAGCCCCAAAGTCTTTGCCATACCTACGGATGGCTGCAAGGGTCAAAAGGGCAGCAAAGTGTGAATACCCCTCAGCACTAGTTCCTTCCCTGACCCTTCCCTTCTGCCCCAGCTCCTTGGAGGGCGGGGGAAGATTCCTGGGGCGCTCCATGCTCCCCACAGTCTAACCCACCTTGGACAGCCAGAAGCTGCTCATCCGTGGTCCAGCGGGAGTTGAACTTGGTGTTGGCCTGGAGAGCAGAGAATGTATCCTTTAGACTCAAAAACATGGAAACGGAAGGCCCTGCCCCCCCCCCAGCAGGGCTCCCCTGGGGGGAGGGGGAAGCCGCCCCTGCACCCACCCCTGAAGCCCCCTTACCTCAGGGGGGCGCAGCGGGTCGATGCCCCCCTCCAGTGCTTGGCGGAGGCTGCTATTGGTCTGCTTCATGCTTTGCACCTGAAAAGGCCAAGAAATGACCCATCAAACTCTCCTGCCGGAGAGGCCAGAGAGGCCAGAGAGGCCGGAGAGACCGACAGAGAGGCCAGAGAGACCAACGCTTGTGCTTGTCACCAACACAGCTCATGGCCACCCAGCACCCAGCTCACTCCTCCCTCCAACTGGGCTTCTTCCCCTCTGGCTTCTTCCCCGCACCACTCCCCCCTCCACACGGCCCCTTCTTTTCTCAGACCCCCACCTGGCGCTTGAGGGAGATGAGCTGTGAGTCAAGGCCTCGAAGCGTGAGGTTGGCAAGGTCTGGGCTTCCTGACACAGCCGTGAGGCCCTCAGGACTCAGGTACATGCCCTTGGGTGGGCGACGCCGGGTTCGCAGTGGGTGGTGGCGGTACTGAGACCCCTGGGCCTCCTTCTTCCCGGGGCCTGGCCGGGTATTCAGAGGCCGAGAGGGCAGAGGCTGCCAAGGAAAGGAGAGGGGTAGGTGGTGCAGAGCCCAGGGACAGGGCAGGCGGGTAGGCAGGGCCAGACCTCACCTCTCTCTTGGGGTCTCCGGCATCCGGCTCTCCCTCGCTCACGGCTCCCCGGCCCTCTTCAAGCTCATCACTGTGGACACGGGCCAGGAAGGCAGTGAGGCAGAGGCCAGGGTCCCCCAGAGCTCAGCTTGCCCTGCCCCTGGGCCCCCAAGGCCCCTACCTGTCTTCTTTGTCCTTTCGGCCCCCCAACCGCCGAGCCTGTCTGTCCATCACGCTGGTCCGGCTCCGAGTCTTCTTCCATGAGTAGTAATACTTTACCAGGCTGGGGATTAGCTTGTCAGGCAGCTGGAAGGGCAATTGCCAGAGGCTGGGGCCCACCCGAGACCCTGCGCCCTCCCGGGGCAGACTCCTCAGAACAGGAGGGGCTAAGGAACGCTGGCAGGGGTGAAGGGGCTTTACCATCTGCTGGATCCGCTGGAAGCATTTGCCATGGAAGCCAAAGGCCTGTTCAAACAGCACCTTATCCTCCACGGTCCACTCGTCAGGGAACGGGGTGAAGTTGGCCAAGTCGGCCAGTGACTTCTCCACATCGTGCTTATGCCACAAGAGCATGCCCAGTGCCTGGCCCGGGAGAGGGAACAACTCGGGCTCAGCTGCCCCCAGCACTGTCCTGTCCCCACCCCAAATCCCTACGGGGCCAAGGCTCACCTGCTCAATGTTGTAGCCATGCTTCTCCTTGGCCATCGCAATGTACTTGTCAACTGCAGGGATGGGAGGGGCCCGGTATTGGAGAATGGGTTACGACTCCTGACCCAAGCCTGCCCACACAGAGCTAGGCCCCTAAGCCTGAGCCCCAGGGCAGGGGCTGAACCCACACACCTCAGCCTCCAGCCCACTTCTGAAAGAGCTGGTCACCGACTGGCATGAACCCAACCCCCCAGCTCCCAGAGATGTGACCGAACCAGGATCCTGCCCCACTCACGCTTGGCATCTGACACACAGTGGTTGGGCGACCACACCAGCATCCCCTTCAGCTCCTTGTTACTGTAGCGGGCAGGGCTCTCTGAAAGACAAGAGCAGAAAAGGGAAGACATTCAGATCAGCCTGGTGGCGCTGGCCTGGACCCATGGCCAGAGGGTGGCAGAGAAGTGGGGCCTGTGAGGTGAGGCCCAGAAGGGAAGGAGGGGCAGAGACCCAGACAGGAAGGCAGAGCAGGAAAGCTAACCAATGCCACGGGCCACCCACCCCCGCCCGGCCCCTGCCTGCCTGTCCTAGTGGGCGCCAGCCAAGGGCTCCCCCAGGTGGGGCTCAGGGCCAAGCCATGGGCCCTCCGCTCCCCTCCCTTCGCAGCCTGTCCTGCCACTCACCAGGCTTGCACTCCGGAATTACGGCCTGGTAATTGGTTCCAACGCGGATCATGCTGTCTGTGGAGCCAGGGGAGGCAGTCAGGACTCCAGGGAGGGAGGGGGGGAGGACAGGAGGATGTGGCGGGGGAGGTGGCAGGCCTGGGGTTCTCCTTCCTGACCACCCAGGGCCCTCACCTTCCAGAAGGCTCACTTTTCCCTGATCTTCCCCCCTCAGTTACCCTCAGCCACAGAAGAAACTGGAAGATGAGAGACCCTGCCTAGTCATAGCCCATAGTGTAGGGAGTGGAGGGGGGGCTGGGAGGGGGTGGTGGCCAAGGACAAGGGGCCAGTTTAGAGCCCAGGCCAAGCAGAACCCTTTGTTCTGGCTGGGGGGGTGGGGGGTGGGGGTTGCTGCCCCTAGACCTGGACCATATCCCTGCAGGGAATCCAAGGCTCCTCCCCACCACATGAGCCTCACAGCTCGGTGTGGAAGTGTCTTTCCAGCCCCTGCCCCAGCCAGACCTCTGTCCCCTGCAAGGTGGCAAGGTTACGAGGAGCCCAAACTGTGGAAAGGAGGGCCGCCTGAGTCCTTCAGAGGCTCAGGGCAGGGCAGGGCAGGGCGGGGGTGGGCAGGACCGCCTCCTCGGCAGCTAGGGGCCCAGGCTCCAGATTCCCTGTGCCGGCAGCTCCCAGGCTTGGGGAAGAAGCAAGCCAGAGGCTCCAGTCCTAGGAGGCAGCAACCGCGAGTCTAAAACGCCCGTGGTGGGCAACTCTTCCCCCGCCCCACTAGCGTCCCCGGTGCCCGTGCACCTTTAACCCTAGGCCGCCGCGCTCACCGTGCGAGTGCTCCTCCTCGCTGCTGTCATCCTCCGAGTGGGGCTGTCCGCCGTTGGGCGCCGTCTTGGCCCGGCTGCGGGACAGGATCCCGGAGCCCGCGCTCGGCTTCTCCATCACCGAGGGCATTACCCCGCCCAGGTGCCCCGGGGGGCGCGGGAGCCTTCGGAGAGCCGCGGTGCTTGCCGCGCGCGCCTCGAGTGCCGTGCCCGGCCCGGCCTGGAGAGGTCGCCACTGAGGCTACGAGAGGCAGGAGGTCAGCGTGGCCAGGGTCCGGCGGGGCGGGAGCCCTGCGGACAGCTCAGCGCTCTCCGCGACCCCCACGGGCGAGGGCGTCAGAAAAGTTTGTGCAGAAGTGGGGTACGCGGGGGATGAGCGCAAGGTCCGGTGCGGCTGGGGCGCGCTCGCTCTGGACGCTCCACGGGATTGGGGCTCCCCCGGAGAAGTCGGGGCACCCTGCCTTCGGGGCGCCCCGGAGCCCCAACCCCCACCCGCCCACGCAGTTGAGCGGGCGGGCGATGCGGCGCAAGTGGCGCCCCCCGCGGGCTGCACGCCTCTCGGCTGCACCGGGATGCCCCAGACCCCGGGCGGGGACCCCTGTCCCGACCAGACCCCTGCCTGCGACGGCAGGCGGCGGGGCCCCGGCGGTGGCTGTGGCGGTGGCGGCGGCGGGACGGCGCGCACGGCGCGCGGCGCTGGGCAGAGTTGCCGGGAGGCGGGCGGAGCGCAGCCGCGGGCGCCGCCTCGCACCCTCCCCGGCGCGCTCGCTCTCCCCGCCGCGCTCGGGCTGCCGCTTGCTCGCCCGCTCTCCGCCGCCGCTCGCTCCTCGCGCACACAATGAAGCTGCTGGCAGGGAAGTAGTGCCGGCTGCGGCCTCAGCACCCCTCCCCCAGCCGATGCCTCCGCCAGCTGAACATCTGGCCCTGGGGTGGGAGGGAGGGCCCGGGGGGCGGGGCCTGGGGGCCGGGGCTAGACCTCCAGGGGGTGGGGTCAGGACCGGGGTGGAGAGCGCTTCCCTCTGCGGGCCCCCGGCGCTCCCTGACTTGCCCCTGGGGGGAGACCCCCGCTGCCCCCCAGGAGTAGCCGGGGGTCAGCCCCACCCACGCGCACACCAGCCCCGCACACCAGTGGGCTCGGGTTACTGCCGCCTGCCCCGGGGGCCCTGAGGCCGCCTGCCCGCCCGCCCGGGTGGAGCCCAGCTTTTCCTTCCATTTCCCTTCCTGCCAAGGAACTCCCCGCCCCCCCCTTCCGCAAGGGGGACCCCCTCCCTCTTGCGCCCTTGGGGGCCAGAGCGGATGGGAGGCCGGACAGCCGAGGAATGAATTCCTCCAAGAGCTACTGGGCCCAAGTCTAGCTTCTGGTGCATCTGTGGGTTCCCAGGGGTCACCTCAGTTCCCTTTAACTGCTGCAGAATGCACCCCAAAACAGTGGCATAAGGGGCTGAGGGTTGGGGAGTGGGAGGTGTAGGGGAAGGTCTGGACTGCAGGGAGTGGGAGGAGCTGGGTCTCCTCCCCACTGGGTTCACTGTCACCCCAGCTGGGAGCAGCATCCCCCTCCCCCAGGACAAGCGCGGGCAGAGTGACAGACCGGGAAGCGGGTAGAGCGGCACAGACGGAGATGGGGGAGGGGGGTGGGCAGAGACTTTCAAAGCCAGACCCAGCCACCCTGCCAGGCACACAAAGAGCCAGCGCACACACCGGCGGCGGCTCTGAGCCTGCGAGCTGCGCCCGTGCCCGTCCCCGCCGCCCAGGGCACGTGCTGCGGCGCACACAGGCCGAAGCCCCCGCCTGCCGCCCCTCCCACCCGGAGTCCCAGATTCCTAGACACACCTCCACCCGGGCACACCCCGCTGTGCCCAGACCGAGCCGAGCCTGCGCTAGCACCCTCCTCTCCCTTCCCTTCTTCAGCCACTCTGTAATCAGATTCCTAAATTTAGAAGCAACCCAGGGCCCAGCCAGGGATCCCCGCCCCCACCCACTGCCTGCGGCCAGCCGGCCGGGGTACTGCGGTCGGGCCACGACCCGGCTGGGGCCGCCGGGTCCTGGGGGCTCCTGTGGGCTGCCGGGCAAGTCAGGCACGACCCCACCCGGCTGCGGTGCTGTCGGGCCACATGGGGCCACCCAGCCCGCGGCCACGTTGCCCGCCACACCTCGGGCCAGACCTACGGAGCCTTTTTCCTCCTCTTAAATCATGGATTGGGCACCAAGCCCCAGGGTGGGGAGCTCTGGACAAAGGAGGAGAATGAATGGGCCAAGGGCAGGTCTGACCTAAGGGGGTCTGCTACAAGATGAAAAGAGTCTCCCAGCCTGACCCCTCCTGAGTGGCAAGGTGCCACCTCGCGGTGCCCAGCACCTCCAATCCCCTCCTGGCTGGCAGGCAGCCATCCCTGTGAGCAGCCCTCTCATATGATGGAGTCTTCCATCTTGCCCACACCGGGCCCCCAGTTAGGCAGGGCCTCAGTTGTGCCCCCTATCCTCCCGCCCCCACCTTTGCCTCCCTTCTGGGCAAATATCGAACTAGGGTATGGGCCCAGATCCTCAACCCGAGGCCTCAGCATCGTGCTTATTTTGGCCTCCTTCCTCTAGGGCTGCCCCTGGTAGCCCCAGCCACTGGCATCCCTCCTTCTCAAGCCCCCCCTTTCTCCTCGCACCCCCACCCCCCCTAAGAATCTCTTTCTGCTCCCACTTCTCCCTAGAGCCTGGAGCTCAGGGCCTGAGAAAGATTCTTCTCTGGAGGTTAGGGGCAAGGAGGGGAGGTTTATTCCTTGCGGGGGGGGGGGGGGCTCTAGGCCCTGGTGTGATGAAGCTTCTGCCCAGGAGGTGGGACATGACAAGGGAGAGGTATTCGAGGAGTTTGGGGGCAACTGTGGGGGCCACAGCATCCAGAGAGGAGGCATATTCCTAGTGAGCACCCCCCTCCCCAAGGGGCAATGGCGCAGTGTTAAGAGGGGGAGGGGCAAGGCCCCACCCTCCCACCTGCTGCCTCTGCCCCCTCCCCAGCTGGCCCCCTCTTTTGTGCAAAGCCACACAAAGGACAAGGGGCCCCGGCCGGCCTGGCCATCTGCTCCCAGCAGCCTGAAGGCTCTTAAAGAGACAGCACCCCCTCCCTGCCGCCCCGGGGCTGCGGGGCGGGGTGGAGCCGCTGCTCCACAGGACCTGATCTCAGTGGAACCCCAAATCCCACCCACTTTTCCCCGGCTCCCCCAGCCTCCAGGTCAGGAATCATCCTCCCACCCAGGGCGCAGAGGTGCCACGTGGCCAGGAACATGGGGGTGTGGGAGGGGAGAGACAGAGAAGCAGCCCAGGGACCAGCCCCTCCTCTCCTCCAGCCTTAGGCGGCGGAGGGGCCAGCAAAGCTCGGTAGCGCGGCTCTAGAACTGGGGTCCCTCACCTCCCTGAGGCCACCTCTGAGCTGTGTGAGAGCCGCTGGTCTCTGGGAATCACCTCCCCGCCATCTTCACTGATGAGCTCCCACTCAGCCTTCCCCAGGGAGGATGACAGCGCCTTCTTTTTGAGGGCTGTGGGCCGGGACGCAGCCCATTGCCGCGCAGCAACCCCGGGATCGCAGCACCTTTATTTCCTGCATTTCCCAGTTGAGGAAACTGAGGCTTTGCTCAGCCCCGGGTCCCCACCCCACCCCACCCCAGCCCAGGGGCCTCCTCCAAAAAGCCATCGGCCCTCTCCGAAGCCTGCCTTCCTCTCCTAGGCCAGCTAAGACTCCTCACCCCTGAGATCCCCAGGGAAGCCAGACTGAATCCCAGCTTGGCGTTTCTGCCACACTGCTAAGGGACACAAGTTTACATTATTTGTGTGATTGTTTATTTCCTGTCTGTCTCCCTGCTGGGCTGTGGGCAGGGATTGTGTCCACTGTGTTCACTGTGTTCTCGGTGCCTGGCATCCAGTAGGCACTCAATATTTGCTGAATGAGTAAGTGCCAGGAGACCCCAAAAGCATCCTCTTCCCTGGGCTCCTCTGTCCTCTGGCTGTTGGGCATCTTGCCTCCTCCCTCCTCAAGGTGAGGCAGAAGGGACAAAGGTTGAACAGGGATGCTGGGAGAGAAAAGGAGAGTGACCTTGAGAGAGCCACCGGGCCTCCCCTCACATCTCCCTCCTCCCAAAGGCGGAGGCAAGCTCCAGCCAATCCCGAACCCGCAGCCGTGCCAGACAGACTGGGACTGTCCCGAGCTCTGGCCCAGCAAGGCTGGCCGCTGTGGTGTGGTGCCTGGGACCCTGGCCAGGCCCTCGGTGGCCACAGCCAAGGGGCTAAGCCTGGGGAAGGAGGAAGGCGGGCGGGCGGGCCCCGGGGTGGGGGAGGGAGGTTGGCAGAATCTAAGCCGAAACCTGGCTGAGCAGTTGGGGGAGCTGGGGGAGGTGCTTCCCTGGACTGGAGGCCTGGGGGGGAGATGAAGTTGGGGAAATGGAAAAGATGGCCTACAACGTGGAAGGAGCTTGGGGAGCTCCCCCCAGGGCCCCCACCCCTCAATCCTGCCCAGACAGGAATCTGACCCCTCTGTCTCCCTAAGCCCCCTGGGGCCCAGGGTGCTACTCTCCCCGTCTGGGCCCAGTTCAGTGTGCCCTGCACTGGCCCGCACTCCCACCCAGGGTTGTGAAGAGCTGCGAGAAGGTGACAGAGGTGACAATCTGCACTGTGGCCGTGAGAGGAGGGAGGTAAAGGAGGTGAGGCAGACACATCTGGAGTGGCGCTGGGGGAGGGCAGAGCAGAAGGAGGCAGGAGGTCAGCACGGAGACCCCAGGCTTCCTGACACCCACGCCGAGGAAATCTGACTCCCTGAGCAAAGCAGGAACTGGGGAGGAAGGGTCAGCAAGACCTTCATTCAGAGAGACACGAGAAGCCGACAGGAGCTCCCTGGACCCTCAAGGGGGCAGCTTCCAGACCCGGGAGCCAGCTCTGTTTCTCCGGAAGCCAGGAAGGGGGCCTCCCCTTGCCCTCACCTGGGCAACAGCCGGCGCCCTCTGGCGGTGACAGCATGGACCAAGGGGTCCCACCTCAGCCTGGCCACAAATGTCCTCCCAGGGAGGCCGAGCCTGGCAGGTCCCCCGAGGAGCCCATTCTCCTGGGCTAAGTGTATGGGATCAAGGTCCCCCCCGGCCATGTGGAATTACTGGGCTTTAGATCCAATCCCCAGCAAGGCTCCTTGGCCCAGAGCCCCCAGAATCTCCCAGAACAAAGTCAGGTGGAGCAGAAACCCTCCGGGAAATGGCAGAGGAGACAGGAACAGGGAAAGTGCAGGAGCAGTGTGGGCTACCGAGCGCAGATCTGGGGTGAGTCCTGGCTCTGCTTCTCGCTTGCTGTGTGGCCTGAGGGGAGATACTTGACCTCTCTGAGCCTCACTCTGTGCATCTCTCAGAGAACAATAACTGATATCCGATTATTGGGAAGATCCAACATCATCTCAGATGGACTATAATTACGGCCTCCATCGATACTGGTTTCCCTCTAAAGAAAGGGTCCTCTCGAGCACTCCCCCCCCCAGCAGGACTGGAAATCCCCTCTCTGCTCTCTGAAGGAGCCAGTGCTCTGTGGAGTGCCTGAAGGCCACCCCCCCCAGGGCTCCTGGGTCTGACCTCTAGAGCTAAAAACGCTTCCTCTGTGACCTTTGACACGTGACATCCTCCCTTTAGATGGTCCACCAACCACTCCAGATTCCTGCCTTCAGTCTGATTGAATTCGTCATGCACACACAGCTGGATATGGATTTTTTTTAAGATTTTTAAATTTATTTTTATTTTTTTTAAATTTTTTTTAGAGAGAGTGGGGTGAGGGGCAGAGGGAGAGAGAGAATCCTAAGCAGGCTCAGTGCCCAGAGCAGAGCCCGGCACGGGCCTCTATCTCACAACCCCAAGACCACGACCCGAGCCGAAATCAAGTGGGATGTTTAACTGACTGAGCCACCCGGGCACCCGAAATTTTTTTTATTTTTAAGTAATCGCTACGTCCAACGTGGGGCTCGAACCCACATCCCCAAGATCAAGAGTCACATGCTCTATCTACAACTGAGCCAGCCAGGCACCCCTCTGGATACAGATTCTTAAATACTGCTCATACCATGGCCCACTCCTGCTCAATCATCTTCCCTGGTTCCCAGTTGCCATCCAGGCAAAGTTGGAACTTCTCTCCCAGCCCAGGACTCAAGGGCCTTCTAGCCCGTTTCTGATCCAGCCACGCAGGTCTGCTCACCATCTGCTGGGCCCTACCTGGTGCCCCAGGTGCCCATCTGCCTCGCAAACGCTGGCCTAGCCCACCTATTTGCATGTGCTCTGCCCGGCCCCGCCCTTGAGATCGCTGGCTCCCGCAAGCACCTCCACTCTGACCCCGCACGTGTGGGGCTCCTGACCCGGCAGCCAGCACCCTTCCTGCCCCCTCATGCTGCTCCTCCAGCACCCCATCTGGTGCAAGGCTCTTAGCACACACCCTCGCCTCCCACTTCCAGAAAGAACGGGGCCCCCTGGGAGGAGCCCCTCCAAGGCCGGCCCCCACACCCAGAGCTTCAGCTCTTTCCCTCTCCCCGGCAGGCACACCTGCACCTTCTCCCTTCAAGGCCAACTCACTCCCAGGCTCCTGCGTCTCCCCCTCCCCTGACGTGCTCACAGGCACTCCTGAGTCCTTGGTCCTCGGGGACCCCTCCTCCCTCACTACTGTCTTGTCCCTCAGAACGTCACATCACCTACGTAAGCCCCTCATTCCTAAGACCTCCCAGCCCCCACATACACCAGCATGCCAACACACACACCCCCCTCCATCTCATGTTCACCTTCGGCTGCCCCTTTCAGCTAAGCCGCTGCTTCCTCTCTCTCTCTCTCTCTCTGTCTCTGTCTCTCTCTCTCTCTCAAAGCTGGGAGTCTTAAAAGAGTTGTTCACACCCTTCATCCTTGTCTTCACCTCCCACTCACTCCCTACCCACTGCAGTGCCAACTCACCCTCTGCCACTCCACAGAGACTGTTCTTGCCAAGGTCACCAGGGGCCGTTATCTCTAAACCCAAAGGACCCTCGGCAGACACAATCTCCCTCCCTGTCTGAGCAGGACTGGACAGAGAGGGCCATCCCGCTCTGGACGTGAGCTCCCTGCAGGCTCCCCTCCTGTCTGCCCAGTCTACATCCTTAACTCCCGGGCTATGGACTCTCCAGCCTCCATCTCTAGCCCAGACCCCCTTCCCAGGCTTTGAAACCCCCATATCCAAACCAACTGCCTTCTGGACATCTACCCTCAGTTATCTCAGGCACCTCCTGCCCTCCTCTCCAAAACAGATCTCAGCCTCTTGACCAGCCATTTGCATTGCCTGCCCCCCTCCCCCTTCCCCTTCCCACCCTTACCCAGAGGAGAAACAGAGAAGTTGCCCAGCACGCCTCTCTCTGCTTCCAAGTCCATTAGTCTCCAATTTCTGTCCATCCCCTTGCCTGCGGCCACGCCCCCCACCCCATCACTGAACCAGCCTTCCAGCTGGCCTCCTTTCCTGCTCCCCTCTAGTCTACTCTTTATTCAACAGCCAAGGTGATCTTTCTCAAATCCAATGGGATCAAGTCAGTCCTCTGCTTCTCATTACCCTTGGCTTAAGTTCAAGCTCCTGAGCATGCTGTATCTCCTTCAAAATCTGACCTCCTGGGGCACCTGGCTGGCTCAGTCGGTGGAGCGTGCAACTCTTGATCTCAGGGTTGTAAGTTCGAGTCCCATATTGGGTGTAGAGATTACTTAAAAATAAACTCTTAAAAAGAGAAAAATCTGACTTGCTGGCATCCATTCCCACTTTGCCTTTCTCTTTTGAGGGTCCATATGGTGCTGTTGATCCCCAGTGTCAGCCTTTCCCAAGGCCCTGGACACCATGATTGATTGAGAAAGGGGACTAGCAGCCCAATTAGCACATTGCAAATATGGGACGAAGGCCAGGAAGCTGAGCCAGGAGCATTGGCTGCCATCTTTGATCACCAAGAAAAGCCAACACTGCGGAGGGCACCACAAAGAAAGGGGGGAAAAAACGATTTCTCAGGGACATCGTTGAGCTGCTGGATCAACTCACCTGAAGCCACTGAACCTCTGAAGTTTTAGTCGTAAGAGTCAATACATTCCCTTGATTGAGCCTGGTTGATTTCAGTTTTCTGTCACTTGCAACCACGGCCTCTGAAACAGTGCATCTGTCAACACTACCCCGACTGGAACTTACACTTTAGTCTCGTTTGACAACCTGCCATTCTTTTGAAGTCTTCATATGTGTGGTTCCTCATACCTGGAATGCTGCTCCTTTTCCTTGTTGACCAATTCCTCAATTGGAGAAAGTGAAGCTCAGATATCACTTTGTCTAGGACATCTGCCTCCGCCCCATGTAAATAGCACGCTAATGTCTCCAACTACCCGTTTACCTGTCTGTTCTCTCCCTGAGGCTGTGAGCTCAGAGAGGACCGGCATCTGTCTTACTCACCAGTGCATCCCCAGTTCCTCGCACAGCTCCATGCCAGCCAGCACACTGCAAACAGCCGCTCAGTGAACCAGCTCAGATCTCCCAAGCACTGCTTCCTCAGGGGAGCCCTCCTGACTGCCCCAGCCCCTCTCACTCCACAGGTCCTGGGAAATCACTTCTACCAAATCTCCCCTGATTTTGCTGCTGTGTTGGGAGCTCCTTGTAGGCAAAGACTTAAAAAAAACAATAGGAGCGAGAGCCAACTTCTTATAGTAATATAACAGCCAACTTATTTGATTACCTGTTATTCGTTCACAGCTACGTGCCCAGATCCTAGATTAATACAAGTGCATAGTAGATGCTCGAGAACTATTGGTCGAATAAATTAACAAATGAATAAACAAATGAATGCTCATAGGTACCAGCCACTGTGTGCAAAATGCCTTACCTAGTTTCTCTCACGTTCCCCCACAGTAGCCCCATGAGGTAGGTATTCTAGTAATCTTGATTTTTTTTAAAAGATTTTATTTATTTATTTGACAGAGAGAGAGAAAGCACAAGCAGAGGGAGCAGCAGGCAGAGGCAGAGGGAGAAGCAGGCTCCCCACTGAGCAGGGGGCCTGACGTGGGGCTCAATCCCAGGACTCTGGGATCATGACCGGAGCCGAAGACAGACGCCCAACTGACTGAGCCACCCAGGCGCCCCTAGTAATCTTCATTTTACAGGTGAGGAACTGAGGCTTCTGAAGACGTCCTGCCTAAGATCACACAGCTTGAAAGTGCCAGAGCTGGGACCGACCTCAAGCCAGCGGATGCTGGAGCCCTGTTTTCATATCCCCGTGTCCACATCCTTTCAGTTAAGATGAATTAGCCCGTTTCACCTGTAAAGGAGGAATAGCCTTTTAATGGTGCTGTGGAGGTCAGTGGTCACCACGACCAGGGCTTTGTGATCCTCAAGCTCCAGGGGCTTCTCATCTCTCGGCTCTAGCTCTTCCATGCGTCAGGTTTCCCCTCATGATCACGGGGCAGCTGCAGCTGCTCCAAGCATCGCACTCTTGGAGGACAATTTCCAGAGTAGGAGGGGAGAGCCAGAGGGCCAGGGTTTTCTCCTTGGCATCTTTCTTTATCAGGGAGAAAAACCTTTTTCAGGGATCCCTGAGCAGGCCGATGCTTCTTAAACCAATCCCTGGTGAAGGATTCCAATGCTTGGATTAGACCCATGGTGCTTCTGCTCTAGCACAAATGCCATGACATCCAGGGGCCTCCACCCATTTACCTGAGCAGAGTTGGGGCTCTGTTAGCAAGGAAGGAGGAGGTGCGGCTGTGATGCAGAGAGGCAATCTCCACCCCATCCTACCCCCCGCTGCCTACCCCATTCCCCTGGCACAGCACCTTCTCTATTACAGCATTCAGAAATACTTTGGCTGACCTCCAAACAAAAGGAAGAGGGGACGGAGTTTCTTTCCTGGCAGACGTGGACTCTGGACCTGAAGTCATGGCCCCCAGGTACCCACCTTTCCTAAGATGAGAACTACCAAAGGGGGTCGTGGCTCCTGATGGAAAGCAGGCTCCTGGGGCCCCATGGTGAGTCCGCAGGGACAGACAACCTGGAACAGGCAGAGAAGTGGTGGCTTATGAACTGTTGTAGTTAGATGTGTCCAGTCATTCATTCAACAAGTGTTGATTGGCCATTGTCTCCTCCTCCGTGAAGTCTGTATGGTGGGCAGGCTGCCTGGAGATGTCTGATGAGGGGACTCCGAGTCCGCACTTTGCTTCAACAGAAAGGATGCCAAGAGGGACCAGTAATGTCTGCCTTGAGCACAGAATGGGTGAGGGAGGCAGAGAGAAGGAAAGAGGCCAGGAAATAGAGTGAGTTATGGGCAGAAAGACCCTGGCCCTAAACACAGGGTCCTGGGGTGTTATAGGCCGAATAGTGCCTTCCCCAAAATTCATGTGTTGAAGTCCTAACCCCCAGTACCTCAGAATGTGACCTTATTTGAAGATAGGGTCTTTACAGAGGCAACCAAATTAAAGTGTGGTCATTAGGGTGGGTCTTAGGTCAATATGATTGATGTCCTCGTAAGAAGGGGACATCTGGATGCAAAAAGCCATATAGGGAGAATGCCATGTGAACATGAAGAACACCAAAGCCTCCGCGAGTCAGAATCTCAGGAGTGATTTCATTGGGTGATTCTGCCTTGGAGTCTCTCATGGGTTTGCCATCAAGATGCTGGCTGGGGCTTCAGTCATCTGAAGTCTTGACTAGTGTGGGACAGTTATCTTCCATGGTGGTTCACTCACTTGATTAGCAAGTTAGGACCAGCTGTGGGTGAAAAACCTCAGTTCTCCCCCATAGGGACTTCTCCATGATGCCGCCTGTGTGACAGGAAAGCATGGCAGCTGGCTTCCCCCCTCATCCTCCCCCACCCCCGCCCGGAGCCCCTGCCCCGAGGGAGCAATCCTAGAGACCCAGGCAGAAGTTTGGTCTCAAGTTTCATCACCTAGTTTTGGGAATCCCACCCATCACTTGTACAGCTTTTTTATTGTCACATAAGTCCGCCCCAGTCAATGCGGGAGGGGACTGGCTAAGGGCATGGAGGCCAGGAGGTAAGGATTAGTGGGGCCATGTTGCTAGTGGGCTGCCACAGGGTGGACAAGAGCTCTGGTACCGTAGAGGGTTCTGGGACAAGAGTCATGAGAAGTCTGACAGGGGGTGCTTGGGAAAGACGGAGCTTAAGGAGCATATTCGTTTCCCAGGACTGTTCTAACAACGTACCCCAAACTGGGGGGCTTTAACAACAGAAAGTGAACTTTCTCACAGTTCTGGAGGCCAGAAGTCTGAAGACAAGGTCTTGGGAGGGTTGATTCCTTTTAGAGGCTCTGACGGAGCATCGTTTCCATGATGGCCCCTGGAAATCCTGGGCACTCCTTGGCTTGTAGCCTCATCACTGCAATCTCTGCCTGTCTGTCTTCGTACGGCCACCTTCCCCGTGTGTTTCTCAAACCCTCTCTCCTTTCTCATATAGGATACCAGCCATTCGGGCACCTGGGCGGCTCCGTCAGTTGAGCGTCTGCCTTCAGCTCAGGTCATGATCCCACAGTCCTGGGATGGAGCCCCCTCCCTGCTCAGCAGGAAGCCTGTTTCTCCCTCTCTCTCTGCCCCCCACTTGTGCTTGCTCTCTCTAGGTTCTCTCTCTCTCTCTCTCAAATACATAAAATCTAAAAAAACAACAACAACATATCTTCTGGGGGACACAGTTCTACCCATTACAGGAGGCATCTCTGTGGAAGGGCTGCTTGAGGCCATGACCTACCATCGCCATCTGCTTTGGCTCAGGTGTCACCTCTAGGGAGCCTGTCACCTCTGGGGCCCCACAGCACCTGTGCCCGCCGCCATCACTGCCGCCATGGTTCCTTCAGCTAACATTACTGAGCACGTACGCCACATCGGGCACCGAGCTGGGCGCCAGGGGCACAGCCGTTAGGGTTGCCAAATTTAGTATACAAAAATATGGGACACCCGGGGAGGGGGGTGAAAACAAAAAATACAGGACACCCCAGGGAAATCGGAATTTCAGATATAGTGAGTTGAAGTATCGCCTGTATTGTGTTTGGCGACCGTAGTGGCGGTGGAAGAGAGAAGTGCAGCCCCCAGCTACAGGAAGCCCAGGGTCTTTTGGGGGAGATGGTGACAGCAAGGGGCCTAGATGCTGGGACAAGGAGAACAGGCATGGGGAGAGCCCCAAGGAAGTGTACCCAGGCTACATCAGTGAGGGTGAGAGAAGGTTTCTAATATCTAAGCTGGGACCCAAGGGGTGAGGACCAAAGAAGGTTTCTGGTGAAGGGAACAGCAGGGCCAGAGTCTTGGCATGGAGAGGGGGCCCTGGCCAGGGGGGCAGGGGCCAAACATGCAGCCCCCTGAACCCCTAATGCAGGCTGGGACCTCAGAATGTTTCACTGGCCTGACCAGATGGGCATTTGAGAAAAAGAGGGCGGCGTGGTATCACAAAGGCCAAGCAAAGAACGGTGTTTGAAGGAAGAAGGAGTAACAGACCAGATGTTGCAGGGAGGTCCACAAAGATAAGGATTGAGGCCTGTCCGTTGGCAAAGTGCTACAAACATCAGGGAGAGGCTTCTGTGGGGCGGTAGGAAGAGAGGCCTGGGTCGAAGAAAGAGCCTTGAGGAAGGAGCAGCGTGAGAAGCAAGAAGGTAGAGATAAGGTAGGCCACTTTTTCCAGAAGTTTTTGAGTAAGGAGAGCGGCCTAAAAGCGGGAGAGAGGGATTGAGGTAGACTGAGGGATGGAAGGGATGAAGGAAAGGAGGGACCCTGAGGGGCTGAGGCCCTGGGAGGTCTCGCCCTGGAGGAGGCTCACTCCCCAGGTGGCAGGAAGGGGAGGGTGGGGCACATTCAGATTCTTTTTGGGAAATCCTGGGACTCTCCTCAGCATGGTGATGACACTATATAAAGTCTGTGCTGTGCTGGGACACACCGGCCCCTGGTATCCTGGCTCCCGAGACTGTTCCCGGAGCCCACGCAGCCTCCGTGCCTCCTCTGGGCAAATGAATGAATGACTAGTTGGGAGCAGTTGAGGGCCCTAGGGAGGGCCAAGCGCAGTGTTTGGGGGAGTGGCTGTCTTGGAGTTGCTGGAGGAAGAAGGGTCCAGGAAGCACTCGGGAGGGGTGCAGGGCCTGGGAGAGAGGAGCAGACAGTGGCCCTGTGCAGAGGGGTGTGAGGGGAGAGCAGGAAAGTTGCCCGGGAGTGACTTAGGAGGCCGTGCAGACATCCTGGTCTAAGGGGGCAGAGGTTTGTCAGGGAGGGGAGGCAGGAAGGGGTGGAATGGGGTGGGGAGTTGAACTTTTGTACCTTGGGAGGGAATTCCTTTCCTGCCCCAGGCCATGCCAGGTGCCTTCCTGCATCCCATCTCATTCAATCTCCTGTAATTCTCCCAAGCTGCCCGGGAGAAGATGGGACCATGAGGAAGATGATTGCTGTGGGTAGTCTCACTGTAGAAATAAGGAAACTGAGTCTCTGATTCTTCAGGCACTTGGTCTAAAGTCACAAAGCTCCTATGTAGCCAAGAGAGAGTTTAAACCCAGGCTGGTCTGACCGCGACGCAGGCTTGGTCCACCAACAAAGGAGACCAAGGAAGCCCTGAGCAGAGAAGAGCGCATAATCAGGGGGAAGGATACTGATGTAGGGCAGGGGTAGGGCATTGGACCTTCTCAGGCCTCTCAGGGGCCCAGATGACGTCACCTCCCCAAGGGACTGCTTGGCTCACCTCCCAGGCTTTGTCAGGTGTCCAGCAAATTCCAGCAGCCTGGGGGAGGGTGGACCCAAGAGCGAGGAGTGGCAGAAGAGACAGGGCACAAGGCAATCATGATGGCAGGTATCTGTTCCCCGAAACAGCTGACCTTGAAGTTCAAAGTGGCTAAGGAGACAAGAGAAGCCGAAATAGGGTGGGGACTGCTCTGGGGTGGGGGTTGAACCTGATTCCCACCTTGCCCCTCCTCCCTCTGTAAACACTCTTGCCCACTCCTTCATGCTTCCCTGGCTCTGCAAATACTGTTCCCTCCCCTGGAATCTCCTTGCCGCCTCCTCCTTCAAGGGCAAGTTCGCACGTCCCCTCTTCCCACCTTTTCCACCCTCCTCCCACCCTTAGCTCCCTCTTCTGGTCCCCAGAGTGCTAGCAAGCAGGTTTTCTCCCTCCTTCCCTTCCTTCTTTCCTTCCTTTCTTCCTGCTTTTCCCCTTCCTTCTCTTTCTTTCTTTCTCTTTCTTTCTTTCTTTCTTTCTTTCTTTCCTTTCTTTCTTTCTTTCTTTCTTTCTTTCTTTCTTTGTTTTATTTTTAGTAATCTCTACACCCAATGTGGGGCTGGAACTCATGACCCTGAGATCAAGAGTCACATGCTTTTCGGAAATCCAGCCAGGTGCCCCTAGCAAGCAGATTTTCTGACGGAGGAATAGGGTGCAGGCTGAAAGATTCATTCATTCCAGTCTCCCTACATTCCTCTGCAGTCTCGTCCAGCTTGAAATACCATCACATGCTGGCTGTGCTGAAATTTGTGTCTCCTGCCTGGACCTCTCCTGCTGAGTTCCAGACCCTGTGATCACTCCACATCTCTATGTGAACGTACAAAAGACGTCTCAAACCTGACATGGTCAAAACTGAGTTCCTGATCTTCCCCAGCCCTGCCCTCATCTTGGTCCTTCCAAAGTTGCTTGTGTCTCCATTGAAACCGCTCCACTTTTCCAGTAGCACGAGCTAAAAACCTTGAAAGGGGGGCACCTGGATGGCTCAGTCGGTTAAGCATCTGCCTTCGTCTCCTGTCATGATCCCAGGGTCCTGGGATCGAGCCCCATGTAGGGCTCCCTGCTCAGTGGGGAGTCTGCTTCTCCCTCTCCCTCTGCACGCCCTATCCCCCCACTTTATGCTCTCCCTCTCATTCTCTCAAATAAATAAATAAATAAATAAATAAATAAAATCTTAAAAAAAAAAAAAACTTGAAAGGTATCTTACTCTTCTCTTTCCCTCCCACCACACATCCAGTCCACCGGCAAGGCCTGTTTGTTCTACCTTCAATACACACCAGGTCCTGACTGCTTCTCCCACCTCCTCTGTTGTTCACCTGCTACAAGCTTCATTGCTCTCACCTTGACTGGAGCAGTGGCCCCTGCATAGACCCTCCCATGACCTTGCCCCTATACTCTCTTCTCAACCCAGCAGCCAGGTGGTCCTATGAGCACAAAAGGCTCCACTCAGACCCTCCAGTGGTGTCCCAGCCCGCTCTAGTCCCAAAGTCTTTCAAAACCTAGGGCACCTGGCTGGCTCAGTATGAACATGTGACTCTTGATCTCAGGGTTGTGAGTTCAAGCCCCACGTGGGGGGGGGGTTGGGGGGACAGAGCTTACTTAAAAAACAAAACAACCGGGGCGCCTGGGTGGCACAGCGGTTAAGCGTCTGCCTTCGGCTCAGGGCGTGATCCTGGCGTTATGGGATCGAGCCCCACATCAGGCTCCTCCGCTATGAGACTGCTTCTTCCTCTCCCACTCCCCCTGCTTGTGTTCCCTCTCTCGCTGGCTGTCTCTATCTCTGTTGAATAAATAAATAAAATCTTTAAGAAAAAAAAACAAAAACAAAACAACCAAACAAAATGTACAAGCCCTATAAATGATCTTTTCCCTGCCTGTCTGATTTTTACCTGCTACTAATTTCCCACTGGCTCACTCTGCTCCAGCCACACTGCACTTAACTTTTCGCAGTTCCTCAAACATCCCAATCATGTTCCTACTTGGGGGTTATGCACTAGCTGTACCCCCAGCCTGGAATGCCCTCAGGTATCCATGACTTGCTCCTCGATGCAAATATTATCTCATGTTTGCCTTCCCTGAGTATCCTAGTTAAAACACAAACTCCTGACCTTTCCTATCCCCCTTCCCTGCTTATTTTCCTCCAGAGAACTGATATCATCTACCTTATTATAAATTTTACCTATAAATTTTAGTTTATTATCTGCTTCCTCCTTTTAGCATACAAGTTCTGTGAAGGCAGTAACTTTGTTTGTTAGGTTGTTTTCTTTGCTGTGGGGGAGGGGCAGTGCCTAGCCTATGGTGGGCACCCAATAAATATCGCTTGAGCACCCGTTTGGGGGCCACCGCTGCACTGAGCACTGAAGATGGGATCATGAGCAAAACCTGACAAAGTCTATGAAGCTTAAGTCTTGGGCAGCGGTTGTCTCGTTTTCGCAAGTAGGACCCTTCCTGGGGAGCTCTCAGGAGACTGGCTCCACCCCTGGAGATCGATCCTGGATCCTGGGGTAGGGCGTAGGGTGTGTACAGCGCACACAGCTCCCCAGGGAACTGTGATGCAAGGAGTCACATTGGTCTGCGGGGACGGACGGCACGTCTGAGGTCTGATTTCCACAGCACCACCCGCTCTCCATTAAACAGTTGTTACATGTCTGTCTCCCCTCTAAACAGTGAAGTTTTGGACTGCTTCTCTGTGGGGCCCCCGGGCTCAGCGCAGCGTAGACGCTGGTAAATGTTTACTGAGACTCAGAGCGAATGAATGGAGGGTGAATGAATAGTTAGAAGACGGATGAATGAATAACGGGACATCGGTTAGAGAAGGAATTTCAAGAGTTCACGATCTCGAGGGTGGGAACGTTTCCAAAGAGTTCCCCCTGTGCCCGAGGGTGGCAAGAGCGGCTGGGGCTTCCGAGGTCACGACGCGTTTGGTCCTGTGCGAAGGTGGCTGCTCCGCCGGCGGCCCTGGGCGGGGCCGGCCGCGGAGGAGAGGAGCTCAGCGGTTAGCGCTGCCACACACCCTGCTGCCTGGCAGCGCGCTTCTCCCGGCCAGGCGCGGCCGTTGCCATAGCTACAGACACAGCCAGGAGAGGAGGGGGCGGGCCCGGGAGTACGTCATTCCCAGCGCGACGCTGCTCCGCGCCTCCCGCCTCTTTCGGGTGCGAGACCCTCGGCCCGCCTCCCTGGCTCTCCACCTGCGCGCTTCCCCCGCTCGCGCCCTCCCCCGCTCTGCGCCGGCGCGGTGCCCGCCAGGGCGCGCAGGGGAGCCCGCGAGGCGCATGCGCGGTGCGGGGCCCGCCGCCGGTCTGGTGTCGCCGCCGCCGTTGCTGCCGTTGCCGCCTCCCTGCCGGCAAGTGTGGGAAAGGAGAAGCTGAGGGCCGCCGCCGCCGTTGCCGCTATGGGGGTGAGTGAGGCAGGGAGAGGAGACGCGAGGGCCCGGAGCGCTCCCCGGTCCCCTCGACCCCTGCGCCCCCATTGTTCCTTGAACCCCCCTCACGTGACCCCGACCCCCTCCGGCCTCACGTGACCCCCAACCCCCACATGACCCGACTCCCACATTCTAAGCGTCCCCACACTCGGCGCAGCCCGGGATCCCTTGGGGAGTCCCCTTCTCCGAGCCCCACCCCCTTAGGTGTCCCCCGCCCCTCGCGTTGCGGCCCCCACCCCCCCCGCCTTCCTGGCTGACCTGTTATTTTCTTGGCCACCCCTTAACCCCCGCGCGGTCCCTCGGGTACCCCCCGCCCCCAGGGATCACCCATCACCTAGTTGTCACGGGCTTCGCGACTTCCCACATCCTAGGCCGTCCCCGGCTTGCAGGGAACTGAGGCCCAGAGAAGAGGCACCCAGCCAAGGTCACACAGGCAGTGAGCAGGGGCCAGACCCTGCCTCGGGCCTCCCCAGCCCTCGGCCACTGGCGGCGCTTCCCGCTACCCGGATTCTCGGTGAAGCCGGTTCTCCTACACTCTTTCCAGACCTCTCCACCAGGTTCCTCCTGCTCCTAAAACGTCCTCTTCCCTTCCAACGGAGGCCTGCTCTTCTAGGCCTCCCAGATACACCAGAGTGGTTTTGATTCTTACTGGGGTCGTTAGTAGTCTTAAGTGCTGCAGGTGGCTTTGCATGCGGGAGCGGTGCAGAAGGTGAGCAGGGAGGGTGTTGATGGGGGGAGCACTGATGGCTCCAGCCGCGGATGGGTAGTGACCACCTGTTCTGTGTGAGGCAACCGGGAGGTGCGCCCTTCCCTGGCATGTGCCCATAGAGGGCTGGGCAGAAGTTACTCAAATATTTGTGTGAGTTCACCTTCCTAAGTTCCAGTTAGAGTAGTATCAGGCACTCTCCTGAAAATGGAACTGGCCCTCCCTAGTACTGTGTAGATTAGTTTTTACCCGGAATTTTCACCATCTTTAGGGAGCCCTGACTGGGGCGCCAGAGATACCTCAGTTCCAGCCCCATCTTCACTGGCTGGTAGCATGATACTGTGCCAGTGACGTGGCCTTTCTGAATTTGAATTTCCTCTTCTATGTAATGTGGATGATGATACCCGCCCCCCCATAGATGTGAGAATTAAATGAGATAGTGGGTGCAGATAGCCACGTGAAATTGTGGCTGTTGTTTTTGCTTGTATTCTCACCTGTATTGTAGTTACCTAAAATAGATGTGTGCTATTTTTAACCCATTGGTTTGTCCCTCCTGTTGTTAACCTAGATTTTCTCTCACTCAAGTGGTTATTGACTGAACAAATCAACTTGTTAGATAAAAATAGTCGTTTAATCCATGTCGAAGCACTTTGTATAATCCACATCAAAACACTTTCATCTTGTTTCAGCAAGGAATTTGGGGTACTGTGTACTTGGTATGTGGAAAATCAAGTCTGGAGACCTTAGGCATATTTAACCCAGGTTTTGGTGAAAGGTCCCAAACCCCAACTCTTGTTGAAACGAGGTAAAAATCTGTGTGCGTAGTATCACTCAGTGTCTATGCAGCACCAGCCGCTACAGACTGAGCAGCAAACAAGAAGCATCACGTGCCATTCTGGTTCAACGCTTCCTCATTGGTTGAGTTGAAAGAACAAGACTCAGAGATACTGCGACCCTTGCTTCCTTCGGGGCCTCCATGTTATTACTCATACTCTACAGATGTGTTTCTCAGAACGGCCCCTGCCTAGTCTCTTCTGGCCTACAACTCACTGCAGCAAAGTCCCTGAAACGATGCTGGAACCCTCTCATTATCCTCATTCCTCCTGGGTGGGGCCTGTGGACTCCCCACCTCAGTGTCAGGAAGGTCAGTGTTTGTGGCAGGCACCGTCTGTGGGAGGGCCCTGCTCCATTTGACAGATAACCTCAGGCTAAGAGAGAGTAGCATCAGATGGAGCACCGTTCCCTTCAGAGTTCTTTCCCTCTTGCTGCCACAGACGTGTTGCCTTTTAGGAATTAGAATGCACATCTCTGGCTCCCTTCATCAAAAACAGAGATTTTTTTCTGGATCCTGGATGCTATGTGTGGTGAAGGTACTGACACTGAAAATCTAAGAGATGCCAAATCTCTCTTCTGAAAGGTGCCTCCTGCCCCCATCTGTGTGCTTGTTTTCTGAATTTCTCTGTGGCCTGGTAGTCCTAACTGCATGTGGAGATACTACTTTGAGAGGAATAGCAGGGGGAGGGGTTTCACAGCTGCGCGTGAAGACACTTGTGTCACACTTTATAAAAAGTGCTGGGTAAATGTAGTTGATGTTGTGGCAGAAGCATGGATTTTAGGGTTCAGACCTGGATTTGAATCTTGGGTGATTCATTCAACAGGTATGGACTTAGTACCTACTGTTTGCTGAGCACTGGGTGTACGTTGACTAACGAAGCCAGTGTGACCTCTACCTCATGGGGTGTTACAGTCCGGTGTGAGTGGAGGGAGGGGGTGGCAGGGAGAGACCTCTTTGGGAATTTTGTTCACTGGCTCTGTGACCCTAAAAGTTCCCTCACGTCTCTGTGCTTCCGTTTTCTCATCAAAGAAGTGGACACACATAACTTGTTATTACAGAGATTACAGTGAAGCCTCTTTATTAAAGCATTAGCAGAGTGCGGGGCGCTAGTAGGTCCTCGTAAACAGAAGTCCGTATTTTTATACCTAGTACATTGTATCATTTTGTCTTCACAACAGCCCTGTGAGGTATAGACGTTGTTAGCTCCCTTTTACGGCTGAAATCGAGATCCAGAGAAACTAAGTAACTTGCTAAAAAGAGATTAAGTAACTTGCCCAAAGTCACACAGCTACTAAGTGGAAGAGCTGAGAATCAAATCCAAGTCTCTTGACTCAAAATCCCACACTCTTTTTATTATCTAAAGCTCCCTTGGGAAAGACACTTAACCACAATGAGCTTTACTGTTCACTGTGCTTATTTCCCATTTTAATTAGGAGAATTTTCCTGTGTCCCTGCAGGATAGCCTTACCTCCACAAGGCAGGGCAAAGCTAATTAGAACAGTAGGAGACCACTTTTCTTCGTGTGTGCTGGGTTTGGGGGAGAGCCCCTGCCTGTCCGCCCTGGCCTGCTGCAGCCACATAGCCCATGTGCAGGCAGCGAAGCACTTAGGGGTCGCTTTCATTCTCTGCCGTCTCGGGCCGTGGCAGCCTGGAGCCTCGCTCTGAGGATTGTCTGGCTGGCCTGTTCCCTTGCATGAATGAGCCCGTAAATCTCCTGGAGGCCTGGGGTTGGCCCTCCTGCTGCTTGTGCTTAGGAATTACTTACTTCATGGTCTTAGACATGAGATGCTGTGGAGGGAACCCACGTTTCAGTGCTTTCTGGGTCCCGGGAGTCACACTTTCCTTCCAGCACCTTTGATCTTTCAGCTCTGTGTTGTGTGAGGAGAGAACTAGTGTGCAGGCTGGAGGAGGGGCGCTTGCCTCTACTGTAGAAGTGACTTCTGACCTGTCCTTTCAGCTATTCAGTGAGGCCAGCATTAGTGTCCCCATTTTTCCAGAGATGGACTTGCTTTCACAGGTCATGCAGGGGCGGCAGGAGGAGCAGTGGCCTGGCCTGAGTGATGTCAGGGCTCATGTTCTTTCCTGGAGACTGGCTGTCTTGGGTTTCCTTACCCCTCCCTCTGTGTAGAGGTAGGGCCTAGGGCAGCACTGTGCTCGCATGGCACGTCAGCCGTCACCAAGCCAGAAGAAAGGTGATGAGAACTGAATTGCTGAGTGGCTACCTTAATGGCTCCTGAGGTCTGAACTTCTCAGGCAGGACTGAGAAGGAAGGTCTTTTACACCGATGTCAGCCTTCCCATTGGGAGACAGCAGGGCTGGTGGAACAAACACTAGATCCGGGACCCAACCCCTGGGATTAAGTCCCCCACTACCATTTACTCTTGGGGGAACTCTGAACGAGTTACACCATCCCTTTGAGCCTCAGTTGCCTTGCGTGGGAATGGAGGTGCTGGTTTTTGCCCTGAGAATTGAAGCAGATGTTTGCGAAAGTACTTTTCGAGCTGAGTGTATCTCGCAATGTTGTTTTGAAATTCAAATTCCCAGAGAAAACGGTGGGTGCCCTAAAACCTGTGTGTGGTCGAGAGGGGTTTGTTCTGTCCACTCCAGTCCCAGCCTTATGAAGACAGTGTGTTCTCTTCTGTTCGCTCCTTCCTTGAGGGAGGTGAGGATGGGATCTAGCCGGGCTTCCGGCACAGTGCTCAGCAGGCTAAAACAGCTGGTGCTGGCAAGTTTACACCTAGAAGAGCAATCCGTGTGAGTTCTTGGTGTCTGACCTCTCGCCTCCTGGTCCCTTGAAATAAGAGTTAGGCAGTGGCATTCCTTGGAGGGCCGAAGGTAGAATTTATCCCAGAAACTTTTCCAGCATCTGGTTTTCGACTCGCCCTCTGCTGGTGCCAGCGTCGGGGCTACGGCACAGCTGGAGGGAGTACAGCCTCTCTCGGGTGAGCTCAGGAAACCGAGAGGTGGAGTCAGAAGAGGCAGTGAGGTGGGTAAAAAAGCAGAGCCATCCCTCCAGTGCCTTTGGGTGCCTTCTGGATTTGGGCTGGGGAGGGTGTGAACAACTCTGGATGCATATGCTGCCCTGGTCTTCCTTGGGAGTGAGAAAGAGAACTCGCGTTGGTTGAGCGTGTGCCGGAGTCAGTCTCCCCGACCTCCTACCTCAGAGAAGGTGTTATGAGCCTCACTCACCTCATTCATCAGATGAGGGAAGGAGACACAGAGAAGGACTGACTGTTACCTGAACACCACTCTGAAAAGCAGGAAGAGGCTCTGGGTAGGGTCTGTGAGATTCCAGAGTGTGGGCTCTTTTTCCTGTGTTACTAGCTTTTTACAACAGAGTGAGAGGGTCCACGTAGGCCTGAGAGAACCCCACGTGAGCTTTAAACGGGATTTGCTCTTTATGCAGTTATGGGTGCCTCTGTGCAAGGACACTCTCCCTTTGCTCCCCCCTGACCATGTGTCAGCATGGCCTCTGTCCCCAGGTGAACCCCTTGAGGCCCTTGACTCCACCCTTGTCGGCACTAGGTGTGCAGTGTGCCTGCCGCTCATTGCCCTTGGCCGAGCAGTGCTTCTGGGGAACGGTTCTGGCTCCTTAAGCCAGAGCGCCCTGGGCTTAGCTTAGAAAGGGGACCCAGCTCCCAGAGGGGCTCCCCCAGACCAGATCTTTGTCTTCTGAAGCTGGCAGACACTGAGAAGGCTTTGAATAAACTTATACTTAGGAACAGCTGTCAGCGTCTACCTCAGATGCCATCTCCTCCTTGAAACCTGCCCTGCATGCATCTAGAATTAGTCCTTGCTTCCTTAGGAGGGATGGATGAGCGCATATTTATTAGGCACCTGCTGGGGCCAGGCTCTGCTGCAGACATTGTCATGTGCTCTCACTGGGCCCTCACAGTGACCCAGCAGTCCTGAGGGTCAGTACTCTTCTGACAAGGAAGCTGAGAAGTCAGGTGATGCTCCCAAGCTCCCACGACTAGAAGACGCTTGTGTCTTTCCCAACCCACCAAGTGTGCAGCCCCCAGGATTGGAAGTCCCTGCCACTGAAGCCAGGCTGTGGACTCGGGGACTGACTCTAAGGTTCCTCAAAAGGAAAGTCAAGTCTTTGGTCGGCCACAGCCCTTCCAGCCAACTTTGCTTTTCCCTGTTGCAGAGGAAGTCAAGCAAAGCGAAGGAGAAGAAGCAGAAGCGGTTGGAGGAACGAGCAGCCATGGATGCCGTCTGTGCCAAAGTGGATGCTGCCAACAGGGTGACTCCCCTCCTTCCCAAGTCCCTTGCTCCTAGAACTTCAGCTCCGTTTTTCATTTGACTTCTTTTGGCGCCACCCTGTGGCAGCATTTTGTTATTGGCCAGCTGAGGGAAATGAGCGCCGCAGGAGAGTTGCCAGAAGGGTCAGAGGTTGGCCTAGGTGTGCAGGGAAATGTGGATGCAAATGGAAGTGGCTGTGGCGCCTGGGTGGCTCAGTCCGTGGAACGGAGCGTGTGACTCTCCATGTCAGGGTCGTGAGTTCCAGCCCCACACTGGGCGTGCAGCCTACTTACAAAAAGAAAAAGAATGGGGACGCCTGGGTGCCTGAGTCGTTGCATCTGCCTTCAGCTCAGGTCATGATCCCGGGCTCCTGGGATTGAGCCCACATTGAGCCCCATATCATCGGGCTCCCTGCTCAGCGGGCAGTCTGCTTCTCCCTCTGCTCGCAGCTCCCCCTGCTTGTGCTCTCTCTTTCTGACAAATAAATGAATACAATCTTAAAAAAGAAAAAAAAAGGGGCACCTGGGTGGCACAGCGGTTGGGTGTCTGCCTTCGGCTCGGGGCGTGATCCCGGCGTTCTGGGATCGAGCCCAACATCAGGCTCCTCCGCTAGGAGCCTGCTTCTTCCTCTCCCACTCCCCCTGCTTGTGTTCCCTCTCTCACCGGCTGTCTCTCTCTGTCGAATAAATAAATAAAATCTTTAAAAAAAAAAAAAAAGAAAGAAAGAAAGAAAAAAAAAGAGTAGAAATGACTGGTTCTCTCTGTGGGTCTCCTTCCATACCAGTCGAAGAGGGTCTAGAGGAATTTTTGTTAGTATTTTGCATTTTGGAGAGGAGACCTTCCTGGTAAAATGTGGTATAGTTTTCTCATTCATTCCTTCAAATATTTATTGACTGACTATGAAGTACCAAAGGCTCTGCTGGCACCAGGGCAGGGGGCAACAGCCTGGTTCCGGGGGCCACAGGCAAGGAAGGAGTAGCTGTGAAGCTGAGCACCCAGGTGGCCCCACTAAGAGCAGGCTTGGCTTTCAAACAGAACTGAAGAGATTCTGGTCATCCTTCCTGCTCCCATTTCATATCCCATTTTTTGTTACTCTTTTTTTTTTTTTTTTAAAGATTTTATTTATTTGATAGAGCATAAGCAGGGGCAGCAGCAGGGAGGGGAGAAGCAGTCTCCCCGCTAAGCAGGGAGCCTGATGTGGGGCTTGATTCCAGGACCCTGAGATCATGACCTGAGCCTAAGGCAGATGCTTAACTGACTGATCCACCCAGACGCCCCAATTTTTTGGTACTCTTTTTTTTTTTTTTTTTTAAGATTTTATTTGAGAGAGAATGAGAGCACGAGCAGGGGGAGGGGCAGAGGGAGAGGGAGAAGTAGACTCCCTGCTGAGCAGGGAGCCTGATGTGGGGCTTGATCCCAGGGCTCCGGGATCATGACCTGAGCCTAAGGCAGATGCTTAACCAATTGAGCCACCCAGGCGTCTTTTTTTTTTTTTTTTTAAGATTTTATTTATTTATTTGACAGAGAGACAGCCAGTGAGAGAGGGAACACAAGCAGGGGGAGTGGGAGAGGAAGAAGCAGGCTCCCAGTGGAGGAGCCTGATGTGGGACTCGATCCTAGAACGCCGGGATCACTCCCTGAGCCAAAGGCAGGGCTACCCAGGCGTCCCCAGGCGTCTCTTTTATGACTCTTTTAGCCCACCCAGTAAAGAGTCCACATTTATAAGGAGGTGGTTCACTGACATGATTGTGCCATTTTGGGTTTTGACCCGGTGAGGTTAGTTGAGGGCTTCTTAGAAGTATGCAGTCCGACTCTTGGTTTTGGCTCAGGTCACGATCTCAGGGTTGTGAGATCTAGCCCTGTGTTGGGCTCTGCTCTCAGTGTGGAGTGTGCTTGAGATTCTCTCTCTGCCCCTCCCCTTGTGCGTGCATGCATGTGCGTTCTCTCTTTCTAAAATAAATAAAAATCTTAAAAGAAAAGAAATGTTAAAAAAAGAAGAAGAAGTATGTAGGTGGATGGGGCACCTGGCTGGTTCAGTTGGTAGAGCAGGTGACTCTTGATCTCAGGGTCCTGAGTTCAAGCCCCACACTGGGCATGGAGCCTACTTAAAAAAAAAAAAAAAAAATGAAGTGGCCTCTCTCTTTTGAGTCAGGTGACCTACAGGCCAGTATTAGCATTAGGCTAGTAGAGTCTCTTTTTACCTTGTGAAATGAAGCTGACTTAAAGCTCTTGGACCTCCTTACTAGAACCTCGCTACGTGTGATTTCCAAGCTGAGGCAGGGGGAGCGGCGTCTAAGGGCTGCTCCTGGGCCGGGAGCTAAGCCTCCCAGTGTGGGGCTGCACACCATCCCCCTGCCGGGCAGAGCCACACGTGTGTTTGTGCTACTGCTCTTGTCTTTCCCTCCACAGCTTGGAGATCCTCTGGAGGCTTTCCCAGTGTTCAAGAAATATGATCGAAATGGGTAAGTGTTCAGCACTCCTACCTGTTGTCTCCTTGAGTGTCTGAAGGAATTCACTTTCCCAGAGTCTGCTTCCTCCAACCCAAATTTTCTCATTCTTTGTTACAAAAAGGAGAAGCTATGGCGAGTATCTTGTTGATATAAAAGCCCCTGGTTTGGGTGACAAAGGAATCCATAAATGAACAAAGATCGCATAATCTTAGACTGATGTTTCTTTACGATTTGATGTTCTCTCCAAGTGAAGAATCATGAAGCTGAAACAAACTTGAAAAATCATCTAGGCTGATTTCCTCCTTTTATGCAAGGGGGAACCAAGGCCCAGAGAAGCTGTGTAATTTTCTGAGCCACGGCGTTTCTCCCTGGCTGCTGAGGGGGCTTTTAATTCCCGATCTAGGGCTCTTTCCTAGAGTGTATGGTGTAATTCTTAAAAGCCACTTACTGGCTGTGTGACCCTGGACTCTGGACGTAATCTCTCTGTGCCTCCATTTTCTATTTTTATTTTATTTATTTTATTTTAGATTTTGTTTTATTTTATTTTAGATTTTATTTGTCAGAGAGAGAGAGAAAGAGTGAGCACACAAGCAGGGGGAGCAGCAGGCTCCCTGCTGAGCAAGGAGCCCCATGCGGGACACGATCCCAGGACTCTGGGATCATGACCTGAGCTGAAGGCAGATGCTTAACTGATTGAGCCACCCACGCATCCCTGTGCCTCCATTTTTTAATCAGCAGTGGGTCTAAAAATAGATGGTTTCGTCAGGAGGGTTAGGTATAAAGTGCTCGTGCCTGGAGCTTACCAAAACCTAGGTCAGTGTTGGCCGTTATTACTACCGTTATTGTTACTAATCCAATTTACTGCTGTAGGATCTGGGTGAAAGCCCCCTTCCCCTTTCTGTCCTTTTGGTTTATAAAATAGGAAGCGTAATCTGTCTTACCAGAGCTGCTCTTGGCTTAGGGGAAAACGGGGGTTATAGTTTTAGAGAATCACAGCTGTGGGTTTGAATCAGAACTGTGCCTCTGATGAACTGTATTCAGGCAAGCCACACTCCTTAAGCCTCCTTTTTTGGTCTGTTAGATGGAGTGATGAAGCCAAACTTGTAAGGTCGTTTTAAGGAGGAAGGAGCGTGGTATACAGTTCTGTAGGTAGCAGCTGGTATGAGTATTTTAGTGAACAAGATAGACAGATGTAAGCATACAGATTATGAAACGAACGCTTCAGTAGGTGACATCGTAGCTGCTCTCCGTGGCTTTGTCAGAATCGCATAGTATCACGTTACCCCGTCCTTCCTGTGTGTGGTCAGACGGAGTACAGTTCCTCCGCTGAATAGCCTTGCCATTCAGTGTCTGGAAAGTCCTCTGACACAGTTTAGAGATCCCTTACTGTGATGTCTTCTAGTGTTCTATGTTTCACATTCCTATGACTCTCAGAAATATTGGAACAGCCCTGACGCCGGCATTGCCAGCTGACTCTGGGCTCCTTTGGTGCCTGGAATTTTGTGTGCTTTGTGTGGCTGTGATCCTGCTTTAATGTACTTAAAGAACTCAAATAAGAAAAAAAAAGAAAGAGAACTCAGTGTAGTGGAGAATTCATACCTCCAGACCGACCTTTGGAAAATACACGGCTGAGCCAGATGGAAGGCTGTGTTGAGGCATTTCTGACTACAACGTGGTCATTACTTATGAAGAAAGGAAGACTGTTCAGAGCCAAGAAGTTCCGAATGTATGAGGCTGAGCACACGTGCAGCTCATGTGGTGGACCAGACAGCAGAGGTGACAGTCGCTGCCAGTGGGGACGTCCTCTGAGGGGTCGTGTCAAGGGCCACTGGAAGGTCCTGACCCGGGGCCTCTCTGAGGACTGTGTGTCACTGACTTCAGTCTTTTTTTTTTTTTTTTTAAAGATTCTATCCATTTATTCGACAGAGATAGAGACAGCCAGCGAGAGAGGGAACACAAGCAGGGGGAGTGGGAGAGGAAGAAGCAGGCTCATAGTGGAAGAGCCTGATGTGGGGTTCGATCCCAGAACACCGGGATCACGCCCTGAGCCGAAGGCAGACGCTTAACCGCTGTGCCACCCAGGCGCCCCAGTCACTGACTTCAGTCTTGTCAGAATGTGGCACTGCCTGGAGATTGGGGTTCCACATTGGCCAAGGAGCTGAACTGTGATTGACTAATGTTTCCCGTAGAAGTTAATAGATGACGGTACCTTAATGCCTACAGCGTTTGTTAGTGTAGGGAAACAAGCATGGGGTTGGACCCCGCTCCACCCTGTTGGGTCAGCCGAGAGCACCCGCCGTGTCCTCAAAGGAAATGGCAGGCAGGACTCCCCAGGGGGGTTCCGGACCATGGTCTTCTCAAAGGGCCTGAGGTGACCCAGCCACTTTCAAGGTGCCAGGGCTGCCCGGTGAGGAGTCCGTTCAGAGACTAAATGCCTAAGGGCGGGAACTAAAGGCGCTGAGAAGACTCTAGTGTTCATAGCAAAGCGTAGAAGAGAGGCTGGAGAAAGCAAAGAGGTAGCGGAGAGAGAAGTTTACAGAGTGCCGAGGCTGATAAGGGCCTCGCAGGGCAGGCAGGAAATGAGACTGTGGTCAGGGTGGTGGGCTGGCGATGACAGTTGTTAATCTCAGCCCGAAAGGCTTCGTTCCCTCAGCGGCACCTTGCGTAGTCACGTCCCAGAAGGCAGGGTGCAGGCTCGGCTCTTCTCTGTAGAACAGACCAGGCCTGCTGCCCTGCGCAGCCTGCCGCCGGCTCCACACGCCGTCTTTCCCTCTTCTTCAGGTTAAATGTCTCCATTGAGTGTAAGCGAGTGTCTGGATTGGAGCCAGCCACCGTGGCCTGGGCCTTCGACCTGACCAAAACCAACATGCAGACCATGTAAGCACACCCCTACAGGAGGGGAGCCTCACTCCTCCCCTTCTTGGCTTCCCCACCCTGACTGCTGACTGCCCCCACATTTCCCAGGTACGAGCAAAGCGAATGGGGCTGGAAGGACCGAGAGAAACGGGAGGAAATGACGGATGACCGAGCCTGGTACCTCATTGCTTGGGAAAGCAGTTCGGTTCCTGTTGCCTTTTCTCACTTCCGGTTTGACGTGGAGTGCGGGGATGAAGTCCTGTACTGGTAGGCGCCCCAGCTTGGGAGAGGCCGTGGGGAGGACACGTGGGCGCTGCTGCAGGCACTCAGCGGGTGGTGGAGCCCACCGTGCCAGTCTGGGTCTGCGGGCTGCAGGGCCTCAGGCTCCTCTGACGGGCCTTGCCTCCCCGTGCTCACTGCGCTTTCTTCGTCCAGCTACGAAGTGCAGCTGGAAAGCAAGGTGCGGCGGAAAGGCCTGGGGAAGTTCCTCATACAGATCCTGCAGCTCATGGCCAATAGGTAAGGGCGTCTGCCCCGCCGCGTCTGTCGCTCCACTGGAAGGATCTGCTGCTGAGCCATCCACGGTTCTTTGAGCCTCCGTGGAGGACCAGGCTCATAGGAATGTTTTGGAAGAAAGGCATCTAGAACCCTCTCAGTAAAAATACTCCTCGCCCTGCTGTGACTCCAGATTTTGTACATGCGGCTCAATGCAGCTTCTGATGCCTGTTGTGCCTGAATGGGGGGTGCAGAGAGGGAGTGGAGAAGAAGCCAGTCGGGTGGGGGCCCAGTGCCCGTGCAGTCTGATCGCCCCATAACGGAAGCACGGGGTGCTGTGGGTGGCCAGCACGGACGCTAGAGTTGGGGCTCAGGGGGTGATTCTCAGGAGCAAATGGAGCACAGCAGGCAGAGACACAAAAGAGGAGGCATGAGTTAGCATTGGTTTCTCTTTCTGGAAGGTGTTCTCTCTGCTTTCTTTCCAGCACACAGATGAAGAAAGTTATGTTAACTGTATTTAAGCACAATCATGGCGCCTACCAGTTCTTCAGAGAAGCGCTGCAGTAAGGAGCTGGGCCCTGGTGTGGGACCCTCTGGGTGGTACGGGGGGCCTGCCCCAGGACCTTTTTCCTGGTCCCAGAGCTCATTCATCCTGAAGGCTGAGCACCTGGTCCGGTGGTCCGTGGGAGTAACCCGGGGATTGGTGAGATGGCGTGGCGTGCCCTCTGGCCGCGCCCTCACTCCTAGGGCTCTTGTGAACGTGGCGGGTAGAAAAGTTCCCAGGCTGGGAAGGAAGACAGTCAGCTACTGGCAGCCCAGCCTTTCCTCTTGCCTTTCTTGCAGATTTGAAATCGACGACTCTTCCCCCAGCATGTCTGGCTGCTGTGGAGAGGACTGCTCCTACGAGATCCTGAGCCGGAGGACCAAGTTCGGGGACAGCCAGCACTCCCATGCGGGCGGGCACTGTGGCGGCTGCTGCCACTGAGCTCCCAAGCTAGAATGCTCTCTCCAAGGCCTGTCCTCTCCCTGGGCTCACGCCGCTGGCCAAGTGCCCTCAGAGCTGTGGCCTCCTTAGCCCTGCACGTGCCAGGCTGCAGCCTGAGAGCACAGAACCCTGGGGTGGAGTGGTCCGAGCTGCCCGTCCTCCGCTCTCCTAGAAGAACAGAGTGCCCTGAAGGAGCAGAGAGGAGAGGGTGCCGAGGGAGGTGCTGGTGGAGGCCGGGCAGGACGTGGACCCTCTCACAGCGGTTGCCTTCTTGCGCGGCCCTTGTGCCCGTGAGCATGAGGCTCCCCGGCTTCTCTGCAGGTGGATTCCTGACAGGCCCCCTCCCTCCCCTGCCACACACACACTTGGACAAACGGGGTGTTTTATACCCACCTTTATAAAAGTCTGGAGCCCTGGGTCGGGGTCTGGTTGGTCCCCAAGGAGGAATGGACTGAGTGCAAGAGCTGGACGTAGAGATAGGCCTCAGAGAGAGTCCTGTTTCGTAGCCGAATGCGCTGATGGAGACTGCGGGAAGGTCTTTTGTGCCACGACACTGGGAAGCAAGGGAGCTCTTCTAGCTGTGCTTTTATGGACCCACAGTTAGTGTGGAGACATCCCAGGGGACTGGCCGTTAGGAGGAAGGCTTCATCCCTCTCTGCCTCGTTGTTGATGAGAGAATGAGAGGACCAGGAACAAGGTGTGGGCGGGGGCGGCCCCCTGGGAAGAGAGCTGCCTCTCTGGGCTTTCGGACTTTGCTGCATCCTGGCTGAACCTCTTGATCTGGCAGCGACTCGAGTTCTCCCTTCACAGAAACAAGCCACAGGTCCTTCCAGTTCTCCCCGTCGCCCCTCGCCACTTGGCCTCCCCCAGCTCACCTCACCCGATACCTCTGCTCTTACTCTCAAGGGGGAGAATTACATTAGGGACCCCCTCCTCTTCCCCCAGAAGGACCCCTCGTTCCTGGCCTCCTCAGTGCTATTGCCTCTCATATCTTGGTGCTGATCGCTCTCTGAAGGTGGGGCCACCCTCCCTTTTCAGAGAGCCCCCAGCCAGCAGCAGGCCCACTGCCTGCACTCCCCAGCCTTGCCCCTTGCTGCCTCAGTGAGGCCTGGTGCCACTGCCCTGGCTGGCAGCTCCGGCTGCAGCGGGAATGCCTCTCAGTGGCCAGAACCGCTGCTTTCCTCTCTCTCCAGTGTCACCCTGTGGCAGCGGACTGGAGCAGGGGGAGACGACCTTCCTCTTCTCTCACAGGATAGAGAGGCTGTGGCTCAGAGCTTATGCTCGCCCTGATCTCTGGGCCTTGTGCCCCTTCCAGGGAAGACAATGACCAAATCCTTATCCAGGAAAAAGCACCTGCCACCTCCCCTTGGACATCCTTGAGCTCTGCTCTAGGGAGTGTCTTAAAGGTTCTAGCCTTTGTGAAGTTGCTCTCTTGGAGGTCTGTCTGTTCTGACCTCAGAGTCTGCTCAGACCCCACCGTCTGCCCTGACTCAGGTGGTCTCTGCTGGCGGGTCTCCCTGGAGCTGATCTCGCTTCCCCACTTTCCTGCTCCTGCAGGGCCCTGTGCACACAGCCACCTCCACCCAGCCCGGCCCTCCTCAGAGTGCTCTGTGTTGCTCTTGACCCCGCCGCGGCCAGCGGACGTGGCACTTCTTCGGGGAGGGCCTCTCAGCTCTACACTGGAGTAAGCCCGCCTCTGCCCCTACCTTCCGGCTCCCGGGGTCTCTGTGTGGGGAGGGGCGGGGAGAATTTTAAATTGCTGGGAGGAGGCCATTGGTGGGCTCCTTCCGAGAATCATGGAATGACAGAAGCATGTTTAGGAATTTTTTCCTCTGATCCCTGTCTGTTGACACAGAACAGGTAGATATTTATTGTCTTAGATCATGGATTTCTGATACCTCCCACTCAAGGGATCAAAAGGAACCCCGCTGTAAATTCCTCATAAGGTGAGTTCAGTGTATGTTGTCTCTCCACTCCTTGGACACCTGCCGCTGAGCCCACGGGTAGATGGAGTGCTTGGTGCCGCAGCCTGCGCTCGCAGCCTCTGCCAGCCGTCTGCTGCAGGGGGCTCGGGGGGCAGCGCTGGGGCAGGAGACCAGCAGCTCCCTCTGTTTCGGTGTTGAGCCCATTCACTCAAACATGTCTTTCTCCACTTTCCCAGGTCTTGGTTTTTGAGAAACAGAGCAGGCCTTTTGTTCCCCAGCTTTTTTGTGTGTGTTTTGTTTGGGGCATGTTAAAATATTTTTCAAGATTTTTTTTTTTTTTTTTTTAGTTGTATCCACTCTCTTTCAGGTTATTTTTGTTGATGTCAAATGTGTATATGACATGTGTATGGTTCTTTTTAACCCTTTCTGGTTTTTTTAGAGGAAACTGAAGGTAAACTCCTTGATATATATTTTTTTTCTTTAGCAACTTGTTATCACTGGAATCAAAGGGAAAAGTGATCTCTTTTTGCATTGGTTGTATTTGTACGTCACAAATAAAAGACACTTTGTTCAGCTGCTGGGATCGTGTCCTAACTCTGGGTGCCGTGGGCAGTGTGGTCTCAGGGGACACCTCCACACTGTCCCAGTGTTGGGCCGGAACCCTGGGAGGCACGAAGCTGTGAGGCCCCCACACCCCTTGCTATGAAAGGAGCCTTGGCCTGAGGAAGCTTTAGGGTGTCTGGGGCGAACAGCCAGTGGTGGGAACTGAGACGGAGTGCGTGTTTTGTGCCGTTTCGCGCTGGCCCTGAGTAGAGGTAAAAGGTCTTGCAAGGGACGCCTGATTACATCTCGGACAGTCCCAAGCCAGGCAGCGGGACATTTGACATCTTTGGCTAAATGTAAATGCCAGTGCACTTGGGTGGAAGTTGAACAGATTGAGAGTGCCGGTGTTTCTTTCCTCCCTCTTACTTTATTGGGTTACTCAGAATATTCTTTCTCTCTTAAAAAGATTCCAAAGCCCTCTTTCCTCCACTCACAAAAGACAAAGGCTCAAAGGAAGGGGTAACTCGTCAGGCCTGACAGGACAGGAAAGTTAAGAGCTGGGAGAGGGGAGAGGCTCGGCCCCTGGCATGTGACAGATGGAGCTATGCAGCTTCTCCCAGGCAGGCCTCCTGCCAGTCCCTGGCCCAGGGTGAGCTGGGAGGCGAGGCAGGAAGTAGGCTAGGAGCTGGGGTTCCGAAGCCCTTTCTGTGGACGCTGTGGGGGCAGCCTTGCTGTGCTGCTGCTTGGTGATCCTCTCTGCTGGGAGGGAGCAGGTGGAGCCCCAAGCCACAGGGCATGTTTGTGCCCTGGCAGGGCAGTGATCTGGGGAAGGGGGAGCAGCGCTAATAACTGTTCAGTGGGTGTCGGTGTGGGTGTGACAAACCATCCCCAGGTGTCATCCCACCTGGGGATGGTTTGTGCTGTTGCCTTATTGAAGAAAGGCATCACAATCCTTGGGAAGGGAGAGAGCATTTCACTGGGCGAATCATGCAACATTTCCCATGTGACAAACTTCTGTCCGCCCCCCCCCCCCCCCCCGCCCACCGCCCCGGCCCAAGTTCTTCGTTCCTTGCAGGCTGTTTTAATCCCAGGCAGGAATTCCCTGGAATGATAGTCCCCTTGCCACAGGGCAGATGGCCAGCGTTGGAAGGGTGTGGGGCCCTTCCTCGGCCCCTGCTGCCTGGGGTCTGTGCCCACCTCCTCGAGGGGCCCGGACCCCTCTTTGGACCTCCAGTGGCTGCCTGCACCCCTCCCTGCAGCTGTAACAAGCTTCTTCCCTCAAGTGGGACTTGTGCACGGGCCTTCGGTGAGCAGGTGCTGCAAGGGGCACCATGCCCGCCCGACGAGTCTTCCATTTCAGGCAGAGCGCGACCTGGTTTAGAAAGGACTGTGTTTCGCCTGCGGAAGCAAACTGGTCGCCCGGTGATTTCCACTAGCAGGTGCTGACGGTGGTCGGTTCCAGCCTTGATCTCCACGGTGCCCGGACCATGGTTTTCTGCATCCAGTCTGCAACGCCCAGGTACATGGCGGCGCCCGGGGCTCTGGGGATGTCAGCGTCACACTTGGTGATGGAGTTCTAGGTCGCCGCGTGGACCCTGGCACCTGTCGGTCTCAAGACCCTGTCTTCTGTCTCAGGGCTGGGCCTAGAGAAACAAAGCTGGCCCGTCCTCTCGCCAGCCTGTTGCCAGGGCAGCCTTTCCCGAGGGGTTCTTTCCGTCCCATGCAGGGGGCTGTTGAGAAAAATGGGGACTAGGGTCGAGAAGGCCAAGGTGGAGGCGTGGCCATCCTGTGGGGACACAGGCTTGCCACAGAGGAGGCCTGGAGGAGGGTGTTGGGACGGCAGCAGCGCCTGTGGCCTGTGGTGATGATTCATCCGTCAGGCAGCTCAGTAGCTCTTCTCCGGAGAGGAGGAAGCAGCTGTAGCCATAGCCGTCTGGTCCTCACAGTAGGGCTCCCTACCTCAGCTTTTCCTGGATGCCCCGTGCAATTGCCCCATCCACTGGACGGGGAAGAAGGGGTGATGGCTTCAAGGAGAGGCAGGCTGTGCCAGAGCTCTGCCCGAGGCCCCGGCCTCAGAACCTGCAGGTGCTCCATCCCCTCGGACTCGGGCCCTGGGCCTGCCATCGCCTCCCAGGCCGGAGAGCAGCCCCTGTGCGAGCCCTCCCACCGTACCTGTGCGCACACGTGGGTTCACGTTTCCTGGAGGCACCCGTGTGGAAGTGGACAAGGTGAGCCTGTCAACCTATATTGTCCCTGCTGTGAGATCTTACTTCCATGAAGGTGAACACTGGCCGTGGGCCGGCAGGGGGAGCGCTGCCATGCAGGGGCTGAGGTCTGACCACACTGCCCTGTGCTTAGTGTAGACCATCCCGAGGTTAGAGGGACGGCCCTGAAGGAAAGCAACCAGGCTGAGAAGGGCCCGGAGGCTCTCGAGGAGTGTGGGCGCCACAGCCATGGGCCAAGGCGAGGGAGCAAAGCTGGAGCGGCCGCTGCCCTGGGGGACTGGGTCCGGCTGTCCTCCATGATGGCTTGTTCGCTCTGGGGCCCTGGAGCGGAAGAAGGCCCCGTGTCGCTGTGTGGTCTTGCCCTGGTACAGGAGTAGAGGGTTGCAGGGAGTAGGCCTGGGGGGTGGCCTCATCCACCCCTCCCCTTCCACCAGTTGTGACAAAGAGGTGGCCGTGCGGCTTCTTCAGCGGGATCTTCATGAGCCGGTGAGGGCCCGGCCAGCCAGGTCCAGGCACTGGATGGTGAAGGGCAGAGTATAGCCCTCCCAGATGGGCACAGCGTGAGTGCCCCCATCCCGGGAGTCCGGGCTGATGCCTGGGGAGTAGATTGAGAGGGGGACCAAAGAGGGGGCCTGCACTCTTGGGGCAGCCCGTGTCCGAATGGTGGATACAGGGAGTGGGAAGCAACAGGGCAAGTGGCTGGAAGGGTGTGGGGGTCCAGGGATGGGGCTGTCGGGTGCAGGGCCTTAGGGCCCTCTGGAGGCCTGGCTGAGAGATGGGGTATCGAGAACAATGAGAAAGAATAGGGGACTTGCCTGGACTACAGGATGGAGAAGAGGTCAGGGATCCCGTGGCTGAGAGAGAAACTCAGGGTTAGGAGTTGGGGGTCCAGGCTGGGGGTCACAGCAGGATAAGGGGCGAGGCTGGTGGCTTTGGTACACTGGTCCTCACTGGACCAGCGGAGCCATATGGCAGCAGCACACAGGCTTGGGTGGTCGCGTACCTGGCAGGAACGTTCAAGGTCTCTACCATGACCTGGGTCATCTTTTCCCTCTTGGCCTTGAGGTTGACTGGGGCCTCCACGAGCAGCACGGGATGCTCCTTTTGGCCCAGGCCCACCACCACACCCTGGGGAGACGGGGCGGAAGGCCTTGGGCATGCTTGGGGGGTGGTCCAGTAGCAGCTGCACCCCTCCTCTAGTCTCGGTGTACCCAACTCTATCACGGAGCCCGGAGCAGCTTGCAGACCTGACTGCCTGGCCCTACCAGGAGTCTCGTGGGCTGTCAGCTGTGGGGTGTGGGCAGCCCCTGCCACGCCAGCGCCACTGGACTTCACCAAGCCCGAGCAGCTGTTAGCACGGAGCATGTGAGCATGGCGATCTTATCCTCGTCACGCCTGGTTGCTGGCTGTGGGCTGCGGGCCGGAAGGGGTTAACCGCCACTTGGCTCCTGGTGGGGGGGGGGCAGGTGGTGGCTGGAACTTTCCAACCAGCTGCCACACCCCTGGCGTGCTGGGCAGGACAGCTGCATTCCACTGGGGAGAGCAGCACCCCTACCTCCGCACCCCCTTTTTGCTCTACACCTCCCTCCCCAAGCTGTGTCTGCTCCCCCCCCAGCTCCCCCCGAGTGTCTGGCGCCTGCTGACAGCTGTGCCCCAGGAAGAGCAGATGTCCCTCTGGGACTCTGCCTACACCCGCCCCAGTGACTCCCTGTTCTGCCTGGGCCGGGGCCAGCTTAGGTTTCCCAAGTCAGCTTTTGCCTTCTGGTGAGGCCAACCCCTCCTGCCCCTTTCTCCTGCTGTACTTTGCAGGAAAGCCCCCATTTTGCAGAAGGGGAACCCCTAAGGCCCGGGTAGGGAAAGGGCCATTCTCTAGGTAACCCAGCGAATTCGTTTTGGATCTGCACGCCCTTCTTGAGCCTTCCTCCTTCGGACGCTGGATCCTTCCTAAGACTCTACTTGGGCCTCTGCTGCCACCCCACCCTGGGGAGACAGTACCTCCAGGCCTATAGAGAGGCTGCTGTGGCTGCCCTCAGTGAGAACCCGGGGGTGGGCCCCTTCACCCGCAGCCCTCCCCTCTAACGGCCCCTGGTTCGGTGCCCAATGCCCTCCCCACATGCCAGGAGGAGAGTCTGGGCCAGGTTCTTACCGGCTCCGGGTTAGGGTTAGGTGCTCAGGGAGGTGGTGAACTCCAGAAGGCGTGCGGGGAGGGGGCATCTGAAGGGGTGATACATACAGCCCTGCACGCTAGGGTGCAGCCCCCTCCCCAGGCCTCGCCAGCTCCATGTTTGGACAGAGCAGCTGTTGGGCCGGCACCTTTAATAGCGTGCCAGACCTGAGGTGGGGGATACCCGGTGTTTCTGTAGCCCATGTATGGCCAATGGGGCCGGGGGCCGGCTCTGAGATGGGCCCCCAGTGTCTTCTCAGCCCATATATGACCATCAAGACCTTGGGGGCCTGGATTGTGAAGCTGGTTTCAGGAGTAGGGACCAGCGCCTCTCCCCATCCCTGAGACGTGGGATCTATTCCTACTGCCCCATTTGGGGGGAACAGTCTGGGCCCTGGGATCAGAACTAGGACCCAGG
Source organism: Ursus arctos (assembly GCF_023065955.2). Classification (NCBI taxonomy): domain Eukaryota; kingdom Metazoa; phylum Chordata; class Mammalia; order Carnivora; family Ursidae; genus Ursus; species Ursus arctos. The sequence continues at coordinate 40,493,339 of NW_026622908.1, forward strand.
CTGGGACCTCTAGGCCTTACCCCATGGAGAGAGACACTTCCAACAATGTGAGGGTGTGCGTCCCCTCCCAGGTTTTTATCTATGTGTTATCTATCTCTCTAGATATTTCTTCTTTGTTTTACAAAAGCGAGATCATATCACACGTTTGTTTTCCTTGCTTTTTTCTTATCTGTTTTGAACTTTCTAAACTGAAGTGTAGCAGACATACAGAAATTTGCTAAGTCGTGAGTGTACAGCCACTCGGAATTATCACAGAGTGAGCACGATTTTGTCACCAGCACCCAGAAATCCCAGCAGGCCTCTCCCGACCCTGTGCCCTCCCACTTCCCCCCAGGATTCCCACTACCCTGTGCCCTCCCTCTTCCCCCCAGGATTCCCACTACCTGACATCTGCGCCCCTCCCCAGCAGCTTAGTCCTGCCTGCTGTGACCACACAGTCTGTGTTTCTGCAGATCTGCCTCTTCTGCCCCACATGATGTCTGGGGGAGCCATCCATGCTGTGGCTGTGGTTTGCTTGGGGTTTTGCTCTCTATACACTGTTTTGTTGGACCAGCGCACCACGTGGGTCTGTCCCTGGCTTGGGAGAGGGGTCCCTGGGGGGGCTGGGGCCAAAGCAGACATGTTGGCATGAATCTGAAAGTCAGACCTAAGTGCAAACCCTGCCCTGGGATGTGTAGACTCTGTTGCAGCACTTAAGCCCCACCTGCGTCTTCCTTGCTCTCTGTCTCTGAGAGACGCCGGTGGACCAGGGCAGAGCCCTGGAACGGAGCACAGATGGACCCGCTCCACAAAACTCTGCTCCTTTGCCTCCAGCCAGCGGTCAAGAAGGTGAATGTGTGGTTCCGCAGGGAGTAACCCAGGGAACCACAGAAAGTCTCCTCCTAAATTGTCTCTGGGCCTCTGGCCTGGCTGGGCTCTAATCTGGGCATTATTACTTTGTTTGTAGGACAAAGGCTTGACAAAGCCAGTAGGGCAGGAGGGAGGTCCCTGCCCCTTCCTTCTCTCAATGGCAGACAGCCATTAGTGTCTGATGCCCCTAGGCTGTGCCTCTTGGAGTGGAGGTGGTGGAGGAAAGTTTAAAAGCGTCTGTCCTGGGCTGTTTGCCAAGGCCCAGGGCGGGGTGAGGGAAAGGGGCCTGGTAGCCGGGGGGTGGGCCTGGGCTGAGACTACTGGACATTAACAGTTGTTACAAAGGGGTGAAGAAGGTAGGGAGGAGTGCAGAAGGCTCCTGGGTAGGCTCGGGGCCTGGGAGCCCATCCCTCCAGAAGTTCAGGCACAGTCTGCACTTCAGGGACTTACGTGAGCCCCCCCACCACTCCCTGCCCCCATGGGGCTGAGGTTTCTCCTCTACAGCTCCTGTTTTCCCAGCCTCTTTGATGCGGGCAGGCTGGGGGCAGGCTTGGGGTGGGGGTCCCACATAACCAGCCAAGAGGGTCCTTGGCTTCACGCAGGATAGAAATCAAACATGAGCCAGAGAAGTTGGAAACAGTTTACTGAGTAGTGTAAGTGACAGGTAGAGACCAGCAGATGGAGTGTCTGGGAGACTTGGAAAGGAGAGTAAGTGTTGGCATAGCTGGGGATAGGAATTTATATTGGAGTACGTGTTCCTTCAGGAATCCAGGGTAGGGTCCGATCAGAGGCTAGTGGCAGGCAAACAGTAGGTGTTATCCCATAAATGACGAAAGCTAAGGGTATTGATGCCAGTGTCAGCCAAGGTTTGTTGGAAGCTAATGGCCTGGAACGTGTTTGGGATCTGGCTCTTAGGTGTTACCAGGTGTTTTGGACCTAGGACAAAACAGAGAATGATTAACTTTCTTGTTTCTCCCTTGAAGTGGGAACATGGCTTCTTGGGCTTACTCAGAAATGGGGCCTAGCAGAAAAAGAAAAACAGCAGAGACTGAGCCATTCTATGTTTTTTCTAATATATATATTTTCAGTAAACGCTACACCCAACATGGGGCTTGAACTCACAAACCTGGTATCAAGAGTTGCATGCTCTGCTGAGCCAGCCAGACACCCAAGATAGAGCTGTTCTAAAATGAAGTCCCTTGGGGCGCCTGGGTGGCTCAGTTAGTTGGGCGCCTGCCTTTGGCTCAGGCTGTGGTCTTGGGATCCTGGGATTGAGCCCTGAGTGAGGCTCCCTGCTCAGCGGACAGTCTGCTTCTCCCTCTCCCTTTGAGCCCCCCCCACCCCACTCATGCTCTCTGTCTTGATCCTTTCTTAAATAAGTAAGTAAATAAATAAATATTAACAAATAAAATAAAAGTCCCTTGCAAAAAATAAAATTAATTAAAAAAATAAAATAAAATGGAGTCCCTTCAATTTCCCTACCTCATCATCTTGCCATCTCACCCTACCCCACCCCCACCCTCTGCCACAGTCTTTGATGCTGTTGACCACGATGTCCAAACTGGAACTTCTGGAAACACCCTCTGCAGTAGCTTGTGTGACGGTTAGAAGCATGGGTTTTAGAGCAGATAGACCTGCCCTGGAATCCTGGCTATGCAGCCTTGTAGCTGCACTACCTGGAGCAGATCATCCAGCTCTCTAAGCTATTTCCTCATTTGTTAAAAATAAATAAAAATAAAAATAATAGCAATTCCCTCATGACATTGTTGTGAAGATGGAATGAAATTGTTGCAGATAAGACCTGGCTCAGTGGCTGGCCCCTCACCCTCTTTCCGTTTGAATACTGTTCAGTCTCCTGCAATGCCTAAATGTTTTCAGAGTGATGTGTGACAGGCTCTTTGGGGACAGTGGTGAACCAGACACGTGCTCTGCCCTTGTGGCCCCCAGTCTAGGGATGGAGACTGACCCTGTGAGTAGTGCTAAACGGGCTGCTGGGCACAAAGGTGGAAAAGGCTTCCTGATGGAGGGCTTCCCTGCCACTTTCTATCACATCATAGCACTTTGGATAGCTTCTCATTAAGTGCTTGTTTATTGTCCGTCCCTTCCCTCTGGAATGTCAGTTCTGTGATAAAGGAGTCTTTGTCCACCTTGTCTGGAACAGTTCCTAGCATAAGGTAGGGGCTAGTAAATATTTGTGGGATAAAGTAAAGTATCAGTAAGCGGAGGCCTGGAAGTAGGATGTGAAAGATAAAGCCTAGGTAAGTGAAAAGTGTTCTGGGTACAGCATAAGCTACAAAGAAGCAAAAGGCTTGGGGGTGGGGAGGATCAAGGAGCCGGGTGGAAGGTGTGGAGTAAGTAGAGATGAGGCTGGAGATTGACATCCAGGAATTGGGATTTTGTCTTAAACAGTGGGGAGCCATTGAAGGGTTTTTTTGTTTTTGTTTTAAGATTTTATTTATTTATTTGAGAGCGAGAGACAGCGAGAGAGAGCACAAGCAGGGAGGAGAGGGAGAAGCAGGCTCGATCCGAGGACCGTGAGATCATGACCTGAGCCAAAGGCAGATGCTTAATCGACTGAGCCACCCAGACCACTGAAGGTTTTTTTAAGTAGGTGTATGACTTGGTTAGATTTATGTTTAAAAAAGAAGGAAAGAAGGGAGGGAGCCAAGAAGGAAAGAAGAAAGGAAGGGGATGAGACGCCTGCTGCTACTGCATGGAGACTGGAATTGGAAAGGGTAACATTAATAAGAATTCAATTATAAGGTTAGTGCCAGGCGTTGGTTCCGGCCAGAAATAACGCAAGCCTGGCGGTGAAGGAGGATTTCTGAATAGAGAGATTTAAGAATATGAATGGAGGGAGGAGTCAAGAATGCCGTCTCGCTTCTGGCTTATGTGATTGGGTGGCTCTAGACGTCACTTAAGAAGATAGGCCGCGCTGGAGGCGGGGCATAACTAAAAGAAACGCCCCCTTCATGTCCCGCCCGTCGGTGGTGGGATGGCGTCGATTGGCTCTTTCGAGGAACGCGCCAAAAACTGACGGGGGAGGGCAGGAGGTGTGTCCTTGCGTCATTTCCGGGAGACTTCCGGGACGCCTTTTCTCGGCCTCCCCGGCGCCGGAATTTCCGGCTGGCATCGCCATTTTGACTTCCCGACCTTGGGCTCTTGCTGGCCACTGTCTGTAGTCCTTCCGTGCGGTCATGTCTTTGCCGGCGGCGCAGCTGTTGAGGGGCCTGACAGGTCTCACCCGGAGGCTCCCCGTGCAGCGTGCCCAGATCCATTCCAAGCCTCCGCGGGAGGAGCTCGGGACCATGGTGAGGAGTGGGGCGGGAAGGGCACAGGAGATGCAGCGGGCCAGACTGCGGTCCTACGGCGAGTTCGGAGGCCGGTCTGGCGCGCTGGACCTCGGCGGCCCTGAGAGTGCCCTGCACCTCGCGGCCCGCAGCCTAGCGGGAGGCGGCAGTGCTGGCTTGGGCGTCTCTGGAGGGCGCGAACGAGAGGGACAGTGCCCGGGCTTCAGTCGGGGCCCAGTCAACCCCAGGATCTCGGGTCAGATCCTGCCAGTCCCATTCCTGTCGCTTACACGTTGTGCAGCTTCGAGCCTTTAGCCCTCTCTCTAACCCTGTTTTCTCATCGGTTCATTGGGTGGGGGGGGTGACGACTGTCAGCGACAATAATGGTTGTTGCCGCTGTTCATTATTAGGGAAGGTGGGTCTTGGTAATTTCCAGAAATGTGGGAGAGTTTAACGCTTAATGACTTTCACCTGTTTGGCGCTTTTATGCATTTGCCTCCAAGGCCGAACTCGGCCTTGAGTGCCAGTCGTGAGAATCCAAGTCAGCGGGCCCCAGTTAGGAGCAGAGCCTGAAGAGCGCTGTGATTGAGGAAATGGTGGTGCTCCTAATTGCAGCTGGCATCTGCTGAGTGCCTCCTGCGTGCTGGGCACTACCAAGGCTGCCACACTGGTCCCTGGGACCCTGAGAACAAAGGGCCATCATCTCTAATTCGTGGGTGAGGGATCCGAAATTTAGGAGCACTGTATTCACTCGTCAGAAGTCAAACCTTCAGTAGCAAAGAAGTAATTTGAACTCCAGTCTAACTCCCAAGTTGTACTGTGATCTTAACTGCTCTCAGGAATATGGACGTGGCTGTGAAAAGTCTTTTACCCCAAGCCTCAAAGGCTGAATAGCAGTCCTGGAAAGGAGATGGGAAGAGAGGGGTTCTTTTGGTTTTTTGTTTGCTTAAGATTTTATTTTTAAGTAATCTCTACACCCAGTGTGGGGCTCACAACCCTGAGATCAGGAGCTGCATGCTCCACTGACTGAGCCAGCCAGGCGCCCCTAAAAGGGGGGTTTTTAAGGCAAAGAAGGGGAGGTGCATTTTACCTTTTTACCTCCTCATCCAGTGCAAGGTTTCTGGATCCCAGCAGACCAAGCCGGTTTAAATCCTCATTCCCGTCCCTTCACTTTGTCATCTCATGGTGGATTTCTCTGTGGATCCTAACCCAGGCTGGTCCCCACCACCATATCTGACCCTTTACCTCAAGCCCTAGAGTGGGCCTTGGATCTGCTGTGTCCCTCCTCTGGAGCCTGAATCCTGACTCCCCTGAAAAGGGCTTTCTGCTGCCTGGGGAGACTGCTCAGACTACGGGAAGCCTGGGGGGAATCCTTATTCTGTGGGCTCCTTCTTTCTTGTGCTCTGTAGGATGTCGCTGTTGGGCTCACCTCCTGCTTCCTGTGTTTCCTCCTGCCATCGGGCTGGGTCCTGTCACATCTGGAGAGCTACAAGAAGCGGGAGTGAAGGGAGCTGTCCTGTCCCTCACCCTATGACCCGACCACCCCTGGCCTCTTCCTGATCATGTCTGCTACATTCCCGGCCGGCCTCCCCCGGATCAAGTCCTTCAATTACAGTGACCTCTTCTGCAGCATGACCTCTCAGTTTCTCCATGGTGACGTCCTGGGACCACATATATTGGTTTATAAGGCTCTGCTCAGTAGGGCCCTCCTTGTAACAATAAAGTCTATTTAAACCTTGCTTCAGAAACTCATCGTGTCTTCGGCCTGGGCTCCTGCCTCCACACTTCGGCTGAGGATGGTGTTGGGCGGGGGTGTGGAGAAGAGGGCCTGGCCAGCTGCACGTCCCTGCTGGCTGGCTGTCCTGTGGTAGGTCGTGCATGCTCAGCTGTGCTCGCTGCCTGGGAGTGGTGCTTCCTTTGCATGCTTTCCTGTGTTTGAATGTCTTTTGGCTTTTTGGGGAAACAAATGCTGTTGTCACTGGGCAGCCTCTCTCGCTCATCCCATCGGGCTCCCTTGGTGGTGCCAAGCTCAGGGCCGTGCTGTGCATGCGTCTGTGTCTGCCTTTCTCGCTGGGGCCGGCTCTGCAGCTGGAAGCCCTCTCTAGGGGGCCAGCCTCCCCTTTGCTCCTCGGTTGTGAGCTCCAGCCATTTCTCAGGAGCTGCTTGTCCTTCCTAGATGGAGGGTGGGGCGCTTCATAATGTCTTGCTTTTTCGTGTCAGCCGCAGGGCCCCTTTTAGGACTATATCCACAAATGCGTATGGACTGACTGGCTTCTGTGTGCTCCCTGCCTGCTTCCCTGCCTCCTCCCTTTCTTGGCTTGGGGCATTTGCCGCTCCTCCACTCCCAGGGCCCTTCCTCAGTGATCCTGGGGAGGCTGGGGGTGTCTCCCTGGCGGGGATGATGCATGGGAAGTGCTCCATGCTGAGCTGGATGTGGGTGTGGATTCTGGGAAGAATGCTCAGAGCTGTTGGCCCCACCTTTGGAGGAGGACACAGCTCCGCTGGGGTGACAGGAGTGATTCCCGAACAGCTAGAGGTTCGGTGTCCCTGTGGAGCTGAGGCGCTATGGTGTGGCTGACTGCAGGCCCCAGTGTCAGCACACATCCCCCAGCCCCTCTGCTGCAGGGCTTGTATTTCCTGGCTTCGGGTAACAGAAGCTGAAGGTGGATCCTGCCCTCCTTCCCTTGGTCTAGTCTTTCCTGGCCTTTTCGTGTGGCGTCTGCTGATGCCTGTGAGCCCGCATTTTGCCCATGGGTCCTAGTACCCAACTCCTGCCCGTGGCTGCTTCCCTGAGGGGTAGGGAGTTGGTTGCCTGCCTCCTAAAAGGCTTTCCTTCCACGAAAACCAGCCTTTGTGTCTGGGCCTAAAGGGACAGGGCCTAGAGTGCCGGGAGGTTGTGCGGGTTGGGCCGTTGGCCAGGGGAGAGGGGAGCCCATGTAGGATCCGAAGGGCCAGGCAGGGTTAGCTGAGCAAGGGGCATCCACCGGTCACCGGCAGGTACCTCAAGAGCCCTTTTCTCGGGGGAAGGGGCCTCCTGGCGCTGTCCTCCCAAACAACAGGGGGCTTCTGTCTCACGCCTCACTCTGGGAGGCTCTCCTGCTCACGCTTCCTGAGCAGAGCGCTCCGAGCTGCTTGGCTCCTGGTTGGCTCAGGTTTGTTGTGAAACAAGAATGCGACACCAGAAGAGCGTTTCTATGGTAACTCCACTGCCCCACAAGGCTTCGTATTGGCTGTTCCCCATTTTTATGCCCCCGGAGCCCAGAGGGACACAGTGGTCCCCCTGTCCCAGGACAACGACTCCAGCCCAAAGCTGTGCATCTCGAGCCACTGCTCAGGTTGGTGGGAAGCCGGTGCTCAGGGCAAGTCCTTCAGGGTCCTGGTCTGAGAAAGCGAGCCCATCAGCAACTCTGACTCTTTCTATCCCCCAGCTTGCTGGGTCCTGCAGCACATGTGGGGCTGGATGAGAGAGTACGGAGTGCAAATCACCCGTCACGCTTGAACCCTGTCCTCCCCTTTGTCCTCAGTGTGGCCACTAGGTTTGACATCTGGTCACCTTTCAGTGTCCCTATCTCATTCCTAACCAAATTGGGGCCCTGGGTCCATTCCCTGCAGAGAAAACAAGGCTCCTTGTACTCCCAGATAGTCTTAATCAGTCCGTGCTGTGGGTGTCTGCCAGATCCCGAGTCTGGAGGCGTAGGTGTCTGTCCAGGAGTGCGCACGGGGCCCGGGGAGGCTGTAGTCATGGTAGATGCTAGAATGTCAAGAAAAGTGTAGAGTCAGGAGGCCTGGGTTTGAGGCTTGGCTTGGCCATTTCTTACATGACCTTGAGCAAGTCATCGCCTTTCTGAGCCTCCATTTTCGTGATTGTGAAGTGACAGCGATGGGGCAGGCAGAATAACGCCCCCTCAGAGATGTCCATGTCCTCATCCTTGGACTTGGCAGATGTGATTCATGGTAGGCATGTTGAAGTGGAAGATGATCCGGTCGGCCCAATGTAATCACCGGAGTCCTTACGGTGGACAAGAGCCGGTGAGGAGTATCTCAGAGATGCCCCTGAGACGGACTCTGCCTACGGCTGCTGGCTTTGAAGATCGTGAAAATGGGCATGAGTTAAGAGATGCAGTGGCCTCTGGAGGCTGGGGACAGCCCTCAGTGTACAGCCAGCATGAACATGGGGACCTCAGGCCTACAGCTGCAGGGAACTGGCTCAGCCAACAGCCTGCATGAGTAGAAGCGGTTCTCAGAGCTTCCTGAAGGGAACGCAGCCTGCAGATACCTTGATTTTAGTCTGGTGAAACCCATAGCAGAACTCTGACCTCAACAACTGTAAAAGTACACATTCGTGTTGTTTTAAGCCACTAGATTGCTGGTGATTTGTATGGCAGCAACAAGGAAACCCCCGCGTTGTTCTCCCCCGGCTATGAGGCTCTCGGGAGGGGCTGGCTCCGGTGGATTGGATCTTCCACAGACAGAAGTCAACTGGAATGTGAGACGTTTACAGAAGGACAGTGCCCCGGTGAGGAGTGAGGGTGTTGTGGGTCTGGGCGGAGGGCAGTGGGGGGCTGTCCCTTTGGCCATCTCCAGCCTTTCTCCACTTGCTGTCCGCCTCAGGCGGCCTGGACCCTGCAGGCAAGTATCAACCCAGCCAGCCTCCTCAAACTGTAGCCCCCGTTCAGCCTCACCAGCCTGGCCTCTGCACCAACAAATCCTCTCTAGACCATGGTTTGGGAGCGGGCTGCCTGTGGACCATCTTGGGTTCCTGTGGCAAGAGCTTCCGAGGTTCACCTGGGGGCTGGCATGCCCCAACTCCTCCCGTCTGGGCGGATGCCTGACTCCCAAGCCTGCCCTGGGAAGGACTGCCAGGCCCTCGTCTTTGGCCCACCTTGAAGGCTTCTGGAAAGCTCTCTCCTGCAGCCTCTGTGCTGTTCGTAAACTTACCTCTGGGGCTGAGCTCTGAGTCTGAGTCCTGGTATGGAGTCTCTTCCCCTCCACCTCAGAGTCCTTCAGACAGGAAGTGGCGTGTGCCCGCAGGGCTGCGAGGAGGCATTTGTCATGTCAGTGCAATGGGCAGTGAAGCCCTCTGCTGCCTGCCCGCTTTGTGACTGTATTCAGCGGCAGTCGGAACCCAAGTGCCAGCGCTATTTCATCTCGAGGCTCACGGTCAGGGCCAGCAGCGCTGCACTGTTCCTGGGAGGCAAATTGGAGGCAGAGGGAAATGCCTGGCGCTCTGCCAGTGACCCCTGACAAACGTGTAGTGGGATTTCAGATGCTTCAGGATGGAGAATCAAAACCCTATAGGGCGCCTGGGTGGCACAGCGGTTAAGCGTCTGTTAAGCGTCTGCCTTCGGCTCAGGGCGTGATCCCAGCGTTACGGGATCGAGCCCCACATCGGGCTCCTCCGCTATGAGCCTGATTCTTCCTCTCCCACTCCCCCTGCTTGTGTTCCCTCTCTCGCTGGCTGTCTCTATCTCTGTCGAATAAATAAATAAAATCTTAAAAAAAAAAAAACACCGTAAAATGGTAAAAATAATAGAAGCGATAGAATGAGGGTAAAAGAACAGTTATTAACTGCCAAATAAGTCAGCATACAGAAGATCAGGGCAAAAGACGACCATGCTGGGCTGGATTAAGAGCCAAAGCCTCCCTCTGGCCGTTTCCTTCCTTTTTTTTTTTTTTTTTTTTTTTAAGATTTTAAAGGTTTTTTGTTTTTGTTTTTTAAAGATTTTATTTATTTAATTCTGAGAGAGAGAGCACGTGAGCACGAGCAGGGGGAGGGGCAGAGGCAGAGGGAGAAGCAGACTCCCTACTGAGTAGGGAGCCCCAAGCCAGCCTCAATCCCAGGACCCTGGGTTCAGGACCTGAGCCAAAGGCAGACGCTTAACCGACTGAGCCACCCAGGTGCCCCGTTTTTAAGATTTTATTTTTAAGTAATTTACACCCGACATGGGGCTCAAAGCCTCGACCCCGAGATCAAGAATCGTACTTTCCACCAACTGAGTCCGCCAGTGGCCCCTCCTTCCCATTCTGCCTAAGAGGGGAAGGGCTGGGGAGCAGGTAGGAGAGAGGACCTTTTTTTACAGGTCCTCTTGTATATCAAAGGGACAGGTCTGTTTTTTAAGCCCAAGACACCCCCCCCCCCCAGGGAGGTGTTTACTTAGTGTTGGCAGCCTGGCTGTGGTCCAGCACTGGGTCACAACTGGGATTCCTTCTCACCCGTCGGAGCTGCTGTGTTTCCTGTCCTGTTCGTCCCAACGCCAGCTTCTGCTGTGTCCCTGCCTGCCTCATGGACTCCTAGTCGAAGTATGGGGGAGTGGAGGTGGCGTGGTCTTATAGCAGATTTCAAGATTTTGAAAAGCCAAATAAAAATCACGTTGCTGTCATCGACTATCTTAGCTTTTCATTTGGGATACTGACTGAAGATCTCACTAGCAGTCACCGGTTTCGGTGTTAAAATTGGGAAAAGGAACGAACAGTTTGGGAAGCACAGATCCAGACAGGGTGGACCCTTTGCTTTCTTTTCTTTTTTTTTTTAATGAGTTTTATTTTATTTTAAAGGTTCTATTTATGTGAGAGAGAGACAGCATGCACGAGCAGTGGGGAGGGTCAGAGGGAGAGGGAGAAGCAGACTCCCCTCTGAGCAGGGAGCCCGACGTGGGGCTCCATCCCAGGACCCGGAGACCATGACCCAAGCCAAAGGCAGACGCTCAACCAATTGAGCCACTCAGGTGCCCTGACCCTTTGCTTTCTTGAGCTTAGAAGCAACCCCAAGGCTCACCGATCCAGTGAATAGTAATTTGGGATGTTGCTGGAATACAGACTTGGCATTTGTAGTGTTTCTGTGAGAAGGCCGCTGTGGGCTGTGTGGTGAGCCCAGGCACCACCTGCACCTGCCCCAGGACAATATTCAGTCATATGCCACTCCTGTACTGTCACTAACTGAGGGGTCCCAGTGGGACTCAGGCACAGCTTCTGACTGGTGCTAAAACACTTGTCCTGTCATGAAGAAGTTGGGAAGCTGAGCCACAGACTGTAGCTTCTCTAAACAACAGCATCCCTAGCATCTAAGGCTTGCCGCCTTTTTCTTTTTTTTAAAAAGTAAACTCTATCCCCAATATGGGGCTTGAACTCACGACTCCAAAATCAAGAGTCGCATGTTCTACAGACTGAGCCAGCCAGGCACCCCCGCCTTGCCACTTTTAAAGCTTATTTTTGGATAATTCACAGGCAATTTTAATAGATTACACAGAGAGATCCTGTGTACCCTTTACCCAGTTTTTCCCATTGGTAAATCCTGCAAAACGATAGTACAGCATACACCCGAGTGTTCGTACACAGTCAAGATACAGAACATTCCAGGGGCACTTGGTTGGCTCAGTAGGTAGAGCATGCAACTCTTGATCTCCAGGTGGAGAGTTCCATCTCCACCTTGGGGGTAGAGTTTACTTAAAAAAAAAAAAAAAAAAGTGGGGCACCTGGCTGATCCAGCGGGTGGAGCGTGAGACTCTGGATCTCGGGTTGTGAGTTTGAGACCCACATCAGGTGCAGAGATTACTTAAAAATAAAATCTTAAAAAAATCTAGAACATCTCCATTTCCACCAGGATCCCTCCCGCATCCTTTTTATAATCGCATCCACTTCCCTCCAGCCCCCACACTTAACCTCTAGCAACCACTAATCTGTTTTCCATTTTTATCAACTCAAAAAAAAAGGGGGGGGGGCGGCTGCTTTTCTCATAACCAGAAAGGTACGGAGCCCAAAGTTACGTCCCAAGACTTTGGCCTTGACAGTAAGGGACATGTTCTCCCCGCCAGAACAGGACACCAAAATCAGCTCAGAAGCGAGGCCCCGTGGAACGGGGCGGTGACGTCCTGGGGCTCCCCTGTTAGCACGATTCCGTCTCCACCGCCAGGTTCTCCCCCACTGCAATCGTTGCCAGGAGTCCTGGCAGTTGCCGCCTCCGGGGATTTTAACCGAACCTTGCCACTCATCTCGGTAATACAATCAGAGCTTCAAGCTCCAGCGAAGAGAAATCTGAATCGGCTCGGAGAGGCTCTTATCACAGGGAACTTTGAGAATTGGGAAGATTGAGCCCTGCGAGAGTGCGGGTGGAGGGTGGGCGGGGCGGCAGCCACACCTGACTGCCAGCTCCACAGGTGACGACGCCCGAGGGGATGCCGTCGCTAGGGGCGTTGCTAAGGGGGGGCCACGAGGAGGGGCTCCCTTCCGGGAGGAAGGCAACTGCTAACCCGGAAGCGGTCGGCAGTGCGGCGCTGTTTAAAGATGGCGGCGGAGGAACCTCAGCAGCAGAAGCAGGAGCCGCTCGGCAGCGACTCCGAAGGTACTGACCCGGGGAGGGCCCTCCGGCCCGGGCTAGCAGGGGCGATGCCGGGTCGCCGGTTCCCGAGGAGGCTGGGGGCGGGGCCGCCGGCGGCCGGGGGCGAAACGCACGGACTGCCCCTTCTTCCGCCGCCTCCCCTCCCCCTCACAATGGAAGGAGCCGCCGCCGCCGCGACCCCCGGCCTGCCGGGCCGGAGGGCGAGCGAGCGAGGGAGCGAGCGGGGCGGGCCCAGGCCCGCGGCTCTTTCCCTTCGCGCGCGCCCGGGGCGGGGCCTGGGCTGTCCCGCCCCCCGCCCAGCCCCTCCGCGCTGGCCGCCGGGCTCCGGGGTCCGAGCCCTCCCGCCCCAGTCCTTGCCGTCAGGCCGGGGCCGTCAGGCCGGGGCCTGGCCGCCCGCCTTCTCCAGAGCAGCCCGCGCCCTGTAGGGCGTCGAGTTTCGCCGGGCCGCGGAGCACAAAAGACTGGGCGGGCCGCTCGGGATGCCGCGGGCGGCCGGGGGTTGTGAGCGGCCGCGGTGTGTGCCCCTGAGGACTGCAGCCTTCGTTTCCGGTAGAGCCCCCTCTTCTGGCTTTGCAGCCCCTTTCCGCCTGCCTGGGCATTGTTTTCTTAGACCTCTGGAGGTGGACCTTTCAAAACGGTGCCGCCCTCTCCCTTTTCACCCATGGTTAGGCCGCAGGGACCGAGTAGGTCACTTGAATGGGAGGGACAGCCCTGTTGCAGGGCGGTGTAAGGGATGGGTCAGGGCCCGGCTGAGGATCCGGGATGCTCAGGCTCAAAAGGATTGACCTTAAAAGTCATTCAGCGCACAGCCCCCCTTCGAACCGCACACTTGAGCCTGAATGCTGGGAGACGCAGGCCCCAGTAGAGACTTGCTCAGGATCACATAAGAGCGAGCGAGGACCAGAATTCAGGTCTCCTGGCTCCTCACCAGTGGCTGTTGAGGGTGGGGTCCACAGGTTCACCGATGAACACTTAACAATAGGCCGTCAAGGTGCCACCGCTTCGTCTTGTCATTTCAGTGAGGGGAGAAAGGTGGTGGTATTAGCCCCGTGTTACAGCTGAGGAAGGGCCTCTGCAGTGAGGGAGCGGAGGAGAGAGATTGTGGTGAAGAGCTCAGACTTTAGAATTCGGCACACCTGGGTTGAGCATGGTCTTCTAGTTACGGCCTTGGGCAGGTTACTTCACCTGTCTGCGTTTGTCTGTAAAACGGGCATTAAGAAAACCCAGCACAGCAGAGGAGGAAGGGTGTGATCGAGTAAAGTGCAGGCTTACGGGAAGCTCTCCTCCAGCCCGGAGCTCTGCCTCCTCATCTTACTTTCCCCAGGAGACCCTGCCTGGCCCCACAGCATTCTCAGGCTGCTGGGAATTGCTGTTAGAAAGTGGGGGTCGGGGGTGGTGGTAGAGCTGAATGAGTACACTTGGGGCAGGACACACCTTTGCCCCCTCATTTTAAAGATGAGAAAACTAGGGCCTGGGAGGGAAAGGACTTTGCCAAGATCACACCGTTGGGGTAGAGCAGAGTGTTAAATGCAAACTTGCAGAGTCCGTGCCTGCTCTCCTGGTCCTGGCTGCTCTTGTCATTGGCCCAGCTGCCTGGTGTGGAGATAGCTAGGGCCCACGGTAATCCTTGGCTTGCTTCCTTCTTCCAGGTGTTAACTGTCTTGCTTACGATGAAGCCATCATGGCTCAGCAGGACCGAATTCAGCAAGAGGTGAGGGGCTGTGGCCAGTGGCCCTGTTGTGGGGAAGCATAGCCTGGGCCTCAGGCCTATTGTTTATCTCTACTTTGGAAGTCCGCTCCTCTCCAAGCTGTGCTAGGTACTGGATGTCTTGTGGAGGGCTGGGGTGGGGCGGGGTGCCACTGGGTAATTCCTCCAGCTCTCCTCCTCTAGGTGTTCTGGCTGTTAGGTGCGGGTCGCTCCACCCGCGTGCCAGAGCGTGATGTATTTCTCCCCCCCTGCAGATTGCTGTGCAGAACCCTCTGGTCTCGGAGCGGCTGGAGCTTTCGGTCCTGTACAAGGAGTATGCTGAGGATGACAACATCTATCAACAGAAGATCAAGGTGGGAGCCTGGCTGAGGGGGCAGGAAGAGCCCTGGGGGTAGGGGCAGGAGTGTGCCTGCTTCAGACCCTCTCCTTGCTGGCCTGGCCTCAGAGAGGGTAGCATTTTGGGGTAGCCCTCTGATTGCTGGTTCTCAAGTGTGCAGGCGTGGGAATCAATAAGACCTTGGTTCAACTCCTGACTCTGCCATCCAGCAGCTGTAGCTCGGCAGGTCTCTCCGTGTCTCTGAGCTGTGGGGTCGTCCGCTGTGAAGTCAGAATGAAGTAGCTGCCCACGGGGCGGGGGTTGAGGGAGATGATGCCGGTGGGGCCTGGAGCTGGCTGGGTAGGAACTGAGGTCTCCTGCTGCTCGCCCTGGGGCTGAGCGACTGGGCGAGGACGGTCCTGGCAGGGACACGCCCTGCTGCCTGCCTCTGGGATCTTTGTGGAGGGATAGGCAGCAGGGGGCAAAGAGACCTGTGCAAGGCCTGGCTCTTGCACAGCCTGAGGTAAGACCCTTAACCTCTCGCTCTCTTTGGGAGCCAGGACAGTGGGTGTGTGTAAATAGTAGCCAGTGGGCACAGCCTGGGAGCTTAGTAAATGTTATTTCCCTGCCACCCCCACCCCCAAGATCAGAGATTCTTAAGAGGCTTCCACCTGAAAGGAATGGCCTTTGGGGTTATCCATATTGGGGGGAGGTAGGTGATGGAAGGCGACTGGTTAGGTGGTGTCAGGGCACCACAGTTCTGTCAGCCAGCAGCGGGGAGCGGAAGCCCCTAGGGCTAATAGGAGTGTCTGTGTCTGTCACTCCATTGTTTCCAGATCGTTTCTCCAAAACAAGCCAGAAATGATTTTTATATGAGTCTCCGGACTTCCAACAGTAGGCAGCTAATTCAAATGTAAAATGTTATGTGGTCCAAACAGCGCAGGTGCAGGCCAGAACCAGCGGTGTGTGACCTGCGGTCTACTCTGACCCTCTGCTCAGAGTGTTTGTGATTTACCCCGGAGGACTGTGCGGAGAGGAAGGCGCTGGCTTTGTGGCCTGATGGACCTGCGTTCATGTTCTGCCTTCACTTCCGGCTGTGTGATTTTTGGCAAGGCGCTGAATTTCTTGGAGTCTCTGTTGTTCTTCCCGCTGAGTCCTTCAGCAGATGTTCGAGTGTCCACTGTGTGCTGTCTGTGCAGGAGTCTGCCTTAGTGCCCCCAACACGCCTACTCTGCTGGGCCTCCGCCGGCCTCCGCCCTGGCAGGATCCGAAGCCTGGCCAGCAGAGCGCAAGCAGACTGGGTGACTGTGCTGCTCTCTGAGGGTTTAGCTTAGTGACACCAGCCGTCAGCGAAGGGCCTGGCGCAGGCTCCGTGCTTGGAATGATTCTAGTAGCTTTTCCAATAGTTGCGATGGTTTGGGCCCTTCGTAGGCATCGTGTGCTGTGATTGACCGTTTGTGAGCACGTGCTGTGGCCCAGGCGCTGTTTTAGGTACCGGGGGCAGCGCAAGGAGCGCAGACGACACGCTGCTGCCCCCGTGAGCCTTGTGTCCCAGTGGGGACAGGATCAGGCGCAGGTGCCTCAGGGGTAGATGGCAGGAGCCGGTAAGTGCTCTGCGGAAAAGTAAAGCGGGGAGAGAGGGAGTGGGAGGACCGCTGGAAGGCCTTGCCGAGAGGGTGGCGTTGGAGTGACAGACAAGGCCACAGGGGAGCAGGCTGTGGGCGCCGGGCGGCGTGGGGCAGGCTGAGGCCGGGGTGCGGCACCCGGGGTGGCTGGAGCAGGCGGGGGCAGCAGGAGAGGCTGGGAGATGGGCACGTGGCCAGGGAGAGAGGAGTGTTAGCAGGTTTCTCTGGTTCCTCTGGCTGCTGGGGCAGGGACATCTGGAAGGAGGCCTGGAGGAGGGAGCGCCGGGGACCAGAGTGCCGGAGGGTAGCGAGAAGCCGAGGAGAGGAGACTGGGTGGATGGAGGCCTTTGGGTCTGCGTTGGATTGGAGGGGGGTGGAGACAGAGGTTTTGGCTTGAACAGCTGAGGGGCCGCGCTTTGCAGTTGCCCAAGGGGTGGGCTGTGAGGAGAGGGTGCCTGTGGGGGTCAGGACGTGCCCGTCGGGCTGGGCAGCTCAGATAGGACAGGCAGGCGAGGCACTAGGATGCGAGTCAAATGGGAGTTGAGGGCGAAGAGTTACATTTGGGGCCGTTGGATTCCCAGGAGCAGTGGTGGTAAGGGAGTGAGCGTTGTTGACCCACGGAAGCTGTCCCACGCCTGAGCAGGGTGGTGCCCTTCCCACGGCAGCTACCGTGCATGGGGGCGTGGCGTGCAGGTGGCACGTGGTGTCTGAGGAAGGGCGCTGTGTGGTTTGGTGGCGGCCCTGACCTTCACAGGTTGAAAGGACAAGGAGGAGGACACGGCGAGGCCAGGGCCTGTGAGCTGTGTGAAGGACAGTAGGGACGAGGAGGGGGTAGGGTGGATGGGATCGCGTGGTGGGGGGGTGTCCATCCCCCCCCCCCCCCCCGCCGTGGTGAATGCTGCGGAGTGGCCGCTCTGGGGAGGAGTGGGCTTGGCCCTTCGGTTGAGGAAAAGCAGGCGAGGCCTTGACTAGAAGGAAAGCCTGCTTGGGTCAAGTTGTTAGAGGGAGAAGTGCAGACTGAGTGCAGACGACATCCAGAGCGGTTTCGTTGTAAAGGAGAGAAATTGGGTGGTAGCTGGAAAGGAATTCATGTGAAGCAGAGGATTTTTTTTAAGCAAGAACTAGCCTTGTGTTTGTATGCTGAGTCTAAACCAGTAGGGAGAGAAAAATTGATGATGCAGGAGGGAGGGGGAGGCTTTCTCGAACAATGTCCTTGAGCCCAAGGGAGGGGACGGGCTCTGAGGTGGACCAGAGGGGCGGCCCGGTGGCAGCCTCAGCCCCTCCGGGGAGCAAGAGAGAAGGCTGCGGCAGGTGTGCTGGCCGAGGCTTGGGGGTCCTCGGTGACCGTCCTCAGGAGGGAAGCGAGGTCACTGGGAAGGTGGGCAGGGGGGAAAGAGAGCACAGCAGGCAGGAGATGGCCCAGGGGCGGGAGGGCTGCCGGCTCGCAGCACTGGGCCCCACGCGTGTGGGGAGGCTGGACAGACGGGGGCAACAGCATCGTGTGAGGGGAGGAAAGCAGAGTTGGACCAGAGCAGGGGCCCACGAGTGGGCAGGGCAGGGTGCAGGAGACCGGGTAGACGTTCGTGAGCGGGGGCTGCAGTGTGGAGCCCAGCCCTGCGCCCCCATCTGAGTTTGTTTGCCCTGGACTCACACGGTTTGAAAGACCGCTCTCTGGAAAAGCTGTGTTGGACCAGCACAGATTCATTTGCCCATTTTTAGGAAGAAACAGCCCCGCAGGCCCAGCAGCATGGCATGCCCCGGGGCTGGTGACGACGCGGTGCCCCCAGCAGCCAGCGTGCACCTAAGTCCCAGTGCCCTGAGGCTGCTGGGGCTTCGGCCAGCGGGTTACAAAGTGACTCCCGTCACTGGAGTCAGCGGCCACGGATGGCAGGTGGCTGCTGGGAGCTCCGTTGTCCCCGCTGTGGTGTGACCTCTGTTGGGGGCCAGGGGGGTGCCCTTGGCCCACCCTGGTTCTGGCCTGATGTTGACGGGCATGGGGTGGGGCGGGCGGGGGCTGCCTCTTTGCAGGACCTCCACAAAAAGTACTCGTACATCCGCAAGACCAGGCCTGACGGGAACTGCTTCTACCGAGCCTTCGGATTCTCGCACTTGGAGGCGCTGCTGGATGACAGCAAGGAATTACAGCGGTGAGGCGGGGGGCGCCTGGGCGCGGCGGGAGCTTCCAGGAGGGCCACGGGGGGCTCCCGCACTCAGGGCTCCCTCCCGCTCTTGGGGACTAGCCGGTGCAGTCCCCGCTAAGGCCCGATGCCGGCCGGGCTCCCGATCCAGTGTTCTGTTTGGAGCTGGGGGTCGGGGCCCCCCCGCGTTGGCCGGTCCCCCAGTTTTGGGCCTGCCTCTCTGCTGCCCGGCGAGCCCACGCCGGCCTGCCTTGCCCTCCCGCCCGCAGGTTTAAGGCCGTGTCTGCCAAGAGCAAAGAGGACCTGGTGTCCCAGGGCTTCACCGAGTTCACAATCGAGGATTTCCACAACACGGTGAGCCCAGCTGCCCCTCCCCCCGCCCCCCTCCCGGCCAGGGTGGAGGTGGGGTGGCCTGGCCGTGGCTGACCCGTCTCCTCCCGTCGTGCCGTCTGTCCCCGCGGTGGCAGTTCATGGACCTGATCGAGCAGGTGGAGAAGCAGACCTCCGTGGCCGACCTGCTGGCCTCCTTCAACGACCAGAGCACGTCGGACTACCTGGTGGTCTACCTGCGACTGCTCACGTCGGGCTACCTGCAGCGGGAGAGCAAGTTCTTCGAGCACTTCATCGAGGGGGGGCGGACGGTCAAGGAGTTCTGTCAGCAGGTGCGGCCCCTTCTCTCTCGCCTCGGGTGGGGAACGCGGGGGTGGGGCGCTGACCCTGGGCCCTGACGCCCCCGCCCCCCACGCCTGTGCTGCAGGAGGTGGAGCCCATGTGCAAGGAGAGCGACCACATTCACATCATCGCGCTGGCCCAGGCCCTCAGCGTCTCCATCCAGGTGGAGTACATGGACCGCGGCGAGGGCGGCACCACCAACCCGCACATCTTCCCTGAGGGCTCCGAGCCCAAGGTGTACCTCCTCTATCGGCCTGGACACTACGACATCCTCTACAAATAGGGCTGGCCCCGGCCCGCCGCTGCCCTGCCTGCCCTCCCCTCTGCCAGGCGCTAGACATGTACAGAGGTTTTTTGTGGTTGTAAATGGTCATATCTCACTCCCCCCCCAACCCCCGTCACGCAACCTTCCACATTTTATTAAAGGGGATGCTGGTGGTGAGCCGCGTGTGTGCGTGTCCCTGCTCTGCTGCTGCCTGCCTGGCTGCTATGTGTCTGGCTGTCCCCCTGCCCCCCCCAACCCCCAGGTGGGTTCTTGTTCGCCTTCCACCTGTCTACACCCAAGCCTCCCCACCAGGAGCAGTTTTGAGGGGGCTAGGCCTCCTGGAGACCCCTCCTGGTTACCGGCTTCCTTCCTCCAGGCACCCATCCCCCTTCCCTCCTTAGCTGGACCAGGGGCTTCCACGAGAATCTTGGAGGTTCCTTGGGGACTTGCCCAGGGACCTAGGACTGCCCAGGCTTCAAGCTGCTCCCTCCTAGGCCCTGACTCCACCTTGCTGCCCTGGTCAGGGCCCGAGACCTGAGCTGCCTGCCCTCCCAGCCGGGGTCTGCATGGTCCAGTCCCGGGTGGAGACAGTGGACACTGTGGGGCCTAGCTCAGGGCAGGTGGAGGAGCTGGGGCCCCCCAGTGTACCCCCAACCTGGTCGGGGAGGGGCAGCCTTCAAGCCTGTGCTTGGTCCGTGGTCCCGAGGTCTAGGCAGGGCTTTGCCAGGCCACCCTTCCTCCCCCACCCCTCCCCCTGCCTTTGCCTGCTTCGCACCCCCTCTGCTTGGGCCACCGTGTCTCTGCATTGCCTTTCTGTTGCCTTCACCTCTTTTCTTCCCCCACCCCAGCACATGTGGGGTCTTGGCCCCCAGGCTGTGAGCTCCTTGGGGGCAGGCCCTCAATAAATGTGAAGTGCTGCTGCCCACCTCTGCCGTCTGGCCCGTGCCTCCACCCGCCCGGCTCACCAAGCGCTCTCGCCAGCCCCCGTCAGCCGAGGCCCCTGTCCGCCTCTTTCCCCGGCCAGCACTCGGACAGTAGGCGCTGCGACAAGGGTGGTCTTTATTAGGAGGCGCCTGAGGGGCAGGGGGCTGAGGGAAAGAATGGCGTGCCCAGGCCCAGCTGCAGGCTTCGGAGACCTCTTAGAGCTGGGAGCGAGGTCCAGTAGGCCCAGGTGAGTCTGTGGGCAGAGCAGAACAGTCAGGGAGTGTGGGCCGTGGGCCTCCCCCAGCCTCCCAGGCTGCCCTCTTGGCTCTCCTGCATGGGGGTGAGCGGGGGGCAGGGGTGAGCCCGTGTGTTAGTGGGCAGGTTAGTGGACAGCCACATGGCGGGCCAGGCCCTGCTTACCAGTCCTGGGCAGGGTGGGCGGCGGGGGCCGTCAGGCTGGAAGGCAGAGGACAGTGAGAGCCTGCCCTTGGGTGGATGGGGGAGAGGGGCAGGGGCTGACCGGTGGGGGGGGGGGGGAGGAAGGCTACTCACCCGCTGGGAAGTAGTGGGGGAGCCGCTGCAGGTAGATGCTTTCGTCCTTCTCCAGGAACACACAGATGATGAGCCGGTCCACCTGTGCCAGGGTCTGCTTAGCCCGGGAGGGGGGCCACCCACGCCCTGGCTGCCTTGTCTTATCACTGCCCCCACCTGTGCAGGTTTTCACCTGCCTTGCTCTTGGGGGGCCCAAAGACCCTTCACAGAAGGGGTTCACGGCGTGCACTCCACCGCCCTGGGCTCAGGAGCTTAAACGGGTCCCGAGGGAAGGGGAGGGGAATGCATCGAGGGCTGGTCCGCGGAGCCAGGGGGCGCCCCCCCGCCCAGCTGATTCCCCTTGACTGCGCCCAGGACTCACCTTGTCCTTGTGTTGCTCCAGCCACTCGCGCAGCGCGGCCAACACTACCTCCGCCGCCGCCTCACTGGGGTAGCCTGGGGACCCGGCGGGGCGGGAGTGAGGCCGGCGCTCTGGCCCGCCCCCTCACCGCCCCAGGACCCGTCCAACTCCACCCACCCGGCTCTGCCCCACCCACCTCCCCCCGCCGCCCAGGCCTCTCCCTGCGTCTGGGCCCACCCACTTTCTGGCCTGGCACCGCCTCCCCTCACGCCCCCCGCCCCAACTCACCAAACACGCCGGTGGAGATGCAGGGGAATGCCTGGGGCGGGCGCGGGAGGTGAGAGGGAATTGGGGACAGGGTCACTCTCCGCCCGCCTCCGGGGGGGCCTTCCTCCCCCAGTTCCAGCCCACCCCCGCCCGGCGCGCGGCCCCCCCCTCACCGCGGAGCGGAGCCGGTGCTCCAGCAGCAGGTCGAGGCTGCTCAGGTAGCAGCTGCGGAGCTCGGCAGCCTGGCTGGCGCTGGGCTCTCCATGCGCGATGGGTCCCACCGTGTGGATGACATCTACGAGAGGCGACGGGGTCAGACCGGCGGGGTCTCCCGGGGGTCAGAGGCTGTCTCCCCCTGCCGGCCTCGGCCCTGGAGGGGACGGGAAACAGGCCCTCTCCCCAAGTTCTGAGAGTCCCCGGAGAGGACCCCACCCATGTGGGGGCTCAGGTGTGCCCTCAAGCTCAAAGGTGCTCCTCCATAGAGACAGGCAGGTCCGCGCTGGTCCCCACATCTGTAGGGACCCGGCTGAGACGTGGGGCGGAGTGGGTGAGCGAAGGCACGGCCCCCTCAGCTCCTCCCCTCCCCGGCTCCACGCATTCCCCTCCCGCCACCCGCTTCCCGGTGCGTGCGAGGAGGGGCCGGCACTAAAGGTTAAGAAGTGACTCCTGAGGAGGCCTCCAGCAATTCCGTGGGGGCTGCTCCCCTACCCGCACAATTACACAAGGTGCCCTGCTGCGCCCCACAGGAGTTGGGGGGGGGGTTCGGGACTCACACTTGGCCGGCAGTCGGTAGCCGCCAGTGATCTTGGCCTTGCCGGTCTCGCAGCTCTGCAGGGTCCGGCACTCGTCGGTGAGCAGGGGTCCGGCGGCCCGGTGGATGCAGCCGTCCACTGCAGGGCAGGGGGCAATGAACCGTGGGGCTCCCCGCGTCACGCCTGAGTCCGTTTTACAGAAGAGAAGGCGGAGGCCCAAGCACAGAATACTCCCAATCCCCTCGGCTGTGCCAGGGCTCACCCGGCACCGCGCCTCCTCCCGCGGCCTCCAGCCGCTCGCAATAGCCGCCGCCCCCACGTGTTCCACATCTGGAGAAGCCAAGGGCGGAGGCGGGCGGCGGCGCCGGGCGGCCGGCAGGGGGCGCGCCCGGCCCACCCTGCTCGTCCCCCGCCGCGCCGCAGCTGCGCGCGCGGGGCAGGGGCCTCCCCCTGCCGGAGTGGCTCGGTTCGTCGGTGTCCGCGGCGGCAGGAACCGCCACTCTAGCCTGGCCAAGGGGAAGGTCGCCCTCCCGGCTCTGGCCTGGACGCACCGCGGGGCCCGCGACCTGTGGCCGCCTCCTCCCGAGGAGCCCGGGAGCGCCGACAGGCACCGCGCATCCGATCCCAAGGCGAGGCCCCTCCGGCCGCGGCAAACTCTAAGACCCACTTTACAGATGCAGAAACTGGGGTCACCCAATTACAAGTGGCAGGTGCGGTCCAGGCCCGGAGCCTGGGTCCTCCAGCCCCGTCCGTGCACCACGCGGGGAGGTGGACGGGGCAGCGGATCCGGGGCGCGCAGGTGGATCCGGGCGCGCGCCCCTGCTCGTTAGCGAGCTGCCTCGTTAGCGCCTCCGGCTTAATTGGGGCGGGCCTGGGCTTGTTTATCTGAGGGAGGCTCTGGGGCCCACGGCAGCGACCCTGGGGACGCGGGCCCAGATAAACACCTCGGGCGCGGCGGGAGGCGCGGAGGAGACACTCCTTCAGCCCGATCTCAGCCAGGCGCCAGAGCCCGCCCGAGTGGCCCTGGCAGGAAAGGCAGGGCTCGGGCTCGGCTCTCGTCGGCTGCGCCAGGGGGCCCCACTCGCAAGCCCGCTCCCCTGAGAGTCCACTGCCTCATCTGTGAAAAGCGACAGTGACCCCTCCTCAGGGGAGGGGTCGGCACGCTGGCAGGAAGAACGTGACCCACCTCTGGCAGCTCCCTAGCCCCGATGGCCCCGCAGGCCCGTGCAGGAGCTCCTTGGGCAGCGGTCACAAGGCCCAGCCGCAGGAAGGAATCCCCATGTCTCCATTTTGCAGAAGCGCAAACCAAGGCCCTTCCTCCGTCATCGCATCGCAGCCCCACCCCCAGTGTCTTGGCACAGGTCCAGGGACACCAGCTGGACCACCCCCTCTTTCTTCTCTTTTCTTCTGTGCCCTGTGGGGCCCAATTAAACCTAATTTTGTGACTTCTCTTGGAGCTGGCACCAGGCGATCTCCCAGCGCATCCCGGGGGTGGGACGCATAGGGTGGAGGAGTTGGGGGAACCCTGCGAGGGGCTCTGGGTTGGGTCCCGTACCCTCCTCTCCTGTGCAGGGGGAAGGTAAGGGCAACCCTGGCCCATGGGAGGGGGCAGAGAGCGGGACACAAGGCAGGGTCCCTGAGCTACCTGTCCAGGGGGCGCTCAGCCTGCAGTACAGTGTCCCTGCACAGTGAGTGGGTTCTGGGTGAGGTGCCAGGTGACCACCAGGTGACGTGTGCAACAGCAGGGACTGGGGAGCTGGGCAGCCTGGGTTCAAGTCCTGGCTCTGCCAGTCACAGACATTGGCCTGGAGCATATCACTTAACCCCTCTGGGCCTCAACTACCCCATCTGTAAAATGAGGTAATAGTAGACCTCCGTCTCACAGGGCTTTTGGAAGGATTAAAGGAATTAATTTCTGTAAGGTGCTTAAGCCAGTGCTTGGCCTGGGTGAAGGGGACGTGCGGGTGTCCAGGCAGGGCTGAGCGCGTTCAGGACATACTGGGCTAAGCATAGGAGTGGGTCTGAGCCCGCGCTCCCCAGGGCCTCCCGGCCCCACCCCAGTGGTGTCAACCACTTGGCACCCGGCTGCCTGCCATCTCCTGGTGCCGTCCACCCTGCAGGCGACCTTGGCCTGCTGTGGACGCTGCGCGGAAGTGGAGCTCAGCGAGCTCTGTGTTTCAGGGACTTAAAGTTTCCTGCAGAGGTGGACAGGCCTGCAGCCAAGCCCTTGGGGCTGACCTGGGGGCATGAGGGGGAGGAGGGAATCTGTGCTCGCAGAAGCCTTGGGCCGGAGCACCCCCGGCCTCATCCAGGACAGGGCCACGGCTCAGTGACTGCCATGCAAATGCCAGGCAGAGATGAGGGATAAGGCCCTGGTCCCCAGTCCGGCCCCACCCTCTCCCCAACAAGCTGGAGCACAGACTCACCCCCTCCTGCCTGGCCCCCTCCCCGTCCACACACGAGCCTGGTCACTGTACCATCCCCACGGGCCAGAGGGGACCCACAGCCTGCTGTCCAAAGGGCCACCCCTGCCCTGTCTCTCCGTGTGAACTGCAGCTTCCCCGGCTCTGCTTCCTCGGCCCTGTCCTGGCTCTTACGTGGGGGGAAGCTGAACTCTAGAGCCCGCAGGAGGTGGCTTCCTGGGGTCCCATCCAAGGGAGATGTCCCTCCTCCCCGCTCTCCACCTGACCCTGGGGCTGCCTGGTGGGAGGGTGATGACCCCAATTCCTACCAGTTCACCTTCAATCCCCTCCCCGGGACCTTTAGCCACATTGGAACAAATCTCAAGCCTCCAACTCAACCCCTGTTCCATCCCAAGTCAGCAGATAACCTGGGGTCCCTCCTGGGGAGACAGACACATCTGCGGGGGGTGGGGGGGCAGCACCTTCCTCAGAGGTCTCTTGGCAGGGTCCAGAACGCCCCTTCCCCGCAAGCCTGCCCTAAGGGCCGCTCTGCCTCCTCCCTCAGCGCCCGCCTGCTCCCGCTCCAGGCTCTGGGCTCTGGCTCCTGAGTTCCAGGCCACACAGCCTCTTCTGGAACCCCCGCAGCGCTCAGCAGGTCCCATCCCCCCTCGCGGGTCCTCCCAGCCACCCTAGGAGTGCTACAGTTTCCCCAGCTTTATAGAAGACACTGAGGCACAAAGACGGAGGACTTGCCCAGGGTCACATGGCTGGACAGCTCTACCTCCTCTAGGACCACAGAAGGCTTTCTCTCCCCCCCAAGCTCCCTCCCATCCTGGCTGGCTGGCTCCTCGCCTGAACCCCCAAACTTGGCCTGCTATCTGCACACCCCTGTTCCCTGCAGCAGGGCTCCTGTCCCTGTCTTCATGTCAACACATCACCTTCCCTACAGAGGGACTTTGGGGACTCTGGTTGCTCCATGGTCTGGGGTCCCTTATCCCATATAACTGTTCAGAGCCCCCCCGCCCAGTGCAGATGACCACTAGCCCCCTCTGTCCAGCAAGGCTGCCTTGGAGACCGTCCGCCTGCCTCCCGGACCTCTTCTGTCCCGGCCTGAGCACATCAGATGCTATACCTGCCGGGGTGGGGTGGGGCCCTGTCTGTCCCCCGCCAGCTCCGACCCTGCCGCTCCGCCCTGCTCCCAGGCTCTTTCCCTAAGCCAGCTCAGCTGCAGGGCTCACCGCAGCCCTCCCATGTCCCCCCCACTCCTCCACCCCGGCCTGGTGCAGCCTCTACACCTGCAAGGGGCCTGGGGCTTCAGCTCACACCCCACCCCTTCCTAGGAGGTTGGGGGGCATCAGGAGGCCAGGGGAGAGGGCAGGGGCTGGAGCCAGGCCCTCCCGGAGCCCACAGAGGCGGACGGACGGCAGGCTCCCGATGGGGCCGTTTGCCAAGGCGCTTAGGAGATGTTGGCCGCTATTAGGGTGCTGTAATATTCATGAAGGGAAGATTAGATATTTAAATTTATTCAGCAATAAATGTGTCTCAGTGGGGGAGCATTCCTCATGCTAAACAAACAAGCGAGCAGGGGCTAATTAATTATTTACAGGAACACGAGGCTGCCTGTGGCCTGGGGGAGAGGGGGGCAGCTGTGTCCCTGCCAGGGGGCAAGAGACCCCGACGGGCCCTGGGCCGGCCCCCCACTCCTCCATTCCCCTCCACTGCCCTGTGGGTCTGGCCCCCTGTGTGCCCCCTTCTGGGATTTCTCCAGCCTACAAGCCTGCTGGTGGCTTTGGGCAAGTCACTTCCCCTCCCTGTGCCTCTGTTTCCCCTTCTACAGGTAACGGCACCTCCCACCCCATCTGGCACGAGCATTCGGTGAGAGACTGACAAAGTGCCCTGCACTTCAACACGCGGTCCCCGTGTCACCCGCTTTCCATGGGGACACCAAGGCCCAGTCACCGACCCTGGAGGCAGAAGGCTGCTCGGCCCGGCCGGCTCTCAGGGGCCTCCTGTGCCCAAGTGACAGACAGGCTGCCAGGTAGAGATGTCACTGAGAAAAGCCTGGGCAGAGAAGGCTGGGATGGAGAGGGGGAGCTTGAGGCCCGAGGGGGCTGGGGGAGGGGCGCCCCTCTTGAGCGCAGGAAGGCACCTGGGCCTGGGCCCTAGGGACCACTCCCCACCCAGACATCGCCCCCCGCAGGTCCCAGGGCTGGGAGCCCAGCCTGAGGAGAGGCCCCCCACTCCAGCCGCCGAGGTCCAGCCTGCAGCGATCCCAGCCTGCAGAGGTCCCCAGGGCCAGGGCTGAGAGGGGACAGGCCCCACTGGGCGGCTGGGGAAACTGAGTCCCCGAGAGGGTACCAGCAGGGTCAGGGCAGATGCCTCCAAACCCCAGACCTTGAGGAGGACAAGCCCAGCCATGAAGCCTGGAGAAACGACCCACCCCAGGGGCCTTGTGCCCCCTTCTCCCTCTGTCCACCCTATACTCCCTGTCTTAGTCTCTGGCTTCCTCCCAGGCCCCGGCTGGGCCTCAGGAGCTACGACCCCATGGGAAGCCCCATTGCTAGAACCGCCTCGGCCTCTGCCCACGCCCGCACGCACCGGGTCAACAAACCGGCTAGCCCCAGCTCCATGAGGCTTGGCCTACCGGGGGAGACAGAGCACACCTTCGCCAGACCCCGGCCTCATGGCGCCAAGGCGGGTGGGCACCCCCGGGAGAAGATGGATGGACAACAGCTCCGCAACGTGATGTGAAATTCATTGCGGGCTGAGATCAACTCCTTAAATGGGGATTTGAAAACATTAGGGCTTCATTATGTACACAATGGCGGCGCCTCATTCATCACACGAAAATCACTCCCATTATTAAAACCCCCCTGGCAGCTGCAGGAAGGGGCCTGGTGGCATCTTGCCCACCGAGGGTGGGGTGCGGGCCCCAGGGGCCTGCCGGGCCTCCGCTAGAGTCCCTCTGTCCCTCCCACCTGTGCAGGGCTAGGGGTGGGGAACACCGTTCGCTCCAGGGACCCGGTGCCTCAGTGTTGTCATCTGCAAAATGGAGCCATTAATGGTAACCCCCCCGCCCCTCCCCCCCGGCGCTGTGGTGAGGGTGCTGGGGTCCTGCAGGAGAGGCTCCAGGAGGCCCGGCTCCATGCCCCGAGCGCTCAGTAGAGTACCGTGCGGCTCACACCACCAACGCCAGCGCCCTCCGGGCAAGGGTGGGGATACCCAGGGCCTTTTCTTGGGGAGGACACGTCACTCCCTTGCTCCTAAAACCTCCCACGGCTCCCACGAGTCCATGAAATAAAAACCTCCACCCCGAGCGAGGCTGGAGGGAACCCCAGCCTCCCCCTGCGATGACCGGCCTCTGTGGTCTCTCCCACCTGCCCAACTGGGGGAGGGGGCCTGCCAGGTGCCGATGGTGCAGGGAGGGGACCCGGAGCTCCATCTCACTGCAGGCCCTGGAATGGGAGAAAATGGACAAGAGGGAAAGGAGGTGGGAGCTGCTGGCCCTGTGTGCAGTTGGGAAGGCTTCCCTAAGGAAGTGGCATCTGATCAGAGCCCCCAGCAATGAGAAAAACTGGCTTAGGGAAGCTGGGGGAGGAGGGCTCAGGCGGGGGCCTTGGGCAGGCCAAAGGGAGAGTCCAGGGTGGGCTGGGGGTGAGGGGGAGTGGGAGGCGGGGGAAGGGGGAGGGGAGGGCTGCATCTGCGGGGCTGGTGGAAGAAGCTAGAACTGCTTCTGTTGCTGCCCTGGGAATTTTGAGCAGGGGTGGCGTGGCCCGGGGCCGGCCTCTGGGTGTATGTGGGGGGGGGGAGGGGGCGCTTTGCTGTTCCCCATTGAATGGTCCTCCCCTGTCTGCTCAGCTCAGGCCAGAGCCCCCCCCTCCCTGCCCCAGCCTATCCCGCTCATCCCCCGCCCCCGCACACAGTGGGGCTCCAGACTAGTTTGGGGACTGGGTGCTCAGCTCCTAGGGCCGCTGCTTCCCCTGAGTCCAGCCCAGTCCAGGGGGGGTGCGGAGGCCACCCTGTCTGTCCACTGCGCTTGACCGTGGCTATGGCCGTGGGCAGCCACTGAGCAGAAGGGGAGGCCCGGATGATGCTCTGATGCTCCGAGGCTTTGCTAATCCCCCAGGCCTGCCTGGCTCTGAGCAGAGGAAAGCCAGCGGGAGCGGGGAGAGTGCAAGGGGAAGAAAAATGGAGAGTGGGTGCATGAGCAAGAGAAATGGGGAGCAGGCCAGAGATGCCGTGAGGCTGGGAGAGAGAGAGCAGAAAGAGCAAGCAAGGGCAGGGGCAGAGAAGGACAGAGAGAGAGAGAGAGAGAGAGAGAAAGAGACACAGAGATAGACACAGTGACACAGAGAGGCAAAGACAGAAAGAGGCAGAGAGGGACAGAGACAGAGAGACAGTGATAGAGGCAGAGAGAGGCAGAAAGAAAAATCGAGATATGGAGGGAGAGGGAAGGAGAGAGGAAAGGGGGTGGGGCCACATCCCTCGCCAGGGCCTCGGAGTTGTGCGTGGAGAGGAGAGGGCAGGCGGGGGGGGGGGTGTTCTGCTCAAGTGGAGGGGCTGCCGTGGTGGGCCAGGGCTGGGGTGCAAACGGGCACACACAGGGGGCCCCTGGGCACAGCTGGTCCACAGACAGGTCCGCCCTGAGCGCCTAACCTTGGCCAGGAGGTGGACAGACAGACACCCCGGGCATGTCCCATAGGAGGGGAGTCTGACGGGGAGGCAGTTGGTACTTAAATAATCACACAAATGGGAGTCTGACTACCACCGCGACAGAATGCTGGCCCACGAGGGGCAGGGGCCGCTGCGTCCCCACACCCACGACAGTGACAGGGTGTGGGGAGCCCTCAGTGAATGGAGCAGAAGGGGTGGTGGTGGGAGGGGCTGCTCTGACTGTGAGGTAAGGAGGCAGGACGGTTGTGGCAGGAAGGCCGAGGAGCCGTAGGCCCAAGAGCAGCACGTGCAAAGGCCCTGTGCCAGGAGACGGCTGTGGCAGAAGCCTGGGCACCGGGGAGCAGGAGCTGCGCGCCTAGGGTCGGGTGTGGGCACAGGGAGCAGGGGCGGCGCGGGCCTGGCGGGCAGGGAGGCAGGGCAGCTGCGACCGCTGACCTCTCGCTGGCAGCGAGCGTGCGCGGGGGGCACGGGGCTCTGTCCGGCCCTGCCTGCCTGCGGCTGTCGGGGGACCCTGCCTGACCCGGGCCGGTGCACCCCTCGGGCCAGACCTTTGGGGAGCCGGCCAGGCGAGAGCAGAGATGGCGGCCCTGTGAGCAGAAGGCGGCCCTGGATTAATCTGTCACTAAAGCTTGGCCATGGCAGGCGCAGTCATGATTTAGATGAATAATTGAAACGCTCCGATACATTTATTATCCCTTTAGTGCAAAAGTGGCAGAGAAAGACGAGGGGTAATTGAAAAAGAGCGCACAAATCTCCACGAGAAAGCCGGCTCCTTATCGCCGAGTAAACATTTCAGTCCCAATAAACAGGAGAGACACGAGTCAGGGCCCTGTCCATTCCCATCCTGATTTAGGGCCCGCCTCCCTTCTTACCATACAATAGGAGAGCGCTCTGTTTTTTTTTTTTTTTAAATGTTTATCGAGCCAGTGAAAGTCTCTGCAGGAGAGAGGCGGGGAGCAGGCGTGGCCCCCGTGGTGGCGGCGGGGTCTGAGGGTCTAGTGCGGAGGCTGCCCCAGCCCTCCCAGTCTCCCCAGCGCAGGCACGAGCCCTCCACCTGCTGGGCCTCTCTAGCCCTCCGTACCCGTGGAACTCCTATTCATCCCTCAGGGCTCTAGTCAGATGCCCCCTCTGCTGGGGAGCCTCCTACCAAACTGGGTCTCCGTGAGGGCAGAGCGGAGTCCTGCGTCCCCACCACCACCCACACTCAGAGGGAGCCCTGGGGAGGAATGGGGGCGTGGGGGAGCCTTCCAGAGACTCACAGTGTTGCCAGAACCAACTACCTTGGCCTCAGGGCCTGGTAGGGACCCAGCCCCACAATGAGTCTGGCCCAAGAGTCCTGCACTCTTTGGGTTAAGTCCTTGTGGCCCAGTAGCCCCCAGGGCTCTCGCTGAGGGCACAGGCACCCACAGACTCCCCTCCCTGCTCCTGAGAGGCCACAGGCCTCCCCCACCTGTAACCCAGCAACTGGGCTCGCTTCACCAAAGCCCTGCAGGCCAGGCCCCAGGCCTCCTTTTGAGGGCCTCCTTCTGAGCCATCACTGTCCCCACCCCCTACCCTTCCATTCCTGCCTGCTGTCCCTCCCCCTGCCCCAGTGCCCGGGCCTGGCATACAGAGGGTGCAACGACCCGCCCCATAAACTTGGAAACCCCTTGAACCCGGTCCCTGAGGAGAGTGCGTTCTCCTCTACTCTAGCGGGGAGATGAGCAATAACAGCAAACAGAAAATACAGGTCCGCTAAAAGGGGATCGTGCTCTGGGAAAAGCCGCAGAGCAGGGGGAGAGGGTCAGCTGGGGCCTGCAGCCCAACTCAGAGTGGCCAGGGCAGGCCACCCCTGACTGATGCTTGCATGGATGGGGGGCAGGTGGGTGGGGGGTGAGGGTGTAGACGGGTGGCTGGGGAAGGAAGGTTGATGGTGGGGGTAGATGGATGAATGGGGGGTAGATGGATGGGTGGAGGAGGTAGATGGAGAGGTGGGGGTAGATAATGGGGTGGGGGTAGATGGATGAATGGGGGGTAGATGGATAAGTGGAGGGGGTAGATGGAGAGGTGGGGGTAGATGGATGAATGGGGGGTAGATGGACGGGTGGAGGGGGGATGGAGAGGTGGGGGTAGATGGATGAATGGGGGGTAGATGGATGGGTGGAGGGGGATGGAGAGGTGGGGGGTAGATAGAGGGGTGGGGGTAGATGGATGAATGGGGGATGGATGGGTGGAGGGGGGATGGAGAGGTGGGGGTAGATAAAGGGGTGGGGGTAGATGGATGAATGGGGGGTAGATGGATGGGTGGAGGGGGATAAAGAGGTGGGGGGTAGATAAAGGGGTGGGGGTAAATGGATGAATGGGGGGTAGATGGATGGGTGGAGGGGGGATGGAAGGTGGGGGTGTGGCAGGTGGATGGGTGGTGATACGAGGGTGGGGAGTGGGTAGAGGCCTGAACCCCCATGGGGTTGGACACTGGAGGAGAGGAGGAAACCTCATGTGACGCCCTGGGAGGACATCAGTGGGTTTGGGCAGAGCCAGGTGGGGACCTGGACAACTGAGTCCCAGGCCACTGCTGCCTGTGGCTCCCACCCGGGCAGCTGGGGGGCAGGGGGTTAAGGCTGGATGGAATAGCGGGTGGCAGAGGGCACAGGTGGCAGAGGGTGGCGGACATCTCAGAGGTCTGGGCCCATCCCCGCTCCAGCCCTAGGCAGGCACTGGGCCCCCACAGCTCCAGCCTCACCCCCACCACGGTCCCCTCCCTGCCACCTCCACCTTGTTCCCATCACATTAGCAGAGTGACAGCCCCAGTGAGCACTCGAGGCGGCTCCATAAATCTCAGCCGGCGTTAAAAGGCTGGACTCCAGGCCCACTTCCTCCTGGGTCCTGGCCCACCCCATCCATCTCTGCGTCGGGCAGACAGCACTTGGGGCCTGCTCCAGCCTCCTCTCCCCCTCAGTGCTGCCAGAAGGGGAGCTGGAGGACCCCCTCAATACCTCTGCACTCAGTCTGGCCAGGGCATGTGCCCTGTGACCTTTCGGAGTGAGGTCGCCCAGCCACCTATGAGACCCTCCCTGCCCACCGTGCCTCAAACCCCAGTGGCTCCCGCTGCCCTCCCCAGCAAGTCCTTCGCAGAACACGTCAGGCCATTGCTGCCTTTTTGTAGTTCATTCATTCATTCAACAACCATTTAACTGAGCACCTATCCTACGTGCCAGACTCAGTTCTAGCTGCGGGAGATCCACCAGGGCCCTCTGGAGCCTTGTTCTCAGCGGGGGGATGGACGATCGGCATTGACCGTGACAAGTGAGTTACCTGACATGCGGGGCTCTGGACACAGAAGCCCTGGGGCAGGCAGGGCCAGGCTGGGGATTGCAGGCTGCGGTGGGAGCAGGCAGCCGCAGTTTCAGCGAGGGGTCGGGGTGGGCCTCCCTGAGAAGGCGGCGAGCACGGAAACCTGGCCAGAGGTGAAGGGAGCTGCCACAGCCCCCAGCTGGGGAAGAGGGTTCCCGGCCGAGGGGACAGCCCATGCACAGGCCTGGGGCGGGAGCAGCAGGGAGGCTGGTGCCCAGTGAGGGACGGCTGGGCAGTGGCAGGGAGTCTGGCAGGTGCCTGGGGCCCTGAGAACTTGGCCTTGGCTCTGAGTGAGGGAAGAGCCCTAGCAGAGTTTTCAGCAGAAGAGGGGTGATGACCTGACTTAGGATTTAAAAGGCACTCGGGGTCCTTTGTCTCCCAAAACTGAATGGGTAGAAGTCTAGCTCCCCATGGGCTCTGAGCGGCCCCTGCATCATCTCCTGCCTTCTATCCCCCTGGCGGGGCTGCGACTGCTCCAATCTTCTAAGTCTCCCCAAATGCCCCATGTTCTCCCTCACTTCAGGCCTTCACCTGTGCTGTTCGCTCTGGCCAGGACACCCTTCCCGTCGCTCTTTGCTGGCTGTCTTCTAGCCATCCCTCAGGTCCCAGTGTAGGTGTCACCTTCTTCCAGGAGCCCTGCTCCCCCACCACACCGAGCACCCTGGGGGGTCTCATGTGGACTGTGAGCTCGGAGAAGGCAGGGACCTCTGGTCCTCTGGCACCCAGCTCAGGGCTGCGCACACAGTGGGTGCTCAGTTACTGGGTGATGAAAAAACAGACAAAGGAGAGGATTATCTGAAGGTGGAGCATGGCAGGTGGCAGGTCAGTGACAGCCCCTGAGTCCTCCAAAGGGACAGGCTTCAGAAGAAGGTCCTAGAAGGTCCTAGCTGGGCCCCCAGCCCCAGGGAAGTCCGCATTCTGTGAGGCCTCCAGGATAGCTGTGACCTCCATGGGGACAGTGGAGGAGAAGTGGGGGAGGGAGGGAGGGAGGGAAAATATCTGTAGCCACAAACAGATCCCCCCACACCTCCTGCATCCTGGCCGGTCACCAACAGCTCTTAGCACTGCTCTTATTTATTCCTGACCTTAATGCCCCTTTTATTTTTCCCCCTTTTAAAACCTGGCCTGGGCCCCGCCACTGCTGCTGTAAACACGGCCCCCGGGATTTATCCGACGGCGCATTAACCCCTGCCCCCTAGCTCACCAATCATGCTGCTGCCTGCGCAGACAGCGGGCAGCCCAGCCGGCGGGGGCCGGGGCCGGGGGGCTGGTGTGGCCTGCCTGGGCAGGGCTGGCCAGGGGAGGCAGGCACAGGGGGGCACAGGGACTGCCCCTGCCTTGGCACCTGCCAAGCATGTAGGCTGTGTCCCTGCAGGCTGGGCCCACCCTGACCTCCCCCTCTCGCCCACCTGGCGCTGCTGGAGCGCCTGCTTGCCGGTGGGTAGCGACAGTGAACACGCACGCTTTCTGGGGGGCGTCACAGCCGGCAGAATGCTCCCTGACTTTGCGAGGACTTCTCCTGGCTGTGGGGCCGTCCTCGAGGTCTTAGAGGGGAGCAGATCAGACCATCTTGCCCTCCCAGGTGGGAAAACTGAAGCCAAAATGCCTGGGCTTTCCCTACCACACCTGCAGCCCCCAGTCCTAGGCCCAGTCTCTTTAACCCTCAAGTGTCCCGCTGCACCCCCCCCCCGCCCCCCAGTAACAGACCAGGAGGTCTCTCTTCAGAGGGTGGGAACCGGCCGGGTCACCCAGCAGCAAGGGGGCCAGGCCTGCCATCCAGGGCTCCAGCTTTGTCCCCAGTGATGGCAGGCCAGGCCGAGGGGGTGGGTGTCATAAAAGGTCAGAGATAGAGAAATGGGGGTGGGCGCACAGTGGGGATGACGAGGAGGGCTGCAGGGGGACGCGCACGGTGGGCAAGGAGGCCCAGAGGAGAGAAGCAGCCATGGAAGGAGAGACTTCAGGAACCCACCCCCCAAGCCCGCGTCCGCCCCCCCCACCCCCCAAGCCCGCGTCCGCCCCCCCCACCCCCGGGCCACGGAAGGGTCCACTTACCGCCGCCGCCTCCGAGCAGGGAGCTGTTGGCTGCAAGAGAGAGAGAGAAAGGCCAGTCAGCTGGGGAGCAGCTGGTGGGCCAGCGGCTTGGGCAGAGGGGAGGTGGGGGGCTGGCAGGTGGGTCTGAGCAGCGGGCCCGGGGCTCTGGGGCTTCAGACTCTGGGCACAGGATCTTCTCTGAGGCAGGGTCAGAGAAGGGGGAGGTGGGGGAGGCGGGGTCTTCCTCTCCTGCTGAGGCTTCTGAGGGGCCTGGGGTTTGCAGGGTGGCGGGGCCCTGCGGGGTCTGGAGCGGCAGCAGACCTGTGGCCACGTGCATCCTTTCATTCATTTATTCTGATGCCCCAGCGTCTCCCGAGGCCCATCTGTGCCAGGCTTGGTCCCTGCCCTTGGAGCCCATGGGACACAACTAGAAGCTACTAGGAAACAAACTCTCTGTGCAACTGTGCTGAGTCCTGCCCAGGGAACGAGTACCTGTTGTGGGGGGGAAGGGTGCGGGGTAAGAACATGAGCCTGTGAGCCAGGGCTGGGGGCACCCAACAGACGGCAGGGACCCCATCCCAGGGCAGCACAGTGAGGGCACAGAGTACTGGTATTGGAACCGTAGCTGCTTCCACAGACGGCTGACTTGAGCCGCCTTGCTCTGTGCCTCAGTTTCCCCCGGGGAGAGGAGACCATCTCCCAGGGTTGGTAATGAAAGCCGAGGCAGAGAGAGGGATCCTCAGCTCCAGCCCCCTCCCCGGCTGCTGGGGCTGACCTGTCCATCTCACTCTGCCTGGCCTGCTGCCCCCTCCTGCTTCCCCAGGGGGCTGATGTGAGGGCCAGGTGAAGCTGGCAGCCTCTCGGGCCACATGTCAGGGCTGTGCAGGTCAGTGCCCCTCACCAGCCACGGCTCCGGCACCCGGCCGCGCAGCTGCCTCTGTGTTAACTGCTCGTGCTAATCAGGGGAAGTGATGGGCGAGACGGGGCAGGTGCGGCCCAGGTGGGGAGGCCAGCTGTGCCTCGGCTCCTCTGGTCCCAGGAGCCCTGGCTCCCAGGCCTGGCCTGCTGTCCCTCCACTGCTCCCGCACCCCACCTACCTTCTGGGGTCCCGGTGCCGCTCCTCTGTAGGAGGGGGACACGAAGCAGAGCCTGGGCCGGGAGTGGGGGCCCCTTCCCGGCTGGCCAGTCCTCCCGCCCGGGGTGCCGTGCGGACGCTGTGGACCCTGCTAAGTGGTGTCGGGCGGCTCCGAGTGGCTGGTCTCCCAGAGCTGACAGCTCTTCGCTTGGGGAATAATTAATTCCACAGCCCGAAAACCCAGGGCTGCAAGTTGCCACGTTACTTGCGAGATTACTACAAGCAGCTAATTAAGATGGAGAGGCGAGGAGCGGCTGGGGGCTGCGGGGAACGTGGGAGGAAGGCCGGCTGAGCGGGCGAGGAGGCAGCCAGGAGCGGGGGCCCGAACAGGAGAAGGACCGGGCGGGGACAGCCGGGCAGATGCCCCGCTGAAGGGCTGGGCTCCCGCCGGGCTCCGGAGGAGGGTGCCGCCGGGCAGTGCTGTGCACAACTGACCCCACTTACAGCAGAACAGAGCCTCACCGGAGGTGCTCTGGCTCCCATTTTACAGATGAGGCGCCCGAGGCCGGGGGTCGAGTTGCCTAGTGGTGGTGGCAGGGTCAGAACGGTCTGACTCTGTAGTCAAGCCATAGGGCCGGCCGACCTGGAGGCAGCGCAGGGAGCCTCTCCCCGCCCCCGGCCAGGGCTGGGGCCTGACTCTTCACACAGTAGGCCCTTCAGACGCAGTGTGGCTCCACCCCCACCCCAAGGGTCAGGCTGCAGGGGTGGGGCGGGGGCTGGACCTGTGGACAGCCCTGCCCTGGAGGCAGCAGGGGGGGGCCTGGGCTTGTTGGGTTGGCCCAGAGCGGTCCTGGCAGCTGTCGGAAGCTGCCCTCCGAGGCCCTTCCCCACCTCCCCCGTCACCTCTCTCTCTCTTAATTAACACCGGC
This sequence comes from Ursus arctos, assembly GCF_023065955.2. Classification (NCBI taxonomy): domain Eukaryota; kingdom Metazoa; phylum Chordata; class Mammalia; order Carnivora; family Ursidae; genus Ursus; species Ursus arctos. The sequence goes on from NW_026622908.1 coordinate 40,529,816, forward strand.
CACGAACGAGCTGGCTCCCGCTCCCAGAGGGCTCTGTGCCAAATGTGTTGGCCTTGAGCCTCGAAGGGGCGGGAGGGGAAGGGGCGCTGACCTGCCCCTGTTGGAAGGGACCAACCCCCACCTGCCTGGTATCCCTTGAACCCCACCATGTGTCGGTCTGCCCAGGTCAAGGACTGGGGTGAGCTGCCCCGATGTCCCCCAGGGCCAGGAACACCGAGGGCTGGGGAGGGAGGTGGGCTGGGGCCAGAAAGGATTTCACAGGGCTGAGCCAGTGGAAGGGTGGGCCAGGGTCTAGGTGGTGTCACCTGCCCCAGGTGGGAACAGGCAGGCAGCACTAGCACTGGGGCTCAGTCTCGGGCTGCACAGAGGACCTGGTCACCAGCTTGTCCCCAAACTCAGTGGATGTCCTAGGAGGCTGGTTGGCATGTCCCCTTCCTCCAGCCCACTAGGTTGACGGTCTCATGGGTGGGGGTTCAGGGGAAGGACAGCAACCCAGGGGTCTGCACCCAATTCCACCCTCCTCTTTCTCCCGAGCCCCTGGCGGCCCTCTCCCCGAGGGGCCTGAGTGCCTGGCCCCCAGAGGGAGGCCCCACGAAGCTGCCCGAGGCGCTCACAGGTGGGCCAGGCTGCTTGAGAGAATGGCCTGGAGGCTTGGGGAGAAAGGGAAGCAGAAAGGGGGTGTGGCCCAGCCTCCCATCAGAAGCATGGTGGGTCCAGGCCTGCCTGCTCCCGGGCCCAGGGCCAGCCTTCCCCCGACCCAGGCAATGCCCTCGAGTCCCTGGCTCCCTCCCCTTCTGCTGTCGCCACCATGCTCCCTTCAGTTCGGTTTAAGCTCTAAATCACAACTGGTCATGAGCCCATTTTTCAGATGGGAAAACAGGCTCGCAGAGAGATGGGGGAGGGAGGGGAGGTGCTGGACCCAGGGCGGCTGCTTGTCAGCGTGCCTTCTCCTGCTTCTTTTTATTTTATTTTTTTTTAAGATTTTATTTATTTATTTATTTGACAGAGATAGAGACAGCCAGGGAGAGAGGGAACACAAGCAGGGGGAGTGGGAGAGGAAGAAGCAGGCTCCCAGCGGAGAAGCCTGATGTGGGGCCTGATCCCAGAACGTCGGGATCACGCCCTGAGCCGAAGGCAGACGCTTAACGACTGCGCCACCCAGGCGCCCCTCTCCTGCTTCTTTTTAAATATTTTATTTTTTTAAGTAATCTCTACACCCAACGTGGGGCTCGAACTCACGACCCCAAGATCAAGAGTTGCAGGCTCCACTGACTGAGCCGGCCAGGTGCCCCAGTCATCGTCCTTCTTAACCCCTACGCGCTCCCTCATCTGTTCCCAATGCCTTCTTGCTGAGGCGGGGTGATGGGTGAGTAGCCGCGTGCTGTGGAGACAAGCATTGGACTTCCAACTGAAGCCAGGGCTCATGACCTGGCCCCACTCCAGGGACCCAACATGGCGCAGCAAAGCAGGGGTCTCTGAGCTCCTGAGGGGCCGAGTGAGCTGAGCTCAGGCCTCGCCCTGGGATGTGGGAAGGGGCATGAGGCCCGCTCTGGCTTTGGCGAGGGGGGGGGTGTGGGTTCCTGGGCCAGAGCGTGCACCCCGGGAGCTGTGGGTGCCTTTCCTCAATGCCGCCATCCCGTCTGCTTACTGGTCCCCACGGCAGGGTGAGGTGGGCCAGCTTCACACCTTCTCAGGCCAGGGCACCTCTTTCGGGGACCCAGACCCTTCCCCTGCCCCCCAGCACTTGTGTCCCGGGGGGCGGGGTGGAGTTGCTCCCCCGTTTGGGCCCCAGCATCCGACCCACGTCAGGGGCTGGCGTGTGGTCACTGTGCAGGAAAAAGGAGAAGGCCAGACCCTGAGGGCTTGGCCACTGTCATTACAGGTCAGAGGCAGGCCCGGTGGGGGGGGGGGGGGAAACAGACAGACCTGGCTGGCCCCTTCTTCACTCTCTACACGAAGCATTTTAATTGGGTGCCAACCGCTTGCCGCGTGCCACCGAGTACATAGAGATGAACAAGACACAGTCCCTGGACCTCAGGAGCTCCCAGGCCTAACTGGGGCGGGCGAGGGAGGTACAAGATCTGGTGAGGCCTGGAGGCTGGGAGGGCTTCACAGAGGAGGTGACATTTGAGCTGAGGCTGGAGGGAGGCAGCTGCACAGCTTCAGAGAAAAGGAGAGGCATGCAGGGAGGGGCACAGCAGGGGCACGGGAGGGGCACGGGCAGGCACTGTGGAAGGTCTAAGGAGTCTGAGCATGTCCTGGGGCAGGGTGAGGAGCTGCCGGGGTTGGGGAAGGACGAGGTTGGCTCTGCCTGACGCTCAGCAGGCTGGAGCGAGGGCCAGCACTGGACTGAGCCAGGGCGTGGAGCTGGATGCTGGCGGGGGGGGGGGGGGGGGGGTCCGAGTGGAGTCTCTGGGGCACACAGACACCTCTTCCTCTTCCTGGCCACCCCCACTGCTCCTGTCGGGCAGCACCTTGTTAAAAGAACGGCCCCCACTTTGAGGGCCAGGCATGGCATAGCGGGCTTGTGCTGGGGCCCATAATATTTTTAGTGACCCCTGAAAATGTAATTTCTTTTAAAATTAGAAGAGGAGGGGCGCCTGGGTGGCTCAGTCCAACTCTTGGGTTCGGCTCAGGTCAGGATCTCAGGGTCATGGGATCAAGTCCCGCCTCCGCTGACTGGGGAGTCTGTTTGAGATTCTCGCCCCCCTGCCCCCCCCCCGCGTGAGCTCTCTCTCTCTCTCAAATAAATAAGTAAATCTTAAAAAAATTAAAAATAAAATCAGAAGAGTAAATGAACTTTGAGTTTGAAATTATTTTTAGTATATAACGTTAATATATTTTGTCTTTATGCCAACAAACTCATAAAATCAGCTTCTAACATACATTTTTGTAATGTTTGGTATTAATTGTTTTATGTATTTAAGTGGTTCTCTGGCTAATATATTTTGATAGAGAAAGGGCCCACAACGGCAGACGTGCCGGGGCCTAGGCCGGGTAAGTTCCGACTCACACTGACTTTTTCAACCCTTACCCTGTGTGGAAGGCATGTTACCAACGCATTTTACAGATGACCAAGCTGAGCCATAGAGAACAATCTTCTCGCAATGCAAAATTGAGCATCTCCTGTTTTACCCACCCTCCGGTGTCCTGATGAAACCCTCCCAAAGCTCCCTTGTGTTCTCAGGATGAAGAACTGGCCCCTAGGGGCGCCTGGCTGGCTCAGGCAGTAGAACACGTGACTCTTGATCTATGAATCATGAGTTCGAGCCCTACGCTGGGGATAGTGTTTATTAAAAAAAAAAAAAAAAAAGGACTGACCCCTAGTATGGGGCCCATTGGCTCCTCCCCTCCTCCCCTTCCCTGCATCTCCCCCTGGGCCACACTCCGGGTCCTCAAACTGGCTCCGTTTCCTCCAGCCCCAGGGCCTTTGCATGGGCTGGTGCCTCTGCCTGGAGGAGACCTCCAACATCCCCCACCCCGAGAGTGATGCTTGAGGGGCCCACCCAGCTCCCCGTGGGCTCCTTTGGGCCACAAAGCACTGCCTCCAGCCTCTTTCCCTCCCAGGTCAGTGCTTGCTGCTTGACCTCCCCAGTGCTGTGAGTGTCATTCACACTTGTCCCCGGCTCCCAGAACAGAGCTCCGTGCACAGCAGGCGAGCCCCAACAATTTACTGACTGAACCACCGGGTTAGGGGCTATGCCCAGAGCCACTCAGCCAGGCCACCCTGGCGTCTGCCCGGCTCTGCAGCCATCAGGACTTGCAGAAGAGCCCACCGGAGGGGCCCTCCGGAGGCAGGACCTGGGTGGGGGGTGTGCAGGTGACAGGACTTGTCCAAGGGCAGTGGCAGGAGGCCACGGAGGAGCTGCCCGGGTCATCCCGACACATCCTCCAGCCCAGGGTGTGGGAGGCGAGGGGGCATTGTGCGGGGGCTGGGCTGCCAGAGAGGAGACCCAGTGACCCGAGGAAAGCGCTGAGCAGGTTACTGAGCCGGGGAGAGGCTGGGTGAGCGGGCGGGGCGGTGACTTTGAGCGGTCACAGCCCCTCTGTGTGCTGAGGCTGCTGCAACCGCTGCTCCAAACACCTTGTCCGGTTTCCAATGCCTGCGGGGAGGTGGGGGCTGCTCCCCCAACCCCCAGCCCCTCAGCCCACTCCCCTCCACCCTCCCTCAGAAGGCTAGATCTCACTTCCTACCCTTCGAGGAATACACATCCAGCCCCTACTATGTGCCAGGCTCTGCGGGCACAGAGCTCATTATCCAGGAGGCAGACAGTTGAGAAACAACAGGACAGGAATGAACTCGAACAAGGATTACCATTTGTGTGAGAGGTTACGAAGGCAGGAGAGACTGGCTGGCCGGCGAGTGGGAGTGGGGTGGGGATGATCCGGAAGGAGTCAAGGATCTGCTGAAGGTAAGGAGCCAGCTGTGAGGGGCACCCCCCAGGTGGGGGGGGGGACAGCCTGTGCAAAGGTCCTGAGGCAGAGTGAGGAGACCACTGTAGCGGAAGCAGAGTGAGTGGGGGCAGAGAAGTAGGAGAGAAGGTCAGAGGCGATGGGGGCAAGAGTGGCTCAGGGTGGGCATGATGGGGACCTGCAGGCTACTGCATTGAGCAGGTGTTCCCCCCCCAGGCCTGGAGCACCCCCAATGCCTGTGCATGTCCCATCACTACCGTTCCATTGCAGCCACCCCGTGCCTGGCTGAGCCCCCACTGCCCCCCAGTACCCCAGAGTCCGGCACAGCGCCTGGTGCCGCCAAGGTGACGGCTGACCACCAGACCGCCGACTGGCCGGTAGCCCCACAGCCCTGCCCGGAGGTTTAGGGGAACAGGCTTTGTTCTTGGGACCCCAGCGCCATCCCTGCCCCCACTTCCTGCAGGCCTGCGGTGGGTATCCGTGTTACTTGAGGGTGAGTTGTTTAAAACACGCTTTAGATTAGAAATGTCCCGCAGATGGAATAAAATGTGACATGTGCTGAATTTTTGAAGATAAAACAAGAGACTTCAAAGGCATCTCAAGCTGTGAAAGCAGTTGCCGTGTTTGACAGACTCTGTCCCCCAGGCCAAGGTCACTGTCCTCTGAGGTGGGGCTGCCGGGGGTGGGGGGGGCGGGGGATGTGAGGCTTACTGGACATTCCCCAGGCTGGGGGGCAGGGGACTTATGGGGGGCACGGGGGCTCACATTTATCAGTACCCATTGCAGACTTTCACATGGGACCTCTGCTGATCATCTTAACATAGGTCTAGTACATGTGGACACACCCTGTTGACAGATGGGGACTCACCCTGTTGACAGATGGGGAAACTGAGGCACAGAGAGGCAAAGTGATCTGCTCAAGGCCACCACCCTTAGTAGGAGAAGCCACCATCCTTGTGCTTTGCAAATCTGCTCCTGAAACCCCCAGCTGTGATCTTGGGTCCCCTGGGGCCTCGGGCTCCTCATCTGTGGGGTGGAGAGATCAGCTGACTGAGCCCCTTGTGGGGCATAGATGATAGAGTTTAAATGGCTATAAAACTGGGAGCCTGGCTGGCTCAGTTGGAAGAGCACGCAACTCTTGATCTCGGGGTTGTAAATTCGAGCCCCACGTTGGGTGGAGAGATTACTTAAAAATAAAATCTTTTTTTTTTTTAAGATTTTATTTATTTATTTGTCAGAGAGGGAGCACAAGCAGGGGGAGCGTCAGAGAGAGAAGCAGACTCCCTGCTGAGCAGGGAGCCTGATGCGGGGCTGGATCCCAAGACCCTGGGATTATGACCTGAACCGAAGGCAGACACAACCGACTGAGCCACCAGTTGCCCCTAAAAATAAATTCTTAAAAAAAAAAAAAAAAAAGCCTGTAAAATCGTTATATCCTCAGGACTTCACAGCGGCAGCGGCTATGGGGGCTGGGGTCCCTGGTCAGCCAAGGAAAAGGGGGTCAGCCTGCTAACGGGCTGGATTAGTAATCTCAACAGCAGCTTCTTCTTATCAAGGTTTGCTCACCAGCTGCCTGGGGAGAGCCGTGAGGGCCTTGCAGACTGTGTGGCTCCCATTTACAGATGGGGAAACTGAGGCTCAGGTAAGTCTGTGGCCCAAGGCCACACAGGTTAGGGTGGTGGACAGAGGGTTTGAATCCTGTTGGCCTGCCTGGAGCCTGGGCCACTCAGCCAGATCTGGCTTGTCTGCCCTCAGCACTGAGCCCCCACTCCACCTCCTCTGAGAGGAACTCTGTGATTCCGTAAATCTGCTGGGAGCCGTACGAAGCTGGGCCCCCCTTCCAGGGTTTCCCTTTCCCACTGGCCCTGTGTCAGGCTCCCTTTGCCATGTCTCCTGAACCTTGGAAGGGACTCCCCCAGTCCTGCCCCACACCTCCTGGCCCCCATCCGTGGTCCCACCTCCAGATCTACCCCAGGTGGCCCTCCCCCACACCTCTGCCTACAAAGGCCACCCTGTCGGTCATTTAAGCTCAAAGCAGGTGCCCTGGCTGTGGTTCCTGCGGGCTTGCGCCTCTTCTTTGTCCCCCTCCTGCCTGGGTTTCTTGGGCTCTGCTCCTGGAGACCCAACCTCCCAGCCATCCGCCCGCAAGCTGGACCCCAAGCCCTTGGAGCCTCAATGTCCCTCAACACCCACTCTCCAAGCCCCGTTCCCAGGCGACTTCCACTTATTGGTATTTTTGTTATACAAGACATTCATGTTGATTGCCCCAAATTGGATAACATACATAAACAAAAAGCAAAAGAAAGTGAGTCACCCATTAGCCCATCAAGCAGTTTCAGCTATAGCCCCTGTCCATATTTTCCTGCAGGACCTCTTTAAAGAAAAACAAAAAATAGTTAATAACGCATTTATCGAGCAAATTCTCTAGGCCAGGCACTGGGCCAAGTGTTTCCAGTGGATTCTTTCATCTTTCCCTCCCCCCAGAGCCCAGCGAGACGGTACTATTCTTTTTCCCACTTTACAGATGAGGAAAGAGAGTCAGGGCGAGGTGGCGTGACTTGCCCAAGGTCACGCAGCTGGGAGATGGGGGAGCCGGGGTTTGAAATTGGCAGTTCGATTTCTAAGCAAGGGCTGCCGAAGGCTGCAGCACTGGGGGGACCCCGGCTGCCTGGGCCTCCCCTCCCCCAGGAGCCAGGGGACCGGCGCTCACAGCCGCACCATTAGCATAACCATGAGCATCCCTGAAACCCAATTACCAGGAGATGGCTTGGGCCCCAGCCAGCCGGGTGCAGTCTCCATCTCGGCAGGAATGAGGGGCTGGGGCCGAGGGAGCCCTGGCGGGTGGGAGGGTGGATAACGGGGTGTATGTGTGTGTGTGTGTGTGTGTGTGTGTGTGTGTGTGTGTCCGGGGTGGGGGAGGAGTAAGAGGCCCCTCTTCCACTGCTGGGATCAGTGTGAGGAGGTCCCCAAGGCAGCCTTGACCCCTCTGCTCAGCCCCAGGAGAGCAGGCCTCAGGGTCCCAGGGTCCTCCGTCCCCAGCTTGCTGGGTGACCCCAGGCAGCCCCTTGCCCTCTCTGAGAGTCCGTTTTCTTCCTGAAAGGAGAAAACCCAGGTGTTTTCAAGCAGCACGCAAACCATGGGCTTGGAGAAGAAGAGAGAGTGTTGGCTCTGAGCAGGCCGACTGGAGCCCTGTTTCTAACTTCCCCAGGAGGCCCTGCCACGGACCCCGCCCTCTTGGGCTGCCCCTCCCCCTCCAGGCCGTCCTCTCCTGATCCTTTTCTATTTTTTTTAAAGACGTATTTATTTTTTTTTTTAGGGAGAGAGAGAGAAGAGAGTGCGCACACGCGTGGGGGGAAGGGCAGAGGGAGAGAGAGATCAAGTCTCTGAACTCGATCTCACCACCCTGAGATCATGACCTGAGCCGAAACCAAGAGTCCGATGCTTAACCCACTGAGCAGCCCAGGCGCCCTTTTTCTACTGACTTCAGACGCGGGAAAGCTAGGCAGGCACGTGCCCGGGCGCCCCGCCCCCGGCAGGCGCACCCAGCCCGCCCCCTCCCCCAGCACAACAACGTCACGGAAGAAATCAAGCCCTTCCCCCACCTCCAGGAGAATTCGCTGCCTTGAATTTGGCAGGTATTTTCTTTAGAGTTTTACTCTGTATGCCCCTCAGCAAGACATGACCTTGGTCTGTTGTCTTTAAAAAGGGGAGCTTCTGGGATCGGCTGTTAGGGTTCCCTGGGAGATGCACCCAGGCAGAGCCACGGGGCTCCAGCGTCCGTCTTCACTGCTGTGTAATATGCTGGGCCCCGGCGGGCCCACCTGCTCCACCATCCTCCCACTGACCACCAGTCAGGAGCACCCGGGTTTGTCCTGGGGGGCATCTTGCCACCCCGCAGACACGCCCGCCGCAAGTTCTCTCCTGCACACATATGCCTGGCGGGGGGGCTGAGGGGTTGTGGGAGATGCACATCTTTAACTTGACTAGTTATTGCCAAATTGCTCTCCAAAGTGGTTGTTCAGATGATCGTTTTAAAATATAAATTAGATCATGTCACTTTTCTGCTTAAAACTCTCAAATAGCTTCCTATTACACTTAGACTGAAATCCATATTCCTCTCCACAAATGCATGGCCGCATACCACACTCCCCCACCCCCACCCCCCCGCCCCAGTGTCCTGGCCTCTTTTCTCTTCCTTGAATAGATCTGATTCTTTTATGCTCCAGGACCTTTGCACATACCGCTCCCTTTTTCCCCCCGCACACTCTTCCAGCTCTTTCCAGACTGGCTTCCTTCTCATCGTTCAGGTCTCTGTGAAAATGGCATCTCCCCTAAGAGGCCTCCTCTGACCCCCCAACTAAAGTGTCTCCCGCCCTAGTTCGCTTCTCACCTTGTTTATTTTGGAGACCACACCTTGGTCCCGTCATGATCTTGTCTACGAATTTGTTTTCTGGTTTTATTACCAGCATGGCAGCCTATGGGGAGGACCTAGTCTGCCTTGTTCATTCCTGGGCCCCAGAGGCCAGCACAGGCCTGGCACCGAAGACCTACCCTTAGTACCATTCATTCCTTCAATAGACATTGATTTGTCCTCTTGTCACAATGTCCGGAGGGATGAATGAGCTCCGTGTGTTAGGGAGGGTGAGCTGTGGGGGAGGCAGTTCTGCAGAGGGGAGTGTGGTCAAGTTGAGGGCAGAGGGTCAGCCAGACCCAGGGGGCTGTGATCCATCTCCCACGGTGGGGAGCCATGGCAGGTGCCGGAGCAGAGCCGGAAGCAGCAAACTCAGGATTGCACTTGAGAAAGACCCCCCTCAGAGCTGAGGGGGAGAAGACTGGCGGGGGTGGTCTTGGAGGCAGGAGCAGCGGGGAGGGTTGGGGGAGGGTGGTGGTGGCTGAGGATGGGTAGACAGAGGGCCAGCAGAGGTAATGCTGAACCCACAGGGACTAATTAGAGAACCGTGGGAGACAGGATTGGATCGGGCATGGGATCGGTTTCCAAATATGGAGCAACTGGGTCAATGGAAGGAAACAGTGGGGGCCCCCCCCACCCTCCTGATGCCCCCCTTCCGCCATGGCAGGAAGCTGGGAGGGGGCCCTCCCCATGATTTCAGAGAGGGTAGCGGAAATCAGAGGCTCCTCCTTGGATCCTGGCAAGGCACCGTTGGCCTAGCGCAGGCCCTCCCCGTACAGATGGAAAACTGAGGAACCAGCCCAAGACCACACAGCTGGGTCCTTACCCTTGTCACTTCTGGGATATTAGGGGCTGGACGGAGGCCAGACATCCCCTTCTCAGAAGAGAGGCAGCTACTGCTCGCGGCACAGAGAATTTGAGTTAGACACCAGGAGGGACTTAGAAACTTTACCCACCAGACACAGCCCAGTCCCGCCTGCCTCCGCCCTCTGTGACTCTCAGGCCACAAGGCCGGGCAGGTGGCTCAGTCAAGGTCACTCAGCCAAGGGGAGGCAGTTCTTTTTTTTTTTTTTTCAGATTTTATTTATTTATTTGCCAGAGAGAGAGCACAAGCAGAGGTAGAGGGAGAAGCAGGCTCCCTGCTGAGCAGGGTGCCCGCTGTGGGACTCGATCCCGCGACCCTGGGATCTTGACCTGAGCTGAAGGCAGACACTTAACTGACCGAGCTGCCCAGGCGCCCCAACAGGGGGCAGTTCCATCTGGCTCTAAAACTGGTGTTCCTTTGGCCGGGAGGCCAGGAGGCTCACTGGCAGGGCCAGGTGGGGTGGGGGTGAGGAGTCCTTGCTGTCTCCCATCCCAGACCCTGAGGGTTGGGGAGCCCAGGGCGCCCCCTGTGCTGTAGGCCTCAGGGTGGCCATCTCCCCACCCCCAGGCCACATCCTGTGAGCACAAGATAGGACCCCAGCCTGACTCCTGCGCTGGCTGCCTCAGGCCCGCTCTGGGCTGAGCCATCGCCCCTCCTCTCCATCCTCCTGCTCTCCCAGCTGGGGCTCCACTCCTAGGAGGGAGGAGAGGAAGGAAGGGGAGGAGGATGGCAGTAGCAGCCATTGGTATGCGAGGCCGTGCCTCAGCCCCTCCAAAGCCCAGCCTTTCTGCTCAGCTCTTTAAGAATCCCTCCTTGCCGCGTGGTGGTTGCTGGGCAACGACCCCCCCTCCCCCCCAGCCCATGGCTGGTGCCCTCTCCCCTTCCCCCCTCTCCGGCTCCTCCCAGCACCCCATCTCAGCAGTACACTTAGCTCAGAACCTGCCAGGCCTGGCTGCACCTGTGGATAGCAGGTGAGGGAGCCCTGGGCCACCAGGACTCGGGGAGGGGGCCCCGAGCTCAAGACACCCATCTGCACACTCCCACTGGTACCCCCCCCCCACCCGCATATCTTCAGTGGCTGGAGTTGCCCTGAGGTGTTGGAGCCTGTTGGAGGGACAGAGAGAACCCAAGAGGAAGGGGCCAGGAGCTGTCCGAGTCCCCCGGGAGGTGGCCTGCAGGGGCATCAGGCCCCAGGAGCCCCTGTGTGGTGGAGTAGACAGAGGCAGTAAACTTGGACTGGGCCAGGGGGTGGGGGAAGGGGGAGGTGAAGAGGAGGACAGAGTTTGGAGCCCCTAAAAAGGGGCTCTGCAGGGGGTCAGGAGACACACAGCGCTGGAGTAGGGGTGTCACTGGGGGCAAGGGTCCCAGCAGGAGTGTCTGAGGCTCCAATCTCAAAACCCTAGGTGGGGGTTCTCTCACCCCTCCGTCCTCCACCCTGCCCTCCCCTTCTCCGTCCTCAGGCCCTTTGGCTTCCCTGAATCTTGGGCATGTGCCTTCCCTTTGCCCCCACAACTTCCTTCCTGATCAGGCCTGCACTTCCAGCTTCACCTCTGCTTCGCCTCTCCACACCCTCTGCCCTCCACCACCAGCCACCAGCCACCCCCACCAACCTTGGCGCATGCCTTCCCTCCACCTGGACCGCCCTTCAAGACACAATTCCCTTCTCCTTTCCTGAACTTGGGATGTGTGTAACAGGTGAATGATAGCCAGAGTCAAGAAATGCTCAAATCACCATAAAACGCATTACCTCTGCTGGGAATAATAGCTGGGGAGGGAGGGAGGGGGAAGCAGCCCCGGGTGTCTGGCAGAGACGAGGGGTGGGGGGCAGTGATGTCATTTGTGGGGAGAAGAGGAGGCTCCCAAGGGAGAGCCGGCTCATCAGAGACGAGCCTCCTCGGTCCTGCCAGGGCTGGGGAGGGGGAGCCGGCTCGCCACCCTTCTCCCCTCTGTCCAATTGGCTGGAAGGGTGTCTGGCCCCCTCCCATCTCGGGGGCTGTTGCCAGTTTGAGGGATCACAGTTGGCCTTGGGCGGCTCTGTCACTATCGCCTTACTGGGCTGTTTTGGATTAGCCTGAGGCCCGGCAGGTGCTGGGGACACTCAGGACCGTGGGGGACCCAGGCCTCGGCCTCCAGCTGCTCACAGTCGGTTTGGGGAGACAGACGCTCAGAAGGCCCCCATCAGCGAACGCCGTCTCGTATTAGCTTAGATTCTTCGAGGCAGCACACAGGCGGCCAGCCCGCACCCACACCCGCCTGCAGAGATGTCAGTGTTGTCCAGCAGATGAAGAACGGAGGCCCACACATCGCACATGAGCACAGACAGGGCAAAGTGCCCCCGCCGAGAAGTGGAGGGGGCAGAGAGAACAAGGGGACCTCACTAGGGAAGGAGGGGCTCGGCTCGGCTGGGGGGGGGTCTGGGAGGACAGGACCGTGGGGTCCTGGACTGAGGGGTGAGGAGCAGTTGGCTTGCCCCCCCCTGCCCCCCCCCCACCTCCGGAGAGGTGGACAATTGCAGGGAAGTGAGGCAGGGAGCGGGGAGTTCCTGCCCTGGCCCGCAGCTTCCCCAGACTTTTCCTTGGCCCACCTGCTCCCACTGCTGTCCTTAGGAGATGCTGGCTCTGTCCCACTGGCTTTGTCTCCGCTGTGCCCACTCCCGGGGGCGCCCTCTCAAGGACATCCTCAAGGGCTAGGGGCCTTGCCCCCTTGCTCTTCCTGAACTTCAGTCCTGGGGCACACGGCGTCACTCCTGTACACATGGGGGGAAGCCCCCACCTTTGTGCGGTGCAGGATGGGAAGGTTTAGCGCACGGTGGTGAGAGGGGGATTCTGGTGGCATCAGGACACGGATCAGAGAAGTCCAAGAAGCTGATGGAACTTTCTGGCGAGGGCTGGTCCATTTGGCCAGGTGTGTGCAGCCAGCCTGCCCCTAGGCCACGTGCCTGTGGTTCATGGGGCGTCATGCAGGGGCCAAAGTCTGGGAGACAGGCGGGACAGGTTTTCAGTGACAGATTCTCTGCGCCCCCCCGCTCCAGTGCCCCCAGACCCAGAGGACCATGGGATCTTGGAGGGCAGTGATCTCTAAGACCAAGAACTGTCCTCGGGACATCGGATGAGCAGATTCCAGGTCTGAGAGAGGGGGCAGAAACTCCAGTGGGAGGATGGAGGTCCACCCCTCCCTGAAGATGGCGCCCCAACTGTGGCCTGTGGGGGAAGCTGAGCTTCTGAGCATCGGCTCTCTGCCCTCCCAGTGGCGCTGACCCCTGACCACTACCCTGTGGGCCTTTGTTCCCAGACAACCAGAACAAAGCCCGGGGCGAAGGGTAATGCCCCCTGACCACCAGTGGGGCCACTCTCTTCCCCCCAAGAGTCAGGTCAACCCTTCCTCCACCCCCAGCCCAGAAGAGGCCCAAACAGCACCCAGCATAGCACATCCTTGGGTGACGACAGTCTAACCGCGGTGAGTCCTGTGGCCACAGCTTCACGGTGTGTAAGGCACTCCCCTCTTGGGACCTCACCACCTGTCACACTAGCCCGAGGAGGTCTGGGATGACCCCAACAAGAGGAGAAAAGTGAGGCACAGGGATAATGCCCAGGGCCTCCAGCGGGTAAGCGGGGAGGTGGTGAGCAGACTCCAGGTCTGGGGGCTCCTGAGAGCACAGGCAGGTGGCAGGAGGCAGGGGTGCGTCCAGCAGGGCTGGGGTGACCTTGGCTGCCCAGTGGTGGGGCCCGCCGCACCTGGCTGAGGACGCCGCCCGGGGTTATTGCCATCCTGGGAATGGAGGAGCTGGGGCTTGGCGAGCCAAGGTTGAAGCCACAAATCGTCCCTGGGTGACTTGTGCCGCCTCCTGCTGAGCCCAGGAGCCCCTGAGCCCACGTCTGAGAGCGCGTGGTTCTAAGCAAGTGCAGTCCTCCGGGGCCAGGGCCCCATCCCAGGCACCACCCACTGTGCCCTCAGAGAGCCCCGCAGCACATGGGGGAGGGCTCGGGGGGGCTCGGGAAGCATCTGTTGAATGAACAAGTGACCCTTCAGAATCTCATGACTGGTAGTGTCCCTGCTGTATTTACACGCCTCCCTGGCACCCTACTCCTTTCAGGAGCAAGGCCAGACTCCCCAGGCTCGTTCAAAGCCCCGCGCACCCCCAGGTCTGGATGACATCAGTCCCGTCATCTTTTCTTCCACCACGGCCCCCAGCCCCCTCTCCCCAGCTCCCACCAAGAACTCCTGATCTCCAAACCCCGGGCCCTTTCGTGTCACAGCCCCTGGGAACAAAGGTGGAATGAGCTTCTGGTGTCTGCCCAGAACATTCCACCCGACCCTCCAGGACCCAGCTCAAGAGCTACCTCCTCGGGGAAGTTGTCCTTGGATGCTGCAGCTGACTTGGCCCCTGTGCTGTGTTTCTGCAAGGTCCCGCTAAGCCGTCACTGTCCGGGGGACCAGCCCTCCTGCTGTATTTCCAGCTTGGTTGAGGGGGGGGGCAGGGTCCAGCAGGGCAATTCGCTTTTGGTCTTTGGTGCCTCCAAAGTGCCCAGCACACCGCGGACCTCCATCAATATTCCCTGAACTGTGTGCGGCCACCACCCACGGCTGAGCAAGGGATGGTACATCGGCTGGGCGGAATACCATGCAGCCATTAAAACCACAATTACGAAGATGGTATTTTGATATCTAACGGCCACAGACAGAGCTAGAGCTATCCCACCCATTCCACTCGGAGGCACTGAGTGGAAAGGGGCCCCTCCTACAAAGGATTCAGTTTAGAAGAGGGGGGAGACACGGCACCTAATTCCTAAGCAACGGGCTATGCGCCCGGATGGAGGCACGAGGGAGCCCCGGGGCTCCAGGTCCATCTGGGGGTCTGGGGAGGCGGAACGGAAACCACAGCTCTGTACAAATCACAGCCGACAGTGCATGGACAAGCCTGGAAGGGAGCGGAGGAATGGGGCTGTTGACGCCACAGGGCGGTGGCATTGTGGGTGATTTTTCTTTCCTTTATTGTTGGTTTAATGTTGTTTGGGCAATAAATAAAAATTGGGAGAAAAAATAGCTGTTTGGTGAATTGAGCAGAAAGCAGTACAAGGAAGAGAGGGAGTTAAGGGGAGGGAAATGACGAGGGAGAGGTGAGGCGGGAGAGGCCAGAAGGGCAAAGGCAGGGGTGTTCACCTGAGGACTGAAGTGACAGCCTCAGGCAAGGCCTGCGTCTGCTCCTGGGCTGTGGGCAAGGGGGAGGGGAGAGCACAGGAGGCGAAGGTGGGGGGGAGTGGGGAGAGGGGTTGTATCCCTTATAGACACCTTCCCTCAGGGAGAATCTGGGAAGGCATCCCAGAGGAGGGGTGGCAGGGCTAGGCCTGGAAGGACAGCGAAGAAAAGAGTGTGATGCACCCCTGGAAGCATCTCACAGGGGCCTGGCATTGGGACAGTGGATGGGAGACACGGTGACAGGTCTTGGGGGAGGGGTCCCAGTCAGATTGTGGGGAGTCTGGGCGGGGACCTGCCTGCAGTGGGGCCTTGGGGGAGGGGGTATCTAGGCAGAGGCAGGGGCTCACTCAGAGCAACCCATCAGGGAAATGGATGGCAGGACGGGATGACGGAGCTTGGTGACAAGGTCTGAGCAGGCCTGAGGCTGGGGAGGCAGAGTTCCTTAATATCCTACAGAATGCCAAGAGTGCTGGGACTTTCCAGACTAAGAGGAGGGAGGTCTGGTCCACCCACCCCCACACACACACCAGACCTCCCCCCCCACACACACAACAGGTGCTGACATTTCCCGAGTCCCTAATGAGTGCCAGGTACTGCCCTCCCCACCTTTCCATTCCAGGTCTCCTTCAAGCCCCACAGAAACTCTTGGAGGTTAGGCTGTTAATGCTCCCATTTTACAACAGAGGACACTGAGGCTGGGAGAGGTTAAGTAACTTGCTCAAGGTCACAAACTGCCAGTGAGGGGAAGGGCGGGGCTGGGATCAGACTGGGGCACTTCCCCACTTAGGCAGCTGCGTGGAGCACCCCACGGGGGACCGATCGGGTGTTTAGAGCAAGGCAGATGAGGGGGTTCCCCATGGGGAAGGGGCAGGGAGGAAGCGGATACCTTGACAGGAAGAGTAGGGGGTGGGTACCTGTTTGTGAATGAATGCACCGGTGGACATGAATGAATGAATGAATGAATGAATGAATGAGTGGTTGGAACGATGGATGAATGAGTGGGTGCAGGGAGGAGCGGTGTAAGGGGAGGCGGCACGTGAGGGAGAACCCCTTTCTCTCCCCGGCCCCGCCCGGGAGCTGGAGGCTGGCTTTGGAAACCTCCCTCTTCGCCCCCGGCGGGTTAGCTCCCCAACCTCCTCCCATCAGCCCCCTCCCCGCCCCCAGCCATTTTAGCCGAGGGCAGGGGGAGGAGGACGCGGAGGCCGTTCCTCCCCGGCTGGGCCCGAGTCCCTGCGCGGCGGCGTAGCCTCCCGCGCCGGGTACCGTTGGCCAGTGCGCAGCGCGGTGCCCCCGCCCCCGTCGCCTCCTCCCCGCCCTCCCCCCTGCCCCCCCCCCCCGCCTGCTGCTTCCCCCCCTCCCCTCCCTCCCCGCTCGCGCTCGCACGCACGGCCCCCGCCGCCGCCGCCGCCGCCGCCGCTGCCGCCGCCGCGAGGGGAGAGGCGGCCGCACAGCCTGGTTCCCCGCGCCCTGCTCGCCGCCGTCACTCGCGCAAGCACCGCTGCTGGCCCTCGCCCCGCGGAGCGCACCCACCCGGGCACACGCACCCCGGCCGCCGGGCGCACCTCGCGCACGCCCCCCGCGGCTCTGCCGGGCGCCCGAGCTGGGCAGATGCGCCGCCGCGCGCCCCCCGCCCCGGGCCCGCCACCGCGCTCCGCCGCGCGCCGGGGGCACCTCTCGCGGGCCCCCCTGGGCGCAATCCGGCTCCGGTTCCCGCCCGCTCCTTGGAATAACCCCTGAGGCTTCAGCCGTCGCCGCAAAGTTTCCCGAGGAGACCCGCCTCCCCGGCCGCTGCGCAGGTAAGGAGGGATGCATGGGGCGGGGGCCGGGGTCCGCGCGTGCGGGACAGGGCGCCGGGGCCGGCGGGGCGGGGGCCGGGAGTGCGCGGAGGCGCTGCGGGGTCGGGCTACCCCGTTTTGCCCGGGCGCCGCGGGAGCCGCGCAGCCTTTGGGATTTGGGGTGGGGGGCCCGGGTCGACAGCCGAGCGCCCGCGGCGCTGGTCCCGCCGCGGGGAGGCGCGGGGTGCGCGGCCGGCGGCTCCACTCTCCCGAGCAGAGGCTGGAAAGGGCGGGGGCTCTATGGGAGCCCCAGCCCTCGCCCTCGCTGCGCCCCCAGGGAGGCGGCCCGGCTCGCAGGGGGCGCTAGGCTGGGCTGGCCGGTTCCGGCTCCGGCCCCACACCCGGGAACCAGAGGGTTAGGGGCGCGCGGAGAGAGGCAGCCGGCCGGCCCGGGCGCCTCTCCCGTCCCCACCATCCGCGTGAGTCACGGTTGGAGCGAGGTTTTATTTTTAAAACGACTTCAAGGGGGGCATAAGCTCCAACTTCCCTCCCTATGCGCGCTGTGGACTGTCAACCCTGTGTGGGGCCGGGGGCCTGGGCGGTGCACCTGGTGGGTGGAACGGGCTGGGGGGCAGCCGGGCTAGAGGCGGGGGGCAGAGGGGTGCCCCCCCAAGCTGGTTGCCCGGCGCGGCCCCTCCTCCCTGGGGCTGGAGGCCCAGGGGTGAAAGGCTGGGGAGTGTTGTTGCCCAGCTGCAGGGAACGTGGCTGATCAGAGCTCTCCCAGGTGGAGAAAGTTGTGGAGCTGGGATATCAGGGGGCTGCCCCAGGCTTCCCAAGCCTGAGGGCTTCCAGGCTCTCTGGGGTGTGTTGTTTTAAGAGAATACAGCCCAGCTGAGGTATGCCAGGCCCCTGTGGCCACAGCCAGAGCCCTGATGTGAATAAATAAAGCTGAGGCTGGGGGCAGAGGGCCGGGATGGCTGGGTCCTTCACTGCCCTGCCCCACCCTGGCCCCTGCATCCTCAGGAAGCACAGAGGACAGCTCCTCCGGTCCCCCACCCCAGGTGGCTTAGGAATTGGGGAGAAGGCTGCCGGGGTGGGGGCACAGAGCCCCGCAGGATGCAGGATGCCACTGGCAGAGGGAGGTGGGTTGTGGCATGCCCCTCTGCCCAGCAGCCATGGAGAAGGTGGCCACACTCAGGGGCTCCAGGCTCAGGTTTCCGGAGTGAAAGCCAACTGCATCTCTTCCTGCCAGCCCCAGGAGGAGAGGCACAAACATCACCTGTCAGCTGGTGCCGACTCCGTGGGCGACTGTTCAGGGCTTCCTCAGAGGTTTAAAATGGAAATGGCCTGAGCTGCCAGGGCCAGCGCCCAGGAGGGGACGTTGCCCAGCTGGGCAGGCAGCGAGGCGGCCCTGGTAGGCTTGAGGGGCTCGAGGAGCCAAGGGGCTGTCACATCCTGGCTGGAGGGCCAGCCACGGGCAGGTCTGAGAGTAGGGGAGGAAGGCAGACTGGAACGTGTGGATGTGGGGGGAACACATGTGCCCCCCTGGCCCCATGATCTCACAGAGGCCCAGAGACTGGACACTTCCGTGCAAAGCCTCCCCAGCGCGAGTTTAAGCCAGGCGTGCCCCGGGGGCTGCTGCACTACGGCGTCTTCCTCTAGACCACGCGCGGTCGGTGGTGGGCCCTTGCTTTCCTACCTACGGGTTGCAAGTCCCTCCACCTCTCTGAGACTCAGTTTCCCCTGTTGGTGAATGGGGTCAACTGTCCCTTCCACCTGAGGCTGAGCCTGGGGGGGTTGGGACTACATTATAAAATGAGGTGAGATGGACAGATGTCCCGCTCCTGGGCGGAAGGGGTCCCTGAGTACCAAGTGCACATGAAAAGGCCTTGGAGGGCTTGGGGGTCAGATTCCCTCCCCGCCAGGGGGCTGTTGGTGGATTGCAGCCTGACCCTGACCGTCAGCAGCAGCACCACCCTCCCTGGATCCCCCTCACACTTCCTCCGAGGCCTCCTCTCTAAAGCCCCTGGGAGGCGCACCTAGTTTGTGTCTAAGGAGGCGGTGGGGAGGGGTGCTGCCACCTTCTCACATCACCTGCTGCCAGCGCTCGAGGGGGAGCGAGACGCAGCTCCATGCAGACTGGGGCCTGGTGACTGAGGCCGTGTCACCCGCTGGGTGACCCCAGGCCTGCAGCCTCTGGGAAGCTGCTTCCCTGCCTGCAGAGGGGGATACAGTGGCTGTCCCACTTCATGAGAATGGCAGGGGGCACCTCGAGTACAGGGTAAGGCCATGCACAGAAGATACGCAGGCTGTGTCTGTACTCGCTTCCAAATGAGCGGAGAGATAGACGCGTGGTCCACGTGGACCTGAAACTCGGGTGTCGAGGGACAGAGAGGCAGGCCTGGAAGCAGCTGACTGCCCATAGGGGCCTCGAGCCGCGGTGGTTGTCAGGAAGCAGGTGCCCTGGTGCAGGGGAGGATGAGGCCCAGGGGTCAGCTGGGACAGAGGCATCGGGTGGAGACAGGAGGTTGGGAGTTTGGTGCTGGGCGGGGCCAGGGGAAGGGGCAGATGGCTCCGGAGTAGAGTAAGCTAAGCGAGTGAATGCCCTGCCCTGCAGTGTGCCTGGCCCCACTGTGTGTCCTCTGGGAACTGGGGACCTATTGGCGGCCACCTCCCCAGCCGGCCAGCCAGGCTGCCCTGGAGTCAGGGCCGAGAAATGTCCTGATCCCAGAGACAGGACCTGTCTGAAGCGGTGCTGGGGGGTGGTGGCTAGGCCAGCCCTTGTGCCCAAGGGTCCTAGGGACTTGTGGTTCCTGGAAGGGATTCTCTGCCCGGCTTGCTGACCTAGAGCAAGTGACTAGATCTTGTGGGGCCTCAGATATCATCCTCTGTAAGGCGGGGTATTAGCGGCACCCACCTTGGGAGCCCCACTCCGGGATGATGCATATGGAGCTCCTAGGCCAGAGTTTATGCCTAGCAATGTGGGGCCCCGCTGGTCTCTACCCCTGGTTCATGAAGGGCTTCTGGCCCGAGGGTCACAGGAAAGACTGACTCGGCCCCCACCCCAGCCACTGAAGCCCACTTCCAGTGGGATGTCCTCCACTTGCCGATAGGGGTGCCAGCTCCAGTACCTGGCCCCAAGTGGCAGTGAGAATGTCCAGGAAGGACAGGGTGAGGCTGAGGGGTTTTTGCCTTGGGGGCCTCACAGGATGAGGCCTGTGGGCCATGAACTGATGTAGGGACCAGGACAGGTGTGAGGGGTGTGGACGTGGCTGGAGGTCCTAAACACTTACAGTGAGGTGGGTGGATGCTTACCCTTAGGGGCGGCTGCCGGGTTTATGGAAAGGCAGGGGTGGCTAAGGCCTCAGGCCCTGGATGCACAGCCCTCTATGGGGTTGGGGTGGGCGTCCCTTCCCCAGAACCTGTGTTGTTCTCCCTGAGACAAAGTTCAGGCTTGCTCCGGCCCTTGGGGCAGTCACCCTGGGAAGGCCGGCATGGTGGGGAGCAAGCCGGACGGCTGGAGGAGACAGGGGAAGGACAGTGTGACCCCGGGGTGCCCCTGGCAAGCTCTGCCTGCCCCCACCAGCCAGTCTGCCATTCTCTAGCAGCAGCTGGAGTGGAGAGGGTTCCACAGAGAGGGGCTGCGTTTGTGCAGGCCTGTGTTTGCCTGCGCGGCGGGTGGATGCCTGTTTACCGCTGCCTGTGGGCCCCCAGAGCCCAGCTGCTCCCTGGGGTCAGCGGCTCTGCAGATGACGTCAGCATTTGGGGGCCTCGAGTCGCCTGTGGAAGTTGTTTGCTGGATTCACCACAGCCCTGGGCTTTGAACTCCCACCGTCAGCTTGCCTGTGCTGCCTCCCACCCCACAGAGCTGGGGCCCGTGATGTGGGGCAGGGGGAGGGGGGAGGCGGGCCATAGGCATTGCTGTGGCAGGTGTGGGGGGGAGCCGGCACCCCGGTCTCCTCTCTCCCTCCTTCCTTGCCTCTTCATTTATGGGTTCCTTCCTTCGTTCACCCATTCACTTATTCCTGAGCTAGGTGCTGAGCACGGGTTATGGGCCAGGCACGGTGCTGGGCTCTGGGAAACTAGAGGGAAATGAAAGTAACCCTGAGTCTTGCCCTCAGGGAGCATACAGTTGGGAGTAGGGGCAGACGGTAATCAGAAACTTTCCCTTCCACACAGCAGGAAGTCAGCCCCCTGAGCCCCATGAGGCCGGGTGACAGAGGAGCCCGCTGGGGGGTCGTGGAAGGAGGTGCTTGAGCCCGGATGTGAAGTGGGGGCAGAAGTCAATGAGGATAAGCACAGGAACCATGGGCCTGGCAGCCAGAACGAGGAGGAGGGGCTGTGTGTGCGCAGACCCCTTGGCAGGTGTGGGGAGCTGGGGGCGGGGTATGCAGGGTCCTCAGGCATCTGGGACCGTGGTCTGTCTCCTGGGTCTCTGCCGGCCTGTCCGTCTTCATCTGCACGACTCTTCTGGGCCTGCCTTATGGACCGTCTGCCCAGTCCTCCTGGGTGGGCCCTTGAAAAGGTGGGCTTCCTGGGCCCAGGGCGCAGGGTCCCTGTTCCCGAGAGCTGTGTATCCACCTGCATGGGCAGGCTGACCCCGCATCTGATGGGCCGGGAGGGAGACTATTCGGGCTTGTTTGTGATGGGACAGTGGCTCCTGTGTACACTGACGGCTGCGAGTGCTGAAGGGGTCTCTTTAGAAACCCTCGCCTGGGTCTGAATGTGCCCCGGCACAGGGATGGGGCACCGGCAGAGCAGGGGCGGGCTGGAGGAAGAAGGGAGGGAGGCAGCAGGACCTGGCTGCACGGGGCTCAGCTAACCACTAGGGGACACTGCCTCCCAGGCACAGCGCAGGACCCAGGCATCCGGCGGCCCAGGGGCTGCAAAGCTGTGCCTCCTGGGGCCTGGCTGGCAGGGAGGCAGCGGCTGGGCTCTTTGGGGTGTGGGGGGGATGGCTTTGTACTTAATAAAAACCGGGATTAAAACTGGGGTCGCTGAGGCACTCGCCCTGGCTGCTCCCGCCTGCGTTGCCCTCGAGAAGCAGCTCCGTGGCAGTGTTTTTTTCACTCCCCTTTCCCTCCTTCTGCCTGAATTAATCGCTGGCACCAGATTACAACAGATTTAGCAAACTGTAAAAAAAAAAAAAAAAAAAAAAAAAAAAGAAAGAAAGAGAAAGAGAGCAAGCGTGCTAGCTAGGAAGAGAGAAAAGAAAGGGGGGACTGGCTTTGGAGAGGAGCCGGCATTTATCTACAGAAGCAAATTGCTCTTGTCTAACCCGTCCCCCATCGCCCCTCCACTCCCCATCCCTGGTGATGCTTGGGAAATGCTGCCCAGGAAAATGTCCTCAAAAATGCCGCTGGGTACTGGCGCCAGGATGGGCTTTTCCTGGGGGTGGCCTGCCAAGGGCTGCCTGGTGGAGGTATGGCCAGCAGAGGGGAGAGCTGAGTTTTCAGGGGGTTGTAGGGGACATCCTGGGCCACTGGGGAGGGTGTGGGGGGACACCCCTGGCTGTCTGGTCCTGAATGATGGCAGGGCTGGGGGGGAGGAGTCAGAGGCTGGGTGTGCAGCCAGGATAGTTGAGGGTAGGGACTGTGTCTCTCTGTCTTGTTCACTGGGGCACCTCTGTGCCTGGTATGGGGCCTGGCACATAGTAGGTGCTAAGCATAGTGTGGGGTCAATGAACAGGTGCATGACTGGTGAGCCAGGACTCAGTGCCCCCCTCAGGAGCTGGCATGGGTGGCCGCAGAGGGCCTGACCTGCCAGCTGGACCTCCTGGGGATGAAAGCCACTGGACTGAGCTGCCTTCAAGGGACATGCCCTCCTGGGTCCTGGATCAAGTGCTGACCAGGGTTCCCTGCAGATCCTGCCCAGCAGCCGCCTGCTGGCTTTTCTGGGATGACCTCGATTTAAACACACTCCTCTGTGGTCAGCCCTGACGGGTCTGGTTCTGGCTCAGGGGATCTGGCTGCTGGTGGGTCAGTCGCCATCCCAGGATCCTGGGAGTTGGCCATGGCCCCGAGGACGCCTGTCTCAGTTAAGGCAGAGGGTGGGCTTCGGTCAGCCCCTGGGCTCCTGGACTGGGCTGCCCTGTCCTGAGTGGGGGACGTAGGCTCAGTGGGGCGCAGGGGTCTCACTCTCTCAGAGAAGCTGCCCGTGGCGGGCCTGGCCTGGAGCTGGCCACAGAGGAGTTATCCACGGTCCCAGTCCTGCCAGGGCCACGTCAGGACGGAGGGAGAGAAGTGTTTCATGCTCACACCTCTCGATCACGTGAGCTTTCACACACACATTCTTGCACCCAGAGGCTCACACCTAACCCGCCTTCCCTTACCCTGCCTGAGCCAGGCTGTGAGTGAATGAGCCGCACGTCCCACCCCTACCCCCAGGGCATCTCTGCTAAGAGGCACAGGTGGCAGTGCTACCGGACCCAGGCCCCTTCCTCTTCAGCCCCTTGCCCCTCCTGCCCTCCGGACGGCACCGTCTGTCACCCATGTGTTTTTCCCAGGCCCCTGTCTGGGTGGGTGCAAAGGAACAAATAGCCGGAGTGATAGCCCCCTCCCCCAGCTCTGCTCCAACTGAGGAGACATGGAGAGGGTCAGGTCTGCGGCCTGACCTCTGATCCCAGGGAGGGAGCCCAGCATTCAGGTGGCCATTCGGCAGGGCCCCCTGCTTGGAGCCAGCAGCAGAGTAGGGGGTGGGGGGGCTGGTCCCGTGCTCGGCACTGGCCTGTGGCTACAGAGAGGGCTCCTTGGAGCAGTGGGGGCTTCGGAAGCACTTCCCCTCCTCACAGAGGCTGCACCCCCTGTAGACTGCCCACCTGTCCAGGGAGACAGACCACACATACTCCCCTACCCTCCCAGTCACAGTAGGGCGGTCTGTGCCTCAGTTTCCCCACTACTGCCAGCCTAGGAGTTGGACCACAAGGTCTTGAAGGGCCCAGCAACACCACGGCTCCAGGACTCTGAGCCTGGAGACCCCCCCCCGCACTCTGCCAGGCTTGGGACATCGAGAAAGGGCTGGGCAGAGCCAGGCCCCACCTTCTGGGGCCTTCTGCCCGACCAGCTCTGTCTGGCTTGTCTTCTTTCCACTGTGAGAGTAGGGAGACTGAGGCACAGAGTGAAGAAATGCCTTGTCCAAGGCCACGCGGAAGTGGGGATCACCGTGAGGCAGCCGGGCTGTGGGGAATCAAAGAGCTGGGCTCTGGAGCCTGATGGACCTGGGTTTGAATCCCACCTCTGATCCTTATCAGCTGGGTGCCCCTGGACACCTCATCCCTTTCTCTGCCTCAGTCTGCACACCGTGAAATGGAATGACAGAGTGCACCTCAGGGTCAGTATGAACACAACAGGGGATGGAGTCCGTGGAAGGGCTTTGTGGGAAGCTGGGGTTCCCGTGCTTTGGAGGACAGGACAGGGTCCCCCAGGTCCAGGGCTGGGATACTGCCCCTGTCCCTGGGCTCCAAGGAGCTCAGGGCCTGGGGAGGGGCTAGCCTTCCGCACTCAGGGCCACCTACCCCGTCCGGCAGGCAGGCTCTCAAAGCGTTTGCTCCGCTCCTGACTGGCCCCTCACCAGGTAAAGGTCGGGTCTCATAGGTCACCTTCTGCCCAGGCTGGGTCCTCTAGGATGGGGTCACGCAGGGCCCCCCTTGGGTATTTACTGGGGACCTCCTGTGTGTCAGGCCTCGGGGTGGAAGCCAGGCTGGGGACCAGTGGGACTCATTGCCTCCCATGAGGGCAGCAGAGAAGCCATATGGCTGCTTTTACTAAGTGTTTACTGTCTACACCGCCTGTCACGGAGCCATGCTACCCGTGTGGGATCTCCTTGAGGCTTCGCAACCGCTGTTTCACAGAAGGAAGAACAGGCCCAGACAGATAAAGTGACTGGACCAAGGTCGCACAGCTAGGACCTGGCGTCTTACCCTGTTAGCCCCCGAACACATGACTGCATGGGAGATGGTGGGCATCGTCCTAGCAGGAGAGGACACGGATTGTGCTGGCTACGCGCCATCGGTATTCACTGGATTAACCCCACAACGAGCCTCTGGGGTAGGCTCTATAGTTATCCCGATTGTTCCCTAGGAAACTGAGACACAGGTGAAGTGACTTGGCCAAGGTCACACCGAGGAGGGGCGGCCATAGGGGGCGGACATGACCCAGCTCCATCTGGGTCCTTACACATGCTCTCACAGATGGGAAACTGAGGCGCAGAGATGGCGGGTAACCCCGAGGTTCCCAGGGCCTCAGCTTCGTCTCAGCTTCTCCCTGGACCATGCCCCTCCCAGAGCGGGGGACCTGCCCAGGTCCACGGGCTGTCCCCTCTGGCCTCAGAGCCTAGGCCTCCTGGAGCGCCCTTCCCTGCCTCTACCCTCAGCCTGCGCTTCCTGGGGCCCCACTGTGTGCAGGCACCTGCAGGCCTTTGCCAACCCGTGACGTCATTCGGCACACATGGGGTAGGAGGAGTCAGGGAAGGGCTCATAGCAGAGGTGCCATTTGAGCCCTGGAGGGAGGTGGGTGGGGGGCTTCCTGGAGGGGTCCACCTCCGGGGTGGCGCAATGAGCTGAGGGCGAGCAGTCTGGGCGGTGGGCATGTGCTTTGTCCCTCCGCCACCGAGGGCTTCTCTCCAGGCCCAGATGCTGGCTTGTGACGTCAGTAGGTGGCCCAGCTGGGCCTCGCAGAACCCCGTGCCCCTGGGAGGAGCTCGGCCGGCACGGGGGCCCAGGAGGGCGCGAGCGGCCCGCGGTCACGGAGCAATCTCCATTAGGGCCCGTGAGCGAGTGGCTGCAGCTCCTGGAATCCTATTAAAAGCTTTTTCATTGTTCCCTGCGATATGCTCCGCTCCGCCGGGACCTGGGCATGTTGATAATTTATTTGTGGAAGGGAAAGGGGGCGAAGAGCACAGGAGAGAGGAGGAAATGTCATTATTTACTCAGCCGGCTTTCTGCAGCATGGGCCCTACCGTGGGGCAGCTGGAGTGGGGGGTGCACCATCCCTTCCCAGTTCAGGAGGTTGGGGGGGTGCAGGGCTCTGGGAGGGCACAGCTGGGGTGGCCAGAGGGCCGGGGCAGGCCTTGGGGAGGTGATGCGGTGTCCTCTGGGGACGGGTAGAGGTTCTGAGAATCAGAGATCCTAGACCCAGACCTGCAACTGAGGGGGTGCCCCCAAAAGCTTTGTTCAGCCCCAGACTCTGGTATGGACTGGGAGGAAGTGTGTGGCTGAGGCCTCTTGCTGCCCTGACTTTGGCATGAGTTGGGGGCAGTGGCAACCTTGTTGGGTCCTGAGGGTGCAGAGTCTGGGGTCTACCGGCTGGGATGGGGAAGCCAGTTGCCAGAAAGGAGTGACTGGGAGGCCTGGGGTCTACCGGCTGGGATGGGGAAGCCAGTTGCCAGAAAGGAGTGACTGGGAGGCCCCACATCGCTCATGTGGGCCAGCCGTGTGGCTGCGTAAGTCCCAGCACCCCCAGGCACCCTAAATCAGGAAGTGGCCTTGGCCTTGTAGGGCCTGGGAGGGAACGCAGAGCCAGCTTCTGACGATGGGCTCACATTTTGTTCTGAGCGGTTCACGGGCAGTGTCTCCATCCTCACAACACCTCTGTGCGGCCCAGCTGTTATTCCCTTCTTACATGTGAGGAAACTGAGGCACAGAGGGTCTCGGTCACACAGCTTCTCAGGAGCAGGGGTCGGATTTGAACCCTAGCCTCTCTCAGCAGTGTTACTGCCTCCAGTGGGGGCTCCATGGAGACCTGGCTTCCCCTTGCTCCCCAGTCCCCCTCTTCCAAGGTGAGGAAGGCCAGAGAGAGAACAGGGGTCCCCTGCCTGCAGACACCCTCGAGTGTCCAACTTAATCCTCACAGCGCCACTGGGGGGCTCAGGCGTCCTTAACCCCCCTTTACAGATGAGGAAACAGGCTGAGAGAGGTGACCCCATTTGCACAGAGGTAGGGCAGAGTGGGGTTTGAACCCAGGCTAGTTCTGGGTTCTTGAAGTTTCCCCTCTGCTGGGCACCGGTCTGCCCAGGGGGGCGGCAGGGAGCCCCTCTGTGCCCCAGGATGTTGGGGCAGCCACGGGCAGGGCTGGCTTTGGGACGAGGACCCCACAGAGGGTCAGGCCCTGGGTGGCTTTGCTTGGCCCGAATCTCCTTTGCACACACTCCCAACTGGCTGGCTGTCTGACCTGCAGTGGCGGGAAAGATGGGCTGCTGGGCCTCCCCCTCCCAGTCCGTCCAGCACAGATACTGCCAGACGTTTAAAGAGCTCACACTCAATCTAGTCACTGGCTTGGAGATCATCATCTGCTCCCTATTTCCTGAAAAACTGAGTCCAAAGCCCTCGGCCTGGCCTTTCAGACCTTCTCAGCTCGGTCCAGGTTGGCCTACTTGCCTTTCTTCCAGTCCCTCCCCCGTTAGGCCTGTGGATGACGTGGCTCACACTTTTGCTGTTCTTGTGTGGGGAAGGCCACCCTCACTCCCCACACTGGACAAATGCTGCCTCTCTCATGAAGCCCTCCCTGACTGACCTGAGGAACCAGCCCGGCCTGCCTCCCATCCCCCCAGCACCTGTATGACCCCATGGGTGGCTGCAGTTTACATACCTGCCCCACCTCCGCCCACCCTCATTCCTCCTCCATCCCCTCCCCAGCCCCCCTAGGAGTTGCTGCTTCTGGGATCCATGAATTCATTCAACCAAGGGTTCCTGAGCCAGAGGCGCATCGGTAAATGTCTCTCTCTTTACAGCAGCCTTGCAAACAGGCATTAGCCCATTTTACGAAGGAGAAACCCAAGACTCAGGGAGGTTTGGTCACCAGGCCAAGGTCACCCCCCAAGTCAGAGGCTGAGCTGGGGAGGAAGTGGGTCCCAGGCAGGAGCGGTGATGGGGTAGCGATCCAGCTGGCACTCCCTGAGCCCTCAGCAGAGCATTAAACACAGATCCTGTTTGATTCACGCAGATGTCGGAGGTTGGGGGTCAGGTGGGGAATGTGCTTGGAGGCTCCATTTTACAGATGAGGAAACTGAGGCTAAGAGAGGTAGGGACGTAGGGAGGCAGAGCCCCAGGCCTGCAGTGGCTTCACAGAGCCCTGGGAAGGGGAAGTAGGGGCTTTCTGTGTATGGGGCCTGGACCGTCACTTCGGAGCAGGGATGGGGGCAAGCGCCGTCCCCCGAGGCCCCACCTGGCTCTCTGGGCTGCGGCCTGCCCTGGCCAGGGATCCTCCGGTGAGAGGCCAGGGAGGGAGTGTGCCCAGCAGCAGGGGGGTGCGGGCCCTGCCCCCACAGCAGCTGCCTCCCTGGCCGGGTGGCCTCACAGACAGACAGGGCTTATGAGAGCCAGGCCTTCAAGGAGAGCTCGGCTCCCGCCGGCAGCTGCTCAAAGGCCTCATTGTGGCAGGAGGGCCCTTCACGGGCAGCTGCCCCCGCTGCGGGCACACACAGAGCCCAGCCTTTGTGCCAGCGCGCTGCCCCTACCCTGACCTGGGGTCAGCGGGACAGAGGCTCTTGTCTGCAGGACAGGCCGGGGACCTCCCTGGGGAGGGGCTGCTCTGGAACCACCGATGGCCTAGGATGGGTGTCGTCCCTGTTGCCAGGTCCTGGGAGCCCCCTCCTGGCTCACAGATCCAACCATGGAGGGGGATTGGGGAGGGGTGTGGCAGCTGGAGCGTCAGCAGGAAACACAGTGACCACGGGGCCTGCCGTCACGCGGGGCACTCTTAGTGTGTCTGCTGGGAGGCACCTGCCTGTGTCACCTCACCGATTACTCAAAGCAGCTCTACAAGTTGTGGACAGTTCTTTGCCCCATTTTACAGACGAAGAAACTGAGGCTCTGGGGCGGGTTAGGACATCGTCCCAGGTCACATCACTCTAAGGAGCCCCGGGCCCCACTCCAGAGCCTGTTTGTAAGCTACCCCCACCCCGCCCCCATACCTGCATAACCACCAGCGTGTGCAGAGGCCGCCGCCTGCCCTGCTCCGCGGAGCCCCCAGCGGCCTCACTGACCTGCACTGCAGTCCTGTATGAGGGAGGCCCCATTACCCCAGTTTGGAGCCAAGGAAATGGACGCCCCAATAGATGACGAGGGGGCCCGCCACAGGGTGGCTTTGAGCAGACTGTGTCTTACATGTAGCTTCCCCCGCCGGGTCCCTATCCCTCCGATGGGTGGGATGGTTGCCTGCACTTTGTGGGTGAGGCCCAAAGGTCCCAGCGGGAGGGAGCAGTGGAGGGGGTGATGGAACCCTCAGGAAGCGGGGCTGAGCTGCCCCCTCCGATAGTCACTGGAAGGAGCCTCAGAGGCCATGGGGCTGTACTCCCAGTGTGCTGTCAGGGGAGCTGAGGCACAGGATGGGGAAAGGGGACTGGCCCAAGTCCCACAGCCTTGGGGACTGAACACGGGCCTGCCAGCTCTGCTGGTCACCACTGGACCTGGATTGGGCGGGGGGGATACCAGTGAAGTAAGCGCCTGCCGTATGCCAGGCTGGGTACGAAGCATTTACCTGAATTAGTAGTTAATGCTTGCAAGGACCC
Source organism: Ursus arctos (assembly GCF_023065955.2). NCBI lineage: Eukaryota > Metazoa > Chordata > Mammalia > Carnivora > Ursidae > Ursus > Ursus arctos. The sequence goes on from NW_026622908.1 coordinate 40,558,980, forward strand.
TATAAAGGGGGCATCATTATTATCCCTATGATATTAATAAAGAAGCTGAGGCACCTGTCCCCGGGCCACACCCCTGAGGTCAGACTCCCCAAGCAGTCTAGGTCTCCTAGCTCAGCCGCTTTGACCAGCCTCCCCCTCCCCCACAGGATCTTGACCCCTGGTACAGACATCCTTATGGCTCAGGGTCAGAGGGGCTTGTGAGGGAGGGACGGGGCTGGGGGTGGGGCCAGGCAGGTGCAAACCTGCTGCTGAGCTTGCCTTCTCATCCCAAGCTGGAGCCATTTCACCATCTATGACCTGGGGGCCCACCCTGTGAGCCCCTTCGTAGGAGAACCACTAGGTCAAGTCCTGTCGGCAGATTCCCTTATCGCTGTGGCTGTGCTGGGCTAGACCCCCGCTCTCCCAGCTCTGCCTTTTCTGCCCCCGCCCCCAGATATTTTATTTATTTATTTTAGAGAGAGAGAACATGCAAGAGCGGGGGCGTGGAAGGGGCAGAGGGAGAGGGAGAGAGAGAACCCCAAGTGGACTCCGTGCTGAGCATGGAGCCTGATGTGGGGCTCGATCCCATGACCCCAAGATCACGACCTGAGCCAAAACCAAGAGTCGGACGCTCAACCAACTGAGCCACCCAGGTGTCCCTCCCAGCTCTGCCCTTGAAAGGATCTGTCCCAGAACCTACAGCCCCGGGGAGGAGGTCAAGCCTCCCTCAGAGCCTGGTGGCCTGGGGATCGCTCACGGCCAGCCCAGGCCTGGATGCCGGATTAGAAATAATTAATGCTATTAATATTCATAACAAGCGGCCTGGCGAAATGATGAGGGTGATCATCTGCCCTCCCTTGGGCCCTCGGGCCGCAGTGCCTCCTGTCCAGGGCGCAGGTGACCCCCACAGGCAAGGCAGGTGTCAGGCTACCAGCCCCTCAACCTTGACAGTTCCCTCCCTGGGCCCTCACACCAGTGTGGGGTGCGGGTGGGGGCTGCTTGCCTTATTTTGCACGATGGATCACAGGCCTGGAGGTATTAAACAGCAATCCAAGACCGTCCCTACTCACTCTTCTAGAAATGTGCGGTCTGCCCCGGGGGCAGTTTCCCCCCGGGGAATCCGCTGCCCCATGGGTGGAGCCCGGTGCAGCCCTCGGTAGGACACAGCCGAGAGCCTGACCGCCTGGACTCTGGTCCCCGCTCTCCTGCTTCCTGACCATGTGGCTGTGGACGTGCCCGTGCCTGCGCATTGCCCACTCAGGCTCTGGCTCCCACGGGTTACCTGGCAAGCACGGCCCCCTTCATGGGGCTCCGTGCAAACCCGGCGCAGGGAGAGCCTCACAGCAGCTGGTCAGCATCCCCCAGCCAACAGATGTTTTCCGAGCACGTTCCCTCCCGGGCCGCACTGAGCCCCCCGCCCCCTGCACCCGAGGATCTGAACGGGGGAAGACAGGCAGGTTTGCGGCGCCCAGGGTAAACCGCACATGTGTGCTGGAGTGGGGCTGAGGGCAGAGCTGTGGCTCGGTGTCCAGATGGCCTACGGGCTCTGCGCAGGCCCCAGGAGAGGTTCTGACCCGTAGGCGGACCCGAAGGGCCCTGAGAGCTGAGGCCCACCATCCTTTGGCCCGTTGCCTGAGCCAGGCCTCCCACATTCCCTGCCTTGCTTTTGTCCCATCTCTAGGGCCTTCTTGTTGTAGGCGGCCTTGTCTGTCCCCTTCTAAGTTCTTCTCACTCAGCCTTGCCGGGGCAACAGCCTGATGCCCCCACCAGGCACTCCAGGGGTTCAGTCCCAAGCACTGTGCCCACCCACCTGTGGGGGGAGTGGACCCCATGGACGCCATCCTCTAGGTGCAGCCCCCAGAGTCCTAGGTTCTGGTCCCCCTGGCGGCTCACCTAGCCACCCCCGTAGGCCTCAGTTTCCTTATTTGTAATATGGGGCCAGGGTTGCAGAGATAGGATGGTGGGGGCAGAAGTTCGTCCCCTGTCAATGCCAGTCAGAGGAGGGAAGGGGCTGGTTCCCATTGGTGAGGCAGGTCTCGGCAGACACCAGCACTGACAGCCCTTAGGGCACCCAGGTGGGCGACGGCGTGGGTGCGTGGGTCCGCGAGCCTGGGAGGAGCTGGGGTGGTGGGGTAGGGGACTGTGGCGGCTTGGCCTGACATTGCCGGTGGTGACCGCCGTGTGGCAGCCCCTCCCTCCCCAGGGCCCGGTGCTGATTGAGTCTCATGATTACGGGGCGGGGGCACCCTCGCTGGAACCTCACTCCTGGCTCCCAGGCGGCGGCAGAGCTGTCGACGAGCAGGCTAACAGCTGTTCGTGGGGAGACTAAATCTGTCCGGTCTGACAGCCGCCACTGCGGCTTCAGTGTGGGAGAGGGCTGTGAGCTGACAGCTGTGTGTCCACCAGCCCCAGGCTGGCTGGACTGCCCTGAGGCCTCACCCGTCATGGGGGCCGGGCTGGGGCTCCAGACCCTCCCACTCTCACACTTCTGTACCCTAAACGTTAGTGTGCCTGTGGCATCTGGTCTCACCCCTGTCTGCCCCCCAAGGACACCAGGGCCTAACTGGGCACCTTTGGATCCTGGAGGCCACCCTCAGCCTGTTCTGGGGTCCTGTCTTTCCTCTCTTGGGGTTTTAAGAGGGGTGGTGAGTGGATGTTCTGAGGCTCCGTGGTCCCTGGGCTCCGTGTCGCACATTTATGCCATTGCTGCTGAGGTGGGAGGTTGTCAGGGTCAAAGGTGGGGGCTGCTCATGAACTTGGCTGGTGTCCTGGGGAGTGTGTGGGGTGGAGGAGGGCAGGGTCCCCACACCACAGCAAATTCCTTCCCTGAAGGATGCCTCAGAACGAGCCACCCAGAGCCTCAGTTCTAAACCAGGGATGCTGGGTTCCCAATGAAGGGTGACAGGAAGCTCAAATGAATATTGTCTGGAAGAACACCTTTGTGAGCTGTGAGGAGTTGTGAGAATTATTTTCCTGACGCTGTGGGGAAGGTTTGAAACATTGACACGGAGACGTAGCCTCTGCGGAGGCTGGCAGGATGGGCGGGACCAGAGTGGCACACAAGCCTCCGCTCCTTACGCACTGCCCTGGGCAGACATGGCTAATCAATCCCAGCCCGGGAAAGGCCTGCCTGGGAAGGGAAGCTGCCCAGAAGCCCTGGCAGGTGTCTTGCAAATGAGGAAGAGGGCTCAGAGAAGGCAAAGTAGCTTGCCACAGCCACCCAGCCTCCAGAGGGAGAGGTGGGATTTTTTTTTTTTTTTTTTTAAAGATTTGTTTTATTTGAGAGAGAGACAGAGAGTGAGCGTGTGTGTGTAAGCAAGCGAGCTGGGGCAGGGAGACAGAGAATCTGAAGCCCACTCCACGCCCTGCACGGGGCCTGATGGGGGCCTCGATCCCACGACTCTGAGATCATGACCGGAGCTAAAACCAAGAGTCAGACGCTAAAACCAAGAGTCAGACGCTTAACCAGCTGAGCCACCCAGGCGCCCCCCAGAGGTGGACGTGGGATTTAAATCCTCTTCTCCTGACCCTAGTGCATCGTGGTCATGGAAGCTTGCGGTTCAGGGGCTCCTTGCCCAGGTGGGGTTCTGCCACAGTGACAGCTCCCCGTGGGACTGGCGCGGGGTGGCCAGGTCGGCCTCTTGACTATGCCATCTCTCCCTCCTGGCCTGTTAACCTTTATCTGCTGCAACCTGCCTGTGCTTGGTCTAATTACGGCTGTTTACATTCTGGGCTTTTAACTGCAGCCAAGCGGCGCTTGTGAATGCGGGACTTCCGGTTCTCGCTGGCGCACAGAGCCTGCCCGAGGGGTACGTGGGCCGGGGAGGGGGTCAGCAGTCACCGGCACAAGGTGGGCTGGGGCCTGCCTGAAGCCAAGGGCTGGGCCCAGGGCCTTTGGATGGGCATGCTGATGGCAGGCGGGGGGCTCCCCTCTTCGGCTGCAGGGCTGCCTCGGCATAGCCTTGTGCCTCGTTAGGAGGTGTTTCTGCTGGCTTCCAGGTTACCCTTTTAATTAAGCCAATTAATTAGTGCCTTTAATGAAGCAGATTAACCAGGCTGGGCTCTGCAAACAGGGCTGTTGCAGCGCTTGGTTTCCTGCAGGTTGGGGTTGGGAGGTGGCTGCCGGGCCAAGCCTCCAGTCCTAGAGGGCTGGGGTGCTGGGTCAGACTGGGCCAGGATATCTGTGTCCCCTGTAGGAGCGGGACCCCGGGGCTCCTTGGCTCGGCACGGCACGGCCACCTGCCCCAGGGCTGATGGGGAAAGAGGCTTGGAGAGGAGGAGGAGCAGTCTACTCAGGGCCACCCAGAGCTAGTGGCAGGGCTCACACTCAAGGCCACGGCCCGGGTTCCCTCCATGCCATTCTGCCCGCCACCTCCGTGGCCTGGTGTTGGTTTCTTTACCAAGTGTTTCCTGCGTGCTGGGCACTGTGCTGAACGTGTGCTGGGTGATGCCACGACTCAGGTCTCCAGAGCAGTTCAGGAAGGGAGGCCTGGCCTTGGGTGGCAGGAGGTGTCCCAGCCAGTGCGTGGCCTGGCTCCAGGCTTCTCCCACCAGACAGGAGAGAGGAGCTGGGTGCTCACCAGGGCCAGAAGGAGGGACTCAGAGAGGACCTCCAGAAGAGGCCAAGGAGACCCCCAGCTCCCTGGGGACGTCTTTATGAGACAGGGACCTGCCTGCCTTAAACACACGCCTGCCCTTAGTGCGCCTAGCAAAGGGCATAGGAGTGAGGAGGGCCTCCCCCGGGCCAGAGGACAGATGGCAGCCTGCTCCAGGATGGCGGGGCCTCGCAGAGATAGTTGGCTCAGCCGTGACAGGAGAGAGCAAGGACTGCCTGACAGCGGGGAATATTAACAAGTTTCCAAAGGCAGGCAGGAGCCGCCTTCCCGGGAGACTGAGTGCGCCAGGCAGCGGGGCTGATCGGCGTGTTTCAGGAACACCGCTCGATGAAGTCAAGGGGGCTCTGCCAGCAGATCTCAAGCCGGTGGGTGCTGACTCTCCTTAGGATGCGCTCAGGGCCCTCACCCATTTCATGCCATATTAGCCCAGAGGGGGGACCACTGGCCTACACACCAGGGCAGGCCACAGCACCTTCCTGAGCCTCAGTCTCCTCATCTTCTAAATGGGCGAGTGCTTCCTGGAGAGAGGGAGATGCCCTCATCTCTCACTTCCCAGGGAAGACAGAAATTCCCCTCCACCAGGCTGTCTAACCTACAAACTTTCTTGCTCTGGGTCTCCGTCCCCACCTGGCCAGCCCCCTCCTGCCTTGATGAATCCTCTCTTTGTCACTCATCCTGTCTTCTTGAAGCGCCTCAGGTGGTACTTTCCCATCAGCTTCTAAGGACATTCTAGTGTTTCCTATAACTGCCCCCCCCCCCAGCCTCCCTTTCCCCTCCAGCTACTATGTTCTGTCTTCCACTCCTCCCCTTCACAGTTGAATTTCTCCCACCTGGTATTCCCCAGCCCACTGCAGTCTGGCTCCCACCCACTTTTTCCTTCCATTTTTGTGCTGACATTGCCTCCTCCAGGAAGCCTGCCCCGCTTCCCCAGCCTGGCCCAGAGGTTGACCCTCATCACAACCAACCAATGTGTCCTAAGAGCCGGCCTGGGCCTCAGCGGGTCTCTGAATTCACTGTGCCCAGCACAGGGCCTGGCGCGAAGCCCAGCCTGAGCGAGGCGCTCCTCTGGGGCCAGAGCGGGGTGAAGAGCAGCCAGTAGCTTCGCCTCCGTTTTGAGAGGGACACTGTAGGGTAGGCGGAAGACAGGAATGGGAACGCCATCATCAAACTCAGAGACACTTCTTTAAATACCAGCTGGAAGCAGACCAGTTTCTGGGCGGGTGGAGCTCCCCTTCATTAGCCGGAACCACGGGAGACAGGCGCTTCCCATAGGCCAGGGGCTGGGAGGCACAGAGGAGCTGGGGGGGGGGGGCAGGCAACGCAGGGTCTGCCTGTCCCATCCTCCATGGCTCCCCTCCCATAGGGCCTGGGAGGAGCTGGGGAGCCTCTCACCTGTGTCCTTCCCCAGCACGGAGCACAATGTGACCTGCTCTGTAGTACTGTCCCCACCAGGCAGTGAGCTCTGTGGAGGCAGGAAGCTCATCTCCCTTCTGTCCCCAGGGCCTGGCACACGAGGCAAGCAACGAGTATCTACGGATGGAGGCTGATGGGCCGTGGGGTGCACTCCCCACTTCTCTGTCCTGCCTTGGTTTCCCCTCTGTACAGAGGGCACTGGTGAGGCTCAGCCTCCCTCTGGATACACTTCTTAGGACCAGGCCTGACTTGTGACTGTGGGTGCACTCTTGTCCCTCTGGGCTGCTGGGGCAGGCAGGGACAGAGGCCACACTAGCTCCTGCTGAGAGCCATGTGGGCAAGGCACTCTGGGAGCTCTCACGAGTGACAGTCCCCCAAGATACCATGTCAGTCCTCTGGGCCTCAGGCCTCCATCCACAAAATGGGAGCAGTTTGTCCTTGCCGGCAGGAGGGTGTATGAAGGCAGGAAGAAGAGGAAAGGGGCTCAGGAGCTTATTCTGATCCCCCTCCTCCCCCATATGGAGCCAAGGCAGTTGGGACCAGAGCCCACTTTGCTATCAGTCTTCCGGGCCATCCAGGCCTGGATGCCTTCCCGGAGGAGCTGTGGCAGGGCACAGCCACTCCCACACTCCTAATCCTCCCCCCTAAGCTTCCCACTCCCCCACCCCTCACAGGCTCTGCTCCAGTGCCAGAAGGAAGAGGCCCTCCCTCCTGGTGGAAATTCACACCCGCAGCCTAGCCAAGCTGTCTGCAGGGAGGAGGGGGTGAGGAAGGGGGAGCAGCTGCAGGAACAGGAGGCTCCACCAGAAAGTGGACAGACAGAGATGGGACCCATCTGTAACTGACAGCCGACAGACAGCCGGGGGGGGGGGGCAGCTGGGCCACTGGCCCTGCTGCAGCCTAGCTGGCCCTCAAGGCCTGGGGAGCTGGGATCGTGAGCGCAGGGTCTGGGTGGCAGCAGGCCGGGCTGCTTGTGGGACAAGTGAGGAGCAAACAGGTTGGGAGAGTAAGGGGCTCTGCCCACCAGCATTGCTCCCCAGGGGACAGCTGAGAACCCAGTGGTGGGGGGGGGGCTAGGCCAGTCCTGGGGTCTCCATAAGGTGGGCAGGGGTGGGATGAACCCCAGCCAAGGTCTGAGGCACTGGGGAGGGGCCTGTCCCACTCCCCTGGGAAGAACCCTAGCCTGTCTTCGAAATCACATCTGTACTCCCCAAGGCTTCAGGCCTGGGGCTGGTCTACACCCCAGGCTCGCCGCCACAAAGACAGCCCCTTCCCTTCCTCCCTTCCTCCCTGGCATCGCTGCCCGGCCCAAGGCCTGCTCTGGCCTTCCTTTTGGCCTCTGCTCCCCCAAGAAGCCTCTCCTTGCAGGCTAGTCTGCTCTACACCTGTCATCACTACACAGGGCTTTCGAGAGTCTCACCTGGTTCCTTAGCACCTGATGGCCCTGGTAGCTGGATTTAGGGGAGGGGACAGCCCAGTCTCCCCCACGTGTGGACTGAGAGTACACGGGGTTCCTGTGTTCACACCAGAGAGATGGCAGGATTCCTCATGTGCCCTGTTCACGTAAGCAGTGTCACCTGCCCTACCTCGTGGGCAGTGACCCCTCAGTGCCAGCTTCGAGGATAGAGGCCTGAATGCTGGAGCCTTGTGGAAGGAGGAAGAAGGAAGAGGAAGGGGACGGGGATTTATGGAACATTAGGTTCACGAGCCCACCGAATTCTCACGGCCCTTGAGCAGATGGCTGCCCCTCCACTTTACGGATGGGGAAATGGAGGCATGGATTTGAACGCAGGTGGGTTCAATCCCAAAGCCGGTTATCCCTGCACTGTGCCACCCCTGAACTGTGGCTGCCCAGACAGCTCTGCCGCATGCGTCCTCACTTCTAGTCCGGAAGGGCAGCCCAGCCCCACCCTTGGCTCAGCCCCACCCTTGGCTCAGCCCCGCTGGGACAGCCAGCCCCTCTCGGATCTGTGAGCCACAGCATGACCTGCTAATATCTGGCTGCGTTATGTACAATTGCAAACCCATTATAGTCCTATTTTCCTAATCTATGACACCTTATCACAGCCCCCACGGCACTGTGTTTCTGAGCGTTCCCCCCCACGGAATTATTAATCCTCTCATTCGGTGGCTGGTAGAGGGGGTGGGGCATCAGAGCAGGGTGACCTGCCCCTCCTGCCCTGAGGGGGGCCTGGGACTGGGCAGCTGGAGACCTCTGCCAGCCTGTGTGCTCCTCACCGCTCATCCCAGCTCCCTGCAGGGATACTTAGAACAGGCAGCCCTGGGCAGGGCTCGGCCTGGACAGTCACCTTTGGGAGGACAGGGCCTGGGGGGTGGGGGATGGGATCTAGCAGCTGCTCCCCCGTATGCCAGGCCTGGCTGGGGAGAGCTCCTGCAGCCGCACACCTGGATAGGGGAGGATCAGGGCAGGCCTCTCTCCGGGCAACTGCCTTGTGCCTTCTGGAAGGGGCAGCAGATGCCCCAGGCCCAGAGACGCCGTGAGGACAACGGGGAGGGGGCTGCAGCAGAGCCAGCAGCTGCTGAGGGCAGCGGGCACGGCCCCGTAATTGGGCAGCCTGTTCCCAGATAAGGCCGATGACACTGAACAGCTTCCCGCTCTACAAGGGCTGCGGCCGCTCATTTCCTGCTCCCTCGGCTGGCGATGCCAATTACCTCGCCTCCTGCTCGCCAGCGGCGGCTTCTGGGGTGGCCAGACGATTTCTCTGTCATTGGTGGGGCCTGGATCCTCTCTGGAGGGTGGGAGGGTGCAGACAGGGCAGCAGCAGGGTGAGTAGGGCCAGCGATGCCCCTGCACCCCCCCCACCTCGCACGGGGCATGGCTGGAGGTAGGGGTGTGACACAAGGACCCAGGCCACCCTGGGAAGGCCCCATATTCTTTCCTGTCCCCAACCCCAGAACGGGTTCCTGCTGCTGGGCTGAGGAGCTGGCGAGTGGGTGTGTGAACAGAACAGACAAACGGAGCTTTGCCCACCCCTGGTTTTCCAGCAGTTTTCTCAGCCTTGCCCTCCCCTCGCCTTCTGCGTATGACACCCTGGACAAGTCACTGAGCCCTTGGGGAACCCCTGCCTCATCTGTACCAGGGTGATGGGGCAGGGCCCTTGCAGCATAGACGTGAGGACTGGCTGGGACCTCAGAGTGAGCAGTCTGCCCAGCGGAGAGGACACACTCCTCCTTTTGTGCTAACACTCAAATCCTGCTCATTGGATGAGGACAGGCACCCATTTGGCACTAGGGAAACTGAGGCTCACACAGGGGTTTGGCTATTGCTGGAAGGATGAAATGGCCCTTGGCTCTTCTTCGCTGCAACCTCAGAGAACAGGCTTGCGGGACGGGGCCAGCTGTCTGCAGGGCTGATGTTGGCTCCAGACTCCCATCACCCCATCACTCCCATCACCAGAAGCACGTTGGAGAGAGCAGGCAGAGGGAGCAGGGAAGGTGCAGGTTCCAGCTCCACTTGGGGTAGCCCTGTCCAGCCACTGACCTTCTGGAAGAGTGAGCACCTATCCCAAGAGGGGTGCAGCAGAGCCAGGGCTGCCTTGCTACCTGTAGGGGTGGCGGGAGGAGGTGCCCCCCAAGGTGGGAAGCTGCACCAGGAAGGTGGGTTCACCTGCTGAGGGCATTTTCAGGCCCTTTCATGTCCGGACCATGAGGACTCCGACGGTGTCTGTGCCTGGATAAGGGGCCTGTGGGGCCAGCCCTGTGGTGGTGCAGAGGGAAATGGAGGTCCAGAGCCAGACGAGGGTAGATCACCCAGCCTCTCCAGGCCGTGTCAAATCCCCCACCTTTCTCTCCAAGTCTGGGTCCATTCCCTTCCCGAGGTGCATTTTGAGGTGGAACCTCTTGACCTCGAGAGGCCCGCCCCAAGGTGCTGATTGGTTCCAACTCTCACCCTGCCCCGACAGGAGAGGAACCTCTAGGGCCCTAGGGGCGGGGATCCAGAGCCCCGGGCCCAGACCAGGACTCGGGCTGGGGGGTGCGGGCAAAGTGCCCACATACCCCGCGGGCGGGGAAGGGCGACGCAGGGACGGCTAGGGGCCCTCTCCCACACGGCGCGGGCGGGGGGGGGGGGGGGCGGACGAACAACTCCCTAAGGGGCAACTAACAGACCAATTAAGCTGCCAATAAAAAATTTAATCAAGTAATAATGCACCTTACTTTGTTTAATTAGTGTTCTGTCAAGTGAATGAATATTTAAGGCGCGGGTGGCGGTGCCAGCATCTGCCCAGCGGGCAGAGAGGCCGAGCCCACATTTCAATCGGCCTGACAGCTCCCCACGCGGGCATTGATCGCCGCCACCGCGGTCCAGGAATCCCGAGCGCGCAGGGCGCGGCCGGGAGCTCTCCACCGTGAACAAGCGGACAGCGGCGGGTCCTGCCCCTGGCAGGGACTCAGTTGCTTCATCTGAAAAATGGGACCAGGAGACCCGGCCAGCTCTGTCAGTCCTAAAAAACCAAAGATTGATTTTGTTTCTGGAACTCCAGAGTCCCTGGTGGGGACATTTGGAGCCTGAGAGCCCAGTCTGTGCTCTCCGCGCCCGTCAAGTTTACGCCCCCAGGATGCCCAGCTTCTGTCAGCTCTGTGGCTACAGGGTCAGCTGTGTGTGCCTGTGAGGCCGGCGACACGCCGGGAGGGAGCCCCTCCAGCGCCCCGGCCTGAGGACCGAGAGTGGGTCCTCCTCCGGCCCCGGGCAAGGTCTGTCTGGGCTATACTTCAGTTCGCCGGCTCTTTCATTCATTCAGCAACTGGGGAGCTTGTGCTCCGTGCCAGTGTTTCTTTCCCTGGAAAATGCGGGACTGGTGCTGCCTCTCAAAGGCCCAGTCTTGGAACCCTGCAGGCCCCAGGTCGCCCTCGTTTCGCTTGGCTTCTCCGCCAGCGGGTGGGTGTGGGCTGTGGCCAGAGCCCTCGGGACCGGGCGTGTCAGCCCCCGCCCCGCGGGGCTCGTTTGCATATTCATGACCTAGGCGGGCATGCGCACCGCGGCGGCCGGGCGGTGTCTCCCTGCCCGACCCTAGCATCCTCACCCTCGGCCTCCTCCTCCTCCCTTTTCTTCATGGAAAGGGCCGGGCGCCACCCCCAACCCCGCACCCCAACCACCTGAGAGCCTCGCACTGGAAGGACTTTGGTAATTATTTGTTTCAGTTGAGCTGTTTTCAGTCTAGGCTAGGCTGAGTCTTGTAATGAGTATGGATTTGCCAGTAAATAAGTCCCCCGCTTCTAACCCCTGTAATAAATGCATTTGGAGTAATCTGGCGATCACGCGGTGTAATTGCTGGCTGTCAGGGCAGATGGATGCGCCGCGCTGACTTTGCCGCCGTCTGCCCTTCCTTCACGCTGCGCCTCCGTCCCCGCCCCCAGCTGGAGGTGAGGGCCCTTCTGCCAGGGGAGAAGAATGGGCCAGGCCTGCCCGGACCCCAGGCCAGCCGCCGGTGCCTTCGGGTCCCTCCTAAGCCAGACAGCGTGGGCTAGCCGAGTCACCTGCCTCTGACCCCCGTGTCCGTCCGCACTGAACGCCAGGGCCTTGTTCAAAATGCAGGGTTCTGGGTGCCACTACCACCGACTTGCTGGATTGGATTATTTGCATTGGAAAACGCTTCCTTCTGGCCCCAAGTTAGGCGGTCATCCTAGGACAGCCCTTTGTGGAATATCAGGTTCCAGCTCTACTTCTCAAAGGAGAAAATGCGACACTTTTGTATTGTGGCCCTCCCTGCTCTCTGACCATTTCCACTTGCTTCTGTGGGCTACTTTTCCAAACAAATATTGTCTTGTTCATGTCTCTGAGACTTTGTCGAGGCCTCTGCCTGGGGGATGTCCACTCAGCCTTGCTCAAATGCCCCCACCTCTGCGAAGCCTTCCTGAACTTCCCTAGACCAGGAGTCCCTCCTCTTCACTTCTCTGGCTGGACCCCCAGTTGTCTTTTTACACAGGAGGCTGGTCCTGCCACTCTCTGAGGGCTGCACCCCCCCCCCACTTCTTTGAGCAGCCCCCTGCGCCTAGCACAGTGCCTGGCACACAGAGGTACTCAAGAAACATGAGGGGAATGAATGAGTGTGCAAGCGATGAGCCCTGACTGCCTCCTCTCCCCCAAGAGAGCCCCAAGTTTGTGCGCTGACCAGCGCTGGGCGGAGGTCTTCCCAAATCCCAGAGTCTTATATCTGCCAAGTCAGACGGGGCATTCTGGTTGTGGAGGGGGGCACCACATACGGGGCTGGAAGAAGCATCAGAGATTTCAGCCCGTTCAGCCCAGCCTAGCCTTGTCCTCTGGCGCCCAGACCGTGGTGAGCGTGAGGCTGTTGTAACAGCTCAGTCAGCATTTACTGAATAGCCACCCTGTGCAGGCACTGTCCTGGCTCTGGGGATGGAGCCGCACGGACAGATGCTGACGTTCAACAAGGCTGTCAGATCCCCGCCGGGCAGGGAAGGAGCCCTGCTCTGTGTCATCCGTAGCGAAGCTCCTCAGGAGAGCCGTTGTGCTAAAGGCTCTCAAGGCACTTGCCCTGCCTTCTGGGGCCCGACCCAGCCCAAGGCCCAGATTGCCACCCCAGAACCAGGCCACAGAGGGCTTGTGTGCCTGCAGGTCCCACGCCGCAGGGCACGGTGGGGAAGGCAGAGCAGCCCTCCATCCTGATACCTACTCCCAGGCTAGCCCTTCCGGGCCAGACACCTGGTCCCTTAGCCACTCCTGTGCTCCGGCCTGGCCTGGGGCTAGGACCCCATGGCTGCACAGGACAGATTCCTGCCTAGCCTCCCAGCTGCAAGGTTTTAAATGAAATAACTGGAGGGAAAGCCGCGTGGCCTGGTGACGGTAGGGTGTGAGGGTTTAATCGCTCCGGTGCAGTTTTCAGAGGAATGAAGCCTCCTTCTAGCAGACCGGGCAGTGGAGAGGCCAAGCAGGGTGGGCAGGGGCAAGGACGCAGGAGCCAGTGAACTCCAGCTCTGTGTGCCCTCAGGCTGACTGCTTAACCTCTCTGCTCCATGCTCCGCATCTGAGCCTCAGAGAGAGTGAGGGCCGTGTGCTCTGCATAGGGCTACGCTGGGCTACAGGAATCGAGGTTGTAAATAGGCCCTCTGCACGTGGACGGCCGCTGAAAACTGGGCCTACGTGTATACCGTGCATACTGGGTGCTGGGAAACCCAGAGCATGAAGGAGGGAGAGGAGGGGGACTTCGGAGCAGGTGATGTGGGGCTTTTCTTGAAGGATGAACAGGAGTTCGTCAAGGGGTGGAGAGGGGGCAGCCTCAGGCGCCCCAAGAAGCCTCCACTGCTGGCCAGCAGCCCTCCCTGCAGCTTCTTCCCTCTGTGCTCACTGAGCCTACCGTGGGGATAAAAGGGCCTCTAGGGCAGTGAGCTCCCAGTGATGTGGGTGCGTGTGCTGGAAGGGGCAGGAAGGCGGGGGTGGGGAGCAGGGGACACACCTCAGTGTGTGCAGAAACGCGGCTGCCCCCACACAGCTCCTCCCCCCGCCCCACGGCAGCCACGGCTGGTTCCCGACCGGCTGTCAGACAGCAATCATGTTTAATAAAGGCCCCAAATTAGACAGCGAGCCTAAGTAAGCACCTTTGGTCTAACAATGCAATTAGCACAGACAAAGCCTCCCCTTCCTCCTTGGCCCCAGAGAGGGTGGAGAAGGACGCACAGAGCCGGGGCCCTCCCCGTGAGCTGTGGAGAGGTCTGCGAAGGACCCAGTGATAGACTAAGAGGCAGCGATGAGCCGCATCTGAATGACGGCTCCTGTTGTCAGGCGGCTGTGAGGAGAGCGCATCTTCCGTGGATCTTTCCAGGTTATCTGGCTTTTAACAGCAACACCCATACATAAGTGAGGTCTCCTCTCCGAGCCCCCCAGTCTCTCTGAGCCCCTCTATCTCTCCCTCTCTCTCCTGCATCTTCTCTCTCATTTTCTGAGGACAGATGCAGGCTGGGTTTGCATGAATAAAACATCAGTGAAGGGGGGAAAAAATCCCAAACTGCATAGCGGGGCTTGGGGACAGACAGCAAGCAAGCCCAGTGGCAGCTCCGTGTGCAGCCCTGCTGGCGTTGGGGTGGTTGTCCCACCTGGGGGAGTCCACCCCATGCCTCTGGTTCCCCAGAGAGGGCGCCATGGGGTCTGGGAGGCTGAGCACGGCCTACGCTTGGGCTGGGATCCTGGGATCCTGGCTCCTGGACTCCTCCCAGCACTGGGACAGACAGGCTCGATTTACTCTTGGCCAAAGCGGGGGAGGCCTCAGGCCTAGCGCTGGCTGGACGTTCAGGGCCAGGTATGTGTGTGCATGACACACGACCTTCCCCTGAGACCTGCGTGCTGGCTGCTGGGATCTGGCTTCTCCTCTCTGGCCCTATTAAAACCCGGAGCGTGCCCTGACGCGAGAGCAGGATGCAGTGGGTTGGGCCTCTGGCCAGACATTAAATAGTACAGAGTAGGGGGGCTTTCTCTGGGTTCTCCCCATCCCCGTCCCCAGCCCCCCCACAAGAGCAGCCAGGCCTGGCACCTACCACCCAGCGAAGGCTGGCAGAAAGGGGGCTGCCAGCCAACACCTCGGGTACCCAGTGGCCAGGAGCCCAGAGTTCCACAAGGACCTTAATCATCCGTTTGTTTATTCATTCATTTCCTGAGTGCAGAGCTCACTTAGGACAGGACAGGCAGGAGGGACACCATGGTCGCTGAGACAGACCCAGGTCCTGCCCCTCCACCGTGAGTGCAGTCTGGGGTGGGAGGCAGGCCAGACATGGGGCAATGACAGTGCTGGGGACGTGGGCTGTGATGAGGAGCCTGCCTGTCCCAGTCTTGGGGGCTCAGAAGACTCCCACGGCAGAAATGGGCAGGACATGGGCCTGGAAGTGAGGTACTGGTGGCCAAGGAAGGGGTGTGGGCCAGTGTCTGAGGAAGACGGCTGGAGTAGGAGAGGCCGGAGGGGTAGGGGCAGTGCTAAGCACGAGGGAGGTGACGTAGAGGGCGACAGGCTCAGCAGGCCACACACTGGAGGTGGTGCTTGGTTCAGGGGTGCCCGGAGGCCTTGCAGGGCTTCAGGCCAGGGTGTCACAAAGAGTTCTCTCCCTCTCTCCATCCTCCCCTCCAAAACCAAATATTCACTAAGGCTGCAGTGAGCGTGGCAGGGTGTGTGTTCGTCCTGGGCTAGAGAAGGTTTAAAGATGAAAAGGAGAGCGCCCCCCGCCCCCCTGAGTGCCTAGCCAGCTGGGTAGGAAGAGGGTGCAGCAAGGTTCACCCCAGCACCAAGTGGGCTGGGGGTATGCAGAAGAGAACACAACTAATCCTGCCTCAAGAAGGCTTCCCAGAGGAGGCAGCCTTTGGGAAGGCATCACTGGGTGAATAGGAGCTTGCCAAATGGCTGCGAAGGTGTATTTAAGAGTTCCTCTCCTTAGGAGATCTCTGCCTCCAAGGTGGGAACACAGTGAGGCTTATTACCTTCCGGGTGCTTCCGCGCACTCAGAACCTATGTCAGTCTCAAAGTGCTCCTCTCAGGACCCCATTTTGTAGAGACGGCGTAAGGTCACATAGCTGGAAAGTCGCAGAGCTGGGACTCAGACCCAGGCATCCAGCTCCAGTGCCTGCACTGGTAACCGGCATGCCACACTGCCCCTGGGACACCGGGGAGCTCTATACTGAACGCGTGCTGTGTGCCAGGCCCCTGCCAGGTGCTGTAGAGGAGGTGCCAAAGCCCCCCCCCCCCCCAGCATCCCCGCCTCCTCCCACATGCTGGGAAGTCCCTGGGGAGACTGCAGGAGGTGGCCAGTGACTCCCAGTGACTGTGCACCCCCTGGTCCGTTTGCCAGGGGCTGGGCAGCTTCCCAGGGGACGTGAGGTTGGAAGGGCAGAATGGAAGGCCGGGCTTGGCTGAGTGCTGCAGGGGGGCTGGGAGGCCCACCTGCAGGACCGTGTGGCTCTAGGAGGCGGGAGGGGAGAGGTCTTGCTCGGGGTACTCCCTCCAGGGGAGCAGCACAGCAATGTCAGGAACAGGACCCCTGGCTCCCTCCCTACCGCCTCAGTCCATTATTGGGCAAACAGCAGCTGCTGATGTGAACGTGAAACATAGATTCAATACCTGGGGCTTTCAGCTCTCAAACATGCCTCCCCCCTCCGGCCCAGGTAACAGCCAGCAAGGACACTGACTTGGATAACAGATGGTGGGGGGACATCCTATCCCCAGCTCCCCAGCAATTCTCCCTGGGGCACAGGGAGCCAAAGCAGAGACCAGGCTTTGCCCCTCTGCTGTCCCTCAGAGGGGTGACAGCACAGACGTGCCGTGACTCTCACACACCACCCGGGGCCCCCAGAGCAGGCGGTGGAAGGGTTGGGGTGCCCCTGCCTGTGGCCATCTAGGACCCGACCTGCGGGGGACCTGGCAGGCACAGCCTGGCTCGGGAGCCCCGGGAGGCTCCAGAGTTGTCTGCTTTTCCGACTGTGGTGGCTCTGCCAGCCCTGCGCTCCCCAAACCAGCACCAAGGGGGTCTGGGAGGAGCTGGGCAGCCCACTTCCTGCTCCTGTCCATTTAGCCAGCGGTTTGCACTTTTATGAGTGGGCTGGCGGTGAACTCATCCCCGTTACAATGCACTCAGGGACCCTGACAACTAATTTAATTTAAAACAGCCTTGCAATAAAAGCTCAGAACGGAAAACCGCCGAGTCTTGGGGGTTATTTAACAAATTGCCTCACAGATAAATACATTAAAATGATTCTCAAACTGGAGTCGTGCGAAGTTGAAGTAAAATTAAGAAAGTCGAATCAAAATGTAAATTAATGGCGTTGAGATATAGCGTTTGAATTGGCAAGAGTCACGCTCGGGGAGCATTGGCAAGGGCTCTGCCTTCTGTTCAGGTGACGTGGCGCCTCCAGGCAGTGCCAGAAACCCCTTCGGTGCCAGGCATCGGGGAGCTGGGGGGGTGGGGAAGGCTGCGCCGACCCCACCCGGGGCCCACCTGGCCGCCCACCCTTCCATTCCACCTTCTGGGACAATCCTGTCTACCAGCTGTGGCAGGGACCCTGGCTGGCTCGTTCCCTGCCTCCAGCCTGGCTCCTGACGGGCCCCAGCAGCTGTAAAAATAAAGGTGCCCACTGCACTTGCCGTCCCAGATGGCAGCAAGAAATAAAGGAGATCGGGCATGTTAGGGCCTGGTTGGGACTGGAGCCCACCGTGAGGGCGGAAGTCCTAGGGTGATGGCTGTCACCCACATTTACTGCTAAGTGGCTCTCACAGCAGCCCTGCAAAGCTGGCAGGGCCTGCATTCCCATTTGATTGACAAATAAACGGAGGCCAGGCGAGCACAGGCAGGATGAGAAGGGTTCCACCTGCAGAGGGGCCTTTGCCTCGAATCTTTCACACAGCAGGGAGGGTCCTGATGTCACTTTTCTGTCTGTGTCTCGGTTTCTCTCCCCGCTGAGAGGCAGAGAAGCCAGGGCTAGGCAGGCTGCCAGCCTGGTGCCCAGATAATGGGCTCAGAATCCGGCTCTAGTCTTATAGGGATCCCCCGCCCCTGTGTGCACCGCGGGCCTCCACTACCCAGCAGCCCTCCCACCCTGGGCAGGGTCAGCCTCTCAGCTTCGGGGAAGGTGCTCAGAAGTGGAGGGGGCTTGGCAGGAGGTAGGTACCCATGTGACCCTCCCCCCCCTTTCCCCGGGGCTGGAGTGGCCCCAGGTGCTGACAGACAGCATTGGGAACATTATCTGGAGCTGCCTTTCTTGATAGTGCCATGTGCTAATCAGTCTGGGAAAGAAAAGAAGAGGGAATCCCCAGGGAGAAGTGGCAGGGAGGGGTGAGGAAGGATGGGGCAGGAGATGCAGCCGAGGAGATGGGGGGGGGGTGTGAAGGTGCAGGCAGCCGCCCCTCCCCCAGCCTGGGATTGCAGGTTGAGAGAGAGAGCAGAAAAGCACTGTGTGTGTGTGTGTGTGTGTGTGCGCGCGCGCGCGTGCGTGTGTGTGTGTGTGGCAGGGGGCACGGTGGACGTCGTCACCTGGAACCACAAGCCCATCTGACACCCGAGACAGCTCTGGAAGTGAGGGGAAGGCACTGCCAGGGCTGGCCGAGGTGTGGGCTGTCAGCTGTCAGAGCCCGGTGGGCAGCGGCCTCCCTGGGTGCACCAGGCCAGTTAGAGGAGGGGACAGCGCTCAGGGTGAGCACAGCCCCTGGAGGCCCTAGCAGTTCCCCTAGATGGGGGTGGCCAGTTGTAGTGGGGGGCCAGGGCCTGACCCCATCCCGGGCCTGGGGGAGGCAGTCCGCTCCCTGCAGGGCCCCAGGCGGCGCTCACGTGTGTGTGGGGGGGCAGTGACACCCTGGGCCTGGCTGGGGCAGCTGCCTCACCTAAATGCTTCGCTGGGAAGCTCCTCGGGCTGGCGGTGCTGAGGACAGACTCAACAGGCTTCTTATTGACAGTCATTAAGTCTTTAGCAAATGGTTTAGGGAGAAAAAAGAGCCGTGATGAGGATTTATGTTGACCTCAGCAGCGAAGGCTGGCGCACCACCCCGACCCCCGGGGCCAGATCAATGTCCCTCGGCAGGGGAGCGGGTCAGGGGGGTCGGGGGACCTGCTGGAAGCTGGGGGCCTCCGGGAGGGTGGCGGCAAGCTCTGCGCTGAGCCCCGCCTGCATCTCGGTCCTCCCGGGACGGAGATGCGGTGACCGTTATATCCCTCCTACAGATGTGGCGGCTCAGGCCTTCCCAGGCCAGGTGGTGAGCTGCGGGTCCCACAGCCGGTGGGTGACATACGGGTACTCAGCGGGGTGGCTGTGATGGGCGATCAGAGCCCCTCCAGCCCCCAGCAGGCGGGGCCAGGCCCGGGTCCCTGCCACAGCGGGGTGGGGGGAAGCCTCCGGCAAGTCCCCAAGGCTCCCAGAGCCAGAGCCAGAGCTTCCTGTCCTGCGAAGTGGAGCGGCCAGCAACCGCAGGGCTGGGTCTGGGGAAGAGACAGGCACAGTGTTTGGGAAACTAGAAATGCCAGACAAACAGGAGGCTGGCAGGAAGCTTCTTCCACCCTCCCTGCAGGCAATTGGAAGGCCACCCGAGGTGAGCCAACGGCAGGTGGGGCGGCTTCCAGCCCCACCCGCTGCCACTCCCCGGGGAGGAGCCGCGAATGTGGTTCTAACCTGGGCAGGCCTGCTGGGGCCCGGAGGCCGCCCAGCTGATCGGGGCAGATTTAACAGGACTTTGAAAAATAAAAAAGGTAAAACAGCAAACGGCTGCCCTCTCCTCCCGCTGCAATAAAAATGGATTTATTTGTTCGTGGAATGAAATTTAATAACTTTGGTGGGAGATGAGGCGTGAACAATAATAGTTTTTTTGCTCTTTCTCATTTTGGAATGGGGCGGGGGGCGGGTGGAGAGGAGGAAGGAGGAGCGAGGCGGGGACCGTCTGGGACACTGTCGGGGAAGCTGGTGCTCAGGGGTCCACATCCTCCAGAGCTTGGTTAAGTAAACCCAGGAGCGCTGTCTCTATTCATTGCTCCAAAGGCACAGTTCTTCCAGTTCCTTGAACCTTTGAGTTTGCCATGTTGGCCATACCCACCTCTTTATGTTCCCCTGTGCACCTGTCAGAAACTCCAGGCCTTTGCCCCTGCTGCACCTCCACCAGGGGAGCCTTTCTGCCCTCTTCAAAATTCTATTCATCCAGCCCCCCTGAGATCCCCATCAGCACCGCCTCGGTCAGGGAGCCCCCCCTCATCTTCCACCCAGGGCAGGGCTCCCAGACACCAGGATTCCTGGAGCCTGGCACAGAGCAGCCCTCTGGCAACAGGTGCTGAATGAACGAGTGAGTGAAAGTCAAGGGCGGAGACTTACTGTCTACCTTTCCCCATAACCTGTGGCTGAGAGGCTGGGGCCGGGCAGAGGCCAAGGAAAGGGTCCCCTTGCCAGCTTCCCAGGTGGCCACTACTCCTGGACTGGCCTGGGGCCAGCCTGGGGCCAGCCTGGGGCCTATCCCCATCAGGGACTCTGCTCCTGGAAACTCCTGCTCCTCCAGCTATGGCTTGCGTCATTTCACGTCTCTGGGCCTCAGTTTCCCCATTTGTGAAGGGGTTGTGGTGTTGCCACGAGTAGTGCCACCCTCTGTCAAGTGGGAGGCCCAAGGGTCAGGCATGGCAGGACCTAAGACTATGGGGGACACAGATCTTTGGTGGGGGGCCTGCATAGGGACTCGCCCAGGCCTGGCTGTGCACAGGGGTTGGGACTGGCAGGAGGCCTGGGAGGGAATCTCAAGGTCCCCTTCCTGCCCGGTGCCCTGGAAGTCCAGGACCGGGCTCCACGGCCCGAAGGGGCCTGAGCAGCCAAGGGGGACGGCCGGCTCCTGCACTGCACTGGCGGGTCAATAACAAAACAAACGCGCTATTGACCAACTGCCGAGTACTAAATCCTCCCGGCAGACAAGATGATGGGAGCCCGAATCGACTGCTGAACTCATAACCCACTCAGCCCCGGCCGGCCGGCAGCCAGAGGAGGCAGCGGTGGGGTGCGAGGCCTCAGTTCGTCCTGACGCCGCCGCCCCGGGATGGAGGGGCTGCACCTACACCCATGGCGCTCGGATCAGGTCCCTGGGAGTCAGGCATAGGGGCATCTGGGCAGGGTTCCTGGGGGACCGAGGTTTTGGAAGCCAAAGTGCAGAAATCCCAGAAGCTCAAATTAGGAGGTCAGCTGATCCAGCTCTTTTGTTTTTAATGAAAAGAATTACATAATTTCAGATAAATACGAAAACATACACGTGGCATGCCTATAAGTTACGGAGCGTAATGATAAACCACACTCGGAACCCGCCACGCGAATTCAGCCCAGTGGTTAAATGCCCTGACTGCTGGGTTAAAATACCGGCCGCGCCACTTCCTGCTGTGTGGCCCTGGGCGTGTCACTTTAGCTCTCTGTGCCTAGGTCTCTACAACCATAAAACGGGGTGATAGCACCCCACCCTGCCCTGGTGATTGGGTTGTTCTGAGGATGAAATAATGTCCTGAAGCATCAGGAGCACAGGCAGAGTTAACTGCTGCCAGAATTGGGGGTTTATTTCTTCCTTGCTTCCTGTCGCAGCTTCACCCCATGTGTGGCCCAGGACTCTCACACCTGGTCTTCTGAGGCTCTGTGAACCCCAAGACTCCCGTGTAAATGTCTGGGAGGGTTCATATTTTCCAGGAGGCAGATCAGATTATCAAGGCGAGCCCCCCCAAAGTGAAGACCCCTGATTTGTCCCAACTGCCCCGTTTTAGGAAGGGTTCTAGGGCCCAGAAGGGGGTAGAGCCCTGCCCACGGTCAGCCAGAGGCTGAGGTGGCAGGCCCGGCTGCTGGGGGCTCAGAGCCACTTACATCTGCTCCAGGATGCCCAGCCACATGCGGAGCCTGGGGGGAGGCAGAGACCCCCCCCCACTGCAGGTTTCTGAGGGCATGGGCCCCTCACACAGACCCCCCCCGGGTACCTGATGTTGAGCCCCTGTTGTGTGCAGATGGTGTCTGGTTGGGACCGGTGGGCTATGTCCGGCCACTGTCCCGTGGTCTCTGCGGACGCCCACCGCCCCTCCACCCACCCTCACTCCTTTCACAGGCAGCCCAGGCCAGGGGTCCCAGAGGTCTGCCTTTGAATCCTACTTGCCACTTTCTGCTTCTGCTCTGGCCAGGTTACTTAGCCGCCTAGAGCCTCAGTCTGGGCATCCGTGAGATGGACAGAACAGAACTGGGAGGCTTGGGGAGGACTCACCGAGGTCCTGTGGGGCGCTTACTAACTTATTAATTCTAAATTAGCAGCCGTGCCCGCCCAGCCATGGCCTGGGTACAGGCGGCAGCCCCGAGACGGCACTGGGGGTGCACATCTGCGGCTGGGCTGCGAGCCTATGTGGTCTGGCACGTCAGATGGTGTGTGAGTGCGTGTGTGAGCGTGGGTTCTCGCCTCCTAAACACACTCCTCAGGGAGTAAAAGCTGGGCCTTGGCAGGGTAAACACTGTAGCTTCCCGTGGGGAAGCCCAGGAGACTCAGGGAGGGGAGCCCCCGAAGGCCCCCGAACCTTGCAGGGGCCAGAGCTGCAGCTGGGACCTGGGTCTGGCCAGGCCGCCTCTGGGCTCTGGGGTTGGAGGGCTGGCTGTGCTGGGAGTCGGCGGGAGGGAGGCTGGGGCCCTAACCACGGGAGTGCCTTGGAGGTCCAGGCACCAGGGAGAGGGGAGGGCCACATTCCTATCATGACTACACCTGGGGTGACCTGTCTGCCAGCCAGTCAGAGGGATGTTGGGGGAAATACCCCCTCCCACTCCAGTCCTGCCTCGCCCAAGGAAGAGTCATCCAGAATGTCACAAGTAGACGTGAAGCCAGCATAGGGCAACGGTCTCCTTTTATGATGGAGAAACTGAGGCATGGAGAAAAGGACTTTCCCAAGGCCCCAGAATTGAGTTCGTGAGGGTGAAGTTAATGGGGGTGATTCCTTCACCTTTTCTACCTCGTGAACTCCTATGCAGCCTTCAAGACCCCAGCTCTGGGAGAACTTTCCTGATCCTTGCACTCTCACCTCTGAGGTCTATAACAGCAGCTTGCTTGCTTTCTTTCTGTATTTTTTTTTAAGATTTTATTTATTTATTTGAGAGAGAGAGCGAGAGAGCACGAGTTGGGGGAGAGGCAGAGGGACTGGGAGAAGCAGACTCCCCACTGAGCAGGGAGCCCAACGCGCAGCTCGATCCCAGGACCCCGAGATCATGACCGAAGGCAGACACCCAACCATCTGAGCCACCCAGGCGCCCCATGTCAGCTTCCTATGCTGAGCCCTAGCTGTGTGTCCCACCCTGCCCCACAGGATCCCATGTGACTCTCAGAGCAACCCTGCGAGAGAGGACTTGTTCTCATGTTGTAGAGGAGGAAATGAACTCAGAGAGGTTGAGTTTCCAGCCAGGGTCACACAGCAAATAGGAGTGGACAAGCAACTCCGACGTCACCTCTGTGCCCTCAGCCTCCCTCTCTGCACGCACTCCACTGCAGCCCTTCTCACATCCCTGCGCTGGGCTGTCCTCAAGGCAGGACCCGCGCCGTTCCAGTGCGTCTAGATGGTCAGACCCCTTTTCTCCCAGGAGCCAGACATCATTAAACTGCCCTGTGGGTATCGAATCAAATCACTCCCAAGTTCCCGGAGGTTGGGATGGGGAAGGCTGTAGGCACTCCAGTGCTCTCCGGCCTCATGCTGGGATCCCAAACACCCCCCTTTCCACCTGGGAGCCTCCTGCATGGTCAAAGGAGATGCCACACTGGGGCCCAGGGGTTACTTCCCCATCAAATCAGTAGGGTTCCGGAATTCGCCAGGGCTGAAAAGGGAGGTGTGGGATCCAAGACTGCCCTAGCCAGCTGCTGGACCGAGAAGGGGTGCGAGGACCCGAAGGTCTTGACCTTGGGGAAGCCTGGTCTCCACTACGGCCCCAGAAAGAAAGCACTTTATCTTCTCTGGGCCTCATCTACTCACAGAAAATGGGAGGTGAAGCTGGCCCACAGGGTAGTTTGGAGGGCCCTCCCCAGAAACCCTGCACCACTCTGCACAGGCTGGGCCCCGCCCTCCTGGTGAGCCCCCGCCACTGGGTCTTGGCAGAACCCGCCCTGCCCCTGGCAGCTCTCCTGGCTCTGAACCATTCCCAGGCTACCATCCCAAGTCTGGCACTTGGAGCACCTCATCCGGGTGGGCCACAATCACAATCCACTATTGTGTTCATTTTCTAGATGGTGACAGTGAGGCTCAGAGAGGCTGAGTAAGTTGCCCAAAGCCACCTGGCTGGTCGGTGGCGAAGTCCCAGGCAGGCTCGAACCGAGGCTCCCGCAGAGGTTGACTAGATCATCTGGCCCTGCTGCTCCCTCCCTGGGTGGCTGGATTCTTGGCCCGTTCCATCCTGATTTGAAGGGGCAATCTAGTGCTCCTCTGAGGAAGGGGTGGGGTGGGGGGGGTCCCAAACCCGGCCCTGGGCTGCAGGGAAGCTGGAGGGTCTGCCCAGAAGTCCTGCTCCTCGCTGTTCTCACTCTTTTCGCTGCCTCCTCACGGGTGCCCCCCGCTCACAAACAGAGGCATCTTCCTAAAGCACTGACCCTGCCGGTCACCTCCGCGGCCCTGGGGCCCTGGTGAGACTGCAGAGGGCCTCCACCCTGAGCCCCAGTGACCTTCCCAGCTCCTGACCCAGTCGCCTGTCCCCCACTCTCCCTGTGCCCCTTGAATAAGTCACGCTTATGCTCCTTGCTCCCTTTTCGACCCACCCTGCAGATTTCTCCTTCCTCAGCAAGGCCCCCCACTAAGATGCCACCGGGCCCTCCACCTCCAGGGCCCCAAGACGCCCCTCACTGCACCTTGGTGCAGCAGCTCTGACGGTGGGACAGGACAGGACAGATCCGGAGGCTCCCCGGTGCCCAGGGCAGCCTAGCACTCTGCTCCCTGATCTGTCTCCAATGCCCAGAGCAGCGCCTGGGCCAGGTACTCGGGAGGAAGAATGAACGAGCATTTCCTCTGTGCTGGGCCCTGTGCTGGCACTGAGGGTCCAGTGACTTTGGTGTCACTGCTCTAGGCTTTGGGACACTACCAGCTCATTTAATTCCCACACAGCCTTATGCAGTGAGCACAACTGTTATCCCCATTTTCCAGAGGAGGCAGCCAAAAGCCAAGTGAAATCGCCCAAGGTCCCAAGGCTGGGAGAGGGGGGCCCCTTCCTGTCTGCTGCAGGCGAACACTGGGATGACGAGGGTGTCTTGGGTACCAGAGCAGAGGCTGAGACCGAGCAGATACCCGCTGGCCTCTCCCACATCAGCAGGTGCACCGGCCGAGGCAGGGAGGGGGAGAGAGACCTGCTCCAAGGAGACAGAGGGGCCAAATTTAGCAAATAAAAAGAACAGATGTCCAATGAAATTTGGATGTAAGAGAGAAATAACCAATCAGTCTTAGAGGATAAGTATATCCCATGTGATCTTTAGGATTGACTTATACCCGAAAAAGTATTTGTTGTTTGTCTGAAATATACATTTAAGTGGGTTCCTATATTTTATGTGCCAGCCTTTCTAAGAGGTAGAAGGGCCCTTAGGAGGCGAGAGGCGGGCTGTAATGTGAGATTCGCCCCACTTCGAAGCTCGAGATACTGAGGTGCAGAGCAGGCCGAGGCTTGTTACTGACGGAGCTGAGGCGGGAGCCAGGCTCTGGACTCCTGTCCGTCCTCGTCAGTGGGCTGCCCCGGGGGTCCAGGCCTGGTGTCACTGCCTCCCCAAAGCTCAGCAGGGCTGCGCCCAACCCTCTCCCTGCTACAAGCCGAAAAGCACCCAGCCTGAGGGCTCCTGTTTACCCTCCTGCCGTCCCTCTCCGCATGCTCCACCCCTGCTCATCTCCTCGGCTTGGGGCTAAGACTTCCGCACACCGGAGGGATCTGCACCGAGTGAATTTTCACAGTTGGGTTATCACCTCCTAAAAATAGGGCTGAATGATGGATGGGAGCTGTCGCCAGGCCCTCCAGCGCAGGGCATGGCAGTGAGGGGGGGGATGGGCCCGGGGGAGGGGTCCAGAGACTCCTCGCCAAGGCCCTGGTCCCCAGGGTGACTCCCCAGCCCTGTGTGGGCCTGAAGCCCCTTCACTGACAGAGGGGAAGCTGCTGTGTGCTTGAGGTCTTCAGAGCGGAATCTGAGCCCCTGGGGGAGGCACCTGGACCACACGAGCAGCCACAGGCCAAGCGATTCCATCCGGCCAACAGGTGCCCCTGCGAGCAGCTAGGAGTGTCTGAATGCAGGAGGGCTTGCAGCCACGTCTGGGAACCAAGGACCTTGGTATAGGGCTGCCCTGCCTGCTCCCCTCCTCGGCTGGACCCTGGTCTTCATTTTTCTAGCTTCTTGGTTTCTAAAGACCCATCTGCCTGGCCTCGGGATCCAGGTGTTGTTGGGAATTTGTAGAGACATGGCTGGGCTTTAGGCTGCAGATGGGAAGGTGGGGGGCACAGGGGCTCCTTCCCTTCAACACACGTACGTACACACTCAGCCCAGGCAGTGAGGGACACACACACACACGGATGGGGCACACATACACAGACAGACACACGGACATGCACACACCCAACTCGCTCCCTTGGTCTCTAGACACTCTGGGTGCTGGGGCTCCAGCTGGTGTCACTCTGGTCACTGCACAGTCACCTAGCATTGGGCCAGCCTTCCTGAAGGAGGACCCCACAACCCACGGCTGGCCTGGGCCTCTGGCTGCCCAGGAGCCCAAGAAGGCTGCCACTCAGCCACTGGAGCCAAGGGCTTCCCGAGGCAGTGGGTGAGCTGCAAGAGACGATTCCGGCTCCGACGGTGGCAACAAGCATGTATGTCTAGACTCTCGGACCTGCTGAGGACAGTGGCCTAAAGCTGCCTGAGCCTCCGTGGGCCTGTGCCTGGCCTCCTTGCCCCAGTCTGTCCTCAGCTGGGGTCCCAGGGACCCCCCCCAACACCCCAGGCCTGGACGGTGCCATGTTCTGTCTGGGGGAGGCCTGCCCCACAGTCATGCCTGCGGTCCTCAGGTGAGCACAGAGCATGCTCCGGGAGTGCCCAGAGATGGTCCTTCCCTCCCCTCCTCATGCCCCGTGCGCTGCCCAGCCCACAGACGCTGGAAGAACGGTCGTGCCCCTTGCAGGAAGGACACCGCCCCCCAGGAGATGGGCATACTGGCTCCGCACAGGTCAGAGAGGTTAGACCCCTGGCTCTGGCCCCTTCTCCAGCCCTAAGCCCCTCCCTGTCCCGTCTGCATCTGTTGGCCGATACTCTCTGGGGGTGAGGCGTCCTCAGACTCACGATATTAAATGCAGCTGCACCGAAACATGGCCTCAATCCAATTATGCCAGGAAACAAGAGGAGCCGCTTAGGCTAATCTGGTTATTCCACCCCGGCCTCCCTTGGCAGCCACGTAGGGATGCCCAGGAGGGGCAGCTGTCTGGGTGGGCAGCGGCGCCCCACCGGGTCCCACAGGGCGGCCGCAGGACTGACTGCCCGGTGCACGCAGCTCCTGCTGGCAGGGGAGCCATGGGGCTGTGGAGATGCTTCTCGGCTCCCAGCCAGGCGGGAGAGTCCTCCATCCATCACCCTACAAATGCTTCCCGAGCTGGGAGCTTCCAGCTGCCCCGGCCTCATCTGGACACGGGGACCCAGCAGTGAAGGGAGAGCTGGAGCTCTGCCCTCAGGGAGGGTACCCCGGAGCTGGGAAGACAGACGGAGAGTAAAGCCTAAAGACGGTTTCAGATCGGCGATGGCAGGGAGGGAGAACCCTGTGAGGAGGTGACACCGAGGCTGAGGCCAGCCGGGGCGGGGGGTGGGGGGGTGTTGCTGTCTGGGCAGAGGGAGGGGCAAGAGCCCAGAGTGGGGAGGGATCAGGCAGGCTCGGAGGCGCTGGAAGGCGGTGGATGGGGAGACAGGGGTCTCGTGCAGACTGGGACGGAGCTCAGCTCTGTTCTCAGGGGAGAGCCGGATGGGTTTGGGGTGCTCGGGGCAGGGTGGGAGCTGCAGGTGAACAGGACAGAAGTTGTTCTGCAAAGATTTGCTGGTGACCGTGTTGGGAATGGGGGTGTCGGAGGCCCCACGGCCTCTCCTTGCTCCCACCAGAAAAACCCACCAGCGCACGCGGCACTGGGTGGTCACAGGGGCTCTGCGCCCTTTGGTGTGTGCGACCGAGCACTGTGGAGGCCTCGGGGTCAGACAGACTGGCTCTGCCCTGCGGGAGGTTATGCCTGACAGAGGAGACAGATCTGGAGCAGGGGCTCACCCACCAGCGGGAAGGGGAGAGCAATGAGGGGGCATGCAGGGGCAACATCCAGGCCAGGCTTGGGGGGCAGTCGGGCAGGAGAAGACGGTGTGGGGGGGGGGGCAGCACGTTTAAAGGCAGAAAGGGGCCAGCGTGTGGCTGTCATACCCAGACTAGTGAGGACCACTTGGACCCGGGAGTGGGCAAACAGGAAGCAGGAGCGGGGAGGGGGCTCCAGGCCTGCTCACAGAGCTGGGTGTGGCCCCACGGTCAGACTGACAGCAGAACCCCCAGGGAAGGGCAGCAGGGGAGCATGGTGGGGTCATCAGCCCCGTCACAGCACACAGCCTGTGGGGGAGACCTTGATGGGCTCCCCGACTCTCCTCATGTCCCAGCACCAACGTTATCACAGTCTACTTAAGGCCTACACTTCGTCATTCTTTTTCAGTTGCCACGAATCCGTTTTTCCTGGGGTGTCCTGCTTGTTGGACACGCTCAGAGACATCACAGCACCGTGGTCCTAGAGGCTGGACTGTGTCTGGTGTTCGTGCGGGCCTCCTACCTGCTTCTCCACTTGGACCCAACAGGACAGGGGGTGGCCGAAGCCGTTCCTATGTGGGGGTTGGCAGCTCCGCACCCCTGACCTCAAGGTCCCAAGCAAGTTGGAAAGGCCTGTGCCTCCCCGTCTGCCTCCTCCTCAAGCAGCTGAGAAGCCAGAAAGAGGCACAGGGTCCATTCTCCCCAACTCACAGATGGGAAGACTGAGGCCACAGTTCCAGGGGCTACTTGGTGGAGCTGGGGGCTCAGTAGTGGGGAGTTCTGCATCTCACTGGACTCCAGGCTCTCTCCTGGGCACCACTTTCCATGTGGTGTGTTCTAATGGCCATGCGGTCCCCATAGCTGTGTCAACAAATCAGCCATTCACAGAGTTGGCACCACTTCCCAGAAACATTATAAAGTGTGAGCTCCTAGGTGTCCCAGGCTGGAGTAGAGGGGCTGAGGGGGGGTGTAGGAAAGGTTAGGGATCTCTGCCTGCAATGTGTACCCCAGAGGGACCTGGCCAGCCTGTGGAGCAGGGGAGCTGTGCCCGTCTCCCCAGGCCCCTCCTGGCTGCCAGGCCTGGAGCCCCCCCCCACCCCCCACCCGCCCCAGTCAGGAGGAAGATGATTTGGGAAGAGCATGGAGGGCCGGGAGCAGGTGATGGCTGGAGGAAGCCAGGCCAGGCTCAAGGTAGGCTGAGGTGATAATTGGGGCTAGAGGACAGTGGGGAGCCAGGACAAATGACTAAAAGGCCGGGCTGGGGCCAAGAGCCAGTCTTGGGGAGTGAAAGAAGGCCATGAAAATCAGAGCCCAAAGCCAAAGTGGGGTTCAGATTCAGGTGAGATTCAGGGGTCAGGGGATAAAGACCCCACCTCTGGGTGTGGGCACTTAGGTGGGAGGGTGAGGTCCCTGGCTTGGAACCCTAGACTTCTGCTCTTCTCCACCCTGTAGCTCTGGGCACCCCATGTGGGGCAGGTGGGGGCTTGGGATGTCACTCAGGGGCTTCCCCTTTGAGAGGAATCGATTGGGGGGGGATTCCTGGACTTGGGCATTTGAGAAGGTTGAGACCCCAGCCCAGGCCTTCTTCCCTCAGCTCAGAAAGCACCAGCACTCAGAGGCCATGCTGCGCCCACTACTCCGCACCACCTTCCTCCTTCACCGCCATCTGTCCTCACCCCAACCTCTCTCCCTTTCTCTTCTCTCCTTGATGCCAGAGCTCCCATGTGCTGTCTGTACCTCCCAGGTGCTGAGTGCCGGCTCCGCCTCCCTGGCGTTTTTGGCATTTCATCCCATTAACAACCCACTGGACTAGACGGGCATCACTCCCCCGGCTGACCGGTGAGGGAGCCGAGGCCCAGAGGTGAAGTGACTCCACATCAAAAATAAGTAAAGAGTAGGATTTGAACCCAAGCCCGCCTGCTTCAGAGCCTGGCATTTTCCACCCCACCAAATCCCCTTCTCTTGATCCTCTCTTATGAGGTTGTATTTCTGTAAGCTGCCGCAAATCCTTTAGGACGAGATGGGAATAAATAAATAAATACATAAGTAAATAATGAGAGGTTGCAGCCAGATGCCCGCACCGGTCACAGCCGGGAGCGGGAGGCAGTGTGGATAGGACTATTTCCAGGCCCTTCTGCCAGTGTGTGTGCAAGACAGGGAGCTCCCGAGGCCCCCCAGCCCCAAGACTAGGGCTGCAAAGGTCAAGGGTGAGTCAGGGGCTCAATGACACCTGGGGGGGGGGCAGGACAGGGGCGCGGCCCACTGGCAGGGGCGTGCGCACAGTATGTGGGGTTTGGGAGAAGCAGAGCCTGGCTCCTCACAGGGCTGCTTACTTCTCAGAGTCCAGACCCTGTTATCATGCAAATATGTTGACACACAATCCTTCCACCCTCTGAGCCTTCCACACTGGGAGGGTTTAGCTCAGCACTTTTAAGGGACAGAGCTGAGTCTCCAAGCATGAGGACGCAGGGTCATCCAGCCCAGACTGGAGCACAGGGTGGGAATGGCTGGTGCAGTTGGAGGGAGGCCAAGTCCAGGCTCCCCGATCCCAGGGGGGTCTGAAGAAAGGAGCCAGTGTGCTGGGGGGGGGGTGACTAACCCATAAAAGAGGCCCCTAGGGGTACCCTGCCGCCTCCAACGCCACGGTTTCAGTTCTCTGTGCCAGAGCGCTGGGCAGCCCCAGCCAAGGTCCAGTGTTGGCCAGGAGTTGTGGACAACCCGCTCTTCAGTGCACAGTGGCCCCAGGGCACTGCTGTGCTGGAGGGGAGAGGGGCTGGGTTCAGGCCTGACTTTTACCGCTCCCGCAGGGAGGCTGGGCTAGAGGTGAGGCCGGGATGGTGGCATCTGAAGCTTGTCTCTCCCCATCCCACGTGTACCTGTTGGTGTTTGTGCATATGTGAGTGTGTGCGTGGGGGCGGGTATGTGCGGGCACAGGAACGTGTGTGTACGAGCACATGCACCTTCCACAACTCGAGATGACTGCAGCCTCCCTCCTGCTCCCCCAGCCTCCTCTCCGGGCCAAAGGGACTCAGCCTCAGAAGGTGACACGGCTATTTCCGAGCCTGGATTCCTGCCAGTGGCAGCACGTGTGTGTGTGTGTGTGTGTGCGTGCGCACACACGTGTGCGTGTGCATGTGTGTGTGTGTGTGTGTGTACCTTAGACAGGAGCTGGGAGGTGGCAGAAGTTGCTTCGGGCAGTGGGAGGACTGTGAGCTCTGGGTCAAAGGGGCTGTGCTTGGGTCATCCCTGCTGACCTCTATAGAGCCCTTGGGCAGTTTCCTCATCTGTCTGAGCCTCACTTTTCCTATCTGTAAAATGGGCACACATTGCTTACTCAGGAGAGCACCAAGGAGGGCTCCAACATGTGGTGGTGGGGTGAGAACGGTGACAGGGCCCCTGGGGGGGGAGTCAGCCAGGAGGACACGGGGTTGTGCACGGCAGGGGGGGTTCAGGGGGCCAGGGACAGAGGGCAGCTGGGGGCTGGTGGGTGCAGTGAGGCTCTTTTGGAGGCAGTGCTGTCCCTGGGCACGCAGGGAGGCCCGGCGGAGGCAATTCCCACCCAAAGCCAATTCTGTCCTATTCAATTTGGAGCTGAAGTGCAAACAAGGCTCAGCGCCCGCTGCTCCCACCCCAAATCAAATTCGGTGCTGTGATTTCTCTGCGGGCGGCGGCCTGCCTTCCGGGGAGGGAAAGTTAGGGGAAGGATGACACCAGGACCAGGCCCAACCGCAGGGCTAGTGGGCGGGAGCTGGCAGGGACGAGACCATTTGTCTGGGGCGGCTGGCTTGGACGGCCGGGATCTTCCACCCAAATTAAATTTTAACCCAGCTCATAAATCTTCAAGTCGGTCCCCTGGCACCCCCCCTCCCGGCCCCACCCGCCGGGTCTACCACAAGCCGTAGCCGGGCGGGCCCTGGGGCAGCCTAGTCAGATGCTGTGTGTGGCTGTGGGACAGCAGGGCCTGCCTGCTTTGCGGAGAAGGGGCAGTAGTGAGTACACAGGCCTGGGGGTCCCACTGGCACCAGCCACTCGGGCTGGGCCTGTCGCAGGCGGAAGCTTGGTTCTGGGCTAGGGTTCAGTGGGGACTTAGGTGGGCTCCGTTGTCAGAAACACCCAGGTTCAAATTACAGCCTCAAGTCTCGCCAGGCAGGACAAGCTTAGGTCAGTTTCCTAACTTCTGGGGGCCTTAGTTTGCTCCGTGGGGGGAGAATAGCATCCCTTGTAGGTAGGGTTGTGGGGAGGATTAAGGGAGGTGATGCAGATAAAGCTCTGGGGCCAGTGAAGGTGGGCTCCTCTCAGGGGCCACCACCCACCTGGCCCCATCAGAGAGGTGGCCTGGGTGCCCCCGCCAGTGCCAACAGCCCCTGCCCCCACTAGGCTGCAGGAGCAGCCTCCTTCCTCGGCTCCCCTCCCCCAGAGCACTGGGGGGCATGCATTTGGAGAAGGGTCTGGCTGGGAGCCCCCAGGGCTGGGCTGGGGAATGAAGGGCTGGTCACCCTGCCCCGGGCCCCCAGGCAGGGCCAGTAGGAAGATTCCGTTGTTTATTCGCAGTTTTACGGAAGTATAAGGTATGCAGTCAGCCACACGGACCAAAGTGTACAGCTTGGGGAATTTTACGTACGCGTCTCATGCATGTGACCACCTCCCACTCAGAGGATAGAACATTCCTCTGTGGCCCCAGACATCCCCTCCCCCAGCTTTCTACTCTCGAGCCAAACTTGTCTCTCCCCCTCCATTCTCTCTTGTGGCACCCCAAGGCCCTCAGGAGGAAGTCCAGGCCCTTTTCCCATGTGACCCCAGATGACTGCACCCCCCCCACCCTCCCCCCCGCCCCCGGCCTTCTCTCAGTACCTGCACAAAGCCAGCCTTCTCCCCGCCTGCCGACTCCTGCTCATGCTTTAGGAATCAATTATACATGTTCAATCCACGTTTAGGAAAGAAAGAAAGGGAAGGAGGTCAGGGCCACAGCACAGGTGAGCACTAAGGGGGTGTGACATGCCCAGGGCCCAGGCAGCATAGGAGCCGGGGTAGGACTTGCAACCCCGCCCTCTGCCCACCCTGTGACTTCTGCAGCCCATGGGAAGGATGGCGGCAAGAAGGAGCCCACCAACCCTTCCCTGACCCTGCAGGGGCTGACACCATCCTCTCTTCTCCATGGCAGGGGCACAAAGAGGGAGACCAGGGAAGCCTTTTCCACGCAGAGGCCCCTATTCCTGTCCCCCCACTCCCATCTCCTGGCTGTCACCTACCTGGAACACGTCTAGTCCTAATGCAGGGTGCCTGGCTCACCCCAGACTCCTTCCTCACCCTTCACAACCCCTGGGCCCTGCCGTCGGTCCCCCCTCCTGTGCCTTTACCTCCGCGGGGGCCACTCCACCACCTCCTGGGGCGGCTGCCACGGTAATCTACACCCCCCCAAATGCACATTTGTCCTCCGCCAGCGGCACGCAATTAACATTCCCACCAGTAAACGATGCGGGGCCGTATTTCACCCGCACCCAAATGTGGACCACAAAGGCATTAGCATAAATGATGCCGCAGTTAAGTGAGACCGAGATTTGCGGGCCTGGCAGAACCGCACCTGCACAGGGCTTGCGGGCCAGGAAACCCACACAGCCTGCCCTCCTGTCTCCTTGGGGCCGCCACCCCATCTCGGTGCCCAGAGTGGGCCCTCTGCAAGGCCCCCAGGGACACAGAAGGGGAATTAGCTGCTGCTGTCTTCTCCCAGATGGGGGGTGCTGCTTCTGCTGCCTGGGAAGGGAATGTGGGGGCAGGTTGGGAGGGGGGAGTTGCCACCTCACGGAGCTTTCCACCCAGGCCTCCTAGCCCCCCACAACCTGTGCCCTTGTTCTCCCCAGAGCTCCCGCTTAGGGCAACAGGGAAGGGCCTAGGCCAAGGGAGGGGCCCCTGGGGTGTGTCTGGCTCCCATCCAGCGGACTGTGTTCTCAGGAACTAGGACAGGCAGGGTAAAGCTGGACACACACCCCACCTTCACCACCCCTTGCTGGAGCTTAGGCTGGGAGGCGGGGACCCAGGTCCTGGGCTGCCAGGTGCTGCCGCAGATGCCCCGAGGTGACAGTAGCTGGTGGAATGGACACGGTGTCAAGCCAGCCTGGATGTGGATGGCTTCAGGCTGGAGGGGAGGCTGGACGCCTGGCCCAGCGAGGCCTTCTCTGCTCTATGGTGATCCACTGACCACTTTCCTTGGGCGTTTCTGGAAGCCAAGAGAGGGTAGGCAAGGGCGAATGAAGGCTTAGCTCCTCATTTCTGGTGCAAGGGAGTGGTGGGAGAAGGCCGGATCGTGTGGGCAGGGGAGTCCAGTCCTCTTCGGCTGCTAGCTGGGGAGGGAGGGTCCAGGGTGGGTCCTGCCTGAAGTCACCCGCCCAGCGTGACTACACGGGGAGGTCTGCCATTCGCCATTGCCCTCATCACCGCCTGCCTCTCCCGGCCTCCTCCTCTGCTTCTCCCATGGGCACCTGGGCCCTCGGTGAATCACCTGCCCCCACCCCAGGGTCCCAGGGACTCTGTTACTCAGAAAGTGCTTGGCAAAAATAAAGTTGAGCCGCCTGGGGAACTTCTCCAAGGTGAGTCGATAGAAGTTGCTGCCTCCTCTGGGGAGGGACCAGGCCAGCGCCCTGGGGAGCTGTAGCCAAGAGATGGAAGGGCGGGTGTGTCAAGAGGCTCAGCTGGCAGGCAGGGCTGGGGAGGGAGGGGCAGCAGCGACCCGGTGGCAGAGAGGCGGGGCCCAGCCTCTGCTCTGCCCCTCCAAGGCAGAGAGACCTTGGACATGGCTGCTCTGGGAGCTGCAGATTCCTCACCTGTGAAAGAGAGGCTCCTTGTAGGGGGGAACGTGAGCCGGAGCAGATAAGCCAGCCTCTCCCTCCCCTGCTCATCCCGGACAGCAGAAGGTTTCAGCTGTGCAGCTGTGTGCTGCCTTTGTCCCTGTGCTCCCAGCTCAGGGGCTCTTGGGAGGCATCCGCACGTCCCTCCTCCCCACCCTGGACGGCTCAGCACAGCCTCCAGCTTCCAACTTGCTCCCGGCACCTCCGTGCAGCCCCGTGGCCTCTGTACCCACAGGGCCCAGCACTGTGTCCCATGCCCTCGGACACCTGAAAGGGGCTGCACACCGTCTGGCTGGTAACATCACTGCCTCTCGTCCCTGTGGCTTCAGGCCTTCCAGCCCTTAACCTTTATGAGCCTCAGATGCCTTGTCTGTGAAATGGGGACAATATGCTTCCTCGGAGGGTCATTAAGAGTATGAAACGAGTCCATGCAGACACTAAGAGACTGAACATGAGTCCATGGCATGCAGCAGGCCCTCAGCAGGTGGAAGCAGCCATTCTGTTATTACTCGGGATCAGAGCGTCTTCACAAAGTCACGGGCAGCATCAGGGAAATCAGCAAGGGAGGGTGAGGCTGGCCCCAGCCGGTGGGGAGCTGTCCCAGAGAGAGAAGCTGAAGCTGTCCAGAGGGCCACCCAGAAAAAGAGGGGAAGCAACCAGGAAACCCAGGCTCCCTCCCTGAGCCGCTGGGGCTCCCCGTGGCCGGACGCAGCCAGAAGGCATGGGTGCGGGAGTCCGCAGGTGACCAGCCTGGTCCCACAGCAAGCGGGGGAGTGACGTGAAGGGACAGCAGGCACAGCCTTTTGAAGTCCCGCGGGCCTCAGAACAAATGACAGTGGGTGGGTGACGGTGAAGGGGGTGGCCTTTCCTGTCGGCTGAGAGCACCCATGGGCTCTAGGTCAGAAAGTGCAGGGTTCCGCCTTGACTCTGCTGTTTACCAGCTTTGAGACCGGGGTGAGGTGGCTGACTGTCCGGATGCCCAGGGTTTGTGCTGAAACCGGGAAGGTCACAGGCAAACCAGGGCCTGCAGCGACCTCCATCTCTGGGCCTCAGTCTCCTCATCTGTAACATGGAGAAGGAGCCCTCTAGCCGCTGGAGTGGGACCAGGACTCAACACAGGAGAGGTCCTGGGAAAATCAAAGCAGACCCAACAGGGCCCCTGGGATGAGCGTGCGGGTCTCCAGCCCTCGCCTGTCCTCGGGAAATGGATCCGAGGGTGTTTTTCCATCCGGGGGCCTAATAGTCAGCAGTAATTCACCGTCGCGTTTCCCGGTGGGTAGGAAAACCACAAATAAGTAAATTCAGGCAGCAGGGCACAATTATTGAGCCCAGTGCTTTATTTCCCCATCTCGTCTCCAGCCCCAGCCGGCATCGGGTCGATAATAATTTATGTCGCAGCCCCCGCAGCGGAGGGGAGGTGGCCAAAACGTGGTTACGTGTGCTTGGAGTCCCCCTCCCTGCACCAGCTGCGTGCTCACAGGTAGCTGTGAGGGCCGGAGTGGGGACTGGGGAGGAGGGGGATGGTGGAGGCCCTGGGCAGGGCCAGCCGGCTGCAGGCCTCACCGGAGGGGAGGCGCTCTGCAGCCTCAGGCCTTGTCCCTGACCACTGATCAGGCCCACATTCCGTGGCAGGGGCATCGTGAGACTAAAATGGGGTGGGGAGAAGCACTGGGTCTCTCCCCGATGCGGTTCGGGGTTTGTCTTGTGTCCAGCCTCCCAGGGAAAAGCTAAGGGGGGAGGTGAACGGGGACCCGTCCGGCGGTGGCCTTGGCCAGAGTCTCACCCACGGAAGACTCAGAGTCGAAAGCAAAGCAGGGTAGTATCTCACAGAGGCAGGGCCCGGCCTCTGACCCCCTGGGCCAGTCAGGGGTCTGTGCTGGGGACCCTGCTCGGTGGGGGAGGGGGAGAGCGCGGGGTGGGGCAGCTGAAGCCACCCGCAGCCTACACTCGCAGCGCCCCGTGGAGGGGCTGCAGGGTGCCCCGTGGCCTCCACGAAGAGCCTCCAGCCTGCAGGGCATTTGGCAGCATTCACCCTGCTGCGGAAGGAGCAGGGCTATGATTTGGAGTTCATAATTTACGTGGCTGATTTCACCATGTTTCATGTTCTGTCATGTTTCCTGCCGTTACAATTTCATTCTTCCCTCTGGGGACATTAGGACGTGAAAGTGGGATGCTGTGGGGAGGCGGCACCAAGCCTCCCGTCGCAGGGCCGGGCTGGTGTGGGGACCGAGGGGCGGGGGCAGGCGGGGGAGGCAGCGTTACTGAGTGCCCTCGTCTCGCGGGTGACAGTAACGACGGCTGACTTATGTAGGTGCGCGGAGTGCTAGGCTCGTCCTTCGTGCTGCCCGCGGTCCTCACCACAGAACTGTGAGGGCGCTTCCCTCATGACCCCACCTCGTGGATCCGGGAATGGATGCTGGAGATCTCACACACGGGTCCCCAGTAACACAGCGGGTGGCGCTGCAGGAGGGGCACGACTCCCCACCTCTGACTCCAGGCTGCTGACCCCCTAGTCCTCCAGGAACAGCCCTCCTAACCCTAGTGCCCCACCCTAGTGCCCAGGACAGCCGCTGAGCCCCAGAGCAGTGGAGGGCTCGTCCAAGGTCACCCCGCACTGAAGCGCTGTCCCTGTCCCCGCTGTCCAGCCCCTCTTCCCTGTACTGCATGGCCTCTGGCCTCTCTCAGACCGAGCCGGCTCTGGGCACTCCCATGCTGCTCCTGCCTCTCCAGCCCGTCGTCTGTCCCCGGCTGACCCCAGCCACACCTGGGGAGGCCTCAGGCTCCATCTTCTGACAGGAGCTGGGCAGAAACCTAACTTGCAGGCAATGGACAGGCAAGAGGTTGCCTGGCTGCCCACACTTCATTAAAGGGGCTCCCTCCGGAGGGTCAGGGCCAATAGCAAGCCCTGGTGCTTCTAAAGGCCGGCCTGGGCCCCTTCTCGGCTCCCCACTCACCAGAAAGTGGGACCACCCCCCTCCTTGGCCTATGTTGGGGCAGGGGATGGCCCGGGGGTGGCTGGTGTGGTCGAGCAGGACCAGCCCCCTCCCTGGCCTTCGTCAGGGGCTGTGTGACCATCCGGGGTGGCTGGTGGCATGGCACATTCTCCAGGCCAGCCGCTCTGAAGCTCTGAGCAGAGCTCTGAGGGCTCCAACTTCCACCCACTGAAGCCTCCCCTTTTCTTGTCTTGTCTTTCTGCCTGGCTTTTAAAAAAAATTAAACACGGATGGTTTCATCTTGGGAGAATTAGTATTCCAGGCAGGGCTGGGGGATGTGATTAGAATGTCAAGGCCAGAGCCACAGAGCTGGTAGGGAAGGGAAGAGGGGCTGTGCCTGGTGGGGGCCCTGGGTGGGGGCTGAGGGCTCCGACCTGCCCAAGAGGCAGGGTGGGCCTTCCAGGAGCTGGCCGCTTCTAGCCTGCCTGGATGCCCTTATCATGGGGAAGGCTGAGGCTAGCGTGGCCTGTGGGGCTGGCAGCGGGTCCAGGACTGGAGGAGGAGGAAATATGGGGGTGGCTCAGGGCAGAGACTATCTGGCCAGGATATGTGGCCCCAGCTCAGCTCCTCTACCCCATCCATTCTCCCTCTCATTTGGCTCTCATGTGCTGAATGTGTGTGGGCCTCCTATGTGCCAGGCACTGAGCTAGGTGCTGGGAGGCAGAGGGCAGGGACGCACGTGTCCTTAGCCACTGCATGTCCCTGGCACAGACCACTACCCGGGACACAGCAGGCACTCACCAAAGACTGGTTCAATGCAAGCGTGCTTTGAAGAACACATGAATCTTGGGAGGTTACCAGGTATTTGCTGGAGCAGAGTTAAAGTGGTATCTTTGCAGCAGGACTTCTCAGAGCTTTTAACATGTTCATGGGGGCATCTGGGAGGCTCGGATGGTTGAGTGTCCAACTGTAGGTTTCGGCTCAGGTCATGATCTCAGGGTCGTGGAATCAAGCCCTGAGGAATCAAGCCAGCGAGAGAGGGAACACAAGCAGGGGGAGTGGGAGAGGAAGAAGCAGGCTCATAGCGGAGGAGACTGATGTGGGGCTCGATCCCATAACGCCGGGATCACGCCCTGAGCCGGAGGCAGACGCTTAACCGCTGTGCCACCCAGGCGCCCCCCCCCTTAAGTAAATAAATAAATTAGAAAAAAATAAATGACATGCTCATGGCCCTGTGAATCTGGGGAGGGCACGCAGCCTGTAGCCTCCACTGGTTTGAGCACAGCCCACTAGTCCCTGGCCACCCAGGAAATGCTGGTGTGGATGTGGAGGATGGGCACAGAGCCGAGACAAGAGTGGGTGTGCACCTGGGCTCCACGGTGGACCCACTGTGTGACCTGGGCAGGCTCCGGAATACCTCTGTTTCCTCAGGTGGAAAATCGGAATGGTCCTAACAGGACCTGTGGGTTCAGGGGGGTGGTGGATGAATGCTGTCCGCCTCGGACTACATACAGGCTTTGCATCATCCACACAAAGCACTTAGCTCAGTGTGCCCAGGGCCATTACAGATCTCCGTCAAGCTAGCCAGGTTGTTGTCGCTGCTGACACCGTCTGTGCCCTTAAGAGCTCACAGCCAAGGGGGGAAGCCAATTAGAAACCAGGGTGCATGGTGCGAGGGCCAGGGTGGGGGGAGCCCCGTGGAGGACTGACGCTGAGCGGGGGTCAATCAGACGGGTGACCGCGTGGCCGCAGGAGCAGGCCTCAGGGGAAGGAGGCCTGGGTGGCCAGGCCCTGCCAGACGTGTTCATCCCCAGCCAGCCTCCCTGCCCTTGAGGGGTCTTCCAGCCTAGGCCTGGCGCCTCCTCTCAGCAGTGGTCTGGGCCATCTTTGGGCATCTCTGTTACCGATTTCTTAAGGAAGGAATCCCTCCCAGTACATTCCTCCTGGTCCTTCTGGATCCTGGTCCTCCCAGGACAGGTTAGTCTTACTTCTTTAGGTCAGCTGTCCAGAAAGCCAAGGACAGGAGACTGCTGTCTTCCTTGAACAGCCCCTCAGTCCCTGCCCCAGATCCTGCGGCCCCTGTCTCCCCCTGAGCCTCTGCCCTGCAATGTGGCTATGCTTGTTGTGGGGCCCAGCACCGAACGGGGCTCCTGTTTGGTCTGATGGGGGCAGAAGCAGGGAAGGAGCAGGGTGGGCATGTCCTTCAATGCACCGTCTGTCCTCCCTTTAAGGCAGCCCGTCCAGGCCCAGGAGCTGGGCCCCTCCGTGGCTGCTCCAGTCAGCCACCTGTTCTGCAGACACAGAGAAGGCCAGGCTGATGGAGAGCGGGGAGCCAGGGGAGCCCGAGAGGCCAGGGACTTCCTGAAGGAGGGGACACTTGTCAGCCTGAGCTGAAAGGCAGGCTCCCGAGTGAAAACCTCTTGAGTCACCCAGCCTGCCCCCATCCGGCCACAGGGAGCCTGGCAGAGCTGTTTGGTTACTAACATTGCGGGGCCGACTCCAGAAGCTGAACGTGCAGGTGCAGAAGGAAGGATCATTTATTTCTAGGAAAAGTGGCCCCGGGGAGGCTGACCCCAGAGGGCAGAGGCTTGGCAGTGCTGGACTGCCAGCTCCTTGTCTGCCAGGATTCAGAAAGTCACCCACCCCTCTCGTGACCATGGCACCTGCACCTGGGTGGCACAGACTGGGGCCCAAGTGCCTCCCCAGGGTACACCCAAGACAGGGGCCCGGGAATGACTTTAGCCCAATGCCCCCCCGAGCTGGGCCTCCTTCCCGGGCAGCAAGGGCATGTGTTTTGGTGGCCACAGGTCAGGGCAGCCCCTGGGCCTGCAGCCACTGGGCAAGGCCAGGCCCCATGGGCTCCAGGAGCAAAGGGGCCAGGGGCCTCGTTAGCCACAGCTTCAAAGAGCCTCCTTATTAACAAAATTGCACCTCGAACCCTTTCCCTTCCTCCTTCTCTCCTTAAGGCAGGCTCCCAAATGAAAAGGAAAGTATACAATAAGCAGCAATGAGGAAGCCTCGGAGGAAAGCCAGGCTTCTGCCGAGGCAGAGAAGCGCCAGTCCACCCTCGTGGGGCGCGTGAGGTGTGGGCTCCCTTTCTTCCTTTATTTTAAATGGTCTCTCTTTTTTCCCTTCCTCCTTATTCAGCGGGTCTCTCAGACTGCGCTTTAAGCCCTTTTGAAGTGTTACAACCATTTTCTCCTCTTTCAATTAACAAGAAAAGGAAGCTAATAGCTTTCTGAGCCACTCGCTGTAAATATTAACAAAGTCTGGCCGCGCGGCTGGGGTGCGCAGTGTTGCTCTCGGCCGGAGAGCGTGCTTACGGGAAGGAGGGGAGGGGTGGGAGATTTCCAACACGGAGATGAAAATCCCTTGGCACGGGCTTGCGTGGTTCAGGGAAATGGGAAAGCCAGGGGAGCCAGGCGAAAGGGTGCCTGTCCCTGGGGGCTGGAGGCTGGCACAGCTGGAGGGAGGGAAGTGGAGACTTCTGGAAGAAAAGGCAGTTTCCACCAGCTGCACCCAGGTAACTTGGACGGCCCAAGTGCATGGCCTGGAATCCTTCGCTTGTGGCTTTCAGTGTGGTCAGTGGTGGAGGTCTTCACGGGACTGGCATTTTTTAAAAGATTTTATTTATTCATTTGAGAGAGAGAGAGAACGAGCGGTACAAGCAGGGAGAGGGGCAGAGGGAGAGGGAGAAGCAGACACCCCATTCAGCGGGGAGCCCGACACAGGACTCAATCCCAGGACCCCGATATCATGACCCGAGCCAAAGGCAGACGCCCAACAAACTGAGCCACCCAGGTGCCCCTGGAGAACTGGCATTTGAATACCACGGCTGGAGACGGAGACCACAGCCCCTTCCTCTGTATGGCACAGAGCTCCTGAAGGAATCTGAGACTGCAGAGTGGGCTGAGGGAAGTAGGGGGTGGAGGAGGGGAGCTGACAACCCCTTGAACAGAGCCTGGGTTCTGAAAGCTCCGGGGCCTTCTCTCTGGGGGGCCTGTGGCTGTGACCCCCACACACACACCACTACCACCACCAGAGGCCCCATGCCTGCCAGATACACCAGCAAAGTGTTGCTTCAAACAGGTGCTCCAGAGTGCCCGCAGGTAGACCACATAGGATCCATTTCAGAGCCAGGGTGGCCAGGGGCCCCGTGTGAGAGCACAGGGAGGCACTGGTGGCCGGGGCAGGGGGTTTTGGGGGGGAATCAGGTCCTCTGCCTCCAGACTGCACCGCCCACCTCAGCCGAGGGCCCAGGTGGGGGAATGCACAGCCGCTATTCTGCTAACAAAAGCGGGCCAATTCCTGAGAACCGTCTGGCCTTTGCTGGCAGCACCAAGCTCATCATCCCCCCGGGACCCCCCAGGGCTGGGTACAGACCCTTGTGTGTAGGAACTGAGTTACAACAAGGCCTGCTGGGTAGGACCAGGCCAGCGGGCAGCCTCCCTCCTGGGAGCCTGTGGGCAGGGCACAAAGAGCCCCAAGCAGGCCTGGGCCTCCATTCCCATCCCCTGTCATGTGCTGGCAGGCTCCAGCCACTGTGCCTCTCCCTGTAGGCAGAGAGGCAGGCCTGCGGAGGGCCGTGTGCTCCCACCCCTCCTCTGCCCTGCTTAAGCCTCCCCCTCCAGAGGCTGAGAGCAGCCATCCCGAGCCCACTGAGTCTAGCTGCCCGAGGCTGGTGGGCACAGGGGTCCCTCCTGCCACCCGCCCCTGCTCGGAGATTTCCAAGGCACACGAGCCCTCCAGGCGCAGGAGGCCCCCTTAGATGCCTGCCTGCTCTTCTGTCTCATTGCCACCCAAGGATGAGATACCCCCATGGCGGCCTTTCTAGGTCCCCCATTGCTCTGCTGCACTGCGGGGGCCTGGTAGAGCCAGGCCTCCAGACCACCTGGACGGTGCAGGGGAGCGGCTGCCAGGCTCTGTGGGGCAGGCAGGCAGCGAGCAGGGGCCAACAGTCTGGGCTAGTTTGGTCCCTGGGCTGCTCTGCCAGCCCAGCACCAGGAGACGGGAGTGAATTCTAGGCCACCTCTGGCCACAGCTGCCCTTGCTCCCCAGGTCCTGGCTTCAGCCCACACACAGAGAGGGAGAGAGGGAGGCAGGGAGGGAGGGCAGGACATCCCACGGAGGAAGTCCCACGTCTTTTCTCCGAGAAGCTGTCCTAGACGAGCAGCCCTCTGGGATACCAGAGCTACTGGCTTCTCTGCTCTGGGCACTGCCCACCCTCTGACCCGCCTCACCCCCCTCCCCCAGTGGTCTGTCTCCGAGGGTGGGTGCTGACAGCAGTCCAGGCCTGCTGGCCAGGCAGCAAGGGCTCCTGCAGCTGTCCACAGACAGGCTCCCACACCTGCTCCCACACCCACCCGCCAAAGTCTGGGTTTTGTCAGGAAGCGGTTTAATTAGCAGAGTGGAGGCTTGGGGTTCGCGCCGCGAATGCCGGCTCTCTCGCCTCCGCCTCTTCTCACCTGCTATGGGGTGCCATGCCGTGGTGCCAAGCCTGGGGGCCAGAGTGAGTGAGAAGGGGGCAGGGTGGGGCCGTCTCTCAGTGCAGAGGGAGGAGCCGGAGCCTCCAAACACGCCCCCTGGAGAGGCCTGCTGTCCCCGCCCAGGCACCCAGAAGCAGCCCCTGCTCCGGCTGGCTCTGAGCCCCACAACAGGCTGGCCGTGCCCGGTGCTGCTCCAGTTCACCACCTTCTATCAAGGAGCAGAAGGGGCGGGAACCCACTCAGCCTCCAGGCCCGTCTTCGGGGAGACTGCCCAGCAAGCTCCTTCCCCTGGCGCACACTGTTCCCTACCCCCACCCCAGGCCCCCA
This sequence comes from Ursus arctos, assembly GCF_023065955.2. Classification (NCBI taxonomy): domain Eukaryota; kingdom Metazoa; phylum Chordata; class Mammalia; order Carnivora; family Ursidae; genus Ursus; species Ursus arctos. Next base: position 40,602,314 of record NW_026622908.1, read on the forward strand.
CCCCTGCTCCCGGGGACACTATCCCAGCTTCTCACTGGGTCCCTCTCATGCACCCCAACACCCTCTAGTTCTCCAGGAAGGTCTGGTCACGCCTCCCCCTGCCTGAGTACATTCCCTGACTCCCCACTGCCCCTGGTATAAAGACCAGGCCCCGCAGCAGAACATTCAAAACTCCCCCCAAGGACAGAATCCCATCTCCCACTTCAGCGCAGATCCCTGCCCTCCACTAACTCAGAGCTTTGGGACACCAGCCTTCTTACCCAGCCCTCCCACTCTGAGCCTTTGCATATGCTGTTCCCTTCGCCCCGAAGTGCCCTTCCTGCCCCATGCCCTACTGTGAAGTCTCTGTTATGGGAGCAGTCCATACTCCCAAATGGAAAAGCTCTCCCTGCCCTGTGGCCCCGGCCCCCAGCCCTCCGGCCCCTGGAGAGAGGGACGCAGCCATGACAGCTCCCAGGTCCATGCTGCCACAAGAGAGGAGTGACCCACACTCTGTGGTCACTGTAGGGGAAGAGAAACAGGCCCTGTGGATGGCTGTCCTGGTGGGAGGAAGTCAGCAGCCACAGAACAAACTCTGGGTTTGAGTCACAAAGAGCCTTTTCATCTATACAGGTCGGATACAGATGCTGACCTCAGCCTGGAAGTCCCGAATAAAGGAAAACCCTGGGTCTCCTAGCTTGCGCCAGCTTTGACCTGCTTGCGATGACCTAAACTCTGCCCTCTGTGCCACAGGGCAGCTCTGCCTGGGAAGGGGGGGCAGGTGTGCTGTTCATTTAAAATGCCACTCGACCTAAGTCACCAACCAGAAAGCCCACCTGGGCTTCCAGCAGCACATACCAGGCGTCTGATTAATGATACACACATAATAACCATCCCTAAGAGCCATAGGTTGAAATGAAGCAGGAGGGCTAATTGCTAATATAGGAATTAATATCAGTGAGAACCGATCCTCAGGGCAGCTGGGAACTGCAAAGCTGGAGAGTGTTTCCACTTCAGGGTGGGGGCGGGGGTGCGGGGGAGCCCTGAGGTCCAAAGGTGGGGCCGGGGCCCTAGAAGACGGACAGGATAGGTAGGTGGTTGGGGAGACCCAGCCACATCTGCCCCCCTCTAGCTTGCCACTGAGTTCATATGTGACTATCATGACATGGGAGTCTGGGGAACCCCCGAACCACAGCACGGCGTTACCTTCCCCATGAGGCTCCTAGTGATCCACCCTCCCAGGTTGGGCAAGGGGGGCTTTTTGCTCCCATGGGGCCCTGTGTGGGTCTCATACTGCGGCCCTCTGCAAACCTATGGCCTCCCCACTGGACTTCGAGCTCCTGGAGGACAGGGGCTCCTCTTTGGACCCCAGTGTCTTGTACAGTACCAGGAACATGACTGGAGGCAGAACATGTTTGCTGGATGGAGAGGGGGAGGGAAGGATGGATGGATGGATGGATGGACAGATGAACAGACAGAAAGATGGACAGGTAGATGGATGGATAGAGAGATGGAGGAAGGAGGCACTGACAGATGCATGGATGGATGGAAAGATGGGACAGACGGATGGAAAGAGATAGATGGACAGAGAGATGGGGAGAGGGGGGACTGATGCATGGATGGACAGATGCACGGTGGGTGAATGGACAGAGGGATGGATGAATAGAGAGATATGTAGATAATGGATGGATGGATGGATGGATGGATGGATGGATGACTGCACTAGAGGGCCTCAGGAAAACCCAAGTTCCCTCCAGGCACGGGCCCAGGGGCCACCGTAGGCTTGGTTGATGGCATGTTTCTGTTGCACTGAGACTCCGTGTCATGCAGACAGAGGGGGACTGGCCCAGAGTTCAAGGCCCTGGCTGTGATGCAGGTTGTGTGAACTTGGACACGTGCCCCCTTCTCAGTGTCATGGTTCTCCCTGCCCTGCCAGCTGTACTGGGTTGTCACCAGGCTCAAGGGAGAATGCAAAGCAGAATGACCTGGAAAAGGCGAAGGCGCATTGTCCCCCTGCAGCCGATGTCCACGGACGGGCAGATCCAGCCAAAGTGGAGTGGTGTAGACATGCAGGATCGTGCACTTGGCTCTCTTTCCCCCTTTCAAATTTCTTTTAATACAGTTATGATGTTATTATTTATAACAGAAAGTAAAACTGTAAGCATCTCAAGTACTTACAAATGGAAGTTTTTATTATGTTGACCCAAAAAATGGTTCGTTTGGCAGAGCAGAGACCGGGAGCCTGTGGGAGCAGGGAAGGTGGCACGGGGTGCTGGGCAGAGAATGTCCTGTAGGGGGCGCATCTATGAGCTGGCCAAAGTGGCCTAGGTCTGAAGAGGGGCTCCCGTGACGGAACCCTTGAACTGCACAGATCCATTTTGTCCTACCTCCGTCTGACCACACAGAAGGTCCACCATGCCACACTCACTTTGCAGTGCGTGGCCTCAGCCTACTCGCTCTAATCGTGCACCCACTGGGGATGGTAGATGTTTGGACCGTGCCAGGAGGGCCCACTGACCTATTTATTCCTGGGCCCTGTTTCATGTCGTGAGCGCAGGGGGCTACTAACGATCAGCATGACGCACCCACATGTGGGAAGAGCTCCCACCTCCAGGCACCGCCAGCCAGGCCGATCCAGGATGGACGAAGTCGGACGGCCCCACCCAGAGCCTTGCTCAGACCCATTTTTCTAAATGAGAAAGGAGAGTGGGGAGGTCACAGGGTGCATTTATGAAGCATCTACTGTGTGCAAGGCACGGAGCCAGGTACTGGGGGATCTGCCTCAGACAAGCAGGACCAGTCCCTTCCTTGTAGCAGGGAGACAACTCCTTGTGGGACACTGTGGGTTTGTGTGACCAGGCCCCCCAAGGAGGAGGGCGACCCGATGCAGGAGTGGAGGGGTGATGCTGGGAGGACTCTTGCAGGAGCGGGGACGGTGCGGGGGAAGGGCCTGGAGTGAGCCGGCTGGGCACTGCGGGGACACCGATGGACCGGCAGGGCCGTGCTGTGAGGGGCTCCAGTGGCTGCGTAGGGGCCTTGCCTTTATCCCGAGGACTGGGAAAAGGGCCCAATGCGGCAGGACGAAGCTGCCCTCCTCAATTCGTAACTTCAAAAACAGTTCTTAGGTGGTTTCTCTCTGTCGTGGGGGATCAGCAGCCATGGCTGGCCAGAGCCTCTGGGCTCCGAGGACACTGCCACCATCCTCTCGAAATACGGAGGCCCCACCACCTCCGCTCCCCCCACCAGCGATACAAAACAATTTCCTCGTCCTGGCCAGGGAGGCAGATGACCTCATTGGACTGTTTCCATCTCTCGCTTTCATATAGAAATTACAATTTATAATTGGATGAAATCACATGGGGGTAATAGCAGTAAGAACCCACGCCATAGCCCGGCAGTCACCCCTCGCACAGGGACTGTCCTCGCCTCCCCTCCTGCTCAACACCCCCCTCCACCTTTGGAGGGGCTGCACCCCGCCTGGCCACTTGCACCTCGGGTACGTAGCAGGCCCTGGCCGTGCAGGACCCATGGGGCTTGCTGGTCTCACACCTCCTTCCTCCTGGGGAGGCTTGTCCCAAGACACCCGCACGTATCCTGTCAGCCTCGTCCTCCTCTGCCTGCCCTCCACCCCTCGTCCCCTGTGCACTGCTGCCAGGCTGGGCGTCCAGTGGGCAGTGCACTCCGCCCCAGTCTGGGCTCTGGGCTTAGGAAAACACGCACCCCTAAAGATGCTTGTTTTTATTTGTAACAGCCCCAGACAACAAGCATTTCTCAAATCAGCCACCTTCGGCCCGACAAAGGAGAGTGCCCAGATGCAGCTGAGCCCATCTGGATCCGATTTCAAACCAGAGCTAACACTCTCAGATGTGTAATAAAAGCCGTTTTCCAAAGAGGGGCTCCTGCAGGGGGAATTCGGACACCGGGGCACCGCAGGGCTTCGGCACGCCACGCTAATGAGAGGCGATCGGAGGGCTCGGGTTTTGTTTTGGATTCTGAGGCCCGGCCAGCCCCTGCCCCCCAGGTCTCTGTGGAAGGGGAGGATGGCCTTCGAGGGCACAGGGGCGTGGAGCCCTGACCCCAGCCTAGGAAGTGGGGCGGCTGCAGGAGGGAGACCCAACTTCCCCGCTTCCCCGCTGCTCCTGCTTCCCATGGCGAGGAAAGGCAGTGCTGCTTCTGGAAGCCGAGGCCGCGGTGGCCCAGTTGGATCCTTTGAATGACATTTCGCAAGAGGAGCAGGTGCTGGGGGAAGCGGAGCCAGCGCTGGGCCGGGCAGGCAGCCCCTGCGCGGCCAGGAGCCCTCAGAACTTCGTTTCTCTTTCCGGTCCTTCCACCCCCAGCCAAAGGAAACCGGGGAGCTTTGAGGAGGGTGCTCTGCACGGCCCCCTGTTTGTTGTCTGGATTTGAGAAGAGAAGGGAGATGATGGGGAGTCATCCCCGCCCCCTCCCGCCTCACTGCAGAGCCGTGTTCAAGAACGCGGGTTCCAGAGGGATGGGAGGAGAGGGGGTCGTAGCGCAGGCCGCCCGTCCCTGTGTGGCTCCTGATTTCCCTGGGCTTAATCGCTTGTATTGTTTTTTGGCAGGTGAGGAGGCAGGGAGTGGGTGAGGACTCCTTTTTGGACAGACAAGACCAAGGGGGTGAAGCAGGAATAACTCGCCCCTCCCCCCACCTCCCCAGCAAGAAAACCTTCTCGACAAACAGGAGAAGCCAAGCAGGACGGAGCGCCGCCCCCCCCAACATCCTTCCAAAGAGAGGCATGTGGGGCCTGACAGCTCAGCGGCGCATGTCAGCAGCTCCAGCCCCGCGGTGAACATCTGAACTCCTCAGCGGGGTAATGGACCCCCTCCTTCCCCCCGGAGACACAGCCTGAGTGGCAGGAATACCGAGTCTTTGGAGAGTGGCTCCCTCTTAGCTCTGTCACGCAAGAACGCTCTCTGCACCGGAGCCCATTCTGCCAAGTGACTTAAAGGGATTAAAAAAAAACTTGGTGAAGAAAAGGGGGTAAAAGCCACGCAGAGGCCTTTCAGAGGAGGTGGCGGCCAACAGACAAAAGGGCAAAAGTTGAAAGAGGACAGCGAGAGGCCACCTCGACAGGATGGACGCCAGGCTCTAGGGCATGCCTAGGGAGCAGGGGCCCAGGACACCCTCAGGTTGTGCACAGGAGCCCCGGGGCTTCAGGGGTGCCTCCGCAGGCCCCTCATGCACGCCCCTCACTCCGAGGGCAGAGGCCAGCAGCGCCTGGAGCCTACGGGACGGAGCATGCTTCTCCAGCCCCTCAGCCACGTCTGAGCACCAGGAGCCCCGCAGAGCAGAGCACAGGGGGTCCTCCCCGCTCCCCGGGTGCCCCTAGCTCCACTCAACACCCCAGCTCTGTGGCCTGCGCCTGAGTGCCAGGGCCGCGGGGTCGGAATGTGAGTGTGTCCAGACCCACGTCGACCGGAAGCATCCAGAAGAGACCCTAGCCAGACCCAGCAGGCTCCAGGAGGCGGCTCAGGAGGTAAGGCAGTTGCAGAGGGGTTCTGGGCGGCCCGGGAAGGCCCAGGGGCTCCTCATGCCTGACACAGCTGGGGCGTGCTCTCTTGCCAGCTGGGTTGCACTGGGGCATCACAGAGCTCCCCAGGCCTGCAGCTCCAGCCCACCGCCCACCCCACACATGCAGTCAGGCAACCGGTAGTTTCTGCTTGCCAAGGGAGGGGTCTTTGGCCACCAGGGGGCCGTGTTCTACCCCAGGGTGGGTGTGCCCAGGGTATAAACCTTTTCTGGAGTAAAATTCTGCCCACCGTGGGGACCCTGCTGCTCCAGACCGTGGGGGTCTTACTCTGAGCCCCTCTGAATTCTGCCCAAAGGGGGCAGTTGTGAGGCCTTGGGGGAGGCAGGGCCTTTGGTGACACTGGGCACGGCACCTGCTGCCCTCCAGCGGGAGGGAGTCCCTCCATCTAGTCCTGCCCCTGCCGTGGCCGGGAGGACCAAGGGTGGGGTTGAGCCAAAGCCACCACCCAAGATCTTGCGTCCGCCGGCCCTGGGGCATCACTGCTCTGGCTTCTAGTCCAGCCCCTCTGTTGGTGAGACTGGCATGCTGGGGGCCCAGGGACAGGCAGTAAGCGTCCCAAGATCGCACAGCAGGCCCGAGCACCCCTTGTCCTCACTCAAGCTGTGGAACTGCCAGGGCTGGGCAGGTGGAGAGCTCGGTCCTGCCTGGGCGGGGAGGGCCCACTCTTCCTGGCTCCCCAGAGGCCAGGAAGGGAGGGCTTGTGCCTCCCCAAACACAAATCCCAGGCAACTTCCAGCAGTGGCGCCCAGGGCAGGGCAGGGAAGCCCCAATTCATTACCAAGATGGAAAATGACACTTCTCTGCACGCTTCCCCCAGAGAGGGGCTGATTTATGACTGTGCCAGGGCCCGGGACATTCGTCAGTGCGGTGCGACGCGCACGCCGTCTGCGGGGGCATTAATAGCCGTGTTATTAGCCACCGGCGTGAAAGATGCCCTGCAGATCGGCTATTTGCTGTTATTTATTATAAAGGCGCGCCAGCCCGGCAGCGGGGCCGACAGGCGTCACGATCTCAGGGAGCCCGCACTCGGCCCCTGCCCACCTGGCCTCCCCTCCTCATCCCTACCACGCATCCCTCACTGCCCTATCAGTGGTCCCTATTCACCTCCCAGCCCCTACAAGGGGCTGGGGGACAATTCCTGGGGCCCGTGGCCGCTCCCCAGGCCTGCACCCCTAACATTTACGCAGAATCTGCTCAGAGCGGAGCTCTGCCTCCGGTGAGCTGTGGAGCTTCTTTCCGTCCCAAGGCAGGAAAGCAAAGAGAACCAAACTGGGGGGCCAGGCAGACATGGGTTGGTGCCCTGTCCCTCCTGTTGTGAGTAGTGTGACCTTGGGCACATCCCTTCCCCTCCATGAACGTGTGCCCCTTTGTGCGGTGGGTGCACAGGCCCTGCAGGGCAGTGGCCAGCTGGAGAGGAGAGGAGGTCGTGGAGGACCCAGCATGACGCAGGCGCTCCCCTGGCCAGCTACTGCCACTAATGGGCCCCACCCCATTGGGCCAGAGGGGTCTGCAGACCTGCTGGCGGGGGAGGCAGCCCCCACGAGTCCCTGGGTGAGTTGGACACTGTGTACCCTCCCTCTGCCAATCCTCTGGGAAAGAGTTTGAGAGTTCAGTGCCAAGGCTGGAGAAGGTGGGCGGGGGGAGGAGTGTCCGAGGCTGCTGGACCAAACCCTTCTGCTCTCTGGGCCTCAATTTTTCCTCCCCTGTGAAAGGCAGATATCTCCAAGGTCCCGTGCCTCCCCAATTCCGGAGTCCTGAGGGTGAGGTCCACCCTTGTGCGTCTCTGTGGGGTGGGAGGGAGGGGACCAACTCTAAGAACGTGAGGCTGGCCTGGAGGTAGACCTGTGGTCAGGCAGTGCCAGGCCAGCCTCCCCATATTAGAAGAGACGAGCAAGAGGCAGCCAGAGGTCTTCCTTGGGCAGGGCAGGGACCCCCTGGCAGCCGAGAGGGCAGGGAAGAGCACTGGACAGCGAGTCCAAGGCCTGGGTCTGTGTCCAGCTCCTCCACCACCAGCAGCACAATTCAGACCGGTCAGTCCCCCTTCCTCTCTGGGCTGCCGTGCTGAGTCGTTACCCCTCGTGGGCTGGGGCTGAAGAGGGGCCAGCCTCCCTCTTTTCTCCCACCGCCTGTTTCTAGGTTTCAGATTGGGGGGCCTTCCTTTTGGTGTCTTCATTCATTCATTCATTCATTCACTCATTCACCAGATGCTTACGAGCACTCCCATGCCAGGCTCTGTGCTAGGCTGGTGAATGGGACAGAACATATCTTGACTTAGAGAAGTTTACATTCTAGTGGGAATGGCTGGACAGTCAACTCAGGATAAATACAGAGGGGGGATCTCTCCAGGGGCAGGGCCTGCATGTGGGGGATGCCACACAGCTCCGGGGGGGGGGCACCCCCAGCCTGTCCCCGGCCAGCTCTCAGCCTCTGCTTCATGATCAATAAACATCGCCATACCCAGTCTCTCCCGGTCACCCTGCTTCTCTCTTTCTTCCCCTGTCTGCCAGGATCCTGCTGGCTTCTGAGAAGGCCAGCAGCACTGATCCTACAAACCCTGGGGTTCCCTCCCCGCTGCCCCCTCTCTTCCTTCCGGCCCCCCCAGAATAAAGGCCGTCAAGCCCCTCTTCTACCTTCTGAAACTCCCCTGCCCTTTCCTTTTTCCTTCCCCAAAGGAATGAAGCCTTAGTCTAGGCAGCTGTACTAAAAATGCGCGCACACAGAAATATCAGGTGCAGGAGTAGCTTATTAAATAATGCGGGGAGAGAAGGAGAAACAAAATTACACGTGTCTCCTTTCATCCCCCCACCCCCTCCTGGCCCTGAATAGTTTAATATCGAACACTGTTATCAATATAATTAACCTCCTAAGACACAATTTTAAAGTCTTGTTTTTTAAAGGGATTTTCATTCTCTGAAGTTCAGGACATCCCGCCGCCCGGCACCGCCCAGACGGCCTACGCGGTGAGGTGAGCTCGAGGTACATTTTTAGTGGATTTGCATACCTGTCTGCAATTACCGCCAGTGATAACAGCTGATGCATAATGCATGCAGCATGAAATTAGAAAAATAATTAACTTTAGGTTTTAAAAGAATCCCCTACCACCACCACCACCCCCGCCCCGCCCCCCCTTCTACTACGAGTTCTCAATGGCACCCATGGCTGAGAGCAGGGGCAGAGTTGTGCAGGGCAGGCTTGGAAGGGCCTTGAGGGTCATGGCAGCCGGCCCCCTAGCCGTAAGGAAGTGCCTCCCGTGGGCTTAGACGGGCCTGGGCCTGAACTAGGGCTTGGAAGAGGCCCGCTCACCCAGAAGTCCCAGGGTCTCCCGGTGGCCCGCAGTTCCCATCCGGACCTGCCGCGGAGCGCTGTCTACTGCTAAGATGGGCATGGTCCCCTGTTCTGTAGGGCGCTCTGCGTCAGGCCCTCTGCTCAGGCTTGAAAACAGCCGTAGCTTATCCTCACAAGACCCAGGGAGGTGGATCATTTGGGGTCCCCTTACAGAGGAAGGCCTGAGAGCCAAGGCCACCTCCGTAGGTGCAGCCGCTGGACAGAGCCCAGACAGGCCCCCTGGGCTACGGGCCTTCTTTGGGGGGGGGGGGTTCCCGGAGGTGGGGGGGAGCTCTTCCCAGCCCCCGGCCTCACAGCCCTCCTCCTATGGTGTTAGCTTGTAGTTAAGCTGGAGAGGCAGTGCTGGCTGGTGGGGAAGAAGGGGGGGGGGGCTCATTAATGTAAACAAAGGCTTGCTGAGGGCTCATCACAGGTGTGGAGTGATCTTGTGTTGGTGAAGCACCCGGCCTGGTGGGGGAGACGGAGGCTCCTTTTGGGGCCAGAGTCTCCTGCCTACCCCATCTGGGCTGAGCAACGGGTTCCATCCCTAACCTGCCCTACATGCCTTGTTCCTGCCTAGGCCTTGCTCTTCCGAGAAGGACCTGGGGGCCTGGCAAGGTTTAGGGAAAACACAATGAATTCTTGTTGCTGAAGAGACGGACTGGAGGGGGCATAGGAAAGGGGAAGGCGAGGGGCTCCCTGGCTCAGTTGTTTCGGAAGCTCCGCCAAGACAGGTGGAGAGCTGCCCTGAGTGGGTCATAGCAGCACCTCGGGGTCCCTCCCCCGGGCAGGGTGAAATAGCTCTTCTTTCTAAAACCACCTGGTCCTGTGCGGGGCACTCCGCACAACCCCTCTCTTGTCATCCTCCCAGCAGCACGTTACAGGTGAGGAAACAGGCCCAGAGACGTGTTGCTGCAGGTCACACAGTTGGGGACTGGTGAGGCCAGATTTGAACCTAGCTTTGTTGTCCCCTCCCTGATTCTAGTTCACGTGTCTCCTTCTTGGGGTCAGCACCATCTGGAGTTCTCTGACGCCTAACGTGGGGACTGAGACTGTGCCTGACCTCGGGGGACCCAGCGTCAGGACACCCCACCACGAGTTGCCTCCATTAATGAAGAGGAAGGCAGGCCAGGGCTTGGGGACAGGAGGAGGTCTGCCCTGCCTTCCCTCTCCTGCCTGGGACCTCTAGCTCCTTCCAGAAACATGCTCAGCCCCCTGGTGTGCTCATGTCTACCTGTGCCCCAAACCTGCAGCAGCAGCCCCCATCTCCTATTCGGCACGCCAGGGCCTGCGCTGGGCCTTGTGTCCTGCAGCTGTCCCCTGTGTGTTGCCCTCCCTCCGGCCTTCCCCCTCCCAAGGGAGCCCCCAGAAGTCCCTGGGCCTCTGGCAGCCCCAGCTTGATGGGATTTGGGGAAGACACCAGGCCAGGGGTCTCCAACAGGGAAGCACCTCCATCCAGTTGGCAGATAAATATCTCCCACCAGTGAAGTGGTTGTGAGCAAGGCCAGCATGGGGTCAGCTTTGCAGAGGGTCAGGGAAAGCTTCACGGAGGGGGCTCTAAGCTGAGGTCTTGGGGGGGGAGCGGAAGCTGGCCTGGCAAGGCATGAGCAGGGGAGGGGTGTCTGAGGGTCAGGAACAGCACGGAGCAAAGGCCCAGAGGGAGCACAAGGGAGGTCAGGGATTTCAGGAACAAGGGATGGGCTGCATCTCAGAGTTCCAGGGGGACCGAGGCAAGAGCTGAGCTATGGACTCCAGCCACTCACACCTCCTCCTTGGGCCTGGACCACTCCTCATGAGAGAGGCTGGCGCAGCCTGGGGTCACAACAGGAGGGCCCAGCTGTAGGATCAGTGTTTCCACCATAGCTCGGGGTGTGGGACTGGGGATGCACAAGTGGAGGTGGAGGGGACCCAGCATCACAGCGACTGACAAGGAGTCCCTGTTGGGAGCCTGGAAGTGGCAGAGGCAGGACTCAAACCCAGGTTCTCTGTCCTGGAAGATGACAGGAGCTAGTGACTGAGGGAGAGCCCCGAGAATGATGCCCCGGGTCCCCCTTGGCAAATGGGGGTCTGTATCCGTCCAGCGTGAGCCACCTCCCTGCTCCCTTCCCCAGCCCCCCAGGTAAGGATCCTGCTGTCAGTCACGGAGCCAGCAGGTTGTAAGTCCCATCATGCTGAAGTCTGCGGAATCCACACAACAAGTGACCCCGTAGAAGACGGGCGATTTCCCGGGTTTAATTTGATTGCCACATAAACCGTCGAACACACAACAGAGGAATAAAAAGGCCACCTGGCACCCGGGCAATTAAAGGGTCCTCCAGGAAGGCATGCTCTCCTCCTCCCCACCCCCAGACCCGGCCCTGCGCTGCAGCCTTGGGGAAGGGGCGGCAAGGGGAAGCTCGAGCAAGATGGATGAGGCCCGCAGACAGGGGAAGGGAAAGGCCTTGGGTCCCTGCCTCCCAACTGCTTCTTGGTTATCCATCAGACATCTCTGAAAGGTGCAATTTAGACTCTATTATGATGCCACGGCCTCTGGAGGCTGAGGGCTGTGGCCATGAGCTGAGCGGGCACCGGGAACTGATGTCTGTGCCAGAGAATGTGGTGGCTGGCCTTGGCTTTGGCCTTAACAGGTCTGCCCCCCTGCTCAGAACATTATCCCCAAACGGCCAAACCCAGTGGCCACCCACATCCCATGTGCCAGGTCTCAGCAGCTGACACGTCAAAGAAGGTGTGTGTCCTCTGGCCAGATGCTGGGGCCCTGGACAGAGGGACTCCGACTTGACCTCAGACCGAGGCAAGGTGGCCTTTGAGCAGGCCTGCGCCTTCCTGTCCCCTGCACCTGCCCTAGCCCTGCCTCTTCGCTCCTAAGCATCTTGAGACGGGATATGCAGGCTCCATAACCTTCCTGGATACGTGACGGGCCGGCACAGGTACAAATGCATCTGTGAAGGGGGTTGGGTGAGACCTGGCTGGTCGGTCCCCTTGTGCCTGGGTTTATCGCTGTTCTCCGAAGGAGGGCATGTCCAGGTCTATGTAGTGGCCCCATTTTGAGCCTGTCTCCTTGTAGAGTTCGGGCCAGGGCCCTTCTCAGTCCTGGATGTGATGAGAGGTGAGGGAATCAGCGGTCGGGTAAGGGCCAGGCAGCCTGGGATGCCCATGCTCCAGCCGGATTTTACGGGGTGGCTCTGGCTGACACTGAGGGAAGGAGGGCTGACCAGCATGGTGCGGGGCTCTGCGGGGGGTTAAGAGGACGGGAGCGGGTCAGGGCAGCTGGGTCAGGGAAACAAAGCTGACAGCTAAATCCCCCAAGAGCAAGCTCAAGTGCAGGACGCAAAGACCCACTCCAGGTCCCACAGGGAGGGGCTGTGAGTGGGCTCTGGACCCAGAGCCAGGGCTGGGAGACGAGCTCAAGGAAGCAGCCAGGAATAAGCAGGCAGTGTCCTCAGCCCTCAGGCTAGAGGTGCTCACAGAAGGGGGCCTAAGCTGGCTTCGGGAGCCCAGAGTGTTGGGCAGGGTCTCATCAGGCCCTCTTTCTCCCGGCTTTCCACAAGGCCTTGTCCCCTCTGGCTCCGTGCACAGACCCCGTGCACCCCTCCCCTTCGGCCTCACTTAGCTGCTAGCAGCTGTCCTCTGCCGGCCGCTGAGCTGCCTTGGGTCCACCTCACGGATGAAGCTTCATGCCTCTCACGGGCCGCAGGCGAGGCTGGTGCGTTAACCTAGGGAAAGCCTGAGCTCGTTCCAGGAGGCCCTGGGGCGGCGAGGCTGTCTGTCCAGAGGCCCCGATACATGCAAAAGGGGCATGAGTGTGTAAGGGGAGCGACTGGAGGCACTCCCGCCTTGCTCAGCACCTCGGGTGGTCACTGATGCTGAGCCACACCAGGCCTCCAAAGCCCACAGTCCCTGCCCTTGGGTACCTAAAATTTAGTCAGGGATGTTAAAATAACAACCCCCTAACGATGCAATCCACAGCCCTCAGAGATGGACACGAGATGGGGCACCACGAGCCTAGTGGCCAAGGTTCTGGCCTGGGCTCCTCCCCACCTCTCCTCAAGTGGTCTTGAGTACACTCATGCCTCGGAGCCTCAGTTTTCTCATCTGTTAAGTGGGAAGAAGAAGGGCATTGACGTCAGGTTTGCTGGAAGGATTAAATGGCTTAAATGCTCATGGAACTCTAGGAGCAATCTTTATCACAGTGTGAGCTACTGTCCCACCAGAATGGGATCCCAAGTGGCTAGAACACGGGCTGGTACGTGGGGGGCGCTCCACAAACATTGGCTGGACGGCTAGACGGACAGATGTGTGGATGGACGAGTGGGCAGATGAGTGGATGTGTGGGTGGAGCAGAGGGAGGCTCTGTCTGCTGGGAAGGCCTAGCAGAGGAGGGGACATGTGAAGAGCAGTTTGCTAGATGGAGAGGAGCGGTTCCGGGGTAGAGAGGGACAGACAAGGGAGAAGCTTATTCAGTCCCCGGGGCATGAGAGTGAGGTCCCCATGGACTCGTTTGGTGACCAGGTCCTGATTCTGCTCTGCACGCCGGGCTGGGCCGGCTTTAGGCTGGGACCTCGGCTCAGACTCGGGGAGGCAATGACTGTGTCCCACTGTTGAAAAGCCCTCCTGAACTAGAGTTACATGGCAGAGCTTTGCCGGCTGCGTGAAGACACCTCCCCAACTGAGGCTGAAAGATCATTTCTCTTTAATTGATTTTTTACCACTATGAACAGCAAAATAATATGAGAAAAATCTACGCTGCAATTTTTCCATTTGTGAAAACTGAAATTACACCTTGCAGCTGATTCCCTCAGCATGGACCTCCTTTTATTTGTGTTATTTCTTCAAATGCAAGAAAACAGATACATGTTTTCTTTTTCTTTTGTTTTTTTTTTTTCCAAATAGCTGAAAGTTTCGTGATTTGGGAAGGGGGTAAGGTGTGGAATAATTTCCCACACAACGTGTAATGCGGAGCTAGGGAGGGCACCTCGGACAAAAAGGGTTTTCTGTAAACACACAAGAACGTGACCCCATTGACACCTCATTCTTCTGTCTATAAAATGCACCAGGGACAAATGGGACATGTTTTAACACTAGACAATGAAGCTCCTCTCTCTCCACTGCTCACCAGTGGCAATCCGGCGGCTTCTTTTCTGCGGGTTCTACTGACATCCCCCACCCCCTTGTGAGCTCACAGAAACGAGCTTCTCCCTCAGACCCTGGGTACGAGCCAGATAGGGATGCGAGTTTCCGTTCCAGTGAGAAATGGTGGCTCTGAATCCATAAAACACACCTTAAATCCATCCCATCAACATTGACCAGCCACTTTTAGCATTAGCCATAAAGACGGGCTTAGCGTGAAGTCTCGAAAGAAGAAACAGAAATCGCGGTGTGGCTCTCACTAAATTAACCTCACCCGCGGCTCGAAAGCACCGTCCGGGAGGGCCGAGACTGTGGCCGCCTAATTCACAGACGTCTTCGCTCCTGATGAGATTTCACGTCAGCTGGATGTCGTTAGAGTCTGACCTCAGCCCGAGGGATCGCCTGTGACGTAAGGCTGGCACAGAAGGGGCCGCAGGGCGTGCGCCTCGAGGCTTGACCTCTGCCCCGTGGCGACCCCGCAGCGACCCCTCAGCGGCAGGCGGGTGGGCGCCGGGACTCGCGCTCACCGCATGTGTCTTATGCTCCTTGCAGGTGTTGAGGCTCCAAATCAGGTGGGGCCGGGCGCCCCCAGCCATCCACCATGGTGGTGGCACACCCCACTGCCCCCGCCACCACCACACCCGCTGCCACTGTCACAGCCACCGTCGTGATGACCACGGCCACCATGGACCTGCGGGACTGGCTTTTCCTCTGCTACGGGCTCATCGCCTTCCTGACGGAGGTCATCGACAGCACCACCTGCCCCTCAGTGTGCCGCTGCGACAACGGCTTCATCTACTGCAACGACCGGGGACTCACCTCCATCCCCGCCGACATCCCCGACGACGCCACCACCCTCTACCTGCAGAACAACCAGATCAACAACGCCGGCATCCCCCAGGACCTCAAGACCAAGGTCAACGTGCAGGTCATCTACCTGTACGAGAACGACCTGGACGAGTTCCCCGTCAACCTGCCCCGCTCCCTGCGGGAGCTGCACCTGCAGGACAACAACGTGCGCACCATCGCCAGGGACTCGCTGGCCCGCATCCCGCTGCTGGAGAAGCTGCACCTGGACGACAACTCCGTGTCCACCGTGAGCATCGAGGAGGACGCCTTTGCCGACAGCAAGCAGCTCAAGCTGCTCTTCCTGAGCCGGAACCATCTGAGCAGCATCCCCTCAGGGCTGCCTCGCACACTGGAGGAGCTGCGGCTGGATGACAACCGCATCTCCACCATCCCACTGCACGCCTTCAAGGGCCTCAACAGCCTCCGGCGCCTGGTCCTCGACGGCAACCTGCTGGCCAACCAGCGCATCGCCGACGACACGTTCAGCCGCCTGCAGAACCTCACCGAGCTCTCGCTGGTGCGCAACTCCCTGGCCGCGCCCCCGCTCCACCTGCCCAGCGCCCACCTGCAGAAGCTGTACCTGCAGGACAACGCCATCAGCCACATCCCCTACAACACGCTGGCCAAGATGCGCGAGCTGGAACGGCTGGACCTGTCCAACAACAACCTCACCACGCTGCCCCGTGGCCTGTTTGACGACCTGGAGAACCTGGCCCAGCTGCTCCTGCGGAACAACCCCTGGTTCTGCGGCTGTAACCTCATGTGGCTGCGGGACTGGGTGAAGGCACGGGCGGCCGTGGTCAACGTGCGAGGCCTCATGTGCCAGGGCCCCGAGAAGGTCCGGGGCATGGCCATCAAGGACATCACCAGCGAGATGGACGAGTGCTTCGAGACGGGGTCACAGGGAGGCGCGGCCAATGCTGCTGCCAAGACCACAGCCAGCAACCACGCCTCTGCCACCACACCCCAGGGCTCACTCTTCACCCTCAAGGCCAAGAGGCCAGGGCTGCGCCTCCCCGACTCCAACCTTGACTACCCCATGGCCACGGGCGACGGCGCCAAGACCCTGGTCATCCACGTGAAGCCCCTGACAGCCGACTCCATCCGCATCACCTGGAAGGCCACGCTCCCCGCCTCCTCCTTCCGGCTCAGCTGGCTGCGCCTGGGCCACAGCCCAGCCGTGGGCTCCATCACGGAGACGCTGGTGCAGGGGGACAAGACGGAGTACCTGCTGACGGCTTTGGAGCCCAAGTCCACCTATATCATCTGCATGGTCACCATGGAGACCGGCAACACCTACGTGGCTGACGAGACACCCGTGTGCGCCAAGGCGGAGACGGCAGATAGCTACGGCCCCACCACCACGCTGAACCAGGAGCAGAACGCAGACCCCATGGCGGGCCTGCCCCTAGCGGGCATCATCGGTGGTGCCGTGGCCCTCGTCTTCCTCTTCCTGGTCCTGGGGGCCATCTGCTGGTACGTGCACCGGGCTGGGGAGCTGCTGACCCGGGACCGGGCCTACAATCGGGGCAGCCGGAAGAAGGACGACTATATGGAGTCCGGGACCAAGAAGGATAACTCCATCCTGGAAATCCGGGGCCCCGGGCTCCAAATGTTGCCCATCAACCCTTACCGCGCCAAAGAGGAGTACGTGGTCCACACCATCTTCCCCTCCAACGGCAGCAGCCTCTGTAAGGGCACGCACACCATCGGTTACGGCACCACCCGCGGCTACCGGGACGGCGGCATCCCTGACATAGATTACACCTACACATGATGCCAGCCGCGCGGGCCGCCTCCGCCCCAGCTCCCGCCGCCTCCCGGCCTGGCGACGGCATGGCTCTGCCCAGCCTGCTGCCATCCCATAGCGCAAGGAAAAGGAATTCCACGATGACTTTCCCAGCAGAGAGCAAAGTTGGGGAAGGGTTGACGATTTTATAGAACACAACATTGAAAAAAAGATTTTTCTTTTTTAAAGAATAGAAGGTAGGAGGGGGATTTGACGTTGCTGAAGACATAATTTATACCAAATTATGCCAGTTGGGGAGGGAAGGACTAAAAATAATATTGCAGGAAGGGTTGGGTCAGGTGTTTTTGTTTTTTTTTTTCCTGAACTGGAAAGATACTACCTGTATAGCGCCTGCGTACGCCTCGTGCTCTGTTCAGGGCCGTCACAAAAGAACCGTCAGAGAGAACAGCCAACACGCGAAGCCCCCACGCAGCTCTCGCTGCCGGCTGCTCGCTGGCGACAACGACACGATGGAAGGGTTTCAGGCTCCTCACAAAGGAGAGGGGGAAGAAAAGATCTTTTCGCTATGGAGATATTGTCCTGAAACCTCTTCCCTGGTTCTTTCCGTACCATTTCCTTTACAGATTTGCAGAAAGAGCACGTCTTTCACTGCATTCTTTGAACAATGGTGTAGTCAATTAAAAAGCAAACTTTCTTTTTCCTCTACCGCAACCCTCCTCAGTTCTGCGCGCCATGCTCCGTGGAAGCCCCCGGGGGAGCTGTGGTTTCCCAGCCACGCGGACGTGCGCCTATCTACCTGTCGATCTCTATGTCGTGTCTCTCAATACAGATGGGTAGACAGAGCCTCGTATTTGGTCCTTCCTACTTCTGGGGTCAGTTCGTACAATTTCCTGAGACAATAGAGTCACGAAAATGTTGCTTTCTCCTAGAAATCATTGAGTAAGTAGACAAAGCGTGTTGGGGGTGGGGGTGGGTGGGGGGACAATGCTGTTTCTGAAGGTGGAGGTGTATCTGTCCCGGTCGGGTGGCCAGGGAGACCCCGGGCCAGGGGCGCCCTCAGTTCAACCCTATCTCAGGTTGGCCAGAGCCGGGCCGCACTCTTCTGATACAGAGAAAAGCGCTCTTTGATGGCCAGTGTCCTCGTCTCTCTCCCCACCGTCCCCCAGACACACAGACGCAGTCACCTCAACAGCGACTTTCTCTTTCCTCTGTGCTGTGTGCTTCCTCCCGGGACAGGTAATTGGCGCAGGGGCTTTTTTTTTTTTTTTTTTTTTTATCAGCTGATTAGACCTAATGGTTTCCATGGCTGCTCAAACAAAGCCCAGAAAAAGACATGAACATTCTCAGAAGAGCCCTGGGAGACAGCAGCCCCCCGAACGCAGAGCACACGGCCGCACCCACCCCTGGCACTCTGCTCTGGAGAGGGAAGACCAGACCTCCAGAAATGCCAGCTCCAAAAGGGTACTGACCGCGGCCCTCGGAAGAATTCAGGTTTTATTTCCGCCCCCCCTCCCGGAACCCGGGTTGCCATCATTTATCAACTGGCAGTGCGGTCTGGTGAGCCATGAGATTAAAACGATAATGAAAGAATGACAGCAAAGCTGGAGAGAAGGGAGGAGTGGCACCCAGGGTTCCGCGGTCTCCCATGCCCCCGCCCTCAGGGAGCTCCGGCCACCACCTGTCAGCATGCCCCCGGTGCTGTGCCGGGGAAGAGCCGTGTCAGAGGAGAGACGCTGGCCCGAGGGCAGGAGAGGTCAAGGACGTGTCCGGCTCCTGGTGCTGGTGGTTTCAAAAGGCCGCAACTGCTTTGACAAAAGCCAAGGGCAGGAAGAGGATGCTGACCGGCGGTTTCGGGGCTGCCGGGACAGGCCCAGGGGCCAGCCGCTCATGGGTTGTGAAAAGATGTGACCGGCCCCCTCAGTGAAGAGGCAGTTGAAAGGAATGGCCACAACAGCTGTGTGGGGTGGAGGAGAGGCGCGGCCCTCCCTTGCCAGGCCAGAGGGAGGGTCTCATCCCACCACGGGGAGTCTGGCTCCCCAGCCCTAGGGAAAGGCACAGGGTATGGACACGCTCCACTTGCAACTAAGCCTTTCCCCCCTTCTTTGGCCCACTTGAATCATTTTCTCATACAAAGAGATCAGGAGAGAGATTTTTCCAAGCCTTAATTTCATGTCTCTGTGAAGGTCGCCCTCCCTTTGGCCTCAAGCGCCCCTGACACAGGTCTTCAGGCTGCTCGGGGAGGAGCAGAGGGTGCACGCGGATGTGGGGCATTGGCTCAGGAAGAGGGGGAAGGGACAGAAGCCCAAGGTCCCTGCTGTTTCAGAAGTGAGGTCCCCTCCCTCACGGCACCACTCATGCCTTCTGCCAGTGTCCCAGGCCCTGGCCTCCCCATGGCCCCAGAGTCCCCACTGCCAGCATGCTTGGGCCCCCAATCTTACTCTGGGGCCTCCTTTCCCTTCAACCACACCAGGAGGAGGTCAAATCACGCCCTTAGAGGTTAGGAAGGCATTTGGGGAACGCGGCAGGTGGCCCTTGAGTCAGTGAGATCAGAAAGGCCTTCAGGCCTGGGTGATCAGCTTCCCTCCCCTACAGCACAAAACAGGCCGGTCCCACCTGGGCCTGAGGACACGTGGGCCTCCTGCTCCCCAGGGGGCTCAGGCAGGGGCTTGCCAAGGGCTCACTGCAGGCACTTTCCTGCCCTGCAAGTGCTGAGCATAGTGGAGACTCACCAGCCAGGCCTTGGGGCCTGCTCTCACGTTCCCTCACCTCAGCATCAGATATCCTCCCAGAGTCCTTTCTGAGAGCAAGCTCCCGAATGTCTGCCACCTCACAGCCCCCCAAGTGGAGGAGGGCGCCTGAAGCCAGGTCCACTCTGAACCCCTGTCCCCTCCTGGTCCAACTCCTCTGAGTGTCCTCATAACATAACACAGCCCAGCCTCCCCCAGCCGCTAGCATCATGTGAGGACACAGGGCCTGGGAGGACAAGCCCAGGCCCCAGGTTACCACTTCTGTCTCGAATCTCCCTTCTGCGGGCGCCGACCTGACCCTTGCGGCCTCCAACTAGCCAGAACCACCTCATTGGCCGCAGCATTGATGAGTGCATTTTGTGGCATTTAAAAAGCAGGTTTTAAGTCAAAAAAAAAAAAAAGAGCCCATGACACTTCTCTGGTTAAGTGGTTTACCCTTCGTGGTAATTAGATGTAGTGATTAGAATCTCCTTTCTATTACATGGCAATTTTCCTTTAAATTTCCCCTAAAAAAGGGGCGGGGGAGAAAAGGCGAGGCAGGAGAGGCAGCAGGGCCAGGCGAGGTATTTGCATTTTGCGAATGAGGCCTCTTGTAAGCTCAGCTCAGGCGTGGGGCCCAACGTATGGAATGCTTAAGAGATTACTAAGAATAAAATCTATTAATTAGTCATACTCAATTCTGCAGACATGACGTGCATCAAAAGCTTCTTTTCTTCCCTTTTCTCCTTCCCTTTTCCTGCGGCCTCCCTGAGGAAGCCTCCATCTTCTCTAAATTGGCTCCGGCTTCCTGGGCCGCCTCCACAGGAACATGGCGGCCACGTGGCTGACTAGAGGGCCTCCCCACCCAGGGCTGGGATGCCAGGTTTGGGGGCAGGAGGTGGATCACTGGTCCCTTCCGGCTCTGAGTGACACTGGCAGGGGAGGGGACAGCAGCTAGGAAGGTGGTGGTGGCTGGGCGGGGGCGGGGGGGGGGGGGGGAGGCAGCCAGGCCCATGCCTGCCTTGTGTCTCTTCTCCCTCCCTCCTCCCCTTTCCCCTAGGGGTTCAGGGATGCCTACCAGAAGCAGAAAGTGGGGAGGGGTCAGGAAGGGTTTCCAGAGAGGTGGAGGGAAAGTGTGTTTTGTAAATCTACAGCCTCTGTTTCCTCTTCTGCAAAGTGGAGAGTGGGCTGAGGCAGGAGTCAGGCTTCACCAAGAAAAGCTGGGTGCTCCAACGGCCAAGTAAGGGCTCCTCCCTTCCACCGATTCTGGAAGGTTCTAGCTGATCCACGGCAGGTGACGGGGCCCAGAGTGGGAGGGACAGGCCAGGTGAGGATCCCCGAGGGGCCTGAGGTGGCTGATGGGCCTGGAGAAGTGCCGGGCAGCGTGCCCAGGACACACCTGAGCCTCCCTCTTTCACCTGCTTGGAGCTGACGCAGGAGGAGAGGACACCCCCCCCAACCCCACCAACGGCAGCCCAAGTCCCAAAGCCAACCCACTCCAATCCGGAAATCTGCTTCCTGCCGAACACACCAGGGAGGAGGACTCGGCTTCTGAGCCTCGCGCTTATGAAAAATACAACAAGGAAAATTGGATGCAGCAGACAGGGAGCAGCGGAGCTGGGGAGGCAACTAGGAGACAGCTAGGGCATTTGCCGGAAGGCGGGGCCTTGGGGTGTGCAATGACCTGAGTCCCCAAGGACTGGACCTGCTGTCAGGGCCAGGAACACAGCCAGGGGCAGCTGTGGGCGCCCTTCGCGCCCCTCTACCCTGCCTGTGCTCGGATCAGTGCAGGTGATAGGCGGAGGCCTCGCGCTGGCTGGGCGCCAGGGTGAGTGCTAACAAGCAATTCACAGCCCTGCACAGGCCTTCCAGAAGGCAGACAGAGGAGGCATCTTTTTTCTTAAGGAGGGATAAAAAGGCTCAAAAATGCAAATCATTACCGTTTACAACCAAGCGAGTCTGCTAAATTGATTAGAAGAGATTAAAACTCCTTGGAGGTGAAGGGAAAGGGGGATTTTTCGCATTTTATGAACCTGCCCCCAGTGGCAGTGTGCAAAGCAGGGATTTTCCAGCCTGGCTCTCAGGCTGCCCCTGCACAGCCCCAGGAGGAGCTGGGGGTCTTCGAGGGCTGACACCACACAGACCAGAGTGCTCAGAAACAGGCTGGGTTGGACAGAGACTGGCCTCAAGCGCTGCTCAGGGAACGCAGTTCTTCATGGCCTGCCTTGTGCTCGGGCCTCCGGACAGGGTAGGCTACACGGCCCACAGAGGTGATTCAGAAGCTGTCCCCGCCCCCAGCAGAGACTCCACCCCTGCCCTCCAGATTCCATCTGCCTTCAGGGGTGAAAAGCGAGGTGAAGTAGTTGGTCTAGTTACTTAGAGAGTAAGACTCCAGAGCCATGAGCTTTTCCGCTTCCTTTCTGTCCCAGGGTAGGTCTGTGATTCATTCCCTGTAGCCAGGGAAGGGGAGCGGGGCCAACCGCAAAGGGAAAACTGAAGGTCAGGGAAGAAGGGAAGAGAAACTTGGCCAGCAGAGGAATAAGACAGTGAGCTCTCCGTCACTAGGAGCATTCAAGCACTTGATGGGGATATGGCAAATATTTTCCTCCCTAAGCCAAGGCCTGGTTCTTTGACTAGAAGACCCTGGTTTCCACCCTGACTTTATCATTCCTCAGGACCCTATAAGGAACGTACCAAGAGATGTTTACTGTGCTGCTCAAACTGACCAGCGTCCCCTGAAAATCCCAGGTCGGGGCCATCCCGCAGCCGGGCCACCCAGCCCTGTCGGAGCGGCTTGCGCCACCAGAAAGGCTGCGAAACTCTGTCCAAGAGGCACCGGGAGAGGAAGTTCTCACACAGTTGCTCCATCTTGGAGTCCGGACCTGGAGGTTGGAGGGTGACCCGCCCCCTGCGGCTGGTCCCAGGCTGCCCCCGCCCCCCGGAGCTCTTCTCCAAGCCGGGGCCCCTGGCCCACTGTGCGCCCTCCGCTGTCCCACCACTGGCTCCCTTCCCCATTCAGCGCACTCAGTGCTGCCGGCTTCATCCATCCTTCCCAGCCAGGCTGACGGCTGCCTGGGGCATTTTTCACTCTGTGTTTTTAAGCATTTACCATTTCTTTTGAAATGGTCCAAGTAGTTGCCTGGAACACCCACACTTGCTTCTTTAAAAACACTCACAAAAAGATCCCTTTGGCTCTTGAGTCCCCCCCACCCCACCTCCCTTCACTCCCCCCACCTCTGCATTTTTAATATATTGTTTCGGAAATTCTCTTGTCACTGCGGTCAGGCCCGCTTCTCACCCTAAGTGGGGGTGCAGGTGTCCCCCAAACCCCTGATGCTGTGGGGGCCAAGCCAGCCCTTTCTCTACGTCACCTCTGAAGACACTGTGCAGGGGGCTGACCTTCAGTCTGGGGGCAGCTTCTGCCCTGCTCCCCACTCAAGAGCCTGGCAGGCCCTGGGCTTTTTGAGACCATTGTCACCGGCCCCTCCTGCTCTGTTACTAAAATGCCTGGCTTGTCCTGAGGGCGGAGGCCTTACCGGGCCCCCCCTTCCTAGCAAAGTGAGCCTCTAAGGCACTTGTGGCCACCACGGTGCCCTCGCCCCTGTCTTTCCCACACCTACCCACGCCGCCACCCACCCCCACCTGAAAACCCAAAAGCTGGAGTCTGGAGAGTCCTTGCAGGAAGGTCCTTGCTGTCACCACCTCTAACTCTCTTTTATGGCCATCAGGGTGAGCGGCCGCTCTGGCGAGATGCCAGGTCCCCGTACTCCTCCGTGCCGGGTCACTGAGGCCCAGCACAGCACCTGGCACACAGGGGGAGCACGTGCTCCGTCTTCTCTTCTCAGAGCCTCCTTTTGCTTCTTGTCCTCCCCGTTTGCTATCTACCCCCTTGGGCTCGTGTACAGGGCCCAGCCGGATGTGTTGGCAACGGCCTTTCTCCCACCTGCACCTGCCTTGCCGGCAGCCAGCACGCGGAGGGGCCCCTCTCCACAGCTTTTCCTCCTAGAAGCATCTCACTCTGCTGTCCCTTGGACCCACCGGTCACCAGCTGTGAGCCTGAGGGGGAAATCTAGCCATTGGGTGAGCTCTAACAGCCAGCATGGGTGACTCAGTTTCCTCTCTCCAAGCGGAGCCGCACGTGGGTGACAAGGAGGGCAGAGACCTGGGTGTCTCACCTTGTCTGAAGCTCCCGTCCGGACTCCCTGCCCCCAAGCCACCCCACCTGGAGGAACTAACCAGGTTTCTCCTCGGGACGGGAAAACCAGTGCGACTGGAGCCCGACAACCAAAGCTGAAACAGACACAGGCCTGCCGTGCTCACCTCCCTGGAGCCCGGCCGTCCAGGGCACCTCTCTCCTGCCCCACGCAGGGCACGTGTTTGCAGCTGTCCTACCCAACTCTGGCTGCTCCAGTTATCAAAAGGTTCTGGATACCCAGGAGGAAGACACACAACCCTGAAACTGGCCTTAGTTTTTTTGTTTTTTTTTACCCAACCCTGCTGAGAAACCCACCCTGGCGTCCAGGGCCGAGTGCCAGGCTGCAGCATGGGGGGATTCTTTGGATGGAGGGCCCTGGTGCCTTCCAGCTCATGAAGAGATGCTGAGAGCCGTGGGGAGGAAGCCAAACAGCCCAGCCTTGGAAGTTTGTCGTCTGAGAGGGAGAGAGATGGCGCTGGAGGTTGGGGGAGGCTGCGGGGCTGTGAACACAAGCGAGCCAAGGCTATGGTGCCATTGCGCGGTACGGCTGGCCAGGAGCGGACGCCTGCTAATTATGAATGTCACCAGGCAGGTGTGAACAGGAAGGTAAAGGAAAAAAGTAAACTAAAAGAAACCCCACGCATCAGCACTGCAGAGTGAATGTTTTCTAAGAGCCACCGACAGCAATGGTAACAGGTTGTTCGTATCCCATTTGGTATTGTAAAGACTTCTGGAGCCACCGGGCGCTTCCCTCCGTGGGATCCATTTCCAGCGATCTGAGGAGGAGGAGGCCAGGGAGGGATCCTTGGCCGACCCCGGAGGGTGGCGGGGGGAGGGGGGTCCCTCTGCTACAGAAGGCCGCGTTCCTAGCCACACGAGGGCACAGGGAGGGTGGCCCATGACCGAGGCCCCTTCTGCCTTCCTGCCATCACCCTGAGTTCGGCTGCAGCCGCACCTTCCTCACCTGCAGAATCAGCCCCGGGAGGCCACGCGGCCACCTGCTCCTTGTCTCTTCTCCTCTTTCTCTGAAGGGTAAAGCAATCTTAGGGGTCTGAGTGACGGGACACCTCGCGCTGCTGCCTGCTGCCGTCCGAGACCCAGGCCCGCCTGCCTCACTCCCCAACCTCACCCCCAGACAGGGGTTTTCGGGAAACCGAGACACACAAACACCCACCACGACGACAACACAAACCAAAGTGCACTGCGAACCGCCCTTTGGCCTCCTTCCTGTAGGTGCCTTGAAACTTCAATGTTGAGATGAATGTGATTAACTATTTGGTCCTTTTTTCTGTTTGTCTGTTTTCATATAATATGTCCAAGTCCACTTTCCTGTCCTTTCTTGAAATAAATAGAAAGATTTAACTTTTACAGTCATCTCGGCTGCTGACTCGGCTCGGGGTCCAGCGTCCCAGGGGCCAGCTGTCTGCAGCCCCTCCCCAGGCACCCCCCTTATCTGAGGTTCAGCTCTGCTGTGGGGGTCCCCCCCTGCAGAGAGTGCTGGCCAGGTGGGATGGAGACTCTGCAGTAAATCCCCTGGGGCATGGTCAGGCTCAGAATCAGCATCTGCAACCAGGCAAAGGGACCTCTGACCCCATCCCACAGGCCCTGGGAAGGTGGACCGCCAACTGAAGGCCGACTCCAAGAGTGGCCGTGTGTTCATGGGAGCTGTGGGTTATCCCGTAAGAGCTCTGGCCACCACGTGGGCACCTAGGTATGTGCGCTGGGGACACGTGCTGTTGCTGCACCTGGCGAACGCCAGCCTGGGTTCTTCCCCACCCGCCCAGACGACCCTTGTCCCCGAGATGCACCCCCACAGTCACAACTCTCAGAGCTTTATGTGATCTCTCATACCCCAACAGGGGAGAAAGGAAAAAAGATTCTTTTCCATGAGAACAATAGCAGTTTCTGCTAAATTTAACATAAAATAAGAACTCATTACTTCTGCCTTAGATCTGATTGTGTATCTGGATATGGGTTAATGAGTTTTTCCTCATATTCCAAGGACGCAAAGTTACTTCTCGACATGCCTTGGTGGCGGGTGGCTGGGCCAGGGTGACCCAGGCATCCCTGTCCTCCTCATCTCTTAGTCCTCACCTCCCACCTCGGTAGGAGCCAGCCAAGAGAGACCACTCCAAAGAGCAGCACATGTTGTGGCCTTTGGGCAAGGGCCGAGTCTGTTCTTCGACCCCTGCTTAGGTGCCAGCCCACACAGTATGCAGGAGAGCCACCCGGCCCTTTCCTACGTGAGGCCCATTCTCTGGGGAGCCATGTCTCCACTGAGGGTGTTTCCCTGGATGAGGAGCGAGAGCAAGAGACAAGGCCTGAGGCAGGGGTCAGGAAGACAGGTCCAGCTCTGGGCCTCCCACTGCAAAGGCCCTGCTTCCTCCATAAGCACAGTAAGGCCTGGCCCCCAGCCACACCGCGTACCAGTAATTCCCCAGGCAGGCCCTGCCCTGACTCGGGCTCCTGGTCTGTGTCTTGCTGATTTCTGGGCTCAGGTGCCCTTGAAGGCTCTGGAAGGTTCCACTTGGGCACCGTGTCTGGAAACGCTGTCCCCTCCAGCCCCACGCTGGGCCCCACACTGCACAGGTGACCAGTTCCAGCACCTCCCTCGCTGGGGCCCCCTTGCTGGCTGGTCTCACCAGCTACCCTTTCAGGTCCCCAGAGGGCACTTGCCTGGTATGCAGGAGGGAGGCATCCATAAATGTGAAGTGAAGGAATGAGTCGATAAACACCAGTAAATCAATCAACCATCAGATCCATTGATCAATGCTGGGTCCCAGGAGAGGCAGCACTTACCGGCGTTCCAGTAATCTGACAGTTTTACTTTTCCTCCCAAGGGGGGCAGAGGAGTTGGGGGCAGGGGATGAGGCACAGATGGGCCTGCCCCCAGCTCATCTTACTCTGTACACAGCAATGGCAGTGCCAAAACCCCGCGCGCCCACAGCGCTCTCTTCCAGCCGGGGCAGGAGGTTAGGGTTCCCAAACTGTGTTCCTCAGCCCCTAGAGCTAATAAACTTTCTGCCCAAGGACAGTTCATAGTCACATGCATTTGGGAACAACTGGATTAATGCCACTGCTATTCTGGAGGGCTCCTCAGACAGGGCCTTGGAATCCCTCAGAAGTGGATTAGATTCCTGGGCTATACCACTTACTCCTGCGTCTCTGTGTTCCCCTCTGTAAAATGTGTGCATGGTAAGAGCTCACTGCTCCTACTTTTACCATCACGACGGCATCGACCCTGCTAATGTGTGCTGGAGCCTCCTTGGAGGGTGCAGAATGCTAGGGTCCCCTCCGCTTGTCCAGGGAGTGCAGGCCCCCAACCCCGGCATACGCCCCGGGGTTTATTCAGCAACCCTGCCCCCCAACTGAGCTCCCTGGCATTTCCTGCAAGGAAGCTCAGGTGTCTCAGCAACACAGAGGAAAAGCATCCAAAGGGGATGCGGCCTATTCCCCAGACCACCCCCCAACAGAGACCGATCAAGCCGAAGTCTGCAGCTGCTCTTTGAAACCTGCTAGAGGCAACTGTCAGGCTGACCCAAGCTTCTGGCTTCAGGAGGACAGGGTGAGGGCAAGGGGGCACCTCAGGCTTTAATGAGTGCCCTCCGAGGTGGGAAACCCAGACAGGGCTGGGTCACAGGAGGGACTCACCAGGACCTGTGGGGGAGGCTCCAGGATCTGTCTTTCAGGTCAATGGAAAGAAGACCTTCCACACAGAACTAACCCTTTCTGACGAGGAGTAGGTGTTCTGAGAGGCAGTGAGCCCTGTCCTCACAGGAGAGCAGGCAGAGCTGGCAGCCGGTCCCTCAAGGGGTATGAGCTCTGGGTGGTGGAGGGGACCCACTGACCCTGAAGAGCCCGTCTCCCTATCATGTCTCTGAACAGACCCTGGGAGACGGGATGCCCCCCCCCACCCCGCGCCCGACTTCTGCACCTGCCTTGCCCTGCCCCAGCCAAGCAGCTTCTGGACCTCTCCTCCCCAAAGACATCTCAGGACTCACATACACTGAGGCAGGTATGGCATAAGACCCCAAGGGGCACCCCAAGACCCAGGGCCCCGGCTTCTTTTTTTTTTTTTTTTTTAAAGATTTTATTTATTCGACAGAGATAGAGACAGCCAGCGAGAGAGGGAACACAGGCAGGGGGAGTGGGAGAGGAAGAAGCAGGCTCATAGCGGAAGAGCCTGATGTGGGGCTCGATCCCAGAACGCCGGGATCACACCCTGAGCCGAAGGCAGACGCTTAACCACTGTGCCACCCAGGCGCCCCCAGGGCCCCAGCTTCTTACATCCAACTCCACCTGTTTGGTCAGATGGGACAGAGAAACGGTGGCCACTACCCCTGTACCTGGATCCTGCCTTTAGCTGGCCACCACCAGGCTCCAGAAGCTTCCCTCTTCCTGTGTCCCCACTTCCCAGGAGGGCTCTGGGGCCTCACCAAGTATCCCAGAGAAGAAGCAATCAAACCCCAAACCACACCCCACACCCAAGTCCTGTGGCCAGTTCCCAGCACCCTGCTTAGGAGGTCCCAGACGGAGCAGGCGACACCCAGCCAACCCCAAAATACTCCCTCAGTAGGTCTGGGTGGAGCTTGCTCATCTACTTTTGGGTCCCCAAAACCAAGCGTGCTCCCGGCCCGGCCCTGTCGCCGGCTGCCTCGCCCACCCCCCGCCATGCCCCAGGCCTGCTTGTCAGCACCTGCCTCCCCACTGGCCGGCCACACCACCCAGCGCCTCTGAAGGACCCTCTCCTCCCGCGGCAAAGTAAATAGGCTCTCTTGAGCCACTAACTGACAGCACAAATGAAATCCTGGAGCTCCCCCTCAGAGATTTACAGGGGAAGTGAAATCTTATTTGCACTGCTGCCAAGCCTGGGCCGCGATGAAATTATGCCTCAAGAAGAGACCCGGCCGGCTCCTCGCGGAAGCGGCTGCATCAGAGATGGGCTTATTAAAAGCCACAGTGGCCACATTTCAACCTGTTTCAGGTGTTAAGTAATTTACTGCCACCCAGAATTCAGTGGCAGGTTTTTATCATTTTTATTTCCGTGATGTGGGCAAGTGCCCCCCGAGGTCCCTACACAGGGAATTGCGGGTCTAAATGCTCCCTGCCCCCTAGCGCTGCAGAGGGAAATGGGGAGCAGGAGCCTGGGAGGGGGTGAGGGGGTGAGGGTGCGGGCCGGAGTGGCAGCAGACGGCCCCGACTCTCCCCAGGGTCACACCAGGCTTGGCCAAAGCTCAGAGTGACAGGAAGACAGGCTCTAAGACGCCACACCCCACATCTGGGAGCCCAGTGATCCCCCAAATACCCCGTAGGCAACAATTGTATAAGCTCTGTGAGAGCAGAGACTACCTCTGTCTCCGGACCTGACAGCCGACCCCACGATCAAGTCTTTATTGAGCACCTACTGTGGGCCCGGCCCTGCCCAAGTGGAAGACACTGCCGTGAGCGGGACCCAAAGATCCCTGCCCTATGTGGCGGCGCCAGAGGGAAGGGGCAGGGAGGGAGGGAGCCACGTTTCTGAGTGTTCCTGAGCTAGGGCCAGTGGCTGCAGCAGCCTACAGGCAGGGCCGGCTCCGTCTCACTGACCTGTGCCCCTCACGGCACTGGAGCACGTGCAGTGAGGGGCTCCTGCCCTGCCTTGCCCCTCCCCTGGCCCCCAAAACTCGGGGAAAGCACGGCCTCGCGTTCCGAGGAAGCGAGGACGGGGAGCCCTCTGTGGTCTGGGGCTCACATGGTCACGAAGGGCCCCAAGTCCTCCCCTGAGCCCCTTCTCCACAGTGCTGGGTGGAGGGTTGTTCGATGCCTGCTGGCTTTGGGGGGATTAAGCCTATTATGCAGGCTACTGGGGGCTTATCCGAAGCCCTTTCTGACACCCCCTTCTCCACCTGTTTCCAGATACTCCAGGAAGACCAAGGGGAATCTTCAAAGTCCAGGCTGAGCCAAGAGCAGAAATTCTTTAATTAGCTTTCTCTTGGATCGGGGCCCTGGCAAATGGATTAGCTGTGGTGGGGCGGGAGAAAGGGACTGGAATCCTCCTTAAAGCTGAGATTACAAGCCTGGGGTGAAGGGCTGGGGGGGGCCCCATCACCGGGGATGGCGGGTCCCTGAGCAGGCCCTCCCCAGTCGGCGACTCCCCAGGGGCTGGCAGATGGAACCTGTCACCAGGAAGACCCGGGATGTGCGCTCTCGGCGAGGCCGTGGTCCTCGGGAGCTGGCGCGGAAAGACGCTTGGCGCGGCCGGGCTGTGTGCCTGGGTCTCCTAATGAATCTGCTTCCTTCCCGGGTGGCCGCCCAGATCTGAAACTTCATAATTAGGGGGGATTTCCTAACGGGGCGCCCATCTGTGAGAGGTAAGGCAGCACAGCCGGACGGTGCCAGGGACCAGACATCTGTCACTGTGTCCCATCCTCACTTATCCCCATTTTCAAGTGAGCAAACTGAGGTCCAGATCTAAGGAGTTTGCCTAAGACCACAGTGGGAGAGGTTACAATTGGAACCAGGTCTGTCCAGGCTCTTCCCACTGCCCCAAATTCTGGCCCACAAGGCCCTTCGAGGAGGCCTGAGTCGGGGAGGGGCGGTGTCTGTGAGCCTGGAGGAAAAGGCACAAGTGAGCCCCCACCAGAAATCACAGCAGATAGTAGGCCTCCCCATGCATGCCTCTTCCAGGAAGCCTTCCCTGACCAGCCCATAGCGCTTTGGATTCCCCATCAAAGCACTTACAGCCTGGATTGTAACCCTGGTGCCTCTACACTGAGCACCTTTTAGAGGCAGGGACTGGGTCTTCATTACCCATGCTGTCTGAATGAAGGAAGGAGGGCTGTGCCTGCTTCAGCCTGGGGACCAGAAAGAAAAGCCTGGTAGGAGGCTGGGCCTCTGGAAGAAGGGAAGGATCCTGGGCCTCTGGAGGAAGGGAAGGATCCTGGGAGCCAAGCTCTAGGCTGCTGTCTCTCCTGGGCCCGGGTTCTCCTGCTGGCCGGCTTTGCCCAGGGAGGTGAACAAGGGATGGGTGGGTGGGAGGATGCTTCAAGGACTCGGAGACCCAGATTCCCCGAACCAAAGCCGTTTGAAGTACGACTCGTGCTCTCCCCCTTCAACTCTGCATCAAAGGCAGCTCTGCTGTGGTCCGGCTACGCTGCGCTCTACAGATAAGAGCCACCCTCGCAGGGCAGGCTGAGAAAGGGCGTCTGGGCCACCCCCAGCTTCCCCCTGGCCTCCCTGCTCCCAATGCAGCAAGCTGAGCCACCCCAGGCCCCGGTCTGGGGTGCTCCTGCAGGCTCCCTCTCTTGACCCTCTGGACAGGTCAGAGCCAGTGTCGGGTCACCACAGGTGACCGCCGCCTAAGCCACATCTCCCTTGCAGTCCCAGCACCTAGCGCCTGCTGAATGAATGAATGAGCACGAAGCTGAATGAAGCATCGTCTACAGAGCGCACACAGGCAGGAAGTCTAAACCAGGCCAGGGGAAGGTCCTGGAGGAGGTAACATCTGAGCTGGACCGGGAGCATGACCAGCGTCAGCCCAGTGAAAGTGGGAGAACGGGTGCTCCTGGTGGGGGGAGGAGCCCGTGCAGAGGCCAGCAGGTGTGAGAGCACACACAGCCGTGAGCCCCCAAAGCATGGGAGGGTAGGAGAGGAAACCAGAAAAGGCAGGCAAGGTTCTGGGGCCAGATGATGTGGGTGACCCAGGCAGGATGCCCAGAGAGCCAAGGTCGCTCCTAGGGCAAGACCCTTCCCAAGCTGAGGACCCCAAGGGCGTTGGAAGAGGCCATGATAACAGCCAAAGCTGCCCAACTCTGGGGGTCCCCATGAGTACCCTCCACCGTGTCATGCAGGATAGCCCTGGTACCGGCTGAGAGGCTGCAGAAAGCACCGCAACCAGAGGCTCTGCTGAGCAGCAGGAAGCAGCATCACCCCACTAGGGGCCGGCCCACAAAGACCCGGGATGAGGGAGCTAGAGGGTGGAGGCGAGGGGGGGAGCCAACCCCGCACAGGAGCATCTCCAGCAGCAAGCAGGGTGAGCCAGGGACACAAAGGCAGTGGTGACGACCCCACTGAGACTTAACAGGAGCAGAGACTTGTCCGTGTTTTCTGGCTCGGAGCAAGTATTCCCACGCTCCTACTACGCGCTGGTTTGGTGCAAGCCGCCAGGGGTGAGCCCCAGACAGGGCCGGGCTCCTGCCGCCGCTGCGCCACACCTGCGAGATTCGGCACTTCCAGCCTCTGCCTCTCTGGCGGTGAGGAATGATGTGTCTCGTTTCAATTAGCCTTTTCCTGATCACTAGCGAAGCTCTGCATCTTCTCGCTTGTTTACTGGCCGTTCGTTTCTCTCCTACCGGGAATTGCTAGTCTCCATCTTTTCCCCATTTTTCTTATTGATTTGTAGGTGCTTTTCACATATTCAGAGAGAAGCAGAGAAGCAGCCTTCTCCTGGGGCAGACCCTCAGGGCCTCCCTCAAGGGTTCTCGGTCCCAGGCAAGGGAGGGAGATTCGCCTGGTTTCTGGATGGGCCTCCTGACTCTGTACACTCATCCAGCTCCCAAACGGCCAACTTTGTCAGAAGATGAAGCACCTTCTGCAGGTGGGAGTCCCTGCCAGGCCTGCATCTCAGCTGGCAAAACCCGAAGGGCTTATTTTTTACTGAAACTGAGAAGCCTACACTGCCAGTGGCTGGCAGGGTGCTCCTAATGGCACCGAGGGGAGCCAGCAGGTGTAGCCAGGCACGGAGGAGGGAAGGATGACTTTTGCCATTCCAGGCCAGGTCAGTGGGGGCCATCCAACCAAAGGGGCAGGTCCTGAAGCCTCAGGCTGGCCCTCCCACCAGAATTCCAGGGCCCCCTCTGGCAGACCCCATCCCTGCACCCCTTCCAGCTGTGACAGTTCCTAAAGAGTGACCCAGGCCCAGAGGACACCTCTGAGCCCTGCCCCCTTGCCCTCTGCCACCTGACCTGCAACCCCATGGTTTCTTTTGTCCCCAGTGCCTTCCACGTCTCAGCGGACAAAAAACGCAGCCCATATAGGCTTGATTTCCAAAGCCTATAAAGGCAATAACATTTAGGGATCCAGGAAAAATCAGGCCCCTCCTTTCCTGGAGTAATGGCTGCCAGGAGCGCCCATGGGGCCCCTTCTGCAGCTGGGGCCGGCACAGCACGGGACCAGCCTACACGCTTCCTCGAACCAGGTGGTAAATGGCCACTCGGCACATGTTCCGAGGGGCCCACAGCAGCTGGGGCGGCTGCAAACTGCCAGCTCACCTCTTCTCTGACACCCCTGCCCATGGCTACACCAGCTCCCCACAAGTCTGGGAGGACTCCATGGCACCCCACGCCACCCGCTCGCTCATCCTCCACGAAGGACCTGGCAGAAGTGCCAGACTGCAGATTACGGGCCACGGTCTAGAGCTGGCTAAGGTCACCCCGCTATAGTGGCTAGAACGCCCCTGCTGAGGGTGGCCTGGTGTGCAGCCTGAGCGGTCAAGCCCAGCATCCTGCTCTGCACCACGCTTGGGCGAGCCCTTCCGGAGGGCAAACAATACCACCATAAAGGCAGCCACCATGACCCCTGGATAACAAGGTGGGTGGGGTCCCTACGAGGGCCTGGAAAGCTCAGCTCTCCCCCTCGCCAAGCTCTCCAAACACCCTCTGTCCTGGGCTAACCACATGCCCACCAACCAGAAAGATACCCAGAACTCTAAGTGGCTACCACGTGCCCATTCCCTTTCATTCATTCACTCACTCATTAATTCAAGGGTGATGGGACACAGGGGAAAGTAACAGGATGCAGAGCGAGCTCTGATTCAAGCTTCCTGACTAGCCTGCGGACAAGTCACTCAACAGCCCTGTACTGCAGCTGCTTAACCTGAAAAGAGGGGATACCAAAGCCCCCTCCCCCACCTCATCGTTACGATGATGATCGTCCTGGGCTCAGAGAGCTGCCGGGTGAAGGTGGGACCACTGTCTGATGCTGGGGCGGGGTGGGGGGGGGCAGGAAGCTAGGTCAGGGATGAGGGCAGAGCACAGAGGGGCAGACGCAGAGGAGAGGGCCCACCTGCAGGCAGCAGGAAGGACCAAATGACCCCAATGGTCTTTCCAGGTGAGGATGAAGCAAGTGCGGGAGACAGGGCTCAGGCATTAAAGAGCCACCTTCAGGGAAGATCCATTGTGCGACCCACAGATCCACAGACAGGGGGAAGCGAGGGACCCCCTGGGCCTGTGGGGGCCCCTTCTCAGAAGCCACTCATCCTCTTTCTCCTCCAGGATCAAAAACACATCACGACGTGGAATGAGCTAAGCCTCCGGCTTAACTACCGCATGTGGAGAGAAGCGAGGATCTTCTAACCAGGGACACCCCCCTGCAAAGGGGCCCCGGAGTTTCTGCGGGGCACCAGAGGGGCGGGAAAGCGGGGTGCCAGTCCATGGGAGCATGGGGGTGGCCTCTGAGGGGCTCTGGGGCTGGCCGTGGGGCTGCGAGGCAGCATTTGCATGGAGGGCACTTGGTGGCTCTGGAATTTATGCAGCTGCCCGTGTGATTCCGGAGGCGAGACGAATCTCCGGCCGCTTTTCTCAGCGGGAACAAGTCTTCTCTTCAAATCGATGGTGACACATTTTTAAACTCTGATATTAAGGAGGGAAAGATTTTTCTGGCCCCCTGGGGGCAACCCTTATTAGTCACTGGCTCATCTGAGAGAAATCGCAGAGACAGACCCAGTGGGCCCGGGCAAGGCAGGAGGCCCAGAGGCCAGGCCGGCTGACATGGGAATGGACAGTGACAAACAAGAGGGCAGAGGGGGCCTCTGAGTCAGAAGCAAAGCCGTATCAGAGAGACTTGGAGAGCGAGGCTGGGGGCTGGGCTCTTGAGCAAGGTACGGAGTGTCCATGGGGAAATAAAGAGCCACCATTAAGGGTGACAGAGTGGGAGGATGGAGCAAAAGGGAGCGTAGAAAGGGGCATTAGGCTAAAGTATAAATTGATTCCAAGTGTGAAGTTACAGAACATAAATCTTATTTCCCGTCTTGCTCTGGCTGCCAGGAAGCTCAAAGCCCCGTTTCACATTCAGCAGCAATGGACTTGTTCAGCCTAGTTTTGAGATGTCATCCAGGCAGGGCCAGGGTAGGTGCCAGGAGCCAAGCTGCCCCAAGCAACCCCCAAAAGCATGAAATAGAAGGGTGGGCATGAATCGTGGTCTCTCGGTAGACCAGACACCAGCATCAAGTGGCAGGTGCTAGGGCTGAACAGGGGCCCACAACCAGGCAGGGGGCCAGAGGCTAGCAGGGTGGAAAGCACGCACCAAGGGCATCCAGGCCAAAGGCTTCCAGGTATGGCCAAGAGCCCAGGGCTCAGTGTCCTCCTGTGTCCCTTGTTTCTGTTTATCTCTGTTGTAACGGTTTCCTAGTTTTATTGTATCTATTTTTCAGTGGAAATAGGTGGGTTAAACATTTTTAAAAAATCAATTCCAGCTCAAACGCCCACTTCCTCGGTGATAACAGCCACCGTTTATTGAGTTCCAACGACTTGTCACATTTGCATACATGCACCTGCTCCATCCTCTCCATCACCTTCAGCGGGGATGTGACTCTCCTGGGTTTACAGATGAGGAAACTGAGGCTCAAAGGGGAGGTGTATCCTGGTCAAGGTCACAAGAGCTCATAAGTGGCTGTGGCAGCCCTGTCCGGTCTGTCCCCTGGCACATCCCCATTTCCACCCCTGAGCCCCAGAGCCCAGCACTCTGCTCTGTGCACCTGGTGGGTGGGAGGGGCAGGGGGGGCTTCCTCCCTGCCCTGTTAGCAGGAAGACAAGGCTGAGTCAAGGTCAAGGCCTGGAAGGCGGGAAAGACAGTCAGGTGACCCACAGAATTCCATCACCCCCTGACCCCTCCTACGGCTCCTGGGTCCCCTCTCTGCCAAGTCCCAAGGCTTCAGCCACAGCCCACCCCACCTTCCCGTGACCCTCACCAGGAAAGTTCCCCGCCGGCTGCCAGACGCGATTTAGCTCCTTTGACAGTCAAAGCTGCAAAGCTCCCGTTGCAAATGTCAATTCTGGGCCATTTGCTTCGTAGATTTTAATGTTCCTGTTTCTCCTCAACATCCTCAGCAAGGTAGCTCTTGCTTTTCAAAAGGGATGTGGTGTTTGATGATGTTTAAACCGTACGTGAAATACAGCCAGGCGGCAATAATAAAACAGACGCGAGCCCTGCTGGCAGGGGAATGGCTGACAGCCGGGCCTCTCTCTTCCCACATGCTACTCCGCAGCTAAGCTCCTATTTTTATGGCAATTACAATGTCCGAAGAGGGGGAGGAAGCAGCGATGGAGAGGAGGAGGGTGGGGACCGCCGCACAAGGACCACTTGTTGCTGTTGGGAGCGGGGTGCAGCGCGTGGGGTTTGAACGAAGCGGAGTGGGCGATGCCAGCTGGGCGCCCCGGCAGAGGGAGGCCAGCCGCATCCACCCCGGCCGCCACCCTCCGGGAGCCCTGTGGGACGCCGCTCCACACCCCCGAACCTGAGTCCTCACTGGCTTCTGTCTCCTGACACCCCACGAGGACAGAAATAGCTGTGTTGCCTCCCTGGCCTGGGGGGGGCACATGCGGGGAGCAGGGGTCCCCCCAGCCCGGGCAGCCTGCCTCCGCCTAGGGGACCTTGGCCGCGACCGGTCATCAGGGAGCTACCGTGCAGGCATCCTTGGGCCACCCCTGCCACAGGTGGGCACCGCGGCGTGCAGAGCCCTGTCTGGGGATGGAGACATGGGGTCAGTGGGCACCCACCCCCCAGGCGCTCCCCCACCTCCGTCTAGTGGAGAAGTAAGGTATCTCACTGCTAGGAACAACCAGCACCTTTCCCCGAGCCCCTAGGGCATGACAGGCGCTCATCCATTTTCCTCCCCTCCCACGGGGCACACCTGTGGGAACAGAGGCTGGGAGAAGTGGTCCGTGGACCCGGATTTTACCCTGGTCTATTTCATGAGTGACCACGGCCCTGGCCTCCAGCCCCAGCCTGGCCGCCCTCCGCAGGGGCAGCTGCACCCTCTCGACGGGCAATCGATCCAGCCAGCAGGGAAAGGGAGGCTGGGACAGGGCCACACATAGGCGGCCACCAGCAGGGTGAGCTTCTGAAGCACATGAAGCCTGAGGAGGGAGAGGAAGGGAAGGCTGGAGGCTGCGCGGCCCTCGGGGTGGCTTCAGCTCTGCCAGGTCCGGCTCAGCATGGCCACCCAGCTCTGACAGGGACAGCACTTCGGTCACCGGCCTCTCTGGGAACAACATCCCCAAGCCTGGCCCCGCACAGGCTGTTCCCAGGGAAAACACACACGCTTCCCCACTGATGGTCCTGCCACAAGAGAGGGGGAGCCTGGCCCATTGGCCCTGTACCCTACGGTCAGGAAACCCCAAATCAGGAAGGGCCCCTGCCTCAGCCACCCCTGTCCTGGAAGGAGTTTAGCACAGGAAGGACAAGAAGGAGGTAGCCTCAGCCATCCCGTCCCCAGCCCCGCTGAGCAGCACAGCAGGCCCCATCCTGCGGGTCAGAACAGCCCTCCCAGACGAGCAGCCAGGGAGCTGGCATTTCCTGGGGGTTTACTTTATCCCAGACACTGTGCTGCCTCCTTTCCAACTCACAACAGCCCGAGGAGGCTGGTCCTACTGTGCTCTTCTTCCCATGATACAGACAAGAAAACTGAGGTTCAGAGGTTACGTGACGGGCCCAAGGTCCCAGAGCTTCCACCCCGTGGAGCCGAGACCCATACCCAGGCCGGCAACTCCCCCTGCAGTGCCCTCCCATGGGCCGCAAGAGCAGGTGGGGCCATCTGGGAAGTGGAGGGCGAGGAGACAGGGCTGAGCTTTGGACTCTCTTTCAGTCCATGTTACATGCTAGAGACCTCCCCACACCGGGGCCAGGCCAGGCCTCAGCCAGGAGGCCCCAGGGTCAGGGCTGGGAGTAGGTATGAGCCCACCCGGGGGGCCTAGAGGGAACAGCTTCAACCCATCACCGTGCAAACAGCGCTGGCTGCACAGAGCTGGGTGTGGAGAGGACGGGAAGGGGCCCTAGTCCCTGGGGAGGGTCCGTGGCTTCCACGTGCTGCCTCCAGACCTCTTCACCTTCTAGGGACACAGGGTACCATCCGATTAACAGGCAGGCAAGCCACAGCCTCCTGGAGATGGCTGAAGCCGGCTGGGCAGCCTCTTGCCAAGGCGCTGGCGGATCATTCTGGTAGAGCAAGCCAAGGGCTGCAGATCCAGCCCTTTTCATGCTTGGCCAATTTAATGGTCCCCATTAATTTCAAAACACACACATTCCCACAAGCTCCGGCCTCCTCAGCTCAGTGCTCAAGATCGAGAGCACACCGGGAACACAGGCAGGCACACAGGTGCGAGTGCTGGGGCCAGCCGGCCTCAAGGACAGAGAGGGGCCGCTCAGCGGGGAGTGGGCGGGCCGCAGAGCCCTAACGTATGTCTCCTGACCTTGTGTCTGTCGTGATGGGGAGGACAAAAAGACAAGGAAGAAGGGCCCAGCTCTGGGAGTCAGGGAGGCCTGCTTTGCCACTTTCCTGCTGTGTGACCCTGAGCAGGTCACCGTCCCCCTCTGGGCTTCAGATACTCTCCCATTTTCCTGTCCAAGCCTGCAAATGCCTTGAGGGCAGGTACCGGGTCATATCGAGTCTCGTATACCCAGAGCCTCACACAGAGCCAGGAACCTCACAAGCAGCCCACACTGTGTACTCACTCAGCCCCTTCCAGCCCTGGCATCTGTGACCAGCGGGAGGGGCAGAGTGGTGTCTGGGCTGGGGCAGGAGGAGGAGGCCTAGAGGGGGTCCCTGGCACATCCAGTCCCTCCCTCTGTCTGACCCACTCTCAAAGGCATTCAAACAATCATTTATTCGGGGCGCCTGGGTGGCACAGCGGTTAAGCGTCTGCCTTCAGCTCAGGGCGTGATCCCGGCGTTGTGGGATCGAGCCCCACATCAGGCTCCTCTGCTGTGAGCCTGCTTCTTCCTCTCCCACTCCCCCTGCTTGTGTTCCCTCTCTCGCTGGCTGTCTCTCTGTCAAATAAATAAATAAAAAATCTTTAAAAAAGAAAAAAAACAATCATTTATTCAACAAACTTTCATTGAAACCCAGGACAAAGGGTCACTGGGTCCAAGGTCCATGGTCCGCCTTGATGTTCCCCGTGGAAGGACGGGAAGGATCTGGCTCATACACAGGAGACTTGGCAGAAGACCTTGGGGTGGAAGGACCTTTCCAGGGTCCTCGAGGCCTGCCCACTAGCCAAGCTCAGCTCGCTGGACCAGGCCCTGTGAGCCCTCGAGGGAATCTCAATAATTCAGGAGGGATCCATCATTTATGAATTTATGTAACCACTTCTCGACCTTGTGGAAACGAGCCGGCCTCCTCCTCCAGTGGTGGAAATTAGGCCTTGGCACTGTCTCGGGTGTCCTGGGGAGGGGGCCAACTGGACCCCAGGCCTCCCAGCTGGCCTTCCAATCTACTCTGCCCCTCACCCCCAGACTAGAAGCAGAGGGGGCTTCTGAGAAAAGGGGAGCTTCTAAGCATCCCCCTTAAGCCCCAAGTCTGAAAGGTGAGGGTTTGGTTCCTCGCTTGGTCTTTTATCAGCTCTAGGACCCCAGGTGTGCCTCAGTCTCCTGACCTGTAACACAGGGGAAATACTAATGCCTGCCTCAGAAACGAGGCGATGTGGGGGGCCGCCCCTGGCCCAGACACTGAATAACAAGCTGCCCCCAGCCTCGAAGCAGGGGCTCTGTGGGGTGAGCTGGGGCAGGGGCTGGGAAACAGGTCCACCAAGCAGACCACAGGAGCTACAGCCCATCGCAGGGCCAACAAACCCAGACCGAGATGTCAGGACCACCTTTTCTGCATTGACCACCCCCTGTGCCAAGCACCCACCCCACTTCTCAGTTTCCCTGCAGGGAGAGCAGATGACAGCATACCTACTCTTTGACCAGAAAAGAAAAGGGAACAAAGACGAGGTATTTCCACCCACCCTCAAAAATACAAGGATTTCCAGGGCGCCTGCGTGTGGCTCAGCCAGTTAAGCATCTGCCTTCGGCTCAGGTCATGATCTCAGGGTCCTGGGATCGAGCCCCACATCGGGCACCTGCTTCTCCCTCTCCCCCCTGCTCATGCTCTTTCTCTCTGTCTCTCTCTCTCAAATAAATAAATAAAATCTTAAAAAAAAAAATACAAGGATTTCCTGGAAGCTCTAGGGTCTGGCAAATCTCCCCTTCCAGCACCACTACTGGTTAGCTGTATGGCATTAAGCAAGTTACTTCACATCTCTGAGCCTCAGTTTCCCCTACTGACACTGTGGGTTAATATAACACCAGGAGGCCAGGAGAGGTGGCATGGGATATGCATACAGCCTAGATCTGGAGGGAGACCCTCGCTCAGGACTGGTCGTGGCTCATTCCAAGCCCTTCAAAGCTTCCCCAAGTGTTCCCTCTGACCCTGCCTCACCCCTTCCTACCAGGGCTCTCCCCCTCTGCCCCTGGAATGCCCTCCTCCAACTTCTGAGTGCCCCCCCCCTTTTTTTTTAAGATTTATTTATTTATTTGACATAGAGAGTGCGCACGTGAGCAGGGGAGGGACGGAGGGAGAGAAAGAGAGAGAATCTCAAGCAGAATCCCCGCTGAGTACAGAGCCTGGCTAGGGCCCCTGAAATCATAACATTAGCTGAAATCAAGAGCCGGCCGGCCAACTGACTGAGCCACCTAGGCGCCCACCCTTTTTTTTTTTTTTTAAGATTTATTCATTTATTGTAGAGAAAGTCTGCGCTCCCTTCTTAGCACAAGCACCACCTCCACTTTGCCTCCTCCAGGCAGCCTTCCTGACTGTCTCCCCGCCCTGCAGGCAGGACTCACCGCCCTCACATACTTTGCTATCCCTTCCCATTCAGGGGTCTCACCTCACATTTGGGATTCGAGAGCATGTCTTTTGTAGCCCAGGGCCTTCCCCAATGCCTGGTGCAAAACAGGCCCGCCACACAGTCTGCTGAATGAAGGAAAGGCCACGTACAAGCTCAAATTCCGACTCAGTCACCTGTCTTGGTCTGATCACTGAGAATGGGGATCACAGTCCCGCCTGCCTGAAGGATGCCTCGAGGTCAGTGCCACAGGGTGGGCGCTGAGGGAGTGCTGGGTCCTCGCCGTGTGCCCCCAGGGGCCCCAGGGCCCAGCGAGAGCCCGGCTACCCGCAGGCTATCCCGCACCCGCCCTCCCTGCCCACTGCAGAGAGGTTGCTGCCTGCCGTCGGAGGCAGCCGGCAAGCCTCAGCAAACACATTTAAACCTGAAGTGACAGATAAAGCGATTTACGGCGACAGTTTAGCGTCAGATCACTTCCCACAAGGCAGCCGGCGTCCCTCAGCCCCTCCTGCTTGCTAGTCCATCAAGGCGGTCTCTAAATCATGACTCTGAGCGGTGGTCCAGGGACGGCTGGGGCTGGGCTCCTCGGCCCCGAGGCAGTGGAGGAAGGGATGAAGCGAGAACGTGGCTGGCTCACTAGGAGGAGGGGGCCATAAGCGGCTGGCAGATTTTCACAAATCAAAGACCCAAGACTTAAGGAAACAGAGCGCCACTTCATGCCTTATTTTAAATAAATAAGCGGCTTAAAAACTCCCAGTGAGGCCAGCGTGTCGCGGTGAAACATGGGTTCCCACCCGTTCTGCACGTCCCGGCCCACATGCCTAGGCCCCTCAAAGGCCTCACTGACCTGCCTTGCCTCCCGCCACCTCCTGGCAGAATTAATTGGTCCCTGCGGCGTCGCGTGGCACTTTGTTCAGACCTCGCTCTCAGGGCTTTGTCACATTATATTCTACTTAGCTGCTCTTGCTCTTGACTTCCCGATAACGATGTACTAGGGGCTCGCTCTGTGCCAGGCCCTGGGCCCGGCACTGGGTGGGCCTGAACTCGTGTCCTCCTCATGCCCAGCCGGAGTGGGGCCAAGGATGGTCCATTTTTCAGATGAGCAAACAGAGGCTTCGAGCTGCCTGGCCAGAGGCCACTGTGCCACCAGCAGGAATGCTGGGATTCCAATCCGCTCCTGGCCTCTGTGCCCACGGCCCTGACTCACTGGCCTGGGATGGCTTTGAAGTGAAAGATTCCTTCTGTCGGCACAAAACATCACACTCATCCCTGCTCCGTCCCGTTGTGCCCTGAAGGCCAAAGCTGGCAGCCGGACCCCGGGGCTGGCCAAGAATGGGGGTCTTTCTTTGTGCTGGGACATTTCCTGCCCGGGACTCAGCTGTCTACTGAAAACTAGGAACCCACAGGCACAGGTCTGGTGAGCTGGGAACCTCAAGGGCAAGGAGGTGGCCCAGTCAAGGTCATCCCCCCCAACGGCAATGAGCAAATGGAAGCATTCCACAAGCTGAGGCACCCCCCCTCCCAGGGTGGAGACCCCCAGACCTGAGCTTTCTCTGGAGGAGATGCCAGGCACGGCTCTCCCCCGCCACCGCCTGGGGCGCCGTAGGCCAACCTGGAGCAGCAGGCACTGCCCCTGAGCATCTCCTGCTCCAGAACAGGGGCCTGCAGGGGGCTCCCTGGTTTATCTTGCCAGCATGGCAGCCCAATTTAATTAAGATGGATGCAGCGTGCCCCCGTGGGTAGAAGCCATGGCCGGCTACCAGATGGCGGGAGCCTGAGACTCTCTGGGTACTGCCCGAGCAAGCAGCCTCGGCAGCAGCCCGTAAAAACACAGCCAAGGAGGGCCCGGGGCTGCCTGCGCTGCCTCCGGGTGCGTGGGGGGGGGGGTTGGTCCTGCCCCTGTGACCTCCAGCCCTGGCATCCACCTGCCCGGCATTCCCCCACTGGACTCTCTGCCCCAGCGCCCCGCCACGTACTACACAACATACTTCTCATCACAACACACACACACACCCACCATCACAGAAACCACACATAGTACACACACGCTCCAATCACGTCTCAAATACCAACAGAGGGGGGTAAAAAGCAGGCCTGGACTTCAAAAGCCAGAGGACCAGTTGGTAAACAGTCTGATTTCCCAAAGTCCTGAGAGAGGCCATGGGCAGAGTGGCTCCATGGGGAGGGAAGGAAGCGGGCAGGCACGGGGGACACCTGGCCCCTGCCATCCCCAACAATCCCCCAGGGTCCTCTGAATGGGTGGCAAGGGAGCCTGCAGCCAGGCCAGAGACACCCCAAGCCCACAGTTCTGCAGGATGGTGGGAGTTCTAGGGATCCCAACCCCCCTTTTCCCTCACAGGTCCCTCCCAGCTTCCCCGCCACAGTCCCTGCAGCTGGAGAGAGGCCCAGCCAGCGATGGCACCTTCCCTGTGCGGGCCCCCATCTGGCCAATAGGGACAAAAAAAGACACCCCCCCCCCCCCCACACACACACAAAATCCAGGAAGTCCAAAGCTGACCTCAAGTCCCCAGCCCAGTCCTACCCGCACCGCTCCCCACGGGACCAACATTGCCCTTCGCTTCAAAAATAAAAATTTAAAAATTCCCACCCCGCTATAATTGCTCGCTCCTTTTCCCCATTGTGGTGGCTCCGCGGTCGGCGCTGAGAAGCAATTATTCATGGCTAATGATTATAATCAAGTCAAATAGAATTTAATGGACACGTATTCTCTTCCTGCTTGAAACTTTACATATGAATTAAGCACATATGGGTTTCACGAGGCACAGACCAGATTTATGCAGCCCCGAAAAGCCCCACGTTGCCGCGACTTTTATTCTACTAATAAACAGGCTGATTTACGGGCGCCACCGGGCGCGAAAACCGCGATCTCTGCTGCCCCCTGGTGGGCGGCAGGCGGGGGCTGAGCCAAGGCCATGGGGGGTGGGGCAGGGAGGAGGCCGGAGGACACTGAGTGTAGGGCTCCAGGCCAAGATCACCAAACACCCCTGGGGTCTGACCAGTGGCAAGGCCGCCGGAACACTGATACCGGGAAAAGGTCTGCAGGGAGGACCCAGAGGGGAAGCCGGCTCTGTGCGAGCCCCATGACCGGGGCCTGCCTCGGCCATTCCCTGTGGTTCCACGCAGGGTCTGGGTCCTCCCTGCTGTGAGACTCTAGAAAAAAGGGAGATCCCAGGAAAACACATCAGGAAGTGTTGGATAAACTGAGGCAAGCAGGGAGCGACGAAAACTGCTCCTCTGTGGGAGGTGCCCGGCATCCCTCGGCATACCTGGGACTGGGTTGACACCCAGAGTGATGATGGCGGGGGGGGGCATCGGTTCTAGCACCAACGACAGAGACAGGGGGTGAGGCCTTGGTTCATGCCAGGGCCTGCATGAGCATCGCCGTTCACGAGCTGAGGTCCCTCATGCCCCCTACAACCCGGCGGGGGGGATTTCTACCACCCACATCCTGCGGAAGGGAAGACGGGAGCCCAGGCACCTACGCCGAGAAGGAGTCCCCAGAGAGAGGCAGCGAACGCTCCCACCCCCAACCCAGTGTCGCCGAACGCAGCCAGGACCAAAGTGCTCTTCTGAGAGCGAGAGGGGCTGACAGGCACTGCACTCAGGAGTCTGGCCAGGCTCAAGGACACTTCAGAAAAGCCATGAATCACGCCCACAGCCCCACAGGCAGCCTCCGGAGCCCCCGCCCTGCTCCAACTGCATCCCACCAACACCCTCCCTGGGTCTCCACCCCTCTCTCCTGGCCTGTTAACTACCCAACTGGCTGGGAAGGGGCTGATACGATGCCCCACTTCTCCCTCTGGCCACTTAGCAGCTCAT
Source organism: Ursus arctos (assembly GCF_023065955.2). Classification (NCBI taxonomy): domain Eukaryota; kingdom Metazoa; phylum Chordata; class Mammalia; order Carnivora; family Ursidae; genus Ursus; species Ursus arctos. Next base: position 40,646,512 of record NW_026622908.1, read on the forward strand.
CAAGAAGAGTAGGGGTGGGGGTATGAGAGGATCCCTCAATACTCTCATACCCCCGCCCGTGACGGGCAGGGCCACAGGCACACAGCAGAGCAGCCCCACAGGCCTGCGGGACGGACTCCTCAGCCACGGCCCCAAGGCTTCATCCTTCCACCCCAGACCATCCCCTCCTGGGGCCAGGCAGCAAGAAGGCCCTTCTCCTCCAAGTCACTATGACATCTGCCAACCCAGCGGGGCTTGTCTTAACCCCACGTCCCCCCAGATGGACACGCAGGCCTGCTGGCAGCCCCCCATCCCGTCCTAGTGGCCCCAAGAGAAACATAGCAGAAGCACCAGTAGAAACCCAAAGGGGACCGAGCTCCCTCTGCCCTAAGTTGGAACTCCTGCCTTTGTGTCACTGGTTACCTGTGCACCGAGACGGGCAATGTGGGGGAAAGGGGACACCTGTGTGACCTCACAAACAGGCAGAGAGATGCACAGAGCAATGCCACAGCAGAAACGCAACCCAAATCACGACAAGCAGGCCTGGAGCAGGCCGAGTGGCTCCCTCTCCCCAGGTCCCATAAGCCCAGCCCCTTACCTCTTCTTAGAGCATCAGCCCGCCATGTGCCAGGGGCACTCAACAATGACAAGGACACCAACACCAGCCCCTAGCCAGCACGGGGGTCAGACACAATGGCTGCAAGCCCAGGGGCAAGGGGGAGGAGATCTGAGATGCTCAGGGAAAGGCGGGGGGCGGGGGGGAGCCTGAGACTGGACAGGTGGGGAGGTGGCCACGCAGCAAGGTTTCCCAGGATAAGAGGCTCTGCCCACGTCTCCAAAAGTTTCTCTAAGGAAGCTCCTCCTCCCCGTGAAGCTTGGTAAGCAGGCGAACAAGGGCTGGGATTCAGCCCCCACGGGTCCTTGTCCCACAAACCGCCTGTGTACCAGGTGGACTTGACTGCCCTTGACACCCCACTCCTGACCTTGGCCAGACAACCATAGCCTGGGAGGAGAGCAACCACCTCCGTCCCACCCCCGGGAGGAGAGAGAAGCAGGAGGCTCCTCCACTGGGCACACTAAATCACCAAGCCTGCTAGAGCCACAGCAGGAAGCTGAGCCCAGGGCACGGGGGCCTCTGCCGCCCTTCCCCTTGACAAACTCCCTGGCCTGCTCCAGGTCTGGAGGGGGGCAGAGCAGGCAGGACACAGAGGAGGGAGAGCAGTGGTGGGGCGTCTGCAGCCCCTGAGGTCAGACCACCCCGTTCTGGCCTCCGCCTTCCTGGCAGGGCCGCCCAGTGCAATTCCAGCCAAGCTCTCTCCCTTCCCGGCCGCTAATGGGTCTCAGAGCTGCAAGGCAGCTCGGCCAAGGCACCCCCAACACGGCAGGTCAGGGTTTCAAGGGAAAGGAGTCGCGCAGCCAACACACTGGGCTCCCGTGGCGCCAGCAAGCCATCCTCATCCGGCCGCCCGAGCCTCACCGGAGCCAGGTGGCATCCACCCATGCCTGGCACAGCAGACTGGAGCAAAGGTGACGAGGCAGCCACCCAGGTCTCTGGCTCCGGCCGGCCAGAAGCCCCCACTCACCGGCGTTGACGATGGCGTCCACCTCCAGCTTGGTGATGTCGCCGCGGAACAGGGAGACCTTCTCGTTGAGCTGCTTATCCTTCTTGTACTTCGGCTCCTCCGCCTTCGTGGTCACCCCTGGACAAGCAGAAGCCAAGGGGTGGGGGTCAGAGAGAGGCCCTCACTACAGAGCGCCTCCACCAACCCCCTCCACCTCCAGAGGCAGGGGACTGGTGACGCGGGCACCAGCCATCCACGATGAGTGGGCGCCTCTCCCTCGAGGCATGCACGTGGGCCCTTGAATCTCCCCCGGCTTAAGCACAGGTACAGCATTAAAGTTATCCATCCCCATTTTACAGACGTGGAAACTGAGGCCTAGGCAGGTGAAGTGACTTGCCCCGGGTGATGAGTTGCCAGGCCGGCAATGCGCAGGGGTCCCCACAACCGTGCGGTCGTGACTCTGGGGCTCAGTTTCCCAACAGTACAATGGGGATAAGAACCGAACCCTCCTCAGATCGGGTTCGTAATTAAAGTGCCCCCCACACAGCAAGCACCCCCTGAATGCTGCTGCCATTCTTCCTGGACCGGTTGGTATGACGCTCCCACAACACGAGTCTGAAGAGGACACCCACCAAATTGCCAGCTGCCCCTCCCTGGTGCACGGCCTACCTTTCGCCGTCTCTTTCCAGGTCGGGATCTTTTTCAGCCTGATGAAGTCCTTGCAGAAGTAATGTTCCTCCCGCTGCTTGTCACTCAGGCCCTTCAGAAACGCTACAGGGGTGGGGTGGGGCAGGCAGGAAGGAGCGTCAAGGCAGGCAGGGAGAAGAGCGGTCTGGGGGCTTCCCCCACCCCCTGTATCTCTCCCTTCTTCACCGGGACTCTCACCTCGTCCAAGGATGCAAGCCAGCCCTCCACGTCCACCCTTCCCACAGGCATATTGGGCGCGGGGGGGGGGGGTGTTAGAGCCGGGAGGCCCCTAGACCCTCCTGTCCGGCCGTCTTTGTTCAGGAGGGGAACTGAGGCCCAGGGAGACAGAGGGCATCTCTCAGGTACCCCAGACCTGAGTTCAGAACTCAACTCTGCCACTTTCTGGCTATGTCCACACCTCTGGGCCCCTGACTTCTTCATGTATAGAATGGGGATTAAGAGGCCCCTTGCGGAATAATTTCACGCTTACTCAATGCATATAAGGAAAACAGGTTGGTGGCACTGGACGAGTTATCTTATCGGTTCCATCCTCAGTGGGTGACCTTATCACCATGGTTATTTGTAGGCAGCAGGACACGGGGGACAGGACAAACATCCTCAAAGAGCCAGAGAGCCAAGCAGATCTGGTGCCTGTTCGCAGCCACCCTCCCCTCCCCACCGCGCACGCCCCCCCTCCCGGCAGTGGCAGAGAGTTCCCCACAGACAGATGCCCGGCTGGCTTCTCCTGGTGTGCACCCAGGGAACAGCGAGAATTGTTCCCATCTTACGGATGAGGAAATGGATGGTCACACAGCTGGTGAGTAGGGAGCCAAGCCCCCCATTTGCTCACAGACTCTGGGTCCACCCCGCCTGGTCTCCCTGCTCTGGCCCTGCTCCCTGGACCTGGTCTTCCCTTTGGGCGGCACGGAGCCCCCTTCCAAGGCTTCCCACAAGCACGGCGGTCCAGGCTTCTGGCTCACGGGCTCCCTCTGCCGGCCCGAGGCCACCAGGCACCCAGGCTCTCAGCCTGGCCTTGCTCTCCTAGACCACATGCTGCCCAGATGGAGCGGACCTCACTGACCACTCGTTGGGGGGTGGGTAACAAACAGCAAAGGCCACACCCAAGGAACTCGAAAAGCATCAGAAAATGTGCAGAGGTAGGGGGAGGGGGGCAATTAGGGGACGTGGTGGGAGAGGAAGGGTTTGCCTCCTGGAGCCTGCTGTGGAAAAGGCCTCAAACCGCAGGTGTTCAAGAGACAGGTGGGTCCTCCACACATGCCCTGTGCCCTGCAGAATCCAGTCCACCCAAAGCCTCCATCCCCGAGGATGCACGAGGAGCAGGGAAAGGGCCCGGCTCACAGTCCAGCCCAGTATTCTGGTTGGGATGAATATAAAAGGCTCGTAGCACCCCAAATCTGCGTCAACTGTGGCTCAAGCCAGAATTACACTTTCTGGCCGCTGCTTCCCACCCTCTCGCACAAACGCCTACGACGCGCAAGTCCTGCATATGGTACAAGGACATAAGACTCACTAATAAGGCAGACGTGGTTCTGGCCCTTGGGGAACCCACAATCCAGCAGAGGAGATGGAGGCTGAGCGGGCGTTCCACAATCAGGCTAGCCAGCCAAGCTCCTCGGACAGATGCTGGGGGGGGGGGGGCAGCAGGAACTCCCCCACCAGGGGCTGCAGTGAGACTCAGAAGAGAAATGGGAGGTAGCCAGGGCAGGGAAGGGCGTTTCACCATCTGAACAGTATGTTCAAGGTCCTAGATGAGTGAAATTCAGGGTGTGGGGTTGAGGGCCGGCACAGGGTGGGCGCGATGCTGTGAGGAAGGGGGCCCACTGCGGAGCCACCCAATCTGTTAAGGACTGACTTCATCCCAGGGGCACCTGAATCAGATTAAAGATGCTTTCACAGGAGGCACCTGGGTGGCTCAGTCGGTTAAGCGTCTGACGTCGGCTTAGGTCATGATCCTGGGGTCCTGGGATCGAGCCCCACATCGGGCTCCCCACTCAGCAGGGAGTCTGCTTCTCCCTCTGCCCCTCCCCCTGCTCGTGCTCTCTCTCTCTCTCAAATAAATAAATAAAATCTTTTTAAAAAAATGCTTTTATCAAACTCATACAACTCAACACCAACAATCCAATTAAAAAATGGACAGGGGATCTGAATAGACATTTTTCAAAGGAAACAACCAGATGGCCAACAGACACATGAAAAGATGCCCAACATCACTCATCATCAGGGACATGCAAATCAAAGCCACAGTGAGATACCATCTCACACCTGTCAGAATGGCCACTATCAAAAAGACAAGAAATAACAAGGGTTGGCGAGGATGTGGAGACAAGGGAACCTCGTGCACTGCTGCTGGGAGTGTGAATAGGGGCTGCCCCTATGGAAAACAGTATGGAGGTTCCCCAAAAAGTTAAAAATACAACTACCAGGGGCACCTGGCTGGCTCAGCGGGTGGAGCATGGGGCCTTTACCTCGGGGTTGTGAGTTTGAGCCCCACAGTGGTGCAGAGATTACTTTAAAAAAAAAAAAAAGAAAGAAAGAAATATCATACTATCCAGTAATTCCACTTCTGGGTATTTACCCAAAGAAAATGAAAGCACTAATTCAAAAAGATCCACGCACGCCTATGTTCACTGAAGCATTATTTGCAATCGCCGGGAGATGGAAGCAACCAAGGTGGCCACCAAGAGATGAACGGATGAAGAAGACATGGCAGACTGCACGAGGATATATTACTGAGCCATAAAGAAGAATGAAATCTTGCCATTTGCCACAACACGGATGCAGCTAGAAAATGTTATGCTAAGTGAAATAAGTCGGACAAAAAAGGACAAATACCACATGATTTCGCCTCCATGTAGAATCTAAAAAACAAAACCGGAACAGCCTGTTTTGAGGATGAACTGGTAGTTGCCGGAGGGCAAAGGGGCACGGGGATGGGCACAACAGGTGAAGGGGACTAAGAGGTGCAAACTTCCAGTTAGAAGGTAAGTCAGTCACCGGGATGAGAAGCGCAGCACAGGGAAGACAGTCAATCATATTGTAGTAACAATGTGTGGTGACAGATGGGGACTACCCCTTTCCGTGGTGAGCATTTTAGAACGTATATGTCAAATCACTATGTCATACACCTAAAATCAGTATTGTATGTCAACTATACTCCCCTTAAAAATACACAGGGGCGCCTGGGTGGCTCAGTCGGTTGGGCGTCTGCCTTCGGCTCAGGTCATAATCCCGGAGTCCTGGGAGTCCGGGGATCAAGCAACACACCAGACTCCTTGCTCAGCAGGGAGTCTGCTTCTCCCTTTCCCTCTAACCCCTCCCACATCCATGTTCTCTCTCTCTCTCAAATAAATAAATTACGAAAATAAATAAATAAATAAATAAATAACTTTTAAAAAATGCTTTCACCAGATACAGATTAAAAACTACCCCCACCCCAAGCAGCGCCATTTTCGTTCTAAGAGGCGAAGGCTATCCTACCGTGGATGGTACCCAGTGCGGATGGCCCCCTCTGTCACTAGTGTGTCCTGATGCTCACAGCCCATCTCCCTGCTCCCCCTTCTCAAGAGGCTACCTTCCCCACTGGACATGTGACCCCTTGCACAATCTGAGTCACAGGCCAAGGGTTCCCACTTTCACGCTCCTTTGTGTGCTGGGGGAGGGTGTTGGTATTTGGAAAGAGCTGGAGTGCTTCCCCAAGCCTTCACTACCCTCTTCTCTAAGGGGGGGGGGGTGATAAAGCAAGCTCCCTCATCTCTAAATGAGAAGCAGAACAGGCTTAGCTGGGTTCCCAGCGAAGCACTCTGCTGCTGGCAGACAGTACCACAGCGCAGAGACCATGGAGGGGAGGCCAGGCTCCTTCCAGCCTCTGCCTCTCCCCGGCAGTCTGAATCCAGAACAGTCAGCACATCTACTGAGCACCTGCCAGGCACCAAGCCTGGAGGTGGGAGGCAAGGGGAGGTCCCAGGGCCTGACCAAGCAGAGGGGCAGAGGGACAGCTTGCTGGAGGAGGGACCTCTAACTTCTCGGCTCTGCCCCCAGAGGCTGCAAATCTCCAGAGAAAAATCCCATCACCAAACAGAAGGCTCCCTCTGAATTCCTGATCCCCTCCCATGGCGGCCCCATCTGCCAGGCACCTCCAGCTGCTGCTTGGGGAGTTCTTCCCCTTGCCCTTCTCCCCTTTCCCAAGCCTCCCCCACTTGTCTTCCAGTGAGATGCTGCCTCCTCCCGCCAGCTGGGAACCCCCCCACACCACCGCCCATGCCTGGCCCTCCCTCCCTGGGCACAGGCCGCCTGCTCACTTCCCGGAGGACTCACTCCTACAGCTCCAACTCCACCGACTGTCCTGTCTGCCCTCAAACACCCTCTCATGTCTCAAGGTCATGAAGCCTCCCTCAACCAGGCACCCCGCACCCCGCGGCTGTGGCCTCCTCTCTGTCTCCCTCCCCCACTGCCCCCACTCCCTCCCTCCCGTGCTCCCCCAAGCCCTCACCGGTCTTGCCCCACCTCTCCACAAAGGCCAAGGTCAGAGACGCCACACCGCCACACCGGCCACGTGGCCCCATGTAGTGGTCCTTCTGTCCTCCCCTATGCACTCAGCGCACCCCACCCCTTCTTCCCCCTCAGGACCCCGCCTCTCCTGGATCTCACCCCACTCACTGGCCCTCCTGTCTCCTTGCTGCCTCCCCTTTTCCCTAATCTATACCCTCCCCCTAGTCTTCACATCAGCCCCATGCATTCCAAACCCTCTTTCAACTGATGGTCTGGGTCCGGGGGCTACACCTCCAGCCCCTCAGCTCCCTGCAGAGCATCGGACCAAGGCCCACAGCCTAGTCTCAACCCCAAACTCTTCGTGTGCAAAACTGAACTTCTGACTCCTTCCCCACAAATGTGGTTTCTCTCTCCTTCATTCTTTCTTTTCTCAATGAACAGCCCCAGACTCTGCTAGGACCCCGAAACAGGGAGGGAGATCCTTTCTCTTAGTCCCCCAGTTCCATCCATCTGCAGGCTGTTGGATTTATCCCCACGATCCCCCCAAAACCAAGCCCTCTGCTCACCCCTGCCAGGGGCCAAGCCACTATCATCACTCCCCAGTACCACCTAGAAGGCTTCTACACCCAGCAGACTCCCCATGTCCACCCAATCTTCTGTGCCTCACTCAGCAGCCTAGGAATCTTAGAGGCAGAATTCTCTCTATTTAAAGCTCTGTTTACATGAAAAAATGTTCAAAATCATTAGCCATCAGGGAAATTCAAATCAAAACCACACTGAGATACCACCTTACGCCAGTGAGAATGGCAAAAATAGACAAGGCAAGAGACAACAATTGTTGGAGAGGATGTGGAGAAAGGGGATCCCTCCTACATTGTTGGTGGGAATGCAAGTTGGTACAGCCACTCTGGAAAACAGTGTGGAGGTCCCTTAAAAAGTTAAAAATTGAGCTACCCTATGATCCAGCCATTGCACTACTGGGTGTTTACCCCAAAGATACAGACGTAGTGAAGAGAAGGGCCATATGCACCCCAATGTTCATAGCAGCAATGTCCACAATAGCTAAATCGTGGAAGGAGCCGAGATGCCCTTCAACAGATGACTGGATTAAGAAGTTGTGGTCCATATATACAATGGAATATTACTCAGCCATCAGAAAGAACGAATTCTCAACATTTGCTGCAACATGGACGGCACTGGAGGAGATAATGCTAAGTGAAATAAGTCAAGCAGAGAAAGACAACTATCATACGATTTCTCTCATCTATGGAACATAAGAACTAGGATGATCAGTAGGGGAAGAAAGGGATAAAGAAAGGGGGGTAATCAGAAGGGGGAATGAAACATGAGAGACTATGGACTATGAGAAACAAACTGAGGGCCTCAGAGGGGAGGGGGGTGGGGGAATGGGATAGGCCGGTGATGGGTAGTAAGGAGGGCACGTATTGCATGGTGCACTGGGTGTTATACACAACTAATGAATCATCGAGCCTTACATCGGAAACCGGGGATGTACTGTATGGTGACTAACATAATATAATAAAAAATCATTAAAAAAAACTATTATTTGAAACATTAAAAAAAAATAAAGCTCTGTTTAAAGCTCAGTTCAAAGTCCAAGTCCTTTTTTTATTTTTTTTAAGATTTTATTTATTTATTTGACAGAGCGAGAGAGCACAAGCTGGGGGACAGCAGAGGGAGAAGCAGGCTCCCTGCTGAGCAGGAACCCAACATGGGGCTCAATCCCAGCACCCTGGGATCATGACCTGAGCAGAAGGCAGACACTTCACCAGCTGAGCCACCCAGGCGCCCCCAAAGTCCAAGCCCTTACTGAGTCCCACGAGGCCCACGTGACACCCTTGCCTCTCCCCCTCGCCTCCTCCACTGCTTGTCTCCCCACAAACTAGGCTCTGCCTCCTACAGCTCTGCAGTCCACGCATATTAGTCCCCTTTCAGGTGTGTTCCCTGCCTCAGGGCCTTTGTACCTGCCCTACCCTCGGCCTGACCTTCCTCTACAGGCCTTCCCCACTCCCACAGCAGCCCCTCCCCTACTGGCTAGGCTTTATTCCTCACTTGGCCTTGGCCACGTGGGGCTCTGTGGTGTTTACGTTGGACTCCCACCATCTGGCCCAGTGCATGCATGTGTGAGCGTCCACGGGCATCTGCGGGATGAATCGATGAATGATTGAGCTGAGCCCTGAATGTTGGGGGCATGTCTGCCAAGAGAACAGAGTCGTCCAGGTGCAGGACACAACACACGCAGAAGCCCTGAAGTAGAAGAGAGCATGTGAGTGAGGAAATGGAGAGAAATCTAGAACGGCTGGACCCGAGAGCAGAAGCTAGGCTGTGGCAGCCACCTCGGCTTGTCTCCCATCTGAGGAACGGAGCCTTTGGAAGGAACGTGCTGGTCCAGGCGGCTACTGTGGTTTCAATCCCTCTTGCTCCCTGGTCCCACGAGGTTTGGGCTCACGAGCTCTTGACATCGCGTTCATGGGCAGGGCACTCGCCCTCTCTGAGCCTCAGTTTCCTCATCTCTAGAAGAGGAACTGGGCAGCCTTGCCGTGAATGAGAAGGGACTGTCAGAGTATCCGGAGGCAGCAAAGTGCAAGATATACAGCAGATCCACGGTCCTTCCTGAGAGCAAAGACTCAGACGGCCAGGTGAAACAAGGCCAAATTGGGGAGAGGAGGCATAAGTAGGTAGAGGAGCTTTTTTAATTATTTGGGTGCCTGTATTTGTCTCTCGCACAATTGAGACCAAAGATAAGTCCCCTAAGGCGCCCTGGCACGCCCAAGTGTGGGTTCTCCCAGCCAGATGAACCCAGGGCTGGAGAGTGAACATGCCTGCCGAGACGCTGCAGGGACTGGCCAGCCAGCACCCAGGCCAGCCCCACAGGACTCCCGTGCGCAGAGTCCCTCCGGCGGGGTAAGCCCCAGGCACCCCATGGGACTAGTCTGGGGAGCCTGGAAATGGCTACAGTTCCTGAGCAGACACCATCCGGCGGAGGTCACCACCTTGCCTTCCAGAAGAAACAGGTATGCCGTGGCCACAGGCAAGCCAGGACGGGACCCAGCTCACGGCTCCCTCCTGTGCTGTCTCCCCAGGATCCGAGGGCTGCTCTGAGTGGCCCACAGCTTGCACAGCCCCCTCTCTCCAGCAGAGTCCAAAAGATGGCTCCACTTCCCAGAGAAGGAAGACAGCCAGAACTCCTGGCTCTGCCACCAGCTGACTGGGCGCTGACCTTGGGGACATCTGTCAGCCTGTCCCTTCCAGTTCACGATCCCCAGGCACACACGTCTTGAAGCCAGTATGTGGGGCGCCATGTCCTCATCTCCAGAGCGAGGCAGCGGCCTGACTGACCCCTGAGGAGCTACACACTGCACGGGTCTCTGATTTATGGGGAAGGAGATGCCAATTACGATTCTCCCTGGCTCCAAGGAACCAAGGGTCATCCTCATCGCCTCAGCTCCATCTGTCAGATAGACCCCACGCATTTATAACATTTTCTACCTCCTTTTGCCAGAAGGACAGATGCAGACTTAAAGCACAAGCGAGTTTTATTTTTCTTATAAAAGATGTAAAACATACGTTTTAATTTTCTTTCTTTTTTGGAAAGGCGAGAGTATTTCATGGCTCAGTGAGACAGGTGTTGTAAAAAGATGTTTGCAGTAAATTTTGATGGGGAGGCCTGACCCTGGACGAAGCTTTCAGCAGCTCCTGGGCACGAAAGCCGAGCTGGAGGAAGCGGGCTGCGCCAGGACCATAAAGTGCACTGGGCGAACGGGAATTCAATGATGTGTTTTAAGAAGTGTCTTTATGGCACTTTGCTAGACGGTGTTCAGAAAGGTGAGGGCAGGCGGGCACACAGGGAGGCTCTTCCTCTGGAGAAGGCGGGGGGGGGGGAGGGGAGGGCTGATAACAGCGGGGCTCTGGGAACACAGCGGCAGGGGCATTAATCACCTGGGCTCACCGTCCCCCTGAGAGCGGGGTCTCGTCAAAGTCCGTGGTCCAAGCCACAGGGAGACAGAGCATGAGGCACCTCAGAGCTTTCCTGCTCTCCCTAGGCCCCCTTGCCTCCGCCCGCACTGGGACGTGCCAAGGCTGCTTCCCCAGAAGGCAGGTGGGAGGAGACCTTCCCCCCCCAGGTGAGCCTGCAAGGTGCCCCCCACCGCCCCGTTCGGTAATCAAACCAGAGAAACCACCCTCTCTGCATGAAACCCCACGGGGGCTGAAAGGAGTCCTCGTCTCTGCCCAGTGCAAAGGGAGGCTGGAACACAGGAGCCCTGGCTTATAGCACCAGGGAGAGGAAACGCGGCTCAGGATATTCAGGTCACGGGCTCCAGCATTTGAGACCATAGGGAGACAAGTTTACACAAGCCCGGTGTTGCTGTGGCCAAAACAGCGCAGAGAGAGGAGGGGGCCCGAGGGGTGACAAGAAAGGAGGTCACTGGGGACCCATTGTAGAGGCCTTTTATACACCACCGTATACAAAATGGTTTCTGATGTGATCCCAGCACAACCTACAAATCAGGTGCTGTTCATCCCGTTTCACAGATGAGGAAACTGAGGCTCAGGGAGCAGGGAAGCAGTGGTGCTGGGGCTGGCCCATGTCTGACGGCACCAATGCCCATCCTCTTCTTAGCAGACAGCTCTGCCCCCACTGCAGGTCAGAAGGAGGGTCTGTGCCTCCCCCCGTGGTGACACAGCCCCTAGATGCCCCCCAGTGCCCAACTTTAAGTCCCCTCGTGCCCAACTGCCTTTAGAGTATGACTGTTTCCACAGTCTTATGATAAAAAGGCACCACCTGCGGGGATAATGAGGCTCCCCACCACGGAGACAGCTAGAGAAATAATCCTCTGGCCAGTAAATCAGACACTACGGAGATCTCCCCAAAGAACTGACTGTCTTCTAGCCAGGAAGATCCAGCCTGGTGGTATTTACTTCCCCAGAGGGAGAATGGGTCTATAGGAGTGGCCAGTCAGCTTAAGAGGGAGAAAGGGAATGCCCAGAGTAAGGCAGAATCCGGCCATGTGTCCAGAGGACTCACTGGGCCGGGAGCTGAGGCATTCTACACCCAGAATCCAGAGCAGGCACTCAACAGGGCAGCGGGACTGAACTACTGAGCAGCCATCCAAGGAAGAGGATCCTTGGTGGGTAGGTCTGCCCCTTGCAGAGAAGCTTGCCCAGCCTGCCCAGGGCAGCAGGATCCGCTTCCAAAAGCATTCAGCCAGCCCTCCAGCTGAGAACACATGCTGCCGAGTAAACTTAGGACTACGATTTGGCTTCCACGTGGCTTTTCCACAGGGAGAGGAGGCCCTGCCCAGGCACCCTTTCCAGACCCACCACTATATTTCCCACTGCGAGCTGCACATCAATCTTCTGACCTACATCAGGCTCTTATGAGTTTGGTTACTGTGTGCCAGTCTTTGAGAGAGGATCATCCCGGGCACAGACAGGCATTTGGAAGCCTACGTCTATCCCCAAGAGAAAGGTGAGCCCATGCCCATCAAAGCCATGGACGGGAATAATCAGAGCAGCTTTATTCCCGACAGCCCCAAACTGGAAAAGGAAATGCCCATCAACAGGAGAACGAGTACACACAATGTGGTACAGCCACACCGTGGAACATTACACAGCCATAAAAAGAGCAAACTGTTGGTACACCCAATAATGCACATCACCCTCACGACTGTGAGTAAAAGGAGCTAGACACACTGTATGCCTCTCTGTTCATACAAAGTTCGAGAAGCAGTAAGAGGTACGGATTGCAAAGGGGCTCAAAGGAACCGTCTGGGGTGCTGGCAACCCATTGGCCAGAACTGGATGTGTGTGTACAAATATACCGCCCACACGCACACCTGAGGTCTGTCTACTTAACGTACTTCACTGCACACCCTCAGTCAGCTCCAAGTGTAAACCGAACAGAAGGAAGAAAATTCTGTGGGGGTCTTCAAGGACCAAAGCTTAGAGCCCAATCAGAAGCAGAGTCCAGCGAAGGCAGCTCCCCAGTTTAAAAACACGCCCCAAATTCTCTGATCCTCTTCCCTTCCAAAGGTGGAGAGTAGCTTCCCTCCCCTTGAACGTGAGCCAGACTCCATGACTCCATCCTAAGCCCCAGCACAAAGCAGAAGAGACGGTGTGGGACTTTAAACACTAGGTCCCAAAAACGCACTGTGGCTTCTCGCTCGGTCTCCTCCCGCTCCCTCTCTCGGGTCACGTGCTCTGGGGGGGGGGGGGCAAACCAGCCGCCATGTTGTGAGGACACTCAAGCAGCACTGTGGACAGACCCCCAGGGCGGGTCTGAGGCCTTTACCAACAGCCACTTCACGGGAGTGAGCGGCCTGGGAATGGCTCCCCCCAGCCGTAGCCGAGTCCAACAGAAGCACCCCGCTAAGCTACTCCTAGGTTCCTGACCCTCAGACACTGTGAGGTCCTAAACGTGTGCTGTTTCAAGCCATTGAATCTGAGGGGGATTTGTCACTCAACAATAGATCACCGAAACACACAGATCACCCCGCCAAGCCTGCGGGGGTCTTCACACCCAGGGTCGCCAGGCCGCCCTCCTCACACTGCCCCCTGACTGGATCCTGGAGCTCAGGCGGCCCCATCTGCTATGGTTTCTTCACAGCATTGGCCTTTGCCTGGCACTGCCCCCCTGGCTTGACCACGTTTTCCACTGTTTCCTTCCCCTAGAGAAGAAGCTCCATGACGGCAGGCCCCTTGCCTGTCTCAAGCACGGCTGAATCCCAGCACTAGAACGGTGCTGGCCACACAGAAGGCGCTCAGTAAAAATAGATGAATGAATGAGGGGCGCCTGGCTGGTTCAGTCTGAAGAGCGTGTGACTCTTGATCTCAGTGTCATGAGTTCGAGCCCCACGTTTGGTGTACGGATTACTTCAAAATAAATAAACTTTAAAAAAAAAATGGATGAATGAATGGAAATCCCAGCTCCAAGCAGAGACACCACAGTAGCCTGGGAATCCCTGGCCTGTCAGCTTCACCAGGTCTGGAAGTTTTCAGGGGCACCAAGGAATGGGAGGGGGTGGGGAGCTGGATCCTAGAAACAGTGACAGATCCAGGAGCACGTGGCTGGGTCCCTTGCCTCCCTGGGTCCCTAGCTCTTTTCCCATCAAGCTGCTTTCTGCTCCTGACAGAGAAGGGGAGGCAGGCTCCCTGTGGGGACAGTCCCCCTGCCAGGAATCTCGGCCAGCCCCCCACTCCCTGCCCTAACCAGGGTTCTACGGCCTGGGCTGAGGGCATGACACGCACTCTCTGTGTGTGCATTAAGTCAAGTCAAGTGCTTTCTGCCCACGCTTGAAGATCTGGGGGAAGGAATACCATTCATACAGGGGTAAAGTCATCTTGAACTCTACCTCTAATTCTGAGGACTCCTTCCCTTTACCCCCACCCTCCCGGCCAGACCCAGGCCTGCCTTCCCAGCCCCATTGGCCGAACCCACTCCACCACAGACGCCCAGCCAATGAGCCACTTCCCCTGTGCTTTTGAAAGGGGATCCAGCCAGGAATGGTTACCAGAGCTCTGGGAGCACGCTCTGAAGGGCAGGGGCAGCTGGCTGAGCAGCCGGCCAGACTATTTGGGGCTCTGCAGACCGGATTCCCTCCCTTCCCTGTTCTGTGGGGGAGCCCAGAGTCCAGCCCTGGGACTCATGGCGGACCAGGACTCATGACCCATCCCAGAGTGGGAGGAAATGGCTTGATTCCTGGGGGTGCAAGGTGTCACTGTTTGCACAGACGTAATGCCCTGTCTCTGCCCTGCCCCCGCAGCCCCTCAGCCCTGTGTCCCAGAATGGGGCAGAAACTGTTCACAAGTGGCCAGAGGCCAGGGATGAGGGCAAAAGGGCACCAGATGACCGGCCCAGAGAAGCAGGCCTTCAGGGCAGGGGTGGGGTGGAGGTGGGACTGGCCTGCCCAGAGAGGCCACTCTGCGGGGCTATCTGATCCTACCAGGTGGGACACCAGACCCAGAACTGTCCCCTCAGTCCATTTCCTGCCACTCTGCCTAAAATGCCACCGCTTTAGAAACCCTACTGCACAAAGCATGGGGAATACAGGAGCCTACCGTCAGCTCTGCCACAAACTCTCAGTGACCTTGGCTTCTCAGCTCACTTTCCCTCCTGCACCACGGAGTGAGGTGGTAGGTCCTGGATGACCCCTGGGGCTGCCCTGTGACCCGTGCCGGCGGGGTAAGGGCGTCCTCCTCACACTGCCCCCCACAGGGGACCTGGCCCTCGCAGGGAGTGAAGTGGTTTGTGGGGCTGGGCACGCGGGGGGCGTGGCTGTGAGCGGAGGGGTCCACACTCGGGCGTGTGAGGCCTGAACTTCCTCAGGTCTCTCGGGTGGAAGAGGCTGCTGGTGGGGTGCTGTCCAGCCGGGGAAGGCCCACGGGGGGCCGCCCTCGCCCCTCGAGCCCCCCTCCTGCTTACACTTACATTTTGCCTCCTTCCAGTCGGTGGAGGTGCTCAGGTCCACCTTCGCCGCCATGGCCAGGGGGGCCCAGGTGCGCACCCCGGCGGTCCTCTCCGCCCCACCGCCGCCGCCCCCCAAGCCCCAACTCCCGCTGGGGGCCGCGCGCCGGGGCTGTCCGCGCCCGGGGACGCCGGGGGAACCGCACGCACTGCTGCGGGTCCGCGTGGCACCCGCCGAGGGGCCGGGCCAGGGGCGCGGGACGCACAGCAGCTGCCCCGCCGCGCGCAGCTGTGCCAGGCGGCCGGACACTTGGCTCCTCAAAGACATGAGCGGGCGGTGGGGGGCAGTTCCCCGCCCACTTGGACTCTATTTACGGTGCTGGGCGTCTCTCCCTGATCCGCTCGGGACCGAGCGGTGTGTGCTAGCGGCGACCGGCTCCGAGCTGGCGGGCCGCGCGGCCAGAAACCCCGAGCGCGCCGCTGGGCACCCTGGAACTTGTAGTCCCGGCCGCCGGATGGGCCCCCGCACTCGTATGCACACGTGCGCGCCCCGCCCGGACTCCGCCCGCTCCAGGCGCCCGGGATCGCGTCGGACGCGAGGCTCCGGCTTCTCCGAGGGTCGCGAAGCTGCCTGGCGCCCCCTCGGGGCTCGGCGCCAACTTCCCGGGCTGCGGAGCCGCCCTCCCCGCGGCGCGGCCCTGGCCCGCCTCTGCCCTGCGTCCCGGGCGTTCGGCGCTCCGTACAGAACTCGGAGCGCCGGGCGCGGCGTCACCCCGCAACCCCATCCCGCCCCCGGTCCCCAGGAGCTGCGGTCCCTCCCGGCCGGCGGGTCCCGGGGAGGTGACAAGCAGCGCGAACGATCGGGTACGTCCGGTTCGGCGACTTTCCCTGAGCAGCTGAGCCCCGGGGGCGGGCGGGGACGCGACTGGAAGCAAGAGTGCAAACCGTGGAATTTGAAGGCAGAAAATTTCAGTTCCAAGAGGCGTTCTCTGGTGGAAGAATTGGCGTGATTTTTTTTCCTTTATATTTTGCTGTAATTTTTTATGGAGACTATGAAGATAGATTTTTAAATATAAGTATGTTTATGTTTTTCTACATTATTAATATTATTTGAGAAATACAATAGTGGGTATTTTTATAACCTGAGGAGGAGCCTGGGTCCCAGAGAAGATTCCAGTACCAGCTTGCCACCCTGGGGTACACAGGCCACTTGAGACTCACTTTTTGAGCTGTAAATTAAGAATAAGACAGGGGCAGCTGGGTGGCCCAGTCGGTTGAGCGTCTGCGTTCCGCTAAGGTGGTGATACCTGCGTCCTGCTCAGGGAGCCTGCTTCTCCCTCTGCAGCTCCCCATGCTTGTGCTCTCTCCCTGCCTCTCCCTCTCTCTCAAATAAATAATAAATAAAGATCTTAAAAAAAAAAAAACAACAGGGCTCAGATCTGGCTGGTTGCAGACATGCCGTGTAATCCAGGCCTCTCTGGTGCTGGGTGTGGCAATAACCAGAGACAGGGCTGTGGGGAGGATCACAGAGGGCCCAGTGTGGATGCAGCTGGCGCCACGGGAAAGTCCAAGAAAGAACCAGCACAGACCCGCCACAGGGAGGAGGGCACTGATGAGCCTGGGATGAGGGTGGAGAGGGACAACCAGAAGCCAGGGACCAGGAAGGAAGGGCCAAGGGTCCCCCACATTCCAGGACCACCAGGAAGGCCTGCACCCTCTCCTCAAAAGGGTCAGCAAGCTGAGTTCAGGATGTGGTAGTCCGGCCTTAGGTTGGAGGTCACTTCACCACGTGCCACTTCTATAACTCAGCATGACAAGAAGGACCTTGCCAACTACAACCAGGACAGCAGCCATTTACAGGACACTGGCTGCCAGCTGGGGCTGAACTAAGCTCTCTACTTGCATTTGTTCCACCTTCGTTAACTCGTTAACTCGTGACGTGCTCCCAACGGCCAGGTGAGGCCGCTCTGCCCCATGGTAACGATGGGCGGCGGGAACGTGCCGGAGGTCAACAACACAGCCTGTGAGGGTCGGAGCCCAGATTTGGGCCTGGTTGCTTCTTATCTGTGGTCTGCAAAGCAATTGCTCAGATGTCACTGATGGAGGAAATGAAGCGTGTGGATGACCCTGTGTGTGTTTTATCGCTGCTGTCACAAGTTACCACAAATGTGGTGGCTTCCATTACACAAATGTATTATCTTGAAGTTTTGTAGCGGACAGAAGCCTGACACGGGTCTCACGGGGCTAAAATCAAGGGGTCGGCTAGGCTCCGTTCCCTTCCGGAGGCTCTTTCTGGCCTTTTCCAGCTTTCAGAGACCCGCACACTCCTTGGCTCATGGCAGCCTTCTTCCATTTTCCAAGCCAGCAATGTTGGCATCTGCCCGACCAATTTTTCCATAGCGGCCCTTGCCTCTGACTCTCTTCCACATCCCTATCCATTTTCAAGGACCCTGGTGATTCTGCTGGCCCCACCACGGTAATCCGTGACAACCTCCAGATTTAAAGTTGACTGATGAGTGACATTAACTCCATCTGCAACCCTGATTCCTCTTTGCCACGTAATGTAACATATTAAATCTGCAGGCTCCTGGGACTAAGATGTGGACATCTTTGGGGGACCATTATTCTGCCTACTATACCCCTCCTGGCAGGGTCTGGGGAGGAGGATAAAGGGAAAGGCAGGGGCCCCAGCCATAGGAAGTCTTGGTGCCCAATCAGGAGGCTGCCTTTCTGCACAGAGCACGAAATCCACATCCCCCACAGCAAGACCTCTGAAGCACCCTTGCATACTCTGGGCATCTGTACCAGTCCGTCTGATTCTTTTGCTGGGATTCATCTCTGTTCTCACATGGCCGCCAGGAGAGAGAAGGTTCCAGCTCACAGCCCTCTGCTGTCTAGTCTAAGAGAGGCCTGGGCCCCACACACAGGTGGATGTGGGCAGGCAGGCACAGCTCTGACTGGGCAAGGCAGGACCTCCTCACAGAGTCTGAGTTGGATCTTTTGAAAAAGGTAAAATGTTGCCAGGTTCCAAAGGTGTGTATGTGTGGGTCAAAGTCATTCCAGGCAGAGGGATGCCCCGAAGCAAAACTATGGTAGCCTATGGAATGCCGAATCTTCCAGCAGGGGCTATAGCGTGGTCGGAGACTGTCAGCTGAGGCTTTCTAATGTTGCAGAGGGGCTCTCGTGCAGAGAAAAGCTACCTACTGCTGCTTGTGTTTAAATGAATACTGCATTTATTAAACTTATAAATAAAAGAAAGAACTAGTTTTTCTTAAACATCCAAGTGCAACTTGCAAATCTAGTTTTCTATTTATAAATCTGCTAATTTTTGTATAAAAATAAGAACAATTACTTTCACTTATTTGATGCATATTTAATTAACTCATAGGTTCAACAGATTAAATTCTAAAAATGAAAGCCAATTACAAACCTAGGTAATTAAATTTCCTAATAGATTTTAAACTACATGTTACAGAGATGAGATAGCTGGTCTTCTCGAACACCTTAAACTCAACATCCTACAGGCTTTTATCTTCTTTTTTATTCCTTTTTCTTTACAAACAGGGAGGGGGTGGGGGGGTGAGAACACTCTTGCCCCCCACCTCATTCTGTCCTCCCCAGCCAAGCATATTTTTTTCTAATCAGCTAAGCAATATTTTTTAAATTTTATGTATTTATTTGACAGAGAGAGAGCACAAGCAAGGGGATGGCAGGCAGAGGGAGAAGGAGAAGCAGGCTCAGCAAGGAGCCCGATGCGTGGATCCCGGGATCCTGGGATCATGACCTGAGCCAAAGGCAAACATTTAACCAACAGAGCCACCCAGGCGCCCCAGCTGAGCAGTTCTTAAATGCTAATAGATTACACTTGTAAATATGGTAAATCAATTCTCTTAAAAGTTCAAATGTTGTTTATAAACTTAGATCATTTTGTACTGTCTCAGTTGTCTATTGCTCTGTAATAAACCATGAGAACTTACTGGCCTAAACTAATAACCAGGGAAAAGAGTTAAAATGCTTGGTCTGGGATAAAGCTGCAAGTTTCATCTGCTGGTCTTGTCTGGGTCCCTCCTGTGGCTGCAGGCATCTGACCACCTAACTGGGGCCGGGACCCCCGGGATGGCCTCAGTCCCATGACTGGCAGTTGGTGCTGGCTGTCAGCCAGGCCCTTGGGCTCTGCTCCATGGGCCTCTTTTCCTCCCATACACTAGACGGGGGCAGCTTCACGGCATGCTGGTCTCAAGGACTTGCTCCAAGAGGGTGACCACAGAGGCTGCCCTGCCTCTTGAGGCCTGACTCTGAAGTCACCCTGCATCACTTCCACTGCATTCTGTCATTTGACGTGGGTCACAAGGTCAGCCCAGATTCGAGGGCAGGAAGAAAGAGACTCGAACTCTTAATGGGAGGAGGAGCAGCCGAATCTCATTGCAAAGGCAGCATACAGGGGTGGGAGGAATTATTACAGCCATTTTATCTAATTACATTCACAAATCAGGGGCGCCTGGCTGGCTCAGTTGGAAGAGCATGCAACTCTTGATCTCGGGGTTGTGAGTTTCAGCCCCACATTGGGCGTGGAGATTACTTAAAAAAAAAAACAAAAAAACACAGAGGTACCTGGGTGGCTCAGTCAGTTGGGCTTCTGTCTGACGCTCAGGTTGTGATCCCAGGGCCCTGGCATCGAGTCCCGCGTCGGGATCGAGTCCCGCGTCGGGCTTCCTGCTTAGCAGGGAGTCTACTTCTCCCTCTGCCTCTGCCTCTCCCTGCCCTCTTTCCCCCCAAGTTTGTGCTCTCTCTCGCTCTCTCAAATAAGTAAATAAAATCTTTAAAAAAAAAAAACCCACAAACCAAATAAGACAGATTGACTTAAGTGTCTGAAAACCTTAAGTAAACACTCTGATACTAGCACAATGTCACAAAACTTATTCCTGAACTGGTACCGAGATGCTGGGTTTGCTTTGCTGGTTTCCACACCTTTCAGGGTTGCAAAGCCACCAGAGGACTGGATTCCCCATCACAGCGGAGCTGGAGGTGCAGTGGGATTTGGGACCACAGTACAGTGAAGGTTTCCTGCTACTGTCAGAGATTTTAAGAGCAGAGTGGGACCCAGAAGAATTCTGCTAGGTCTAAAGGGACCCCCCCCCCCAAGCCCATTCCTCTCTCCAGGAGCCGAATTGCAGAGCCCAGTGCGTCTCTGTTTCCTGAGAGTCCCACAGTGTTCAACTTGACCCCATTTTTACCAGGACACGGTCCTTCTTTTTACTGCTTCAACACAGGTGAGTGAGCTCCTGTGCCTGGCAGGTCCCCCTGACGTCTTCACTATGTGATCGCAATTTTGAGCCTCCCTTCACCCAGGTTGTAATGCAGTCTTCATATTTTACTTTATCACCTGCCTGTGTTCCATTTTACTCTGTGTCATTGGCCAGTGTTGTACTGTCATTATAATGGGAGGCGTGAAAGGGAAGAGTGGGTTACGAGGTAGTAAGTGTCTGGCCCGCGCATAACTGTAAATCACCGGCCTGGGCAGCAGAGGGCGCCCCTCCCCCGATTCCTCTCCGGGCGGGTCTGAGGACCAGGTCCGTGATCCTGAGAGAGGGCTGCTGGGCCTCCGCTGGGGAAGGGCCCAGTGCCGGGCAGGCATTAGCTGTCCCTCCTCCGACTTCAGAAAAGGCCTGGGAAGAAGGTGGACGTTCAGAGGACACTTAGCTTGAGTATATAAAAACCTCGAATAGTAATGTTTATTGCAACAAGTTTTTATTTTAAGATTGTATTTTTAAGCAATCTCTACACCCAACCTGGGGCTCAGACCCACAACCCCGAGATCAAGAGTCACTGGCTCCAGGAGCTGAAGCATCCAGGCGCCCCGATTATGACAAATTTAAACAACACAATGAAAAGAAAGCCCTATTATGAGCTGAATCATGTCCCCCCCAGCCCCAGATTCATAGGTGGAAGTCCCAACTTTCGGCTCCTCAGCATGTGATTGTATTCAGAGACAAGGCCTTTGAACAAGTGATTGAGTAAAACACAAGGCAGTTAGGGTGAGCCCTCACGCAATCTGAGTAGTGTCCTTGTAAGAAGGAAGCTGGACCCGCAGAGACACACAAAGCCCACGTGAGGACACAGCGAGAAGGCAGCCATCTGCAAGCTGAGGAAAGACGCCCCAGGGGAAACCAGATCTGCCAATACCTTGATCTCGGACTTGTAGAGCCGAGAAAATAAATCTCTGTTGTTCAAGCCACCGAATCCGTGGGATTTACGTATGGCAGCCCTAGCAAGCTAATACAACACCCTCTCCCCAGCCCTAATCCACAGAGGTATGTATCAATTTTGGTAGCCAGCTGTGCATCCTTCTAGATTGTTTCCGTGCATTTATAATCATATGTGAAGATATACACATACAATTTCTTTCTTTCTTTCTTTTTCTTTCTTTCTTTTTTTTACAAAAATAGCATTTGGCCATACACACTGTTCCACAACTTTCTTCATTCCATAGTACATCATGGGCATGTTTCCCCGTCAGTATCTGCCCAAGCTTTCTTTTTTTTTTCAAATTAAATTAAATTTAATTTTAATTCAATTAATTAACATAAAGTGTATTATTAATTTCAGAGGTAGGGAGTGATTCATCAGTTGCATATCACACCCAGTGCTCATCACATCACGTGCCCTCCTTAATGCCCATCCCCCCCATTACCCCATTCCCCCACCCCCTCCCCTCCAGCAACCCTCAGTTTGTTTCTTAGAGTTAAAAGTCTCTTATGGTTTGTCTCCCTCTCTGATTTTGTCTTATTTTATTTTTCCCACTCTTCCCCTATGATCCTCCATTTTGTTTCTTAAATTCCACATATGAGTGAAACCATGAGATATTGTCCTTCTCTGACTGACTTACTTTGCTTAGCATAATACCCTCTAGTTCCATCCACATTGTTGCAAATGGCAAGATTTCATTTTTTTAATGGCTGAGTAATGCTATATATATATATATATATATATATATATATATATATATACACACACACACACACCACATCTTTATCCATTCATCTGTCGATTGTCAGACACATGGGCTCTTTGCATAGTTTGGCTAGTGTGGACATGGCTGCTATAAATGTTGGGGTGCAGGTGCCCCTTCAGATGACTATGTTTGTGTCCTTTGGGTGAATACCTAGCAGTGCAATTGCTGGGTCATAGGGTAGCTCTATTTTTAGCTTTTTTAAGGAACTCCATACTGTTTTCCAGAGTCCGCACCTTCTTTTTAATGTTCACAAATATTTCGTCCTATGGAGACAGCATTCATGGTTTCTTTTCTTTTCTTTTCCTTTTGGCTTAAACAGCAGAAATTTATTTTCTCACCGTTGTGGAGTCTGAGAGTCCAAGATTAGGGTGCCAGCGTGCTCAGGTTCTGGGAGGGCACTTTACCTGCCTCATAGATGGCTGCCTTCTTGCCTCGCTTGCTGGCTTGTCTTTCCGAGGTAGAGAGAAAACAAGCTCTCTGGTGTTTGGTGTTATAAGGGCACTAATCTTCTCACAAGGGCCCCACCCTCATGGCCTCATCTAAACCTGAGCTGCCTTCCCAAGTCTCCACCTCCACTACCATCCCATTGGGGGTTGAGGGCTTCAACATGAGGATTTGGGGCACACAGTTCAGTCCGAAGCAAGAGGCAGCGTGGTGTTTCCTGGCGTCCTCCATGGACGCACATGGGTGCCATTCCTTTGGCTGTGACAGACATCCTTGTGCCACCAGGCTGAGGTTACCTGTGGGACAAATTCCCAAGAATGGAATTGTTTTTTGCATTTTATTTATTTTTTTTAAGATTTTATTTATTTATTTGACAGAAAGAGAGACAGCCAGCGAGAGAGGGAACACAAGCAGGGGGAGTGGGAGAGGAAGAAGCAGGCTTCCAGCAGAGGAGCCCGATGCGGGGCTCGATCCCAGGACTCCAGGATCACGCCCTGAGCCAAAGGCAGACGCCCAAAAACTGAGCCACCCAGGCGCCCCTGCTTTTTGCATTTTAAACAGATGTTGCTAAGTGTACCTTCCCATCAACAGGGTATGCAGGGGCCAGTTTCCCCCACACTCACCCTCTCCACCACTTGGAGGTTCTCGAGAAACGGGTGGTGGAAAGGAGGTAGTGAGGTGGTGACATTTAGCTCTGAAGGGAACCAACCACTTGGCCCAGGGAATGTAAGCAGAACTGGGGGTGAGGAAGTCCAGGGGAAAGACCAGAGAGCCCCTCCTCTGGGAGAGGCTGAGGGACACGCAGGGGGAGCAGAAGAGGGACAGGTTTCATTTGCTCATTTGCCACATGCTTACAAGCCTATGCAACATCCCCGGCCCGGACTGCACTCAGCAGTGAACACAGCACGGGCCCTGCCCCTGTGGAAACGTCTAGTGTGGGAGACACACGGCAAACAAGTCGGCAGGTACATGTCATTTCAGGAAGTGCCTAGAGCTGCAGAAAGAATGAGTTCAAAGAGCAGCAAAGGGCTGGAATGGCTGAAGCATGGGGAGGCAGAGAGAAAGGGGGAGGCAGCACCCAGTGCCACGGGGGTATCTGGGTTCCATACACTGGGGCACTTCTGGAGGGTGTTGGTCAAGGTTGAGGGCCAGCTGAGTTTTAAAGGGTGCCTCTTGGCAGCCTTAGAGACAATGGCACTTGCACGGGCAGTTGGGACAGAGCTGGGGAAGCGGATGGGACAAGCACTGTAGCAGCAGGATTTCTAGCCTCAGCAGGAAAGACGAAAGCGTGGGAACAGCCCTTGGGGGTGAGTCCTCTGGTTGTCTGTTGTGTAACAACCTATGTTGTTTTGATGGCTGAAAACAACAGCTCTTTGATTGTATCTCATGATTTGTGGGTCGGGGCTCAGCTGGACGATTCTTGTGTTCCATGTGGCCTTGACTACGGTCGCTCAGTGGTATTCAGCAGGAGATGAGGCTGGGCTGAAGGGCCCAAGATGGCTTCCCTCATCTTGGCCAGACTGGCTGAATAGCGGGGGCTCTCCGTGTGGCTAGCTTGGGGTTCCTCAACCCATCAACCTGACCGCCTCAGGGCAATCAGGCTTCTGACTTGGTAGCACAGGGCTTCGAGAGGGAGTGTCCCGAAAGATAGGAGGAGGAAGCTGCCAGTTTTATAAGGCTCAGAAACTGGCCCAGTGACACTTCGAGTTATTCCACTGGCCAAAGTAATCTCAGAGGCCACCAAATTTAAGGGGAGTGGACATGGCCCCCTTTCAATGAGGGGGGTGTCAGTGAACGTGCACTTATCTTTCATCTCCCAGAGTGCCCCTTGACGGCCTTCTCATAGCATTGCGTATCATATGATGGGCCATGACCAATTTTTTTTTTAATTTATTGATTTGAGAGAGAGAGCACAAGCAGGGGGAGCGGCAGAGGGAGAAGGAGAAGCAGGCTCCCCACTGAGCAGGGAGTCCCACACGGGGCTCGATTGCAGGACCCTAAGATCTTGACCTGAGCCGAAAGCAGACGCTTACCGGCCTGAGCCACCCAGGCGCCCCCATGATCAATTTATTTCTTTTTAAGGTTTTATTTATTTATTTGACAGAGACAGCCAGCGAGAGAGGGAACACAAGCAGGGGAAGTGGGAGAGGAAGAAGCAGGCTCCTAGCGGAGGAGACTGATGTGGGGCTCGATCCCAGAACGCTGGGATCACGCCCTGAGCCAAGGGCAGACGCTTAACGACTGCGCCACCCAGGCGCTCCCCCATGATCAATTTAAACCTGCCTGTCGTGTAGCAGGTTTCACTCTCAAGCCTCAGCCAAGCTTAGTAGTGCAAGAAATATGATGTCATCCATTTCCTTAGGTCAGGGTTTCGCAGCCTCAACTCATCTGGGACCACGTAACTGCAGGGAGCTGTAGGAGGCACGTTATCAGATGTTCAGCAGCCTTCCCGGCCCCCAAGTTGTGACCATCGAAAATGTCTCCAGACACTGCCTCATGTTCTCTCAGGGCAAAATCGGCCAGGTTGAGAACCGGAACCTTGGGACCAACTCATTCTGACTCCAAGCCCCCATCCTACCCAGCAGTGAGGAAATCTTACCCCAGTTACAGCTAGGATTCTCGTCCAGGGGATCTCAGATAGGTGGGGGGGGGGG
This sequence comes from Ursus arctos, assembly GCF_023065955.2. Lineage (NCBI taxonomy): Eukaryota > Metazoa > Chordata > Mammalia > Carnivora > Ursidae > Ursus > Ursus arctos. The sequence continues at coordinate 40,671,784 of NW_026622908.1, forward strand.
GGGGAGTGTGTGGTGCCCTAAACCCGAGGAAGAGTTCCAATCCACTACCATGGCTGTTGTCAGTGTCCTCACTGGGCTCACCTCAGTGGTCCCCCAAATACAAAGAAGCTCTCCTCCCACCCCCACCCCAACCCTGCACCTCTCATGGCCTGTGAGCACAGCCTGGGGGTCTTCACGTGCATCTCGCAAAGTTGTCCCCTCTGACTCTGGTCGCCTACTGACTCAAAGTTTCCCAGTCCAAGCTAGAAGATGGCTGGAGAGTCCGTGGGTCTGTGTCCTGCTCACAGAATTCACTGGCAGACTGGATATGGTTGTGAAAGACAGGGGTGAAGGAAACCTCCAAAGTTTTCAGCCTGAACCAGTCCAAGAATAAGGAGGCCACTGATGGGAAGGAAGTCAAGGGAGGAACAATCTGGGGGGAGACTGTTGGGAGCTCCGATCTGAACGCATTGGGAAGTCCATTAGCCATCCAAGTGGAGACATCAAGGAGACAGCTGGGTAGATAAGTCTGGAACTCGGGAGCAAGATCTGAGCTGAAGATAAAAACGTGGGAGTCACCTGAGGTGGTATTTATAGCTACGAGACTGACTGAGATCACCCTGGGAGGGAGTGCGGATGGTGAGGTCCCAGGCTGGGCTCTGGGGCTCGCCAATGAATAATCATCAGATAATAATTACCATCATTTTATTTCTTGAAGCATCTGGCGCAGTGCCTGGCTCTCCGTACAAGTTCTCTGAATGGAACAGAAGGAACAGAACACTATGGCACTTTACTCATCCCCACACTCTCCCTGCTAACCAGGATTTAGCAGCTACCTGAGCAGGATAGCAGGTAGTTAGAATCTCTCAGTTAAGTGGGAATGAAAATATTCTTTAGGAATTTTCCAGAACCCAGAATGGAAATTTGCTATCACTTGCAGAAGGAAAACCAAGCTGTCTTAAAATCCCACTCCAAAAGCGACAGTTCTGACCAGCACGAAATTCCATGTTCCACAGACACGAGTTCTGAGCCGCGACCACTCCCTAATCCAGGCTCCACACTCCCGCCCTGAGTCTCCCGAGCTCCAGCTGCTTTCCTTTTTCTCATATAGGGGGAACTTTAAAACCAGGGGTTTGTTCTGCAGAGAATTTGGTCACACACATTTACCCCTTCAGTCTCTCATTTGCTCCAGGATCTACGACCTCAGATTGACACCAAACACAGCCTCGGCCATCTTGCTCCCCACCCTTGACAGCAGCAGGACCGAAATAGCAGCATGAATCATTCGGGAACTGTCACGTAATGCAGGGGCCAGGGCACCTTCCGCGGCGGCGCCTCTGCTTGTGGTCCAGGGATCTGGGGAAGGGGACACTGGCCGGCCGCCATCACGTCACCGCCTCCCTGTCCCACTCCAGGGGGCTCAGAGTCTACAAAGTGATTTGAAGAAGCCCAAGTTGGTGGGAAGTCTAAGAGTTAACGTTTCTGAATGTCCAGGAGTGGCTTTACTGTAACCCTGAATAAGCTTAAGCTTTAGGGTCCCCGATTCACATCCCTTCTAAAGGTCCAGATCTTTTTTAATTTGTGTTTTTCTTTCTTCAGAGGAGGGCTTTCCAAATTTTATGTTTTGGGGCTGACGAGACTTGAGGATGGATGATCTTGTTCAACGCTCATAGTAACCTTGGGAAGTCATTGGCACGTCATCATCCCCATTTATAGGCAAGGACACTAGAGCATAGAAGAACCTTCTTTGGGTTCCTTGAAAATTTCAAACTCGTTTTAACTTCAGGGCCTTTGCGCTTTCTGTTGTCCTGTCTGGAACCCTGTCCTTGGCTGGCTTCTTCTCACTCCAGGTATAAGGGGCCTTCACTAACCACCCACCTCTAGGAGCTCCTTCCCTCCCTGCTCCCCCTCTATCCCTTTACCTTTTGTTTTGTTTTCTTTTTTCTTTTTTTTTAATAGCACTCACCACTCTTTGGGGTTATTTTCATTTCTGCATGTTTTTATTTAACAAATGCATATAGTGTTTACTCTGTAGGTAGACAGCGTTCTAAGTACATTACAAATAACAAATTAATCCTCACAGCTACCCGGACATCAAAACTGTTTCACCCACATTTTAAAACGGAAACAACAGAAACACAGAGGCTAAGCAGGTTGAAGTCACACAGCTGATGAGGGGAACTATTATCTATCTCTTTTGTCTTCTAGACAAAATCCACGACAGCAGAAGCTGACTCTCTGAGCCTTCTTGTTCTCTGCTGAGCCCCTGCGTCCAGAGTAGTGTGTCACATGTAGCAGGACTATATAAAAGATGTCAGTGATGATGAGACCAGGTTACAGAGAGGGAGGAATGGGAAGAAGCCTGGAGAGAAGCTGTCAGAAGACGGTGGAAGAGCTCCTCTGGGGGTTAGCAGTGGGACTGGCAAGAGTGTGGTGGTCTGGAGACGGTACCAAGGAGAAATGAAAGGTCTTCTGGACAGGTTTAATTCAGTAGATGAATAAGAGAGGCCAAAAGCCTGGAAATCACCTCCTTCCTTCCTGTTCTGAGTCCAGTGCATCAACAGATCCTGTTGGCTCCTCCAAAAGTCGGAACCCAACTGTTCTCAGTCCTCCTCCGCTCCCACTCTGGCCCACAGCATTGTCACTGCTCTCTTGGAAGACGGCAATAGCGTCCTGAGAGGTCAACTACACTGCAGGCAAATGGGGTCCTCATAAAACTACATCAGATCATGTGCCTTTTCTGTTCAAAACGTGCTGGCATGAACACAATGGCCTCTGGCCTGCAGGACCTGGCCCTGGCTTTGACCTGGCCCCTGCTTCCTCTTGGCCCCACTCTCCCACTCCCTCCCTACTCCCACCATCCTGGCCACCCCAGTGCAGCTCCCACCCCAAGACCTTTGCATGTGTTGTTCCCTCTGTAAGGCTCTTCCCCAGATTTTCCATTCATCTCACTCCCCTACTTCTTCAGGTCTTTTCTCAAATCTTAGCTTTTCACTGAGGTTTGCCCAGGCCAGCTTATTAAAAATGCAACACCAGCCCCTCACCCAACACTCCTTAACCTTTTCTCTGCTTCATTTTTCTCCACCACACTTCAGCAGATATACCCTATAAACTTTTTTGGCTTGTCTCGTCACTAGAATGAGCACCAGGTGATTTTTGTCGGGTTTGTTCACTGCATTTTCTCCAGAGCCCACCATCGCATCTGACACACTCAATCATACTTAACAGACTAATGAACACTTACTGTGTGCCAGACGCTGTGTAACACACCTTGAAGAAAAGGATAAAGGAAAACGGACACGAGGGCCCTGTGGACCTGACAAATGTGGCAATACCAGAGTTGCTGGTTTAATTTGTGATTGGACACACAGTGCAGTAAAAGCCCACACAGTATAGCCCAGAGTGCAGTAAAAAGCAAGTAACGGGTGGGTAGAACTTAGTGTCCTCGTTGGAGGTAGACTGTTAAGGAACCCTGGCTGCTAAGGGCAGCCTGAAAGACCAAATTAACCTGGCGGAGTTGGTGGAAGGGGGAACCCAGCAGAGTGATCAGTTTGTAGGCAGGCCCACAGGGAAGGAGCCCACCTCGTTTAATGAACAGAGATGTCAGCAGGCTGGAGTTTGGTGCTGAAGACGAACGACAGGGAAAGAGGGAGTAAAATGGACCTGCCAGATGAGACGGGCCCTGAGGCCCAATCTAAAGCCTCCAAGAGCTTTCAGAAAGGGACGGGGATCCACAGTGACTCTGGTCGCAGTGCTGAAGAAGGATCAGGGACAGTGGGGCTGGAAAAGGAAGCTGTGGAGACAAGCTATTGCCAGGGAGTGGGCACTTAAAACCCTGGGCAGGGATGGCAATTACCCAGATGGGAGGATAGCAAGGACACCGGGGGCCCCAAGACCCTCATCCAAGCCCTCTCCAGACCTGGCAGGCGGCTTGTCTGCTCCATGAAACACACACGGGTCCAGGAGGGAAAACCAGCTTCTCTCCTCCACGCCCTCGGCCCTTTCGCATCCCCGGGTGCTCTCGCACGTGCCCTGCCTCTCGGCGAGGCCCTCCCAGGCCGCCACCACCGCCAGTAGGCGGGCAGGGACCTCAGGCAAGTCTTTGTTCCCCGTCCCACCCCTGCACCTCCGAGTAATGGCGGCAGCTCCCCCTCACTGGGAGTCTAAAAACGCGACTGCACGATGGGAAACCTCCCACGGCCCTAGACGACCAAACGCTTGACACGAGGGGGTCGCAGAGAACGTGCGTCTCCACCGAGGGGACGCGGGGAGTCACGGGCCCCACCACGTTGAGATCCCGGTCTGTACCACCCGAAGCCCAGCTCCTTCGCTATTTCTGACCACTCGGCGCCTGAAAGCGGGCTCTGGGGACGTCCAGGCCAGGACGCGCTCCCGAGGGCCAACCGGACGTCACCCCTACCGGCTGGGACCCCCATGCGGCTCTGTGCCGCCGGGGACGAACGACTGGCGGCTCACGGAGGCGGGAAGCGGCCCGGAGGCCGGCTGCCCGGCGGCCCCGCTGCGTCCACGACCACCGCGGCAGAGAGCGACTGCGGCCTTCGATTCCCATAAACCACTGCAGAGGCAAAACTCCACACTGCCTTTTGACGGGCGGCCATTTAAACCTATCAGAGCACAGCGGCGGGGACTCTCCGCCCAATCGACATTTTTTTTTAACCTGAAGGAGGTGCGGTCACGGAGTCCGTCAACCCAATGGGAGAGGTGGAAATTTCCAGAAAGAACGGGACCAATGGGCGCGGCCAGCGAGGCCACGATTGGCGGACCAAGTAGCCAATCCCTGTCGCAGAAGTTGGCCCCTCCGTCCAATCGTGGAGCCTGGGGTGGGTGGGGCTTGTAGGGAGGAGTCCAATCCGGAGGCGCGGGGGAGGCAGGGCTGAGGGAATTACTCTCAACTGCCCAATGACAGAGAAGCAAAAATGATGGGCTAGACTTCAAACCAATAGTAGGGAAGCACAGAAAGCCCCTTCAGGGAGCACAACCAGTGAGCAGGCGAGGAAGGGGTGGGATCCGGGGGTCCCGGCAGCTTCTAGTAGGTTCCAGAAGGCGGCGCGTGCGGTTGGGAACGCGGAGCGGACGGAGTCGATTCAACGGGGTTCCGGGCCGGGCTATGGAGCAGGTGAAGGGGGAGGGGCGGGCCGAGGCCCTGGGGCCACTCGGACACCGGCCGAGGTCCGGCCGCGGGTGGAGGAGTGGGGCGGGGCCGGGCGCCGTCCGGGGCGGCCGGGCGGCGGTCTGGGGCCGGCCGAGCAGCGGCGGCGGCGAGGGCGTGAGGGCCGCGGCCCACCGGGCGGGAGGTGAGCAGTGTGGTGAGGCTGGGCCGCGGGGAGCGCCCGGTCCACTCAGCGTCCGTCGCCTGACGGCTCGGCGAGGAGGGCCGGGGGGCCGGCGACAGTTCGGCCTAAGTCCGACCCGCGGCGGGAAGAGAGGCCGTGGCTGGGCCCCGGAGGCCTCCCGGGAGGTGGCTCTCGGCTTAGCGGAGAGGGGCTGGGGGAACACTGCTGGGGGCGCTGGGAGGGATGGAGGTGGGCGAGGGGCTTCGGTAGAGGCGGGAGGGACCGGGTCCACACTGGGGGACTCGCCAGCTGGGAGAGCGGGGATTGCCGACGGAGAAGCCACCCGGGACTTGGCCACAGTTAACTTGGAGGAATGCAGGGACCAGGGACGGGAATACACTGGAAGTAGCCAGTTGGGGGAAATACTACTCTTCTGCATCTGGAAGGGCCGGAATGGAACAGCCTTGAGTGAAGGTTTGATAAGCGGCGGGCCGACTTTGCCTGATGCAGGAAAGGGACGGTGCCGCAAAGTCCTTGGAACGGTTTTCATCTCTACCAGTGTCTTACAGATGTATGTGCCGCCCCTCCCTTTCTTCTTTCTTTTCGGTTTTGTGTGTATGTGATTCGAGAGTAACTGCATACTTATATTTCTGGAAGGTTGGGTTCTGATTACACAAGGAGGAATTGGTCGCTGTAGAAAATCTAGGCTATGTAGATAAGCAGCAAGAAGTAAGTTATTTGTCTCGGCTCAGCATTTTTAGGGGACCGAGTTTGTAGCTGCTGCTGATTGCTTTCAGCGGCTTCATTATATCCTCGGCGGCCTGGAGGTTCTGAATGGCCTGGAGAGATTTTTATTCAGTCAGAAGCTGTCATTGAAGTGTAGCGATTCATCAGGGAGGAAAAACTGGCCCCTTGTTTTCCGTGTGATCTGCAAAGCCTAGTTTTGCTTTCTTCAGGTAAAGCCATTGCTGCTTTGATCAAATCTGGAGCCTTTTTAGTAAATTAAAAGAGTGGAAGTGGAGGGATGGATAAATTTTTTGCTCACGTGGGATAATTAAATTGTATCTGGGATTAAAAAGGCTCCGGTAGGGACAAGAAAAAGATTTCTGGAATGAGAAAAACATTATTTATAAATTTAAGAAAGGGGTTTGTCCCTCTGTTATCAAAATAGGAAAAAACTTTTTGAAGTCAAGCTGCCCATTGTAGGTGGAGCGGATGTGCGGGTACTCTGTGAATGAATGACTGAACTCAGGGCTGCTGCGTTGGGGACCGGCGTGGCGGCGCCTGGCGTTTTAACTCGGGCGTGTCCGAACGTACTCCTGAATCCATTCACCATGTGACTCCTCTGCCTTTGGTTTTCATTTTCAACTGGGAGAGCTGTATTTCAGTTTTCAGAAGTATTCAGGTTGGACAGATTGGACGGTCCACACATTGTTTTTAGTACCTTTCAAATAAATCCTGGGGTAAAGTACTTTTTACATTAGACCCAGTGCAGAGATGCAGCCGTGGAACACATTTAACAAAATTGCGCTCGCCATTGTGAGCGTCCTGGGCTGGTATTTTCTGTTCTACTTTTGAAGTGCTGGTCACGACCTACAGACTTGAATTCTTGACCTACTGCGGGGCAGTACTCAGTTTGGCAAATGATGCTTTGTAGGATAGGCAAGAACTTCATGCAGTTCTAAGCTGCATCTTGATACCAGCTGAGTTTTTAACTTTTTGCTTTGGGGTCTCCTTCCTGGGTTCTAAGATTTTTATCCTTTGCTGGATTTGGCAGTCTTTCTCTGACTTTTTTCTTCTCAAGGTTGTGTCTCTAATATCTCTAGTTAATGGAGGGAAGGTTCCTGATTGGTGTGCCTCAGGGTTCCAGAATCACTTGCGTTAGTATGTACTGGGTCACAGCTGGATGATAGACTCAGAGAGAGAATGATTAGTAACTTGAATGACATGCTTGATCTCACCAAATGTGTTTGCAGTTGAGATACGGCCCTTTCTCTCTCATAGGGCATCCCTGGTTAGGAGAAGTTCTCTAATTTAGTACCATGTTTTGAATATTTGAGAGGATGGGAGATTAAACCACAAATAGTGTTTCATTTTCGTGCGTACTTCATATAATAATATTTTACGGTGGCAAAAACTGGTTTGGGGGGGCTAGCTCTCCTTTACTCACTAAGGGGCAGAGCAGTGACCTACCGCGCTGTGACCTGTCAGCACACCTGTGAATGGAAATAGGTTCTTCTCTGATCATGGGCGCGCATGCTGCTGCTCCCAGGGAAGCCGGCGGGAAGCCTGTAGTCGTGGATGGAGCATGTGTCCGAGCGCACGCCATTCACTTCCTTCGTGACTCCCTCTTCCATGAGGAGCAACGCGGCCTGTGTTTGGTTTATCTTTTGGGCTTCTTGGCTTTATCATGGCAAATGAATTTGTTTTTCTATGAAAGGACTTCCTGAGTGTGTCCTAGAGTGTGTCCTTCATCAGCCCTAAATAGAGACTTTTGGAAGAGTGGCTGGAATTCTAATTCACACTGGAGCTGGTGGAGAGCAAAGGATCAGGCTTTTTTTCCTGGTTACTTACTGTGTTCTAGTTGGTTCCAAAAGGTGTGGGAGATGGTAAATGAATTCACTAATGATTTCTCTCTTTTGGTTTGTAAAGTAACTTTTTTGTCAATAACTGAAGACAAGTAGAAGTGTCACTTAGAAAACTGGGACCAGGCAAGTGTGTTATGGAGAGAAAAACTACATTGGCTTTTTTTTCCCCCTCAGGTAAATGAGCTAAAAGAGAAGGGCAATAAGGCCCTGAGCGCGGGCAACATCGATGACGCGCTGCAATGCTACTCTGAGGCCATTAAGCTAGACCCCCAGAACCACGTGCTCTACAGCAACCGCTCAGCGGCCTACGCCAAGAAGGGCGACTACCAGAAGGCTTACGAGGATGGCTGCAAAACCGTTGACTTGAAACCTGACTGGGCCAAGGTAAGCTTTGGGCGCGCCGGGGCTCTTGGGACTTACAGAAGTGCCTTCCGGTATGCCGTTTCCAAATAGTGGGCCCTCCTGGCCTAGCTAGTGGTGTGTCCCTGTACACGAATCGTTGACTGCCCATCCGTTCTCCTCCTGAGTGTGTTCCTCAGACTGACGGCACAGCTCTCCCAAGTCTGAGATACCACCCAGTGTTGAGACGGGTCTTATCTCTTGTACTGCTGAGAGAGAAAATGCTGCCGAAGAAAGGGACAGCCCTGGGTCGTAAGATAAACTGATGTGGGGAGGGTGAGCATCTTTGATATTTGGCTGGATTCTTGGTTCTCAATCTTGGCATTATGTGCTCCTCCTCCTGTTCTTTGGCCTTCGCGGGAATAACCTGTTTTGTCCCATGAGATGTAGAACAGATTCCTTGGAGTGCATCTTCTGGACTTACCTCTAGGCGTCCTTTATTTTGTTTTGTATCCTTTTTTGCTGGTTTAAGGGCTATTCGCGGAAAGCAGCGGCTCTTGAGTTCTTAAACCGATTTGAAGAAGCCAAGCGAACCTATGAAGAGGGTTTAAAACATGAAGCAAATAACCCTCAGCTTAAGGAGGGCTTACAGAATATGGAGGCCCGGTTGGCAGGTAGGCACCAATACACTGTTGGTTTCTTTTTTTTGTAAGGGGGTTAACTTTGAGGCTCCCCGCCTAAATATCAGGCTTCTAGGCTATACAGGGGCATCATGGCTCAAGGGCACCGATTTCTAGTAACGTGCTTTCCTTTGTTCGGAGCAGAGCGGAAATTCATGAACCCTTTCAACATGCCCAATCTGTACCAGAAGTTGGAGAGTGATCCCAGGACCAGGACGCTGCTCGCTGATCCTACCTACCGGGAGCTGATCGAGCAACTACGAAACAAGCCATCTGACCTGGGCACGTAAGTCAAGGCAGCACGGTTTGTCTCTGGAAATGGACGTGAATGTTGTGCTTTCTTCCTGGGGTTTTATGGCCCAGCATAGGGGAAGGAGGGGGTCCCTCATTCAGACGGCAGGGTTTCTGCCTTTGCTTTTTCTCTAGTTAGCGGTAGGTATTTGTTGGTTTGTAGTTTGTGCTTCCAGAAAGAGTCAAGGGGGACATACATCAGAATAATTTGGAATTTTCTTTCTTAAGTCTCCATGTCTGTTCTCTGCTCTACTCTAATTCTGATCTGGCACCAACCCTGTCCTTTCCGTGCACACCAGATGCTGTCTCTTGGTACATCGGAGTGGAAACTTGTGGTTGAGAAGAGCGTCAGGTGTAAAGATGTGTTTTTTAAGTCGTACTGGTATCTGTGACTACCTGACTCTCTGTGACTTCTGAGATGAGATGGAGAATATCTATAATTCATTCCCCTGTGTATCTGCTGCCTTCAAGGAATCAATCTGACAGCTGTTCCCTCATTTTAGATGGATTGTCGAGGGTCGGGTATTCCCCAGTGCTACCTATGGATAGCGCAGAATCTAGCAATTTTTCTGTGGAGGACAGCTCTCATATACAGGGATCTGAGGTTTAGCCGTCAGTGGGGGTTTAAAATCAGTTGTGGGGAAGAATAATTGTTTCCCTTTCTTTTACCCATGCTAGGAAACTGCAAGATCCCCGGATCATGACTACTCTCAGTGTCCTGCTGGGAGTCGATCTGGGCAGTATGGATGAGGAGGAGGAAGTTGGAACACCTCCCCCACCGCCTCCTCCCAAGAAGGACACCAAGCCAGAGCCAATGGAGGAAGATCTTCCAGAGAATAAGAAGCAGGTCTTGTTTTTCCTCCTTATTGTCACACATTCCTAAACCCAGTCAGCCGGAAGTCCCCGTCAGGCAGGAGCACTGTGGGTCGGGGCGGCCGTAACTGTTGTGAGCGTCCGGTTGCCGTCATTAATCAGAACGGTCAGTATGTTAAAAGGTTGACTTGCCAACCTGAAAAGGTTGACTTGCCAAGCGATTTCGTAAGAATGGTGTATCTCAGAGACTTGCAGCATGCATGTTGGTTGGGGCAGGCCAGTAAATTTATGAGTGTGATCCTTGTCCTCGCTGGGACCCAGAGGAATGTTGTCTACACCCATCTAATTTAGGCTCCTGTTTTCTGGTTGGATGTGGTGTGTAGTTGAAAGTTGTCCACTTAGCAACGCAGCCATCCAGAGCAGGAGGCATGTGCTTACACGATTTTATTTCCCTTCTTATAAATGGGAACAGCAGATTGTTGCCAAATTTAGCACCTTCAGATGGGTAAGCGTTGGTTGTTCAGGGTGTCTCAAAGCTGGAAAAGGGCCCTATGATGTGGGTGGTAGTGAGCTATGCTGAAGTCTCCTGCCACCGGGCCAGCCCCTTCTAATCCTTTCCCCACCCCTCTGCTGCTATTCCCTGCCAACTGAGACCCCAGTATGGCCGCGTGACAGAAACTGACTTGGCACAGCTTCTTCCAGTAAAACCAGGCACAGAATTGCTGTCCTCTTTGAGGTTGGTGCAGGCTAAAGGCATTTTCTCTCTCCTGAAGAAGCGCTCTGCTTTCTGACAAAATCCAGGAGAGTAGATGAAAAGGGGGGCATTTCAGAGGAAGTGGAGATGAAAGTTTTTAATTTTCCATTCCAGTAGTTAGCCTTTCATTTTTCAGTCCATAGCTGGTTGAGAAGAAGCTGGCAGACGTGGAGACCTGTTGGCCGTACGTGCTGTGTGGGACCTGGGACAGGTCACAAGCTCTTGCTCTCTTTGCCATCTGGGTTAGATTTGCTCAGTACTCCTTCCACACTTCACCAGGCGCTGAAAGAGAAGGAGTTGGGGAATGAGGCCTACAAGAAGAAAGACTTTGACACAGCCTTAAAGCACTATGACCGAGCCAAGGACCTGGACCCCACCAACATGACTTACATGACCAATCAAGCAGGTGAGGTCCAGGCCAAGGGGTAAGTGCGTTGTCAGGCGGTCTTGGGGAGACACAAGGGCTGACTCTTCTTAACCATCCTGCCTGGCAGCCGTGTACTTCGAGAAGGGCGACTACAGTAAATGCCGGGAGCTTTGTGAGAAGGCCATCGAAGTGGGGCGAGAAAACCGAGAAGACTATCGCCAGATTGCCAAGTACGCGCGACCTTCGGCAGTACCTCGAGTGGTGTGGAGGGGTCGATGTCCAAGACTTAAATTTTCCTGCATGGGGAGGAGGGTTGCTGGCCACACAACCTGCTGTTAACAGTGGGCTGGAGAGGAAGCGGCAGGCATCGAGACAAAAGGTGTTTGGAGGGCGTAGTGTCCCAGCAGTGATGGGGGCCTTGTTCCTAGTTGCCGATGTCTTGTCTTTGCAGGGAGCTGACCTAGTCCAGGCCCTGCCCTTAGCAAATTCTTTTTTGCTTGTTTTTGTCAGAGCTTACGCTCGAATTGGCAACTCCTACTTTAAAGAAGAAAAGTACAAGGATGCCATCCATTTCTATAACAAGTCTTTGGCAGAGCACCGAACCCCAGATGTGCTCAAGAAATGCCAACAGGTGGGTAGGGAAAGAATGGGGATGTTTTCTTAAATTCTTATTCCTTATAGTTGCAGTTACTTAATAGCGAACCTTACATTTTTTTAAGTAGTGTTTTTGGTCATTTTACGTAACGTTCTTGCCACTTGACAGCACATAAGGAGTAACCCAGGTAGTTTGCTGTAGTTTTGATTGGCTAAGATTTTATTAACCTTTTGCTGAGGGTCAGTGCACTGAGTGTTATGGTTCTTACTGTAACTTAAAGGGTTTGTTTTTTTTTTTTTTTTTTTTTTACCTTACGCAACCAAAGTGTTGTGCCCGTGTCATAAATAAACTGTGGGGGGGGGGGTATTCATGGAAAGATTGGTCGGACTTTTTTTAAAGATTTTACTTATTTAAGAGAGTGCTAGCACCCACACAAATGGGAAAAAGATGCAGAGGGAAAGGGAGAAGCAGACTCCCTGCTGAGCAGGGAGCCCCAGGCGGGGTTCGATCCCAGGACCCTGGGATCATGACCTGAGCCACAAGGCAGACACTTAACCGACTGAGCCACCCAGGTGCCCCAAGACTGGTCAGAAAATTAATTGTGTTATTGATACGTGGATCATTTTCAGGGCCTTACTGGTCTTTTTTGTTTTGTGTGGTTTTTGTGTTTTTTGTGTTTTGTTTTTGAGTGAGGGGAGGTAGGAGGGACCGGGGGAGAGAGAATCTTAAGCAGGCTCCACAGCCAGTCGAAGCTGAAACCAAGAGTTGGACGCTTAACCCAGTGAGCCACCCAGGCAGCCCACAGTGTACCTTGATAATGAGGAATGTGTAATTTTTTAAGTAATCTCTGCGCGCAGCGTGGGGCTTACACTCACAACCCTGAGATCAAGAGTTGGATGCTCTTTGAACAAAAGCTAAAGTGTTGCCCACGGTACTTTCTGGAAATCCGAATCCGTATCAGGATTTTTTTAGTGCAATATTTATGTTCATGAGAGTTTAAATGATCATCCAAAGAATTATTTTTCCTTAGGCGGAGAAAATTCTGAAGGAGCAAGAGCGGCTGGCTTATATAAACCCTGACCTGGCCTTGGAGGAGAAGAACAAAGGCAATGAGTGTTTTCAGAAAGGTGCGCTACAGCCACGGTGACGGAGCTTTGGGATAAGAGTGGTCCAGACCTGTCCTCCGTGCCTCGGCTGCCCCTGTGCTCAGTAGTCCTGGGTGCGGGGAAGGGTGGCCTTTTGCTCTCTAAAAAAGTTTCTCTTTTTCTTATCCAGGGGACTATCCCCAGGCCATGAAACATTATACAGAAGCCATCAAACGGAATCCAAAAGATGCCAAGTTGTACAGCAATCGAGCTGCCTGCTACACCAAACTCCTGGAGTTCCAGCTGGCACTCAAGGTGGGCAGGGATGGGAATGTGCGGCGGCCCCTGTTGTAATTAACCTGTACGTGAGGAATGCGGTGTTTCCTCTTTCCGAATTTGCATCAACACTCGCTTGATGTTCTTACTTTAGAGTCGAGGCAGTGGTGTATGTGTGAGGTTGTAAAACACAGGACTGAAGTCTGCTCCGTCTTGGCCCGTCGAGTTTATATTAGTGATCGGGAGTATTTGGAAAAGTGGATGCTGGGGGCGCCTGGGTGGATCAGTCGGTTAAGCGTCTGCCTTTGCCTCAGGTCATGATCCCAGCGTCCTGGGATCGAGCCCCGAGTTGGCTCCCTGCTCGGTGTGGAGTCGTCTTCTCCCTCTGCCCTCCTCTCCACGCCTCCCCGTGCCCCCAGCCCCTTGTGTGCATGTGCACTTGCTCACTCGCTTACTCTCTCTCAAGGAAGTAAAATCTTTAAAAGAAAAGTGGATCCTTTTCCACCTTTCCTGATGATGGCTTCTTTCTCCTTCCTGTTGCTGTTCCTTCCCCCTTCCCTTCTTTATTTTAACCTTCTAAGTGTACGGGTCACTGGTAACCAGTGCGTTCACACTGCGTGCAGCCCTCACCACCACCCACCTCCAGAACCTTCTCTTCCCAAATGGAAACCGCACCCTTTAAACAGACTCCCCGGTCCCTTCCTGCCAGCCCCCAGCAGCCACCGTTCTGCTCTGTCCCGATGTGTGTCTCGTGTCAGGCTCATTTCCCTGAGCACCATGTCTTCGGGGGCTCCTGCGGTAGCTGGCGGCCGTGTTGTCTTCCTTCTGAACGCTTGAGTGCCGTTCAGTTACACGGACACGCCGTCTCCTGTCCACCCCACTCCGTCCTCCGTCAGCGGCCCTGGTGGTTTCCCCTTTGTGGCTGCTGGGGTCCTGCATCCATGGCCAGGGGCTTGAGGCATCTGTTGGGGGGACCCCACCTTCAGTTCTTTTAGGCGAAGTGCTGTCACTGAGTAGTTCAAGGTTTAATTTTTTAATTTGTATTTATATGTATATTTTTTGAGGAACCGCGGTATTTCCCACAGCGGCTTTGCCATCTGCCCTCACTTTTTGATGAGGTCAGTTAGCAGGTGTGCTGTTCTCGGTCGCGTTGAATGTGGTCAGGTGTGATTCTGTCGACATTGAGAAGGGAGTTCATTCTCTTGAACGCAAGCTGTCCGTTACTTCTATTGGCAATTTTTAAACAGTTCTTTAGATGACTTAAAATGTCCAAGTCTGGACAATTTTTGTAAGATTTTATTTATATATTTGAGGGGTGCCTGGGTGGCTCCGATGGTTAAGCGTCTGCCTTCAGCTCAGGTCATGATATCCAGGTCTTGGGATCGAGCCCAGAGCTCCATTGTCGGGCTTCCAGCTCAGCAGGGAGTCTGCTTCTCCCTTTTCCTCTCCCCCTGCTTGTGCTGTTTCTGTCTCTCTCTTAAATGAGTAAATAAAATCTTACCAAAAATTTTTATATATTTGAGGGGGGAGAGGCAGAGGAAGAAGCAGGACTCCCTGCAGAGCAGGAAGCTGTACTGCTCGAGACCAGGGCCCTGAGATGATGACCTGAGCCGAAGGCAGACGCTTAACTGACTGAGCCACCCAGGCGCCCCAAGTCTTGACCGCCTTATGGGAAGGTGACAAAATGTGACCTTTGTGGAGACCCCAGTACCTGAGTCCATCGTAGTTTTTTTTGTTGATGCCACTTTCTTCTGGGCCCGTATCTGGCTTAGAGACATCACTGCTGTGGTACAAGGGCGACATCAAAGAAAGCCAGGTCGGTTTGCCAAGTGAAGAACAGCCTCAGCGGTCCCCTATGAGGGAGGGCAGTACTTCCCTAGCTACGAACCAAACGTTTCTGGGCCAGCTTTTTGCCTGAATAGTGGGGAAGTGGGCCTGGTATGAAATGATAGTGTGTGGTGTTTTTTTCCTCCAGAATTTTCCATTTTGTAAGTGCTTCAAACAAAAATACTTGAACACCTGTGTGTCCTCCACCTCTTTGAGCGATAAGCATGGATGTGTTTTTGGCAAACCATTTGTGAAAGGAAGTGGGATACGTGTGGCAGCACTCCACGTCTGAGCTCTTGAGTGCGCTTTTCCTGATGTGTCGTTAGCACCTGATAACAGAGGAACGAAGGCCGTAAGGCCGGGTGCTGGGGCTCTTCGGACTCCCCCTTAGCCAGCGCTGCGAGTTAGAGCTCTCAGGATCGGGGCCCATGTGTTTCATCTGCTTGGCGTGTGTGTCCTCTTCTGTTTCTCAAACTAGAAGTTTCCCCACCTTCTGTGGGCTTTTTCATAACCTCAGCTTTTTGAAGAGTCCGGGCCACTTGTTTTCCATGGGGTGGTCTGTAGTCTGGATTTGTCAGCCCTCATGGTTTCAGTTGACTTGCTCTTCTACCCTCCTCTGCGGGGCCTTCTGTGAAAGCGCCTGGGTGCCCGAATTAACAAGCTCGGGGTGCAAGACAAGGATACTGTCGCGGGTCTGGGCGAAACATTCGGTCATTCGAAATGACCAGTCTGCTTTCAAATAGCTTATCTGAAGGAACAAGCCTCACTTTCTTCTCTCCTCTCTCCTTCCCAGGACTGTGAGGAATGTATCCAGCTAGAGCCGACCTTCAGTAAGTGCTTTTCTGCCGCCCGTCCCCTGTCCCTTGATACTGGCGCAGAGATGGAGAGTGGGGAAGGACATGCTTGCGCTCCTGTGTCTCGGGCCGGTAGCGTTTAGGAGCTAGCGTCTTCGGGGGTGACGGATGTTGCGGTCCCCGTGAGAAGGTGGAAGTGGTGGCCTGCAGAGCTGCCTTCTGATGACGCCTCACCTTTCCCACTTCTCTGCAGTCAAGGGCTACACCCGGAAAGCAGCCGCCCTGGAGGCGATGAAGGACTACACGAAAGCCATGGACGTCTACCAGAAGGCCCTAGATCTGGACTCCAACTGTAAGGTGGGGCTGCTTTCTGGCCTCCTGGGGCCTCTCCCCTGCGTCTGTTTCTCCTCTGGGTCTTTTCAATCAATGTTCCTTTCCTCTTCTCTCTTCTCTCCTGCCTGTTTCTCTGTCCGCCTGTCTGCTCACTTCTCAGTTCCCTCTCTTACCTTGGTCTTGCTGAAGCAGTGAACCCGGTCAATGCTAACGCCTCCTTTTTGGCCTTTGCTGGGATGCAGGAGGCGGCGGACGGTTACCAGCGCTGTATGATGGCCCAGTACAACCGCCACGACAGCCCCGAAGACGTGAAGCGACGGGCCATGGCCGACCCTGAGGTGCAGCAGATAATGAGTGACCCAGCCATGCGGCTCATCCTGGAACAGATGCAGAAGGACCCCCAGGCGCTCAGCGAGTAAGTGGAGTTGGGAAGATGGAAGAGGCGAAGGCGAGCAGCAAGGGGGCACGAGGTCAGGGGCAGGGGGGTGACTGTATGGCTTGCTTAGGGCCGAAAAGGCGGGCCGCAGGTGGTGAGCTGGAGGGGCTGTTGCTGTGTTAGCCACGATCGCTTGAGCAGTGTGTTTTGGAAAGACCAGTTTTGCTCGGAGAGCGACCTCTGCTTCAAGCTGTGTCCGCGGGTTAACGCGGGGCAGGACTGGCACGGTGCTGCCTGCGGGCGAGGCCTTCCCGAAGCGGTCTTCGGCAGGACTCCTGCTCGGCTGCCTTCTGTTGGGCCTTTTGCGGGGTTTGCGTTGGCGTTGCTCCGAGGGCAAATAAGGTTAATAAGTCTTGTTTCTAATAACTTTGCTTTTTGTTCATTAGACACTTAAAGAATCCTGTAATAGCACAGAAGATCCAGAAGCTGATGGATGTGGGTCTGATCGCAATTCGGTGATGACTTGCTCATCATCCCCTTCCCTTTGCCCTCATGTGGAAAGAGGAGCTGGGACCGCGGCAAGCAGCGCGGAGCAGAGGGGAGAGCAGGGGAAAGTGAACAGCTTCTCTCTATATATTTATATAGACCTATGTGGAAGATACAGAGACTCGTATTCGCGTTACTCGCACCGCCGCTGCCTCTGGGCCCTCCCAGCACACGCATGGTCTCTTCCGCTGCCCTCGGGTTCCCTGTTCCCTTCCCCGCCCTCAGTCGCCGTCTCAGCTGCTCTCCCATAGTTGGTTATTTTTTATTTGGGCAGTGGGCATGTGTGGGGAGGGGAGGCTGTTCTTCCCCGACCTCTGGTCCCAGCTGTCTTCACGTTGTTAATTCCACGTGCCCTTCTCCAATAAAACAAGCCAGTTGGGCGTGGTTATACGTTGTCATGTCCTTGTAATTTTTTTGCCGAATGACCCAGAGGTGGTTGTCTGGCAGGGATTAGAGCCTGAATTACGGGAGAGGTGGGAGTGTCAACTGATGAGGAACTAGAGCCTCTTCCTTTCCAAGGGTGGCCGCCGTGTGCCCCTGGGCATGCTTCGGTCACTAGGTGGCACTGTCACCCAAGGAGCAGCTGAAAGGGAGCCGGGGCCTTCCCTACTCAGAGTGGTGCTAAATCCAGAGCTTCGGGTAAACATTCAGGTGATTCCCACATTGTCCGTTCTTGCCCCGGGGAAACCGGTTGGATGTAGGGAACACTGGGTCCCACCCAAGAAAAAAAAAGTTTCCCATTGCTAGAGTCTTCAGACCTCTCTCTCTCGGGGGACCAGATCTGTCATCTGCTCTGTGATAGTTGTAGTTTTTGAAGAACTCACTGCTCTCGGGGCGCCTGAGTGGCTCAGTTGGGTGTCCCAATTCTTAGTTTTGGCTCAGGTCATGATATTGGTTGTGGGATCGAGACCCTCACCGGGCTCCATGCTCAGCGGGAGTCTGCTTGAGGGTTTCTCTCCCTCTGCACACGCATTTTATCTGTTTCAAATAAATCTTAAAAAAAAAAGAACCTCACCGCTCTCCCTCTTGGCTCTTTGCTCAGAGGCCCATCTGTGCCTGCCTTCAAATCCGGGTTCATCCCGCAGCAGCCACCTCCACCATGCTGCCTAAATTCAACCCCAGCGAGATCAGAGTCCTATACCTGAGGTGCTCTGGTGGGGGTACCACGTCTGCCCTGGCCCCTTGTCAGTTCGCCCTCCTGTCACCAAAAAGGTCGGTGATGACATTGTCAAGGTAGCCAGTGATTGGCAGGGCCTGAGGATGACCGTAGAACTGTTGAGGGTAAGCCCAGGTCCCGGCCGTACCTTCTGCAGCTGCCCGGATCAGAGCACTCAAGGAACTGCCAAGAGACAGAAGCAGAAAAACGTAAAGTCCAACCCAAATCTTCACTTTTGATGAGATAGTCAACAGTGCCTGACTGAGCTCCAGTCTTGAGCTAGAGAATTCTCTGGAACCATTAAAGAGGTCCTAGGGACTGCCCAGTCCGTGGGCGGCAGCGCTGACCCCAAGGGTGGTGTCGGCAGTGCAGCGGGGTGCCCAACTAGTTGAGAACTGCTAAGGACGATACTTCAGCACTGAAGGATCATTTGACAACCAAAAACCTCACCACTCAACTGAAAGGTTTTTAATTACACTTGAATGTGGTTGCAGCAAGCTATTTCTAAAACCCTGGACTGGGGTGGGAGTGAGACTTCCTCATTTGCTCCAGCAGCTCAGCTTTCTGAGCTAGGAAGCTGCTGAGGGCAGCAGCTGGCCGCACTTCCTGCCTGCCTTGACTTTGCATGAGCGGGCCTTCCCCTGGGAATCTCCAGCAGGCCCCTTCCTCCATCTGGGTGGCAAGTTCAGAAAACCTCATCTCCACAGGCCTTCTGCTGCTCTCCAGTGCTACTGACACTCTATTCCCTCTGGAAAGGCTTGATTCCTGCCAGGAGCCAGCCCTACACATCAGGCCTTTGCTCTACCAAAGCTGACTTCCCAGCGCAGGTGATGGGACCCTGCAAGGTCCCATTTGAGTAGGAACTTGATGGGAGTGACCCTTGGGCTGCTCGGGGTGAGCCAGAATGTTACATGGAGACAGAGGAGAGATGGCGGTTTTGAAGCCTTAAACCCTGGTGGTGTGGGGCGGGAGGTTGTGAACGACCGGGAGCCGATTCCTGTTCAACGGTTGTCCTGGGCACCGCGAAGGTTTACATGTTGGGAAATAGAGGCCCTAACTGGGGACAGGAAAGACTTAAGGAAGTTGTTTCCCTCGGGGTCTTCAAGAATCTACTTCGTGGTGATAAGGGACCTCCTGGGCTTGAGCTCGCTTGAATTTCAGCTTCCTAAATCACCTGGATCTGATCCTTTCAGCTGCAGGCTTTCCCTCTTGACAGCGTAGCAACGTGCCATGGCCCAAAACCACCCCCCGCCCCCACTTTGTGACGGGCTATAGATGGGAGATGACTTCCTACAGGGCACAATGGGTGTAGAGGACACGAATTGGTGACTTTCCTAGTTTGAACAGAGCTGCTTTCCTCCAGACTGGGGGGGGGGGGGGGGACGACGCTCCGTGTGGTGGTGAGCCCCTGGCCCGCTCCTCCCTTGCTTCCTGTGCTCCCCGGGAACAAAGGTGGGGCCACAAACTGGAGCCCTGGCGGCGTGGTGGCAAGTGTGCTTCCTGCACCCAGAGCCAGCCCGCCCTGGGGAGGGGCCGAGCCCGCCCTGCTCATGATAAGGCTGCGTCTGAAGAAAGCTCCAAAGAGAAAGCGAAGGGGGAAGAAAGCACTCACTGAGCTGCAGGTGTTTAGACTGGGGCCAGGAGTGGCTGACACTCCCACCCCCCCCCCCCCCCGTACCTGCAGCCCCCCAGCCCTTACAGGCAAGGTAAGCTGCGGTGGCTGAAAGCCCAAACACCCTTTCTCTCCCCCTCCTGCGGCCCCTCAGCCCCTCTAACTCTCTCTATGCGGCACCCTGGACTTTTCACCGCCCTAGAGAGGCCTTGGCTGGCTTGGGATGTCTGGATCCTAGCTTCGGGCCAGGATTGAGAGTATTTTCTGACTTGCGTCCCCCACCATTTCCAGGGTGGGGAGCTGCCGGTGCAGGCTTAGGGCTGAGATGTGGGCTGGGGAAGCAGATGGAGGTTGTGCCAGGCTCTGGCCTCCATCCGGTGATCTTGAGTGAGCCCATTTCTTACTCTTACCGGGCCTCGGTCTTCCTCTCTGTAAGACGGGAGTGGGTAACGGCGCCGTGCACGAAACCACCATAATGGTGAGAGTCTGGCGTTTGCCTGAACAACTCTGCGCCTGTGTCTTGCCCCTGCCATTGACATACCAGCCCACACGTGTGCTCTCTGCTCTCCTGCCTGTCCAGGGCACCACGGGGCCACTTCTGCTTGAACGCGGACACCTGCAAGGCCCCGGCACCCTGCTCACTCTGCCTCCTTCCCACCCTCTGTAGCGCCACCGCAGCCATGGCGGGGATGAAGACGGCCACCGGGGACTACATCGACTCGTCCTGGGAGCTGCGAGTGTTCGTGGGAGAGGACGACCCGGAGGCCGAGTCCGTCACCCTCCGGGTCACGGGGGAGTCGCACATCGGCGGGGTGCTCCTGAAGATCGTGGAGGAGATTAGTAAGTGCCCCTGCCGCTCCCGCTGCTGACCTCAGCACCACGGGGCGGCTGTAACTGGGTCCGTGGGCGCTTCCGGGCCACCCGACCGGGCAGCGCTCGATAACCCCGCCACAGTGACTCAGGCACCAGCTTAATCATTTGGTTCCAAAAAAGACATTTCCCCAACTTCCCCTCCCTCCCGCAATCTTCCCTCCCTTCCTCCCACTCCAGCTCACTCTGCGAAGCCCCCAAGGAGCAGACCCAGCCACGGCCTGTTCACCCACTTCTGGGGGCAGGAGGGGTCTTGCCTGGGCCGCGGCGGAGTCTACAATCGAGGTCTCAGGGGAGACCAGGGACCTGGGGCCGACTCCCATACCCTCTCTCTGGGGCAGAAGCCCTCCACAGGCTGGTGACGGGCCTAGCCTGGGTGGGAAGGCCCTGCCCCCACAGGAAGTTACAGCAGAACAGCCTGTGGTATCAGGCGTGGAGAAGAGCAGGGCTAGTGACATGGGGGCTCCTCATCCCCATTCCCTGCCGGGGGTGGGGGCTGCCCCTTCCTGGGAGAGGCAGAGCCGGAAGGCAGGCCCACGATCATTTCAGCCCCTGGGTCCTGGGTCCTGGGTCCTGGGCCACCCGTGGGCAGGTAGGGGTGGGGAGGCTTCCTCAGACGCAGCCAAGCCAGCACATGCAGCCTGGGACGCAGGTTGACTGGCTTGTGGACGCGCGGGGCCCCGGGACAGCCCAGCCACAGGGCTGAGGTCGTGAAGGAGCTTCCAACAAGCAGGGCCCAAGGAGGCTGTGAAAGCAGAAGTGGGAAACAGAGGGTCCCTCAGGAGACTGGGCGTCTGGCCAAGCTGCAGACAGGCCTGGGCTGAGCCAGGGCAGAGGGGGTGAAGAGACAGGGCCCCAAGGGAAGACCTGGTTGGCACCAGGGCAGGGCACACGAGCCATGCAAGGGGCCAAAATAAGGAGTCAGTCAGTCAGTCAGACAGAACTCACCCTCCACCTGCCGGGTCCCCCCAGGGGTAAGTCCCTTCAGCTCCTGTCCCCTGCAATGGGGACACTGTCCCCACCCTTCTTAATCCTGCTCATTCCTGAGTGTATCAGATGTCAACTGAGGCTCAGTCAAGCCAGACCCCATGCCACGCCAGTCCCTGCCTTGCTGGAGTATAGCCAGGCGGGTGAGATGGACCCTCCAGCTCCCAGCACGGGGCGGAATGCCAGCCTCAGCACGGGGCGGAGGGGGAGAGAGCACAGGGCCTGGAGCCAGAGGGGCTGCACGCCACTGGGACGGGGAGACTCCCTAGGAGAGTCCCGAGGGGGGGCCGCAGCACGGGGGGCAAGGCGTGATGTTGGAGCGCAGGCGTGTTCTGCACTGGGACCTCCGGGCCAGGGAGAACAAGAAAAGAGGCTGGGGTGGCTGCCGTTCGGAGTGTAGACTACTAGAGGTGAAGAGCGGCCACCAAAGCATTTTCAGCTCACATCTAGACAAGCCCCTCAGATAGGGGTGGGCTAGAGGCAGGGAGACAAGTCCTCCTACGGCGGGCAGTGAGGACAGACAGGAGGGTGGGTATTGGAAGTGAGATTGGCATCGGTGAAACGTGGTGGCTAAAAGTGGAAGGGATAATGCTCGGGCCTGGCAAGGAAGCCCTGTCACCCAGCCCCCAGATGCCGCATGGGAAAGGAGGGAGAAGACCCTCCGTCCCGTGTCAGGCAGAGGGAGTTTCACGAGTGCCTTAGGGGCTGGAAGTAGGAGTTACAGCATTTCGGTCCCAGAGGCAGGCACGTGGCCTGGCGAACATGTTCCTGGAGTGACTGAAGCCGGTGGACATGTCATTAAGCTCCTGGCATGTGGGTTTCTGGCCCGGGGCCCACAGCAGGGCCTGTCCTGAGTATGGTGTGTTTGGGGATGGAAGCAGGAAGATGAGGCTGTAGACCAGGCAGGACCCCTGGGTAGAGGCCAGGGTGGAGGAGGAGAGGGATCTGAACCGGGGAAGGACAGAGGCAGGCCAGGACAAGGGGCCAAGGAGGACAAAACAAGAGCCAAAGGTCCAGAGGAGATGGGGAGTGGGCGCCACAAAGCCAGAACAGAGTGAGGCAGCGGCTGCAAGGACTCTGAGAGGTCGGACAGATCCAGCCGGAGAATCTCTTGCATTTGGCAGCTCTGGTGACATTAGGGAGGGAGGAGGAGGGAGGGCAGCAGGAGTGCGGGTGGAGATGGGGACAGACCACTAGCTGGGAAGGGCTTTGCACACTCTAGAGGGCTGCGTCCAGCCTTTGTCTTTGTGCTCACCACACACCAGCTCGCACTCCTGGACGGAGACGTGTCCTCTGTCACGCTAGCTGCAGGACAAGTGACGTGTTTGTGTTTCGGACTGAGTCCTCGCTCCGTGCGTTAACGTGCCTGCAGAGCATATCGCAGGCCCTGGAGCGGGTCTGCTTCCGCGTCCACGGGGTGGGGATGATGACCGCTCACATCTCACCAGCTCCAAACTGAGGCCCAGAGGGCTGAAGGCCTTGGCCAAGGGCACAGAACGTGTAACCGAGAAATGTTCCTGGAGGGCCTGCTGTGCCGGGCACAGCCCCAGGGCCCCAGCAGAGCCTCGGCCTCCCAGGCTCCCAGGAAGGCCAGCCAGAGGCCAGTCAGCCAGGAATCACGGGCGGTGCTGTGCGGGGCAGCCCAGTGGGCCGGAGTGTGGGAGGTGGAGGCACGAAGATCAGGCCCCCGGCTTCTGGGGAGGGGGGCTCCCCTGGGAAGTGGCACCGCCACTGAGCCCCGCAGAATGAGCAGGGCTAGCCGGCAAGGAGCCCTTCGGCCGTGACCTCCATCCTGCCCGGAGCCCGCCCTGGCCTTGGCTTGTGCTCAGCCCCGGGGCCGGGCCCCCTGGGGCTGACGGGCCTCCCGCTTCCCCGGGGCCCCACAGAGCGCAAGCAGGACTGGTCGGACCACGCCATTTGGTGGGAACAGAAAAGACAATGGCTGCTGCAGACACACTGGACGCTGGACAAGTACGGCCTCCTGGCCGACGCCCGCCTCTTCTTCGGGCCCCAGCACCGGCCCATCATCCTGCGGCTGCCGAACCGCCGGGCCCTGCGCCTGCGAGCCAGCTTCTCCCAGCCCCTCTTCCAGGCCGTGGCCTCCATCTGCCGCCTCCTCAGTGAGTCGCCTGCAAGGTCCCGCTCTCCCACCCGGGGCGATGGGCCTGCCAGAGGGCCGGGCCCCCCGCCTTACCGGCCCAGCTGTTGTCACAGGGTCCTTGCGGTCCTGTCCCCTGTCCGGCCTGCAGGGCAGTGAACTGCCCCAGAGTACCCGGGAGTGGGGTGGGGAGGTTCCGGGGCAGGACCCCGGCCCTGGCTGAGGTCCCAGCTCCCCCCAGGTATCCGGCACCCTGAGGAACTGTCTCTGCTCCGGGCTCCTGAGAAGAAGGAGAAGAAGAAGAAGGAGAAGGAGCCGGAAGAGGAGTTGTTTGACTTGACCAAGGTCGTCCTGGCTGGGGGTGAGCACAGGCTGGGCAGGCTGGGGGCTGGGCACTGGCAGCGGAGGTCCTCCCACCCCCACCCCCACCCCGAGGCCCAGGCTGGGGGCTGGGCCCGTCTAACCCCGTCCTGCACTCCAGGCGTGGCACCTGCACTGTTCCGGGGGATGCCAGCCCACTTCTCAGACAGCGCCCAGACCGAGGCCTGCTATCACATGCTGAGCCGGCCACAGCCCCCGCCGGACCCCCTCTTGCTCCAGCGCCTGCCTCGGCCCAGCAGCCTGCTGGACAAGACCCAGCTCCACAGCAGGTGCGCCGCCTGCTGGGTCTGCAGCCCGGCGCCCTGTCCCCTTGGGTCTGGGCTCCCACTGCCAGGGCCCACGCCCTCCCCTGTACCCTTGCCCCAAATCCATACGTCCTGTTTCCAGGCCTTTCTTATATGTGTGCTTGCCCCTGATCAAGCCCCCTGCCCAGACCCCCACCCCGCCCCAGCCCCGTAGCCGCCTCAGCCCTGACCCCTGCCCGTGCTGTGGCGCAGGTGGCTGGACTCCTCGCGGTGCCTCATGCAGCAGGGGATCAAGGCCGGGGACATGCTCTGGCTGCGCTTTAAGTACTACAGCTTCTTCGACCTGGATCCCAAGGTGGGCTGGGCCGGGGGACGGTGGCAGGGGGGTCTGGGTCAGTGAGTCAGGGGGACTTAGGGTCAGGGGTCTGGGCTCGGGGAACGTGAGAGACCAGCAGGGCATCTGTCCATCCATCCATGGCCTCATCTGCACTCCCGTGTCTCAACTCCGCCACTGTCGGGGCGGTGTAGACGGTGGTGGTGGGTGCCCCTAGGGAGCCTGCTCAGGTGGGCGATGCCTGGCACCTGGACTCAGAGAAGGCTTCCTGGAAGGGGTGACACTGGGATCTGCAGGTTTGGGGTGGGCAAGGGACAGGCTTTGCAGCCAGGGGCTGCGTGCATCTCTCCCTCCCCGCCTGCCGTCCCTACCGGTGATCGGCCATCGGTGGGCTCTGTGCAACCCTCTCAGACACTGTCAGGACCCCACAGGCACTCCCTCACCTGTGACACCTTTTCTCTCCCCTCTTACTGCAAAACTTCTAAATGCCGTTGTTTACCGAATCTTTGGCATCTAGCGTCCTTGCTTCCCAGAATCCTGCCCCCTGTTTCCAGGTCTTTCCTGTGGATGCTCCGGGACTCCCTCTCTCCTCAGCCAGATCTATCCTGGCCTCTTCTGTCCCCATCCACACACAGGAAGCGCACCTGCCACGGTGACCACACCCGACATGCTCTCTGTCCCCTGCTCCCTTCCCTCCTGCTTCTTACTAGGCCTCTTGTGACCCCCATGAACTGGGGGTGGGGTGTCTCCAGACACCCTGTCCAGGCTGCCCCCCTCTTCCTCCTGTCTCCACAGCCTCTGGGGGTTGACAAACCCAGAATGCCCTCCCCAGCTATCCTTATCCCCTTGCCTGTTAGAGCTCCCAAGCGTGTAATCTCTAGCGCAGACCTTCTCCCCTAACCTCTAGACTCGAGTGTCCAGGTGGCCCGGCTCCACTCACGGACCTAACAGGCATGTCAGACTTCTGCCTGAACCGGAAGTCGTGATTCCCAGCCTGCCGAGCACATCTTCCCACCTTCCATGAATTCATTGCAAAAGTTTTCATGGCTTCGTTGCTTAGGCCATTCTGGATCCTTCCCTTTCCCTCCCATCTCAGCCGTCTTTGTGTCCTGTTCAGAATCCCTTGGACTAAAATCCCAAACCACCCGTTCTCTGTCTTTTCATCTGTCCATCTGTCCGGTGGTCAGCCCGTGTCATGGTGGTTTGCGCACTCCTCCTAATGCACCTCTCTCCTCTCTTGGCCTCTCCAAGCTCCACACCACATCTGGAATGAACAGACACAAGGTCAAGTCACTCCTGCGGCTGCCTGTGGCCCCAGCTGCCCAGCCCCCAGGCCTCTGCCTGATCTGGTCCCTGTTCGCCTGTCTGTCACCGCTCCTTCCCTTCCTCTCCTGGGGACTTTGTTCCCTTCCCCAGCTCTTCCTGCCATACTTTGGATTGAGTGGTTTTCATGATTCCATTTTCTCTCCTTTATATTAGTTTATTAGCTATACTTTAAAAAAATGGTTTGGGTGGTCACTCGAGGGGCTCTAGGATACACAAGGCTATCGCTATTCGGTGAGAAACTTACTATAGGACATTTGCATTTCCCCTCTGGCCTCACATTCCTCCCATCACACACTTCAGTTCTGCAGGTGTCAAAGCCCTCAAGACACTGTCATTCTTGTTGCTGTCATTATTCTCACCACGGCTGTATTGAGAAATCATTCATGTACCATATCACCTGCCCATTTAAATGGACAACCCAGTGGTTTTTAGTACATTCACAGAGTTGGGCAATCATCAGCACCATCAGTTTGAAAACATTTCATCACCCCGAAAAGAATATCATACCCCTCACCCGCCCAGCCCCAGACAACTCCCAAGCTCTTTTCTGTCTCTATAGATTTTGCCCATCCTGGACATTTCCTATAAATGGGAGCATACAGGATGTGGCTTTTTGTGGCTGGTTTCTTGCCCTTGGCATCATGTTTTCCCGTTTTAGCATGTTGCAGTGTTTCATTCCTTTTTCCTGCCAAGTAGGATATCCTTGCAGAGCTATCCCCCATTTTATTGATCCATTCAGCAATTAATGGACATTTGGTCCCCCTCCCCCACATGCTGGCTATTATGAAGAAGGCTGCCATGAATAGTCATGTACAAGTTTTTGAGGGGTCATATCGTTTCATTTCTCTTGGTGTAGACATAGGAATAGAATTGTTGAATCATTATCACTCTTACTTTGACTTTAACCCGTCAATCATTCTTTTGTGGAATTTTTGTTTTGAGATAATTGGAGATTGCAGGAAGTTGTAAGAAATAACACACACAGAGAGCGCCTGGCTCCCTCAGTTGGTAGAGACGCGGCTCTCGCGCTCACCACTTCCTGTGCTATTCCCGCCTATGGAGCCGCGTCTCCAGCTGGTCTCATTTGCTGTCTGCCTGAAGGACTTCCTTTAACATTTCTTTCTTTCTTTCTTTCTTTCTTTTTTTTTTAAGATTTTATTTATTTATTCGACAGAGATAGAGACAGCCAGCGAGAGAGGGAACACAGGCAGGGGGAGTGGGAGAGGAAGAAGCAGGCTCCCAGCGGAGGAGCCCGATGTGGGGCTCGATCCCAGAACGCCGGGATCACACCCTGAGCCGAAGGCAGACGCTTAACAACTGAGCCACCCAGGCGCCCCTTGTTGTTTTTTTTCTTTTTCTTTTTTCTTTCTGTGCCTGATCATTTTTTATTTGATGCCAGACAGACACTACAAATTCTATGTTCTTGGGTGCTAGACTTTTCTTTTTCTTTTTTTTTTTTTTTTTTGTAGTCCTTTAAGTATTTTTAAACCTTGTTTAGGGATGAAGTTAAACTACTGGGAGACAGTTTGATCCTTCCAAGGCTTGCCTTGAATGTTAATTAGGCAGGACAAAAGCATCCTCTAATCTAGGGCTAATTTACCCCATTACTGAGGCAATTGCCTTCAGAGAACTCTATCTAATGCGTCGTGCATCATGACACTTCTCTAATCCGGCTTTTGGGAGTGTGAACTATCTCCACCCTTCGGTGAGCTCTGGTAAAGGTTCCATCTGCTCCTTTCAAGTTGTTTTGTTTTGTTTTGTTTTGTTTTTTATCAGCCTTGGGTAGTTTCCTTACACACATACACTGATCAGTGTATGTTAGCTAAAGACTCAAGAGGAGCCCTCTGCTTATTTCCGGAGCTTTCTCTCTGTGCAGCTCTTTCCTCTGTAAGACTCTGTCCTGTGAATTATAACTGCCTTGGACTCACCAAAAGTTCAACTACATTTCTTCAACTTGGGGAATATGCTGGACTCTGTTTGGGGTCCCCCTCCCTGTGCAGCTCTCTCTGGGCAACAAACTGGGGCAAACAGGATTCACCATGTTTGTTTCCATTCTGTCAGGGATCACTGTTCTCTGTGGTCTCTTGTCCAATATCTAAAAACCACTGGGTCTTTGTTGCTTTCTTTGTTTTTATTTTTTTTTAAGATTTTATTTTTAAGTAATCTCTGCACCCAATGTGGGGCTTGAACTTATAACCCCGAGATCAAGAGCTGTATGCCCTACCAACTGAGCCAGCCAGTTGCCTCTGTTCTGTTTTCAAAATGAAAATTTAAAAACAAAATTTTCTTTTTTTTAATATTCTTTAAGTTTTTGTTTATTTATTTAAGTAATCTCTACACCCAAGATGGGGCTCTAACTTACAACCCCAAGGTCAAGAGTCACATGCTCTTCTGACTGAGCCAGCCAGGCACCACCCCCCAAAATTTTCTTATAGTTCAAAATTGCTGGATTTTATTTACTTATTTTTCTACTAATTGTGCACAATTTTCTATTAATTGCACACAAATTGAGCCCCGTGTTGGAGCCAGAGATTACTTAACTAACTAAATAAAAACACAAAAAGATAGTCTTTGGGGGTCTCTCTTGTAGGATACTCTCTCTGGGGCCATGGCTTCTCCTTTGGGGTCTTCAGAGTGATGAAGTGGGAAGTTCCATAGCCAAGCCCCTCCAGCATTGCAGCCCGACCACAATACTCCTTTCAAACCGGTGGATTGCTTTAGGATATCAGTCAGTGTTATCTTTTTCGTGGAACCATAGACCCACCGCACAACTGTTGTCCTTGAACTGCTCTTCCTTATTTCCCAGAATCCCTCTATTGGACTTCTTGGCTCCTGAATGTCACGTGTTCCTCTGTTGACTAACTCCTTTATTTGGATGAAACATATATTTCAATAGCTTCCCCTCAAATGCTAAACGATTTGAAATCCTGCATGTCTGAAAAGGTCACTGTTCTACCCTCACTCACATGATAGTTCAGCTAGGTATAGAATTCTAGGTTGGAAATATTTTCCTGCCAAATCTGAAGCCACCTTCCCATTGTCCTCTAGATCCCAGGGGTTCCATTGAGGAATCTGATGCCATTTTGTTTTCAATCCTTCCATGTAAGACCCTTTTATTTATTTTTTTGGAGAGGGAGGAGAAATACCAGAAGGTTTTAGTCTTCTCCTTATCTCATGATGCTTTAAAACCTCTCAATAATATGTCCTAGTATGGATCTCTCTTCATTGATTGGCCTGCACACTTGCAGAGCCCTTTCAGATGAGGAACTTGAGCCTTTCAGTTCTGGAGAAATGCTCTAAACAATCCCCTTATCATTTCCTCCCCACCACTTTTCTGTTCCTTTCTTCTGGAACTCAGTAGATATTAGACCCCCTAGATGACTTCTTCAAAGAAAAAACATAGACATTTATCTTGTCTTTCTCATGTCTTTTTTTTTTTTTTCTTAAGATTTTTTATTTTTAAGTAATCTCTACACCCAATGTGGGGCTCGGACTCACATTTCCAAGGTCAGGAGTCGCATGCTCCACCGACTGAGCCAGCCAGGTGCCCCTCATCTTTCTCATTTCTAAGTTTGTTGTCTTTTTGTTTTACTTTCTGGAGAGGACTTGGACTTCTCTTTCAAGTGACCTACTGAATTTTTAATTTCTGCAACTGTATTTTTTTAAGTTCTACGAGCTCTTATTTTCTGAGTGTTCCTGTGTAAGGTTGTTTCTTTGTTTTAGTATAACATACATTTTGAAAAATGTACAGATGTATCCAACATGTCAAGCAGCAGGTTTCACCAGCCCCCAGAAGCCCCTTTCGTACCCCTTCCAGTCAGTATCTCCCTTGGGGGAGGCACTAATGTTAATTCTAACAGCACAGATAGTTTAGCCTGTGTTTGAAATCTACATAAATGAAATCACACAGTCTGTACTCTTTTGTGTCTGGCTTTTTTCCCTCAGCATTATGCTCGTGTGACTCACCCACATTGCATACAGCTCATTCTTGCTCACTGGTGTGTGACATCCCATTATGTCAATATACCATAACTAATTTTCCATTTCTACTGTTGATGAGCATTGCACAGTTTCCAGATTGGGACTATTATGAATAAAGATGCTATGAACATTCCAGTGATGTCTTTCAGTGAACGTGTCTACACATTTCTGTACGGTCTGTGTCCAGAGGTGGCATTGCTGGATTACAGGGCAGCTTTGGTTGAACTGTAGCAGAGAGCTGTTAAGCAGCTTTCCAAAGTGGTTATACCAAGTTACACCCCCCATCAGCAGTGTCCAAAAACTGTATTTTTTCCAAAAGTTGGTACTTGGTGTTTCCTATCGTTTCCATGGTAGCCATTCTGGTAGGTGTGTAATGGTATCTTGTATGGTTTCTTGTTTATTTGGTTTTTTTAAAAAAACAGCTTTACTTAGGGGCACCTGGGTGGCTCATTTGGTTAAGCACCTGCCTTCAGCTCAGGTCATGATCCCAGGGATTCCAGGGCCCTGGGATTGAACCCCACCTTGGGCTCCCTGCTCAGTGGGGAGTCTGCTTCTCCCTCTCCCTCTGCCGCTATCCCTGCTTGTGCTCTCTCTCTCTCTGTGTCAAATAAATAAATAAAATATTTGTAAAAAACCCAGCTTTACTTGGATATAACTGACATACCATAAAAATCACTCATCATAAGTATTCCTTTTGATTATTTTCAGTAAACTTATACAGTTGGGCAGCCATCACCACAATCAAATTTTAGAACATTTCATCACCCCAGAAGGTTCTCTAGTGCCCATCTGCAATCATTCCTCCTCCCACACTTAACCCCAGACAATCACTGATGTGCTTTTTATGTGGCCTTCACATTTCCCTGATGACTGATCAAGTGAGCCCTTTTTCATATGGCTACTAGCCATTTGGATATCATCTTTTGTGAAGTTTCTGCTCAATTTCTTTGCCAATTTTTAATATTGAGTTGCTTGTCTTTTGTATTGCTTTATAGAAGTTCTTTATATATTCCGTATATGGATAGTACGTTGTTGGATAAATATATTGTGATTACACTTTCCCACCCTGTGCTTCACCTTTTCATTCTCTTAATGGTTTATTTGGATGAAAAGTTGTTCCTAATTTTAATATAATCTGACTTCTATTTTAAAATATTTTTCTTTTATGATGAATGTCTTTTGTGTCCTGTTTAAAAAATCTTTCTTATTCCAAGATCACAAAGATGTAGTCCCATTTTTCTCTAAAAGCTTTATCTCTATAACTTTCATGTTTAGATCTGCAATCCAGCTGGAGTTGGTATTTGTATATGGTGTGAGGTAGGGGTACAAAACAATTTTTTTTTTTTAATGGGTATCCAACAGACCCAGTATCATTTATTGAAAACAGCATCCTTTCCCCAGTGACTACGGGGTCACTTTTGTCGTAAGTCCGGCGAACATAAATGCATGGGTCTCTCTCTGACTCTCTGGTTCTATTCGTCAATTTGTCTCTCTTTACCAAAGCCACGCAACCTTAATTACTATACCTTTATCATTATGTTCTTTTTAAACACAGCATTCCGTTCTTGTTTTACGAATGCAGCATTTTGTCTCCCTAAGGATTTTTGGTTGAAGTTTTCTTCCGCTCCCTAATGTCTTTGTTTCCTCCAAGCTCTTTCTTTTCTGTTTGTCTTGGTCTCTGTAGTTGCTGCCGCAGCTGTCCTTACACGGGGTAATCCCTGCCTGCCCTTTCATATTGAGAGGCAAGGCTCTAGGAAACCACCGAAAACCCTGAGCGGTAGAATAGGGCTCAGCACTTTGGGGGCTTCCTGGGGGTGCTGGGGTAGGCATGTCGCTCTTTGTGGGGGTTTTCTCTTTGGCTCATCAGTTTCTCAGCAGTGAATCCTCTGATCTCCCAACTAGGAATAGAAGGCTCACTGTCAAAGTCTTGGGTGACAAGTGGGGAAGGGCTGGGGGTGTTCCACCTTTCAGAACGTTAGCCTTCTCTCAGTTCACCTGTTTTGAGCACGGTGTGCCCCTCACCCCGCTGTGCCTAGAGTACCAAATGCAGGGGTTCCTCTGACTCACCATCTCCAGAGAGTAAATCTCTGGCTTCTGCCAGGTGCCTGGCTCTCACTTGGCTGCAAGGAGTGGGGGACACCTGTTCCTTTTATACACCTTCTATAGTCCTCATTTCAGTCCACCCTCACCTCTCAGCCAGAGGATCCGGAACCTGTCCAGGGGCCACCACACACACTGGATGCCTTTGTCCAGATCGGTGTTCTTTTTGCTGTTTGTTTCCTGTCTATTTTCAAAACTCATTCATGCCTTTACTGCAGAACGAGAGAGGGGAAATGGCAAGACATCCCAGCTCTCGCTCACTGTAACTCAGTTCCTGTTCATGTTTCTGCTTTCCATCTGCCAAAATGTTGTCAGCATCCCTCACCTACGGTAGTTCCCGCTCTCTTCTTTGTCCTTTTGGGTTTACTCTTTTTATGCCTTTGCTATCAATGTTGGTGGGTTTCAGAGGGAGCCTGGGCTTGGTCTTCTGTGGGTAACTGGGATCCCCCTTTGAGCTTTGCACTCCCTGTTCCTTCTCTCTGGAATGTTCTTCCTATCACTCTTCCCTTTAGTGGCCCGTTGCCATCCTTCAGGTCTCAGGGCAGTCTGTCACCTCCTCAAGGAAGACTTCCTGGAATGCTTCTTCATGTGGAGTAGTTCCTGCACCCCAGTTCCATGCTCTCTCATCGCCATCATCCTTGGGGTGTCCTTGCCTGAGGGTGTGAGTGAATGGCCCCATGAAAGCTATTTCCTTTATTTATTGCTTTTATCTCAATCTTGAATCACCTTACTTATTGATTGACTGGTTTACTCAGCTCCCCTTCTGCCCCCACAGGCGCACAGTAGACATACAGTCAACATTTGCCTGGGCAGGCCATAGGCTGCCGTTGGGGTCTGCTGCCCAGGTGGGGCTGCGAGCTGAGCTTGCCACTGAGCAAAGGCAGGGCCGGCAGGTGCACAGGGAGCTCAGGACAGTTGGCACCTGACCGAACCAGCCTCCCCTGCCCCTGCTGCAGACAGACCCAGTGCGGCTGACCCAGCTGTATGAGCAGGCTCGGTGGGACCTGCTGCTGGAGGAGACCGACTGCACTGAGGAGGAGATGATGGTGTTCGCAGCCCTGCAGGTGTCTGGCGGGCGGGGGGACCTGGGGGGTAGGGCGCAGGCCGGGCCCAGGGCAGGGAGGGTCTTCCAAGGTGGGGCCCCATCTCTGGGAGGCCCCACTTGGGCCACTGTGGGCTACTGGGCCGCCCACTCAGCCGTCCCTGGCCACACGCCCCACCCAGTACCACATCAACAAGCTGTCCCAGAGCGGGGAGGCGGGTGAACCCACTGGCACCGACCCGGGGCTGGACGACCTGGACGCGGCCCTGAACAACCTGGAGGTGAAGCTGGAGGGGTCGGCATCCACGGACGTGCTGGTGAGGAGGGGCTCTGGTCAGGGGTTGGGGTCAGGGTCAAGTGTGGGGACCTGGTCCCCCTCTGACTCCTCTTCTCTGCAGGACAACCTCACCACCATCCCAGAACTCAAGGACCATCTCCGGATCTTCCGGTGAGTTTAGGCCCAGCGTTGGCAGCCCAGCTGGAGGGGCCCCAGTGTGGAAAGAGAGCCCAGGAGGGAGGGAGGCAGCCTGTCGCAACCCTCCTGCCTCACGCTCAGGCCCCGGAAGCTCACCCTGAAGGGGTACCGCCAGCACTGGGTGGTGTTCAAGGAGACCAACCTGTCCTACTACAAGAGCCAGGACGAGGCCCCGGGGGACCCCATTCAGCAGCTCAACCTCAAGGGTGAGTGAGGGTGGCCTGGCCAGGACAGTGACAAGGGCAGGAGCGGGCTGGAGGCCCACCTGGCCCCCCCCCACCTGCGGGCGGGGGAGGTAAAGGCTGTCCCCTCAGGTTCCCCCTGGGGGCAGGAGAAGACACCTTGTGTGCTGAGGCATTGTGCTGGGCTGGCACACGCCCAGGGACCTCTCAGGCAGGGCCCCCCCCAGCCTCCTACCCACCGCTTTGTCTCCCTCTAGGCTGCGAGGTGGTCCCGGACGTCAACGTCTCAGGCCAGAAGTTTTGCATCAAACTCCTAGTCCCCTCCCCTGAGGGCATGAGCGAGATCCACCTGCGATGCCAGGACGTAAGTCAGGGCCAGGCTGAGGCGGGAGCGGGGCCGGGGCCGGGCCCGGGGCTGACCGGAGCCTCCTCCTCACCCCACAGGAGAACCAGTATGCCCACTGGATGGCCGGCTGCCGACTGGCATCCAAGGGCCGCACCATGGCGGACAGCAGCTATGCCAGCGAAGTGCAGGCCATTCTGGCCTTCCTCAGCCTGCAGCGGACAGGCGGTGGGGGCTCAGGCAACCACCCCCAGGGCCCTGACGCCTCTGCCGAGGGCCTCAACCCCTACGGCCTTGTTGCCCCCCGCTTCCAGCGAAAGTTCAAGGCCAAGCAGGTGCCAGAGGAAGTGGGTGGTGGGAAGGACCGCCACATTTACCTGGCCACCCTCGGGCCCTGGATCTCCCCAGAGCCTTCCTTTAGAAAGCCCCGTGCTCACTCATTCCTTCTCCTACCCTTGTCCCTGGGACGGAGCATGCTGGTCCCCACCCTCTGGGAGGGGTCACCGGGCCGCTGCCCACACCCACCTCAGGGCCTGGCTCAGCTGCTCCTGCTGCAGGGCCCCACCCCCGCTCCGGGCACAGCATCCTGTCTCCCTGGTGGGGACAGGCAGGGCGTCTCAGGGGCTCTGAAGACCCCTCACCGGTGTGGTCCCGCAGCTCACCCCACGGATCCTGGAAGCCCACCAGAACGTGGCCCAACTTTCGCTGTCCGAGGCCCAGCTGCGCTTCATCCAGGCCTGGCAGTCCCTGCCCGACTTTGGCATCTCCTACGTCGTGGTCAGGTGCGGGCCCTACCCCAGCCGGTCCTGCCCTCCCCTCCCCGGAGGCCGCTGTGGCACCCTGAGCCTCCCTGCCTGTTCTCTGTGGGCGCCCCGCCATCCTGTGCCCCTGCAGCGAGCACCAGAGCAAGAGATCAGGCCCAGAGGGCGGGAGCCCCAGCTCCCCTCCCGGCTCGGCTAGGGACCGTCCCTCTGGAGACCGCGGTTCGCGGCTATGGTGGTGACTGCCCTCTGCCCATTTCCCAAGCCCGCGAAGACAGAGCCAGGCAACATGATAACAAAAAAATGTTGTCGTGGAAAGGCACACAGTTTGCCTGATGCTGCCAAGTGCTATTGTAAGGGTTTTATCAGCGAACCCTCATTTTCCAGATGAGGGGCCTGAGGCCCAGAGAAGCTAGCGGACAGGTGCTCGGCTGGGCCAAGCTCCGCACCAGGCTCTCCGGGCGGGCTCCGGCTCACACTCTCTCCCGCCCCGGGGACTAGGTTCAAGGGCAGCAGGAAGGATGAGATCCTGGGCATCGCCAACAACAGGCTGATCCGCATCGACCTGGCCGTGGGCGACGTGGTCAAGACCTGGCGCTTCAGCAACATGCGCCAGTGGAACGTCAACTGGGACATCCGGCAGGTGGGCCGGGGTGGGGGGTGGGGGTGCTCCAGGGGCAGGGCCGGGCCCAGCCAGGGCAGGACCGGGGCTGCTCTCCTATCCCGCCCCCGCCAGCCCCTCTGACTGCCCGCTCCGCAGGTGGCCATCGAGTTCGACGAGCACATCAACGTGGCTTTCAGCTGCGTGTCGGCCAGCTGCCGCATCGTGCACGAATACATCGGGGGCTACATTTTCCTGTCGACGCGGGAGCGGGCCCGCGGGGAAGAGCTGGATGAGGACCTCTTCCTGCAGCTCACGGGAGGCCATGAGGCCTTCTGAGGCCTGTTTTGTTGCCCCCACTTTGCTCACTACCTGCTATGGCCACTCCTAAGCCCACACCCTCTCCAGACATGCACCGAGCTGGGCACATTCACCTGCTGTCACTGGCTTTGTGCAGACCAGGGACCTAACTGGGCCAGACTCCGCCATCCCCCAGGCTAGGGAGGGTAGGTTATGAGCTGTACAATGCCTGCCCTTCCCTTGTCCGAGTGGCCAGGACCGGCGCCGCCGACCTAGCTGGGGTCCCTGAGCACACAAGGAAGACTGGCTGTGGCTACAGGATGATGATAATTCATGGTTTCAAACTGGAGCTTCCTTTTTGTTATCTTTTTACATTTTTTTAAATAAATATTTTATTGTTGGATCATCCTTCTTCCTCTGGAGCTGTGCTTGGGGCCACTCTGACACTCTGTCTCTTCATTACCAACCAAGGAGAGGGCCTTTCCTGAGATAGAAGAGGTGAGGGAAAGGGAGACAGAAGTCAGCCTGGGGCTGGGAGCTGGGAGGGAGGAGAGGGCAGAGGGCACAGGCTCCAGGCACCACGAACAGGAGGAGGGTGGTGTTTCTCACGGGTAGGGCGCAGCTGCAGGGCCTCCTTGAAGTACTTGGGAAGCAGGAAGCCATCAGCGTTCCCTGGAGTCAGGATCACTCCGTTGGCAGAGCGGAAGAAGGGGATTCCATCTGCAGACAAAGCCAGATTTGGGACTCCTGCCCTCTCTGAAGCCCTAGGGCAGTCCGTGCTGTGTCCGGGCTCACCTGCCAGGGCCCGGGGCCCGTCAATGAACACAGCCACTTCGCAATTTGGCCGCATGCCTGTGGAGACAATTGGAGCTGAGGCCTGGGGCATTTGGGGTTGCAGTCATCAAACCTGGGCAGGCTCAGTGGGAGGTTCTGGGCTCAGGGGCGGGGATGGGGTTACTGCAGCATGCAGAGCATGGAGTGGCCTTGGACAAGAGAAGCTATGATCCTTGGAGAGGGACCTGGTAAGGACAGCTGGGGAGGACGACTGACCACTGATGACACCAGGGTCCCCAGGCAGTCCTGGGGCCAGGTGGATATGTGTCCTTCCCCGGCTTGACAGGCCCTTGAGCAGGATGGATGGCCAGTGCTGCCAGAATGTGCCATGGACGAGCCTCAGGGGCAGGGCCTGTGGGGTCTCCAGGGGCATCAGCTCCAACTCAGGTACCTGGGATGGGTGGGGGGAATGGACAGCAGTGAGACCCCCCCTCGCGGGCACGGGTCCCACCTGGCTTTCCCACTTGTCCCCTTAACTCCCACCTGCAGGGAGTGACCCTGATTGGCCCGGATGAGAGGGCCAGTGCCGGGGTCGCCCGGCTGCAGGGCAAACCGCTGCTTCCCGTTGGTGTCCACCACGCGCTGCACGTCTTCAGCCGAGAAGCTGCGGAACTGGGGCAGCTGCAGGAGGGCACCCAGGGGCACGAAGCCATCTGCGGGCAGGCGGGGCGCTCGGGAGTTGAACTGTTCTGGCCTGGGCCAGAGTTAACAGCGGGAGCCACAGGCGACCAGAACGGAGCCTGGGCTTGGGGGGTTACAGGGGTTTATCCGTGAGAGTCTCCCCTTTCTGGGCCTCCATTTCCTCAACTTACAGGGACATAGGATCTGCCTCAGGGAGGGTCACAAAGATAAAGTGCCCCTTTTTTAGCACAGTACCCTGCCCAGAATGGACACTCAGTAAACACCAGCTATCTCAACAGCCCCCAGTACCCACTCTTGGGTAAGTGTCTACCGGGTCGCTGTACCCAAGGTATCGCCAGGCCCGGCCTCCCAGTTTGCTCTAGACAGGATACTGGGCCTCGGGGCTCCCTGCACATGGAGGGGACGGGCCCTCTGTACTGTCCCCATAGGGCCATGGGGTAGGGCAGTCATAGATAGGCTCACACTGCTCCCTCACCTCCAACCACTCACCTCAGTCTTCAAGACTCTCACTTACCAGCCCTCAGGGGAAGCCCCAGCTTCAGGGCCCCGTGCCGCAGGGCGTAGGACAGAGCCTTGGACAGTTGCACATCTCGGTCCTATAAGAGCCCAGAGGTGGGGGCGCCTGGGTGGCACAGCGGTTAAGCGCCTGCCTTCGGCTCAGGGCGTGATCCCGGCGTTACGGGATCGAGCCCCACATCAGGCTCCTCTGCTATGAGCCTGCTTCTTCCTCTCCCACTCTCCCTGCTTGTGTTCCCTCTCTCGCTGGCTGTCTCTATCTCTGTCAAATAAATAAATAAAATCTTTAAAAAAAAAAAAAAAAGAGCCCAGAGGTGGCCCCTGATCCACTCTCACCCCACCAGCATATTCAGGGGAGCCAGGGCATCAAGTCCTCCTCCTTTACCCTCCCGCTAAGAAAGTGAGGGTGAGGGTGGGGTGGGCGCACCTGTTCCCGGGGTCTGTGAGCCCTTCTACCCCTGGGTCCTGTAGTTTCCTGTCTCCTTTCTCCAGGGGAGTTCATGGCTAAGACCTGCGAAGAACAGTGATATGTGGGTACTGTTAAGGACCCTCTCATGCCCCCGTCCTGCCCAGCAAGTCACAAAGCCTCAGGATGTGAGAGCCGGGAGGGGGTTATTCTGCTCATTAAATTCACTTCCCACCCCCAACTCCCTGATGCAGACAGGGAAACTGAGGCCAGCAAGCATAGCTGCCCAAGGTCACACCGCGTCCGCCACGGATCCCACGAAAGCCGAGTCCCCGCTCTCCAGGCTCGCGGGGCTGCCCCGCAAAGCGGGCCTCAGGAAGCGGCCCGGCGTTCGGGCTGACGGGGCGGAAGCGTCAGGGCCGGCCAGGACAGACAGAGTGACGAGGCGGGAAACAGACCCGCGGGCTCACCGACTCGGCGGCTTCGCAGCGGACCCGCGGGCCTCGGCGCACGGACCGGCCAATGAGAAGCGGGGGAAGAAGGGGACGGGCACTTCCGCTTCGGGAAAAGGGGTGGAGCCCGCGGGCCGCGCAGGCCGGTGAGTGCCGGCTGGAGGTGTGAGCTTCCGCATCCTGCAAGAGGTCCCGGAGCCCCGGGGGTTGGTGGCAGGACCCTGGGTTTGGGAGAAATAGGCACCTTAAGGGGTGACTGGACTCAGGACCTCTGGGTGGTAGAGATGCGCGGGAGTCCCAGGGATGTCTGGAGGCAGGAATGTCGGGGCTCTTGCCTGGATAAGACTCTACTGCCCAGGGAGTGGTCAGGGGGTGCAGAAGGGCTGGGGGTACCCTAAGGGGGTCTGTGGCAGAGGCGGCTGGCTGCTGGGCCCAAGGGTCGCTGTGGTGCTCTCCGGGTGACAGGCGGCTGTGTCCTCCTCCAGAGCTGCCCTGTCCGGATCATGGACCCTGAAGTGTCCCTGCTGCTGCAGTGCCCCCCAGGTGGGCTGCCAGAGGAGCAGGTGCGGGCTGAGCTGAGCCCAGACCATGACCGCCGCCCACTGCCAGGAGGGGACGAGGCCATCGCTGCCATCTGGGAGAGTCGGCTACAGGCTCAGCCCTGGCTCTTTGACGCCCCCAAGTTCCGCCTGCACTCAGCCATCCTGGCACCCGCTGACTCACAGGGGCCACAACTGCTCCTGCGCCTGGGCCTTACTTCCTACCGAGACTTCCTGGGCACTAACTGGGCCAGCTCAGCTGCCTGGCTGCGACAGCAGGGGGCCACTGACTGGGGTGACAAGCAAGCCTACCTGGCAGACCCCCTGGGGGTTGGCGCCACACTGACCACTGCAGATAACTTCCTTGTCTTCCTGCGTCGCTCTCGGCAGGTGGCCGAAGCACCTGGGCTGGTAGATGTGCCTGGTGGGCACCCTGAGCCTCAGGTGAGATGCCAGCCTGGGTGCAAAGGCACAAAGACTCAGCTTTGTTTTCCTCATCCCTTAAGGTGGAGGGGGCTGGTGCTTCTCTGAAAGACTGCTCAGGGCAGCACCTCAGCCTCCCCACTGACCCCCGTTTCAGACCTGTAGGAAGCTAGGGGATGATGGGGGGTGGGAGGGTGTGGAACAGAGGACTAGCTGGATCTCTGGTTGTCCATCTGGAAATGGCAGGCCTGGGTCAAGGGATCACTAAGATTCTTACTCTGTGCCTAGCCAGGCCCTCAGGGCCAGCAAATATGGGGGGAGGCAGGGTGGGAAGAAGTGGGGAGCAGGTGCTGAGCCTGACCTCTCCCAGGCCGTGTGCCCTGGTGACAGCCCCCTGCACAAGGACCTCCCTGGGGAGCTGGTGGTGCATGAGCTCTTCTCCAGTGTCCTCCAGGAGATCTGTGATGAGGTGAGTGCGGGGTGGCCCAGACAGGTGGGCAAGAAGGGAGGGGGTAGAACATGCCAGAATTCTACAGGTGTGGACTGGCAGGAGGGTCTGCAGGCATCTGGCATTGGGAGAAGAGCTTGGCTTTGCAGTTAGCCCAAGTGGAGTGGAATTCGAGCCCTCGTATCTGTGTGCCTCAAGCTCTTCCTTTTTAAAATGGGAACGATAGGAGTGCTTGGGTGGTTCAGTTGGTTAAGCATCCGCCTTGGGCTCAGGTCATGATCCCAGGGTCCTGGGATTGAGCCCTGTGTCGGGCTCCCTGCTCATCTCGGAGTCTGCTTCTCCCTCTGTCCCTCCCCCACACTTGTGCTCTCTCTCTCTCAAATAAAATCTTAAAATTTCTTTTAAAAAAACTAAAAAAAAAAAAAAATGGGAACAATAAATGTCTTGCCCACTCCCCTCCCTTCCTGTGTGTTGAAAAGAGGAGTAAATGAGAGTCCCAGTTACTACGGACTTCCCTTGGGTGACCCTGGGCAAATTGTTCGGCCTCTTGGGTTCTGCTTTCCCGTCTGTAATATGAACATGCCCAAGATCTGACATTTTGTTATTCTGGGAATTTGAACTACGAACTGTAAAATGCTGTACAAGGATAATGTTCTGCATTGAGAGGGGCAGGAATATGGGCAGTGGGCACTGACAGGTGGGCCTTCTGTCC
Organism: Ursus arctos; assembly: GCF_023065955.2. Classification (NCBI taxonomy): domain Eukaryota; kingdom Metazoa; phylum Chordata; class Mammalia; order Carnivora; family Ursidae; genus Ursus; species Ursus arctos. Next base: position 40,712,487 of record NW_026622908.1, read on the forward strand.
CAGGTGAATGTGCCACTGTCCACCCTGAGCCAGCCACTGCTATTGGGCATTGCCCGCAATGAGACCAGTGCCGGCCGCGCCAGTGCCGAGTTCTATGTCCAGTGAGTGAGCTCTGGGGTACAGGGTTCCTGGGTCTTGGGGTAGGTGGGTGGTTGAGGGGAATGGCTGAGGCAGCTGGGGTTCCCGTAGGACCCTCCAGGGACTGGGCACTCCCCAAGCCACTCTCCTATCCTTTTCCAGGTGCAGCCTGACTTCTGAGCATGTGAGGAAGTACTACATGAGTGGAGGAGCTGAGGCCCACGAGTCCACGGGAATCATCTTTGTGGAGACACAGGTGTGAAGGGGCAAAGTGTATCTTGTTTGGACAAGGAGCTGGTGTTGGGCTTTGCATAGGCTGGGTCATGCATGTCTGTCTCCCTGGGGCTGGATCGGATGGGGCTGCTGATTCTTTTAGAGCTTTCCTCCAGAGCCACAGGGCCTCTTTGGGGATGCCCTCAGTCCAAGAGAGAGCCAGGAACCTCTTCAGCCTCCTTAACATGTCTCCCTAGGGACGGTGAAGTGCCAAGGGTTCTGAGGCTCAGGACCACTGGGCGCAGCTCCCCCAAGGGACCTGAAGGCTGGATGTTGGGGGTCTTACTTTCTCTCCACAGAGAGTACGGAGGTTTCAGGAGACCGAAATGTGGGCTGAGCTCTGCCCCTCGGCTAAAGGCGCTATCTTTCTCTACAACCAAGTACAGGGAAGTCCCACCTGAGTCGCCCTAGGGCCCCCAACCCTAGCACAACTTGGAAGACAATAAAGGACTTTATTCTTGGATTCCATTGGCATCTGCTGTTTCCGTGAGACAGAGATGGACCGCTGGGAGAGACCTGGGTGGGTGAGAGACAGGACGAGTGTCTTGGGAAACAACAACAACCCAGCCTCGGTTTTCCCGTCTGCAAACTGGGATGAGGACCGAGCTCCCCTGCCAGGCTGTGGTGAGGGTCCGGGCCTCCTATGGGGTGGAAGCTGCTTTATGAAAGATGTCTCGCTGCACAGCTGACTAACAGCCGTGTTCCCGGCACAGAGCGACGAAAGCTGGGTCGAAAGCCGCAATGAGGGCGGGCAGCATCCCTCCTGCTTCGCGGATGGGCGCCAGGAGCCCTTCCGCGGGTCCGCGGGCCTCAACCTCGTTGGGCGGGCCCGAGGCGCCAAAAGCCAATGGGTGTGCGGGGTGTGGCCTTCGACGCACGTCCGGACCTTCCGGCTCGGTAGGCGTGGTCTGGGCGGCTAAGCCACTGAGAATGTGGAGGCGGGGCCTGAATAGGCGCTGGAGTTGGCGGCCGCGGAATCCGTGAGCGCAGCGGAGGCGGGGCTTGGCGGGCCCCTCCTTCACCCGCCCCCAAGCTCGCAGGGTCGGGATGGGGGTCTCGGTGTCCGGGACTGCTTGTCTCGGACACCGAGACCAGTGTGGGGAGGGGCCCTGGACGCCCGGGTCAGAGGCAGGGGCAGGTCCAGGACACTGGGGTCTGGTCCCGAGTAAAGGAGGCCCCACCGCCCCTGGGTTCCCCAAGGCAGCTTCAGTTTGCCTTCGCAAGTAAACGGGGCCAGGCCCTTCCCTTTGGCCCCGGAGTGTTTGAAGTGTGGTCCTATTCTGGTCCTAATGCCCTCCTCTTCGTGGCCTCCTTTCAAACGCCGCCTGCCTGTCGCCATGCTGTCCCTGTTCCTGTGCCGGTTGTGGCCCCGCAGCCCTCCCACCCGGCTCTTCTCAGCGGCCACCGGGCAGCGGTGAGTCGGGGGCCGGGGGCAGCCCCCCCCCCCCATTCAGTGGGTTTTCCTTGAGGAGAGCCTGCCCAGCTCCAGGCCTGAACGTAGCTACTACGGTAGTTGTGATCTCTCTATTCTGTCAGGTGCCTTACAGGCTGTTTCAGGTAACCCTCGCCTTCACGATGGAGGACACAAGATCATACAGCAAGTTAGGTGGCAATAGTGGAATTTGAGTCCAAGCCAAACTCAGTGCTCTTTTCACGACTGTAGTGGTCGTCAAGCATCATTGTGCAACTCACTGGAGGGCTGGGGTGGGGGTGGCTTACAAAAATGCAAATTCCTAGGCCCTGTTCTGGAGATTCTGATCTGCAGGCATGAAGTGGGGTTCGCGAATCTGTTTTTGCTTTTTTTTTTTTTAAACAAACTTCCGGGGTGTTTCTGACACAAGGGGTCTGAGGGCTACACGTTGAGATGTTCTGATCTGCACCATACCTGAAATGCTCAAAAAGGGAGGGATGATTTGGAGGTGGATCTCCCTTGGCACCGACCTCAGCTTCCTCACCTCCTGGTTTCTTTTCTTTTTCCTCCTGGTTTCTGAGTTGAGGAGTGTGGTCCAGGGGGGCTGGGAGGAGGAGGGGGGGAATATCCTCTGTGTTTCCATAGCCCCTGCAGTTTCTGGCTTATCTCCACAGGTCTGGCCCCAGGAACTACTATGAACTGTTAGGGGTGCATCCTGGTGCCAGCACTGAAGAAGTTAAGCGAGCTTTCTTCTCCAAGTCCAAAGAGGTACCAGTGGTCCTAGATGGGGAGGAAGGAGGGTCAGTCTGAGCCAGATAGGGTACATTTCAGACTCCCAGGAGTGGAGTTGAGTGGCTCATTCTGGATGGTGCCACATTCCCTTAGCATGTATAGAGAGGGCAGAGTTCTGGCCAGTTGGGAGGAAAGGTTGGGGGCAGGAGCCAGGGCTTCTGTGTGGTGGGCTGGACTTGGCTCTTTTGACCTGCCTGCTCTTGAGAAAGCCTGGACCTGGGCATATGGCGAGAGCCAGGCAGCAGGTGGGGAGGGCCTGAACAAGGGGAGGGGGCAGGAGTCTGTGGTTCCTGACTCTTCGGCCTTCTAGAGGGGTGGGCAGCCCTGAGATTGAGGGTTCCTGTCCAGGCAGGGCCTCTGAGAGTGATTTGAGCCTTTGTGGGTGGACATTATTGGGATGGGTTCTGTGAAGGGCCATGGAAAAAGAGCTGAAGAGAGTCCTGCCCCACCCCAGCTGCACCCTGACCGGGACCCTGGGAATCCAGCCCTGCACAGCCGCTTTGTGGAGCTGAGCGAAGCGTACCAAGTGCTCAGCCGAGAGCAGAGCCGCCGCAGCTATGATCACCAGCTCTGCTCAGCAGCTCCTCCAAAGTCTCCAGGAGCCACAGCGCATCCCGGGTCTGCTCATGGAGCACACAGGTACAGTCGTCCTGCCCCGGCTTGCCCCACCCCCCGCGTCTCCTGGGGAGCCTCATCCCCACACTTCCTTTCTTCCCCCTCCCAGCAGCTCCTGGGAACCCCCCAATGCACAGTACTGGGCCCAGTTTCATGGTGTGAGGCCTCAGGGACCGGAGTCGAGGCAGCAGCAGCACAAACACAACCAGCGGGTGCTGGGGTACTGCGTCCTGATCATGCTGGCGGGTATGGGCCTGCACTATGTGGCCTTCAGGTGATCTCTGCCTTCCCCCTGGGGTGATGGGCAGAGGGCAGGGGGAGGGGAAGCCCACTGTGGTCAGCCACACATCCACCTGTGGGGCCTGCACTTTTGTGTCTCTCAGGCTAAGAATGGCATGAAATAGGTCTCCTGAGCGTCTCCTTACTTGGCAGGGGTAGCTCTGCATTCACTAAAGGCTAATGTCATTTTCCGTTTTTTTTGGCATTTGAATGTAAATCTTGGGTGCTGCTGCCAGGGCGTGCTGGAGCCATCGAAGAGCAGGCCCAAGAAGGAAATATGTTGTAACTGGGCCTCACCGGCAGCTATCCTCGCTTGTTGGGCAATCGGCTATCTCCCTGCCACCCTTTTACGCATGCCCTGGATACCGAGGCTCCCCAACAAAGCTGCCCAATGACTGGTGCCCACAGCTAGCAGGCTGCCGAGCTCAGTGATGGAGATGTATACCCTTGCTAGTCTCCGGCGAGGAGGAACACCCCGATGTTCAGACCTGCTGTCTCCGCCTTCCACAGAACAGCCGGGGACCTGGGTCACCAGCGGACGCTGGAAAAGCCCCGGCCGTTCTGGGCCCCTCTCCCCGCCTAGCGCAGGCAGTTAGGCAGGGGTCCTCACAGATGTAAAGCTGTGAGACCCTAGAGTGGCATGGTCGGCGTGGGATGGATTTGGGGGACCGCAGGGATTGGGGTTAATTGCAACCCCCTTGCAGGAAGCTGGAGCAGATGCACAGGAGCTTCATGGACGAAAAGGATCGCATCATTACAGCCATCTACAATGACACACGGGCTCGCGCCAGGTCTGTCCCTGCGTCATCCTGCCCTCCCTTCACTGTCCCGGCACCACCCTCCGGGATCCTACGTCCTGACCGCCCAGGTGCTCTCTCCTGCAGGGCCAACAGAGCGAGGCTCCAGGAGAATCTGCAGAGGCGGCAGCAGCAGCCACCACCTGGAGACCCAGGGATCCCGACTCCGTTCACAGGCACCCGCCCATGAGCGGCTCATGGGGGCTGCCCTGTGTTCCCTCCTTGGTACCCCGCGGGACTTCCCACTCCCCAAAACGCGTGCAATAAAGTGCTTCTCAGAGCTCGTGCCCGGCTCCTTGCTTTCGGCCCAGCGGCCCCCTCCCGGGCCTCGCCGGGAGACAGCACCCCGCCCTCCGGGTCCTGGCGGCGGCGACCCGGGAGCCCGGCCCCCTGGGCGGTGCGTCCCCTTTCCCCTGCTGCGGCGGGCGGGGGGTGTGTGGAGGGGGCGGGCCCCGGCGGCGGCCTCGCCCCCCCTCCCCCGCCCCGCCCCCGCCCCGCGGCCCGGTGGGGAGCGCGTGTCTGGGTCACATGAGCCGCCCGCCCGCCAGCCCGGGCCCGGCCCCCCGCCGCCCCCGCCGTCCCCGCCGCCGCCGCCCGCCGCCACCGGCCGCCCGCCCGCCCGGCTCCTCCGGCCGCCGCTGCTGCGCTGCGCTGCGCTGCCTGCGCTCAGGGCTCGGGAGGGGGCCGCGGAGGAGCCGCCCCCCGCGCCCGGCCCCCGCCCGCCGCGCCCGGGCCCGCGCCATGGGGCTCTGGCTGCCGACGCCCCCCGCGCCACCGGGCTAGGGCGATGCGGGCGCCCCCGGCGCGCGGCCCCCGCGGGCACCATGAGCCCCCTGCTCCGCCGCCTGCTGCTCGCCGCGCTCCTGCAGCTGGCCCCCGCCCAGGTACGTGCGTCCCCGACATCCCTCCCGCCCGCCGTGCCCTCTCTCAAGGTTGGCGGAAGTGGGGAGACGCGGAGCCGCCTCTGCCTCGGGGATCCGCGGGGTCCGGTTGCGGACCGGGGCGTGGTGGGGATCCGGCCAGGGCATCCCCCGGGAGGAGTCCCTCCGCGCCGGCCCGCCAGCCCGCCGGCCCATCTGCCCAGCCCCGGGCCACTCCCCTGCCCCACCCCGTCCCCTGGGCTCGGCCGGGGGCGGAGATGCTTGGTGCCCGCAGGACTTGGTTCGGCGCCCACTTGCCCCCTCCTGACCTGCGGCCTCCGAATCAGCCGGCCCCCTGCTTGGATATTGGACGCCACCGCCGCTGCCGCCGCCACCGTCGTGGTTGGGGCAGGTCTCAGGTGGCCAAGAGAGGATAGGTAAAGCTAGAGTGACCCCAGGAGCAGAGCAATCTGGAAAAATGTCACAGAGGAGTTGAAGCCTTTTGACGGCCAGGGCAGAGCCCTGGGGACAGTGACAGGGCCAGCCCTTCCTTGAGTGCACCTTGGGTCCAGGTCCCTTCTCTCCTACAGGGCCCTGTGTCCCAGCCTGATGCCCTCGGCCACCAGAAGAAAGGTAATAGTAACGATAACTGCACTAACCAGCACTGAGACGGTTTGCCCGACAGTTTGTGTAATCCCAGTCACTCTCCAAGACGCAAACTCTTACTCTGCCCATTTCACAGAAGAGGAAATTGAGGCAGTGGGGTTCCTGGGGTCTTGGGCAGGGGAAGACAGGTTGTGAGGGCAGAGAGAGGACTGGCGGAGGGTGGCTGTGACACAGGAATGAGAGAGAACAGCTGCACGGGACAGGGGACAGGGGACAGGGGAACCAGGGAGAAGCTGCAGGAAATCCAGCCTGGACTTAACCCTTGTGCATCTGCCCCCAGTGGTGTCATGGATAGATGTGTATGCCCGTGCCACCTGCCAGCCGCGGGAGGTGGTGGTGCCCCTGACCGTGGAGCTCATGGGCTCCATGGCCAAGCAACTGGTGCCCAGCTGCGTGACGGTGCAGCGCTGCGGTGGCTGCTGCCCTGACGACGGCCTGGAGTGCGTGCCCACCGGGCAGCACCAAGTCCGAATGCAGGTGCTGGGGCAGGTGGGGTGTGCCCGGCTGGGGTGGATGCTGGTGCTCTGGGGGCGGTGGCCAGAGCCTTACCTGGTGGGCAAGCTGTTCTCCCTCCAGCCCATGAGGCATTCCCTCCCCTGCCGCCGCATCGTCTCTCACATTGTCTCTCCTCCATCTCTGGGATACAGATCCTCATGATCCGTTACCCGAGCAGTCAGCTGGGCGAGATGTCCCTGGAAGAACACAGCCAGTGTGAATGCAGGTGCCAGCCAGCCCCACTTCTGAGCTCGCAGAGACCAGGCTCCGGGGATGGCAGGGCGGGGGGGTGGGGGTTGCGGGGCACAGTGGTACACCACAGTGGGGACCAGATTTCCAAGACTTGAACTGGAGTAGGCCTGGGATCCGGGGTAAGAGAGTAGGAGGCTTGGCTTTTCTGATCCTCTTCCCCTTCTTGTCTTTGTCTGTCCCTCTTACTTTTCAGACCAAAAAAGAGAGAGAGTGCTCTGAAGCCGGACAGGTGAGTCTCTTGGGCTTTTGCTGAGGTGGGGTTGGAGCCCAGGCCCAGCAGCCAGAATGTAAAGTGTGGATGGGGTGGGGTAGGGGAGGGGGGTGTATGAGTGTGTCAGGAAGCTGCAGTCCCATCCCCTCTTTCTCCTCCCACTGTGTCCCCCGTCCCCTTTTCCTCTGCTCCCCGAGACTGTGCGCTCTGACCCAACCCCAGCTCCTGGGAAGACTTTTCTTTCCCGCCCCAGACATGTTGCTTCTCCTCCTAGGGCTTCCACTCCCCACCACCGCCCCCAGCCCCGCTCCATTCCGGGCTGGGACTCTGTCCCCGGAGCACCCTCCCCAGCTGACATCACCCATCCCACTCCAGCCCCAGGCCCCTCTGCCCACGCTGCACCCAGCGCCGCCAGCGCCCTGACCCCAGGACCTGCCGCTGTCGCTGCCGACGCCGCAGCTTCCTCCGTTGCCAAGGGCGGGGCCTAGAGCTCAACCCAGACACTTGCAGGTGAGGAGCTGCGGGAAGGCATCGGGCCGGGAGTGGGCCCGGGGTGAGCCTGCCAGGGAAGGGGAAGCCGCTGAATGTGCTGAACAAATATTTACCAAGCATGCACTGGCACTGGGATCAGTGTAAACAGAGTTCACATTCTCATGTGGGAGTCGGACGTGAGGATATGTGATGCCAGCAGAGGAGGTCAAGGGCTGACATTGGGGCACCCGACATGGTCTCCGAGAGGTCACAGATGCCCCGAAGGTAACATCTGTCTGCAGTGAAGATGAGAGAGACGGCTCTCCAATTTGTGAAGCTCTGGGCCTTCCTAAAAGCCCCCATGGGAGACATTTGTCGCACCTTGTGGGCTCTGTGAGAGGCCAGGGGACACCATGGAATCCTTGTCCACCCTTGTCTGAGATGCTTCTCGTCACTCCTCCCTTCCACAGAGAGGCCATGGGGTGGCATCACGTGGGCAGGCCAGTTGGGGCTCACCAGGAGTGGTGGGAGAAAATGGGGTTCACAGAAGGTAACAAAGGGGTGAATCTAGAAGTGCAGGGGCTGAGCCATGCCCGCATGAACAGACCCCTTCCTCCCTTCCTCAGGTGCCGGAAGCTGCGAAGGTGACACGTTGCCTTTCAGACTCAGCAGGGCCACTTGCCTCACAGGCCACCCCTGCCCCCAGAGGGGGACAGGAGGGCAACATGTTGAGAAGAGCCCAGTCCCAAGATCTCCGTGTGGGCAGAAGCTGCTCCAGGACCTGGGCCTCTCAGAGGACTTCCTAGCTGTCCCGGGTCCCTCCAGGCTGCCGTCCAGCAGGGTGGGCAGCTGGACGAGGAGATGTGTAGGCAGCACCAAGTATCACGGACTAACTCGGGAGAGAAGGGGTCCCATCTCAGTTTTCAACCACCATGTACAAGTGAGCATCTTACAGCGGGCTCCTCTGTCCCCTCACTAAGAAGACACCGATCCTGCGCACATATTGGGAATCGGGCTTCAGTGTGAGAACTGTGACCCCCCCGACCCTGATAAAAGAGATGGAAGGAACTGTCCCTGCCTGTGTCACTGTTTGTCACTGTCCTGGCTGGGGGATTCAGGCACTTTGCATCACACTGCCTCCTCGAACCAGAGCTGGTCTTACTCCCTCATTATGCCGATGGAGGAAACGAGACCCGAGGTCCCCCACCAGGTCACAGACGGAGCCGGAACTGTGTATTCGTCACAGTCCTGTTGTCACATCCAGGCCCTGTCCTCCTTGTTCATCACAAAGGCTGCTTTCTGGAAGGAGATGGCCTGCTGTGGCCAATGAGCTTGAGGTGGGACCCAGATCTGCTGAATGATCTTGGTTGTCACTGCCCCCTCTCTGAGCCTCAGCTTCCACCCTTGGGCTCCAGGAAAGTCTGAGTACGTCTTCACTTGATAGAAAAACCCATCTTCTCTGCTGGGCAGCGCTCCATATGTAAGCTACTTCCTCTAGCTTAACTCTAAAGCCACGCACCTGCCCTGTCCCCACCAGTACCAAAGGGCTGTGGCTGGTGGGCTCGGTTTGGGAGATAGGTCCCCTCACCCCAACCACACAGTTTTCTCCACCTTCACCTCCCTTCCCCTTGGGCTCCCCTCACCAGCCCCTGCTTGGGATTCTCCTGACTTTTGTCTGACCCAGCCTAAGCTCAGTGCCCAGCCTTCTGCCTGCAGCCTCCAGTGTCCCTGGGGCGGAGCGGTGAGGGGTGGACCAAAGGCCAACCTTGGGGACCCAATGCTTTGCCCTGCTGAGACAGGACATTCAGGGGCTAACCCAAAGCGGCTACCCTAATGCAGGCCTTCTCTGAGGTGTGAGATTGGAGGGCAGGGTAGTGATCTTGTTGGGCCTCAGGCAGGAGTGGGGTTAAATCAGAAGAGACAATTCCTGACAGTGATTACCAACTTCAAATCATTTTTCTCAGTTATGCTGTCACCTAAAATGCCATAGCTCAACTGAAGTGAGACAGATGATGGCTGGGGACCCTAGAGCTGGCCCCTCTCCAGCCCACTTAGTGCTGGACACACACAATGTTTCATATGCACCCCTTTGCTTAGTCCTCAATTCTCAGGTCAGCACTGCTGATTATCTTCCTTTTTCAGTTGAGGAAAACTCTGAGGCTTAGAAAGGCTGATGGACCTGGGTATGTGACCGCTAGTCGGCTGTCTCTAACACTCAATTTAGGTTTCGTTGCCTCCCAACTACAAGTTCATTACTTCAATTGAGAGATGTTGACTGCACACGGCTGGGTGCTGGGGCACCTGAAAATACCAGTCTGGTTGGGGAACAGGCCCAGCCAGACCACTGTCATGACTCAGTGGTCAGTGTGCGGCAGGTCGAGGCAGGCTTGGACGCCAGCGCGGAGCAAAGGGAGAGCATTAGCTGTGGGCCAGGGCCTGGTGGATGCAGGGCCGCAGTCCCACAGTGGCCCTGCCAGGTCCTACCAGGCCCAGGAACTTGCTCAAGGTCACATTGCCAGTCGATGATTGCAGACCCCAAATTCAAACCCAAGTCTGAAGCCCAGGCTCTTTCCACTGCAACTAACGAGATCGTGGATCCCGAAGAGGCCCAAGGGGACGTTTGAGAACGCTGTGGAAGAGCCAGGGGATGAAATAAAATGGCGTCTCAAGACCCCCTCCGGGAACCCCCGTCCGCCTGACCTTAATTTCACCTCGACCGGAAGTGCCGAAGGCACTTTAGGAAGTCACTTTCACCTAACCTTACCCACTACCCAGCCACCGGAAGTAGCGCGTCATCACGTGGTGGCGCGGGGGCGGGGCTGGGGGGAAAGGCCGCCCCAGCGGGCGTTGGCAGCGGGTTTCGCACAGTCCAATGAGGGCGGGCGGCGTGGCCCGGCCTGGTAGCGACGATGACGCGCCTGCGCAGAGGCAGAAGCGCGACTGGGGTTGACTCCGGGGGCGCGGCGAGGAGGTGAGCGGGGGCCACAGCCCGGGCTGGGGGGAGCCGGGGTGCAAGGGGGCAGGCTGGATCAGGCCGGGCAGGAGCGGGTCGGGGCTCCGAGTGTCAACGAGGGATAGGTTAGGTGGAAATTGGGGGTTGGGGTCGGAGCTGTCTGGGGATGCCGCAGGGGGAGGGTTCTCACGCCGCACGGGGCGGAGCCCCGGGAGTCGGGGCGGGACGTGGAACAGAGAAGGGTGGAACCTCTGAGCTGGTTCCAGTAGGAGGCGGAGCTCCGGAGCCAGGGGCGGGGCTAGGACAGGTGGGGGGTGGAGCCTGGCCCTTGGAGGAGGAGCTGAAACAGGCGGAAGGCGGAGCCTCGGGTTTGGAGACCGAGGGGGACGGAACCCAGGCGCTGGGGGCGGGCCTTCAGCCGGTGAGTGGTGTGGCTACCGTTCAGGAAAAGGGGTCTGGATCTGTTGAGGGCGGGGCTCCAGGGCAGGGGGCGGAACTACGTCCTCTAAAGGGTGGGGCCAAGGAGTCAAGCGAAGGGGTAGGCCCAGGTAATGGCCCGGGGCGTCCACGCGGGGGCGGTCTCCGCGGGGGCCGGGCCTGGGGACGCGGTAGGCCGAGAACTCCCCCAGGAGAGGTGGTGTGGGTGGAACGGGCTCGGCGGCCACCCGACACGGGGCCAGTATGGGTACCCCGCAGGCCCCCGAGGGCTCAGAGCTGGGGCGGCGCCCCCGGCGGAGGCACAGGCCCGGCCTGGGGGGTGCCTCCGGAGGATCGGGGCTCCCCGGAGCCACCCAGCGGCGATGTGTGGGTCCCTCGGGGCAGGCCCCCTGCAGCGGCCGCAGAAGTGTGGGTGTGCTGGGCGGGGGGCAACTGGGTGTGGCGTGAATGGGGTCGCCCAGTCGAGGCAACGGCTGGGCAGCCAGATAGGGTCTGGACTTTGCGTAAAGGGACGGGTGGGAATTGAAGAGTGGAGATGGGGACCGGGAGGGAAGGAAGGGCTGGGGGTGAGCAAAGGGGCGGGGCCCTGGCTGCTGTGGCCTCCCCTGACCCCCTCCCCCCGCTGCTGGGGTCCTCGGGCAAGCCCCCTTCTCACTGGACTGGTAAGTGTGGCCGCGGAGCCCGGGGGAGGGGGCGGTGACCCGGGACAAGGGGATCCCCAGGGGCAGGCAAGGTACGGTGGGGGTGGAATTCTCCTGGTACCTACTATTCCACGCCTTCCCCGCCCTACCCCCCGGTCGGTTGGTCGGTCGGTCGGGGTCTGTCCCCGCAGAGACATGAGGCTGAGCTGGGTCCTGACAGTACTGTCCATCTGCCTGAGCGCCCTGGCCACTGCTGCGGGGGCCGAGGGCAAACGGAAGCTGCAGATCGGGGTCAAGAAGCGGGTAGACCACTGTCCCATCAAATCGCGCAAGGGGGACGTCCTGCACATGCACTACACGGTGGGTGAGGGAGTGGAGCATTTGGGGTGGGTGGGGCTTCTGGGGACCTGAGAGGACTTGGAAACCAGATCCCTCATCCTACAAGGTGGGTGACCTTGGGCGAGTCCCCTCCCCCTTTTACACTAGTTTCCGTAGTTCTACCCTGCTGTTCACTGCCTGATTCCCAGGTTGGCACCAGCAAGCAATGACAATGTCCTATGAGCTGTCCAAGGCTCTGTCCCCTTCTAGGGCTATGGCTGCCAATGGGGAGCCCCCTTGGGGAGAGCAGCTGGGTGGGGAGGTGTGTCAGACTGGACCCTCCTCTTCACTGGCCTTCCCATGGTCCCACAGGGGAAGCTGGAAGATGGGACGGAATTTGACAGCAGCCTGCCCCAGAACCAGCCCTTTGTCTTCTCCCTGGGCACAGGCCAGGTCATCAAGGGCTGGGACCAGGGGCTACTGGGGTGAGTCGGGGGGCCATGGCTGTGGTTGAGGAGGTTGATTGTGGGAGGCAAGCCCCAGGGATAGGGTGGGGGGCAGGGAGCCTGGGTGCTTGCCATGTGCTGAACATGTGTTGTCCTGCAGGATGTGTGAGGGAGAAAAGCGCAAGCTGGTGATCCCATCAGAGTTGGGTAAGAGGCCCTTCCTGAGCCTGGATAGGGGAGTTGGGGGTGTGTGTCTGGGGAAGGGTGAAGGCTGGTTCAGCCTCTGCATTGGTCTCCACCCCGTCCATTCATTATGGCGCATGCCTCTGCCAAGTCTAGCTATGTCCAGCAGTGAGAACAGGGCAAGACCCCTGGGACACTGGATTCTGGTGCCCACCCTCTGCCCTGTACCAGACCTTTTGTAGCCCCTTCGCATCTCCATTACACCTTCTGCATTTCTGGCTTTCTTGTTGAGATGGGCAGAGGCCTGGCTTCAGCGGATGCCTGCCCCACACCTCTCCCTTTGCCAGGCTACAGCTTACTATTTCTTTGTGCATCTTTGACAGGGTACGGAGAGCGGGGAGCTCCCCCAAAGATTCCAGGTAATATACCTTCCTGCCCCCCATGTCCTGCACCCATCTCGTCTCCCTGTGGTCCTAGTTCTCATTCTGTCCCCTCTTCTCCCCTGCAGGTGGTGCAACCCTCGTGTTTGAGGTGGAGCTGCTCAAAATCGAGCGACGTTCAGAACTGTAGCGAAACTGGGGAGGGGCAGTGGAGAGGCCCCCATCAGGGACCAGACTGTTTAAAACAAAAAACAAAACAAAAAAAAACACACAAAAAAAAGACCCTTAAAGTCCATGGAGTGAGCCTGTGTGTGTTTGTGGGCCCCGAGAAACTGAACTAGCCCACAGCTTCAGCTGGTATACCCTCTCCCTTGGCATCACGTACCCCTCTTCTTTCTTGGCTACAGAGAGCCTTGGGGGTGCGCTCAGTGGCATGGGGATCACGATGGCCAGGCCCTAGGTGGCATAGTGGCCTCTTGCCCAGAGGAAAAGGAGTGTTCCTGCCTGCCAACAGCAACACCACTTCCCCCAGTTCCCCAGCCACTTCCAGCTCTTGGTCTGGGAGCCAGCACTGGGCTATCGCCATGGCTACGTGGCCCTCTGGAAGGCCTGCGGTCACCTGGGAAGCAGCTGAGCTGGCAGCAGCTGCAGAGCAGTGTGTCCCCCCAAAACAGACCAGCCGAGCCTGTGAGCTGCACCAAAGGCAAATCCTAACTTTATTAAAGGGCCGCGCCGCAGAGTCAATATAAAAACACAAAAAGTCCCATCAGTTTAATAACAATAAAAAACCCCAAAAATGGAAAACTGAGGGGGCAGGGAAGAGGCCCCTGGGCCAGGGGCACGGGGAGCCCTGCTCATGGCACCAGGCCTGGCCGCAGGGCCCCCCGGTATTGCTGTTGCTACGAGGTCGGGGGGGCAGCGATTGTCCTGTGGGAGCCACCGTTCACCTGGGTCAAGGACCCTTACTTCTTCTGGGGTGTGCTTAGCTTCTGCATGCCCCGGATCTTGTCCAGCAGGCCAGAGATGAAGGCCTGAACAGAAGGGAGGACATTAGGGAGACCAGACCTCAAGATGACAGAAACCCAGGCTCCTTTCACCCCAGCCTCCGGGGAAACCACCTACTTACCTCAGTGGGTTTGTAACAGTCAACCAGCAGCTCCTAGAAGGGCATGGAAGGGTAAGTGTAGGTGTGAGTTCTAAGGAACAAGGGACCCCGAGTTCATCTGTACCCACTTCCAAGGGAGTGGGGGCACCCCAAGGCACAGGCGATGCCACAGCCACTCAACAGCTAGGCAAGCATCATTAGCCCCATTTGACAGAGGCAGAAGCCGAGGCTCAACATCCCCGAGTTGAGTGACTAAAACCAAAGAAGGCTAAATCTAGAGCTTACCCAAGGGGCAGTGCCTCCAGGCAGCCCTCCCCTCCCTGATCCCCCTACCTGGCCCTGCTGTCTCACCTTGACCCTGGCAGCCCGGGTATCATCACTCTCCATGTCCAGGAGTTCATCCACATCAATCTCCAACTCTGGGATCTCCTCTTCCTGGGGTGGGGGTGGGGGAGGAGGGAGAGACAAGGGCCTGAGTTGGGAGAGAGGGTGTGAGAGGGGCTCTGGCTGAGGCCCCTGCCCTACCGCAGGATGAGCCAGCCTTCTTTGCCCAGCAGACAGCGGCAGCTGTCCGAGGAAGAAAACAGATCAGGCCTGTGCCAAGGCAAAACGCCCAGTGAGGGGGGGAGCTTCCTGTCCCTGCCAGTTGGGCACCGTGGGTGCCAGACAGGGCCAGACAGCTAGGGCTGGGGGACCCTGGGCTGAGAACCCTGCAGATGTGTTGCCCCAACTTCCCGGCCCCCCTCTCAGTCAGTGCACAGGTGGGGCCAGCTGTCTCAACTCCTCACAGCCCCTACCCCTCCCCCAAACACCTGTCACAGCTTCCCAGGAGTGGGGAGGAAGTAAAGGGTGAGGGGTCAGTGGGAAGGACCCAGGCCTGGTAAGGGGGAAACAAAGAGCCTATGCTTTGCTGAGGGAGGGGGTGCCGCCACCCCTCCCCCCCCCAGGAAGCGTCTATCCAGTCTGGAGCCAGCTGCATTCCAGGGCTGGTCTAGGGTAGGCAGCACAGGGCAAGCCCACTCCTCCACCCTGCCCCCCGGGGCCTGAGTCACCATTTGAGCAAGGAAGGAGTCATGGGGTGGAGAACCAGAACCCAGAGGACGGCTAGCCTGCCCCTACTCCGAAATGGAGCTGCAGGCTGGCCCATTAGAACAGCCCAGACCCTTTACAATCCCACCAGGCTTGCGCCTTTTACCAGTGTAGGTTAGCAGGCACCAGGTAGCCCTCCTTTCCACCGGCAGCCCAGGCTAGCCTCCTGCCCCCTACCCATGGCCCAGACTATCCCTTGAGGCTTCTGGAAGACCCCAAGCTTGACCAGGGTAGTGACACGAGGAAGTCATGAGGGAGAAGACAGGAGTGACTTAAGGTCAGACAAGAAAGAGCACACACTGGGGGCGGGGAGTATAGAAAGGGAGGGGAGCGCGCGGAAGCGTAGCGCCCATTGACTCCGGGTGACAGGCGGCGCGAGGTGGGGTTCCCAAGCAGCCCAACTAGGGTACGATTTTAGGGTGTCGGCGCAGAGTAGGGGACACACCTGGCAGTCGTAGAGGCGAGTGAGCTGCTCCAGGATCCACTCCTCCAAGTTGAGGCGCTTCCGTAGCTCCTTGCGGTCGTACTTGACGGTGACCTTCCCTTGGCGCCTCACTGGGCCCTCGTCGTCCGCGCCGCCCGGGCCCTCGCCTGCAGCCCCAGGGGGGCTCTGAAAGTAGACGCGGGGCCCTGGGCCACCACTGCCTGGCCCGGGGGCCGGGGCAGCCAACGCCGCGCCCCCCGCGGGGCCGCTGTCCGCCATGGCGGCCGCCGGGGCCACGTGCGCGCGTCGGGCCCCTCCCTGCGCCGCCGCCTCCGGGACGCCCGCCGGCTGGCTCCGGGCCGCAGGCTCGGGTTAGCTCGCGGGCTCGGTTCCGCACGGCTGCGCGGCGAGGGCGGCGGCGGGGGCGCCCGGGGGCAGCTGCAGCATGCGGAGCCCCCGGGCCTGGCCTGGCCGCGCCCCGCCCCCTCCCTGCCGATCCGCCCGCCCTTTGTCCCCCGCGGCCGCCGCCCGAGCCGCCGCCGCCGCCGCCGCCGCCGCGAAGCCGCTTTCTCTGTCTCGCTCGCTTCCCCCGCCCCCCGACCACACCCCCTTAAAGGGCCAGTCCCTCTGCAGGCCCCTCACTCCCACCCCGCCCCCGGCCAGGGGCTAGGGGAGGGTCTAGTCGTCAGGGGTTGGGTCCTGGCTGTCTGATATATCCCTCTTAAGCTTTCTACCTCTACCCTGGCGTTCTAGGCGCCCGGTAGCGGGATTTGGGCTCCCGCCGGGACCCTAGTATTCAGTCCTCACTGACGCAAAAACAGGGGTCATCTGGGAATGAAGGGGAGTGGGCAGTATGTGCAGGGTGGGGGTCTGGAGAGACTTGGGAGCCCCCGACGTCTGAGTCCTCCGGTCCTTGACCAGAGGAGGGCAAGCAGCCTTCTCCGCGTAGACCGACACGTGGACCAGGCTCCCAAGGGTGGAGGGGTGGAGAAAGCGGACAGGAGCTGCCCAGGTCCCCGGACGCCGTACTCGACGAGGACGCGCAACCCCCAAGGTGGAGGCCCAGGTTAGGGGTGAGTGGAACCGGCTCAAAGGCCTGAAGGGCTAGACCCTAGGCTGCCACCGCCCACCTGCCAAGATGGCGGCGGTGAACGGGATTATGGGAAATGTAGTTCTCGGCGTCTGTCCGGGCCTGGCCGCCCCTCCCCCTCAGCCGCGCTAGGGCGGGGAAACGCAGAACTTGTTTGGGGCGCCCTCGTTCGGCTGGCTTCGACAGGGCGCGGCCAGCCGCGCCTTCCCACCCCCCGCCCCGCACCTCCCTGCAACCTCTATGTGTACAAAGAGGGAACTCAGGAGTAAAGAGCTGAGAAATGGGGGAGACGGCACCCCCGATAATAAAGATGCTATCAGCTGACCCATAAAAAGCGTTCCTCGAGTCGGTTCCACACAGTCGGCTCCAGCGTGAGGCCACCTCATTCGCTCTCCCACAGATCGTTACCCTGCAGCGCCTCTGTCCTTCAGTTCTCACAGGCGCCTTACCTGGCGCACCTCTCTCCAGCAGACGGTGCATCTCATTTCCGCACTCCGCGAGGTCTTCCGTATCTCTGCATGGTCTCCCTCATTCATGGGATCTCTGTCTCCCACGTCTAGACTGTGTGCTCCGTGGGGCCAAGACTTACTGCTGATGCCCAACGCAGAGTGACCGGCTGGGCTTCAGACCCCCGTGTAGGAGCAGATGACCCGATTCTTGTTCAACCCCCAGCACTGGTGTCAGACTCCTAACTGTTGGCTGAACACGTGACTCAATGAAAGAATGAATGGCTTCCTCTGTGTCTAGCATTTCCTCAGAAGCCTGTGGCAGAGATTCAATGAGAAAATACGTGGAAGGGACAATGACAGTCCCACAGAGGTCGAGTCACACAGCTAGAGCTGGAGCTCAGCTGGTGAACCCAGGCCCCCTGACACAAAGTCTCTACTCACCATCCCCCCACCCCTAGATAGCACCCAACAAGGGCATACAGCCCCTCTGAGATGCTTCCACGGATGGCAGGCTCGCCCTCTGCAGTCCTAGGCTGAGTCTCCACACCTGAGGGGCAGTAAGTGGTTCTGTCCCAGCCTCTCACAGACATCTTCTCTCTGGATGTCAGAGAAGCCCACAGCAGCAGGCAGGGTTCAGAGAGAGGCTGAGACTGGCCCAAGGTCACCAGCTGGTGCTGCAGTCAAACTTGAACCCAGAACTTTGAGCTTACCCTGTAGCTGAGAAAAAGAGACAATGAATGCAGAGGCCGGGAAGGGTATGTGTTGCAGGAACAGCAACGTGGGCTTCTCCCTGAGGGGCCTGGGTTGGAGGCAGGCTCTTAGGGCTCATCCCAGGTCCCGTAGAGGGGGCTCACGCCTGCTCCCTCCCCAACCCTTCTCCTGGCCTTATCCTCCTGTCAGCCAGCTTGGGGAGCTGGTGGAGGGCTGACCCTCGCTTTCACAGATTAGGCAGGACCCATTCTTTCCACCAGGAGCCCCATCCCTGGCCTGGCCTCTGGCTCCCAGCCTGGCCTGTGGGAAGGGCAATTTCCCTGAGTCCAAATTCCCTACCACACCCTACCTCACCCCACCAGGGCAGGTCTGCTCTCTGAACCACAGCATTGATTCCGGCCTTAGGGGTGTTCGTAGTTAAGAGGGGAGACACGTACACCATAACTTGCTGTGGGAGTTATGGCCTACAGGCCATAAAGAGCTAGGTACCAGCCCCAGCTCTGTCTCCTCAATGCTGTGAGCCCAAGTGATGACTTTCCTATCCCTCCTGCCCTGAGGGCTAGTGTGAAGGCCTCCTGTCCAAATTTTGGGGTACCCCTGGGGGTTCTCTGGGCAGGGTGGGGAGGCTGACACTCCCGCTCTCCATTTTCTGTGCCATCCCCACTGCTCTGCTGCCTGGTCAGTCCCTTCCTATGGCCACCCACCCTGAGAATGTTAGTGCAGATGGTCATGCTGGCCGGCGGCCTTGTGGGAGGCTGGGCTGCCCTGCACAGAACCTCAGAGTGGAAGAACTGAGTTCAAATCCTAGCTCTGCCCAGCACCAAGGCCATGGGCAAGTCATTTATCTGCTCTGAGCCTCTTCTAGGGGGCTGATTCTACCAATCTCCAGGGGCTGGGGGCTGAGAGCTCCGTGCTGAGGGCCTGCATCCCAGCCATGGCTCTCCTGCCTAAACCCTCCCGGGACTGGAGTGTGCGGCCACCGTTGCTCGTCATCTTGCCAGCCTCAGACTGTGGCCTTCCCAGCCCCACCCCACCTGAGGTCCCAGCCCCCTCTCTACCAGAGTGCAGCTAAGGCTGCTTTCAGCACCTCTTTGAAGCAGAGGCCCTGGAGAGGGAGGGTCCCGTGGGCCAAGAGCTCACTTAATCGAGAGTAGAGGCGGAAGGACTGCCTTCCTTCCACCATTACTGCTTGCCGAGAAACCCTATTACCATTATCAAGACTGGAAGAAAGTGTCCAAGGAGGAAGGAGCCCTTTAATGGGGGCTACCCTGGCCTCAGGAGACATGGTGGGGGGGGAGTGGGAGGGAGAGGCTCAGGCTCAGGAAACAGGCTCCCATCCTGTTTTCCAAGGAGCTGCTGCTGCCCAGCATATCTATGAAATATCCTTGTCCAAGGCCTAGAACCCTGGCTCTGCCCCTGCTAGCCCCGGCACTGGCTGGCAGGCCCCCTGCCCCAGAGCTGATCTGTGCCCCTTCCTCTTCCTCCCTGATACCCCCCAGTCTGCTAGCCACTCCTCTGATGTCCAGCTGCCTGCAGCTAGGGCTCGTCTTGTACCCATTTGCTTATTTCACGCTCCCACGATCTCCAGCTTCTGGACAAGGTGACTGAGGCACAGAGGGGCTGGGTTCTGCTGGTAGACTTGAACCCAAGCCTGGAGGAGCAGAGGCCACCACTCTCCACCCTGAGTGGCTCTGCCCAATGAGATCTGGTAATCTCTGGATCTCTGAAGGGTCTGGTTCTGCTGTTCTTGTGAGAGAGGACGAGGGGATCACAAGTCCTGTCCCCTTTTCTTTGTCTCCTCAAGGACAAGGAATGGAGGCAGGATGAGCCAGCTTTCCAGTCAGAGGGCTAAAATCTTCCTACAAAGTTGTGTGACCTTGGGCAAGTCCCTTCTCCTCTCTGGGCCTCAAGCAGAAATCCCGCCCCACAGGGTCTCTGGCCAAGGCAAGGAGATTCCTTAGGTTCGAGTTGGTGTCCAACAAGGTGGGGATTTTGAGGATGGCCAGCACCAGGCAGGGCTCCCCTTAGGGGTCTGAGAGCCTGGGGCGAAGGGCCCTGCAGGGCCCGCTCCTCCTTGGCTGACCCCTCCTCCCCCAGAACCAGCTCCAGTCTCTTTCTGGGTTTCTAGGTGACTTGGCTGGCCCCTCTGGATGAGTTCTACTTTAAACCTACTGCTGCTACTGCCTCTGTATTGGGGGGGCTCCCACAGGGGCCCCCAGGCAGGAGCCCCCCCCAGCCAAGCCCTGCGGGAGGGGCTGCAGCCCCCACCTATCCCAGTGCCCATGTGCCTCCCCCCCCCCAACCCTGGAGCACAGATTTCAGGGCACCTGCTGTAGGCCAGGCACCGCAGAGCCCCTCTTCAACCCCCCTTGTCCATGGACACCCCGGAAGCTTCTGAGCCCTCTGGGCAAACGAGCAGTTGTCTCCTTCGCAGTGTTCAGTAGGAAGCCCCACAGGGACAGGGTCCAGGTTCAGTCATGGGGGTCTACAGAACAAGAAGCGGGCTGTTCTAGGGCTCACTCTGGAAGGCCAGGATGCTTAGGTCCTTAAAGGAGGCAGCAGGCGCCCGGCATCCCCGGGCTAGGGACGGGGGAGGGGCGCCTGCCGGCGGGAGGCCCATTAGCTGGCTAAGTGCTCCCAGGGAGGGGGGGCACCGAGCTGCTGCAGGAGGGGGTGAGGCGAAGTGAGGGCGGGGGTGGGGGGTGGGAGTGGCTTTTCCTGCACTCAGCTAAGTGCTGCCGGAGTGTGGTGGGGGCAAGGCTCTGCGCCCCCCGCCCATGCCTGGCCCTCCGGTAGTACCCTCGCCCCCGCCGCTCCGAAACCTAAGCCGGCTGACCCCCCTCCCAGTCTTCAGCAGCGCTCTCTACACCCAGTCCCGTGACTGCACCCTAACAACCACTCTGGCCCCAAGCTCTGTCCTCCAACCCCAGGCAAGTCCGGATGAGCACCCCCGGCCAAGTGCCGGGGTCCAGGTTATGCCCCTGCCCCATCCCCCCTCTGGCTGCTGTCGCCGCCCCGGCCGCCAGGGGGAGCCGCCGATACGGGGCGGGCGGGCCCGACGTGGGTGGGAGGGGGCGGCGCCGCTGCGGCCCCGCCCCCGCCCCGCCCCGCCCGGGCCCCGCCGATTCTCTGGTCTGTCCGGGACAGACTGGCGGGCGGGCGGGCGCTGACGCCGCGGGGCCGGAGCGGGCCGCGCGGGAGCGCGCGGAGGGAGCAGCGGCGCCGTCGGTCCTCGTCGGGGCTCCGAGGGTCCCCGACTCGCCCCCGGCGGGGCCATGGCGGGCGCCAGGCCCGGCGTCCACGCGCTGCAGCTGGAGCCGCCCACCGTGGTAGAGACCCTGCGGCGCGGGAGTAAGTTCATCAAATGGGACGAGGTAAGCGTGGGGGCCCCCCGTTCCACCCAGTTCCTGGGACTCCTTCGCTCAAGCTCAGTCAGACACCGGGGGCCCCCACCCGAGCCTGGCGCCCCCCCACCCCCAAGCCACTCTGGCTGTGCTCCGGAAACTTGAGTCCCCAATCGTGCCCGTAATGAAGATTTTGTCCCCCACCCCCAACCCCAGTCAATTCAGCTGTGGAAAATTTGGCTTTCCACTCTTTGACCCGGAGATTTCGAACCCCAATGAATCCTGCCCCCCCCCCCACCTCTTTTCACTCGCCCTTTTCACCCCTCCTTGCCTGCCAGTCTGATTCTGGTTCCCCCAACCCTGGCCTGGTCCACAGACCATTGCCTGGCACTGGACTCTTGCTGGAGGACCCTGGCCCCCAATCGGGCTCAGCGCACCCCCATTCTTCCTAGTGCCCTAGCCTGAACATTGTTCTCCATTCATCACTTGTTCACCCTATTCTTGCTGCACCCCTTTGCCCTGCTTTGGAAGCCCATCCCAGCTCTCTGCTCAGGAGGGAGCACAAAGCCACCCCCTAGTGGAGTCTTTGTCCCCCAAGTTCCTCCAGCCCTGGGGAACTTTGCTCTCCACTTCTTAGCCTCAGGGACTTTGAACCCCAATAAATCCTTGGCCCCCCTTTCTACCTGCCCTGCCCCTGCTGCTTCCCAGATGCCCCGGCCCCCACCTGCGGTTCCCCAACGCGTCCTGCGCTCCACCCCCGTTTTCACACCGCCCCCTCTGCCCCCTGGGCCCCTCCTTCCCCAGGGCCTCCACCCCGTCTGCCTGAGCCTCCCCGCTGCTCCTTCCCAGTCAGGCCGGAGGCCTGGAAGACTCTGGGTTCCTTTCCGGCTGGGTGGGGCGGGTAGGCGTGGGAGCTGGGGGGAGGGGCTGGGGGCGTGGCCTGAGGCAGCAGGTGTGCCTTTAGGGGTGCCTAGGAGCTCCAGGGACCAGGGGAGACCCCTCCCCCCAGTCCTGCGTGCAGGGAAAAGTTTCTCCTTTTCCTTCCAGTGTGATAAACCCAAATAAGGAAGTGGGAACTGGGAGAGGGCCCTGGGGGTGGGGTGGGGGTTGCTGACTGGGACTTAGGGCTGAAGAGCAGGGGGCCTGGGCTGTTTTTGAAGGCCAGACGCTGGGAATGGGGCAGGGGAAGGCCCTCGGGTCAGTACCCACAGAACTCCCCTCTCCTCACACTCCTGGGGGACCTGAGCCACAGGGCAGGGTTGGGAATCCCAGGGAGGGGCTGAGGATGGGTGTCAGCACAGTGACGTGGGGAGGCCCAGGCACCCCCAAAGTTCCAAGGCCTCCTGGCCTTTGTAAGAAAAGAGATGGGCGAGGCTGGTGCAGTCCCCAGTTTTCCAGAAAAGGAAACTGAGTCTGGAGAGTGGAGACTAATCCCAGTCCCCACAGTGGGGTTGCAGCTAAGGCCAGGAGCTGAGAGCCTAGCAGAGGTCTTGCTTCCTTCCTTCCAAGGCGTCTGGAGCCATACTGCCTGGGAGCAAATCCTAGGGCCTCCTCTTGACCTTAAGCAAGCCACAGAGCCTCCCTGTGCCTTAGGCTTCTCATCTGTTAAATGGAAGGAACGATAGCACATACTTCATAAGATTGTTAGGAAGACTAAGTGAGCTCCTAGAGGGCCGCTGGCCCTGATGACCCCCCCCTCCTTTGGCTGCTAGTCCTGAGTCACACAGGGGTGGCCCAGGGAGTGTGCCAGCGACCAGATCCTCCTCAGAAAATAGGGCTGGCATACCCTTCCCTGCCCTCCTGCCAGCCGCATGAGGGAAGACAGAATTCACTGTCCAGTCCCAAGGGCAGGGTGAGTCCCCTTCTTGGGGGTTTGGTCTGTATTCTGTCGGATGGGGTGAACCGCAAGACTGAGGCTCCCACTGGGTGCAGTGGGGGTGGTCATGGGGTTTGAGGCCGGTGTCAGGGCTGACTGGTTGTCATGGGGCCCTGAGGGACACAAAAGCGGTAGGAGTCAGAACCCTCTGCTTTCATCCCGTAAATATTGTCGAGGGGGCTTCAGGGTGCTCTGGCTCTGGGGAGGCCTCCCAAGGAGGTGGGTCAGATTTCATGGGTCGAGAAGGAAGGAAAGAAAGGCTATCCTAGCAAAGGAACAATGCAAAAGCTGGAGGAGGGGAAAGATAGTCGTCCGTGTGACTGAGCCTTAGGGTCGGATACAGGTGAGGTCGGGAGGGGCACCGGGACCCCAAATGTCATGCCAGGGACAGTTGCGTGAGCTTCATCCTGAGGACCATAGGGGAACCACAAAGGACCTGTGGGCTAGATGAGGCTTCATCTTCACTCACCGGCAGAAACGCTGGGGTGGATGGCCCGAGGGAGCCCAGGGCCCAAGCCTGGGCCACAGCCCTCCCTCACTGACCCCTGCCGTCCCATGCCGTCCCCAGGAGGCCTCCAGTCGGAACCTGGTAACCCTGCGTGTGGACTCGAATGGCTTCTTTCTGTACTGGACCGGACCCAACATGGTGAGGGGGGGCAGTGGTACAGCTTGCTCAGGTCTAGGTCCCCTGCCCAGACCCTCGAACCCCTCCCACCCGCCCAGGAGGGTGGGGCCCAGCTGCTGGCTGACCTCTCCCACGGCTCCCTGGACAGGAAGTGCTAAGGGCGGGGGCTGAGGCTGGGGCTACAGCAGGGGGTGGCCACTCCCTGCCCTGGGTGGAGATCTTGGGGGCCCCTGGCTCTTGCCCCATAGCCTCTCAGACCTACCCTGGCATCTGGTTTCCCCAGGAGGTGGACACACTGGACATCAGTTCCATCAGGGACACGCGGACGGGGCGTTACGCCCGCCTGCCCAAGGTGAGTGACGGGGCCCTGAACTAAGAATGGGAGTGAGGCCTTGGGGGAGGGGGACACCCTTCTTTACCCTTGGCTTTCATCTACTCAGGACCCCAAGATCCGGGAGGTGCTGGGCTTTGGGGGCCCTGACGCCCGGCTGGAGGAGAAGTTGATGACGGTGGTGGCTGGGCCAGACCCAGTGAATACAACATTCTTGAACTTCATGGCCGTGCAGGATGACACAGCCAAGGTGGGCTGGGGCCCAGGGGTCGGCCCTGGGGAGCCGAGTCAGCCATCACTTGGCGTCTGTTGCGCACGAGGCTGTTCCGTGCCCCTGTTTCTAACCGTGCTCTGACAAAGCAGGATTTAGCACTTACTGTGGATCATACCTGATTCGGGGTGTGGGGTGGGGCTGGGCCAACCCTCTGTTCCTCATTCACCCCGTCTCACCCTCACCCCATCTCCTGACCCCTCAGGTCTGGACCGAGGAGCTGTTCAAGCTGGCTATGAACATCCTGGCTCAGAACGCCTCCCGGAACACCTTCCTGCGAAAAGCGTGAGTGCCGGGCCTGCCTGCGGGGTGTCGGGGGTTCAGGTGGCCATGCCCAGCGGGTGACCCTTCTGCCTGCCTCCCCAGATACACAAAGCTGAAGCTGCAAGTGAACCAGGACGGACGGATCCCGGTGAAGAAGTGAGTACCCTTTCCCTCAGCACCTTCTCTCCTGCCCCCACCTTGGTGACCTTCGCCCCCATGACTCTGACCTTTCTCACCTGCTCAGTATCCTGAAGATGTTTTCAGCAGATAAAAAGCGAGTAGAGACTGCACTGGAATCCTGTGGCCTCAATTTCAACCGGGTGAGGGGGCAGGGGCAACATAGGGAGGGCATCGCGGTGGGTGCCTGGTCCTTTGGGGCCGAGTGGCCCTGGGTTCTCACCCCACACTTCTGGCCCCCCAGAGTGAGTCCATCCGGCCGGACGAATTTTCCTTGGAAATCTTCGAGCGGTTCCTGAATAAGTTGTGTTTGCGGCCAGACATTGACAAGATCCTGCTGGAGATGTGAGTGGGGCTGGGCCCACCTCCTAGCCCCCGGTGCTGTGTGTGTGGCCTCTGCTGGCATTCCTTCCAGCACAGTGAGGGGAAGCAGAACTTCCGGGGGTCCCTGTGGGCTGGGGCCGGGGCCGGGGCCGAGGCCGTGCTGTGAACTGCTCTGGGCTGACCCTTTGCTGGGGTTACTTGCATCAGCCTACGCTGGGGTGGGGGACCGAGCGGCTTCGATGTGCTGTGGGACTGGCCTGAGCTCTTATAGCGAGTGACCACTGGAGCTGAGGTTGGGTCCAGGGTCTGGAAGCAGGCCTAGCGGGCCAGACCCTCGGTGGCTTCCAAAGCCCTTGCTAACGCCAATGCCGGCACCTCGTGGTTAGGGAAGTGGATAGGAAAATGGAGTCCCAGAGCTCCCACTCCCAGGGTGAGGGCTTGGAACAGGGGCTGGCGGGGCTCCAGTCTGACCTAGCTTCCTACCCCGTCTAGAGGCGCCAAGGGCAAGCCGTACCTGACGCTGGAGCAGCTCATGGACTTCATCAACCAGAAGCAACGGGACCCGAGGCTCAACGAAGTGCTGTACCCACCCCTGCGGCCCTCGCAGGCCCGGCTGCTCATTGAGAAGTATGAGCCCAACCAGCAGTTCCTGGAGCGAGGTGAGCCAGCGGGGAGCCTGTCAGAGTTGGGGGGCTGGCGGCAGGAGGAGCCCCAGCTGAGCCTGCTGACCCCTCCCATCCCCCAGACCAGATGTCCATGGAGGGCTTCAGCCGCTACCTGGGAGGTGAGGAGAACGGCATCCTGCCTCTGGAGGCCCTGGATCTGAGCACAGACATGACCCAGCCGCTGAGCTCCTACTTCATCAACTCCTCGCACAACACCTATCTCACAGGTGAGCGAGCCCCCCTTGGGCAGCTGGGGTGCTGGCCTCCGTGCCCTCCGCCCTCTGCCCCTTCCATGGCTCCCTCTTTTTGGGGTGGCCAGTGCTAGGGATGCAGGCGGGGAACAGGCAGCCTATCCCGGGGGGAGCAGGGCTTCTCTGCGTGGGTGCCCCTTTCCTGGCTGGCCTGGAAGGCTTCCCTGGGGAAGGGCTGAGGCCTGCACCAGCTGGCCTGTGAGGGAGCCCTGAAGGCCGGGAGCAGGAGACTCCTTGGTGGTGCTCTTCGGCGGGAAGGAGGCCGGAGGCCGGGCGGGTGCTGGGGCAGGTGGAGGTGAGAGGGAGTGAGAAAAGGAAGGAGGCAGGGCTAGACCAGGGTGTGGAAGGAATTTGGATTTATCCTAAGTGGGCGGGAAAGGCTTTCTGGAGGTGTTAATCAGGGGAGGTGATGAGACCTGGTATGTTTTGGGAAGAATGACAAGCCAGGTGCTCTGCAGAGATTGGATGGGAGGCAGGAGGTGATGGAGGCGGTTGCGGGGCCGCGGCAGGCAGTGGAAGCAGGAGAGGGAAGCGAGGGGCCATGGGGGCGTTGGGGACGACTCCCCCCTTCAGGCCCGTAGCTGGGGGGGGTGGCGGGTGTTTATCTGCGAGAGGGTGAGTCCTGGAGGAGGAACCAGTCATCAGCCAGCGCTGCTGGATGCTGACTGTGCCCGGCTTGGACGCGTGCCAAGGGCTGGGTGGCAGGACACGAGCCCTGCCCTGGGGGATTTCAGGAGAGATGGCGCTGGTTCCACAGTGAATTAAGGAGTGATCAAGGGCTGGCCAGACGGCGTGCCAGGGCCGGGCTGGGCCGCCGCCGAGGCCTCTGCGTCTCCAGCGCGGCTGGTTCAGCACGGGCCTGGGGAGGAGGGCGGGGAGCCAGGCTGGCCGGGCGGCCGTGGTGACGGAGCCTCGCCGCCAGCGGGGCAGCTGGCCGGGACCTCGTCGGTGGAGATGTACCGCCAGGCGCTGCTGTGGGGCTGCCGCTGCGTGGAGCTGGATGTGTGGAAAGGGCGGCCGCCCGAGGAGGAGCCCTTCATCACCCACGGCTTCACCATGACCACCGAGGTGCCGCTGCGAGATGTGCTCGAGGCCATCGCGGAAACCGCCTTCAAGACCTCGCCCTACCCCGTCATCCTCTCCTTCGAGAACCACGTGGACTCGTGAGTGGGCCCCTAACCTGGGGAAACTCGCCCCCCGCCATCGGCCCAGAGGCAGCCATCCCACAGTGGCACTGTTCGACTTTTCCTGTGACCTCTGACCCTGAGGGCCTTTGATCTACCCTGGGGACATCAGCTCATCCCCCACCTCTGAACCTCTGACCTTTGACCTCGGCCCCACAGGGCAAAGCAGCAGGCCAAGATGGCCGAGTACTGCCGTTCCATCTTTGGGGACGCGCTGCTCATTGACCCACTGGACAAGTACCCGGTAGGAGGGCTTGAAGCCGTGGCAGGGTGTGGGGGGGTGAGGGCGCCCCGGCAGGCCCTGACCTGTCTGTGCCCACCAGCTGGCCCCAGGCGTCCCCCTGCCCAGCCCCCAGGACCTGATGGGCCGCATCCTGGTGAAGAACAAAAAGCGACACCGGCCCAGCACTGGTGTCCCCAACAGCTCTGTGCGTAAGCGGCCGCTGGAGCAGAGCAACTCGGCCCTGAGCGAGAGCTCTGCCGCCACCGAGCCCTCCTCACCTCAGCTCGGTACGGCCCTGGCCCAGCCTTCGCCCCGATCCTGACCCTGAACTCTCACCTCACCGAACCCTACCATCCTGGCGACCCTCCTTCTGCTCCCAGCCTGACCTCCCTCCTCACCAAGCCTCTCAGCTGAGGATGGGACCTCTGACCCCCGACCCCGGGCACGGACCTCACTGAACTGTACCCCGACTGGATTGGGTTCCATCCAGTTCCTGATCCCCCAACCTTAGCTCCCCACCTCACCGAGCCCACCCTGCCCTCCTCTGAATTCGACCTCTGGCTTCAGTGAACTACGTCCTCATGCTTTGGCTGTGACCCTCAGACCTCTGACCCTTGTCCACTGACCCGCACTGAGTCTGTCTACCCAACTGGTTAGAATTTGAGCTAACCCTTGACTTCTCACTTTATTGAAGTCCCCCGTACATCTGACCCCTGACCGCTCACCTCACTAAGCCTCCTCATTGGGTATGGCTCTGCTTGACGCCTGACTTGGAACCACACCGTGTCATCCTTCACCCCCACTGCCAAGGCAGCTGTACCCCAGTTCCTGGCTTCTCACCCTTCTGAGCCACCCTACCTACCTCTCTGATGGATAGAACTCTGGACCTTGACCTTTGACCCCTGACCCCTGTGCACTACTACTGGGTTTAATACCATCTGACTCCTGACCTCTGCTCTCTCCCCCAGCTACACTGCCCTGAGGTGATCCCTTGACTTGCTCACTGAGTCACCTCCACAACCCCTGAGCATCTGTCTGTCTTGACCCCCCGTGGCCCTACCCTCTGCAGGGTCCCCCAGTTCTGACAGCTGCCCAGGCCTGAGCAACGGGGAAGAGGTGGGCCCGGAGAAGCCCAGCCTGGAGCCTCAAAAGTCTCTGGGCGAGGACGGGCTACCGAGGGGCCCTGATGCTCTTGGGTCTGCTGACCGTGAGGACGAGGAGGAAGAGGAGGAAGAGGAGGAACAGACAGATCCTAAAAAGCCGACCACAGATGAGGTCAGCCCTGTGGGCGGGAAGAGGCAGAGGAAGCATGGATTAGTTACCCTGGTGTTTGCTGAGCACCTGTGTGCTGGGCCATGATCAGAGATGTTAGCCCTGCTCTCCTGGAGTCCATAGGGGGTGTGTATATGGAGGGGGGAGAAGGGGTCTTAGGTAAACAGGCATGGAAGCAAGTGAAAGTATGCTTGTGACTGGGCTGGGGAGGGGCGAGTTAGAGTGTAGAATTGGGGGGAGGAAGGGGAGACTGATCTGGGCAGGGAGGTTGGGCAATTGGACCTGAGGGAGAGGGACACCATGTGCAAAGGCCCTGTGGCAGGACTGGAGAGCACAGGAAGGGGCAGCATAAGACAAGAGAGTGTTGAGTTCTGAGGCGTGGAGGTGACAGAAACAATGTATCCGTGAGGGCAGGGCCCAGAGTGAGGAACGGTGCGGGCAGGGGTGGCCAAGTTCAGCGTTGCAGGTGTGGAGGTCAGGGCTCTTGGTGGGCCACGGAGGGGAGATGGCAGCACGGCGGTTGGAAATAATGGCTCATCTGCATGGGAATAATTGAGTCCCTGGGGTTCGGTGAGGCGTTCCAGCTTCCAAGGATCAGGGAGGCAGGAGGCAAAGGAGGAAGGTGGGGTCCAGGGCAAGGCCCCAGGGGAGTGGGACCAGGACTGACAGGCCAGAGGGGCTGGGGCCCTTGCCGAGAGCCACTGGGAGTATGATTGCAGCAGTGTGCAGGTCAGCACCTCCTTCCTGACGGGGCAGGTGATGGCTGGGGGCATGAGCCCGCTGACCCTTCATTTGGGGGCCACAGGGCACTGCTAGCAGTGAGGTCAATGCCACCGAGGAAATGTCAACACTCGTCAACTACATCGAGCCTGTCAAGTTCAAGTCCTTTGAGGCTGCTCGAAGTGAGTGGGGTAGGAGACGGTGGGAAGAGGAGCCAGCCCAGCCTTTCCAGGCCTGACCCCCTCCCACTCCTCACCCCCCAGAAAGGAACAAATGCTTCGAGATGTCATCCTTCGTGGAAACCAAGGCCATGGAGCAGCTGACCAAGAGCCCCATGGAGTTTGTGGAGTATCCTTCCGCGTTGCCAGGGCTGGCGGAACAGGGTGGGGTGCTCAGAGGCTGGCTCACATGTTCTGACCCCACTGACGCCACGCGCACAGGGTCCTGACCCTCGAGCACCCTGGTCTGGGTTTGTGGCTAGCCTCAGAAACTGCTCGGGGGTGAGGCCGAGAGGCAGGGGGCCAGAAGGGCAGCTTGAGCCAAGGCCGGGAAGTGGGTTCACAGGAGCCGGGCATGGGCCTGGCGTGCCGGCCAGGAGGCGGGGGACAGTACACGGCGTGGCCCCTGACTGCCATCCTCAGATACAATAAGCAGCAGCTCAGCCGGATCTACCCCAAGGGCACCCGCGTGGACTCGTCCAACTACATGCCCCAGCTCTTCTGGAACGTCGGCTGCCAGCTTGTCGCGCTCA
The DNA here is from genome assembly GCF_023065955.2 of Ursus arctos. Classification (NCBI taxonomy): domain Eukaryota; kingdom Metazoa; phylum Chordata; class Mammalia; order Carnivora; family Ursidae; genus Ursus; species Ursus arctos. The sequence continues at coordinate 40,742,192 of NW_026622908.1, forward strand.
ACTTCCAGACCCTGGGTGAGCACTGGCCTGCCTCGACCCCCTGGCCTCCATCCTCACTGACTTCTGCTCGGTGACCCTCCCGGCACTGTCCGAAGGGACCTCTGACTCTCTAATCCCAGATCTCTACTCTGAACCAAGACCTTGGCAAACCCCACCTCCTGACCTTGGCTGACTCTAGACCTTTCCCCCGTCTGATCTTTCCTTAGTCTGGACCCCTGATCCCATTTGATCTGACCCTAATGCTCCCTGATGCTCCCTGATGCTCCCTCTGCTCTGGACCGTCCTTCCTGCCTCCTCACCCTGTTGGCTTTGCGGGCCCTCGGCCTCCCCCTGTCGCCCCCAGACGTGGCGATGCAGCTCAACGCGGGCGTGTTCGAGTACAACGGGCGCAGTGGCTACCTGCTGAAGCCCGAGTTCATGCGGCGGCCAGACAAGTCCTTCGATCCCTTCACCGAGGTCATCGTGGACGGCATCGTGGCCAATGCCTTGCGGGTCAAGGTGGGGCCGGGGAGCAGGGACGGCTCTGGCGGGTGTCCTGGGGGGGGGACTCTTAGTAGTCACCTCACCCTCCTGCCCCCCACCCCCAGGTGATCTCGGGGCAGTTCCTGTCCGACAGGAAGGTGGGCATCTACGTGGAGGTGGACATGTTCGGCCTCCCCGTGGACACGCGGCGCAAGTACCGCACTCGGACCTCTCAGGGGAACTCCTTCAATCCTGTGTGGGACGAGGAGCCCTTTGACTTCCCCAAGGTGAGCTGGCGTCTGAGCCGGCCCTGCCAGGCTCTCTTGGCGGGGGGAGCAGCCAGCAGGCACGCAGGTAGTGGTCAGGGGTCGGAAGGCGGGGGTGCCGTGGGACCGCAAGTGTGGGCCTGTCACCTCCAGGCCCCCTGTAGGCCCTGCATGTGTCAGGGTCGGGCTCGGGCTCCTGGCCCTCTGTAGGCTTCGAGAAGAGGACAAGAAGGTGAGACCGCAGGAGGGCCCGCAGCCCCCCATTGCGGAGTGGGTGCAGCCCGCCCCATCTCCCAGGCAGGGAGGACTTTTCTGGGCTCACAGCCGCAAGCTCACACCAGCTCGTCCCTGCCTCCCGAATGGACTGGACCTCTGTGCCCCGTGGGGGTGGGGGTGGCCTCAGGCCCAGACCCAGGGATCCCAGCAGTTCCTCCCCTGGTGAGGACGAGACCCGGCCCGTCAGAGTGGTCACGCCTGGAGGGGTCGGCCCCTCCTCTTCGCTGCTCACAGCCCTTTGTCAGGCCGTGGAGGGGCGGGCCGGCCGCCGGCTCAGTGGCAGTGCTGACCGATGGTCAGTCCTTGGGTTGGCTGGTCTGAGGGGCCGCTCGGGGTGCTGGCCTCAGTGGCAGTGGTCCATTGTGGCTCCGGGGACACAGCGGCCACGGGGCAGCTGTGAGGCTCAGCCCGGGTCTGGGCCCTCAGGTGGTGCTGCCCACACTGGCTTCGCTGCGCATCGCGGCCTTTGAGGAGGGCGGCAAGTTTGTGGGGCATCGGATTCTGCCCGTCTCTGCCATCCGCTCAGGTGAGGCCGCCTGGGCTCTGGGAAGCACGGAGGCCGTGGGGGGGGCTGCCGGGCGGGGCCCAGCCAGCTTGCCGTTCCCCGCTCGCAGGATACCACTACATCTGTCTGCGGAACGAGGCCAACCAGCCACTCTGCCTGCCGGCCCTGCTCATCTACACCGAAGCCTCTGACTACATCCCTGATGACCACCAGGGTGAGCTGGGGGAGCGGGGGGGACGCGGGCCAGGCGGGGCGGGGGGGGGAACAGGGTCTGCCCATGGCTGAGCCAGATGCCCCCGTTGAGGGGGGTAAACAGAACTGTGGTCCTTCCACGGAACCAGAACAGTGGGGAAGGTGTGGCCTTGGGGGTCGTGTCTCTGAAACCCTTGCCCTCTGCCCCCACCCAGACTACGCCGAGGCCCTGATCAACCCCATCAAGCACGTCAGCCTGATGGACCAGAGAGCCAAGCAGTTGGCCGCCCTCATTGGGGAGAGCGAGGTGAGCCAGGGCAGGTGGGGGGCAGGTGGGAGGCAGCAGGCTCAGGCTGACCTGGACCCTGGGGGCTGCTGGGGGCGGGGGGTGGAGGTGCATGGGGGGGGGTGCGATGAGGGCTGATCTCCGGGCTGTGTCCTGGTAAAGCACCCTGCAGCCTTCTCCACTCTCCTCTGCCTGCACTGTCCCATCCCAGTCCCAGCTGGTGGTCTGGCCCCTCTCCCCGAGTAAGGCCTTCCTGCAGATGCCGACTTGAGGCATTTACCCACACCCTGTGCCTGGAGGCCTGGTTCCCCTTTCTGGCTTCTCTCATCCAGACCAGACAATAAAGCCAAGTGAATGCTGAGCGCCAGATCTCTGCCTGGCCGGGTGGGAGCTCTTTTCAGCCACTCGACTCATATAATCCCTCCGTACCACCTGAGTTTGGTCCTGCCACCCCAGTGTAGACATGGGAACACTGAGGCTCTCCAGCTGGGCCTCCAGCCCTCGGCTCTGCCTCCGACACTGGTCAGTGCGCCATGCTGCACGGTGTGGGGGCTTCTGGCCTCTCGGCCTCAGTAGGCTCAGCAGCCCTGGGTGACTGTCCACATGTTAAGGAGGTGGAAACTACCCCTTTTGCCTGTGAGAGGCTTTCGGGACAGCCCTGGGCTGGCACTCCTCCAGGGGCAACAGGGTCAGAGCTGATGCGCCGGGTTTGGCTACCTCACCAAAGCAGTTGGAAGCTACGGAAGCTTTTAAAACATGGGGTCCTGGGAGCCAGGAGCTGGGGAGTGGCTTCTGGGGGGAGGGGTCGGGAGCAGAGGCTCGGCCGCACGTCCAGACCTGGTCCCACGGGGCCCGTGGCGGGCGGAGAGAGAGGCTGCTCGGAGCTGTTAGCGGGAGAGGCTGGTGCCCACTCTGCGGTCACTTCCTTCGCTGATTTAATCAAGAGCCAAGCAACGAGGAAGATGAGCAGCTGTGGGCAAGGGTGGAGGGGGACTCGGAGAGGGGAGGAAATTTGGGGTGGGGCCAAGGCTTTCCTGAACAATCTGGAAGTTCCTGAGCACACGAGATGGGGCCTGGCATCCTACAGACAGAATCTCACGTTCACTTTCCCACACCCCGCCTGGAAATGAGGTTTTGAAATGCTTATTTGAGACCTTTTATTTCTCTCGTAGTTGTTCCAACAGCCCCATGTGATAGACGTGGAGCCCAGGCCAGAAGGGCTGAGGGAAGCCGGCCGGGGGCACTGGGGAGCCCCGCGAGGTTAGAACCAGCATTTCTAGGAAAGAGCCTTCTGCTTTCTCCCCGTCAGGCTCAGGCCGGCCCAGAGACCTGCCAGGAGACTCAGTCTCAGCAGCTGGGGTCCCAGCTGACCCCAAACCCCACACCCAGCCCTCTGGACACCTCCCCGCGCCGGCCCCCAGGCCCTGTCACGTCCCCTACCAGCCCCTCGCTCAGCAGTCCAGGTAAGGGGCGGCCTGGGCCTGGGCGGTGGCGCGGGGCAGCTCAGCTGTGCTCTTCCCCGGCCCCTCATAGCCCTGCCTCCTCTCTCCAGGGCAGCGGGACGACCTCATCGCCAGTCTCCTGTCAGGTGCGGGCCGGGGCTCTTGTGGAGGGAGTGGGGTGCTCCTGCGGGGCCGGCGCGCCCAGCCCACCTCTGCTGTGTTGCTCAGAGGTGGCCCCGACCCCGCTGGATGAGCTCCGAGGCCACAAGGCGCTGGTGAAGCTCCGGAGCCGGCAGGAGCGAGAGCTGCGGGAGCTGCAGAAGAAGCACCAGCGAAAGGCCGTCGCCCTCACGCGCCGGCTCCTCGACGGCCTGGCTCAGGCGCGGACAGAGGGCAGGTGCCGCCAGCGGCCGGGGGTCCTGTGAGTGTCCCGCCCGCCTGCACGCCCATGGGCAGTGTGCACGTGTGGGGGTTTTCACTGGGGCGGGCGTGGCGGGATCGCCAAGGGCTGCTCCTTGACCCCCAGCAAGTCAAGGTTTGGTGCAAGGAAGATTGAGGAGTCTTTCCACACTCGGTCCCACCCTCTCTGCCAGGGTGCCAGGCCGCTGTTGAAGTCCCCCACGAGGAGCGTGTATGTCCAGAGACTGTTGCCCCTACAGGCTCCCAGCGTTTGCACGGAGCGAATGGGCCTCGTTGTTGGCATCCTAGACCCTGCCCCCACCCCTCCCGGGGCTGGTGTCCTCCGTTGCCTGTTGGGATCTGCCCTGTCCGCCCCTGCCCTCCCAGCCCAAGTCCATGTGACAACCAGAGAGTCACCCAGAGGGGTTCTTCCTACAGAGGCGGGGAAAACGAGAAGGAGGAGGAGGAAGAGGTGAGGCGGTATCAAGAGTTCCAGAAGAGACAGGTGCAGAGTCTGCTGGAGCTGAGGGAGGCCCAGGTAGATACAGAGGCTGAGCGGAGGCTGGAGCACCTGAGACAGGTGAGGTGGGCATGTGGCAGCAAGGGACAGCCTGTCTCCTGGACAGACCTGGCATCAGCCCTGGTCACCTGTTGGCCACCTGTGTCCGTAGGCTCAGCAGCGGCTCAGGGAGATTGTCCTGGATTTTCACACAACTCAGTTCAAGAGGCTGAAGGAGATGAACGAGAGGTGAGGCAAACGACCTTGGCCAGGGGGCGGGGGGGGGCAGGGGACTCGCTGGTGCTACGAAGAGAGGAGAGCCCCCAGACCTGCCATTGACCCTTTCTCCGCCCCCACTGGCTCTTCCAGGGAGAAGAAGGAACTGCAGAAGATTCTGGACAGGAAGCGCCACAACAGTATCTCAGAGGCCAAGACAAGGGAGAAACATAAGAAGGAGGCGTAAGGGCCCTGGGGCTGGGAGCCGCTGGGGGGCTGGCAGCTGCTGGGGGCAGGGGGCCGCTGGGTGCCGGGCACCAAGCCCCCTGTACCGTGCTCCCTGCAGGGAACTGACAGAGATTAACCGGCGGCATATCACCGAGTCGGTCAACTCCATCCGCCGGGTGAGTGAGGCTCAGGCCCCAGCCCACCCCTCTCTTCCTTCAGTCATGAGAAACTTGCCTCCTCAGTGCTGGGCCTGAGGCTCCGTTGCTCTAGAGGGACTTCTAGAACCTTTTCCTCTGGGCCCCACAGCCCTCTTGCCCCAGTATATCTGGAGCCAACTGTCTGCCACAGTGTCCCATGGCTTTGGAGTCTTTGAGTCCGGAACCTTTGCTATAAGGTCACTTCGGAACCGTGGGCCCCCAGCCCCTCCCTGAGGGACCCTTGGCTAACCCCCTGCCCCCCGCAGCTGGAGGAGGCCCAGAAGCAGCGGCATGAGCGCCTTGTGGCCGGGCAGCAGCAGGTCCTACAGCAGCTGGCAGAAGAGGAGCCCAAGGTGAGGCCCGGGGTGAGGGGGCCACGGGCGGGCAGAGTGCCGGGGCTGGGCCTCGCCTGCGACACCCCTCCTCCTCCCTCAGCTGCTGGCCCAGCTGGCCCAGGAGTGTCAGGAGCAGCGGGCGAGGCTGCCCCAGGAGATCCGCCGGAGCCTGCTGGGCGACACGCCGGAGGGGCTGGGGGACGGGCGTCTGGTGGCCTGTGCCAGCAACGGTCACGCACCCGGGAGCGGCGGGCACCTGTCTGGCGCTGACTCGGAGAGCCAAGAGGAGAATACGAAGCTCTGAACTGGTTGAGCGAGAGGTGGCCACAGGATGGGTGCTGGGAGGGCAGGAAGCTAAGACACTAATGCTTTTTTTTTTTTTTTTTTAACTTTTTATCTTTAGAAATTTTATTTTTTTAAACTGGGGCAAGCACCCCACACTAACTCCCTTCTTTCACCCTCCTGGGCCCCATGAGTCCCCAGCCCCTCCTTCCTGCCTTCAGTCCTAAGGAAGGTGCTGGGTCACTGTGGGCCACAAGGGTTTTGCCCTCCCATGATACCCACACCCCAGAGTGGGAGCTGTCTCCCTCACTTCCCCGGGGAACACTGGCAGAGACTTTGAGCTCTGGGAAGTAGGGGGTCACATGCTTTCTCTGTTCTTTGGGAATTTTTTTTACATGAATAAAAGTGGATTTCAGGGACCCTGTGTGCAGTGTGCTTTGGGTGGGGCAGTTCTGGAGAGGACCCTGGGCCCCGGGCCTGGCTCTGCCGCTCTCCTGGGGCTTTGGTTTCCTCATCTGTAAAATGGGCTGGTGGGCATTGTGGGGTTGAGGTCAGGCCCCCAGCGGAGGGCTGCTGGGTTTCAACCTTGAGACCTCTTTGCTTGGGTCCTTGCACATCTTCCCAGTGACCTGCCATCAGAGGCCCTGTGGCCTCCCCCAGGCTTTCCCACCTTTATGCCCTCTGTCTGTCCCTGGCCCATCACTTCTTGCCCCCCCCCCCCATTACTTTCTCCCTCGTAGGTTCTTCTTGTCCTCCCTTCACAGAGGCTCAGGCCTCTGCTTCAGGAAGCCTTCCCTGCCCCCCCTTCCTGTCGCCTGATAATGACCCAAGTGCCCATCATTTTCTGCTGAGGCTGCTCTGGGCCCCTCACAGGCAGTTGACTCTAATCGGAGATGGACCTGGTCTGCTCAGAACCAGCCCAACTTCGGGGTCCCTGGGCTCTCAGTGATACAGTAGGTGGGGGAGGGGTGGGCCTGGTAGTTGACTCTTGGGAGAAAGGAAGCTGACAGTCACAGACGCTCACAGGGACTGGGAGACGCAGCATCCCCCTCATCCCTGTGAGGGCGATATTATGCCTGTCTTACAGATGAAGAAACTGAGGCCCAGAGCAGAAGTCACAGGTGCCAGGCCACAGCTAAGTCAAGATGTCCTGACCTGGAGGCAGGGTGGGCCTGGACCCTGTATTGGCTGTCTTCAGCCTCGGGACAGCGTGGAGTGGCAGAGACCCCTCAGCGAGGGTGCGGCTAGGTTCTGCAGCAGGGTCAGGCTGGCACTTCTTCAAGGCCTCTCCCAGCTTCCTGGCGCTTCCCGGGCTGACTGCCTCCCTCCTCCAGAGGAAGGCAGCCTCTTATCTGGGCTTATCTCCTGCCAATTGAGTGTTTTCTTTCTTTGTTTTTGCTGCAGCCTCAGGCAAACAGGGTGGGGAGGTGACAGAGAAAGGCCTTCCAGAGCTGGCCCTTCCCAGGGCTGGGGGCCTCTCCCCTTGCCCTGCTCCCTCAGGGGTAATACCATTGCCCAAACCTCCCTGCTTCTGTGGTCAGGCCTGGTCCTGTCCCCAAATTGTCCTAGTCTATTCCCCGGTCAGGCCCTTCAGCCACCAAGGCCTTTCTGTTTAGCTTGCCTCTACTTACAGAAACACCCGATGTCAGGCCCTGGGTCCTTAAAGGCCAGGCTAAACTCCAAACTCCCCGGGGATGACATTCCAGCCCCCTCACAATCCTGGCCTCTGCTGCTCGCCCCCCCCCCCCCAATACTTCCATGGGTCCACTCTTTTCTCTACAGGGAATGACAGCTCCCCTCTCCATCTCTCAAGTCCCAGCGCTAACTCAACCTCCTCCCTGAAGCCCTCCGGGACTTCCCCTTGCCGGAGGGAGCCGCCCTCACCCCGGTTCTGAGTCCGTTACAGCACTCAGATGGCGGTAACTCCACTCGGAGAGGCTATCTCTACCCCCTGCCAGGAAGCTTCTGACGGCCGAGCTGTGGCGTAATTCATCTCTGTATACTCAGTACCAAGCGCTGGCTCGTCTACAGGGGGCGCCAATAAATCTTTCTGGAATTAAGCTCCGAGCTCTGCTCCCAGGTCCCGGTGAAGCTTCTCAGTTCCCTAGTGACCGGTACAGTCACAGCCCCGAGCCCAGCCTTCCGTTGCCCCCTCCCCCGCTCTGCGCGTCCTGCCAGTTCCCTGAACAGAGCTGGTCCCAGGCCGGCCACACAGTAGCTGTTTAAAAGGACTGACCCAAATAGGAACAAATGACCCTCCCTGGGGGACGGCGGCACGGTTTGCAGAGTGCGGAATTCCGGCGGCCGGCCGGCCTGCAGTTCCCAATTACCATATTAGAGATAAGGACCTGGAGGTCCCCGAGGTCCGCCTCCGTTCTGCTTTCCGGAGGCCAAGCAGCCCTGGCTCTGGTCGCCGCCTGGACCCCTTCCTGGTCTCCGTTCCAGGATAAGTCACTCAAAAAGCGCCTCGGTTTCTCTTATGTGTAAAGCGAGGGCATCTTTTGAAACTCTGTACTAGCGCTTCCCCTGCCCGCGAAGCCCCAAGCGACGGAGAGAGGAGACTCGGCGGCACAAATGCGGCTTTTATTAGCACATTTCGTTGCAAGCGACGACCCGCAGCGATACCGCGCAGGAAAAGGTTCTGGTGAAGTCAAGACTTTCCCGACTTGCAACTTGGCGCAGACGCTAGGGGTAGCCCAGCGCCGGGGGCGGGGTCACGGGGCCACTTCCGGCGGCTAAGGACCGATAAACTTCAAAACTTCCGACGGGGCCAAACCCCTCCGTCCTCCTGGTACACACCGGAAGGGAATCGGGCTTTGGGGTCAGATCGCCTCCTTCGAAAAGGAAAGAACTGATCCTCTTTCTTGCATAAAGCCTGCGGAAAAGACTTCCGCCCACACCCAAGATGGCCGCCGGCGGCGCCGGGAAGGGGGGAGAGTTTCGGCTGTGGGACAGGTCATTGGGAGGGGGCGGAGCCTCCTCTCCCCAAGTTCCGATCCCACCAGGACTGGATGACGCGCGTCCAGCTGGGGCTTTGTCGCATCTGCGTCGCTGTGCCCGCGCTCTTCGGGCGAGGAAGTCCCTTCGGGATGGGAGGAGGAAAGGGTTAAACGAGTTAGCTCGTCCTGGCAGCCCAAGTCGGAGCCCTCCACCTCCGGAATCCCACCGCTAATTGAGATGCCGGCGGACCTAAAGACCGTAGCTCCCAGCATGCCTTGTACCGAGGGGCCTCCTGACCACTTTAGGAAGCTTGGAGGGTCGCTCCGGCCCTTAGGAATGGGGCTGGTTAGATCCCAGACACACCGTGCCAGGGGCGCGGGGAGAGAACGCCTAGAAACCTGTAAGCGCCAGAGCCCGAGACCTAGCCGGGAAGCCGGGACGGCAATTCAAGAACTTCTGAAGTTGAGGCCAAAGAACCCGGATATCAGAAAGGGGCCGACCGGGCGCACTAACACCGGCATGCCTCGCGCCCTGAGGATTTGGGGAACTCAGGCGCTTTAGCCTCCCGACGCACGGTCTGCACTACAGATACCGGCAGGCCATGGGCCTCAGGAAGGGTCAGGCCAGAGGGAGAGGAGGGGTCCTGGAACTACAGAGCCCGACACTCACCTTGAAGGAGCCCTGGAACTCGTCGCTCATCCTCCGGAGCTCGCGGCCATAGCGCAGTGCAGCACAGAGGTTGGGGGGCGCTGAGCTCGAGCGCCCCCGGAAAGGGCTGAGCTCTTCCTCCTCCAACCCTTCATCCTCTTCGGTCCCCGCGGGGTACGAGCTGTGGCGACTCCGGGGCTCCACAGCCCCAGCGCCTGCACAGGGGACAGAGGCGACATGAGTCTCCACTCTTCTGCGCCCCTAGCCTTGCCAAAGCCCTCGGCACCAGCTCCCCGCCCGCTGATGTCTCTGTGTGCACAGTACCTTCCCAGGTACCTCACAGTACCTCGGAGCCCCAGTTCAGTTCCTTCATATGTAAAGTGAGGGAAGCTGCTGGGGCTTTTGTGAAGATTCGAATTAACTTCTCATTAATCCCACAAATCTTAATTGAGCCCCAATAGTGGGGCCTAGTGTATTAAATGACCTCTGTGCCTGCCATAAAATAAGGGCGTAAGTAGTATAGTTATCAACGCCAAGACCATGAGGCCTCAGGGCACTCCCTGGAGGAAATCAAGCACCTGGATGAGGTCTCCTGCCCTAGGCAGGGCTGAACTCCAGCTCTGCAAGTGATGTGCTGGGGCCCGTTTGTTTCCCTGTTGTGGCCTAGGGAGACCTTGGGTCCCTGGAGAGCAAGGACCTGTCAGCTGCCTGTCTGTACCTCTCAAAGCACCTGCTTTGGGGAACGAGTCCGGAAGGGTCTGTTGACTTTTTACGGTAATGATTCTGGAGCACTTACTATGTGCTAGCCCTGGGAATTCCCTCATTAGGCTCCTAACCATCCTAAGAAGTGAGTCCTAACACTGCCTCCATTTTACAGACGAGAAGACAGAGGCTTAGAGAGCAGTGACTTGTCCACGGTCACACAGTATGACACTCTCAGGTTGGAAGTCTCTAGAGGTTTCTTGGACTCCAGAGTCCACCGATCAACAACTGAGCTACACCTCTTCCCTTATCAGACCACCCTTCAACTCTGAGCCGGTGTGCTCACCTCTGTGTGGGGACTGACCCATCCCCTACCACCAGTGGCTGTGGAAAGGTCACATAAAACAGAGTGTGAAAGTGCTCTGAAAGCTGAAAGTACACGGTGGGTTGTCATTCACGCTCCCCTCTCCTGTGTTCTGTGTCTGACCTGTGTACTGTGTGCCATCTCTCCACTCCTGTCAACCCCACCCCCAAAACTAGACCAACAAAGACCTAGAACCACTCCCAGGAGCAAAAACCCAGAGCTACCTAGTCGCGTGAAAGACATCACGAAAACAAGTGCAGGGGAAGATGCTCAAAGCCCCTGGGAAGGCCCATCTGTCCGGGAAGACATTCTGGAAGAAGTAAGATTTAGGCTCTGAAGCCGGGGTAACAGTGTCTCATCTTCTCCCAAAGGACCTTAGGCAAAGCCCTGCAGGTCACTTTCAGGGGCTGCAGGGCCTCCAAGGGGCCCAGCTCCAGAGACGTGGCCAAGAAAGCTAAGAAGGGAAGAGGGTGCTGGATCCAGAAAGGCCTAGGTTAAGAGGGTGGTCAGAGCTCCTGGCTGTTCTGAGCTTCACCAGAGTCCAGGCCTGAGGTCAGGCAGAAACACCATAAGGCCTCTGAGGAGTGAGGTGGGAGTAGGGATTAGGCAGCTAAATCAGAAATTGGCACTGGGGATGTGGGCTGGAAGGTCAGGAATAAAAAGACCCTTCATAAGAACAGGCCGATCTACAGAGCACTTTCCAGGTCCGTGGGGCGTGGGGGCGTGGGCAGAGGCAGGTGCCCTACCTTGACCAGATTCCTGCTTTGTGATCTTGGACCTCCCCGCCTTTTAAGATTCTATTTATTTATTTGAGAGCAAGAGAGAGGAAGAGAGCACATGCGTATGGGCAGGGAGGTGGGGCAGAGGGAGGGGGAGAAGCAGATTCCCTCCTGACCATGAAGCCCAAGGAGATGTGGGGCTCAATTCCAGGACCCTGGGATCACAACCTGAGCCAAAGGCAGATGCCCAACCAAATGAGCCACCCAGATGCCCCACCTTGGGCTCTCTTCTAACCTGTTGGGGCCCCAGTGTCTTCCTCTGTGAAATGGGGGCAGGGGTGCCTGGGTGGCTCGGTCAGGTGGGTGTCTGCCTTCAGCCCATCATGATCCCAGGGTCCTGGGATCAAGCCCGTAATTTGGCTTCCTGCCCAGGGGGGAGTCTGCCTCTCCCCCAGCTCATGATGTCTCTAATAAATAAAATTAAAAAAAAAAAAAAAAAGAGCGGGGAGCCTGGGTGGCTCAGTCGTTAACTGTCTGCCTTTGGCTCAGGTCATGATCCAGGGTCCTGGCACTGAGCCCCGAGTCAGGCTCCCTGCTCTGCCCCTCCCCCCCACTCATGCTCTTCCTCTCTCTCTCAAATAAATTAATAAAATCTTAAAAAATAAAAGAAATGAGGGCAGTCCCTGTCTCCCAGGACCACCCTGACAACAGGGGAGACAAGGGGAGCACCAGGTTCTGCCCCTCTTACATCCTGAAACCTCGCACTTCCCAGTGAGGCACCTGCTACCTTCCCTTATGTTACAGACGAAGAAGCAGAGGCACCTAGAGGTTAGGAACCTGCCAGAGGTACTGCAGTGGGCACACCCTCCTGGCCACCTAAGGGCTCAAGGAACGTCAGCTGTTCTCCTTTACTAGCTTTTAAGAATGCATACAAGCACCGTACCTGACAGACGCAAGGTCCAAGAGTCAGGAAGTGAGTGACCTGCGGGTGGCCGCTTGGTGTGGGCGCCGCCCCCTCGCCCAGGAATCAGGACAAGCAGAAGAGCACTGGCCATGTCAGGTTGGAAGTGCTTCACCTGAATCGGTTCATTACATCCCCACCGCACCCTATGAGGAAGGTTCCTCACTGTCCCCATTTTACAGAGGACAAAACTAAGGCACAGAGAGGGTAAGTCGCTTCCCCAATGTCACACAGCTAGCAGGTGGCAGAGCTGGGATCCAAACCCAGCCAGTCTAGCTCCAGGTCCTGTGTGCTTCATGCTTGTGCCCCAGGTTCCCAACATCAGCACCACGGGCCACCTTGGGGCTGCCATCTGGGGACCTCTGGGCCTTCCGTGAGTGCCAGCCCTACCAGGAGCCTATCCTATGGGGCAGGCTATTTGCACCAAAGCCATGGACTTAGGCATGCCAAGCCAGCCACCACCAGAATGATGACCATTTGTGTAAACTGAGCTTTTAAAAGTGTCCTCTTTACTGGAAAAAAACCTGAGGAATTTTCTGGGAACTCCCTGGGGAGGGGACATCCTCACTCTGAACCATCCCACCCTCGAATCAGCTCTCGCCCCTACACATTCCTGGGCAGGACAGAGGTGGCCTCTCCCCACTCTGGGGAAGCGAAATGGGAGGGCCGGGGAGTGGCTCCTGCCTGGGTGTGAGCCCGGGTGGCTGCTCAGGCTTGCTGGCTCACACCATCCTCTCCAAAGGCCCGCCTGAGGCGGGGGTGGGGGAGCCCCAAGCCCCAGCAAAGCTTTAAGTTCTTTACCATGGGGATTCTGGGTAAGCGGGCGGGGCCGGACACATCCAAGTTCACACTTCTGAGAGCATCTGACACGCTTCAGTGAAACGGTAGTGTTCCATGGTGTTCCAGGCGGCTTGAGGCGGTGAAGCTGTGCCCTCAGGCAGCGCGGGGTGTGGATCCTGACCTCTGACCTCCTGCATGCGGGTGTTCCCATACTGTTTGCCCCCCCCAGCAGGCAGAGCGGCGGGGCAGCCGTGTGGCGCCCCAAACCGAGCAGGCACATGAGGCCCATCAGCTTCCAGCACCTACGGGCCTCAGCCCAGACCCCTGTCTACCGTAAAGCCATCTGGGGTACAGAAATCCCTTCCTGGCCAAGAACACGCCCCATCTTGCTCAGAGCTGCTAAATCAGAAAACACTCTAGAGCAGGGGCTGGCAAATGCTTTCTGTAAAAGGCCAGGGAGGAAATGTTTCGGGCATTGCAGGCCACACAGTCTCTGTTGCAACTACTCAGTTTTGTAGTCACAGCTTGAAAGAAGCCATAAACAGTATATAATTAACTGTGTTGCTGTATTCCACTAAAATTTTTAAAACGTCGAAACCATTCTTAGCTCATGGGCTGCCAAAAAATAGGGATTTAGCGTGTGGCTGTGGTTTGCCACCCCTTGCTCTAAACCCAACTGTGTCTGTCCTCTGCCTAAAACCTTCGATGGCTCCCCACTGCCGAGGAGGTAAAGTCCAAACTCCTCAGTGTGGCTTTCAAGGCCTTTACATTCTGCTTCTATGTACTTGATCCATTATCAGGAGGGCATAGGTTAGTCCTCAGCTCTGCTCAGAGCCTGGGCCAACTCAGGATAACAACAGGGACACCCAGGTGGTTCAGTTGGTTAAGCATCTGCCTTCCGCTCAGGTCATGACCCCAGGGTCCTGGGATGCAGGGAGCCTGCTTCTCCCTCTGCCTGTTGCTCCCCCTGCCTGTGCCCTCATTCTCTCTGACAAAAACAAAACAAAACAAAACAAAACAAAAACAAAACCAAAAAACCCCCCAAAAAACCAATAACAGCAACAATTGCAGTAACAGTCAGAACAGCAAACGGCCCTCTGGGCCAGGCACTGTTTCTAAGCACTTTTCCTATGTTGTTGTTGTTTTTTTAAGAGGAGCTTTTTTTTTTTTAAGATTTTATTTATTTGAGCAAGAGACAGAGAGAGAGAGTGAGAGAGAACACGCACAGGGTGAGGAGGGGCCGAGGGAGAAGCAGACTCCGCACCGAGCAGGGAGCCTGATGCGGGGCTCCATCCTGGGACTCTGGGATTATGACCTGAGCAGAAGGCAGGCACCTGACCGACTGAGCCCCCCAGGCGTCCCAGCCCCTTTCCTATATTAACCGACCATCCCCCCACAAGAAGGGAGAACAGCTCTAGTCCCATTTTCCAGATACGAAAGCTGAGGCCGACCGCTAACCAGCCTTCAGGTTCCACCTGCTAATGGAGGGTGGAGCGGCGTTCGAACCCTCTGGGCGTTCCTGCTTCCCTCTCCGGCATCCACACACATGCCCACGGCTCACCATGCACCTACCTGTCCCAGGCACCGGCCTATGCGCTGAGGCTCTCACAGCACAAAAGGTGGCACAGTCTCTGCCCTGGGGACACAGACAGTCCAGTCCCACAGGGCACAGGGGGCAGGGGATATGAAGAGTGACGGGACTCTGCCGGTCCGGAGGGGGCAGGGGCTCTGTGGCTCCCACAGGTCATGGCACTTGATCTTTAATGGGAAAATCATTTGCTTTTTAGGCATTGAAAACTAAGTCAAGGGGCGCCTGGGGGGCTCAGTCAGCGAAGCACCTGCCTTCAGCTCAGATCATGATCCCAGTGGCCTGGGATCCAGCCCCGTGTCCTGCCAGACTCTGCTCACCGGGAAGCCGGCTTCTCCCTCTCCCTCTGCCTGCCGCTCTCTCTCTCCCTCTCTCTCCGTGAAATAAATAATAAAATCTTAAAAAAGAAAAGAAAACTAAATCAAGAGGGGGGTAGGAGGATGGGGTAACGGGGTGATGGACATTAAGGAGGGCACGCGATGGCACGAGCACTGGATATTACTGCAACTGATGAGTCACTGCCCTCCACCTCTGAAACTAGCAATACACTCTATGTTAATTAATTGAATTTAAATTAAAAAAATAAAAAGAAAACTAAGTCAAAAGTTTAAGAACTCAGTCAGTCCTTGCGCGTGACGGCTACTGTCTCCCTCCCCAACCTTGTCCTGGAAGGGTCTGGAGCTGGGGGAGGTGCCCCCTCCTGTCAGTGCCTTACGCGCCCCCGCCCCCAGGCCACAACCCACTGGTGCAGGAGCTCCCTCCAGTCCTGTCTTCATTCATTCCCAGGACCCAAGTGGCCCTTCCACTTTCCAGCCTCTCCTTCCCTGTCCCTCCTTCTCCAGCCCTGCTCTGGCTCTCAGCACCCCCCCCCACCAGAACCTTCAGTAACTCCATCCCAAGCCCCACACCTCCTCCCTGGGGGACTCCCTCCTTTGGTAGCCCACTCTAGAGATGCCAGAACTTCCAGTGAAAGCTTACAGCCCACACCAACCACTCCCTCCCTTGCAGGCACCCTCGAGCACCCCTCCGCAGCTGGGCAGATACAGGCACAGCTCTGGTTAAACTCCAACACCCTCCTGGCCCCCACGGCCCCCAGCAGCCAGTGTGGCTGGAGAAAAGCAGAGCCAGGCCACCTCCTTTGAAATTCGTGGCCTTGGGCAACCGGGTGACTCAAGTCGGTGGCTCAGGTCATGATCCCAGATCCCAGGGTCCTGGGATAGAGTCCTACCTCAGGTTCCCTGCTCAGCAGGGAGTATGCTTCTCCCTCTCCCTCTGCCCTTCCCACCCACTCATGCTCTCTCTCTCTCACTCTCTCTCAAATAAATAAATAAAATCTTTAGAAAAAAATGTATAATAAAAAAGAAAGAAAGAAATTTGTGGCCATAAAACCCAGTGGGGCCCTCGACATTGCCCAGCCCACCTTGCACGCTCTAGGATTGGGGATGGACAACCCCTTCAAACCTGATGCTCTCCTTCAACCCTTTCCTGGAGAAACTGGCAGCACCCACAAGAGAAACCTCTTCCCATGAATATCTACCCACGACCACGCACCCATGTCCACTGTCCTGTGTTTAGCTGAGCCAGCCCTCCCCAGGCGCCAGACCCCTCTGTCCTACTCAAGGACATCTCTCTAGCTAGATGTCGGCCTCATCTGGTAGTGCCCTGGCTCCTGGATTACTCCCACCAGCTTAGAGACAAGCTATTTTCTTTCCCCTTAAAAAATAAGAACAACGGGGGCGCCTGGGTGGCTCAGTTGTTAAGCATCTGCCTTTGGCTCAGGGAGTGATCCCGGATCCCTGGGATCAAGCCCCGCATCAGGCTCCTCCGCTGGGAGCCTGCTTCCTCTCGCACTCCCCTACTCGTGTTCCCTCTCTCGCTGGCTGTCTCTCTCTCTGTCAAATAAATAAATAAAATCTTTAAAAAAAAAAAAAAAAAAAGAACAACGACAACAAAACCACCTCTCCTTGATCCTCCCTGGGCCTTCTCTGCTCCCTTGCCTGGAGCACAGCTTCGAGTAGGTTCTTCTTTCTGTCTCCACCTCTCTTCCTGTTACCCCTCCCCACTGAACGGAGGTCAGACCCCCCCCCAACCCAAACTGCAACATCCCTGTTGGCAACTCCAGCCCTCCACTCCCAGCCCTCCTCCAGCCAGAAGCATCCCCTTGCTGCTGGGCCCTGCCTCCTCCTGGTTTCCCTCCCATACTGCTGCCAATTCCTTCTCAGGCCCCAGCACAGGCTCGTCCTCTGCTGCGGCCCTCTGAAGGCCAAAGCCCAAGGCTCAGCTCAGGCCCAACCCAGGCCCCTGCCTGTCTCCACTGGCTCCCAGGGCCTGAGAGAACACTACCTCAGTGATTGACAACTCCCACGTGTATAAATCCCACCTGGACCTATCCCTCCTAGAAATTTCCATCTGGCTCCCCAAAAGGCACCTCTAGCCTGCCCTGGCCCAAACCTGCCTCCTGATTTTGCTGCAGTTCCGTCAGAGTTAAGAGCAGCAACTCCCTTCCAGGTGCCCAGGCCAGATTCCTTGCAGCCATCCCTGACGCCTCTCTTGCCCACACACCCCACGCCCAGTTTGCTGGCAAATCCTGCCAGTTCTACCTTCAAAATTAACCCAGAGTCCAGCTATTTACCACCTCCTCTGTCACCCTTCGTGCACAAGCCATCCCCCTCCCTCACTGGGACTCCGCAGCAGCCTCCCCGCCGGGGCTGTTTCTGCCCCGCTGCAGACTAGTCGCAACACGGGGGTGGTGGTGATATTCTTGGTTCCAAATCAGACCGCCCTGCCTCTGCTCAAAGCCCTCCCGTGTGTTTTCACTCCAAGTGAAAGCCCACGTCCGGACACAGGCCTGGAAGCAGGCCCTGCCCAGGTGCCCCTCCCCCCCATTCATCCCTCGGGCATCTCTACCTCTCCTCCCCTCATCGGCCCAGACTGTGTCCTGCCCTCAGGGCCTTTGCATTTGCCCTTCCCTCCGCCAGGATGTGTCTTTCTGCGGAGATGGGCAGGGCTCACCTCTCACCACTTCCAACCTTGGCTCAAATGTTGCTTCTTACCAAGGCTGACCCTGACCACCTCAGTTAGAGTCACTCCCCCAGCCCTCCAGGACTCTGGATTCCAAAGAGAAAGTAAAGAATATTTCTGGCCCTGCCACAACGCATTAGAGCATTTGTTTGTTTGTTTGTTGACGGCCTGTCTCCTTCCACCCAACTAGAACCCTGAGGCACTACAAAGGGCGAGGAGGACTTTTATCTCTTTTGTTCACTGATGTACCCCTGGGGGCTGGGGCAGCATGTGGGCACAAATTAAGCCCTTGACAGGGAAGACGGAGAGGAACAGCGAGGTGAGGTGCGGGTGGGAAGCTGTGAGCAGCAAGGGCAAAGATCTGGACGGTAAAGGAGGTAAAGAAAGCCCGTGGAGGTCAGTCTGACGAAGTGTGTGTGTGTGCAGGTGGGGGAGGAGGACTTTGTAAGCCTTCCTGTTCCTGAATGTGGGGCTGGGGTCATTTTCGGCTTCATGACATTAGGGATAGGAGTTTTGTTTACAGAAGATCTCTATGGTTATTCCAGGTGCCAAGACGTGGAGTGGGCTGCGGTGGGCACTGGGAAGGTGGGTACTGGTGAGAAATGGCCTCTGTTCTCCAGTGCCCATCCTTCCCCTCTCAGCCCTGGGTCCCCTCGATGAATATGGACAGACCCCTTCGGGTCACTTGCCCTTGGCATCCTTGGGGCAAGGATGGCCCCAGTGTGGGGGTGTTTCACAGCCCAGGAAAGCATACACCTGGGGGCTAATGTCCAATTTCAGGGAAGGTGCAAAGCCCGGGACAGGGCACCTTGGAGTCTTCCAGCCCCACTTCCTATCAAAGGCAATGCCATCCAAGTGGGACCTTAGGCAAGTCACTTCCCCTATCTGGCTCACTGGCTGTCTCTACGTGATTTCTGTCCCGGTCCTACACTAACAGCTACATTCTTTGAGGATTTGCTATGCACTGACGCTATAATTAAGTGCTTCCTTTATATTTCTGCTAATCATCCCAACAGCCCTACAATGGTGGTGATTAATTGCTCTGTTTTACAGAAGAGGAAACTGAGGTGCAGAGAGGTTAGGCACTTACTCAAAGCCAGCCAGTGAGTGGGGATGCAGCTGGGATGCGGGAAGCTACTGGGCTGGGGGCAAGACGGACAGGCAGGTGGTTGGGGGGTGGGTACCTACCTCCATGGTGGTTGCTGCTGGCCGGCTGCCCCTGGGGGTGAGCAGCTTCCCCTAGGAGGCCTGGGGCTGTCTGCCGGTGCTTGCCAGGGCCTGGGGGCTGGTCCCCTGTGGGGCTGGGGCCCAGGCCCCTATCTGCAGGGCTGGAGTCTTCCTGCTCACTGGGCTCAAACTCTGGGATCTGGAACATGCTCTGGGCTGTGGGGGCAAGATGGAAGGTAGTTAGGGCACAGCTGGGGCCAACGGTGGCCAGTGAAGGGGGGGCAGCAGATGCCTCTAGTTCCCTCTCCCACCTTAGAACCCCAGGTT
Organism: Ursus arctos; assembly: GCF_023065955.2. NCBI lineage: Eukaryota > Metazoa > Chordata > Mammalia > Carnivora > Ursidae > Ursus > Ursus arctos. The sequence goes on from NW_026622908.1 coordinate 40,760,994, forward strand.
CACCCTGCCTCCCAGGCCCAGATCTGTCCACTGAGTCTAGCTGGGCAGGTCGTTCAGCCTGTCCACCCAGGACCTAAATCTCCTCTTTTGGAGCCCTGGTGCTGTGAAGCAGTCGCAGGCCCCTACTTAGGCCCCGGCCCAACCTGCCCTCAGTGGCGGTACACAAGTCTTACCCCAAGCCCGATCTCGAGGCCCCTGACCTGGGCCTGCCGCCTCCCTCTAGTACTGAGGGAGCCCGGCCCTAGTTGCCCGGGCAACGGGAACTGTCACCGACCCAGCCCAATCAGCTCTTGAAATGTCACTAGGGCCGGTCGGGGGCGTGGCCTCTCCCGGCCCAGGCTCCGCCCCCGCCGGCGGACCTGCTTCCCTGCCCACCGCCGTCGTCCTGGGTCCCTTCCTTGTCTCCCGCCGCTCAGTTCCCGACTTCCTTTTGCCTGGGCCATGTGTGGGAGCCGATGAGGGATTCTCTGGGGTCCCCACTTGGAACCTGGAGACCGGCTTCTGCTGACAAGCCCTTCAGCCCCTCTGGGCCTTAGTCTCCACTCCTGCAAAATGAAGATAATGACACCTCCCTTAGAAGCCAGTGAACTTTGTAAACCGAAGGGTGATTACTGTGGGTGAAAGCACTTTGCAAAGCTTCACTTGAAGCTCAGCCGTCGATGCAGGTGGTGTTGCTGTTGTTACTGCTCCATCTGGATGCAATTGTTGCTGTTGTCACTGCTCCGTGTGGACTGGGTAGCCGGGTCGGGAAGTCCCGCTCCCTCTTCCCCACAGTGGAAACCTCGCACCGCCCGCCTCGGGGGCACTACTCTCCGCGCCAGCTCGGGAGCGCTCGAGATAAGCAAGGGAGCCTCCTCCCCGGCAGGATGACCGCCCCGGCACAGGAGAGGGGGCCCCGCTGAGGGTGGCCGTAAGACTTGCGGGGGCTTCGCGCCGAGCAGGCAGCCGGCCAGGTGAGCGGGAACCGCAGCCGGCCAGGGAGTGGGGCGGGCGTGCCTCCCCGGGACCGCGGGGCCCTGCGGGTTAAGCCCAGGGGGCGGGGCCCTGGGGCCATCTTGGCTGTGGGCGGAAGTTTCCCTCGGAGAGCTGGGGAGGGAAGTTGTTGCCGCCCCCCGGCCAGGCGGTGCAATCCCGATTTGGGGATAGGGAAGAGAAGCCTGGGAACTGGCGGCCCCCCAAACAAACGAGGGCAGTTGGCTCCGGGCACGGCCCACCCGGGTGCCCGCCGGATGCGCTTCCGCCCCAGCGTCTCGGCCTCCGCTGCCTCTAGTAACCCCTGGCGCCCGCCAGCGGCGCACCTCGCGCCAATTCTCGAACGGCTCCGCGCCGGACACGGCGCAGCGCGAGGCTGCGGAGCTGGTGGGACCAGACCCTGCGCACTTAACGTAGCGAACGACACCCGCGCAGGCGCAGGCGCAGGAGGGGGCGGAGCAGCGGGAGCCGGGGAGCTGGGGAGCCGGAGCCCCGGGTCCCAGCGACCAGAGCCGGCTCCCCCAGCGGCGTCCGGAGGACCCGGCGTCGGCCTCCTCCCGCCTCCCGAGGCTGGAGAGTGGATGCAGTGGGGGGTGGGGTGGGGGCAGCTTCCGGAATTCCGAGGACAGAAGGCAGAGGCCATCCCCAATCCGGATTATTGGAGGGGAGAGAGAACCCCAGTTTGGGGAGGGGGAGAGCTGGGCGTTGAGCGTCCCCCGCAGCGGCCGCTGCCTTCAGCCGAAGGGTATCTGCCGGCTCTCCCCCTCCAGCCGGGACGACTCGAGCGACCAAGGCCAGGGACCCCTGTCCTTCAGCCTCTGCACCCCCTCACCCTGGCTCTGGGACTGGCCCAGGGTGGAGACCCTGCCCACTTCCCTCCTCTGCCCTCCAGAGGGTCTGTCCTTCCACGCCTCAGAGTGAGGGGCCCAGGCCTCAGGCTGCCTGTGCCCCGCTGCAAGGGCAGGGTCCCTCTGTTGAGGGGGAAGGGCCTGGCCAGCTGCAGCTTCTTTCCTCCTGAGCTCCCCATCGCTGTCGCTGCACCCTGCAACTCCCACCCCTCCATATTTATTTCCCTGGCCCCCTGCCAGCCTCTCCATCTCTTTCTCTGGGATTCAGGCCTCCCTTCCTGACATGGAGAGTAACCTGTCTGGCCTGGTGCCCGCTGCTGGGCTGGTGCCTGCGCTGCCTCCTGCCGTGACCCTGGGGCTGACTGCGGCCTACACCACTCTGTATGCCCTGCTCTTCTTCTCGGTATATGCCCAACTCTGGCTGGTGCTCCTATATGGGCACAAGCGTCTCAGCTATCAGACAGTGTTCCTGGCGCTCTGTCTGCTCTGGGCTGCCTTGCGCACCACCCTCTTCTCCTTCTACTTCCGAGATACCCCCCGAGCCAACCGTCTGGGACCCCTGCCCTTTTGGCTTCTCTACTGCTGCCCTGTCTGCCTGCAGTTCTTCACACTGACACTTATGAACCTCTACTTTGCCCAGGTAACCATGGTAACGGGTGGGGGTGGGCTGTGGGGTGGCAGGCCCAAAGGAATGATGGGCATCTCTGCTCCCAGGTTGTGTTCAAGGCCAAGGCGAAGCGCCGGCCGGAGATGAGCCGAGGCTTGTAAGTACACGGGACATATGGGCATATCCCCCAGGCCAGGGGCAGGGCAGCCTCATGTCCATTTCTTGACCCCCCCAACCCTGTGCATTGCCAAAGCGGGGACAACTTAGCAAATGTTTGCGAAAGAGCCATGAAAAGTTAGGCATGTGGTGTGGACAGCTCCGCAAAGGCCCTGCGCTCATGAAGGGCAGCGTTGATCGAAACAGCCATCCATGCTAGTGTGAAGGGAAGGGGTCCCAGCGTCATGGAAGAAGAGCTGGAGGCCCCAGCCCTCGGAAGCCCCAGAGTGCACTTCTGGCTGACCTTGGGTGGTGATAAGCTTGTCATTTGTATAACGTCTTGCAGTTTATTAAGAGCTTTCACAAACATTTTTACAACTTACCTGTGAGGCTGTTATTATCCCCATCTGAAAGATGAAGAAACTGAGGCCCAGCAAGGTAAAGCCACATGTTCAAGGTCATAGATCTGGCAGAAGGCAGAGCCAGGGCTTAAACCCAGGTTTCTTTCTTCCCTTCCCTTCCCCTTTGCTTTCCCTTTTCCTTCCTTCCTTCCCCTCCTTCCCTTCCTTTCCTTCTTTCTTTCTCTTTTTCTTTCTTTCAGATTTTATTAATTTATTTAAAAGAGGGAGAGTGAGCGAGAGAGTGCACAAGTGGGGAGGAGGGGCAGAGAGAGAGAGAGAGGGAGAAACAGACTCCCCTCTGAGCAGGAAGCCTGGGCTCATGACCCCAGCCAGAGGCAGACCCTCAACCACCCAACTGACTGAGCCACCTGGGTGCCCCTGACCCCAGGTCTCTGTCTCTCAGTCCTGTGCTCTTTCCACTGTACCATAGCGGTCAGTCACCTTCCGAGCTCTGTGGGCCTCAGTTTCCCCATCTGTAAAACTGCAGAGCCAGGGTTCAAAGACTGGATTGGTTGGAATTGGTTCTGATTGACGCCTGGGGGAGTTTGGGTGGTCACTTGAGTGCCAGGCTGGGACTGACTATGCTGTGGGCTGCAGGCTGGCTGTCCGAGGGGCCTTCGTGGGGGCCTCGCTGCTCTTTCTGCTGGTGAATGTGCTGTGCGCTGTGCTGTCCCGCCGGCGCCGGGCACAGCCCTGGGCCCTCCTGCTGGTGCGAGTCCTGGTGAGCGACTCCCTCTTTGTTATCTGCGCACTCTCTCTTGCTGCCTGCCTCTGCCTTGTCGCCCGGCGGGCGCCCTCCACCAGCATCTACCTGGAGGCCAAGGTAGGGCCACAAGCCCTGACCCCTGGGTGTCCCTTGGGGTCTTCGGGCATGATCTTCCAGGTAGAGAGGGAGCTGGAGCTTCCCCTCCCTGAGGGTCCTCTGTTGTCATCTCCGCCAGGGGACCAGTGTGTGCCAGGCAGCGGCGATGGGTGGCGCCATGGTCCTGCTCTACGCCAGCCGGGCCTGCTACAACCTGGCAGCCCTGGCCTTGGCCCCCCGGAGCCGGCTGGATGCCTTCGATTATGACTGGTACAACGTCTCTGACCAGGTGGGCATTAAGCACGCCAGCTGCCTCCTTAGTAGCCATGGCTCTTGGCCCCCAGTTGGCCCCGACTCGGTCTGGGTGCCCCCCTGGCACTGTTGCGGGCTGACACAAACCCCTGCCTTCCCACAGGCGGACCTGGTGAATGACCTGGGGAACAAAGGCTACCTGGTGTTCGGCCTCATCCTCTTTGTGTGGGAGCTGCTGCCCACCACGCTGCTGGTGGGCTTCTTCCGGGTGCACCGGCCCCCACAGGACCTGGTGAGGGCCAGCGGAGACGGGCGGGCGCTGGGAATCCCTGGACCGGGGTCTGGCGGGGCTGTGGGAAGCCAGTGGTGGGGCAGGAGAAAGCAGATTTGGTGGTTTCCTCCCCCAGAGCACCAGCCGCATCCTCAACGGGCAGGTCTTTGGCTCCCGTTCCTACTTCTTTGACCGGGCCGGGCACTGTGAGGACGAGGGCTGCTCCTGGGAGCATGGCCGTAGCGAGAGCACCAGGTAGGAGCCCTGGCCCTGCCTCAGGTCCTGTGGGCTCCCAGCTCACTCCATTGAGCCATGAGGATCTGGAGCCTGGTCCTACCACTTTCCCCCTCGGCCCCGCCCCTGCCCGGCCCCCATTTTCTCTCTGTCCTGGGTGAGGTCCCCTCTGGTTTCCACCCCATGATGCAGTTTGCCACAGTCTAGAGGGTTCAGGCCCTGGGTGCTGGAAAGCCGGGGCACTGGGCCTTGTGCTAAGCCTCTCTTCCTCCGCCAGCTCTTGTGGATGTGGCCCTGGTCCCTGCCTCAGGACTGATCCTTGTTTCTCTGCCTGCAGCCTGTCAGGAAGCCTCGGCTCTGGCAGCTGGTACGGTGCCATCGGGCGGGAGCCAGGCTGGTGTGGGGGCAGCCAGACACGGACCACTCCTCTGCTCTTCTCCCAGGTGCTGGGACCAGGTGGCCACCACCACAGTCTCTACTCCACCCCACAGACGTGATCCCCTTCTTGTCTCCTCCTAGAACACCCAGACCCCAGTCCCCCCATCCCAGGCCCCTGTGCCAAGTTCATCTGCCGCTTCTTGCCCAGGATCACGGGAGGCTGTGGCCGCCTCTTCCCCTGGCCGGCTCCTTGCTACTCCTGTCATAGTGAGCTTGTGCTGTCCCCTAGGATGGGGGGCATGGCCCTGGCTGCCAGATGCCCACAGCACCTTGGCATGACCTGCCACCTCCGCTTCTGCACTGGAGCCAGCTGCCTCTCCTGCACCTGCCACTCAATAAAACAGTGTCCGTGCCCCTCCTCTGCTCGCGGTGTGTCACTTGTCTGCTTCGTGTTCCATGCACTGTGGCCTCTACAGCTGAAGGCTGAGCAGAACCCAGGCCCTCCAAAGGCGTAGCTGGGCTGGGCAGGGGTCACTTACCTGACCCAGGCTGGTGGACAGGAAGAGGGAGGAGCCTGCAGTCTGAGGGGCAAGGAGACCCAAAGGGTCTGTTCCCACTCCAGTACCCTCCTCGCTTGAAAAATGTCTACTCTCTCCTCAAAACCGGCTTCAAATGCCACCCTCTGTATGAAGCCTTTCATTTCCAGGTCAGGGAACCATGTCCCCCCCGTCTGGGGTCCCGTGGCACCTTGATTATGGGTCTCTTAGGCCTGATACCCTGCCAGTTTGGGATTTCTGGAAACCCTGCTTCCCTGTCATCCTTTTCAACCTGGCATTCCGGGCCAGGGGTTGGTTAGTCCAGGGCCGTGGAGGAGCTGGCCTGTGACTGAGTGGCTCCTATCTCCCTGCCCTGTGTGGATTTGGCCAGATAGTTGGGCTGCCCCCACGTAGTCTGCCTGGTGGCCCCGAGAGGAGGGCCCCTTCTCTGGCTGCCCCTAATGCAGCGGTCATTGCCTGCCGTCGCCACAGCCTTGGCAGAGCTGACATCTGTCCTGTGGCTGGGAGTCATTTATCCGAGGGTCTCTGTCCTGTCCACGAATGTGGTCATCACAGCTCCTTGGAGTTCCTGGGGCCTAGCACTGATCCCGTTTTGAAACTCTTTACTTGGGATGCTCCTGGGCACGGGGCCTTCAGGGCCTCCCAGGAGGGCATCTGAGACTGGGAATCAGCTTGAAGCTGAACAGTCACTCTTTGTTGAAAGAAAATTGCTAACGTTTGTAGGGCACTTTATTGTGTGTGCCAGCCACTGTTTCGAGCATTTACAAATACTGACCTCCTTAGTGCTCAGAACAGCACTCTGAGGTGATAATTAATCATCCCTTTTCTGTAAGTAGGGACTGGGAGGCTCTGGAGAGCTTGATGACACGTCTGCGCCCTCTGCCGGTAGGGGTGGTCAGCCCTAGAGCCCAGGCTTAAAGCCACCCACTGTGAGGGCTGAAGACCCCAGGCCAGACGGTTTTGGGAGAGATCTGGCTTTAAAGAAGTGGGTGGGAGCACAAAGGGGAGCAGTTCCAAGCCCTGCCTGAGCCCTGGCTGTTCAGGCTGTGGGGGCGTGCTGGCGCCCGCTCCGTGCTGGGATGGCCACGGAGGCGAGGACCAAGGGATGGGGCGGGAGTAGGGCCAGGAGGTGCCCTGGCGTGACTTTCCAGAACTGGGTCCCAACGCTACCTCAGCCAATTCCAGATTGTTTCAGTGGATCGCCCACCCCTTTGTCCCACGGGGCCGCCTCCCTCAGGAGTGCTGAGCCCATGGGCCAGGCTGTCCCCAGGGGCGGGGAGTTGAGGGCCCTTCGGATCCGTAGTGGGCCTGGGAGATGCTGGGAGATCAGCGTGGCGCCTGTCCGGAGAGGTGATCCGGCCGATGTCCGGGCCGGGGCTGTGCCGCTGGCCACACTGGATGGCCAGGGGGGCAGTAGCAAGACTCCAGTCTGAGACTCCAGGCCGGACTCAGCGGCGACCCGTCTCGGGCTCCTCTGCCCCTCACCTGCCGAGACCGGCCGGAATTGGGGGGCTGGGCCGCCGCAGGTAAGGGGCTGAGGGGCACCGCGCTGGCGGCAAGGGCGCGGCACGGAGGGAGGCGCGGCGCTGGAGGGGTTAAGCTTGGAAGGAGGGGGGCTTCTGGCGGCGGGAGGGGGGTCCCAGCCCCGGCGGCCGCCCGCTCCGCCCCTGCCGCCGCCGCCGCCGCCGCCTCCGCGGCCCAGCCGGCACCGGCGAGGCCGCGCGGGAGCCCGGGCCGCAGCCGCAGCCGCAGCCGCAGCGGGGCCGACAGTGAGTGCGGGGCTGACGCGGGAGGCAGTGCGGGGCGCGGGCGGGACTCCCCGGCAGGGAGTGGTGCGCTGGGGGCGACCGGCCGGGAGGGGCGCGCACCTCCCGCGCGTGGGCGCCTCTGGGAGTCGTGCGGCCGCGCGTCCCGCCGCCCGCAAGCTCCCAGGCGTCAGCGTTGAAGACTCGGGAGGCGGTGGGAGCGAACGGCGGGTGTGCAGTGTGTCTGGGTGGTGGGCGCTCCGCGGTGGCCTGGCGGCCTGGGTGTGTGGACCGGAGTGTGTGCACACGTGCGCGTGCACCTCTGGGGTGCCTCCGCCCGGCGCGCACGCCCCCGGGGGTCCGGGTGTGCCCGTGAGTCTGGGGAGTGTGCAGGTGGAGTGTGTGCGTGCGGCGGGGCAGCTCTGCGGGCGGGAGCCGCAGGGCGGAGCGTGGGCGAGCGGGTCTTTGTGCCGGCGTGTGTGCGCGTGGGCGCCGGCGCCCGCTCTCCCGGGGGGCTGACGGCTGTCCCGGAGGATGCTGCCCCAGGTCCGGCCCTGGTCGCTCCCGCCCCGTTCCTTCCCGGAACGGGGCACCCTCCCCCTCCCACCCCGCCCGGCCTTGCCTCTGCGCAACGACCGGGACCCGCCCCTAGGTTCCTCGAAAGCCGGCGGGTCGCGGGGAGACCCCGGAGGCTACCCGCCCGGCCCCTGGCGGGTCGCGGCGGAGCGGGGAGAGGCGGGAGGGGGGAGAGAAGCGCGAAGATGCTGCCGCAGCCGCGGCGGAGGACCAGGGACCCGCCATCCCCGTCCCCGCCCTGCGCGGACCGGCCTCTCCTCCCGCTTTCCCTTCGCGCGCCTCCGCGCCCCCTCAGCCTCCTGCTCCGAAGCCGGTTCCTCACGCCCCCTCCAGCCGCCCCCCCACCCCCGGCGTTCTCTCGCTCGCCCTGCGGGTCCCTCCGCAGGCTCAGTCTTTCTTTCCCCCTTCCACTCTCCTTCCTTTCCCTTCCCGGTGCCCTCTTCTCTTCTCAGTCCTGGAGTCCCTGGGCAGGGGCTGAGGGCCGGGCAATGGAGGTAAGGGGGAGGACAGAAGTGGGGGACTGGGTGTGCCCTGGTACCAAGTGTCCTGGCAGAGGGATATGAAGAGAGGACATCTATGGGCAGTCTGGCTGGGGGCTCCAGGGACCTCTGGGTGTGTCGGGGCTGGAGGAGGAGGGCGTGGGGGGGGGGCGCAGGCTAAGTTACTGATCCCAGCATCCCTGGTTCTACCCACAGTGACCTCAGCTCCCCAGGAGCCCCCTGCCCGGCCCCCCCAGGCGGGTGGCGGAATAGGCCGGGCTCCTGGGCGCGCCATGCGCAGCACCACACTCCTGGCCCTGCTGGCGCTGGTCCTGCTCTACCTGGTGTCCGGTGCCCTGGTGTTCCAGGCCCTGGAGCAGCCCCACGAGCAGCAGGCCCAGAGGGAGCTGGGGGAGGTCCGAGAGAAGTTCCTGAGGGCCCATCCATGTGTGAGCGACCAGGACCTGGGGCTCTTCATCAAGGTGCGTGGGTGGGCAGGAGCCCCTTCAGCAGTCACCCACGACACCCCCTCCCTCCCAAAAGTGCTGCATGCCAGTGGGGCCCTGCGCTGGGTTGCCGCCTCCAGACTGGCACCCGGTGAGGGCAGGGTGCAGCTGAGGGGTGCAGGGCAGAGGCTGGGATCCAGGTCTCTGTGTTTTCAATATGGCAGCCATGGGGGCGTTTGTCTGCCTTGCTTTTCCTGGCCTCGTGCTGAGCTCCTGGACTGTCTCCTTCAGGGTGATGTGATGGTGGTTGAGTGAAGGAACGAGTGAAGGAAGAAATGAATACATGGCTAGAGCACATGAAATATGTTACATTTTCACAGGCGTAACCCACTGGTTCCGGGTTGCCGCATGAAATCCAGGGTGCCTGGATAATGGTGAATTTTAGCCACTAAACAAGAAATGCTTTTAAAAAATAAATACATCCCATGCAGTATTCTTATTTACTGAATCTGGCGACCCTACACTGGTTTCTCTACTTCGGAGTCACGGATGCCTTGGAGATGCCCAAGCACACTGTGAACAGTCCCCTGCCCCCTGGAAAAATGCACTTATATCCTGGTGGTTTCAGAGGTTGTCAGAGGGTGTCAGAGGGACACATTCAGAGGGTTCCAGGATGTCCTAAGCCTGCCACCATGGATACCAGGTTAAGCACCCCTTCTCCCCAGGACACATGCTTATGCTGAGGAGGCTAGAGGAAGGGCAGGTCAAAGGGGGTTC